>NW_027361767.1:8022500-10610000 GCF_039654945.1 Dendrobates tinctorius | reverse complement strand
GCGAGATTATACTGGGACGCTGGGTCGGCGCGCTCGTCCCAGCAGGTGGCATAGGAACAGACTGGGTGGATCTGGTGTCTCCACTATAATGATACGTTCCCCATTCCAGCTCCGTCCGTTATAACCAAGACTCGCTTCTGCTACGACCTGGGATGACGCCAGATTTATGAATTCTTGTATACCCCCCGATCCCAGTAAGGTGCCACCTCACCCCTCTGATCCTTACCAGTACCCCAGATCTAATCTACCGTCACCGGTGTGCCGTCAGATACGCAAGAATAAGTGCCGCTATCTCCTTATTCGTGTGCATTAGAGGGTCCGCGGGGGAGTTTAACTCGGACGGTGCCACTGTGCTGTTAAATGTGGCCCAAGGAGTCTCCTCTCCGGCCTGAAGAGCCGACACTCTAATAAAGGCAGCTGACGAGACTTGTCCCATGAGCTTGCAGTCTACAGGTGCGGAGGTTAGAATGCGAGGCGCACAAAGGGTTAATCCCGTCTCGTAGTTACTGCAGGGACACGTATGTGTGCTGTGCATACGCTGTGGCGGCAGGACGGTATATACACAGGGATTAGGCTCCTGGCTCGGCCCTGCTTATACAGGTGTCCTGTGGAAGGAAACCCCGCCACGAATATTTATACGCTCCTCACACCCACAGACGTACACATCGCTCTCCTGGCGACCCCTGTGTGTACAGAAGCCAGGATCGGCAGAGGTGGTCACTGTATACAGACACCATGTGACGTGTGGCTGATAACAGAGAGCGGTGGATGCTGCCATGCAGAAAATGCAGATTATATGGAGTCTGAATTCGGGGTCCCTGTGTGATCGGAGATTTACAGGAGCTCGTGACCTAAAGTGTCTAACTCCTCACACAATGCTGGCAGACATATATATATATCCGTCCGCTCCGACAGACTCGTGCTCCATATGTTTACACTGGGAATATGGCCGCCCGCCTCATTACACCGTGACACGGGCATGGAGAACACAAGCAAAGCTGATCTTGGGGTGTCCAAGCTCAGGATGGGGAAACAACAATAATGGCACCCCAATATATGATGACACCGCAATGACCTCCTGGCACTAAAGGTCCACCAACAATGGCGCTAATACTCGGTACAGGAGAATGTCAGTGTCATTATTCTGTACCCCTAGTGTCGGCATCCTTGTCCTGTACCCCTGGTTTCAGCATCCATATCCTGTTCCCCTAGTGTCAGCATCCATGTCCTGTACCCCTGGTTTCGGCATCCTTGTCCTGTACCCCTGGTGTCGGCATCCATGTCCTGTACCCCTGGTTTCAGCATCCTTGTCCTGTACCCCTGGTGTCGGCATCCTTGTCCTGTACCCCTGGTGTCGGCATCCATGTCCTGTACCCCTGGTTTCAGCATCCTTGTCCTGTACCCCTGGTGTCGGCATCCTTGTCCTGTACCCCTGGTGTCGGCATCCATGTCCTGTACCCCTGGTTTCAGCATCCTTGTCCTGTACCCCTGGTGTCGGCATCCTTGTCCTGTACCCCTGGTTTCGGCATTCTTGTCCTGTACCCCTGGTGTCGGCATCCTTGTCCTGTACCCCTGGTGTCGGCATCCTTGTCCTGTACCCCTGGTGTCGGCATCCTTGTCCTGTACCCCTGGTGTCGGCATCCTTGTCCTGTACCCCTGGTGTCGGCATCCTTGTCCTGTTCCCCTAGTGTCAGCATCCATGTCCTGTACCCCTGGTTTCGGCATCCTTGTCCTGTACCCCTGGTGTCGGCATCCTTGTCCTGTACCCCTGGTGTCGGCATCCTTGTCCTGTTCCCCTAGTGTCAGCATCCATGTCCTGTACCCCTGGTTTCGGCATCCTTGTCCTGTACCCCTGGTTTCGGCATCCTTGTCCTGTACCCCTGGTGTCTGCATCCTTGTCCTGTACCCCTGGTTTCGGCATCCTTGTCCTGTTACCCCTGGTGTCGGCATCCTTGTCCTGTACCCCTGGTGTCGGCATCCTTGTCCTGTACCCCTGGTTTCGGCATTCTTGTCCTGTACCCCTGGTGTCTGCATCCTTGTCCTGTACCCCTGGTTTCGGCATCCTTGTCCTGTTACCCCTGGTGTCGGCATCCATGTCCTGTACCCCTGGTTTCGGCATCCTTGTCCTGTACCCCTGGTTTCGGCATTCTTGTCCTGTACCCCTGGTGTCTGCATCCTTGTCCTGTACCCCTGGTTTCGGCATCCTTGTCCTGTTACCCCTGGTGTCGGCATCCTTGTCCTGTACCGCTGGTGTCGGCATCCTCGTCCTGTACCCCTGGTGTCGGCATCCTTGTCCTGTACCCCTGGTGTCGGCATCCTCGTCCTGTACCCCTGGTGTCGGCATCCTTGTCCTGTACCCCTGGTGTCGGCATCCTTGTCCTGTACCCCTGGTGTCGGCATCCTTGTCCTGTACCCCTGGTGTCGGCATCCATATCCTGTTCCCCTAGTGTCAGCATCCATGTCCTGTACCCCTAGTGTCAGCATTCTTGTCCTGTACCCCTGGTGTCGGCATCCATGTCCTGTACCCCTGGTGTCGGCATCCATGTCCTGTACCCCTGGTGTCGGCATTCTTGTCCTGTACCCCTGGTGTCGGCATCCTTGTCCTGTACCCCTGGTGTCGGCATCCATGTCCTGTACCCCTGGTGTCGGCATCCATGTCCTGTTCCCCTAGTGTCAGCATCCATGTCCTGTACCCCTGGTGTCAGCATCCTTGTCCTTTACCCCTAATGTCAGCATCCATGTCCTGTACCCCTAATGTCAGCATCCATGTCCTGTACCCCTGGCGTCAGCATCCATGTCCTGTACCCCTAGCATCAGCATTCATGTCCTGTACCCCAAGCGTCAGCATCCATGTCCTGTACCCCTGGTGTCAGCATTCATGTCCTGTACCCCAAGTGTCAATGACACTAAGACTGTGGGTTTAGAATGATGACACTGACACTCTGGGTACCGGATAATGATGCTGATGGTCAGGGTAAAGGATAATGGCGCTGATTCCCAGGGTACAGAAGTCAAGGATAGGAAAACCACAATAATGGCACTTCAAAATATGGGGACACAGCAACAACCTTCTGACACCGCCACAACAATGAGTGATACTCGGGGTGCAGGATAAGGACGCTGACACACAGGCTACAGAATATTGATGCCGACACTCTGGGTGCAGAAGAATGACGCCGACACTCTGGGTGCAGAAGAATGACGCCGACACTCTGGGTGCAGAAGAATGACGCCGACACTCTGGGTGCAGAAGAATGACGCCGACACTCTGGGTGCAGAAGAATGACGCCGACACTCTGGGTGCAGAAGAATGACGCCGACACTCTGGGTGCAGAAGAATGACGCCGACACTCTGGGTGCAGAAGAATGACGCCGACACTCTGGGTGCAGAAGAATGACGCCGACACTCTGGGTGCAGAAGAATGACGCCGACACTCTGGGTGCAGAAGAATGACGCCGACACTCTGGGTGCAGAAGAATGACGCCGACACTCTGGGTGCAGAAGAATGACGCCGACACTCTGGGTGCAGAAGAATGACGCCGACACTCTGGGTGCAGAAGAATGACGCCGACACTCTGGGTGCAGAAGAATGACGCCGACACTCTGGGTGCAGAAGAATGACGCCGACACTCTGGGTGCAGAAGAATGACGCCGACACTCTGGGTGCAGAAGAATGACGCCGACACTCTGGGTGCAGAAGAATGACGCCGACACTCTGGGTGCAGAAGAATGACGCCGACACTCTGGGTGCAGAAGAATGACGCCGACACTCGGGGTTCAGGATAATCTGAACATTTTAGCCTTGCCTGACAAGTGATCCTATCATCTACCTCATGGTGGGAGTTGTAGTTTCTTGTTTGCGCTGCAGTGAGTTTGCCCCGGGCTCTACGATGTGTAGCTGTCCATTGATCTGATGGTCGGGATGCTTGTGACTTGTGCCCCTACTCTCACTTCCATTTCTGAAGGGCTCAGACCATTGCCCGGTGTTCAGACTTGCAGAAGATCCCATCATTATCCTGACTGCAAGCAGTTGTAGGACGGCGCCATCTTTTGATCAGAAGTGATTCCTGTACACACGCAACGATCACCTGTGAAACAAATCCAGTAACAATTACTGACACTTGGTTGTTTGCTTGCAGCGATCATCTCTAGAGGCAGTGAAAATTATTAATGAAATCCATTTTTAGACGCACAATGAATATTTAGTGTTTTTATGGTTGTCCGTGAAGGGTGTACATTCACTTTCATCCATTTTTTCTTTTTCTATAAAAATCAACAACCGTTTTGTGTATACAGCTCCTGTACAGACTGTTGTGTTTCCACGGTTACAGAATGCAGTGCTGGTCAGTCACATGTTACATTCTTTCAGTTCTCTTGTTCTTCATGCTAAAATACAGAGAGTAAGTACTGGGGAGTATTTTGCGTGTGTAACGTGGTGCGGGGCGGTAGCCGTGGGCGCGGTACCCGTCTCTTACACCCCCGCATGTTACATGAAGGTGGGGGTCCTGGCTGGGCGTGTGGACTTGTGCTATTGGGGCACACCCTTGCAGGCCGTATGTTACCTTTGACTTTGGCTGGCCAGGACCAGATGTTGAGGACTTCAGTGAGGGAGACCACCAGTCGAAAATAAACTTTTTACTTAATGATAACTTGGCGGGGATTACATACAGTAGGCGGCGGGTTCACAACTTAAAGAATAAGGAGCATTCTCACACAAACTAGTCCCTAGACAAGAAACTGTATCTGTCCCTTTACCCTAACCCTTCCCACTGTGGGCTAGTCCCACACATTAACCCTAACTCTTCCTTACTGTCGGGCAAACTACAACACAGCCATACCCACTATGCATCATAACCGTACTCGTGACTTCAAGGGGAACGCGGCCAGTATGTCCATCTCCTAGCACCTGCTGGATATCTCCACGCGTTACTCTCTCATATGTAAAAATAAAGTAATTACCTGTGTGTACGGCCTGCGCTCTAATACAGAGACGTCTGTGTCCTGATGTCTGTGTATTAGGATATTACTAGCATATAATACATCCTCTCCTCCTGTATATTAGGACGGAGAAATGAGTGAGATACAAGTGTTATTTTTACGCCAGCCTTGGACATGGTTGATTATTTTATCGTGTCTGGCTCAGACACAAGGACATAATTGAGATTTTATAAAGCTCTATTGTACGGACAGGGTAAGTGACCGATTACGATAACGTACACAGCTCCAGCGCAGAATCTGTCCCTCTACCAGTCACTACAGCCATCATAAATAATCATAGAAAATTAGATGATTGACCTTGTTGTTGTTGATTTTTAAATATAGCGGTATATCGGCTGCGCACTGAGGTAGACACGTGTACACTGTCTCTTTAAGTTGCCCGTTGGTTTATTTTTTATGCAGCATAAATCAACGTGAACCAAAAAATATTGACAGCCCTTCAGGCAAAACAAGAACCCAAAACAGAATGGTATCTCGCAGTGTCTGCAGTTGCGAGGATCCGCCCCGCTCAGGGTCAGCAAAACCTCCTGGTTCAGTTGAGCTCCAGGATCAATACTTTCCTGGAGTTCCTCTCTCCTCACATGCTGAACAATCACTGCCTCTGGAGGCCAGCTATTTAAGTCCCACACCACTCCCTGGGGTGGAGATGAGGTGGACAACCTCCCACCCGCTCTATGGTTGTCCACAAAAAACCTAGCACTTAATGTGCTGGAGGAAAATCTCTGGGTTTTACATTAAGCGCAGCAAAACCTAGCTCCCCTCCAGCTCTTTACCAGTGACTTTGTCACACATATATGTAGATATTGTACAGTTGTGCTCAAAAGTTTACATACACCAGCAAAATGTTTGCTTTCTTGGCATTTTTTTCAGAGAATATGAATAACACCAAAACTTTTTCTCCACTCATGGTTAGTGGTTGGGTGAAGCCATTTATTGTCAAACTACTGTGTTTTCTCTCTTTAAATCATAATGACAACCCAAAACACCCAAATGACCCTGATCAAAAGTTCACATACCCGGGTGAATTTGGTCTGATAACATGTGCAGAAGTTAACACAAATGGGTTTGAATGGCTACTAAAGGTAACATCCTCACCTATGACCTGATTGCTTGTAATCAGTGTGTGTGCACACATAAAAGCTGAGTGAGTCTCTGGGATCCAGACAGACTCTTGCATCTTTCATCCAGCCACTGACGTTTCTGGATTGTGAGTAATGGAGAAAGCAAAAGAATTGTCAACGGATTTACGGGAAAAGGTAGTTGAACTGTATAAAACAGGAAAGGGATTCAAAAAGATAACCCAGGAATTGATAATGCCAGTCAGCAGCGTTTAAACTGTGATTAACAAATGGAAAAACAGGGGCTCTGTAAAAACAAAACCACAGTCAGGTAGACCAACAAAAATTTTGTCCATAACTGCCAGGCAAATTGTTCGGGATGCAAAGAAAAACCCACACATAACATCAGCTGAAATACTGGACTCTCTGAAAACTAGCGGTGTGGCTGTTTCAAGATGCACAATAAGGAGGCACTTGAAGAAAAGTTGGCTGCATGTCAAGTCGCCAGAAGAAAGCCATTACTGCGCAAATGCCACAAAATATCTTGCCTTAATACGCAAAACAGCACAGAGACAAGCCTCAAAACTTCTGTAATAAGGTAATTTGGAGTGATGAGACCAAAACTGAACTTCTTGGCCACATTACATTTGGAGAGAGGTCAACAAGGCCTATGATGAAAGGAACATCACTCATACTGTAAAGCATGGAGGTGGATTGCTGATGTTTTGGGGATGTGTAAACTACAAAGGTACAGGAAACCTGGTCAGAGTTGAAGGAAAGATGAATGCAGCACGTTATCAGCAAATACTGGAGGCAAATTTGCAAAAATAAGCCTGGAAGCTGCGCATGAGACATACTTGGACGTTACAACATGACAACGATCCAAAACACAAGGCCAAGTTGACCTGCTTTTGGCTACAGCAGAACAAAGTGAAGGTTTTGGAGTGGCCATGTCAGTCTCCTGACCTCAATATCATTGAGCCACTCTAGGGAGATCTCAAGCGTGCAGTTCATGCTAGACAGCCCAGGAATTTACAGAAACTGGAGGCTTTTTGCCAAGAAGAGTGGGCAGCTTTACCATCTGAGAAAATAAAGAACCTCATCCACAACTACCACAAAAGATTTCAAGCTGTCATTGATTTTAGAGGGGTCAATACCACGGTATTAAGAAATGGAGTATGTGAACTTTTGATCAGGGTCATGTTTTGGGTTGTCATTATGATTTTAAAAGAGAAAACACAGTAGATTGACAATAAATGGCTTCATCCAACCACTAATCATGAGTGGAGAAAACGTTTTCTTGTTATCATTCATATTCTCTTAAAAAATGGCAAGAAAGCAAAAATTCTGTCGGGGTGTGTAAACTTTTGAGCACAACTATGTGTGCTTGTGTATATGCATATTATTTATTTTATTCATTTCTTTCAAATTACTAAAGCCTAAAAATTCCTCAAAATCTTTGAGTGACTGATTTCAGCGAAGTGTACAGTTTTGACAAAATCAGTGTTTTATGAGCAGGAGATTATCACAAGTGACCTAGTAAATCTACTGCCATTTATTCTTCCACATTCATGAGCTCTGTATAACCCCTTTCCAACCACTGGCTACTTTCTGTGTACACTGTGCATAGGCAGAAGCTGCCAATCAGGGGTGTGGGTTGAATTATACACAGCTCAGCATTCAGAGAACTGCTAGATCTGCAACAGATAAAACTGATTTTATCAAAACTGCAGCAAACAGCCCAATAAGTGATACATCACTCAAGTTAGAGTCTCTGCCCCTACAATATTCTGGTGACAGATTCCCTTTCATGGTTTTTAAAAAGGCACTCGCCACCTAAGACGATCCGTGACCCTTGAGTACCCATCAGTGACCTGTCCTGTATTATGACGGAACCTTGTTAGAATGTTCCGTCTTCGCTTGATTCCAAGGCCACAATCAGCTGCTCCTTTTCCTTTCATCGGCCACTGAAGAAGAAATGTAGTAGTGTATTGACAGTTTATGACCCAGATGGGGGCAACCCTATGAAACAACCCCATACCTGTAGTTTCCCACCTTGTGGAGACCCCAGGATCCATGGGGAAAGTAAGTTCTGCATATTCACTCTTCGTCTCTCTAGTGCCACTCAAGCATTGCCGCATGGCTGTGCACCGCCTGTGTCTACCTTCCTAGTAATGTGCCCTAATTAAAGCTCATGATGTAGCCGATCGATGGCCGCAAAGGACATTTGACAATATATATTGATTAAAAGCGGGAGGAAGTAAAGCGTCCGGGAAGCCTCGACCCAACACAAGTGTCGTACATTCGAGTACACACACCAAAAAAAAGGGACCGGCCAGTTGTGCCCCCGACATCTTCTAACCGGGCCACTATAAGTTACAGCAGCCATATTTGGGAACTATAGAAATGGCTTTTAGTCACAGAGTCACCCAAGAACTGCGCGGCCCCTGCTCTCCTCTACCCCTCACTGATCACAAAGCTCCTCCAGATGGCTCCAACCACAAGGAGTCAATGGCTGGAGAAGGCCAGGGCCGTGCGTTTCTATGAAGCTTGGGCGACTCTGTGACTAAATGTTTGTTCCGGAGTCTGCAGATCTTGGACCCGTCTACAAGTGTCCGGCGCATTCGGGAAGAAAACCTGTGCACCGTCTATAACGTATGATCCTTAAAGAGGGACCGTCGTTTGAATTTTTATTTCATAAATCACTAGTACACATGGAAATAAAGAACTTTGTAATAGATCTTATCAGAGAACTCTGCTTCTTTCTCTCCCACAATTGATCGGTCATTATCAAAATTCTCAACTCTGAGGTAAAATCTGTATTCCGTGAAGACAGACTGCCCCATTACTGAGAGAGGAGATGGCAGCTGCTATGGATCCGATTCTCTCTCAGGAATGGGGAAGTCTGTCTTCACTGAAGACAGATTTTACCTCAGAATTTTGATAATGACCGATCAATTTTGGTAGAGAAAGAAGCCGATTTCTCTGATAAGATCTAATACAAAGTTGTTTAATTTCACGTGTACTATCAATTTATGAAATAAAAATTAAACCGACGGTCACTCTTTAACCTCGATCATGGGATGCGGAAGGAATGTTAGCTGTCCTCTTGTTGTGGCGGGGCGCCGCCGGTGGCCTTCACTCAGATCTGCTGTGTAGGAAGTTAGGAAATTGTAGTCTCCCTGGATTCTTATTGCAGCTGCTTATTGTGCTCGTTTCTTAGGATTGACCATGTGTGAGTGTATCCGAGAATTAAAGGGACCCTACAATATTACAGATGGGTGAAACCTTCTGATATGCACCCTGTCCTGAGTCACATATAGGACATGGCCAATATCACACTATACGTGACCGTATATATTGATTTCTTGGGTCATATGGGATCCACACCGATCCTACGAATGAAGGGGGCCACAGTGCCTCCCTGACCATCTGGATGTGCACAGGACTGCAGCCCACCACATCCATTCGAATAGAAATGCCCTACAGGGAAATCCTTTCTTTTTACGATCCGTCCGGGGTCTTAGACGTCAGTTCGGCATAATCCTAAAGTGATCGCCTATTCTACTGCTCCAACGTCAGTGGGATCAATCAGGGAGCTTTACAAGCAGTGTATGGATGGGGTGGTCCATACAAGGTGCCCTATGAATGGAGATGCATGAGGGAGCTCCGAATTTCTGTCCATGCTCTACCTGTATGGTCCTTTGCATTAAGTCCTCCCTCCCCCGTCTAGAAATTTCCCTATTTATCCCCATCCCTCTCTCTTTATTGATATATGGACTTGGGGGGCAATTTATATTATATATTATATTCCTTACTAGCTGAAGAGCCCGGCGTTGCCCGGGCATAGTAACCAACTGTGGTTAGTTATGACAAATTCTAATGATTATATTGCACATAAAAACCGTGCATCTAATCCTATCCTGTGTGATACTGACTGCTGAGACATGTGTCTAATCCTCTCCTGTGTGATACTGAAAGCTGAACTGTGTATCTAATCCTCTCCTGTGATACTGACTGCTGAGCCGTGTATCTAATCCTCTCCTGTGATACTGACTGCTGAGCTGCATATCTAATCCTATCCTGTGTGATACTGACTGCTGAGCCGCGTATCTATTCCTCTCCTGTGTGATACTGACTGCTGAGCTGCGTATCTAATCCTCTCCTGTGTGATACTGACTGCTGAGCTGTGTATCTAATCCTATCCTGTGTGATACTGACTGCTGAGCTGTGTATCTAATCCTATCGTGTGATACTGACTGCTGAGCTGTGTATCTAATCCTATCCTGTGTGATACTGCCTGCTGAGACATGTGTCTAATCTTCTCCTGTGTGTTACTGACTGCTGAGCTGTGTATCTAATCCTATCCTGTGTGATACTGACTGCTGAGCCATGTATCTAATCCTCTCCTGTGATACTGACTGCTGAGCTGTGTATCTAATCCTATCCTGTGTGATATTAACTGAGCCGTGTATCTAATCCTCTCCTGTGTGATACTGACTGCTGAGCCGTTTATCTATTCCTATCGTGTGATATTGACTGCTGAGCCATGTATCTAATCCTATCCTGTGTGATACTGACTGCTGAGCCATGTATCTAATCCTATCCTGTGTGATACTGACTGCTGAGCCATGTATCTAATCCTATCCTGTGTGATACTGTGTGCTGAGCTGTGTATCTAATCCTATCCTGTGTGATATTAACTGAGCCGTGTATCTAATCCTCTCCTGTGTGATACTGACTGCTGAGCCGTGTATCTATTCCTATCCTGTGTGATATTGACTGCTGAGCCATGTATCTAATCCTATCCTGTGTGATACTGACTGCTGAGCCATGTATCTAATCCTATCCTGTGATACTGTGTGCTGAGCTGTGTATCTAATCCTATCCTGTGTGATATTAACTGAGCCATGTATCTAATCCTCTCCTGTGTGATACTGACTGCTGAGCCGTGTATCTATTCCTATCCTGTGTGATATTGACTGCTGAGCCATGTATCTAATCCTATCCTGTGTGATACTGACTGCTGAGCCATGTATCTAATCCTATCCTGTGTGATACTGTGTGCTGAGCTGTGTATCTAAGCCTATCCTGTGTGATATTAACTGAGCCATGTATCTAATCCTCTCCTGTGTGATACTGACTGCTGGGCCATGTATCTAATACTATTCTGTGTGATACTGTCTGCTGAGCCATGTATCTAATACTATTCTGTGTGATACTGACTGCTGAGCCATGTATCTAATCCTATCGTGTGATACTGTGTGCTGAGCTGTGTATCTAATCCTATCCTGTGTGATATTGACTGCTGAGCTGTGTATCTAATCCTATCCTGTGTGATACTGAATGCTGAGCTGTGTATCTAATCCTATCCTGTGTGATATTAACTGAGCCGTGTATCTAATCCTCTCCTGTGTGATACTGACTGCTGAGCCGTGTATCTATTCCTATCCTGTGTGATATTGACTGCTGAGCCGTGTATCTAATCCTATCCTGTGTGATACTGACTGCTGAGCTGTGTATCTAATCCTCTCCTGTGTGATACTGACTGCTGAGCCATGTATCTAATACTATTGTGTGATACTGACTGCTGAGCCATGTATCTAATACTATTCTGTGTGATACTGACTGCTGAGCTGTGTATCTATTCCTATCCTGTGTGATACTGACTGCTGAGCTGTGTATCTAATCCTCTCCTGTGTGATACTGACTGCTGAGCTGTGTATCTAATCCTCTCCTGTGTGATACTGACTGCTGAGCCGTGCATCTAATCCTCTCCTGTGTGATACTGACTGCTGAGCGGTGTATCTAATCCTATCCTGCGTGACACTGATTGCTGAGCCATGTATCTAATACTATTCTGTGTGATACTGTCTGCTGAGCCATGTACCTAATCCTATCCTGTGTGATACTGACTGCTGAGCTGTGTATCTAATCCTATCCTGTGATACTGACTGCTGAGCTGTGTATCTAATCCTCTCCTGTGTGATGCTGACTGCTGAGCTGCATATCTAATCCTCTCCTGTGATACTGACTGCTGAGCCTCATATCTAATCCTATCCTGTGTGATACTGTGTGCTGAGCTGTGTATCTAATCCTATCCTGTGTGATACTGACTGGTGAGCCGTGTATCTAATCCTATCCTGTGTGATACTGACTGCTGAGCCGTGTATCTAATCCTCTCCTGTGTGATACTGACTGCTGAGCCGCGTATGTAATCCTCTCCTGTGTGATACTGACTGCTGAGCTGCGTATCTACTCCTCTCCTGTGTGATACTGACTGCTGAGTCGTGTATCTAATCCTCTCCTGTGTGTTACTGACTGCTGAGCCGTGTATCTAATCCTCTCCTGTGTGTTACTGACTGCTGAGCCGTGTATCTAATCCTCTCCTGTGTGATACTGACTGCTGAGCCATTTATCTAATCCTATCCTGTGTGATACTGACTGCTAAGGCATGTATCTAATCCTATCCTGTGTGATACTGTGTGCTGAGCTGTGTATCTAATCCTATCCTGTGTGATACTGACTGCTGAGTTGTGTATCTAGTCCTATCCTGTGTGATACTGTCTGCTGAGCTGTGTATCTAATCCTATCCTGTGTGATACTGACTGCTGAGCCGTGTATCTAATCCTCTCCTGTGTGATACTGACTGCTGAGCCGTGTATCTAATCCTCTCCTGTGTGATACTGACTGCTGAGCTGTGTATCTAATCATATCCTGTGTGATACTGACTGCTGAGCTGTGTATCTAATCCTATCCTGTGTGATACTGACTGCTGAGCCATGTGTCTAATCCTCACCTGTGTGTTACTGACTGCTGAGCCGTGCATCTAATCCTATCCTGTGTGATACTGGGCTCCCCCTGCAGTCTGTGTCAGAGGGTGGTCTGTGTTGGCACGGTAATAAATTGTGTTATTTCCAGCTTTACAGAAGGACGATAACACCATAGAAATAAGAATAATAGGCCTCAGTTACCACAACTGTCTACAGAGAAAACTGTTGCTGATAGCGACCAATCACAGCTCAGCGTTCATCTTTTAAACAGCTCTGGGACAGCGTGGTGACTTTTGTGTTTCGTCTTTTATGTGGTGAGGTTGGTGTATGTGTGGTGAAATGTGTGCTGAGGGTGGTATATGTGTTGAAGCACGTGGTAGTGTGTGTGGCGCATTTTGTGTGTGTTCATATCCCCATGTGTGGTGAGTATCCCATGTCAGGGCCCCACCTTAGTAACTGTACGGTATATTCTCTTTGGCGCCATCGCTCTCATTCTTTACGTCCCCCTTGTTCATATCTGGCAGCTGTCAATTTGCCTCCAACACTTTTCCTTTCACTTTTTCCCCAGTATGTAGATAGGGGCAAAATTGTTTGGTGAATTGGAACGTGCGGGGTTAAAATTTCGCCTCACAACATAGCCTATGACTCTCTCGGGGTCCAGACGTGTGACTGTGCCAAATTTTGTGGCTGTAGCTGCGGCGGTGCGGATGCCAATCCCAGACATACACACACACACACACACACACACACACACACACATACACACACACACACACATACATATATACATATATACATACATACACATACATTGAGCTTTATATATTAGATGGGGGACACGGAGCAGGACCCCCCATATTGCATGGAGCTGTTGACTCTCTAGTGTCCATGTGCATCTGTGTTGGCCACTTAGTGCCAGGAGAGACAACTGGAAAAAATGGGTGACTTTCTCTATTGACCCCTTCTTTACCACCATTGGCAGCAAAAGCGGACCCCCAACTTTATCACATAAGCCCTAATGGGGTTAGGACATCTTGACGTGGTTGCCAATTCCTGTTGCCCTGCTGCTCCCTATCTTGGCTATACCATGAAAGCTGTGTCCCCATCGGTGGGTGTGACAGCTGCCTGGTGCGGACAAACAGACATCATCCTGGCGGTGTACCTAGGTCTGCAGCTTTCTATACATTGCCATTCCATGCTTTTCTTATGTCCTTCTCACCTAATGCAGCAGTGTATGAATAATGACTAAAAGTGGATAGGTCACTTTCCCTACAAGATCAGCACACTCCCCCACTGAGATGGGCTCTGTAGACCTAGATTTTTCTAACTTTCAGCCTGTGACTTCTTATTTCTGCTGCTAAGGACAAGCGTCTGCTACTCTCACATTTCCCATGAGAATGTATAGGTCACTGCCACCTACACAATCAGTACATTCCTCTCCTAAAAATACTCAGCTCTGCTAGGGGCCCAAGCACTTCTACCAGCCATCTCTCTTTACATCTAGCACTTGTCTCAAATTTCCTTCCTCACGTCATAACCCAGACTATTCAGAGGTAGCTCAAGCCTTACAACATCATCATCGCAAGTGGACAAGTCACTTCATACAACATCATCATCATCACCATAAATACTCTGTGCTACTGTTCTTCTGCCTTTTCTCCTCCGACTGTTCATCATCGTCCTACCACTTGTCTCCATTCTCCATCTTAAATCATTATGTGCTTACTTGTTTGTTTTTTTTCTTCCCTCATAAGTACTGCCTCCTGCAAGATCAGCACACTCTTCTGCTGCTGTGAGACTTTTGTCTCTCTTTATCAGCCTGTCTAAATTTTGTCTTCATTTTCTTCTTGCGTTTTTATCACATTCTTTATTCTTTTCACTAACCTTAAATTGTGAGGTCACTGCCTCCTGCAAGATCCAGTACGATCTTCAGCTGTAGGACTTTGTCACTTGATGGAGAAGTCTGTAACCAACATGCTTGTGTTCTCCTTCTTGCACCCTTATAAGGCTAGTTTCACACTAGCGTTTTTGAGCGCAGCGACGGCCTGCGCACGGCTGCCGCTAAGCCCCGCCCCCTGCCGCGCCTCCGCCGGTAGCTCCGCCTACCGGCGCATGACACTGCATGCGCCCTGCGTCCCCTATCTTTATCACTGGGGGCACAGGCCGTGTGCAGTATGCGTTTGGCGGCGCATGCGCCTTTTTGACGGTGCGCCGGCGCAACCAAACTGCAGCAGGTTGCGTTTGGCGCAGGTCGGCGCACCGTCAAAAGGACGCATGCGCCGCCAAACGCATACTGCGCACGGCCTGCGCCCCCAGTGATAAAGATAGAGGACGCAGGGCGCATGCAGCGTCATGCGCCGGTAGGCGGAGCTACCGGTGGAGGCGTGGCAGGGGGCGGGGCTTAGCGGTGGCCGTGCGCAGGCCGTCGCTGCGCTCAAAAACGCTAGTGTGAAACTAGCCTTAGATGTGGAGCGCCCTCACTGACCAGGGCCGTGGGGTACTCAGTACCGGGTCGGTTGATCTTCTCAACGGGGGGGTTGTCACGGCAGCAGTGACCCGGTCCGTGGCCCTGGGGCTCCATTACAAAAGGGGGTTGTTTCAGTGTGCTTATGATGAGTGATTCGTGACGCCACCTGTGGTATTCGGCAATAGAGATGTAAGCCGACGCTGCAGACAGATCCTCTGGGACAGATGGTGTGGTGCAGCAGTGATGTTATAGCCCTCCACAGGCAGGGCTGTACTCCCAGGGCAGAGTAGGTGAAGTGACACTTAGATGATGTAGTGTCTGGCGCAAGGGATGTAGCAGTGCTGGGCAGGTTGGCGCAGGAATAAGTGGAGGACACCACTGCTTTGTTACACTACTTTATGGTGTGGGATGCAGGTGTTGGAGTGTGGGCAGGTGTCTCCACCTCACCTGGATGGTGGGATACCACACCTCAGGAGGAGGTGCAGTTCCTCTGTGGCGACTGAACCCTCAGGGGCGCCACAGATGCTTCCCTCTTTTCACAAAGATCATCTCATGAGCAGATTACTGCCTCCTGCATAATTAGCAACCTCTTCTACTAGCCCCCCGTACACATTAGACTAAAATAGGCCAAACATGCCTCCAGAGCCCCTGGACAATTGATTGTTGGGGAAATATGGATCCAGCATGTCTGATTTTTGACTGTTGATTGTATTGTCTCCCGGAGATAAGCCGCTGCCAGACAAGTGTTGTCTTGGTGTAAGGAGTTGGATTTACTACCTATGCTCCTTCTTGAAGAGCACGCGTATTGTATAATGTGAACTGTGCTATCTGTTGTTGGCGATAATTTTGAGCGTTGCCTGACACTAGGAAGAGTTCGAGTTAATGATTGGAACTAGCCCAGACTGGGCAGGGTTAAGGTGAAGGGACATAGATAGTTTCCTCTCAGGACATCAGATAGGACCCAGTGTGCATCTGAAGCAGGAAGATGGAGTGATCAATCAGAGACATGTCTTGGGAGAGGAATCCTAGCAGTAGAATCACATAGAATGTTAGAGTTGGAAGGGACCTCCAGGGCCATCTGGTCCAACCCCCTGCTCAGTGCAGGATTCACTAAACCGTCTCAGACAGATGTCTGTCCAGCCTCTGTTTGAAGATTTCCTTTGAAGTAGTATGGGCCCTGGGGTTTATAACTCTGGTAAGGGACCAAGACGGGCCAGAGAACGTGAGACGAAGACTGTAGTGCTGAGCTGGGCTGAAATGAAGGACCGTGAAATTGGAGATAAGAGGCAGACATACCGTATGTGCAGCCGGTGCAGCTGCATCGGGGCCCGGAGGTGGAGGGGGACCCCCGCAGGACAGTTAATAAAGATGGGGGCTGGGGAGGGCACAGCCTGAGAGGAAGCCCCCCCATGACTGCAATGGGCGGGCAGGTTTTCAAAATTGTTTGGGCCTCGGTGTCCTGAATGGCTGGGACTGGGTCATGGGAGGAGTTCTGGGGTAGTGGGAGAAAGTGCGGGAAAAACCACATTCGGCGTCAGGGAGCAGAGAACCGAAGACCCTCCCTCCCAGTTATGCGGTAATACGGGGCAGGTGGTGATAGGGGATATACACTCACTGGCCACTTTATTAGGTACACCTGTCCAACTGTGTGTTAAGACTTAATTTCTAATCAGCCAATCACATGGCGGCAACTCAGTGCATTTAGGCATGTAGACATGGACAAGACAATCTCCTGCAGTTCAAACCGAGCATCAGTATGGGGAAGAAAGGTGATTTGAGTGCCTTTGAACGTGGCATGATTGTTGGTGCCAGAAGGGCTGGTCTGAGAATTTCAGAAACTGCTGATCTACTGGGATTTTCACGCACAACCATCTCTAGGGTTTACAGAGAATGGTCCGAAAAAGAAAAAAAATCCAGTGAGCGGCAGTTCTGTGGCCGGAAATGCCATGTTGATGCCAGAGGTCAGAGGAGAATGGGCATACTGGTTCGAGCTGATAGAAAGGCAACAGTGACTCAAATTGCCACCCGTTACAACCAAGGTAGGCAGAAGAGCATCTCTGAACGCACAGTGCGTCGAACTTTGAGGCAGATGGGCTACAGCAGCAGAAGACCACACTGGGTACCACTCCTCTCAGCTAAGAACAGGAAACTGAGGCTACAATTTGCACAAGCTCATCGAAATTGGACAGTAGAAGATTGGAAAAACGTTGCCTGGTCTGATGAGTCTCGATTTCTGCTGCGACATTTGGATGGTAGGGTCAGAATTTGGCGTAAACAACATGAAAGCATGGATCCATCCTGCCTTGTATCAACGGTTCAGGCTGGTGGTGGTGGTGTCATGGTGTGGGGAATTTTTTCTTGGCACTCTTTGGGCCCCTTGGTACCAATTGAGCATCGTTGCAACGCCACAGCCTACCTGAGTATTGTTGCTGACCATGTCCATCCCTTTATGACCACAATGTACCCAACATCTGATGGCTACTTTCAGCAGGATAATGCTCCATGTCATAAAGCTCGAATCATCTCAGATTGGTTTCTTGAACATGACAATGAGTTTACTGTACTCAAATGGCCTCCTCAGTCACCAGATCTCAATCCAATAGAGCATCTTTGGGATGTGGTGGAACGGGAGATTCGCATCAGGGATGTGCAGCCGACAAATCTGCGCCAACTGTGTGATGCCATCATGTCAATATGGTCCAAAATCTCTGAGGAATGCTTCCAGCACCTTGTTGAATCTCTGCCACGAAGAATTGAGGCAGTTCTGAAGGCAAAAGGGGGTCCAACCCCTTACTAGCATGGTGTACCTAATAAAGTGGCCAGTGAGTGTATATAAGGAAGGGAAGGAAATGTGCTGAAGAGAGTTATGTGGACCGTTTGTTTCTGTCGTCACAGTGACTAGTCGGGCGGGGGTGGGGTTCTTGGAGTTGACGATGATTGGTCGGGGAAGGATTTGGAAGTAAAATTCCGGCAGTTTTAAAATGGTATGGGGGATCTGGCTTTTTGGTTATGGGCTCTGGACGGGGTTTTTACCTCGGGAGCTCTGGTGGTGAGTCTCCCGGAACGGGAGTTACGGTGCCCTCGAGCTGGGGATGGACGGCTGAGGGTAACATGGTGGTCGAGTTTTCCCATTGGTTTTTTTGGCCTAAAGGTTTTAGCCAGATCTTTTAGCACCAAGAACCCTCCCCTCATATTTTGCATTATGATTGCATATTAATGCTTATTGTTAAATGTTATTGTTTGATAATAAACTTGGCCGCTGTGGCCAAATTATCCAAAGAATTAAAGTAGTAGCGTGTGTTATTTTGGGAATGTGGATATTGGAGGGAGTCGGGTAGGTTTGGATAATGGTAAAAGGAAGAAAACTGGACTCGCCCTATGCGGTCATGAGAGCAATCTGGCCTGTTTATCCGGCTCCAGGGGGCCCCTGGCCAGATTGCCCCCATGTGTGGCGGGCAGGGAGAGATCCCTGCAGCTCCGCTGCCTGTAAGAGAAAATGGCAGCGGAGCTGCAGCAATCCATCCTGCTTCTCTGCCCATGCTTCCTGTCTTTCACACAGTCAGCAGCGCGGCTGGATAGCATCATCATTCAGAGCCACGGCTGTGCCAGAGAGAGGAAGCTGCCGGCGACTGTGATGCTGCGGGAGAGCGTGCGGAGAGGTGGTGTGTGTGTGTCGCTGCAGGGGAACGTGCATAGTGGTGAATGGTGCTGTGTGTGGGGGTGACGGAGAGGGCAATGATGGAGGTGATGAGGGGGAGACAGCAATGATGGTGGCAGTAGAAAGGACAATGATGGTGGGGAGGAGGAAATGTTGGAGGTGGTGGAATGGGCAATGATGGGGTGGTGGGGAAAGAGGCAGTGATGGAGGTGGTGGGGAAGAAAGCAATGATTGGAGGTGGTGAAGAGGGCAATGATTGGGGTGGAGGAGAGGACAATAATGGGATGCAGGGGGAGGAGGACAATGAGGCCTGTGGGGGATTGGGATGGGAGGAAGGGGGATTTATAATGGATGTAGGAACAGGGGGAGGTGGAGGAAGACCTTACCGCTTATTATATCTAACAAAGTCGCTTAGGATACAGTGTACTTGCTTATTATGTATAGTGCCATCCCTCAGTATATAGTGTATCTATTTTTTATGATGCCGTCCCCTATTATATAGCTTCCTCTGCTGTTTTGTACAGTGCTGTCTCTTACATAGTGTATTCTTGTTATTTTTGCTATTCACATCGCCCTCTTTTATTACATAGTCCGCTCTCTTGTTAGATATAAAAAGACTGCTGATAGAGGAACCGGTGACCAGACTACCAGTCCATCAGCTCCTACATTAGAAAAGAAGCTTTGCCATGCTCTATCAGCCATCATTGCATTATAAAGCTAACAAGACAGGACGGTATGTAATAAAAAACAGGGCTCTATATAATCCAATATGTAAGGGACGGTGCTGTACATAGCAAGAGAGGGCACTCTATAATAAGGGACGGCAATATACATAATAAAGGAGACTATGTAATATATAGATCGAGAACGAACGAGTAACAAGAAAGGAATTGAGACTGTGTGTGAGAGCGCTTCGTATTGTGAAGGTAAAGTTCATCAAGCTGTGTACCCGCCACCTCCTGTATGTAATCCCCGCCAAGTGAATAGCTTATTTTCGATTGGTGGTCTCCCTCATTGAAGTTCTCAACATCTGGTCCTGGCCAACTAAAGTCATCGGTAAAATGCAGCCTGCAACGGCATAGCACAAGTCCACACACCCAGCCAGGACCCCCTCCTTCATGTAACGTGCCAGGGTGTAAGAGACGAGTACCTCGCCCACAGCTACCACCCTGCACCATGTTATTATGGCTCTCCCATAGAGGACACCTGAGCACACGGACGAATGAGAACTCCTATGTATAGGAGAACCGTCCGAAAAGGCTCCCGGCTGAGCGATCAACCGGCGCATCGTTCGGCTGACAGCAATCAAATGTGTATGGCCAACCTTATTAAGATTATTCTCTACTCACTATCAGTCTGCGACCTACCTCTTATCTCTGTTCTCCTCCTTGCATCTTTATCACATGCTTTACTCTTTTCAATAACCTCAATCCATGAGTATAGGTCATTGCATCCCTCAAGATCAACACACTCTTCTGCTGCTGTAAGCCTTTGCTCCCTCCACTTTCAGTTTGTCACCTAACCTATTGTCTCTGTTCCCATTCATGCATTTTTATTCCATGCTTACTTCTCTTTTGTTAACCTCCCCTTGTGGGTAGGTCACTACTTCCTGCATATTCAGGAGCCTCAGCTACTGCTGTAAGACTTTTCTCAACCCAGTATTAATCTGTCACCTCTTCTCTCCCTTCTTCTCCTTGCATCTTTATCATATGAATCCTTCTTTTCACTAATTTCATAAGTAGGTCCCTGCCTTCCTCAAGATCAGCACACCCTTCTGCTGCTGTCAGACTAAGCTCTACTCAGTATCGATGTACTTTTTCTTTCGTCTTTAATTTATCATATCCTTCTTTTTCACTAATTTCATTTTATGTATAGGTCACTGTATCCCACAAGATTGGCACACTCTTCTACTACTGTAAGACTTTTCCGTCTCACTATCAGCTTATTCTGCTTGTGTCTTTATCACACTTTTCCCTCTTCTCCCTAATTTAATTTTATGTGTAGGTCACTGCATCCCACAGGATGAGCACACTCTTCTAGTGCTGTCAAACCTTTTTTTCCCCTCTCTTCATCAGTTTATTCCCCATGTATCATTGTCACACGCTTCCTCCTTTTCGCTAATTTCATTTTATGATTAGGTCACTGCCTCCTACAAGATCAACACACTCTTCTTCCGCTGTCATGATTTCCATTTTTTTTTTCTCACTAACATACAAATGCTTTTTCTAAGTATACATTAGCTTAACCTGATGAAACGCAGCCTTAGCACGGCCCCTCTATGCTGCACCCAGACTGTGCGCTATCGCATCAGGTTTTCCTGTTTTAATTCCTCTTTATGGCGCAAGGCTCCAGAGTTCATGTGAATTTCCGAAACACAAGCTCCTATTAAAAATAACGCTTTCACTTCCCCGTGCTGCTGCTGTCTGTACGGGGGGGATGTATAGTGATTGACACTTCTAGTGGTACGTGATGGGAACTTGTAATAAGCTGCCGACCCCACTAACCTGGACCCTTCTCTATGGGTGGAGACCAGTGGATTAGGGGAATCCTATAACCTTTATACAGGATAACCTGCAAATCCTATTACCTTCGTAATTTTCTTGTCACTGAGATTCTTCCCTCCCCTCGAAATCCCTTCGCTCTGACGCAGACCTAAGTGATGAGCTGCTACAGTCAATTATCCGTCTCGTTGTCTGCTCGGGTGACTGCCGCGTCCGGTTAGCTTTGCGGCATCTTGGCCCGTACCCGATAATCCTTCCTTTCTGGGCTCTGTGGATGCCATGCCATTTGGGATTTGCGCTTCCACCAAAGGAAAGCAGCAGAGCAGAGTAATCCGGTGCTCATGCTCTTTTCTAAGCGATAGCACAGGAAAGAAATATTTTCGAAAAAATAGAGCTGAATTTGACAACCAACTCGATGGAACGTGTCATTTTGAAAGTGGGAGTTGGCGTAAGAAATGTACGAAAACATCTGATTGGTCAAAGTGGGTAAGACTGGCTGTTTTATGATTTATGTGTTTTCAGATATGGGAAGGATTCTTTACTGTAAAAGCAGAGAACCTATGGAACGCTATGGTGTGCGACGACGTGATGGTCGAATTGTGAAATTATTTTACATGGGACCTGGTTGTCTTGTGCTTTCTTACATACATTACATTACTGATCCTGAGTTACATCCTGTATTATACTCCAGAGCTGCACTCACTATTCTGCTGGTGCAGTCACTGTGTACATACATTATATTACTGATCCTGAGTTACATCCTGTATTATACCCCAGAGCTGCACTCACTATTCTGCTGATGCAGTCACTGTGTACATACATTACTGATCCTGAGTTACATCCTGTATTATACTCCAGAGCTGCACTCACTATTCTGCTGGTGCAGTCACTGTGTACATACATTACATTACTGATCCTGAGTTACATCCTGTATTATACCCCAGAGCTGCACTCACTATTCTGCTGGTGCAGTCACTGTGTACATACATTACTGATCCTGAGTTACATCCTGTATTATACTCCAGAGCTGCACTCACTATTCTGCTGGTGCAGTCACTGTGTACATACATTACTGATCCTGAGTTGCATCCTGTATTATACTCCAGAGCTGCACTCACTATTCTGCTGGTGCAGTCACTGTGTACATACATTACATTACTGATCCTGAGTTACACCCTGTATTATATTCCAGAGCTGCACTCACTATTCTGCTGGTGCAGTCACTGTGTACATACATTACATTACTGATCCTGAGTTTCATCCTGTATTATACTCCAGAGCTGCACTCACTATTCTGCTGGTGCAGTCACTGTGTACATACATTACAATACTGATCTGATCCTGAGTTACACCCTGTATTATACCCCAGAGCTGCACTCCCTATTCTGCTGGTGCAGTCACTATGTACATACATTACATTACTGATCCTGAGTTACATCCTGTATTATACTCCAGAGCTGCACTCACTATTCTGCTGGTGCAGTCACTGTGTACATACATTACTGATCCTGAGTTACATCCTGTATTATACTCCAGAGCTGCACTCACTATTCTGCTGGTGCAGTCACTGTGTACATACATTACTGATCCTGAGTTGCATCCTGTATTATACTCCAGAGCTGCACTCACTATTCTGCCGGTGCAGTCACTGTGTACATACATTACATTACTGATCCTGAGTTACACCCTGTATTATATTCCAGAGCTGCACTCACTATTCTGCTGGTGCAGTCACTGTGTACATACATTACATTACTGATCCTGAGTTTCATCCTGTATTATACTCCAGAGCTGCACTCACTATTCTGCTGGTGCAGTCACTGTGTACATACATTACAATACTGATCTGATCCTGAGTTACACCCTGTATTATACCCCAGAGCTGCACTCCCTATTCTGCTGGTGCAGTCACTGTGTACATACATTACATTACTGATCCTGAGTTACATCCTGTATTATACCCCAGAGCTGCACTCCCTATTCTGCTGGTGCAGTCACTGTGTACATACATTACATTACTGATCCTGAGTTACATCCTGTATTATACTCCAGAGCTGCTTGGGATGATGATAATGAATAGTGGTGTTGGCCCCCTCCCTCAGTCTCCATAGTGCTGGGATGTGTACAGAGCACATTACTTCACATTGATGAATTATCAGCAGCCTAATTATTAACAGTGTGAGATTACATCTGACGACAAATCACCGCGTTGACATAAGGACATGGCGACGTTGTTGTTGTGACCGTGACCCAAGATCTTGTGGCGCAGGAAACGGTGAATGCGACAATTCTTTAACCTCCAAAATAATTTCAGTCCAGAAACAGAAGTAGAGAAAAAATATATAAATCTGACGTGTGGTTAATTCAGCCAGAATATGAGCGTGTGCAGGGATCTGCTGAGAACAGAACGTCATACGTCATGATTGCATGATGAGGAGTTAGGAATAATGAGAATTAGAGTGCAGCAAAAAGATAGTCCACAGGGTCTCCACCAGAAGAATAGTGAGTGCAGCTTCGGGGGTATAATACAGGATGTAACTCAGGATCAGTAATGTAATGTATGTACACAGTGACTGCACCAGCAGAATAGTGAGTGCAGCTCTGGGGTATAATACAGGATGTAACTCAGGATCAGTAATGTATGTACACAATGACTGCACCAGCAGAATAGTGAGTGCAGCTCTGGAGTATAATACAGGATGTAACTCAGGATCAGTAATGTAATGCATGTACACAGTGACTCCACCAGCAGAAAAGTGAGTGCAGCTCTGGAGTATAATACAGGATGTAACTCAGGATCAGTAATGTAATGTATGTACACAGTGACTGCACCAGCAGAATAGGGAGTGCAGCTCTGGAGTATAATACAGGATGTAACTCAGGATCAGTAATGTATGTACACAGTGACTCCACCAACAGAACTGTGAGTGCAGCTCTGGAGTATAATATAGGATGTCTCTCAGGATCAGTAATGTATGACACAGTGACTCCACCAGCAGAATAGTGAGTGCAGCTCTGGAGTATAATACAGGATGTAACTCAGGATCAGTAATGTATGTACACAGTGACTCCACCAACAGAACTGTGAGTGCAGCTCTGGAGTATAATATAGGATGTCTCTCTGGATCAGTAATGTATGTACACAGTGACTCCACCAGCAGAATAGTGAGTGCAGCTCTGGAGTATAAGGTTATCACTCAGTATCAGTACAGGATCAGTAAGGCATGTACTATGATTAAAATAATGATCACACATGGAAATGCCTTCATGTGGTGCCATCAGAATACACCTTCCCTATTGTGGCCATCCTAGCAGGGCTGCCACTAGGAATTTCGGGGCCACTTGAGATTCCGCCCAGGCTCCACCCCAGCTCCGCCTCCACCATCCCACCGCCGACTCTTGGAAAAACTCAACCTCTCCACCACGTCCCCACCAATCCGATATTAACAGTTCCCATCAAACACCAGATCACATTCATAGCCAGCAGCTTTTATTCTGGCCAAAGGAATTTTTAAGCCACCACCATGACACGGTAGACTCTTTTGGCCAGGCCTATTCTACGCTAAACTATTAATTATAAATATATTTTCATGTATTTTTCTTTAAAGGAATGAGCCACATACACTTTTTTTAAATGACCATTAATACCACATAAAAGGAACAAATATGGTCACACCATGACCAGACCATATATTACCACCACATGGAGACCTAATAATACCACATACAAGGAACAAATAACACCACACCATGATCAGACCACATATTACCATTACATAGTGACCAAATAATACCACATACCAGGAACAAATACCGCCACACCATGACCAGATCACATATTACCACCACATAGTGACTGAATACTACAACACTGATCATTAATAAAAAGAAACAAAATACAATATTAAGTGCCATTATACACAGGAACTCTGTATTTACTGTCAGTGTACAGGTAATACAGTGATCACCAGTGACCTTATACACAGGAGCTCTGTATATAGTGTACAGGTAGCACATTGATCACTGGTGACATTATACACAGGAGCTCTGTATATAGTAATCTCTAGCTGAAGATATTCATCTTTGCTTTTCTTTTTCATCCAGCACAGACCACCATCACTTCCTCCAGCCAGGACTCGTCTTTGCATGAAATAAGTTACCTATAGCACGGCTTCCAAAGTACATTCACCACTTTTTCCCTTTCTTCTACACTACACATCTGAATACAGACATGCACCCACCATCAATATATAACTGGCTACTATGCAACCCACCATTCCAAATATAAATTATAATCTGCCACTGTGCCCCCACTAGCTACAAATAGCCACTTTCCCCATTTAATATATAAATTTATTAGCACCTGTACGCTTTCCCCCAATTCATTACCAGTCACTTCATCCTGAACACCCCCCACTATGTACCTCCCTCTCTAACCCTTGCCTCAATTCATTATATTTACATGCCCTTTCCGGCCCAATTCATTGTCATGTCTTCCTCTCCCACCCTCTATTCATTATCAACTGCTCTACCTTACATTCAATACATCACTTACTCCCCCACCCTCAAAATTCATCATCATCTGCTCTCCCCACCCCACCTCCATTTCAATTGCTGTCCCTGTCACTCACACTCAATTCATCATTTGCAGTCCCCTGTCCCCTACCCCACTTTATAATTCGCAGTTGTCTCCCCCACTTTAATTTGCAGTCCCCCTTACTTCATCTATTGCAGTCCCCTATCACTCCCTCACTTCATCTGCAGTCCCCCTTCATTTGCAGCCCCCTATTCCCCTCTCATTTCATCATGTGCAGTCCCCCCTCAAACACTTTATCATGTGCAGTCCCCCTTACCTCACACTTCATTATGTGCAGTCCCCTTTCCCCCCACATCATCATGTGCAGTCCCCTTTACCTCACACTTCATTATGTGCAGTCCCCTTTCCCCCCCACATCATCATGTGCACTCCCCCTTACCCCCAATATCATCATGTGCACTCCCCCTTACCCCAATATCATCATGTGCACTCCCCCTTACCCCCAACTTCATCATGTGCACGCCACCTTACCCCCAACTTCATCATGTGCAGTCCCCCTTACCCCCAATATCATCATGTGCAGTCCCCCTTACCCCCAACTTCATCATGTGCACGCCACCTTACCCCCCACATCATCATGTGCAGTCCCCCTTACCTCCCACTCCATTATGTGCAATCCCCCTTACCTCCCACTCCATTATGTGCAGTCCCCTTTCCCCCCACATCATCATGTGCAGTCCCCTTTTCCCCCACATCATTATGTGCAGTCCCTCTTACCCCCAATATCATCATGTGCACTCCCCTTTCCCCCACATCATCATGTGCAGTCCCCCTTACCTCACACTTCATTCTGTGCAGTCCCCTTCCCCCCCACATCATCATGTGCAGTCCCCCTCAGCCCCCACTTTATCACGTGCAGTCCCCCTCCTCCCCTCACTCATTTAATAAAGAAAACAAAAACATTTTTTATACTTACCGTACCTCACAGACGTTCCCCAGTAGCTCAGCTCTGCTTCCTGCGTCCGGTACATGTTGGCACGTATGTGATGACATCGTGTACGCGCTGTCACCTGACCAGAAGTACAAACAAGAAGGAGGGAGCGGGAGCTGCACTACCGTCAAGGTAAATTGGCCGTGTATAGCTCCGAGAAATCTCTCGGACCTGCTGGCCCCCAACTGTACTGCTGGTCACCGGGCCCCATACAGCAGTAAGGGCAGTAATGCCCTGATGGCGGCCCTGATCGTGACAGACCTGAAAAGTTGCAATTTCCTTTTTTTTTCTGCAGAGGCCTCTAGAGGAGACTTGTGGTATTACATGTCACACATGGTTATGCATAGACCTTGCATTCTGGCCAGTGCAGGGGTTAATGATTGTGTCCATCACTAGCGCTGATCGCAGGGGCATCGGCTGCTGACTCCCCGGGTTCTCTACTTGGTGAATCTCTAATATATATGTTTCAGCACAGCTAAATACAATCTATTGCTCCCTGTTATCAGCCACTTTGGTGTTGGGGGAGGGTGACAGTAGTGCTGCGCAGTGGGGTGAATCTCTGCTCTGCTTTATACAAATTACATATACACTTTTGTGGGGCCTTCCGATAATACGGGACGTTTGTTAATCCGGCAGCTGTCAGGTCCCATTGATGGCAGATTACAGGGATTTGGTCCAGATGTTCATGGCCGGCCGCGCACAGACACAGCCAGCGTCGGAGGGATTCATTCAGGTTTTAGCTTAGTGTGTTGTGTCATACGTGATGTCAGCGCGGCGTCCCGAGCCGCCCACCCCGGTGACGCTCATCTGTCGCTGCTTATCAGCTGGAATCTGCTCCCTGACGGCGGAGATTACCAGGCGCAGAGCGAACACGAGAGCGGAGACATGTGCTCTGCGCTGGGGCACTAACACACAGGTACAAAGTCCCAGCGAGGGGCAGAGCCCGCTACAGGCCACTGGGTGTCTATACATAGAATGCTGAGACTTGTAGTTCCTCCCCAGCTGCCAGATACTGAATGTTCTAATAATGCTGGGTCTTGTAGTTCCCCGTCATTGGCAAACTGACGGCGGACGTATTGCTGGGACACTTAGTCCTACAGTGGCTGCGACACAGCGACTGTACCTGCTAGTACTGGGATCTGTAGTTCCGATTCAGATAATAACGCTGGGACTTGTGGTTCCTAACCAGCTGCTAAAGAGTGACTTACCTAATATGCTGCTGGGACTGCAAGGCAATGGCCAAAAAAATAATGCCGTGATCTGTAGTGTCATGTCAGTGATGATGGATTTATTGCTGGAACTTGTAGTTCTACCCAAGATGCCATCCAGTCATTCACCAAAAAACACTGGGGCTTGTGGTTCTACACCAGCTCACATATTGCTGCCTGACGTAATACTGGGACTTGTGGTTCCTCATCCACTTCTGAATAATGGCTGACCTAGTACTGGGACTTGTAGTTCTACTTCATCTACAGAACCATTGCTAACATAATCCTGGGACTTGTAGTTCCACATCACCTACGGAACAATGGCTGACCTAGTACTGGGACTTGTAGTTCCACTTCACCTACGGAACAGTGGCTGACCTAGTACTGGGACTTGTAGTTCCACTTCACCTACAGAACAGTGGCTGACCTAGTACTGGGACTTGTAGTTCCACTTCACCTACAGAACAGTGGCTGACCTAGTACTGGGACTTGTAGTTCCACTTCACCTACGGAACAGTGGCTGACCTAGTACTGGGACTTGTAGTTCCACTTCACCTACAGAACAGTGGCTGACCTAGTACTGGGACTTGTAGTTCCACTTCACCTACGGAACAGTGGCTGACCTAGTACTGGGACTTGTAGTTCCACTTCACCTACGGAACAGTGGCTGACCTAGTACTGGGACTTGTAGTTCCACTTCACCTACGGAACAATGGCTGACCTAGTACTGGGACTTGTAGTTCCACTTCACCTACGGAACAGTGGCTGACCTAGTACTGGGACTTGTAGTTCCACTTCACCTACAGAACAGTGGCTGACCTAGTACTGGGACTTGTAGTTCCACTTCACCTACGGAACAGTGGCTGACCTAGTACTGGGACTTGTAGTTCCACTTCACCTACAGAACAGTGGCTGACCTAGTACTGGGACTTGTAGTTCCACTTCACCTACGGAACAGTGGCTGACCTAGTACTGGGACTTGTAGTTCCACTTCACCTACGGAACAGTGGCTGACCTAGTACTGGGACTTGTAGTTCCACTTCACCTACGGAACAGTGGCTGACCTAGTACTGGGACTTGTAGTTCCACTTCACCTACGGAAGAGTTGCTGACCTAGTACTGGGACTTGTAGTTCCACTTCACCTACGGAAGAGTTGCTGACCTAGTACTGGGACTTGTAGTTCCACTTCACCTACGGAACAGTGGCTGACCTAGTACTGGGACTTGTAGTTCCACTTCACCTACAGAACAGTGGCTGACCTAGTACTGGGACTTGTAGTTCCACTTCACCTACAGAACAATGACTGACCTAGTACTGGGGCTTGTAGTTCCACAATGAGCTATTAAACAGTGGCTGACATAATCATGGCGCTTGTAGTTCCAGATCAGCTTCTGAACAATGGCTGACCCACTACTGGGGCTTCTGGTTCCACATCCTCTTTCTAGCAGTGATAGACATGCTGCTGGGATTTGTAGTCCGCCTCGTGCTCACTTGCCCGGGCACTGAGCAGACTCCTCAATCTAGTGAATGAATCCACTGCTATTCCTCGACTGTCCCCTTTCTTAACCTTTGTCCCCCTTATTCTCTCGCCCTAATCCTCCCCTCCCGGCACAGCTGCCCCATTGACGTGATCGCCCGCTCCAGATGTGCAGCATTTAGTAAAGCTCCTGCGCTCCTCCCCACAGCCCCGGAGCTAGGGGTGACTGAGCTCATTTCCCAAATGGCCAGTGCGTGGAAAAACCCCGGAGACCGTGCGCCTTTATCCCCAGCAATCTGCCGCCAGGATTAGAGTCCGCTTTCCAGTAAAGAAACCGCCGATTGCGACTGCGAAGGAGAGAATATCATGTTTTCAGCCGTTCAGCATTCGGGAAAAGCTGGGTGACAACCGATATAGTCACAGATGCAGAGTTGTCACTCAGCTTTCCTAGAATCCAGAATGGTAAACCGGCCTGATACAGAGATGTCGCTGCAGATGAACGCAGGTTTACCTTTCAGGATTCTAGGAAAGCAGGGTGGGAGTTGCAGTGCCGACCATATTCTTGTGCTGGATAGCAGAGCGCTTTTTGGGGGTTTTATTGCTCCCATATTTTTGTGCATGACGTAATCCGCTCTCCTTTCTCTTCCCTCTGCAGCTTCGATGTGGAAAATGGGCCTTCTCCAGGTCGCAGCCCGATTGATTCGCAGGCGAGTCCAGGGCTGGTGCTGCACCCCAGCTTCCCACAAAGCCAGAGGAGGGAGTCGTTCCTGTACCGGTCGGACAGCGACTATGACATGTCCCCCAAAACCATGTCCCGGAACTCCTCTGTCACCAGCGAGGCGTAAGTGTCATTGTTCTGGCTACAGTGCATGTTATCTCGATGCGGGGCAGGGAAATGAGCCGATGCCAGAGAGCTCTGCTGGCGGCTTATCTCCCCTGCGAACAGAAGGATTGGACATGTTGAAATCGATCAGACCGATCCCTCTTTACACCAACACCTGCCTGTTGGTGGAAAATTAGGAGGCAACTGTAAACATTCGATGGTTGGCCAAGCGCTTTGAAAAATTTGACCGGTTCGGCCAACATTAACTCTTGCATGACTTTTTTTTTTTTTTTGTTCCCTTTCCAACTTTTTTAATATTTCCCCCTCCATGGCCGTAAGAGGGCTTGTTTTATCGCGGGACGGGTTGTAATTTTGGACGACACCACTTATTTTATCATAGAATGTACTCACAAAACGGGGAAAAAAAATTGACATGGGATGAAAGAAAAGAAAAGAAATAACATTCCGCCATTGTTTTTTAGGGTTTGATTTTACGTGGTTCATTCTGCTGTAAAATTGACCTGGAAAACCTGATTCTCCAGGTCCGTACAATTATGGCGATACCGAACTCTTCTATTGTGGTGTTTTTTTGTTTTTTTTTTTATTTAGTGCTAAAAAAAATTGTATAAATAAACATTTTGGCTGGTGTCGTCATTTTCTAAGACCCTTAACTTATTTTTTTCCTCAATGGAGCGGTGTGACGACTTTTTTTTTTTGCGTTTTGGGTTGTAGTTTTCAGTGGTACCATTTTGGGGTACATACAATGTTTTGATCACTTCTTATTGCATTTTTGCGGTGGAACTATGCCGAAAGCAGTACTGCAGTAAGGGGTTAAAATTATATTGCTATCGAAAAGGGAACCTATCACATAAAAAGAATGCAGAGGAGATGAGCAGATTAATATTCTTAGTTTTGTAAGAAAAGGATTTGAATATAACCTGTACTATTTGTCTAAATCTCTGTTCATTCAGAGCTTAGGAGTCCAGTGGGCGGTCCTTGTCGGTGACTGACAGTCTTTTCTGTATTAGTGTGCATAGCGATAGCTGTCAATTGAAGAGTAGGAGTGCGCCTCCTTGAGGACGTGACCTTCTATGAGCCTACTGTAGGAAGACAGGAAGATACTTCTTTGTTTTTTTTTTCTTATGACCCCTCCCACGTGACCCCTTCCACATGACCCCTCCCACATGCCCTTTGATGCATCTAGTAAGAATAGAAAGTTTATGCCCCCAGAGAACTCCTATATTGCTGAGGTTGTAGATTCTATATTCTGCACTAATGAATCTCACCCTCTCCCATTACAGGCACACCGAAGACCTCATTGTTACGCCATTTGCTCAGGTATGTATATGGCGGGTTTCTACTTCCTACAACTCTCCGGTGTTGGTAACTTTCTCCAAACTTTTTAAGGAAGTACCTACAGAAGAAAATGACTTTCCCATTAGCTGTGGCTGTTTTATAAAGCCCCTTTTGTTCCATGCACCCTGAATGTTGGTTTGGGTGATGGCCCATGGTGGTGTCACCACAAGAAAACTTCTAGAAGAACTTTTTTCCAGGAGGTTTCAGCAGCGCCAGAGAGCTTTGCCAGCTCTTCTGGATATCGGAGAGGTCTCCTCTCTTTGTTTTTTTTTCCATTTCAAGGGGTGGTGCTTGTGGTGAGGTGGAGACGCAATCTAGCGGCCACTACCTATAGGAAAGGAAGAGCGGACAACCTGCGCGTAGGCCCCGCTCTTCTAGGCCCCATGGCAAAGTATCTCATTGACAATCCTGATACAGATTGGATCACCACACGCACAGGCAGAAGGTTTGGCGCCATTATGGAAGATAGTAGGCTGGCCACGTGAGGAGGTACTAGACCTGAGCTTGTCCCTATTCGTTGAGGCCCGAGAGGTGGAGAGGCCACCGATGATGACGTACTGTCAGACGAAGCAGTTGGTCTGTGAGGCCATTGGCGCTGGTGTAAAAGGTGTAGGTTAGTCTACTCTCGCACATCCGTCTCCATTTTTTTTTTTATCTCGGACCGTTTTGCACTTGCGTATTCCATTTTGCCTCCTCTTTTTTTTTTTTTTTTTTTTTTATTTTTGGTTCCTTTTTTAAGTCATTGACTCTTCACAATGGATCCGTTAGAACCATGGATGGAACACTGACGTAAAAAGAATGTTCTCCATTATTCATCCGCTTTCATCGGATCCCACTCGGCTTTAAAGGCTTAGTATGCAAAACGGATGTGACTAGGGTCTGCTCGGAGTCTCATGGATTGGACACATGGACCCGCTTTTACAACTGATGTGTGTATGGTTCAGTGTAACTTTAAGGGTCAGTGCGATGTCTGACAAAAAACAAACCAGAGTGCACACAGGTGTGTGACTGTAGAATTTGGGTGGCTTGCTCACACACCTTGGGGAAGATGCAGTCAGGTCCCGTTGTAGAGTCTAGGAGGATTCTTGTGGGCCGGTAGATAACTATAGTGAGTTCTATTAGTATAGTTCTGATCTACTCCATAGCTGCCAACAGTCCCAAATTTGCTGGAACCTTCATGATTTTTGGGGCTGTAAACCATAACCCAAGCGGGTTGTCCAACTGGGCTTGGGATTACTCCCGAAGTGGAACGCAGGCGTTCCCTGGACTGACTGTGTTGGGGCTTAATCTTGTTTTTGAGGCCAACGTTAATGGTGTTAAGTATGGCTGACAGGACTGTGAGGACAGGCAAAGTGGCTGACAGGACTGTGAGGACTGGCAAAGTGGCTGACAGGACTGTGAGGACTGGCAAAGTGGCTGACAGGACTGTGAGGACTGGCAAAGTGGCAACCCTTGCCCCACAGTGGGATTAACACCTGGTCAGAATCTAATGGAGGGAACACATTTGTGAGCTTTCCCCATGGGATCAGGGTCTGTGTTTAAGGGTCAGAACCCTTAAGAAGCAGGGGGTCTGAGAGGAAGCAGGAGGTTGTCATGTGGAGGAGACTGAGCGATTTTGTGTTGTACTGTGTGAGGTAACACAGTATTAGGGGACATTACCGGTCACTAATACTGTGGAAAAAAACGGTAATCACAATCTTTATTTAAAAAAAAAAATTATTAATCTTGTAATTTTAACACTGACCACTGGGGCTTTTTTTTTTTTTTTTTTTTTAGACTTCCTAAAGAGTTTTCAGCAGGCTCCTTATCAGCAGAGGCAGGATTACAATGGCAGATAACCTCTCAATACACAGCTAATAACACAGGATTCACCAATCGCAATGGGTCACGTTACTACTCCCCCCTTCGCCCCCGCTTATTAGATGCCTTAATTAAAAGATGGGATTAGAGTCTGACCATTGTGGCTAATGTACATGTTAATTTCTTGGAAGATTGGGGGAAAAAAACAGTGGCCAGTGTGAAAATTGCAAGATTTCTATTTTTTTTCTTTTAATAAAGACTGTGGTAAGGGGGAGGGGTTTGTGGAAATGCCCAAAATTTAGAAAACCCATTTAACACACAACTTGAATTAAACAGTGGTTCCTTTTCTGATGACACATTCCCTGATCATGTCCCGTTTTCTGTCCCTAGGTGCTGGCCAGCCTGCGAAGTGTCCGGAATAATTTCACCATCCTTGCCAACGTTACAACGCCTACCAACAAGTGAGTACTCGCCCTCATCTAGTATCTGCGGAGTGAGAGGTATTATGGTTCCCATGCCTTTATTTGGCAGGCCTGATGTGTGTCTTACTCATTAGGGCATCTTCCATAATTCTATTTTGCAGTTTTTCAGATGTTTTTTGTATACTCTGTTAGTGGATTCTGAGTTAATAGAGGTGGGGGGGAGGGTCCTACGTTTTTGGCCAGAGCGGAGAGCAGCTGCAAAGACTTTCTCTCGCTCCGGAGGACCCGTCCTGTCCAGCAGTACACCGACAACACATGACTATTAATGGGGCAACGTGTAATACTTCTTTTCCCCTGAGGTGGCACTGTGGGGAAATTGAACAGTTAATATAAGGTTTCCCACAGCTGATCGCTGAGGATCACAGCAGACGGACATTTTGGGATTGGCTTAATGTCAAGGAATCCTCCTAAAAAGTAAGAATTTTCCAAAGCAGATGACCCCAGTAAAGGATTCTCTTCTTCCATTAGCATTCATTTTGCCAGTATATGATCGTTGTGGGTCTGTCGGGAATCAAATGAGCTTTTTGTTATTCCCGCTGGGTCAAGAGTAGCTCTTTCTTAGAAAAAAAGTAGTTGTTTTTTTTTTTTTAATGAAAAAAAATGTGCAGATTATTTTCAGGCCCGGATTAACAGATTTTCTAGAGCGTCAGATTCCAGATTAAAGGAATTTAACTTTTTTTTTTGTGTGTGTTTTTTTTTTTTATCATTAGCAGCCAATGTTGATATGATATTGGAAGATTTCATCCTAACCCTCTCATAGTGATCTGTTGTGGGTTTTTTTTTTTTTTTTTGCCAGGCGCTCCCCTGTAATGCCTCAGCAAACGGTCTGTAAAGCCACTCTCTCAGGTAAGACATAGCGAGATGGATAAGATCGCATCATGGTCAATGAGTGCCTATTTAGGGTGCAGTTGCATCTGTGCCTATAAGGGTGCCCTCACGATGCTTCTAGAGGTGCAATGAAACCCTCTGATGAATGGGATTCTGAGTTGCGCTTATCATACTTCAGAGCTGCATTCACACTTCTGCCGGTTATTATTAAACACAGCTGACAAGATTGCTGTAAGACACTTTCCTAACAGCGAAGATCATATTCACATTTCCATTGGATCCACCACAAATTCCATAAATATTTTTAAATATTTTCCCCGAATATTAACATTTACCATCTTTTGTCTTCTCCTACAGAGGAGACGTATCAGCAGCTAGCCAAAGAGACGTTAGAAGAACTGGACTGGTGTCTGGATCAGCTGGAGACCATACAGACCTATCGCTCTGTCAGCGAAATGGCTTCCAACAAGGTAAGAGACTGGTGCGCACACACGCATCTGCTGCCATCGTGACTACGGGGGTCTCTGGAGACTCTCTGTAAGGGATCCTTTAATTTATAAAAGCCAATTTTCAATCCCCCTGGTCCCCTATTTTCTGGAGCTCTTATCTACTTAAAAAAATCTTCCTGGAGGACCTAGCATGTAATGCAGAAGTTCCCCAGTGGGGGCACTGCAGGGAACTGAACCCTTGCCACTAGTGTCATTCACCATTTCCTTCTGATCAGTGGGGGGTCTCAACAGCAGGACACCTTACAGTCAGAGGATTCCATGGGATAATTCTTTTATCCTTTGGGAGCACTACAGGGTTATTGAACACTTTGAGGCCTGGTTCACAGCTAACCATTAAAGAACACCTAGCAAAAAGCGGTTGTACCATGTGTGGACACCATTAATGCTGAATAATCTTTCATCTATGTGAATTGGGATAAAACTTTTGTATGTATAGAGGAATGCGTTGTGCATCTTATTATTTTTATTTATTTAAAGTTGTTTACTGCACTTTTCCTTTTTTTTTTTTTTCTTTTGCTCTTGCTATGTGTTGTCAAAAATTTATTGTTCTAGAAGGTTATTAGTGCTCACATGCTGTGTTATACTAAAGGAATACTGTATGTAACTAGCCTGGTGACAACACTTTTGCATATTATATTTTTTTGTGTTATATGTGTTATATTTTTATGCTGTTAAATACTATGCTTTTGCTGCTGTTGTAGTTGCTGCTGTTGTAGTTGCTGCTGCCGTTGTTGTTGTAGCTGCTGCCGCTGTTGTTGTAGCTGCCGGTGTTGTTTTAGTTACTGCTGCTGTTGTAATTGTCACTGTTGTAGTAGTTGCGGCCACTATTGTTGCAGTTGTTATTGCTGCTGTTTTGTTTTTTTGCTTTATGTTTATGGCAAAATATCTAAGATACAGTAATTATTATCCAGCTCAACTACATAGCCAAACTATTGTAGAAAGCAGTAGTTACTGAGCGCAGCAGGCAATCCAGAACAGCCGAGACAAATTTGTTGTAGCTGCTGCTGCTGTTGTAGCTGCTGCTGTTGTTGTAGCTGCTGCTGCTGTTGTTGTAGCTGCTGCTGTTGTTGTTGTAGCTGCTGTTGTTGTAGCTGCTGTTGTTGTAGCTGCTGTTGTTGTAGCTGCTGCCGCTGTTGTTGTAGCTGCTGCCGCTGTTGTTGTAGCTGCTGCCGCTGTTGTAGCTGCTGCCGCTGTTGTTGTAGCTGCTGCCGCTGTTGTTGTAGCTGCTGCCGCTGTTGTTCTAGCTGCTGCCATTTTTATTGTAGGTGCTGCCACTGTTGTTGTAGTTGCTGCCACTGCTGTTGTAATTGCCGCTGTTGTAATTGCCACTGTTGTAGTAGTTGCGGCCGCTTTTGTTGCAGTTGTTATTGCTGCTGTTTTGTTTTTTTGCTTTGTTTATGGCAAAATATCTAAGATACAGTAATTGTTATGATCCAGCTCAGCTACATAGCCAAAGTATTGTAGAAGCAGTAGTTGCTGAGCGCAGCAGGCAATCAAGAACAGCCGAGACATTTGATTTGCTAAACATGTCTAGTTTTTAGACAGCGTAACTTGGACTAGACAGTGTAAGATTGTCTATTAGAGGGGCTCATTCTGGAAGATACATTTGGCGCATTCTTACACTATCTAGTTTCAGTTTCTGCCATCTATCGATTGGCTTACTTGGCGGTAATAATTTGCTCCCAAATCTTCCACGTGGTGTTTGCTCTTCAGGATGCAACCTCGAGCAAAAAAAAAGTAAAAAAGTGTCTACACACAAGAAATGTGTACGGCTTGTAGGGCAAAGTCATCCAGAATTGCGCACATTGACCTTAGAAAAGCATCCAAAATTTAGACAAAAATTCAGATACAGCAAAAGGATAAGACTTTTAGTCCCATAATGCAGAAATGAGGAATAGTGTTTTTGTACATAGGTGCTGGGACAGGCACGATGGATGGATGGATCAAGACTGACGCAGGACAGAATGATTCAGAGACTAGATAGAGTGATTTTTGGATAAATTGGCTAGGGTACATATTAGATATTGTAGGTCAGAGGCACAGCCATTTTTTTGTCCAAGGCCCACTTGGCCAGATTCTACCCCTCTAAACTTTAAAGGGGTATTCTGATGAAGAGAAGATGAAGGGTCCACCCATAACCGCTGCCTGGCATTTTGTAACACCCACCTACTCAGGTGCAACCCACCTTACCCACTTATCTCTGGGATGCCAAACAGACCTCCTATATCCTGGTGTCAGAAATGGCTAAGGGTCCTGAGTTGTGCCCCCTGTCACGGCATAAATACGACTCTGTAATATAGACTGTGTCCTATTCAATGACCTTGCCCTCTAAATTTGACACTTGGGACGGAGAACGGACATGGTTCATAGATGGCCAACGTCGAATTTACCCTGCAACCCTCTAACACTCTTAACCACTGAGCCACTCTTGGATACTTAAAATGAGGGGGGAATAGGAAAGCTACCAATGATCCCAAGGAACAACCTGACCAAAATGATAACAAAAGGGTCGATCACTAGGAGAGATGGCGGTGATTTGTCACTGACGGTGATAGATTTGGGGGAGAATTTGAAGAAAGGGGCCGGGTAAACAAACCTTTCTTCTTAAAGGAGCTGATATTTTTATTTGTCTGCCCAGGCCGTGGTGGTAATAATAGTAATAAGTCTTAATAGCCCCTTTTCTTAAAGGAGATGAGGTTCCCTGGTCCGGCTGCCGGTGGGAATGTGGTGCCTAGAAGCTCGGCTGCTGCTCTTGGCTCCCTCCCCCTCCGCTCTCCTCCCCTCCCTTAGCATTTTACATCACATCCCTGCCTACTGCAGTATGCTAGATGTAGGAATAACGGAGGATATTGGCAGACAAACGGCCCTCCAGGAGGCATCTCCAGCCTAGGAGAGAAGAGGGCCACCTTCCTGCTCGTCCTTCTTTTCCACCATCCATGTGCTAGCGTCCTTGTCCCCCTCCATCACCACCCAGGCTGCGGCTCGGATTTGGTACCCAGGAAGGATGCCACGATAATATGCTACCTCCTCTTTTCCCCTTAAGGATGCAGGAAGAGGCCTTATCTTGCAGTTTCTTAGGCCCTCCGAAACACTGACTTGTTTTCATTCCCCCCCCACCTCCCCACATCAAGACACGGAGGAAGAAGAAGAGGACGACAAGGGGTGGGGGGGTGGGATAGGGGCGCCGGGCAATTGCTAAAGGCTTTAAAGATGTAACCCACAAATAAAAATGAGGAGAGGAGCTGCAGATTTTTTTTTTCTTTCTCCACACCTTTCGGTAGTGATGGGTTAAAAGCACCGGCCTAGCTGCATTTCGGATTTGGGTCCTATTTTTTGCTTCAATCTTAATATTGACTCATTTTAAGGGGGGGGTCATGTGCGGCCTCTTTCTTTATATCTTAGGAGCCCGAGAGGGTTTATAGAATTTTCTTTTTTTGGAGAGGTTTTCAGGACTCTATGGAGGGGAGGAGAAGAAAAATACCAACAGTCTCCGGTCTACCTCCCACATGGCTATCTTCACTCCTGAGCCAAGTAATCGGTCCTCTACTGATTCACGGAATTTGACTACCCCCCAATTTATGTACCACCCAAATTCCCTGAGCTTACTGTGAAACCAAGCAAGGTAAAGGGTAAGGAGACAGGTGTCCTCAAACCACATCCATCATCTCTCGGGGTGTGTGAGCTTTCGACAAATCTTTAATTTTTATTTTATTTTTTTTTAACCGATTTGGAAAAATATTAGTCAACTTCACGGACTTGGGAAGATTTTGAGAATATTTCAAGTCTCGCCGGAAACACAAAAGGAATTTAATCATTTTTTCTTTCTAATTTTTTTTTTTTCTTCCAATTCCAAATTTTTTTGCGGATTATGATTTTTTAAGCTGATTTTTGGGATTGTGATTAACATCTCCGGCAACTGCATTCGATCTACGAATTTACATAAGGATTATACAATTTTTTTATTTTTTTTTTTAAAGAAAACTTTGCCTGTTTTTGCGGATTGTGGAAATTTTTGGCCTTGTCTGTTTCTTGCAGACTGGATTCCTTCGGATCTATCCATCTAGGATTGAAAAATGCCCTTAGTAGATTTCTTCTGTGAGACATGCTCCAGACCTTGGCTGGTTGGATGGTGGGACCAGGTAATCCATAATATACTTGTTGTTCTTGATCTGTGTTTATCTTCTGTTGAATCAGACAGGTCAACCGCGCGTGTTGGTCATGCCGAGTGGCTACTTTTGAACTAGTGACATCACAATGGCAATGATGTCATCGGATAAACATGAGACCAACCCAAAGCTTTGCCCTTTACCTGTGTCAGTGGGCATTTTATGGGTTTCTTAGTTTTGACCTTGGGGACCCATAGGGCAGGAGACCTTACCTCCTTTATAAAATCAGTGAATAATTATATTTTCTTACTTTTGACAAAGTCATTGCATATTTAGACCCCATTGCATTAGAACATCTTACTTGTTCTAGACCTTGGAGGACCGATGGAGACCAAAACCATAAGCCAAACCTTGATTTATTTTTTTTCCAGTACTGATGTTTTTTTTACATTTTTTTTTTTAGTGTAGTCAGTGTATTATGCACATTAAGTCTTTCTATCCAGTATATAGAGGGCTCCCTGTGTGGAGCTGCCACTTCCTGCAGACTGTGCTTCGAGTGTCAGCTGCTGGTGACCTTGGACAAGTCACTGGATGTAAACAGTGCCCGGAAGAGAAAACACTTCAACCACTGCATCCATGTACTATAAAATTCTGTGCCGTAACTGTTCCCAGCAATCCATCCTCGTTATAATTCATTGTCATTACGAATACTGTAAAATATTATCTGATTATCAAGTCTTCACCTGAGGGACCTGCAGACCATGTTCTTTTTCAGACGTAGTTCTTCGATAGACCTGAAAATAATGGACGACACTCCACTGTACTCCAAAAGATAAACAATTCTACATAGTGTGGGGGGGTTATCACTGGCCGGTCATGACAAGGGGGTACCCCCGATATAGAGTTGATGGATAACGTGGAGGACAACCATGACCACTTCTCTATGTGAGGAGCCTACAGATCATTGGTCTGGTGGCTGCGGATTCTTCACTTTTCGAAAGTTGTTCTTTTGTGATCGGATGGAACGTCTGAGCACTGTGTTTAATGGATGAATGCAATAAATGGGTTGATCTGTGTTTTCTGACCACAAGATTCTGAGGAGCCTCCTGAAATATCTTCAGCTAAGAGGCTCCCCTGTAAGTTCTCATGTAGGGTTATTCAGTAGCCGCAGGATTAAACAAACCAGGACCAGAGGGGAAATGTTCTCTACAGTGTCACAAATAATCCCCATGTATCAAGGATTGGAGGGGGTCTGGCTCTCCCAGCTATTAACAGTAGCGATCCTATAAGTTAATGTACAACCTTCTAACAAGATTGGGATGTGTGTAGTTTATGGAGGCTGAGATGCATGGACACTGAAGCAGAATTATCTCCTGCTAGTGCAAGGGTAGAAAACTTTATTGCTGTCCTGCCTTCCTTCTTTCCTTTATTTCTTATTTTATTTTTTCAAGTTATATTCTCTTTCATTCATGTCTTGGTCCTCTTTCTCTCATCATCTTTGTCATCATTCTCCTTGGTCTTCTTTTCTTTCCTTTTTTACTCAGAATCTTTTTATTAAACATTTTTCAAATAATTACAACCACGGGGAACATCTCCCCAAATTACTCACATACAAAACCAGAAAAGATAACTCCCCCCTCTCCTCTTTTCTGAAACACAAGTCCTGAAACTGTTTTTTTTCTTCTTATTTTCTTAATGCTCTTTTATTTCTTCCTTTTCATTAACCCTCCTTTCTTTGTTGTCTTCTTTTGCTCTGTCATCTTCCATCTGCTTATTTGTTATTTCATCCTACTTTTGTTATCTACTTCTTTCTTCTTTCCATCATCTTCTTCTCCTGCCATTTCTCTATCATAGTGTTTGTTGTCGTCTACTTCTTTTTCATCTTTCTTTTTTGTTGTTGAGCTGTTCTTTTACTTTCAGATTTGTCATTTCTTCTTTTTCTCTATCTTCTAGCTTTTTTCTTAATTTGCTGCTTTTTTCTTTTGTTATCTTCTTTCTGCTGTCGGCGTCTTCTTTCCTCCATTGGCTTCGCCTACTTCTTTCCATGGTCATCATTGTCTTATTTCCTCTGCCATGTTGTTTTCTCTGTCGACGTCGTCTTCTTTTCTCTGTCGACGTCGTCGTCTTTTCTCTGTCGACGTCGTCGTCTTTTCTCTGTCGACGTCGTCTTCTTTTCTCTGTCGACGTCGTCTTCTTTTCTCTGTCGACGTCGTCTTCTTTTCTCTGTCGACGTCGTCTTCTTTTCTCTGTCGACGTCGTCTTCTTTTCTCTGTCTGCATCGTCGTCTTCTTTTCTCTGTCTGCATCGTCGTCTTCTTTTCTCTGTCTGCATCGTCGTCTTCTTTTCTCTGTCTGCATCGTCGTCTTCTTTTCTCTGTCTGCAGCGTCGTCTTCTTTTCTCTGTCTGCAGCGTCGTCTTCTTTTCTCTGTCTGCAGCGTCGTCTTCTTTTCTCTGTCTGCAGCGTCGTCTTCTTTTCTCTGTCTGCAGCGTCGTCTTCTTTTCTCTGTCTGCAGCGTCGTCTTCTTTTCTCTGTCTGCAGCGTCGTCTTCTTTTCTCTGTCTGCATCGTCGTCTTCTTTTCTCTGTCTGCATCGTCGTCTTCTTTTCTCTGTCTGCATCGTCGTCTTCTTTTCTCTGTCTGCATCGTCGTCTTCTTTTCTCTGTCTGCATCGTCGTCTTCTTTTCTCTGTCTGCATCGTCGTCTTCTTTTCTCTGTCTGCATCGTCGTCTTCTTTTCTCTGTCTGCATCGTCGTCTTCTTTTCTCTGTCTGCATCGTCGTCTTCTTTTCTCTGTCTGCATCGTCGTCTTCTTTTCTCTGTCTGCATCGTCGTCTTCTTTTCTCTGTCTGCATCGTCGTCTTCTTTTCTCTGTCGGCATCGTCGTCTTCTTTTCTCTGTCGGCAGCGTCGTCTTCTTTTCTCTGTCGGCAGCGTCGTCTTCTTTTCTCTGTCGGCAGCGTCGTCTTCTTTTCTCTGTCGGCAGCGTCTTTTCTCTGTCGGCAGCGTCTTTTCTCTGTCGGCAGCGTCTTTTCTCTGTCGGCAGCGTCTTTGTCTTTTCTCTGACTGCAGCGTCGTCGTCTTTTCTCTGTCTGCAGCGTCGTCTTCTTTTCTCTGTCTGCAGCGTCGTCTTCTTTTCTCTGTCTGCAGCGTCGTCTTCTTTTCTCTGTCTGCAGCGTCGTCTTCTTTTCTCTGTCGGCAGCGTCGTCTTCTTTTCTCTGTCTGCAGCGTCGTCTTCTTTTCTCTGTCTGCAGCGTCGTCTTCTTTTCTCTGTCTGCAGCGTCGTCTTCTTTTCTCTGTCGGCAGCGTCGTCTTCTTTTCTCTGTCTGCAGCGTCGTCTTCTTTTCTCTGTCTGCAGCGTCGTCTTCTTTTCTCTGTCTGCAGCGTCGTCTTCTTTTCTCTGTCTGCAGCGTCGTCGTCTTTTCTCTGTCTGCAGCGTCGTCGTCTTTTCTCTGTCTGCAGCGTCGTCGTCTTTTCTCTGTCTGCAGCGTCGTCTTCTTTTCTCTGTCTGCAGCGTCGTCTTCTTTTCTCTGTCTGCAGCGTCGTCTTCTTTTCTCTGTCTGCAGCGTCGTCTTCTTTTCTCTGTCTGCAGCGTCATCTTCTTTTCTCTGTCTGCAGCGTCGTCTTCTTTTCTCTGTCTGCAGCGTCGTCTTCTTTTCTCTGTCTGCAGCGTCGTCTTCTTTTCTCTGTCGGCAGCGTCGTCTTCTTTTCTCTGTCGGCAGCGTCTTTTCTCTGTCTGCAGCAGCGTCTTTTCTCTGTCTGCAGCGTCGTCGTCTTTTCTCTGTCTGCAGCGTCGTCGTCTTTTCTCTGTCTGCAGCGTCGTCGTCTTTTCTCTGTCTGCAGCGTCGTCGTCTTTTCTCTGTCTGCAGCGTCGTCGTCTTTTCTCTGTCTGCAGCGTCGTCGTCTTTTCTCTGTCTGCAGCGTCGTCGTCTTTTCTGTCGGCAGCGTCTTTTCTCTGTCGGCAGCGTCGTCGTCTTTTCTCTGTCTGCAGCGTCGTCTTTTTCATAGTTTAGTTGAAAGAAGACACAATTCCATCAAGATCAACCTTTAACCTAATTCACATTTCCTTTCTCAGCAACTTATAGGCTAACATGTTGATCCAGGGGAAGACCAAAAACACCATGAGGTAGAACTTAATTTGTCCATATGCCTTTCTGACCCCACATACGGAAATCAAGCTAGTTCCCTGAATCTTTTATTCCTCTATTCTTTCTTCTTATGACTTTTTGTTTTCTTCTGGCATATTTTTATCTATTTTCGTCAACTTTATCTTTTTGTCCTCTCATTTTTCTTTATTATTCTCTTGTCTTGTTTTACTTTGTCTTTTTCTTTCATTTTCTTAAGCTACTTTCTTTCTCGTCTTCTTTTCCTTTTTTTTGTCTGTTCCTTGACCTCAGGAGAGAGGACTATGAAACCTCAGGTCTGATCATTATTTATCAGCAGATGACTCCAGCTCTGATTTGCAACCTACAAAGTTGGACCCACCTAGATCTCTTCTCGGAGCGGCTGTCCAAGCCTAGAAAAAACATGATTGGAACATAGCCCATAGACGATGGTGCTCATTTTGAAAGAACAACGGATAGGGCGCAGCAGAGCATGTCTGACCCTTTGTTTCAGTGTTCGGTGAGGGTCTCCGCACTTTTATGAAGCCATAGGTGCACTTCAATCTCTTCTTAGTGAGCCAGTATGGTCTGCAATGAGGTTTGCTGGGCTGGAGAGGACTGCCTCTGTGGATAAAGGAGTGACGTATTAATCTGTTTTTTTTTTTCATGTTTTGAAGCCAAGTGCCTTCTTTTAAAATCAAATTGTAAGTCAATGATCATGCAATGTGTAAGGGTTCCTTCACACGTCAGTGATTTTTCTCCTAGGCAAAAAACTTTGATCATCAGTTTGGTCATTGTCAGTTTTTACCTTCAGAGTTTGGTCAAAATTTCACCAGTTTGTCGCTAATGAAAAAAATCCTATCAATCAGTCCATGAAAAACTGATAACATCTGAGTTCTGTCTGATTTATTTTCACAGACCCATAGACTTGCCCTGGCAAGTTGAAGCCAGCATTTGGATCATTATGTCTATGACATATTGCCATGATTTTGTGTGGACCACTCTGTCCGAGGAAAAAATGTCGGACATGTGAACAGCCCGTGGACTGTCATACAAACAGGTGTCATCCATGAAAAACATGGATTATACTCATACCAGCAAAATTGACATGTTAAAGAGCCCTAAAACCAGATACACAGCTTCAGGGGATGACAAGTACCTCCTGGAGACATGAAATGTGCCCACCTAGGATGTGTGTACCCACTTAGACTCATGTACTAGAGGCTGAGAACCAAGGCTGTCGATAGTGCAGCCAAACCTAAATTTTCAGTTCTCGCAGAAATATCCCTCTAGATAGGATGTTGTGTTACAACTATCCAAGCCCTATTATAGTTTTTTGGTAAAGTAGATGTTGCAGGGTCAACATGGTTACAAGTGGTGGAGTCCCTTTCCGCTGAGCTTTGTGTCAAGACATTTATAAGTGACGACTGCATAAACATTCGCCCACCTCAAGGCGGCATTCTATGTCGACACAATAGTCAGTAGATTGGTTTTCATCAGGGACATTACAACATTTAATCTGAAGTGAAGTCTGAACTTTATCCAACAAGTCAACATTGAGTAAAAAATGGAGAAGAATGGCAAAGACTGGAAAATAACTTTACTCAAAAGTTCTCATGGTTTTCCTCTATATGACTGCGGCAGATTTTCCTATATATGATCACACGGTTAGGGGAAATTTTAGCCCAGTCCTCTCTAAAACAGTTTCCACTCGGTTATGTTGGTGGGTTTCTCCCATGAACTGCTCTCATAAGTTCCTTCCACATACTTTTATAAGATTATGGTCAGGACTTTGACTTGGTCATTACAAAACTTTAATTCTATTCTTTATTAGCCATTCTTTTACAGAACAACTTGTCTGCTTCGGATCGTTGTCTTGTTGTTTGGCGCACATTCTTTTGAAATTCAGCTCATGGACAGATGTCCTGACGTTTTACTTAAGAATTTGCTGGTAGATTTCAGAATACATTTTTCCATCAATGATGGCTGCCTTTGTCACCCTGATGCAGCAAAACAGGTCCAAACCATATTTCCTCCACCAGGTGACACAGATGGTATGAGGTTTTTATGCAGTATTTTTCTTTCTCTAAACATAACACTTCTCATTTAAACCAAAAAAGCTATTTTTTCTTGTTCACTTGTCCACCAAACCATGTTCGAGTAGCCTTCTGGTTTGTCCAGGTGAGCTTTAGCTAACTGCAGATGAATAGCAGTGCTCTTATTTTAGGCAGTTGCAATCTCCTTGAAGTCCTGCTATACATGATGATGTGCGGTGTTCTCCTGATACCTTTAGTTACTTAGAAGTTATCTTGGGTTCCTTTGTGACTTTCTGGATTATCATGTGCCATGGTCTTTCTTGGCCAAATTCTGAAGTGGGGTTTTAATACAGGTCTTGAATTTCCCCCATTTGTACACAATCTATCTGACTATGGATTGGTGGAGTCCATACTCTTTATAGATGATTTTGTAACCTTTACCATCCTGATGAACATCAACAACTCTTCTTCTGAGGTTCTCAGAAATCTCCTTTGTTTGTGCCGTGATTCACTGCCACAACACCATCCTTCAATTTCGCCTGCAAATTTTCTGCTGATCCTTTTGCCTGATGTAGTTTTAGGTCAAATTTATGCAGACTTTTGGAAAATTCGGAAGGGTTCTCAGACTTTAAAAAGTGGATATGAAGATAATACAACCCTTTGAAGATTTATCTATTGAAGCCTGGACAATGCTTCTATGCATTGGTCTCCTCCAAGCACAGTTTTAACTTCACAATCGTCTTAGGTAGATTTATAATTGGGCTTCATTACACTGTACTCATAGGTTTTGCAGAGACTCTGACTTTTCTTTTATCCATCACCTGATTATACTTTTCAATAACCTTGTCACATAGTTTCTTGGAACATACTTTTGTTTTCATGGTGTCATTATTCCAGGAAAACCGTGATTACAACTGGGATGATGAATATATCTGTATTTATACTACAATTACTTGAGTCATCTGGTAATATCGGCACTCAAAGGTGTGTGCCTTGTATGTAACTGCGGGGACGTTGTGTAATGAAACAGCAAGGTGTGATTGTCAGGTAAATGTCTGCATATACAGTGCCTTGAAAAAGTATTCATACCCCGCAAACTTTTCCACATTTCTCACGTTACACTCGCAAACATAAATGTATTTTATCGGGATTTTATGTGATATTCCAATAGTGATGAGCGAATCAGTGAATGTTCGGGTTTGGCCAAATATCTAAAAAAAAAAAGTTTGGTTTGGGTTCCAGAACTGTACCCGGTCTCAATTCAGATTCTTGGGGGCCCCGAACATCCGTTGTTTGCCAAGCTGTCATCTTCATGACAGCATGGCAAATATGGGATCTGATCAGCGCTAATATCATTACCGCCGGTCAGAGAGCTGCGGTTCCCACGCTGTGAGATGACTGTGTGAGCCAGCAGCTGTGACCGGCGGTAAAAAGGTTACCTCCAGTCACAGGAGGCGCTTGATGAGAGAGTACTACTCCCATCAGCCTATGCCTGCTGTCACTGATAACAGCGAGAGCAAGTGCTGCTGATGGGAATATTCATCAACTGGTGCTATATATAAATAATAAAAAAAAAAAAATACATTTGGTCTCTTCTATTTTTGATAACCAGAACAGGAAAAACTAACAGCTGTGGGCTGAAACTCTCAGCTTTATCATGGTTGGTTATAAAGAATAAGGGGTCCCACACCTTTTTTAAATTAGTTAAATAAATAATTTAAAAAAAAATGGTGTGGGGTCCCACCCATTTTTGACAACAAGCCAAGCTAAAGCAAACAGCTTGGGGGCTGGTATTTTCAGGCTGGTGAGGAGCCATGGATATTGCTTCCCCCCCCCCAAGCCTAAAAGTAGCAGCCCCTCAGAAAAGCCACTTTGCCTGGCTCTTTCCATTTGCCTTGGTACAGAGGCAAGTGGGGTAATATTTGTGGGGTTGATGTCAGCTGTTTTATGACATCAAACCCAGGGGTCAGTAATGGAGAGATGCCCCAATTACTAACCTCATAGTTAGACACTCGGCTCAAGCTTTGCTGCCGAGGGTCATGCTAGTGTTCTCAGATTTCTCTCGCATGAGCGAATTGCAACACAGGAGCAGAGGAGACGAATAAAGTAACTTCTCCGTCCCCTCCATGGTCTGACTCGGAATATAGTGGATTGCACTGGCATAACATCTCAGTGCAGTCTGATGATTCACACACACACCCATAGACTTGTATGGGTGCTAATGAGCCTAATCCCATTACCAATCGCAGCATGCTGCGATTGTTCTCTCATGCCGATTCGGCATGAGAAAATCGCATATGTGAGCTGCCCCATAGTATAATACTGGGCTAATAGATTCTCTGGCCTGAGCTGTGGATTACTGTAGCTCCTCCAGAGTGACGATTCACCTCTTGGCTGCTTCTCTCATTAGTGCTCTCCTTGCTTGGGACATCAATTTGAGTGGATGACCATGTCTTGGTAGGTTTACAGTTGTGACATTCTCCTTCCATTTTTGGATGATGTCTTGAACTGTGCTCCATGAGATGTTCAAAGCTTAAGCTATTTCTTTATAACCTAACCCTGCTTTACTGTTCTCCACAACTTTATCCTTGACCTGTCTGGTTTGTTCCTCGGTTTCTTGATGCTGTTTGATCCCTCATGTTCTCAACCAAACCTTACTGCGAAGAAATTACACACTGTTGAACTGTTCACGTGGTATAGACATTTTTCAAGGAACTGTGTATGTGTGTGCGTGTCTATAAAATATACTGCGTCTGACTGCTGTGCTTGCCAACAAGGGTTTTACCACCAAGTATTAAGTCTTGCTTGCCAGAGGGATCAAATACTTATTTCTCACTGCAAAATGCAAATAAATTTATATAATTTATGCAATGTGATTTTCTGGATTTTATTTTTCATATTCTATCTCTCAATGTTAAAATGAACCCACCCTTAAAATTATAGACTGTTCATGTCTTTGTCAGTGGGCAAACTTACAAAATCAACAAGGGATCAAATAATTATTTCCCCACTGTAGATATATCGTTATACAGTGCAGAGTGATTATCAGTATATAGATATCATTATACAGTGCGGTGTGATTATTATCAGTATATAGATATCATTATACAGTGCGGTGTGATTATTATCAGTATATAAATATATCATTATACAGTGCGGTGTGATTATTATCAGTATATATAGATATATCATTATACAGTGCGGTGTGATTATTATCAGTATATATAGATATATCATTATACAGAGCGGTGTGATTATTATCAGTATATATAGATATATCATTATACAGTGCGGTGTGATTATCATCAGTATATATAGATATATCATTATACAGTGCGGTGTGATTATTAGTATATATAGATATATCATTATACAGTGCGGTGTGATTATTATCAGTATATATAGATTATTATCAGTGTATATAGATATATCATTATACAGTGCGGTGTGATTATTAGTATATATAGATATATCATTATACAGTGCGGTGTGATTATTATCAGTGTATATAGATATATCATTATACAGTGCGGTGTGATTATTATCAGTATATATAGATATATCATTATACAGTGCGGTGTGATTATTATCAGTGTATATAGATATATCATTATACAGTGCGGTGTGATTATTATCAGTGTAAATAGATATATCATTATACAGTGCGGTGTGATTATTATCAGTGTATATAGATATATCATTATACAGTGCGGTGTGATTATTATCAGTATATATAGATATATCATTATACAGAGCGGTGTGATTATTATCAGTGTATATAGATATATCATTATACAGTGTGGTGTGATTATTATCAGTATATATAGATATATCATTATACAGAGCGGTGTGATTATTATCAGTATATATAGATATATCATTATACAGTGCGGTGTGATTATTATCAGTGTATATAGATATATTATTATACAGTGCGGTGTGATTATTATCAGTATATATAGATATATCATTATACAGTGTGGTGTGATTATTATCAGTATATATAGATATATCATTATACAGTGCGGTGTGAGTATTATCAGTATATATAGATATATCATTATACAGTGCGGTGTGATTATTAGTATATATAGATATATCATTATACAGTGCGGTGTGATTATTATCAGTATATATATATATATATATATATATATATATATATATATATAGATATATCATTATACAGTGCGGTGTGATTATTATCAGTATATATAGATATATCATTATACAGTGCGGTGTGATTATTATCAGTATATATAGATATATCATTATACAGTGCAGTGTGATTATTATCAGTATATATAGATATATCATTATACAGTGCGGTGTGATTATTATCAGTATATATAGATATATCATTATACAGTGCGGTGTGATTATTATCAGTATATATAGATATATCATTATACAGTGCGGTGTGATTATTATCAGTATATATATATATATATATATATATAGATATATCATTATACAGTGCAGTGTGATTATTATCAGTATATATAGATATATCATTATACAGTGCGGTGTGATTATCAGTATATATAGATATATCATTATACAGTGCAGTGTGATTATTATCAGTATATATAGATATATCATTATACAGTGCGGTGTGATTATTATCAGTATATATAGATATATCATTATACAGTGCGGTGTGATTATTATCAGTATATATAGATATATCATTATACAGTGCGGCGTGATTATTATCAGTCAGTATATATATATATATATATATATATATATATATATATAGATATATCATTATACAGTGCGGTGTGATTATTATCAGTATATATAGATATATCATTATACAGTGCGGTGTGATTATTATCAGTATATATAGATATATCATTATACAGTGCGGTGTGATTATCATCAGTATATATAGATATATCATTATACAGTGCGGTGTGATTATTATCAGTGTATATAGATATATCATTATACAGTGCGGTGTGATTATTATCAGTATATATAGATATATCATTATACAGTGCGGTGTGATTATTATCAGTATATATAGATATATCATTATACAGTGCGGTGTGATTATCATCAGTATATATAGATATATCATTATACAGTGCGGTGTGATTATTATCAGTGTATATAGATATATCATTATACAGTGCGGTGTGATTATTATCAGTATATATAGATATATCATTATACAGTGCGGTGTGATTATTATCAGTATATATAGATATATCATTATACAGTGCGGTGTGATTATTATCAGTATATATAGATATATCATTATACAGTGCGGTGTGATTATTATCAGTGTATATAGATATATCATTATACAGTGCGGTGTGATTATTATCAGTATATATAGATATATCATTATACAGTGGGGTGTGATTATTATCAGTATATATAGATATATCATTATACAGCGCGGTGTGATTATTATCAGTATATATAGATATATCATTATACAGTGCAGTGTGATTATTATCAGTATATATAGATATATCATTATACAGTGCGGTGTGATTATTATCAGTATATATAGATATATCATTATACAGTGCGGTGTGATTATTATCAGTATATATAGATATATCATTATACAGTGCAGTGTGATTATTATCAGTGTATATAGATATATCATTATACAGTGCGGTGTGATTATTATCAGTGTATATAGATATATCATTATACAGTGCGGTGTGATTATTATCAGTATATATAGATATATCATTATACAGTGCGGTGTGATTATTATCAGTATATATAGATATATCATTATACAGTGCGGTGTGATTATTATCAGTATATATAGATATATCATTATACAGCGCGGTGTGATTATTATCAGTATATATAGATATATCATTATACAGAGCGGTGTGATTATTATCAGTATATATAGATATATCATTATACAGTGCGGTGTGATTGTCAGTATATATAGATATATCATTATACAGTGCGGTGTGATTATTATCAGTATATATAGATATATCATTATACAGTGCGGTGTGATTATTATCAGTGTATATAGATATATCATTATACAGTACGGTGTGATTATTATCAGTATATATAGATATATCATTATACAGTGCGGTGTGATTATCAGTATACATACAGTATAGACCAAAAGTTTGGACACACCTTCTCATTCAAAGAGTTTTCTTTATTTTCATGACTATGAAAATTGTAGATTCACTCTGAAGGCATCAAAACTATGAATTAACACATGTGGAATTATATAATTTAACAAAAAAGTGTGAAACAACTGAAAATATGTCTTGTATTCTAGGTTCTTAAAAGTAGCCACCTTTTGCTTTGATTACGGCTTTGCACACTCTTGGCATTCTCTTGATGAGCTTCAAGAGGTAGTCTCCGGAAATGGTCTTCCAACAGTCTTGAAGGAGTTCCCAGAGATGCTTAGCACTTGTTGGCCCTTTTGCCTTCACTCTGCAGTCCAGCTCACCCCAAACCATCTCGATTGGGTTCAGGTCTGGTGACTGTGGAGGCCAGGTCATCTGGCGCAGCACCCCATCACTCTCCTTCTTGGTCAAATAGCCCTTACACAGCCTGGAGATGTGTTTGGGGTCATTGTCCTGTTGAAAACTAAATGATGGTCCAACTAAACGCAAACCGGATGGAATAGCATGCCGCTGCAAGATGCTGTGGTAGCCATGCTGGTTCAGTATGCCTTCAATTTTGAATAAATCCCCAACAGTGTCACCAGCAAAGCACCCCAACACCATCACACCTCCTCCTCCATGCTTCACGGTGGGAACCAGGCATGTAGAGTCCATCCGTTCACCTTTTCTGCGTCGCACAAAGACACAGAGGTTAGAACCAAAGATCTCAAATTCGGACTCATCAGACCAAAGCACAAATTTCCACTGGTCTATTGTCCATTCCTTTTGTTCTTTAGCCCAAACAAGTCTCTTCTGCTTGTTGCCTGTCCTTAGCAGTGGTTTCCTAGCAGCTATTTTACCATGAAGGCCTGCTGCACAAAGTCTCCTCTTAACAGTTGTTGTAGAGATGTGTCTGCTGCTAGAACTCTGTGTGGCATTGACCTGGTCTCTAAGCTGAGCTGCTGTTAACCTGCGATTTCTGAGGCTGGTGACTAGGATGAACTTATCCTCCGCAGCAGAGGTGACTCTTGGTCTTCCTTTCCTGGGCCGGTCCTCATGTGAGCCAGTTTCTTTGTAGCGCTTGATGGTTTTTGCCACTGCACTTGGAAACACTTTCAAAGTTTTCCCAATTTTTTGGACTGAGTGACCTTACTACTACTACTACTACTACTACTACTACTACTACTACTACTACTAATCTTTATATAGCGCCAACATATTCCGCAGTGCTTTACAGTTTAACAGTTTCAAAACACAAGTCATAAGTAACAATGTTAACAATACAATAATTAAAGCAAAATAAGACTACCCTGCTCGTGAGAGCTTACAATCTACAATGTGGTGGGGGAGATACAAAGTACAGGTGTGTATTTACAGTGATGTATTTACAATGATGGTCCAGTCATCATGAGGGAGTGAGGGATGGATGGAGATAATGAATGGGCTACTCATGCACATTTACGTGAACGTGATAGGCCACTCTGAACAAATGTGTTTTGAGGGAGCGCCTAAAACTATGCAAATTGTGGATAGTCCTAATTTCTTGGGATAGAGCATTCTAGAGGATTGGCGCAGCGCGGGAGAAGTCTTGGAGTTGGGAGTGGGAGGTACGGATTAGTGCAGAGGTTAGTCGAAAGTCGCTTGCAGAGCGCAGCAGTCGGCTATGCCGATAGACAGAAATGAGGGAGGAGATGTAGGGGGGGTGCTGCACTGTGGAGAGCTTTGTGGGTGAGAACAAGTACTTTGAATTGGATCCTATAGTGAATGGGCAGCAAGTTTAAGGAGTGGCGAAGAGTGGACGTGTCCAAGTACCGATTAGCCAGATAGATGACCCTGGCTGCTGCATTAAGTATGGACTGGAGAGGGGATAGTCGAGTAACGGGGAGGCCAATTAATAGAGCGTTGCAGTAATCCAGGCGGGAGTGGATCAGTGCTACAGTGAGGGGTTTTGTTTTTTCCATGGTGAGAAAAGGGCGGAGTCTAGAGATGTTCTTTAGGTGTAAGTGGTAAGAGTGGGCAAGAGATTGTATATGGGATGTGAAGGAGAGATTGGTGTCAAACATAACACCCAGACAGTGCACCTGCTGCCGGGGTGTTATTATGGTGCCACCCACGGAGAGTGAAATGTCAGATTTAGGGAGGTTAGTATTTGGCGGGAGCAGAAGTTGTTCAGTTTTGGAGAGGTTGAGTTTCAGATAGACAGCAGACATAATGTTTGAGACTGCACACTGACAGTCACTGGCGTTCTGTAGTACAACGGGGGTAAGGTCGATAAATGACGTATATAGTTGTGTCATCAGCATAAAGATGGTACTGAAAGCCAAGTCTGCTGATAGTCTGTCCAATTGGGGCCGTGTAGAGAGAGAAGAGAAGGGGGCCAAGGACTGATCCCTGAGGTACCCCGACAGCGAGAGGAAGAGGAGATGACGTGGAGCCAGAGAACAAAACACTGAAGGAGCCGTCAGAAAGATAGGAAGAGAATTGGGAGAGAGCAGTGTCCTTAATGCCTAGTGACTGGAGCCTAGAGAGTAGGAGATGTGTTATGAGCTCATTTTCTCCTTCACCTTTGATGTCCGATGAACTCCCTCTGCTGGTGAAAGGAGGTAGTGAAATTGATTTGGATGGGAAAAACCTGTCTTCTGAACAGGTGGAGTGTGATTGGACATCCAGAATCTGAGTGGATATAAGGCCGCCGACGCCCTGCTGGGTTGCTGGTGATCCCCTCTGCACTGAGGTCTGGCCTCCAGTTTAGTCCTGTCTACTAAAGCTAAGTTTTTGCTCTGCTATTGTTCCATGAGATTTTGTCTGGTTTACTTAGTGTTTGTGTTCAGCCAGCCCTGGTTGGGACTGGCTGAACTCCATTTTTGTCTCTGATCAGTTGATCTTTGCTCTGTTTTCAGAATATACCTTAGTGCTGATATAGTGATTTTGAAGTCTAGTGACTTCAGGGCCTTTTCTATCAGACGTGTTGGACATTATTTTTGGCAGGGTGATTGCAGACAGTTGCTTTTCTTTCCTGTCCTATCTAGTTAGTGAGGGCCCCATCGTTTGCTCAGCCTGTCTTTCTGTCTGTGTTTGTGTTTTCATCTGTTTTCACCGTCAATACATGTTGGGGGCTGTCTATTGCTTTGGGGTCTGCTCTGGGGAAGTTTAGATTTCCCCTTTCTTTCTTTAGGTTTATTTAGTTCTCCGGCTGTGAACGAGGTGTCTAGGACCACCGTAGGAACACCCCACGGCTACTGTTAGTTGTTGTGAATAGGATCAGGGGTCTGCAATCCGCTAGCTACCAACCTCTTCGGTTTTCTGGACTTAGCTTGTATTTTTGTTTTTCCCTCCTCCGGTTGCTCATTCATAACAGAATCACCAGCCATACCGCAGATTCTAGGGTACTCAATAGCAGGAAAGAATTGTAAAAAAAAAAAAAAAAAGTGTCAATTTTTTTTTTATGTATGTTTTTTCCTCTTTTTCTAGGAGGAATTTTGTTAATGGAGATTAAGCAATTGTCTGATCGTGTGGAGCAGCTGGCTGCTGAAGTGCGGGGAATTTCCGCCTATCTTGCTTATTCACATGCTGCTGAACCAAAGATCCCTACTCCTGATGTGTTTTTTGGGAATCAGTCTAAATTTTTGAATTTTAAGAATAATTGTAAATTATCTCTTGCCTCGAAGCCTAACTCATCAGGGAGCTCTGCGCAGCAGGTTAAAATTGTCATCTCCTTGCTGTATGGCGATCCCCAGGATTGGGCGTTTTCATTGACACCTGATGATCCTATTCCAACTAATGTGGACGCATTTTTTCAAGCCTTGGGGTTGTTGTATGATGAACCTAATGCTATTGATCAAACTGAGAGAACCCTGTTGGCATTGAGCCAGGGTCAGGATTCTGCAGAGTTATACTGTAAAAAATTCCGAAAGTGGGCGGTCCTTACTACCTGGAATGATGGTGCCTTGGCAGCTCTCTTTCGGAAGGGTTTGTCAGAAACTGTAAAAGATACTATGGTGAGATTTCCTGTTCCCTCTGGTCTTGACGATTCTATGTCATTAGCCATTCAGGTTGATCGGCGTTTACGTGAACGTAAAAGTACACGAGAAATGTTGCCACCTGTTGAACAAATGTCTGAACCTATGCAATGTGATAGAGTTTTGTCTAGGGCGCAACGTCAGGAGTTCAGAAGGCGTAATAAGCTGTGTTTTTTCTGTGGAGATGCCTCTCATATGATTTCTGTCTGCTCTAAACGAGAGAAACGTTTTGCACACACATTTGCTGTGGGTGGTGTTTAACCTAAGTTTCTTCTGGCAGTTACTCTGATCTGCTCCCTGTCCACATTTTCCACTAAGGCTTTTGTGGATTCGGGAGCGGCTCTGAACCTGATGGACTTGGATTTTGCTAAACGTTGTGGGTTTCCTATGACACCTCTGCGGATGCCTATCCCTTTGAGGGGTATTGATGCTACTCCTTTGGCGAAGAATAAACCTCAGTTTTGGACCCAGGTGGTAATGCGGGTCGCCCCAGACCATCAAGAAAATTGCAGATTTTTGGTGTTGCATAATTTGCATGATACCATTGTTCTGGGATTTCCCTGGTTGCAAATCCATAATCCAGTTTTGGATTGGAAATCTGTGTCTGTGGTGAGTTGGGGTTGTCGGTGTGCTCTTGGTGACGCTCCTGTTTTCTCCACCTCTCCCCAGTCGCATGATGTTCCTGACTATTTGGCTGATTTTTATGATGTATTTAGTGAGAATGAGTCTGCGTCTTTACCTCCTCATAGGAGTTATGACTGTGCAATTGAGTTGAGCCCTGGGTGTAAATTTCCCAAGGGTCGACTTTTCAATTTATCTGTACCCGAGCACGAGGCTATGCGATCTTATATTAAGGAGTCGTTGGAGAAGGGTCATATTAGACCATCCTCTTCACCCTTGGGTGCTGTTTTTTTTTCGTGGCCAAGAAAGATGGTTCATTAAGGCCTTGTATTGACTATTGTTCCCTCAACAAAATTACTGTTAAATATCAGTATCCGTTACCCCTGATTTCTGATCTATTCTCCAGAGTTAAAGGTGCTTGCTGGTTTACCAAGCTTGACCTCAGGGGGGCGTATAATCTTATTCTCATTAAGCATGGGGATGAATGGAAGACGGCGTTTAATACTCCGGAGGGACATTTTGAGTACCTGGTGATGCCTTTTGGGCTCACTAATGCCCCTTTTGTCTTCCAGTGCTTCATGAATGATATGTTCCGGGACTTTGTGGATAAATTTTTGATCTTCTATCTGGATGATATTTTGATCTTTTCCAGGGATTGGGACTCTCATGTGGAACATGTTCGGACTGTGTTCCGGATTTTGATGGAGAATTCCCTGTATGTTAAGGAATCAAAATGCCTTTTTGGTGTACAGAGGATTTCATTTTTGGGATTTATTTGGTCTCCGTCAACTATTGAAATGGACCCGGCCAAGGTACAGGCCATTTATGATTGGGTTCAGCCCACTTCTTTGAAGGCCCTCCAGAAGTTTTTGGGTTTTGCTAATTTTTATCGTAAATTTATAGCGAATTTTTCTGGTATTGCCAAACCATTGACTGATTTGACTAAGAAGGGTGCTGATGTGCTGAATTGGTCTCCAGAGGCTGTTTCTTCCTTTCAGGAGCCGAAGCGGAGGTTCACTTCTGCTCCGGTTTTGCGGCAACCTGATGTCTCACTCCCGTTTCAGGTAGAGGTGGACGCTTCTGAGATTGGTGCAGGAGCTCTTTTGTCCCAAAAAGATCCGGTAACATCTAAAATGAATCCCTGTGCTTTCTTTTCCCGAAATTTCTCCCCATCCGAACGCAACTCTGATGTGGGGAATCGGGAACTGTTAGCCATGAAATGGGCATTTGAGGAGTGGAGACATTGGTTGGAGGGAGCTAAACATCAAGTTGTGGTCCTTACTGACCACAAGAATTTGATTTACCTTGAGTCGGCCAAACGCTTGAATCCTAGACAGGCTAGGTGGGCCTTGTTTTTCACACGTTTTGATTTTGTGGTCTCTTTTCTTCCGGGCACTAAGAATGACAAGGCAGATGCCCTCTCTGGGAGTTTCTTTGCTGATGCTCCTATTGTGACCAAGCCTGCTACCATCTTGGCTGAGGGGGTAGTTCTTTCTGCCATCTCGCCCGATTTGAGACGTGCTCTGGAAGAGTTTCAGGAGGACAAACCTGAGCGTTGTCCCATTGGAAAATTGTATGTTCCTGACCAGTGGAGGAAGAGAGTAATGTCTGAAGTTCATTGCTCCGCATTGGCTGGTCATCCAGGTATTTTTGGTACTAGAGATTTGGTGAGTCGGTCTTTTTGGTGGCCCGCCTTGTCTCGTGATGTCCGGAATTTTGTGCAGTCCTGTGGGACTTGCTCCCGGTCTAAACCTTGTTCTCGCTCTAGTGGGTTGTTGATGCCTTTTTTGCCGGTGCCCAGGAGGCCATGGACCCATATTTCAGTGGATTTTATTTCTGATATGCCTGTCTCTCAGAGAATGACTGTTATTTGGGTGATTTGTGATAGATTCTCTAAGATGGTCCATCTTGTACCACTCCCTAAGTTGCCATCTTCCTCAGAGTTGGTTCCCTTGTTTTTGCAACAGGTGGTTCGCTTGCATGGGATTCCTGAAAACATTGTGTCTGACAGAGGAGTTCAGTTTATTTCTAGATTTTGGAGGACTTTTTGTTCCAAGCTGGGAATTCAGTTGTCCGTCTCCTATGCGTTTCACCCTCAGACCAATGGGCAGATGGAGAGAACAAACCAGACTTTGGAGTTGTATTTAAGATGTTTTATTTCTGCTGATCAGGATGATTGGGTTTCATTTTTGCCCTTGGCCGAATTTGCTTTAAATAATAGAGCTAGTTCTGCCACTTTGATGTCACCTTTTTTTTTGTAACTTTGGGTTTCACCCTCGATTCTCTTCAGGGCAGGTGGAGTCTTCTGCCTGCCCAGGTGTTGACAATGTGGTGGAGAGAATGCACCAGATCTGGGACCAAGTGGTGGATAAGTTGTCTCTCTCCCAGGAAAAGACCCAGCGGTTTTCCAACCGGCATAGGACCATTGGTCCCCGGTTTCAGGTGGGTGATATGGTTTGGTTGTCATCAAAGAATATCTCTATGAAGGTGGCTTCTCCAAAGTTTAAACCTAGATTTATTGGACCTTACAAGATTTTGGAGATTCTTAATCTGGTCTCTTTTCGATTTGGCTCTTCCTGTTACATTCAAGATCCATAACGTGTTTCATAAGTCTCTGTTAAAGAGGTTTGTTGAGCCAGTAGTTCCTGTGGTGGCACCTCCTGACCCTGTATTGGTTGAAGGTAATGTGGAATATGAGGTTGAGAAGATACTGGATTCTCGTCTGGCTAGACAGAGACTCCAGTATTTGGTTAAGTGGAAGGGTTATGGCCAGGAGGATAATTCTTGGGTCTCTGCATCCGATATTCATGCCGAAAGATTGGTTCGTGCTTTTCATCGGGCCCATCCTGATCGCCCTGGTGGCGTGGATGAGGGTTCGGTGACCCCTCCTCAAGGGGGAGGTACTGTTATGAGCTCATTTTCTCTTTCACCTTTGATGTCCGATGAACTCCCTCTGCTGGTGAAAGGAGGTAGTGAAATTGATTTGGATGGGAAAAACCTGTCATCTGAACAGGTGGAGTGTGATTGGACATTCAGAATCTGAGTGGATATAAGGCCGCCGATGCCCTGCTGGGTTGCTGGTGATCCTCACTGCTATGAGCTCTGGCCTCCAGTTTAGTCCTGACTACTAAAGCTAAGTTTTTGCTCTGCTATTGTTCCATGAGATTTTGTCTGGTTTACTTAGTGTTTGTGTTCAGCCAGCCCTGGTTGGGATTGGCTGAACTCCATTTTTGTCTCTGATTAGTTGATCTCTTTGCTCTGTTTTCAGAATATACCTTAGTGCTGATATAGTGATTTTGAAGTCTATTGACTTCAGGGCCTTTTCTATCAGACGTGTTGGACATTATTTTTGGCAGGGTTTTTGCGTGATTGCAGACAGTTGCTTTTCTTTCCTGTCCTATCTAGTTAGTGAGGGCCCCATCGTTTGCTTAGCCTGTCTTTCTGTCTGTGTTTTCATCTGTTTTCACCGTCAATACATGTTGGGGGCTGTTTCTTGCTTTGGGGTCTGCTCTGGGGCAGTTTAGATTTCCCCTTTCTTTCTTTAGGTTTATTTAGTTCTCCGGCTGTGAAAGAGGTGTCTAGGACCACCGTAGGAACACCCCACGGCTACTGTTAGTTGTTGTGAATAGGATCAGGGGTCTGCAATCCGCTAGCTACCAACCTCTCCGGTTTTCTGGACTTAGCTTGTATTTTTGTTTTTTCCTCCTCCGGTTACTCATTCATAACAGAGATGGTGGTCAACAGTGTCGAAAGCTGCAGATTGCTCATTCTTCTTGACCTGAGAGTGGTCACCGTTACGTTTTGCTGTCAGAAGGTCATTGCTCACTTTGATGAGGGCAGTTTCAGTCGACTGTAGGGGGCAGAAGCCAGACTATGAAGGGTCTAGGAGGGAGTGAGTAGAGAGGTAGCTGGTAAGGCGGGAGTAAACTAGGCGCTCCAAAAGTTTAGAGATGAAGGGGAGATTGGAGACTGGTCTGTAGTTGTTTGTGCAGGATGGGTCAAGAGTGGGTTTCTTTAGTAATGGAGTAACAATGGCGTGTTTGAAGGAGGATGGGAAAATGCCCGAGGAGAGGGAGAGATTAAAGATTGTAGTTAGGTGAGTTGTGACGACTGGAGGAGATGTGAGGTAATTGGGTCGGTAGTGCATGTGGTCGGACGAGAGGAAGAGAGGAGTCTGGAGACATCTTCTGTGATGGGATCAAATGTGGAAAGTGAGCCAGGGGAGATGCAGGAAGGGATGGGAGTCACAGCACTTGGTGGTTGGGAGCAGATTTCCTGACTGATATTATCTATTTTTTCTGTAAAGTGGGAGGCCAGGTCATCAGCACAAATGTCTGTGATAGGGACTTGTGCTTTTGGCCTGAGGAGGGAATGAAAAGTGTCAAAAAGTTTCTTGGGGTTGTTGGCTAGTGAGGAGATCAGGGTGGTGAAGTAGGTCTGTTTGGCGAGGTGAAGGGCAGCGTTATAGGTTCTTAACATAAATTTGAAGTGGATGAAGTCTTCTGGTGTGCGGGTTTTTCTCCATAGGCATTCAGCACTCCTAGAGCATCGCTGGAGATGTTGAGTTTGCGGTGTGAGCCAGGGCTGTTTTATTCTGTGTTTGGAGGTTCTGAGGGTGAGGGGAACTACTAGGTCAAGGGTGCTTCTAAGAGTGTCGTTGTAGTGATGAACAGCCTGATCAGGACAGGAAAAAGAGGAGATTGGGGACAGTGATGAGTAGTAGGGAGTCTGAAAGTGTCTGAGGGTCAATGGCTTGTAGATTTCTGATTGTGTGGTAGGTAGGAGTGAGCTGGGGTGGGCGAGGATTTGTGGTCAGAGAGTGGAAGCGGTGAGTTATTTAGGTGGGAGATTGAACAGAGCCGGACAAAGACCAGATTTAGGGTGATAGCGTCCTTATGTGTCTCAGAGGCTGAGAGCTGTGAGAGGCCTAGAGAGGTGGTTAGTGATAGAAGCTGGGATGCAGATGTGGAAGTAGGGCTGTTAATGGGGATATTGAAGTCTCCCAGGATAAGAGTTGGTAGTTCTGAGGACATGAAGTGCGGAAGTCAGGCAGAATAGTGGTCAAGGAAGTGGGTGGGTGAGCCTGGGGGCCGGTATATGACCGCTACTCTGAGGGAGAGGGGACAGAAGAGCCTGATGGTGTGGACCTCAAAAGAAGGGAATGAGAGTGATAGAACTGGGGGGATGACCTGGAAAGTGCATTGTGGGGACAGGAGTATGCCGACTCCACCACCATGTCTGTTTGTGTGTCTCAGGGAATGAGTGAATTGTTAGCCACCATAGGAAATGGCAGCAGGAGATAGTGTCAGAATCCTGAATCCAGGTTTCAATGAGGGCCAACAGATTAAGAGAGTTGTTCATAAAGTAGTTGTGCAGGAAAGGAAGCTTGTTACATACAGACCGTGGATTCCAGAGAGCACAATTAAAAGATGGAGATGAGGCAGTGCAAGTAATATTAATAAAATTATTATGGTTTCGATATGAGGTAGGGTAGGGGTTGGGGGATGATGGACAAGGGTTGGGGGAGATGTCCCCTGCAATCAGTAGGAGTAGGAAGATAAAGAGCAAATAGTTGTTGGAATTGCAAGTAGTGTTTTTCTGCTATGTGTTCGGGCAAGATGGGCTAAGGTTTCTCTGGAAGTTGAGGAGTGCATGGGAGCTGTACATGGGAGAGGGAAGTATAGAGGAGCTGATGTGTATGAGTCTTGATGGAGGGGGGATGGGGTGGTGAATGTGGATGACAAGGGAACACAGGAGGATAGAAATAAAGCACATGGCAAAGTGTGGGATACCTGATTCCTGCCCTGATTAACTGCCATGGATAACTGTCGTTTTCTTGATGCTTAGCTTCTGTGATGCTTTTCTTATGGGATGCTTGCGTGCTGCACCCCACACTGTGTGCTTCCCCTTAGGAACTACTACATATATATGCCACACTACAAGGTCAGGAGAGATGGATTGTGGGAGCTGGTTTGGTATAATTTGGCAGCTGGGGCCAGCACACCAGGGGTGGTTAGATGATCAAAGGCAGGAGACCAGGCTGCATGTATATACTATAGCACCTTCCACCTTCATTTCTTAAAGTAATGATGGCCACTTGTTTTTCTTTACTTAGCTGCTTTTTTCTTGCCATAATACAAATTCTAACAGTCTATTCAGTAGGACTATCAGCTGTATATCCACCAGACTTCTGCAGAACACAACTGATGGTCCCAACCCCATTTATAAGGCAAGAAATCCCACTTATTAAACCTGACAGGGCACACCTGTGAAGTGAAAACCATTTCCGGTGACTACCTCTTGAAGCTCATCAAGAGAATGCCAAGAGTCTGCAAAGCAGCAATCAAAGTAAAAGGTGGCTACTTTGAAGAACCTAGAGTATAAGACATAATAATAATAATAATAAACTTTATTTTTATAGCGCCGACCATATTCCGCAGCACTTTACATTTCAGAGGGGATTTGTACAGACAATGGACATTACAGCATAACAATAATCACATACAGTAGATTATAACAAATACCAAGAGGAATGAGGGCCCTGCTCGCAAGCTTACAGTCTATGAGGAAAGAGGTAGACACGAAAGGTGGGTGGTAACAGTTTCCCTGATTGTATGGACCAGCCATAATGTTAAGTGTGTGACAGTACAGACACAGAGGGCTAATGGATGCATAAAGCATGTGGGAACATGATGCGGGAAATCTGGTTATGGTAAAACTTTTGGCTGTGCCACACAGGGATAGATTAGGTTAATGTGTTGAGGCGATAAGCCAGTCTGAATAAATGTGTTTTCAGGGCACGCTTAAAATTGTGGGGATTGGGGACTAATCGTATTGACCTGGGAAGTACATTCCAAAGAATTGGCGCGGCACGTGTAAAGTCTTGGAGACGGGAGTGGGAGGTTCTGACTATTGAGGATACTAACCTCAGGTCATCAGCAGAATGGAGGGTGTGGGTAGGGTGGTATACTGAAACAAGGGAGGAGATGTAGGGTGGTGCTGAGCCATGGAGGGCTTTGTGGGTGAGGGTAATAAGTTTATACTGAATTCTGGAGTGGATGGGTAGCCAGTGTAATGACTGGCACAAGGTAGAGGCATCGGCGTAACGATTGGTGAGGAATATGATCCTGGCTGCAGCATTCAAGACAGATTGGAGAGGGGAGAGTTTGGTAAGAGGGAGACCGATTAGAAGAGAGTTACAATAGTCCAGACGAGAATGAATAAGAGAAACAGTAAGAGTTTTTGCAGAGTCAAAAGTAAGAAAAGGTCGAATTCTAGAAATGTTTTTGAGGTGCAGATGACAAGAGCGAGCCAGTGATTGGATGTGGGGGGCAAAGGAAAGCTCGGAATCAAGTATGACCCCAAGACAGCGGGCCTGTTGCTGGGGAGTAATAGTGGAACCACACACGGAAATGGCAATGTCGGGTATAGGTACATTAGTAGAGGGAGGAAACACCAGGAGTTCAGTTTTTGACAGGTTCAGTTTCAGATATAGTGAGGACATGATATTAGACACAGCGTTTAGACAATCGCCGGTGTTTTCTAGAAAGGCTGGCGTGATGTCAGGAGAAGAAGCGTATAATTGGGTGTCATCAGCATAGAGATGGTACTGGAAACCAAATCTACTGATTGTTTGACCAATAGGGGCAGTGTACAAGGAGAAGAGGAGGGGGCCTAGAACCGATCCTTGGGGGACCCCAACAGTAAGAGGAAGGTGAGAGGAGGAGGAACCGGCAAAAGATACAGTAAAGGAGCGGTCAGAGAGATAGGAGGAAAACCAGGAGAGAACGGTATCCTTGAGGCCAATGGAACGGAGCATAGTGAGGAGGAGCTGATGATCCACAGTGTCGAATGGTGCCGAGAGATCCAAGAGAATTAGCATGGAGTAATGACCATTTGACATATTTTCAGTTGTTTCACACTTTTTTTTTGTTGATTATATAGTTCCACATGTGTTAATTCATAGTTTTGATGCCTTCAGAATGAATCTACAATTTTCATAGTCATGAAAATAATGAAAACTCTTTGAATGAGAAGGTGTGTCCAAACTTTTGATCTGTACTGTAGATACATCATTATACAGTGCGGTGTGATTATTATCAGTATATATTAATATATTATACAGCGCGGTGTGATTATTAGTGTATATAGAGATATCATTATACAGTGCGGTGTGATTATCAGTGTGTATAGATACAGTTGTGGCCAAAAGTATTGACACCCCTGCAATTCTGTCAGATAATACTCAAGTTTCTTCCTGAAAATGATAGCAAACACAAATTCTTTGGTATTATTATCTTCATTTAATTTGTCTTAAATGAAAAAACTGAAAAAACACAAAAGAGAATGAAGCAAAACATTGATAATTTCACACAAAACTCCAAAAATGGGCCAGACAAAAGTTTTGGAACCCTCAGTCTAATACTTGGTTGCACAACCTTAAGTCAAAATAACTGCGACCAACCGCTTCCGGTAACCATCAATGAGTTTCTTACAATGCTCTGCTGGAATTTTAGACCATTGTTCTTTGGCAAACTGCTCCAGGTCCCTGATATTAGAAGGGTGCCTTCTCCAAACTGCCATTTTTAGATCTCTCTATAGGTGTTCTATGGGATTCAGGTCTGGACTCATTGCTGGCCACCTTAGAAGTCTCCAGTGCTTTCTCTCAAACCATTTTCTAGTGCTTTTTGAAGTGTGTTTTGGGTCATTGTCCTGCTGGAAGACCCATGACCTCTGAGGGAGACCCAGCTTTCTCACACTGGGCCCTACATTATGCTGCAAAATTTGTTGGTAGTCTTCTGACTTCATAATGCCATGCACACGGTCAAGCAGTCCAGTGCCAGAGGCAGCAAAGAAACCCCAAAACATCAGGAAACCTCCGCCATGTTTGACTGTAGGGACCGTGTTCTTTTCTTTGAATGCCTCTTTTGTTCTCCTGTAAACTCTATGTTGATGCCTTTGCCCAAAAAGCTCTACTTTTGTCTCATCTGACCAGAGAACATTCTTCCAAAACGTTTTAGGCTTTTTCAGGTAAGTTTTGGCAAACTCCAGCCTGGCTTTTTTATGTCTCGGGGTAAGAAGTGGGGTCTTCTTGGGTCTCCTACCATACAGTCCCTTTTCATTCAGACGCCGACGGATAGTTCGGGTTGACACTGTTGTACCCTCGGACTGCAGGGCAGCTTGAACTTGTTTGGATGTTATTCGAGGTTCTTTATCCAACATCCGCACAATCTTGCGTTGAAATCTCTTGTCAATTTTTCTTTTCCGTCCACATCTAGGGAGGTTAGACACAGTGTCATGGGCTTTAAACTTCTTGATGACACTGCGCACGGTAGACACAGGAACATTCAGGTCTTTGGAGATGGACTTGTAGCCTTGAGATTGCTCATGCTTCCTCACAATTTGGTTTCTCAAGTCCTCAGACAGTTCTTTGGTCTTCTTTCTTTTCTCCATGCTCAATGTGGTACACACAAGGACACAGGACAGAGGTTGAGTCAACTTTAATCCATGTCAACTGGCTGCAAGTGTGATTTAGTTATTGCCAACACCTGTTAGGTGCCACAGGTAAGTTACAGGTGCTGTTAATTACACAAACTAGAGAAGCATCACATGATTTTTTGAACGGTGCCAATACTTTTGTCCACCCTCTTTTTTATGTTTGGTATGGAATTATATCCAATTTGGCTTTAGGACAATTCTTTTTCTGTTTTTTTCATTTAAGACAAATTAAATGAAGATAATACCAAGGAATTTATGTTTGCAATAATTTTCAGAAAGAAACTGAGTATTATCTGACAGAATTGCAGGGGTGTCAATACTTTTGGCCACAACTGTAGATATATAATTATACAGTGCAGTGTGATTATTATCAGTATATATAGATATATCATTATACAGTGCGGTGTGATTATTATCAGTATATATAGATATATCATTATACAGTGCGGTGTGATTATTATCAGTATATATAGATATATCATTATACAGTGCGGAGTGATTATTATCAGTATATATAGATATATCATTATACAGTGCGGAGTGATTATTATCAGTATATATATGGACTTGTAGCCTTGAGGTTGCTCATGCTTCCTCACAATTTGGTTTCTCAAGTCCTCAGACAGTTCTTTGGTCGTCTTTCTTTTCTCCATGCTCAATGTGGTACACACAAGGACACAGGACAGAGGTTGAGTCAACTTTAATCCATGTCAACTGGCTGCAAGTGTGATTTAGTTATTGCCAACACCTGTTAGGTGCCACAGGTAAGTTACAGGTGCTGTTAATTACACAAACTAGAGAAGCATCACATGATTTTTCGAACGGTGCCAATACTTTTGGTGCCAAACCCAACCTGACCAGAAAACCAATCACAACAACCTGACAAAAGCCGGAATCAGGAAGATGGTAGACGAAGGCCAGGAGAGGTACGTAAGTGACTGGAAGAACGACATCATCAGCTCACAGAAACTGACCATGTACCAGAGTCTACAGAGAGACTACAGACTGGCTCCATACCTGGAGAAACTCCAGGACCCCAAAGACCGCAAGATCCTGAGCCGGTATAGACTCAGTGCCCACAGTCTGGCCATCGAATCCGGCCGACACAGGCAGAGCTACAAGCCCAGGGAGGAAAGACTGTGCCAACACTGTGACCAGGAGGCCCTGGAGGATGAGACCCACTTCCTGCTACACTGCTCCAAGTACTCAGCAGTGAGGGACACTCACTTCAGGAGACTCTCACATCTCTTCCCGGATTTCACCACCATGAAGGAGGAAGAGAAAACATATATCCTGCTGGGGGAAGAAGAGAGAGCAGTGGAGATAGCAGCGCAATATGTGAACGAATGCCATAGACTGCGAGAAAGAGAACTCTGATATGCCATGGACTTCTATAGCCCCAACCTGGATCTGCCCCATCCACCTTTCCTACAGCCCCTTCCCAACATCCCTACAGTCCCTATCCCTATTCCCTTCTGTACACCTGCTTTGGCAAAACTAATGTATATTTAGTCCTGCCAATAAAGCTTCTTTGAATCTTGAATCTTGAATCTATATAGATATATCATTATACAGTGCGGTGTGATTATTATCAGTATATATAGTAATATCATTATACAGTGCGGTGTGATTATTATCAGTATATATAGATATATCATTATACAGTGCGGTGTGATTATTATCAGTATATATAGATATATCATTATACAGTGCGGTGTGATTATTATCAGTATATATAGTAATATCATTATACAGTGCGGTGTGATTATTATCAGAATATATAGATATATCATTATACAGTGCGGTGTGATTATTATCAGTGTATATAGATATATCATTATACAGTGCGGTGTGATTATTATCAGTATATATAGATATATCATTATACAGTGCGGTGTGATTATTATCAGTATATATAGATATATCATTATACAGTACGGTGTGATTATTATCAGTATATATAGATATATCATTATACAGTGCGGTGTGATTATTATCAGTATATATAGATATATCATTATACAGTACGGTGTGATTATTATCAGTATATATAGATATATCATTATACAGTACGGTGTGATTATTATCAGTATATATAGATATATCATTATACAGTGCGGTGTGATTATTATCAGTATATATAGATATATCATTATACAGTGCGGTGTGATTATTATCAGTATATATAGATATATCATTATACAGCGCGGTGTGATTATTATCAGTGTATATAGATATATCATTATACAGTACGGTGTGATTATTATCAGTATATATAGATATATCATTATACAGTGCGGTGTGATTATTATCAGTATATATAGATATATCATTATACAGTACGGTGTGATTATTATCAGTATATATAGATATATCATTATACAGTGCGGTGTGATTATTATCAGTATATATAGATATATCATTATACAGTGCGGTGTGATTATTATCAGTATATATAGATATATCATTATACAGCGCGGTGTGATTATTATCAGTGTATATAGATATATCATTATACAGTACGGTGTGATTATTATCAGTATATATAGATATATCATTATACAGTGCGGTGTGATTATTATCAGTATATATAGATATATCATTATACAGCGCGGTGTGATTATTATCAGTGTATATAGATATATCATTATACAGTGCGGTGTGATTATTATCAGTATATATAGATATATCATTATACAGTACGGTGTGATTATTATCAGTATATATAGATATATCATTATACAGTACGGTGTGATTATTATCAGTATATATAGATATATCATTATACAGTGCGGTGTGATTATTATCAGTATATATAGATATATCATTATACAGTGCGGTGTGATTATTATCAGTATATATAGATATATCATTATACAGCGCGGTGTGATTATTATCAGTATATATAGATATATCATTATACAGTGCGGTGTGATTATTATCAGTATATATAGATATATCATTATACAGTGCAGTGTGATTATTATCAGTATATATAGATATATCATTATACTGCGCGGTGTGATTACTATCAGTATATATAGATATATCATTATACAGTGCGGTGTGATTATTATCAGTATATATAGATATATCATTATACAGTACGGTGTGATTATTATCAGTATATATAGATATATCATTATACAGTGCGGTGTGATTATTATCAGTATATATAGATATATCATTATACAGTGCGGTGTGATTATTATCAGTATATATAGATATATCATTATACTGCGCGGTGTGATTATTATCAGTATATATAGATATATCATTATACAGTGCGGTGTGATTATTATCAGTATATATAGATATATCATTATACAGTGCGGTGTGATTATTATCAGTGTATATAGATATATCATTATACAGTGCGGTGTGATTATTATCAGTGTATATAGATATATCATTATACAGCGCGGTGTGATTATTATCAGTGTATATAGATATATCATTATACAGTGCGGTGTGATTATTATCATTATATATAGATATATCATTATACAGTGCGGTGTGATTATTATCAGTATATATAGATATATCATTATACAGTGCGGTGTGATTATTATCAGTATATATAGATATATCATTATACAGCGCGGTGTGATTATTATCAGTGTATATAGATATATCATTATACAGTGCGGTGTGATTATTATCAGTATATAAAGATATATCATTATACAGTGCGGTGTGATTATTATCAGTATATATAGATATATCATTATACAGCGCGGTGTGATTATTATCAGTATATATAGATATATCATTATACCGTGCGGTGTGATTATTATCAGTATATATAGATATATCATTATACAGTGCGGTGTGATTATTATCAGTGTATATAGATATATCATTATACAGCGCGGTGTGATTATTATCAGTATATATAGATATATCATTATACAGTGCGGTGTGATTATTATCAGTGTATATAGATATATCATTATACAGTGCGGAGTGATTATTATCAGTATATATAGATATCATTATACAGTGCGGTGTGATTATTATCAGTGTATATAGATATATCATTATACAGTGCGGTGTGATTATTATCAGTATATATAGATATATCATTATACAGTGCGGTGTGATTATTATAAGTATATATAGATATATCATTATACAGTGCGGTGTGATTATTATCAGTATATATAGATATATCATTATACAGCGCGGTGTGATTATTATCAGTATATATAGATATATCATTATACAGTGCGGTGTGATTATTATCAGTGTATATAGATATATCATTATACAGTGCGGTGTGATTATTATCAGTATATATAGATATATCATTATACAGCGCGGTGTGATTATTATCAGTATATATAGATATATCATTACACAGTGCGGTGTGATTATTATCAGTATATATATAGATATATCATTATCAGTGCGGTGTGATTATTATCAGTATATATATAGATATATCATTATATAGTGCGGTGTGATTATTATCAGTATATATATAGATATGTCATTATACAGTGCGGTGTGATTATTATCAGTATATATAGATATATCATTATACAGTGCGGTGTGATTATTATCAGTATATATAGATATATCATTATACAGTGCGGTGTGATTATTATCAGTATATATAGATATATCATTATACAGTGCGGTGTGATTATTATCAGTGTATATAGATATATCATTATACAGTGCGGTGTGATTATTATCAGTATATATAGATATATCATTATACAGTGCGGTGTGATTATTATCAGTACATATAGATATATCATTATACAGCGCGGTGTGATTATTATCAGTATATATAGATATATCATTATACAGTGCGGTGTGATTATTATCAGTATATATATATAGATATATCATTATACAGTGCGGTGTGATTATTATCAGTGTATATAGATATATCATTATACAGTGCGGTGTGATTATTATCAGTATATATAGATATATCATTATATAGTGCGGTGTGATTATTATCAGTATATATATAGATATATCATTATATAGTGCGGTGTGATTATTATCAGTATATATATAGATATGTCATTATACAGTGCGGTGTGATTATTATCAGTATATATAGATATATCATTATACAGTGCGGTGTGATTATTATCAGTATATATAGATATATCATTATACAGTGCGGTGTGATTATTATCAGTATATATAGATATATCATTATACAGAGCGGTGTGGTTATTATCAGTATATATAGATATATCATTATACAGCGCGGTGTGATTATTATCAGAATATATAGATATATCATTATACAGCGCGGTGTGATTATTATCAGTGTATATAGATATATCATTATACAGTGCGGTGTGATTATTATCAGTATATATAGATATATCATTATACAGTGCGGTGTGATTATTATCAGTGTATATAGATATATCATTATACAGCGCGGTGTGATTATCATCAGTGTATATAGATATATCATTATACAGAGCGGTGTGGTTATTATCAGTATATATAGATATATCATTATACAGCGCGGTGTGATTATTATCAGAATATATAGATATATCATTATACAGCGCGGTGTGATTATTATCAGTGTATATAGATATATCATTATACAGTGCGGTGTGATTATTATCAGTATATATAGATATATCATTATACAGTGCGGTGTGATTATTATCAGTATATATAGATATATCATTATACAGCGCGGTGTGATTATCATCAGTGTATATAGATATATCATTATACAGTGCGGTGTGATTATTATCAGTATATATAGATATATCATTATACAGTGCGGTGTGATTATTATCAGTGTATATAGATATATCATTATACAGTGCGGTGTGATTATTATCAGTGTATATAGATATATCATTATACAGTGCAGTGTGATTATTATCAGTATATATAGATATATCATTATACAGTGCGGTGTGATTATTATCAGTGTATATAGATATATCATTATACAGTGCAGTGTGATTATTATCAGTATATATAGATATATCATTATACAGTACGGTGTGATTATTATCAGTGTATAGAGATATCATTATACAGTGCGGTGTGATTATTATCAGTATATAAAGATATATCATTATACAGTGCAGTATGATTATTATCAGTATATATAGATATATCATTATACAGCGCGGTGTGATTATTATCAGTATATATAGATATATCATTATACAGCGCGGTGTGATTATCATCAGTGTATATAGATATATCATTATACAGTGCGGTGTGATTATTATCAGTATATATAGATATATCATTATACAGTGCGGTGTGATTATTATCAGTATATATAGATATATCATTATACAGTACGGTGTGATTATTATCAGTATATATAGATATATCATTATACAGTGCGGTGTGATTATTATCAGTATATATAGATATATCATTATACAGTGCGGTGTGATTATTATCAGTATATATAGATATATCATTATACAGTGCGGTGTGATTATTATCAGTATATATAGATATATCATTATACAGTGCAGTGTGATGATTATTATCAGTATATATAGATATATCATTATATAGCGCGGTGTGGTTATTATCAGTATATATAGATATATCATTATACAGTGCGGTGTGATTATTATCAGTATATATAGATATATCATTATACAGTGCGGTGTGATTATTAGCAGTATACAGTATATATAGATATATCATTATACAGTGCGGTGTGATTATTATCAGTATATATATAGATATATCATTATACAGTGCGGTGTGATTATTATCAGTATATATAGATATATCATTATACAGTGCGGTGTGATTATTATCAGTATATATATATAGATATATCATTATACAGTGCGGTGTGATTATTATCAGTATATATATAGATATATCATTATACAGTGCGGTGTGATTATTATCAGTATATATAGATATATCATTATACAGTGCGGTGTGATTATTATCAGTATATATAGATATATCATTATACAGTGCGGTGTGATTATTAGCAGTATACAGTATATATAGATATATCATTATACAGTGCGGTGTGATTATTATCAGTATATATATAGATATATCATTATACAGTGCGGTGTGATTATTATCAGTATATATATAGATATATCATTATACAGCGCGGTGTGATTATTATCAGTATATATATAGATATATCATTATACAGTGCGGAGTGATTATTATCAGTATATATAGATATATCATTATACAGTGCGGTGTGATTATTATCAGTATATATAGATATATCATTATACAGTGCGGTGTGGTTATTATCAGTATATATAGATATATCATTATACAGTGCGGTGTTATTATCAGTATATAGATATCATTATACAGTGTGGTGTGATTATTATCAGTATATATAGATATATCATTATACAGCGCGGTGTGATTATTATCAGTATATATAGATATATCATTATACAGTGCGGTGTGATTATTATCAGTGTATATAGATATATCATTATACAGCGCGGTGTGATTATTATCAGTATATATAGATATATCATTATACAGTGCGGTGTGATTATTATCAGTATATATAGATATATCATTATACAGTGCGGTGTGATTATTATCAGTGTATATAGATATATCATTATACAGTGCGGTGTGATTATTATCAGTATATATAGATATATCATTATACAGTGTGGTGTGATTATTATCAGTATATATAGATATATCATTATACAGTGCGGTGTGATTATTATCAGTACATATAGATATATCATTATACAGTGCGGTGTGATTATTATCAGTATATATAGATATATCATTATACAGCGCGGTGTGATTATTATCAGTATATATATAGATATATCATTATACAGTGCGGAGTGATTATTATCAGTATATATAGATATATCATTATACAGTGCGGTGTGATTATTATCAGTATATATAGATATATCATTATACAGCGCGGTGTGATTATCATCAGTGTATATAGATATATCATTATACAGTGCGGTGTGATTATTATCAGTATATATAGATATATCATTATACAGTGCGGTGTGATTATTATCAGTATATATAGATATATCATTATACAGTACGGTGTGATTATTATCAGTATATATAGATATATCATTATACAGTGCGGTGTGATTATTATCAGTATATATAGATATATCATTATGCAGTGCGGTGTGATTATTATCAGTATATATAGATATATCATTATACAGTGCGGTGTGATTATTATCAGTATATATAGATATATCATTATACAGTGCGGTGTGATTATTATCAGTATATATAGATATATCATTATGCAGTGCGGTGTGATTATTATCAGTATATATAGATATATCATTATACAGTGCGGTGTGATTATTATCAGTATATATAGATATATCATTATGCAGTGCGGTGTGATTATTATCAGTATATATAGATATATCATTATACAGTGCGGTGTGATTATCAGTGTATATAGATATATCATTATACAGCGCGGTGTGATTATTATCAGTATATATAGATATATCATTATACAGTGCGGTGTGATTATTATCAGTGTATATAGATATATCATTATACAGTGCGGTGTGATTATTATCAGTATATATAGATAGATTCAAGATTCAAGATTCAAAGCTTTATTGGCAGTACTAAATACACATTAGTTTTGCCAAAGCAGGTGTACAGAAGGGAATAGGGATAGGGACTGTAGGGATGTTGGGAAGGGGCTGTAGGAAAGGTGGATGGGGCAGATCCAGGTTGGGGCTATAGAAGTCCATGGCATAGGGAAGGTGGATGGCAGCATGGCGGCAGATCCAGGATGAGGCTATAGAAGTCCATGGCATAGGGAAGGTGGATGGGGGATTGGGGCATATCCAGGGTGGATGCCATAGAAGTCCATGGCATATCAGAGTTCTCTTTCTCGCAGTCTATGGCATTCGTTCACATATTGCGCTGCTATCTCCACTGCTCTCTCTTCTTCCCCCAGCAGGATGTATGTTTTCTCTTCCTCCTTCATGGTGGTGAAATCCGGGAAGAGATGTGAGAGTCTCCTGAAGTGAGTGTCCCTCACTGCTGAGTACTTGGAGCAGTGTAGCAGGAAGTGGGTCTCATCCTCCAGGGCCTCCTGGTCACAGTGTTGGCACAGTCTTTCCTCCCTGGGCTTGTAGCTCTGCCTGTGTCGGCCGGATTCGATGGCCAGACTGTGGGCACTGAGTCTATACCGGCTCAGGATCTTGCGGTCTTTGGGGTCCTGGAGTTTCTCCAGGTATGGAGCCAGTCTGTAGTCTCTCTGTAGACTCTGGTACATGGTCAGTTTCTGTGAGCTGATGATGTCGTTCTTCCAGTCACTTACGTACCTCTCCTGGCCTTCGTCTACCATCTTCCTGATTCCGGCTTTTGTCAGGTTGTTGTGATTGGTTTTCTGGTCAGGTTGGGTTTGGGTGAACTGTTCCGAGGGTCCTGGTTTTTCTGTTTCCCCTACATGTGTCAGGGCTTTATGGTGATGAGAGCTTGGATTGCTCCTACGTAGGTGAGCCCGGAATGACAGTGCCCTCTTTAGAACCGTTAGGTGTAGAGGGAATCTGCCCAGCTCGGCCCGGCAAGCACTGTTGGAGGTGCTCCGATGGACTTGGAGAAGGTGCTTGCAGAATTCCAGGTGGAATATTTCTGTTGGGCTTGAATCCCACCTTGACCAGTCTGGGTAGGTGTGAGGACCCCAGACTTCGCTGCCATACAGGAGGATTGGGGCGATGATAGAATCGAAGATTTTTAACCAGACCCTCACTGGTGGCTTTAGATGGTAGAGTTTCCTTCGGATGGCATAGAAGGTTTTGCATGCCTTGTCTTTCAGGGTCTCTATGGCTTGTTTGAAGCTCCCTGATCGGTGAATCTCTAGGCCCAGATAGGTATATTTGTCCGTTCCTGTAAGGGTGCAGATGTTGAGGATAAATGAAGGGTGCTGGTCTGATTTTCTCTTTCTCTTCTGGAACACCATGATGTTGGTTTTCTTTAGGTTGACCGGTAGAGCCCAGGTGGAGCTGAATTTCTCTAAGATTTTCAGGTTGTCTTGGAGGCCTTTCTCGGTTGGTGACAGAAGCAGCAAGTCATCTGCATACAGCAGGAATTTCACCTGCACGTCGTGGAGGGTGAGACCTGGTGCTGTGGAAGATTCCAGAGCGGTAGCCAGCTCATTGATGTAAATGTTGAAGAGCGTTGGGCTTAGGCTGCAGCCTTGTCTGACTCCCCGGCTCTGCTGGAAATAAGCCGTTCTTCTGCCGTTCACACTCACACTGCAGAGGTTCTCGGTGTAGGAGCTTTTGATAACATCATAGGTCTTTCCTCCTATTCCGCTCTCCAGCAGTTTCAGGAATAAGCCTGGGTGCCACACCGAATCAAAGGCCTTTTTAAAGTCCACGAAACAGGCGTATATCTTCCCGTTCTTTGTATTGTGGACGTGGCTCTGAATGAGGCTGTGCAGGGTGTAGATGTGGTCAGTAGTGCGGTGGTTTGGCATGAACCCTGCTTGGCTCTTGCTGAGGACGTTGTGCTCGGTGAGGAAACTGAGGATCCTCTTGTTCAGGATGCTGTTGAACAGTTTTCCAGGTTGCTGCTGACACATATTCCTCTGTGGTTGGCTGGGTCATACCTGTCCCCATTCTTGTGGATGGGTGTGATGAGGCCTTGATTCCAGGTAGGAGGGAAGTAGCCGGCACTTAGCACAATATTGAAGAGTTTAACCATTGCGGCCTGTATTTCTGGTGGGCTGTACTTCAGCATTTCTGGTAGGATTCCGTCCAGGCCACCGGCTTTTCTACATCTTATGGAAGAGATTCTCTCTGCTACTTCCTGTAATGTAATAGGTGCATCCACGGGGTTTTGGAAATTTTTTACTTTTTCCTCCATTGTTTTTAGTTTTGCCATTATGTTTTCCTGTTCTTGGCTTAGTTCTTCCTTTGGAATGTCTTTATAGAGGTCTCTGAAGTACTGGAGCCAGATGTTGCCATTTTGGATATGGATGTTGTTTTTCTTGTCTTTTGTGCCCATGTGGTTCCCTAGTTCCCAGAAGGAGTTGTCTTGGAGGGCGTCTTGGAGTTGGTTAAGTTTGGTGGAGATGTAACTCTGCTTCTTCCTCCTGAGGATGGTTTTGTACTGCCTTTGTATGGTTTCATAGGCTTCCCTCAGACCCGGGTGGTTGGGGTCTCTGTGTTTCTTGTTTGAGGCTGTTCTCAGGGTCTTCCGTACGGCTTTACATTCTCTGTCAAACCATCCATTGATCTGTTTTTCTTTTGGTCTCTTGTAGTTGACTTTTTTAAGGTCGGACAGTCTGGCCATTGCATAGATATATCATTATACAGCGCGGTGTGATTATTATCAGTATATATATAGATATATCATTATACAGTGCGGTGTGATTATTATCAGTGTATATAGATATATCATTATACAGTGCGGTGTGATTATTATCAGTATATATAAATATATCATTATACAGTGCGGTGTGATTATTATCAGTGTATATAGATATATCATTATACAGTGCGGTGTGATTATTATCAGTATACTGTATATAGATATATCATTATACAGTGCGGTGTGATTATTATCAGTATATATAGATATATCATTATACAGTGCGGTGTGATTATTATCAGTATATATAGATATATCATTATACAGTGCGGTGTGATTATTATCAGTGTATATAGATATATCATTATACAGTGCGGTGTGATTATTATCAGTATATATAGATATATCATTATACAGTGCGGTGTGATTATTATCAGTATATATAGATATATCATTATACAGTGCGGTGTGATTATTATCAGTATATATAGATATATCATTATACAGTGCAGTGTGATTATTATCAGTATATATAGATATATCATTATACAGTGCGGTGTGATTATTATCAGTATATATAGATATATCATTATACAGTGCGGTGTGATTATTATCAGTATATATAGATATATCATTATACAGCGCGGTGTGATTATTATCAGTATATATATAGATATATCATTATACAGTGCGGTGTGATTATTATCAGTGTATATAGATATATCATTATACAGTGCGGTGTGATTATTATCAGTATATATAGATATATCATTATACAGTGCAGTGTGATTATTATCAGTATATATAGATATATCATTATACAGTGCGGTGTGATTATTAGCAGTATATATAGATATATCATTATACAGTGTGGTATGATTATTATCAGTATATATAGATATATCATTATACAGTGCGGTGTGATTATTATCAGTGTATATAGATATATCATTATACAGTGCGGTGTGATTATTATCAGTATATATAGATATATCATTATACAGTGCGGTGTGATTATTATCAGTGTATATAGATATATCATTATACAGTGCGGTGTGATTATTATCAGTATATAGATATATCATTATACAGTGCGGTGTGATTATTATCAGTGTATATAGATATATCATTATACAGTGCAGTGTGATTATTATCAGTATATATAGATATATCATTATACAGTGCGGTGTGATTATTATCAGTACATATAGATATATCATTATACAGTGCGGTGTGATTATTATCAGTATATAGATATATCATTATACAGTGCGGTGTGATTATTATCAGTGTATATAGATATATCATTATACAGTGCAGTGTGATTATTATCAGTATATATAGATATATCATTATACAGTGCGGTGTGATTATTATCAGTACATATAGATATATCATTATACAGTGCAGTGTGATTATTATCAGTATATATAGATATATCATTATACAGTGCGGTGTGATTATTAGCAGTATATATAGATATATCATTATACAGAGCGGTGTGATTATTATCAGTATATATAGATATATCATTATACAGTGCGGTGTGATTATTATCAGTACATATAGATATATCATTATACAGTGCGGTGTGATTATTATCAGTGTATATAGATATATCATTATACAGTGCGGTGTGATTATCATCAGTATATATAGATATATCATTATACAGTGCGGTGTGATTATTATCAGTGTATATAGATATATTATACAGTGCGGTGTGATTATTATCAGTGTATATAGATATATCATTATACAGTGCGGTGTGATTATTATCAGTATATATAGATATATCATTATACAGAGCGGTGTGATTATTATCAGTATATATAGATATATCACTATACAGTGCGGTGTGATTATTATCAGTATATATAGATATATCATTATACAGTGCGGTGTGATTATTATCAGTATATATAGATATATCATTATACAGAGCGGTGTGATTATTATCAGTATATATAGATATATCACTATACAGTGCGGTGTGATTATTATCAGTATATATAGATATATCATTATACAGTGCGGTGTGATTATTATCAGTATATATAGATATATCATTATACAGTGCGGTGTGATTATTATCAGTATATATAGATATATCATTATACAGTGCGGTGTGATTATTATCAGTGTATATAGATATATCATTATACAGTGCGGTGTGATTATTATCAGTGTATATAGATATATCATTATACAGTGCGGTGTGATTATTATCAGTATATATAGATATATCATTATACAGTGTGGTGTGATTATTATCAGTATATATAGATATATCATTATACAGTGCGGTGTGATTATTATCAGTACATATAGATATATCATTATACAGTGCGGTGTGATTATTATCAGTATATATAGATATATCATTATACAGCGCGGTGTGATTATTATCAGTATATATATAGATATATCATTATACAGTGCGGAGTGATTATTATCAGTATATATAGATATATCATTATACAGTGCGGTGTGATTATTATCAGTATATATAGATATATCATTATACAGCGCGGTGTGATTATCATCAGTGTATATAGATATATCATTATACAGTGCGGTGTGATTATTATCAGTATATATAGATATATCATTATACAGTGCGGTGTGATTATTATCAGTATATATAGATATATCATTATACAGTACGGTGTGATTATTATCAGTATATATAGATATATCATTATACAGTGCGGTGTGATTATTATCAGTATATATAGATATATCATTATGCAGTGCGGTGTGATTATTATCAGTATATATAGATATATCATTATACAGTGCGGTGTGATTATTATCAGTATATATAGATATATCATTATACAGTGCGGTGTGATTATTATCAGTATATATAGATATATCATTATACAGTGCGGTGTGATTATTATCAGTATATATAGATATATCATTATGCAGTGCGGTGTGATTATTATCAGTATATATAGATATATCATTATACAGTGCGGTGTGATTATTATCAGTATATATAGATATATCATTATGCAGTGCGGTGTGATTATTATCAGTATATATAGATATATCATTATACAGTGCGGTGTGATTATCAGTGTATATAGATATATCATTATACAGCGCGGTGTGATTATTATCAGTATATATAGATATATCATTATACAGTGCGGTGTGATTATTATCAGTGTATATAGATATATCATTATACAGTGCGGTGTGATTATTATCAGTATATATAGATAGATTCAAGATTCAAGATTCAAAGCTTTATTGGCAGTACTAAATACACATTAGTTTTGCCAAAGCAGGTGTACAGAAGGGAATAGGGATAGGGACTGTAGGGATGTTGGGAAGGGGCTGTAGGAAAGGTGGATGGGGCAGATCCAGGTTGGGGCTATAGAAGTCCATGGCATAGGGAAGGTGGATGGCAGCATGGCGGCAGATCCAGGATGAGGCTATAGAAGTCCATGGCATAGGGAAGGTGGATGGGGGATTGGGGCATATCCAGGGTGGATGCCATAGAAGTCCATGGCATATCAGAGTTCTCTTTCTCGCAGTCTATGGCATTCGTTCACATATTGTGCTGCTATCTCCACTGCTCTCTCTTCTTCCCCCAGCAGGATGTATGTTTTCTCTTCCTTCTTCATGGTGGTGAAATCCGGGAAGAGATGTGAGAGTCTCCTGAAGTGAGTGTCCCTCACTGCTGAGTACTTGGAGCAGTGTAGCAGGAAGTGGGTCTCATCCTCCAGGGCCTCCTGGTCACAGTGTTGGCACAGTCTTTCCTCCCTGGGCTTGTAGCTCTGCCTGTGTCGGCCGGATTCGATGGCCAGACTGTGGGCACTGAGTCTATACCGGCTCAGGATCTTGCGGTCTTTGGGGTCCTGGAGTTTCTCCAGGTATGGAGCCAGTCTGTAGTCTCTCTGTAGACTCTGGTACATGGTCAGTTTCTGTGAGCTGATGATGTCGTTCTTCCAGTCACTTACGTACCTCTCCTGGCCTTCGTCTACCATCTTCCTGATTCCGGCTTTTGTCAGGTTGTTGTGATTGGTTTTCTGGTCAGGTTGGGTTTGGGTGAACTGTTCCGAGGGTCCTGGTTTTTCTGTTTCCCCTACATGTGTCAGGGCTTTATGGTGATGAGAGCTTGGATTGCTCCTACGTAGGTGAGCCCGGAATGACAGTGCCCTCTTTAGAACCGTTAGGTGTAGAGGGAATCTGCCCAGCTCGGCCCGGCAAGCACTGTTGGAGGTGCTCCGATGGACTTGGAGAAGGTGCTTGCAGAATTCCAGGTGGAATATTTCTGTTGGGCTTGAATCCCACCTTGACCAGTCTGGGTAGGTGTGAGGACCCCAGACTTCGCTGCCATACAGGAGGATTGGGGCGATGATAGAATCGAAGATTTTTAACCAGACCCTCACTGGTGGCTTTAGATGGTAGAGTTTCCTTCGGATGGCATAGAAGGTTTTGCATGCCTTGTCTTTCAGGGTCTCTATGGCTTGTTTGAAGCTCCCTGATCGGTGAATCTCTAGGCCCAGATAGGTATATTTGTCCGTTCCTGTAAGGGTGCAGATGTTGAGGATAAATGAAGGGTGCTGGTCTGATTTTCTCTTTCTCTTCTGGAACACCATGATGTTGGTTTTCTTTAGGTTGACCGGTAGAGCCCAGGTGGAGCTGAATTTCTCTAAGATTTTCAGGTTGTCTTGGAGGCCTTTCTCGGTTGGTGACAGAAGCAGCAAGTCATCTGCATACAGCAGGAATTTCACCTGCACGTCGTGGAGGGTGAGACCTGGTGCTGTGGAAGATTCCAGAGCGGTAGCCAGCTCATTGATGTAAATGTTGAAGAGCGTTGGGCTTAGGCTGCAGCCTTGTCTGACTCCCCGGCTCTGCTGGAAATAAGCCGTTCTTCTGCCGTTCACACTCACACTGCAGAGGTTCTCGGTGTAGGAGCTTTTGATAACATCATAGGTCTTTCCTCCTATTCCGCTCTCCAGCAGTTTCAGGAATAAGCCTGGGTGCCACACCGAATCAAAGGCCTTTTTAAAGTCCACGAAACAGGCGTATATCTTCCCGTTCTTTGTATTGTGGACGTGGCTCTGAATGAGGCTGTGCAGGGTGTAGATGTGGTCAGTAGTGCGGTGGTTTGGCATGAACCCTGCTTGGCTCTTGCTGAGGACGTTGTGCTCGGTGAGGAAACTGAGGATCCTCTTGTTCAGGATGCTGTTGAACAGTTTTCCAGGTTGCTGCTGACACATATTCCTCTGTGGTTGGCTGGGTCATACCTGTCCCCATTCTTGTGGATGGGTGTGATGAGGCCTTGATTCCAGGTAGGAGGGAAGTAGCCGGCACTTAGCACAATATTGAAGAGTTTAACCATTGCGGCCTGTATTTCTGGTGGGCTGTACTTCAGCATTTCTGGTAGGATTCCGTCCAGGCCACCGGCTTTTCTACATCTTATGGAAGAGATTCTCTCTGCTACTTCCTGTAATGTAATAGGTGCATCCACGGGGTTTTGGAAATTTTTTACTTTTTCCTCCATTGTTTTTAGTTTTGCCATTATGTTTTCCTGTTCTTGGCTTAGTTCTTCCTTTGGAATGTCTTTATAGAGGTCTCTGAAGTACTGGAGCCAGATGTTGCCATTTTGGATATGGATGTTGTTTTTCTTGTCTTTTGTGCCCATGTGGTTCCCTAGTTCCCAGAAGGAGTTGTCTTGGAGGGCGTCTTGGAGTTGGTTAAGTTTGGTGGAGATGTAACTCTGCTTCTTCCTCCTGAGGATGGTTTTGTACTGCCTTTGTATGGTTTCATAGGCTTCCCTCAGACCCGGGTGGTTGGGGTCTCTGTGTTTCTTGTTTGAGGCTGTTCTCAGGGTCTTCCGTACGGCTTTACATTCTCTGTCAAACCATCCATTGATCTGTTTTTCTTTTGGTCTCTTGTAGTTGACTTTTTTAAGGTCGGACAGTCTGGCCATTGCATAGATATATCATTATACAGCGCGGTGTGATTATTATCAGTATATATATAGATATATCATTATACAGTGCGGTGTGATTATTATCAGTGTATATAGATATATCATTATACAGTGCGGTGTGATTATTATCAGTATATATAGATATATCATTATACAGTGCGGTGTGATTATTATCAGTGTATATAGATATATCATTATACAGTGCGGTGTGATTATTATCAGTATACTGTATATAGATATATCATTATACAGTGCGGTGTGATTATTATCAGTATATATAGATATATCATTATACAGTGCGGTGTGATTATTATCAGTATATATAGATATATCATTATACAGTGCGGTGTGATTATTATCAGTGTATATAGATATATCATTATACAGTGCGGTGTGATTATTATCAGTATATATAGATATATCATTATACAGTGCGGTGTGATTATTATCAGTATATATAGATATATCATTATACAGTGCGGTGTGATTATTATCAGTATATATAGATATATCATTATACAGTGCAGTGTGATTATTATCAGTATATATAGATATATCATTATACAGTGCGGTGTGATTATTATCAGTATATATAGATATATCATTATACAGTGCGGTGTGATTATTATCAGTATATATAGATATATCATTATACAGCGCGGTGTGATTATTATCAGTATATATATAGATATATCATTATACAGTGCGGTGTGATTATTATCAGTGTATATAGATATATCATTATACAGTGCGGTGTGATTATTATCAGTATATATAGATATATCATTATACAGTGCAGTGTGATTATTATCAGTATATATAGATATATCATTATACAGTGCGGTGTGATTATTAGCAGTATATATAGATATATCATTATACAGTGTGGTATGATTATTATCAGTATATATAGATATATCATTATACAGTGCGGTGTGATTATTATCAGTGTATATAGATATATCATTATACAGTGCGGTGTGATTATTATCAGTATATATAGATATATCATTATACAGTGCGGTGTGATTATTATCAGTGTATATAGATATATCATTATACAGTGCGGTGTGATTATTATCAGTATATAGATATATCATTATACAGTGCGGTGTGATTATTATCAGTGTATATAGATATATCATTATACAGTGCAGTGTGATTATTATCAGTATATATAGATATATCATTATACAGTGCGGTGTGATTATTATCAGTACATATAGATATATCATTATACAGTGCGGTGTGATTATTATCAGTATATAGATATATCATTATACAGTGCGGTGTGATTATTATCAGTGTATATAGATATATCATTATACAGTGCAGTGTGATTATTATCAGTATATATAGATATATCATTATACAGTGCGGTGTGATTATTATCAGTACATATAGATATATCATTATACAGTGCAGTGTGATTATTATCAGTATATATAGATATATCATTATACAGTGCGGTGTGATTATTAGCAGTATATATAGATATATCATTATACAGAGCGGTGTGATTATTATCAGTATATATAGATATATCATTATACAGTGCGGTGTGATTATTATCAGTACATATAGATATATCATTATACAGTGCGGTGTGATTATTATCAGTGTATATAGATATATCATTATACAGTGCGGTGTGATTATCATCAGTATATATAGATATATCATTATACAGTGCGGTGTGATTATTATCAGTGTATATAGATATATTATACAGTGCGGTGTGATTATTATCAGTGTATATAGATATATCATTATACAGTGCGGTGTGATTATTATCAGTATATATAGATATATCATTATACAGAGCGGTGTGATTATTATCAGTATATATAGATATATCACTATACAGTGCGGTGTGATTATTATCAGTATATATAGATATATCATTATACAGTGCGGTGTGATTATTATCAGTATATATAGATATATCATTATACAGAGCGGTGTGATTATTATCAGTATATATAGATATATCACTATACAGTGCGGTGTGATTATTATCAGTATATATAGATATATCATTATACAGTGCGGTGTGATTATTATCAGTATATATAGATATATCATTATACAGTGCGGTGTGATTATTATCAGTATATATAGATATATCATTATACAGTGCGGTGTGATTATTATCAGTGTATATAGATATATCATTATACAGTGCGGTGTGATTATTATCAGTGTATATAGATATATCATTATACAGTGCGGTGTGATTATTATCAGTATATATAGATATATCATTATACAGTGTGGTGTGATTATTATCAGTATATATAGATATATCATTATACAGTGCGGTGTGATTATTATCAGTACATATAGATATATCATTATACAGTGCGGTGTGATTATTATCAGTATATATAGATATATCATTATACAGCGCGGTGTGATTATTATCAGTATATATATAGATATATCATTATACAGTGCGGAGTGATTATTATCAGTATATATAGATATATCATTATACAGTGCGGTGTGATTATTATCAGTATATATAGATATATCATTATACAGAGCGGTGTGATTATTATCAGTATATATAGATATATCACTATACAGTGCGGTGTGATTATTATCAGTATATATAGATATATCATTATACAGTGCGGTGTGATTATTATCAGTATATATAGATATATCATTATACAGAGCGGTGTGATTATTATCAGTATATATAGATATATCACTATACAGTGCGGTGTGATTATTATCAGTATATATAGATATATCATTATACAGTGCGGTGTGATTATTATCAGTATATATAGATATATCATTATACAGTGCGGTGTGATTATTATCAGTATATATAGATATATCATTATACAGTGCGGTGTGATTATTATCAGTGTATATAGATATATCATTATACAGTGCGGTGTGATTATTATCAGTGTATATAGATATATCATTATACAGTGCGGTGTGATTATTATCAGTATATATAGATATATCATTATACAGTGCAGTGTGATTATTATCAGTATATATAGATATATCATTATACAGTGCGGTGTGATTATTAGCAGTATATATAGATATATCATTATACAGTGCGGTGTGATTATTATCAGTATATATAGATATATCATTATACAGTGCGGTGTGATTATTATCAGTGTATATAGATATATCATTATACAGTGCGGTGTGATTATCAGTATATATAGATATATCATTATACAGTGCGGTGTGATTATTATCAGTGTATATAGATATATCATTATACAGTGCGGTGTGATTATTATCAGTATATATAGATATATCATTATACAGAGCGGTGTGATTATTATCAGTATAGATAGATATATCATTATACAGTGCGGTGTGATTATTATCAGTGTATATAGATATATCATTATACAGTGCGGTGTGATTATTATCAGTATATATAGATATATCATTATACAGTGCGGTGTGATTATTATCAGTGTATATAGATATATCATTATACAGTGCGGTGTGATTATTATCAGTGTATATAGATATATCATTATACAGTGCGGTGTGATTATTATCAGTATATATAGATATATCATTATACAGAGCGGTGTGATTATTATCAGTATAGATAGATATATCATTATACAGTGCGGTGTGATTATTATCAGTGTATATAGATATATCATTATACAGTGCGGTGTGATTATTATCAGTATATATAGATATATCATTATACAGAGCGGTGTGATTATTATCAGTATAGATAGATATATCATTATACAGTGCGGTGTGATTATTATCAGTGTATATAGATATATCATTATACAGTGCGGTGTGATTATTATCAGTATATATAGATATATCATTATACAGTGCGGTGTGATTATTATCAGTGTATATAGATATATCATTATACAGTGCGGTGTGATTATTAGTGTATATAGATATATCATTATACAGTGCGGTGTGATTATTATCAGTATATATAGATATATCATTATACAGTGCGGTGTGATTATTATCAGTGTATATAGATATATCATTATACAGTGCGGTGTGATTATTATCAGTGTATATAGATATATCATTATACAGTGCGGTGTGATTATTATCAGTGTATATAGATATATCATTATACAGTGCGGTGTGATTATTATCAGTATATATAGATATATCATTATACAGTGCGGTGTGATTATTATCAGTATATATAGATATATCATTATACAGAGTGGTGTGATTATTATCAGTATATATAGATATATCATTATACAGTGCGGTGTGATTATTATCAGTATATATAGATATATCATTATACAGTGCGGTGTGATTATTATCAGTATATATAGATATATCATTATACAGTGCGGTGTGATTATTATCAGTATATATAGATATATCATTATACAGTGCGGTGTGATTATTATCAGTATATATAGATATATCATTATACAGTGCGGTGTGATTATTATCAGTGTATATAGATATATCATTATACAGTGCGGTGTGATTATTATCAGTGTATATAGATATATCATTATACAGTGTGGTGTGATTATTATCAGTGTATATAGATATATCATTATACAGTGCGGTGTGATTATTAGTGTATATAGATATATCATTATACAGTGCGGTGTGATTATTAGTGTATATAGATATATTATGGCTAGTATTACATGTAGATTAGTATTGAGACACTTGTGGATGTTATTGGAGACGGGCGAAGAAGACCGGATACTACTCCTGAGGGGGCGGATGGAGGAGGGAGTGGGAAAACAAGAACACTTGTCAGGCAGAGGGAGCTTTCATTGTAGGAGGATGAAGGATTGTTTTCTGTTTATTTGGGATGAATGGACCTCAAATAAGTCAGCAAGGATTCGAGACCTGAAGGGAGCTGGAAAAATACAACCTTCCTCCAAGATACTTGAGCCAAAGACTGCGTGGGAAAAAGGAGGACTGCGGGGAATAAAAAGGAGGACTGCGGGGAGGAAGAAAGAGGTGCTTCACGGATAAATTGAGACTGCAGCTTTTGCTGGACTAGAAGACAAGAAATCTCAATATCTTCTAAGAAGATATATTTCTACACGATGGGGAAGGAAGGCAGAAATTCAGAAGGAGAAATTTAAGGCTGGGGGGAAACCTACACAGCCAAGTATGTGAGGAGGACGAGATAGGGGAGCTGAGTACAAGAAAAGCAACAGAGGTCTCTCCATACAAGAGGGAAGGCACGGAGGTGGGGCAGTGAGGACTAAAAAGAGAGTGGGAATGATCAGAGATGGGGGTCTCCACAAGGAGACAGGGTCTATGAGGAGAGAGGCAGTCTAACAGCACGGCCAGGGAGAAAAGACAGTCAAGGGTCTTTAGACATGCGTGACGGAGAGGTGGGCTTTCTGATGAGAGGACCATGTGCTGCCGCCGCCATAATTGCCGGTGTGAGTGAATTGGACCAGATGATGCTTCACTAATAAGAAGAGGAGAAACAGAGGAAATAAAGTGATCACGACTCCGCCACGACACAGCCTCCACCATGCCGGACATCAACTACCTGCTGTCTGTGTCCTGGGGATACATCAAGGTGGGAATCCCGGGCGGTGAGGTGCCCTTTATATAATGGCAGGTTTATAGCGTGTGCTAAATGCGGCCATTCTATTACTTGTATGTGTTTTCATTGTTCACATTGCACTTTTGTTATGGATTTTTGTTTTGGGCGGGGTCCATAGGTACAATGGATCCCTCATAATCTGTAAACACCGCGATGAAGTAATGAATTCTGTATGTCATAGAGTCTGCTGTATTTCTGAGGTGTCCGCCGTGCGTCTGTGAATGTCGCGCGTGTTGTTTTTTTTTTTTAAGTTAATTTTTTAAATTTCTTTCATCCTAATTTGTTTTTTCTTTTTCTCTCAGTTCAAGAGAATGTTGAACCGTGAGCTGACCCACTTGTCTGAGATGAGCCGTTCCGGGAACCAGGTCTCAGAATATATTTCCAACACCTTTCTCGGTGAGTAACACATCCGTCTTGTCTGTATTTGCGCGTGGCCTCCTTGTGATGAGCTGCGGTTATGTGGCGGGTGGTTGTGTATCTCCTGTGGGTGCCGATCCCCCAACCTAAATCCTGTTATTGAGATACCAGATCTGAATATTTCTGCACATTTTGGATACCATGCCATATACAGTTGTGCTCAAAAGTTTACATACTTTGGCAGAATTTTTGCTTTCTTGTATTTTTCTCAGAGAATATGAATGATTTTTATTATAGCGCCATTTATTCCATGGCACTTTACATGTGAAAAGGGGTGTACATAATAAAAAATAACACCAAAACTTTTTCTTCACTCATGATTAGTGGTTGGGTGAAGCCATTTATTGTCAAACTACTGTTCTACTCTTTTTAAATCATAATGACAACACAAAATATCCAAATGACCCTGATCAAAAGTTCACATACCCTATTTCTTAATACCGTATATTGCCCCCTCTAACATCAATGACAGCTTGCAGTCTTTTGTGGTAGTTGTGGATGAGGTTCTTTATTTTCTCAGATGGTAAAACTGCCCACTCTTCTTGGCAAAAAGCCTCCAGTTCCTGTAAATTCCTTGGCTGTCTAGCACGAACTGCACGTTTGAGATCTCCCCAGAGTGGCTCAATGATATTGAGGTCAGACAACTGAGATGGCCACTCCAGAACCTTCACTTTGTTCTGCTGTAGCCAATGACAGGTCGATTTGTCCTTGTGTTTTGGATCGTTGCCATGTTGAAACGTCCACGTACGACCCATGCGCAGCTTCCGGGCTGATGATTGCAAATTTGCCTCCAGTATTTGCTGATAACGTGCTGCATTCATCTTTCCTTCAACTTTGACCAAGTTTCTTGTGTCTTTGTAGTTCACACATCCCTAAAACATCAGCGATCCACCTCCGTGCTTTACAATAGGAATGGTGTTCCTTTCATCATAAGCGCGTGTCCAAATGTAACATTTATGGTTGTGGCCAAAAAGTTAAGTTTCTGTCTCATCACTTCAAATTACCTTGTTCCAGAAGATTTGAGGCTTATCTCTGGTCTGTTTTGCATATTGCAGGCAAGATACTTTGTGGCATTTGCACAGTAAAGGCTTTCTTCTGGCGACTCGACCATGCAGCTCATTTTTCTTCAAGTGTCCCCTTATTGTGCATCTTGAAACAGCCACACTGCTAGTTTTTAGACAGTCCAGTATTTCAACTGATGTTATTTGTGGGGGTTTTTTTTTTGCATCCCGAACAATGTTCCTGGCAGTTTTGGACAAAATTTTTCTTGGTCTACCTGATTGTGGTTTTGTTTTTACGGAGCCCATGGTTTTCCATTTGCTAATCACAGTTTGAACGCTGCTAACTGGCATTATCAATTCCTTGGATATGTTTGTGTATCCCTTTCCTGTTTTATACAGTTCAACTACCTTTTCCCATAGATTCATTGGCAATTCTTTTGCTTTCCCCATGACTCACAATGCAGAAACGTCAGTGGCTGGATGAAAGATGCAAGAGTCTGTCTGAATCTTAGAAACTCGCTCAGCTTTTATGCACACACACTGATTACAAGAAAATAGGTCACAGGTGAGGATGTTACCTTTAGTAGCCAGTCAAACCCATTTGTGTAAACTTCTGTGCATGTTTTCAGTCCAAAATCACCAGGGTATGTTATCTTTAGATCAGGGTGATTTGGATGTTTTGGGTTGTCATTATGATTTAAAAAGAGAAAACACAGTAGTATGACAATAAATTGCTTCACCCAACCACTAACCATGAGTGGAGAAAAAGTTTTGGTGTTATCATTCATAATCTCTGAAAAAAGACCAAGAAAACAAAATTTCTGCTGGGGTATGTAAACTTTTGAGCACAACTGTATATATATAGTGGGAATGACCTTAGTTGTCCTCTTTTGGGTCAAGGGGCAGTTGTCCCACTTCACTTTCAGCACCACAGTTATCTAAAGGTCCATATTCATCTGGATATGTGACAGCTACCTGACGCTCTTCTTTAGTTGCCCGTAGTTTTTTATCGTCCTGTTTTTTTCTCTAATGGAGATCGGCTCTCCGTGCACTGACTTCTAGGAGAGCTTCTGCTGATGCAAAGGAGCTGATCAGAGCCAGAAGAGCTGCAGAGTGAGAATCATGGATGAAAAAAAGGAACCACATAGTCTGCCAATGAGACATTTCTGGCTACTAGAGACTCTAATATTAAAAATCCTATTTAGACTCTCTTAACCAAAGGCCAATTAGCACAGTCTGATATAGACAAGGCGATCAGGGTTCCTCTCAAACAGGCCACAAAATCGGTATGAGGACAGAAGAGTCCATAATGCATCCCCATACTGGAGCATATTTTCGGCAGCACCCTCTTGGTTACACAGGGAAATGTGTTGCTGATATTGATGATTTTCATGCCAAACAGCAAACAGAAATGGTTGGTTCTTTTGTCAGGTGGTCTGTGGCATGGTTACTTGAGCCTGTAGTCAGGAACGATCTTTTGCACGTTCATTTGCTGATTATTGTTCCATGTAAACTGGACCTTTAGGCTATGTTCACACCGAGTTTTCTTGAGGAGTTTCTTGGAGTGGAACTGCTCCAAAATCCGTCTTGAAAATGGTTTCAAAAACCCTTGGAAAATTGTTCCTGCCCGGAGAACTCTACCTGTCAGGTGGTCGGTAAGTATGAATACTTGGCTCGGTGGTCAGGAATATGCGTTCTTTTGCATGTTCATTTACAGATTATCGTCCCATGTAAATTGGACCTTTAGGCTATGTTCACACCGAGTTTTCTTGAGGAGTTTCTTGGAGTGGAACTGCTCCAAAATCCGTCTTGAAAATGGTTTCAAAAACCCTTGGAAAATTGTTCCTGCCCGGAGAACTCTACCTGTCAGGTGGTCGGTAAGTATGAATACTTGGCTCGGTGGTCAGGAATATGCGTTCTTTTGCATGTTCATTTACTGATTATCGTCCCATGTAAATTGGACCTTTAGGCTATGTTCACACCGAGTTTTCTTGAGGAGTTTCTTGGAGTGGAACAGCTCTAAAATCCGTCTTGAAAATGGTTTAAAAAACTCTTGGTAAATTCTTCTTGCCCGGAGAACTCTACCTACCAGGATACCCAATGTAAAATGTCATGGAGAAGGTATATTGGTCTGCGGCTTTTATACACATTATGCAATGAAGACATGGTGTGATGGGTTTGGTATAGAGGAACCTCATCCAACACTTTGGAGATTGATTGGCTGTGGCCAATCCCGAGTCAGAATGCCTCCAAGATTACAAATTATCTTTTGGCGGAATGGGCAAAATTTTGCAGAGACGCGCCCCAAAATTTTGGAGAAAGCCTTTACAGAAACGTAGGGCTCTTAGGTGATGCTCTCATTGTGTTTTTCAGGAGTTTTTTTTGGAGTAGATCCTCTCCGTGTTTTCTTTTTAAATAGTTAACACTTGGGAAGACTCTTTCTATTCCTTTCTATAGGAAATTCATTTTGCCGTTCATCAGCTTTTTTAAGAAAATTCTCCAGACGAGGTACTTTTTAATCAAAAGTTTACGAAAAAATGCTACAAGGAAAACAAAATCTCTTTCTTAAACTCTTCTCAACCACAAAAACTCCTCAAAAATCCTGAGATAAAAGTTTTCTGAAGTTGTTTCCACTTGGAAAAACTTTTTTTACTCAAAGGATTAGGCATAAAATGAGTTCAAAAGTGAGACGTAAGATGTTATAGTACAGTGGGAATTAGTAGATGAACGACATGACAGAGCAAGCCACAAAAAGTATCAAAAACGCCAAAGTGTAAAAAAAAAAAAATCCCATGTAACATACCATTTACATTCAAAATAATTAAAAAAATTGTTGTTGATACATAGCAGGTGCAATAAGGATAATTATACAATATATGGGCAAAAATGTATTGATGTGAAAATGAAGTATAAAAAATATATATATTTTAAATAAGTGACAAAAAAAAAAAAAAGTTTTGAAGAACTACAAGTAATATTAGTAATACATAAAATAAATAGTAGTAATATTTTTTCATATTGCATATATGAATATTTTTCTGTTCACTGTAGTATCCAGGCAGGTAACTGTAGAAGTATAGATTATTTGTTTAAATTGACAAATAACATTAGTAATCATTTTTCAACCTACATAAAAAAGTCCATCTATTCTGAACATCTATAGGAGGCACTTATTTTTTTTGATACTCATTTGTTTCATTATCCTTGAAATAATTATTAATGGGGAAGCTCTCCGGCCAAAAATTGGCATATTTCACACTTTTATTCCGTATTTTATGCTCAAACCCTGCAGCTCTTTTTTTCTCTCTCGGAGCAGGAAATCCTAGCACCAACTGCCTGAAAGCACTGCCTTGTCTTACCACTCGTATACTGCAGCCACTTCACTGGTTAGATGTAAGGCTGCCTTCTGGTTCATATATATTCTTATATTTGCAAGGGATGCAACTGCATCCTGAGAAGGACATTCATTGGGGCAAGTGTTGGCCAACTTAATTCATTTTTAAGGCCATTTTACGCGCCAGAGTAAATTTGGCCGAATCCTCTGGTATCCGTGGGACCGGCTGACAGTCTAATGTACAGTATATGGGGACTGATAGATGATGTAAGGGGAAATAAGGATCTGGACTATTGAAATTTTTAGTGGCCAATCCTTTTGTTCTCCCGGAGATGGGCTGCTGTAGCAGGGGACAAAGGTGTCTGGAGAACAGTGGGAGGGGCGTCTGGAGAGTAGGGGACAGGAGCATCTGAAGAACAAGGGAGGATGGTCATCTGAAGAGCAGGGGACAGGGGCATCTGGAGAGCAGAGGACACGGGAGTCTGGAAAAGGGGGCAAGGGCATCTGGAGAGCAGGGGACACAGGCGTCTGGAGAAAAGGGGCAGGGGCGTCTGGAGCACAAGTTTATAATAATTTTTTGTGAATTGACATCTTCAATAATCAGCAGTGTGGGAGATATCCACTAATTCTCCAGGTCTTAAAGGAGTCTAAAACAGGGGACAGAGGAATTTGGAGCAGGGGAAAGAGGAGTCTAGAACAGAGGAGCTTGGAGAACAGGGGTCACAGAAGTTTGGAGAGCGATGGAGATAACTGACTAGAGAGCAGAGAACACGGGAGTCTAGAGCAGGGGACAGGGGAGTCTTTAGGCTATGTGCTCACGTAGCGTTTTTTTCCGGACACTAAAAACCGGATTCCTTCCCAGAAATCGCACGTTTTTTTCCGCGCGATTTTACCGCGATTATGATCGCGATTTTCGCGTGCGATATTCAAGCACTTTCCAAGCGATTTGAAGCATCGCTTGGAAAGTGATTGACAGGTTGGTCACACTCGTCAAACATAGTGTTTGACAAGTGTGACCGGATTTTTACTATTGAGGCCGCCTATGCGGCATCAATAGTAAAAGATAGAATGTTAAAAATGATAAAAAAATAAAAAATCGGGGTATATTTACCTTCCGACGTCCCGCGCAGTCTCGGCGACGCTCCCGTTCCCAGCGATGCCTTGCGAGACCAGTGATGACGTTGGTCTCGCGTTACTATAGCGATCTCACGAGACTACGTCATCACAGGACCTTGCCGCAAGGCATTACTGGGAACGCTGAGGCTGGGAATGCAGCGCGGGACGTCGGAAGGTAAATATACACCGATTTTTTATTTTTTATTCTTTTTTTTACAGGGGTAAGATACCCAGGGCCTGGAGGACAGTCTCCTCTCCACACCGTGGGTACCAACCGCACATGAGACGCTTCCCGCATGGTGGGCATAGCCACATGCGGGAAGTAAGCGATTCTCATGCATTCCTATGGGTGCGGAATCGCGGCAATTCTTTGCGATTCCGCACAAAAGAATGAGCATGCTGCGATTTTTTTCCACGATGCAATTCTGCCGTGGAAAAAAGCGCAGCATTAGCACAGCATGTGCGGAATGCCATAGGAATGCATGGGGGGCGTTCTGTACACGATTTTTAAACGTTTTCGCAGCTTTTTCATGCCGAAAATCGTGGCAAAAACTCTTCAAAATCGCTATGTGGGCACACAGCCTGAGTTTTTCTGTCATCAAGAATGCAGAGGTGCTTGGCTGAGCCAAGGGATCCTTGGTATGGTGGAGTCGGGGAAGAGAACTGTTTGCCGTATGATTGGCCGACGGCTATCTAAACTGATGGGGCATTACTCCTTGTATTGATCAACACTTCATTTGTCTCTTGCAGTCCCTGTCCTTGGTTACACCCCCTCACATTTTCCCCGTTTCCATATCCACTGTATATACTAAGGGTCCTGAAAGTATTCAGACCCCTTTAAATTTTTCCACTCCTTGTTTCATTGCAGCCATTTGGTAAATTCAAAAAAAGTTTCTCATTAATGTACACACTGCACCCCATCTTGACTGAAAAAAAACAAATGTAGAAATTTTTGCAAATTTATTAAAAAGGAAAAACTGAAATATCACATGGTCATAAGTATTCAGACCCTTTGCTCAGACACTCATATTTAAGTCACATGCTGTCCATTTCCTTATGGTTCTTCTTGAGATGGTCCTACTCCTTCATTGGAGTCCAACTGTGTTTAATTAAACTGATAGGACTTGATTTGTAAAGGCGCACACCTATCTATATAAGAGCTCACAGCTCACAGCGCATGTCAGACCAAATGAGATTGAGAATCATGAGGTCAAAGGATCTGGCCAAGGAGCTCAGAGATAGAATTGTGGCAAGGCACAGATCTGGCCAAGATTACAAAAGAATTTCTGCAGTACTCAGGGTTCCTAAGAAGACAGTGGCCTCCATAATCCTTAAATGGAAGAAGTTTGGGACCACCAGAAGTCTTCCTAGACCTGGCTGTCCAACCAAACTGAGCAATCATGGGAGGAGAGCCTTGGTGAGAGAGGTAAAGAAGAACCCCAAGATCACTGTGGCTGAGCTCCACAGATGCAGTAGGGAGATGGGAGAAAGTTCCACAAAGTCAACTATCACTGCAGCCCTCCACCAGTCGGGCCTTTATGGCAAAGTGGCCTGACGGAAGCCTCTCCTCAGTGCCAGACATGTGAAAGCCGGCATAGAGTTTGCTAAAAAACACATGAAGGACTCCCAGACTGTGAGAAATAAGATTCTCTGGTCTGATGAGACGAAGATGGAACTTTTTGATGATAATTCTAGGCAGTATGTGTGGAGAAAACCAGGCACTGCTCATCACCTGCCCAATACAATCCCAACAGTGAAACATGGTGGTGGCAGCATCATGCTATGTAGGTGTTTTTCAGCTGCAAAGACAGGACAACTGGTTGCAATTGAAGGAAACATGAATGCAGCCAAGTACAGAGATATCCTGGATGAAAATCTCTTCCAGAGTGCTCTGGACCTCAAACTTGGCCGAAGGTTCACCTTCCAACAAGACAATGACCCTAAGCACACAGCTAAAATAACAAAGGAGTGGCTTCAGAACAACTCTGTGACCATTCTTGACTGGCCCAGCCAGAGCCCTGACCTAAACCCAATTGAGCATCTCATGGAGAGACCTTAAAATGGCTGTCCACCAACGTTCACCATCCAACCTGACGGAACTGGAGAGGATCTGCAAGGAAGAATGGCAGAGGATCCCCAAATCCAGGTGTGAAAAACTTGTATCATTCCCAAGAAGACTCATGGCTGTACTAGCTCAAAAGCTGCTTTTACTCAATACTGAGCATCGGGTCTGAATACTTATGAACATGTGATATTTCAGTTTTTTGTTTTTTTTTTTTAATAAATTTGCAAAAATTTCTACATTTCATTTTTTCCCATCAAGATGGGGAGCAGAGTGAAAATTAATGAGAAAAAAAATGAACTTATTTGAATTTACCAAATGGCTGCAATGAAACAAAGAATGAAAAATGTGAAGGGGTCTGAAGACTTTCCGAACCCGCTGTAGGTGTTTTTACAGCGCAACAGTCAGGAGGCTTCCCTTAAACAGGATATAAAAAAAGGGCGGTGGGGGAGGTGTCATAAGATTTAGTGATTCATGCTTCCCATGCAAATAGAAAGTCAGTAATCCCATCATGTATTAATAAACCATTGACGTGGGACTGATGCGAATGCGCGATGACGATTATTTATGTCTGCTGGTCCTAGTATATTTAGTTTGCCTTTAAAAAGTGCCTGCTGTGGGAAAAGGGGGAGAGACGTGTGCTGTCCTGCAGGGCGGAATACTGATGAAATGGGACATCTGTGTAGCATCGGTGCCTCATGATAACTCTGAAACCAGTGGTTGAAAACTACAATTCCCACCATTCCCTGAGAGACATAGATGATAAGATGAGTTCATACATTTTACAAACCTGTTTCTGTAAAAGCCATCTTGACTTCCATTGGGGTAGCTGCCAACTTGATGCCAGACCCCTAAACTTATATTGTTCTAGTAATAAGATGTTAGTAAGGACCCCATTCCCACTATAACGCCTCAGATTTGCCTTTAATGAGTAACAATCGTCTTAATTATTTTACCATAAATCAATTGTTCTTGGAGAAATCCAATTTTTTTCCTCCTGAACTGATCTTTCACTCCTAAAATTCTCAAGTCATGGGTAAAATGTGCCTTCAGTGAATACAGACTTTCCCAATACTGAGGTAGGAGTTGACAATTTGGTTCTTATAACATTCTATGGAGAACTGTAACTCTCGGTTTAGGAGAGCTTGCTATAGAATGTCTGTGTCGGCCTCTAGCTCCTCCCTCCTCTAGCTGTGTGAGCCTCCAGCTCCTCCCTCCTCTGGCTGTGTCGGTCTCTAGCTCCTCCCTCCTCTGGCTGTGTCAGCCTCCAGCTCCTCCCTCCTCTGGCTGTGTCGGCCTCCAGCTCCTCCCTCCTCTGGCTGTGTCAGCCTCCAGCTCCTCCCTCCTCTGGCTGTGTCAGCCTCCAGCTCCTCCCTCCTCTGGCTGTGTCAGCCTCCAGCTCCTCTTCGTCTGGCTGTGTCAGCCTCCAGCTCCTCCCTCCTCTGGCTTTGTCGGCCTCCAGCTCCTCCATCCTCTGGTTGTCTGCCTCTAGTTCCTCCCTCCTCCATAGAATCTTATGAGCACAAACTGTCATCTATGTCAGTATTGGGAAAATCTGGAGACACTGAATACAGTATCTTACTCATAAATTTGAGAGTGAAAGCTCCGTCCAGGAAAAGAAAGTAGCTGATTTCTCTGATAAGATATGTTAAAAGGTGTCTTCTTTTTTTATCGTGTACTATTGATTTATGAAATTAAAATTACTCTTAATACGGCCATCAGCATTTTTTTTAGTCATCTGTTTTTCCCAGAAAAAAAAGTAAATAAATAATTTTTATTATTATAGGTGACACTAAATAGCTAGTTTTCTTCCTTTTGGAGGAGAGATAATTCACATACTTCTTTATTATCTCCTTACACCAGCCACCCCCCCCCCCAAATAACATAAAATATGTGTATATGTATGTGTGTATATGTGTGTGTGAATGTATATATATATAATTTTTTTTTTTTTTGAGAAGTCCGCTTTACTTTCTTTTAGCTGCAAGATTAAATGGTTCTGTGCTTTCTACGCTGTGTACTTCTGGTTGTTGCAGTGAAATTCTATACTTCTTTACTGCTGCGTATTCCCTTAAAGGGGGGAGGGGTATAGGAGAAGTTGCATTAAGTTATACCAGTAATCCCCAGGGTAAGGATAGCCGCACAGATGTGTCATTTCTGCCACATAAATGGCGCAATCACTTCCCATAAGATACCTGATCTGACCACAGTGAGGTGTTCTGGACTAGTAAACCGCACGTTTTCACCTCCTATCCCGTAAGATGAGGAAACCTAGACTGCCGTCCCTGGTGCCCTTTAAATGCAGAGCTCCCTGCCCCAGTGTCTTCACACACTCCGAAAAAGTGCACCTCAGAGACCAGACCCTCCAAAGGATCAATGGAATTAGGTTTACTTCACTTGCTCCTGTCCTTACCAACCCTCCTCATGAGGTTCGGCTTATCTGCAGTAGAAAATGGCTGCAAAATCTTCCAAGAGGAAAAAGTCTCAGTAGGGTGCAGAACAGTCTCAGTAGGGTGCAGAACTGGTAGATACGAAATAATACGGTTTATTCACCATCTGTAATGGGGGCGTGAGGATTTATTTTCCGCACTTGTGTCGTCCAGACAAACAGAATGAAGTGGAGATCCCTTCCCCAACACAGAAGGAACGAGACAAGAAGAAGAAACAGCAGACCATGTGCCAAATCAGTGGCGTCAAGAAGCTCACACACAGCTCCAGCCTGACCAACTCTACAATACCTCGTTTTGGAGTGAAGACCGACCAAGAGGAACCTCTCGAAAAGGTAAATGCGTTTGGTTTAATTGCTCAATTTAATGGTAAAGATTTGTCATTAGAGTCCTAGATACAAGAATTTAGGAGTTTGGTGCGCTATTCTATTCCGTAGACCACCATTTCGGGGCTCGTTATTTTGGCACATGCTCATCCAAATTCTTCTATCTTTTGAGGGTGCTTAGATTTTTCCCAAAACTTTTTTTTTAATAGGTGACAACTGAAAACTGTTTTTATTAAACTAACCTCTTACCATTAGGAGGGAATAAAGCAACATCCCTGATTCTTGACCCTTGTTTATTAGCCAAAGTTACGTGACAACAAAGAGCGTCTCTGTAGGACCTAAGTGTCTGTACAGCTTAATTGATGTCAATGGAAAGTGTAATTCTTCACTTCTCCAATGGTGGTGCTATGGAAGATTTACACACTTACAGCTTAGCCTGGTGTTCGGTGCAGAGCCTGGTGTTCGGTGCAGAGCCTGGTGTTCGGTGCAGAGCCTGGCGTTCGGTGCAGAGCCTGGCGTTCGGTGCAGAGCCTGGCGTTCGGTGCAGAGCCTGGCGTTCGGTGCAGAGCCTGGCGTTCGGTGCAGAGCCTGGCGTTCGGTGCAGAGCCTGGCGTTCGGTGCAGAGCCTGGCGTTCGGTGCTGAGCCTGGCGTTCGGTGCTGAGCCTGCAGTTCGGTGCTGAGCCTGCAGTTTGCAGTTAGGTGCGGAGCCTGCTGTTCGGTGCAGAGCCTGCAGTTTGCAGTTAGGTGCGTAGCCTGCTGTTCGGTGCAGAGCCTGCAGTTAGGTGCGGAGCCTGCTGATCGCTGCTGAGCAAGCTGATTACAAGGGTCCTAGCAGCAAGGCACCTTGTAATCGGCTTATTTCAAGGATCCTTCTCAAAACAATATAGGATTGCTCAAAGTAAACTTCCTCTCAAGTCCTATTCATATTAACTGTCAGGCAGGGGTGTACAACCTAAGTTTACCAGCCCCTCTAACTCATGTAAATATTCTGTATGTGAAGGCTTAGGCTGGGGTTACACGGCGAAACGTGTCCTCAGACAAGTTGCCCGACCAAAAACTGTCTGTGTAACTTGTTTGCAACTCGCTGTCGCATGACTATTTTAGAGCTGTGAATTTGTTGGGGAAAAAAATGTCCAAATCGCAGATAAGTCGCACGCAAGTCGCAGTCGCACGCAAGTCGCAGTCGCATGTTTCTGACAACTGAGTCGGAAAAATTCAACACATTTGGAAACGTTTGCGACACCACAGGAAATGATTTGGTGCAACAGTGCGATTTTAGTGTCGCTCGTTACGTGTCACTGTGTAGCCCTCGCCTTATAGATGACGTCTTACCAGCGTGGTGTCAGTAAATTCCACATTTTTTCACACTTAATGCTTTGTATTATCCTTATCTTGCAGCATTTTACATTTCATTGCCTTTTGCTCGCTTTCCAGGAATTGGATAATTTAAACAAGTGGGGCCTTAATATCTTCCGAGTGGCAGAATATTCCAATAACCGTCCGCTGAGCTGTATCATGTACACGATATTCCAGGTGAGTTGCATGTGATGTATTATTCTGGGCAGACATGGCGGCTACCATGTACAAATCGGCATGGCACCATGACCACCTTTAATCGTTTGTGATGGCCAATATATCTATCATCTGGAAAAGAAGGACTTAGGCTAGTTTCACATTTGCGCTTTTGAGCGCAGCGACGGCCTGCGCACGGCCGCCGCTAAGCCCCGCCCCTGCCGCGCCTCCACCGGTAGCTCCGCCTACCGGCGCATGACGCTGCATGCGTCCTGCGTCCCCTATTTTTATCACTGGGGACGCAGGCTGTGCGCAGTATGCATTTGGCGGCGCATGCGTCCTTTTCACGGTGCGCCGAGGGCAACCAAACTGCAGCAGGTTGCGTTTGGCGCTGGTCGGCGCACCGTGAAAAGGACGCATGCGCCGCCAAACGCATACTGCGCACGACCTGCGCCCCCAGTGATAAAGATAGGGGACGCAGGACGCATGCAGCGTCATGCGCCGGTAGGCGGAGCTACCGGCGGAGGCGCGGCAGGGGGCGGGGCTTAGCGGCGGCCGTGCGCAGGCCGTCGCTGCGCTCAAAAGCGCAAATGTGAAACTAGCCTTACTTCAGGCATGTTTCTGTTTTATCTCTCCAGCAATTGAAGGACTGCCATTCTTTGCCCTCCCCTAGTGAGTAGCGTTGTGTTACATTGCTCTTTGTAAATTACACTATACCTAGGGGGGTTAAACCTCCTGCCCAATAGTTCCATCTTCAGTAGGTGGCCGACAGAAGCCTTGGCCTCTTAGCCAAGGGGACATTTTGTGCCTGTTATGATAGTGAATCATCTCACTCAGGTAAATAGGTAACACCCTAAAAACTACAACTGACCCTGCTGGTTAATGCACATGCACAGCATAGAGATCCTGACCCCGCAGTCTCTATTAGTTCCTGCGTGAACCGAGATAACCTTAACCACAGACTAGATGATGGCAACTCTGACCTATGCTGCCTGAAAGGCCGTCGATCGTATTAAGTACCTCATAAAGAAGCGGAGGGCAGAGCAGAGTGTAAATTCCATAGAGAAGGGAAAAGTGTGCTCAAATAAACAGTGAGTAAAACGCACCACAAAATGAAGGATTAAGTACGTACTGTTAGAGAATATGCTACCTACTTCCTAAAAGAAACAGAAGATAGGTGCAGGGTAAAGAACATACACCGCAAAAAGGTGAACCCTAGCTGGACTTTCACTGACTGGCTTAAACTACAGTAGTATGGCTGGATATCCAAATGAGACTATCGCCAACAGGAGATACCAGCAGGAGCAAAGTATATAAAGCCGCACCTGAAAGGTGATAGGGCAGAGGCTCCTACTGCAGCCAGTTGTCTAACAGCCATGCACCAGCAAGGGGTGGAGGGTGTCACAGCTAAGCTCCTGAGAGCTGAACATATTTCTCAGATTTAATTGTAATCTGAGACAAAAATCGGGATAATCCTTTTTCTGCAATTTTTCTTTTCCCACAGGAACGAGAGTTGTGCAAGACCTTTAAGATCCCCGTAGACACACTAATCACTTACATGATGACCTTAGAAGATCACTACCATGCGGACGTGGCGTACCACAACAGCTTGCACGCCGCCGACGTCACGCAGTCCACCCACGTGCTTCTCTCCACTCCAGCATTAGACGTAAGAGCCGTTATGGGAATTTCGCACCTTCGTTTTGTCTGTCTTCGATATGATCTGTTTGATTTCCGCTGTGTCCTTTGTGGCAGTCGGTCTTCACTTCTGTGGCTTGTAGGCATCAGAGGCGCCCAAGATGCCGGCCCGTTCGCTGGGCAACACTAATTGATCATCTCCAATGGCCGGACGTCCTATGAAAAATGGATTTTCTAAAAAAAAAAAAAAAAAAAAAAAAAAACATTTTGGACAGATTTATCAAAAGTGGAGGAAAACGATCCTGGTTACCCATAAGCAACCAATCACAGCGCAGCTTTCATTTTACTAGCCAAGTTTTTTAAATGAAAGCTGCTCTGTGATTGGTTGCTGTGGGTAACCAAGCCAGTTTCCTTTTTGGATCGGTTTTTGTTTTTCTTTTGGCACTTCATCGCTATAGAGTTGTATCTCCAACAAGAAAGTTTGCAGTGACCTAACGTAGCAGTATCAGGTCTGTGATGGAGTTACCGTCTGTCCTCCCGAGCCCTGTGAAAATATTAATAATGTACAATGTAAACAGATGGAGATGGCAACATGGACGTCACAAGTAACACAAGCCCGCACCTGATTACGTGGTCGCATCCCTCTACCAGGTCCGCCGAGCAGACATCTGCGGTATCACAGCCCTCAGCCCATTCAGAGTGGTGGTTAATAATGTATCACCCGCGAAGCTAGAGAGTCGCAGCTCGGGATATAAGACGTCTGCATGTGTCCATCATGGAGGACGTGACTCCTGAGCGAGGCCGTCTCTATGTTTCATGTGATTTCAGATCTATCAGCCATAGCCCCAAACATCAGCGGATGCCGTACGGACCATCAGAGTAACCTGCGATTTTTACGTATACATTACAATTCTGTTCCAAGTGCGGTGAAAAAAGTGCAATTCCACAAATGTCTCCCCATAGGAGACTTGAAGCCATGGTCTTCTGATTGCTTGTGCGATCAGAAGACTATGGCTTCAAGTCTCTTATGGAGAGACATTTGTGGAATCGCACTTTTTTTTTTTTTTTTTTTGCAATTTCACCGCACTCAGGGCTCAAAGCATAACACGAAGATGCATGACACCACAAAACCAGAGAAACGGCGGTACATCCTGTACATTGAAACCTCGCACACACATATGTATAAACACGTTCACACCTGTCAGGGAGCACTACACACACATACAAACCACACACAGACCCCAGGGCGGATACACACCTGTAAATAATCACTGCACACATGGTCTAGGGTCCCTTTTAGGCTTTTGTAGTGAGTGGGGACGTGAACCATCTGGATTCAGTTCTTTCTCTATTTGGCGATCTATAACAGCAACACATAAATAATGCTGCCTGTATTGTCAGATGATATGTTCTAACCCGCTAGGGTAGTTATTATTACTACTTATTTTTAATGCAACATTAATGGGTTTTATGGTAGCATCCATGGGATTTGGGGTAAGGAAAAGGAATTATATGCAACCCACGTTGTACAGAGGTCAGATGTTTCCTGTAATTCTTGACCAGGTTTGCACACACTGCAGCAGGGATTTTGGCCCCCTCCTCCATACAGATCTTCTCCAGATCTTTCAGGTTTCGGGGCTGACACTGGGTAACATTGAGTTTCAGCTCCCTCCAAAGATTTTCTATTGTGTTCAGGTCTGGTGAATGGCTAGGCCACTCCAGGACCTTGAAATGCTTCTTACGGAGCCACTCCTTAGTTGCCCTGGCTGTGTGTTTCGGGTCATTGTCATGCTGGAAGACCCAGCCACGACCCATCTTCAATGCTCTTACTGAGGGAAGGAGGTTGTTGGCCAAAATCTTGCGATACATGACCCCATTCATCCTCCCTTCAATACGGTGAAGTCGTCTTGTCCCTTTTTCAGAAAAGCACCAAAGTATGACTGTCCCCCACCATGCTTCATGGTAGGGACGGTGTTCTTGGAGTTGTACTCATCCTTCTTCTTCCTCCAAACTCTGCAAGTGGAGCTGATACCAAAAGTTCTATTTTGTTCTCCTCTGACCATATGACTTCTTCCCATGCCTCCTCTGGATCATCCAGATGGTTACTGGTGAACTTCAAACGGGTCTGGCCATGTGCTGTGTGAGCAGGGGAACCTTCTGTGCCCTGCAGGATTTTAATCCATAACTTTGTAGTGTGTTACTAACAGTAATGTTTGAGATGTTGTGGTGTCCGCTCTCTTCAGGTCATTGACCAGGTCCTCTCGTGTAGTTTTGGGCTAATTCCTGACCTTTCTCAGTCTTCCTTACCCAACAAGGTGAGATCTTGCATGGAGACTGAGGAAGGACGATAGTCATCTTGTGTTTCTTCCATTTTCTAATAATTGCCCAAATAGTTGTTGCCGTTTTCCCAAGCTGCTTGCCGGTAGTCCTGAAGCACATTCGAGCCTTGTGCAGGTCTGTGTGTTTGTCCCTGATTTCCTTAGCTCTTTGGTCTTGGCCGTGGTGGAGAGGTTGGAGTGTGATTGTGCGTGGACAGGTGTCTTTTATACAGGTAACAAGTTCAGTCAGGTGCAATTAATACAGGTAATGAATTAATTTTTAGATTGTGTCTCTCACAGTTGAAGTGAACCTACGATACAAATTACAGACCTCTCCATTCTGAGCCTGATCGGACACACTTGCTAGTCTCCCTCCGCACCTCCTGATCCTGTCATACATGACACAGTGTAAGCCGCACATGTGCAGTAACCCCCTCTGTGTCCCCCCGCCAGGCGGTGTTTACAGATCTGGAGATTTTAGCGGCGTTGTTTGCAGCTGCCATTCATGACGTCGACCACCCTGGAGTTTCCAATCAGTTTCTTATTAATACAAGTAAGTGGATTCAGCAGATAAAGAGCTTATGTCCTGTGTGTGAATGAAAATAAAAATCCGCAGCACAAATGGCTCCGGGGCGCTCGCACAACGCCGAACATCTGTCCTGTTATACCGGGGCAGCGTCCGCGCTCCGCCGTATGTGTAATAGCAGGAGTTGTAGGATTAGAGAAATGAGTGCAGTGCGGTATCACGCACCATATGGAGCATGCAGGCTGCGATGTGCTGCTGCACCGCCACTGCGCAGAGAGTACCGAGGAACCTCGGCCATAGACGGTGCACCATGGGGTGGTACAGAAAGGGTTACCTGACTGAGCATTCCAGGGGAAGAATTAACCCCTTCATTAGGTCATGGTATGAACTGATGAATGGGTTAACCCTGCTTTGAAATGTATAGTCTGATGAGTGGCCCATTGAAGAGAATTAATTTTGCCCCAAAATCTGTTGTCCATTGTACGGCCTCATGGCGTGTGTTCATCTTACCCCAAAATACATTATCAGTTGTATGGCCATAATGAATAATTAATTCTACCCCAAAATGCGTAATTAATTGTATGGCCTTACCGAAGGGAGAGGGGATGAATCCTACCCCTAAAAAGCATAGTCCGTTGTATGACCGGATAACAGGAGGGATTAGTATGATCCTAAAATGTGTAGCCCATTGTAGGGTCTAATTAAGGGGAGTAAATGCTATTCCATCATATGACTTTACCCCGAAATGCGCCATCCATTTTAACACTGTACATAGGGGGCTATTACCATCCAGATATGTGTAATCCGTTGTGTAGCCTAATGAAGGGGAATCGGGTGAATCCTACCCCTATAAAGCGTAGTCCACTATATGGCCCGATAACGGGGGTTAGTCTGACCGTGCAAAGCATAACCCGCTCCATGGTTAATCTTACCCCAAAATGCGTTGTCTATTGTACGCCTGACGACGGGGGTGGGGGGTGGTTACCCTATTTGAAGATTTGTAATCCGTTGATTGGCCTGACGAAGGGGACTAAACCAATATCGAAACACACAATCTCTTAACTGGCCTTCTGCAGGAGGGAGGGGAGGTTATTCCTGCCATGAAATGAGTGGGAAAATTTAGGTGACCTGAAGAAGGGTTTATTGAATGGCCTGATAGAGAAATCCTCTAACCCCGGAATACATAGTCGTTACCATTTCATGTGCTGTTTGAGACTTTGATAATGGGCAGATATTACTGTGGAAAGATCAATAGTCTCCGATCACAGGAAGCCTGATCAGCAGTCAAAGTCATTGGACACAAGGGAAATTTGGGCACTCATGAAGAGAGAAGGAAGATCCGGCACTGGAGACTTAATAAAATCCACGATAAGTTTTATTCACATAATTTCATGATAAAACCATAAAGGGGAAAACAGACCCCCCACGCCTGACGCGTTTCGAACCTTACACCAGGTTCTTCCTCAGAGACATGTGAGCACAAATTTCCCTTTCCCCTTCCTAATTTTCGAAATTTGGGCACTGCCTTTGCCAGAAGTGTCGTAGGTCCCATAATAAATCTTCGCCTATCCCTATACCTTACAGAAAACTTTGTGTGATGACTTGTGGGTCCCTTCGGAGTCCCACGCTTTGAACGTTCCTCTTTTTCTGACACTTAGATTCAGAGCTGGCGTTGATGTACAATGACGAGTCCGTGCTGGAGAATCATCATCTGGCCGTGGGATTTAAGCTCCTTCAGGAAGAAAACTGTGACGTTTTCCAGAACTTGACGAAACGTCAACGTCAGATGATGAGGAAGATGGTGATTGACATGGTAATAAACCTTCACATGTTTGTGGTGCTGCTGACTTCATACATAGCACTGGGGTCTGTGGGTCACTATAAAGCCAGAAGAAAAAAATAGCACGACAATATAGAAGCAAGTGGTTATTATAGTCACCCGCCCTCACTCCTGTCCTCTCTAGTTTCTGGATTATTGGTGGGACCGGATGGTTGAGATGCGAGTGGCTTCTTTGCAGCAACACTTTGTTTTCTCCCTATTGCTTCCCTTGTTCTATTCTGTGACGTGTGTGAGATTTTCTTTTGTCTTAACTCCCCAGGTCCTTGCTACAGATATGTCCAAACACATGAGCTTGTTAGCGGACCTGAAAACAATGGTGGAGACGAAAAAGGTGACCAGTTCTGGTGTCTTACTGCTGGATAACTACACAGATCGGATACAGGCGAGTACCAGTCCTGAGATAATGGGTGGGTTGTAGGTCTTATGCATTTTACTTGACACTCAGTGATGGAAGGATGAACATCCCATGCAAGCAGTCAACCATGACAGCACCAGGAGGCACCACGATAGCTGCCACCACTGGTTCTTAGCCTGCAGATATTACTCTAAATAGATTTGTCCTTTACTTCTTTCCTTGTTGCAGGTTCTCCGCAACATGGTGCATTGTGCTGACCTCAGCAACCCGACCAAACCACTCGAGCTGTATCGTCAGTGGACGGACCGCATCTTGGAGGAGTTTTTCAGACAAGGAGACAAAGAGCGAGAGAGAGGCATGGAGATCAGCCCCATGTGTGACAAGCACACGGCCTCTGTGGAAAAATCACAGGTGAGCAGATGGGATGGAAGGGTTAATGGGTACATGGATGGATGGCGGGGTAGGTGGATGGAGGGTTGGATGCATGTGACGGTAGTTGGGTGGATGGAGGGGTAGGGGAGGGTTGGATGCATGTGACGGTAGTTGGATGGGTGGATGGAGGGGTACATGGTTGGATGGATGGATGGCTGGATGGAGAGGGAGGTGGATCGATGAAGGTATTATTGGATGGAAGGAGGGGTATGAGGATGAATGAGTGAGTGGAAGGGCCGATGGATGGGAGGGTGAGTAGATGAAAGGAGAGGTAGGTTTATGGATGGTTATGCAATAGATGAGTGAATAGCTAGATGCAGTATGAGAACTACATAGCTATAAGATGGATAGATATGCTATAGATCGATAATTATGCTATGGATGGACAGATGGATAGATACGTGATATTTTTGGTATATCTATAGGATTACTCATATGCCACCATTTTACCATTGTGAAGTGTAAGTACAATTTGTAGGGGCTGGTCACACTTTGTGTACCTCCCCACCATATACAGTGCCTTGCGAAAGTATTCGGTCCCCTGGAACTTTTCAACCTTTTCCCCACATATCATGCTTCAAACATAAAGATACCAAATGTAAATTTTTGGTGAAGAATCAACAACAAGTGGGACACAATTGTGAAGTTGAAAGAAATTTATTGGTTATTTTAAATTTTTTTGGAAATTCAAAAACTGAAAAGTGGGACGTGCAATATTATTCGGACCCTTTACTTTCAGTGCAGCAAACTCACTCCAGAAGTTCATTGTGGATCTCTGAATGATCCAGTGTTGTCCTAAATGACTAATGATGATAAATATAATCCACCTGTGTGTAGTCAAGTCTCCGTATAAATGCACCTGCTCTGTGATAGTCTCCGGGTTCTGTTTGAAGCACAGAGAGCATCATAAAGACCAAGGAACACTACAGGCAGGTCTGTGATACTGTTGTGGAGAAGTTTAAAGCCGGATTTCAATACAAAATGATTTCCAAAACTTTAAACATCCCAAGGAGCACTGGGCAAACAATCATATTGAAATGGAAGGAGTATCATACCACTGCAAATCTACCAAGACCCGGCCATCCCTCTAAACTTTCATCTCAAACAAGGAGAAGACGGATCAGAGATGCAGCCAAGAGGCCCATGATCACTCTGGATGAACTGCAGAGATCTACAGCTGAGGTGGGACAGTCTGTCCATAGGACAACAATCAGTCGTACACTGCACAAATCTGGCCTTTATAGAAGAGTGGCAAGAAGAAAGCCATTTCTCACAGATATCCATAAAAACTGTTGTTTAAAGTTTGCAACAAGCCACCTGGGAGACACACCAAACATGTGGAAGAAGGTGCTCTGGTCAGATGAAACCAAAACCGAAGTTTTTGGCAGCAATGCCAAACAATATGTTTGGTGTAAAGGCAACACAGCTCATCACCCTGAACACACCATCCCCACTGTCAAACATGGTGGTGGCAGCATCATGGTTTGGGCCTGCTTTTCTTCAGCAGGGACAGGGAAGATAGTTAAAATTGATGGGAAGATGGATGGAGCCAAATACAGGACCATTCTTGAAGAAAACCTGTTGGAGTCTGCAAAAGACCTGAGACTGGGACAGAGATTTGTCTTACAACAAAACACTGATCCCAAACATAAAGCAAAATCTGCAATGGAATGGTTCACAAATAAACGTATCCAGGTGTTAGAATGGCCAAGTCAAAGTCCAGACCTGAATCCAATCGAGAATCTGTGGAAAGAGCTGAAAACTGCTGTTCACAAACGATCTCCATCAACCCTCACTGAGCTCGAGCTGTTTGCCAAGGAAAATGGGCAAGAATTTCAGTCTCTCGATGTACAAAACTGATAGAGACATACCCCAAGTGACTTGCAGCTGTAATCGCAGAAAAAGGTGGCGCAACTAAGTATTAAGTTAAAGGGGCCAAATAATATTGCATGCCCCACTTGTCAGTTTTTGAATTTCCACAAAAATTTAAAATAACCAATAAATTTCGATCAACTTCACAATTGTGTTCTACTTGTTGATTCTTCACCAAAAATTTACATTTGGTATCTTTATGTTTGAAGTATGATATGTGGGAAAAGGTTGAAAAGTTCCAGGGGGTCGAATACTTTCGCAAGGCACTGTATGTTACTGCTATAGAGAAAACAACATAATGGCTGCATGAAAGCCGGGTGATGACTTCTGTAACTGGCGTGGCCTCTATTTCTTCATCACCTGGTTCATGCACTTAGATTGTAGGAAACCAATTTTATAACTCTCAAAAGACAAGAGATTAGTAACCTGTGTCTCTCCTGCTCACAATCCTCATCAACATATAGCAGCCTAGAGCTGAGCTCCTAATTCCAGTACAGCTGGGAAGTCACCCATTACATTCTGCCATCAGCTTCCAGTCATCACATGAGGCCATATCACAATGCCAGCAGAACATTCACAGGGTGTTTTGGCCTGAGATGTAACATCCTAGATGGGCATCATGATGTCATCTGTCATCACGTCTCCATACTCAGATCCAAGTACGTGTGCTGAGTCACAACGCGAGAGCCAGACATTCGTGTCCATTGCCAAGTCACAGCTGGGGCTCTAACCCCGGGACTATACAGCACGTGATACATTGCATTGGCATGGAACTAATGTGATCACTCACTGGATCAAAGCTGAGATGTCAGCTACGAGAACCTTCCAAAATGATGCCATTCACTGCTGTTTAGATGTTGGAGAGACTGAGGTTTTTATCTTCCATCGCAACTTTTTGTGAGTTTTAGTCAGGTTTTCTATTATGGTATTCGAAACCAGGCCAACACATATTTGGTATTTGACAGGATTGTCATCAATGAGCAGATTTGTCTGCTGCTTGTGGTTGGACACTTTAGATAATGAAGATGTTAACATTGATCTGAGATTTATTGGAACATGGAAACCCCTCGTTTTCCCACCAAAAATGGTTTTATTAGGTCATGTAGAACTATGTAGAAGGATGGCACACCACAACCATGGTCTTTGCTGCCAAAAGGACATGTTTCAATAGAGGAATGAGTTGGTGGCCAGATTTGATGAAGCTTGTCTCCTGAAGGGATATAACCCATCCAATCCAAGTCAAGGAGAGTCAAGGTATCCACGAGACACATTACAGTGTTGATGGATGCTGACAGAATTAACTGAATCCCACAACATGTCTATGGCACATGAGGGTAACCTCTGATTGACTATTTGCTTGAAGTGAGGGTAATGGCGTTGGAATTGTTGAGGTTTTATTTGGCCCTATCTTCGGTCAAAAGAGGTTGCCACCAGAGTCGAGGTGATCAGCTCAATTGAAACTCAAGGTATTTTGAGAAGTTGGCCAATCGCTCAATGGTTATGGATAATAAGACAAACTTTTTTACGGTAGATGGAGCTAATGATCTAAGAGAACATTTATCGTTCATGATTCACATTTCTCAGTTGGGGAGGAAAGGCTCTTCATATTGGGCAGACCCATATCCTGATAAGGCCTTAATCATTTGAAGGAGAAGTTTTATGGTTGGCTACTTCAGATTTGGCAGTGATTGCAAATATAATGGATCTCTTTTCATTTTTAGGTTGGCTTCATTGATTATATTGTCCACCCTCTGTGGGAAACATGGGCGGATCTCGTACACCCGGATGCTCAGGATATTCTTGACACATTGGAGGACAATAGGGATTGGTACCAGGGCATGATCCCCCAGAGTCCATCTCCACCACCAGACGACCAGGATAAAGATGAGGAATCCTGCATCGATAAGTTCCAGTTTGAGCTAACGTTGGAGGAGGAAGCGGAAGAATCTGACAAGGACAGAAATAACGGCATCGAGGAAGAAGAGGGTCCTCTCCAAACACTGGACATCTTGGAGCACCATCCAGAAATCGAGGAGGACACGACAACACAAGAAGAAGCAGTAGAACAGACTGATGACTCCTCGGAAAACAAGTCTCCGGTGGAGTCCTGAACCTTATTGACACTTGATAACTCTAAAGACGTAACTTAAAAACACAAAAAAACTGTTTTACACAGAGATCAAAAATGTGGTTTATTTCCAATTTCATATTTATTTATTTATTTTCTTTTTTTTTTTTTTTTCCTTTTTGGTTGTATTTTTGTTTTGTATTCTCAAGGGGAACAAACACAATTACTGTAGATTCAGATACTTTGCACAGAATAGGAGTTTGTTGCCATAAGAAAGTTACAACACGCTCTACAAAGAAAAGAAAAAAAAAAAGAAAAAAACTGTAACTTATTTTTATTTTTAATACTTTTATTTCTTTTTTTAAAAAAACAAATTATTCTTTTTTTTTTTTTTTTTTTGAACGGATGCAACAAGGAAAAAAAAAGTTTTAATTTCTATATATTTGCGCATGCAGCGATAAGCCATTTTTTTTTTCCAGGGAAAAAAAAAAAAAGAACAAAAACCCATTGAAAAGTAAACCGAAAAAAAAAAAAGTATGTAATTTTCCTTTAATTTCATACTGTGGAACGTTGTCATTTATTTTTAGTCTACTTTTTTTTTTTGCTTTTTTAAGACTACAAAAGAAAATCCTACTCACTCGGCCAAGCTGGGGTCACTCCTGTGGATTATAATGGTTTTTTTTTATATATATTTTTTTATTTGCAGGGGTGAAGTAGGAATCGCAAGGACTGTGGAAGGGGTGTGCCTTTTATGTATGTGTAGATTTGTGTCTTTAGTTGTGTGGCAAGATGGCGCTCCCACGGCAAAGGCTTCTGAGTAATTGTCAAACAGGAGCAAAGCTACAAGATTTTATGGGCCCGAGGGGTGCAAGGTGGAAGGAGAAGATCTGTCGCCCTCTGTTTGGTAGCCATACGGTAACTGAATGTGGAATCCTTTAGCCTCCAACAGACACTTTTTTTTTTTTTTTGTTTTGTTTTTTGTTGTTTTTTTTTGGTATAAAAAGAAAAGAAAAAAAATATGTAAAAAAAAAAAAATGAAAAAAATAGTAATATTTTATTTAAATCTATCCTCTTTACTCTCGTAACATAGATATATCTATATATAAATATAATATATATTTTCTAAATGCTTATAATTTATCGATCGCCTTCTCTCATGAGATCCATGTCGACGCCATAGATTTTATAGGAGGTTGCAGCGTGAGCAGAAAATGGGAAAAAAAATAAATAAAAGGACTAATAGACAGGGAACAGAATGATTGTCAATGTAAAAGCCTCTTGCAGCTTGGCTGAAAGTCTTCCTCGAGCGTACTTTTTTGTTAATTTTGCACGTACCGGCAATACACTCACAGCAAACTAAGCTTTTTGTTTTGGAGACGGCAAGCTGCAAAAGTGTCTGTGGCATAGAACCTTGTTGACTTTCCACCAGCAGTTTTATCGCTTTCTTTTTACCTTTCTTTTTTATATGTTGTATTTCGTGGTTTATTTTCTTTTTTTTATATTTATTTTTGTTGCCAAAATTCTTGCCAATCTGTAAGCTGCGTCTATGAAAGAATAATTTTCAAAAATTTGTTTTTGTCGTTCCTAATCTTTACTACCACGGGGGTAATATCGCTAGAAATCATTTCGTAGGATGTCGGAATGTTCCTTTGCCGGGATAGGGGCGGAGTCAATAAATTCAAAACTCTGCTGACTTTCTGTTAACTCTCAGGGTGCAAACCCTCGTGTCTATCTGCTGCCAACTGGTGGGTTAGTTGCGTAGAGAAATATGGAGCGCCCTCAGCATTGATGAGCAGATACAGGTTGAACTGGGAGACCCGAGTAGTAGACTTGTACGAAAAAATCAACCGCACTCACATGAAGGATTCCAGTTTGATGCTGGTTTATTGAACACAGTAGTTCACCATTGAGCTGGGTAAGGGGATAGAAAAGTGATAGAGTATCACAGCTGGAGCACGTACCGTGCTGATATCCTACTCCTCCACACTCCAGGATGCAGAGCCAAATTTGACCTACGACGGGTCGAACAGTCAATCTTCCACCACAACTTGTCACTTTTCTGGCCTCTTACCCAGCACTATGGTGAACTACTGTGTTCAATAAACCAGCATCAAACTGAAATCCATTGTGTGAGTGCGGTTGATTTTTTACAAGTCTACTACTCGTGTTTCTACAAGTCTGCTGCTGGGTTAGTGTCTGCCCTTACGTCTTGCCTTGCCTTTCGGGAGATGTAGCATAGGGTATCAGATAAGGCCGTTCACTTTTAACCCTTTTCTATAGTGTTTCGTGCTCGGCAGACATTCCGTCGTAAATTTTGGGCTCCGTCCTTGCCTGATCTTCAACCTTAAACTGATAGAAATAAAATGGTTGTCGAGAAACTGGACAATAGGTCTAGGGCCAGACCTCCTTGGAAGTCCTATAAGAACACAGTCTTGGCTGTGACCAACAATTGCCCCCACTACATCTCTTTACAGATTCCAAGTCTGATCCCCCATAATGGTCATTCCGACGTCTGTAAAGCTGGCAATACTCCAATTTTTCTCCACTTTGGAACCATATTTTACTTTAACCCAATGCCCATCGGGCTTCCTTGAACATTAACCGGTTCTTATGTGTATGGGGGGGACCACCGACAGACAATGTAGGAAGAGATAAGGATTCAATATGTCCAGTTTCGGACTGCTGACCCTTTATTCTCTCGGAGATACCCGACGGCGGCTCTCATAGAGAACACAGGAGTGCTCGGCCAAGCGAGTTCTCCTGTCTATGGAGAGATGGGCGAGATTGTTGCGGGCCAAACAATGGGCCCGAACCACCGCTCGACCAATAGAATAGCCATCTGAAGCGTATCATGGGGCTTTGGATTGGAGACCTGATTTGACCCTTTCCCAAGCTGACGTGGGGAATAGACATTTTCCTAAATAAGTCAAGCTGACCCCCATCTTCGATTGCATATTCTCTTCTTGAGACGCAGCTTGCAGACCGCAATATATATATATTTTCTTTATCACTCCATCTGCCTTAAGCCAAAATTAATTTGCCATAATCCTATGAAACATTCATAATGTGGTTTTTTTTTTTTGGTTTTTTTTTATATATAATGTGAAAGGACTGTCCGGGGGTGAGGAGGGGAGTAGGGGGGTTTAAAAAAATAAATAAATTAGAAAAAGTATCTTTTTTTTTTCTAGTTACCATATGGCAAATTACTATGTGTTTATTCTTTTACTTTCTTTGTGGCTTGCATCCTTCCAAAGTATATAATTACCAAGCATTGTACATAGAGACAGAGCCTATCGCGGACACTCAGCCTGCCCCGAGTGTTGGGTAATGTGGTCGTACGAGTGCGGAAATGATAACTTTTGTGAATGTTGTTATTCTGAGAGTAGACAGATTTCTGGGTCACCTGGCATCTACAGAATGGGTACCAAGCATTTACAATGACTTATCTCTTGACCGGGCACAGATGGTGATATGATGTAGAGCCACCGAGCTTTACACCCTTAAGATCTTTTTGGAAAATGGCTGAGTTTTTTTTATATTTTTCCACTTTTTGGAATAATTGTGCTTAAGAGGAAAGATATTAAAGAGAACTTGTCACCAGGTCAAATCCCGTTTACTTTTGAGACTTTTCCTCCCGCTGGCTTCATCATTCTCTGACCATGTCAAAGTGCAAACCATGCGGTTGGGAAAACATCACGTCACATATGTGATCCCCCGAAGGAGCAGCATGGCACATTTTGTTGCCTCACTAACCTAGTTGGCATTTACCACAATGTAATTTTTTCTTTTTTTTTACTTTTTATTTATTCGCTTTTTAGGTTTGCAGTAATTCTGCGACATTTAAAATCTTATCCAAAGGTGCCAGTTTTGCTTTAAAAAAAAAAAAAAAAAGACGCAATTTGTGATAAAGTGATATATTAAAGTGTATATTAATTTCCGGAACATGTAATAGAACTTCTCACCACTAGAAGCAGTCTTCTAATGCCCCCCTTGTGGAGGGAAATAAATATTGGAATTTGGCATAAAATCGTCACCAAGGAATGTCAGACCACTAATTTTAAGTTAATCGGACATTAGATTAATGCTGCCCGAGCCATCGGGCACTGGCTGCGTTATTGCAGCCGTGTATGTTTTACTCTGAAACGCAACGCCGGTTTACAGAAAATAAATACTTGGAAAAGTTGACCAGGAACTATACATCTCGATTGACTAGACAGAGGCAAGTCCAGGACGGTTTCTATCTGCCCCACTCCTATAGACAGGTCTCTCCCTGCCCCGCTCCTATAGACAGGTCTCTCCCTGCCCCGCTCCTTTTTACAGGTCTTTCTCTATACACTCAGACAGAGAGACCGGTCAGTCTAGGGGAGTGGAGTGGACAGAAGCCACAAGGAGTTCAGCCTTGGACTAACTATCTGAGATACATGGTCTCCTGCCGGGATGAGTTCAACATACACGGCTACAATAACACAGCCATTGTTGAATTCATGTTGCCTGTGGTTCGGGCAGCATGAATCTACTGTTGGGTTCCCTTTAACAATGCACTTAAGAAGCCAGGTTTGTGGATACAAGGCCACAAGGGTCTCGGAGATGAGCCACATTGCCTTGTGCTGAGTTTCTGTACATGAAAGGTCTAAGTTTTGCACTTTATGTCCTCCTTATATAAGTTCTGTACTGCAGCCTTTCCTGTGACACTGACCTGTATTGAGGAATAGATCAGCCATTCACCTTCATGGAAGACATGTCCACCACCCACCTCGTGTTGTCTCGTATCTTCACAGTCACTGTGTTTGTCTCTCATTGCAATCCCAAGTGAGCATACGGGCACTAAATGACTCTACATGTATCACTGTGTGCTACCACATCCTGGAATTTGCACACCTGTAAACGTCCTAAGTGTTTGTTTGGGTCGATCTAGTGTATTACCAAGTGTTTTACCGTCGATCATTGAGCTTTAGTTGATCCCATGTTTCGTCAACAGGTACCCAGAGAATTTTAGGTTTTTTCACGTATGGATAAATGAGTATTAGATTATAATATTTCATGGGCTGTTTTTGTATTTTTAGCAAAAAAAAAAAGCCAATGGAGACTGATTCTAGCAATGTCTGAAAGGGCTAAGTGAAATTAAGATCCCCCCCAATTAGTGATTACTGTCCATTAATCTACCTAACTGCTGAGAAGGTACGCCATGTATAGAAATTCCATCCCCCTATACTTGGGGTAGTTAGTTTGGTTGTACTACAAGACATCATCTCAGTCAGGACATCATACATAAACAATGTGTGAAAAATTTGCCCACTTGGTTCTGTCGGCAGTGAAACCCTATGCCAGCACCGTATGACCCTACTACAACACTATGCCCCCATAGCTACTTTACATTCACATGTTTTACTGTGGTTCCTTCAAGATTGTACACATCCGCCATATTTCTGTCCATGTTTTGCTAACAAGCTAGAATTTTCATGTTCATCTTTACATTCACCAGGTTCTCCCTGCTTGATAAATAAGAAAGGTCCCATTTACTTTCTGGCGCCTATGAATGTGAAATGATTTCAAGGTGTTTATACAGAGAGCAAGGCGCTTCTAATACTAAGCGACACCATAGAAACAACACTAATAAGACAGAGTACGGATGGCCACTTATGAGGTCGAATATCAACTTTGTGCAAAAAGAATAATATTTATTGAGTTGCAAAAGTATTCAAAAGTACATCTACCAGACTAATCCTTTTGGATTTTCTTGTCTGCTTTTGATAAGGACTATGTATCTCACGGATTTACTGGTGAGATGCAGTGTTTAACTATACATTACAGCATGATAAGATTTTGCTTTGTGAGATTATATCGTTCTATTACTTTTTTAATCCCACTCTAAGAAATTGGTATTTAATGATTTGCAGTATAAGCAAAGAAAAAATACATTAAGGAGTTGAATATACAACTTGACTTCAGAGGGGGGCTTGTGTCGCGCCCATGGCGGTTCCATCACTCAGTGTTTGATATTCGGCTGATTGCAACAGTTTATGTTGCATGGTCAGTCGATGCTAAAAACATGGTAGACTGTAGGACCCTTAAGCTGTTGAACATTTGCCACTGTCTCACGTCTGTCATTCCATCCATATAGGATTTAAAATTAAAATGTTGCTGCAGATATACAATTATTACCAAAATCCCCAAACTTTTTGTAGGGTTGATTTTGTTTTTCTTATGTTTTAACCTTTCCTTATCTTTTATGGGTCATTGATGTGTAATATTTGAAGCAATTAGGTGACTTCTATCACCAGTGAGGGGGCTGCAGCATCTCCTTACCCTCCAGTGTGGGATATGAAGAGCATTCAAAATTGTTAATTGTTGGGATGAAAGACAAACATAATATAGAAAAAATATTACGATGAAATGCCATTTCTGTACACAGTACTGTAGCAATTGTTTTTTCTATTTTAGCCATCATTTATTAATTAACTCTTGCAGTTCCAGAGGGACTTTACGACACAGCGTTATGGAAGGTCTCCTTGGGGCTGTGTAGTTTCCCCCTTGCTCTGCGGGAAGGAAGGGGCGGAGCTTCCATCTCCGGCAGTGGAGGGGTTAAGCCTCAATTGAATCCTTTAATGGTTCTTGTACAGTTTTTTTTTTATTATTATTCCGTTTTTGCGAGTGGTTTAAAATGTTGAACAAAATATATATATATAAAAAAATGGAAATATAATGAAATTTTTTGTACATATGTAATGTTAAGATTGTACATTTCTTCTATGGGTGGGCGCCTCACGTTTGAGAGGCGCTGATACTGTCAATGCTCCTGGTGAGACACATAGCTGCATTCTCTGTATATTTATATGGTGTAATATAGACAAACTTGAGAATTGTAGAGTCGTTATTTCTGAAATTGTTGTATCACATTGCACTGTCCTCTGTACCTTACCAAATCATGAATTACAGCTTCTGAACTGAATCATAAGCCTATCACGAGTCTCTGTCTATTCCCAACAAGTCTGCGCTTTGTTCTTTAGATATGCAGGGTGCACTGCAGAGGTTAAAAAATTGCACCTGAACCCTGGTGCCTTAGGGGTCAATCTCTCACGCATGTGATAGGTGAGGGAGATGTTATTCCAAATTGTATATTGGGGCAAAGAGCTGTAAAGGGGTTGTCAAAGACAGTTTTTAGGCCCATAGTATAAAAAAAAAACAGGCAGGGAGTTGCTAACAGATGTAACTACCTGCCTGTTCTACCCAGTGTTGGCTCAGAGTGGTCACTGTCCACTCCTGCCGGCGCTTCTGCTGCTCTTTATCAACTCTTCTTTTTCCGGGCTGCTCTGTCAACGGGACGTGACTGCCGATGTCATGCTGATTGACAGCCGGCTCCCCGTAACTAGGCAGCAGGTAGCTGGCTGTCAATCAGCATGACATCGGCAGTCACATCCCGTCAACAGAGCAGCCCAGAAAAAGAAGAGTTGATAAAGAGCAGCAGAACCGCCGGCAGGAGTGGTCAGTGACCACTCTGAGCCAACACTGGGTAGAACAGGTAGGTGGTTGCCTCTGTTAGCTACTCCCTGCCTGTTTTTTCTTCATACTAACAGAGGCAACCACCTACCTGTTCTACCCAGCGTTGGCTCAGAGTGGTCACTGACCACTCCTGCCGGCCGTTCTGCTGCTCTTTATCAACTCTTCTTTTTCCGGGCTGCTCTGTCGATGGGATGTGACTGCCGATGTCATGCTGATTGACAGCCAGCTACCTGCTGCCTAATTATGGAGAGCCGGCTGTCAATCAGCATGACATCGGCAGTCACGTTCCATCGACAGAGCAGAGCGGGAGAGAAGCTGCTGCCCTGTTGACATGACATCAGCCGAAGCTGCAGAATTACCTGCAGAAGCGATCTGTGACTGCACTGAGATGGCCTAGATCGGCAGTGGGCACAAAAGGCACTGAATAACCCTTTTAAATTATTGCTGGGTATCAGCACAGACCTCACAATATCCCAACATCCATGGTAAATGTTAAATCCAGCATCATCTTACTTTACTCTCTACCAAAAACCATCAACGATTTGCCGTTGCCGGACCTGTTAATTTTATTATAATAATAATAATCTTTATTTTTATATAGCGCTAACATATTCCGCAGCGCTTTACAGTTTGCACACATTATCATCACTGTCCCCGATGGGGCTCACAATCTAAATTCCCTATCAGTATGTCTTTAGAATGTGGGAGGAAACCGGAGAACCCGGAGGAAACCCACGCAAACACGGGGAGAACATACAAACTCCTTGCAGATGTTGTCCTTACGTCTGTTAGTACTTTTGGTACACTCTTTGGCCTAGAGTTAGTAAAACCACATGGCAAAGAGACTCAAAAATCCAAGAAATAATACAACAGCAAAAAACCTTTTTCGCCCATGGTTTTACTTCATTAACTTCTTCTGGGGCAACCTGGTGCCATGGGCCTGTGTTACCGTTTGCAGCTTTAGGACTATCGCAGAATACAATGACTTGTTTCCCAAGAGACAGGTGCGCTCTTATCAGCTCCGGTTGCGATGAACTGAGTGAAGATCAAGGAATCCAAAGCTAGTGAGTAATATATATCAATGGCCAAGTTCGTAAATGGCATCCAGTTATAAACTGGTTAGTGGGTCAGGATTTGTACACCTCCTTTTTGTGTTTTTCTGTATTTAGTCCTCTACGATGGCTACATATTCCGCAGCAGCCTTGTAGATCATTCTCATAAGTCTGTAGTTTCTTCTGTAAGAAAACTGTGGAAAATCCGAGTGGCATCATCCCTCTGCCGGTGCAGGATGTTTGCTGATGGTATTTATGCGTGAGTTTCCCTGCTCTTGTTCTCTCTTCCCAGCATCTGTGGAAAACATGTGCTAGGAAATCACTTCAGAAATCTCCATACAGAACAAGGATTGTGTGCCCATGAGCGTATGAGGAGCACTGTGTATGCCCAGGGTACGAGGACCTGGCATCATCACCAGCCGCAGCCCTGTCTACAGTAATAATGCCGCCTGTGGACTCCTTTGCGTGTTTTTTGTGCATTTTATGAATCATAATGTGTCTGCATTTGGTTTTAATTGACAATGTTAACACTTCCTCTGCTGCAGCCTGCATGTATTACAATACACTGCTAGCTGCTGGATTCTGCTCAGTCTCAATCCTGACAGTCCTCCGGGCCAGTCACCTGCTGTCTTCTCTTCTGTAAGCAAATCTACGCCTAGATTTAATTCCATTCCATCAGATCAAAGGCTCAAGCAGATGATGTCCGTGGATCTTGCTCCGATCACTGATCGCTGCAGGTCTGCTGACTCGAATATGGCACTCACAACTGCATCTATTCAGAAGTTATTTAATGCAGCCAACTTAAACAACAAAAACGTTTCTGCCTCATGTGGCCTTCATCGGTTAGCAGACTGCTCAGAAATAGGAAAAGATCTTGTTAAATGTGGCCGCTGGTAAGTAGCAATATATGTGGGCGCAATGCTGCACAGCGTCCTTACAGACGTCTAAGGATTGTGCACTTGCTGCCTGCAGTGACACAGTATCCACCGTTCGTCGGCCGTCTTGACCCGTTGAGTGCCAAGTTTTTCTGGGACCCTACTTGTGCACCTCTCCAAGTAGTGCATACGGTGTTCTCTTTTTACCTGCTGACTCAAATATGACGGCTTCAATATATCTCTATGAGGCGGTGATCGGACAGAGGTTCGTGGACAGCTGCTGGAGCCTGATGTGGGTTCACAAGAAGCAAAAGAGAAAAGCTGGCGCCTGAGAGTGCTGTCCGGCTTCATGCTGAACGGCTGTGAGCAGCTTGCAGTGTACTGGAACGCATGCAAGCTGCTGCAGAAAGAATACAAAAGGGTTTATTTAAAACCAATTGCAAGAATTGTTTGAGATTATATACATACAGTGCACTAAAAAAAAACCCCCACCTGCATTGTATCTCAGGGGATGAATTGGGAATAGGCGGCCACAGCAGGCAATATATGATTCTACCAAAGTCAGGTCATAGTATGGCTCAGGAGCTGAATCATCTGTCTCTTCCCGTACGAGATCCGACAACTCTTATGCCACGCTAACTGCAAGGAAAAGGCAGTTTGGATGTCGCCACCAATTGGTGCTGTGGTCACGGAGGATAAGGAATCTGGACAGGGAAGGTTCAGATTTGCCATACATCCAATGGCTGTACTCTAATTGTAGATCAGTCCCTTTCTGTGAATACTAGAATGACAGCCAGTGGACAATTGATGGGGTTTTTTTACCCTATTTTATCCTATCTGGTCCAGCACTGTGTCTGTGCCCAGCGTATGAAGCATGGTAGTGACATTTACTATTCGCACTGGATGATTTTGCAATGTGGCGTTGTTCTTTGGATGGGAAGGAGTTAACAAGTTGAACGCCCAAATCCTCCCCCTAAAATCCATCATTGCTTTACACACAAAAACATGGAATCTAACACTGCCCTCTACTGGCCAGAAAGTGTAAATGCATCCCCTGGATAATTAAAAAAAAAACCTCCAGCGACTGTGGAATATAACAAGAAGGGGGGGGGGGGGTTCCTTAGTGGTACATTGAAAGGGATTTCTATTTTTCCATTGTACTCCACTCCAAATCAAGAAATATCATCCATATGGTGGTAATGTCAATGTCTCCAGGCCGGGGCCAGGTGTAAGTTTTGCTACCATCTGATAAACTTTTGTGCAGATTTTACAAGACTGGCATTTATCTGACAGTCTTTCAGAAAAAAAAAACTTGCACTGTAATTCAGAACAGTCCTAAAATGACCCCTGAGATCTGCAACCTGCCATTATGAGCTGTAGTGGCTCTGCTCATAAAAATATGAATCACATGATCACCATCTGCTGGTCAGCAAGAGGAACTGCATCTACAATCATAAAACGTATGTGTCATAACAAAATAATACAAATTGTCTCTTCAGAGAGGAAGAGGACTAGAACTCTAGTGCCACCTATTGGAAGTAGCAATCCTAAAAGTCAATGTGGACCCTCTAACAAGCCTTGTTACATGACTTAGGGTAAAAGCCAAAACCAGAATCTCAGTTTGCAGACAGTGTTTCGGGGGTACTGCCCCTCGTCAGTGCAAAGTGTGAGATCTGGTTTGGCTGTGTGAGAGGCGTCTGACCGATATCCAAGAAGTATCAAAAATAACAAAATAATCATCACAATCGCTCCGGCCGGCTGTAGAGTAAGTTGTGTGTAATTCAGTTTTAACTCCTTCAACTGCTCTCTGGACCAAAAGGCCAAAACAAGAGTCAGAGAAAGGTGTCCTCTTGTTGCTGAAGCTTAAAGGGGTTATAGCCATTACTTTTTTTTTTTTTTTTTTTTTAATATCCCACCCTTTGGACAAGCCATCAATATCTGATTGGTGAGAGTACGATATCTGGCATCCCCGCCGACCGGCTGGACAGAAGTTTGGAAGTGTCAGAACACAGCAGCTCCACCATTTCCATAGAGGCCGCGGCTAGGTACTCCCTACACTTTTGATACGCAGTACTCGGCCACTAGAGTTTGGAAAGGCCTGGTGAGTTCCAGCAGCATCTGAGAACTTATCGCCGCCCGCCCCCAGTAATAGATGATCGGTTTGGGTAAAGGGTGTTGCAACCCCACCGATCAGATATCAGACCAACCTCTAAGGACATCTACTGCAGTTGTGCTCTCGGCATTCACCGCGGCTGCCACCCCAATAGACCTAGGAGCTCGGTCTAGATCGGTAAGAGCCTGGGAATTGTAGGGAGAAGAGGAACCTGATGGCCACACACGCACCCCGAGTCCGATCAGGAACCCATAAGGAAATCGCACCCTGAAGAATCCATAGTGGGATAAGGGAAAGGAGAGTCCGCTTACCCTATCTTGCCACATCTCCTTAGGATGGAGATCCCCGCACAGAGCCGCCCTAGTTTGGGTCGATGAGAAGATGCAGAAAGAGCAGATTACTTCAAGAATGAGGAAAGAGATGATTATAAAACGTCACATTTATTTGCACTTATTAAAATTATTTTCGGCAGCCATGGTACATCCACAAAACCAACGCGTTCTGACATCAAGCCTTAGTCTTGGGAAAAACTGTCTGGACCTCAAACCGAAAAATGTAAATTCCCATTCTAGCCAAAAGGCCGAGAATAAAGGGCGAGTGAGAAAGTGCCAATAACTCGTGGGTTCTCAGACTTGGGGTATGTTCTCACGACATCTTTATTTTGATGGCGGTCTTTTTTCCTGGAGACGCTTCTCTGGTGGCTTTTGTGGGTTAAAGTCCCCTTTGCACCTCAGGATCCCTGACCGATCCTGGGAGCTGGGATCACCCAATCTGCTAGCTATACAAATCAGGCGTACACCGCGGAGGGCCTCCACCTACTAGGCATTATTGTGTCTGCCTATGCTGCAGTAGGCAGGCCAAACCCAGACACCCACTAAGCATCGCCCTTCAAACTTGTTGTCTACGGCCCGTGAAGCAGCGATTACGCGAGGACGAGTCTTTGTCCCTTATGCTCCTGCTTTCCCGTCTATGAAAGTGATGGCTTTCGGTTCTGGACAAGCAAGTTATTTGATCATTTGTAGGGGCAACGCACGCTGGCAAGTAAGGTGAAAGGAAGTTCTGGTACCTATAGTGCTTGCAGAATACTGATAAAAACCCATCCACATGGAAAACAATGGATATCAAATTACGGATCATAAAAATAGTGACCGTTCCAGGACATACAAGACTGGAATGTGACCCAAAAGCAGTTTTACCTTGTTATGGAGAGGTCAGCAAGAGCAGGTTTTTCTACAGGAATGCTTTACTATCTGCTCTGTAGACAGACTTAGTCTGCTGTCATTATCAAACCTCTGCGGTGAGCTGTAAGTTAAATCCCTTTCTCTGCTGCTCCACCTCATATGGCATCAGCGAATCAAGTGAGAATCTGCAGCTGCGTCCCCCTCCTCTCCCCTCACTAATGTCCAAAATTTACCATTTTACACCAAATGGATTTTCTTTGGTGATTGAGAACGTTCCAAAATATTTCAGAGAGATCCGGGGACGTGAATCAACCATGTGAGCTTCCTGGTTAAAATAATATAGTAAGTGAACAAAGGAGAAGTTTATTTTCATTTCATAAACAAGTTTATATTGAAAATTGTGATAAATTACAATTAAACATTGCCAATAAAACAGAGCTGTACAATACACAAGTGTCTGCACTCGGTTCTATATACACAATGTAAGAAAAGCAGCATCGCGGCCTGAAAACAAAAATGGTTAATATCAATCCTATACATCTGTCAGTATGTACACTAGATACACTTATGTATAAACTCGAAGGGCACGTGGCCCTTGGCAAGACGTCAAGAAGTTAGAAGAGAGAACAGCTACTAGTGAAGGAAGAATCGATTCTAAGGACTCTGGTCCATCGGCCAGGTTAGTAATATGTGACCGGTGGACAAGGAGGCCTGCGAGTCTCCTTACTTCCTGACTCCTCTTCTGATTAGCTGGGCTGGCGTGATGTCATCATTGTGTCATGACACACAAGAGACATTGCAGTAACCAAAAAAAAAAAAAAAAAGGAGTCAGGAAGTAAGGAGATGGGCAGATCGCAGATTACGGACCTGGCTGATGGCCCGGAGTCCTTAGAATCGATTCTCTCATCTGTATTAGCTCCCTTACCTTCAGTCTCTATAGAGATACTCAGTATCGGTCAGACATGAGGTTACCAGTAGGCAGTCATGTGAGTAGAAGGTTCTTGTAAAGGTCAGTCCGGCCGCCGAGTGCTGATGATTTGGATAAAGAACATTTTTTTATTTTAAAAACATTTTATAAATATTCTATTTAAAAAAAAAAAACAAACAAAAAAAACTTCTGGTTATTAGAAGGGTCTGGGAATAAAAAAAAAATCCAAAAACGACACTCTAATTTTTGGTTCAGACCATTCTGTATTTGTGATCCGCTGTGGACGTCTAACCATATGGACGATCCTGACCTACAAATCTACAAAGGTCGGAGTGTGCGTCTCACGTCGTCAACCGAAGATATTATGAATGAGGTTTTATGGGAAACAGTCAATTTTGCGCTGAAATTTACAATTCCTTTCGTAATAAGTAGAAAGGCCGCCTAGAATTTTATTTTTAAAGTAGTTGATGTCAGGAAGTCCCTGGTACTCAGAATTCATATTACATTTTTACTTAAACTGCTCTTCAAAATCTTGGACATTGTCAAACGTTTCCTGGATCTGTTGAGGTCCAGGTGCCGACACTCCAATGACCACAGAGAGGCAGAAAATCTCCCAGATTGAAGCCAGATTTACTAACTATGGGCCCGATTCATCATTTGCAGGTTTCTTTGTGGGGTTTTTTTTTTTTTTTTAGATTATGTATTTTTTTTTTACTTGTTAATTTCGCTCACCAAACACATCAAAATGGCGCACGCGATTCATAAATTTAGCACAAATACCATTTTACTGTCTTTGCGACTAATTAGTGGGTTTTAGTCATCAGTATCGGTCTTAGCCCCTCAAAGACAACCGATTAAAACTTCTACGGAAGCGTAATTTTTTTCTTACAAAAGGGCAGGTAATTCCGTCCGGCTCAAGCAAAGCTGGGGACCTGCTGACACTTATCATTTGCCGAAAAATTTCTATTTAGAGGCTCAGACATTTTCATTTATATAGAAAACAAGAAAAAAAAAATTCACCAAAAATATAGATTCTCAAAATTAAATTGTGCTCTGAAGCTGCAAAATAAATCGCTATAGGACACAAAATTAAATACTACATGATATACACATTGTCATAAAGGTATCGAACACGAATACTTCAATGTTTAATTATCTTATTAGAAAAAAAAAAAATAAAAAATTCATTAATTTTTTCAATTTGCTTCCAAAATGTGAGCGGGACATTGTAAAGCGCACAAGAAATTAATCTCAATTACTTACAATTTTTACTTTCCAAAAAGTTAATCGTATTAAAAAAAAAACAAAAGTCCTTCAAATTTAAAGAGGGCCCATCACTTCCTCAAACACTCCATGGAGTCATAGGAGACCAAAATGGAACAATTTTAATGTATACGATTAGGAAAACAAAAATGGTTCCTCTTAAAATTTAGTGACAAAAGCTCTAGGCCTTTAAGAAAGCGAGGCTTAAGCCGGGGCTCTCGGCTGTCTCACTATTTGACAGCTGCATGAAGCATCATGCTTTCATCTGGGAGATACCACAGTGAATGGGGAGACTAGGATGGTGCAGCATGGAAACACGAGGAGTCATCTTCATATTAGATCTATTTCGATAAAGAAGATACTGTTTGTTCCTGACTAGAAGACGCACTTTTAAGCAAGTTAAAAAAAAAAAAAATCTTGCTGAAAAGTGTTTGTAAACTTTAAAGTCTCAAATCCGATTTCTCTGTGATCGAGACTTGTGACCAGCTCTACCCTCGCCTACTGTATCCTCACCCATCCCTTGTAGACTGTGAGCCCTCGCGGGCAGGGTCCTCTCTCATCCTGTACCAGTCGTGACTTGTATTAAGATTACTGTACTTGTATGTATTATGTATACTCCTCCTCACTCGTAAAGCGCCATGGAATAAATGGCGCTATAATAATTAATAATAATGTAATGTCCCAATCACTAAAGAGAACTGTGCAGCCACAAGTCTCCCTCTCTCTGATACCGATCTTTCAGTGGAAGCAGGTGATGAAGCTAAATGGGAACTGCATCGATCTTCCCATGATGAAGGTCTGGAAAAACCATACTGTTAGTAGGGAAGAAGATCAAAGTACTTAGCTAGATGTAAGACTTTCCATGATAACAAAGGCATCTGATCAGTCATATGACTTCATGCAATAAGATGACCACTTTTCACCTGGTACTTAACATATATATGTGTACGTCCATGCAGTAATGAGTGTATATGTAAACAGTATAGATGTGTGCAGCATTTCTGTACGAGTGCGCCTAAAGAAAATAGCGTCCGTGCGTAAAAGATTGTAAGTGTGCGGAGGAGCGATGGGTGCAGCAGAGCTGTGCTTGTGTAAGATGCATACTGTGTGTGCAGGAAAGTTGTGTATATGTAGCAGTGCTGTAAGAGTCTGTACGTTTTAGATACAGCTCTGCTGCCTCACAGCACACAGGAATCAATCTATCAGATGGATTCCTGTGTGCCGTGAGGCAGCAGAGCTGTGTGTATCAGATGGATTCCTGTGTGCCGTGAGGCAGCAGGAAGAGAAGCTAGAAACTACAACTGCAAACCCATCACAGCTTCCCCATTAGTGTGTTGCCAGAGACACTGATTTAACCTTTACAAGCAGCTGATTTCTTCCTGTATTGATTAACCCTTTAAAAGCAGACACTCATTTATGTGGGTGGATTATACAAAGTGGGGGGAGATTTTTTTGTGTGCAAATTGTGCCCCTCCTTCCTTCCTCCCCAAAAAACATCTTATAACTTGCAGCATATTTGTAATGTGTGGTAAACACTTTTTGTTGTTAAGTCTGACCTTCCTAAAAGTAGGCATGGCTTACCCCCCCTCAAAAAAAGGGTGTAACACAAATTGACAAAAATTGCACCAAAATTACAGAGCACATTTCTGGCAAAATGTAACACAGCTAATACAGTGTTTCTCTGAATTTATATTCCCTAGCATGATTTTACAGGATTTTGGAATATGCTTGAAATATAAGCCCTACTCCAAAAATAAGTCCTGGTAACAGTCAGGACCAGCGTTTGGGGTTGGGGGGGGAGCTGGTCAAGCGCCCAGGGTCCCCACCATTTCTATTCAGAGGTTAAAACTGCTTAAGAACCATTGGTGGCACCACAGTCCTGTGACCATGATGTCACCACGTTGATTTTTAGCTCAAGAGTACCTGTGGGTTGTTGATCATGAACAAAATGTAAGACATCCTCCAAAAATAAGCCCTATCCCATCTTTCAGAGCCCCCGCCTTATTTTCACAAAAACAGAGTAGTTGATGCAAGTTTAGGCGGTCTTGAAAGAATTGGTCAGAACTGATAACTCTCCGCCGCCATCTTATTACGCGACTAATGAATATTCCAGCTCGGAGAAGAGCTAAGGTTTTGTCCGCTTTGTGTTTTGCGGATATATTTTCAGTGAATTTATGAGGGTAGAGGATTCAATGCCACCGTTATATTCTTCGGACCACGACGGAGGCGACAAAGTGGCCAAATCCTGACAGATCCGAGGACAAGGCTCCACTTTAGCAGATGCTGCACAGAATAAGCTCCCCCCACACTTGGTATCTCCCGGAATCTGATCAGATTTTGCGCCCACCCTGGTAAAGTGAAAGTGACACCTGCCCCTCTGTAATACGGAGGGAAATCATCATCTCGTATTTTATAGACCACATTAAAAAGGGGTGGGACGAGCGCTAAATGGCAGAACGGGGGCCATTGATCAGCAGATCACATGTGCAGCCGCCACTTCATCCATTCCCCATGGGGCTGGCCCGTTCTCTGGCAGCCCCATAGAGAATAAATGGAGCAGCGGTCGGGGTGACCCCCCAGCCTGCCGCAGGGGCAGTAGACCCAAATTGGGCTACAAAGTCCCCGCTTTGCTAATCAGCGCAGGTCAGTGCAGCGGGATAGGCGACAACTTGTTTTCACCGAAATACTCCCTTTAAATACTCTCCACCCCGAAGGAATTGATCTAAGAATGCCTGCACATGAGCGGTTAAAGAAAAAAAAAATTATACTAATTTTAATGTAGTACAAAGGATATAAATAGAAAAAAATAAAAAAAAAATAAAAATTTGGAATCAACCTTTAAAGATTTGTCCATTTTAATGTATTTATTTTAATTCCTTTGTTCTCTTTCTGCACAGGAAAGCAAAGCTATCGCGTCGGCTCTCCGCCAAGCCGACATCAAGTGACCGCTGCAACCAATCACTGGAGTGCAGCGGTGATTCTGATGTAGACTGCATCACCGCTGTGCTCAGCGATCGGCTGCAGCGGTCACATAATATCAATATGGCATCACCATCGCAGCTACATCAGCGAAAATTGGAGGTGGTGTCAGCGGAGAGCAGGAGCGGGTAAGTACACCCGTCTGTTTTTATGCGCAGGAAACGAACAGATTAAAATATAAAAAAACAGACAACCCTTTAAAGATATCACTTCCCCTTCATCAAAAAGGGTTATAAAAAAAAAAAAAGAAAAGAACAAAAAACACGTCACCTATTCCTATCACATATTGATGATATTCTGTGCTGTCACACTGGAGAATCACACGCTGGGCTTCCTACTGTCCTTTTTACTTACATGGCACCTGGGGAGGCAGGAGAGGCGCTCCTTGTGCCTCCTGCCCACAAAACTCACCATCCAAAATCATTATTTTATTTCCTTTAACACTGACTATTTTATAAAGAGTCATTACAAAAAAAAAAAAAATACCAAACTCACAATCCGAACCAACGAGGTTCAGAAGTTGCAGCTCCGCTCAGTAACCGCAGAGAGGATGTGATATATATATAGCAAAAAAAACAAACAACTGGACATAACCGGGCGACCATCGAGCACATGGGCGAGTGTAGACTGCGTCCACAGGTATCTGTGGGGGGAGACGATTTATTATCTTAGTTGAACGCAGCGTTATTTGCAGTTGGAGAAGATGCAGTGGCCTCTCTGTTTGTCTTCATCTTGTGGCTTCTCGGGAAAAATACTTCCGCACGGAGTTTTGCGGCAAGGCTCCATAGTGATGGCTACTCCTACACCGCTACGTCCTGACATCATGCGGGTCACCTCTGTCCATGTGTCCTGTGCCGGATCATAACATTCCACACTGTCCAAGAAGGTGTTACCATCATATCCACCTACAAGACAGGAAAATACTGTCAGAGGAGCAGTATTATAGTAGTTATATTCTTGTACATAGGGGGCAGTATTATAGTAGTTATATTCTTGTACATAGGAGCAGTATTATAGTAGTTATATTCTTGTACATATGAGGCAGTATTATAGTAGTTATATTCTTGTACATAGTGGCAGTATTATAGTAGTTATATTCTTGTACATAGGAGCAATATTATAGTAGTTATATTCTTGTACATAGGGAGCAGTATTACAGTAGTTATATTCTTGTACATAGGAGCAGTATTATAGTAGTTATATTCTTGTACATAGGTGGCAGTATTATAGTAGTTATATTCTTGTACATAGGAGCAGTATTATAGTAGTTATATTCTTGTACATATGAGGCAGTATTATAGTAGTTATATTCTTGTACATAGTGGCAGTATTATAGTAGTTATATTCTTGTACATAGGAGCAATATTATAGTAGTTATATTCTTGTACATAGGGAGCAGTATTACAGTAGTTATATTCTTGTACATAGGAGCAGTATTATAGTAGTTATATTCTTGTACATAGGGGGCAGTATTATAGTAGTTATATTCTTGTACATAGGAGCAGTATTATAGTAGTTATATTCTTGTACATATGAGGCAGTATTATAGTAGTTATATTCTTGTACATAGTGGCAGTATTATAGTAGTTATATTCTTGTACATAGGAGCAATATTATAGTAGTTATATTCTTGTACATAGGGAGCAGTATTACAGTAGTTATATTCTTGTACATAGGAGCAGTATTATAGTAGTTATATTCTTGTACATAGGTGGCAGTATTATAGTAGTTATATTCTTGTACATATGAGGCAGTATTATAGTAGTTATATTCATGTACATAGGGGGCAGTATTATAGTAGTTATATTCTTGTACATAGGAGCAGTATTATAGTAGTTATATTCTTGTACATAGGGGCAGTATTATAGTAGTTATATTCTTGTACATAGGGGGCAGTATTATAGTAGTTATATTCTTGTACATAGGGGGCAGTATTATAGTAGTTATATTCTTGTACATAGGGGGCAGTATTATAGTAGTTATATTCTTGTACATAGGAGCAGTATTATAGTAGTTATATTCTTGTACATAGGAGCAGTATTATAGTAGTTATATTCTTGTACATAGGGGGCAGTATTATAGTAGTTATATCCTTGTATATAGGGAGCAGTATTATAGTAGTTATATTCTTGTAGTTTCCTTACTACATCTCCACATATACACAGAACATCCAGTCCCCTCAGGTACCTAGCACATAGATTTTCCCTTGGTGGACAGTGACCCCCAGCGCACTCCTCCGGTGTGCCATAGGTGACACGAAGGTCCAGCAGTCTCTTTCCACATCATACTTCTCCACGCTGTTTAGCTGGTCTCTCCCATCATAACCTCCCATGGCAAATACACTGGTATCCACCGCACAGGCACCTGCAGAAATGAAATACTGCCATGTCATCCAAATCATATATGTAGTATAGTATTTATCAAATGTCCTTTTTTATCTGCAAATAAGTGAATCTCTACCAGACTGTCAGATTTTTCGTTTTTTTTTTTTTACCATATATAAAAATAGTGAGTGCAGCTCTGGAGTATAATACAGGATGTAACTCAGGATCAGTAATGTAATGTATGCACACAGTGACTGCACCAGCAGAATAGTGAGTGCAGCTCTGGGGTATAATACAGGATGTAACTCAGGATCAGTAATGTAATGTATGTACACAGTGACTGCACCAGCAGAATAGTGAGTGCAGCTCTGGAGTATAATACAGGATGTAACTCAGGATCAGTAATGTAATGTATGTACACAGTGACTGCACCAGCAGAATAGTGAGTGCAGCTCTGGAGTATAATACAGGATGTAACTCAGGATCAGTAATGTAATGTATGTACACAGTGACTGCACCACCAGAATAGGGAGTGCAGCTCTGGAGTATAATACAGGATGTAACTCAGGATCAGTAATGTAAGTACACAGTGACTGCACCAGCAAAATAGTGAGTGCAGCTCTGGGGTATAATACAGGATGTAACTCAGGATCAGTAATGTAATGTATGTACACAGTGACTGCACCAGCAGAATAGTGAGTGCAGCTCTGGGGTATAATACAGGATGTAACTCAGGATCAGTAATGTAATGTATGTACACAGTGACTGCACCAGCAGAATAGTGAGTGCAGCTCTGGAGTATAATACAGGATGTAACTCAGGATCAGTAATGTATGTACACAGTGACTGCACCAGCAGAATAGTGAGTGCAGCTCTGGGGTATAATACAGGATGTAACTCAGGATCAGTAATGTAATGTATGTACACAGTGACTGCACCAGCAGAATAGTGAGGGCAGCTCTGGGGTATAATACAGGATGTAACTCAGGATCAGTAATGTAATGTATGTACACAGTGACTGCACCACCAGAATAGGGAGTGCAGCTCTGGAGTATAATACAGGATGTAACTCAGGATCAGTAATGTAATGTATGTACACAGTGACTGCACCAGCAGAATAGTGAGTGCAGCTCTGGGGTATAATACAGGATGTAACTCAGGATCAGTAATGTAATGTATGTACACAGTGACTGCACCAGCAGAATAGTGAGTGCAGCTCTGGGGTATAATACAGGATGTAACTCAGGATCAGTAATGTAATGTATGTACACAGTGACTGCACCAGCAGAATAGTGAGTGCAGCTCTGGAGTATAATACAGGATGTAACTCAGGATCAGTAATGTATGTACACAGTGACTGCACCAGCAGAATAGTGAGTGCAGCTCTGGGGTATAATACAGGATGTAACTCAGGATCAGTAATGTAATGTATGTACACAGTGACTGCACCAGCAGAATAGTGAGGGCAGCTCTGGGGTATAATACAGGATGTAACTCAGGATCAGTAATGTAATGCATGTACACAGTGACTGCACCAGCAGAATAGTGAGTGCAGCTCTGGGGTATAATACAGGATGTAACTCAGGATCAGTAATGTAATGTATGTACACAGTGACTACACCTGAATAGTGAGTGCAGCTCTGGAGTATAATACAGGACATATCCTAAAGTCACTAATTCTCGTCAGCACACCAGACTCACCGGCACCGCTCCGCACAACATTCATTGATGCTATGCTCCGCCATTCGTCTGTCTCGGGGTAATAACACTCTGCTGAGTTCAGTCTGTTTGTTCCATCGAATCCACCGACTGCGTACAGGAGCCGGTTCAGTACAGCGACACCAACGCCGATCCGCCGTGTCTTCATTGGCGCTACGATCTGCCACTCATCTTTTTCTGGGTCATATCTGCAGGAATTAGGATAAGTATGAGGCTTGGAGTAATAACGATGGCAACAAATATCACAAAAGAGGAGATCACTATCAACGCTGAATAAACAGATTATTGCCAAAAAATCAAAGGATCAAAATCCTATTTTCCAAATTCCTTCACCTTTTTTTTTCCCCCCAAAAAATGACAAAACAGATTGATTTTGATCCAGAAATACGCTGGTTTCATGAGGAACTCGCCGGTCGTCTATGACAGTGACAGGGGTTAATGCCAAGTGTCCTGGTGGTATAGGGTGGTAATGCTAGCTTCCTCGGTGACCTGGAGATGTGCAGAGCATATTTCCAACATCCCCTGTTTTTTTCTGGTGGAGCAGCTTTATGGAGGCTTAGAGTGATGAAAGTGTTAATGCCAGCTTTTCTGATGGCCAAGGGAAGTGGAGGGTTTAATGCCAAATTTCCCTTGTGGTCTTTGTTAGTGGTTTGTTAATACCAACTTTCCCAGCGGCCAAGGTTCATAAAGGGTTTTATGCCAGCTTCCCTAGTGTCCGAGAACAATGTATAGGGCTCATGCCAGCTTCCCAGGTGGCCTAGAGCAGGAGACGGGGCGGCTCATGCCAGCTTCCCAGGTGGCCTAGAGCAGCAGACGGGGCGGCTCATGCCAGCTTCCCAGGTGGCCTAGAGCAGCAGACGGGGCGGCTCATGCCAGCTTCCCAGGTGGCCTAGAGCAGCAGACGGGGCGGCTCATGCCAGCTTCCCAGGTGGCCTAGAGCAGCAGACGGGGCGGCTCATGCCAGCTTCCCAGGTGGCCTAGAGCAGCAGACGGGGCGGCTCATGCCAGCTTCCCAGGTGGCCTAGAGCAGCAGACGGGGCGGCTCATGCCAGCTTCCCAGGTGGCCTAGAGCAGCAGACGGGGCGGCTCATGCCAGCTTCCCAGGTGGCCTAGAGCAGCAGACGGGGCGGCTCATGCCAGCTTCCCAGGTGGCCTAGAGCAGCAGACGGGGCGGCTCATGCCAGCTTCCCAGGTGGCCTAGAGCAGCAGACGGGGCGGCTCATGCCAGCTTCCCAGGTGGCCTAGAGCAGCAGACGGGGCGGCTCATGCCAGCTTCCCAGGTGGCCTAGAGCAGCAGACGGGGCGGCTCATGCCAGCTTCCCAGGTGGCCTAGAGCAGCAGACGGGGCGGCTCATGCCAGCTTCCCAGGTGGCCTAGAGCAGCAGACGGGGCGGCTCATGCCAGCTTCCCAGGTGGCCTAGAGCAGTAGACGGGGCTCATGCCAGCTTCCCTGGAGGCCTAGAGCAGTAGACGGGGCTCATGCCAGCTTCCCTGGTGGCATAGAGCAGTAGACGGGGCTCATGCCAGCTTCCCTGGTGGCATAGAGCAGTAGATGGGGCTCATGCCAGCTTCCCTGGTGGCATAGAGCAGTAGATGGGGCTCATGCCAGCTTCCTTGTGGCTTAGAGCAGTAGATGGGGCTCATGCCAGATTCCTTGTGGCTTAGCGCAGTAGATGCGGCTCATGCCAGCTTCCCTGGTGGCCTAGAGTAGTAGACGGGGCTCATGCCAGCTTCCCTGGTGGCCTAGAGTAGTAGACGGGGCTCATGCCAGCTTCCCTGGTGGCCTAGAGTAGTAGATGGGGCTCATGCCAGCTTCCCTGGTGGCCTAGAGCAGTAGATGGGACGGCTCATGCCAGCTTCCCTGGTGGCCTAGAGTAGTAGACGGGGCTCATGCCAGCTTCCCTGGAGGTCTAGAGCAGTAGACGGGGCTCATGCCAGCTTCCCTGGAGGCCTAGAGTAGTAGATGGGGCTCATGCCAGCTTCCCTGGAGGCCTAGAGCAGTAGACGGGGCTCATGCCAGCTTCCCTGGTGGCATAGAGCAGTAGATGGAAGAGAAGTGCAATCCCACACTTGTTTTTTGTTTGGCTTTTTTACCATGGTCACTAAATGCTAATTCTGCCCTGCCCCTATGAGTCTCCAGGTCATTACGAGTTCACAGACACCAAGCACGTCTAGGTTCTTTTTCTATTTAAGTGGTGAAAAAAAAAAATTCCAAACTTTGTTAAAAAAAAAAAAAAAAAAAAAAAAAAAAAAAAAAATTTGAGCCACCTTCTGACACCCGTAGCGTCTCCACTTTTCGTGATCTGGGGTCGGGTGAGGGCTTATTTTTTGCGGGCCGGGCTGATGCTTTTAATGATATCATTTTCGTGCAGATATGATCTTTTGATCGCCCGTTATTGCATTTTAATGCAACGTTGAGACAACCAAAAAACATAATTCTGGCGTTTTGACTTCTTTTCCTCGCTACGCCGTGTAGCGATCGGGTTAATCCTTTTTTTATATTGATAGATCGGGCGATTCCGAAAGTGTTGATACCAAATACGTGTAGGTTTGATTTTATTTATTATTTTATTTTGAATGGGGCGAAAGGGGGGTGATTTGAAGTTTTATATTTTTTTTCACTTTTGGCGTCCTTCAATAGTCTCTATGGGAGACTAGAAGCTGCCATAAGCCAATCGGCTCTGCTGCATACAGGCGATGATCAGATCACATGTATGTAGCAGAACTGCTGACTTTCTATGAGCGCTGACCACCAAGCAGCGCTCATAGCCATTTGGCACTGCCAACTGTAGAGGTCTCCAGGAGACCTCTGGTTGTCATGCCAACCCATCGGTGACCCGCGATCACGTGATGAGGGTCACCAGAGGGCGGATTTCCGGCACGATTGCTGGAAGCGCATGCTAAATGCCACTGTCAGAGTCTGACAGCGACATTTAACGGGATAACAGCCACGGGAGGATCTCAATTCCACCCGCGGCTGTTCCGGACACGTCAGCTGTTCAAAACAGCCGATATGTGCCGGGAAAGATGTGGGCTCACCGCGGGAACCCACATCAAAGGGCAGGAGTCCGACATCAGCGTACTATTATGCCCAATGATAGAAAGGGGTTAAACAAACAAAAAAAAAAAAAAACACGATGAGTGACCAAAAAAAAATCCTTATGTAGAAGTTTCGTTTTTCCCTTCAACATCCCCCAAAAGTATTAATACTAGTTAAATTCAATGAGTCATCTGTGCCCTAAAATGGTACAACCATAAAACAACCTGTGCAGCAAAAACCAAAGCCGTTATTAAAAGGTACGTCAATGGCTAAAAGAAAGGATTCTGACTCTTGGAAGCCACAAAACCATTAGATAAATCTTGATATCACACATCAATATTAAAATAATTTGATAAAAAACATAAAAAAAATTAACTCCTTGCAAAGTTAACCCCTTAACGACCACCGATACACCTTTTAACGGCGGCAGTTAAGGGTACTTATGCCTCAGCGCCACTTTTTAACGGCACTGAGAAATAAGTGTATAGCGCCCCCCAGAGTCGGAATTTCTCTGAGGTCTCGGCTACCGGGGGTAGATGGAGAAATGGGGGTCCCCCGATTCCCTGGACCCTCCTGCATCCCCCCGGCGTCTTCTTCCAGGAGGAAAGTGGTGGATGCATGCGCAGTGCGGCCGGCACCCGGCAACAATGGGAGATTTTTCCTGTTGGTTAATTTTGATCACTATAATAGACCCTATCACAGTGATCACAATAAAAGTAGTAAATCAAACCCCCCCCTTTAATCACCCATTTTTACTATTAGGGTTAGGGTTGTGGTTATGATTAGGGTTAGGGGTGTGTCAGGGTTAGCGTTGGAGTTCGAATTGAGGGGTTTCCACTGTTTAGGCACATCAGGGGGGTCTCCAAATGAGACATGGCGCCTCCATTTATTCCAGCCAATTTTACGTTCATAAAAGTCATACGGTGCTCCCTCCCTTCGGAGCGCTGCCATGCGCCCAAACAGTGGCTTTCCCCCACATATGGGGTATCGGCGTACTCAGGAGAAATTGCACAACACATATTGTGGTCTATCTTCTCCAGATAACCTTGTGAAGATTAAAAAAAAAAAAAAAAAAAAAAAATATTTAGTTCCAAAGTAAACTTTTTGTGAAATAAAATTGCTTTAGTTCTCGTGAAGCACCTGAAGGGTTAATAAACTTCCTGAATGTGGTTTTGAGCACCTTGAGGGGTGCAGTCTTTAGAATGGTGTCACTTTTGGGTATTTTCTGCTATATTGACTCCTGAAACTCACATCAAATGTCAGGTGGTCCCAAAAAAAAAAAAAAAAATTGGTTTTGTAAATTTTGTTGCCAACTTTTGCCCCTTATAACGTCCTAACAAAATGTATATTTCCAAAATTGTGCTGCTGTAAAGTAGACATGTGGCAAATATTAGGCTACTTTCATACTAGCGCTTTGTGGCGCTGCGTGCGCAGTCCAAACGCATACAAAAAACGCATCAAGAGTTTTGCATGCATTTGCTTATTTTATGCGCATGCATTTTAACCAGTTTGTAGCCGTATTGACTCTTAAAACGCATGCGATTTTAAACGCTGACGTGCGCATGTCCATGCGCATGTCTGCGTTCCCATAGACTGTTATGTGATTTTTTGTCGCATTCCGTGCACACACGTGCGCATGCGTTTTTTGAGACAGGTCGGATGGACCAAAAATGCAACAGGTTGCGTCCGGCGCGCCTGGGCACACACCACAAAAAAACGCATGCACACGAAAACGCATACGAACGCGTGCAAACGCTTGACCATGCGCCCCCATGTTAAAGACAGGGGATCAGGACGCATGTACGCGCACGATGCGCTGCGCTAAAAAACGCTAGTGTGAAACCAGCCTTATTTATTAACTATTTTATGTGAAACCACTCTCTGATTTAAGGGCACAAAAATTAAAATTTGTAAAATTGCAAAATTTTGGCCAAATTTCTGTTTTTTTCATAAATAAGTCACATTGAAGAAATTTTACCACTAACATGAAGTACAAGATGTCACAAAATAACATTCTCGGAATCACCGGGATCTGTTGAAGCGTTCCAGAGTTATAACCTCACATAGTGACAGTGGGCAGAATTGTAAAAATTGGCCTGGTCATTAATTGTCTGTCACTAAGGGGTTAAAATACCTCCTATACAAGCTGAATAATAAATGTTATTAACAATAATGTTAGACTATCGGAATAACAAAAAAAAAAAAAAGTGAAGAAAGAAAAATAACTAGGTCCGAAAGGCGGTTAAGGAGGCACACCGCACTCACCTTTCTACACTGTTGTGGTGAAGACACCCATGAGATCCTCCGACGGCGTAGACCTGTCCATCTATGACGCCGGCGCCGACCCGGTTCCTGGGAACGCTCATGGAGGCACATGGCGACCACTGGTTGTTCATTGGATTGTAGCAGTCCAGTGCGTTCGAGTCCTCGTTGCAGTCAGGAGCATTGTTACGGCCCCCAACTGCGTAAAATAGACCCCCAACGACGGAACCGGCGAGACCACTCCGAGGCAACTCCAAGGGAGCCAAACTGAGCCACTCGCCCTCCATGGGGTTGTAGGCCTCCAGGAAATTGAGGGACTGACGGAAGTAACCTCCAGCCACGTAGATAAACTGAGGAATGTTGGGACTCCTGCCCTGAGGTCTGGTCAGCTTATGGAGAGTGAGGTCCTGGAAGATCTGAGCCAAGTAGTCCTGACAGCGGGTGTCCCCCCTCAGGATCTCACAGCGCTGGAGCTGGAGCTGCAGGAAGTTGGGGGTCAGCGAATGGCAGCGCACCGCCTTCAACAGCGCCTGGATGTAGGGCCGCCGGCTCTCACAGTCGTACTTCACCCAGTTGATGCAAGCGTGGAAGACCTCGGACTCGCAACGCACGTTCAGGTCGTCCCGGCTGATGAGGTTGACCAGTTGACAGCGGGTGAGGTTGAAGAACTCTTCCTGCTTGGACACCTGTGTGAGCCAGAGAAAAACGAGGTGAGAAGAGGACAACTAAGAAATGATGGACGATGGCAGATCGATAACTATCAAGGATGATCAGTAATCGTACACTCGATCAGGGCTGGTCAACCATTCCAGGAGCGACTAGAGAAACGCAACACAGCACAGCCTAAGGTGCCGGCTATGAAAATAATAATACCGCCATAATACCAAACTAAGAAATAGTGAAACACTAATATCTAACAGTGTTTGACATCGAAGAGTACAGGCCTAGAATACCACCACTATACGGTGTCTGAGCTAAATAATACCGCCATAATACCAAACTAAAAATAGTGAAATGCTAATATTTACATATCTGTGCTACACAGTGAAGAGTACAGCGCCTGAGAAATACCGCTATACAGTGCCTGAGTCTGAATAAAGAAGGCCTTGATGCAATTGCCCCTTTAGGTCCTGCTGTAACCAGGTCTGGATTACGAAACGTGAAGACCCCTGTAATTAATCAGCTGGGTATTGCTAGGTTATCCCATCACAAAATGGTTGGTAGTGGTCTTGTCCTATGGACCCCCACCAATATACAAGATGAAGGGGCTGTTCTTCCGGCCCCATCCACATGAATGGAGCGGCGCTGGAGGCCTTGCACAGTGGGTGGTCGGGGGGCCGCTGGTCTGTAGAATAGGCGACAGTCCCAGAGGGCAGAGCCCCACAGACTATAAGGCGATGGCAAATCCTAACGACACCCATGAATCCGCGTGCGTTTTGACCCCAGGGTGACAATGGCCCATAGGGGGCGACATATATACTTCCCGGACTTAGGAGAAATTCTATCAACTCGGAGCGACAATATGAAAGAGCCGCAACGCAAGAGAAAACACTCAACCCACAGCAAGCAGAGGTCTGAAGAAGGTGCAGGAGTGAAAGGTGCAGAAAATGAGAGAACGTAAAGGACGGCCTATAATGACATACCGCAGAGCAGCGTGACTTTGCACCTCACGTCTGCCGCTGCTGTTTTTCTTGGTATAATGATTATATAAGTGACCCTGGCGAGAGTGCACATTCCTGCCCGGGAGGAGGCCGTGACTCAGCGAGACACAAGGACGTGTGACTTATCCAGTATAACGTCTCCGCGCGCTCATCGCTGCGGATGATTGACACCGTTATCACACACGGCCGATCAGCTACAGAACCCATCTCTGTGATGTGAGTGCAATACCAGATACGGCCTGCATGTGACAGTGGCGCCTTTCCTCCAATGATCCCCTAACTGCAGGGAGGGGGTTCGGTACTTGAACTCCCCATTTCCTGCCCCCGTGTCCCGGACTTGGGTAAGGTTTGGTCCCAATATATCGGGCACCAGATGATTCAGAAGTTTTTTTGTTTGTTTTTTAACTTCTTGTAGCGACTTCCAACCTGAGACTCAAAGGCTTTGGGAAAACTACAAGTCCCAGACATTTCCTACCCACTATAGGTAGTCTAGCAAGAGTTAGAGAAAAACACAGGTTGGAGCGCCCTCCTGTGGCAGGTAAGAGAGGTGATGAATAATGCCGCCATACGTACCAGGCATCCACAAGGCACGTCTGATTAGGTCTATGGCATTAAGAAGGCAGCTGGTAGCTAAGACGACAATGGTCGCACACAAGACACCAAAGGAATGCAGAGCGAAGAACCGGCAGGACGACGCACCGAGCACATCACTCAGCTGATAAGGACTCGGCAAACTCTCTATTCTTAGTTCTGGGAAACATGCAAATTGCACCGTGGATCTAAGTTCTTGGAAAGAAACGAGAGACCTCGAAGGAGAGATACAGCAACGCACAGCGCCTCCGAACACAGCGCGGCCCCGAGAAGGCTCCTATCACCTCCAGCACTCCCGCCTCTCACACAGGTCACCAGAGAAAGCTCCGCACAAGGGAACAGCAGGACTGCACCAGAATAGTGAGTGTAGCTCCGGGGTATAATACAGGATGTAGCTCAGGATCAGTAATGTAATGTATGTACACAGTGACTGCACCAGCAGAATAGTGAGTGCAGCTCTAGGGTATAATACAGGATGTAACTCAGGATCAGTAATGTAATGTATGTACACGGTGACTGCACCAGCAGAATAGTGAGTGCAGCTCTGGAGTATAATACAGGGTGTAACTCAGGATCAGTAATGTAATGTATGTACACGGTGACTGCACCAGCAGAATAGTGAGTGCAGCTCTGGGGTATAATACAGGATGTAACTCAGGATCAGTAATGTAATGTATGTACACGGTGACTGCACCAGCAGAATAGTGAGTGCAGCTCTGGGGTATAATACAGGATGTAACTCAGGATCAGTAATGTATGTATGTACACAGTGACTGCACCAGCAGAATAGTGAGTGCAGCTCTGGAGTATAATACAGGATGTAACTCAGGATCAGTAATGTATGTATGTACACAGTGACTGCACCAGCAGAATAGTGAGTGCAGCTCTGGGGTATAATACAGGGTGTAACTCAGGATCAGTAATGTATGTATGTACACAGTGACTGCACCAGCAGAATAGTGAGTGCAGCTCTGGAGTATAATACAGGATGTAACTCAGGATCAGTAATGTAATGTATGTACACAGTGACTGCACCAGCAGAATAGTGAGTGCAGCTCTGGAGTATAATACAGGGTGTAACTCAGGATCAGTAATGTAATGTATGTACACGGTGACTGCACCAGCAGAATAGTGAGTGCAGCTCTGGGGTATAATACAGGATGTAACTCAGGATCAGTAATGTAATGTACACGGTGACTGCACCAGCAGAATAGTGAGTGCAGCTCTGGGGTATAATACAGGATGTAACTCAGGATCAGTAATGTATGTATGTACACAGTGACTGCACCAGCAGAATAGTGAGTGCAGCTCTGGAGCATAATGCAGGATATAACTCAGGATCAGTAATGCATGTACACAGTGACTGCACCAGCAGAATAGTGAGTGCAGCTCTGGGGTATAATACAGGATGTAACTCAGGATCAGTAATGTATGTACACAGTGACTGCACCAGCAGAATAGTGAGTGCAGCTCCGGGGTATAATACAGGATGTAACTCAGGATCAGTAATGTATGTATGTACACAGTGACTGCACCAGCAGAATAGTGAGTGCAGCTCTGGAGTATAATACAGAAGGTAACTCAGGATCAGTAATGCATGTACACAGTGACTGCACCAGCAGAATAGTGAGTGCAGCTCTGGAGCACAATGCAGGATGTAACTCAGGACCAGTAATGTATGTACACAGTGACTGCACCAGCAGAATAGTGAGTGCAGCGCTGGGGTATAATACAGGATGTAACTCAGGATCAGTAATGTATGTACACAGTGACTGCACCAGCAGAATAGTGAGTGCAGCTCTGGAGCACAATGCAGGATGTAACTCAGGACCAGTAATGTATGTACACAGTGACTGCACCAGCAGAATAGTGAGTGCAGCGCTGGGGTATAATACAGGATGTAACTCAGGATCAGTAATGTATGTACACAGTGACTGCACCAACAGAATAGGGAGTGCAGCTCTGGGGTATAATACAGGATGTAACTCAGGATCAGTAATGTAATGTATGTACAGTGACTGCATCAGCAGAATAGTGAGTGCAGCTCTGGAGTATAATACAGGATGTAACTCAGGATCAGCAATGTATGTACACAGCGACTGCACCAGCAGAATAGTGAGTGCAGCTCTGGAGTATAATACAGGATGTAACTCAGGATCAGTAATGTAATGTATGTACACAGCGACTGCACCAGCAGAATAGTGAGTGCAGCTCTGGAGTATAATACAGGATGTAACTCAGGATCAGTAGTGTGAGTATTTGTGGGTCTCCAGTTGTTTCAAAACCACAATGTCAGAATGCCCCGTTGCCCAGAGCTATGCTGGGAGTCGGAATTCGGCACCATCTGGAGACCCAGTGAAAGGTCGAGGTCTCTTACTAGGTAACCACTATAAACCCTGCTTGAGCTTTACAAAATCAATTCGGGCTGAGGGCATCATCTCTGCTGCGAGTTTATAGCCCCACTACAACCTTTATACTCCTCGCGTCCCCCGCTCTAGCTGCATTATTGATCTTCCAGGACTTTTCGTACTGACACAAGGAGGCCAATTTGTGCTTCTTTGGCCCGGTCCGATCACTGGTGTTATGTGACCCCTAATGCTCCCCACCGAGGTGGGACCCCCACGTTACAACAGGGACCAACTGTATAACACGGCACCCACAGTGTCTGGGCATGATATACCCACCATGGTGCCCAGTCCATAAGAATAACCAACTAATAAAGAGTCCGGGCCTAAGTAAGGGACTACTGCTCTCTACAGACAGCCGGCAACCTGGGCAGCAAATCCCTTTATATTTAAAGTCTCTTCTAAATTCTGACATTCTTTCCATTTACCCGACCTGGCAATTAGATGACAAGACAGAATGCCATCACTTCCTGTCCCGGCAAAGACCCCCGGAGCGGCCTGTTCTGGAGTGAGGAGGTCACAGCAAGTCGTTATTAGCTCTTTTTATTATTATTTTATAATATTACCTGCCATTTGCAAAAAAATAATTGATGTTGAAAACCCCTTTTTAAGGCCTGGCCATTAAGGGGTTAACAGTGGTAATCCATTACAGCCTGTGATCCGTTCACATACACCAGTCTGGTGACCGCACAGTTAGTTCCTCCGTCAGTCACTGACCAAACCGCTGATTCAGTGATTGCGGAATACACACGAGACTGTCACAAACCATCCGCAAAGCCTCAGGTCAAACAATATGGCGGCTTGTAACAATGGGAGCGGCGGCTGCTATACGTTCCCAGGATCCCGAGAAGAACACCGCAGACCAAGGAGGGACCACCGACGTCCTCATGTGCAACAGATGCTTCCGTGTAAGAGAGGAAAGTAGAACGTGGCTTTTAAATAAGGTTTTGTTAAACACGGTAGGATGAGCACGGAGAAGTGGCGTGCTGGGAAGCACAGGCGGGGGCGTCGTCCGGGCCCCCCGGGAACGCACGACGGGGCGAGTGTTCCGTCCGGGCCCCCCCCGGGAACGCACGGTCTAGGCCTCCCTTTCCAGAGTCTGGTCTGTGTATGAGAGTAGGAGTATGGTCTGATGGGGTCTAGTTTTCCCACTAACAAATTATAAGACGATTTGTTATTAACAGTTTTACAATGTTGTGAAGAGTTAGGAAGGAACACGACGTTCTTTGCCCACAGACCAGGGTATGAGAAGCGCTACACTTCACAATGAGCCCCTTTTCTAAAAAGTTCATTACTTCATGATCATTAGGGTCCGAAATCTGCAGCAACCCTTAAATGAAAGTATTTGGGGGAACTTTGGTCTGTGGCTAGGACAATACCGTTGCTGATGGCCTTACCTCTCCGAAGTGCATGTATATGTACTCCCGGGCCTTCTCGTGCAGCTCCTGGCACCCGATCTGCTCGGCAAAGCTTGCGATCCCGATGGCATTACTTGGGTCCAGTTGCTGGATGAGGAAGTCACAGCAGGCCTTCACCACACTGTCCATCTGATACATGACCGCCCCGTTCATCACGTGGATGACGCACTTTTCCCCCACCGAGATGCTAGCCGTGTAGGCGAACTCCAGGAGTCGTCCCATGACCTTGGGGTGTATGCCTTCAATGGTCACCGTCTCCATGCCGCACTCCCTGAGCCCGTTGGTAAACATGGCTCTGAAGACGGGGCTGCTGGACGCCAGGACGATTTTATGGGCCACGAAATCCGCCTGGAACTCATTGTACTTGACCCGCAGCGTGACGTCACACAGCTGCTGCCCCAGCCTCAGCTCGTTCATGATCTGGAACGCCTGGTTGGTGTGGTCCGCCAGCGAGTAATGAAACTGGCGGTTGCCATTGCTGTGTGAGGGCGTCACTTCAGCCTGGCACTCGGTGGCATACATCCCCGTCGCGCTACCAAACGCTCCTCAGTTGCACATTATCCAGGGAGGGGAGGAGTAAAAAAAAAAACGAAAAACTTGTTTGACTTGAGAGAAGAAGCTAAACTACTTGTCCGGAAAAAACGGCCACTGGGGTAACGCAATTACAGAATGTTCCAGCCTTACTCCATCCTGTCCCAGCCACCATTCCGCAGATCAGCGCTGGACACCCTGGACATTGTGCTGGGAAACCCTAATTCCATATCAAAGTGCCTTCACTTATGGCGCTGCAAAATCCAGCTAAAGAAAGTCTGACAGCGCGCCGCCTAGTTCATTCTTCGTTTGATACCTGGAAAGGAAGAAAAAAAATGAGAGTCATTATATTTGATATGTACCCCATACTATGTGTCCGAGCAGGCAACTGTCCTCTGTTATCAACCACTGCAGACTGGAGAGGACGACAGTGACGCTGGAGACTCATCACACTGTAACCTGCTTTCACCCGTTCAGTACCGGACACAGTTTCGGTTTCTCCCAAATAGTTTTACCCTCTTTCTTATGATAGTTGGGGCCTAATTTTCACTTCACACACATGCATATATCAATACATAAGACAATATATAAGATAACACAAGTAATCACAAAATGCAGTTTATAAATTATTAATTATTATTATATTATTATTATTGAAAAAAGAAATCCAAACCTATAGGGCCCTGTGTGAAAAAATGACTGTCCCCTAAACCTAATAACTGGTTGGGGCGCCCTTATCACTTGTTTACGATAACTGGCAGGGATTTTGGCCCACTCACCTTTGCAGAATTTTGCAATTCAGCCACATTGGAGGGTTTCCGAGCATGATCCGCCTTTTTAAAAAGGTCAGGTGTTATGATTGGGTCACCGAGGAGGAAAGCAAGACCAAGTTAAGCCACAGAAAACCAGAGAGGTTGGTAACTACACGGATTGCAGACCCCTGATCCTATCCACACAACTAGCAGTAGCCGTGGAGCGTACCTAAGATGATCCTAGATGCCTCGACACAGCCGGAGAACTAAATAAACCTAAAGCAAGAAAGGGGAAATCTAAACTGCCCCGGAGCAGACCCCAAAGGAATAGATAGCCCCCAACATATATTGTCTGTGAGACAAGATGAAAACACAAACACAGGTAGGAAAATAGACTGAGCAAACGATGGGGCCCACACTGACTAGACAGGACAGGAAAGACACTGTCTGCAATCACGCCAAAAAAACCCTACAAAATGTCCAACACAACTGATAGCAAAATACTGAAGTCACTAGGCTTCGCCCACTATATCAGCACTCTGGTATATTCTGAAAGCAGAGCAAAAAGAGGCCAATCTAATAAGGGACAAAAACAAACTGGCACAAGCAGTAGCATAAGGATGGAAATTCAGCGCAGCCCCAGACGGGGCTGGCTGACCACACGAAACTGAAATAGACAAAACCAGATGTAATGTGAACAATAGCAAAAGAACACTTAGCTGAGCATGCAGGGACTGAGCTGGAAACTAAGACCGCAGGAGGCAGGAAAAATCACCAGCAGGGATAGAGGGAGTCGGCTGTCTTAAATCCAGTCAGAAACTCCCAATGTCTAATCATCCTCCTCATTATCAGGTGGCAGGCCTCTGTTAATTAGATCAGCTCCATTACCTCCTGTAACCACCAGAGGGAGCCCGGAAAGAGAACTCGCGACCCCTCTGTCAATACAACCATCTCCACTACCTTCACCAGCAACCAGAGGTAGGCCAGAAAGTGAATTCACAACAGTCAGGACTTTGACTAGGCCACTCCAAAGTCTTAATTTTGTTTTTTCTTAAGCCATTCAGGGGTGGACTTGGTGATGAGTTTTGGATCATTGTCCTGTTACATAACCCAAGTGCGCTTCATCTTGAGGTCACAGATGGGCGGACATTCTCCTTCAGGATTTTTTGGTAGACATCAGAATTCATGGTTCCATTTACGATGGAAAGTCTTCCAGGTCCTGAAGCCATATGGCGACCAATTTAGGGCACCAAGCTCAGTTGCTAGGCACGGACACCCATTCAGGGATGGTCAGGGGTAGGGACCAATTTATCACATGCACATAATATTGCTGAGGCAGCACATCCGTCTCTTTGTCTACCAATTCTTGTGGCTTCATTTTTAGAGGCTACTTCGTCTAACAGATGCTTGCATTTTCTGGGATTAGGCCCGCGGTGCGGTGTCAGTGTGCCTTTCTTATTTGGAACAATGTATGTTTTTGGGAACCGACCAAGTTTTTTGACTAGACTAGTTGTTACTAGGGGCAGCCGTCGGTGCGTGGGGCGCCACATTGCGTCCATAATAGCGTGCCAACCTCCGCAGCCAGGAAGGGGCACCAGCTAGGGAACAGCTAAGGGCAATTTACACTAACGCTAGTCACACTCGCCATCCATTTTATCATTACTGGCCAGGTCAGACTACTCTGCCCCCATTGGGGTTTAACGTTTTGTCTTGATGTTTTCCATTTTGTGATTACTTTTAACAATAATATTAAAGGTTACTCTTTAACGGGAAATCCTTTTGTATAGACCACTAGCTAATGACCCAATATTTTTGATAGTCAGATATGATTGTGTACCAAAAGACGGCATACCCCTTTAGATACCCTGGTGCAGTTTAATCCCCCGCTCTAAGCTCCTGTCAGTGGCTCCTGGCTCTCCCACCTGCACTTTACCTTTCACGCTTCTCCTGACCTCCCGCAGTGAAATGTCACTCACCGCATATCTCCTCCACCAGGTGACAAAGTCTCACTCGCTTCCTCCACTCTGCACCCGCTCACCTCTGCTGCATCTGCTCTTTTAGTGACTTTTCTAGACAGTAAAGTCAGAACACAAATTGCTGCAATTCTGTAATTTTACGTCCCGCCCCCCCTCCCCCGGTGTGTGAACCTTGTCCTGCCACAGGGCACGACTTTATGTACAGGTTAGTGGAAAAGAACTTACCCCCCCTCCTACTTAAAGGTTTGTTTGTTTCCCGTAGATGAGCGCAGCACCGTCTACCTGTGCCCATTTACCACGTGGGCACTGTCTGATGGCTGCACATGCCCTGGCGTCATTCTCCTGCCACAGCTCAGGACCACCCCCCCCCCGGCCTCAGCCTCTCCTCACTGCCCCCCCCGCATCAGCCTCTCCTCACTGCCCCCCCCCCCCCCGGCCTCAGCCTCTCCTCACCGCCCCCCCCCCCGCATCAGCCTCTCCTCACTGCCCCCCCCCCCCCCGGCCTCAGCCTCTCCTCACTGCCCCCCCCCCCGCATCAGCCTCTCCTCACTGCCCCCCCCCCCCCCCCCCGGCCTCAGCCTCTCCTCACCGCCCCCCCCCCCGCCGGCCTCAGCCTCTCCTCACCGCCCCCCCCCCGCCGGCCTCAGCCTCTCCTCACCGCCCCCCCCCCCCCCCGCCTCAGCCTCTCCTCACCGCCCCCCCCCCGGCCTCAGCCTCTCCTCACCGCCCCCCCCGGCCTCTCCTCACTGCCCCACCCGCATCAGCCTCTCCTCACTGCCCCCCATCAGCCTCTCCTCACTGCCCCCCCATCAGCCTCTCCTCACTGCCCCCCCATCAGCCTCTCCTCACTGCCCCCCCATCAGCCTCTCCTCACTGCCCCCCCATCAGCCTCTCCTCACTGCCCCCCCATCAGCCTCTCCTCACTGCCCCCCCCCCCCATCAGCCTCTCCTCACTGCCCCCCCCCCCATCAGCCTCTCCTCACTGCCCCCCCCCCCCATCAGCCTCTCCTCACTGCCCCCCCCCATCAGCCTCTCCTCACTGCCCCCCCCCCATCAGCCTCTCCTCACTGCCCCCCCCCCATCAGCCTCTCCTCACTGCCCCCCCCCCCCCCATCAGCCTCTCCTCACTGCCCCCCCCCCCATCAGCCTCAGGCTCTCCTCACTGCCCCCCAGCCTCAGCCTCTCCTCACTGCCCCCCCCCAGCCTCTCCTCACTGCCCCCCCCCCAGCCCCTCCACTGCTCCTCCTGGCACAGCCAGTGTCTCCTCTCAGCCCCACTATTATTAACCCTGGCACCGCCAGCATCTCCTCTCAGCCCCTCCACTGCTCCTCCTGGCACGACCAGTGTCTCCTCTCAGCCCCTCTATTACCCCTGGCACCGCCAGCGTCTCCTCTCAGCCCCTCCACTGCTCCTCCTGGCACCGCCAGTGTCTCCTCTCAGCCCCTCCACTGCTCCTCCTGGCACCGCCAGTGTCTCCTCTCAGCCCCTCCACTGCTCCTCCTGGCACCGCCAGTGTCTCCTCTCAGCCCCTCCACTGCTCCTCCTGGCACCGCCAGTGTCTCCTCTCAGCCCCTCCACTGCTCCTCCTGGCACCGCCAGTGTCTCCTCTCAGCCCCTCCACTGCTCCTCCTGGCACCGCCAGTGTCTCCTCTCAGCCCCACTATTATTAACCCTGGCACCGCCAGCGTCTCCTCTCAGCCCCACTATTATTAACCCTGGCACCGCCAGCGTCTCCTCTCAGCCCCACTATTATTTACCCTGGCACCACCAGCGTCTCCTCTCAGCCCCTCTATTACCCCTGCCACCGCCAGTGTCTCCTCTCAGCCCCTCCACTGCTCCTCCTGGCACCGCCAGTGTCTCTTCTCAGCCCCTCCACTGCTCCTCCTGGCACCGCCAGTGTCTCCTCTCAGCCCCTCCACTGCTCCTCCTGGCACCGCCAGTGTCTCCTCTCAGCCCCTCCACTGCTCCTCCTGGCACCGCCAGTGTCTCCTCTCAGCCCCTCCACTGCTCCTCCTGGCACCGCCAGTGTCTCCTCTCAGCCCCTCCACTGCTCCTCCTGGCACCGCCAGTGTCTCCTCTCAGCCCCTCCACTGCTCCTCCTGGCACCGCCAGTGTCTCCTCTCAGCCCCTCCACTGCTCCTCCTGGCACCGCCAGCGTCTCCTCTCAGCCCCTCCACTGCTCCTCCTGGCACCGCAGTGTCTCCTCTCAGCTCTTCTATTATTACTCCTGGCACCGCCAGCGTCTCCTCTCAGCCCCTCCACTGCTCCTCCTGGCACCGCCAGCGTCTCCTCTCAGCCCCTCCACTGCTCCTTCTGGCACCGCCAGTGTCTCCTCTCAGCCCCTCCACTGCTCCTCCTGGCACCGCCAGCGTCTCCTCTCAGCCCCTCCACTGCTCCTCCTGGCACCACCAGCGTCTCCTCTCAGCCCCTCCACTGCTCCTCCTGGCACCGCCAGTGTCTCCTCTCAGCCCCTCCACTGCTCCTCCTGGCACCGCCAGCGTCTCCTCTCAGCCCCTCCACTGCTCCTCCTGGCACCGCAGTGTCTCCTCTCAGCTCTTCTATTATTACTCCTGGCACCGCCAGCGTCTCCTCTCAGCCCCTCCACTGCTCCTCCTGGCACCGCCAGTGTCTCCTCTCAGCCCCTCCACTGCTCCTCCTGGCACCGCCAGTGTCTCCTCTCAGCCCCTCCACTGCTCCTCCTGGCACTGCCAGCGTCTCCTCTCAGCCCCTCCACTGCTCCTCCTGGCACCGCCAGCGTCTCCTCTCAGCCCCTCCACTGCTCCTCCTGGCACTGCCATGTAGCTGGCCCCTGTGACACCAGGCCCCTGCAGACAGGTTGTGGCCCCATATGTCGCCGTCTCCTCCCAGCAGTGACCTGGCACCTCAGCCTGCTGCCCTGTGTGCCGCTTCCGCCCCGTCCTCCCAGCTCCCCGTACAGTCCCACTCCTCCTCTCACATCCGGCTGGCCTCTGCTCTATGTGCCCGGCGTCTCCTCGCTGACACGTCCCTGGCCCGGCTCCCAAGCCCCGGATTCTCACCGTCTCCGAGCGCTGCGCTCCTCCGCCCCCGCCATACTCCGAGCAGTCACCGTGACTAAGCAGCAGGACCCAGCAGCGTCACAATAAGAAGGGGCGTGGCCTCTGCGTCACAGGACAGACACGTGGGCGGGGGGCTGCGCGTCACAACACACAGGAGGGCGGGGCAGTGAGGGAAGCGCACTGATTGGCCAAGACGGACAGACCTTAGAAATATTGTGGAAATGAAAGTTCATTCCAAGCGGCTAATTCTCCGCGGATGTGGCTGCCGGTGTGAACGGTGTCCTGCCTGTGACTGCCGGTGTGAATGGTGTCCTGCCTGTGACTGCCGGTGTCCTGCCTGTGACTGCCGGTGTGAACGGTGTCCTGCCTGTGTGAACGGTGTCCTGCCTGTGACTGCCCGTGTGAACGGTGTCCTGCCTGCGACTGCCCGTGTGAACGGTGTTCTGCCTGTGACTGCAGGTGTGAACGGTGTCCTGCCTGTGACTGCCGGTGTGAACGGTGTCCTGCTTGTGACAGCCGGTGTGATCGGTGTTCTGCCTGTGACTACCGGTGTGAACGGTGTCCTGCCTTTGACTGCCCGTGTGAACGGTGTCCTGCTTGTGACAGCTGGTGTGATCGGTGTTCTGCCTGTGACTACCGGTGTGAATGATGTCCTGACGGTGTGAACGGTGTCCTGCCTGTGACAGCCGGTGTGATCAGTGTCCTGCCTGTGACTGCTGGTGTGAACGGTGTCCTGACTGTTCACACCGGCCAACATATCAAGGCACTTAGGCTATGTGCACGTTGCGGGTTTTGCCTCTCTTGTTTTGATGCGTTTTTTCATATGGATTTGTTTGCGTTTTTGTAAGCTAAATAAACATATATTATTTAAAAAAGAAAAAAAAGAACACACACACACACACTCTTTGTAGTGAAATATGAGGATGTAAGGATGTATGACCAGCAGTAAATTACCATCTGTCCTTAGGCTGCAGCTCTCCACACAGATACTTATGGTATCCTGAGATGGCAGTCTCCTGTCTCCAATCTCACCAGTGAACTTTACTAGGAACCACAAAGTGGAAACATTTCACACCTTCCAGCTCTTTTGAAGAGAGATGTCAATTGGAGAACGACACTATGAGAAAGATCACATAAATAGTGTTCAAAGAAAATAATGTATTCATTGGTAAAACAACCACGGTCCAGTCTCAAACCAGCAATTAGAATATTAACATGAGAGGCTGGGCTAGAAACCTGATCCCTGAGTAAATCTATAAATTAGGCCTACACACAGAGAAAAAGGGTTCACGGTGAGGGGCAGCCTAGCTGATGTGCTCCATTTCATATTTCCCTTCCCTCGGGGCAAGAATACCAGACTGCAAAGTTCGATATTTCTGTAAGTTTTCTCCCTTTTATCACTATTTTTGAATATTTGTACGTCACTTTTTATATCCTTTTTATTGTAAGTGTAAGGGGGTGAAGCACTGAAGGCGCGAAGGGGAGTTGCCTTCCCAGCTTCGTGCCCGGAACCATTGATCAGGGTGTTAGGTTCCCCGGGGGACACTTTAGCAGACAGCACTGCAGCCAGGAAGAGGGGAGGCCTGGGAGCGGGAAAACTGCGCGCGCTTTCCTCAGAGCAGCGCAGAGACCTGAGAAGAGAGTACACGGGTGCAACCGCTGGAGTCAGAGGGACCGCGGGCACAGGCGGTGGTCAGTGAGTACGTGAAGCCTGGGACTGCACTGTTAGGAAGGTTGCTGACTCCCCTCCTTGGTAAGACGTCGCCCCACATAGAGACCGGGCTAATTGCTGAGACGCTCCCCTGTGACCAAGAGTAGTAACGGGACAGTGACCTGTACAGAGAGACTGTGTTACGTACAGGGTCGCGGTGACTGGTAGCAGAGCCCCTGACCTTGGTGGGAGAACACCGCTGCCTAAGCAGAGAGAAGGGCTTGGAGCAAAGGGGAATACCGTCAGCCTCAGACCCCTTTGGCTCCCGCGTTAACCCCTCATACCCCAGCTGTACTACATTAAGGGCCCCGGAGACAGAGGACAGCAAGCACCGCTGGTGCCTCGGTGCCAACATTGGACAAGAGTGATCCCTCCAATCAAGACCCCTGAGGACTGATAAGTTTGCCTTAAAGGAAAATAACTTTTATACTGTATGCATACCGTATATGCCTCTCTGTTGTTGATATAACCTGTTCCCATCATATTCACTTCTATACTGTCTGTTTTACCAGTATTCTTCCCTGTAAATAAACCTCCCCTTTTACTGTTGGTCCGCCTCCTCCGTGGTGACATATACCTCTCCTGCACGTTATTACATAAGCACTGTACCTTTTATATTAAAGCTTAAAACTTTAATAAGTCTGAACCTTGTTGCTCTAAAGAATCCATAGCCTTAGAGTGTGTGCACCTGGTGATTGGCACATAGTAGTGGTAGTACTTCCGTGACTCATCGCCCGTGTTTTCGGCGAGTGGTGGCAGTGTGTGGGCTGTGTCGGGGTGTGATTTCTGCTCCCATTGCAGCATAGGACAGAGGTTGAATACTGGACTGAGTGAGAGGAGATAGATTAACCCTTGCAGGCTCAACTCCAAGTCACGAGCTGAGAAGCGGGTACGTGACCAATTGGTGGGAGCGGTGGGATATACGAATATATCCTTCCTGGTAACTCGTGACAAATTGGCAGTGGTGGGATATAGAAATATATCCTCCCAGGTAATTTATGACAATCTATCTTTCAAAATATTTTTTTTTAAAATTGCGTGGGCTCCCGCATAATTTTCATAGCCAGCAGAGGGAAAGCCGACGGCTGAAGGCTTATGTTTATATTGTGGGGAGGAGCCAATAGCCATAAAGGTTCCCAGGCTATTAATATCAGCTCACAGCTGTTTGCTTAGCCTTTACTGACTAATTTACAGGGGAACCCCCAGAAAAAAATTTACATGGGGGTCCTCCTATAAAATCGAACCAACAAAGGCTAGGTAGACAGCTGCAGGCTGATATTGGCCCCATCCCAGACTAAAAACATCAGCTCTCAGCCGCCCCATAAATGGCGCATCTTATAGATGTGGCAGTTCTGGTACTTAGCCTCACTCTTCCCACTTGCCCTGTAGCGGTGGCAAGTGGGGTTCATATTTGTGGGCTTGATGTCACATTTGTATTGTCAGGTGACATCAAGCCCACAGGTTAGTAATGGAGAAGCGTCTATAAGACACCTATCCATTGCTAATCCTATAGTTGTATGGTAAATAAATACACAGCCAGAATAATGTCCTTTATTTGAAATAATCACACAGACTCCTTTATTGAATCTAAATTAACCATACTTGCTGAACGCCTAATCCCCGACGACCTCGTCTCCTGCAACAACAAAAAATAATAAACCAACATAATACTTCCTGTACGACGTAGTCCATTTACCGAGTATCCCACGACAATCTCACGTGAAGAACAGTCATATCGTGAGAACTTTCCCACGCAGCAGTGCAGTAAGTCAGAGCACCGGAGCAGATGAACTCAGGTAAATTCTAAAGGCAGCGCAGTGATACACTGCGGGAGCAAATATTTCCTGGGCGACGAGGGTGTCAGTGATTTGGTGTGCGATGAGTATAATGGGTTTTTATTTTAATGTGAATGTATTTAATTTAATTTTTTTTTTTTTTAACTGTGAGCACAGTCGCCGGCAGATGATGCTACTCTCCCGTCAGCGGCATAGACGTAGCCCGATGGGAGCAGTAGTCTCACCGGCCCACTCCTGCTTTTTTACCGCAGGTCAATGCTGCGGGTCACAGTCAGCTGCGGAATCACGCTGACATCTGCCAGCGTGATTCCGCAGCGCTGTGACCAACAGTACCAGCTGTAGTGTTACCACACACAGACACCCACAGACAGACACGCACATATTCTCCACTCACACACTCTTCCTCCTTCTGACATCATTTCCTTTTCTGCAGCGTTTTTGGCAGCAAATCTGAAACCTTTTTACACCTGCGGATTGGCCTGACTCAATGGAAATCAATGGCTGCAGATCCACAAAAAGAATTGACATGCTGAGGAAAATAAAACGCTGCAAATAAGGATGGCGATTTCTGCAGCATGTGCACAACACTTCAGGAATGCCATTGAATAACATTGCTTCAGTAATCAATTGCGTTTTTGGAGCTTTTGCGAGCGGAAACAGAGATGCGGAAACGCAACAAATCTGCAACGTGTGCACATAGCCTAACACTCTCATAATACCACCAAACTGGGGTTTAATATTGCCTCAATAATATTACAACAGTACATTGATTTATTAATGTTGCCACAAAAATATTGTGTAATGGCATCATACAATGTCAAAATCCCATTCCTCCCACTGTAGAAGACCAGTCTGTGATGGGTAATGTCACAATATTAAGTAGTAACAGATAGAATCACAGCCTTGGAGGATCTTGGATGCACTTTAGAGTGTGTGCACACAATGCGGATTCTGCTGCGGAATTTTCCGCCCAGATTTTTCCAAATCCGCAGGTAAGAAGACCTGCTGTTTATCTGCGGATTTAGTATGGATTAGCCTGTGGGGAAGGTGACTTGACGGACAGACTTGACTGGAAGTAGGAGGGGACGGTTTGTGCACTACAGACGAAGATTGGCAATGACTGAAAGGTAACAGCAGGGAGAGACAGAAAAGGGAGTGAAGTACTGAAATTTGACCACAAGATGGCAGGGGGGAGTGTAGTTCAGGACTTAACATCAGCTTACGGCTATAAAAACTGCTTAGTCATGGGGGGCGGGGAGATAGGAACCCAGGAGGGGAATTCCCAGTGAGAGAGGGGATAAATAGGACTGGTTGGGGTTCCAGAGAGGTTAGTCCCGGGAGGAGCTCAGCAGAGGAAGACTCAGGACAGAAGACGGGGAACGGCGAAGAGCTCGACCAGGGGACTGACAGGAGAAGAGAGTCAGGGGGGAGGCCCTGACACGACATACCGCAGGACAGACGAGGCCCCGGAAGTACCGTCTGGACAACGACCTCGGGCAGGTGAAGCGCTGGCGGTAGATTGGTCTAGGACAGCCCCAGAGAAAGATCCGCGAGGGACGTCATCATGAGTAAAGGAAATGTAAAAGGTACCCGGGCCTGGAAATGGAGAGCTGTAAAGGAACTGCGGTGCATGGCTAAGGTCATCAGGAGGACGGCCAATAAACCCGGATCTGTTACAACTGAATTCTGCCTCCGTCTCGTCTTTGCATCGTCAGGTCGTGGTAAGCAGTGGACCACCCCCCAATCCGGGACCCTACCACAAGCCTGCGGTTTTCCCCTGCGAAAATTCCACAAAGTGTGCACTGCGTTTTTCTATTTACACAGACTAAAATGATACTGTACAACACAGCAGAAATTGCTGCGGATCCGCAGGGCCACATTCGCTGCGGATCCGCAGCAGAATGCGCAACGTGTGCACACACCCTTAGTTCTCCAAATGTCACCCCTATATCTCCTTCTATTACTCCATATATCCTCCCTATATCTCCTCCCATTACTCTATATATCCTCCTATTACTCCATGTCTCCTCCTATTACTCCATATATCCTCACTATACATCCTCCTATTACCCCGTATATCCTCCCTATATCTCCCCCAATTACCCCATATATCCTCCCTATATCTCCTCCTATTACCCCATATATCCTCCCTATATCTCCCCGTTACCCCATATATCCTCCCTATATCTCCCCCTATTTCTCCATATATCCTCCCTGTCTCCTCCTATTACCCCATATATCCTCCCTATATCTCCCCCTATTACCCCATATATCCTCCCTATATCTCCCCCTATTACCCCATATATCCTCCCTATATCTCCCCCTATTACCCCATATCTCCTCCTATTTCTCCATATATCCTCCCTGTCTCCTCCTATTACCCCATATATCCCCCTATATCTCCTCCTATTACTCCATATATCCTGTCACGCCGTGCCTACATACTCACCCGACCATCGCTCCCATGCCGCAGCCCCTCGCCTCCCGACAGCCACAGCGGTCACCTCTGACAGGCGCGTGACCGACGGCGTCTTTTCATGCAATGCGCATGTGGGTCGCCCCTCACACCCAGGGCAGCGGGGTACCCGGTACCGGGCCGGTGTCAGGGGGGATGTGTCACAGCAGCGGTGACCCGGTCCGTGGCTCTGGGCGCCCAATATCAATGGCGGTGATGATAATGGTGTAATAGTTTATATGAATAGCTTGTGACGCCACCCGTGGTGTTTGGCAAATAAGATGTTGAGCCAACGCTGCATGCAGATCCGCTGGGACTGATGGTGTGGTGCAGCAAAGATGGTGTAGCTCCCCACAGGTGGAGCTGTAGTCCCAGGGCAGTGTAGGTGCAATAGATGAGAAGCGTAGAATGGGATAGATGCTGGTACCCAGATGTAGCGGTGCTGAAGGTGTTAGCGGCGAATGAATGGAGGACACCAGGGCTTGCAGTTTCAAAGCTTTACTCACAGTTCGTGGTACCCACTGGTGCCTGCCTCCGTGCCATGTCCTCCGGGGTAGAGACTCAATCAACCTCCCGGGCAAGTCAGGGTTCTCCTCTCCAACACTCCGCCAACATATGCCTTTCCTGAACGACTCCTCTATTGCGCCTTTAGTGTGAAGAGCTCCAGTACCGTGGTTACTCTGAAGTTCCTCCTGTCAGATGTTCCTAACAACTTTACTTGTATGACAGACAGCTGTAGCCTCTATCGGGGACTCCTCGCAGAGTCCTGGCTCGCTAATCGGTTGCTGTTGTGACCCAAGTCTTGGATGGGAGTAGTGCATTTACAGCCAACTACTCCACTGGTGTCTGCTGCAGAACCATAAGTGTCCATACAACCTCGGGGACCGGGCCCCGGCCTTGCGCTGAGAACCTATAGGCAGGGTTCCTCTTCCAACCCACAACTCCTCTCTGTTCTCCTACTCCTTCGTTCAGCGCTGTTTCTTCTCTTATGGAAGCTTAGGTTGCAGGTCTACGTCTTTCTCCTTCTCTTCTCTTTCCCGTGCCAGCTGGCTCAGATCACTGAGGCAGTTGCAGCACTCTTTCTAAACTGAACTCAAACTAACTTCAGAGCTGAACTCCTCTCGCCTGACCCCCGTCAGACTGACCTGTAATTCTAAACTTTCCCCCTCTTTTATACTAACTTCACCCACCTCCCAGCACATCTCGTGTTACGAAGCAGGGTTCCATGAAGGGTGCTCTGCTACCCCCAGCCTGAAGCTGCTAGGTGGACCTACTGAACTATCCTATGTGTGGGATGCAGATGTTGGAGTGTGGAAAAGATTTCCCAACTTACCTAGGCGATGGGGCACTACACCTTAGGAGAAGGTGCAGTACCTCTGTGGCGACTGAGCCTCAGGGGCACCACATACCCCCCGTTAAACACAGCACGTCCGCGGGCTGCAAGATAACAAAGCAGACAGCAAAGAAAACATACAAAAATTTTGTAATGCATAAACATTTCTTATACTAATCTTCCTAGTATTGGAGGTACTCATCTTGAACGTTACAAACAATTCTATCTTAAATCCTATCTATAATTTTTAATTCTAAGTACAATTCTCAATTCAAAGTGCTATTCTCTGTAACACATTTTCACTGTCTCATTTTCCTTCTCTAGTACACATTTACTTTTCTACTTTCACTGTCTCTTATAGACGCAAGACACTGACCGCAAATACCTGGTCTGTCACCTGTCTTCTTTCAAGTCTTTATTCATATCACTCATTTCTACATCAGACATTCCTAATTCTTCTATAAAAGCCATTTCTCAGTTACTACTACTCTTATAAAACATTATCAAATACTTCACAGTAAAACATTCAACAGTTATTCTTGTAAGGTGCTGGACACCGCTCCCAGCCGGGATTTCTTGCAGTGTCCTTTGAGGTAGACATCATCTTTGAAAAGTGTCCATGCAAAAACATTATCTTCGCAAAGTGTCTTTATATGTAAAACCAAGAAAGGGCACCTAAAGAGGTGCAACTATCTACAATAAAAGTTTTTGGATCACTCCAAGTTCATGATCGCTAGTTCAAATTGGGAAAACTCTGCCAATCAAAAACAGGGCAACAAAAGTGCTACCAGAAAAAAAAAAAAAAAACATGATAGGCAAAACAAGGCACAACTGGTGCAACCAAACCCTCCTGGGTAACGAGATTTGAAAAGTGTTTCTTAATTGTGGTTCTCTCCTGGGGTTCTGGAAGAACTGGAACTGTCCTCATCCTGATTTTGGTTTCTCTCTAAAGGACCTTGAAGATGTGGCAAATGGAACCCATGATGTATCTCAATGCCCATCAACTGCTCTTCCACAATAGATGACTCCTTTGCTCTGGTACGAGGTCTAGCTCCTAGGGCTTCTACATCTTGGTGTCGCTGACAAGCAACTACCTGGGGACTGGGCAGTGAAGGATTCCCGAAATCACCGTCCCAAAACGATCCAGATCCCCCTCGAGCCTGTAGATGTCGGATCGGGCACGCCGGCACAACCGTACTCCCACCAGCATGGTCCTCCTCCTCCTCCCCATCAACCCATTAGGAAGGCTGGGATATATACCTGGGAGTTCCTAACGGTGCGGCCTCGGCTCCGGTGCAGGCGTGGTAGCAATAGGCGCTGTCCGGTGAGACAACGGGGACGGCGGTGGAGCCAATAGCAGCTCCTGTTCCGCGGGGGTTGCTGGCAGGACCTGCGCCGCTGCGCTAGGTCCAAGCAGGAGCTCCTCTTCCTCCGCTTCAGCTCCCTGGGCTGTGTACAACTCCTCCGATATCAGCGGCAAAGAAGGGACAGAGTACACTGCTGGTGGCATGGCAGCGGCTCCAAACTCCGTGGGGTCTGCCAGGAAAAGATCCGGTGCAGCAGCGGCGGGTACCGGTGTCGCGGGTACCGCAGGTGTAGGCCCCTCCGGGGATCTCCCCAAGGCCTCCTGCCTCAGCAGGGTGGTCAGCGTGACTATTTCTTCCTCCAAATGCCGGCGGTTCACCTCATAGTTCGGGTTGGAGGCGTCAGTCATGGCGCCAGGGAGATCCGCTTCCCCGCAGGCCTCCTTCCCTCACTCTCCAAAATGCCGTTCTTCTTCCTGCCTCGGCCCCTTTCCCGCCACTGGCTTCTTCTGCCCCTCCTTCCGGGGGCGGCGACTTCTTCCAGCGCCCCCATACCAAGCCAGTATACGAACCCCTCGGGGGGTGGGCCATGTATCAGTCACATAGTAATTCAGGCAGGGAAGGCCCAATACTCTTCGCGGTCTTTTCTTAGGACCTCCCATCTCTTCACGCCCTTCTTCTCCGCGCCAGCGGCCATTTCTAATGTCCATTTTACAGTCTATTAAATGTGGTCTCCTGCACATTTTCAAAAGCACAAAGTCTCACAAATTTCAGGCGCACAGAACCCAATGGCATCGGGTCTCGTCATCCTGTTTGTGACACCAAAATTGGGTCGCCCCTCACACCCAGGGCAGCGGGGTACCCGGTACCGGGCCGGTGTCAGGGGGATGTGTCACAGCAGCAGTGACCCGGTCCGTGCCCTGGGTGCCCAGTATCAATGGCGGTGATATTAATAGTATAGTTTATATGGATAGTTCGTGATGCCACCCGTGGTGTTTGGCAAATAAGATGTTCAGCCAACGCTGCATGCAGATCCGCTGGGACTGATGGTGTGGTGCAGCAAAGATGGTGTAGCTCCCCACAGGTGAAGCTGTAGTCCCAGGGCAGTGTAGGTGCAATGGATGAGGAGAGGCGCAGAATGGGATAGATGCTGGTACCCAGATGTAGCGGTGCTGAAGGTGTTAGCGGCGAATGAATGGAGGACGCCAGGGCTTGCAGTTTCAAAGCTTTACTCACAGTTCGTGGTACCCACTGGTGCCTGCCTCCGTGCCGTGTCCTCCGGGGTAGAGACTCAATCAACCTCCCGGACAAGTCAGGGTTCTCCTCTCCAACACTCCGCCAACATATGCCTTTCCTGAACGACTCCTCTATTGCGCCTTTAGTGTGAAGAGCTCCTGTACCGTGGTTACTCTGACGTTCCTCCTGTCAGATGTTCCTAACAACTCTACTTGTATGACAGACAGCTGTAGCCTCTATCGGGGACTCCTCGAAGAGTCCTGGCTCGCTAATCGGTTGCTGTTGTGTTGTGCATTTACAGCCAACTACTCCACCGATGTCTGCTGCAGAACCATGTGTCCATACAACCTCGGGGACCGGGCCCCGGCCTTGCGCTGAGAACCTATAGGCAGGGTACTCTCTCAACCCACAACTCCTCTCTATTCTCCTACTCCTTCGTTCCGCGCTGTTCCTCCTCTCTCTTATGGAAGCTTAGGTTGCAGGTCTACGTCTTTCTCCTTCTCTTCTCTTTCCCGTGCCAGCTGGCTCAGATCACTGAGGCAGCTGCAGCACTCTTTCTAAACTGAGCTCAAACTGAACTCAAACTAACTTCAGAACTGAACTCCTCTGGCCTGACCTCCCGTCAGACTGACCTGTAATTCTAAACTTTCCCCCTCTTTTATACTAACTCCACCCACCTCCCAGCACATCTCGTTACGAAGCAGGGTTCCACTAAGGGTGCTCTGCTACCCCCAGCCTGAAGCTGCTAGGTGGACCTACTGAACTATCCTGTGTGTGGGATGCAGATGTTGCAGTGTGGAAAGGATTTCCCAACTTACCTAGGCGATGGGGCACTACACCTTAGAAGGTGCAGTATCTCTGTAGCGACTGAGCCTCAGGGGCGCCACATATGCGCCATAGGCCGCGGCCGCACCTCCCTTCTGCTTCTTGTGCTCTGGCTATGCCCTAACCCGGAAGCACCCCCTGATCAATGGCAGACCAGACAGGAGCATATCAGGCTGCTTCCCCCTGAGGGAGGCGCCTGATCGTTGTGTTTCCTAGCACACTGGGCCTCGCTTCTTCGTGTGCTCTCTGCAGTCTCACAGTCCTGTTCTCGTGTGCTCCCTGCAGCAGCCTCGCAGTCCGTCTATCCGTGTTCCATCCTGATTACAGTCCTGCCGTCCTACTCCAGTCTTGCCTCCGGTGTTCCTGTTCCATCCTGCTCCAGTCCTGCCGTCCTCCTCTAATCTTGTCTCCTGTGTTCCTGCTCCAGCCATCCCTCCACGTTCCAGTCTACTGTCTTACTCTACTCCTGTCTCATGTGTTCCAGCTCTGCTCGGTCATCTACACTTCAGTCCCACACTCCTACTCCAGTCCATCCTGAGCCTCCCCTTTCGGTACCGGCTATCGTGGTACCCGAACCCCTGGGCCTGCTCCTAACGGTCCCTGTATAGGGGTCGGTTCCACCTGGCAGCTCGCCCGGGGCCCATTACTCCATATATCCTCCCCCTATATCTCATCCTATTACTCCATATATCCTCCCCATATCTCCTATTAACCCATATATCCTCCCTATATCTCCTCCTATTACTCCATATATCCCCCTCTATATCTCCTCCTATTACTCCATATATCCCCCTATATCTCCTCCTATTACTCCATATATCCTCCCTATATCTCCCCCTATTACCCCATATATCCTCCCTATATCTCCCCCTATTACCCCATATATCCTCCTGTTACTCCATATATCCTCCCAATATCTCCTATTACCCCATATATCCTCCCTATATCTCCTCCTCTTACCCCATATCTCCTCCTATTACTCCATATATCCTCCCTATATCTCCCCCTATTACCCCATATATCCTCCCTATATCTCCCCCTATTACCCCATATATCCTCCTGTTACTCCATATATCCTCCCAATATCTCCTATTACCCCATATATCCTCCCTATATCTCCTCCTCTTACCCAATATCTCCTCCTATTACTCCATATATCCTCCCTATATCTCCCCCTATTACCCCATATATCCTCCCTATATCTCCCCCTATTACCCCATATATCCTCCTGTTACTCCATATATCCTCCCAATATCTCCTATTACCCCATATATCCTCCCTATATCTCCTCCTCTTACCCCATATCTCCTCCTATTACTCCATATATGCTGTCACGCCGTTCCGACATATTCACCCGGCCTCCGCTCCCACGCCGTCTCTGCATACTCACCCGGCCATCGCTCCCACGCCACAGCCCCTCGCCGCCCGACAGCCACGGCGGTCACCTCTGACAGGCGCACGGCCGACGGCGTCTTTTCATGCAATGCGCATGCGCCTTAGGCCGCGCCTCCCTTCTGCTTCTTGTGCTCCGGCTATGCCCTGACCCGGAAGCACCCCCTGATCAATGGCAGACCAGACAGGGGCATATCAGGCCGCTTCTCCCTGAGGTAGGCGCCAGATCGTTGTGTTTCCCTACACACTGGGCCTCGCTTCTTCGTGTGCTCTCTGCAGTCTCACAGTCCCGTTCTCGTGTGCTCCCTGCAGCAGCCTCGCAGTCCGGCTATCTGTGTTCCATCCTGCCGTCCTACTCCAGTCCTGCCTCCGATGTTCCTGTTCCATCCTGCTCCAGTCCTGCCTCCAGTGTTCCTGTTCCAGTCCTTCCGTCCTCCTCTAATCCTGTCTCCTGTGTTCCAGCTCCAGCCATCCCTCCATGCTCCAGTCTACTGTCTTACTCTACTCCTGTCTCCTGTATTCCAGCTCTGTTCTGTCATCTACACTTCAGTCCCACACTCCTACTCCAGCACATCCTGAGCCGCCCCTCTCGGTACCGGCTACCGTGGTACTCGAACCCCTGGGCCTGCTCCTAATGGTCCCAGTATAGGGGTCGGTTCCACCTGGCAGCTCGCCCGGGGCCACGGCACAGAGGGTCCACTCCTGTAGATTCCGGCTCCAGACCAGCCACGCTAACATATCCTTCCCATATCTCCTCCTATTACTCCATATATCCTCCCCATATCTCCTCCTATTACTCCATATATCCTCCCTATATCTCCTCCTATTACTCCATATATCCTCCCCATATCTCCCCCTATTACCCCATATCTCCTCCCTACATCTCCCCCTATTACCCCATATATCCTCCCTATATCTTCTCCTATTACTCCATATATCCTCCCTATATCTTCTCCTATTACTCCCTATATCGCCTCCTATTACCCCATATATCCTCCCTATATCTCCTCCTATTACTTCATATATCCTCCCTATATCTCCTCCTATTACTCCATATATCCTCCCTATATCTTCTCCTATTACTCCATATATCCTCCCTATATCTCCCCTATTATTCCATATATCCTCCCCATATCTCCTCCTATTACTCCATATATCCTCCCTATATCTCCTCCTATTACTCCATATATCCTCCCTATGTCTCCTCCTATTACTCCATATATCCTCCCTATATCTCCCCCTATTACTCCATATATCCTCCCTATATCTCCTCCTATTACTTCATATATCCTCCCTATATCTCCTCCTATTACTCCATATATCCTCCCTATATCTTCTCCTATTACTCCATATATCCTCCCTATATCTCCCCCTATTATTCCATATATCCTCCCCATATCTCCTATTACTCCATATCTCCTCCTATTACTCCATATATCCTCCCTATATCTCCTCCTATTACTCCATATATCCTCCCTATGTCTCCTCCTATTACTCCATATATCCTCCCTATATCTCCCCCTATTACCCCATATATCCTCCCTATATCTATATAGATATATGGAGTAATAGGAGGAGATATAGGGAGGATATATGGAGTAATAGGAGGAGATATAGGGAGGATATATGCAGTAATAGGAGGAGATATAGGGAGGATATATGGAGTAATAGGAGGAGATATGGGGAGGATATATGGAGTAATAGGGGGAGATATAGGGAGGATATATGGAGTAATAGGAGGAGATATAGGGTGGATATATGGAGTAATATCTCCTCCTATTACCACATATATCCTCCCTATATCTCCTCCTATTACCCCATATATCCTCCCTATATCTCCTCCTATTACTCCATATATCCTCCCTATATCTCCTCCTATTACTCCATATATCCTCCCTATATCTCCTCCTATTACTCCATATATCCTCCCTATATCTCCTCCTATTACTCCATATATCCTCCCTATATCTCCTCCTATTACTCCATATATCCTCCCTATATCTCCTCCTATTACTCCATATATCCTCCCTATATCTCCTCCTATTACTCCATATATCCTCCCTATATATCCTCCTATTACCACATATATCCTCCCTATATCTCCTCCTATTACTCCATATATCCTCCCTATATCTCCTCCTATTACTCCATATATCCTCCCTATATCTCCTCCTATTACTCCATATATCCTCCCTATATCTCCCCCTATTACCCCATATATCCTCCCTATATCTCCCCCCTATTACCCCATATATCCTCCCTATTAGAGTTGAGCGACTTTTGGTTTTTTAGGGTCGCGTTTCGTTTCGTGAAACCCGACTTTTCCAAAAGTCGGGTCGAGCAAGATCGTCCGATTATAGGGAAAAGTCGGGGTCGTCCCGAAACACGAAACCCAATGTAAGTCAATGGGGAATAAAAGTCGGCAGTGAGAGGAGGACAGGAAACATACCAACAGTGCCCATTTGAATGCCAAAAGCATCAATTCTTCTTACTTAAGCTTGTCAACCTTAATTAACTTCATAATACAAGTTACGCACTGAAAAATGGGGGTTATTTGGCTACAGACTGTGGGGGGGGAGGGCTGGCTCCAGGTTTTCATGTGCCCTGGGCGAAAGAGCACCCCTTTAACACATACCACAACTCATCATGCTCCGATACGGCAGAGAAATAGCGGTATAGTACAATGAGAAATACCTCACTTTTTACATCACATGACGAGGCCCATCTATTTCTCCATACAGAATCATTGGTCCCATATAATGTTTGAAACAGTATATGATGAGCTCCACATAATGCTACAGTATATGTTGGTCCCCATGGATGAAGTTCTACTGTCTTATGGGCCCAAATAATGCTCCAAACATAATGGGCCCCATTTCTAATGCTCTAGTGTATAATGGGCCCTGTAAATGCTGCTCCAGTGTCTGATGTCCACCTTTGGAATGTTCCAGTGTATGGTGGGCCCCATCTATCATTCTCAGACGGTGTTAGGCCCAGTATGGATTGCACGTGATTGCACAAAGGTTAGAAAGGGTACCGTATCCCCGGATAACATGTATGGATAGCGTACACATTCAAAATATATGTCTCAGGAGGCAGGCTCAGACGGTGTTAGGCCCAGTATGGATTGCACGTGATTGCACAAAGGTTAGAAAGGGTACCGTATCCCCGGATAACATGTATGGATAGCATACACATTCAAAATATATGTCTCAGGAGGCAGGCTCAGACGGTGTTAGGCCCAGTATGGATTGCACGTGATTGCACAAAGGTTAGAAAGGGTACCGTTTCCCCAGATAACATGTATGGATAGCGTACACATTCAAAATATATGTCTCAGGAGGCAGGCTCAGACGGTGTTAGGCCCAGTATGGATTGCACGTGATTGCACAAAGGTTAGAAAGGGTACCGTTTCCCCAGATAACATGTATGGATAGCGTACACATTCAAAATATATGTCTCAGGAGGCAGGCTCAGACGGTGTTAGGCCCAGTATGGATTGCACGTGATTGCACAAAGGTTAGAAAGGGTACCGTTTCCCCAGATAACATGTATGGATAGCGTACACATTCAAAATATATGTCTCAGGAGGCAGGCTCAGACGGTGTTAGGCCCAGTATGGATTGCACGTGATTGCACAAAGGTTAGAAAGGGTACCGTTTCCCCAGATAACATGTATGGATAGCGTACACATTCAAAATATATGTCTCAGGAGGCAGGCTCAGACGGTGTCAGGCCCAGTATGGATTTGACGGCCCAGATTACACAGCGGAGGAGCAGGGAGAGGTAAAGATTGCAAATGCTGGGGCCCTGCCCAAGCAAGGGGGGCCCACTCGTGGGCGTCGGTACTGGCACTGGGCCCCTCATAGTACAGCGGTGTGTCTGACGGCGGGTGTGCACCACCACCGTCAGAGACACTTGATTGCACTATGAGGGACCCTGTGCCAGTGCCCGCGCCCAAGAGTCGGCCTACCCACCTGTTCAGGGCAACGGCACTCGCACGGTGTCGTGCGCTAGGTGGTGACCCCGGCCATGGGGGGGGAGGCAGCACAGTTAGGGAGTTTTAGAAAGTGGCATATGTTGATGTTGGACATTCAACTGATGCAAAAGGCGAAATAGGTGAAGTCCCAGGAAGAGGTGGACCAAAGCAAGCCATTTTTCTGTCACCCTATGTGTCATCAGGGGAAGGTGGGACAAAATCCTTGGAAACCCATGCGTGGTTCATTTTAATGAAGGTTAGATCATCCACATTTTGGGTTGACAGACGGGTCCTTTTTTCTGTCAGGATTGATCCAGCTGCACTGAAGACTCTTTCCGATAGCACACTTGCAGCTGGGCAAGCGAGCTCCTGTAAGGCATATTGTGCCAATTCAGGCCAGGTGTCCAGTTTAGCGGCCCAATAGTCAAAGGGGAATGACCTGTGTGGGAGAACATCGATATGGGAGGAAAAGTAGTTTGTAACCATAGTTGACAACTGCAGTCTCCTGTCAATTTCCATCGATGCAGTATTACCAGTTGTGTGAGCGGTACTTGAAAAATCAGTCCACAACATTGTCATGAAACCCCTGTCTCCAACGCCACTTCTGCTGTGTGCACCACGAACACCTCTGCCAAGCTGCCCCCGGCCCGTACGGCTCGTGTGAGAACCATCACCGCTGCTGTGTGCTGGGAATGCCTCAAGCAACCGATTTACCAGAGTTGCTTGTTTATTAGCCAATATTAGGTCAAGGTTCTCCTGTGGCATGATGTTTTGTAATTTGCCTTTATAGCGTGGATCCAGGATGCTGGCCAACCAGTAGTCGTCATCGTTCATCATTTTGGCAATGCGGGGGTCCCTTTTTAGGATCCGCAAGGCATAATCTGACATGTGGGCCAATGTTCCCGGTGTCAATGATGCACTGCGAGTGCTGGGTGGAGGAGCACTTTCTGGCAAATCCACATCCCTCCAGTCACGCACAAACCCTGTACCAGACCTTGCCGCGCCAACATTTTCACTTGCCCCACGAGATGCATCCTCCTCCCCTAAGTAATCATCCCCATCATCATCCTCCTCCTCCTCTTCTTCCTCCACCTCGTCCAGGAGAGGTCCCTGAGCAGACAATGGCTGAATGTCATCAAGGATTCCCTCCTCCTCTTCCTCCTCATCAACATTGGCTGCAGACGCCTGCTCCTTAAGGTGCGTCAAAGTTTGCATGAGCAGACGCATAAGTGGGATGCTCATGCTTAGGATGGCGTCGTCTGCGCTTACCAGCCGTGTGCATTCCTCAAAACACTGAAGGACTTTACAGAGGTCTTTCAGCTTCGACCACTGCACACCTGTCAACACCATGTCTGCTCTCAAAGTGCCTGGCCGTGTATCCTCCCACAAATGCATTATGGCCTGCCTCTGCTCGCACAGCCGCTCCACCATGTGCAGGGTGGAGTTCCACCTTGTTGCAATGTCGATAATGAGGCGGTGGTTGGGAAGGTGGAGCAATCGCTGCAGCTTCTGCATACGAACGGAGTGTACAGGCGACCGGCAGATGTGCGCGCACAGTCTTCGCACCTTCTGGAGCAGGGCTGTTAACTCCGGATAATTTTTGAGGAAGCACTGCACCACCAGGTTCAAGGTGTGAGCCAAGCAAGGTATGTGGCTGAGTTTTGAAAGGGCTATGGCTGCCACAAAATTACGGCCGTTATCACTAACTACCTTGCCTGCCTCAAGATGTACACTGCCCAACCATGACTCAGTTTGTCGCTTCAAGTACTCGGCCAGCACCTCGGCGGTGTGTCTGTCGCCCAAACACATCATCTGCAACACAGCCTGCCGACGCTTTCCACTAGCTGCTCGATAGGGGGACACATCGTGTGCAACAGTGGCAGCTGCAGATGGAGTGCTCGTACGACTGCGCTCTGTGGACGAGCTTTCGCTTCTGGAGGAGGAGGAGGAGGAGGAGGAGGAGGGTCGAACGCCTACAGCCAACTGTTTCCTATACCGTGGGCTAGGCAGCACTGTCCCACCACCGCTGTCCCCTGTGGACCCTGCATCCACCACATTAACCCAGTGCGCAGTGATGGACACGTAACGGCCCTGGCCATGCCGACTGGACCATGCATCAGTTGTGAGGTGCACCTTTCCGCTCACTGACTGCTTGAGTGCATGGACAATGCGGTCTTTCACATGATGGTGGAGGGCTGGGATGGCTTTGCGAGAGAAGAAGTGGCAACTGGGTAGGTCATAGCGTGGTACTGCATAGGCCATGAGTTCGCGGAAAGCTGTGCTTTCCACCAACCGAAAGGACATCATCTCAAAAGAGATTAGTTTGGCAATGTGGGCGTTCAAACCCAGTGTACGCGGATGAGAGACTGAGTACTTTCTTGACCTACTCATAGTGTCTGGGAGGGTGAGCTGGACTTGAGAGCTGCATATGGTGGAAGTAGCGGTGGACAGGGCAGACTGAGAGAGGGTTGATGATGGTGATGGAGTTGGTGTTCTTTCTGATGGCCTAGAAACAGTCTTTCGTTGATATAACAGTGGGATTCCCTGACTGCTGTGGCCTTGCAACGACACCTCAACATTTGCTGCTGTGCTAACCGGTGGGCTTACAGTGGGGGAAACAATGTAGCGTGGCTGACTACCTTCGTTGTGATCAGTTGCACATGTGGCACTTGAGGTTTGGTGTTGTGTCCACGCTTGCAAGTGCATGCTGGTTAAATGTCTAAGCATGCAACTGGTATTCAAATTTTTCAGATTTTTCCCTCGGCTAAAGGTCTTTGCGCACTTCTTACAGATAACCTTGGCCTGATCATGAGGATTTTGGTCAAAAAAGTGCCACACTGCACTCTTCCTACTTTGGCAGACATTTTGCGGCCTAGCACGCTGTGATCTTTTGACCCTCTGGACAAGCTGTCCAGCAACTCTTTTGATGTTTGGAACCTGTCTTTGGAGTGCTCCGGGCCTGCCAGATAACAGCTGTTGCGATGTCGATGTCTGCTGTGGATGCTCCTCATCTGAGCTATTGGAAGCAGCACCCTCTTCCCCCAATGGATGCCAGTCTGGGTCAACAACTGGGTCATCCATCACCTCCTCTTCTATGTCATGTGCACCTTCCTCTGTGTCACCGTGTATGGTGGTATAGTGTGCGGGAAGGGGCACCTGAGTCTCATCAGGGTCAGAATCTGGCTCTGTACACTGCAAGGACAATGTAGTGCTCTGAGTGAATGTACCAGCAGAATCATCCATCAGCGGCTGTGCATCAGTGCACTCCATGTCAGATTCATCTTGGCCTGGGTAATTCACCATTTCACTTGATAATCCAGGCATGGTATGTGAAAACAGCTCCATGGAGTAATCAGTAGTATGGCCTGCGTCATCCTTCAATCTTGGTTGGGGTGAAGGACACAAGGAAAGGTGTGGTTCATGAACATGAGCCTCCAATGACGACTCAGTGCTTTTACTTTTTACAACTGAAGAAGAGGAGGCGATAGAGCTGGAGGCTGAGTCAGCAATGTAAGACAAAACTTTTTCCTGATGCTCTGGCTTTAAAAGCGGTTTGCCAACTCCTAGAAAACTAAGCGTTCGAGGCCTTATGTAGCCAGACGATGACGCAGGCTCAACACCTCCTGCATTCGGTCCTATTTTGCTCTTGCCACTACCATCAGATCCACCACCAACACCATCATTACCAGCTGCCAACCCCCGCCCAATTCCACAGCCTCTTCCACCAGCCTTCCTCATTTTTGGTAGAAATGTAGACAAAATCCAACAAACTATATAGTAATGTAAAACAAGGTACAAGGTGTCTATAGGACAGGGGAGATTTTGAATTTCTGCAGACACTTGTGGACAGTTTTGGATTGTGTGAGGCCCACTGATATCTGAGCGCTATGTCACAGGCTCGATGGCACAGCTGTGACAAAAGTGACGAGAGGATAAGGGAGATTTTGAATTTCTGCAGACACTTGTGGACAGTTTTGGATTGTGTGAGGCCCACTGATATCTGAGCGCTATGTGACAGGCTCGATGGCACAGCTGTGACCAAAGTGACTAGAGGATAAGGGAGATTTTGAATTTCTGCAGACACTTGTGGACAGTTTTGTATTGTGTGAGGCCCACTGATATCTGAGCGCTATGTCACAGGCTCGATGGCACAGCTGTGACAAAAGTGACGAGAGGATAAGGGAGATTTTGAATTTCTGCAGACACTTGTGGACAGTTTTGGATTGTGTGAGGCCCACTGATATCTGAGCGCTATGTCACAGGCTCGATTGCACAGCTGTGACAAAAGTGACGAGAGGATAAGGGAGATTTTGAATTTCTGCAGACACTTGTGGACAGTTTTGGATTGTGTGAGGCCCACTGATATCTGAGCGCTATGTCACAGGCTCGATGGCACAGCTGTGACAAAAGTGACGAGAGGATAAGGGAGATTTTGAATTTCTGCAGACACTTGTGGACAGTTTTGGATTGTGTGAGGCCCACTGATATCTGAGCACTATGTCACAGGCTCGATGGCACAGCTGTGACAAAAGTGACGAGAGGATAAGGGAGATTTTGAATTTCTGCAGACACTTGTGGACAGTTTTGGATTGTGTGAGGCCCACTGATATCTGAGCGCTATGTCACAGGCTCGATGGCACAGCTGTGACAAAAGTGACGAGAGGATAAGGGAGATTTTAAATTTCTGCAGACACTTGTGGACAGTTTTGTATTGTGTGAGGCCCACTGATATCTGAGCGCTATGTCACAGGCTCGATGGCACAGCTGTGACAGAAGTGACGAGAGGATAAGGGAGATTTTGAATTTCTGCAGACACTTGTGGACAGTTTTGGATTGTGTGAGGCCCACTGATATCTGAGCGCTATGTCACAGGCTCGATGGCACAGCTGTGACAAAAGTGACGAGAGGATAAGGGAGATTTTGAATTTCTGCAGACACTTGTGGACAGTTTTGGATTGTGTGAGGCCCACTGATATCTGAGCGCTATGTGACAGGCTCGATGGCACAGCTGTGACAAAAGTGACGAGAGGATAAGGGAGATTTTGAATTTCTGCAGACACTTGTGGACAGTTTTGGATTGTGTGAGGCCCACTGATATCTGAGCGCTATGTCACAGGCTCGATGGCACAGCTGTGACAAAAGTGACGAGAGGATAAGGGAGATTTTGAATTTCTGCAGACACTTTTGGACAGTTTTGGATTGTGTGAGGCCCACTGATATCTGAGCACTATGTGACAGGCTCGATGGCACAGCTGTGACAAAAGTGACGAGAGGATAAGGGAGATTTTGAATTTCTGCAGACACTTGTGGACAGTTTTGGATTGTGTGAGGCCCACTGATATCTGAGCGCTATGTCACAGGCTCGATGGCACAGCTGTGACAAAAGTGACGAGAGGATAAGGGAGATTTTGAATTTCTGCAGACACTTGTGGACAGTTTTGGATTGTGTGAGGCCCACTGATATCTGAGCGCTATGTCACAGGCTCGATGGCACAGCTGTGACAAAAGGGACTAGAGGATAAGGGAGATTGGATTGCTTTTAAAAAAGCAGTTTGCGGAGCAGTGGGTAAACAGCAATGCCAGCCTGTCAGGAAGCCTTAAAAGGCAGCCCAACAACCAACACCACTGATACACCACAATATAGCCTCCCCTTGCACTGCACACACAGTGACTGGTGTGTTGTGCAGGCCAAATTGCTAGCAGCAGAAGCAGTTTTTTTTTCTTCTCAGGACAAAAAAAAAAATTGGGATTGCTTTTAAAAAAGCAGTTTGCGGAGCAGTGGGTAAACAGCAATGCAGGAATGTCAGGAAGCTTTAGAAGGCAGCCCAACAACCAACACCACTGATACACCACTATATAGCCTCCCCTTGCACTGCACACACAGTGACTGGTGTGTTGTGCAGGCCAAATCGCTAGCAGCAGAAGCAGTTTTTTTGTCTTCTTCCCTGCCTAACGCTCTCCCTACAGAATCAGCAGCAACCTCTCCCTATACTGAGATCGGCAGAAGTAAGATGGCGGTCGGCGTGCACGCCCTTTTATACCCCCTGTGACGCCCACCAAAGCAAGCCAATCACTTGCATGCCCTTCTGAAAGATGGTGGTGACCCCTGCCTATGTCATCACGTTGCCCACAGTGTCCGTGGATCCTGATTGGCTGAAAAAGAGCGGAAAACAAACTTTTGAAACGCGACTTTGGCGCGTAAGTCGCCGACCTCGTGGCCGACCTCATCCTAGGGTCGGGTTTCGTTTCATGAAACCCGACTTTGCCAAAAGTCGGCGACTTTTGAAATTTTTCGACCCGTTTCGCTCAACTCTACTCCCTATATCTCCCCCTATTACTACATATATCCTCCCTATATCTCCTATTACCCCATATATCCTCCCTATATCTCCTCCTATTACCCCATATATCCTCCCTATATCTCCTCCTATTACCCCATATATCCTCCCTATATCTCCCCCTATTACTACATATATCCTCCCTATATCTCCCCCTATTACTACATATATCCTCCCTATATCTCCTCCTATTACCCCATATATCCTCCCTATATCTCCTCCTATTACTTCATATATCCTCCCTATATCTCCTCCTATTACCCCATATATCCTCCCTATATCTCCTCCTATTACTCCATATATCCTCCCTATATCTCACCCATGTAGTTGCCGTCAGCCCCTCCCTGTGTTCAGTACATTGCACTCCTTTTCCAGGAATCCCCCCAGGGCATTGCACAACAGGTGGGTTAAATATTTTTTCACAGACCAGGTTCTGTGCAGTGCGCACAACCTGTGTGTCAGTGCTGAGTCATTGTGCTCCGCTGTTTTGCAGGAGATGGAATGTGCTCTGGTGATTGATGAAGTTCTTTTCTTGTTTTAACAAATGCTTTTTGGTTACTTTTCTAGAAAAACTTATTTTCTCAAAAGGAATACAACTTACTGTTCAGTAACGCAGAGTTCAAACTTCAATTTCCTGCAATTAAATTTGGTTTATGAGCGAGAAAAGCTCTCTGTACTACTGCTAGGCCCCCAGTAAAGATTATGAGTGCCCTTTCGGCCTTCATCAGGCTGGTATGTGGAATAACCCAATCTGTACTAATTTTTTTTTTTACATGGAGACTATGGGCCAAGTAGTCAGTGTCACAGTTCTGGAAATTTTTCCCCATGTATTCCTCCGACAATACAATATAAATACGGCATGACTAAACCCTTAAAGTGACCAATCAATTTGGGACTAAACAGTAACTATACATTTCTCACAAAGGTTCTGAAGGGCCTGTCACACTAAGCGATATCGCTATAACGTCACTGGTTTTTGTGACGTAGCAGCGATATTGCTAGCGATATCGCTATGTCTGATACTTACCTCCGACCCGTTCCCCCGCTGGTTATCGCTGATTGCGCGAGAACCTCCTGCGCTGTTTCTCGTCGTCAGCTTCCTGCGGCGCTTCCTGCTGGCGCCGACGAGCGATGCGTGGACGCGGGCGGGAGGACGTCAGGATCGCCTCGTCTGACAGGTAAGTAGCGATCCCCGTCCCCAGCGATGTCGCTGGTGAGATCTGCCTGTGTGGAAGCTCACTAGCGACCACTTAGCGATGCACCAGCGATCCTGACCGCGTCATATCGCTGGTTGGGATCGCTGGTGCATCGCTAAGTGTGACAGTACCTTTAGGGGTAAAGTTCCTCCTGGCAGAGAGCACGAAATCTTGTTAGGAGACCTAAAGGCCTCTAGGAATTTAAATATGTAAATAGACACTTCAGAGAAGAACAAAGGAACTCTAATGCCACCTATTGAGGAAGCAATCCCGAAAGTCAATATTGACTCTTTAAAGGGCATTCTACATCCAATAGATGACGCTACAGTTTCTGTCCTCTTCTGCTCTGAAGAGGATATTTTCATGTAGATTTCTCATGTTTAGTCAATCCATCAGGTGCCCTTCATTTACCTCCTCTGCTTAGTTCGGCCGTTCGTTTCTCCCTCCTTCCAAGATAGCCATCGCAGTGTCATGGGGAGTGTAGAGGTAAGTCTAATCCACACCTCCATTTCCTTTCCTAACCCACAACACAGGAATGGTTTAGACTTATTACTGCACTCCCCATGACACTGCACGGGTCACATTCGAAGCAGGAAGAAAGGAACGCCGAACTAAGTCAAGCAGGCAAAGGCAGAGAGGGTGACTAAATATGAGTTAAGTGCCAGGGTGGAGAGTCGCTTTAACTCATCTGCCCTATATTTAGGGGGGGAAATGTGCGGAGATGAGCTTACACCATACACCACAGTAATACTCAGCTAAGCTTCTGTTACAATAGCCAAAGTTAGAATTCATTAAATCTTTTAGATGCCATCGTCGATAGCGACCGTGGCACCTAAGCGGTTTAACAGAGACTCCCTGTGTCTCCATACTGGATAGGTGATAATTGTTATATCAGTGTGGGTCCCCTGTGGTTGAATGGCTGAAAGCATGAGGAGGTGGATAGAGCATCAGGTCGCATATGTGCAATGCTGATCTCTGAACGTATATGACATTGAGGAAGATGGTGAAGTGCAGTGATTGACATGGCAGATACCGGAATATGGACGCACTCATGTAGAACCCGACAATCGGAACTCACACCCATCAAACACTTATCCTATGGAGTCTTGATAACTTGTTTATGCTGCAATACCCCTTTAATAAATTGTTTCAAATATAATAAAAAAAGAGTAAGTTAATTAAAAAAAAAAGAACTTGTTTCCAATTGTTACAATAAGAAAAGACGAAATTACTTACTGGTAGTGAGATTTTCCAGAACCCATGACAGCATCACCTGACAGAGGGGATCCTCTCATCAAGGATAGGAAGCCTACAGAATAAAAGGGCGGCACCTCTCCTCCGCATCAGTTGGATCACAGAGCATAAGAGGACTTCCATTAACAGTTAAATAACTACGTAAATACCATCACCAACCGTTTTTTTTTTCTCACCTTGTGAACCGCACATCCACTTCAAGCAGCGCACACTCACTACCTGTGACTGGGGGGTAGAGATATTCGGGTTCTATCATGGATTCTAGAAAACCCCATTACCGGTAAGTAATTTAATCTTTTCCTATTTCCCTTGACAGCACCACCTGAGATTTACAGAGAATTAAGTTCACCTTAGGGAGGGACCACCACCTCTAGAATACTTCTTACACAAGATAATACAGTGGTGGAGGATAAATCAAGCCTATAGTGCTTATAGAATGTAGAAGGAGAGGTCCATGTTGCTGCGTTACATATCTGATCAATAGACACACTCACTTCCTTCGCCCAGGGGGCTGCCATGGCCTGAGTAGAGTGAGCCTTCAGATTCCTTGGAGTTGCCCCATGGCTTGAGGAATAGGCTAAACTAATGGCCTCCCTGATCCACCTAGCTAAAGAATTTCTCAAAACTCCGATCACCTAACTAGGACCCTGGAATGAGCCAAATAATGAATGCCTCTTCCTCCATGGCCCAGTGGCCGAAACATATTTTATCAGACATCTTCTGACATCCTAGGTGTGAAATTTGTCTTCCTTAGATTTCTTGGGGTTAGTGCAGAAGGGAGAGAGGATGACCTCCTGAAATCTATGGAAGTTTGAGAAAGTAAGCCTGGTCTGGCTTTAAGATAACCCTATCATCCAGAATTTGTTTAAAGGGAGTACTAACCGACAAGGCCTGAGTATCACTAACTCTTCACGCAGATGTTAAGGCCACTGGAAGGACTGTTTTCAACTTAAGCTTCTTGACTGATGCAGAAATGATTGGTTTGAAAGTGGAGTTGGTCAGCAATTTTTGGGGTAACCACTGGTTTTGATCTGTCACATGCTTTTATGAATCTCATTATCCACCTATTGCTCGCTAAGCCATAATTATCGGCTAAGGCCGATATCTGTACTTTAAAGTGCTAATGGATAAACCTAATCTAGGTCTTCTGACCTGCGGATTTACCTGTGGATTTTACTAAATCTGCGTGGACAAATCTGCAGAGCATTCCGCAGCGTGTGCACATAGCCTTACTCTGTTTGATAGAATACGAACATGTCAGCCTTGTATAGATGAGAGTAGGTTCTCCACTGCGTATTTCACTGCTCTTACCTCTTTTAGATTGGTGGACCCTATATTTTTCTCTCTCTTTTCCAACCAAGTTGGATCATCCCATCCTCTGAAAGAAGCTGTAAAAAGATTTGGACTATCAAGGCAACCATTCTCAACTTTTTCAACTCCAGAAGCCACCCCAGATTTATTAAGGTTGTTCTGACACATTCGAATTGAGAATTGCAACGATCAACTGTTTTGCCTATGATCAAGTATCGTCCAAGTATGGAATTAGAAAGAAGTTTTGTTCTCGTAGAGAAGCTGTAATTTCCGCTATCACTTTCATAAAACTTCATGGAGCCATTTGTGGCACGCCAGAGTCTGGTTGCCATAGTGACAATGCCTCCCTCTAAGGGGTGATGTCAAGCCTGGAGGCAGGAGGGGCGTCCCCATGCCAGGTAGCACAGGTTACATGACAATTCCTGCTGTGGGTCAGAAGGGGGAGCTTCCTTATAAATTCTGGCCAGCAGGTGGGGTTAGTGAGGCAGTAAGAAGTCAGCTGAGAGAGTAAACAAGGGAGTTGTCATGGAAACGGGAGAAGCTGGAGCTCATGACAAGACAGTTAGAGACAGTTGAGGTTGGTCTGTGAAGAGGAAAGGGACAGGAGCATAGACAAGAGGCTCTGGGGGGAAATAAAATTGCGTATAGCTGACCCCAGAGCGAAGCGCTGATGTAAAAAGGGATGCCAGAGTCCTTGGCTGGGCAGGAGCTGTACGCCCTGACAGCCAAATCTGGAGTACAGGGGACTGCAAGTTCCTTGGACACATTGAATACCTGAAGGCACAGCAGCAGACCAAGAGCCTGGGGCTGACAGTCATACAGGTTAGAGATCATCACGCAGGAGAGGGCTGCAGCTTAGCTACAAGCAGCAGGGACCCAAAAAAGAGAGCACAGAAGGAAGGTCCCTAACCCCACCTGGCAGCCTGAATGCTTCCAGGCGAGCTGGATTCAATCCCTCATCTGTATGTGGTACCCCAGATTGCAACTTCAAGTAAAAGGTAAAGAAAACTGCACCTCTCTGTGTCCTTCTCTTATTCACTGCACCCCAACGTTCACCACCATCTGAACAATCAAATATATTTGCCCTGCGGCCCCGATCTATCTGTGGGGAGCTGAGCCATCTTTGCTGCGTCACCATCAGCCCCAGAGGACCAAAACCGTAGCGTCGGCCACCCATTGCTGAACACCACAGGTGGCATCACAATTAAACACCACATAACTTTCCTCTATTTAATTACTGGACGCCCAGGGCCACGGACCCGGTCACTGCCACCGTGACATCCCCTTTTGAGAGCCTGACCGACCCGGTACCGAGTAACCTAAGGCCCTGCGGGGCGCTACACACTGATAATCCGAATGGAAGGGCCCTGAACTGAAAATGCCTGATCCTTCCATTTATGGCCAGAGCCACTCGTAGGAACTTCTGATCTTCTATGTGTATTGGAATGTGATATTATGCATTCTTTAGGTCTAGAACAATCATATAACAGCGCATCAACAGGAGCTTTATAGTCGATTTTATAGATTTAATCTTGAAAGTACAGGTTTTTATGAACTTGTTTAGTTTTTCAAAGTTGTTGATATTCCTGAAGGAGGCATCTGGTTTTCTTATCAGGAAAAGAGAATAGAACCCTTCTTTTTCTCGTCTACTGGAACATCTATTAGGACTGTTTTTTTTTTTTTTTTTTATCAGTTCCTGGACTTCGGTTTCCAGATCTAACTGTTCCCTCCCTCCAGATCTCCAATCAGCCATTGCCACAAAGGTTCTGTGGGGGAACAGCTAAGAACTCTATTCTCAGGCCTGACTATCAGTTTGAGAATCCACCAGCTCGACGAGAATCTCACCCAGGCAGGGAGGAAGAGGGAAAGCCTTCTCCAACCTGGGGAATGGCGTCACTGAGAGACTTCTTATTCTCCGAGGAGGGACCCTCGAATATGAAACCTCTTTATTTCCTTCGACGGTCCTCCCCTTTTCCCTTGGTCTCTCAAAGGTCCTCTATGACCATATCTTCTACTTCAAATGACCTCCTGTATTAAAAGAAGGAACAATTAGGTAGTATCATTTTACTATCCCCGGCTTTGCTTAGGATGTCATCAAGGGCGGGCCCAAACAGATACTCTCCTTCGCACGGAATGGAGCATAATCTGGATTTTAATTGCCTATCACCAGGCCAGCTTTTAAGCCACAGGGCTCTTCAAGCTGCAATTGAGAACTGCCGCTTTAGCTGCCAATCTTACAGAATCTGCTGATGCAGTTGCCAGGAATGTCGCTGCGGCCTGCATTAATGGGATATCGGCCAAGATGTCTTCCCTTGCGGCCTTATTCCTAAGACAACTGACCAAACCAGACCATCATGGACCTGGCTGTAGACGTAGCAGCTCCTGCCAAGGATTCCCAGGCATTTTTTTTAGTTATCTACCTGCTTTTTTATCTAAGGAATTTTTAAGTACCCCCCATATCTTCAAATGGGAATGAGGATTTATTTTGATGATTTAGCCACCGCTACATCTATTTTTGGCACTGTATCCTATAGTGCTGTCTCCTGCTCCTCAAAGGGATATTTCCTCTTTAATGATGAGGATAGCGAACTCTTCCTTTTATGTCTCTTCCATTCCTTCTTAATAAGGGCCAATATTTTTTCATTCACTGGAAAGGTTTTTCGTATTTTCTGCTCCAACCCTCCGAACATAATATCTTGTACTGATATTTGTGTTTTCACCTGTTTTATGACTAATCGATCCGTATCTTCTACTGGGAAGTATGGGTGACACAGTTCACCCTCATCTGAGGAAAAGGAATTTGAGGACATATTCTCCTTCTGATATGGCCGTTTTTTCAGAAAGTTGACGTTGCTGCTGCTTTGGTTTCGAGTGCTGCTGTACCTGCAGCTGCGTTTGCTGCTCCATGCCAAAACTGGGAAGGAGTGCCAGAGTCACCACTCTTTCGGTGGTCTTAAACTGCATCTAAATACTGGACCTCATTATTTGGAGTGAGCTCACTAGCTTCTCTTGTTTGGGTCACTCTTTCAGTGGATACTTCATATGTATTGCCAAAGGTCATACAGTCTCCCTGGCTAGGGGATTCCTACATCCGCCATGGATTTATTTTTTTCAGATTTTGTTGGACTTGATTGGTAATGACTTTTGACCTGAAAGTTCTATTATTTTGGGACTTGTTGGCTACAGGTCTTGATATACGGTTGTAAATGAGATTTCTTTTTGTACTCAGTAATCGTTATGTTGTTGAATACTTTGTTACTTGACTGTTCTAAATTTTCTTTTCAATAAAAACCAGATTAAACAAATACTGGACCAGCCTGGACAGCACCTCTCCATAATGGCCGCCTTCTCTGGACCTCTCCTTCACCACTTCCGGGTCAAATGCCACTGGCGCACTCGTCATCAGGGTGCGCCCTTACAGGGTGACCTGCACATGCACAGACGTGTGTTGACGCGGCAGCCGTTAGACACACGCAGAGATGCTGTGCCAGCACTCCAGCCGAGCCCTCAGTGCTTCCAAGCCCTGAACTAAGGCCCTCCTAGGCGACCGGGCAGGACATGGGTAAGAGTCTTCTTTTCTTTGTTCCATACCAGACACTCTACGTATAGGTTCTCCGTCAAGTACAGAAAACCAATAGATGCGGAGAGAGTCATGGGTGGTGCTGTCGTGGGTGACAGGAAAATAAACACAATTAGTATTCCTGTGGTTGCTCCAATATATTTTATCCAAAATATGTTTCATTACTTAAAGTCAGTAAATTAATCGCCCGTGAGACATGACCGCTAGAAGCCTCTCCTTCTCCATTACTAAACCCTGGGCTTGATGTCAGTGGACATTACACAGCTAATATCACCTAAAAAAACTATTACCCAGATTGCCACCACACCAGATCAAATCAGGAAGAGCCGAGACTTAGTACCAAAATTGGTGCATCTAATGAATGCGCCTTTTCTGGGGCGGCTGAAGGCTAGTCTTATTAAGCTGAGAAGGGGCCAATGGAACTTCCGAGCCTGATAATATCAGACCCCAGCTGTCTGCTTTGCCTTAGCTGGTTATTAAAAACTAGACGGTGTCCTGATTCTAACGCATCGGGTATTCTAGGATATGTATGTAGTTTATTTTTGAAGATTTAAGAATAATGCAATGAATACACAGGATTTTCCAGGTAAAATATATACATTATCATTAAATGAGATGACCCACAGCAACAGTTGGGAGATCAGCGGCTAGTGCCGCAGATCTCCCGACGGTAGCAGTGGCGTGCGTCGCTCGAATTCCGCGCCAATTCGCGGCCGGACTGTGCCTGCCGCTGACTGGTCGCGCTCGGCCGGCTGCAACCAATCAGCGACGTGGGATTTCCGTTACAGAGAGACAGACAGAATTAGACGATTATATAGTAGATAGGGGGACCCCACATCATTTTTTTGGGGTCCCCCATTTTTAATAACTAGCAAAGGTAAAGCAGACACAATAGGTGACAATGTCACAGCTCACCTCCTAAGGATATAAAAAATGTATAAAAATTGCTATGATTTCTAAATTTGTGTCACATATCCAATAGTCAACAATAGCTGCAAAACATATTGACTGAAATTTACCACTAACACAAAGTACATGCCATAAAAAAAACAAACAAAAAAAACAGCGTGAGAATCATTGGGAGATGTTGAAACATTCCAGAGTTATTAGCATACAGTGACACGTCAGCTTAAAAAAAAAATGTGTTTGGTCTCAAAGGGTTTAATATAAAAATCCTGGTTTAATAGGTCACTTACTGATGACACATTTCTGTGAGCTGATTCATGCTGCCCAAACTACCAGAAGCATGACTCAGACGCCGGCTGCGTCATTGAAGCCATGCATGTTTTACTCTGAAACGTTGCAGTTGGATTACTTGTCTGAGCCAGGTCTCCAGCAGCTTTTTTCACCTCGCCCATCATCAGGCTGTATTGTGGGTTTTTTTTTGCACTTTTTTTCACTTTTACCTTGCTTTGCATGGGTGAAAAAAATAAAAAAGCTAAAAAATTAGACATGTTGCAGGTTTTTAAACTTGCTGCAGTTCTCAAATTTAGTCAAGATTAGTAATGGGTGAACGTGCCCGGATGTCGTCTTATCCGAGCACGCCCGGATGTTATCCGCGTATCTTGGGCGTGTTCGAAGTTACATGATTCACGGTTGTTAGACAGCCACGACACGTGGGTTTATTAGGGAATCCCCCCATGTGTTCAGGCTGTCCACCAGCCACAGGGACACAAATATAATATGTAAGCACGCCCAAGATACTCGGATAACATCCGGGCGTGCTCGGATAAGACACATCTGGGCGCACTCGGCCATCACTAGTCAGGACTTTTTTTTTCATGATCAGTTATCACTTTCCGTCACACTGGGCAGATCTTCAGTCCAGAGAGGCTTCATATATTTGACTGTGAAAATAAGAACAAATTGTTTGAAAGGAAATCTATTTCTGGCATGTGTGTGACTGCTGTGTCAGATAGATGGTGCCTCAGTTATGTAGGACTTACCCCTCCTAAGGAATCTGCGAAGCTCTCAATAACTCCATTATTGATCTAGTTTAGTAGTGAAGGGAACTATTATAAGGAGGATGTATGCCTGGCAGGCAGCTATAGAAGTAGTCATCACCCTGCCTGATATTTTTCTCAGACCAAAACTGTTCGAGGGAAAACAAAAACAAAACGCTGCATGCCCAAGTTTGATCCTATAGTCATCTTGCACTCAGCCATGCAAGTCAATTTCATTCAACCCACATTACGTGGAAGCTTGCTGTGTAGGTGGTATCACCGGTAATGTGTTTCCTATAGTCACAAAATACTTGTGATTCCAGGAGTAGAGAAGAGCGGCTCAGGCACATTTTGAATCCCCCCTGTTTGCGCAGATTTTTCCTTTTGAAATTTGAGTTGTGGAGAAATTATTGTCTGTAAATTTAATGTCTCTTATTAAGCTGTGGGGTCTCTCCAGGTCCCGGAGTGTAATAAACATAATATGTAGTGATGAGCGAGTATACTTGCTGCTCGGGTGTCCTCCGAGTATTTTGGCGTGCTCGGATTTAGTTTTTGTAGAAGCAGCTGCATGATTTATGGCTGCTACACAGCCTGAATACATGTGGGGATTCCCTAACAAACAGGCATTCCTCCAGTGTTTTCAGGCTGTTCAGCAGCCACAAATCATGCGGCTGCGTTGACACAAACTAAATCTCTGAGCACACCAGAATACTCGGAGGACACCCGAGCATGCTCTGGAAATCCCGAGCAACGAGTATACTCGCTCATCACTAGTAATATGTACTCGTTACATCTTCTAATCCCCCACCGCTCATGCTGGAGGGTTTGTTCACCTTGACCTGTTCCTGTGCACATGTGCAGATCCCTCCTGACCCCATGAAAGCCAAGAAGTCCCGACATGGCTTGAGATGCCTGAACATTCCATCGCTTTGGGGGGGGGGGGGGGAATCAGTAGATGTGGAGAGAGCTGGACAAGTATCGGTTAGGCCGGTGTCATGAAGTGACTGGCCCTGTATGACACAACCCAGCAATCGGTCCGTCAACAAACAGCAAACAAACAAGGGAACACTGGGGACACAATTAAAACGGTGGGCCCTGCTATAGGGAACAGGGAAATGGACACCTCTTGCACTCTCCTGAGGCTGTGACCTGGTCTATCCTGACGTCCCTATACGGCTTCTTTCAAACTGTGGCCGAGCAGGATACCTTTGCCCTCACTTGCCCTGCACCTATCCCTCAGTAGGGAACTGGCAAGTGCGGACACTGCTCCCACCGCTGCACTAATACAACACCACGGGAAAATATAACAGACAAGGTAAGACAAACAACACTTAGCTTTCTCTGCTGCAATGCTCCGCACAGCAGAGTAAGGCACCCGATCACAGCATTCAGCTGAAGCACCACTGCACCAAAAAGCACGTTTCTTCAGCACCGTTGGTTTCCAAAGGACCTGTATAACCAACAGTCAGCTTATGCACCAGGTGACCTTTTAAAGGGATGTGCATCAGCAAACTCACCTAGCAATGCAAATACACCAGCGGCCATGGGGGGGGGGGACTGATATTAACCCCCGATGGCATGAAAGGAAAAAAGTTAACGCCTTAACCCCCAAGGGTGGTTTGCACGTTCATGACTGGGCCAATTTTTACAATTCTGACCACTGTCCGTTATGAGGTAATAACTCTGAAACGCTTCCATGGATCCCGGTGATTCTGACATTGTTTTCTTGTGACATATTGTACTTCATGATAGTGGTAAAATTTCATTCAAATTTTGAAAATTTTGCAATTTTCCAACTTTGAATTGTTATGCCCTTAAATCACAGAGATACGGCACACAAAAAAACTTGATAAATAACATTTCCCACATGTTTACTTTACATCGGCACAATTTTGGAACCAAAATTTTTTTTCGTTAGGAAGTTATAAGGGTTAAAAGTTGACCAGCGATTGACCAGTCATTTTTGCACAACACCATTTTATTTTTACGGACCACATCACATTTGAAGCCACTTTGAGGGGTCTATATGATAGAAAATACCCCAAAGTGACACCATTCTAAAAACTGCACCCCTGAAGGTGCTCAAAACCACATTCAAGAAGTTTATTAACCCTTCAAGTGCTTCACAGGAATTTTTGGAATGTTTAAAAAAAATGAACATTTAACTTTTTTTCACAAAAAAATTACTTCAGGTTCAATTTTTTTATTTTACCAAGGGTAACAGGAGAAATTGGACTGCAAAAGTTATTGTGCAATTTGTCCTGAGTACGCTGATACCTGATATGTGGGGGGGAACCACTGTTTCGGCGCATGGCAGAGCTCAGAAGGGAAGGAGCGCCGTTTGACTTTTTCAATGCAAAATTGGCTGGAATTCAGATTGGACGCCATGTCACGTTTGGCAAGCCCCTGACGTACCTAAACAGTGGAAAATTCCCACAAGTAACCCCATTTTGGAAACTAGACCCCCCCAAGGAACTTATCTAGATATGTGGTGAGAACTTTGAACCCACAAGGGCTTCACAGAAGTTTATAACGTACAGCTGTACAATTAAAAAATCATATTTTTTCCACAAAAATGATCTTTTCACCCTCAATTTTTATTTTTCCAAGGGTAACAGGACCCCAAAAGTTATTGTGCAATTTGTCCTGAGTAGGCTGATACCCCATATGTGGGGGTAAACCACTATTTGGGTGCATGGCAAAGCTCGGAAGGGAAGCAGCGCAATTTGACTTTTTTGGCTGGAATTGGGATTGGACGCCATGCCGCCGCTTGGAAAGCCCCTGATGTGCCTAAACAGTGGAAACCCCCCACAGATGACACCATTTTGGAAACTAGGCCCCCCCAAGGAACTTATCTAGATGTGGTGAGAACTTTGAACCCCCGAGGGCTTCACAGAAGTTTATAATGTACAGCCATACAATTAAAAAAATCATTTTTTCCACAAAAATGATCTTTTAGTCCCCAATTTTTTTATTTTCCCAATGGTAACAGGAGAAATTAGACCCCAAAAGTTGTTTTCCAATTTGTCCTGAGTACGCTGATACCCCATATGTGGGAGAAAACGACTGTATGGGCACACGTTGGGGCTCGGAAGGGAAGTAGTGACGTTTTGGAATGCAGACTTTGATGGAATGGTCTGCGGGTGTCATGTTGCCTTTGGAGAGCCCCTGATGTACCTAAAGAATGGAAACCCCCCACAAGTTACCCCATTTTGGAAACTAGACCCCCTAAGGAACTTATCTAGAAGTGTGGTGAGCACTTTGAACCCCCCAGAAGTTTATAACGCCCGGGCGTGAAAATAAAAAAAAATCATATTTTTTCCACTAACATGATCTTTTAGTCCCCAATTTTTTTTATTTTCCCAAGGGTAACTGTAGAATTTGGACCCCAAAAGTCGTTTTGCTATTTGTCCCGAGTAGGCCGATACCCCATATGTGGGAGTAAAACACTGTTTGGGCGCATGGCAGAGCTTGGAACGGAAGGAGCGCCATTTGACTTTTTCAACGCAGAAGTGGCTGGAATTGAGATCAGACGCCATGTTGTGTTTGGAGAGCCCCTGATGTGCCCAAACAGTGGAAACCCCCAATTCTAACTCCAACCCTAACCCCAACACACCCCTAACCCTAATCTCAGCCCTAACCCTAGCCCTAACCCTAATGGGAAAATGGAAATAAATATTTTTTTAATTTTATTATTTTTCCCTAACTAAGGGGGTGATAACGGGGGGTTTGATTTACTATTTATGGCGGTTTTTATGTTTGGCAGCTGTCACACGCTAAAAGACGCTTTTTATTGTAAAAATAGTTTATGCATCACCACATATTGAGAGCTATAATTTTTCCATATTTTGACCCACCGAATCATGTGAGGTCTTATTTTTTGCGGGACGAGTTGACGCTTTTATTGGTATCATGTTCGGGCACGTGACATTTTTTGATCACTTTTTATTCCAACTTTTTTGGACGCAGAATGAACAAAAAACAGCATTTCATGAATTTCTTTTGGGGGAGTGCGTTTACACCGTTCCGCGTGCGGTAAAATTGATAAAGCAGTTTTATTCTTCGGGTCAGTACGGTTACAGCCTCATTGATGTCATTTTTTTATGTTTTGTCGGTTTTATGCAATGAAAACAATTTTATGTAAAAAATAATTATTTTTGCATCGCTTTATTCTGCGAGCTATGAATTTAATTTTTTTCTCTGATGATGTTGTGTGGTGGCTCATTTTTTGCAGGACAAGATTACGTTTTCAGCAGTACCATGGATATTTATATCCGTCTATTTGATCACACATTATTGCACTTTTTGTTCGGCATGTGATAATAAAGCATTATTTTTTGCTTTGTTTTTTATTTTTATTTTTTAAGGGGTTCGCTAGGGGGGTTAACTAATGGGATAGTTTTATAGGGCGGATCGTTACGGATGCGGCGATACCAAATATGTGTACTTTTTTTGTTTTTTTATTTCCCAAAAATGAATTTATTAGGGAATATTTTTTTTTAAATTTATTTAGCGATTTTTTTTATAAATTATTTTTACACTTTTTTTTTTTTTTAAACTTTATTACAATGTCCCAGGGGGAACATAACTGTCATGTGACAGATCGCTGATCTGACACATCACAGATCGCTGTGACAGCTGAGTGATCTGTTACAGGCAGTGATGCAGGCTTCCTTGTGCCTGCGCTTTGCAGGCATGAGGAAGCCGGCTCCCTGCAGGCCCCCGCCGCCATTTTGGATTCGGGGACCTGCAGGGAAGGAGACCCCCACAGCAGCGCTGCACATCGCACTGCTGTGGGGGCGGGGGTCGCAATTAGCACTGAGGGAGCCCCCTCCCTGCCGATGCTTCCCTAAACCCCTGGTACACTGCGATAGTGTTTGATCGCAGTGTGCAAGGGGTTAACGTGTCGGGGGCGGTCCGTGACCGCCCCTGACACATATAGCCTGGTGTCAGCTGTGATAATCAGCCACGATGACACGAGCATATTTTTCAAGCACACTGAAGACACTCTGTTAGCACACAAGCATGCTCGGATAACACCTTACCTGACCACGCTCACTCATCCTAGCTCCTCTCAGCTCAGGCACATTTGTCTCGTATGTGCATTCTGATTAACACGTTGGAAGGCTTTCGACATTAACAATTGACCCTGGCCGTAGTGATTGGGTTACACTGTAGAAAACTCTATTTTGTTATATATTCAAGTAAATACAAGATTGTATATACAAATATTTCATAGATTTTATATCTCTGTATCATACAACATGACATCACACACCAGCAACAGCGGCGCCGACTTCATAGGAACGGAATTTTTGTCCTGAATTGATTAATCAGGAGTGGACAACCCCTTTAACGCTGCCATCACACTATCAGTAAGTATTTGTAAACCAAAACCAGGACAGGAACAATCAAAGTAGAATAGAAACCCGTCACCACTTCGGCATTTTTCAGCCACTCCTGGTTTTGGCTTACAAATACTGATGTGAAATACTGACCAAATACTGAACGTGTGAACGTGGCCTGAAGGCAACAGGGTTACTTTTTACGATCTACTCTAGAGAACGAATAGAATCTATAACACTGTAAGCGTCACTCTGTCCGATGCCTTTATAGACTGCGCAAGTGCGACGCATCTGCGCAGTCTGGCTCCAGACAGAATGAGGCTTCCAGCGGTGAGGAGTGTGTATGGCGTAGGAGATGGCGGTACCGTACACACTGCATACCGCGATCTCTGACGCCATACTTACCTGACTGGGAGGAGCGTTGCCGCGGAACTTCTCTTCGGCCGGAGACCGGGGCAGGAGTGCGGCCGGAATTGCGCATGCGCATAGCTCAATCCGGCGCCATTTTACTGAAGACACATTTGCAGAGTGTCTTCGGCAATATGGCACCGGACAGCGCTATGGGCATTGTGGTGTAATGACCACTGTGTCCACTAGGGGGCGCTGTGTGGATGTCCCGAGAGAGGATGAGTGGCAGAATACAGAGTGGCCGTGGTGTGTCTCAAAGTGGGTGGCTTTGAGATGAAGGCTTGGTTATGTGCTGATCAGCAGAGCTGATCTTTTGTGCCTATGTGTTAGGGAGAAGCCTTCAGGCAGCTGGAGAGATGGGCGGGTTCTAGCTGCCCACAAACCCACCCAGGGGTGTGTCTGATAACACCTATAGTAAAAGGCTGTGTGAGTAGGTGAAGGACCTGTGATGAGGTCATAGCCATGTGACCCAGTGGGCGTGGCTACGGACCCTATAACGTAGCCAGGATAGGTCACAAGGGTGAATGCTGGGACCAGGTTGGTCCAGTTTGGAAGGTCCCGTGAGAAGGATCTCCTCACTAACAGCCTGTGGAGCGGCTGGGCGTGTGCAAGGGCGATGTGTGCCTGAGGGCTCCCTGGAGGGAACTAACATAAAATGTCCTGATAAGCCCCATAAGGAACCCTGACGGGTGAGATAACACTGGGGCTGAATAGCCTGTGTAATGGACGCTATGCTGGTGATATGAACCTATTGTACATTGCTGCTGTGGTTTATGAGGGTGAATAAACCGCATGGACTGCTGTTTTTATGGAAAACCTGGTGCCGGATGTGTTTTGTTCGCTGCCAAGCGAGTGATTCCCTACTAGATGACAGCGCTACCTCACAATTGGTGGAGAATGCGGGCAGTGTTGTAGCCTTGTTGCTGTGAGCAACGGAAAAGGACTGCAAAATTTGGTGGCAAAGAGCAACGCTGAGCCAGGAGGGCTGACGGTTGTGGAAGCCGTGTGATGTGCTGCTGACCGCCCACGTGTGAGCAAAGCCTGTGACGGCCTGCAAGTGGGGAAGCCACTGTCCGGCTGTGGTTTTGGAAACCGTGAGGCGGCCTAGTGAGTAAGGCACTGTCCGGATCGGTGAGCTCAGTGCGGCCGCTTCCCTAGGAGAAAGAGACTGGTAATTGCTAGTGTGCCTCTGTGGAGAAGAGGTACTCGAGGACCTGTGTGGGTAACACAGGAGAAACGGACTGGTGTTCGTGCGGTACTGACCTGGGTCAATGAGTAAAAGTGACCCGTGTGGCCGACACAGGTATCGGACAGGTGTTTGTGTGGTACTGACCTGGGTCAGTGAGGAAGACAGTGTACCTGGAGGGTTCAGTGAGGAAAGGTCCTGGAGGGTCAGCCCTGGGAGCAGAGTCGGATCCCAGGAGCACATGGTGTGACCTTGGACCTGGTGAGGCGCGAGTGTTGGGCAGTCTCAGGTGGAGACAGATGTCCTGAAGAGCACCCGCCGAGCCCCTGGACCTGGTGAGGCCGGTGTGTGGGGAGACCCTGGGAGGAGGGTCGCTCCCTGAATCGCACCCGGTGCACCCTGTGTGTTGGACGGTCTCAGGTGGAGACAGGAGCGTCCTGAATAGCACAGTCAGGACATGTGAGTTTTTGAGTTTGTTGTTGTGTGTTTTTTCTTGACTCAGCCTGCGGTGGCTCAGTGGGAGTCAAGAAGGTGACAAGCGGCTTGATGTGGCTCAGTGGGGTCACGAAGGTGACAAGCGGCTTCCGGTGGATCGGCGAGTCCACGAAGATGGCGCAGCAGGAGCTGCAGTGACTCCAGCCGCTGTGTGTGTGAACAGCAGCCGGTGGTGCCGGTGATCGGTGGCAGCAGGAGCTGTGGTGGTGCCAACAAAGACTTGTGTGGTATCGTAAGAGACATAAACTGTGTGGTGTGAACTGTGGTCTGAGAAGACCGGTACAACAGACATGGGGAGAACCCAAAAAGGGGTGGAGTCCCAAAAGAGGGCGGTGACCCAAATCGGGGTAGTAGCCCAAAAGGGGGTGGAGTCCCAAAAGTGGGGGGTAACCAAGAAGTGGAGTCCCAAAAGGGGGTGGAGTCTCAGAGGGAGGCGGTAACCCAAATTGGGGTGGTGGTTCAGAAAGGGGCGAGTGTGAAGAAATGGCAGCACTGGTTGGCTCAGGGGGTATGTCTGGGAAACTGCAGTGTACGTGCATGTCGTTTCCAGAATGTGGGATATACTTTCCGGAGCATGACGGGCCGCAAGTGTGTACAGTGATGCTGCACCGGGAAGGAATCTCGGGACGGTTGGACTCCAAGAGTCAGGTGACTCTGGTAGGAACTCCTCTCACTTTCTGTCTGACCGAGAAAATGGCCCAGGTTCGCTGTAAACATGGGGTCACGGAGAACTATATGCTAGACCGAGTGGTGTTTGAGGGGCCCGGAGGCAGTGAGTGCCAAGGTGGCGGGATACCACCAGACTTAGTGTATACCTTGGAGGGCGGCCGGGACTTTGTCGTGTTGGATGACCTATGGTACGAGTAGGGAGACGTTCCTATGGTTGGGCTAACAGATATTAAGACGGTGACGGCTCGTGACGTGGAGAGGTCAGAGGTGGAAGTGACCGGGAAAAGGGGTACGTCAGCCCAACGGACGAACCGGACATCTTGTGACAAAACTGACGCTGACATGATAGATAAGATGGCTGAAATAGTCACACAGTTAGTGAGTAACTGGAGGGGTGACTCAATCTCTGGAGGTGACTGTGGCTCTGAGAGAGACAGGGAGCACAGACTAGAGGAGCTAGAGAAAGAAGTCTCTGAGCTCAAAGGTCACATGGTAACGTGGCAAGAACTGAATAAGGCCCTCAGGGACGAGGCAGAAGAACAGGTTAAACGAGAAAGAGTCCTGAGACAAACGGCCGAGCACAGGGTCGAGGAGCTCGAGAAAGAAGTCTTGGAGCTGAGAGGACACCTGTCCACCTGGCAAAGTGTGAACAAGAACCTCAAGGAAGAGATGGAGGAACTCAGAGGAGTAGTAAAAAGTCTTCTGCGAGAGAAGTTGGACGAAGACTTACCGCGGGTGAGCGTGAGTGATAATAAGACAGAACTGCCAGTAGCCATCGTGGCAAAGGGTCATGAAGTGATCCCATCGTGTGAAGTTGGTGAGTTAAGAACTAAAGAAGACAGTCACCCGGTCGGGGCAACTGTAGTGAGGGAAGTGTCCGTGGTAAAGCCAGATCCTTCGGTCCAGGAAGAGAGCAAGACCATGACCTTCCAGCCTGTGATTGATGTACCAGAGGACATGCAAGAAACCTGTGCTGAGGAAGGTGTGCATGAGGCTTTCAAAGAGGCGGTCAAAGCCTGTAAGGTGCACTGGGCACCTGAGACTCGGCAGTTGGTGATAGTATCAGCCAGAGAAGATACATCAAACCGAGTAGCTGTCCTGAAAGAGATGCATTTGCAGTGTCTACGTGTCAAACAATTGGTTAGGCAGAGTAATGTGAGGGCTGCTCGACGCCTAGAGATAGCAAGAGAGGCTATGGATAGGCGGGGTTTGCGGAAAGATGTGGTTCCGGTACCCAAAGCTCTGATTGGGAGAATCATTGGAAGATCCGGGAAGGTGATGCAAGACCTCGTGAATATCTCCAGTGTGCTGAGGGAGAGGATCCCTCCTGATAATGAAGACCCGGTATCCAGTGAAGTGGGTAGAATTCCCATCATCGTGCTTGGCTCCATGGAGAGCCTGAGAGACTTTCGGATGCTCGTGGAGTATCGAGTGGGGTACCTGCAAGAAATTGAGCAGTTGAGGCTGGACCGTCAGCGAATTAATAAAGAAGCACGGAATACCAGGTGGCGGCCACCTCCAACCCAAGATGTAAGGACCCGAAGGGTTCCTCCAAGTAGTGACATGGCAGGTGGCCGAAGAATGTCAGCAAGTGGCAGTTCGATGGGCTGTGCGAGGCTGAGAGACAGCAGTTCCTGTGAGAAGCTGAATGGGTCAGACTCAGGCCAGACAGTAGGACCGATTAAGACTGATGACCGTACCAACCGGGAGAGCCGGTCAGTGGGAGAACGGTCAGGTGACGAAGCGCTCTCTAGGAGGGTGGTGACTAAACAGTGTCTGATGACGCAGACAGACTGCAAATGGAGGGTCAAAGACAATGACCGATATTCTGACCGCTTGGGGCGGGGGAGGCCTAATGCAGAGATGAGGCCGTATGACAGATGGAGACGGTTCTCTCGACCTGTGGGGCAAGGTGTAATGTGCCCGGTCTCGAGATCCTGGTGTAAGATTGTGTGTTCAACCCCACAAGTTTGAACAGAGGGGCGGGGTATGTGGTGTAATGGCCACTGTGTCAAATAGGGGGCGCTGTGTGGATGTCCCAAGAGAGAGGATGAGTGGCAGAATACAGAGTGGCCGTGGTGTCTCAAAGTGGGTGGCTTTGAGATGAAGGCTTGGTTATGTGCTGATCAGCAGAGCTGATCTTTCGTGCCTATGTGTTAAGGGCATGTCACACTAAGAGATATCGCTAGCAATATCGCTATAACTAGTGACGTTATAGCGATATTGCTAGCGATATCGCTGTGTGATACTTACCTACGACCGGCTCCCCCGCTGGTTATCGCTGATCGCGCGAGAACGTCCTGGACTGTTTCTCGTCGTCAGCTTCCTGTGGCGCTTCCTGCTGTGAGGACGAGCGACGCGTGGAGCCGGGCGGGAGGACGCAGGATCGCCTGGTGTGACAGGTAAATAGCGACCCCCGACCCCAGCGATGTCGCTAGTGAGATCTGCCTATGTGGCAGCTCACTAGCGACCACTTAGCGATGTACCAGCGATCCTGACCGCCTCATATCGCTGGTCGGGATCGCTGGTACATCGCTAAGTGTGACAGTACCTTTAGGGAGAAACCTTCAGGCAGCTGGAGAGATGGGCGGGTTCTAGCTGCCCTCAAACCCACCCAGGGGTGTGTCTGATAACACCTATAGTAAAAGGCTGTGTGAGTAGGTGAAGGACCTGTGATGAGGTCATAGCCATGTGACCCAGTGGGCGTGGCTACGGACCATATAACGTAGCCAGGATAGGTCACAAGGGTGAATGCTGGGACCAGGTTGGTCCTGTTTGGAAGGTCCCGTGAGAAGGATCTCCTCACTAACAGCCTGTGGAGCGGCTGGGCGTGTGCAAGGGCGATGTGTGCCTGAGAGCTCCCTGGAGGGAACTAACATAATGTCCTGATAAGCCCCATAAGGAACCCTGACGGGTGAGATAACACTGCGGCTAAATAGCCTGTTTAATGGACGCTATGCTGGTGATATGAACCTGTTGTACATTGCTGCTGTGGTTTATGAGGGTGAATAAACCGCATGGCCTGCTATGTTTTTATGGAAAACCTGGTGCCGGATGTGTTTTGTTCGCTGCCAAGCGAGTGATCCCCTAATAGATGACAGCGCTACCTCACAGCATGAGCAATTCTGGCAGTACTCCTGCCCTTGCCTCCAGCAGAACGTGACAGCGCTGGAGCACAGGAAAGTAGGATGAGTATGTTTTTTTTTTGTATGTATGTAGTTTAATAGGGGTGAGGGGACCATGCATACCAGGATAGGGGGGCGAGGGGACCATGCATACCAGGATTGGGGGGTGAGGGGACCATGCCTAACAGGATTGGGGGATGAGGGAGGACCATGCATACCAGGATAGGGGGGTGAGAGGACCATGCATACCAGGATAGGGGGGGTGAGAGGACCATGCATACCAGGATAGGGGGGGTGAGAGGACCATGCATACCAGGATAGGGGGGGTGAGGGGACCATGCATACCAGGATAGGGGGGTGAGGGGACCATGCATAAAAGGATAGGGGGGTGAGGGGACCATGCATACCAGGAAAGGGGGGGTGAGGGGACCATGCATACCAGGAAAGGGGGGGTGAGGGGACCATGCATACCAGGAAAGGGGGGGTGAGGGGACCATGCATACCACAAAAGGAGGGTGAGGGGGACCATGCATACCAGGAAAGGGGGGTGAGGGGACCATGCATACCAGGATACGGGGGTGAGGGCCATGCATACCAGGATAGGGGGGTGAGAGGTACCATGCATACCACGAAAGAGTGAGGGGACCATGCATACCACGAAAGGAGGTTGAGGGGACCATGCATATCACGAAAGAGGGGTGAGGGGACCGTGCATACCAGGATAGGAGACCATGTACCAAAAAAAATGCTTGCCACCCGGGCATAGAACGGGTTCATAGCTAGTATTTAATGATGGTACATCCCTTTTAAAAATTTTCAGGGCAAAGTAAAATACTCTACCATTCATGTTGAAAAAGTGAAGTCTTTCTCATGACATCAATGTTTTCCAGTCATCATGCTTACTGTAAATCCACACTACAAGGAGTCTGTGTCTCCGCTGCCTGGTCTGTCTTATCCTGAGATACTGTAATTAGAGCTGAGGTGTTTTAAGGACAAAGCCCCAGGTACATGGTACAGCTGCACACAAACAGCTCAAAGTAAGGTTAGGACAGGACTCAGGTGTAAATCCCAGACTGACGCCATCACCTGAAATATCACATGTGGTAGGAGCTCGGGACCGCAAGAAACAACGGTGGATCAACCTGTGACTTATACAATACCATGAGTGTCCTTATATACTGTTAGTTTCTTTCTTGATGCTTCACGGTTCTAGAAAAAAAGAACATGTAAAGCAAAACGGTTCTCCGATTCACAAGTTGTGATTTATAGATCCTAGTAAATATGCATCAATGTTTGTGTTGAGAAAATTAAAATCCATAAAGACATCTCCAGAGAGGGGACATACCTCCCTCACATTGAACATACAGGATTAATTATAACTGGGTAAGAGAGAAAGAGATGACACTTAAACCTCGGTTAAAGTAGGGACCTCTTGCAGTGAACAGTTAGTTACAGCAGAGATCTGATCTGAGAACCACACACCAAGACTCTGATTCGTTTATACCGAGACAGAGAAGTACACTTCTGAGACAAGAGTTTCCTCTGTTCAAAGGGCTGGTCTGAATCACTTTGAAGCCAGTGGTCAGTAATGAATATTTGGGTTTGTATAGATTCAATATTTATGGGAGATAGATTTTCGGCGATTAAAAGGACAAATATAACATACATCACCGTAAGGCCATTCTAACCTTTCTAACTTCATATTGGGTCTGATGGATGATGCTATCCATGCCATGTTTCATCTATATAGAAAGGTAAAATCGCAATAGGAAACATGACAATACCCATCGCCTGGGACCTCCAGGGGTGAAGTTATTCTGTAAGTTAGGGATCTCATAAAGTTCTAAAAGACTTAGCACATTTGACAACCAGCTCCCATATTAGCTCATGAAGAGGAGGTAGGTGGGCGTACCCTTGATCTAATAAAAAACAGAGTTTGGGTATCTAATAGTGTTCATTTCTGGAAGACATAGTTCACTTTGAGAGTGTTCCATTTTCCAAATCCGAGTGTTTTCCTCCTAAGAGATCAGAGCCATTCCTGCAACATCAGGTTTAGTACTTCTCTTTAATTATCCCATTTTATTTTAGGTAATTGAATATACCATATTTAGTTCCCATTTTGTAACATCTTTGTATATTTTTTATAAACACTGTCTACCTTTCTGGATTAAATATATAACATTTAATAGCGCTGTTCCTCTTGCTTTGTAGACCACACCCCTGAGGCCATGCGCTACCTGTAACAGGTGTACAATCGGCCTGTATAAACGATTGGTAGTGGGAGCTAGTAGTTCCTTTTTCTATTGTGGAGTTGGCAGTGACTCCATCGGGTATACATTGACAAGTAAAGTTTGGGCACCCCTGGTAAAAATTACTGTTATTATGAACCGTTATGCAAGTTGAATATGAAATCTCTAAAAGGCATAAAATTAAAGATGACATATTTCCTTTGTATTTTAGGCAAAATTATACTATATATATTTTCATCTTTTACATGTTCTTTTTCTGAAATTCTGTGCCTTTTCTTTCTCCACACATACCTTTGATCATTGTGGCCAAAGAGTTTTATTTTAACCTCATTGGTCCACAAATGCATCAGGTTTGTTTAGATGTTCTTTTGCATACTTCTGATGCTGAATTTTATGGTGATGATGCAGGAGAGGTTTTCTTCTGATGACTGTTCCATGAAGGCCATATTTGTGCAGGCGTCTCTGAACTGTTGAACAATGTACCACAACTCCAGGCTGCCAAATCTTTCTGAAGGTCTTTTGCAGTCCAGTGGAGGTTCTGATTTGCCTCTCTAGTAATCCTACGAGTAAATCTCACTGAAATTTTGCTTGGGCTTTCAGACCTTATCTTGACCTCCACTGTTCCTGTTACCTGCCATATCTTAATTACTGTATATTTTAAACTGAGGCAAGAGCAACTTGAAAACACTTTGCCATCTTCTTATAGCCAACTCCTGCTTTGTGGCCTTCACCATTTTCATTCTCAGAGTGCTAGGCATCTGCTTAGTACAACCCACGGCTCCTGTTTTTTGGCACAAGGTTAGAGAAGGCTGGGTTTTTATAAAGCTGGGAAATTTGCATCATCTGGCATTTCCGAACAATGTAAATTAGTAACAATGAAACACACCTGATAAAATACAGTAAGATGTACAAAGAAAGATTGTATAAATACCAGAAAAAATAAATTGTACACCAAAAAATAAATTAATATGTTAAATATTTAAATATCATAAATGTGTCTCCAAAGTTGAATGGCAAACCATTTGGTTGGTAGTACTATATAAAACCACAATGCTGGACCCAAAATAATAAGATATTTTAAAAAATTAAATATGAAACAGGGATGGCAACATATTGTAAACAAGCCTTTATTGAAATCAATTGGCAACAGTATAATTCCTGACGAAGGACGCTGGTTCCGAAACGCGCATTGGGGAGTGCTTGGCACCACCACACGGGGACACTCACTATACCACCAACAGGTAACATATCTTCATAAGTAATTCAGCACAGTCGGTTCTGTCACAATCCACAAGGGTCAGAGGACGTGATGACGTGTTTAGTGCGCGCCCTCTGCCTGAACAGTCACTGCAGAGATGGAAGACACAGCGGCGCGCGGCGGTGGAACGGGGACAGGTGAATATCGCAAGTGCCGGGGGCCTGAGCCAGCAGTGACTCCGGCACCTGGCCCTCAGCGATGAGGTATGTAATTTTTTTTTTTTTAATCGCAGCATTATATGGGGCATATTTTGATATCGAGCATCTTATGAGGCCATCAACCTTTATGGACCATAATATGGGGCATATTTTAATATGGAGCATCTTATGGGGCCATCATTAACCTTTATGCAGCATATGGGGCATATTTTAATATGGAGCATCTCATGGGGCCCATCATGAACTTTATGGAGCTCCTGATTAAATATGGATATTCAAAAACTGGGTGAGGAGACATCGATCTGGGGAACCATGCAAAATCTCACCTTGTGGGTTATCCTTGATCATGAGGAAGGTGAGAAATCAGCCTAAAACTACACGAGGGAACTTTCTAATGATCTCATGACAGCTGGGACCACAGTCACCAAGAAAACCATCGGTAACACATTACGCCGTAAAGGTTTAAAATCCTGCAGTGCCCGCAAGGTCCCCTAGCTCAAGAAAGCACATGTGCAGGCCCGTCTGAAGTTTGCCAATGAACACCTGGATGATTCTGTGCGTGATGGGAAGAAGGTGCTGTGGTCAGATGAGACAAAAGTTGAGGTCTTTGGAATTAACTCAACTCACCGTGTTTGGAGGAAGATAAATGCTTCCTGTAATCCAAAGAGCACCATCCCCACTGTCAAGCATGGAGGTGGAAACATTGTTTTGGGGTGTTTCTCTGCTAAGAGCACAGGACTACTTCACCGCATCAGTGGGAGAATGGATGGAACCATGTACCGTAAAATTCTGAGTGACAACCTCCTTCCCTCTGCCAGGCCATTAAAAATGGGTAGTGGCTGGGTATTTCCGCAAGAAAATGACCCAAAACATACAGCCAAGGCAACAAAGGAGTGGCTCAACAAGAAGCACATTAAGGTCATGGTGTGGCCTAGCCAGTCTCCAGACCTTAATCCCATAGAAAACTTGAGGGAGGTGACACTCCGAGTTGCCAAGCGACAGCCTCAAAATCTTAATGATTTAGAGATTATCTGCAAAGAGTGGAATAATATTCCTCCTGACATGTGCGCAAAACTCCTCAACTACAACAAAAGTCTGCTTGCCAACAAGGGTTTTGCCACCAAGTATTAAATCTTGTTTGCCAGAGGGATCAAATACTTATTTCTCACTGCAAAATGCAAATAAATTTATATAGTTTATACAATGTGATTTTCTGGATTTTATTTTTGATCTTCTATCTCTCAATGTTAAAATTAACCCACCCTTAAAATTATAGACTGTTCATGTTTTTGTCAGTGGGCAAACTTACAAAATCAGCAAGTGATCAAATTCTTATTTTCCCCACTGTATACGGTATATATTTTTTTTTTTTACTTAAACTACAAAGAAAATGTGTCATCTTTTAACTTTGCCCGATAGTCCAGTCCATCTTGTCCACAACACGACCACCTGTGCATAACACAGCAAAAACAATGTAGTAAAATAATAAGGTGATTAATTTCAGCAATCATTCTCACAGAGGTGGACCTTTCTTTATTGGGTAGGGGGTCTATCTTTTTCACCTACATCCAATTTTGACACCTTTACCGCGGTGAAGGATTTAAATCTATTTGCCAGATCATTGCTGTTCAAAAGACACTTTCACAATGATGATCAACATGTTTTTCCTACAGAGGAGGAACAAGAGGCAGTGAGAATCCTAGAACTGGCGACTGAACATGATGGTGAGGGAGGTAAGACTCCCCCGTCTATTCGCCCAAAGTCGGTAAAGTTCCCCCCATTTACATCTTGTCCCAGTATTGATATGTTTGTGCGGGTGGCGACTGAGGAATTTAGAAAAATTCCTAGATTTGGCAGAAGCGACAATTTGACCAAAAATGAGAGGGTTAGGTTACGGTACCTTCAAAATCTACCAGACGTGGTGCTGAAGCCAGCTGGTGGCAATGTAGTGATCTGGCCTACACTGATGTATGAGAGGGAGGCATTCCGGCAACTTAACAATTCTGTATGTTATAGGAAGCTCACGTATAATCCCCTCTCAGTGTTTAGTGCTAAATTGGACTAGATTCTAAACAAGGCCATGACTGACGGCATTGTCACCAAGCAGCTGGTTTCGGCACTCACAGTGAAAGAACCCATCATATCTACATTATACCTTCTGCCTAAAATCCATAAGGACATCACGTCACCACCTGGCAGGCCTATCATCTCTGCGCGGGGGAACTTTCTCGAAAATGTCAACAAGTGAATCGACCATTATTTGCAACCGCTAGTATCGAGTCTCCCCTCCTTCCTCAAGGACAGAGATCTATTGTGGAAGGTTGATGGATTGTGCATGGAGAGTGACACTACTGGCTTCAGTTAATGTTGAGCCCCTATACACTAATATTAAACATCAAGACGGCATGAGGGCCGTCCGTTTCTTTCTTACTACATCTACCATTTCTGTGGGACTTAGGGACCTCATCCTGGAGCTTTTGGAGTTCACTTTCACACAACTTTTTTGTGTTTAAGGGGTCCTTCTACCTGCAGCTTCAGGGGACCGCCATGGGTGCGGTTTTTGCGCCGTCCTATGCCAATCTCTTCCTGGGGTTGTGGGAGAGGGACCTCTTCCTGTATGACAAATAGGGGTCGTTTGAGCGTGTCCAGTTGTGGGCACGCTACATCGACGATATCTTCTTTGTCTTGCAGGGCACCTCCACCGACCTTCTGCAATTCATATCGGTCTTGAACAGCAATGATCTGAACAATCGGCTCACCTTTGTATGGGATTCAGTGAATATTGACTTCCTGGATGTCTCTATTAGAAAGGACATTAATGGGATTATTCAGACGGATATTTTTCGCAAGGAGACAGCCACAAACACCCTACTTCATGCTTCCTCCTGTCACCCGCATCATCTCATTAAGGCCATTCCTGTGGGTCAGTTTTTGCAGCTACGCCGCATTTGTTCCACTGATACAGATTTTGAGGTTAGGGCAAAAGTACAAACACGGTTTTTGGCACGTGTATATTGCAGGCGGTCCATAGTACCAACATGCCAAACACTCAGTCCGCAATGACCTGCTATATAGGAATTTAAGAGCAAATAAACCCAAAAAGGATGGCCTAATTAGATTTACTTCATTTCATCCTCAACATGAGACGATGTGGGTTGCAATGGTGAAGGCTTGGCCAATTCTAAAAGTTGACCTGATACTAGCAAAACTCCTCCCAGACTACCCTTCCATCACATTCAGGCGGGCCAGAAACCTACGTGACCAATTAGTATCCAGCCACTACGGTGGTCGTTCGGTGCCAACTTTCCTAGACAGTATTTCGGCCAGGCATGGGTGTGTTTCGTGCGGCCGATGTGTTGCTTGTCCCAACATTGAGCGGTGAACCTTGTTTGCGAACTCTGACAGTACTAAATTATTTGAGATCAAACATCGTATACCACTCGATACGTTATATATCATGCCAAGTGTCCTTGTGGGTTGATATACGTTGGTATGACGAGACAATTAAAGGTTTGCACGAGGAAGCACGTATTAGGGACACAGGCAGCATCTGCTTGCACGGACATTTCTATCCTTAAGATCCTACCCAGGCATTTTAAGGAATTCCATCAATGTAATCCTGCGCTGCTTAGGATCCGAGGCATCGACGCCCTGACTATAAATATAAGGGGTGGCAAGCTCTCTAGCCGTCTGGCCCAGCTTGAAACCAGATGGATCTGGACATTAGGCACAATTCACCCAAGTGGGCTAAACGAGAATATATCATGTTCCGTTTTTGTAATCCCTGCTTGTTGAGCATCAATGTGACATCCATGGCTTATTGTTTTATTTCTTTTTATTCATTTTATTTGTTTTCTAGTATTATGAGCATGTTCTAATACCTGATGGATATCACATATTTTGGAATCATTGAAGATTTTGGTCCTGCAAAGAAACGCAGATGGGCAATAGCCAGAATGGACTTTTATATACTTTCATACGGCTCTACATCTACCTATATTGGGCTATGACATTGGATGTTCTTCAGGAACATCCAGTGTATATAATTAGTAATATCTTTTGATATTTGTTAATTGCCTTAGGTACATATACTGTTTCTAATCAGTTGCATGTTGTCATATACAACTATGCATATTAACATGTAAATAGATATACAATTGTGTATATATGTTTATGTAAAGTGGCGATTAATGGTGTCTTTTATATATCCATTTACGTGGCTAGCTTAACCATTCATACGTCGTAATACCCTGTCTATATTTTTACATTTCCCTTAAATTTGCCCTTCTCCAATATAGCTGTCGACGCATCCTATGTCATGCGCACGTGCGCTGTTTTTCAGCCCAGCGGTGAACTCCTCCTACTGTATGACGCCGGATCACGTGTTGCCCGCGTGTTTCCGGTTTCATCACAGGGGAGGCACTGTCTGCGGCGTGACAGGCAGTTGGCGCGTCCGCGGGACTTCCGGTGGGCGCGATTATATATATATATACACACACACACACACATAATGCGCCTTCCATCCACGCCCCCTGAGGAAGGAGCATAGCGCTCCGAAACGCGCGTTAGGGTGGTCCGGTTCTTTCTGCTCCCAGGTAAAACGCCATGCTAAAAGATTCTTTAGTTGCCGGTTTTGATATGAGCACTTGCTCTGATTGTTTTCATGCTATACGTCACTGAAAATAACTTTTCTTCTCGGTTTCCACATACAATTGTGGCACACATAATATATTTTACTTTATGCGTGTAAGCAGTGCATGCCAGGGACATCATGCGCTGCTCACAAGCAGAGCACAGCTGCCAGAATACTCACTGCTCTACAAGCAGTGACTGTGAGCACAGAGAGCATTGACTATTAATTGCTCTTCAGTAGCGAGCACAGTGTCAGCCGCTACTTAAGAGAAATGAATATTCACCTCTCTAGAATGGAGAGATGAATATTCATTTCTCTTAAGTAGCGGCACTTGTGACCGCCGGTAGCAGCAGGAAGCCGATGGCTGACACTGTGCACGCTACTGAAGAGCAATGAATAGTCACTGCTCTCTGCGCACAGTGTCCCTGCCTGCAGAGCAGTGAGTATTCCGGCAGCTGTGCTCTGCTTGTGAACAGCGCATGAGATCCCTGGCACGTGCTGCTTACACAAATAAAGCAGCTGCTGGCAGCGGAGCAGGACGCTGTGCTGTCCATGAAACGCTGCAGATCGGGAGGGGGAGAGTGTGGGCGGAGACTGCGTGTATGGTGTGTGCGGGGATACCGGTCTGTCCGTCGGGTGTGCTGTGTGTATATATATATATATATATATATATATATATATATATATATATATATATGTGTATATATATATGTGTGTGTGTGTTGAATGATAAAAAAAAAATTTCATTAAAAGTCTGTTTTTTTTTTAACCCTTTCAAAAGATTAATAATGGAGCGGTGTCTTATTGACGCCGCTCCATTATTAACCAGGCTTAATGTCACCCTCCAATAGCAAGGTGACATTACCCCTTAGCCCCTCTCTTCTCCCAAGTAGCAGTGGGATAAGTGCCAGAATTGGCACATCTTATGGAGCGGCTGGTATTTGTAGCCCCGGGAGGGGGGGGGGGGGGCAAATATCCATGGCCCCTTCCTAGGCTATGAATATCAGCCCGCAGCTGTCTGCGTAGCCTGGCTATAAAATATAGGGGGAGCCCACGTCATTTTTTTTTTGGGGGGGGGGCGCCCTATTTTAATAGCCAGTAAAGGCTACGCAGACAGCTGCGGGCTGATATTCATAGCCTGGGAAGGGGCCATGGGTATTACCCCCTTCCCAGGCTACAAATATTGGCCCCCGGTTTTCCACCTCTGGCGCAGAAAATTGCGCAGGAGCCCACACAATTTTTTTTTTTAAATATATATGGCTATATATATATATATCTTTAGATACAGCTATGGAAATATCTAAAGGTAGATATATGGATATATCTATCCCATATCTAGATATAACTATCACATATCTATCTATCTGCGTGTGTAATGGAGTGTGGGTTGGACAAATGTAAAAGAGGAGATTGGACAGAAATGACATCACAATTCTTTTTTTGTTAAATAACATATCTTTATTTAGCTTACAAAAACGCATATAAATCCGCAGGCAAAACTGCAGCAAATCCGCAGCAGACGCATCAAAAACGCACCTGCGTTTTCTGCCAAGAGCTGCGGTTTTTGTGCAGAAAAATCCGAGGGAGAATCCGCACTGTGTGAACATACCCTAACACTCTGCTGCTCCTCATTGCTGGCAACATATCCCCAAATCCTGGCCCTCCTCAACACATCCCCAGACTTACTTCTAACACCCTGCCACGATCCTCTACACGTTTTCACAATCAAGATAACCTCATAGCCATTCATCCCCCCCCCCAGAGCACTATGGAGGAACGCATGCTCATTCTGCAATAAACTGTCGTTCATCGATGACCTCTTCATTACCAACAAACTCTCCTTCCTTGCCATCACTGAAACCTGGCTCACCCCCTCTGACTCAGCCTCTCCAGCTGCATTCTCTTACAGCGGATTCCATCTCTCACACCCCTCGCCCCAGCAACAAACATGGTGAAGCTGGCTTGCTCCTCTACGATACCTGCTCCTTTGCCCCAATTCTGCTACTCTTCCCTCGTTTGAGGTGCACTCCGTCCGCACCTACTCCCCCTCCAACTGGCTGTCATCTACCGCCCCCCAGAACTAGCCATCTCCACCTTTCTCGACCACTTCACCACCTGGCTACTTCATTTCCTCTCTGCTGACATCCCCATTATCATCATGGGTGACTTCAACATCCCTATTGACGCTTCCACCCCAGCTGCCTCTAAACTTTTATCGCTGACTGCTGTCATGATCTGAAGTGATCTTACAGTTTTAAATTGCACTGGGTGAACTTTTTTTACTTTGGAAAGTTCCAAGGTGTCTTGACTGTCCCCGGTGGTCGTGAGTGGTATTGCACTTTAGGGTTTTTTGCACTTAATTATGGATCAGGTGTGACACCCTATAAAGGTGTGCTCAGGGTGTTCACTCACTGCCTGTGATATTGTGAGATTGTTTTCACTCTGAGTGGGAGAGCCTGGAGGAAGGATGGAGCTGGTGAGGAGTCCTGCGCAGCTTAGCCAGGGGGGATGTGTTTCAGCTATGGTGTCTGGACGAAGGGCTGGCATGGCGTGGTGGAGTCGCAGTGATGGTGTCGGCGGGAAGTGTCTGCATGGACTGGTGGAGTGGCAACTATGGAGAGTGGCACTCACCATGTGGGACTTGGCTGCTGAACTGGACTCAAGCATGCTCGACTTCGGGTCAGAGGCTGAACTCATCCTTGGGACTCTGGTTCTAAGCAGCTGCAACTGGTGGTGGACTCTGCTCCAAGACTGCACTAAGGTGAAGGGTCCTGTTATGGTGATGGATCCGGGTGGAGGAGAAGACGCACGCAGGTGGTGGGCTCTGTTGCTAGGAGCGCACGCAACAGAGCAAAGCTAAGTGGTGTTTCCCCTGTATTGTCTCTTTCCTCATGTGTTATTAGTGCAGTGGTGGGATTAGTCTCCGCACCGACCTATTCCCTAGTGAGGGTTTAGGGTCAGGGTGAGCAAGGGCGTTAAGGTACGCGTGCGGCGACAGGTGCGGAGCCTGTTTAGGGAATGTAAGGAGTGCAGGGACACTGGCTCAGGGGAGCTTAGGAGGTCTCCATGTCCCCATTCCCTATCGCAGGGCCCACCATTGTTAAAGTTTCCCAGGTTCCCCCTTTATCATTTGATTTATTGTATAACGTGTAATACCTAAATTCGCCAGGTGGAGGCGGCGTATCCACCTGCACGTTCTATTGTTTAAATTTGCCCCACTGGAGGCGGTGTATCCAGGGTCACGTGTGTTATGGGTTCGCCTTGCGGCATCATCTGCGACCGGACACACGTGACATTTGACAACTGCCTCCTTCGGCCTCACTCAATGGGTCCTCCGCGGCCACTCACAAAGATGGTCACACGCTGGACCTTATCTTCACCCACCTCTGTTCCCTTACTAATCTCACTCCTCCCCCTGTCTGACCACAACCTACTGACATTCTCTTCCCTCTCCTCTTCTAGTGCGCAACCCCCACTCCACAAACTCACTCACCCTCGCAGAAATCTCAAACACCTCAACTTATAATCACTCTGAGTCCCTCCTCCCTCTTACAAACATATCCTCATTTCATGACACAGATGCTGCTGCCACCTTTTATAACACAACAATAATAGCAGCACTTGATTGGGCTGCCCCCCTCACGCATAGCAAAACTCGTACAATCAACAGGCATCCATGGCTGACTAGCCTCACCAAAGAACGGAGACGGGTTTCCAGGGTTGCTGAGCGGAGATGGAAGAAATCCCGCTCTGCCAAGCACTTAACCGCGTACAAGCAGTCCCTCACCAGCTTCAAGTCCACACTTACACCTGCAAAACAAACTTACTTCTCATCTCCTCCCTATCTCACAACCCTAAACAGCTTTTTAACACTTTCAATTCTCTACTCCGTCCCCCAGCACCTCCTCCTTCACCTCTCATTACCGCTGAAGACTTTGCCTCTTTCTTTAAGCAGAACATTGATACGATCAGAGAAAGCTTTGGCCACAGCCTCCAACGCCCCTCTTAGCTGCTCAGCCCTGTTCCTCCAAAACCAACGTCTCCACCATGACAGATCAGCGCTCCACCCTCTTATCAAGATCACACCTCACCACTTGCATGCTTGACCCGCTCCCATCCCACCTCATCCCTAACCTTGCCACAGTCCTCATCCCTATAACACACCTCTTCAACCTCTCACTTACAAATCGTGTGTTCGCCTCATCCTTCAAACATGCCTTAATCACACCCATCCTCAAAAAGACCTAACTTGACCCATCCTTTGTGTCTAGCTATTGCCCGATATCTGTTCTCCCTTATGCCTTAAAACTACTGGAACAGCATGTCCATCTTCAACTGTCCTCCCACTTCTCCTCCTGCTCCCTCTTTGACCGCTTACAATCAGGCTTCCGACTGCATCACTCAACTGAAACTGCCCTAACTAAAGTCACCAACGACCTACTAACCACCAAGAGCAAGCGACACTACTCTGTCCTGCTTCTCCTGGACCTGTCTTCAACACTGAGGACCATTCCCTCATCTCTTAGCATCACAGGCTTGGCCCTATCCTGGATCTCATCATGTCTAACAAACCGAACATTCAGTGTCTCCCTCCCCCACACCACCTCCTTACCTCCTTCCCTGTCTGTCGGTGTTCCTCAAAGCTCAGTTCTAGGACCCCTACTCTTCTCCATCTACACCTTCGGCCAGCTACAGCTCATAGAATCCCACGGTTTGCAGTATCACCTCTACGCCGATGACATGCAGATCTACCTATCTGGACCTGACCTCACCTCCTTACTTACCAAAATCCCACAATGTCTGTCTGCTATTTCAGCTTTCTTCTCTGCTCACTTTCTAAAACTGAACATGGACAAAACAGAATTCATAATCTTTCCCCCATCTCACTCTACCCCTTCATCAGACCTAGCCATCAACGTCAATGGCTGCTCACTTTCACCAGTCCTGCATACTGGGTGCCTCTGGGTGATCCTCGACTCTGCCCTCTCTTTCATGCCACACATCCAAACCCTTGCCTCCTCCTGCCGTCACAAACTCAAAAATATTTCCTGGATCCGTGCATTCCTTGACTATGAAACCACAAAAACACTAGTGCACACCCTTATCTCCCGCCTCGACTACTGCAACCTCCTACTCTCTGGCCTCCCCTCTAGCACCACTCCAATCCATCCTACATTCTGCTGCCAGACTAATCCACCTGTCTCCCCGTTATTCCCCAGCCTCTCCTCTCCCTTCATTGGTTTCCTATCGTCCAGAGGCTCCAGTTCAAAACCCTAACTATGACATACAAAGCCATCCACAACCTGTCTCCTCCATACATCTGTGACATGATCTCCCGGTACTTACCCACACGCAACCTTCGATCCTCTCAAGATCTCCTTCTCTACTCCCCTCTTATCTCTTCTTCCCACAACCGCATACAAGACTTCTCCCGTGCTTCCCCCATACTCTGGAACTCTCTACCCCAACATATCAGACTCTCGCCTACCATGGAAACCTTCAAAAAGAACCTGAAGACCCACCTCTTCCGACAAGCCTACAACCTGCAGTGATCCTCAGTCTACTGAACCGCTGCATGACCAGCTATACCCTCTCCTAGTGTATCCTCAACCATCCTCTGTAGACTGTGAGCCCTCGCGAGCAGGGTCCTCTCTCCTTCTGTACTTGTGTGTCTTGTATTGCTCATGTTTATTGTACTTGTCTATACTTACCCCTTTTTCAAATGTAAAGCTCCATTGAATAAATGGCGCTATATAAATGCATAATAAACTTTACAAAATACATAGAATAAAGCCAATTTGTACATTAGGGCCAATGCAAGCAAAAACCTCTTGGACCCGAGACCCCAACGCACAGGAGCCATGCAGATCTCCATGAAGGAGAGATTTTCCCCCAAGCTGAAATGACCACAGAGGCTGCTGCAGGGCTCCCAGCAAGATGATGGGGTGCATGGAAAACATGAAAATAGGCCCAGAAGCTGGGAAGCCACACAGTGTTCCCAAATGGCAATGGTGACAGAAGACACCTAGATCTTCTATCTGGATGTTTGACGAGGAAAGGAATAGTGCAAGGATAGGAGAAACACTGCAGCAAGAGAGCCCGCAGCAATGGCAACACCAGCAGGAGTCCAGGAAAATAAACACTGTGAGAACTGCTTGAGGGGACATAAATCCAACCTCCGTCATCCACTGACCCCAGGCTGGAGTATCATGGCACCTTGTAGGCAGAACAAAATGTGTAATCTATTTGCGATAAAACAATTGTTTTGCAAGACTACCCAGCAACATTGGAGCAGAAGCCATTGGAGGTTGAGCAGAACCTAGAAAAAAAAAAAAAGAGACAAATCGGTCAGAGGAAGGGAATCTGGGTGGGCCCCATAACACAGAAAAGGGCCGAGAGACGCGGGGAAAAGAAAGAGGGCCGAGAGGCACGGGAAAAAAAGAAAAAGGGAGGGAGGCACAGGACCTCCAGCATACAGACCAAAGCTAGTAACAGCACCTCCTCCTTCCCCATGCAGACCACCCAGCATGCAGCCCCACGCAGACCCCCCCCAGCATGCAGCCCCATGTAAGTAACAAGGCCCCTTCCTTCCCCACGCAGACCCCCAGCCTCATGCAAGTAACAGGACCCCCTACTTCCCCATGCAGACCATGCAAGTAACAGGACCCCTCCTTCACTCAGACCCCCAGCATGCATCCTCATGGAAGTAACAGGTCCCCCTCCTTCCATAAACAGATCACACCTATTTTGGCAGAACACGGATGGTGGAGGCACCAGCACTCCACTTGGTGGAGAGATGACAAATGATGAATTGGCATCCAAAGAGGTAATAACTGTGGAGGGCACGATGAAAAAAAGATGGAGGAAACCCACAACACCTAGAATAAAACAGACAATTTAAGAAAAATCCTGCCTAAGGCCTATTTAACACTTCAGTTGTTTGACGTTAGTCAAAATCCGCCGTTTTGCAAAAAAAAAAACCGGATCCGCCACTTTTTTGGCGGATCTGTTTTTTTCCCCATTGACTTGCATTAGCGGCGGATTTTGACGGATGGTCATCCGTTGGATCCGGTTTTTTTACGAATCCGCCAAAATTTTGTCGTCTGCTGACTTTAGTGGACAGACAATGAAACGTTTTTTTTGTCTGTGTCAAAATAGCGGATAGCAACGGATCCGATGTCAACTGTTTTTTGACACTGAGCATGCCCGGAAGAATTTCCTTGCCAGAAAATTAACCCCAAATTCCATCTCATTCTCTCTTGCTCGACTCATTTTTCTTTAAATTTCAGTCACTCACTACTAAAGCGGATCCGTCAAAAAACGGATCCGGCGGCTTCCGTATGGGCCACAACAGAAATGGATCTGTTTTTTCACAATCTGGCGGATTTTCACTGACGTCAAATAACTGAAATGTGAAACAGGCCTAAGCCGTACAAAGAGACACGGCCGCACCTCCCAATGTTCATACCTTGATCTAATGCCCATCAGCAAAGACTTACAAACCGAACATGAGGTTATTACTTTACATTCTGATCAGACTGTATGAAGCCCACTACCACGTCACAGTGAACAAGACAGTGAGTGGGTCCCTAGCCTTAAAAGGAATCTGTCACCCCATTTTCGGCCTATCAGCTGTGGCCACCGCCATCAGGGGCTTATCTACAGCATTCTGTAATGCCATAGATAAGCGCCCGGGAGAGATCAGAAAGGTCCAGCGCCTGCGCACTGCAGTACTCTGCTCTCAATGGGGCAGATAAAGTACGCCTGCGCAGGAGCCGCGGGAGAAGTAAGAAGGAGGACGGCATCTCTAGAAGATGGGAGGCGCCGGACCACGACATCCATCGGACTGGACCGGGGTGAGTATAATATAACGTGTTTTTCTTATCTTTCAGGTTACACGGGGGGGGGGTGACAGATTCCCTTTAAATGTGCAGCTCCGTGGACAAACCTTAGTTAGATAGGCAGCGCACCTCCTTCCCTAGGCGTACTCCCAGCACACAGTCCCATGCAAGCAACTTCACCCCCTCCTCCCCAGGCCGCCCCCTCCAGCATGCAGCCCCATGCAAGCAAAATCACCCCCTCCTCCCCAGGCCGCCCCCCTCCAGCATGCAGCCCCATGCAAGCAAAATCACCCCCTCCTCCCCAGGCCGCCCCCCTCCAGCATGCAGCCCCATGCAAGCAAAATCACCCCCTCCTCCAGCATGCAGCCCCATGCAAGCAAAATCACCCCCTCCTCCCCAGGCCGCCCCCCTCCAGCATGCAGCCCCATGCAAGCAAAATCACCCCCTCCTCCAGCATGCAGCCCCATGCAAGCAAAATCACCCCCTCCTCCCCAGGCCGCCCCCCTCCAGCATGCAGCCCCATGCAAGCAAAATCACCCCCTCCTCCCCAGGCAGACTCCGAGCTCGTGCATGAACAGCCACTTACCTGATCGGTGACCCCAAAACACTCCAAATCCCGCCACGACCTCCACAGCTTCCTCCTGTCTGCCCTGCTCGGCTGGCAGCATTGGAGGAAGAGGCACCGCCCCTTCTGGTCACATGGGCATGACGTCAGCACAGGTTCTTCAGGCGGACTTGGATTTCGCCTCTGGCAGCTGCAGCCCCGGTGTGACGAGCCGCCGCGCTCACTCCTCCTCCTCCTCCACTCGGGACAAGGCGGGCTCCGGATACACACGCTGACATCTCCTGGCTACAGGCTAGTCCCGTTATCTATACCCGCCGCCGACACCGAGCATCTACGGTAAGGAGACCCCGCCGCCACACACCGACGGTATGAGGAGGAGAATGGGCGGGAAAATTTGAATTCAAACCGTCGCCACTGAGCCTACAAAAAGGGGGAGGCGAGAGAGAGCTTGTGCGCGCCTTGATTGGTCAGCCTGCGTGCGGTTGCCATGGTTATCGGTAGTTTACCAGTAGAGCTACGCTGTGATTGGCCGATAGACGGAGCAGGGGGCGGGCTGTGCTTGGAGTTCAGTCTGTGACGGTGAAACTGAGGTAAATAATAATGGCGGCCACGTGTTTTTTGTTTCTCCTTTAGGCCGGGGTCACACTGCCTTTTTGGCATAGCGTTGATGGACTGCGCTACACCGCGGTATAACGTAGTCCGATAACGCCACCATTCAGCCCCATTATGTGGCGCATCACGACGTATGCCATAAAGCGGCATGCGTTCACGATGTGCCGTCAAGCACTGACGGAGCCTCAGACGCGGGCTGCAGCGTCTGAGGCTCCGTCACCACTAGCGTTAACGCAGCCTGTCAACACTATATGTTTGTGTTAACGCTATGTGAACCTGGCCTTAGGCTGTGTTCACACGTAGCGTTTTTTTTTTCTGCGGTTTCGCGGCGATTTTAAATGCGCGATTTTGCCACAAAAAAAACAGCACCCCATGCACTCCTATGGGATTCCGCAATGCTGTGCTAATGCTACGGATTTTCCCGCTGCGGAATCGCATCGCGGAAAAATCCGCAGCATGCTCATTAATTTCGCGGGATCACGGCGATCCCGCACCCATAGGAATGCATTGTTCTGCTTACTTTCCGCATGTGGCTGTGCACACCATGCGGAAAGTAAGCAGAACATTTGCGGATGGTACCCACGGTCCGGAGGAGAGGAGACTGACCTCCGGGCTTTGGGTACCATATCCCTGTAAAAAATAGAATTAAAATAAAAAAATCGGGTTGTATTCACCTTCCAATGTCCCACACAGCGTCCCCAGGCGTCAGCGATCCACGCGGCAGCTCCCGTTCCCAGTGATGCATTGCGATGACCTTTACTGACGTGTCTCTCGAGACCGCGACGTCACCAAAGGTCATTGTCGCAAGGCATCACTGGGAAAAGGACCTGCCAGAGCATCGCGATGATCGGGAACGCTGCGCGGGACGTCGGAAGGTGAGAAAAACACTATTTTTTTTTTTTTATTATTATTTTTAACATTAGATCTTTTTACTACTGATGCCGCATAGGCAGCCTCAAGGCGAAAAGTTGGTCACACTAGTCAAACACTATGTATGACGAGTGTGACCAACCTGTCAATCAGTTCTCCAAGCGATGCTCCAGATCGCTTGGAAAACTCTAGCATTCTGCAAGATAATTACGCTTGCAAACCGCTAGTTTTTCCACAGGAAAATCGCGGGAATTTAAAATGTGGTTTTCCCGCGGAATGGAATTCCCGCAGTAACTTCCGCGGGAATTCCGTAACGTGTGCACATAGCCTTAGGCTATGTGCACATGCTGCAGATTGTCCTGCGGATTTGTCAAAATTGTTTATCTGCAGTTTAGCCTGCGGTTTCCCCCTGCGGGTTGACACCTGCCATGGAGCAGGTGCCAAACCGCAACGGAATCCGCACAAAGAATTGACATGCTGTGGTTTTGAAACCACAGCAAATCCACACGGAAAATTCTGCACAGTGTGCACTGCGGTTTTCATTTTGCACTGATTTTAATGGTACTTTAGTGCTGTACTGCTGGTACCGCAGCAGAATCCGCAGCGTGTGCACATATCCTTAGGCTGTGTACCCACGTAAGCGTTTTTTTCGCGTCTTAAGTGTTTTTCCCAGCAAAAGCGCTTCAAAAAACGCATACAAGAAGAATCCCATTCTTTTTTAACGAATTCCACAATTTTTGTGCACATGATGCGTTTTTTTCCGCGAAAAAAGCACATTGTGGAAAAAACGCAGCATGTTCATTAAGGGTGTGTGCACACTGCAGATTGTCCTGCGGAATTTTCCGCGTGGATTTCCTGCGGTTTATCTGCAGATTTTCTGCGCTTTATCCTGCTGGTTTCCCCTGCGGTTTGACACCTGTCATGGAGCAGGTGCCAAATTGCTGTGGAATCCGCACAAAGAATTGACATGCTGCGGTTTCGAAACCGCAGCAAATCCGCGCTGAAAATTCTGCACAGTGTGCACTGCGGATTTCATTTTCCATTGATTATATTGGTACTGTACACCACAGCAGAAACTGGTGCGGATCCGCAGGACCAAAACCGCTGCGGATCCGCAGCAGAATCCGCAGCGTATGCAAACACCCTAATTTTGCAGAAAAATCTGCATTTCTAACTATATTCTATGAGCAGGAGGATGCTCCTGTTAAAAAAAAAAAACGCATAAAAAATGAAAAAACGCGCATTTTTCCTGGGAAGGAGTCCGTTTTTTCTGCATACGTGGGTACATAGCCTTAAAACGGAGTTCCCACTATAAGGCTGTGTGCCCGTGTTAGCGGTTTTTAAGCTGTTTTTTTTTTCATGCAAAAACGCTTAAACGCATATATTAAGCATTCCATTCTTATGCCTTCTGCAATTTTTGTGCACCTGATGCGTCTTTTTCTGCATTAAAAACGCAGCATGTTCATTAATTTTGCGGTAAAAAATGCATTTCCAACTATATTCTATGAGACTGAGGATGCTCCAGAAAAAAAAAAAGCATAAAAACCGCGTGGAAAAAAAGCTTATTTCCTGGGAAGGAGTCCGGCTTTTAGTCAGGAATTTTCTGCATACATGGGTACGTAGCCTAAAAAAGTACACCCCTCTTATAAATAGGCATTGTATGCATGAAGTTAACATGTCCAGTATGGCTGCATAGCTCAGGTGCAGTTTACACTGATATTTTCCCATACAAGTCAAATTGTGCTTTATTATGATTGATCCTGACAGGAAACCGCGACACAGATGTGAACAGAGCTTTAGCACCTATTCACACATCGCAGTCTTACGACGGTTATTCGCTGCCGTTCTCACGTCTGATGCCAAAGCATTCTTCATTTAGTTGCGTTTTTTTTTTCGTTTGCTTTTTTTTTTTTTTTTTAAAGCTGACTGCACCGTGTGATCGTAGCCTTAGGCTGTGTACCCATGTAAGCGGTTTTTTTTTTTTTTTACGTGTTTTTACCGGCAAAAACGCTTACAAGAAGCATCCCATTCTTTTTAATGAACTCCGCACTTTATGTGCACACTGATGCGGTTTTTTCCGCGAAAAAAACGCATCGCGGTAAAAACACAGCATGCTCATTAATTTCGCAGAAAAATCCGCATTTCTAACTATATTCTTTGAGCAGAAGGATGCTCCTGTAAAAAACGCATAAAAAATCGCGCAAAAAAAAAGTGCGTTTTTCCTGGGAAGGAGTCCGTTTTTTTTTTCTGCATACGTGGGTACATAGCCTCAAGTCGGTTTCACAGAATTGTGGACTGTGATGGACAGACCAGCCAAGGGTTTGCTAACCCAACCATAACAGCCTCATAGGCCAATACACGGATGCCTACAGCCCCCCAAACACATTAAGAATAGGGTCAGCCGACGGTCTAATGTGTGGTGGGGCGCAGGCCAAAAACATGGTTGGACGTGGTACAGACAGGCCCGAAAACAGACTGCGAATCTCCCAGAGAAAAGACGCTGTCCCTTGTATCTGTCGGTATCTTTCCAGGAGCTCGGCCAAACAAGCGCTCCTCTGTATGGCTCCTGAACATACACCTTGGATGGCCCAACCATCATTCAGCCATCTAATGTGTATGGGCACACAATGTCTGGAAAGTAGCCTCCCACCCCCCAAACTCATCTGAAAAAGTGCCCAGAAAACACTCAAAAGTGTGATGGTGAGCGATCTATGTAAACATGGCCTGCTGTTCATACCATCAGTCTTTTGAGCTTTTTTTTTTTTTAAGCTTTTACTGTTTTGTTTTGTTTCCAGCTCTGAAGCGCTCTGTACTTTACCATACAAAGCAGCGTGAAGTCTCAGGCTGGTTTCACACTTGCGTTTTTTTGCGCTGTATTTTAGCGCTAAAAAACGCATGTGCTTTTTTTCCCTATATTTTGCATGGGATGCGCTTATGTGCGCATACACATGCGTTTGTATGCGTTTTTACGCGTATGCTTTTTTTGTGGTGTGCGCTCGGGCGCACAAAATGCATCCTGTTGCATTTTTTGGGCGTCCGACTTGCCTCAAAAAACCGCATGCGCGCGCAATGCGTCTTTTTTTTTTTACAGCAAGACACCCATTGTAAGTCTATGGGTGCGCATTGGCATGCTCATGTATGCGTTTTTTTGCGCATGCGTTTTTTTGTTGACCATTGGTTAGACAATGGAAGTTAGGGGTTTGGGTTAGAGTTAGGGTTAGTAGGGTTTGGTTAAGGGTTAGGATTAGTATCGTTTGGTTAGGGTTAGTAAAGTCATGGTTTGGGTTAGTGTTAATCCTAACCCTATCTTGACTTTTTTGGTGAGGCCAACTAATGTTGGAAAAAAACGCAAACGCGGTAAAAACGCATACAAATGCATAAAAACGCTGCTTTTTTTCATGCATGCGCATAAAAATGCTTGAAAAAAACCGCAGCATTTGTATGCGTTTGTATGCGTTTTTTCCATGCGTTTTTTTGCGGGAAAAACGCGCTGCAAAAAAAAAGCAAGTGTGAAAGTAGCCTTAGAAAGCAACGAAAAAGCGTATAGGAACAGAGCAACAAAAAGACAGTTCAGATGTAAAAAAAAAAAAAAACACGGCATTTTAGGAAACGTCTTCCTCGTGGAAAACCTGTCACGTCTGCAAATTGTGGCTATGGCTCATGTGCGTGTCCCCATGGCGGTCAGGTGCAGGGACCGCCTGCTATTTACATGCACTCATCCGGCCCTCGGACTGAGAAAGCAGTGGCCCCCGGGCCGCATCAAACCATCTGATGCCTGTCCTCCATTTCCCTCTGTTACCGCTATCCACATCCTAATGCAGACCGCAGTGAATGTATTGGTGGAGATGGGACTGCCATCCCCTTCTTCCACCAATGTGTGAGACAGCAGGCGTGATGTCAATTCATCCCACTCCTGCTGCTGAGAGTCAGTTCACATGAGATAGGAGCAGAGCATCGGGGGAATGGGAAGAAGGTGAGTGTGTAGTATTTTTTCTTATCTTTTTCTTTCATATGTGTATGTGATGTTTACATATACATAGTAGGCAATGTGGGTGTATGTAGGCAGTTGTATGGGGGCTCGTACCGTATATAGGATGCTGTGTGATTGCTCATACTCTGTATAGAAGGCTGCGTGGGGCTCACACTGTATATTGGAGGCTATGTAGGGCTCATACTGTAGGGAGGCTGTATTGGGGGCTCGTGCTGTATGTAGGGAGGCTGTATTGGGGGCTCGTGCTGTATGTAGGGAGGCTGTATTGGGGGCTCGTGCTGTATATGGGGAGGCTGTATTGGGGGCTCGTGCTGTATGTAGGGAGGCTGGGGGGCTCGTGCTGTATGTAGGGAGGCTGTGTTGGGGAGCTCGTGCTGTGTATGGGGAGGCTGTGTTGGGGGGCTCGTGCTGTGTATGGGGAGGCTGTGTTGGGGGGCTCGTGCTGTGTATGGGGAGGCTGTGTTGGGGGGCTCGTGCTGTGTATGGGGAGGCTGTGTTGGGGGGGCTCGTGCTGTGTATAGGGGGGCTCGTGCTGTATATAGTGGGATGTCAGCATACTTAAAGGGAACCTGTCAGCATGATTGTGCACAGTAATATACAGACAATGTCAGCTTGCTGCCGTTATACTGATTAAACTGATACCTTGGTTGATGAAATCCGTCTTAGGCTGGGTTCACACGTAGCGGAACTCTCGCGGAAATTACCGCGAGAATTCCGGAATTCCATTCCGCGGGAAAATCGCATTTTAAATTCCCGCAATTTTCCCACGGAAAAACTAGCATTTTGCAAGCGTATTTAGCTTGCAAAATGCTAGCGTTTTCCAAGCGATCTGTAGCATCGCTTGGAGAACTGATTGACAGGTTGGTCACACTCGTCAAACATAGTGTTTGACGAGTGTGACCAACTTTTTACTACTGAGGCCGCCTATGCAGCATCAGTAGTAAAAGATAAAATGCAAAAAAAAAAAAAAAATGGTGTTATTCTTACCTTCCGACGTCCCGCGCAGCCGTTCCCAGTAATCCTTTGCGAAAATGCCCGCGATGACGTCCGTTCTCGCGGGATCGCGATGTCTCGCGGTAATTCGCGATGACGTCGCGCGAATGACCGTGAGACTTCGTGATCCCGCGAGAACGGACATCATCGTGGGCATTTTCGCAAAGGATTACTGGGAACGAGAGCGTGGAGAGAAGCGGGAAGGCTGCGCGGGACGCCGGAAGGTGAGAATAACAATATTTTTTATTTTAAATTCTATTTTTTACAGGGATATGGTACCCAAAGCCCGGAGGACAGTCTCCTCTCCTCCGGACCGTGGGTACCATCCGCAAATGTTCTGCTTACTTTCCGCATGGTGTGCACAGCCACATGCGGGAAGTAAGCGGAACAATGCATTCCTATGGGTGCGGGATCGCCGCGATTCTGCAAAATTAATGAGCATGCTGCTGTTTTTACCGTGAAGCGATTCCGCCGCGGTAAAAACCGCAGCATTAGCACAGCATTGCGGAATCCCATAGGAATGCATGGGATGCTTATTTTTCGCGGTTAAAACCGCCGCGGAAACGCGAAAAAAACGCCACGTGTGAACTCGGCCTTATGGTTGTTGTTTAATCTTTATTTTCAGTTTTGTGTTAATGCACAGTAGCAGCTCGGAGATAGCCGAGCGCTGCTACGGTGCAGGCGTGGGATGCCATCTTGGAGGAGGAATTTTTTTTTTTTTTTTTCTTTTTCTTCTCCAGGCACCATTTTCAAATTGTTTTTTTTTTTTCCTAGCTGAATAACCTGAATAAAATGTATTATTGGCACATTAAACATGCGATTTTGCTGCAGAGTGGCACCTTTTTCAAGTATATACAGATATTCATTATGCAAACTAGGGGTTGGGTCAGTGACCTGTCAGCACACTGCATTATGAATATCTAATCAGAGCACCACATACACCAACCCCACCTTAGGACACGAGAATCTCATTACCTGCAAACTGAAAATAAAGATTAAAGAACAACCATAAGATGGATTTCATCAACCCAGGTATCATTTTAATCAGTATAACGGCGCCAACCTGACACTGTCTGTAGGTTACTGTGCACAGTCCTGCTGACAGGTTCCTTTTATCCATGGCTACCTCCAAAGAAACATGTGCTGTCCTCATTGCATCAAAAGGGCTTTACAGGCAATGACATTGCTGTTTGTAAGATTACCCCTAAATCGATTATATATCAGATCATAATGAACTTCAAAGAGAGAGGTCTGATTGCTGTGAAGAAGGCTTTTGGGCCTCTTAATGAAGTGCAGCAAGTGCCAGGACCATCTCCTAAAGAGGATTCAGTTATGGGATCAGTCCAACACCAGAGCTTGCTCAGGAAAGACAGCAGGAAGTTATCAGTGTATCTACACAAACCGTGAGACAAAGGCTTTTGGAGGCTTTGCCTGGTGTCAAGAAGGGCTGCAAAGAAGCCAAACATCAAGGACAGACTGACATTCTGCAACATTTACAGGGATTGGACTTCAGAGGACGAGGGTTAAGTTAATTTCTTTGACGAAGCCCCCTTCAGACATCTGAAAAAATGATTTTCTGGAGATGAAAAGGTGAGAGCTACCATGAGTCCTGTGTTATGCCAACAGTAAAGCCTCCTGTGATTATTCATGGGTGGGGTCTTTTCATCCACCATTTTCCCTAAGAACGCTGAATAAATAATGGGATCTACGCATCCTCCAACGATCCAGGAACAATTTGGGGTTGAACAATGTGTGATGAACATTGTGTTTTCCACCATAATGGAGACAACATCACAAGGCAAAAGCAGTAACTAAGTGACTCTGGGAACAAAACATTGACATTTTGGGTTCATGGCCAGTATCCTCCAAAGATCTCAATCCGATTGAGAACCTGTGGTCAATCCTCAAAATGATAGAAATTGTGATCAACACCAAGCACTGATTAGGCAAGAACGGGCGGTCATCAGTCAGGGTTTTGCCCAGAAACTGATATCCAGCTGCCAGGGGGCAAAGAACAAAGTTCTGGAGAAATACGGGGCGACCCTGTAAATATTGAGTGTTTTATATAAATTTTATGTGTCTGTCAATAAAAGATTAAAAACTTACGAAATGCTAATAATTGTACTTCGATAACCAGAGAAACGTCCGATGAAACGATCGGAAATACTGAAGCGGCAAAGTGTATGAAACCCACAATTTGTTAGTCAGAAAACTTTGTTTGGTGTTCTTGTTTTAAACTTTTTTTTTTTTGTAGACCACTCCAGATCGTTTCCACCTCCATATTCACATTTACGATACAATGATGCGAAAACGAATGCAGGACTATTTGGAGGTTAGTCGGGAGATTGTCAAAGTCATGGTGTCGGACAACGCTCCAGCCATCCTGAAGAAGAGCCTTGACTCACAAGAATGCATGATTGATTCTCTTATAGAGACGGAGAGCGAGATGTCGGATCTCCTCAGAGGTACTGTGTCCTGTTCAGCTCTATCACCCTTAACATCATAGTAGATTATACAGAATGGGTAATACAGGCCTAAAATTATATCCTAATTAATTGCACACTTTTAGATTTCTTGTCTGTAGAAGAAGATGTAGCTCAGACCCTTCTGGAAACAGAAGAAACGAAGCAGAAAACCTTCTCCAAACTAGGGAAGATTGAGCAGGAGCTGCAGGCTGCATGTGACAAAAATGCCTCCCTGGAAAGCGACATTAAATATCCTTTCGGTCATAAAGGGTGATCTTAAATTTCAATAATCCGACATGGGTCAAATATAAATCCAACAAAAATGCCCAAAACAGTACAAATATCCTTCATATGTATATATAGAGAGGAGACTATGCCATAGAAATAGCTGATCACTATTGTGGAAACCGTAGTGTGAAAAAACAGATTACCACTAGATGGCATAGGATATAAAAATATTCTTTATTAACAACATTTTAAAAACAAGATAACAAGAAGAGGTACATGAGTCAGGAATGATAAAAAAGGGACTATTCAGCCATAGGAAACCACTCAGAAATAAATGCAGACCCAATGTGTACCTGTTGTAACATACCCTACTAAACACCATACAGGAGTTAAATAGTGAGCATGCATTATACCCCAATATTAATTAGTGCCCATATGGCATACAGTTGTCTAGGATATGCCGCTACCAGTAACAAATACTGAAATAACGATACCACAATGATCCAAGTGGACATTTCATATTAACATGGTTTGGAAAGGGCATGAAAACATACCAGAGGTCTGCTGGGTGGAATTCCTCGGACGTCCCTCTGCCCCTAACACACGTTTCGCACTGCTTCTTCGGGAGGCGTCCTAGACAATTGTATGCCATATGGGTGGTTTCCACAATAGTGATCAACATGGGTCAAATATAGTCAGATTACAAATTAAAGGGAACCTGTCATGTCTCCACACGACATGTTCTCTTTAGCGTTTACATTTCAATACTCCAGCAACATAGTTTTTCAAGGAGGGTGATATGGTCACATGTTTTTTTTTAGGATATGTCCACATGACATCTTCTGCAGATGGATTCCGCTTAAAGTCTGCCTAGAAAAGCGCGGCAATAGAAATGAACATAGTGCACAGAAATCTCGAGGCGACATCTCTGTGCAATTTCTTTTAACTTCTTTTAATCACTACTGAGTTCGGAAACTATGAAGCAGATACAGGAAAGTAACATGGTCGCTATAGAGAAGCAGCTACGTCTAGATAGTCAGCGAACCAAAGATGTTGTGCAGACATAGACTTAAAGTAATCCAGGATAGCAGAGTTAAACAAATCGAACGTGTTGAATTTTATGAACTTGTCAGGACCCAGCGATTTCGAAAAACTTGAGATTCATTTTACACAAAGTAGAAGATTAGTGCAGATGCATTTAGGCCTGTCTGGTTTGTATCTGAATTTTTTGGAGGATTTTTTTTCTTCTTTTTGAGGTTTTCATGTTGGAGTAGGACTGGCAAGTGTAGGGAACTACGAAGTAGAAGAAAGCATCGGCCGGAGAAGACTCCTATGATCTCAAGCACAGCCTTGCGGGTGTCCTCATAATATACATGGTATAGCACAGCCAATCAGGAAAGACTGAATAAACATTACAGAGATCACTTGGACATTAGTAAGACAGTGTTTGCGCTAAACGGGATTTTTTTTTATTTTCTGGAGTATAAATGGTTCTATTAGTGACTTTTATGTTTGCGTCTTATTCGTTATTTAGTATGCGTGTTTTTTTTTACTGTAGCTCTACTTGGTTTTGACTTTTCATTATCTGATATGATATCTAATTCACCATGTGAGATTTTTCAAAATGTCGCAACATTTTTTGAGCAGTTTTGCTCCATTATTCTGCCGGAAGTACAAAATCTGGCTTCTTTTTTTTTTTTTTTGTAAACTTGATCGTTAGTGTGCGGCACTTTATCGTGTGACTTTTTGTACTAAGAAGGAAGAAAAAGGTTAAAAAAAATAAGCTTTTGATTTTGAGAATTCAACAACTTGCGTGCCCCATTTTAAAAAAAAAATTGCCGCAAAAAAGTATGAAGGCAAGGGGGAAAAAAAGTCCATTAAAAATAATAAAAAAAAAAAACTGGTGACTCGGGACCCAGGAGAATTGCAAGCTAAGAGTCTGACTGAAATAGCTGTGTAGTATTTGCCATTCTTTTGAATATGTAGAACAATAGTCAGTCATTGAATGTCCAGTTTAGTCTGTTTTCCTCAACGCCAGAACATTTCTGCAGAAGGAGCTTCAGGAGGTGAAACTGCTGGAAGATGAAATTGCTGAGGTGGAGAGAGAGGCTCAGGAGGACACTACGGTGATTATTCCTTCAGCGCTGTAAGTATTGCTAACTCTTCTCTGCGGTGCCGTATGCAGCCGGTTAAGCCAGAGATATTGGGGGAACATCTACCACTGCATTTGCACCATTTTTTTTTTTTTTTTTTTATTTTTTTTCCACCATCGTAAAGCATGCATAAAAAGCCACCTTTTAGCACAAATTTCTACATTAGCATGCTGCTTTTGAGACATTCGTCTCCAGTTCTCTGATATTAAGAAGCTTACTAATTTTTAACCTAATTACAGTTTTCCAAACATCTGGATTTACGGTATTCAGTATGGAGGATGAGCGCTATTTGCAGAAATCCCCACACTTACAGTCTTGGCTGCTACCAGTGAGGTCATTAATGGTTGTCTGAGGAATGTTCTTGAGCATGGAAATCGTCAAGATCCGCTGCTGGCAGCTCCTGTGCAACTGCTGATCAATGATGTCCGAGATGTCTCCTATTGAGCACAAGTCCCGAGACGCCGCAGGCCATGGTGGCACGTTTAGGCTACACAAGTTGCTCACTGTAGCGCCAGTGGCCTTGCGTTCTCTTGTTTAAAAAACGGCACCCGGGCCACCTTAACGTTCCCTCGTGAAGGGCTGTTCATGGCGTTCCCATGTGATCTCCAGAACAAACTGTTGGAATCATTGCTTACATGACAAAAAGCTGGATTCATTTTTGAAGAAGATAGACCTCCATTGCCGTCTAGCTCTGCACCATATAAGCCTTCGAGGTCAGTGGAGGGCCTGTAGCCGGACATCTGGCTCGTAGCCCGACATCTGGCTCGTAGCCCATTGTCGTGCAGACTTCTTCAGATTAGGCATGACATGTGACATCTAATTTCACTCATAGTACTGAAAGGATCACTGCATATCATTACTTTAATCTGAAGCGACCATTAGGACAACGCCATAAAGAGATCTTCATGTTGGAGTGTCACCCCCGGGATTATGGTATGGGGTGACATAATGTAGAGTAGCTGAGCCCCTCTATAGTCTTCAATCCTGACATTTATTTGGTCCTGGAGCTTTCTCCAAATGGTCACAGGAGCCAAGACCAGGCCACATGCTGTACACTCTACTGTGAGCAGCCTACGTGGCCTATAAGTGCGGAGATTTATGCTTGAGGAGCTCAGACTCCATCCTGAATAAATCCAGATGTTTTAATAATTTTGTTTCCATTTTTCATCATTTACAGATCAGTAACACGTCGGTGGACATTAGGGCACTTCTAAAGGTTTTGTTATTTGATTATATTTAAAAAAAATCATGATCTACAGGTGCCCACTCTTTTATTAATAAAAAGGGCAGCCTCAGATTGGTAACAGGCACTCTTTAAAAAGTAGTATGCGCCAAATTTATCATAAAGTTGCAACATTTGATAAATATGGATTTGCGGAGTTGAAGAGGGCACACTGATGAGACTCGAATTTACATTTTTTATAAATATGGACCATTGTACCTGCTGTGTCCACTAGAGGGAGCTCAGCTCATCTGGATTTACTGTATATACGGTAATTTACAGAACGTGTAATAATAACCTGTGTGCTGTGAGCGACCCCTGTGGCAGAATAAAGGAGATTTATTTCTAATAAAGGCATATTGTGAAAGTAATCCAAAGATTTTTGGGTTTAAAAATGAAATTATGTATTCCTATCAAAGATAATTCCACGGGATAAGTTGAAGGGGTGATCCCATCTCAATATGTAGTAGGTATGATAATATTAGCAAATGCCTCCAATTAGAATTGTAGTCTTTTTCCCTTGAATAGGATCTGATACGCAGCTCTCAACAGTGGCCATATACAGTGTACAGGGCTTTTCAGTACAGCCTGGGCCAGGATTTAGATCTGGAGCTGATAACTGATGGGTGGGGAATGGGATGCTTGGGGTCGGACCCCACTGATCTGATATTGATGACCCTTCCTCTGTATAGATCAGTACCATTATCTCTGACAATTTCTTTAAAATACGATTGCTCAGAGATGGAAGAGGATCTTGTTATGCGCGAACATGTTTTCTCCTGTTTTCTTTGCAGGTATTTGGCAAAGCTCTTCCACTCAGTAACCAAGATTGATTGGGATTACAATTGTGACTCAACACTAATCAAAGGCAGTATCCTTCCATCTGATATGCTTGGTTTACCCCATTAATATTCTACGTACGGTATTTTCTCAGTATAGCAAGGCTGGCAGTTCCAAACACTGAAAGATCTCCTCCCTAGGTGAATACTTTTGCTTCTCGTGGGAAATATTGGGACATCATGGCATAATCATTGTTACTGTGATTCTCGGCAATTGTAATGTCGCCCTCTCCCTGAGGCACAGTTATATCACGATTATGCCTCGGCGACCTGAGTATTTCCCTAGGGGCCCATTTAGATGAGATGGTCATCGCCATTAATGGAGGCAATTGGCCTGACCGTAATGTTGTAACGACGCATGCACTGATCTGATCCTTCACTGGATCTGTGAGTGCCTATCGATCTCGACAACATCATTCACACTCCTTGATGGCTTGCTAGTGTCCTGCTCACCATGACATGATATAAAGGCAGTAAAAATCAGGGCCGGGATGGAGGCTCCTCCAATATGGTGGCTGAGGTTTATACTCCTTCAAAAGAGAAGACAGTGACAACTGCAAGCAGCTAAACTGGAGCGGTTCACGTGCTCTGCAGCAATTCTGCCATCCATGCCGCAGGAGGACACCGAAGCGGCTGGTCTTTCTGATCTGGAGGACACTGAGGTAAAATTGGCCTCTGAGCATGGTGTTATTATGGTGCCCGTAACACAGGGACAACATGCACAAGAGGCAGAGTGAGTCTGGTGGGAGAACAAATCTGATTTTACATGGGTTGAATTGTTTTTGCATGTCCTCCTTTCAGCAAGTGCACAGTTGTCATTTTTTTCAAATTTATATGTGGCTGTTCCAGGTGAATATTGATATGGGGCCATGGAGAAGCCTTTTTATTCCTGCTCCAATTTTTCCTCAACATTTGTTACTACAGTTTTTTGATTGTTACTCACCCGTTCTGGCGTTTACCCATTGGGCAGTGCTCTACTCCCTTGCACTGTCTTATCCTTATGTTTTGGTACCAACACATGAAAAAACTAATGCGCGTCAGTAAGGAGCTCTCCCGCAGAGGCTGCAGGAATATCAGTGCTCCACTGTTTGAAGGGGGTGCGGTTTTCTCAACTGCTGAGGCTGCTGTAAGACCCTGAAGCAGCAGTTTCCATAAGAAGGGCATGGACTGTTATAGGAAAATTCCTTTAGAAAATGAAAAATTCTGAAGAATAAAGTTGGAACAAAGTTTGTGGGTCCATTTTATAAGATTTCTTTTGTTACTTCACATCTTATGTTACATGGCCCTCAGGATAACTTTGTAGTGTGCATTTTTTTCATGTCATCCACACTATTTCCTTAACTGGAGCTAATTTTCAGTCCACTACGGCGGAGAGATCGCTCAGCCTATCAGCATCGACAGCGCTCAGCATTCGAAGATCTTCATCTGTGATTATCTATGGAGCCTTATGTCTACAGAGTGGTGACGCTGAATGTAAATCTTATTTATACCCTTATTTGTTTATATGTTATGTTGCCTTCAGCCATTTAAAATTCTTTAATATTATTTTTCTTTTGTAAATAAATAAAATATAATTTTTTTTTCTCCATTCTGTCTGTTTACTTGAGAAAAAAAAAATATTTATTTGAAAGCTAGTGTGTATCTCTTTTACATAAGTTTTTGAAATGGTACTTAAGGGTCCCGTTACATTTAGCGATGCACAAGCGATCCCGACAAAGATGCGACCTGGTCAGGATCGCTGGTGCATCGCTAAATGGTCGTTAGTGAGCTGCCAAACAGGCAGATCTCACCAGTGACGCAGCAGCGATAAGCGATCCGTCGGCGGTCGCTGTTACCTGTCACACCGCAGCGATGATGACGACTTCTGCCTGCGTCCATGCGTCGCTAGTCGGCACCAGCGGGACACCAACGAGGAAAAAATGGCCCAGGCACTTCGAGCGCGATCAGCGATATCCAGCGGGGGGGGCCGGTCGGAGGTATGTGTCACACAAAGCGAGATCGCTAGCGATATCGCTGTTGCGTCACAAAATCGGTGACGCTTTAGCGATATCGCTAGCGATCTCGCTATGTGTGAAAGGCCCTTTACCCCCCCCCCCCCCCCCCCCAAGCCTGTTTTCACTTTCATGACCAGGCCAAATTTTACAATTCAGACCACTGTCATTTTATGTGGTAATAACTCTGAAATGCTTCAACGGATCCGACTGACTCTGAGACTGTTTATTCATGATATATTGTACTTCATGATAATGGTGAAATTTGTTCAGTATGACTTGAGGTTATTTGTGAAAAAAATCGTACATTTGGTGAAAATTTTAGGAAATTTTTCAAACTTTTTTAATTTCTATGCCCTTAAATCGGTTATGTCAACCAAAAGTAAATAAATAACAGACAGGGAAAATGACTGGATGCCATTTTGGAAACTAAACCCCTCAAGGAATGTATCTCGATGCGTGGTGAGCACCTTAATCCCCCAGTTGCTCCACAGGAGTTTATAATGTAGAGCTGTGAAAATAAAAAAAAAAAAATATTTTCCCCACAAAAATGTTTTGGCCCCAATTTTTTTTTTTTTTTTTATTTTCACGAGGATAGCAGGAGAAAATTTAAGCCAAAATTTTTTTGTGCAATTTCTCCTGAGTACGCAGATACCCCATATGTGGGGGGGAAACTACTGTTTGGGCGCACGGCAGGGCTTAGGCCGGTTTCACATTAGCGCATTTTCAGCGCGCGCACGGCCGGGGGTAGCTCCGCCCCCGATCCGGCTCTCTGCCCGGCGTGCCCGCCCCTTCCTTGTAGCGCCGCCTCCTAGCGGACAGCGGCGCCTGCGATCGGCGCACCCTATCTTTAGCATAGGGTGCGCCGATCGTGCGCAGGCCGTGCGCTAGTTGCACTTTTGACGGTGCGCCGTGCGCGCCAAAATCAAACTTTTCGGATTTTGGCGCGCACGGCGCACCGTCAAAAGTGCGCAGCGCAGGTCAAAGCGCAACTAGCGCACGATCGGCGCACCCTATGCTAAAGATAGGGTGTGCCGATCGCAGGCGCCGCTGTCCGCTAGGAGGCGGCGCTACAAGGAAGGGGCGGGCACGCCGGGCAGAGAGCCGGATCGGGGGCGGAGCTACCCCCGGCCGTGCGCGCGCTGAAAATGCGCTAATGTGAAACCGGCCTTAGAAAGGAAGGAGTGACATTTTGGAACACAGACTGTGATGTAATGGTCTGCGGGTGTCATGTCACGTTTAGAGAGCCCCTGATGTGCCTAAACAGTAGAAACCCACCACAAGTGACCCCATTTTGGAATTTACAGTATCTAGATGTGTGGTGAGTACCTGAAACCTCCAGAATTTTACAGCGTTGATCTGTAAAAATTAAAAAAAACCACAAAGCTTTTAGCTCCAATTTTTTTTCATTTTTACAAGGATACCAGGAGAAAATGGACCCCAAAATGTTGTGCAATTTCTCCTGAGTATACTGATACCCCATATGTGGTCAAAACTACTTTTATGCTATGTGCACATGTTCGGAATTCTGCAACTCCCTGCGACGGGAAATATGCACGCGGAATTGGCATGCGTATTCCCGCTAAACACTAGCGTTTTGCAAACGTAATTAGCTTGCAGAATGCTAGTGTTTTTCAAGAGATCTGTAGCATCGCTTGGAGAACTGACAGGTTGGTCACACTCGTCATACATAGTGCTAGTAGGAAAAAATGAACCTCAGTTTGTTGTAAAAATTTCTGCTGAATGCGCCAATACCCTACATGTAATCGGGAAATACTTTTCAGGCACAGTGCAAACCTAGGAAGGGAATAAGTACCATATTATAGTACAGATTTTACTGTTCTGGTTTGCAGGTGCCATGACCCGCTGGGAAGAGCCCTTGAGGTGCCAGAACAGCAGAACCCCCCCCCCCCGCCATAAGTGACCCCATTTTACAAACTATACATCTCAATGAATTCATCTAAGGGTACAGGGATCATATTGACAGCACAAGTGTCACAGAATCTTATACCACTGGGCAGTGAAGAAAAATATAATTACATTTTTACCACCCAAATTTTGTTTTAGCCTCAGATTTTACATTTTCACAGGTAACTGGCCACTTGCTATAATGAGGCAGCAGAGTTATTCTGGCCTCTGTTCAGTGGTCTCCTTTTCAGAAGTGCACAAAACTGTGGCAGACCGTGCTGTTAAAACTGACGCAGCTGGAACACAGGCCAGGTGCCATCTACAGTGCCTCCAACTACCTCATAGGGAATCTTCTGCCAGGGGTTCTGTCTGAATCACGGAGAGTGCAGGATAAGTGTGAGCGAAGCCTTACTGCAATCTTTGGGAGGCAGAATGAACAAATCAACAGGTGAAGAATTGGTTATATTTATGTTTTACGCGGTTTCCCAGGCGTCTTTAGTCTTCAAGTCGGTGCGATTACAGTAATACCAGATTTATAGCTTTTTTTATGTTTGGCTGCTGTCACACACTAAAGACACTTTTTTTTTGGCAAAAACAAGTTTTGCGTCGCCATATTTTGATAGCTATAAAAGCTGTAAAATTAATAAGGCAGTCTTATTCTTTGGGTCAGTACGATTACATGACGTGCCAGTGCCACATTTAAAATTTTTTTTTATGTTTTGGCGCTTTTACACAAACAATTTTTTATAGAAAAAATAATAATTTTTGCATTGTTTTATTCTGAGAGCTATAAAAATTTTCCAGTAATGGAGCTGTATGGCAGCTTGTTTTTTGCAGGACAAGATGTTTTCAGAGATCCCATTTTTATTTACATTCGTCTTTTTGATCGCATTATATTCCACTTTTTTTTCGGTGGTATGATGATAAAGCATACATTTTTTTTTTTTTTTTTTACGGTGTTCACTGAAGGGGTTAGCAACTCGGACCGTTTTATAGGTCGGGTCATGTATTTTTAAACTGTCAGTGCTATACTGACATACAAGCTTGATACACCATGCTCTGAACCTGATGTAATAAGCTTGCTAGCTCTGGTGACGACATCGGATCCTCATGGCAACGATCAAGCCCCGTGATGATGACGCGGGGGCCGACAATTGGAGAGCAGAGGGGCATCACTCTCTCTGCTTGCCTTCTAAATCCTGCGATCACTATCGATCTCAGCATTTAGCAGGTTAAACTGCCGGGAGCGGTATGGACAGCGCTGCTGGCAGTGAGTGCCGGGTGTCAGCTGTCATATCAGATGAACATCCGGCTGCGATCTTCAATGTGCAGCTCCTGTGCGTGTAAACTTGTCTGAACGTATCCATACATCCAAGGTCGGTAAGTACCTACCGACCTTGATGTATGGATACGTCCAAGGTCATGAAGGGGTTAAAGGGTTTCTCAGAAAATACATAACGTTTTGTTTTGCAAGATAATCACTAAAGAGCTGGAGCTTGCATGGGTGCTCAGGTAAGAGGTGGCTCACAGTGCTGTGCATCCTGTAAATCTGATGTAAGGCTAGAGATACTAGGAGTGCTGAGGAAAGAAATGGCTGCTCACACTGCTGTCCTCCCTATCGATCTGATCTAATACTGGAGATACCAGGGATGATGAGTTAAGAAGAGTCTGTTCGCACTGGTGACCATCCCATCTGATGTAATACTGGAGATACTCGAAGTGCTGAGGTAAGAAGAGGCTGCTCACATTGCTGTCCACCCTGTCTTTCTGATCTAACACTGGAGATATCATGTGTGCTGAGGTAAGAAGAGTCTGCTCACACTGCTGTCCCCCCTGTCTCTGATATAACACTGGAGATACCAGGGGTGCTGAGGTAGGACAGGTTTCAGTTAGATTAAAACAAAGGCAGCAATCGTAATCCTAGACAAAAATTACGAAGCAAATGTATTTAGCAAGTTATCAATGGTGATATTTTGATAATTTTTTTTCAGCAATTTCTGGAGCACTCCTGATGACATGAGTGGATACGTTTTGTTATACTGTATATTCTAGTATTGTGCCACCTCCCCTAGGCCAATATAAATGTTAGGTACACAATGTTCCCGATTTGATGAAAAGATGAATGTTTTACTTGATTTGTTAAAGGACAATTATATTTTATACTTCGCAATGTTAACCCCTTCACTACCAAGGGTGGTTTGCACGTTAACTACCGGGCCAATTTTTACAATTCTGACCACTGTCCCTTTATGAGATCATAACTCTGAAACGCTTCCGTGGATCCCGGTGATTCTGACATTGTTTTCTCGTGACATATTGTACTTCATGTTAGTGGTAAAATTTCATTCATATAACTTGCGTTTATTTATGAGAAAAACGGAAATTTGGCGAAAATTTTGAAAATTCCGCAATTTTCCAACTTTGAATTTTTATGCCCTTAAATCACAGAGATATGGCACACAAAAAAGTTAATAAGTAACATTTGCCACATGTTTACTTTACATCAGCACAATTTTGGAACCAAAATTTTTATTTGTTAGCAAGATATAAGGGTTAAAAGTTGACCAGCGATCTCTCATTTTTGCAACATCATTTTATTTTTACGGACCACATCACATTTGAAGCCACTTTGAGGGGTCTATATGATAGAAAATACCCAAAAGTGACACCATTCTAAAAACTGCACCCCTTAAGGTGCTTAAAACCACATTCAAGGAGTTTATTAACCCTTCAGGTGCGTCACAGGAATTTTTTGAATATTTAAAAAAAATTAACATTTAACTTTTTTTCACAAAAAAAATTACTTCAGGTTCAATTTTTTTTATTTTACCAAGTGTAACAGGAGAAATTGGACTGCAAAAATTATTGTGCAATTTGTCCTGAGCACGCTGATACCTGATATGTGGGGGGGAACCACTGTTTCGGCGCATGGCAGAGCTCAGAAGGGAAGGAGCGCCGTTTGACTTTTTCATTGCAAAATTGGCTGGAATTCTGATCGGACGCCATGTCGCGTTTGGAGAGCCCTTGATGTACCTAAACAGTGGAAACCCCCCACAAGTGACCCCATTTTTGAAACTAGACCCCCTAAGGAACTTATCTAGATATGTGGTGAGAACTTTGAACCCACAAGGGCTTCACAGAAGTTTATAATGCACAGCGGTACAATTAAAAAATCATATTTTTTCCACAAAATGATCTTTTCACCCCCAATTTTTATTTTCCCAAGGGTAATAGGACCCTAAAAGTTATTGTGCAATTTGTCCTGAGTACACTGATGCCCCATATGTGGGTGTAAATGACTATTTGGGCACATGGCAGAGCTCGGAAGGCAAGCAGCGCCATTTGACTTTTTTGGCTGGAATTGAGATCAGACACCATGTCGCGTTTGGAAAGCCCCTGATGTACCAAAACAGTGGAAACCCCCCACAAATGACCCCATTTTGGAAACTAGACCCCCCAAGGAACTTATCTAGATGTGTGGTGAGAACTTTGAACCTCCAAGTGCTTCACAGAAGTTTATAACGCCCAGGCGTGAAAATAACAAAAAATTTTTTTTCCACAAAAATGATATTTTTGCCCCAAATTTTTATTTTCCTAAGGGCAACAGGAGAAATAGGACCCCAAAAGTTGTTTTGCAAATTGTCCTGATTAGGCTGATACCCCATATGAGGGGGTAAAACACTGTTTGGGTGCATGGCAGGGCTTGGAAGGGAAGGAGCACCATTTGACTTTTTCAATGCAGAATTGGCTGGAATTGAGATCAGATGCCATGTTGCGTTTGGAGAGCACCTGATGTGCGCAAATAGTGGAAACCCCCAATTCTAGCCCTAACACTAACCCTAGCCCTAGCCCTAACCCTAATGGGAAAATGGAAATAAATACATTTTTTAAATTTTATTATTTTTCCCTAACTAAGGGGGTGATAACGGGGGGTTTGATTTACTATTTATGGCGGTTTTTATGTTTGACAGCTGTCGCACGCTAAAAGAAGCTTTTTATTGTAAAAATAGTTTTTGCATCACCACATATTGAGAGCTATAATTTTTCCATATTTTGACCCACCGAGTCATGTGAGGTCTTATTTTTTGCGGGACGAGTTGACGCTTTTATTGGTATCATGTTCTGGCATGTGACATTTTTTGATCGCTTTTTATTTCGTTTTTTGGGACGCAGAATTTACAAAAACCAGCGTTTCATGAATTTCTTTTGGGTGGTGCGTTTACGCCGTTCCGGGTGCGGTAAAATTTATAAGGCGGTTTTATTCTTCGGGTCAGTACGGTTACAGCGACACCTCATTTAGGTCGTTTTTTTATGTTTTGGCGCTTTTATGCAATGAATACAATTTTATATAAAAAATAATTATTTTTGCATCACTTTATTCTGCGAGCTATAACTTTTTTATTTTTTCGCTGATGATGCTGTATGGTGGCTCATTTTTTGCGGGACAAGATGACGTTTTCAGCGGTACCATGGATATTTATATGCGTCTTTTTGATCGCGCGTTATTGCACTTTTTGTTCGGCGGTATGATAATAAATCATTATTTTTTGCTTCGTTTTTTATTTTTATTTTTTAAGGGGTTCGCTTAAGGGGTTAACTATTGGGACAGTTTTATAGGGCGGGTTGTTACGGACGCGGCGATACCAAATATGTGTCCTTTTATTGTTTTTGTTTTTTTGTTTTTTTTATTTCCAAAAAATGAATTTATTGGGGAATATTTTTTTTTTTTTTTTTTTTTAATTTATTTGGCGATTTTTTTTTTTAATTATTTTTACACTTTTTTTTTTTTTTTTTTTACTTTATTACAATGTCCCATGGGGGACATCACTGTCCTGTGACAGATCGCTGATCTGTCACATCACAGATCACTGTGACAGATCAGCGATCTGTCACAGGTACTGCACAGGCTTCCTCATGCCTGCGCTTTGCAGGCACTGAGGAAGCCAGCTTCCTGCAGGCCCCCGGAGGTCCCCGTCGCCATATTGGATCCGGGGACCTGCAGGAAAGGAGTCCCCCGCAGCAGCGCTGCACATTGCGCTGCCGTGGGGGGCTCAGGGAAGCACGGAGGGAGCCCCCTCCCTGCCGATGCTTCCCTTTAACCCCCGGTACACCGAGATCGTGTTTGATCGCGGTGTGCAAGGGGTTAACGTGTCGGGGGCGGTCCGTGACCGCCCCTGACACATTGTGCCGGGTGTCAGCTATGATAATTAGCTGACACTCGGCCGCGATCAGCGGCGCTCACCACGTGGGCGCCGCTGATCGCGATGACGTAATATTCCGTCCATGGTAATTAGGTCCATGGTCACATGGACGGAATATTACGTCAATTGTAGGTAAGGGGTTAATGTCCGGTTTTGTGTTTTCTCATTTTAATTCCTGAACATCATTACAGTCCGGCTAATGGAGCTGGAGGAAGTGAAATTTCAGTCATTTCCTCAGCGCTTTGAGTATTGCTGCTGTCTCCAGTGCTACATGAAGGCGCTAAACCAGATGTTGTACCATTAGACACCACTAGAGGCAGCGCAACGTATGTATATTTATTGTATATTACTGTAATTGAACTGTATAGTAAATCCATTGTAAGCTCCCGCTGAAATTAGAAAAATGGAGCTCACATAATCATTGATCCTAAGAAATGAGTACAACTAGCTGAGGATTATCCCCTGCTCATGTAGGCTAGCACATCAAATATTTGGACACATATACTTGACAACTTTTTATTTTTCTTTCTCGAGAGCTATACATTGATGTTAATGCTGGATGAATTAATACATTATTAATTTATACATTTTCAATATATACATATATATACATAAATGTACAGCATTTTATTCCCACTGTGGGATCTGTAATGGTATGAAACTACATAGACACATAAGAACTGTATGGTCAGGTCCTTAGGATGGGATCGAGCAGTATGTTGCCTTGTTTGCACGCACCTGCCTGTTCTCTGTCGAGAATAACACCGACTTCGGTAGAATAATGCTACACTTGTCCCCAGACGCGATGATTAAATACGTCACAAGAGACACATAATTGGCCCTAATTGATGACAATAATTATAGTGTGGTACTGATGATAGGGTTGCACCTATAAAGAAGGCTTTACTTGGCACAGTTTGTCCTGGTTTCAACAAGTTTGCCCATATCATTCACCAAAACGCTGGCTGTTGTAAGTCAAGATCTCTGCAAAGATGGCAAATCGTTCAAGTTTGGAAGCAATTGTTTTTCTCCAAAAAAAGTAACAAAACAAAACTCATGAAATGATTAAGTCTTTTTATATGGGCTGATTTCGACCTGTTAACGAGCGCTGATGGGCTGTATACAAGTTGATAGACACTGGTTTACATATGCCAGTGAAAACTATGATAATTCTGTGTCCATACAGCATCATATCAGCAGCACCTCATTTACATGAGGAGTGGTGTTCCCTACAACAAAGATTTTTATGGCGGAATAAACCAATCCCCTTTTATAAAAATTTTGTTAGTCGGGTGATTGATGTCATGTTTACATGTGCCAATTGTCAGCTTTCAACCTTTTTTCCAGAGGCCTACTTTAATGACCAGCTTTGTGAAAAGCAGTCATCAATACATGGCTCATATGTAAAGAAATAAACTCAATGGCAGAAACAATATGTTCGCCCTTTTTCATATTTCATTCCCGGCAAAGCTTCATATCATTCTATGCCCCTTTCCTGAGATAGAAAGCCATGGAGGTTGACTGTCCTCCATTGTTACTCTTTAGCTATGCGAGAAAAGTGGCAAAACTCAGTGTTTCATGCAAGGTACCTGTGGAAAGCCTTACCAAACCCATTGAAAAAATTTCCAGACCAGTCGAGTTATCGATCCCCATCTATGGCCAACATGGCGTTTGTAACATGCAGATTGCTCACGGGTTGCGATCAGCTTTTGTACTGATTATAAAGTTGAACGATAATTACGTAAACTCGATACCATACAGCAAACTTGTGCCTATTTCACTGAAACCTATCGTCCATTCTCTTGATTTCAAAGGAATAGATTTTTCGTCAATACCTTTCAATATATTTTATATTTTCCTGTTCATGTTGGAAGGGATATAAAGGAGGGGGCAGATAGTTCCCTTTTTACATGGTTTTTGACCATGACTTGTCTCAGTACTTTTTAGTGGCCACTAGAGACTTGATTGGCGTGGGAGTCCTATTTCCAGAAGACATTGTTGTCTCCAAACCCTCCTGCTTGTGGGAGGACTTTTCAGATTTGCTCGTGCTTCTTTCAATGACTGGAAAGAATCCAAATCTCCCTCTGGTTTCTCCATCCTCGTTGACAAAGCAGAAGAAGCAGACCAACCTGAGAATGGCTCTTCTAATGTCCCTGCTGGTCAATGTGTAGATGATTGGATTTAGAAGAGAATTTATCATGGCCAGTCCAAGAAAATAATCTGCTTTAAGAAGGACAGGGCATGCATTGACCTCACATGACACATCAAAGAGAAGGAGGATGAAAAGAGGAAGCCAACAGCCAATGAAGGTTCCTACCACAATAGTAACAGTCTTTAACAGAGCCATATATTTTTGGGACTTTTTCAGTGCTCCCTTTCGCAGAGTGCCCAGCCTTTGACTATTCAGCTTAACAATCCTATATATGCGTAGATAGAGGACCACGATGGAGATAAGGATGGCCAGAAAGATGGTAATGCAAAACAATATATAATCCTTGGAATAAAGGGGTAGGATTGTAGAGCAGGAAGGAAGATTTCTGATACAGTTCCATCCCAGTATTGGAAGAACCCCCAACAAGATTGAAAGAAGCCAACTTACTCCTACAAGTAAGGCCATCCGTCCCTGTTTGTCTCCACTGTAGAGTTTCATACGAACCATGGTGATGTGACGTTCTATGGCAATAGCAAGGAGGCTGAAGATCGAAGCAGTCAATGTAACAAAGACACCACCCTCCCTAACAAACCACATAACAGGGGTGAGTCGGAGTGTGTTGGCCCCCGACAACACAATATTAACCATGTAGGCTACTCCAGCCAGAAGGTCTGACAAAGTCAAATTGCCAAGGAGGTAGAACATAGGTGAATGAAACTTCTTGTTGCGCCATAGAGCCAAAAGTACAATGAGGTTCTCCAGAACGATGAGGACGCATACCACCAAAAAGACCACAGCCTCGGCTTTTAGTCCACCCTTATATCTACTAGTGCTCAGCTTCCCCGTGTAGTTGTAATGAAGAGCAATGACGCTGTTGTTTTGGTATTCTCTGTACAAACGGCTCAAGTGATAATGATGTGTTACACCATCCATGGTCGACGGTTGATCTTCTCAAAGCTCTCCAAAGTTTGGAACTTTGGCTGAACCTCAACTATAGCAAGGTCGTGTCCAAGCCATGTATGGTCAGCAACATCCAGGAAGATATAATCCCAGCACAAATTATTGTTAGTTTGCATTCAAACCCCCATGTACTGCGACTCAGCCAACGCTTCATCAAGAAGACCGAGTCGATTTGTGTTGCTGCATTTCAGCATGGTCTCCACAGTGTGTCAGTGTTCCTTCACTTAATTCACGTACCATCCACAAATGACGATGTAACCTAGAGGGAGAAAAAAGAAAAACATAAAGTTAGCTATTAAGCAAAGAAAAAAGGAATGTAATAAAACCTTCTGCAACAGCTATTGATTGACTTCCTCAGAAAGGAACATGGGGTCTGGAAATTTGAGCATTTAGGGTGTGTTCCCACACAACACAGCAAATTTTCCTTTGTAGAATCTCTTGTGAAAAATCCACTGTCTTTTACGACACCACCATAGTGCATAAAATTTAGGATCAGCCAAGAATGAACAGATGGAATGATACGAGAAATAGCGACAATTCATATGGCAGACTAAACTGGCTGATCGAATTCATGATAAGACTGCAATGCTTTTGTGCTAATCGGCAAATAATCAGCCAATCATGCCATACACCGTACACTGCCCTGAGAAAATTTCAACATGATGGACCCACTGTGCTGGCATGCAGTAGTCTACTGCCAGCCATCGCGGATGATCACTCGAGTGTAATTTTGTAACGGTGGTCAACCAAAATACCTGAATATAGGAATTCCGAGCCAACAGAGATTCTCATCCAATTCCACAAGACTAACGCCAGAAACTATGATTTCTGATTTGAAGAGTTCACACTGTAATATAAAGATTGCTCCCATGTAAAAGAGAGAATAACGGTAGAGGATGGAAAGTCTGACCTTTTTGGATTTGGGATATGATCTTCCAGCTGCAGCGAGCTCCACTCTGCTTTGTACTTTCTTTTGTGTTAAATTCTAGACTTCCTACTTTTTGAGATCCACGAGGCTCAGCCCTTTGTTTTTACAGGCTCCTGTCTGACACTGATTCATTCTTTAGAGGAAAACTGCCAGATATTTAGACAACGCAAGCAACATTCAGATGATGGAGCATTTTTATTAGGGTAGCTAGCTGCTCCATGCAACATGCTTCCTATTATTCATGCTGATAGTTCTACTCTGAATAGTCCACACATTGTGGGTGAATGTCTGGAATCCCCCTTAGCTCGGCTGCACACTTTGTGGAATTGATATTGATTTTCTGCATCGTTTCCACATCAAAATACGCAGATGTTACAGAAAGAGAATTTCACCCTATGCACTGCAAAAGAGAAGACCACAATGAATTCCGCACAAAGGATTGACATGCTCAGGATTTTAAAATTCACAAGTCAAGTTATATGCACGAAAACTTCCGCAATGTGTAGATGAGATTTTTCAAATCTCAGTAACTTAGCCGGTACTGTATTGCGCTGCGTTTTTTTTTTTTCACGAGGGAAAATCTGCAACAAATACACACTGTGCATTTACACTCAAACGTCCTGCAGGTCAGTGAGGGTCAGGATCTTCAAAAGGGCTGCTCACAAGCACTTCTGCAAAGGCATAGACTTCCTACTGTAAACCATGGACCTCTGTCTGTGTCCATGTGCTCAAGATGGCCCAGGAGGTCCCTTCCAACTCTACGATTCTATGATTCTAAGAAGCTGGAGTGAGCGCTTGGGAGTAGTTTTGAGCAAATCGGTGGGGCTCTCAGGATCCAGGACCTCCACCAAACTGCAGGCCGTTTATTGTCTGCAGCGTACTCATGAGATTTATTAAGCGCTGCTTTTGTAATACGCAGTAGATTTTCAGTGTGGAAAATGCCCCATGGGCACATACTCTTGGGACCACACATGCAGCAAATTTGCTTTTGAAATTTCTGTAAAAGTTGTATTCAACCACACAGACATTGAGATGAAACATTTCTGAAATCTCTGAGTTCCATCTTCACGTTTTGGTAATGCTGAATTGAAAATAAATATTACAACAACCCGGTCATAAAAATACAACTAAGATTACTAAGGGGTCCTGTTCTGTTTGTACAACTGGAGTTGTTCTCCATGTGTCTTGCCTTGCAACAGTTGTCATCCTGCGCAGTGAAGCTGGCATAACAAGGGGATTATAGTCCATGTTATTTCAACCTGTGGCGGCGTACAACCATTCATCGATCAGAAGCCTCCATGCAAATCCTACCGAAAGCAAAGAGAGGTCAAACATTCACCCATTCTCTTCGAGTTAAAGCCTTTCTGCCCCACATTGTTGAAGCTGGTGGAGACTTCTATCAGCCTTGATGTTCACCTTGGCCAAGTATGGATGAATAGCTGAAATCTACGTCTGGTGTCACTTATCTCCTAGAGAATGAATACAGTGCCATTTTGTGCTGACCCCCAAACATTAAGACATTGCCATGGATGTCAAAAGACAATACCATCGACATTAGATGGCAACTCGGTTCTCGGATCCTAAATCGGTGGCTTCCATGTCAGTGAAAAGGGGTGCAGTGCATACCTGGCACTAATGGGGGGACTGTGTGGCTCGAACTTCTATGTGAGACACTGTGTGACAAGCACTGATAAGGGTCAATGTTATGGGGGTCTTCATGAGGCTAAGTTTTTTTTTTTTTTTTTTTTTTTTTTAAGCATATTTGAGACTCCCGAAAAAAAGTGAGGACCTCCCAGGCTATGGGCTCTTGCATGTTACTATAACAGCTCGCACATAGCTACTTCCAAAGCTTGGCAAGTATGACATAACCCCTTAACACCCCAAAGCAACAATCCAATACCCCAAAACACATGAGCACTGAGCACCATGAGCGCTGATAAAAAATTAACGCATCATGATATTTCTTAGGTTCTGCCTATCTACCAATGTAAACTCTGCAGGAGCCCCGACTGCAATACATACTGTACATAGCGAGGCTTTTGCTAAAACTGCAGTGATTTTTCAGTACAGTTTAACCCTTTAGATGCCCCAGTCAATAGCGACAGTGGCATCTAAGTGGTTAGACAGAAGGAGAAGGCTCCCTCTTTCAGTCCATTGTTGTTCCATGAACTGGTCACGAGGTTGGCGAATGGGTGTCATGTCCATGACTGCCATTTTAGTCCTTGTATTAGATGGAAGCAAAGGCTGGCAAACATAATACATTGCATCAAAGTAGTATAACACAGTATTATATGCGCAATCAAGCTTATTTAAGGTCCCTAGTGGGAATCAAATAAAATGTAATTAGAATAAAATAAATATATAAAATAAAGAAAAAAAAATACTTTTCCCATTTATCATTCCTATATTATACAGATGTGTATAAAAAAAAATACATACGGTAATTGATATCGCCAAGTTCGTAACCAACTCCGCTATAAAAAAATGTCATGCTATATAGTCAGTATGGAAAACGCCAAGAAAACAAAATGCGGCTATTAGTGTTTTTCATTTGTACGCTGTTATGAATGGGTCACCGAGGAGAAAAAGGCAAAACATGCTATGCCCAGAAAAACCAGAGAGGTTGGTAACTATGCAGATTGCAGATCCCTGATCTTACCACACAACTAGCAGTAGCCGTGGAGCGTGCCTACGATGAACCTAGACGCCTCGTCACGGCCGGAGGACTACATAAGCCTAAAGCAAGAAAATGGAAAACTAACTGCCCCAGAGCAGACCCCCAAAGGAATAGACAGCCCCCACACATGTATTGATGGTGAAACAAGATGAAGGCACAAACACAGGCAGGAAAATAGGCTGAGCAAATGATGGGGCCCAAACTAACTAGACAGGAAAGGGAAGACACTGCAACCTGCAAAAAAACCCTACAAAAATAATGTCCAACACTTCTGATAGCAAAATTAACCCTGAAGTCACTAGACTTCTCCCACTATATCAGCACTCTGGAATATTCTGAGACAGAGCAAAAAGAGACCGAACTAGTAAGGGACAAAAAGCCAATTGGCAAAATACTGATAGAGTGGAAATTCAGCTCAGCCCCCAACCAGGGCTGGCAGACCACACAAAAAACTGAATAGACCAACAAAATCAAGTGTGAACATTAGCAAAAAAACTTAGCTTTAGATGACTGGAAAGAGCTGAAAACCAAGAGCTGACAAGCCAGAAGGAATCACCAGCAACTGAATAGGGCGTCAGCTGACTTAAATCCAATCTGAGAATCCTGAGATCCAATTGTCATTCTCAGGTGGCAGATTTCCACCGATCAAACCAGCTGCACCACCTCCTGACACCACCAGAGGGAGTCCAGAAGGGGAACCAGAGAATGAACTCCCAACAGTATGCCTTCCAATAAATGAAATAAAAAGCGATCCTTAAATCACAAATACCCTAAAATGAGACCAATATAAAGGTCAATTCACCCTGCTATAAACAAGGCCCTTAGAATATGGCAACAGAAAAGAATGATCTTTGTAAAAAAAAAATTTGATTTTATTACACTAAAGTAGGGGGAAAAAAAATCTGTATAAATTTGGCATTGCTGTAATTATACTGACCAGTAAAACAAAGTTACTCTACCATTTTTCCACATGAAGATTATAAAAAATAAATTGCTGCTCATTGGATTTGCAGAACACCTGGTGTTAATGTGGATCCCTGCCTGTTATAAAAAGTGAACACTCTTCAAAAGAGGGCCTGTCACCAGGTTAATATTGCCCAATTTTGCTCTTATTTTATTCCTACTATTCCCCTCGTTATTCTATTTTTTTTTTTTTTTTAATTGCCATACAATTCAAGAGATGTGGGCCTTTTTAGTTAATGCTTTTTTACTGTCTTTACAGGGGGAGTGACTCAGACTAATAGCGCAGAGTAGCCTAAAGACACGCCCCAGAGGATCCTGTGAGCCACACCCTCTTGGGAAATATCAAATTATAAATGAAAAGGCTCATATTTCTGGGATCAAATGGCAGATTTTTTGGGGAAAAAAAAATGAATACTCAGGGGAGCAACGTGAATAAAATAAGAGCAAAAACTTCCCCCTTTTGACCTGGTTAGAGGTCGCCTTTAAATGGGAGCATTGTGGACATCAGGCCAGAAAAAAGTGGAGCACACTTGGTCGAGAAAACGCTGTGTTGCTCTGCACACTATATTAATGATATGCAGTGAAAAATCTCTACGTACATTTTTCCTCGGGCCCCTTACTTCTGACTCAAGCTTTCATTAATGACCAGAACGAGTCGTCCTAACTTGTCTGATAAACTATACAAGCGGTAAATTGCAGATTCCCATCAGTCACTTTCTCGCTTGATTTGACAAACAACCCACAGGTTTGTTTTTTTTTTTTTGCCTCCAGCAATCGCTATCTGTCTTTCGAAGAAGCCTCCTTAGAACTTGGTGTGAAACTAGGCCTATAGTAAATCTTATAATAAAAAACCCCAGATAAAATCACTGTATGGTTCTTTAGACCAGAAAGTGAAGGTGAATCAGGGAGTGGAGACATCTAAAGCGCTCACCTAGGCAAAACAGGCAGACAACGTATACCTGACAGTAATAATTACCGCATACGATAAACTGCAACACGTCCCGTCATGTCACCTCCGGAGAACTCTCTCACGAGGTAGAGATGATCTGTTATTACAGTAGCATTCCCATGATCTGATCTTCTTGTCTTGTAGACATGTCTAAAACATCACATTGCTGTGGATCTCTACCGGTGTGTTAAAGTGGACCAAGGTCAAAAGTGGCCCCCTGATTTTGCTCCCCTGAGTATTTTACCTTTTTGTATTTTTTTAAATCCACCATACGCTTCCAGAGATACAGGCCTTTTCTTTTTAGCGCTAAGGTTTATGATCTTTGCCAATGGGGAGGTGCTCACAAGGTAACAATGCAGACACGCCCCCCGCAAGGATTCTATAAGCCACGCTCTCTTGACAAAGACCACTAAATAAAAAGGCCCATATCTCTGGAACCGTATGGAGGATTTTAAAAATGCTAAAACCGGAAAACTTAGGGGAACAGCGAGAATAATGGAGGATAAGATAACTGGAAACTTTTGACCTAGAGACAGGTCCTCTTTAAAGGAGCACACCTAGCATGCCCGCCTCTCAAATAGTAACTATCATTTCCCGGTGACGTGATCAGGATAGATGATGCCTCACAGAAATGTCTCCCCCCCCCCCCCCCCCCCCCTACATATCAAGTGTAGTACAAGCTACTGCACTGGAGCTGGCGTGCAGTACCACACACAGCCTGTGCACAGGTGTGGCGCTGTTATCTTGGAAAAAAGCAACCATGTTTCTATAATCCAGGACAATTATATATTACGTCTATCATGACATTTAGTACCAAACCTAGCGATATTGTGTCCAGCCATTTTCACCCATTAAGTGGCCTTTTATGGACACACTAGCTGAAGAGCCCGGTGTTGCCTGGGCATAGTAACCAACTGTGGTTAGTTATAACAAATTATAATGATTATATTGCACATAAAAAACATGCATCTAATCCTATCCTGTGTGATACTGACTGCTGAGCCGTGTATCTAATCCTATCCTGTGTGACACTGACTGCTGAGCTGTGTATCTAATCCTATCCTGTGTGATACTGCCTGCTGAGCCATGTGTCTAATCCTAACCTGTGATACTGACTGCTGAGCTGTGTATCTAATCCTATCCTGTGTGATACTGACTGCTGAGCCATGTGTCTAATCCTCACCTGTGTGTTACTGACTGCTGAGCCGTGCATCTAATCCTATCCTGTGTGATACTGGGCTCCCCCTGCAGTCTGTGTCAGAGGGTGGTCTGTGTTGGCACGGTAATAAATTGTGTTATTTCCAGCTTTACAGAAGGACGATAACACCATAGAAATAAGAATAATAGGCCTCAGTTACCCCAACTGTCTACAAAGAAAACTGTTGCTGATAGCGACCAATCACAGCTCGTTTTTCATCTTTTAAACAGCTCTGGGACAGCGTGGTGACTTTTGTGTTTCGTCTTTTATGTGGTGAGGTTGGTGTATGTGTGGTGAAATGTGTGCTGAGGGTGGTCTATGTGGTGAAGCACGTGGTAGTGTGTGGCGCATTTTGTGTGTGTTCATATCCCCGTGTGTGGTGAGTATCCCATGTCAGGGCCCCACCTTAGCAACTGTACGGTATATTCTCTTTGGCGCCATCGCTCTCATTCTTTACGTCCCCCTTGTTCACATCTGGCAGCTGTCAATTTGCCTCCAACACTTTTCCTTTCACTTTTCCCCATTATGTAGATAGGGCCAAAATTTTTCGGTGAATTGGAACGCGCGGGGTTAAAATTTCGCCTCACAACATAGCCTATGACGCTCTCGGGGTCCAGACGTGTGACTGTGCAAAATGTTGTGGCTGTAGCTGCGACGGTGCGAATGCCAATCCCAGACACACACACACACACACACACACACACACACACACACACACACACACACACACACACACCCATATTGAGCTTTATATATTAGATTAGGGATTTACATCCTGTTCCTTATATCATATACATTATTACGGGTCTGTGAACATGGACCTCCATAGATGTCCGCCTATGGGGGGCCACAATGCCCTTTGTAGCGTCTACTCTCCCATTTCCAATGCTCGTGACGAAACCGTTAACAGTCCGTTTTGCAGAATCCTCCCGCTGACCAGAACATAAAAAAGGGCACGGATTATGCAAATTTGCTTAATACTGGAGCATTCTTCATGTCATGCCAAAATATGAATGTAGGCGGAATCTATAATATAAAATAGGACTTGGTTTCTATATGTAAGTATGTGAATGTTTTCTAAGCTTTTGCATGACACGTGGTTGAATTTCGTGTTTGCACCCACCATATACCCCCCACCCTTTAAACCACAGCTTCTTAACATTCATTGTTTGAATTTCCCCGTCACTGCAGTATAACAAGGGCGCAAACCACAAATGTCACATATGGTTAGATTTATGGCGGGCCCAGAGGAGCTAGTTTCTCTCTACGAGTCATATTTCACTTTACCTCGCTAAGGTCAAATTTTCTATATATTCAGTCTCATAGCAAGAGTCAGTGATAAAAACATTAAAAAAAATTTATTTAAAAGGGGTTTTCTCCATACACACAGCCCCTTTAATCTGATTTTGCCAGGGATGCGTGGAAAATTGCCATTCAGATGAATTACATGGTCGGCTTGACTCCAATAAAGCTTCTGCTTTTGGGGTCGTTCTTCACGTCTTCCCATTATGGCTCATAGGGTGCGATAATAATGAGCAGGGCCCTCCCTTATAGGATTCATATGTGTGAGGCAAATGGAGAGGTGTTCTTGCTAAAGGCAATCCCACACCCAGACAAGCCCAATGCACTTGTTCCGTTTCACATAATCAATGTTGATATTTATTACGTGTCCTGAAGCCACGTATGATGCCTATAGGGAGACCCTCCCTTTAAATGCGCTGATAAAACTTCAGTGGGGTTCTATGGCCTTACGGTTCCTAAAGCTAACTGTATGTGATCTCACTACTAAGATCATCCAATATAGCCACCTACAAAGAATGGAGAGGTCTGTAATTTCAATCGTACCTACACTTCTACTGTCAGAGACGCAATCTAAAAATGAAAACAGAAAATCACATTGTATGATTTTTAAATAATTAAATCGCGTTTTATTGCATGAAATAAGTACTTGATCACCGACCAACCAGCAAGAATTCTGGCTCTCACAGCCCTCCTACTCTGCACTCATTACCTGTATTAATTACATCTGTTTGAACTTGTTACCTGTATAAAAGACACCTGTCCACACTTAATCACACTTCAGCCACTCCACCATGGCCAAGACCAAAGAGCTGTCTAAAAACGTCAGGGACAAAATTGTAGACATGCACAAAGCTGGGATGGGCTTCAGAACAAAAGACAAGCAGCTTGGTGAGAAGGCAACAACTGTTGGCACAATTATTAGAAAGTACAAAAAATGCAAGATGACTGTCCAGTGTCAGTCTTCCTCGGTCTGAGGATCCATGCAGGATCTCTCCTCATGGGGAAAGGATGATTCTGAGAAAGGTCAGGAATCAGCCCAGAACTACATGGGAGGACCTGGTCAATGACCTGAAGAGAGCTGGGACCACATTCTCAAACATTACTGTTAGTAACACTACGCCATCATGGATTAAAATCCTGCAGGCATGCAAGGTCTCCATGATCACCCAACACATGTCAAGGCCTGTTTGAAGTTTGCCAATGACCATCTAGATGATCCAGAGTAGGGATGGGAGAAGGTCATGTGGTCAGATGAGTCCAAAATAGAACTTTTTGGTATCGACTCCACTCACTGGAGGAAGAAGGATGAGTACAATCCCAAGAACACCATCCCAACTGTGAAGCATGATGGGGGAAACATAGTTTGGGGGTGCTTTTCTGCAAAGGGGACATGACGACTGTATTGAAGGGAGGATGGATGGTGTGATATATCACAAGAGTTCGCCCAACAACCTCCTTCCCTCCATAAGAGCATTAAAGATGGGTCAAGGTTGGGTCTTCCAGCATGACAAAGACCCGAAATGCAGTCAGGGCAATTAAGAAGAGGCTCCGTAAGAAGCATTTCAAGGTCCTGGAGTGGCCTAGCCAGATTCCAGACCTGAACCCAATAGAAAATCTTTGGAAGAAGCTGAAACTCAATGGTGCTCAGCGACAGCCGGAAACCTGAAAGATCTGGAGAAGATCTGTATGAAGGAGTGGGCCAAAATCCCTGCTGCAGTGCGTGCAAACCTGGTCAAGAACTACAGGAAACATCTGACCTCTGTAATTGCAAAGGTTTCTGTACCAAATATTAAGTTTTGTTTTTCTATTGTATGAAATACTTATTTTAATTTATGTTTTAGATTCTGTCTCTCACAGTTGATGTGTACCTACTATAAAAATTACAGATCTCTCCATTATTTGTAGCTGGGAAAACTTGCAAAATCGGCAATGAATCAAATACTTATTTTCCCCACTGTAGCTACAACATCTGCAACATTTCACAAAAATAAAGATCTCAGAACCCGGGAACTTGCAAATTGTTTGTGTACCTCAATATGTATACATAGGGTTAATGGGAATGTTGTTTTCTTGGCAATAGTAAGAATTAAACAAGTCAGTGTCCATCACTCATCACTTCCGCTTTTTAGTTATTTTACTGTAGAAACAATAACACACAGGAAAAGGAAATCCAAAGTCTTCCTTCTGACCCTAAAAGACCCTGATCATTATCAGTGTGATTATTATCAGTATATACAGTGCCTTGAAAAAGTATTCATACCCCGTGAACTTTTCCACATTTTTTTCACATTAAACTGACAAACTTCAATGTATTTTATTAAGATTTTATGTGAGACCAACACAGAGTAGCAAGTATCTGTGAAGGGTAAAAGAAATGATACATGCTTTTCTAAATATTTGAAAAATATAAATCTGAAAATTGTGATTTTGTATTCAGCTCCCTTGAGTCAATACTTTTGTAGGAACATCTTTCAATGCAAATATTGCAGCAAGTCTTCTGGGGTCTATCTGTACCAGCTTAACACATTTAGAGGCTGAAATTTTGCCCATTCCTTGCACAGTCGCTCTCATCTTGTCACAGTTTCTCAATGGGATCTAGGTCTGGACGGTGACCGTGCTGTTCACACACGTAACATAGTTATTAAGGTTGAAGGGAGACTTTAAGTCCATCTAGTTCAACCCATATCCTGTCCTAACTTGCCCTAACATGTTGAACCAGAGGAAGGCAAAAAAAACCCATGTGGCAAACAGTAAGCTTCACATTGGGGAAAAAAATTCCTTCCCGACTCCACATACGGCAATCAGACTAGCTCCCTGGATCAACGCAATATTAAGGAAACTAGTGTATATACCCTGCAAGGTCATTAATAAATATGTTAAAAAGAAGCGGGCCCAAAACTGACCCCTGTGGTACCCCACTGCTAACCGTGACCCAGTCTGAGTATGCTCCATTAATAACCACCCTTTGTGGTTATTAATATGAATATGCTTTCATCTAAATCATCCATTGTAGCTCTGGCAGTAGTTGTCCTGCTAGAAGGTGAACCTACGCCCCTGTCTAAAGTTTTTTGCAACCTCTAACAGGTTTTCCTCACCGTGTTTAGCTCCATCGTCCCATCAACGCTGACCAGCTTCCCTGCCCCTGCTGAAGAAAAACTTCCCCAAAACACGATACTGCCACCACCATGTATGACAGTGGGGATGGTGTTTTCAGGGTGAATGTTCGTTTTCCACCACATATAGCATTTTGCATTTAGCTCAAAAATTTCTACTTTGGTCTCATCTGACCAGAGCACCTTCTTCTACATGCTCGCTGTGGCCCCTACATGGCTGTTTGCAAATTGCAAACAGGACTTCTTTATGGTTTAGTTTTAAAAATGTCTTTCTTCTTGCCACTCTTCCATAAAGGCCAGATTTTTGGAGTTTATCACTAATGGTTGTCCTGTGAACAGATTCTCCTACCTGAGCTGTGGATCTCTGCAGCTCCTTCGGAGTCACCATTGGCCTTTTTGCTGCTTCTCTAATTACTGCTCTTCTTGCTTGGTATATAAGTTTAGGTGGACATGTTTTGGTAGGTTTGAAGTTTTGCCATATTCCATCCATTTTTGGATGATGGAGTGAACAGTGCTCTGTGAGATGTTCAGAGCTTGGGCTAGTTTTTTTTTTTATAACCTAACCCTGCTTTACTCTTCTCCACAACTTTATCCTTGACCTGTCTGGTGTGTTCCTTGGTTTTCATGATGCTTTTTTAATCCCAAATGTTCTCTAACAAACCTCTGAGGCCTTCAAAGGACAGTTCTAGTTATACTGAGAATAAATTACACCCTGGTGAACTCAATTTACAAATTATGTGACTTCTGGAAGGCAATTGGTCTCTCAGGATTTTATTTGGGGTATCAGACTACAGGGGGGATGAATACCAATGCCCGTCAGTTTTTATTATATTTTATTTTTAAAATATTTAGAAAAACCTGTATCATTTCCTTTATATTTCACAAATACTTTGTGTTGGCATATCACTTAAAATCCCAATAAAATACATTGGGGGTGTAACGTGAAAAAATGTGGAAATGTTCACGGTTATGAATACTTATCAAGGCACTGTATATATTCTATCATTATCCAGTGCAGTGTGTGGAGTGTGATCCTGCTAGTTGGTCCTGTTTTTGGTTTATTACACAGAGTTGTTTTCTGGGAACTGTAGATTTCCTGATACGTGCCAGGCATTTGTTATTTCCCACGAAGCTGTAACGTTTATCTCCTGCTATTTATACAGGGATCTCCTCTTCACATCCCTGCATAAAAGTGAAAAACAACACAGCTTTCCCCTGCAGACAGACAATAGACGGTGGAGTCTGCGAGATATGGAGAAGTCTGACAATCTGAGTACCCAAAAATTAAGGTTGTGTGACATCAGGGAGCAAAACCAGAAAGATGCAGCGTGAGCGCCTCCGTGCCATGCAGGATCTATACCGTCCTGTAATGCTATGCTGCCAACTTGCATGAATTCCCCTTTGCTACCTGCAGGTGTCAGTATTACCCACGATTATTGAACCCAAATATCTGACAAACCTTTACATTCTTTTCCCTAATACTGTCCACCTTTTGTGATATGAGACTTATCCCTCAGTTTGCTCTACCTGACCCCAATTCACTATTACACGACGCTCCAGTGTGTTACACTGTGCAGATACGCATACAATTAATACTTCCAATAGTGAAAATGCTCGCCAGGAGGCTTATATCCTGGCCCCTGTATTGTCCTAGCTTTGTCTGAGTACTTGCCTGGTACTTCTTTCATCGCCCTCCAGGAGGCAGAATATCCTGGTCCCTGTACCTTGTCTTGTACTGTCTCTGTCTGAACTCTGTCTTACCTCTGTGTCTGTCAGTCTCCTTGTCTGTGGTTCCTTTCCCTGCTGTGTCTTTCCCTGTGTCCTCCCTATCTGTTCCTTGCACTCATGCAAGCTCTGCCTACCTTGCACTCTTGCAAGCTCCACCTACCTTGTACTCTTGCAAGCTCTGCCTACCTTGCACTCTTGTAAGCTCTGCCTACCTTGCACTCTTGCAAGCTCCGCCTACCTTGCACTCTTGCAAGCTCCGCCTACTCCGCACTCTTGCAAGCTCCGCCTACTCCGCACTCTTGCAAGCTCCGCCTAATCCGCACTCCTGCTTTTGTCATATTCCACTCTCTACTATCTCACCTCCTATTTGAATAGGACCCTACCTGTTCCTCCATATTCCATTCCTTCCAGCCAGTACCCGCTCCTGCTGTGTGAACAGGACCCTACCTGTTCCTTCGCACACCACACCTACCTGCCCTGTGTCTCAAGCCGTGCCAGCCTGCCCTGTGTCTCAAGCCGTGCCTGCCTGCCTTGTGTCTCAGCCTGCTTGTCACTCGCACCTGTCCAGGTGTCCTGTTCCCGAGTGGGATCAGCAGCCACAGCCAGACACCACCCTGGAGTGGCACCCGGCAGCTACCTGCCGCACAAGCCTGACCTCACCATCAGAGGCTCCAGCAAAGACCGAGGTAGCTGCCGTAGTCACGCCCCTTCCAGGGTAGTCTGGTTTGTGGCACAGTGGGGCCACAACCCCCGGCTCGCGCCAATCAGCCTAGGCGTGAGCGTGACACAGTCCTTCAGCTTTTATAACACAGGCAGCCAGCGTGGGGGTGGGTGGAGTGGCAGTACAGCAGAGCTGCCAGCACTGTAAGAGGAAAACTGCTGCTGCAAATGTGTTTCTAATGAGACAAAGCTCACTTCTGCTGTACCGTGTTAACGCTGATCTCACTGCAGAGCTGTGTGATTTATGAGAGCAGACTGTCGATCGCCCCATGTCATTTACAATAGACTCTGGAGGCAGATTCTCGGAAAGATCTATGACCAGTTCATATATGGTGGTATTATTAGGTAGGTTAGGGTGGTATTATTTGGTAGTATAGGATGGTATTGTTTGGTATTATATGGTAGTATTATTATTTGGTGGTATTATTTGGTAGTATTGGGTGGTATTGTTTGGTAGAGTATGGTAGTATTATTTGGTACTACAGTCATATGTAAAAGTTTGGACACCCCTATTAATGTTAACCTTTTTTCTTTATAACAATTTTGGTTTTTGCAACAGGTATTTCAGTTTCATATATCTAATAACTGATGGACTCAGTTATATTTCTGGATTCAAATGAGGTTTATTGTACTAACAGAAAATGTGCAATCTGCATTTAAACAAAATTTGACCGGTGCAAAAGTATGGGCACCCTTATCATTTTCTTGATTTGAACACTCCTAACTACTTTTTACTGACTTCCTGAAGCACTAAATTGGTTTTGTAACCTCATTGAGCTTTGAACTTCATAGCCAGGTGTATCAAATCATGAGAAAAGGTATTTAAGGTGGCCACTTGCAAGTAGTTCTCCTATTTGATTCTCCTATGAAGAGTGGCATCATGGGCTCCTCAAAACAACTCTCAAATGATCTGAAAACAAAGATTATTCAACATAGCTTTTCAGGGGAAGGATACAAAAAGTTGTCTCAGAGATTTATCCTGTCAGTTTCCACTGTGAGGAACATAGTAAGGAAATGGAAGAACACAGGTACAGTTCTTGTTAAGCCCAGAAGTGGCAGGCCAAGAAAAATATCAGAAAGGCAGAGAAGAAGAATGGTGAGAACAGTCAAGGACAATCCACAGACCACCTCCAAAGACCTGCAGCATCATCTTGCTGCAGATGGTGTCACTGTGCATCGGTCAACAATGCAGCGCATGCATAACGCCTTTTTGTATGACCAAACAACTCAATCTTTGTTTCATCAGTCCACAGGACCTTCTTCCAAAATGTAACTGGCTTGTCCAAATGTGCTTTTGCATACCTCAGGCGACTCTGTTTGTGGCGTGCTTGCAGAAACGCTTCTTTCGCATCACTCTCCCATACAGCTTCTCCTTGTGCAAAGTGCGCTGTATTGTTGACCGATGCACAGTGACACCATCTGCAGCAAGATGATGCTGCCGGTCTTTGGAGGTGGTCTGTGGATTGTCCTTGACTGTTCTCAGCATTCTTCTTCTCTGCCTTTCTGATATTTTTCTTGGCCTGCCACTTCTGGGCTTAACAAGAACTGTACCTGTGTTCTTCCATTTCCTTACTATGTTCCTCACAGTGGAAACTGACAGGTTAAATCTCTGAGACAACTTTTTGTATCCTTCCCCTGAAAAGCTATGTTGAATAATCTTTGTTTTCAGATCATTTGAGAGTTGTTTTGAGGAGCCCATGATGCCACTCTTCATAGGAGAATCAAATAGGAGAACTACTTGCAAGTGGCCACTTTAAATACCTTTTCTCATTATTTGATACACCTGGCTATGAAGTTCAAAGCTCAATGAGGTTACAAAACCAATTTAGTGCTTCAGGAAGTCAGTAAAAAGTAGTTAGGAGTGTTCAAATCAAGAAAATGATAAGGGTGCCCATACTTTTGCACCGGTCAAATTTTGTTTAAATGCAGATTGCACATTTTCTGTTAGTACAATAAACCTCATTTGAATCCAGAAATATAACTGAGTCCATCAGTTATTAGATATATGAAACTGAAATACCTGTTGCAAAAACCAAAATTGTTATAAAGAAAAAAGGTTAATATTAATAGGGGTGCCCAAACTTTTACATATGACTGTATATGGTGGTATTATTTAGTAGTATAGGGTGATATTGTTTGGTAGTATATGGTAGGGTGATAGTGTTTGGTACTATATGGTAGTATTTGGTAGTATAGGGTGGTATTGTTTGGTAGTATATGGTAGTATTATTTGGTAATAAATAATAATAATAATAATAATCTTTATTTTTATATAGCGCTAACATATTCCACAGCGCTTTACAGTTTGCACACATTTTCATCACTGTCCCCGATGGGGCTCACAATCTAAATTCCCTATCTTTGGAGTGTCGGAGGAAACCGGAGAACCCGGAGGAAACCCACGCAAACACGGGGAGAACATACAAACTCCTTGCAGATGTTGTCCTTGGTGGGATTCGAACCCAGGACCCCAGCTAACCACTGAGCCACCGTGCTGCCCTAGTAGTAGTATATGATAGTGTAGGGTGATGGTGTTTGGTACTATATGGTAGTATTGTTTGGTAGTATGTGATAGTGTAGGGTGATAGTGTTTGGTACTATATGGTAGTATTGTTTGGTAGTATGTGATAGTGTAGGGTGATAGTGTTTGGTACTATATGGTAGTATTGTTTGGTAGTATTGGTAGTGTAGGGTGAAATTGTTTGGTTGTATAGAGTGCTATTATCACATAATGGTTATATTGCTCCATATTTTACTATCTTATAATATTATTTGTCCATTATATGGCGGTATTAATTGATATTAAAACATCTCTGGCACTAGGAGTTATTATATAACGCTGCCATTATTATTTACCATTATTATGGAACAGCATTTCATTGTGATCTGCCGCCACATATTACTATATCCTACTATGATTTGGGAACTAATGATGGTTTGTTTTTACCGTGCGTTTGTACAGGGTAAAAATATCGGCGTTTTACCGTTCCAGCAAAGTGAATGAGATTCCTGAAGTCTCGTGCACACGTTGCCTATTTCTTCTTGCGGATTTGAACCATCAAAGCATTTTCTTTAAACCTGCACCATGTCGTTGCTTTCAGCGTTTTTCCTTATTCAAATTAATAGTAAAAACGAATCTAAACTGCACATAAAATGTTTCCCAGCGAGTTTCTTGTCAAAACTCAATTTTTTGGTGCAGAAAAATCTGCTGCAAATGTTCATCATGTGCCCGTACTCTACGGTTGTTTAGTATTATGTAATACTATTATTTGGGCACTGTATGCTGGTATTATTTCATACTGTATCAAGCTATAATTTGTATAAATTGGGCACAATAATATATTATTAAATGGTATATCAGGGACTTTCTAAAAAAAAAAAAAAATGTACCTAAGCACTACCGGGCAGGAAACTGGAACTTATCTGCCTGCTGTGTCCGGCACCGTTCTTTCCCAGCACAGAGCGGCCATGGACCGCTCCTGCAAGGGAATTAGCTGCTTCTGCTTCAATTACCTGCCTGTTAGTGCTTAGGTACATTTTCTGGTTTTTTTGTAAAGTCCCAAATATACCCTTTAACCATTTTTTGCATTGTGGTACTATTTGACTTACATCGTGGTATTATTTGGCATTATATTGTAGTATTTATTTGGCACTATATGGTGATATTATTTAGCATTATACAATGGTATTATTTGGCACTGTATGGTGGTATTTGGTACTATATGATGGTATTATTTTGCACTATACGGTGGTATTATTTGGCACTGTATGGTGGTATTTGCCTCTATTTGATGGTATTATTTGGTACTATATGGTGGTATTATTTGGCTCTATTTGATGGTATTATTTGGCACTGTATGGTGATATTATTTGGCTCTATTTGATGGTATTATTTGGTACTATATGATGGTATTATTTGGCACCGTATGGTGGTATTATTTGGCTCTATTTGATGGTATTATTTGGTACTATATGATGGTATTATTTGGCACCGTATGGTGGTATTATTTGGCTCTATTTGATGGTATTATTTGGTACTATATGGTGATATTATTTAGCACTATATGGTGGTATTATTTGGCACTGTATGGTGGTATTTGGCTCTATTTGATGATATTATTTGGCACTGTATGGTGGTATTTGGTACTATATGATAGTATTATTTGGCTCTATTTGAAGGTATTATTTGGTACTATATGATGGTATTATTTGGCACTATATGGTGATATTATTTAGCACTACATGGTGGTATTATTTGGCACTGTATGGTGGTATAATTTGGCTCTATTTGATGGTATCATTTGGTACTATATGGTGGTATTTGGCACTATATGGTGGTATTATTTGGCTCTATTTGATGGTATTATTTGGTACTATATGATGGTATTATTTAGCACTATATGGTGGTGTTATTTGGCTCTATTTGTTGGTATTATTTGGCTCTATTTGATGGTATTATTTAGCACTATGTGGTGGTCTTATTTGGCTCTATTTGATGGTATTATTTGGTACTATATGGTGATATTATTTAGCACTATATGGTGGTATTATTTGGCACTGTATGGTGGTATTATTTAGCACTATATGGTGGTATTATTTGGCACTGTATGGTGGTATTATTTGGCTCTATTTGATGGTATTATTTGGTACTATATGGTGATATTATTCAGCACTGTATGATGGTATTTGGCACTATATGGTATTATTTAGCACTACATGGTGGTATTATTTGGCACTGTATGGTGGTATTATTTGGCTCTATTTGATGGTATTATTTGGTACTATATGGTGATATTATTTAGCACTATATGGTGGTATTATTTGGCACTATATGGTGGTATTATTTAGCACTATATGGTGGTATTATTTGGCACTGTATGGTGGTATTATTTGGCTCTATTTGATGTTATTATTTGGTACTATATGGTGATATTATTCAGCACTGTATGATGGTATTTGGCACTATATGGTATTATTTAGCACTACATGGTGGTATTATTTGGCTCTATTTGATGGTATTATTTGGTACTATATGGTGATATTATTTAGCACTATATGGTGGTATTATTTGGCCCTATTTGATGGTATTATTTGGCTCTATTTGATGGTATTATTTGGTACTATATGGTGATATTATTTAGCACTATATGGTGGTATTATTTGGTACTATTTGATGGTATTATTTGGCTCTATTTGATGGTATTATTTAGCACTATATGGTGGTATTATTTGGCTCTATTTGATGGTATTATTTGGTACTATATGGTGATATTATTCAGCACTGTATGATGGTATTTGGCACTATATGGTATTATTTAGCACTACATGGTGGTATTATTTGGCACTGTATGGTGGTATTATTTGGCTCTATTTGATGGTATTATTTGGTACTATATGGTGATATTATTTAGCACTATATGGTGGTATTATTTGGCACAGTATGGTGGTATTTGGCTCTATTTGATGGTATTATTTGGCACTGTATGGTGGTATTCGGTACTATATGATGGTATTATTTGGTTATATTTGATGGTATTATTTGGTACTATATGATGGTATTATTTGGCACTATATGGTGATATTATTTAGCAATACATGGTGGTATTATTTGACACTGTATGGTGGTATTATTTGGCTCTATTTGATGGCATTATTTGGTACAATATGGTGGTATTATTTGGCTCTATTTGATGGTATTATTTGGTACTATTTGATGTTATTATTTGGCTCTATTTGATGGTATTATTTAGCACTATATGGTGGTATTACTTGGCTCTAGATGGTAGTATTACTTGGCACTATAGAGACATACAGCACATGGATGTCATCAGTGTGTTACAGTCTATGTAATGTCTGTGATTGACACTGTCGTGGATGGGAGAAGATTTGTAATGGTAAAATCTGAAGTCTGTACAGCGCGGTGGGATATGATGGTGCTATATAAGGAAGTAAAATAAACACAGACAGAACACTGATGAAAATCCAATAACCCTAATAAAACCATTTTATGCGTAAGTGAAAAATCACTGAAATATAGTACGTTATTTCACAGTTTATAGCACTACTATTTGTCACTATATGGTGGTACTATTTGACTTACATCGTGGTATTATTTGGCATTATATTATGGTATTTATTAGACACTATATGATGGTATTATTAAGCTCTATATGGTAGCATTATTAAGCTCTATAAGGTGGTATTATTTAGCACTATATGGTGGTATTTGGCACTATATGATGGTATTATTAGGCACTATACGGTGGTATTATTAGGCACTATAGGGTGGTATTACTTGGCACTATGTGGTGGTATTATTTGGCACTGTATGGTGGTATTATTTGGCACTGTATGGTGATATTATTTGGCACTACATGATAGTATTATTTGGCACTGTATGGTGGTATTATTTGGCACTGTATGGTGATATTATTTGGCACTACATGATAGCATTATTTTGCACTATACGGGGGTATTACTTGGTTTTGTATAATTATAGTCCATAGTATTATGACAGTATTTCAGTTTTAGGAGGGGGTCACATAGACTTTGATCCTGCCCTGGTCAGCAAAAATGTGATTTTACCATTTAATGAGCCCTTTGGTCCCTGTAAACTATGATCCTATATGATAGAAACCGTTTCCTGACTGAGGTCAACATGGAAAATGTGCAAGAAAATAATAGGTTGATGGTAACTATTCTCCTGTATGCAGATTAGCAGCCAGTAGTGGGGGAGAGCTGGCTGGGGATGGTCATGGCACATATAGTGCTGGCACACACAGCCTCCAGCACACTGATTGCACATGAATGGCTCATTGAGCTCCTGTCCAGTGACCGGGCCTATAGAAATGGTAATCCACACACTGTACACAGCACCAACAGTTATGACCTGAGGCTCTGCTCACATGGATGTAGACACCGCACACCGCTGCCCATAATCACCCCAAATACAATGTACACAAAGGACGGAAACAGCAGTGCCCAGAGGGCAGGTGCCAGGGGAGGGCAAGTGCCAGGGGACCCCCACCCAGACCCTGAGCAGCAGCTCTGCACACACTGCATGTACAGAGCACGGGGCGGCGGAGCCCTGGGAAATCTGCCGCGTCTGTACAGGGGTTTAGACTTTGAAAGCTATTGATGTGAAATTATAGTAAATAATTCTGGTAACTTTCTATCTATCTATAGATCTGTTATTATTATTATTTATTTATTTATATAGCGCCATTGATTCCATGGTGCTGTAAATGAGAAGGGGTTACATACAAATTACAGATATCACTTACAGTAACTAAACTATCTATCTATCTATCTATCTATCTATCTATCTATCTATCTATCTATCTATCTATCCTCTCTGCTAAATAGAACAATACCTACCAGTGACATAACTGAATAGTAACCTCTTTGTTACGTCTTTATAAGATGCATATAATAAATAAGTGAATTAATGTTTCATTTCTCCCCATCTTTTCCTGTGAACAGAATGGAAACTTCTCTGGCTAATCTCTCTTTTGTGCCCAGCCAATGATGAGGTAATGGCCCCGAGCAACAAACATCCATCAAAATCTCCGTCCAGAGGTAAGAGGGCACCCGGCGCGCGGTGCGATCTCGCCCGCAGAGCTTGCACTCTATTCTCCGCAGGCTGTGCGCTATACTCCCCGGCACATCTGGAGTGAATCCTGCGCTGGACAGGACGGTGCAGCTCCTTCCTTGGGATAGCTGTCCTGCCTGCCATTAATGTTCACTGCAGGGTCTAAAGGAGGGATGGGGAGTGCAGAAAAGAGAAGAAATCCTGAAAAATCAAACTCCACTTACTGTGAACAGCAAAAGATCTGATGTCCAAGATTCCCAGAATGTCAGAGGAGCAGAGCAGAGACCCAAAGCCTGTGCCTGTAGAGGCAGCAGATGAGACTACTGAGCCCCCTCCTCTGTCCTGCCCATTCTCTAGACTTTAATATGAATATCCTGCCCCTCTGCCTTCCCCACAGCGATCCTACATACTGCACAAGTCTGTATCTGTTCCGCTTACACCCTACTATATGGCTGGATCTTCACTTTCTCCCGGTAGCTCGGTATCTCACCATCTGATTCTTGTAGAACATTTGCCCCCCCCCCCGTCAAAATTTTGTTAAAGTCCCCATAAGGCTAGGGCTATGTTCACATGCTGCAGTTTTGCAGCAGGTTTTTTTATGCCAAGTTTAAGCTGTTTACAAAAAGCAGGTTTTGCTTAGTTTTGCTGCTTCTTTTGCTTAGTTTTGCTGCTTCTTTTGCTTAGTTTTTGCTGCGTCTTTTGCTTAGTTTTGCTGCGTTTTTTTACTGCCTTTTTGTCAGGTTACATTTGTCTTTTGTGTGTGCTGATAATGTTTAATGCATTAATGATTCATCTTTCTCAAGTTTTGTCATCAAAAACACAGCAAAACCTGCTCCCTGCGTTTTTTGCAGCATCCATTGCTTTCAATGGGCGAAAAACGCTGAAAGAAGTGACATGCTGCATTTTGCAAAAAAAACGAGCTCTTTGACAAGCAGTCAGGAAACAAACAAAAAGCAAGCTGCGTGCATGAGCTTTCTGAAATCTCCCAGACTTTGCTGGTACTGTGAACCGCAGGTGAAAATTTGCATAAAAAAATGCTGCAAAAAAAAAAAAAAAGCAACGTGTGAACATAGCCAAAGCATATATTTCCAGGCATCAGATTTTCCGTCACTTTCCCATTTATCTGAATGGGATTTACACCTACTACAGGAACCATCTATGGGACTGTCAGAACTATCAGATTTATAGCTTTAAAATAATTAGAATTCCATGTATCCTTTCCACTTCACTAATACTTGCTACTTTGAGTTGGTATCACATAAAATCCCACTAAAATACGCTTGTGGGTGTAACGTGGAAAAGTTCACGGGGTATGAATACTTTTTCAAGCCACTGTATAGCACCGTCATATTCTGCAGCACTTTGCACACATTATCAGCGCTGTCCCCATCAGGGCTCACAATCTGTATTCCCCATCATTATGTCTTTGGAAGGTGGGAGGAAACTGGAGAATCCGGAGGAAACCCCGGAGGACACCCACGCAAACACGGGGAGAACATACAAACTCCTTACATATGTAGTCCTTGGTGGGATTTGAACCCAGGACCCCAACGCTGCGATGCTAACCACTGAGCCACCGTGCTGCCCATACGGAATATTAAATACCAAATTTGAAAAAATGTCAGTGCCTACCCCAGTATCTAACAGTACTTCCCCCAAAACATTCAGGGATGATTGCTTTTGGGCAGAGTTTACAGGAATCCCATCCCTTTTTGGTTTTCCGGATTGTCCTGACAGCATTCAGTAGCGTTGACAGACACCGTGTTCAGTGAGATCTGTATTACCCCATATGCCTTGAGCTCCCTCTAGTGGTGACTTCAGGAAGCCAGAATTTTATCCTTCAGCTTGAGGACTGCGTGAAGCGAAGCAGGGGGTTTGGAGCTCTGTACCAGTAAAGGCTGCTTACAAATGGAGGTACAATTTTATTTTTATAGGACCAAAGAAATTGACTTTTCCTTTCGGAAATTAATTTCGGGTACCCGATTTAGGTCAGATGAACTCTAATTGCACTTTAGTCATTTTTTTCTAATTGAGAGTTACAAATACAGTCATATGTTAAAGTTTGGGCACCCCTATTAATGTTAACCTTTTTTCTTTATAACAATTTTGGTTTTTGCAACAGCTATTTCAGTTTCATATATCTAATAACTGATGGACTCAGTTATATTTCTCGATTCAAGTGAGGTTTATTGTACTAACAGAAAATGTGCAATCTGCATTTAAACAAATTTGACCGGTGCAAAAGTATGGGCACCTCAACATAAAAGTGACATTAATATTTCGTAGATCCTCCTTTTGCAAAAATAACAACCTTTAGTCGCTTCCTGTAGCTATTAATGAGTTTCTGGATCCTGGATGAAGGTATTTGTGACCATTCCTGTTTAAAAAAACAATTCCAGTTCAGTTAAGTTTGATGGTCTCCGAGCATGGACAGCCCGCTTCAAATCATCCCACAGATGTTCAATGATATTCAGGTCTGGGGACTGGGATGGCCATTCCAGAACATTGTAATTGTTCCTCTGCATGAATGCCTGAGTAGATTTGGAGCGGTGTTTTGGATCATTGTCTTGCTGAAATATCCATCCCCTGCGTAACTTCGACTTCGTCACTGATTCTTGCACATTATTGTCAAGAATCTGCTGATACTGAGTTGAATCCATGCGACCCTCAACTTTAACAAGATTCCCGGTGCCGGCATTGGCCACACAGCCCCAAAGCATGATGGAACCTCCACCAAATTTTACTGTGGGTAGCAAGTGTTTTTCTTGGAATGCTGCATTTTTTAGCCTCCATGCATAACGCCTTTTTGTATGACCAAACACCTCAATCTTTGTTTCATCAGTCCACAGGACCTTCTTCCAAAATGTAACTGGCTTGTCCAAATGTGCTTTTGCATACCTCAGGCGACGCTGTTTGTGGCGTGCTTACAGAAATGGCTTCTTTCGCATCACTCTCAAATACAGCTTCTCCTTGTGCAAAGTGCGCTGTATTGTTTCCCGATGCACAGTGGCACCATCTGCAGCAAGATGATGCTGCGGGTCTTTGGAGGTGGTCTGTGGATTGTCCTTGACTGTTCTCACCATTCTTCTTCTCTGCCTTTCTGATATTTTATTTGGCCTGCCACTTCTGGGCTTAACAAGAACTGTACCTGTGTTCTTCCATTTATCGGTCGTCCATGACAGCACCACCTGAGAGAGGGGATCCGCCCTTCAGGAACAGGAAACCTACAGATACAAAAGGGCGGCACCTCTCCCACGCATCAGTTGGTTTCCTGTTCCTAGAGGACGGGACTTCCTTCAGATCGTCCATCATGGAGTCGCCGAGGGATTCCCAGGCCGGCTGACCGACCCAGGTAGCGAGGGGGTCTCCTACCTCGGTCAAGCTTGGGTCCCTGGAAGCGCCACGGTGGGGCCGGGTAGGTCGCCACGACGGTGGTAAGAGCAGGGGGAGCCAAGGGTCCGGTGGACAGCCGCCTCCATAATGCCGGCACCAGGAGGTATGTATGTCCCGGGCCCCTCCTGGTGCGCTCTCCCGGTGGTCCGGTCTCTCTTCCTCTCCGGGCCGGCGGTGGCGCCCGTGGGGGCTGTGGCCTTGCCTGAGCCGGGGGCGCCGTGCCAGCTCCCTCTGCGCGCTCCCCGCAGGCCTCAGGCGGACGGCGGAAGTGACGCGGCAGATGGGGCGGGGCCGGGGACGCCGAAACCGGAAGTCGGGTGCCGGCCGCGGAGGTCGCGGGGGGTCCCGGGTGGGAGGTGCCGCGCCAGAACCCTGCTGACCCGGACAAGGAGGCCTTAAAAGGCAGGAGGTGACGCTGCTGGGGTGCTTCTGAAGGCCCAGCGATGGATACGACAGAAGCCCCCATAGAGCAGCTGGACGAGGTGCAGGAGCACCCACAGCAACAGGCCACAGTGAAACCGCATGCGAGTGGCCAGCAGAAGAAGAAACGGACGGGCGAACAAAGCCACAGAAATTCCTCCAGGCTAAAGGACCCTCCTGTCTCCCTCCGTGATCCGGTACCTGCCTCATCTGCATGGGTAAGAGATCTCCGTGAATGTACCCTGATGCAGTGTTCCCTTATGTTTCTTTCGCAGGGGAGGAAAGCTACGGGAAAACAGAAGCACAGGGAATGTGCTCTCTGTAGTTGCCCCTTGCCGGACGGCCACCCTAAAAAGTTTTGTCAGCCATGCGTGAGACAAACGGTAGGGGTCGAAGGGGACGTTGGCCCAGGGGTAGATTGACAGGCCCTTACACTCTCCCCCGTCCATACAGGTAGCGGAAGAAACGCCGGACTTCACCACAAGCCTGAGGGACATAATCAGGACAGAGATAAAGGCCCTATCTAAAAAGGATTCTTCTAGGGGAAGAGAATTTAGTTTCTCAGGTTCAGAGTCCTCGACCGCCCTAAAGATCGATGACTCTTCAGATTCCCCGGCCTCCACTTTGTCTTCTTCGGGAAGACTCAAGTCGATTCTGCTTCCCCTTAGACCAGATGGATAAGCTAGTTAAAGCAATAAGGTCCACCATGGGGGTAGCAGAGACAAAACCGGAACTTTCAGCTCAGGACATGATGTTCGGGGGTCTAGATCCCAGGAAGAGGAAGGCCTTTCCATTAAATAAGGTCCAGAGCCTAATAGATAGGGAATGGAAGAGACCTGAAAAAAGGGGGCTCCTTGCCTCCTGCCTTCAAGCGGAGGTACCCGTTTGACGACCCAGTGGTAAACAGATGGGATAAGGCCCCTAAGCTGGACGCGGCAGTAGCCAAAGCCTCCAAAAAATCCTCCATACCCTTCGACGACATGGCCTCCTTAAAAGACCCGCTAGATAAGAAAGCGGGTTCTTTTTTGAAGGGAACATGGGAGATGTCAGCAGGTGCTCTAAGACCAGCGATAGCTGCCACATGTACGGCCAGATCCATGATGGTCTGGCTAGACCAATTGGATTCCCAACTAAAGGACGGATAGCATCTATCCGGAAAACGCTGCCAATCATCCAAAGTGCGGCAGCTTTTTTGGCTGATGCTTCAGCGGACTCTGCGAGGATGGCAGCTAGAACTGCGAGTTTATCTAACGCAGCTCGAAGGGCCCTTTGGTTAAAATGCTGGCCGGGAGATATCCAGGCCAGATCACGACTCTGCTCCATTCCATGTGAGGGTGAATATCTGTTTGGCCCAGTCTTGGATGAACTCTTAGAGAAAGCCGGGGATGATAAAAAGAAGTTCCCCAGTCTACCGAATCCTTCTTACAGACGTCCCTTTACCAGGAAAGGCTATTTCCGTAGAAGGCCGTCCAGAGATCAGGGCACATGGGATGACAAAAGAAGGAGAGGTACAGGTTTCATGTTCGGAGGAGGGGGGCGTCAAGAAGGTCCAGCACGTGACACTAAAAAACCGCCCCAATGACTAGTTGCCCCGGTAGGGGGGAGACTAGCTGCCTTCTACCCAGCCTGGTCCATGATTTCCAATAGCAAATGGATACTGGGAGTGATAGCTGCGGGTCTACGCCTAGAATTCGCCCGGGTTCCCCAAGATCGATTTAAGGTCACCCCGCTCAGGTCTTCCACACCAGAACCAGCTGCCCTGGAGGCCGAGGTGCATGATCTCTGCCGCAAGAGGGTCCTAACGGTGGTCCCAGAGGGAGAAACGGGGAAAGGGTTTTACTCCCCCCTGTTCCTGGTCCGTAAACCAGACGGGTCCTTTAGGACTATAATAAATCTTAAATCGATTTGGACCCAGGTAACTATAGGCCGGTGAGTCTGACTTCTATACCAGGAAAGATCTTTGAACAAATTATTAAACAACATGTATGTCAATACCTGGATAAGAATGAAGTGATTAAACAGAGTCAGCATGGGTTTGTAACTAATAAGTCATGTCAGACTAACTTAATTTCCTTCTATGACGGTATCACTGATTGGTTGGATCAAGGAAATGCTGTAGATATAGTATATCTTGACTTCAGCAAAGCATTTGACAAAGTCTCTCATACAATCCTTATTGAAAAAATGATTAAGTATGGAATGGACAAGGCAACTGTTAGGTGGATTCATAACTGGCTTAGAGATCGGACCCAAAGAGTGGTCGTAAATGGCTGCACATCCAGTTGGAAGAATGTCTCAAGTGGGGTACCACAGGGCTCTGTCCTGGGCCCTGTATTGTTCAACATCTTTATCAACGATTTAGATGAAGGAATTGAGGGTAAACTGATTAAATTTGCTGATGACACAAAGCTAGGAGGGATAGCTAATACTAGAGAAGAGAGAGAGAGGATTCAAAAAGATTTAAATAAACTGGAGAAGTGGGCAGCAACTAACAGAATGGTTTTTAACAGGGAGAAATGCAAAGTACTACATCTGGGCAATAAAAATGGAAAAAGCATATATAGAATGGGAGGAATAGGGCTAAGTGACAGCACATGTGAAAAAGACTTGGGTATAGTAATAGATCACAGACTGAATATGAGTCAACAGTGTGATGCAGCAGCAAAAAAGGCAAATGCAATTCTAGGATGTATTAACAGAAGCATACAGTCTAGATCACGTGAAGTCATTATTTCCCTCTACTCCTCTTTGGTCAGACCTCATCTGGAATATTGTGTCCAGTTTTGGGCACCACATTTTAAAAAAGACATCAACAAACTGGAGCAAGTTCAGAAAAGAGCGACCAGAATGGTGACCGGTCTGCAAACCCTGTCTTATGAGGAAAGGTTGCAGGATTTGGGAATGTTTAGTTTGCAAAAGAGAAGACTGAGAGGAGACTTAATAGCTGTCTACAAATATCTAAAGGGCTGTCACATTGTAGAAGGATCAACTTTATTCTCATTTGCACAAGGAAAGACTAGAAGCAATGGGATGAAACTGAATGGGAGGAGACACAGATTAGATATTAGAAAAAACTTTTTGACAGTTAGAGTGATCAATGAGTGGAACAGGCTGCCACGAGAAGTGGTGAGTTCTCCTTCAATGGAAGTCTTCAAACAGAGGCTGGACAGACATCTGACTGGGATGATTTAGCGAATCCTGCTTTGAGCAGGGGGTTGGACCAGATGGCCCAGGAGGTCCCTTCCAACTCTACGATTCTATGATTCTATGATTCTATGATTCTATCCCTCAACGAATTCCTTTTCATACGCCCGTTTAAGATGGAGACAATTAAATCAACAATAAAATTGCTGTTTCAAAACTGTCTTATGGTGGTGTTAGATTTAAAGGACGCTTACTACCATATTCCCATTCATGCAGCTCATCAGCGGTTTCTCAGAGTGGCGGTTCAGCTGGATGGGTCAGTCCAACATTTCGAATATGCGGCCCTCCCCTTTGGGGTGGCAGTCGCTCCCCGTGTGTTTACCAAAGTAGTAGCGGAAGTTATGGCCCATCTACGTGAATCAGACATTCTTGTGATCCCCTACTTAGATGACTTCCTGATCGTAGGGAAAACAGCAAAACATTGTTTGGAACAGCTACAAAGGGCAATGTCTGCCCTAGAGGGGTTAGGATGGCTGCTTAACATTAAAAAGTCTCGGTTACAGCCGGTGAGAGTCCAACAATTCTTGGGCCTGATCCTAGATTCTGAGAAACAGGAATGCCGTCTGCCCCCGGAGAAGCTTGTTCGCCTACACTATCAGGTCCTGAACGCTTGCAATAACCCCACCATGTCCCTCAGGAAAGCCATGTCCCTTCTGGGTTCCCTCTCATCCTGTATCCCAGCAGTCCAGTGGGCACAGTTTCATACAAGAAAACTGCAGGGCTAGGTCTTAAGGCATCAAAGAATCCTTGAGGGTTACTTAGAGGGCCAGCTAACCTTGTCCCGAAACACAAGGGAGTCCCTAGAGTGGTGGCTAGACAAGGATAATTTATCCAAAGGGGTCCCCTGGGAGTATGACATATCCCGCATAATCACCACGGATGCTAGCCCTACCGGTTGGGGGGCTCATATGGGGGAGATCCTAGTCCAGGGCCTATGGGAGCATCATCAGATAGAAATGTCATCTAACCTGAAAGAGTTGACAGCAGTAGAGCAGGCAGCTAAGGAGCTACTTGTGTATCTACAGGGCCATCATGTGCGAGTGTTCTCCGACAATCAGGTCACCGTGGCTTATATCAACCACCAAGGCGGGACTCGTTCCAAACCCATGATGAATGTGGCAGAACGGTTGTTCCGGCTAGCAGAGCAGCATTTTCAATCTTTAACAGCTCTACATATAAAAGGGAAGGAAAATATCACAGCAGATTTCCTAAGCCGCAATCCACTAAAACAAGGAGAATGGTCCCAAAGCACCTCCACCTTCGACCTGATTGTACAAAAATGGGGACAACCAGAGGTAGACCTCTTCGCTACCAGGGAAAACAGAAAATTAAAACAATTTTGCTCCCTAAATCCCAGAGAGAACCCCCTGGCGGTAGATGCCTTTCTGATAAAGTGGGACTTCAGGCTAGCATACGCCTTCCCTCCCCTATTGCTACTACCCCTGGTGATGAAGAAAATCAGGAGAGACAGAGCAAGGGTGATAGTTATCGCTCCATTTTGGCCCAGGAGGGCTTGGTTTTCTTGCCTCAGGACCATGTCGGTGTCCGACCCTTGGGTCCTTCCGGACATCCCGGATCTCCTATCCCAGGGCCCAGTGTTCCATCCTCAGGTGGCTGGCCTACATCTGACGGCGTGGAGTTTGAACGGACACTGCTGAGAGAAAAAGGCTTCTCCCCAGACCTGATTAACACCCTACTTAAAAGTGGAAAAGTCATCACTACCAAAATCTATGTCAGAATTTGGAAAAAATTCCTGCAGAACTCTGGAGTGGTCGCTGGCGGTTCGGCACCTGTAAACGAAATCTTAGAGTTTCTTCAGAAAGGTCTGGATATGGGGCTTTCCACTAGTACCCTTAAAGTACAAGTATCAGCCTTGGGGGCCCTCTTTAGCTGCAACATCGAGGGTAATTACTGGATCAGTAGATTCATTAAGGCAGCAGGTAGATCCAGGCCAATAGCGAAAGATAGATTCATGCCGTGGGACTTGAACCTAGTCCTCACGGCTATGACAGAAGCCCCATTCGAACCTATCTCATCAGCTTCCATAAAGAACCTGTCCCTCAAAGTAGCCTTCCTGGTAGCTCTAACCTCAGCTCGTAGGGTAAGCGACATCCAGGCATTATCTAGACGTCCTCCTTATATACAGTTCAAGGACGATAGGGTAATACTCAGACCTGATCCAGCGTATTTACCTAAGGTAGTTTCCAGCTTTCATAGGACACAGGAGATAGTCCTTCCATCTTTCCTCCCTAATCCAGCTAATGAGAAGGAAGAGAAGCTTCACACCTTAGATGTTAGGAAATGCTTCATAGAATATCTGGCAGTTACCGATCCCTGGAAAAAAGATAATGCCCTGTTTGTCTCCCATCAAGGCCCTAGGAAAGGTTGTAGAGCGTCAAAAAGTACACTAGCCATGTGGGTTAGAGAAGCGATCTCAATAGCATACACCTCAAATGGCAGGTCGCCACCCCGGAAGCTGAGGGCGCATTCCACCAGAGCCATGGCGACCTCGTGGGCCGAGAGATCAGAAGTTTCCATTGACCAGATAAGTAAGGCGGCTACTTGGTCCTCTCCGAGCACCTTTTATAGTCATTATAGGCTAGACTTGGGTGCTTCCACAGACCTCTCCTTTGGTATAAGGGTGCTGCAGGCTGTAGTCCCTCCCTAAATAGGTTCACTCTCTGTAATTCTCTCAGGTGGTGCTGTCATGGACGACCGATAAAGTCTTAGTTACTCACCGGTTAACGGTGTTTTTCGGAGTCCATGACAGCACCCGTATATTCCCTCCCTTTTAGTTTGGGTGTGCACTTCTTCCTCTTGTATGTACACTGGTAAGGAATAGTTGTGTAAAAGTATTGTTTATAATTATGCTATTAACCATTGTGGTCCTCTTGTGCTCTGTAATCCAACTGATGCGTGGGAGAGGTGCCGCCCTTTTGTATCTGTAGGTTTCCTGTTCCTGAAGGGCGGATCCCCTCTCTCAGGTGGTGCTGTCATGGACTCCGAAAAACACCGTTAACCGGTGAGTAACTAAGACTTTCCTTACTATGTTCCTCACAGTGGAAACTAACTGGTTAAATCTCTGAGACAACTTTTTGTATCCTTCCCCTGAAAAGCTATGTTGAATAATCTTTGTTTTCAGATCATTTGAGAGTTGTTTTGAGGAGCCCATGATGCCACTCTTCATAGGAGAATCAAATAGGAGAACTACTTGCAAGTGGCCACCTTAAATACCTTTTCTCATGATTTGATACACCTGGCTATGAAGTTCAAAGCTCAATGAGGTTACAAAACCAATTTAGTGCTTCAGGAAGTCAGTAAAAAGTAGTTAGGAGTGTTCAAATCAAGAAAATGATAAGGGTACCCATACTTTTGCACCGGTCAAATTTTGTTTAAATGCAGATTGCACATTTTCTGTTAGTACAATAAACCTCATTTGAATCCAGAAATATAACTGAGTCTATCAGTTATTAGATATATGAAACTGAAATAGCTGCTGCAAAAACCAAAATTGTTATAAAGAAAAAAGGCTAACATTAATAGGGGTGCACAAACTTTAACATATGACTGTACATTGCAGTGAATGGTCCCTTTAATACTGAAGTGGAGCGTCTGCTTCCGTAATCCTTTTCGCTGCAGCGGCCGCTACTGAAAGATGTAGTATTACATGGAGATCAATTTTGTATAGTCACCCAATTTCTAGAACAGGCCTTTCAGCCACTTTGATTAAACTTTTCTCTTATCCATCCCCATAGCTGCCAACGGTCCCAAATTCACTAAGGTTGGGAAACCTCAGATTGGGCGCTGGCATTCACCAGTCAGATTAAGGGTGGGACTTAAACGAACCGATGCTACCAGCTCAAATTCGGGTATGTATTCCTTGAAGTTATGAAGTTGTCTTCATGGTAGAATTTTCAACTTTTTGGCAAATCCTTTGCTAAGGATTCAGGATGTGCCCCCAAAAACTGCCCACTTATGTCACAGGCGTTTTCTGGTTCATACCCCTCTGCTCCTCTTCAACGTACCCTTCATGGAAAAAAAACATCTGGAAGTGACACTTTGAAGGAGAATTCTGGAGCGTATGGCGGTACCCAGAAGATCTGACGAATCTGCTGGAAAATCAAGAGGTTGTCTCTCTTTCTAGGAGCTTACCAGTAGTTTTGGGAAAGTTGGCAAGTATGGCTTATGGGGTTATTATTGCCAAAAACATCTAACTGGTTGGGGTCTCCAAGAGATGAAGAGGGAAATTTATCCATCCATTTATGATAACCATATTTGCCCAAGAAAATTAGCAAAAATGACTTGGCCGAAAAGTAAGGTGGACAGGAAGCCCAATCTGACGCTGCCCCCTAGGAGCTGGCCCTGGCGCTATGGCAAATACATGACTTCATCATAGAAACCATGTATTCATTTATCACTTATCTTCACGCAGGAGCACTTATGGATGTGACGTGTGGGGTTCACATACTTTTGAGTTTCTCCTCCCTGTCCCTTGTTCTGTATGATATAGTAAATAGCGTGGTCTTCGTTATAGGTTGGGAACGCGTCACCGCTATGGAAGGAGTAACGCCTTTGAGGACAACTTGGCAATTCCTTCTTTCAGGACTTTGATGACTTCATATAGACAGAGTACAGCCTTGATCACACATGTGTTTTGCCTCCAGAGATCCCGGAATATAGTAAAATGAAGGAAACTTTTTACTATTATGATCCGTGACGGGGAAAAAAAAAGACCAAAAAGATGTCGGTGTTGTCTCCTGGGAGGAAACTTAACAATCTAAATTTCTATGAGACTATCCAGGTTTCCAAACCCTAAGCACTCAGTGTCAGTGCGGGTGCGCTCTTATCCCCCTCTCCTGTCTGCAGTGGTTGTCCGCCATTATGTGATACTGTGGGCAGGGAGCTGACGCTGCAGACAGGAGTGAGGGATGAGAGCGTGTTTACACTGACACTGAAGGAGCCAAGCACACACACATAGTGTCAGACCGTCCTTCACTATGTGCAGTAAGTGGCCGCTGCAGACAGGAGAGAGACATGAGGGTGCGCTCGCACTGACACTGTAGAAGCAGAGAGCGCACATAGTGTCAGTGTGGGTGCGCTCTTATCCCCCTCTCCTGTCTGCAGCGGCTGCCCGCTATTATGTGATACTGTGGGCAGGGAGCTGAAGCTGCAGACAGGAGTGAGGGATGAGAGTGTGTTTACACTGACACTGAAGGAGCCAAGCACACACACATAGTGTCAGACCGTCCTTCACTATGTGCAGTAAGTGGCCGCTGCAGACAGGAGAGAGACATGAGGGTGCGCTCGCACTGACACTGTAGAAGCAGAGAGCGCACATAGTGTCAGTGTGGGTGCGCTCTTATCCCCCTCTCCTGTCTGCAGCGGCTGCCCGCTATTATGTGATACTGTGGGCAGGGAGCTGAAGCTGCAGACAGGAGTGAGGGATGAGAGTGTGTTTACACTGACACTGAAGGAGCCAAGCACACACACATAGTGTCAGACCGTCCTTCACTATGTGCAGTAAGTGGCCGCTGCAGACAGGAGAGAAACATGAGGGTGTGCTCGCACTGACACTGCAGAATCAGAGAGCGCACATAGTGTCAGCATGGGTGCACTCTTATCCCCCTCTCCTGTCTGCAGCGGCTGCCCGCTATTCTGTACTGTGGGCATTGAGCTGACGCTGCAGACAGGAGTGAGGGATGAGAGCGTGTTTACACTGACACTGCAGGAACCTAATGTACTTCCAGAGTGTCAGTGCTGGTTTATACTCTTCCCTCTCTCCTGTCAGTATCGGCTGTCCGTTGTTGTGTGCAGCAAATGGCCACTGCAGACAGGAGACAGGGATGAAAGCATGCCCACACTGACACTGTGTTGTGCGCTCGGCTCCTGTGGTATCAGTGCGTTTCAGGCAGGGGATTAAATTCAGGCAGCACTCCAAAGCCAACACTGTCAGTAAATCTAAGCAAATGTATGGGGGATGCTAACTGAGGGGGCGGAATGGTGCATTGACCTTTTAGCCATGCCAAGCATACACCGAACAGCCCTAATTTACATGTGTAAAAAAACAATTTTAAAACAAATGTTTGTACTAAAGAAATGACATTTTTAGGGGCTATGTCTCCTAGATAAATGTATAAGAGGTATTTAATTTTTTATTTTTTTTTGATAGACTCACTTTAAATCAGACAGAAGCCAATGGAGTAGCTTCACTACAGCCCTCCCAGAACCTTTCACATGGTGATGTCAGCCCTGAGAATCAATAAATCCTTCTACAATCTTAACTATTAGTGCAAAAGCAAGAAGCTTTTTTTTTATTGGGCCGGAAAAGACGTTTTAGCAAACAGCTGAGTGTTTCTTGCCCGCAATGAAGAAGCCACGTGATTCTTACCTGCTTTTTAACACTCCATTTATTGCAATATCCAACTTCTGCGTGACTGTGCGAGCCAACCCTTACTTATGCCATTAATGACTTACTGCCTTCTAAGCTGAATGTCCCTTTAATAGAGTATAGCAGTGAAATTGACCACGCCTACATAGAACGACTGAAGTGACTGAAAGTAAAGAGTCAAAACCACAGCTCCGGTAACACAATATTACTGGAAATTGCTCAAGGGTCCGAAACAGAAATATTACAAAAGTGCACGAGTTGTTACAAACAAACAGCTGGGGTTTTATCCCCTTACACTAAACAAAAAGGCTTTATCACCTTACACTATTTGTATCTTATTAGTACTCTAGCCCATACTGGCGCCCCTTGGGCATGGCGAGGCGGCTGCACATGCGCAGCTTCTCTGTGCACTTCAACTCTTTTTGGAATTCCCATTGATGTCAATGAATAAGGAAGTACATGCAAGGGCCACCTCTTCCAAAATTTCTGGTAGGCTTCCAAATAAAAGAGGAGCCCTCCTGGACTCCAGGAAGAGCTGACAAATCTCAGCGGGGCACATGCTCAAATGGGTTGGACTGCTCCACCAGAGAACCGGAGAATCCTCCGGTGGGCCCTGGGTTCTCCTTCAGGAGAGTTCATAGTGCAGACCTTGCAGTTGGGGCTCTTCAGTGGGGGAGAAAGGTGGGTCCTCAGAATCAAATCCTCCAGTGCGCCCAATGTTCTTCAGTCTGACACTGTGCTCAATTATCCCAAAAACCTACAGGAAAGCAGAAGTTTTAGTAATTTTCATCCAGGGCGCGGTGGTGAGGGGGGGTGAACACGAAAAGGGGATGGTGGAAAATTTTGGAAGCACAATCCTCTTGGAGGGGCTTTATAGAAAGTTGCCAAGTATATTGATGGCCCCATGACAACACTTCCTGATTTATGGCACCTCAAAGTTTCCAATCCCCTCTGCTGCAAAAAAAAAAAAAAGGTAAAACTGGATTCGGACTGGTTCGTATAAAGCCTGATGTCCCTTTCATAATGTGAAACCACGAAAGCACTGAATCGGGAAGTGTTGTCATAGGAAGGTGATGTGTAAGTCCGGTAACTGCAATCGTATCACTACTTTCCTTGTATATGGATGTTTACAGGACATTTTAGGCTAAGGGCAGAGAATGGAGTCAGCCTGAGTGATGTCCGCCCTGCGGTACTCCAGCGGCTGGGAGTTGTAGTTTCACAACAGACTAGGGACTACTACCCTGCAGCTATCTGAGATTCCTGTTGCGTCTTTTACACCCCCGTGGGCAGGTGTGGGTTAAGTGTGTCCTAATTCCTATACTTAAGACACAGTCACACGCCCAGCCCAATAATGCACCTTTTTTTGTGTGTAAATCACAAAGACCCATTAAACAAAAGCCGCCTGAATTGAAAGAGACTTAATTATCTTCCTGGTGTTCAGTTCCCTCAGGGGACGAACAAGGGAAAAATGCTCTTTACAGGGACATTATCATCTAAAATGATCATTTTCCTTTAAAGAGGGAGCAGTGTGAACACCCAACAAGAATCTGCCATCTTGGGTCTCCTGTGATCTTGGGTTCAGAGCTTTGGAGGAGGAAGGGAAGGAGCGGAAGACTTGTTACCCTCCGTAATTATCAGTAAGAGGGTCTGCTCCATTAATGTGTACATGAGGAGGCCGATGGCGGCAATTATAGACTTTTCGCACCTGATTTTAAAAACAGCGCCACGCTTGTGTAGTGGTCAAGTCTGGTATTGCAGCTCAGCTCCTGTGATGAAAATAGGGCTGAGAAGCAATACAGCACAGAACCGTATCAGAAACTGATGTTCATGCAGTTAGTATGAGCCCGCATCCATCAGAGCACATCCATTTGGTTGATGAAAGATGGCTATGATTTAATAATACCCTTTAAATATCAATTTTAGGCTGGTTTCACACTTGCGTTTTTTTGCGCTGTTTTTTCGCGCAAACAAATGCATGCTTTTTTTTTCCTATTCTTAACATGGGTGCGCATACACATGTGTTTGTACGCGTTTGTACGTGTTTGTATGCGCATGCGGGTTTTTGTAGTGTGCGCTCGGGCGCACAAAATGCACTCTGTTGCATTTTTTGAGCGACTGACTTGCCCCCAAAAAACGCATGCGCACGCAATGCATTTTTTTTTCACCCAACCACCCATTATAGCCTATGGGTGCGCTGACGTGCGCATGGTAATGTGCACGTAAGTGCAAAAAACCGCATGTGTTTAAAAAAAAAACGCGCAAAAAAAGCATGATGCGTTTTTTATGTGTGTTTGCCTGCGCAAAAAAACGCAAGTGTGAAAGTAGCCTTACATTAGTAAGTGGCATATACGTACAAATATGGGGCAATTTAAGGCCATTTTCTTTTAGTAGGAGCTATTCCCATGTGTATGGTCTCTGTTAGGTAGTCCTATAATGTTTGTAGGGTGAGAAAGGATATTGAATGTTGAATTTAACTTTTTTTCCTTAAAGGGGTTGTCTGGGACTTTAACATTGATGGCCTATCCTTAACATAGTGAGTGCGCTCCATTCTGTGCTTCTTTTTCTTGTTTCCTATCCTTAACATAGGTCATTAATGCTTGATCGACAGGAGTACAAAACTCAGCACCCCCACCAATCAGCTCATCCCGGTGTCGCAGAAGGCCAGAACTGCTCGGTTGCACAGCTCGATCGACTGCATAGTGGCCGTGGTTGGGTACTGCACATGCACCCCCAATTCAAATCAATAAGGGGCAAATGTGCAGCTCTGCAACTGAGCAGTTCGGGCCGCAGCTGACACCAGGAATGGCAGATCGGCTTGTGTATGGAGTGCCGTGACCCAACCGATCAGACATTGATGACCTGTCCTAAGGATAGGCCATCAATGTTAGTCCGGATAGCCCCTTTAAGAAAATGGGTTCTAAATGAAAGGGTCCCGAAACTAGAGTGATCACAAGTAGTGATGAGCAAATATACTTTTTTCCGAGCATGTTCAGGTGTCCTCCGAGTGTTCTGGTGTGCTCAGAGATTTAGTTTGTGTCGTCTCAGCTGCATGATTTGCGGCTGCTAGACAGCCTGAATACTTGTGAGGAATGCCTGTTTGTTAGGGAATCCCCACATGTATTCAGGCTGTGTAGCAGCCTCAAATCATGCAGATGTGTCGACACAAACTAAATCTCCGAGCACGCCAAAATACTTGGAGGACACCCGAGCAACGAGTAAACTCGCTCATCACTAATCATAAGCTATCCCAAGTTGGGACCCCAAGCAATCTATCAGCAAGTGTTGATTATCGGGACAGCGCCCCTACAGGAGAAATAAACGATTACACAGCAAACAATGAAATCAATTAGTTATCAATAAGACCCCGGCTGTCTGTCAGCCAATAGATGTGCTTTGAGCCACACTACCAAAAAACAAAGGATCTGGATTCCAAAATATATTTATTAGTGTCAAATATTAAATAGTGGCTGTCATTGAAACAAACTTTTGCTTGATAGAAAGTATTGAAAGTGTAAGGAGCTAATATAAACATGGCATAGATTAAAGTGTTGAATGAGAAAATTGCTTTGTCATCGGCTGATTAAGGAGGAGGATGGGATGTGCTGTCGGCAGTATGCATGCTCTATAGAGACTGATCTGTCATATTTGCGATCATTCGTCCCCATCCAGTCTGCATCCGCCTGCATACAAGAGTTGTAACCAGTTCAAGACCAAGCCTTCTATCTCCATTTTTGATTAGGAACATTTTTCTGTTTTTTTTTATTTTTCATAGATGTCAGTTTTTTTTCTTTCCTTTTTTTTTTTTTATATTTTTCATTTATTTCAAATATTGTAACCCCTTAAAAAGTAATAAAAAAAGACCTTTGGGGGTGCTTTTCAATACTTTCTTTTTTATCTACTTCTCTCTGTAACTGTGTCTGGCATATTAGTCCCAGTTACAGGGGAAATGCAGATTCTGTCTCCAAGGAGCCAGCAGGTTTTGCTGCCTCCCTTTGCCCAGCGAACACATGACCTCTGGATCTGGAGAAAGAAGCGCCGTTAGTGCTTCCTATTACTTTGTACACAGCATTTGTTTAGAACTGTATATACAGCGATAGGGAAGGCAGATATGGTAATAAACCCTCTCTGCCTTCTCTATGGGAATCTGGCTGTGTGTTTGATAGACTGTTTTCTGCTCTCACGACTGATTTAATCCCATGCAGCTGCTCTCTTATTTGTTACAAAATGTCCCTGAAGTGTAGGAGCCGCGACGCCTGGACATTTATCATCTATAGATGGCCTGGAAGTAAACACATAAATTCTCATGTAATCCAGCCATGTAAACGCATGGCGCTCACTGTCCCACTTGAGCAGAAGCGAAGGATTCTGAGTCAGTTGGGGAAATCCTGCATTCTATAGAAGCCACATTTTTGTCTTCATACCTTTTCTGATCCTTTTCCTCCAAAGGATGGTCCCATCTTTAATTCTCTCCTTTATAATATTACAAGAAAATGCTTCAATATTTCTGATTTTAGACGATTCTTAGTTTGGTCCATTCTTTTGAATATATTCTGGCCAGGATTATAACCTAGTGTTACAAAGTCCACAAAAAACAGTTACAAGAGAAATCGTTGATACTTTGCTGAAAGGCCAGCACTTGTGTCATGTGGTCAAAATAAGGATGACTGACCGCAAGCAGGGATCTAAAAAATGCTAAAAAATTGGAGCTAAAAGTGATCTCGGTACACTCCGTTTAGAAGCAGAACAATTTACAGAACTGATCCTATAAGGTTACGGTATATCGATGATATTCCCTGCGGTAACAGAGTGGCACAGGTGATGTGTCCGCATACAATGGTCATATAAGGTATCGCTCTCCATCGGCTGGTGTCAGGGATATCCTTCCACCCAGAAGCTGTATGCTTAAGTCATCCAGATAATGTAGCTTGTAATCCACTCCTTCAACAATTGCAACATATGGATATTGCATAGCTTGAATTCTGCAGCTGAAACCTGACCGGTCCGTGCCGTGTTTCATCCCTGCAGGAAAGCCCATTCATCTTGTAGATAACCGCTTCTCTTCGCCATGTTTGACAATGTCCTTCGTGGTATAAACCATACATGCGATATAACTAATTACACCGTATAATATGGTCGGGCTGATATGTATTTTAGGTTTCTGCTTTCTTATCATAGTACAATAATAAAATTAATAATCTAATTCTCATCTATAAGTACTGACACTTCATGTGTGTTACTTACTGCCTTGTTGGGCCCTGGACCTTTAGGAATTCAAAAGGTCCCTTTGGCCAAATGTATAAGATCAGCACTATTAAAACCCTCTGATAGTTGGGAGCTCTGTTGGAGATTTTTGTTTTATCCTAGATTTGAACTTTTGCTTCACCTTCACTTTCGGATGTAGATCTCATCAGTGGCATAGCTATGTGTTCAGCACACGGGAGCAGAATATATCTGAGTGGACTGCCAATCAGGATGTCTATGAATATGATGGTGCACCCTAATCATAGTAGGTAAATGGTGCACCTCAGCAAAGACCAAGACTAATATTACCACCATACAGTGACATATAGTGGCTCTATAAACCATAGAAGTGATTACAGTACGTTTGTATATTGTGACTTACAGCTGACGTCCCTTCTAATGGGAATCATTCACTTTTCTCGTTGGTTCCATCTGGCCTAGACCTTCATGACGACTTCCACCCTCAAATTGTCTGCATGGCGTTCACAACAAAGACACATTTCTCATTTACAGCACTTCTTCCACATACCCTAAGCTACGCAAACTCTTCATCCTGCTGATGCCCCAATACTGACCCCAGGATTGCACACAGACAGAAGACAGCCCCTGTGCAAGAACAATGTATGGGCACAATGCCACCTGCTTTTGGGTACAGGTTGAACCAACGTTTTGTCCGCCCCAGACTGAACCTTTTATTGCCTTTCCCCCTAGAGTATAAAAATGCCCCTTGGGTCCTCCTCTAAAAATACAATAATGTCCAAGTAACAGATATTTGACTAGAGGGCCCCCTGATAAGTAAAAATATCCAGCGTGCCCCTTAAGACGTAATAATGATCAGAGTGCCTCTTTAATGAATAATAATGCATACAGTACCCTCTTAAACGATAATAATAATGCCAGAGTTCCCCTTTAATCAATATTAATGCCCAGATGCCTCCTAATGAAAATTTTCCCAGATTGCTAACAATACTAATGCCCTGAGTGTCCCCTTATGCTGTAGTAATAATGGCCAATGTGCCCCCTTAATTTGTAATAATAATGCCCAGACTTCCTTTATTTGCTTATTCTATAATGAGTTTAGTAAAAGCAGCAATTCCCTGGAAAAAAAAAAATAAAATAAAAATCATACCTAACTTTGATTCCCTGACTTTTCGTGAAGATTGTTAGTTTTTGGCAGCCCAGGACCGGTTTGTGATACCGCTCTATATAACATATGTTATATGACCTATGTTATAACATTCCCCCTGGTGTGTAATACTGTCCCTTCCCAGGTGCGCTCAATAAATGACGCCTGGAGACAGGATTTACACTCAAAATCCGGTTTAACCACATTCATCTGTGGCTCACCAGGCCGCTACACTCCCTCTGTTATGTGTTATATGCTCCCTTTCCCTTTAATTTACACCCCCTCCTTCCTTCCAATGTCCCATCATGTTTCCAGGGTTTTTCCTCTTCATATATTGATGTTCTACATGATGTGTGCTGCTATATTCACACAGGATCAATATTGCTGCCTGGGGATTTAAAGGGAAATAACCACCTTACAGTAACAGATTTCTAGCTGATTTTGACTTGTATCTAGTGGCGTAGCTAAGTCCAATGGACCCAAGTGCAAAATTTGGACCTGGGTTCCCCCACATGTTGGTCAGCTGTATGGGCCCTTGTAGCCTTTTTTAATCATATGACATAAGTGTTGGTTTCCTCCCTCCTGTACTAACGTAACCCCATCTTGGGCCCCTTCCAGATATATATGTCCCCGATCCTGGGCCCAATCTGATGGATACACACGCGGTCAAAATTGTTGGTACCCCTCTTTTAATGACAGAAAAACCCACATTGGTCACAGAAATAACTTGAGTTTGACAAAAGTAATAATAAATAAAAAATCTATGAAAATGAACAAATGAAAGTCAGACATTGCTTTTCAGCCATGCTTCCCCAGAGTAAAAATAAAAATAAAACTCATGAAATAGGCCTGGACAGAAATGATGGTACCCCTGAAAATAATGTGACAAAAAGGACATGCTAAATCGCGGAGTGTCCACTAATTAGCATCACAGGTGTCTACAATCCTGGAATCAGTGAGTGGCCTGTATAGAGGCTACAGATACTCACTGTGCTGTTTGGTGGCATGGTGTGTGTCACACTCAACATGGACCAGAGGAAGCAAAGGAAAGAGTTGTCTCAGGAGATTAGAAAGAAAATTATACACAAACATGATACAGGTAAAAGTTATAAGACCGTCTCCAAGCAGCTTGATGTTCCTGTGACTACAGTTGCACATATTATTCAGAAATGTAAGCTCCATGGGACTGTAGCCAACCTCCCTGGACGTGGCCACAGGAGGAAAACTGAGGAGAAAGCAAAGAGACGGATAATACGAATGGTAACAAAAGAGCCCAGAAAAACTTCTAAACAGATTATGCCTATGTGTACACGTTGTGTTTTTTATGCGTTTCTGCCGTGTTTTTGCCGCTGCAGAAACACTTAAAAAACCCAATCCCATGCAGTCCTATGGGATTCCGCAGTTGCGGTGCCCATGCTGCGGATTTTCCTGCTTCGGAATCGCATAGCGGTAAAATGCGCAGCATGTCCATTATTTCTGCGGAATCGCGATGATTCCGCCGCCATAGGATTGCATTGAAACGCTCACTTTATGCATGTGGCTATGCCCACCATGCGTAAAGTGAGCGCTTCATGTGTGGATGGTATCCAGGGTCTGGAGGAGAGGAGACTCTCCTCCATGTCCTGGGTACCATATTCCTGTACAAAATAGAATTAAAATAAAAAAGAGATATACTCACCCTCTGTCGGCCCTCGGAGTCGTCCCGGCCCTCATTGGCGCTGGCGGCAACTTCCGTTCCCAGGGATACATTGCGCAAATGACCTCTGATGACGTAGCATCACGCGAGACTGCTACGTCATCAGAGGTCATTCGCGCAATGCATCCCTGGGAACGGTCATTGCCGCCAGTGCCAATGAGGACCGGGACAACTCCGGGGGCCGACAGATGGTAAGTACAGTTAGGTCCATATATATTTGGACAGAGACAACATTTTTCTAATTTTGGTTCCAGACATTACCACAATGAATTTTAAACAAAACAATTCAGATGCAGTAGAAGTTCAGACTTTCAGCTTTCATTTGAGGGTATCCACATTACTTTAAAATTGGATGAAGGGTTTATGAGTTTCAGCTCCTTAACATGTGCCACCCTGTTTTTTAAAGGGACCAAAAGTAATTGGACAATTGACTCCAAGGCTATTTCATGGACAGGTGTGGGCAATACCTTCGTTATGTCATTCTCAATTAAGCAGATAAATGGCCTGGAGTTGATTTGAGGTGTGGTGCTTGCATTTGAAAGGTTTTGCTGTGAAGGAAACAAGCGGTCAAAGGAGCTCTCCATGCAGGTGAAACAAGCCATCCTTAAGCTGCAAAAACAGAAAAAACCCATCCGAGAAATTGCTACAACATTAGGAGTGGCAAAATCTACAGTTTGGTACATCCTGAGAAAGAAAGCACTGGTGAACTCATCAATGCAAAAAGGCCTGGGCGCCCACGGAAGACAACAGTGGTGGATGATCGCAGAATAATCTCCATGGTGAAGTGAAACCCCTTCACAACAGCCAACCAAGTGACCTACACTCTCCAGGAGGTAGGCGTATCAATATCCAAATCTACCATAAAGAGAAGACTGCATGAAAGTAAATACAGAGGGTTCACTGCACGGTGCAAGACACTCATAAGCATCAAGAATCAAAAGGCTAGTCTGGACTTTGCTAAAAAACATCTAAAAAAGCCAGCACAGTTCTGGAAGAATATTCTTTGGACAGATGAAACCAAGATCAACCTCTACTAGAATGATGGAAAGAGAAAAGTATGGTGAAGGCGTGGTACAGCTCATGGTCCAAAGCATACCGCATCATCTGTAAGACACGGCGGAGGCAGTGTGATGGCTTGGGCATGCATGGCTGCCAGTGGCACTGGGTCACTAGTGTTTATTGATGATGTGACACAGGACAGAAGCAGCCGAATGAATTCTGAGGTCTTCAGAGCCATACTGTGTGCTCAGATCCAGCCAAATGCAGCCAAACTGATTGGTCGTCGTTTCATGCTACAGATGGACAATGACCCAAAACATAAAGCCAAAGCAACCCAGGAGTTTATTAAAGCAAAGAAGTGGAATATTCTTGAATGGCCAAGTCAGTCACCTGATCTCAACCCAATTGAGCATGTATTTCACTTGTTAAAGACTAAACTTCAGACAGAAAGGCCCACAAACAAACAGCAACTGAAAACCACCGCAGTGAAGGCCTGGCAGAGCATCAAAAAGGAGGAAACACAGCGTCTGGTGATGTCCATGAGTTCAAGACTTCAGGCAGTCATTGCCAACAAAGGGTTTTCAACCAAGTACTAGAAATGAACATTTTATTTACAATTATTTAATCTGTCCAATTACTTTTGGTCCCTTTAAAAACCGGGTGGCACATGTTAAGGAGCTGAAACTCCCAAACCCTTCATCCAATTTTAATGTGGATGCCCTCAAATGAAAGCTGAAAGTCTGAACTTCTACTGCATCTGAATTGTTTTGTTTAAAATTCATTGTGGTAATGTCTGGAACCAAAATTAGAAAAATGTTGTCTCTGTCCTAATATATATGGACCTAAGTGTATATCTCTATTTTTTTTTTTAATTATTTTAAACATTCTATCTTTTACTATTGATCCTGCATAGGCAGCATCGATAGTAAAAAGATGGTCACATTTGCCAAGCACTATGCTTGACAAGTGTGACCAACCTGTCAATCACTTTTCCAAGCGATGCTTCAAATCGCTTGGAAAAGCGCAAGCATTCTGCAAGCTAAAAACGCTGGCAAAACGCATGTGTTTTGTGGGAAAACGCATGCAAATTTCTCATGCGTTTTACTCGCGGCATGGAGTTGTGGAAATGCTGCGGACAATTCCGCAGCATTTCTGCAACGTGGGCACATAGCCTAAAGGTGAACTTCGAGCTCAAGGAACAGCAGTGTCAGATGGCACTGTAAGGGGGTGGGATAGAATTACCTCCTTGCTCCCTCCTTGCTCCCTTCCAGAGGTCTCAAACTGCATTCCCCAAGGGCCGCAAACGGGTCATGTTTTCAGGAATTCCTTGTATTGCACAGGTGATAATTTAATCACCTGCACAGATAATTATTCCAGCACCTTGTGCAATGCTAAGGAAATCCTGAAAACACGCATGGTTTGCGGCCCTTGAGGAATGCAGTTTGAGACCCATGCAATTGTTCTCAGTGTGTTTGTTTACATGTGCTAACGTGAGTAATGTCTATGTTAATATTTGTGGTACTGCTACATGACAATATGTATTACTGCTCACATTTATGGTACTGTCACATTCATACATGTGCTACCATTCTCTGTAGAACGATGTATATTATGTTGTGCTCCTTTAATGTAATATAATGTAATGATGTTTTCTATGCTCATGTACAGTTTAGGGAAAGTGAAGTGCACCTTTCGGATATTAGAGGGGGCACCTTAGTATTATAGTTCTCATAGATATGGGTAAATGTAGTTTCTTTGTGGGTCACTAGATGGGGGGGCATACTAGTGTGCACAGAAAAGGGGGTTTTACACATAGCGATATCGCTAGCAATATCGCTAAAACGTCACTGGTTTTGTGACGTTATAGCGATATCGCTATGTGTGATGCTTACCTCCGACCGCTGTCCATCGCTGATCGGGCGGCTCCATTTCTCGTCGTCTGCTTCCTGCTGGGCTTCCTGCTGTGTGAGACGAGTGACGCGTGGACGCGGGCGGGAGGACATCTTCATCGCTGTGTGTGAAAGGTGAGTATCGTGCGCGGCGTCGCTGCTGCATCGCTGTGAGATCTTTCTGTGTGGAAGCTCACTAGCGATCATTTAGCGATGCACCAGCGATCCTGACCGGGTCGGATCGCTGGTCGGATCGCTGGTGCATCGCTAAATGTAAAGGGGGCTTTATTAGAATAGGTTATAGTTAGTGTATAGAGGGTTAAGTGTAGGAGGGGCTGCTGGGCATTAAGGATAGGGAAGAAAGGTGTTAGTTCAGATGGAGCCAGGGTGCCCGAAGTGTCCACATGGGCAATAGGCCCAGGACAGCTTGGCAGCCACACAACGTTAAATAGCTGCAGCCCACATTATGCACGGCCACTGGGCATCATTGCAGTGGGCCAGTACAGGAGAAGAAAGATGTGGTGACTCATCTCCTGGGCAAATGCCTTTAGGGCGGGAGTCGGTTGGAGGAGTTGAAGGAAGTTGGAGCTTCGATGAGAACGGTACAGACGAGCCGGATGCTTTTCCAGAGGCAACCAAATCGGGTGGCTGATGATTTCAATTCTGGGGCAAAACAGGCAGAAGGAATTGTCATCATGGCTGGGTTAGGCCAGGAAGGATCTGGGGAGCAGTCTAAGGCTAGTTTCACATTAGCGTTTTTTGCGCAGCGCATTGGGCGCATAAAAAACGCAAAGAAAAACGCAAAACAAACGCGCGTTTTTTTAGCGTCATGCGCACGCTGATGCGTCAAAAAAACACAGCGTTGCTTGCGTTTTACATGCGTTTTTGCATGCGTTTTTTATGCACATGCGTTTTTAGGTGTGACATTTTTTCCATTGTCTAGAGAACATTCTAGACTTGTTTAACTCAAAAACGCATGCGCAAAAAAAGCAAGCGTGCGCAAGACCATGCGCACGCATGCGTTCCCATAGACTTTAATGTGTTGTTTTTGCGCATTCCGTGCGCATGCGTTTTTTTGCCGAGACAGGGCGCAGCAAAAAATGCAACATGTTGCGCCTGGCGCGCTTGGCGCGAAAGACAAAAAAACGCATGTGCACGAAAACACAAGTGTGCGCAAGACCATGCACACGTCATGTTAAACATAGGTGCGCAGTGCGCATGCGCACGGGTGCGCACGATGCGCTGCGCACAAAAGCGCTAATGTGAAACCAGCCTAAGACGGTCCGGTCCGGATGTGTGCCGCACAGAATCGACAGCGAAGCAATGAAAGATGAGGAAACAAGTGAATTCCATGATGTGCCAACTGTGGATGTAACGTGTGAAGTACTAAGTAAAGGGAATGTTCGTTATCCTGGACAGTGTCTCCATTACTTGAGGTCGTCTGGAAGAGGGGCCGTCACAGCCTGGGAAGTGCCGGGAGAAGTGGAGTGCAGTTTTCTGTGAGGGAAGGTCGGGACACAGATGCTTGAGTGTCTCTGGTCACGACTACAGTCCTGGCCTCCCCTTGCAGCATGTAACGCCGCTGTGTTTGTACTCTGTTTACTCGGCGTTATTCTGCATATCTCTGCTTTAACCCTTCGCTCCTTTCCCTCTAATGAGCTGGAATGCTGTTGTCAGTTACCTGTGTGAATGCTGCTCAGCTTCTAGCTCCACTGCTTAGTCGTACATGCGTGAGTGGCTCCACTGCGCTGCATGACCATCCGCTTGTGCGGTCCCTGGCTGCCGTGGAAGCTATCCGTGGGATGCAAGGTCCTCTGCAGTTGTGCATGACTTACCATGTGTGTTCAGGCTTGCAGCCGCTGCCAGGTGTCCTTTGCTCTGCTGATTTGTTTCTGGCTGTGCTTAGGGTGCACGCAGCCAGAAACAAATGTAGACATCTTAATAGCTGTCTACAAATATCTAAAGGGCTGTCACATTGTAGAAGGATCAACTTTATTCTCATTTGCACAAGGAAAGACTAGAAGCAATGGGATGAAACTGAATGGGAGGAGACACAGATTAGATATTAGAAAAAACTTTTTGACAGAGTGATCAATGAGTGGAACAAGCTGCCGCGAGAAGTGGTGAGTTCTCCTTCAATGGAAGTCTTCAAACAGAGGCTGGACAGACATCTGACTGGGATGATTTAGCGAATCCTGCTTTGAGCAGGGGGTTGGACCAGATGGCCCAGGAGGTCCCTTCCAACTCTACCATTCTATGATTCTATGATTCCCCTGCTTTTATGAGGAATGGGTGTGTGCTAGAATTGCTGCTCCAGCCTGTCGCTGTGAGGCAGCTCCTATATAAAGTTTTCCTGCCCTGTGGGGCATTGCCAGAGCTTCGCATCAAGTTTCTGAGTCTTGCTATGTCTGTTTGGTGTTCAGCACTTGTCCTGCCTGCCTGCAGTTCTAGGTGAGCTGACGCCTGTCTTCCACCTGCTCTGGGGGCAGAATACCCAGATCTGTTTCTGTTCCGTCTGTTATCAGCTTTGGGACAGCTGATGTCTGAGTTCCTGGACTTATCCTGTTTATGTGTTGGTACCAAAGTCTTTGTCCTGATTCCGGCTGTGTTATGAAGTCCTAGTCCTGATTCCTTCTGTGTTATGTTCCTGAAGTTCTTCTGTGTCCTGAACCCTGTGCCCAGTGACAGCCATTTTGCTAACTGACTTTCTGTGATCTAACCTGGGTTCATCTTGGAACTAGGTGTCTGATGTGTCTGCTGAGTTTCTGCTACTCTGTGCTCAGCTTGTTATTTGGTGCAATCCCCGACCAGCTCCAGTTCAACCCGGCGGGGCTAGCACCAGACCGCTTGAGTTCCTTTTTAGGTCATTGCCAGATGTCCGGAGCCTGACGACCGTGGCCTCTTGTCCGGAGCCTGATGACCGTGGCCTGATGTCCGGTGTCTGACGACCGCTTCCAGATGTCCGGTGCCTGATGTCCTCCGCCAGATGTCCGGATCCTATCCTTCCCTGCCCGATGCCCGGAGCCTGCCGATTGCTGCCAGACGTCCGGAGCCCGATGACTGCGACCTCTTGTTCGGAGCCTGATGTCCGCAGCCTGATGTTCGGAGCTTGTCGATCGCTGCCAGATGTCTTGAGTCCAATGCCAGTGTTCTGATGTTCTATCTCAGATCCGAGCCCTGATGTCCTGCCTGAGACCTGATGTCCTGATGTCCGCCTGGTGCCATGATGTCCTGATATCTAGATGTCCTGCCTGAGACCTGATGTCCAGATGTACAGCTTCTGCCCTGATGTCTGGCTCGAGTCCTGATGTCCTACCTGAGTCCCGATGTCCTGAGGTCCTACCTGAATCCTGATGTCTCGTCTGTGTCCAGATGTCCTGCCTGAGTCCAGATGTCTGTCCGTGTTCCAATGTCCAGTCCGTGTTTCGATGTCCCGCCTGTGTCCAGAAGTCTTGCCTGAGTCCGGATGTCTGTCTGTGTTCCGATGTCCAGATGTCCAGTCCGTGGTTCTGGTGGTCCAAGTTGTGCTCTTGAGCCAGTCCCGCTCGTGTTCCTGGATGGATTCCTCCTCCAGGGTTTCCGGGAGTCTCCAGCTCTGTTCCCTGGTGACGGTCCTGCCAGTGAGTCCTGGACCTGACCAGCCGATGCCCAGTACTGTAGTGATAATGTTCCTGGACCTGTGCTATCCGAGTCTTGCTTATGTTCTGAGGTCCTGCCGGTTCTCTGGGGTCTTACCCGTGATGGCTCCTGCCATTGTCTGAAGGCTGCCTGAGGTCAGTGTCTGATGTTCTCCTGCTGTGCCTGTGCTGTGCCTGAGGCCTGAGAGAGGCCATGCTAGTATGCCCGTGCCGGATAACCCTGGACTGCATCAACCTGTAATGACCCTAGCCATCATCTGAAGTCTGCCTGAGGCCGGTGTCTGATGTTCTCCTGCTGAGCCTGTTCTACGCCCGAGGCCTGAGAGAGGCTATCCTAGTTTGCCCGTGCCAGATAACCCTGGACTGCGTCAACCCGTGATGCCCTCTTGCCATCGTCTGAAGCTAGTCTGAGGTCAATGTCTGATGTCCTCCTGCTGTGCCTGTGCTACGCCTGAGGCCTGAAAGAGAGGCCATCCTAGAATGCCCGTGCCAGACGACCCTGGACTGCGTCAACCTGTGATGACCTCTTGCTTTGTCTGTCAACCTGAGATGTGTTTCCTTCGTGATGTGCATAATCCGGAACCTGGTGTTTTGATGTTATTTGCTTTATTTACGTAAACGTTATGTTTCTTCATACCTGAAGTTGTGCGGTGTCTTTTAGTCCTGCATATTGCCATCTTGTCCACAAGCTCAGCTGCCACAGACCCCGGTCGCTGCCCTTCCCTAATCCGGGTAGGCCCAGGTCCCCCCTGTGGTCCACATTCCACAATCACCTGGGACGCATACTCTGTCATCGTTATGGTTCAACGACATGGGAGCGTTGGCTGGGTAAGCCAAGCTGCGTCCGCAATCGTAACAGCACCATCCGTCGTTGTATGAGCCAAAGTGGACTTCATGGGAGACGACCAAGGAGGAGAACATTGTTGAAAAAAAAATCATAAAAAATCCAGACTGAAATTTGCCAAACTACATGTCGACAAGCCACAAAGCTTCTGTGAGAATGTCTTATGGACAGATGAGACCAAAATGGAACTTTTTGGCAAGGCACATCAGCTCTATGTTCACAGATGAAAAAATGAAGCATATCAAGAAAAGAACACTGTCCCTACTGTGAAACATCTGGCACAGGGTGTCTAAAATCTGTGCAGGGTACAATGAAATCTCAAGACTATCAAGGGATTCTAGAGAGAAATGTGCTGCCCGGTGTCAGAAAGCTTGGTCTCAGTCGGAGGTCAAGGGTCTTGCAACAGGATAATGACCCAAAACACACAGCTAAAAACACCCAGGAATGGCCAAGAAGAAAACAGTGGACTATTCTGAAGTGGCCTTCTACAGTATGAGCCCTGCCCTAAATCCTATTGAGCATCTTTGGAAAGAGCTAAAACATGCTATCTGGAAAAGGCAACCTTCAAACAAGAGACAACTGGAGCAGTTTGCTCTTGAGGAGTGGGCCAAAATACCTGTCGAGAGAAGCAGAAGTCTCATTGACAGTCACAGGAATCGTTTGATTGCAGTGATTGCCTCAAAAGGTTGTGCAACAAAATATTAAGTTAAGGGAACCAACATTTCTGTCCTGACCAATTTCATGAGGTTTTTTTTTTTTTTAATTCTTTGGAAGCATGGCTGAAAAGCAATGTCTGATTTTCATTTGTTCATTATCATAGATTTTTTATTTCTTATTACTTTTGTCAGATTCAAGTTATTTATATGACAACTGTGGGATTTTCTGGCATTAAACGAGGAGTACCAACAATTTTGACCACGTGTGTATATTTCCCATCCAGGATCCCTTCCTGGTATATACAGTGGGGAAAAAAAGTATTTAGTCAGTCAGCAATAGTGCAAGTTCCACCACTTAAAAAGATGAGAGGCGTCTGTAATTTACATCATAGGTAGACCTCAACTATGGGAGACAAACTGAGAAAAAAAAATCCAGAAAATCACATTGTTTGTTTTTTTTTTCATTTTATTTGCATATTATGGTGGAAAATAAGTATTTGGTCAGAAACAAAATTTCATCTCAATACTTTGTGATATATCCTTTGTTGGCAATGACAGAGGTCAAACGTTTTCTGTAAGTCTTCACAAGGTTGCCACACACTGTTGTTGGTATGTTGGCCCATTCCTCCATGCAGATCTCCTCTAGAGCAGTGATGTTTTTGGCTTTTCGCTTGGCAACACGGACTTTCAACTCCCTCCAAAGGTTTTCTATAGGGTTGAGATCTGGAGACTGGCTAGGCCACTCCAGGACCTTGAAATGCTTCTTACGAAGCCACTCCTTCGTTGCCCTGGCGGTGTGCTTTGGATCATTGTCATGTTGAAAGACCCAGCCACGTTTCATCTTCAATGCCCTTGCTGATGGAAGGAGGTTTGCACTCAAAATCTCACGATACATGGCCCCATGCAAGGAGAAACAATATCACCCCAATAAAAACAGTTGTGGCCAAAAGTATTGACACCCCTGCAATTCTGTCAGATAATACTCAGTTTCTTCCTGAAAATGATTGCAAACACAAATTCTTTGGTATTATTATCTTCATTTAATTTGTCTTAAATGAAAAAACACAAAAAGAATTGTCCTAAAGCCAAATTGGATATTATTCCACACCAAACATAAAAAAGAGGGTGGACAAAAGTATCGGCACTGTTCGAAAAATCATGTGATGCTTCTCTAATTTGTGTAATTAACAGCACCTGTAACTTACCTGTGGCACCTAACAGGTGTTGGCAATAACTAAATCACACTTGCAGCCAGTTGACATGGATTAAAGTTGACTCAACCTCTGTCCTGTGTCCTTGTGTGTACCACATTGAGCATGGAGAAAAGAAAGAAGACCAAAGAACTGTCTGAGTACTTGAGAAACCAAATTGTGAAGAAGCATGAGCAACCTCAAGGCTACAAGTCCATCTCCAAAGACCTGAATGTTCCTGTGTCTACCGTGCGCAGTGTCATCAAGAAGTTTAAAGCCCATGGCACTGTGGCTAACCTCCCTAGATGTGGACAGAAAAGAAAAATTGACAAGAGATTTCAACGCAAGATTGTGCGGATGTTGGATACAGAACCTCGACTAACATCCAAACAAGTTCAAGCTGCCCTGCAGTCCGAGGGTACAACAGTGTCAACCCGTACTATCCGTCAGCGTCTGAATGAAAAGGGACTGTATGGTAGGAGACCCAGGAAGACCCCACTTTTTACCCCAAGACATAAAAAAGCCAGGCTGGAGTTTGCCAAAACTTACCTGAAAAACCCTAAAACGTTTTGGAAGAATGTTCTCTGGTCAGATGAGACAAAAGTAGAGCTTTTTGGGCAAAGGCATCAACATAGAGTTTACAGGATTAAAAAAGAGGCATTCAAAGAAAAGAACACGGTCCCCACAGTCAAACATGGCGGAGGTTCCCTGATGTTTTGGGGTTGCTTTGCTGCCTCTGGCACTGGACTGCTTGACCGTGTGCATGGCATTATGAAGTCAGAAGACTACCAACAAATTTTGCAGCATAATGTAGGGCCCAGTGTGAGAAAGCTGGGTCTCCCTCAGAGGTCATGGGTCTTCCAGCAGGACAATGACCAAAAACACACTTCAAAAGCACTAGAAAATGGTTTGAGAGAAAACACTGGAGGCTTCTAAGGTGGCCAGCAATGAGTCCAGACCTGAATCCCATAGAAAACCTGTGGAGAGATCTAAAAATGGCAGTTTGGAGAAGGCACCCTTCATATATCAGGGACCTGGAGCAGTTTGCCAAAGAAGAATGGTCTAAAATTCCAGCAGAGCATTGTAAGAAACTCATTGATGGTTACCGGAAGCGGTTGGTCGCAGTTATTTTGGCTAAAGGTTGTGCAACCAAGTATTAGGTTGAGGGTGCCAATAGTTTTGTCTGGCCCATTTTTGGAGTTTTGTGTGAAATGATCAATGTTTTGCTTTTTGCTTCATTCTCTTTTGTGTTTTTTCATTTAAGACAAATTAAATGAAGATAATAATACCAAAGAATTTGTGTTTGCAATCATTTTCAGGAAGAAACTGAGTATTATCTGACAGAATTGCAGGGGTGTCAATACTTTTGGCCACAACTGTAGATCTACACATAGGACTAAAACAGTCCCATACATTCCAATACTGCATGTAGTGCCAAAATGGTGCAATATATTCCATAACTAATACTCCACATAGTGGCGAAACATTGATATGTATGTTATAGATAATAATGTCCACATTGCCTGAGCAGTGCCAAGTAGTGTCTTAGTATTACAACTACACAGTACCAAATCAATGGTATTCAGTGCATAAATAATACAGCCACGCAGTGCCAGAACAGCACCAAATAGAGTCTAAATATATAACCACATAGTGCCAAATCAGTGGCATAGAGTACATAAAAAATACTGTCATACATTGCCAAGACGGTGCCATTCAATCCATGAATAATAGTAAACACTACACTATGCCAATGCAGTGCCATGTAGTCCATGAATAATACTGGACCCGGTACTCAAAAAGAACCATACCATGTATAACTAATCCTACAGTGACAAAACAGCCCTATGCAGTTGTGGGAGGTACGGCCCCGTCGAGTGTCCGGGCCGAAACCAAGGGAGCCATCATTTGGGTTCCGGGGGAAACTGTCCCCTGGGGACAGAGTTCGCGGACGGACTGTTGTGACAGACAGATGGGCTGGGGGAGGGACCAGTATAAAGGAGGTGGGGAATCCCCAGGATGATGAGTCAGCAGACCGGGACAGAGGCAGCAGGAGACCATGGGAGCGACTGCAAGATAGAGCGACCTACCAGTGCCAGGGAAGACGCCGACTGAGGACTCCAGAGGGACGGCGCCAGGACAATCATCCGAGATTTGCTGCCCCGCTCCAGCCCATGGCCACTGCGGCCCCAGTTCGACCCGCGGCTGCTGCCGCCTCACCTCAGCCCGCGGCTGCGGCCCACCCGAGGTCGCCCGCGGCCGCTGCCTGTTCCCCGCCACCAGCAGCCGCCCTGCTCTCACCAGTGCCCGCTGCAAGAACAGTGCCGCCGCCGGCCACCACTGTCCCGCTTCGGTCCACAGCAGGGGCCGAGCCTCTGCTGGCCGCGGACTCCCCGTCGCAGCCGTTAGCTGCGCAGGTGGTCTGTGATTCGCCACCCTACATCGCTGCCGCTTGCCACAGTCCGGGGACTGCGGCCCACCTGTCCAAGCGCTCCGCCGGGGCCGGTGGGGCTCCAGTGTCAGTGCGCCGGAGCGTGCGAAGACTTCGCCGACGCTTCAGCAACTGGGCCCAGCGACTACTACGTCGAAAGACCACCATCCCGAACGGCGAGGGACGTCTGGACGGCTAAGTTGACTATACATTTAGGGACCTGTAGTCGGCCATACCGCGGCCCTATAGTGACCGGCTATTGCCGGAAGTAGTCGTGTTCTACCCGTTTGTGTTTGCTTGTTTTAGAGCCCATGCGAGGGCAACCCGTGTTACCCCTTTTGGCGATCAAGCCGTGACTGAGGAAAGTTCCCTCTAGTCTTATAAATGTTGTCATAGAAAGCACCAAATTGTCTCGTGACTCGTCACTGCATCCTGCGTACCAGTCAATAAATAATATTGCATACAGTGCTTTGAGTCAATAAATAATTTTGAACACAGCCACATCTCAGTGCTATAGTGTCCATAAATAATACTGCACTTTGTGCTAAAACAGTGCTAAACAGTCCAACAGTTATATTGCTCAGTGTCAGGACAGTGCAACACAGTCCATTTATAATACTGCGAACCAGTTCTGTATAGTCCATAAATACTGTACAATGCCAAAACAGTGCCATACAGCCAATAAATAATAAGGCACAAAGTGTGAAAGCAGTGCTGCATAGTCTAATATCTGCTGTAAGTCATATCTAATACAGCACACAGTTAAGTTAGTAAATAATACTACACATTGTGGCAAAACAGTGCCATACTGTCCATAAATAATACTGCACAATGCCAAAACAGTGCAATACAGCCAATAAATAATAAAGCACAAAGAGTGAAAGCAGTGCTGTATAGTCTAATATCTGCTGGTCACAGTGCCAAAATAGTGTCATACAATCCATAGAAAATACGGCACACAGTAAATAAAACTGCACATTGTTCTAAAATAGCATCATACTGTCCACAAATAATACTGCAAACAGTGCCAAAACAATGCTATACTGTTCCCAAGTAATACTACACAGTACCAGAACAGTGCCATATAGTCCAATAATAACACTACACACAGTGCCAAAACTACACCATACAGTCCGCAGATAATACTGCACACATTGCTAATATGGTGTCACACAGTGAGCTCATAACATGTGACTATTATACAAGTTTTTTTAATGTATTGTCTGCTGGGACTTCCAGTTCTACACCCTTCAGTGACATTTCCATCTCTGATCTTGGGATCACCCGGATTGTGGCTTCATGCTCTGCAGCCAGAAGCCTTTCATGTGGCCAGTGTTGGTGTTCTGTAGCTGCTGGTCTAATTATCGAGGTCACTTGTTATGAGTGCAGGTCAGACGCTGCAGTGCATGGGGATTTGGGGGTCAGGAGGTTATCATCACCTCCCTGATGGGTCACATAGGCTGGCACTTGTCACCAGTCTGGCACTGGAGGCTTCTGGATGGACTGGTCCTGGTGTTTTCTATGTCTGATGGAGAATACAAGAAGGATGAAAAATTCTAAGTATGTCCAGAGGGTAGTGTCTATAAAATACATCATGGGGGCTGCGTACACTACGCGTTACTACAAGAAACAGCTGTTCAGCTGGTGACATATGTACATACATGAGCGTAAAGCCACGGGTGCACATATAGACCGACCTCACTCCAGAACATGGCCCAGACGACCAGAATGATTGAAGGGAAAAATCACTAAAAGGGATTGTTTTAGTTGCTGTATTAGGCCCTATTGACATCATAGAGGTGGATCACTATCTCGGGACCCCCTTTATGAACAAATGCCAAGAGCTGCTTGGTAGTAAAATCTCTCGTTCTGATGTATTTAATGGCTGCCATCTAATGCCATACTACCACCATCTAATACCATATTGCTGCAATATAATACCACATTGCTGCCGTTTAATTCCACATTGTCACCATCTAATACCATATTGCCGCTATCTAATACCCCATTGTTGCCATCTAATACCCCGTTGCTGCCATCTAATACCATATTGCCGCTGCGCTATCTAATATCAGATTCCTACCATCTAATATCACATTTCCACCATCTAATACCACATTGTCACCATCTAATACCAGATTGTCGCCATTTAATACCATATGGCTACCATCTAATACCAGATTCCTGCCATCTAATACCACATTGCCGCCATCTAATACCATATTGTTACCATCTAATACCAGATTGCCGCCATCTAATACCACATTGCCGCCATCTAATACCAGATTGCCGCCATCTAATACCACATTGTCACATCTAATATCACATTGCCGTCATCTAATACCACATTGCCGCCATCTAATACCACATTGCTGCCATCCAATATCACATTGATGGCATCTAATATCACATTGATGGCATCTAATACCATATTGCTGTCATTTAATACCACATTGTCACCATCTAATATCATATTGCCGTCATCTAATACCACATTGCCGCCATCTAATACCACATTGCTGCCATCCAATATCACATTGATGGCATTTAATACCATATTGCTGTCATTTAAAAGCACATTACGGCCATTTAATCTCACATTGCTGCAATATAATGTCACATTCCTGCCATCTAATACTACATTGCTGCCATCTAATACCATATTCCTGGCACCTAATTCCACATTCCTGCCATCTAATGCTATATTGCCACTGTCTATTACCACATTCCTGTTATCTAGTACCACATTGTCATTATCTAATTCCACATTCCTGCCATCTCATAACACATCACATATCTAATGCTCCTGTATATTGCCGCCACCCAACACCACTGTGTCACGCATCTCACACCAATTTGCTGCCATCTAATATCACTTTGCCATCATACCACAATCTAATCCCACGTGTCTGCCATCTAATACCACAATATCACATTGCTGCCTCTGCAAAAAGATTGGAAGAGTTGAAGGAGGATGGAGTGAGGACGATCGCTGGATCTTTCATTCTTCCAAACATGGTGACCCCAACCCATACACCTGTTAGGACACTGTTTATTTGAGATATATATATATATATATATATATATATACCTAGATCTGAGGCGTTTATTCCTTATTTTATGTGTTAACAATTATTTTCCAGACATTTGGTGGAGAATGCGGGCTCTGTTCTGAAGAGATAGCAATAATCGATTCTCCGGCACCTAGTGTCATAAGAGTTCCTTCCTGGATCAGACCCTATAGCAATCACAGCCGGTGGGAAATCTCTGTCACTGGAGGAATCTGCAGTCCTCATTCATCCCAATGAATGGACCTGTGACTGCCTCCCATCGCAGGAATGTGTTAACCCTTTCTACTCCACCAGTTGAAAAGATATTGGACAAGATGACCGAGCTCTTCTAAACCCTTCATCAGCTTGTAAATAACAAACCCTCATGATTTGCCTTCTTCTCTGTCCTGTGTTTTACAGGAGATGTAGAAAATTCAGAATCCCCCAGCTGACGGGCTGACTAGTCACTTTGACCTCAATTGACGGACATTTGTGACAAACGTCTATTGTTGGGCTGCCATCTTTCCCAGGCCTCACTGCATAATTAATGTTTTGTAGGTGGCCTGGCGTGAAATGAAAGTGATAAATGAGACGGATCAAGCACGTTTACTTTCCTTGTGTGTCAGGAGGGATTTCTGTGTAACTGAGTGGTCCCGAGAGTCCCTAGCTGTGATGCCACCTGAGGACAGAACCACACAATAATATCTACCAGCTAACTGGAGAAATTTGTGGCTAACGGTGCGCCAGATTCTAGCTCCTGAAGAGGTGGTTCAGGTTTACAAGCCATAGGCCCCATGTTATCTCTGGCTTTCAACAGTCCAAATCCTTTTGACAGTTCATATTGGGTGAAAGTGCGATCAAGCAATTTGGATTTCAACATGCCTCATCTTTTCTTTTTCCTGGAAATAACGCATTACCAAAGGTCTTATTCCCCGACATTGAAGGATAAAAAAGAGGGACACATATTGCAAATATTTATTCACTAAGCCATACTCATAGCCTTGTCCTTTTTGTGAGTCCACACAGAAACAGTGCCCTTTATGTTATGTATATGATACCCCCTCTCACAGAATGATGCCTCCCCCATGCTGTACGACGTCCCCACGATGCCCCTCCACAAAAATTTAATTTTTTCACAGTGCAGCTCACACAGATTGATGCTCCACAGTGCCTGACACTCACTTATGATGCTTTTCCAGTGCTTTCCCACACAAAATATAAGGGAAGACACTTCCCTTCATTAAGATTGATGTTCCACAGTGCTCCACACACACAATTTAATGTCCCTATAGTGCCCCACTTTGGTATGATTCCCAATGATGTCACCACAGTGCTACTCACACAGTATACACCATTCACTAACCCATAAATGTATGATACCCCTTCAATATGATGCTTCTCACACAACAATGATGCCCCACAGTATGATGCCCCACAGTGTCCCCCAGACATAATGATGTCCTCACAGTGCTTCCCATACATTATGATGCCCCCACAGTTTCCCCACTCAGTATGATACCCCCACAGGCACTTCCTATGTTATGATGATCCACAGTGTCCCTCCAGAGTTTGATGGCTCCACAGTGCGACCCCATCCAAAATGGACTGAAAAAATTCTCGGCACAGAAGTCATCTTCCAGTGATATCATCTCTACTCATGCGCCGTCATGAATGGCACAGATGGTGTAACAGGCTGGATGGTGGAGCAGGGAGCTGACGGCTCCCTGCCCCCTACATTATGTTTAGTTGTATATCGTGTTAATACAAATACAGTTGAACTATAGACATACTATCAACTTCCCAGGACAGCGGGACAGCTTTCCAAATCTGGGCATGACCTGCTGAATCTAGGATGGTTGGATGGTATACACATACATCTGATGTTATTCACCTTTCGCCACTGAAAAGCCATGCACGTTTAGCCATGGAGGAATAGTTAGAATCAAGGGGCTGATTCTTCAAGATGGGTGTAGTGCGCGTAGTCACAAAAATGTGTGACTTTTCAAAGCTTTTACTTAAAATTTGTGTCATTAAAGCTTTGATGAATTAGCCCAAATTTATCTGTTTAAAGCTCCCTACGTTATACCTTACATTCAAGTGTTTTGGACTCTTTGGACACATCAAAAGTAAGTATGGGGCATTTTGGATTTCCACATGCTTTATCTTTTCCACTTGCAATCAGCAGCATAGTTGTCTTTATGCTATTCCACCCTCTCTCCATTGAAAAAACACACTCATGCTTAACCAAGTAGGAACAGTTTGGCTGCCGGATTTCGTTAGAGCCCCTTTACACATTGGCCGGCCTTGTATCTTGTCTATTGTAACTCCAATTATAGGATCAGAGTAGCTCAGCTGCGTTCGGTTCTCAGCTTCTTATAGTCGAGGCCTGAAGAGAGTTATTCTTGTCATAGCCTTTAAAGACATCACTGCTCAACATTGTGCCATTTTGCAAATAGTAGAAGACTATTGCGATGATTGGATGCAGCGGTCACTTGTCTTTGTGTCATGGTGTTATCTCTGCAGCAGGAAGTAGAGACCAGCAGGGGAACAGGCAGAGTCGGAATAGACGTGGGTGGGGTGATTGACAAAGTGAATATTGCTCGACCACATGAGAAGACACCAGTGTTATAAATGGCACATGGTAAGTGCTAAGACTAGAGAAAATCCGCAAGACTTCTTGCATCTCACAGGTGCTAAGTTTCATAGAAATTCACTATATGGCCACTTACACAATGCGTTTTTTCACAATATCATTGAGCATTTCAACATCTGATTTTCCTTCACAAAGATTTCAACATCATGAAATATTACTCAACAAACATATATACAAGTTACAAAACTCCACCATTTATTGTACAAAACATAATAAACATCTGTATGTGTCACAACACAGCTGTCTCTAACACTAGGGGGTGCCCTAGCTCGCCCTACTCCCTTGGATACTTCTGAAGGTGAAGATGCCAGGACCTCCACTCTTACCTTATCTCCTGAGTTAGCTCTCCGTCTGTTCTCTTCCCACACCCAGGGAAGAGGGGCACTACTGTGCACGGTAGTACACCAACCCAACAAACAAGGCCACACAAACTAGGATTAACCGAAAACTCTAGGCATACAAAATATTCACTCACATACAACAGAAGAATGCATTTTGTGTGGAGGTAGGGGAATAAACCAAAATAGAGAAAGACAGGGAATTACCACACATACAAACCAAGCAACAGTCACTGATAACTCCTCCAACTCTCCTTCTCATCTGAACTCCTCCCCCTCTGTTAGCCATGCAGCAGATGCTAACTCTGACAAGGATTTGTATCAGAGCACAGATTATAAAGGGGAAGGAGTGGCTAACCGAGCTCAGCTGTGAGCACAGTGATTTCAAACATGGCTGATTAACCCCTGGTTTGCCAGAAGGAATAAACACCATTAAAATGAAGAAGTGCTTCTTTTCAGCGCCAGAGTACGATCAATCAGACGCTGTGGTCTTCTGGCTCCACAGTGTCGCGGTAACCCCGTGACAGTATGGCTGTTAAAACTTTTTTACATTTTTATTTAATATATTGAGCTTAAAGGGGAACTTTCACTGTTTTTTTTTATTTTAAACTGAGTCTTTTCTCCAATTGCCACTGGTCTATTGATTCTGGAACAGCTTTTCTTTTTCTTCTGTACCCCTCCGTTCCAAAGTTATGTCTCCAGTAATATTTGTACAAATTTTCCTTCCAACCAACTGGGCGTGTTTCACAGCATTTATCTGTGGGCACAGCCGTTTCTTGATAGGCCAGTGTCAGAGTAGGAAAAGATAACACCCACAGAAACGTTCTGTAGTACACACCCAGCTTTTGGAGGAAAAATTTGCACCTTTACTGTGGATCAAAACTAGAAAAAAAAGAAAAACAATGGAGCACCAATAGGAAGTTATTAAATTTAAAAAATCCAATGAAAAGTCCTCTTTAAATGAATTGTATAAGCTTTAGAATGGAAATCAGTTTTTTTCTGTTTTTTTTTTTCAGAATCAGCGCCACCCTTTAATGCAGGTTGCTTCTGGTATTCTGGTCCAAAGAGAAGAGGGGCGCTATTTGTGTATTACAAAATAAACAGACTTTTTTTTTTTTTATAATCATGGATGGAACATATCATAGCAAATTGCCAAAAAAAGCCATAGATGTTCTTTTGAAGTGAGTGCCACCACTGGAACTCACATCTATCTTAAGAATGGGGCCCTGTTCTTGACACATTCCTTACTATACACCATAAATCTCCAAGATGGGACAACCCAAATAGCAGCACGTGCCTGTATGGGTGAAAGCAGAAGACAAATTAGAGAGGAACTCTCACCAGTGTGAACAAGTCAAACTGGCCACATCATGGAATAGCGGCTGCAGTTATGAATACAATTTTGAGATTTTGTTGTCAATTTCTCATTTCCGTTACAGAGATATTAGATAGGAAAATTTATATGCTAATTTATATTATAAAAGGAGGACTTTCTTCTTTGAGGGCATTTACTTTTCCCCTGCATGACGATGACCAATCATAAGCAGGCAGTAGCATACAGGAAAAAAAGACCACCTCCTTCTGCAGAGAAGGTTAGAAATGGCTTTCTCTGTGTGATAAGATAGGACCTGTAATGGGCTTGGATCTCCTCCCCAGGTCACAGAGGTCTCACTGCTCAAACCTAGGGTAGCTGCATGACCATTTTCTTTCAATCGAGAAAAACAGTCCAGTTATTCTGATCAGACTTTGAACAGAGTTTGATTAGAGGGTGATCAGAGTGGCATCAGTTTTTCTCGAATGTGTCAGTCCATGAAACTTGGACCGCACTCAGAAGTCATCTGAGTGCGGTCTGATGTTTTTCACAGACCCATAGACTTGAATTGCTGATTCTGATCTGACACTTGGATCAAAATTGCACGTGTCCAATTTTGGTGGTCTGAGGAAAAAATTTGACATGTGCACAGCCCCACAGAATATCATGGGTATGAGTGCTATTCGTGAAAATAACAGATGACACTGCTGATATACTTGGTCATGTGCACAAGTCCTTACTGGGATTATAAGGGTGGAAGGAAAGTAGAGCAGAGCTGTGTGTCATTACAAACAGCTCTCTGCATCTAGGTGTCTGGGGAAAATGACCTAATAATTTGCACAGATCCAAAGAGATGTATGTGATATGCTGCTGCTCTTATCTCACAGCACTGTCAGAATTGTTCTCCATCTTCCTTACTATCAGTGCTGTGAGATGAGAGCTTCAATGTGTCACCTACTGTGCATTACTCGGGATCTGTGCCAGCTAGCCTAGATACTGTACATAGAGGTGTTTGCAACGACACACAGCTGTGCTCTTCTCCCATGCTTGTGTAAGGATATGGACATGCTGCCCATGTTTCACTCTTGTAGAAACAGGTTTATTGTTGTAATAAGTTATGTGATGCAATGTAAACTGTAATGTATCACATAACTTATTACAACAATAAACCAATTCTACAAAAACTTTAAACGCATATCACAAGTATACAAGTTTTTGTAGAATTGGTAAAGTGTGTTGTTTGACAATAGGGATAGTGAGAGTTAATTTTTGGGAAATGCCCAGAGTCGGAGGGGCTAAGTTGAAGGGAAAGTGACAATTCCTGTTAAAGAAACAGATAGTGTCTGGAGTGGATAGAAAGAAGACCTAAGGTCCATGGTGAGCAGTGCCGCATTCTGGGGTGTCCCTAAAGTAAGAAACTAAGAGACCGAATGATCGATTTGAGACGGATCCTGGAAGAGGGCACCTAGCAGAAAGGTTTATAACTTTTGAAGGTAACGGGCCTAAACAGGACTTAGTACATGGGATGACAAGTAGAAAGTCCCAAGTGGGAGTTCCAGAGTGTCAGAGATCTTGAAGCTGAGCCCAGCCATACTGGAAAAGAAGCTGGGGAACCGCAGGGCGCGTAAAGGGCTCTTGCTGAGCAGGAATGTCAAGGTGAGGTGGGTGGTGGTGAAGTAGTGAGAAACAGCGAAAACAGAGGATATGTAGAGAAAGTAAAGAGGAAAAGTGAAGAAAGGAAAACAATAGAAGAAAGAGGAAGGAATCTGTGTGTGTGGAAAATGATTGGAGTTGTAAAGGAAACGTTCATAAGACTGTGTACCCGCTATCTCTTGTATATATTCCCTACCAAATTCCCATTCAGTAAAAAGTTTATTTTCATATTGTGGTCTCCCTCACTGAACTGTCCAACATCTGGTCCTGGCAAACGAGCAACATCGATAAGATGTGGCCTGCATGGCGTAATTCTCTCACAGCATAAGTCCACACACCCAGCCAGGACCCCCACATTCATGTAACGTGCCAGGGTGTAGGAGACAAGCACATCACCCACAGCTACCACCCCGTGGCACATTACACTTGTAATCACAGTAGGTGCCAGAAGTGTGACATGGGGAGGAGAGCAGCAGAGCTGTGTGTCATCTCATGTTTTTATAGAATCGTAGAGTTGGAAGAGACCTCCTGGGCCATCTAGTCCAACCCCCTGCTCAAAGCAGGATTCGCTAAATCATCCCAGACACATGTCTGTCCAGCCTCTGAAGACGTCTATTGAAGGAGAACTCACCACCTCTCGTGGCAGCCTGTTGCACTCATTGATCACTCTAATTGTCAAAAAGTTTTTTCTAATATCTAATCTGTGGCTCCTCCCATTCAGTTTCATCCCATTGCTTCTAGTCTTTCCTTGTGCAAATGAGAATAAAGATGATCCTTCTACAATGTGACAGCCCTTTAGATATTTGTAAACAGCTATTAAGTCTCCTCTCAGTCTTCTCTTTTGCAGGCTAAACATTCTCAAATCCTGCAACCTTTCCTCATAAGACAGAGTTTGCAAACTGGTCACCATTCTGGTCGCTCTTTTCTGAACTTGCTCAAATTTATTGATGTCTTTTTTAAAATGTGGCCCCCAAAACTGGACACAGTATTCCAGATGATGTCTGACCAGAGAGGAGTAGAGGGCAGTAATGACTTCACGTGATCTAGACTGTATGCTTCTGTTAATACATCCTAGAATTGCATTTGCCTTTTTTGCTGCTGCATCACACTGTTGACTCATATTCAGTCTGTGATCTATTAGTATACCCAAGTCTTTTTCACACGTGCTGTTGCTTAGCCCTATTCCTCCCATTCTGTATATGCTTTTTTCATTTTAATTGCCAGATGTAGTACTTTGCATTTTTCCCTGTTAAAAACCAATCTGTTAGTTGCTGCCCACTGCTCCAGTTTATTTATATCTTTTTGAATCTTCTCTCTCTTCTCTAGTATTAGCTATCCCTCCAAGCTTTGTGTCATCAGCAAATTTAATCAGTTTACCCTCAATTCCTTCATCTAAATCGTTGATAAAAATGTTGAACAATACAGGGCCCAGGACAGAGCCCTGTGTTACCCCACTTGAGACATTCTTCCAACTGGATGTGCAGCCATTTACGACCACACTTTGTGTCCGATCACTAAGCCAGTTATGAATCCACCTAACAGTTTCCTTGTCCATTCCATACTTAGTCATTTTTCAATAAGGATTGTGTGAGATACTTTGTCAAATGCTTTGCTGAAGTCAAGTACTATATCTACAGCATTTCCCTGATCCACCCAGTCAGTGATTCTGTCATAGAAGGAAATTAAGTTAGTCTGACATGACTTATTAGTTACAAACCCATGCTGACTCTGTTTAATCACTTCATTCTTATCCAGGTACTGACATACATGTTGTTTTATCAGACCACACACAGAATGCCGGTTCTGACCCTCTCTGGGGGCGTTTTCTTATTTTTTTCCTGCATGACCTTACCTGCTTATGATTGGTCAAAGTCATGCAGAGGAAAAAGTAATGCCTCCAATTAACAATCTATGCTAACGCACCTTTAGTTATACTGGAAATTAGCATATTAGGCGCCATAAACACAACGGAAATGAGAATTTAAAAAATGCAATGTTTTATTCAGTTCTGCAGTCACCATTCCATGATGTGGCCAGATTAACAAGCCAAAACTGGGGAAAGGTCCTGTTCAATGTTCCCCTTAATGCCTGCATTATGATGTTCCTCTGTTATTCTCCCAGGAGATATATCATTAAATTGACCGCGATGGCATAACTGACAGGGATAGACTGTATAATGACACAATCTACAATGCCTAGATGTCAATCAATTTAGGCATTTCCAAGAGGAATAACAGCAGGATGGAACAATGTAGAGTTGTGACAGATCAACTAAGGCATGGAAGTCAGAAGCGGGTAAGTCACAAGAGCAGGAAGCAGTGTGGGAACATGACATTAAAGAGAGCGCCACAGTGTGGGAGTATGGCATTAAGGAGAGCGCCACAGTGTGGGAGCATGACATTAAGGAGAGCGCCACAGTGTGGAAGCATGACATTAAGGAAAGCACCACAGTGTGGGAGCATGGCATTAAGGAGAGCGCCACAGTGTGGGAGCATGACGTTAAGGAGAACGCCACAGTGTGGGATCATGACGTTAAGGAGAGCGCCACAGTGTGGGAGCATGGCATTAAGGAGAGCACCACAGCGTGGGAGCATGGCATTAAGGAGAGCGCCACAGTGTGGGAGCATGGCATTAAGGAGAGCGCCACAGTGTGGGAGTATGGCATTAAGGAGAGCGCCACAGTGTGGGAGCAAGGCATTAAGGAGAGCGCCACAGTGTGGGAGCATTACATTAAGGAGAGCGCCACAGTGTGGGAGCATGACATTAAGGAGAGCGCCACAGTGTGGGAGTATTGCGTTAAGGAGAGCGCCACAGTGTGGGAGCATGGCGTTAAGGAGAGCGCCACAGTGTGGGAGCATGGCATTAAGGAGAGCGCCACAGTGTGGGAGCATGGCATTAAGGAGAGCGCCACAGTGTGGGAGTATGGCATTAAGGAGAGCGCCACAGTGTGGGAGCAAGGCATTAAGGAGAGCGCCACAGTGTGGGAGCATGACATTAAGGAGAGCGCCACAGTGTGGGAGCATGACGATAAGGAGAGCACCACAGTGTGGGAGTATGGCGTTAAGGAGAGCGCCACAGTGTGGGAGCGTGGCGTTAAGGAGAGCGCCACAGTGTAGGAGTGTGGCATTAAGGAGAGCGCCACAGTGTGGGAGCATGACATTAAGGAGAGTGCCACAGTGTGGGAGCATGACATTAAGGAGAGCGCCACAGTGTGGGAGCATGGCATTAAGGAGAGCGCCACAGTGTGGGAACATGACGTTAAGGAGAGCACCACAGTGTGGGAGTATGGCGTTAGGGAGAGCGCCACAGTGTGGGAGCATGGCGTTAAGGAGAGCGCCACAGTGTGGGAGCATGGCGTTAAGGAGAGCGCCACAGTGTGGGAGCATGGCGTTAAGGAGAGCGCCACAGTGTGGGAGCATGGCGTTAAGGAGAGCGCCACAGTGTGGGAGCATGGCGTTAAGAAGAACGCCACAGTGTGGGAGCATGGCGTTAAGAAGAGCGCCACAGTGTGGGAGCATGATGTTAAGGAGAGCGTCACAGTGTGGGAGCATGACGTTAAGGAGAACGCCACAGTGTGAGAGCATGGCGTTAAGGAGAGCGCCACAGTGTGGGAGCATGGCGTTAAGGAGAGCGCCACAGTGTGGGAGCATGGCGTTAAGGAGAGCGTCACAGTGTGGGAGCATGGCGTTAAGGAGAAAGCCACAGTGTGGGAGCATGATGTTAAGGAGAGCGCCACAGTGTGGGAGCATGACGTTAAGGAGAGCGCCATCTGGTGTATGTGGCCATTAATTCACAGTGAACTCCTGCCTTTTCCAGGAAATGATCCTAGGGACTAACAAAGTGATGAGAGCCAGTCTGCCCAGTATCAGGACTTATTTAGAAACCAGGTGCATTAGGACACATCAATGGGAGAATTCACTCTGCTTTTTCTTTTACACCGTGACCCCATTGGTTGCACTGTGCAGAAACTAAAGGGTGTTTTACACATAGCGATATCGCTAACAATATCGCTAAAGCATCACCGATTGGGTGATGCAGCAGCGTTATCGCTAGCGATATCGCTATGTGTGATACTTACCTCCGACCGGCTCCCCCGCTGTCCATCGCTGATCGCGCAGCTCCATTTCTCGTCGGGCGCTTCCTGCTGGCGCCGACGATCGACGCGTGGATGCGGGCGGGAGGACGTCAGGATCGCCGCATCTGAAAGGTAAGTAATGACCGCTAGATCGCTACTGCATCGCTGTGAGATCTGCCTGTTTGGCAGCTCACTAGCGACCATTTAGCGATGCACCAGCGATCCTGACCGGGTCGTATCGTTGTCGGGATTGCTGGTGCATCGCTAAATGTAAAGGGGCCTTTAGACTTCATAAGTCAAACACTTGTGAAATCCCCACAGTTACATTACTCACAGACATGGGTGTGCCCGAAGTGTGACCATGGAAGGAAATTACACTGATTGTGACATTACATACACTACACAATGTGTTATCTACTCAATGTATATAAAAGGCGCAGTATCACTGTTGGGCCACCACCTCTGATGGGTTTCCACCTCTGATGGGTCTCCTCCACTGCCTCCATACCGAGTGCATTTAACTATCACTGATTCTAAGTTATAACCTGTATTAAACTCAAGAGCTGCACTTCTACAGTTCTGAGCTGAAATCTCTCTATAATTCATCTGGCTCAATCACTGCAATGTCCAAAGATTTACATAATGGGAAGTGTCATTTTTACACCAAGCACTATACAGCAATTTGAAAAATTGCCCTCCTAAAATATAGAAATTCATTCAAGTAAACTGATTTTAAGGTTGATGATTGTTTCTGATAACAATTAGGAGAAACATTTCTGCAGCTCTGGGGTATAATACAGGATGTAACTCAGGATCAGTAATGTAATGTATGTACACAGTGACTGCACCAGCAGAAGAGTGAGTGCAGCTCTGGGGTATAATACAGGGTGTAACTCAGGATCAGTAATGTAATGTATGTACACAGTGACTGCACCAGCAGAATAGTGAGTGCAGCTCTGGGGTATAATACAGGATGTAACTCAGGATCAGTAATGTAATGTATGTACACAGTGACTGCACCAGCAGAATAGTGAGGGCAGCTCTGTTCAGCTGCTGCTCATTGTGCTAATTGTGGGTGCAGTCAACACTGATCCTGCTGTGTGCTTCTGAACTCCAGGGACCTGCTCTCTCTCTTACCCAGGGAGCAGTGGGTTTCCTGGGATGAGTGAAGGAGCCAAGTCCCAGGCTTCTGTTTCCCGATCCAGGCCGGGGGGGGGAACAGAAGAAACCAGCAACCTGCCTGTACATCAGAGGACTCGGGGGTGAGACAATCCACCAGGAGTCGCAACAATGTGGCTCCTACTCCCCCCAAGTCTGCAGAGAACCAGAGAAGCCATAAGGCTTCCAACATGGAGGAGAAGCCTGCTAGCAGTGTGCAAGATGGCGGTCCTTCCGGAGGAAAGCTGAGTGCTCACGGAGGTAAGGACGATCTCGCTGAGGAAAGTTGAGGGCTGCAGAAACCAAAAGAGTCTGTGTCCACCTATGCCTCCCGGGTCATGAGCCACCTCCGTGAGTATGAAGAGGCGAGTAAGACCATCAGGAGGCTCCGGGAGGAGCTGCGCTGCACAAGCACCAAAGCTGCAGGTGCCTCCAGACCCAGGAAGACAACTCCAAGCAGAGGTAAAGCAAATAAAGCTGGATATTAATGAGCTGGAGGTGAGGAAAGCGTTCCTAAGAGAGAAGAGTGGACCATTTAAAGAAAAACTAATAAATGTGGACAGATTTAGAGAAATGGCTGATAACAGAGCGCAAAGGCAGATGGGGCTGCAGCCTGAGAGCCAGGTGGATGATGATGATGACCAGCAGAAAGCCCCACCTGGCAGCCTGCAAAGTCACCCGCAGGCCACGTGCAGCGAGCTCCCTGCTGGACAGGTGACATTGGCATCTGGTCGCAGTTCTGCTGGCTCTGGGGAGGACAGTGACAACAGCGGACAGGGAGGGGCTCTAATGGCGGAGATCAAGCTCCTGGAGTCCCCAGTGTGCCTTCAGAACTTCCATCTTGGTGATGATTTACCAGAGGAGGCACCTGAGGACCAGAAGAAAAAGGTAAAGAAGAACAAGCTGAACCTCCAGGAAGCGGTGAGTTTTGTATATGCCCCCCTCCCTGTACCCCCTGAGTCAGCTGCAGGGTCAGCTTGCTGCATAAGCCCCGTTGCCCAGGTTTCTGCTGTGGATCCAGTGCAAAGGCGCGGGGAGAGTACAGAGCACGGTAGTGAGGCGCAGAGCTCCGTCTCTGCTTGTAGTAGCAGGGACGTAGCAGCAGGTGCATCAGCCGAGAGGCTGGACAGTGAGGGCGGCCCGGCGGCGGGTATACGGTTAGGCCACGAAGCTGTGGTGCGCTCCTCAGTGGGAGGGGGAACGGCCCAGTGTCAGTGGCAGCTCCGGTAGCCTCGGTGCCCCTGAATGCTGTTGCCGCTGATCACTTAGTTGAGAAGCGGCCGCAGTGTGAGGGGGCTTTTGGGGCTGGGTGTTCCGATCCTCCCAAGATCCTGTTCTGCGCTGGTGCTGCTGGTCAGCAAGATCCTGATATAAAGGATCAGCGGCGCCTCACAGCGGCAAAAGATCAGCGGCGCCTAATGAAGCAAAGAAACTTACCAACTGATGATGTGGAGGGCAACCGTAAGTCTGGGGGTGAGGTCTCCTCCAGTTCTGTGGAGGAGACTGAGCCCCTTGTGTCTGATGATGCGGAGGTCAAAATGCCACCCCCTGTTGTCACTGGTCCAGCAGGAGTGAATGTGGTTGGAGGTGTGGATGAGGAAATTTCTTTGTCTAGTGGGGTGGTTGCTGGTATGGTGGAGAGTGAGGGTGTTATGGAGGTGGGTAATAGTGATACTGTTGGTGTTGATGTGGTCACTGGTCCGGTTGTCCCCCCGGTGGTGGCAGTACCCGTTAGTAGTTATGCCACTGTCACCTCCGGGGGAAATAGGGCGTCCTCCTCGTCTCCAGGCTCTGGGGATGGCGTGTGGCAGCGGCGTCTCCTGGAGGCTCTAAAGAAGGGGGAGAGATCACTAATGGTAGAGGGTCGAGAGGTTGATCTATCCTTCTGGATAGAGAGGCATGGCCTCGGGGCCTTCCGAGAGCAAAATGGGGGAAATACAGTGTGGTCCCTTCCGACAGCCGGGCCAGGTAGTGTGTGTAGGAATGTGGTCCATCTTCGGTCGAGGGGCAGTGATGCGTGTCCTCGAAGGTCTAAGGTTGTGGAGCTCCTGCTGAAGATGGGCTTCAAGGCTATTGACATCTACGCCTTGATACATCCCTATTCCACGCCTGAGTTTGATGTTAGCTTTGTTTGGCCAGAGGAGCTTGAGCTCCTCTGGTCGAATTATGACTTGGCAAAAAATGAGCCCAGCTGGCGAGACTTTGCCATCCAGGCGGTGTTTCGCCAAAATGAAGTCAAGAAAGTGACCGTGATGACTTGTAACGAGTCGATTTCTTGTTATGACATCATGACGTGGCATGGCAGATATGGTGAAGTGGTGGAAATGCCAAAGAAAAACCGTGATGAGTATGGTATCTGGTCAGGGGCCTGGACGTTTATGGTAAAACTTAAGCATTCAGGTGGTACGGTTGCCCACATTCCATCATCTGCCTTCCTGGGTAGAGATCGTATCCAGGTCTTCTAGCAGGGGCAGCCGAAGCTCTGTCACAAGTGCGGCGACCCCACACACTTCAGTGCAAACTGCACTGTGCAGAAATGTGCATTGTGTGGGGAAAATGGCCATCTTGCTGCATCTTGTGTGGAGATTAGGTGCCACCTGTGTGGTGACCCATTCAGCCGTTGTCCTCGCTCCTTCGCTAATGCAGTCGTGACCCCGGTGGGAGAAAGCCGTGAGGCTGATTCTGCTGGGGAAGGGACTAGCAGGGGTGAGGGAGCTGAAGGGCCAAGGAGGAAAAGTAATAAAAAGACGCCTGCCCAGCTGAGGCGGCTAGACAAGCGCATACAGGAGAGGGAGCTGGGCGAGCCCCGGGCTACTGTGGTGACCCCTGTCCTGGATGCCAGTCTTGCTGCTGAGGCCCCGAGGGATGACGAGTTGGATGAGGAGGTCAGGAGGATCCACAGGGAGGAAACTGCCACTGCCTCCGAATCCTCCCATTATGAAAGTATGGATGAGGATAATAGGCAGTGGCAAGAGAAGAAGCGTAAGCTTGGCACCAAAAAGAAGAGACAGAAGGGAGATAAAACATCTTCTCCCGCTCTGACCAAGGTACCTAAGGAAGGAAAAACTGACTCCCCTCTGGATGGTCTTTCTAAGCGGTTCCCAGCTCTTGAGAACATCTCTTCCTCTGAGGAAGAAGCTGAGGTTGAGGTTCCGGCTTCGGCAGAGCTTACAAGGGGTGCAAAGTCTCCTTCTTCTGGGAATGTAAGGTCCCTGGAGGGAGGGACTGGCCCAGAGTCCGGAGACGAGGACGACAAAAAGAAAAATCAAGTGGGAATGGACACCTCTGTGTCATTAAAGAGGGGGAAAGATTCCTCCTCTGAGGCAGAGGATAAGGGGAGTGGGAAGAAGAAAGCCATCTAACTCAATCACCAATGATGGCGGTACCCACTCCGTTGACGCTGGTGTCCATTAATGTTGCCAGCATAAAGTCAAATACAGCCAGATTTGCTGCCTTTGATTTTCTCAGCCGTGTTGAAGCTGACATTTTCTTTTTGCAAGAGACCAGACTGCAAAACATGGCAGATGTGTTCAAAGCCAAGAGGGAGTGGAGACTCGGGCCCTCCTATTGGTCTCTTGCGGCCGAGCCGTATAGCGGAGTGGCGGTCCTTTTTACCGCATCAGTGGAATTGGGTCGCTGTTATGAATGGCTCACCGAGAAGGAAAACTAAACAAGCTAAGTCACAGAAAACCAGAGAGGTTGGTAACTATGCACACAACTAGCAGCAGCCGTTGAGCGTTCCTACGATGAGTCTAGACGCCTCGTCACAGCCGGAGGACTAATTAAGCCAAAAGCAAGAAAAGGGGAAAACTAACTGCCCCAGAGCAGACCCCAAAGGAATAGACAGCCCCCACACATGTATAACCAGCACTGTCCAAAACAGAGAACGACCCAAACAGAGAACTGATAGATCCAAAGTTGTGACAGTCCGGTTACATTTTTTTTTTTTTTCGTATATGTACCTACCGTCAATGTAATGCCTTTATGCATCTGTATCTGTACTTGTTCCTGCCTTGCTGCTGTAATGCTCTGAATTTCCCCATGGTGGGACGATTAAAGGATTATCTTATCTTATCTTGATGGTGAAACAAGATGAAATCACAAACACAGGCAGGAAAATATACTGAGCAAACGATGGGGCCCAAACTAACTAGAAAGGACAGGAAAGGAAAGACACTGCAATCTGCCCAAAAAACCCTACAAAAATAATGTCCAACACTTCTGATAACAAAATTAACCCTGAAGTCACTAGACTTCTCCCACTATATCAGCACTTTGAAATATTCTGAGACAGAGCAAAAAAGAGGCTAATCTAATAAGGGACAAAAAGCAAATTGGCAAATACAGATAATAGTGGAAATTCAGCATAGCCCCTGCCGGGGCTGGCTGACCACACAAAAATCTGAATAGATCAACAAAATCAAGTGTGAACCTTAGCAGAAACACTTAGCTTGAGATGACCGGAACAGAGCTGAAAACCAAGACCTGAAAAGCCAGAAGGAATCACCAGCACCAGAATAGGGCGTCGGCTGTCTTAAATCCAGTCTGAGATTCCAGAGATCCAATCGTTATCCTCATCATCAGGTGGCAGATCTCTACTAATTAAATCAACCTCACGACCTCCTGTTACCACTAGAGGGAGCCCGGAAGGAGAACTCACTACTGGTAGACCAGAAAATGAGTTCACAACAGTACCCCCCCTTGAGGAGGGGTCACCGAACCCTCATCCACGCCACCAGGCCGATCAGGATGGGCCCGGTGAAAAGCACGAACCAATCTATTGGCATGAATATCAGAGGCAGAGACCCAAGAATTATCCTCCTGGCCATAACCCTTCCATTTGACCAAATACTGGAGTCTCTGTGTAACCAAACGAGAATCCAATATTTTCTCTACCTTATATTCCACATTGCCTTAAACCAATACAGGGTCAGGAGGTGCTGCCATAATAATAATAATACATTTTATTTTTATAGCGCCGACATATTCCACAGCACTTTACATTTCAGAGGGGATTTGTACAGACAATAGACATTACAGCATAACAATAATCACATACAGTAGATTATAACAAATACCAAGAGGAAAGAGGGCCCTGCTCGCAAGCTTACAGTCTATGAGGAAAGAGGTAGACACGAAAGGTGGGTGGTAACAGTTGCCCTGATTGTATGGACCAGCCATAATGTTAAGTGTGTAACAGTACAAACACAGAGGGCTAATGGATGCATAAAGCATGTGGGAACATGATGCGGGAAATCTGGTTATGGTAAAACTTTTGGCTGTGCCACACAGGGATAGATTAGGTTAATGTGTTGAGGCGATAGGCCAGTCTGAATAAATGTGTTTTCAGGGCACGCTTAAAATTGTGGGGATTGGGGACTAATCGTATTGACCATAGGAACTACTGGCTCAACAAACCTCTTCAACAGTGATTTGTGAAATACGTTATGGATCTTGAACGTAACTGGAAGAGCCAATCGAAAAGAAACAGGATTAAGAATCTCCAAAATCTTATAAGGTCCAATAAATCTTGGCTTAAATTTTGGAGATGCAACCTTCATAGGAATATTCTTAGATGACAACCAAACCATATCACCCACTTTAAACCGGGGACCAATGGTCCTATGCCGGTTGGAAAACCGTTGGGCCTTTTCCTGAGAGAGTGACAACTTATCCACCACTTGGTCCCATATCTGCTACATTCTCTCAACCACAGTGTCCACACCTGGGCAGGACGAAGATTCCACTTGCCCTGAAGAGAATCGAGGATGAAACCCAAAATTACAGAAAAAGGGTGACATCAAAGTGGCAGAACTAGCTCTATTGTTCAGCGCGAATTCGGCCAAGGGCAAAAATGAGACCCAATCATCCTGATCAGCACATATAAAACATCTTAAATAAGACTCCAAGGTCTGGTTTGTTCTCTCAGTCTGCCCATTGGTCTGGGGATGAAAGGCGGAGGAGAAGGATAACTGAATTCCCAGATTGGAACAAAAGGCTTTCTAGAATCTGGAAACAAACTGGACTCCTCTGTCCGACACAATGCTCTCAGGAATCCCATGTAACCGAACCACCTGTTGTAAAAACAAGGGCACCAACTCAGCGGAAGATGGCAACTTTGGGAGTGGTACAAGATGGACCATCTTCGAAAATCTATCACAAATAACCCAGATAACAGTCATTCTCTGAGAGACAGGAAGATCAGAAATAAAATCCATTGAGATATGGGTCCATGGCCTCTTGGGCACTGGCAGGGGCATCAGAAACCCACTAGAATGAGAACAGGGTTTAGACCGAGAACAAGTCCCACAGGACTGCACAAAATTCCTGACATCATGAGATAAGTCAGGCCACCAAAAAGACCGACTCACCAAATCTCTGGTACCAAAAATACCTGGATGACCAGCCAATGCGGAGCAATGAACTTCAGACATCACTCTCTTTCTCCACTGGTCAGGAACATACAATTTTCCCATAGGTCAACGCTCAGGTTTATCCTCCTGAAATTCCTCCAGGGCGCGTCTCAAATCGGGCGAAATGGCAGAAAGAACTGCCCCCTCACCTAGGATGGTAGTAGGCTCGGTCACATTAAGAGAATCAGCAAAGAAACTCCTAGAAAGGGCGTCTGCCTTAACATTCTTAGTGCCCGGAAGAAAAGAGACCACAAAATTAAAACGCGTGAAAAACAAGGCCCATCTAGCCTGTCTAGTATTCAAGCGTTTGGCTGACTCCAGATAAATCAAATTCTTGTGATCGGTGAGGACCACAACTTGATGTCTAGCTCCCTCCAACCAATGTCTCCACTCCTCAAATGCCGATTTCATGGCCAACAATTCCCGATTCCCCACGTCATAGTTGCGTTCAGATGGAGAGAACTTTCGAGAAAAGAAGGCACAGGGATTTATCTTAGAAGTCACAGGGTCTTTTTTGGGACAAAACAGCTCCTGCACCAATCTCAGAAGCATCTACCTCCACCTGAAATGGAAATGAGACATCAGGTTGCCGTAAAACTGGAGCTGAAGTAAATCTCCGCTTAAGCTCCTGAAATGCTGAGACAGCCTCAGGAGACCAATTCAGCACATTAGCGTCCTTCTTGGTCAGATCAGTCAGTGGTTTGACAATACCAGAAAAATTACCTATAAATTTACGATAGAAATTAGCAAAACCCAAAAATTTCTGGAGAGCCTTCAAAGAAGTAGGCTGAACCCTATCATAAATGGCCTGTACCTTGGCCGGGTCCATTTCAATAGTCGACGGAGACAAGATAAATCCCAAAAATGAAATCCTCTGTACATCAAAGAGGCATTTCGATCCCTTAACAAACAAGGAATTCTCCCTCAAAATCCGGAACTCAGTCCCGACATGTTCCACATGAGAATCCCAATCACTAGAAAAGATCAAAATATCATCCAGATAGAGGATCAAAAACTTATCCACAAAGTCTCGGAAAATATAATTCATAAAGGACTGGAAGACAGAAGGGGCATTAGTGAGCCCAAAAGGCATCACCAGGTACTCAAAATGTCCCTCCGGAGTATTAAACGCCGTCTTCCATTCATCCCCGTGCTTGATGCGAATAAGATTATACGCCCCCTGAGGTCAAGCTTAGTAAACCAGCAGGCACTCTTAACTCTAGAGAATAAATCAGACATCAGAGGTAACGGGTACTGATATTTAACCGTCATCTTGTTAAGGGAACGATAATGAATACACGGTCTTAATGAACCATCTTTCTTGGCCACAAAAAAACCCCCAGCACCTAAAAGTGACGAGGATGGTCTAATATCTGCAATGACTCCTTAATATAGGATCGCATAGCATCATGTTCGGGTACTGATAAGTTGAAAAGCCACCCTTGGGAAATTTACACCCAGGCATCAACTCAATTGCACAGTCATAACTCCTATGAGGAGGCAAAGATGCAGACTTACTCTCACTAAATACCTCAGAAAAATCGGCCAGATAATCAGGAATATCATGAGACTGAGGAGAGGTGAAGAAAACAGGAGCGTCCCTAAGAACACACTGACAACCCCAACTCACCACAGACTCAGATTTCCAATCCAAAACTGGATTATGAGTTTGCAACGAGGTAAAACCAAGAACAATAGTATGATGCAAATTATGCAGCACCAAAAATTTACAATTTTCTTGGTGGTCTGGGGTAACTCGCATTATCACCTGGGTCCAAAACTGAGGTTTATTCTCCGCCAAAGGAGTAGCATCAATACCCCTCAAAGGAATAGGTGTCCGCAGAGGCGTCATGGAAAAACCACGACGTTTAGCAAAGTCCAGATCCATCAGATTCAAAGCTGCTCCTGAATCCACAAAAGCCTTAGTGGAAAACGTGGATAAAGAGCAGATCAGAGTAATTGCCAAAAGGAACTTAGGTTGTACACTGCCCACAGCAAATGTGGATGCAAAACGTTTCTCTCGTTTAGGGCAGACAGAAATAGTATGAGAAGCGTCTCCACAGAAAAACACAGCTTATTACGCCTTCTAAACTCCTGACATTGCGCCCTAGACAAAACCCCATCACATTGCATAGGTTCAGATGTTTGTTCAAAAGGTGGCAGCGCCTCCCATGTAGTTTTATGTTCACGTAAACGCCGATCAACTTGAATGGCTAATGACATAGAATCATCCAGACCAGGGGGAACAGGAAATCCCACCATAACATCTTTTACGGTCTCTGATAAACCCTTCCGAAAGAGAGCTGCCAAAGCACTATCATTCCATGTAGTAAGGACCTCCCACTTTCGGAATTTTTGACAGTATAACTGCAGAATCCTGACCCTGGTTTAATGCCAACAGGGTTCTCTCAGCTTGATCAACAGCATTAGGTTCGTCATACAACAACCCCAAGGCTTGAAAAAATGCATCCACATTAGTCAGAATAGGATTTTCAGGTGTCAGAGAAAAAGCCCAATCCTGGGGATCGCCGCGCAGCAAGGAGATGACAATTTTAACCTGCTGCGCAGAGCTCCCCGATGAGTTAGGCTTCAAGGCAAGAAACAATTTACAACTATTCTTAAAATTCAAAAATTTAGACCGATCCCCAGAAAACACATCAGGAGTAGGGATCTTAGGTTCAGCGGTATGTGACTGAATGAGGTAGGTGGAAATTCCCTGCACTTCGGCAGCAAGTTGCTCCACACGATCAGACAATTGCTTAATCTCCATTAGGAAAAAAAATAAATCTTCCTACGGCCCCAGAGAAAAAGGAAAAAATACATTAAAAAAAAAAAATTCTGACAATTTTTTTTTTTTTTAAACAATTTCTTCCTGCTTTTGAGTACCCTAGAATCTGCAGTATGGCTGGTGATTCTGTTATGAATGGGACACCGAGGAGGAAAACTAAACAAGCTAAGTCACAGATAACCAGAGAGGTTGGTAACTATGCAGATTGCAGACCCCTGATCCTAACCACACAACTAGCAGCAGCCGTGGAGCGTTCCTACGATGAATCTAGACGCCTCGTCACAGCCAGAGTACTAAATAAGCCTAAAGCATGAAAAGGGGAAAACTAACTGCCCCAGAGCAGACCCCAAAGGAATAGACAGCCCCCACACATGTATTGACGGTGAAACAAGATGAAAACACAAACACAGGCAGGAAAATAGGCTGAGCAAACGATGGTGCCCAAACTAACTAGAAAGGACAGGAAAGGAAAAACACTGTCTGCAATCTGCCCCCCAAAACCCTACAAAAATAATGTCCAACACTTCTGATAACAAATTTAACCCTGAAGTCACTAGATTTCTCCCACTATATCAGCACTCTGAAATATTCTGAGACAGAGCAAAAAAGAGGCCGATCTAATAAGGGACAAAAAGCAAATTGGCAAATACAGATAAATAAGAGTGGAAATTCAGCACAGCCTCAGCCAGGGCTGGCTGACCACACAAAAAACTGAATAGACCAACAAAATCAAGTGTGAACATTAGTAGAACACTTAGCTTGAGATGACTGGAACAGAGCTGAAAATCAAGACCTGAAAAGCCAGAAGGAATCACCAGCACCAGAATAGGGCGTCGGCTGTGTTAAATCCAGTCTGAGATTCCAGAGATCCAATCGTTATCCTCATCATCAGGTGGCAGATCTCCACTAATTAAATCAACCTCACTACCTCCTGTTACCACCAGAGGGAGCCCGGAAGGAGAACTCACAACTGGTAGACCAGAAAATGAATTCACAACAGGTCGCCCTCCCAGGGTTGTGAGTTACTCGGTATCGGGCCTGTGTCAGTGGGATGTGTCACAGCAGCGGTGACCCGGTCCGTGGCCCTGGGCACCCAAGTAATGGGGGTTTGTAGTTAATGGAATGGAATAGTTCATGACGCCACCTGTGGTGTTTGGCAAGCAAGATGTTAAGCCAACGCTGCGTGCAGATCCTCTGGGGCTGATGGTGTGTTGCAGCATAGATGGTGTAGCTCCCCACAGGTGAAGCTGTAACCCCAGGGCAGTATAGTTGCAATGGATGAGAATAGACGCAGGCGGCATGAGGAATGTTGGTACCCAGATGTATCGGTGCTGACGGTGTTAGCGCACAAATGAATGGAAGACAACAGGGATTTCAGTTCCAAAGCTTTACTCACAGTTCGTGGTACACACTGGTGCCCGCTTCCATGCCGTGTCCTCTGGGGCAAAGACTCAATCAACCTCCCGGGCAAGTCAGGGCTCTCCTCTCCAACACTCCGCCAACATGTACCTTTCCTGAACGACTCCTCTATTGCGCCTTAAGGTGGGAAGAGCTCCAGTACCGTGGTACTCTGAAGTTCCTCCTGTCAGATGTTCCTAACAACTCTACTCGTATGGCAGACAGCTGTAGCCTCTCTCAGGGACTCCCTTCTCCGGAGTCCTGGCTCTCTATTCGGTTGCTGTTGTGCCCCAAGTCTTAGATGGGAGCAGTGCATTTACAGCCAACTATTCCACCGGTGTCTGCAGAACCATAAGTGTCCATACAACCTCGGGGACCGGGCCCCGGCCTTGCGCTGAGAACCTATAGGCAGGGTTCCTCTTTCAACCCACAACTCCTCTCTGTTTTCTCTACTCCTCTTTCCTATGGAAGCTTAGGTTGCAGTTCTACGTCTTTCTCCTTCTGTTCCTTTCTTGTGCCAGCTGGCTAAGATCACTGAGGCAGCTGCCGCACTCCTTCTCCTCGGACCCATCCTCAAACTCTCCTGACTGACTGTCCAGACTGAACTCCTCTCGCCTGACCTCCCGCCAGACTGATTTGTAATTCTAAACCTTCCCAACCTTTTGTATGGATCTCAACTCCACCCACCTCCCAGCACATCCAGTGTTCCATGCAGGGAACCACCAAGGCACTCCTAATGTCTAGGAGGAGAGAGACACCTCACTGTGGATGTGCAGAACTACCCTGTTGTGTGGGATGCGAGTGTTGGAGTGTGGAAAGGAGTCCCCAACTTACCTAGGTGGTGGGGCACTACACCTTAGGAGAAGGTGCAGTACCTATGTGGCGACTGAGCCTCAGGGGCACCACATACCCCCCCGTTAAACAGCACATCCGCGGGCTGCAAGACAAACAAAGTTGACAGCAAAGAAACATACAAAAATTTTGTAATGCAGAACAAGCTTTTCTTATACTAAACTTCCTAGTATAGGAGGTACTTATTCCTGAACGTTACAAACAATTCTTATTTAACTATCTAAATTTCAAGTCAAAAAGTGCAATTTTTCATTCTAAGTGCCATTATCTGTGACTCACTATCACTTCAGTATTATTCAGCTTTTCCTTCTCTAGTACACATTTATTTTTCTGCTTTCACTGTCTCTTCTAGACGCAGGACGCTGACCGCAAGTACCTGGTCCGTCACCTGTCTACTTTCAATTCTTTATTCTTAATTCTGTATCAAAACATTCTCAATGCTCTATCTAAAAGCCATTTCTCAATTACTAATACTCTTATAAAACACATTATCAAATACTTTACAGTAAAACATTCAACAGTTATTCTTGTAAGTGCTGGATACCGCTCCCAGCTGGGATTTCTTGCAGTGTCCTTTGAGGTAGACATCATCTTCGAAAAGTGTCCATGCAAGACATCATCTTCGCAAAGTGTCCTTATGTAAACATTATCTTCGCAAAGTGTCCTTATGTAAAACCAAGAGAAAGCACCTAAAGAGGTGCAACTATTTACAGTAAAAGTTTTGGATCATACAGCGTTCATGATCTCCTCAGTTCCAAATGTAAAAACGCTGCCACTGCAAAAACTAGGCAACAAAAGTGCTACCAGAAAAACAAAAACATGATGAACAAAAAGGCACAACTGGTGCAAACAAACCCTCCTGGGTAACAAGATTTGTAAATTTTCTAATTGTGGTCCCCTCCTGGGGTTCTGGAAGCCGAACTGGAACTGCTACCAGGTGCGAGGTACTCATTGGCCATCTTTAAGTATTCCTCTTCCCAAGGTGTCAAGTTGGGGACCTTTGGTTTAGGCTGCCGGGCTGGAGCTGATGTAAGGGCAGCCGGGTTTCTAGGAGCAGGTGTGGCAACTGTGGGTGGACGGACAGCAGGTCACTTCAACTTATATCTCTCCAGAAGCTCCTCCGGGATATGGTGGATATTTAGGGCGTACCACCCCCTGAGTCCCTCATGCCGGGTGAATGTCACGTACTCCCCAGGTTGCAGATTCCTATCAGGTTGCTCCTTCCTCAGATGGGGCTCCACGTCCCGCCGGTTGAAGAACAGGTCACTGATTCTTTTGGGGTCCGCAATGAACCCGAAAACCCTTCTCCTGGTTCACGTTCAAAACCTGCCCCCAGCCAAGTGCGTCCTGGGGCCCGTAATAACCAGCACGGGCCCTCTCCTTCTGCACCGGATCCGGGCCCCCCACAGCCATCTTTCTCTGCTCCCTCTCCCGATATTCAGCTGCCAGGTGCCGGATGGTCCGCTGGCATTGGGCCCAGCTCTCTTCTTCCTCCCGCTCTTCCCGGGACCTGCTCTCACCCATGGGACTAGCATCCCGGTCCCAGGCAAGGTCCAGCATGACCTGCCCTGCCGCTACCACTGGCGCACAACCCAGGGCTTTCCTAGGTTCAGGGGCTGCAGTCCTACCTGGGGCCTCCTGGCGGTGTTCCGGCTCCGGTGCAGGCTTGAGGCGGTGGGCCGCTGCCGAGATATCCACCGGAGTGGCTGGTCTGGGTGCCGGCGGTGGTGGAGCGGGTGATGGTTCCGGGTCCGCATGGGCCTCCGATGGGACCTGCGAAGCCACGTCAGGTCCAGGCAATAGCGCAGCTTCAGCTCCCGGGGTCTCCGGGTACTCCTCCGGGCGGGCCGCGACCAACTGTATGGACAGCTTGGAGATATAGACTGGCGCTGCCGGAGGATAGTCCGGTGCAGCGGCGGTAGGTACCAATGGAGCGGGTACTGCAGGCGTAGGCCCCTCCTGGGCATGTTGCCGGTTCAGCCTCTCCAAGGCCTCCTGTCTCAGCTGCAGCCGGGTGGTCAGCTCGACTATCTCTTCTTCCAGCTGCCGGCGGTTCATCTCTGAGATCGGGTCGGAGCCTTCAGCCATGGCGCCGGGGAGTTCCAACTCAACCTCCGCGTGCTCTCCAGGCCTTCTTCCATCACTTTCCAAAATGGCGTTCTGGCGTTCTTCCTGCCTTGGCCCCTTTCCCGCCACTGGCTTCTTTTGCCCCTCCTTCCGGGGGCGGCGTCTTCTTCCAGCACCTCCATACCAAGCCAGTATACGAACCCCTCGGGGGGGTGGGCCATGTCACTGTCACATAGTAATTCAGGCAGGGAAGGCCCAATACTCTTCGCGGTCTTTTCCTAGGACCTCCCATCTCTTCACGCCCTTCTTCTCCGCACCAGCGGCCATTTCTAATGTCCATTTTACTGTCTATCAAATCAGGTCTTCTGCACACTTTCAAAAGTATGAAGTCTCACAAATTTCAGGCGCACAGAGCCCGATGGTGTCGGGTCTCGTCATCCTGTTCGTGACGCCAAGATTGGGTCGCCCTCCCAGGGCCGTAGGGTACTCGCTACCAGGCCTGTGTCAGTGGGATGTGTTACAGCAGCGGTGACCCGGTCCGTGGCCCTGGGCGCCCAAGTAATGGGGGTTTGTAGTTAATGGAATGGAATAGTTCATGACGCCACCTGTGGTGTTTGGCAAGCAAGATGTTAAGCCAACGCTGCGTGCAGATCCTCTGGGGCTGATGGTGTGTTGCAGCATAGATGGTGTAGCTCCCCACAGGTGAAGCTGTAACCCCAGGGCAGTGTAGTTGCAATGGATAAGAATAGGCGCAGGCGGTGTGAGGAATGTTGGTACCCAGATGTAGCGGTGCTGACGGTGTTAGCGCACAAATGAATGGAAAACACCAGGGCTTGCAGTTCCAAAGCTTTACTCACAGTTCGTGGTACACACTGGTGCCGGCTTCCATGCCGTGTCCTCCGGGGCAAAGACTCAATCAACCTCTCGGGCAAATCAGGGCTGTAACTCAGGATCAGTAATGTAATGTATGTACACAGTGACTGCACCAGCAGAACAGTGAGTGCAGCTCTGGAGTATAATACAGCATGTAACTGAGGATCAGCACAGTATCAGTATTGTAATGTATGTACACTGTGACTGCACCAGCAGAATAGTGAGTGCAGCTCTGGAGTATAATACAGGATGTAACTCAGGATCAGTAATGTAATGTATCTACACAGTGACTGAACCAGTAGAATAGTGAGTGCAGCTCTGCTGAGCTGCTGCTCATTGTGGTGATTGTGGGTGCGGTCAACAGTGATCCTGCTGTGTGCTCCTGAACTCCAGAGAATCAACACCTCTCCACCCAGGGACCTGCTCTCTCTCCTACCCAGGGAGGGAGTGGGTTTCCTGGGATGAGTGAAGGAGCCAAGTCTCAGGCTTCTGTTTCCCGATACAGGCCGGCGGGGAACAGAAGAAACCAGTAACTGGCCTGCACATCAGAGGACTCGGGGGTGAGACGCTCCACCAGGAGTTGCAGCAATGTGGCTCCTACTCCCCCCAGGTCTGCAGAGAACCAGAGAAGCCGTAAGGCTTCCAACATGGAGGAAAAGCCTGCAAGATGGCGGTCCTTCCGGAGGAAAGCTGAGTGCTCACGGAGGTAAGGCCGACTTCGCTGAGGAAAGTTGGGGGCTGCAGAAACCAAAGGAGTCTGTGTCCACCTATGCCTCCCGGGTTATGAGCCACCTCCGTGAGTATGAAGAGGCGAGTAAGACCATCAGGAGGCTCCGGGAGGAGCTGCGCTGCACAAGTGCCAAAGCTGCAGGTTCCTCCAGACCCAGGAAGACCAAACTCCAGGCGGAGGTAAAGCAACTGTAGCTTGAAATTAATGAGCTGGAGGTGAGGAAAGCGTTCCTAAGAGAAAAAAGTGGCCTATTTAAAGAAAAACTAATAAATGAGGACAGATTCAGAGAAATGGCTGAAAACAGAGAGCAAAGGCAGATGGGGCTGCAGCCTGAGAGCCAGGTGGATGATGATGATAATGACGACCAGCAGAAAGCCCCACCTGGCAGCCTGCAAAGTCACCCGCAGGCCACGTGCAGCGAGCTCCCTGCTGGACAGGCGACATTGGCATCTGGTCATAGTTCTGCTGGCTCTGGGGAGGACAGTGAAAACAGTGGCCAGGGAGGGGCACTAATGGCGGAGATGAAGCTCCTGGAGTCCGCAGTGTGCCTTCAGAACTTCCATCTTGGTGATGATTTACCAGAGGAGGCACCTGAGGACCAGAAGAAAAAGGTAAAGAAGAACAAGCTGAAGCTCCAGGAAGTGGTGAGTTATGTATATGCCCCCCTCCCTGTACCCCCTGAGTCAGCTGCAGGGTCAGCTCGCTGCATAAGCCCCGTTGCCCAGCCCAGCCCGGGTTCTGCTGTGGATCCGGTGCAAAGGCGTGGGGAGAGTACAGAGCACGGTAGTGAGGCGCAGAGCTCCGTCTCTGCTTGTAGTAGCAGGGACATAGCAGCAGGTGCATCAGCCGAGAGGCTGGACAGTGAGGGTGGCCTGGCGGCGGGTATACGGTTAGGCCATGACACTGTGGTGCGCTCCTCAGTGGGAGGGGGGAGCGGCCCAGTGTTGGGGGCAGCTCCGGTAGTCTCGGCGCCCCTGAATGCTGTTGCCGCTGATCACTTAGTTGAGAAGTGGCCGCAGTGTGAGGGGGCTTTTGGGGCTGGGAGTTCCGATCCTCCCAAGATCCTGTTCTGCGTTGGCGCTGCTGGTCAACAAGATCCTGATGTAAAGGATCAGCGGCACCTCACAGCGGCAAAGGATCAGCGGCGCCTAATGAAGCAAAGAAACTTACCAACTGATGATGCGGAGGGCAACCGTAAGTCCAGGGGTGAGGTCTCCTCCAGTTCTGTGGAGGAGACTGAGCCCCTTGTGCCTCATGATGCGGAGGTCAAAATGCCACCCCCTGTTGTCACTGGTCCAGCAGGAGAGAATGTGGTGGGAGGTGTGGATGTTGAAATTTCTTTGTCTAGTGGTGTGGTTGCTGGTTTGGTGGAGAGTGAGGGTGTTATGGAGGTGGGTAATAGTGATACTATTGGTGTTGATGTGTTCACTGGTCCGGTTGCCCCCCGGTGGTGGCAGTACCCGTTAGTAGTTATGCCGCTGTTACCTCCGGGGGAAATAGGGCATCCTCCTCGTCTCCGGGCTCTGGGGACGGCATGTTGCAGCGGCATCTCCTGGAGGCTCTAAAGAAGGGGGAGAGCTCACTAACGGTAGAGGGTCGAGAGGTTGATCTATCCTTCTGGATAGAGAGGCATGGCCTCGGGGCCTTCCGAGAGCAAAATGGGGGAAACACAGGTGGTACGGTTGCCCACATTCCATCATCTGCCTTCCTGGGTATAGATCATATCCAGGTCTTCTAGCAGTGGCAGCCGAAGCTCTGTCACAAGTGCGGCGACCCCACACACTTCAGTGCAAACTGCACTGTGCAGAAATGTGCATTGTGTGGGGATATCGGCCATCTTGCTGCATCTTGTGTGGAGATTAGGTGCCACATGTGTGGTGACTTAAGTCACCCATTCAGCCGTTGTCCTCGCTCCTTCGCTAATGCAGTCGTGACCCCGGTGGGAGAAAGCCGTGAGGCTGATTCTGCTGGGGGAGGGACTAGCAGTGGTGAGGGAGCTGAAGGGCCAAGGAGGAAAAGCAACAAAAAGACACCTGCCCAGCTGAGGCGGCTAGACAAGCGCATACAGGAGAGGGAGCTGGGCGAGCCCCGGGCTACTGCGGTGACCCCTGTCCTGGATGCCAGTCTTGCTGCTGAGGCCCCGAGGGATGATGAATTGGATGAGGAGGTCAGGAGGATCCACAGGGAGAAAACCGCCACTGCCTCCGAATCCTCCCATTATGAAAGTATGGATGAGGAGAACAGGCAGTGGCTAGAGGGCAAGCGTAAGCTCGGCACCAAAAAGAAAAGAAGGGAGATAAAACATCTACTCCCGCTCTGACCAAGGTACCTAAGGAAGGAAAAACTGACTCCCCTCTGGTTGGTCTTTCTAACCGATTCCAAGCCCTTGAGAACATCTCTTCCTCTGAGGAGGAAGCTGAGGGTGAGGTTCCGGCTTCGACGGAGCTTACAGGGGGTGTCGAGTCTCCTTCTTCTGGGAATGTAAGGTCCTTGGAGAGAGGGACTGGCCCAGAGTCCGGAGACGAGGACGACAAAAAGAAAAATCAAGTGGGAATGGACACCTCTGTGTCATTAAAGAGGGAGAAGGATTCCTCCTCTGAGGCAGAGGATAAGGGAAGTGGGAAGAAGAAAGCCACCTAACTCAATCACCAATGATGGCGGTATCCACTTCGTTAACGCTGGCGTCCATTAATGTCGCCAGCATAAAGTCAAATACAGCCAGATTTGCGGCCTTTGATTTTCTCAGCCGTATTGAAGCTGATATTTTCTTTTTGCAAGAGACCAGACTGGCAATCATTGCAGATGTGTTCAAAGCCAAGAGGGAGTGGAGACTCGGGCCCTCTTATTGGTCTCTTGCGGCCGAGCCGTATAGCGGAGTGGTGGTCCTTTTTACCGCACCGATGGAATGCTGACGGGTTATTGAGTTAGAAATGGGGAGGTGCCTGATCTTAGATGTCCTCATGAAGGGACAAGAGCTCCGGCTTATTAACATCTATGGTCCCCAATCTAAGTGGGACCGGAAGTGTCTCTTTATGAGGATCAAGCCCTACCTTTTTACAAGTCGGCAGGTTGTCTTTGGAGGGGACTTCAATACTGTCACGAGTCCCCGAGATAGAGGAGGTTCCAGAGACAAGCTGACTTATGATAGCGTCGCCCTTAATTGTATAGCTAGTGAGGCTCGCCTGGTGGATGTCCACATTCGGCACACCCCAGGCCACGAGGGGTTCACCTATCATAGAGGTAACTGTAAGTCCAGAATAGATAGGTTTTATTTAAAGGAGGAAGCTGTCTCTTCAGCAGTGTCTGTTGTTGAGGTGGAGTTCTCCGACCACTGTTTAATTTTGTTTTCTCTGAATGTTACAGAGACTCTCCGGATAGGAAGAGGCTTTTGGAGGCTCAATTCATCTCTCTTGGAAGAAGCGGATATAAGACAGTCCTTTGAGGATTTTCTTCAGAGCCAGGTACCCTTACTGGATCTTTGTAGTAGTAAGTCAGAGTGGTGGGAGATGTTCAAGAAAAGGGTGGCGAAATTCTTCCGCCAGCTCTCGAGCCTCAGGAGCCTGAACAGGTACCACCTGTATCAGGGTCTGAGGAGGAAACTCGAGCATCTTGTCTCAACTGGAGGTAGCCGCGAGATATCCAGAGTGAAATCTTTCCTCATGAGGTGTCAGTAAGGTAGACACGCATCTTTGGTTTTTGAGAGGGATTACGGGACCCTTACAGAAACTGCAAGATTTCAGTGAATAGTAAAGTGGTTACAAGACTGGTCGACACTACGGGGTCCCTGAGGCGATCCAGATCAGGGATCCTGGAGGTTGTCAGATCCTTCTACTCGCACCTCTTGGGGAAGAGGGATCTTGATTGGGATAAGATGTCGGCTTTTCTGGCTGAAGCCGTACCTGAACCAGGGGTAGACCCCTCTCTTGACGTTTTGACAGAGATGATCAGGGAAGAGGAAGTTAAGTTGGCGATTGAAGGGCTTGCCCAAAAAAAATCGCCTGGTCCAGATGGCTTAACATCTGAGTTTTATAAGACCTTTAAGGACGCTTTAGTTCCCCTCTTGACTGAGGTATTCAATGAGTGTCTTTCCTCGGGCACTCTGCCAAAGTCAATGAGGAGGTCTGCCCTGATCATCTTGTCAAAGGGTAAGGACCCATCGTGCATTGAGAATTGGTGTCCCATAGCGCTTCTCAATGCAGACAGAAAGGTTATGGCAAAGGTGCTGTTTAATCGGCTGGTGAAATTTGCACCCCGACTCCTTTCAGAGGCCCAGCATTGCTCTGTTCCAGGTCGCAGCACATTTAGTGCTGTGCTTGGTGTCCGGGAGGCGGTGGAGCAGGGTAGGGCTGGACACTGGAAGGGGTACATGCTGTCACTGGACCAGGCAAAAGCGTTTGATCGGGTTATTCATGAGTACCTCTGGTCTGTCCTTCTGAGATATGGCCTGCCGGGGGGTTTGTTGATTGGCTTTAAACCTTGTATGGTGGGGCAGAGAGTTTCCCTCTTGTGAACGGTTGGATTGGCAGCTCTTTTGAGGTTGGATCTGGTGTTCGCCAGGGTTGTCCCTTGAGCCCGCTGCTGTACGTGTTTGCGATTGACCCACTTCTTAGGAGGGTGGAGCGTGGACCGTTGGCCGGGATCGGGATGGACCGGGCAGCATGGGAAGCCACTCTGAGGGTGGTGGCATATGCCGATGATGTCACTGTTTTTGTTTCCTCTCACAAGGAGGCAGGGTGGCTGATGTCAGAGGTAGATCGCTACTTGGAGGCATCTGGGTCCAAGATCAATCGGGATAAGTGTGAGAGTCTCTGGCTGGGAGGAGGAGATCCTGGTTTTGATCTCCCGGACACCCTTCCAGGACCCAAAGTCTCTGCAAAAGTCCTTGGCATCGAATTTGGCCAGGGGGATTACCCCAAACAAAATTGGGACAGCAGGCTAGAGATTGCCACTCAGAAGGTGAACCAATGGAAGGGTTGGTCTTTGACCCTCAGGGAAAGGGTAAACCTGATCAAAACTTACCTGCTCCCTTTACTGATTTATCTGGGCAGTGTGTGCATCTTGCCGGAGTCTCTCTGGACTCGGGTCTACAGTTTGTTCTTCCAACTGTTATGGGGGAATAGACTGAACCTGGTCAAGAGGGAAGTTACTTACCGCACGAGGAGACCAGGAGGTTTGGGTATGATCAACCTGTGGTATTCCTTGTGGATACCTTCATTAAGATCAATATTGCAAACCTCTGGAAAGAGAGGGCTCCTCCGGGGGTATTCTCCTGTAGGGGCTGGTTTCAGCCTTTCTTCCTGGAATGGGAGACAGGAGGGCAAGTGAAGGATCTTCGCACACAGCATGGACATCTTCCGGCTTACGCTACCTTGGTTCTGAAGGTAATTTGCTGGTGGGGTCTGGGAATGTGGGAGATCAGGACTCTGCCAAGGAAACTCCTTGACAATAGGGTTCTGTTGACCCATTTCCAGAGGCCTCTGGCACTCAGGGATTGCCCAAGTCGGGATCTTGGGGTGGGTTTGCATCTTTTGAATTCTATCAGGATCCCCTCGAAGTTTTGGGACTTGGCTTGGCGCTGCTTCCATAGGAAACTGTGTGTGAGGAACAATCTGAAGTGTAGGAACTCTGGGGACAGGAACTATCCTCGAGAGCATTGTGGTACCATGCTGGAAAGCATGGACCATTTCCTACTTCATTGTCCCTTCAACACAGAGGTGTACAACAGGGTGGGCGCCTCCATTGGCTGGTCTCGGCTGGTCGGTCTCTCCTATGCGGAGTGGGCCTATGGAGCATTCAGAGACCTTGGTGGCTGGGACCGCTGCATATTATTTCTAGTCAGCGCAGTGGTTAGGTATCACACGTGGAACGCACGGTGCTTAGTATCGACACAACGGAAAATCCTCCCAGTGGACGATGTGTTTAGGGCCATACTCGGTGACCTGGTGAAGCTGCGTTCTCTGGAGTATGGGAGACTGGGCACACGTAGGGCCGCTCTCCTCTGGAGGGGCTTTTCTTTTAGTGTGCCCTAGTCTGGTCATCTCCTTTTCTGGTGGTGGGCTGCTGCTGACATTGAAGATTTTTGTTTTGTGATCGGTATACAGTGATGTAGGGCTGCAGGTGCCGAACCTGGGCTTTGTGATTTGTGGGTATTGTAGTGTTTATTTCTGTATATATTGTATATAGGGAAATAGATTTGGGTGTAGGTGTTAGGTTGGGTGGTGGGAAAAGGGGGGAGGTGGGTTTATCTTGTGGGACTATGAGACACTGGGGTGTTTGGGGAAACACTGGCACTGTCTGATGTGGCCTATGGACGTTGGACATGGACTGAGGCATGAGACGCAGGACCAGTTCTCAGGTCAATACGGGGGTTGGGAATGGTGGGCTTGTGTGTGGGGTGTTTAGTTTTGTCTTGTATATATTTGTATAGCTTGTGGTTATTTTATTTAACCCCTTCATTGCCAAGGGTGGTTTGCACGTTAACTCCCGGGCCAATTTTTACAATTCTGACCACTGTCCCTTTATGAGGTAATAACTCTGAAACGCTTCAATGGATCCCGGTGATTCTGACATTGTTTTCTCGTGACATATTGTACTTCATGCTAGTGGTAAAATTTCATTCATATAACTTGCGTTTATTTGTGAAAAAAATGGAAATTTGGCGAAAATTTTGAAAATTCTGCAATTTTCCAACTTTGAATTTTTATGCCCTTAAATCACAGAGATATGGCACATGAAAAACTTAATAAGTAACATTTCCCACATGTTTACTTTGCATCAGCACAATTTTGGAACCAACATTTTTATTTGTTAGTAAGATATAAGGGTTAAAAGTTGACCAGCGATCTCTCATTTTTGCAACACCATTTTATTTTTACGGACCACATCACATTTGAAGTCACTTTGAAGGGTCTATATGACAGAAAATACCCAAAAGTGACACCATTCTAAAAACTGCACCCCTTAAGGTGCTCAAAACCACATTCAAGGAGTTTATTAACCCTTCAGGTGCTTCACAGGAATTTTTTGAATATTTAAAAAAAATTAACATTTAACTTTTTTTCACAAAAAAAGTACTTCAGGTTCAATTTTTTTTATTTTACCAAGTGTAGCAGGAGAAATTGGACTGCAAAAATTATTGTGCAATTTGTCCTGAGCACGCTGATACCTGATATGTGGGGGGAACCACTGTTTCGGCGCATGGAAGAGCTCAGAAGAGAAGGAGCGCCGTTTGACTTTTACAATGCAAAATTGGCTGGAATTCTGATCGAACGCCATGTCGTGTTTGGAGAGCCCCTGATGTACCTAAGCAGTGGAAACCCCCCACAAGTGACCCCATTTTTGAAACTAGACCCCCTAAGGAACTTATCTAGATATGTGGTGAGAACTTTGAACCCACAAGGGCTTCACAGAAGTTTATAATGTACAGCGGTACAATTAAAAAATCATATTTTTTCCACAAAATGATCTTTTCACCCCCAATTTTTATTTTCCCAAGGGTAACAGGGCCCTAAAAGTTATTGTGCAATTTGTCCTGAGTACGCTGATACCCCATATGTGGGTGTAAATGACTATTTGGGCACATGGCAGAGCTCGGAAGGGAAGCAGCGCCATTTGACTTTTTTGGCTGGAATTGAGATCGGACACCATGTCGCGTTTGGAAAGCCCCTGATGTACCAAAACAGTGGAAACCCCCCACAAATGACACCATTTTGGAAACTAGACCCCCCAAGGAACTTATCTAGATGTGTGGTGAGAACTTTGAACCCCCAAGTGCTTCACAGAAGTTTATAACGCCCAGGCGTGAAAATAAAAAAATATTTTTTTCCCACAAAAATGATATTTTTCCCCCAAAATTTTTATTTTCCTAAAGGCAACAGGAGAAATAGGACCCAAAAAGTTGTTCTGCAAATTGTCCTGAGTAGGCTGATACCCCATATGAGGGGATAAAACACTGTTTGGATGCATGGCAGAGCTTGGAAGGGAAGGAGCACCATTTGACTTTTTCAACGCAGAATTGGCTGGAATTGAGATCAGACGCAATGTTGCATTTGGAGAGCACCTGATGTGCGCAAATAGTGGAAACCCCCAATTCTAACTCCAACCCTAGCCCTAACCCTAACCCTAACCCTAACCCTAGCCCTAACCCTAACCCTAGCCCTAACCCTAATGGGAAAATGGAAATAAATACATTTTTTTAATTTTATTATTTTTCCCTAACTAAGGCTGGTTTCACATTTGCGTTTTTTTGCGCTGGAAAAAAACGCATACGTTCCCATGCGTTTTTTCCCCTATATTTAACATGGGTGCGCATACCTGCGCGCTGGTAAGCGCATGTATGCGATTTTCATGCGCTGCGTTTTTTTGGGGTGTGCGTTTGTATTTTCCAGACGCAGCATGTTGCATTTTTTGGCCCTGCAAAAAAGCGCATGCGCACGTATGCGCACGTTTTGCGCTAAAAATGGCCATTATAGCCTATGGATGCGCATACATGCGCACTGGCATGCTCATGTATGCGTTTTTTTGCACATGCGTTTTTTTTTGTTAACCATGGAATTTAGGGGTTTGGGTTAGAGTTAGGGTTAGTTAAGGGGGTTTAGGGTTAGGGTTAGGGTCAGGGTCAGGGTTAGGGTTGGGGTTAGGGTCAGGGTTAGGGTTAAGTATGGTTTGGTTAAGGGTTAGGGTCAGGGTTAGGGTTAGGGTCAGGGTTAGGGTTGGTTTGGTTAAGGGTTAGGGTCAGGGTTAGGGTTAGGGTTAGGGTTAGGGTTAAGGTTAGTTAGGGTTTGGGTTAGGGTTAAGTATGGTTTGGTTAAGGGTTAGGGTCAGGGTTAGGGTCAGGGTTAGGGTTAAGTATGGTTTGGTTAAGGGTTAGGGTCAGGGTTAGGGTTAGGGTTAGGGTTAGGGTTAAGGTTAGTTAGGGTTTGGGTTAGGGTTAAGTATGGTTTGGTTAAGGGTTAGGGTCAGGGTTAGGGTCAGGGTTAGGGTTAAGTATGGTTTGGTTAAGGGTTAGGGTCAGGGTTAGGGTTAGGGTTAGGGTTAAGGTTAGTTAGGGTTTGGGTTAGGGTTAAGTATGGTTTGGTTAAGGGTTAGGGTCAGGGTTAGGGTTAGGGTTAGGGTTAAGGTTAGTTAGGGTTTGGGTTAGGGTTAAGTATGGTTTGGTTAATGGTTAGGGTCAGGGTTAGGGTCAGGGTTAGGGTTAAGTATGGTTTGGTTAAGGGTTAGGGTCAGGGTTAGGGTTAGGGTTAGGGTTAAGGTTAGTTAGGGTTTGGGTTAGGGTTAAGTATGGTTTGGTTAAGGGTTAGGGTCAGGGTTAGGGTCAGGGTTAGGGTTAAGTATGGTTTGGTTAAGGGTTAGGGTTAGGGTTAGGGTTAAGGTTAGTTAGGGTTTGGGTTAGGGTTAAGTATGGTTTGGTTAAGGGTTAGGGTCAGGGTTAGGGTTAGGGTTAAGGTTAGTTAGGGTTTGGGTTAGGGTTAAGTATGGTTTGGTTAAGGGTTAGGGTCAGGGTTAGGGTTAGGGTTAGGGTTAGGGTCAGGGTTATGGTTAGTAAAGTCATGGTTTGGGTTAGTGTGAGGGGCCACCTAATGTTGGAAAAAACGCAAACGCGGTAAAAACGCACTAAAAACGCATACAAACGCATAAAAACGCTGCGTTTTTTTCATGCATGCTCATAAAAATGCTTGAAAAAAACGCAGCAGTTGTATGCTTTTGTATGCGTTTTTTCAATGCGTTTTTTTGCGGGAAAAACGCGCTGCAAAAAAAAGCAAGTGTGAAACTAGCCTAAGGGGGTGATAACGGGGGGTTTGATTTACTATTTATGGCGGTTTTTATGTTTGGCGGCTGTCGCACGCTAAAAGACGCTTTTTATTGTAAAAATAGTTTTTGCATCACCACATATTGTGAGCTATAATTTTTCCATATTTTGACCCACAGAGTCATATGACATCTTATTTTTTGCGGGACGAGTTGACGCTTTTATTGGTATCATGTTCAGGCATGTGACATTTTTTGATCGCTTTTTATTTCGTTTTTTGGGATGCAGAATTTACAAAAACCAGCGTTTCATGAATTTCTTTTGGGTGGTGCGTTTACACCGTTCTGGGTGCAGTAAAATTGATAAAGCGGTTTTATTCTTCGGGTTAGTACGGTTACAGCGATACCTCATTTAGGTCTTTTTTTATGTTTTGGCGCTTTTATGCAATGAAAACAATTTTATATAAAAAATAATTATTTTTGCATCACTTTATTCTGTGAGCTATAACTTTTTTATTTTTTCGCTGATGATGCTGTATGGCGGCTCGTTTTTTGCGGGACAAGATGACGTTTTCAGCGGTACCATGGATATTTACATGCATCTTTTTGATCGCGCGTTATTGCACTTTTTGTTCGGCGGTATGATAATAAATCATTATTTTTTGCTTCGTTTTTTATTTTTTAAGGGGTTCGCTTAAGGGGTTAACTATTGGGACAGTTTTATAGGGCAGGTCATTATGGACGCGGCGATACCAAATATGTGTAGTTTTATTGTTTTTTTTTTTTTATTTCCAAAAAATGAATTTATTGGGGAATATTTATTTATTTATTTTTTAATTTATTTAGCGATTTTTTAAAAATTATTTTTACACTTTTTTTTTTTTTACTTTATTACAATGTCCCAGGGGGGACATAACTGTCCTGTGACAGATCGCTGATCTGTCACACATCACAGATCACTGTGACAGATCAGCGATCTGTCACAGGCAGTGCACAAGGCTTCCTCATGCCTGCGCTTTGCAGGCACTGAGGAAGCCTGCTTCCTGCAGGCCCCCGAAGGCCCCCGTCGCCATCTTGGATTCGGGGGACTGCAGGAAAGGAGTCCCCCGCAGCGGCGCTGCACATTGCGCTGCCGTGGAGGGCTCAGGGAAGCACGGAGGGAGCCCCCTCCCTGCCGATGCTTCCCTTTAACCCCCGGTACACCGCGATCGTGTTTGATCGCGGTGTACAAGGAGTTAACGTGTCGGGGGCGGTCCGTGACCGCCCCTGACACATTGTGCCGGGTGTCAGCTGTGATAATTAGCTGACACTCGGCCGCGATGAGCTGATCGCGTTGATGTAATATTCCGTCCATGGTAATTAGGTCCAGGGTCACATGGACGGAATATTCCGTCAATTGTAGGTAAGGGGTTAAAAATTTTAAAAAAAAAGTATGTATATAGTTTTTGTTTGCTATTTTTTATTTTATTTTGTTTGTTATTAGTTTGTTGGTGACCAGACCAGAAGGTGTAAGTACTTAATATTAGTTATTATTCTGTATACATGTATAATATGTGTGAGAGGAGACCAGTGTTCAATATGCGGATTATTTTCTGGCTGATATTCATATTATTTCAGTTATTATTATTGTTATGTTTTTCATTTTTATAATAAAAGATCTACAGGATGTAACTCAGGATCAGAACAGGATCAGTAATGTAATGTATGTACACAGTGACTGCACCAGCAGAATAGTGAGTGCAGCTCTGGAGTATAATACAGGATGTAACTCAGGATCAGTAATGTAATGTATGTACACAGTGACTGCACCAGCAGAATAGTGAGTGCAGCTCTGGAGTATAATACAGGATGTAACTCAGGATCAGTAATGTAATGTATGTACACAGTGACTGCACCAGCAGAATAGTGAGTGCAGCTCTGGGGTATAATACAAGATGTAACTCAGGATCAGTAATGTAATGTATGTACACAGTGACTGCACCAGCAGAATAGTGAGTGCAGCTCTGGGGTATAATACAAGATGTAACTCAGGATCAGTAATGTAATGTATGTACACAGTGACTGCACCAGCAGAATAGTGAGTGCAGCTCTGGAGTATAATACAGGATGTAACTCAGGATCAGTAATGTAATGCATGTACACAGTGACTGCACCAGCAGAATAGTGAGTGCAGCTCTGGGGTATAATACAAGATGTAACTCAGGATCAGTAATGTAATGTATGTACACAGTGACTGCACCAGCAGAATAGTGAGTGCAGCTCTGGGGTATAATACAGGATGTAACTCAGGATCAGTAATGTAATGTATGTACACAGTGACTGCACCAGCAGAATAGAGAGTGCAGCTCTGGGGTATAATACAAGATGTAACTCAGGATCAGTAATGTAATGTATGTACACAGTGACTGCACCAGCAGAATAGTGAGTGCAGCTCTGGAGTATAATACAGGATGTAACTCAGGATCAGTAATGTAATGTATGTACACAGTGACTGCACCAGCAGAATAGTGAGTGCAGCTCTGGGGTATAATACAAGATGTAACTCAGGATCAGTAATGTAATGTATGTACACAGTGACTGCACCAGCAGAATAGTGAGTGCAGCTCTGGGGTATAATACAGGATGTAACTCAGGATCAGTAATGTAATGTATGTACACAGTGACTGCACCAGCAGAATAGAGAGTGCAGCTCTGGGGTATAATACAAGATGTAACTCAGGATCAGTAATGTAATGTATGTACACAGTGACTGCACCAGCAGAATAGTGAGTGCAGCTCTGGAGTATAATACAGGATGTAACTCAGGATCAGTAATGTAATGTATGTACACAGTGACTGCACCAGCAGAATAGTGAGTGCAGCTCTGGGGTATAATACAGGATGTAACTCAGGATCAGTAATGTAATGTATGTACACAGTGACTGCACCAGCAGAATAGTGAGTGCAGCTCTGGGGTATAATACAGGATGTAACTCAGGATCAGTAATGTAATGTATGTACACAGTGACTGCACCAGCAGAATAGTGAGTGCAGCTCTGGAGTATAATACAGGATGTAACTCAGGATCAGTAATGTAATGTATGTACACAGTGACTGCACCAGCAGAATAGTGAGTGCAGCTCTGGGGTATAATACAGGATGTAACTCAGGATCAGTAATGTAATGTATGTACACAGTGACTCCACCAGCAGAATAGCGAGTGCAGCTCTGGAGTATAATACAGGATGTAACTCAGGATCAGTAATGTAATGTATGTACACAGTGACTGCACCAGCATAATAGTGAGTGCAGCTCTGGAGGATAATACAGGATGTAACTCAGGATCAGTAATGTAATGTATGTACACAGTGACTGCACCAGCAGAATAGTGAGTGCAGCTCTGGGGTATAATACAGGATGTAACTCAGGATCAGTAATGTAATGTATGTACACAGTGACTGCACCAGCAGAATAGTGAGTGCAGCTCTGGGGTATAATACAGGATGTCACTCAGGATCAGTAATGTAATGTATGTACACAGTGAATGCACCAGCAGAATAGTGAGTGCAGCTCTGGAGTATAATACAGGATGTAACTCAGGATCAGTAATGTAATGTATGTACACAGTGACTGCACCAGCAGAATAGTGAGTGCAGCTCTGGGGTATAATACAGGATGTAACTCAGGATCAGTAATGTAATGTATGTACACAGTGACTGCACCAGCAGAATAGTGAGTGCAGCTCTGGGGTATAATACAGGATGTAACTCAGGATCAGTAATGTAATGTATGTACACAGTGACTGCATCAGCAGAATAGTGAGTGCAGCTCTGGGGAATAATACAGGATGTAACTCAGGATCAGTAATGTAAAGTATGTACACAGTGACTGCACCAGCAGAATAGTGAGTGCAGCTCTGGGGTATAATACAGGATGTAACTCAGGATCAGTAATGTAATGTATGTACACAGTGACTCCACCAGCAGAATAGCGAGTGCAGCTCTGGAGTATAATACAGGATGTAACTCAGGATCAGTAATGTAATGTATGTACACAGTGACTGCACCAGCAGAATAGTGAGTGCAGCTCTGGAGTATAATACCGGATGTAACTCAGGATCAGTAACGTAATGTATGTACACAGTGACTGCACCAGCAGAATAGTGAGTGCAGCTCTGGGGAATAATACAGGATGTAACTCAGGATCAGTAATGTAATGTATGTACACAGTGACTGCACCAGCAGAATAGTGAGTGCAGCTCTGGGGTATAATACAGGATGTAACTCAGGATCAGTAATGTAATGTATGTACACAGTGACTCCACCAGCAGAATAGCGAGTGCAGCTCTGGGGTATAATACAGGATGTAACTCAGGATCAGTAATGTAATGTATGTACACAGTGACTGCACCAGCAGAATAGTGAGTGCAGCTCTGGAGTATAATACCGGATGTAACTCAGGATCAGTAACGTAATGTATGTACACAGTGACTGCACCAGCAGAATAGTGAGTGCAGCTCTGGAGTATAATACAGGATGTAACTCAGGATCAGTAATGTAATGTATGTACACAGTGACTGCACCAGCAGAATAGTGAGTGCAGCTCTGGGGAATAATACAGGATGTAACTCAGGATCAGTAATGTAATGTATGTACACAGTGACTGCACCAGCAGAATAGTGAGTGCAGCTCTGGAATATAATACAGGATGTAACTCAGGATCAGTAATGTAATGTATGTACACAGTGACTGCACCAGCAGAATAGTGAGGGCAGCTCTGGAGTATAATACTGGATGTAACACAGGATCAGTAACGTAATGTATGTACACAGTGACTGCACCAGCAGAATAGTGAGTGCAGCTCTGGAGTATAATACAGGATGTAACTCAGGATCAGTAATGTAATGTATGTACACAGTGACTGCACCAGCAGAATAGTGAGGGCAGCTCTGGAGTATAATACAGGATCTAACTCAGGATCGATACAGGATAAATAATGTATGTAAGTACAGTATGTACATAGTGACTGCACCAGCAGAATAGTGAGTGCAGCTCTGGGGTATAATACAGGATGTAACTCAGGATCAGTAACGTAATGTATGTACACAGTGACTGCACCAGCAGAATAATGAGTGCAGCTCTGGAGTATAATACAGGATGTAACTCAGGATCAGTAATGTAATGTATGTACACAGTGACTGCACCACCAGAATAATGAGTGCAGCTCTGGAGTATAACACAGGATGTAACTCGGGATCAGTTATGTAATGTATGTACATAGTGACTGCACCAGCAGAATAGTGAGTGCAGCTCTGCGGTATAATACAGGATGTAACTCAGGATCAGTAATGTAATGTATGTACATAGTGACTGCACCAGCAGAATAGTGAGTGCAGCTCTGGAGTATAATACCGGATGTAACTCAGGATCAGTAACGTAATGTATGTACACAGTGACTGCACCAGCAGAATAGTGAGTGCAGCTCTGGAGTATAATACCGGATGTAACTCAGGATCAGTAATGTAATGTATGTACATAGTGACTGCACCAGCAGAATAGTGAGTGCAGCTCTGGGGTATAATACAGGATGTAACGCAGGATCAGTAATGTATGTGCACAGTGACTGCACCAGCAGAATAATGAGTGCAGCTCTGGAGTATAACACAGGATGTAACTCGGGATCAGTTATGTAATGTATGTACATAGTGACTGCACCAGCGGAATAGTGAGTGCAGCTCTGGAGTATAATACCGGATGTAACTCAGGATCAGTAACGTAATGTATGTACACAGTGACTGCACCAGCAGAATAGTGAGTGCAGCTCTGGAGTATAATACAGGATGTAACTCAGGATCAGTAATGTAATGTATGTACACAGTGACTGCACCAGCAGAATAGTGAGTGCAGCTCTGGGGAATAATACAGGATGTAACTCAGGATCAGTAATGTAATGTATGTACACAGTGACTGCACCAGCAGAATAGTGAGTGCAGCTCTGGGGTATAATACAGGATGTAACTCAGGATCAGTAATGTAATGTATGTACACAGTGACTCCACCAGCAGAATAGCGAGTGCAGCTCTGGAGTATAATACAGGATGTAACTCAGGATCAGTAATGTAATGTATGTACACAGTGACTGCACCAGCAGAATAGTGAGTGCAGCTCTGGAGTATAATACCAGATGTAACTCAGGATCAGTAACGTAATGTATGTACACAGTGACTGCACCAGCAGAATAGTGAGTGCAGCTCTGGAGTATAATACAGGATGTAACTCAGGATCAGTAATGTAATGTATGTACACAGTGACTGCACCAGCAGAATAGTGAGTGCAGCTCTGGGGAATAATACAGGATGTAACTCAGGATCAGTAATGTAATGTATGTACACAGTGACTGCACCAGCAGAATAGTGAGTGCAGCTCTGGAATATAATACAGGATGTAACTCAGGATCAGTAATGTAAAGTATGTACACAGTGACTGCACCAGCAGAATAGTGAGTGCAGCTCTGGGGTATAATACAGGATGTAACTCAGGATCAGTAATGTAATGTATGTACACAGTGACTCCACCAGCAGAATAGCGAGTGCAGCTCTGGAGTATAATACAGGATGTAACTCAGGATCAGTAATGTAATGTATGTACACAGTGACTGCACCAGCAGAATAGTGAGTGCAGCTCTGGAGTATAATACCGGATGTAACTCAGGATCAGTAACGTAATGTATGTACACAGTGACTGCACCAGCAGAATAGTGAGTGCAGCTCTGGAGTATAATACAGGATGTAACTCAGGATCAGTAATGTAATGTATGTACACAGTGACTGCACCAGCAGAATAGTGAGTGCAGCTCTGGGGAATAATACAGGATGTAACTCAGGATCAGTAATGTAATGTATGTACACAGTGACTGCACCAGCAGAATAGTGAGTGCAGCTCTGGGGTATAATACAGGATGTAACTCAGGATCAGTAATGTAATGTATGTACACAGTGACTCCACCAGCAGAATAGCGAGTGCAGCTCTGGAGTATAATACAGGATGTAACTCAGGATCAGTAATGTAATGTATGTACACAGTGACTGCACCAGCAGAATAGTGAGTGCAGCTCTGGAGTATAATACCGGATGTAACTCAGGATCAGTAACGTAATGTATGTACACAGTGACTGCACCAGCAGAATAGTGAGTGCAGCTCTGGAGTATAATACAGGATGTAACTCAGGATCAGTAATGTAATGTATGTACACAGTGACTGCACCAGCAGAATAGTGAGTGCAGCTCTGGGGAATAATACAGGATGTAACTCAGGATCAGTAATGTAATGTATGTACACAGTGACTGCACCAGCAGAATAGTGAGTGCAGCTCTGGAATATAATACAGGATGTAACTCAGGATCAGTAATGTAATGTATGTACACAGTGACTGCACCAGCAGAATAGTGAGGGCAGCTCTGGAGTATAATACTGGATGTAACACAGGATCAGTAACGTAATGTATGTACACAGTGACTGCACCAGCAGAATAGTGAGTGCAGCTCTGGAGTATAATACAGGATGTAACTCAGGATCAGTAATGTAATGTATGTACACAGTGACTGCACCAGCAGAATAGTGAGGGCAGCTCTGGAGTATAATACAGGATCTAACTCAGGATCGATACAGGATAAATAATGTATGTAAGTACAGTATGTACATAGTGACTGCACCAGCAGAATAGTGAGTGCAGCTCTGGGGTATAATACAGGATGTAACTCAGGATCAGTAACGTAATGTATGTACACAGTGACTGCACCAGCAGAATAATGAGTGCAGCTCTGGAGTATAATACAGGATGTAACTCAGGATCAGTAATGTAATGTATGTACACAGTGACTGCACCACCAGAATAATGAGTGCAGCTCTGGAGTATAACACAGGATGTAACTCGGGATCAGTTATGTAATGTATGTACATAGTGACTGCACCAGCAGAATAGTGAGTGCAGCTCTGCGGTATAATACAGGATGTAACTCAGGATCAGTAATGTAATGTATGTACATAGTGACTGCACCAGCAGAATAGTGAGTGCAGCTCTGGAGTATAATACCGGATGTAACTCAGGATCAGTAACGTAATGTATGTACACAGTGACTGCACCAGCAGAATAGTGAGTGCAGCTCTGGAGTATAATACCGGATGTAACTCAGGATCAGTAATGTAATGTATGTACATAGTGACTGCACCAGCAGAATAGTGAGTGCAGCTCTGGGGTATAATACAGGATGTAACGCAGGATCAGTAATGTATGTGCACAGTGACTGCACCAGCAGAATAATGAGTGCAGCTCTGGAGTATAACACAGGATGTAACTCGGGATCAGTTATGTAATGTATGTACATAGTGACTGCACCAGCGGAATAGTGAGTGCAGCTCTGGAGTATAATACCGGATGTAACTCAGGATCAGTAACGTAATGTATGTACACAGTGACTGCACCAGCAGAATAGTGAGTGCAGCTCTGGAGTATAATACAGGATGTAACTCAGGATCAGTAATGTAATGTATGTACACAGTGACTGCACCAGCAGAATAGTGAGTGCAGCTCTGGGGAATAATACAGGATGTAACTCAGGATCAGTAATGTAATGTATGTACACAGTGACTGCACCAGCAGAATAGTGAGTGCAGCTCTGGGGTATAATACAGGATGTAACTCAGGATCAGTAATGTAATGTATGTACACAGTGACTCCACCAGCAGAATAGCGAGTGCAGCTCTGGAGTATAATACAGGATGTAACTCAGGATCAGTAATGTAATGTATGTACACAGTGACTGCACCAGCAGAATAGTGAGTGCAGCTCTGGAGTATAATACCAGATGTAACTCAGGATCAGTAACGTAATGTATGTACACAGTGACTGCACCAGCAGAATAGTGAGTGCAGCTCTGGAGTATAATACAGGATGTAACTCAGGATCAGTAATGTAATGTATGTACACAGTGACTGCACCAGCAGAATAGTGAGTGCAGCTCTGGGGAATAATACAGGATGTAACTCAGGATCAGTAATGTAATGTATGTACACAGTGACTGCACCAGCAGAATAGTGAGTGCAGCTCTGGAATATAATACAGGATGTAACTCAGGATCAGTAATGTAATGTATGTACACAGTGACTGCACCAGCAGAATAGTGAGGGCAGCTCTGGAGTATAATACTGGATGTAACACAGGATCAGTAACGTAATGTATGTACACAGTGACTGCACCAGCAGAATAGTGAGTGCAGCTCTGGAGTATAATACAGGATGTAACTCAGGATCAGTAATGTAATGTATGTACACAGTGACTGCACCAGCAGAATAGTGAGTGCAGCTCTGGGGAATAATACAGGATGTAACTCAGGATCAGTAATGTAATGTATGTACACAGTGACTGCACCAGCAGAATAGTGAGTGCAGCTCTGGGGTATAATACAGGATGTAACTCAGGATCAGTAATGTAATGTATGTACACAGTGACTCCACCAGCAGAATAGCGAGTGCAGCTCTGGAGTATAATACAGGATGTAACTCAGGATCAGTAATGTAATGTATGTACACAGTGACTGCACCAGCAGAATAGTGAGTGCAGCTCTGGAGTATAATACCAGATGTAACTCAGGATCAGTAACGTAATGTATGTACACAGAGACTGCACCAGCAGAATAGTGAGTGCAGCTCTGGAGTATAATACAGGATGTAACTCAGGATCAGTAATGTAATGTATGTACACAGTGACTGCACCAGCAGAATAGTGAGTGCAGCTCTGGGGAATAATACAGGATGTAACTCAGGATCAGTAATGTAATGTATGTACACAGTGACTGCACCAGCAGAATAGTGAGTGCAGCTCTGGAATATAATACAGGATGTAACTCAGGATCAGTAATGTAATGTATGTACACAGTGACTGCACCAGCAGAATAGTGAGGGCAGCTCTGGAGTATAATACTGGATGTAACACAGGATCAGTAACGTAATGTATGTACACAGTGACTGCACCAGCAGAATAGTGAGTGCAGCTCTGGAGTATAATACAGGATGTAACTCAGGATCAGTAATGTAATGTATGTACACAGTGACTGCACCAGCAGAATAGTGAGGGCAGCTCTGGAGTATAATACAGGATCTAACTCAGGATCGATACAGGATAAATAATGTATGTAAGTACAGTATGTACATAGTGACTGCACCAGCAGAATAGTGAGTGCAGCTCTGGGGTATAATACAGGATGTAACTCAGGATCAGTAACGTAATGTATGTACACAGTGACTGCACCAGCAGAATAATGAGTGCAGCTCTGTAGTATAATACAGGATGTAACTCAGGATCAGTAATGTAATGTATGTACACAGTGACTGCACCACCAGAATAATGAGTGCAGCTCTGGAGTATAACACAGGATGTAACTCGGGATCAGTTATGTAATGTATGTACATAGTGACTGCACCAGCAGAATAGTGAGTGCAGCTCTGGGGTATAATACAGGATGTAACTCAGGATCAGTAATGTAATGTATGTACACAGTGACTGCACCACCAGAATAATGAGTGCAGCTCTGGAGTATAACACAGGATGTAACTTGGGATCAGTTATGTAATGTATGTACATAGTGACTGCACCAGCAGAATAGTGAGTGCAGCTTTGGAGTATAATACAGGATGTAACTCAGGATCAGTAATGTAATGTATGTACATAGTGACTGCACCAGCAGAATAGTGAGTGCAGCTCTGGGGTATAATACAGGATGTAACGCAGGATCAGTAATGTATGTGCACAGTGACTGCACCAGCAGAATAATGAGTGCAGCTCTGGAGTATAACACAGGATGTAACTCGGGATCAGTTATGTAATGTATGTACATAGTGACTGCACCAGCAGAATAGTGAGTGCAGCTCTGGGGTATAATACAGGATGTAACGCAGGATCAGTAATGTATGTGCACAGTGACTTCACCAGCAGAATAATGAGTGCAGCTCTGGAGTATAACACAGGATGTAACTCGGTATCAGTTATGTAATGTATGTACACAGTGAATGCACCACCAGAATAATGAGTGCAGCTCTGCAGTATAACACAGGATGTAACTCGGGATCAGTTATGTAATGTATGTACATAGTGACTGCACCAGCAGAATAGTGAGTGCAGCTTTGGAGTATAATACAGGATGTAACTCAGGATCAGTAATGTAATGTATGTACATAGTGACTGCACCAGCAGAATAGTGAGTGCAGCTCTGGGGTATAATACAGGATATAACTCAGGATCAGTAATGTAAAGTATGTACACAGTGACTGCACCAGCAGAATAGTGAGTGCAGCTCTGGAGTATAATACAGGATGTAACTCAGGATCAGTAATGTAATGTATGTAAATAGTGACTGCACCAGCAGAATAGTGAGTGCAGCTCTGGAATATAATACAGGATGTAACTCAGGATCAGTAATGTAATGTATGTACACAGTGACTGCACCAGCAGAATAGTGAGTGCAGCTCTGGAGTATAATACAGGATGTAACTCAGGATCAGTAATGTAATGTATATAAATAGTGACTGCACCAGCAGAATAGTGAGTGCAGCTCTGGAATATAATACAGGATGTAACTCAGGATCAGTAATGTAATGTATGTACACAGTGACTGCACCAGCAGAATAGTGAGTGCAGCTCTGGAGTATAATACAGGATGTAACTCAGGATCAGTAATGTAATGTATATAAATAGTGACTGCACCAGCAGAATAGTGAGTGCAGCTCTGGAATATAATACAGGATGTAACTCAGGATCAGTAATGTAATGTATGTACACAGTGACTGCACCAGCAGAATAGTGAGTGCATTTCTGGGGTATAATACAGGATGTAACTCTGGATCAGTAATGTATGTACACAGTGACTGCACCAGCAGAATAGTGAGTGCAGCTTTGGAGTATAATACAGGATGTAACTCAGGATCAGTAATGTAATGTATGTACATAGTGACTGCACCAGCAGAATAGTGAGTGCAGCTCTGGGGTATAATACAGGATGTAACTCAGGATCAGTAATGTAATGTTTGTACACAGTGACTGCACCAGCAGAATAGTGAGTGCAGCTCTGGAGTATAATACAGGATGTAACTCAGGATCAGTAATGTAATGTATGTACACAGTCACTGCACCAGCAGAATAGTGAGTGCAGCTCTGGGATATAATACAGGCTTTTGCTCAGGATCAGTACAGGATTAATAATGTAATGTATGAGCTGTGGATGTCCAGAGTCATAATGGTATCTGGACTAGATTGAGATGGAAGAGATGAGAATGACACCAATCAGAGAAGATGTCACCTATAAGGTACCTGGGTTTAAATGTTTATTTGTGACACTGACGTATCATCAGTACTGTGTGTCCTATCTAGTCTGCAGTCTGATGATGACTGGTAACAACTGATTCGTGCTGGTGCTGCATTCATGTACTGACGGTTGTTCTGGTGATGTATACATGTGCTGATGTTGGTGCTGAATTTATGTACTGTGATATATTCCTGTACTAATGTTGGTTGTGGTGCTGTATTCCTTCAAACAAAACAATGATTTGTTCTATATACTTCAATATTGTGTTATTGAAGTACATCGTGTAAATATTCAGATGATCACAGGTTCCCCCCCAGGGGGATTAAATAATATTGAATATCACAAAAGTAAAACCCAAAAAACAGTGACAGAGTTGTGTTTGTTCACTGCAGTTCTATATGGTGCTGAAGGGACTGGCGTCATTACAATTTTTGACTCAGGCAGCAGCAGAAAAAAATAAAATCAACCCTGTTTTGGAGTGTAATACGGGATGTAGCTCAGTATCAGTACAGGAAACGTAATGTAAGTAGATAGTGAGTGCACCCGCAGAATAATGAGTGCAGCTCCGGAGTATAATACAGGATAAATCTCAGGATTGGCAGAGAATAAATGTAGGCATTTGCAACATTACTGACCTTTTTCTGTAGATGTGTTTCATAAACTCTTTAATCTGCTGATGAATTAATTTTCAGTATGTGAAATGGGCAGATCCGGGGCTTATACACATGACTGCCTCGCATGCTTTTCTTGTATGTCGTGTCTCATTTGCACTCAGCAGTTGGTAAAGGCAGCTGAACTGGCACTTTGTAAGGTTCGCTGAGCCCCATGAGGAACGCGTTGATGGCACACACGGTGGGTAGACCAGCAGGCTGCATGCCCAATTAGTTATATCCACGACTGATGCAATGTTCATTGTGTCACTTTGATGTATTGTTTGTAGTGTTCATCGGTTCTGGTCACTGACCGGCGAATGCATCCTGGTCGTGATATATATGACATAATCAATACACACATGAGGCGAAGAAACTTTTTGAACGCAAGATTTAAACTTTTTCTTCTGCTCCTTGTGATTCCAGATCCCTTTACAACCTATCAGTATAGTAGTGATCCATGGTACCAGTGGTTAAATGTTTCCCAAAAAACATGGTTACATGGGTAATTTGGCCCACTTCTCTTTTGAGGGAACCTCTCCTTAAAGGGAATCTGCCAGCTGGCTATTGCTATTTAATCTGAGAGCAACTTAATAGAGGGGCAGAGAGCTTGATTCCAGCGATGTTTCAATTATTAGGCTTTTTGCAGTACTCTCAATACAATCAGTGTTTTATCAGCAGAAAATTATCATTAGGACTAGATGTCAGGTGCCAGACAGTCCAGCTAATCTGTGTAACCCCGCCCCCACTACTGCTTGGCAGCTTGCTGACAATGTACACTGTACTCAGAAAGTGAGTAATCAGTGGAGTGCATGGGCGGACATACCGCCGGGTCAACCCGTGCGTTGCACCGGGGCCCAGAGGTTCCTGGGGGCCCCTGCAGGGCAGCTAATGATGAGGGCAATCTGGCCAATTTCTCAGGGCCCGAGGCTCCGGGGGGCCCCTGGCCAGATTGCCCTCATGTGTAGCGGCGGGCAGGGAGAGATCCCAACAGCTCCGCTGCCTGCAAGAGAAAACAGCAGGAGTGGAGCTGCAAGGATCCTTCCTGCCCGGCGCCAGCGCTTCCTGTGTCTCTCTGACACAGAGAGCAGCGCCGCTGAACGACGTTATCATTCAGCGGCGCGGCCACTGTGCCAGAGACACAGGAAGCAGCCGTAGGGCGGAGGCGGTGATGCTGCGGAGTGGACATGTGAGGTACTGTGCTGCCTGTCACTGCTGCTGTGTGTGTGTGACTGTGTATGTATGTATGTAGTATGATGATGGGAGTGATGGGGAGAAGGCAATGATGTAGTATGTATTATGTGTGTGGAGTGGATGTGTGTGTGTATGTATGCATGTGTATGTGTGTGTGTGGATCGATGTGTATATGTGTGTGTGTAGGTGGAGAAGGCCATGATGGGGAAAAGGCCATGATGGGGTGATGGGGAGAAGGCCATGATGGAGGTGATGGGGAGAAGGCCATGATGGAGGTGACAGAGAAAAAGCCATGATGGAGGTGATGGGGAAAAGGCCATGATGGAGGTGATGGGGAAAAGGCCATGATGGAGGTGATGGTGAAAAGGCCATGATGGAAGTGATGAGGAAAGGACCATGATGGAGGTGATGGGGAAAGGACCATGATGCAGGTGATGGGGAAAAGTCCATGATGGAGGTGATGGGTAGAAGGCCATGATGGAAGTGATGGGGAGAAGGCCATGATGGAGGTGATGGTGAGAGGCCATGATGGGGGTGATGGGGAGAAGGCCATGATGGGGGTGATGGGGAGGGCAATGATGGGGATGGTGGGGGAAGAGGAAAATGATGGAAGTGGTGGAAAGGGCAATGATGGGGTGGGGGAGAAGGCAACGATGGTGATAGTGGAAAAGACAATGATGGGAGTGATGGGGAAGGAGGCAATTATGGGGGTGGTAGAGGAGAAGGCAATGATGGAGGTGGTGGAAAGGGCAATGATGGGGTGTCAGGGGAGAAAGCAATGATAGTGGTGAGGGAGAAGAAAATGATGGAGGTGGGAAAGAGGGCAATGATGGGGTGGGGGAGAGGACAATAATGGGATGCGGGGACAGGAGGACAATGAGGGGTGTAGGGGAGTGGGATGGGAGGAAGGGGGACTTATAATGGACTTAGGAACAGGGGGAGGTGGAGGAAGACCTTACTATCGCTTATTATGTCTAACACAGTCCCTTAGTATATAGTGTACTCACTTATTATGTCTAACACAGTCCCTTAGCATATAGTATACGTACTTATTATGTATAACACAGTCTCTTAGCATATAGTGTACTCACTAATTCCGTATAACACCATCCTTAGTTACATAGTTTCCTCTTTTATTATGTATAACACCGTCCCTTATTACGTACCATCCTCTCTGGTTATATATGGTGCCGTCCCTTATTATATAGCTTCCTCTGATGTTATGTACAGTGCTGTCTCTTACATAGTGTATTCTTGTTAATTTTGTTATTAACAGTGCCCTCTTTTATTTCATAGTCCCCTCTCTTTTTGGATATAAAATGACTGCTGATGGAGGAGCCGATGACCAGACGACCAGTCCATCATCTCCTCCATTAGAAAGGAAGCTTTCCTAGCCATTATTGCATTATACAGCTAACAAGACAGGACGGTATGTAATAAAAAACAGGGCTCTATATAAACCAATATGTAGGGAACGGTGCTGTACATAGCAAGAGAGGGCACTGCATAATAAGGGACGGCAATATACATAATAAAGGAGACTATGTAATATATACATGTATGTGTGTGGCGCAATATATATATATATATATATATATATATATATATCTTTGTCGCCATAAAAGGAAGGGGGCCCAGACACATTTCTTGCACGGGGGCCCCAAGCTGTCAGTACACAGCTCACTGGCTGTAACTGCTCTTGTCAATATCAACTACTCCTAGAGGGCTTCTTCTGAAGCCTGAACCAGACGACCTCTGTGAAAATTGGGCCAAGGGCACCATACAAAGCGATACGCTTCTAACTAACCATTTTACTACAGTATTTCCCTAATGTTTAGAACACATTACATCACTATACTGCCATACAATGCCAAGATAATACAACCGTTATTAGCACTTCTGCTTGTCTTAGTTTGGCCTTTCTTAATCAACCCTAAAACCTGTCCTGTCCTCAATGTGCTTTTCTGGCCTGTACTTTCTTTTTGTTCGTCCTTTCTCCTCCGCTTTGTTGCTAACAGAGTGGAATGCATTCAGATCGGTAGTTAAGAAAGAAGAAGCTGATTTGTACATAGCTCCTCTGGGAAACACAAAGGAAATGCTTGACGGGTCATAGACACAATACGGAGTATGCTCTGTGTCTGTGCTCCGTCCAGAATTCACCTGGCGTTGCCCCAAATGCCTGTGTGGACTTGCTGTGCTACCTTCAAAGTCCCTTCTGTACTGTGTTATGTCCTATTTAAAGAGGACCCATCACCAGGTCAAAAATTGTCAATTTTTGCTCATATTTTGTTCCCACTGCTCTCTGAGTATTCCGTTTTTTTATTTTTCTTAAATCAACCATACGGTTCCTGAGCTATGGGCTTTATTATTTAGTTCAAATTTTTGTGGTCTTTTCCAAGTGGGTGTGGCTTAAAGGGTAGTAATGTAGTGTAGCCTAAAGACACAGCCTAAAGACACGCCCCAGAGGATCCTGTGAGCCACGCCCCCTTCGTAAGGACCGTACAAATAATCACTTAATAAAAATGCTCATATCTATGGAACTATATGGCGGATTAAAAATGAAAACAAAAAAAGGAACAGTCAGGGAAGCACCTTTCTGGCAGCTCAGCAGCTGAAGGATGCGCCAAACTCATTAAGAAGCACAAATGCTGACAAATCAGGCTGATCATCTTGAATATCATGTCCAATGACAGAAAGTTTTATTGAAAGCCACCTGAAGAAAATCTGGCTATGAATTAAAAGCAATCTAACGAGCCTAGTTGCTAGGCAGGAATAAAAGATCATAGTTGTTAGGTGGGAATAAAAGATCGTCGTTGCTAGGCAGGAATAAAAGATCGTCGTTGCTAGGCAGGAATAAAAGATCGTCGTTGCCAGGCGGGAATAAAAGATCGTCGTTGCCAGGCGGGAATAAAAGATCATCGTTGCTAGGCGGGAATTAAAGATCGTTGTTGCTAGGCAGGAATAAAAGATCGTCGTTGCTTGGCAGGAATAAAACATCGTAGTTGCTAGGCAGGAATAAAGATCACAGTTCCTAGGCAGGACATAACTGACGACCAGAATGTCGTCAGGTCAGGTAATGTTGGTTGTCAAGATACCAGGACGTGTTACTTGGTGTTATGATTAGGTAACCGAGGAGGATAGCAGGGGAATAGACTAGGCAACCAGATAACCAGAGAGATTGGTAGCTAAGCGGATTGCAGACCCCTAAACTGACAACACAACTAGAATTAGCCGTGGGACGTACCTACGATGCCCTAGATGCCTCGGCATAGCCAAAGAATTAACTAAGCCTACAGAGAGAAATGGGAAAGCTAAACTGCCCCGGAGTAGAACCCCAAAGGAATAGATAGCCCCCGAACATATATTGCCGGAGACAAGATGAAGCACAAAACACAGGCAGAGAATAGAGTAAGAAAATGGTGGGGCCCAAACTGTCTAGATAGAACAGGACAGGAAAGACACTGTCTGCAGTCACGCAAAAAACCCTAAGAAAAATCCAATACGTCTGATATGCAAAAATACTGAGGCCACACAACCTCTCCCCCACTAAATCAGAACTCTGGTGTGAACTGGATACTAAAAAGACTAACATACGCTGTGGCATATGGAACAGGGTCCAGCGCAGGTCCCATCAGGGAACCAGGCTGAACTCACACCAGCTAAGCAACAATCAGAGACAAGCAAAAAAATGGATCCAATGCAAAAAAAGATTCAAGAAGACAAATAACTTATCTGAAAGATGCAGGACGGAGCAGGAGACAAGCAGACTTCAAAATATGCTCAGGAAGCAAACCAAATCACCAGCAACAACTGAGGGAAGGTTGCTCACTTAAATCTCTCCAGTCTGTAACACCTGATCTCCAATCATCATCCTCAGGTGATTGACTTCTGTCAGCCAGGCAAGCTTGATTACCAGCAGCAACCACCAGAGGGAGCCCAAACTCAGAGGCCAGGTCAAAAGTGTTCAACAACTTGTTACTTGGTAGATCCAATGAAAACAGTTTGGTTGTTAAGGAACTCTCCATAGCAACCTGGCTGACAGACACAATTCAATACAAGGCTCTTGTGTGCTATGAGGCCCCACACACCTCTGCTGTCAATGCTGTAGTCAATGGCTATCTATCGACAACTAAAATGGGAGTGTCGGCCTACAAAAGTCCATTCTTATTATCCACAGCCTATCCTAAAAACGTTGAAGGTTGGCCACAATTTATCCATCTAGGTAATCCTTCTACCTTTAATTGTTTAATGACCCTAAAGGACCCTACAAAAACCATCAAAGTACACACAGTGGGGAAAAAAGTATTTAGTCAGCCATCAATTGTGCAAGTTCTCCCACTTAAAAAGATGAGAGAGGCCTGTAATTGACATCATAGGTAGACCACAACTATGAGAGTCAAAATGAGAAAACAAATCCAGAAAATCACCTTGTCTGATTTGGTAAGATTTATTTTGCAAATTATGGTGGAAAATAAGTATTTGGTCATTAACAAAAGTTCATCTCAATATTTTGTTATATATCATTTGTTGGCAATAACAGAGGTCAAACGTTTTCTGTAAGTCTTCACAAGGCTGTAACACACTGTTGGTGGTATATTGGCACATTCTTCCATGCAGATCTTCTCTACAGCAGTGATGTTTTGGGCCTGTCACTGGGCAACTCGGACTTTCAAATCCCTCCAAAGGTTTTCTATGGGGTTGAGATCTTCAGGACCTTCATATGCTTCTTATGAAGCCACTCCTTTGTTGCCCTGGCGATGTGCTTGGGATCATTATCATGCTGAAAGACCCATTCACGCTTTATCTTCAATGCCCTTGCTGATGGAAGGAGGTTTGCACTCAAAATCTCACAATACATGGCCCCATTCATTCTTTCATGTACACAGATCAGTTGTCCTGGTCCCTTTGCAGAGAAACAGCACCAAAACTTGATGTTGCCACACCCATGCTTCACAGTAGGTATGGTGTTCTTTGGATGCAACTCAGCATTCTGTCTGACTAAATACTTTTTCCCCCACTGTATATAAAGCGAAACCCTGTTATGGGACAGAAATCCCACTGATTGCTGAAGTTCCTGATCCTTTTAGTAAGTGCTTCAGTTTCCTGCAGTGCCTCTGCAGGAGTAAAGATGCATTACACCATGTCTATTTAAATCAACATAGCATGATGGTCGGGCAATGAAGCAGTGTGCTGTCCACATGGAAAGCAGACTGAGTCCAAATGGACCGACATTTGTATTGGGGCTCCAGTGAGACAGAACAAGAGATATTACTTCTATTAATTAATATAATTGCCCTTAAAAAATAATTTCCCTATCAATTATCCTTAAGAAGATTGTAGACTTTAGTAAATCTACACTGTATTAGTAGATTATGAGTTATTATAGAGGGGAAGGCGTCTATTACTCCGGAGGACTTATTTTGTCATTGACATGAATGGGCGCTATGTAATACTTAATTTGCCATGCACTTGCTCAAATCGATCAGTTTATAGCCAATCACTGAGATTTTCGGCAAGAGGGAAACATGTTGATCAGCCTACTATCAAGGGAATAATTTGGGTTTTATCCAAAGTGGAGGGCCCTTTAAATGGGTATTCTTAAGATTGGAAGTTACCGTTTTTTCCTAGTCATAAAATAGGGGTTAGCTTCCAGATCGCTGGGGATCCAACCATGGGGCACTCACCGATTCTTGAGAACCCTTTAAGAATGAATTGAGGAGCAATACACATGATCGATCAGGAAGTTGGATAGGGGATGATTTCCAAATGTGAAAATACCCCTTTAAGGCTACTTTCAGACTTGCGTTAGGAGGCGCAGCGCAGGGCCGCCGCAAAGCTCTGCCCCCGGCCACGCCTCCTCCGGTGAGCTCCTCCTATGGGCGCATGACGCTGCATGCGACCGGCGTACCCTATATTTAGCATTGGGTACGTTGGCCATGCGCTGGTATGTTTTTGCCAGCGCTTGCGCCATTTTGACGGTGTGTTTGGCGCACATTAGGCGCAGCGCCAAAATGGATGAGTGACAGTATGGCATCCAATTTCCTCAGCAATAAATCTAATTAAATATTGACACCCCCCCTCCCCACATCCAAACTCCCCAATTCGTGGTGGGATTGTCATGCAGTACCCTGGGAAAGCTGGATGACACCAGCAGGAGCTTTATTAGTGGCCATTTTGAGTGTTTCAATGCACAAGTAAAATACAGAGGAGAATAACATATTTACTTGGGATTTTTGATTAATTTAAAAGGGAAATCTTCTATACCGTGATGTATACCCCCTATGGATGTATATACGTCCCTATAGGATAAGGTATACAGGCTTCCTGCTCACATTCAGTGCTTTATTCTGCACATGTATCATCTAGGACGCCCTGAGGGAAACAGAGGGAAGGGTTAATCCCCAAGAATTTGACCAACAATGGTGGAATCAACTCTGATTGACCTTATTTCTACCCAGAATGCTTAGCGCAGGGCATTCAGTATAGCGTGAGGGAAGGCGTAAAAGGAGGGTGGAGGGGGGGGGTGTATTAGAAAATTGGACAAACCGTAAATAGGAGGGGGAAACAAGTTAGATGAGGGCAAATGGAAACGGCAGTGATGAAAGAAGCCGAGCAGAAAGGATATAATGCAGGACGCCCCGGAGAAAACTGCTGCAAAGGAGGAAGGGTTGAACTAAGCGGGCAATTAAATACTGGCAAAATTGGAAAAAATTATCCATCGCTAAGTGCAAATAGTGAAATGTTATATTATTAAAGGGTTCGCCTTAAATGAAAAGTGAAGAGAAAAAAAATCTAATATGAATAGACAGCTCCGATGCAGACTAGTGTGTTTCCATGGTTACAGACTACAAACAAACCCTGTGTAGTCTGATCCGGTAGTCAGTACTAGGCCGGTTTCACCCGTCCACCATTGAGGGTTCGAGTACGGACTGTGATCTCCTAACCGGTCACTGGTCTCCTGGCATGTATGAGGATCCCATGCAGACTAGTGTTTCCATGGTTACAGACTACAAAAAAGCCCTGTGTAGTCTGATCCGGTAGTCAGTACTAGACCGGTTTCACCCGTCCACCATTGAGGGTTCGAGTACGGACTGTGATCTCCTAACCGGTCACTGGTCTCCTGGCATGTATGAGGATCCCATGCAGACTAGTGTTTCCATGGTTACAGACTACAAAAAAGCCCTGTGTAGTCTGATCCGGTAGTCAGTACTAGGCCGGTTTCACCCGTCCACCATTGAGGGTTCGAGTACGGACTGTGATCTCCTAACCGGTCACTGGTCTCCTGGCATGTATGAGGATCCCATGCAGACTAGTGTTTCCAAGGTTACAGACTACAAACAAACCCTGTGTAGTCTGATCCTGCAGTCAATGTTAGGCCTGTTTCACCTGTCCAATACTGAAGGTTCGAGTACAGACTTTGATCTTCTGACAGATCACAAGTCTCCAGACATGTATGAAGCTATCGAGTACCAGTCAGATCTGAGGCCAGTCCGGATGTTGTGATCACACGCCGTTTGTGAAACTGGACCTTTTGGCACACCATTTATGCAATCGGATTGGAAGGAGACAGTAGGGTCATACAACACAGGGTTCATAAATTTGTAGTATGGCCTCTACAGGAGCCGCATGCACAAACCGACAAAAGACTTGTTAATTCAGACCAATTGCAAAGCTGCTTCATTTCTTCAATTCAGCATTAGACCAATAATAATAAATATTTGCAAAAGTCTGCACGCCCCATATTTACATTCCAATACTGCTGAAAAAGGGAAAAAAAAGAGGAAAAGCTGACTACTTCCTTCTATTTCCTACCTTCCTTCCTTTTTTCAACTGTACCTACAACATTGAGGGGGGTTTTTTTTGCATGATTTTTTTTTTTAAAGACCGCGCACCTCTTAATTAATTGTGATGTAATGAAGGGGCCCCGTATTGTGACCCCTCAGGTCCTAATTTATACTCTTGGTGGGTCTCCAGTCTTTATGAACGCGGTGGTGTAGAAAATGCAAAAAAAAAAAAAAAGTCGCAAAAATAATTACGAATTCTGCAAAAAACAAAAAAAAGAAAAAGTGCGACATTTCAAACCACTACTCCTCATTGTCCAGCGATCAGGTCTGAACAGGGTCATAGCCTCGTGAGTGAGAATGTTCCTAATCATTGACGGCAAGCGGAGATATTGGAAATTGGGAGGAAGTGAAACACCTAGAGCTGATCCATTATTGCATTTGTGCCTTTCTTGTGTAGTTTTTGGAGTTTTCAGCTGTTTTTTATTTATTTGCACTATCTAGTCTATTCTATATGTGCTCAACTTTTTATTTTTGGCTTTTTTTTTTGCCATTGTGTACGTTTTTTTTTTTTCCAGATATTTGCAGCCGATTCCACAATTGTCATTTTTTTGAGTTGCACCATTTCTCCATAAATCCCCCCTCACTGGAGTGATTTCCTGGACGCCTGAATATTTGTGACTTTTTGCTCTAAAAAGGTACAAAAAAAAGAATAAAAGACAAAAAAAAAAAAACCTCAGAATTTTAAATTTTTTTCGGCAAAATTCATGACCAATTTTTTAAAGGCCTAGTACACACCACCTGGCAGACATTACAGATAGGTGCGCCCTTTCACGCCGAGGTCTGGTTTCATGTCTCCTGAGAACTTGGCCTGGTTTTCTCCTTCCCACACTGATAGGAGTTGTGTGTGGGAGAATGTGGACAGTACAGGGAGGGATGAGTGCAGGGAGGACACTGGAGGGAGACTGCATTCATATGTAAACCTGATCATGAAAGACTTTCTAAAGAAACTATGGAAACCTCCTCCTTCTGGGGTTTGTAGTGAGTCACCCGCCTTTATCTGACATGGGTCCCCCGCCTCCGCCCTGACATTCCCTAACGCTGAAAGGTCTCAAGCATCACACAAAAAAACCAAATCAGAGCCACACAAAGAACCAGGCCCGGCGCTCCATCCACTCCCGGATTCTAGATAGAACCGGCATATTACACCGCGGGAGCCTGTGGGTAATAAAGCATCTATTGGCGTAAAAACAACAATTATTATGTTTCCCTATTGCCTTACAAAGAGATAATCCCTGCATGTGTTGTGGCTGTCAAACACATTATTCGAGCACGCCAGAGACACTCGGTTAGCACTCGAGCATGCTGAGATAACACCCCACTATTCGTAATCAATAGGATCAATTAATTTATCAGCACCGATCACAATTCTATGGCTGCCTGCAAAATCTGACGCCGCTTATCCTGAATAAACAATTGTGGAAAAAATAATATATATATATATATATATTTACGCCAATAGACGTTTTATTAGGAAGCACAGGATGATCAAGATCCCGATTTATAAGTGGTTGGGGACTATATTTTTTTCCATTTTACCTATAAAATTTACTGTTTTAATTTTTTTTAAATGTTGTAAGGAAATAGTGTATTGACGTCTCCTGTTTTCCGGTAGATGCTCCTGAGCTGTAAACAACTAACTTCTCTCGAGCCCCATCAAAGGGACGGATTATCTCCCTCCATCTCTGCTGATGTACACAGATGCCATATTTACATCCATCATGGGGCACAAAGCCGAGGCCTTGTCTTCATCACATTGTGACACCTTCAGTAAACAGTCCTGACACATGCCACCATGCAATAGACGATGTATAGATTGTATATAGAGACAGGAACAAAGGTTTATAGAATGTGTATCATCCGGGCAGGACCCGGGACGTCAAGGTCACGTGGCCCATTTGGACTATCCTGACCCAAACCTAGAAGTAGATTGAAAACTTTTCTGGTAACTACAATACTCCATAAATCTATTTAGTGACTTGTATCTAACCGGTTATGATATCTACGAGTACTAAAAGGGTTAATATCAACATCCCTGGTGGTCTGGAGCACTGGTGGTGGTGATGGGAATTAAGGAGAATTTGACAATAGGATTTACCACAAGGGAGTATTAGGAGCACTTTATCATCCACCTAATTCCCTAAAATCCCCCAGACCACCAGGGATGCTGATATTAAGCCTTTTAGTACCCAAACATCATAACTAAACGCTGTATGTGTATATTTAAAAGTAATTAAATCCACCCTGCGGGCTGAGGACTAGTCCGGATCACTGTCAATCATGGCTGCATCATGCCTACAGTGGTGTGCCTGATTCTATCATGTGCCAGGAGGAGGAGAAGAATGACTTCTCCTCCGCCTTGATGTCTCTACACCAGTCTTGGGCTGATCCCTGGGCTCATCTGCTACGCACAGAGATCATTTAATACCTCGAAGGGGTAAAATTGTGCTGTCAGGGTCACTTTCATGTAAGCTGGGATAGAACAGGGGTTCATTTCAGTATTTCTGGTGGTTTAAGGCACAAAAAATTTGATCTAGTCTGGTGGTCTAAGTCATTACTGTGAGCATCTCTGGTGATCTAGGGCAGTAATGGTTTAATGTCAGTATCCCTGATGGTCTAGAGATCCAAGTGGTTGGTCAGTGCGATCATCCTTGTGATCTAGGGCTATAACAGGATGTCAGTATCCCTGATGGTCTAGAGATCCAAGTGGTAAATCAATGTGATCATCCTTAGGAGCTAGGGCTGTAACAGTGGTGACAGAGTCACTGGTGAAGTGATGGAGGGGAGATACGTGTCACTCACTGCACATGTTGGGTCGGTTTATTGGAAGTTATATTATGGGCTGGTTTTAGTGGACCTCTGGGTCGCCCTCGCAGGGCTGTGGGGTACTCGGTACCGGGCCGGTGTCAGCGGGATGTGTCACAGCAACAGTGTCCCAGTCCGTGGCCCTGGGCGCCCAAGTAATAGGGGAGATTGAATGATGGAATGTAGTTGATTAAATGAATAGTTCGTGACGCCACCTGTGGTGTTCGGCAAGTGAGATATTAAGCCGACGCCGCATGCAGATCCTCTGGGACTGATGGTATGGTGCAGCAAAGATGTAAAAGCTCCCCACAGGTTAAGCTGTAGTCCCAGGGCAGTGTAAATGTGGTTGGCACGGGGATGTAGCAGTGCTGGAAGGGTAGGAAGCAGACAAAGTCACAGCAGGGTGCAATTTCTGTACCTTTACTTGACAAATGCAGTCCAGAGTCCTGATTACAGATGGTACCGGGGCAGGCTAGCCTGGAAGCAGCTCAGGGATTCTCTCTCAGCAGATGGGCTGTGCAGTCTCCTTCTCTAGCGCTTATTTGAGTGAAGTACTCCTACTACTGAGTTACACTGAAGTTCCTCCTAATTGTCTTCTACTAGCACTCCTCGTATGGCAGACAGCTGTAGCCGCTATACCTCGCTTGGCTCACTCCGTGCTATTGTGTCTCCGAGTCTTAGATGGGGGTAGGGCATTTACAGCCTCCTACTCCTCTGGTGTCTGTTGCAGGACCATTAGTATCTGTACAACCGTGGAGACCAGGCTCCAGTTCATGCGCTCTCACTGGAGATGAGCCTTTCCTCTCCGCTCGATCTCCGTGCTTCCTTCTCACGTCTGCACACTTCACCACCCTCACACTAACTCTCCACTCCTTCCTCCTGGCCCTCAGAGAGCACTCCTCCCCTCAATTCCGTTTCAGAGTCCCCCCTGCTGGCCTGGAGAGGAACTGTGTTGCATGTATAAGTTAACTGCGAGAGAGACCCTTCACTGCTTCCAAGCATGACATCACCCTCCCTAGAGGAAGGCAATGCCATTGCGGCGACCATACTCCTGGGGGCGCCACATTCCCCCCTAGTGCAAGTCAGCACTCCTGGGCTGATAAAAGAAAAACATGGGAAACATGTACACAGTATGAACAATTATAATTGTACAAGATTTGTAAAAGGAAAAATTTACAAAAACCAAATGCTCCAAAAATAGTCCTATGATAATAAGTCCAGCATCAATGTCCATAGTCCATTCCTGGGCAAATGGTGAACTAATTACAAGGAAAGTTTTTGACCACTCACACAGTCCTGTGGTTCAGTGTCCATAAAACAAAACTGGCAAATTCAAAGGAAACTCTTACAGATGATCTGTAGGCACAAAACTTGAAAACAGTTACATATATATATATACAATTTCAACATTCACATAAACTTAGCTATATACGATATCTGATAGGTGGTATACCTTGTGTAGTATGAGTAGACCTGCGTAACACTGGTGTGACTGGGGATCTTACTGGTTGTCTAGTGCTAACTACTGGTGTAGTGTGTAATGTACTGGATACACTACTGGTGGTTCTGCATGGCACAGGGATACTAGATTGTCTGCGAACTCTTAGACTCACCATGGGTATAACAGATTCAACAGTGGCAGGGCGAGTGTTCTCTGGCTCCACTGCTGGGGTGGCATCTGCTGCCTGATTTTCCTGATCTTCAGGATTTTCTGGAGTCACGTCTTCCTGTGCTACAAATTTGGGAAATGTCAACACTAGCACCACTATAGCATCATTTACTTTCGTCCAATTTGCAGGGAATTCTCCAAGTATTATGCTGACCTTTTCTTCTTCTGTGGGTTGGATGTTATCTTGTTCTTCCATTCTTTCTTTTAACAGGTCAGGGCATAATTTCAAATGATCCCTTGATACTGCTGCTGAGGTTTGTCCTCCATCCTTACTAATAAGGCACACCTTGGTATTGTCAAAGTTTGAGGGTAGAATGGTGTAGGGTTCAGCTTCCCATTGGTCATCCAGCTTATGCAGTCTTCTTTTCCTCTTGAGGACTTGTTCTCCTGGTGACAAGGGAACTGCAGGGGCATGCTGATTGTAGTTCTGCTCTTGTTTTTGTCTGGCCTGAGCTAGACTCTTTTCCACACACTCTTGTACTCTTCTGTACTGTTGCTGCCTCTGTGTATCCCAGTCAGCATCTGGTGATGTCACCTCAGGTGCAAGGAATCCTATATCCAAATCAATAGGCAGCTTACCAGGCCTCGCTCTCATTAGGCTGGAGTGCAGTTGATGGCATTCACAGGAATATGGTTGTAGAGGTCTACAAGATCTGGCATCTTTTCTGGCCACAGATTCCTCTCCTCCAAACGCAAGGTCTTCAGCAGGTCGATCACCTCCTGGTTCATCTTCTCACACATGCCATTGGTCTGTGGATGGTACGGGGTTGTCCTGATCTTCTTACAACCGTACAAGTTACAGAATTCCTGGAACACTTCTGCCTCAAAAGCGGGACCTTGATCTGTAAGCACTCGCTCAGGGTAACCATGTGGTCTACAGAAGTGCTGTTGAAAGGCTCTGGCTGCTGTCCTGGCTGTTTGATCTTTGACAGGCACAACTACCAGGAATCTGGAGTAGTGGTCCACGATGGTAAGAGCATAGATGTAGCCTGAACGGCTTGGGACCAGCTTCACATGATCTAGTTCAACCAACTCAAGTGGCTGTTTGGTTACTATTGGCTGCAGAGGAGCTCTCTGGCTGTTTCGATCATTTCTGCGCATGTTACATTGTCCACACTCCCGGCACCACTTTTCATTGGCTTTCCTCATACTAGCCCAGTAGAACCTCTCCCGGAGCAGTGCTTCCAAATTCTTCCATCCGAAGTGGCCAGCTCCATTGTGGTATGCTTCCAGGACCATTGATGCCTCTCTCTTTGGGACTATTGCCTGCCAGACCAGCTCATGAGTGCGGGCATTGATACTCCTCCGACACAGCTTTCCTTCATAGATGAACAGCCGGCCTCTTTCCTTCCACAACTGCTGGGTTTCTTCAGGAGCATCTGACTCTGGGCGTGAGTCAGCTTGCGACAGTAGCTCCTTCACCAGGCGGACTGCGGGGTCACTATCCTGCGTTTCTGCCCAATCGTGATGGGGCAATGGATTTAGGGTGACCTCTTTCAAGCCAGACCGTCTGTTTCTCACTCCTTGTGCACGTTGGGCTGCAATTGGCCGGTGGAAGGGAGGTAACTCTATTTCTTCAAGAGCCTCAGGGTCTTCTCCTGCATCTGGCAGATTAGGCATCCTGGACAGCGCATCAGCATTGGCATTCTTGTGCCCTGCTCGGTACTTGATGGTAAACTCATAGTTAGACAGCCGAGCCATCCATCGCTGCTCCAGTGCACCTAGTTTTGCAGTGTCCAAGTGAGTCAAAGGGTTGTTGTCCGTGAAAATGGTAAACTTGGCTGAAGCTAGGTAATGCTTGAATCTTTCAGTCCCAGCCCAGACTATGGCGAGGAACTCCAACTTGAAGGAACTGTAGTTGTCTGGGTTCCTTTCAGTGGAACGAAGCGTCCTGCTGGTGTAGGAGATCACCCTTTCTTTGCCATTCTGTACCTGTGACAGTACTGCTCCCAGTCCCACGTTGCTGGCATCAGTATACAACACAAAGGGTTTGTCATAATCTGGGTAGGCCAGAACTTCATCTCCTGTGAGAGCCATCTTCAGTCGGGTGAAGGACCTCTGCAACTCCTCAATCCATTCAAATGTGGAATTCTTCTGTCTGGCTTTCTTGGACTGTCCCACCAGGAGATTTTGCATGGGAGTGGCTATTTCAGTGAAGCCTTTGATGAACCTTCGGTAGTAGCCTACCAACCCGAGGAATTGGCGCACTTCATGGAGGTTGCTGGGCTTCGGCCAGTCCCGGATGACGGTGACTTTGTCAGGATCTGGTGCCACCCTTCTGCACTCACTACATGACCGAGGTACCGTACCTTGGGCTTCAGGAGGTGGCATTTGGAGGGCTTCACCTTCAGGCCAAAGTTGGACAAGGCTTCAAACACCTCAGCCAGGTGCTCCAAATGGTCTTCATAAGTCTTGTAGAAAACAATGACATCATCAAGGTACAACAGGACTGTCTCAAAGTTCATGTGTCCCAGGCAGCACTCCATCAGCCGTTGAAATGTTCCTGGGGCGGTTCAGAGCCCAAATGGCATATAATTGAACTCACAGAGACCCATTGGGGTGGTAAATACTGTTTTCTCCTTGTCTGCCTCTGCCACGGGAATCTGCCAATACCCACTAGTGAGATCTAAGGTGGAAAAGTAGTTAGCAGTTTTAAGTGCAGCTAGTGACACTTCAATTCTAGGCAATGGGTAGGCATCGTTATGTGTAATGCTGTTAATTTTCCTGTAATCAACACACATTCTCATGGTACCATCCTTTTTCTTTACAAAAACTATTGGAGCTGCCCAGGGGCTATAACTGTCTCTGATAACCCCTGCTTCCTTCATCTCTCTCAACATACCTTTATACCTTTAGCACATTGGTATTGTGTTGGGGGTATAGGCCGGTACCTTTCTTTAATGGGTGGATGATCTCCAGTGGGGATATGATGTTAAACCCCTTTTGCCTTCCCAAAATCTAGAGAGTGTTTACTGAATACCCGCTCATACTCCTGGGTCACCCTGTAAACCCCATTTTTCTGGTATGAACGTGTAGAGTCAGTTCCCACCTGCAGTTGCTGGCACCACTCTTCCAGCTGCTTCACAGGGCCATTGTCCTCCACCTGATCGGATGAGACCAAGGGCTCTGAGGCCTGCAATGAGTTGTTATTAACAGTGAGCAGCTTAGCAACTGTGGCGTACCGAGGTATTGTGGCCTCCTCCTCCCCACAATTCAAGAGACGTACAGGTACTCTCCCCTTACGTACATCAACTACCCCTCTGGCTGTCAGGACAGTGGGCCTGCTATCAGAATATACTGGTTCTACCAATGCCTGGTAATCCTTCCCTCTGAGGCCTATGGCTGCCCGACACAAAATCAACATTTCACATCTGGGGGGTATTGCAATGGGGAAAGCATCACTCTGACACTACCAATTTCTCCGCCAGAGAGTTCTACCTGCTGTCTTTGCATCAGGGCCTTGATCTCCTTCTGCAGGGCTCGTTGTTCACTGGAGCCAGCAGTCTCAGCCACCTGTTGCAACAAGACAATAACCTCAGAAAGACAATTTTCAATTACATTTGTACCAAGAGTCTTCATGGGATTACATTCATGTCGATCAATATCCACAACTATCAGACCTTGAGATTTTAACTCCACCCTCCCCACTTTAACAGTAATTTCTTTACATCCCACTTGTGGTAAAGACTGACCATTACTGGCAACTACTGTCAGTTCATCAGTTGGGCCACGGGTGAGTTTAGAGTAAGCCCAATACCTCTTATAAAGGATATAGGGCATAGTGGTCACCTGGGAGCCAGTGTCCAGCAAAGCGTTCATGGGGATGCCGTCAATCACCACAGGAAGGACCGGTCTCCCTCCCACATACTTGGCTCTCCAGTTCTTTGGGCCTGGGGATCCTATTCCTGGGGGTTGGCCCTCTGCCCCAGGGGTTGCTCATTTAATTGACAGAACCTGGCGATGTGGCCTGTCCTGCGGCAGTTACGACAGATGGGACGTCCGTCCGGGTCATAGCGATCGTTGGTTCTCCCTCGGAGTGGCAGAATCCTCTTCTTCCGGAGCCACGGGACATCCTCTGGACTGGAGGCAAGCTGGATCTTCTCCTTGGAGAATACCTGCAGGGACTGCAGAGTTTTAGTAAGGGCAGCCATTCCTTTGGTCAACTCCTGGACCTGTAGACAGTGGCGTAGCGTGAGGTGGGCGGGGGGGGGCGGTCCACCCCAGGCGGCACATGTGTGGGGGCGGCACAGCAGCAGCAATTTCTCTCTGTGGGAGAAACGCGGAGGCAGTGAGGCACAGTGCAGTGCAGCGGCGGGCAGGGAGCAATCACAGCAGCTCCGCTGCCTGCAAGCGGGAATAGCAGGAGCGGAGCTGCAAGGGTCCGTCCTGCTTCCTGCCCGGTGGCCACGCTTCCTGTCCGGAGGCCGCGCTTCCTGTTTGACACAGAAGCGCCGCTGAATGACATCATCATTCAGTGGCCGCTGCTGTGTGAGCGAGGAAGCGCGGGCGATGCTGCGGACAGGTGAGAGGAGAGAGGTGGTGTCTGTGTGTATGTCTGTCTGTCTGTGTGTATGTGTGTGTGTGTGTCTGTATGTATGTCTGTGTGTGTGTATGTCTGTCTGTCTGTGTGTGTATGTCTGTCTGTGTGTGTGTGTGTCTGTGTGTGTGTAGGTTAGCCTGGCCCTGGAGGAGATGGGGACATGAGAAGACTGTGATGGGGAGAGAGAAGGCCATAATGCCTGGGCCTGGGGAGATGGGAGAAGGCCATGAGGGGGTGATGGGAGAAGGCCATGATGGGGGTGATGCAGAGAAGGCAATGATGGGAGTGATGCAGAGAAGGCAATGATGGGAGTGATGGGGAGAAGGCATTGATGGGGTGAAGGAGAAGGCAATGATGGGAGTGATGGAGCAGGCAATGATGGGGGTGATGGAGCAGACAATGATGGGAGTGATGGGGTGATGGAGCAGGCAATGATGGGAGTCATGGGGAGAAGGCAGTGATGGGGTGATGGAGAAGGCAATGATGGGAGTGATGGGGAGAAGACAATGATGGGGTGATGGAGAAGGCAATGATGGGAGTGATGGGGAGAAGACAATGATGGGGTGATGGAGCAGGCAATGATGGGAGTGAAGGCAATGATGGGAGTGATGGAGCAGGCAATGATGGGGTGATGGAGCAGAATGATGGGAGTGATGGAGCAGGCAATGATGGGAGTCATGGGGTGATGAAGAAGGCAATGATGGGAGTGATGGGGAGAAGACAATGATGGGGTGATGGAGAAGGCAATGATGGAAGTGATGGGGAGAAGACAATGATGGGGTGATGGAGCAGGCAATGATGGGAGTGATGGGGAGAAGGCAGTGATGGGGTGAAGGAGAAGGCAATGATGGGAGTGATGGAGCAGGCAATGATGGGGGTGATGGAGCAGACAATGATGGGGTGATGGAGCAGGCAATGATGGGAGTAATTGGGGTGATGGAGAAGGCAATGATGGGAGTGATGGGGAGAAGACAATGATGGGGTGATGGAGCAGGCAATGATGGGAGTGATGGGGAGAAGACAATGATGAGGTGATGGAGCAGGCAATGATGGGAGTGATGGGGAGAAGGCAGGGATAGGGTGAAGGAGAAGGAAATGATGGGGAGAAGGCAAGGGTGGGGGTGATGGGGAGAAGGCAATGATGGGGGTGATGGAGAGGGCAATGATGGGGTGGTGGGGGAAAAATAAATGATGATGGGGTGGTGGGGGAGAATGCAATGACGGTGGTGGTGGAAAGGGTAATAAATGGGGGTGGTGGAGGAGGAGGAAATGATGGAGGTGGTGGAATGGGCAATGATGGGAGTGGTGGAGGAGAAAGCAAAGATAGTGGTCGGGGAGAAGAAAATGATGGAGGTGGTGAAGAGGGCAATGATGGGGTGGGGGAGAGGACAATAATGGGATGTGAGGGGAGGAGGACAATGAGGGGTGTGGGGGATTGGGATGGGAGGAAGGGGGACTTATAATGGCCTTAGGAACAGGGGGAGGTGAAGGAAGACATTATCGTTTATTATGTCTAACACAGTCCCTTAGTATATAGTGTACTCACTATGTCTAACACAGTCCCTTAGTATATAGTGTACTCACTAATTCTGTATAACACCATCCTTAGTTACATAGTTTCCTCTTTTATTATGTATAACACCATCCCTTATTACGTACCATCCTCTCTAGTTATATATGATGCCGTCCCTTATTATATAGCTTCCTCTGCTGTTATGTACAGTGCTGTCTCTTACATAGTGTATTCTTGTTAATTTTGTTATTTACAGCGCCCTCTTTTATTACATTGTCCCCTCTCTTTTTAGATATAAAATGACTGCTGATCGAGGAGCCGGTGACCAAACTACCAGTCCATCAGCTCCTCCATTAGAAAGGAAGCTTTCCCATGCTCCATCAGCCATCATTGCATTATACAGCTAACAAGACAGGATGGTATGTAATAAAAAACAGGGCTCTATATAATGCAATATGTAAGGTCTGTCACATTATTAAAAATTATTATTAAAAAGCCATTAGGTCTTCATCCAGCATCATCAAGCTAATACATACATATATATAGAGAACTGCATGAAGATGAAAGTCTAGAAATAATAACAGCAGAGTTAGTAGCAGACTAAAAATTAGATCTTTGAGTGTAGTGTGGGCTCTTTGGATGCTTCCGGATTTTTCGACCGCCCCGGGCGCCACAAACAGTAGCTACGCCACTGCCTGTAGATGTAGATCATCAGCTGGGTCTTTATCCAGAGTCTGGGCATCAGCCTCCACAGGGATGGAAGGGAAAGATGTTGCTTCCTGGTGGTAGGTGATCGCTGGGCACCTAGGGGGCGCTGGACGACTGACAGTGGGTTCTTGTAGTACCCGAATAGCCCTGTCCTTGAAATCAGCAAAGTCCAGATCAGGGTTTTGCAGGGTTATGATGTGCAACTGTCCTCTGTGGGTACTGGATAGGAGTCCTTGAATGAACTGCTCCTTTAAGGCTAAGTGCACACGTTGCAGAAAATTTCTGCACAAAAACCTGAATCCCTTCCCAGAAACCGCACCTATTTTTCCGCGGCGGTTTTTGTGCGTTTTTTGCTCGGTTTTGATGCGTTTTTGATGCGTTTTTTACCGCAGCGGTTTCTAAAAGCATGGGAGAAGCCTAAACCGCGGAAAAAAACGCAAAATTAATGTGCATGCTGCGGTTTTTACCGCGATGCGTTTTTTTCGCGGTAAAAAACGCATCAATGTGCACAAAAAGTGCAAAATGCATAGAAATGACTGTGCACCTTATTTTTAGCGGTTTTATAGCTGTTTTATAGTGAAAACCGCGGTAAAAACCGCCAAAAAAAACGCTGTGTGTGAACACAGCCTAACAGTTTATCTTCCTCCTTCACACTGTCAGGATCAACTTGCTTAACTGCTCGCAGCGCCTCCTGCAGGTTAAGAGCATAGTCCCTTATACTGTCCTGTGCTTTCTGTTTACATCCAAAGAACCTCATCTTGATCTCTGCAGCAGTGCGTGTGTCAACGGTGCTCCTTAACCAGGATTTTCTTAACAGTCTCTTTGTCAGTGTCCTGCCAGGCTTTTACTTCTCTCTGTGCTGCACCTGTTAGCTGCCCAATAAGGATGTTCACCTTCTGGCTTTCCGATAGAGGATACACCTCAAACAAACTGCACAGTCTCTCTTTAAATTCACTCAGGCTATGGGACTTACCCGAGTACTGCGATAGCCAAGCTGCTCCTGGTAGGTAGGGCATAGACAGCGGCATTATGGGGACCGCTGCGGTGGGCGCTACTCCTTGCGGCGCTGAGGGGTTGGCGACGGTGTCCGCCGCTGCATTGCTGCGTGGCACAGACATCCTCTTCCCCCGTGGTTAACGTTAGCCAGGGCCGGGGGTTGAGTGAGCTTACCGGCGGCCGCTTCACAGGCCCGATGCTCCGGTCTGTAGGCTTCAGCTCCTCCCACTTCTCGCGCGCTGTCCTATCTTTCCACGCGGCAATTGGCGCCAACACAGTCTTTTCACAAACACAGTCTATGGCACACAGGACCCGGGGGTACTGGGCTCCGTAATCCTGTTCGTGACGCCAAGTTGGGTCGCCCTCGCAGGGCTGTGGGGTACTCGGTACCGGGCCGGTGTCAGCGGGATGTGTCACAGCAGCAGTGACCCAGTCCGTGGCCCTGGGCTCCCAAGTAATAAGGGAGATTGAATGGTGGAATGAAGTTGATTAAATGAATAGTTTGTGACGCCACCTGTGGTGTTCAGCAAGTGAGATGTTAAGCCGACGCCGCATGCAGATCCTCTGGGCCTGATGGTATGATGCAGCAAAGATGTAAAAGCTCCCCACAGGTGAAGCTGTAGTCCCAGGGCAGTGTAAATGTGGTTGGCACGGGGATGTAGCAGTGCCGGAAGGGTAGGAAGCAGACAAAGACACAGCGGGGTGCAATTTCTGTACCTTTACTTGACAAATGCAGTCCAGGGTCCTGATTACAGATGGTACCGGGGCAGGCTAGCCTGGAAGCAGCTCAGGATTCTCTCTCAGCAGACGGGCTGTGTAGTCTCCTTTCCTAGTGCTTATTTGAGTGAAGTACTCCTAGTACTGAGTTACACTGAAGTTCCTCCTATTTGCCTTCTACTAGCACTCCTCGTATGGCAGACAGCTGTAGCCGCTATTCCTCTCTTGGCTCACTCCGTGCTGTTGTGCCTCCGAGTCTTAGATGGGGATAGGGTATTTACAGCCTCCTACTCCTCTGGTGTCTGTTGCAGGACCATTAGTATCTGTACAACCGTGGAGACCAGGCTCCAGTTCATGCGCTCTCACTGGAGATGAGCCTTTCCTCTTCGCTCGATCTCCGCTCTTCCTCCTCACATCTGCACACTTCACCCCCCTCACACTAACTCTCCACTCCCTCCTCCTGGCCCTCAGAGAGCACTCCTCCCCTCAATTCCGGTTCAGAGTCCCCCCTGCTGGCCTGGAGTGGAACTGTGTTGCATGTATAAGTTAACTGCGAGAGAGACCCTTCACTGCTTCCAAGCATGACATCACCCTCCCTGGAGGAAGGCAATGCCATTGTGGCGACCATACTCCTGGGGGCGCCACACCTCCATAGAGCGGGTGGGAGGGGGTCCAACGTATCTCCACCTGCAGAGTCCTGACAGGAACTGGGTGATGCCGAGATCATGTGATCATTCACATAATGGAGGAGTCACATGGTCTGGGCTTAAATGGCTGACTGCCAGAGCTTTCACTGTTCAGTATGTGCCTGGAGAGCGAGCACTCCAGGAAAGTGTGTGCTAAACCTGAACCATGGACATTGCTGCCTGTGAGCAGGCTGACCCCCGCTAGGAAAAGAAGCTGTAACAGGTTAATGTCAGTTTCCCCGGTGGTCTGAAATAGTAAGCGGGTTAATGTCTGTATCCCTGGTAGTCTAGGGAAGAAACAGGTTAATTTATGTATCCTTGATGGTCTAAGGCCATAAGGGGTTAATGTTATGGTCTAGAGATAGAAGTGGTTTATGTGGTCGTCCCTTGTGGCCTAGGGTAGTAACAGGTTCAGTTTGCATTGGTGGTCTAGAACAGTGATAAGTTAATGTCAGTATCCCTGATGGTTTAGGACAGTATCAGGTTAGTATCCGTAATCGTGGTCGTCAAGAGCAGGGATAAACTAGCCATATCTGTTTTCTGTTCCACAAAAATTTGTCAAGTACAATTTATATTCCAATGGGAGACGACAACATATATAATTTTTTTTCCCCATCATCTGCAGTTTGGTTAGAGTCATAATACCCCTATAAACCTAATGTGTACAGTGCCATAGAATTCGCTGGATTTTTCCTCCTTTCGTTTGCACCTTTAATGTCAGCTGTCAGCTTCCCTGGTGGTCTAGAGTATAACATTACTTGAGCTCTAGTCCAAAAATCTACCTGGATACTCACCCCTTGGTATCAATTACAAGCCAAAACAGTCAGCTGCTTCGGTAAAAACAATAATCACTCAATCAATGTTAAATTACAAGTAATTGATCGTAATTAGTTCGGTAGCCCCTTGACCATCATGACCCATGACTGACACCCCTAATCCACCTAATTTCTCACACATGACCCATCAGCCATGGGGACAAGTTTTTCCATGCGTCCCATGAAATTGTAAAACTAGCCAGATTCTCCTTACTGTATGCTGCTACTTTACACTTATTAGCGGATTCCCTGAAGACCCCCACAAACCAGCGCAGCCCTTACCTTCCTGTCTGTCATTATTACACCATGAAGTGTGTTTATCAGTTTGGAGCTGACTTATTACTTTAAGTCTCCCTGGGGTGAACACCACCCTGGAATTTGAAGAGGCAGACAAGACTGTGATGCAGAACAGACCTAAGCCCCCCTTGTCGGAGCTATCCTAATCCATCAGACAAGGCTTTATATGGAGCTCTCGCCCAAAAGGTATACCCAGCTTCGAAAATCACAAGTGGACTCCTAATGCCATAGGGCACGAGTTCTGCCTGGAGCTTGCCTACATATACAGAGACATTAGTCTCAGACTAGGGTTCCTTGGGCCCACACCTCCATCTCTAAGATCTAAGACCCTTCGATTCGATCTCAGGCCATGGCAACTTGATGTATGAACGATCTGTAGGAAGATTGATCTTGCATAGGCCTAGAGAGGACCACCAGGGTACTGTGTTGATAGTCCTTATCTTGATAGTATGAATCCATCGTGTTGTTGGTCTTCTTCATTGACTTGTTCCTTCTATTCTTCTGCTCATGATGTCCTTCTCCAGTGATTGCTCTCTTCGTATGTGTCATAAGCAGGCAATTTGTAACTTGGTGATCCTTGCTTTGAGTGACATGTCTGGCTTGTTTTGTTCCAAAATTTTTTTTTTTTTTGCGATTCTTGCCATCTATGGTATTGATAACATCCTTCTCCGGCATCACATTTCTAAGGAGTTCATTTGCAATACAGACTGGTAAGACCCTATTAGCAAGCAATTGTCTCCTAGGCTGGTTCCAAATATGGCTGGATCATACCAGACCATTATGCTCCTGTTGTAGAGGATCAGATCCTCTAGTGAACCAGTCGAACCCTGGACATAGGATTGAGTTTAGCGAAATGTTATAGGGACACGTTTTTCCTGTACATGATGTCCATAATCATGCCGACCAAGTTTTCAGGACTGTCTGGGAGACTACAAGAAAAGGTTCTTAGATGAGATAACAAACCTGTGGAAAAGCAATGCCCAAACAGGCGTGCCCTGTAAACAAAGAGCATCACCGTGCTTTCCGCTTTGCACTTTGGAGTCTACTGTAAGTCGAAAATTCCAAAAGTTGCCATTTATCCCTTAACTGTCGGTCAATGGTGCCCCAGCAACTTATAGCAGCCACCCATCAAAGAGTAAGAAAAAGCCCAACCTCATAATAGATCTGATATCCAAAATGAAAGAGTTGTCTGGTTGGGGCAAAGACTTACATTATGGACCCCGACCCATGACTTGGAGATTTTCTAAAACATGGTGGGAATAGTAAAGCAGAAGATCCATAGTAAGGATTAATATGTGCCCCCTATTGTTGTGCTGTGCTTTGGCACCCTGACCCAGCATTTGTTTCCCTTTCCTTGACCCTTTGTCCATTTTTCCACCACCGTGGTGGCTTAAAATGCAATTCCTCTGTAGGAGAGTCCCATCTCTTCCCAGCGACATCCACATGGTCTGCCTATGTTGTAGGTACACTCGGACATGGTCTTTTAGCAGTGTTTGGCAATAGTAGGAGAACCATTTTCCATAAACTTGAGGCTGCGTGACAGTGTAGGGAAGGTGACCTGACGGACGGACTTGTCTGTAGGAAGAGAAGGGATGGTTGGTGCACTGAAGATGGATGCTTGTAATAGTAGAAGGGAAACAGCTGGGGAAAATGGAATAGGAGTGCATTAACTAAGTTTGATCACAAGATGGCAGGGGGGAGCGTGAGAACAGGACTTTACAGCAGCTTAGGGCTACGAAAACGCTTAGTCATGGGGGGCGGGGAGACAGGAGCCCAGGAGGGGATTTCCCAAGGAGGGAGATAAATAGGACAGGAGAGGGTTCCAGACGGTTCCAGTCCTGGGAGGAGCTCAGGAGGAGAAGAGACAGTGAAGGAGAACGAACAGTAGAGGAGAGCTCAACCAGGGGACTGAGGGGAAAAGAAGCCAGGGGGGTGGCCCCGACATGAAGAACCGCAGAACAGACGAGGCCCCGGGGGTACCAAATTGACGACGACCTCGGACTGGTGAAGCGCTGGCGGTAGATAGGCCTAGGGCAGCCCCAGTGAAATTGCCACGTCACTACGACAGAAGGAAGGTGCAGGTGCCCGGGCCTGAATACGGAGAGCTGTAAAGGTGCTGTGGTGTATTGCTACGGTCGTCAGGAGGACAGTCAATAAACTCGGACCTGTTGTACCCGAAAATCTGCCTCCGTCTCGTCTCTGTGTCGTCTGTGCGCGGTAAGCAGTGGACCACCCCCCAATCTGGCTCTTCCTACTTTAGCTTTGAGTTTAGGATGCTTATATGTGTGAAGATCACCATATTAGTAATTGTCCACAAATCCATGCCCCCAACAAATGCATTGGGGACATTAATTTATTGATATATAACTAGTACAGGGTCTCCTGTTTTCCAAATGGCTGATGGAACATGTGACCAGACCTGTCCTTCCACCTCCTTTAATAGAAAAACACTGCTTTCCAATTGATGAAAAGGGCCTGGGTCTGGTCACACGCTCCTTCATCAGCAGCCATTTTCACAACAGGAGAACTGTACAGTCTGTGAGGACGGTGGAGAACCTGTAATACTTATATATTAAGAACTGCTACAGAATCGTGTCCCCAAAACATTTGTTAAGATATAAATAAAATGGACAACCTCTTTAACCAAGAGGCTGTTTACTGCCGACAACTCCTTCGGTCTGCCTTTTATCCAAGACTCCATAGCCTTGAAGTGACCCGTGTTTTATTACATTGTCTTCACTGACCCCAGACGGGATCCTCTGGGAATTAAGATCAGACTCATCACCTTGTATCCACCTCTTCCTCAGTGTACAAGTGAAAAACGAAGCCTCTTTAGAGGTCAGACACTGTCAGGGTCTTCTCTGTCTCACTCTGTTCTGGGGGAAAGCAGACACCAGGATACCTATATCCTCTGTCCTGCCATACCACCGTAGCGTTAATACTTCGGTGCACCGCGCCATTAAACGATCTATTTATGTTCCCAAAATAATCACATCTCAGCTATTTGAAACATCTTAAATCAGGACCCTTGTATGGTTGCCAGACTGACTGTTTGTCGTTTGCAGTCTCCTCATCTTGGAGAACGTCTATAAATTATCCGACTACACAGAGATTATCCAGGTTATTGGCTAAACTGAGTGTGACAAGAAGAAGATCACGTTTTGTCCTCTGGTGATTCAGGACAGTGGTGTTAAAAGTTATTAGGAACCCTACAACAGTTTCGGACCACCGGTGGTTCTTCCTGGTGAGGGGGGTGTAGCAACTCCACCATAACCATTACATGGCAACATAGAACCCAACAAACTGCTATATATATATTTTAAGTAAATAAAATAGACGTTTGTGGAAGCAAATGGCCATGGAGCTTTATTAAGGGTTACTTTATTTATGTCCATTCATATATAAATACCCATATAATAAAATTTCTTTAATAAATAACTAATAAATACCAACCAATCTCTTATAAGATAAAACCCTTGATTCACTCATGACAAGAGCAATCTTGCCCAAAAGGGCAGACCTTAAGAATGGCTGCCCACCCCCAAACCTCCAAGCCATCTCTCCACCACCTTCTGAAGACCTAAATTGAATTTATCTAAGCCAATCTCACCTAAATGTGAATAAACAAAACCTGGCACTCAACTTATTGCTGATTCAGTAGAGATTTTATTGGATAGTCAATGGTACAAATAATAGACGTTTTGGTCTGACTCGACCTTCATCAGTATACTGACAAGAGAAAAAAAGTGGTACAGTCTACGTATGACTATAATATCCCTTGCATGGGCCAACAAGAAATACATAGTATATAATCATATGAGATAACCTATGACAATCACAAGAAACGTATATATATATATATATATATGTATATACAGTGGGGAAAAAAAGTATTTAGTCAGTCAGCAATAGTGCAAGTTCCACCACTTAAAAAGATGAGAGGCGTCTGTAATTTACATCATAGGTAGACCTCAACTATGGGAGACAAACTGAGAAAAAAAAATCCAGAAAATCACATTGTCTGTTTTTTTTTCATTTTATTTGCATATTATGGTGGAAAATAAGTATTTGGTCAGAAACAAGCAATCAAGATTTCTGGCTCTCACAGACCTGTAACTTCTTCTTTAAGAGTCTCCTCTTTCCTCCACTCATTACCTGTAGTAATGGCACCTGTTTAAACTTGTTATCAGTATAAAAAGACACCTGTGCACACCCTCAAACAGTCTGACTCCAAACTCCACTATGGTGAAGACCAAAGAGCTGTCAAAGGACACCAGAAACAAAATTGTAGCCCTGCACCAGGCTGGGAAGACTGAATCTGCAATAGCCAACCAGCTTGGAGTGAAGAAATCAACTGTGGGAGCAATAATTAGAAAATGGAAGACATACAAGACCACTGATAATCTCCCTCGATCTGGTGCTCCACGCAAAATCCCACCCCGTGGGGTCAGAATGATCACAAGAACGGTGAGCAAAAATCCCAGAACCACACGGGGGGACCTAGTGAATGAACTGCAGAGAGCTGGGACCAATGTAACAAGGCCTACCATAAGTAACACACTACGCCACCATGGACTCAGATCCTGCAGTGCCAGACGTGTCTCACTGCTTAAGCCTGTACATGTCCGGGCCCGTCTGAAGTTTGCTAGAGAGCATTTGGATGATCCAGAGGAGTTTTGGGAGAATGTCCTATGGTCTGATGAAACCAAACTGGAACTGTTTGGTAGAAACACAACTTGTCGTGTTTGGAGGAAAAAGAATACTGAGTTGCATCCATCAAACACTATACCTACTGTAAAGCATGGTGGTGGAAACATCATGCTTTGGGGCTGTTTCTCTGCAAAGGGGCCAGGACGACTGATCCGGCCGGGTACATGAAAGAATGAATGGGGCCATGTATCGTGAGATTTTGAGTGCAAACCTCCTTCCATCAGCAAGGGCATTGAAGATGAAACGTGGCTGGGTCTTTCAACATGACAATGATCCAAAGCACACCGCCAGGGCAACGAAGGAGTGGCTTCGTAAGAAGCATTTCAAGGTCCTGGAGTGGCCTAGCCAGTCTCCAGATCTCAACCCTATAGAAAACATTGGAGGGAGTTGAAAGTCCGTGTTGCCAAGCGAAAAGCCAAAAACATCACTGCTCTAGAGGAGATCTGCATGGAGGAATGGGCCAACATACCAACAACAGTGTGTGGCAACCTTGTGAAGACTTACAGAAAACGTTTGACCTCTGTCATTGCCAACAAAGGATATATCACAAAGTATTGAGATGAAATTTTGTTTCTGACCAAATACTTATTTTCCACCATAATATGCAAATAAAATGAAAAAAAAAACAAACAATGTGATTTTCTGGATTTTTTTTTCTCAGTTTGTCTCCCATAGTTGAGGTCTACCTATGATGTAAATTACAGACGCCTCTCATCTTTTTAAGTGGTGGAACTTGCACTATTGCTGACTGACTAAATACTTTTTTTCCCCACTGTATATAATATATATTTACCACCAAATAAAATAAAACAAAAAAGAAAAGAATATACATAGAAGAATTTCTCGAGTAGAAAAAATGAAAAATAGTAGCCTACCCGACTGCTATAGTGAATAAGTCCTAGGGAAAGGATTTAAATGCTTTTATTCTCTCTGAGCCTGTGTATAGTGGAAACAGATCAGTGTAAGTGAGGTCCTTTGTGGAAAGATATAAAGAATATGTGTGCCACAAAAGTCCAATAAAATCTCTACTGAATCAGCAAATAAGTTGAGTGCCAGGTTTTGTTTATTCACACTATTGGTTTGGGACCCTACCTGAGCACCACACCAGTTGTGCCACGTTTCTCAATATATAATCTCACCTAAATGGACTCCATCCCACCTCTAGAGCCCTGGTAAAAAACCCTCCAAATCAACATGATGGTAGGAAAAGAAACCCAGACTCCACAAAAATCTTTCCATCCTCCTATTCACCCTCTTCCTTATCCCATCCATTAAAGACGCAGGTGATCTGAACTCCAAATCATGTGGGGAACAACCTCTGAGAAGACAAGGAACACTCCAGTGAAGCGATGGCTGGGGGACCACCACAATGCAGGGAGACTACAGTACGCAAGATGAGGCGCAAACAACAAAGGGTTAATTTATTTACAGGCAGGGAATGCAGTGTTAGGTGTCACGGTCCTGTCAGCGCCGGCGTGCAGCCACCGCTGAGCAGGGACTCACCCACACTGCAGAGGGGCCGGGGTCAGATACGGCTGGGCAGCTCAGGCAAACAGGACCTGGAGACGCTGGAGTTAGCAAGCAGCGAAGGACCTACGGTCATGTGACTGCAAGGGGTGGGGCTTAGCATCCTGCTGCCAGTGATCAGCAGGACACTATTACAGGAATACTCAAGTCAGACAAATGGGGTCATACACAGAGATAGCAGTGAAGTACCAGGGATGAGACAAAACGGATAGTCGGGGCCAGGCAGTGGTCAAAGCCAAACAGACATAGAAGGCACCAAGCAGAATCCAACAAGCAGTATCAGACCGAGTCATAACCAAAGTATCAGGCAAACAAGAACACATCACAAACACACTCAGGGGTCAACACAGTCTGCCAAGGGCGAAAGTATAACTGACGGGGATTGGAGCTTCCTGAGGCTATAAAAAGCCTTCCCAGAACCAAGGAGAGGCCACAATAATAAGCCCCAGGTGTGCAGGTAAGAGCCTGCACTGGGATCATAACATTTAACCCCAGAAGTGCAGGTAATCAACATTGGTTCCAGACATTAACCCCAAGCGTGTGGGTCCAACCCGAACTGAGATCATGACATTAGGAAAGTGTAAACAGAGGTATGCAATGACGTAAAACAATTTACAAAAGTGATATTCTCTAGCTGGGCCATACAAATGGCACGGTACACCAACTATTACAGATCAGTGTATTTTTCAAAAGGCAAAACAATGCAATAAAGTACAGTATGCTGCTACTCTAACTATAAGTTATCTGTCCTCTGCTACTCCGGCCGCACGGCTACCGTGCTCTGTCTGTTGCAGCCTATCCTAAGCCCTAAACATGTGCGCACATGGGGTTAACACTCACAGTAAAGTTGGTGTCTCAGTTCCTTCCTGGGGGCCCCTGCAGTTCTCTGCAAGATGATGCGACCTCCCTGGAAGCTCTGTGCAACGTGGTCTTGTCCTTGTGTGAAGATTCCTGTTCCTAGAAATGGTGAATTCTCTCCTCTGAATTCCTTCCTTGTATATCTTCATGGCTCCTCACAGCAACATGGGAAAGACACCTTCGTTATCCCCAGAAGGGTATACACAATCCCACAAGTTCAGTCAGTTACAAGCTGCACGTTTTTCTTCTCACAGAATCCAGCATGCCAGATTACAGCAGACTCCCAGCTCAGCACACTCACTGGAAAAACACAGCCCCTCCCCTCTCATAGCTGGCAGACCAAACTAAAACCAGTCTTATTGCAGGGAGAGCCGAATGTCCCGTTGCTCTAGCTAAGGGGGTTCTGTCTCTTAAAGTGGCAGTTTGTCTCTACTGTCCTTAGCAATGCCACCCCCTTACACCAGGAAAAACGTAATGCAAAAGATTAAGGTCCCGTTTCATCATCCAAAGCAGATTCAAAGTACGGATCCTGCCAGGGTCGTTCCCCGCAAGATGGATCACTAAGGGTTCTTTTACACTTGCCGTGCTTTTGCGGGCCGTTTTCTTGGCCCCAATAGATTTCTATGGGGCCGCAAAAACGGCCCCCAAAAATTCATCGGAGCGCCATGCACCGTATGGCCATAAGGGCCGTATATATCAGTCTGATGTCAGAAAAGGCTTCAGTGTGAAGAACCAACGCACCTATGACCTGTGTCTCATTGAACAGAGGAACCGTATTGTAAGCACACATACCTCTGAGATGCCAGAAAAGGGCTTTAACAGGAGAACAAATAAATCTTCTCATTGAATCAGTTCTAAGGATTATTTCTCCAGCCTCAGTTCTCTGTGCACAGCCAGCCTGGCAGAAGATTTATTTTGTCTCCTGTCTCACCCTTCTCTGGCAGCTCTCCAGTATGTGTGTTTATGATATAGCGCCTCTGTTAGTTGAGACGCAGTTCTCATTAGCAGTGATTTTTCCGACTGTAGCCATGCCTGACACATGACTAGAACAGACTGCTGTTTGACTTATGGTATGGGTGGTGTGGTACAGTAAAGGGTGCTTTACTGGATGGGAGATACATTTCTCCCAGCAGATTAATGTTTGGCCGGGTTTTTCCCTAAAGACAGGACCTGCGATGATGTCATGGTCACGTGATCAGCCCATGTGATGTCTACCTCACCGGTGGGAGGGGTTATGCGCTTTGTAATGGAGGTTGGTATTTGGCACATGATGAGTGTGTGTGGAAGATACAGGAACTTGGCTGGAGTTAGCCTGAATCTGTTTGCTGGACTACACGTGCTGCAGAGCTATAGCAGCAAGACTCCAAACAACCCTAGGAATGGCACCTGGCGGATGCCACAGGACCTGGCAGGCAGCCGCTTAGTTAAGCCCGTCCCGTGCAAGGGGTGAGTCTGGGACCACTGGTTCTCCAAGCTGGAGTATATTTATGCTTTTCCCTTATTTTCTGTTAACCTGCTGTTTGCAAAGTGAAATTAAACCAGTGAAATTGGACTTTAAGCCTGTGTGTTGCCTCGTTACTGCAGCCCTGCCATTACCTACCAGAGCCAATCTCTACAGTGGCTATTTTATTACATTCTTAGAGAACCCCTTTAAATTGTGCAGAGCCGTAATAGGGTAAAGCCATTCTTCCAATATAGGATTAACAATATTGTTTTCGGATCCTGTCTGTGTCCAGTTATGCTCCTGCTCTCACTACTCAACATCCCTTACTCATCCTATAGAAACTAAATGAGTTCCACTCCCATAATTCCTCCACTCATTTGCATATCAAAGCTCTAAACATGACATTATCAATAAAGTAACCTGGTTTTGGCCTGTTTTCTTTCACCACATGACTGTGTAGACACATTTCAGGCTTCTAATCATGGACATACTCTCAGTATCACTGTAGAGCAGCGCTGCTTCCTGTGTTGAGTGTGTACTCCTTGGGGATTTGTGCCGAGATGTGCGAGGACACCGGGTCATATTCTTCTCAGGCGTCTCTATTCTCTACCAGAACACAAACAAAACTAAAAAAATTCCTGTTGCGAATAATGTTTACTCTCCGAGAGATGGATTCTCTATAATTTAGACATAATGTCAAGATCCCATTAATTGCTCCTTTCAATCAGCATCGGGTGTCCTTGAGTTCCCAGAACAGTGTCCATTTTTTATAGAAACCACGAAGTGATGTGGCGTAGCCTACTATGAATCATAGTAGTCAAAGAATCATAACCATATAAACACTCGATAATATAGCTTAGTGCTTCATGGTAAATTACCCATCACTTAAAGGGGATATCCACTCTATATAAGCATGATGCAGGGGCAGAAACCCTGATTCCAGCAATGCCAATTACTTGGCTGCTTACTGTAGTTTTGATAATATCACTGTTTTATCAGCAGGATATTATCATTGCAGGACTAATAAAACTGCTGCCATGTAGTCCTGATGATGACTGGTTTCTAAAGGGACCAAGTAATATATCCTAAAAAATACTACTATTTGGTACTCCTACTGCTATATACTTTCCGCTGTCATGATTCTTTCATTCAGGGTGTCTTATATGCAGTGAACAACAGCTCAGCCATCCATTCTAGTGCATTTGTGTACTGAGCCGCCTGTATTTTGATAGACTGCTCAGTTGTCACGACACAGCTGTCGGGTGACCAGGGAGGGACCAGGGGCTTCTTCCATGTCTCTACCACTAGGGGGCGCCCTAGCTTGCCCTGTTCCTCGGGATACTTCAGATGGCCAAGATGCTGGGGCCTCTGCCCTTGCCTTATGTCCTAGGTTAGTCCTCCGTCTGTTCTCCTACCCCACCAACCCGACAAACAAGGTAACACGGACAAGGGTTGACAGAAAACTCGAGACATACAAAATATTCACTCTCATGTGACAGAGGAATACACCAGGGTGTGAAGGTAGGGGAATAAAAAAAAACAGAGTAGGATAAGGAATTACCACGCATACAAACCATGCAACAGTCACTAATAGCTCCTCCAACTCTCCTACTCATATGTGCTCCTCTCCCTCTGTTAGCCATGCAGCAAATGCTAGCTCTGACAAGGATTAGTAACAGAGCCCAGATTATAAAGGGAAAAGCAGTGGCTAACTGGGCTCAACTGTGAGCACAGGGATTTCCAACATGGCCGATTAAACCCTGTTCTGCCAGAAGAAATAAACCCATTTAAAATGAAGGAGAAGTGCGTCTTCTCAGCACCGAAGTAGGAGCAATCAGATGCTGCGGTCTTATGGCTCCAAACTGTCGCGGTAACCCCATGACAGTACCCCCTCTTCTATGAGGGACCTCCGGAACCTCAGGACCAGGTTTATCAGGGTGTGCCACGTGAAAAGCCTGGACCTGTCTGGCCGCATGAACATCAGATGCTGGTACCCACATCCTCTTCTCAGGACCATACCCCCTCCAATGTACCAGATACTGAAGTGACCGATGAACAAGATGAGAGTTCAAAATTTTCGCAATCTGAAACTCTAAATTACCATTGGCAATGACAGGAGACGGTGGTAGAGGTGATGTTACAGAGGATGCAACATATTTTGTGAGGAGAGAATGATGAAATGCATTATAGATCCTTAAGGTAGGCGGTAAAGCAAGGCAAAATGCTACGGGATTGACAATGATTATGATCTTATAAGGACCGATAAACCAGGGACTCAGTTCCCAAAATGGAACCTTCAGCTTAATGTTCGTAGAGGACAACCACGCCATGTCACCAACACACAGGTTTAGACCCACCAAACATCTCTGATCAGCCACACTCTTATATTTGGATCCCATCTTCCTCAAATTATTAGTCGTCCCCTGAAATATGGTAGTAATAGAAGATGAAAACCATTCCTCCTCCAGTAATCCAGAAGGGCGATTACCATTAAAACTGCAACCCTCCATCAGAAACAATATCGGTCAGGATCCTATGCCATCTAATTATTTCCCTGACGAAAACTTGTGCCAAGGATTTAGCATTTGGTAATGCTGACAAACCGATAAAATGAGACATTTTACTAAATATATCTACCAATATGAAAATTATAATCCTTAAGGGTTCTCAAATCAAACTCATATATAAATCCCTAAAACAATACTTTATTATTTAAAAACCACAGATGTGGTACACACCGGAAAAATGTGACAGTAATAGAAAAAATGAAAAATAGGTGTTCAAAATTAAACCCACACTAGGGTAACCCCTACGAGTCCCTATTAGGTAACTATGCTGTACCCTGCCTGGCTGCGGAGGTTGGCACCCTAAGGGGGGGACGTTGTGGCGCCCCCGCTCACGATGGCTATCCCTGGGGGCCCTGATAAACCCTACAGCCACTAGTGGTCCCTTCTACCCAATGTAAGGGAACCCCTCGTTCTAGACAGAGATCAGACCTGCTCTATAGAGGACCCTGTGTCCCAAAAAGAGAGGTTAAAAACAAATTAGAACACACATGGCATAGAGTGGCATATTTGAAGTCCCACAGAAAGATACAGGCAAACTTCAAGGCAGACCAGTGGGGTATCTCAGTTCAGATCATGCCTAATTCTTATATACACAATAAGGAGATGCCATCAATAGTCTCCCACTAATGAAAATATATGGGAAACGCAGAGCTGCAACAGCGGTACTTATCTGCGTTTTTCGCCACCTGCCATCAATTTATGAATGCCTCAAACAAATTAGAACACACATGGCATCGAGTGGCATATTGAAGTCCCACAAAAAGATACAGACAAACTTCAAGGCAGCCCAGTGGGGTATCTCAGTTCAGATAATGCCTAATTCTTATATACAAAATAAGGAGAGGCATCTTTTACAAAAATCGATGTAGAAATAGCTGAAAGATGCCATCAATAGTCTCCCACTAATGAAAATATATGGGAAACGCAGAGCTGCAACAGCGGTACTTATCTGCGTTTTTCGCCACCTGCCATCAATTTATAAGCTATTTGCACCTATATTGGACACGAAATATCGTAGCATCGGGCCTCCTGATGAGCCCTGGAAGGCGAAACGCGTTGAGGCATTCATAAATTGATGGCAGGTGGCGAAAAACGCAGATAAGTACCGCTGTTGCAGCTCTGCGTTTCCCATATATTTTCATTAGTGGGAGACTATTGATGGCATCTTTCAGCTATTTCTACATCGATTTTTGTAAAAGATGCCTCTCCTTATTTTGTATATAAGAATTAGGCATTATCTGAACTGAGATACCCCACTGGGCTGCCTTGAAGTTTGTCTGTATCTTTTTGTGGGACTTCAATATGCCACTCGATGCCATGTGTGTTCTAATTTGTTTGAGGCATTCATAAATTGATGGCAGGTGGCGAAAAACGCAGATAAGTACCGCTGTTGCAGCTCTGCGTTTCCCATATATTTTCATTAGTGGGAGACTATTGATGGCATCTCCTTATTGTGTATATAAGAATTAGGCATGATCTGAACTGAGATACCCCACTGGTCTGCCTTGAAGTTTGCCTGTATCTTTCTGTGGGACTTCAAATATGCCACTCTATGCCATGTGTGTTCTAATTTGTTTTTAACCTCTCTTTTTGGGACACAGGGTCCTCTATAGAGCAGGTCTGATCTCTGTCTAGAACGAGGGGTTCCCTTACATTGGGTAGAAGGGACCACTAGTGGCTGTAGGGTTTATCAGGGCCCCCAGGGATAGCCATCGTGAGCGGGGGCGCCACAACGTCCCCCCCTTAGGGTGCCAACCTCCGCAGCCAGGCAGGGTACAGCATAGTTACCTAATAGGGACTCGTAGGGGTTACCCTAGTGTGGGTTTAATTTTGAACACCTATTTTTCATTTTTTCTATTACTGTCACATTTTTCCGGTGTGTACCACATCTGTGGTTTTTAAATAATAAAGTATTGTTTTAGGGATTTATATATGAGTTTAAATATATCTACCACCACAAGAATTACAGTATTCCCTGCCGACAGGGGTGGATCCATGATAAAATCGACCAACAAATGAGCCCAAGGTCTGCTGGGAATCTGCAAAGGTTGGAGCGCCCCCGAAGGATGAGTGTGAAAGGCCTTAGAACGCGCGCAGACACTGCAGGTGGCTACATACTCCCGAACATCCTTATGAGCACCTGGCCACCAAAAGCGCTGAGTAAGCAGATCAGCGAAGGTTTTATTACCAGTATGTCCGGCCAACACTGAATCGTGATGTTCACTGAGGACTCTAAGACAGAGAATTACCGGTTCAAACCGTTTACCAAGTGGACATGCAGCAGGTGCGTTCCCCTGGGTGTCAACAATCTCTCTTTCCAGATCGGAGCATATAGACACCATAACGACCCCTTTTTGAAGAATTGTTACAGGTTCACACTTATTTTTTCCCCTAGGAAAGCAATGGGATAAGGCATCTGCCTTATTTTTTGTTCCCCAGCCTATAAGAGACAAAAAAGTTAAACCTGGTAAAGAACAACACCCATCTTGCCTGTCGAGGTGTTAAACGTTTTGCCGATTCCAAGTATACCAGATTCTTATGATCCATAATTACCATCACTGGGTGAACAACTCACTCAAAAAAATGACGCCACTCCTCAAAAGCCCATTTGATGGCGAAGAGTTCGCTGTTACCAATGTCATAATTTTTCTCAGCAGGTGACAGTTTTTTAGAAAAATAGGCACATGGTTGCCATTTACCAGGAGACACACCCTGCGACAATACAGCCCCCACTCCCACCTCAGACGCATCGACCTCATTGATAAAAGGCTGAGAAATGTCAGGCTGAATAAGAACCAGCAGAAAAGAAAAACACCTTTTCAATGTATCAAATGCCTTCCTGACAGGACTGGACCACTTGGAGAAGTCCATCCCCTTCCTGGTCATATCCATAAGAGGTTTGGCTACTACCGAAAAGTTTTTTTATAAACTTACGGTAGTAGTTGGCGAAACCTAAATATCTTTGTAACAACTTCAAATCCTCTGGATGACCCCATCCAATACCTCTGGGACTTTCGCCAGATCCATGTGAAAACCGGTGGAAGACAACACATATTGCAGGTAAAGGGATCTCCTCTACTGAGAACATAACACTTCTCGGGTTTGACATATAATTTATTGTCTCGAAATATATGTAAGACCTGCCTGACATGTCCCTGGTGTGACTCACGGTCAGGAGAATAAATTAGTATGTCATTAAGATAGATTACCTACCAGGTGACTAAAGATGTTGAAAGACGGCGGGTGCGTTAGTAAACCCAAAAGGCATGACCAGATTCTCATAGTGTCCCTCCCAGCGTATTGAACACTGTTTTCCACTCATCTGCCTCTTTAATGTGGATGAAATTATACACCCCCCCCCTCGAGGTCCATATTAGCGAACCATTTTGCCCCTGAAATCTGGTTAAAGAGGTCTGGAATGAGAGGAAGAGGATAAGGATTATGGACAGTGATCATATAGAGTCCACAGAAATCCAGGCAAGGGTGTAACCCCCAATCATTTTTTTTTTTTTACATAAAAGAACCCCGTGACAATGGGGGACCAGGATGGTCTGATATGACCCTTAGCTAGGGTTTCCATCATGTAGTCCTTCATGGCCTGTCTCTCTGGACCAGACATATTCTAGAGACATATTCCGGAGTACCAGCAATCAGACGCTGCGGTCTTCTGGTTCCACACTGTGGGCGGTAACCCAGTGACACCAGTTGTCCAATCTAGTGCACTGGTGTACTGAGCTGTCCGTATTTTGAGCGACAACTTAGCTGTCCAGTCTGAGACTTGAAGGTGCTGAGCTCCCTTCAGATGAACCCTGTTCTAAGTGATTAGCCTGCTACAGTTGTGGCCAAAAGTATTGACACCCCTGCAGTTTTGTCAGATAATACTCAGTTTCTTCCTGAAAATGATTGCAAACACAAATTCTTTGGTATTATTATCTTCATTTAATTTGTCTTAAATGAAAAAACACAAAAGAGAATGAAGCAAAAAGCAAAACATTGATCATTTCACACAAAACTCCAAAAATGGGCCAAACAAAAGTATTGGCACCCTCAGCCTAATACTTGGTTGCACAACCTTTAGCCAAAATAACTGCGACCAACCGCTTCTGGTAACCATCAATGAGTTTCTTATAATGCTCTGTTGGAATTTTAGACCATTCTTCTTTGGCAAACTGCTCCAGGTCCCTGATATTAGAAGGGTGCCTTCTCCAAACTGCCATTTTTAGATCTCTCCACAGGTGTTCTATGGGATTCAGGTCTGGACTTATTGCTGGCCACCTTAGACATCTCCAGTGCTTTCTCTCAAACCATTTTCTAGTGCTTTTTGAAGTGTGTTTTGGGTCATTTTAGAATTTTGGATAATTAGAGGAGGAAGACCTGTGAATACTCAGACGTCAAGGTTAGATTTCAGAAAGGCAGATTTTAAGGGATTCAGAAAGAGAATTGGAGGGATCCAATGGCTGGATATCCTTAAAGACAAAAATGTCCAGGAAGGATGGGAAATCTTGAAAAATGAAATTCTCAAAGCACAATTGTTAACAATTCCAAAAAGAGGGAAGAATAGGAAGCATTTAAGGAAACCAGGATGGATGAACATAGAACTTAAGCACATGCTAAAAAGTAAGAAAAAATGTTTATAAAATGGAAAGAGGGAGGCATATCTAAAGGAGAATATAATGCTGTCTGCAGAACCTGCAGGGCACAAATCAGATTATCTACAGCTGACAATGAATTGAGGCTTGCAAGAGATGTCAAAAGCAATAATAAAGGATTTTGGGGATATGTCAAAAGTAAAAGAAAAGTCAAAGATGCTATAGGATTTTCTACAGGATGAAAATGATGAAATGGTAAGACAGGATGTTGAGAAGGTCGAACTTGTAAATTCCTATTTTGCATCTGTTTTCTCTCAGAAAGGAAATGTAACATCAACTGTTCTTCACTGTCCTATTAAGGGAATAGAAGAATCCAGGATATCTATAAACAGACAGATAGTGAGGAAACACTTAGCTAACCTAAATTAATTCAAGTCTCCAGGTCCAGATGAATTACACCCCAGAGTACTGAAGGAGATAGCATAAGAAATTTTTTAACCCCTCTCCATAATCTTTGAAAATTCTTGGAGAACAGGAGAATTCCCAGAAGACTGGAGAAGAGCAAATGTTGTTTCTATCTTCAAAAAGGGGAAGAAGGTGGACCCAGGCAACTATAGGCCGGTGAGTCTGACTTCCATACCAGGAAAGATCTTTGAACAAATAATTAAAAAACATGTATGTCAGTACCTGGATAAGAATGAAGTGATTAAACAGAGTCAGCATGGGTTTGTAACTAATAAGTCATGTCAGACTAACTTAATTTCCTTCTATGATGGAATCACTGATTGGGTGAATCAAGGAAATGCTGTAGATATAGTATATATTGACTTCAGCAAAGCATTTGACAAAGTGTCTCATACAATCCTTATTGAAAAAATGACTAAGTATGGAATGGACAAGGCAACTGTTAGGTGGATTCATAACTGGCTTAGTGATCGGACCCAAAGAGTGGTCGTAAATGGCTGCACATCCAGTTGGAAGAATGTCTCAAGTGGGGTACCACATGGCTCTGTCCTGGGCCCTGTATTGTTCAAAATCTTTATCAACGATTTAGATGAAGGAATTGAGGGGAAACTGATTAAATTTGCTGATGACACAAAGCTAGGAGGGATAGCTAATACTAGAGAAGAGAGAGAGGATTCAAAAAGATATAAATAAACTGTAGCAGTGGGCAGCAACTAACAGAATGGTTTTTAATAGGGAAAAATGCAAAGTACTACATCTGGGCAATAAAAATGAAAAAAGCATATACAGAATGGGAGGAATAGGGCTAAGCAACAGCGCATGTGAAAAAGACTTGGGTATTCTAATAGATCACAGACTGAATATGAGCCAACAGTGTGATGCAGCAGCAAAAAAGGCAAATGCAATTCTAGGATGTATTAACAGAAGCATACAGTCTAGATCACGTGACGTCATTATTTCCCTCTACTCCTCTTTGGTCAGACCTCATCTGGAATATCGTGTCCAGTTTTGGGCACCACATTTTAAAAAAGACATCAACAAACTGGAGCAAGTTCAGAAAAGAGCGACCAGAATGGTGACCGGTCTGCAAACCCTGTCTTATGAGGAAAGGTTGCAGGATTTGGGAATGTTTAGTTTGCAAAAGAGAAGACTGAGAGGAGACTTAATAGCTGTCTACAAATATCTCAAGGGCTGTCACATTGTAGAAGGATCAACTTTATTCTCATTTGCACAAGGAAAGACTAGAAGCAATGGGATGAAACTGAATGGGAGGAGACACAGATTAGATATTAGAAAAAACTTTTTGACAGTTAGAGTGATCAATGAGTGGAACAAGCTGCCACAAGAAGTGGTGAGTTCTCCTTCAATGGAAGTCTTCAAACAGAGGCTGGACAGGCATCTGACTGGGATGATTTAGCGAATCCTGCTTTGAGCAGGGGCTTGGACCAGATGGCCCAGAAGGTCCCTTCCAACTCTACGATTCTATGATTCTATGATTGTCCTGCTGGAAGACCCATGACCTCTGAGGGAGACCCAGCTTTCTCACACTGGGCCCTACATTATGCTGCAAAATTTGTTGGTAGTCTTCAGACTTCATAATGCCATGCACACGGTCAAGCAGTCCAGTGCCAGAGGCAGCAAAGCAACCCCAAAACATCAGGGAACCTCCGCCATGTTTGACTGTAGGGACCGTGTTTTTTTTTCTTTGAATGCCTCTTTTTTTCTCCTGTAAACTCTATGTTGATGCCTTTGCCCAAAAACCTCTACTTTTATCTCATCTGACCGGAGAACATTCTTCCAAAACGTTTTAGGCTTTTTCTGGTAAGTTTTGGCAAACTCCAGCCTGGCTTTTTTATGTCTCGGGGTAAGAAGTGGGGTCTTCCTGGGTCTCCTACCATACAGTCCCTTTTCATTCAGACGCCGATGGATAGTACGGGTTGACACTGTTGTACCCTCGGACTGCAGGGCAGCTTGAACTTGTTTGGATGTTAGTCGAGGTTCTTTATCCAACATCCGCACAATCTTGTGTTGAAATCTCTTGTCAATTTTTCTTTTCCGTCCACATCTAGGGAGGTTAGCCACAGTGCCATGGGCTTTACACTTCTTGATGACACTGCGCACGGTAGACACAGGAACATTCAGGTCTTTGGAGATGGACTTGTAGCCTTGAGATTGCTCATGCTTCCTCACAATTTGGTTTCTCAAGTCCTCAGACAGTTCTTTGGTCTTTCTTTTCTCCATGCTCAATGTGGCACACACAAGGACACAGGACAGAGGTTGAGACAAATTTAATCCATGTCAACTTGCTGCAAGTGTGATTTAGTTATTGCCAACACCTGTTAGGTGCCACAGGTAAGTTACAGGTGCTGTTAATTACACAAATTAGAGAAGCATCACATGATTTTTCGAACAGTGCCAATACTTTTGTCCACCTTCTTTTTTATGTTTGGTGTGGAATTATATCCAATTTGGCTTTAGGACAATTCTTTTTGTGTTTTTTCATTTAAGACAAATTAAATGAAGATAATGATACCAAAGAATTTGTGTTTGCAATCATTTTTAGGAAGAAACTGAGTATTATCTGACAGAATTGCAGGGGTGTCAATACTTTTGGCCACAACTGTACTTAGCTAAGCTGTCAATCCCAGATCTCTGCCAATTGTAGCATTTTCTCAGTGGTGCACGCTTGCCTTGTTTTCCTGCGCTTTGTTTGTTGGTCTTTTGCTGTCTGACCTTGGACCTCTTCTGACCTTCCATTTGCCTAGGTCCTTTGCTCTGATCTGATACCTTCCTGGTATTCTGCCCTCGGACAGTGACCAGAATGTTTGATAACCCTGCCTCATGGCACATCCATGATAAGTGACTACCATCACACCCACACACTTAATTCAATACCTAAATGAAAATGGTATAGAGAGTCTAAACAACTGTCATAAATAGCCTTAATAATACTCCCATGCAATAGCCACATAATAATGCAATGCATATTCAACCCAAATAATACAGCCATACAGTGTATAAATATTACCTCCACATATTATTCAAAAGATACTGCTATACTGCCATATATAATCCACATAATACTGCCATTCTGTACGCAAATAATTGAAATCTGGAGACAGATGCTGCTTTAAGGTAAAAATTATTAGCTTAATGGAAAAGTTCACGAAGATCCAAGGTCCTAAAGGTTTATATTGTGGGAATTCAGTCCATAGGTGCCCCTAAGGAGATAGCGGCTGCACCCAGGCCATGATTCTTGAGGGGGCCCACATTGCATACAGGTACAATACAATATCCAAATTATTCTACTATGTAGTGCTCATACTGTGATATATTTCCCACACAATACTTCATTAAGTGACTAAATAAAACTGTTATACAGTGTCTAAATAAGTGGCTCACAATACCTAAATAATTCTCCCATTCAGTATCCACATAATATAATCCATATTCCGCCCAAAAAATGTCGCCATGCAGTATTCAAATAATACTACTATATACTGCTCATCCTGCTATACATGTCCCACACAATATATTTCTTCTGCTTATACATTGCATCACGTAGTATGCACATGATATTTATTGCACTTTGTTTCAACTTGAGTTTCGATATACCGTATGTTTGTTTCTGTTAACTGATTTTAAACAGTTATATTTACAATAAAAAATAAAATTCTTGATTTAGTGACTAAATGTTAGTCTCAGTAGCTGAAATACATAGCTTAAATAATACTCCCATACAGTATCCATAAATAATAGTGCCATATAATTCCTAAATATTACCTTAGCATGCTATCCAAATAATACTACCATATTGAGTAGGTGCGGCCATACATTTCCCATAAACTACTGCCATTCAATGCTCAAATACAATACTGCTGTTCCATGCACGAGGCTGTTGAGTTCAGATTAAGAGATCCGCGGTCGGTACATGCATTCTGGTCTGTATTCGATGTAGGAGTCTGACCTTAACTGTCACTAGTTCAGAAGTGGCTAGTTCCTAATCTTATTTAATTCCCACTGGTCCCCTGAGTACTTCCCTTTTTTTTTTTTTTTTTTTAATCCGTCATACAGTTCCAGAGATATGCTCCTTTTTACTTAGTGCTAATTTTTAGTGTCTTTACCAAAGGGGAGTATCTCATAGGATTTTATGGGGGCATGTCTTTAGATTGCTATGCTCGCTTAGTAATGAGCATAAAAATGAGCATTTAGATAAACAATTCCATATATCTGAAACCATATGGCGGATTTAAAAAAAGAAAACCGCGAAATACTCAGGGAGACAGTGGGAAAAAATAATAAATGGCCTGGATCTTGACTTGGTGATTGATTTTCTTTAACTCCTTTCCGACGCTGGACATAATAATACGCCCACATCGGTATCCCTCCCTTTGATGTGGGCTCCGGCGCTGAGCCCATATCTTTCTTGTCACGTGTCAGCTGTTTTGAACAGCTGACATGTGCCTCTAACAGCCGCGGGTGGAATCGCAATCCACCCGCGGCTGTTAATCTGTTAAATACCGCTGTCAATCTGCAGCTTCTTGTCTCCCATGGAGACTATTGAAGCATGCAAAAAAGTTAAAAAAAAAAGCTTTTAAAAATATTACAAAAATTAAAAGTTCAAATCACCCCCTTTTCACCCCATTCAAAATAAAACAATAAAAAATTTCAAACATACACATTTTTAGTATCACTGAGTTCAGAATCGTCCGATCTATCAATATAAAAAAAGAATTAACCTGATCGCTAAACGGCGTAACAAGAAAAAAATTAAAAACTCCAGAATTACATTTTTGGTCACCGCGACATTGCAATAAAATGCAATAACAGGCGATCAAAAGATCGTATCTACACCAAAATAGTATCAATAAAAACGTCAGCTCGGCTCGCAAAAAATAAGTCCTCGCCCAACCCAAAATCACGAAAAATGGAGATGCTACAGGTCTCGGAAAATGGTGCCTTTTTTTTTTTTTTTTACCAAAGTTTGGAATTTTTTTCACCACTTAAATAAAAAAGAACCTGGACATGTTTGGTGTCTGTGAACTCGGAGTGACCTGGAGAATCATAATGACAGGTCAGTTTAAGCATTTAGTAAACATGGTAAACAAAAAATAACCAAAATACCACTGTGGAATTGCACATTTTTGCAAATTCACAGCACTCGGATTTTTTTCCCCGTTTTCCAGTACACGATATGTTAAAACAAATGATACCGTTCAAAAGTACAACTTGTCCCGCAAAAAAACAAGCCCTCACATGGCCATTTTGACCCAAAAAATAAAAAAAGATATGGCTCTGGGAAGAAGGGGAGCAAAAAATGAAACCGCAAAAACGAAAATATCTCTGGTCATGAAGGGGTTAAAGAAGTCGTCCATCGTGGGAACGCCACCGGCACCGGAGGTGAGTATAGGCTTTATTATTTTATGGGACCAAACATTTTGATCAAGAAGAGGTTGTCCTAGTAGTGGACAGTCCCTTTAAGGTAAAAATGTTTGCCTTAATGGTAAAGTCCCTAGTGGTCTATACCAGTGAAGACTTACATGCTGGTGATATAGGCAATGAAGACGCCGAGGAAAAGACTCTTAGGCCTCATACTCACTGGCGATAAAATCGGATGAGTGCAATCCGATTTTAAATCGGATTGCACTCTGACCAATGTTAGTGAATGGGTGACATCTCACTTGCGATTATTTTCTCATCCAAAATCGGTCTGAGAAAAAAAATCGCAGCATGCCGCGATTTGCAGCGATTTTTGCCAATACAAGTCAATGGGTGCGATTAAAAAAAACGCACCAAAAACGGACCATCCGTTTTCCATTCTGTGGTATAGAACACAGTAAATGGTCCTGTAAATGACTGTATAAAAATAGGTGCTGGGAAAAAAAAACGGATCGCAAACGGATGGAAAACGGATGGAAAGATTAAAAATCGCATAGAAAACGCATGACACTGCCATAACACTCCACCCTTTTTTAATCGCCAATGGGTATGAGGCCTTAGACCCTGTATCTTGGGACAGTTAACTGTTTTGCCTTTTAGAGTAATAAAGAATATAAAAAATGTCTTTGTGTAAGAGGAAATATTTGTCTTCCGAGACAAAGAAGGAAGTGGTGTCTGGTCTTATTTTAACCAGATCTTGATAAAAAAAAAAAAATTTGGAATATCATCACCTCATGGTCAGGATCTTCAGACATCAGACTGTGGAGAACATTTATTTTTATACTAGGGGAAAAAAAATAATCATATTTCAGCCCAGACTTGCTCCTTTGTAGCAGGTCTTCCCACAGACTAATGACTTTTTTTTATTGCTTGCCCTTCAACCCAACCTGGTTTTGATCCAGACTCTCCGGAATACTTATCTAAGACGAGTTCCACTCAGAACATTCACGTTGATTCATCATTTGGCCACAATGACCGTATTTCCTGGTAGATGTTCAAACCGTCTTCCAACGAAGGTTCTGTCTGCTATAACAATCTCTCTGGGATCTTCTCTGGGTCATTGTTCTTCAGCACTTTCTCCATATAGACGTCCTGTGGTGAGATCCATGTACACGGGACGCGCGCTGCATCCGACACATGTTATTACCACAGCCCGTACAAGCATCTGGTTGTCTTTCTACTTTATACACCAGGAACTGTGCGTCCATTATGCTGAGCCACAGACCTTACAGACCCCCTGTGGAGCCGGCTCAGGCCTCTCAGTTCTGTATTTCCATAGGGGAACATTATGTTTGGCCGGCGTGCAGTAGGATAGGTGGTAGGTAGATGCAGAGTAACAGTAGGCGTATTGTCAGAAGTGATGGGGAGATGTGAGGAGGTTGGGGAACATTAAGATTACTACAACACACTGTGAAGTAAAGGTTATACAGTGGGGCAAAAAAGTATTTAGTCAGTCAGCAATAGTGCAAGTTCCACCACTTAAAAAGATGAGAGGCGTCTGTAATTTACATCATAGGTAGACCTCAACTATGGGAGACAAACTGAGAAAAAAAAACCCAGAAAATCACATTGTCTGTTTTTTTTTCATTTTATTTGCATATTATGGTGGAAAATAAGTATTTGGTCAGAAACAAGCAATCAAGATTTCTGGCTCTCACAGACCTGTAACTTCTTCTTTAAGAGTCTCCTCTTTCCTCCACTCATTACCTGTAGTAATGGCACCTGTTTAAACTTGTTATCAGTATAAAAAGACACCTGTGCACACCCTCAAACAGTCTGACTCCAAACTCCACTATGGTGAAGACCAAAGAGCTCTCAAAGGACACCAGAAACAAAATTGTAGCCCTGCACCAGGCTGGGAAGACTGAATCTGCAATAGCCAACCAGCTTGGAGTGAAGAAATCAACTGTGGGAGCAATAATTAGAAAATGGAAGACATACAAGACCACTGATAATCTCCCTCGATCTGGTGCTCCACGCAAAATCCCACCCCGTGGGGTCAGAATGATCACAAGAACGGTGAGCAAAAATCCCAGAACCACGCGGGTGGACCTAGTGAATGAACTGCAGAGAGCTGGGACCAATGTAACAAGGCCTACCATAAGTAACACACTACGCCACCATGAACTCAGATCCTGCAGTGCCAGACGTGTCCCACTGCTTAAGCCTGTACATGTCTGGGCCCGTCTGAAGTTTGCTAGAGAGCATTTGGATGATCCAGAGGAGTTTTGGGAGAATGTCCTATGGTCTGATGAAACCAAACTGGAACTGTTTGGTAGAAACACAACTTGTCGTGTTTGGAGGAAAAAGAATACTGAGTTGCATCCATCAAACACCATACCTACTGTAAAGCATGGTGGTGGAAACATCATGCTTTGGGGCTGTTTCTCTGCAAAGGGGCCAGGACGACTGATCCGGGTACATGAAAGAATGAATGGGGCCATGTATCGTGAGATTTTGAGTGCAAACCTCCTTCCATCAGCAAGGGCATTGCAGATGAAACGTGGCTGGGTCTTTCAACATGACAATGATCCAAAGCACACCGCCAGGGCAACGAAGGAGTGGCTTCGTAAGAAGCATTTCAAGGTCCCGGAGTGGCCTAGCCAGTCTCCAGATCTCAACCCTATAGAAAACCTTTGGAGGGAGTTGAAAGTCCGTGTTGCCAAGCAAAAAGCCAAAAACATCACTGCTCTAGAGGAGATCTGCATGGAGGAATGGACCAACATACCAACAACAGTGTGTGGCAACCTTGTGAAGACTTACAGAAAACGTTTGACCTCTGTCATTGCCAACAAAGGATGTATCACAAAGTATTGAGATGAAATTTTGTTTCTGACCAAATACTTATTTTCCACCATAATATGCAAATAAAATGAAAAAAAAACAGACAATGTGATTTTCTGGATTTTTTTTTCTCAGTTTGTCTCCCATAGTTGAGGTCTACCTATGATGTAAATTACAGACGCCTCTCATCTTTTTAAGTGGTGGAACTTGCACTATTGCTGACTGACTAAATACTTTTTTGCCCCACTGTATGTCTGCTCGTCTTCCTAGGTTTTTCCAGAAGAGGAAGTGGATGACAAGTATATCAGGTTTTTATCGTTTTACCAGTACATTCAACAGAAACCCGTACAATTCCATCCCTGACGGACCCCCAAAAATCTAATTATATGTTCAGGTAAATAAAATAATGTAGGTCTTCTGTTATGGCTCTGTGATCCTTTGCGCTGCATGGAAGTGTGACAGTGCACCCATAGTACCTCTACATGCACTTAACTCCATACGAATGCTGTGCCATGTTCCATCCTGCTACTCAACTTTCCTGGACCCAGCGCCATCTGTCTCTTTTCCTTGGCACTCTAGATTTGCATGGCAACCCTGAGGGCACCTCTGACACTATATTCCACTGCCTGAGTAATCAGGTAGTTGGCTTCCACGCTGCTACTGGAGGACAGCCTTTCTGCTTCCTAAAGACTCTGTGACAAACCAAGCTCTGTTATATTGTTGGGTATCTCTGCTACGCCATTGGCCATCTTTGCCTTGCACTTTGTGACTAACACAGATCTACTACATCACTGAGTTAACTCTGCTGCACCACTGATAGTTCTGCATTGGACTCTATGACAAACTCAGCTCTGCTATATTGTTGAGTCAACTCTATCATACTGTTATGAGTTTTACATTTGACTCTGTGACAAACTCAGCTCTGCTGTATTGTTGTGTCACTTGTATCATACAGTCGCGAGTTCTATATTTGACTTTGTGACAAACTCAGCTCTGCTGTATTGTTGTGTCAACTCTACAATACTCTTGCCAGCTCTGCATTGGACTCTGTGACAAACTTAGCTCTGCTGTATTGTTGTGTCAACTCTACAATACTGTTGCTAGTTCTGCATTGGACGCTGTGACAAACTCAGCACTGCTGCATTGCCTGCTAGGTCGCCAGACCAGCTCTGCTTTTCAACATCCTGTACTACTCAGCTCTGCTTCACAGGTTCCTCATCACTGAATCTTTTTGCTTTCTTGTGGGCTACAGCTTTGTTTCATGAGATCCCGTGATTCCCATTTTCTCCTAACAAAGCACCTTCCGTTGTTTCACTGGAGACCTAAACACATCAGATCCATCATTCTTCTAGGAATAGAAAAAAACCCCTTAGACCGTGCCACAAATATTCTGATATTAGAGACATGTGAGGACTTCTTGTGGCACTATATGAGAGTTTTTTTCTATTCTTAGAAGAATCATGGATCTAATCTGTTAGGCTACTTTCACACATCAGTTTTTTGCCGTCAGGCAGGATCCGGCTATTTTTAGAAAAAACGGATCCGGCGTAAATTTTGGAGAACTGTAGAAACGGATCCGTTTTTTTGCCGGATCCATCTAGCAGGTTATATCTGTTTCCTGGGGGCTGGCCAATTGGATCTGATCATGCGTAGACTTAAAAAAACGGATCTGGTGGCTGGATCCATCTTTTTCTAGATCCGGCGCATTCCGGCGCTCATAGTCTATCATTATGGCAAAAAGCCGGAAGCGTCGGATCCGGCGCTTCCAGCTTTTTCGCCGGAGACAAAAAACGTTACAGTAGCCGTTTTTTCCAGACGCCGGAATGAGACAAGTAGCCGGATCCGGCAAAAAACGGATGAACCGCAATGCCATCCGGCGCTAATACAAGTCAATGGGGAAAAACTGGATCCGGCATTGCATTTCGCCGGATCTGGTTTTACAAAAAAAAGCCGGATCTCGCCTGACGGTGCAAAACGGATGTGTGAAAGAGGCCTTAGGTCTCCAGTCACGGAAATCATGAGAATCATAGGGGGTCTTAAAATAGAATTTTGCTCTCCAAATAATACCGCCATATAGTACCCAGCTCTCAGACATGCTATCATTAAGTGCCTAAAGAAAACTTTCACTTAGTGTCAGAATATTTTGCCTTTAGATAAAAATAATTGGGTTAAAAGGTAAAGTTCCTGGTGGTCCGGGGCGGTGACACTTTACGTACTGAGAATACAGCCCATTGTGACCCGTAATAAAACCGGGGGGTGGACAATGGCCCTGTTTTCCAACCCCCAACCACCCCCGAGTCTTTGCATTTGTATTTATGCACATCATAATGTGTTTACGCTCAGTTGAGCGCTGACCAACGTCTCGTATAATAAGTGAAGGATGAAAGACCCACAATCCTGAAATAACAGGGCATGGTTTGGTATAATATTCACTGCAGTACGGTTTTATGTTGTGTTTAATCCCGATCCTGTTTTGTTAACGTCTCCTCTCTCCAGTATCACATGTGGTTCTGTTTATGCATCAAAGTTATGATATTGGCTTGACATCCGAGCGCCTGGGGCTGGAGCGAGCCGTCCGGCTTTTTTCTAATTGGACTACGGCATTCTTTCTAACAAAACGCTCAAGTCTAGTGTAAACCGGATGGCGGTATAGCAGATGTCTATACAAAATGTGTGTGAGTCTAATCAAGGACAACATATGTCAATAATGGGCAAGTTTATGGGGTGGCCAACAGGGAATCACCGAAAGGACTTCAGGAGTAAAATAAAGCCACCTGCTACGGTATTAGTGAGCGGGGTATGGTAGCATTAGTTTTGCAATGAATAGTAGTATGATGTAGGAACTATAGTGAGCTCTCTAAGACAATATTATTTTGGTGTTGCCCATTATCTGAGCACAACGTGGTATAATTATGTGAGCTGTATATAGAAGCATTATCTTGGTACAATATGGCTAAATCATGTGGGCTCTGTAAGGGATCATTATCTGGATAGTACATGTCATTTGGAAACTATACGGTGATATTATCTCAGCTGAATATGACAGTATTATCTTGATACTATGTGGCAGTATTTTGTGGGCTCTATTAGACTTTATTTGGGCATCAAGTGGTGGTATCATGTATGCAGTATATGGCAGTATTATCTTGGAACCATGTGGCAGTATTTTTGGGGCGCTATAATCCAAAATTATTTTGATATTGCACATTACTTGGACACCATGTGGTAGTAACATGTATGCACTATATGGCAGTATTATCTTGATACTATGTGACAGTATTTTTGGACTCTATAAGGGAGCATTATTTGGATATCGCACATTATTTGGACACCATGTGGTGGTATGATGTGTGTGATATACAGTATGTCAATATTATTTTTGTTTTAAAATGGGGTATTATTTGGATACTGCAATTTATTTTGACAGTATATTGGCAGTATCATGTGGTTCTTGTATTGCATTATTATCTTGGTATTGTATATTGGTGTTATGTGTGCTCTATAAGTTAGTATTATTTGGCCACTCCACAATATTTGCCGCTATAAGGCGGTATTATGTGGGTATTATAACAGAATACTATTTGACTATTTGAATAGTGTACAATATTTGGATACTATCTGGTGGTATTATGCGGACTGTTTATGGCAGTATTATCTTAGTACTATATGGCCTTATTAAGTGGGCTTATAAGGGAGTATTATCTAGGCAGTGCACATTATTTGGACTCTATGTGGTAGTATTATGCATACATATATTACAGTATTATCTTGGTACTATATGGCAGTATGTTGCTCATTAACCGGGCTCTATTTAGTGGTATTATATTGGTCAGTATGGCAGTATTGTCTTGGTACTATGTGATGAGATTATTTGGGCTCTATAATGGCATGTTATTTGGATGCAGCTTTTTATTTGAGCACTATATGATAATAATATTTTGACACTATATGGCAGAGTGGAAGTAGCAAGGTTCATAGGAGCAGGGATTATACTGGGAGTTCCCACAGCTTTTCTCCATTCCGGCTCAATGACAGCAGGGGATAATAGATTCCTCTGTATCTTTAAAAAAAAAAAAAAACCACAATGGAAAATGCATTTTTTAAAAACCACAAGAATAAGAACCAAAAGTGTTAAATATGTGTGTATGTCTTGTAAACGTGGTCTCTCGCACATTTCATGGACCATGGAGGAGGACACAGCTGTGTTTATTTCCAAGGTCGTCTCGAGCATTCAGTACCGAAGACAAGCCGCCTGCACTGGATACATGAAGTCAGCAGTGTGCACACAGCAAGAGCTGAACTCAGAATTTTCTCTTTCGGTGCTCCCAGATATGTGCCACAGCAAATTCTTGTGAGGTCACCGTGCCACTTACAAATTAACGACTCCTTTTATACTACCTAGGGCAGTGATGGAAAACTTTTTAGAGGCCGAGTGCCCAAAACTGGAACCCAAAACCCACTTATTTATCGCAAAGTTATAAGTTAACTAATAAGTTTTTATCGCACATGGCAACTTAACCTGAAAACTGAGGTTTTAGTTTAGAAAAAACAACTCACACAGAGAGCAGGCAGGGGGTAGGAGAGAGCAGGCAGAGGCAGCAGGGGGCAGCAGAGAGCAGGCAGGGGGTAGCAGAGTGCAGGGTGGAGTGTTGTGAATGGGTCACCGAGGAGGATGGCGGGAACAGGCTAAGCCACCAGAGAGGTTGGTAACTAAGCGGATTGCAGACCCCGATCCTATCAACACAACTAGCAGTAGCCGTGGAGTGTACCTACGATGCCCAAGACGCTTTGTCACAGCCGGAGAACTAACTAAGCCTAAAGACAGAAAGGTGAAATCTAAACTGCCCTGGAGTAGATCCCCAAAGGAATAGACAGCCCCCAAACATATATTGTCGGTGAGACAAGATGAGACACAAACACAGGCAGAGAATAGACTGAGCAAACGGTGGGGCCCAAGCTGTCTAGACAGGACAGGACAGAAAAGATACTGTCTGCAATCACGCACAAAACCATAAAAAAGTCCAACACTTCTGATATACAAAAAACCTGAGGCCACACGACCTCACCCCCGCTAGATCAGCACTCTGGTATAACCTGGAAGCAAAGCAAAAAGATACTAACATAACAGGGGACTGAACAAGCTGTAACATATGAAGCAGGGCCCAGCACTGCCCTCAGCAGGGAGTACACTGAACCCTAGCAACGAAGCAGAAAGCAAAAAAAGGCACAACCAGATTAGATGCAAAGGATTAGCAAAAGAATCACTTAACTGAACCATGCAGATAAGGCAGGGGACAAAAGAACTCCAAATGCACAAGGAGGAAATCACCAGCAACCTCCAAGAGCAGCCCACTCAATTATATGCTCCCAGCCAGTAATCCCAGGTTCCCAATTATCATTGTTAGGTGGGTAACTTCCGTCCACTAATCTCAGTAACCACCAGAGGGAGCAGAGGGAGCTTCAGCTCAGAACTCCGAGCAAGGGAATTCACAACAGTACCCCCCCTTGTGGGGGGGGTCACCGAACCCTCATCCACGCCACCAGGCCAATCAGGATGGGCCCGGTGAAAGGCACAAATCAATCTCTTGGCATGGATGTCAGAAGTAGAGACCCAAGAATTATCCTCCTGGCCATAACCCTTCCACTTGATCAAGTACTGAAGTCTCTGTCTAGCCAGACGAGAATCCAATATCTTCTCTACCCAGGGCCGTATTTGCTACTAGGCACCCACGGGCATGTGCCTAGGGCGGGACGATGCGGTGGGGCGGCACCTGGGCAAAGGTTTTTTTTTAATGGAAGTTCAAGTCCGGGTTGGATCCTCCCCTCTGCTCCCCTCTCCTCTCCTCCCCTCTCCTCCCCTCTTGAAGACATCATACTCACCTCCAGCGGTGCCTGCGGCTCCGAAGGTTTCCGGCATTCTTTCTGTGTCACAAACTGTGTGTGTGTGAGCGACCACGTGATACCACTCATTACAGTAATGAATATGGATGCCACTCCTCTCCCATAGGCGTGGCATCCATATTCATGGGCCTTAATGAGCGGTATCACGTGACCGCTCACACACACAGCCTGTGACACAGGAAGAATGCCAGCGCCTGGAGCGGTAAACATACAGGCACCGCGCAAGGTGAGCCCTCAGCCCAGCCATGCATACAGGGAGGGGGAGATGAGTATGAGCCCGGGGGGGATGATTATGAGCCCGGGGGGGAGAGGTGAGTATGAGTGGGGGAATGGGAGATGAGTATGAGCCCAGAGGGGAGGGGGGAGATGAGTATGAGCCTGGGGGGGATGAATATGAGCGGGGGGAGATGAGTATGAGCCCAGACGAGAGGGGGAGATGAGTATGAGCCCAGGGGAAAGATGAGTATGAACCTGGGGGGAGATGAGTATGAGGGGGGGGGGAGGGGATGAGAATGAGCCCAGCAGGGAGGGAGGGAGGGGGGAGATGAGAATGAGCCCAGCGGGGAGGGAGGGGGCAGATGAGAATGAACCCAGCGGGGATGGAGGGGGGAGATGAGAATGAGCCCAGTGGGGAGGGAGGAGGGAGATGAGAATGAGCCCAGCGGGGAGGGAGGGGGCAGATGAGAATGATCCCAACAGGGATGGAGGAGGGAGATGAGAATGAGCCCAGCGGGGAGGGAGGAGGAAGATGAGAATGAGTCCAGTGGGGAGGGAGGAGGGAGACGAGAATGAGCCCAGCGCGGAGGGGGGAGATGAGAATGAGCCTGGGGGGGATGAATATGAGCTGGGGAGATGAGTATGATCCCAGAGGAGAGGGAGGGGGGAGATGAGTATGAGCTCGGGGGGGGAGATGAGTTTGCGCTGGGGGGATGGGAGATGAGTATGAGCCCCAGGGGGAAGATGAGTATGAGCCCAGAGGGGAGGGAGGGGGAAGATGAGTATGAGCCTGGGGGGAATGAATATGAGCGGGGGAGGGGATGAGTATGAGCCCAGCAGGGAGGGAGGGGGGAGATGAGAATGAGCCCAGCGGGGAGGGGGGAGGGAGATGAGAATGAGCCCAGCGGGAAGGGAGGGGGGAGATGACCATGAGCCTGGGGGTGAGGGAGGAGGGAGATGAGAATGAGCCCAGTGGGGAAGGAGGAGGGAGATGAGAATGAGCCCAGCGGGGAGGGAGGGGGGGAGATGAGAATGAGCCCAGCGGGGAGGGAGGAGGGAGATGAGAATGAGCCCAGCGGGGAGGGAGGAGGGAGATGAGAATGAGCCCAGCGGGGAGAGAGGGGGGAGATGAGAATGAGCCCAGAGGGGAGAGAGGGGGGAGATGAGAATGAGCCCAGAGGGGAGGGAGGAGGGAGATGAGAATGAGCCCAGCATGGAGGGAGGAGGGAGATGAGAATGAGCCCAGTGGGGAGGGAGGAGGGAGATGAGAATGAGCCCAGTGGGGAGGGAGGGGGGAGATGAGAATGAGCCCAGTGGGGAGGGAGGGGGCAGATGAGAATGAACCCAGCGGGGATGGAGGGGGGGAGATGAGAATGAGCCCAGTGGGGAGGGAGGAGGGAGATGAGAATGAGCCCAGCGGGGAGGGAGGGGGCAGATGAGAATGATCCCAACAGGGATGGAGGAGGGAGATGAGAATGAGCCCAACGGGGAAGGAGGAGGAAGATGAGAATGAGTCCAGTGGGGAGGGAGGAGGGAGACGAGAATGAGCCCAGCGCGGAGGGGGGAGATGAGAATGAGCCTGGGGGGGATGAATATGAGCGGGGGAGATGAGTATGATCCCAGAGGGGAGGGAGGGGGGAGATGAGTATGAGCCCGAGGGGGGGAGATGAGTATGAGCTCGGGGGGGGAAGATGAGTTTGCGCTGGGGGATGGGAGATGAGTATGAGCCCCAGGGGGAAGATGAGTATGAGCCCAGAGGGGAGGGAGGGGGAAGATGAGTATGAGCCTGGGGGGAATGAATATGAGCGGGGTAGGGGATGAGTATGAGCCCAGCAGGGAGGAAGGGGGGAGATGAGAATGAGCCCAGCGGGGAGGGAGGAGGGAGATGAGAATGAGCCCAGCGGGAAGGGAGGGGGGAGATGACCATGAGCCTGGGGGTGAGGGAGGAGGGAGATGAGAATGAGCCCAGTGGGGAGGGAGGAGGGAGATGAGAATGAGCCCAGCGGGGAGGGAGGGGGGGAGATGAGAATGAGCCCAGCGGGGAGGGAGGGGGGGAGATGAGAATGAGCCCAGCGGGGAGGGAGGAGGGAGATGAGAATGAGCCCAGCGGGGAGGGAGGAGGGAGATGAGAATGAGCCCAGCGGGGAGAGAGGGGGGAGATGAGAATGAGCCCAGAGGGGAGAGAGGGGGGAGATGAGAATGAGCCCAGAGGGGAGGGAGGAGGGAGATGAGAATGAGCCCAGCATGGAGGGAGGAGGGAGATGAGAATGAGCCCAGCGGGGAGGGAGGAGGGAGATGAGAATGAGCCCAGTGGGGAGGGAGGGGGGAGATGAGAATGAGCCCAGTGGGGAGGGAGGAGGGAGATGAGAATGAGCCCAGCAGGGAGGGAGGAGGGAGATGAGAATGAGCCCAGCGGGGAGGGTGGGGGGAGGTGAGAATGAGCCCATTGGGGAGGGAGGGGGGAGATGAGAATGAGCCCAGTGGGGAGGGAGGGGGGAGATGAGAATGAGCCCAGCGGGGAGGGTGGGGGGAGGTGAGAATGAGCCCAGTGGGGAGGGAGGGGGGAGATGAGAATGAGCCCAGCAGGGAGGGAGGGGGGAGATGAGTATGAGCCTGGGGGGAGATGAGTATGAGCGGGGAGGGGATGAGTATGAGCCCAGCAGGGAGGGAGGGGGGAGATGAGAATGAGCCCAGCGGGGAGGGAGGGGGGAGATGTGAATGAGCCCATCGGGGATATGGCTGCACTGAAGAGATGGCTGCACTGAGGAGATGGGTGCACTAAGGAGATGAGTGCACTGGGGAGATGGGTGCACTGTGGAGACAGGTGCACTGTGGAGACGGCTCCACTGTGGAGACGGCTCCACTGTGGAGACGGCTGCAGTGTGGAGACGGCTGCACTAGGGTGATGGGTGCACTGAGGAGATGGCTGCACTGGGGACACGGGTGCACTGAGAAGACGGCTGCACTAGGGAGATGGGTGCACTGAGGAGTCAGCTGCACTGTGGAGAGGGCTGCATGGTGGAGACGTTGCACTGGGGAGATGGCTGCACCGGGGAAACGGGTGCACTGTGGAGACGGGTGCACTGGGGAGACGGGTGCACTGAGGAGATGGCTGCACTAGGGAGATGGCTGCACTGGGGAGATGGCTGCACTGGGGAGATGGCTGCACTGGGGAGACGGCTGCACTGGGGAGACGGCTGCACTGGGGAGATGGCTGCACTGGGGAGGCGGCTGCACTGGGGAGACGGCTGTACTGGGGAGATGGCTGCACTAGGGAGATGGCTGCACTGGGGAGACGGCTGCACTGGGGAGACGGCTGCACTGGGGTGATGGCTGCACTAGGGAGAAAGGCTACTTTAACATCAGCGATTTTTGCCAAAGTGTCTGCATTAGTCGTACTCACCAATGGGGAAGGCAGCACTAAAAGTGCCTAGGGCAGCATAAACTCTAAATACGGCCCTGTCTCTACCCCATACTCCAAATTAGCCTTAACCAGTACAGGGTCAGGGGGCACTGCCATGGGAACGACTGGCTCCACAAACCTTTTCAACAAAGATTTATGAAAAACGTTATGAATCTTAATCGTAACTGGAAGAGCCAAACGGAAAGTAACGGGGTTAAGGTCCAATAAACCTTGGCTTGAACTTTGGAGATGCAACCTTCATGGGAATATTTTTTGAGGACAACCAAACCAAATCACCCACTTTACACCAGGGACCAATGGTCCTATACCAGTTGGAAAACCGTTGGGCTTTTTCCTGAGAGTGGGACAACTTATCCACTGCTTGGTCCCAAATCTGCTGCATTCTCCCTACCACAGAAACCACACCTGGGCAGGCAGAAGCTTCTACCTGCACCGAAGAAAATTGAGGCTGAAACCCAAAGTTACAAAAGAAAGGAGACATCAAAGTGGCAGAGCTAGTCCTATTGTTTAGCGTGAATTCGGCCAAGAGCAAAAACGAGACCCAATCATCCTGATCAGCAGATATGAAACATCTTAAATAGGACTCCAACGTCTGGTTTGTTCTCTCAGTCTGCCCATTGGTCTGAGGATGAAATGCAGAGGAGAAAGACAACTGAATTCCCAGTTTGGAACAAAAAGCCCTCCAAAATCTGGAAGCAAACTGGACCCCTCTGTCCGACACAATGTTCTCAGGAATCCCGTGCAAACAAACCACTTGTTGTAAAAACAAGGGCACCAACCTCCAAGAGCAGCCAGCTCAATTATATGCTCCCAGCCAGTAATCCCAGGTTCCCAATTATCGTCATCAGGTGGGTAACTTCCATCAACCTGTCCAGCTCCACTACTCTCTGTAACCAAATAAAGTCCGTGGAGCCTCATTTATGAGTCTCAAACACGGGACTAGCCAGATCTTCCTCCAGGGAAGGACCCAGTCAAGGGATGGCTCCTTTCGGAAACCACCATTACCACCATATTAAGTTGCCCTTTAAGTCAATATCCAGCTCGTTACGAGTTTACAGATATGACAAGGGAAATACCAAGGCCAGGTATCCAACCACAGACAGCTGTTTCAGGGTGTTGCCCCTCATCACTGTGGACTAGGATTCTGGCTAGGTGGGAGCAATGCCAAGTAGACCAACATCACGAAACAATCACTGACCTCAGGAAGACCAGTCAAAGAAAACACTGCGGCAGCCAGCAAAGGTGCTCAATCAGTGAAATCCTAGGTGCAATGCTCCCTGGGAAATACGAATATGCAAATAAAGTCAGTGGAGCCTCATTTAAGAGTCTCAAACATGGGACTACAGGCTAAAGAGAGCAGACGGAGGCATCAAAGAGCAAATTTATTAAGAAAAGTAAAACTGAAATATCACATGGTCATAAGTATTCAGACCCTTTGCTCAGACTCATATTTAAGTCATATGCTGTCCATTTCCTTGTCATTCCCCTTGAGATGGTTCTACTCCTTCATTGGAGTCCAGCTGTGCTTAATTAAACTGATAGGAATTGATTTGTAAAGTCTTCCTAGACCTGGCCGTCCAGCCAAACTGAGCAATCGTGGGAGAAGAGCCTTGGTGAGAGAGGTAAAGGAGAACCCCAAGATCACTGTGGCTGAGCTCCACAGATGCAGTAGGGAGATGGGAGAAAGTTCCACAAAGTCAACTATCACTACAGCCCTCCACCAGTCGTGTCTTTATAGCAGAGTGGCCCGACGGAAGTCTCTCCTCAGTGCCAGACATATGAAAGCCAGAATATTTACTAAAAAACACACAAAGGACTCCCAGACTATGAGAAATAAGATTCTCTGGTCTGATGAGATGAAGATAGAATATTTTGGTGATAATTCTAAGCGGTATGTGTGGAGAAAATCAGGCACTGCTCATCATCTGCCCAATACAATCCCAACAGTGAAACATGTCGGCATTTAGTATGATAGTAGCATTATGTAGGGGCATAGACTCTGATTCCAGCGATGTATCCCTTAGTTTACTGCTTGCAGCAATTGTGATAAGTCACAGTTTTCTCTGCTGCAGATCTAGAAGAGATCGGGATGCTGAGTCTTGTATAACCCCGCCCTGTATAATGCTGCCCTGTATAATCCCGCCCTGTATAAGCCCGCCAACACCTTCTTGCGTACATGGTATAATGAGGGCGTGGTTGGACCTGGAGGCACGAGACACCTAGTCCTGTAGTGATATGCACAGGTAAGATCCCATCCAGGTACTATAGAGATTTTCCTCATTCTGGTGCGGATGCAACAAAACATTGAGAATTCTGGAAACTTAGACACATACATAGGAGTTTCACGATTAATTATTACTGGTAGATTTCCTCCCCTACATCCATCCCATATCTTTTCTCTCCTCTCAGAACTTCTGTTTTCTGAGAGGATTTTAAAAGTGAAAGCAGGACTAAACAATCCAAGTAAAAGTTGGAGACGCCTGGATCTGAAGAGCTGGAGTTTTGTTACACTGGCGCCCGAGACCAATTCTTAAATCTTTCCAACAACTTAATTTATACAAATGTCTATCAGAAAATCTCCAGTCCAAGGCCTGGTTTTCGTTGCTGAAGATACCACAGGTCCTATCACAATAACCACAGCTCCCTGTATACAAGAATATAACTACTATAATACTGCTCTTATGTACAAGACTATAACTACTATAATACTGCCCCCTATGTATAAGAATATAACTACTTTAATACTGCTCCCTACATAAAAGACTATAACTACTATAATACTGCTCCATATATGCAAGACTATAACTACTATAATACTGCTCCTATATGCAAGAATATAACTACTATAATACTGCTCCTATGTACAAGAATATAACTACTATAATACTGCCCCCTATGTACAAGAATATAACTACTATAATACTGCCCCTATATGCAAGAATATAACTACTATAATACTGCTCCTATGTACAAGAATATAACTACTATAATACTGCCCCTATGTACAAGAATATAACTACTATAATGCTGACCCCTATGTACAAGACTATAACTACTATAATTCTGCCCCTATGTACAAGAATATAACTACTATAATACTGCTCCCTATATACAAGACTATAACTACTATAATACTGCTCCCTATATACAAGACTATAACTACTACAGTCTGCATTGTGATTGCTATAAGTGTGTGCTAGAAGTGTGAAGATTAATTTAAGAATTAAAACCAGAAGGATGTATACAGACTGTGCCCTGCTACCTGCCACCATCGCACTCTAACAAGCATCTCTATTCTTCCGACAGGTATGTCCATCCACCCAGCTCTCCTGCTCTCCTGCTGTCTGTCTATGAAGGACACACAGTGCATCACCCAGCTTTGCACATAGACTTGCCTCTGCACCTAGCATTCACATGGTATGTCCATCCACCCAGCTCTCCTGCTCTCCTGCTGTCTGTCTATGAAGGACACACAGTGCATCACCCAGCTTTGCACATAGACTTGCCTCTGCACCTAGCATTCACATGGTATGCCTTTCAGCTAACCCCAGCTTACCCCAGTTTTATTTATGACCTTGTTTACTCTGGATTGATCATATACATCTGGTCCACTCTTAATTGTCTGACCAAAATGAGCAGAGACCACTCCTCTCTGCTTCACACCTGACTGCACTTAGTTGTACATATATTGCAGAGCACAAGTCTGTATAGACTTCAGTCTGCATTGTGATTGCTATAAGTGTGTGCTAGAAGTGTGAAGATTAATTTAAGAATTAAAACCAGAATTGAACCAGAAGGGAACTGAAGGTAACTGGACACAGTCACTGTAAACAATGTTTCTGTTTGTTTTCACTTTCACCCCAATAATCCTTCACTTTCTGCTAATTCCCCTAATCCCTACTCCTAGTAAGGAACTGTTCATCTCTTCTTCAATCCTCCCCATCCACCTCACCTCCGCCTCAAAACTGTTCCTTAACATACAATCCTCTGTCTCCAAACACAGACAGCCCCCTCATGCCCTCTCCTGCTCCCACCTGCTAACACTTTCTCTGCTCCTTCTCACTGCTGGCGATATCTCCCCAAATCCTGGTCCTCCTCACCACATTCCCACAGTCATTTCTACCTCTCATCCACACTCTATCACAACCTTCCGTAACCTCTCCAACCTTATACCCATTCACCCAGCCCCTGCTTCCCCAGTCCCACTAACAGGAGCTCTGTGGAACGCTCGCTCTGTCTGCAACAAGCTTTCCTACATCCATGATCTTTTTGTTACTACCAAACTCTCCTTCCTCGCCATCACCGAAACCTGGCTCACCCCTTCTGACACAGCCTCTCCTGCTGCACTTTCGTATGGCGGCTTCCACCTTTCTCACACCCCCCGCCCCAGCAGCAAACATGGTGGAGGAGTTGGTTTTCTCCTGTCAGATACCTGCTCCTTCACCCCAATCCCACTGCCACCCTCTGTTACCCTCCCTTCCTTTGAGGTGCACTCTGTGCGCATCTACTCCCCCTCCAACCTCCAACTGGCTGTCATCTACCGCCCCCCAGGGCCAGCCACCACCTTCTTTGACCACTTCACCACCTGGTTACTTCATTTCCTTTCCGCGGACATCCCTACTATCATCATGGGCGACTTCAACATCCCCATCGACACTTCCCTCTCAGCTGCCACTAAACTTCTATCTCTCACTTCCTCCTTCGGCCTCACTCAATGGTCTTCTACAGCCACCCACAAAGATGGCCACACACTGGACCTCATCTTCACCCGCCTCTGCTCCCTATCTAACCTCTCTAACTCACCTCTTCCTCTCTCTGACCACAACCTGCTCACATTCTCTTCCCTCTTCACTCCATGTCTACAATCCCCACCCCACAAACTTTCACACCCTCGCAGGAATCTTAAACACCTTGACCTACACTCATTCTCTGAATCCCTCCTCCCTCTTACAGATATAAGTTCCTTACACAATGCGGATGACGCTGCCGCTCTATATAACACCACAATAGCTGTAGCTTTGGAATCCGCTGCCCCACTTACACATACCAAAACTCGCAAAATCAACAGACAGCCCTGGCACACCAGCCTGACCAAAGAGCTGAGGCGAGCTTCCAGGGCTGCTGAGCGCAGATGGAAAAGATCCCACTCCAACAAGCACTTCATCGCATTCAAACAGTCCCTCACTACTTTCAAGACCACACTCGCCACAGCTAAACAAACCTACTTCTCATCTCTCATATCCTCCCTGTCTCACAACCCTAAACAGTTATTCAACACCTTCAATTCTCTCCTCCGCCCCCCAGCACCTCCTCCCTCCCCACTCATCTCAGCTGAAGACTTTGCCTCATTTTTCAAGCAGAAAATTGATAACATCAGGGACAGTTTTGGTCAACAACCCCCAGAGCCCTTCCTCCCGACTTCCCAGCCCTCCACCTTCAAAACCAACTTCTCCACCATTACAGAAGATCGACTCTCCACTCTACTCTCAAGATCACATCTCACAACCTGTGCACTCGACCCGATCCCATCCCACTTCATCCCAAACCTCACCACAGTCTTCATCCCAACCCTAACCCATCTCTTCAACCTGTCACTAACAACTGGTGTTTTCCCCTCAAGCTTTAAACATGCCTCCATCACACCTATCCTCAAAAAGCCCTCTCTTGACCCATCCTCTGTATCTAGCTATCGCCCTATATCACTTCTCCCATACGCCTCCAAGCTACTGGAACAACACGTCTACCTTGAACTGTCCTCCCATCTCTCTTCTTGCTCCCTCTTCGACCGCTTACAATCTGGCTTCCGGTCACACCACTCCACTGAAACTGCCCTTACTAAGGTCACCAATGACCTCTTAACTGCCAAGAGCAAGCGACACTACTCTGTCCTCCTCCTCCTGGACCTGTCGGCTGCCTTTGACACAGTGGACCATTCCCTATTATTACAGACCCTCTCATCCCTCGGCATCACAGACTTGGCCCTATCCTGGATCTCATCATACCTAACAGACCGGACATTCAGCGTCTCCCACTCACACACCACCTCCTCACCTCGCCCCCTATCTGTCGGAGTCCCACAAGGTTCAGTCCTTGGGCCCCTGCTGTTCTCTATTTACACCTTTGGCCTGGGACAGCTCATAGAATCTCATGGCTTTCAGTATCATCTTTATGCTGATGACACACAGATCTACATCTCGGGACCAGATATCACCTCCCTACTAACCAGAATCCCTCAATGTCTGTCCACTATTTCATCCTTCTTCTCCACTAGATATCTGAAACTCAACATGGACAAAACAGAATTCATCATCTTTCCCCCATCTCACGTGACCCCCCCTACGAACCTATCAATTACAGTAAGTGACTGCCCACTCTCCCCAGTCCCACAAGCTCGCTGCCTCGGAGTAATCCTTGACGCTGATCTCTCCTTCAAACCACATATCCAAACCCTTTCCACTTCCTGCCGACTTCAACTCAAAAATATTTCACGCATCCGTTCATTCCTCACCCAAGAATCTGCAAAAACCCTAGTCCATGCCCTCATCATCTCTCGCCTTGACTACTGCAACCTCATGCTCTGTGGCCTCCCCTCAAACACTCTCGCACCCCTCCAATCTATTCTAAACTCTGCTGCCCGACTAATCCACCTGTCCCCCCGCTATTCCCCAGCTTCTCCCCTCTGTCAATCCCTTCACTGGCTCCCAATTGCCCAGAGACTCCATTACAAAACCCTAAACATGACATACAAAGCAATCCACAACCTGTCTCCTCCATACATCTGTGACCTCGTCTCCCGGTACTTTCCTGCACGCAACCTCCGATCCTCACAAGATCTCCTTCTTTACTCCCCTCTTATCTCCTCTTCCCACAATCGCATACAAGATTTCTCTCGCGCATCACCCCTACTCTGGAACTCTCTACCACAACATATCAGACTCTCACCTACCATCGAAACCTTCAAAAAGAGCCTGAAGACCCACCTCTTCCGACAAGCCTATAACCTGCAGTAACCACCGATCGACCAAACCGCTGCACGACCAGCTCTACCCTCGCCTACTGTATTATCACCCATCCCTTGAAGATTGTGAGCCCTCGCGGGCAGGGTCCTCTCTCCTCCTGTACCAGTTATGACTTGTATTGTTTAAGATTATTGTACTTGTTTTTATGTATACCCCTCCTCACATGTAAAGCGCCATGGAATAAATGGCGCTATAACAATAAATAATAATAATAATAATAATAATAATAATAATAATAATAACTACTATAATACTGCCCCCTATATACAAGAATATAACTACTATAATACTGCTCCTATGTACAAGAATATAACTACTATAACACTGCCCCTATGTACAAGAATATAACTACTATAATACTGCCCCTATGTACAAGACTATAACTACTATAATACTGCCACTATGTACAAGTATATAACTACTTTAACACTGCTCCTATGTACAAGAATATAACTACAATAATACTGCTCCCTATGTACAAGAATACACATACTTTAATAGTGCTCCCTATGTACAAGAATATACCTACTATAATTCTGCCTCCTATGTACAAGAATATAACTACTATAATACTGCCCCCTATATACAAGAATATAACTACTATAATACTGTTCCCTATGTACAAGAATATAACTACTATAAAACTGCCCCTATGTACAAGAATATACATACTTTAATACTGCTCCCTATGTACAATAATATACCTACTATAATTCTTCCTCCTATATACAAGACTATAACTACTATAATACTGCCAATATGTGCAAGAATATAACTACTATAATACTGCCCCCTATATACAAGAATATAACTACTATAATACTGCTCCCTATGTACAAGAATATAGCTACTATAATACTGCCCCTATATACAAGAATATAACTAGTATAATACTGCCCCTATGTACAAGAATATAACTACTATAATACTGGCTCTATGTACAAGAATATAGCTACTACAGTACTTCTCCCTGTATACAAGAATATAACTACTATAATACTTCTCCTATGTACAAGAATATACCTACTATAATACTGCCCCCTATGTACAAGAATAAAGCTACTATAATACTTCTCCTATGTACAAGAATATAACTGCTATAATACTGCTCCCTATGTACAAGAATATATCTACTATAATACTGCTCCCTATGTACAAGAATATAACTACTATAATACTGCCCTTATGTACAAGAATAAAGCTGCTATAATACTGCTCCAATGTACAAGAATATAACTACTATAATACTGCCCCTATGTACAAGAATATAACTACTATAATACTGCTCCAATGTACAAGAATATAACTACTATAATACTGCCTCTATGTACAAGAATATAACTACTATAATACTGCCCCTATGTACAAGAATATAACTACTATAATACTGCTCCCTATGTACAAGAATATAACAACTATAATTTATAATACTGCCCCCTATGTTCAAGAATATAACTACTATAATACTGCTCCCTATGTACAAGAATATAACTACTATAATACTGCTCCCTATGTACAAGAATATAACTACTATAATACTGCCCCCTATGTACAAGAATATAACTAGTATAATACTGCCCCTATGTACAAGAATATAACTACTATAATACTGCCCCTATGTACAAGAATATAACTACTATAATACTGCCCCTATGTACAAGAATATAACTACTATAATACTGCTCCCTATGTACAAGAATATACCTACTATAATACTGCCCCCTATGTACAAGAATATAACTACTATAATACTGCCCCCTATGTACAAGAATATAACTACTATAATACTGCCCCCTATGTACAAGAATATAACTACTATAATACTGCTCCCTATATACAAGAATATAACTACTATAATACTGCTCCCTATATACAAGAATATAACTACTATAATACTGCTCCCTATGTACAAGAATATAACTACTATAATACTGCCCCCTATGTACAAGAATATAGCTACTATAATACTGCTCCCTATGTACAAGAATATAACTACTATAATACTGCCCCTATGTACAAGAATATAACTACTATAATACTGCCCCTATGTACAAGAATATAACTACTATAATACTGCTCCCTATGTACAAGAATATACCTACTATAATACTGCCCCCTATGTACAAGAATATAACTACTATAATACTGCCCCCTATGTACAAGAATATAACTACTATAATACTGCCCCCTATGTACAAGAATATAACTACTATAATACTGCTCCCTATATACAAGAATATAACTACTATAATACTGCTCCCTATATACAAGAATATAACTAATATAATACTGCTCCCTATGTACAAGAATATAACTACTATAATACTGCCCCCTATGTACAAGAATATAGCTACTATAATACTGCTCCCTATGTACAAGAATATAACTACTATAATACTGCCCCCTATGTACAAGAATATAGCTACTATAATACTGCCCCTATGTACAAGAATATAGCTACTATAATACTCACTAGGTACATATTATAACAGAGAGATGCATTAGTAATATTCATGGCTGGGCAACTTGATGTATCATGCATGACGAAAGTCGTATGTTAGGTAGGGTAGTTCTGCTCTGATTCTTTCTGGTTACTGTGGGAGCAAAACTTTAAAAATGACTGTATAAAATGTATATACGAGACACACAGGAGTGGAAGGATTTCCTGGCGTGAGGTTTACTTCCCTTACTATGAGAGCAGGGGATTTTTTCTTTTCTTTAAATGACTCTGAGCTAATCAAGTGTAGAGTATGGTTGCCCAGATTGGCACGGGCCAGGAGACATTGTAGCCCTGATCCTCAGCTGCAACTCTTTGGTGCCCACTTGGCACTAGGTTTTATTAAAAGCATATAGATATTTTTTCCGGCGCATTTCTACTTTCATTCAAGTACACAGTGTTTTTTCTACTCCATAAATCTGCTTCATTGTCTGCCATTTCATAGCGGGAGAATACACCACAACAATACTTCTCTTTAATTCATTATATTATTTTTTTAAAGAAATTATACAAAAAAAATCTATACAAACTAAGAAAAGAAATACAGGACCCAAAGGAAAATAACAAATACTCAACACAGAAAAGGCTCATTTTTGATTTATTATATAAGGTCATATAGGAACACCTGTGCGGCTATCTTGTCACAATACATTGGAAAGTCCATTGTTAATATTAATAGGAACACGTTAGAGTGCACCTGTCATAGGACAATGTATAACTCATACAAGATTCCCAGTTATACCAGCATGCTCCACAGCACGGTATAAAGGAAAATACACTGCTCAAAAAATAAAGGGAACACTAAAATACCACATCCTAGATATCGCTGAATGAAATATTCCAATTGCAAATCTTTATTCATTACATAGTGGAATTCGTTGAGAACAATAAAACATAAAAATTATCAGTGTAAGCCAATATTAACATCCCATGGAGATCTGTATGTGGAATGATACTCAAAATCAAGGTGAAAAATCAAATTACTGGCTGATCCAACTTCAGTGGAAATGCCTCAAGGCAAGGAAAAGATGCTCAGTAGTGTGTGTGGCCTCCATGTGCCTGTATGACCTCCCTACAATGCCTGGGCATGCTTCTGATGAGACAGAGGATGGTCTCCTGAGAGGTCTCCTCCCAGACCTGGACTAAGGCATCCGCCAACTCCTGAACAGTCTGTGGTGCAACGTGACGTTGGTGGATGGTGCAAGACATGATGTCCCAGATGTGTTCAATCGGATTCATGTCTGGGGAACAGGCGGGCATGTCCATAGCTTCAATGCCTTCATCTTGCAGGAGCTGCTGACACACTCCAGCCACATGAGGTCTGGCATTGTCCTGCATTACGAGGAACCCAGAGCCAATCGCACCAGCATGTGGTCTCACAAGGGGTCTGAGGATCTCATCTTGGTACCTAATGCCAGTCAGGTTACCTCTGGCAAGCACATGGAGGGCTGTGCGGCCCTCCAAATAAATGCCACCCCACACCATTACTGACCCACTGCCAAACCGGTTATTCTGAAGAATGTTGCAGGCAGCAGATCACTCTCTACGGCATCTCCAGACTCTGTCTCATCTGTCACATGTGCTCAGTGTGAACCTGCTTTCATTTGTGAAGAGCACAGGGCGCCAATGGCGAATTTGCCAATCCTGGTGTTCTGTGGCAAATGTCAAGCGTCCTGCACGGTGTTGGGTTGTGAGCACAATCCCATCTGTGGGCGTCGGGCACTCAGACCATCCTCATGGAGTCGGTTTCTAACCGTTCGTGCAGACACATGCACATTTGTGGACTGCTGGAGGTCATTTTGCAGGGCTTTGGCAGTGCTCCTCCTGTTCCTCCTTGCACAAAGGCTGAAGTATCGGTCCTGCTGCTGGGTTGTTGCCCTCCTACGGCTCCTCTACATCTACTGGTGTACTGGCCTGTCTCCTGGGAGCACCTCCAGCCTCTGGACACTACACTGACAGACTCAGCAAACCTTCTTGCCACAGCTCGCATTGATGTGCCATCCTGGATGAGCTGCACTACCTGAGCCACTTGTGTGGGTTGTAGAGTGGGTCTACGTGTGTGTGACGGACTCGGCTTCTGCTGAGCCCATTTTCCTTTTTAGAGTGGACCCTCTGGGCCGTGGCACCCACCCCCCTAGGGCGAGCTGACCTAGTGAGAACCCACCCCCTGTACAGGGAGTGTCAGGGGCAAGACCAAGGGGGTGAGCCACCACGACTGCTGGGACCAGACGGCCGGCTCAGGGGGACACTGTGGGAGTGTCTGACGACCAGGGACAGGCAGGAAACAAGACAAGACAAGAGGTAAGTGCAAGGTATCTTCATTAAGATCTTCAGGATCACATTCAGTGTAAAAACGTGAGACAAGCAAAACGTGCAAAGTGCATGCGTGGGCACACCAAGGTCCATAGCATGGTACATGCCAGGTGGCACACCTAGGTACAGGTAGAGGCACAATGGCATCGGACTCCGGACCGCTGGCAACGATCGACATGATCAAGGCATCAGGCTGCGGACATCAGCTCCGGACATCAGGCCGCAGTCATCCAGCTTACGATCTCTGGCAGCGATCGGCAGGTTCCGGGAATCCGGCAGGCAAACCAGGGTTCAGGCAAGGAGGCACGTCAGATATCCAGGCATGGTGCGTGTTAGGGAGCACGCCAAGGTCCAAGGCTATGTGCGTGTGTAGGGGACACGCCAGGGTTCAAGGCTAGGTGCAAGCCAAGGTGCGTGTGTAGGGGACACGCCAAGGCACAAGACAGAGTGCGTGTTTCAAGACACGCCAAGGCACAAGGTACAAGACAGAGTGTGTGTGTAGAGACACGTCAAGGCACAAGGTAACAAAGCAGAGTCCTGCACGTGCAAAGAGGCACGCCAGGGTCAGGCGAGGCAGAGTCCTGTGCGTGCAGAGAAGCACGCCAGGGTCAGGCAAGGCAGAGTCCTGTGTGTGCAGAGAGGCACGCCAGGGACAGGCGAGGCAGAGTCCTGCGCATGCAGAGAGGCACGCCAGGGACAGGGTTCCAGGACAGGGCTAGGGCCTGTGCGTGCAAGAGGGCACGACAGGGGACATGGCAAAGCCTGCGCGTACTTTTACAGAAGCACGGGGAGGTATGCCATGGGCAGGCGAGGGCCTGCACGTGCTTTAGAGAGCACGCAGAGCACAGTGCGGAAACAGCGTGAAGTGCAAGGGAGCACAGAGGGCACGGCTGGGGCACTGGCTAGCTGATCGGGCTGCGGCACTGACAGACGGGCAAGACTCCAGCGAACCCGACTGAGGCATGGCAGGTGACACAGCTGTCACTGACCAACGAGCACGGCTGAGGCACAAGCAGGCGGGCACGGCTGAGGCACAAACAGGAGGCTAGGAAGGCCAGGCGCATGCAAAGGGCACACGAAGAAACAGAGCAAGGAAGACAAGACGAGAAACAAGGCAGAGCTTAAACAGAGTACAGAACCAGGGACGGAAGCATAAGCAAAAACACGGGATCAGGTCAGAGCAAGAACAGAGCTAGCAGCGGAGTGTAGGCCGAAGCCCAGAGCCGGGCCAAGGGAGAACCTTGGGACTAGCCTAGAAACGTGCAAGAGAGCATAATAGGAAAGAGTCTAGCAGCGGAGCATAGGCCGAAGCCCAGAGCCGGGCCAAGGCAGAGCCTTAGGACTAGACATGGAAAAGAGCAGGAAAGGAAAGAAAGGAGGGATGGTGCGTGTGCCAGGGAGCACTACAGAGCACCATAGGAGAGAGCGAGGCAGAGCAAGCAAAGACAGAGACCATAGGGAGGAACAAGGCAGAGCATAGCGAAGGCAAGACATGGCAAAAAGAGGCAAGGCAGAGAATAACAGAAGGACTACAAGTTCAAGCAGGACAAGGATGAACATGGCACAACGGACAAACATAAGACAAGGCACGGGACAAGAGATGGAGTACAAGCACGGAGCGTGTGCAGAGACGCACGACAGAGCAGAGTGCAACCCCACAGACCAAACAGCCATGCAGAGAAGCAACACAATACTCAGGCCCTGAGCATAGGAAGGGGCGGTCTAATATAGGGCATAGCACCTCCTCTTCCGGGTCAGGACCAGGGGAGAACTTCCTAGTTCAGATGCTCCAGGATCACAGAGTGCAGTCACATGATCAGGGTTTCAGACATGATGAGATGATCACAGAACCAGACAGTGCAGGATCTTAGGAAACGTCACATGATCAAGGTTTCAGGCATGACAAGATGATTGCAGAACCAGACAGTGCAGGATCCTAGGAAAGACACATGATCAGGGTTTCAGACATGACGAGATGATTGCAGAACCAGACAGTGCAGGATCTTAGGAAACGTCACATGATCAAGGTTTCTAGACATGACAAGAAGATCACAGAAGGCAAAGCAGAAACGCAGGCATCTTGCATCTCAGCAGACATGAGGTGAGTGTGCACACTGCTCTAGGGAACAAGCAGGATAGCAGACATGAGATGCGCATGCACACCGCTCCAGGGTCATGAGGCAAAACAGACATGGCGGACATAACAGACATGGCAAGCATGACAGTGTGTCAGGGTCTCCAATACGTGAGAAAACTGTCACCACAGGTACCGGAGACACTGACGTGTGAAACCGGCCTAAGTATGTAACAATACAGACACAGACGGCTATTAAATGAATAAACCGTGTGAGGACATGATGAGAGGAACCTGTTTCTGGTAAAAATTTTTGAATGGGTAACACAGGGATATTTAGGTTAATGCATTGAGGCAGTAGGTCAGTCTGAACAAATTTTGGGGATTGGGGATTAATCGTATTAACCTGGGTAGTGCATTCCAAAGAATTGGCGCAGCATGTGAAAAGTCTTGGAGAGGGGAGTGGGAGGCTCTAATTATTGAGGATGTTAACCTCAGATTATCAGCAGAATGGAGGGCACGGGTAGTGTGGTAGACTGAGACAAGGGAGGAGATGTAGGGTGGTGTGAGCCATGGAGTGTTTTGTGGGTGAGGGTAATAAGTTTGTACTGGATTCTGGAGTGGATGGGTAACCAGTGTAATGACTGGCACAAGGTAGAGGCATTACTGCCCCTATGTACAAGAATATAACTACTGTATTACTGCCCCCTATGTACAAGAATATAACTACTATAATACTGCCACTTACAGTATGTACAAGAATATAGCCACTATAAAACTGCTGCTATGTGCAAGAATCTAACTACAATAATACTGCCCCAATATGCATGAATATAACTACTATAATACTACTCCAATATAGAAGACTATAACCACTATAATACTGATTTGTATGTACAAGAATATAACTACTATAATACTGCCCCATGTACAAAAATATAACTACTACAATACTGCTCCTATATACAAAACTATAACTACTATAATACTGCTTCTATGTACAAGATTATAATTGCTATAATACTGCTCCCTATGTACAAGAATATCACTGCTATAATACTGCTCCTATGTACAAGAATATCACTGCTATAATACTGCCCCTTTGTACAAGAATATATCTGCTATAATACTGCCCCCTATGTACAAGAATATAACTACTATAATACTGCTCTTATGTACAGGAATATAGCTACTATAATACTGCTCCTAGGTACAGGATAATACTGCCACTTACAGTATGTACAAGAATATAGCCACTATAAAACTGCTGCTATGTGCAAGAATCTAACTACAATAATACTGCCCCAATATGCATGAATATAACTACTATAATACTACTCCAATATAGAAGACTATAACCACTATAATACTGATTTGTATGTACAAGAATATAACTACTATAATACTGCCCCATGTACAAAAATATAACTACTACAATACTGCTCCTATATACAAAACTATAACTACTATAATACTGCTTCTATGTACAAGATTATAATTGCTATAATACTGCTCCCTATGTACAAGAATATCACTGCTATAATACTGCTCCTATGTACAAGAATATCACTGCTATAATACTGCCCCTTTGTACAAGAATATATCTGCTATAATACTGCCCCCTATGTACAAGAATATAACTACTATAATACTGCTCTTATGTACAGGAATATAGCTACTATAATACTGCTCCTAGGTACAGGAATATAACTACTATAATACTGCCCCTATATACAGGAATATAACTACTATAATACTGCCCCTTTGTACAAGAATACATCTCCTATAATACTGCCACCTATGTACAAGAATATAACTACTGTACAAGTATAAAATGGCACTGTTATGATACTGATTTTTCTCTGAACTGCTTTTCTATGTATGCTTTACCCAGGAGCTTTCCAGTCCTTGATGTATCTCAGGTGGCCAAGATTTGGTGTCTCCACCAATGCTTGGAATGAAATGGTTCCCCATATTATAACAGAGAGAGCTGCATTAGTAATATTCATGGCTGGGCAGCTTGATGTATCAAGCATGACCAAAGTCCTATGTTAGGTAGGGTAGTTCTGCTCTGATTCTTTGTGGTTACTGTGAGAGCAAAACTTTAAAAATGATTGTAGAAAATGTATATACGAGACACACAGGCTTATTTCTACTCAAATTACTTTTTCAAGTATACAATAGCTACTATAATACTGCTGTGGCGCCCCCAGGAGTATGGTTGCCACAGTGGCATTGCCTACCTCCAGGGAGGGTGATGTCATGCTTGGAAGCAATGAAGGGTCTCTCTAGCAGTTAATCATTTTCATGCAACACAGTTCCCACTCCGGGCCAGCAGAGGGAGCTCTGAACCAGGATTGGGGGAGGAGCGCGCTCTGAAGGCCAGGAGGGGAAATAGTTAGTTAGTGTGAGGAGGGCAATGAGTGTAGACGTGTGGAGAGAAGCTGCAGGTCGAGCTGAGGAAAGAGAGCTCCCTCACAGTGAGAGCGCATGATCTGGAGTCTGGTCTCCACGGCTGTACGGATACTGAAGGTCCTGCAACAGAAACCAGAGGAATAGGAAGCTGTAAATGCTCTATTCCCAACTAAGACTCGGAGGCACAACAGCGACGGGTGAGCCAAGAGAGATAGAGGGCTACAGCTGTCTGCCATACGAGGTAGTTCTAAGAGAAGATAAGAAGGAGGAACTTCAGTGTAACACTGTACTGCATGTACCTCAAGCCAGAGCTAGGAAGGAGACTACACAACCCATCTGATAGAGAGATCCCTGAGTTGCTTCCAGGCTAGCCTGCTCCTGTGCCATCTGTAATCAGGACCCTGGACTGCATTTGCCAAGTAAAGGTAAAGAAACTGCAACCTGTTGTGTCCTTGCCTCCTTCCTGCAACATCCTCAGCACTACTACATCTCTGTGTCAAACACTGCACCCTCTTCATAAGCATTCCGCTACATTGCTCTGGGACCAACAGCCCTACCTGTGGAGGGCTACACCATCATTGCTGCACCACACCATCTGTCCCAGAGGATCTGTCTGCAGCGTCGGCTTAACACCTCCCTTGCCGAACAGCACAGGTGGCGTCACGAATCACTTATAAACTTTAGTCCAACTCAACCCTTTTACATGGGCGCCCAGGGCCACGGACCGGGTCACCGCTGCTAGGACAATCCCCTCTGAGAGACCGGCCCGGTACTGAGTACCCCACAGCCCTGGGAGGGCAACCTATTTTGGCGTCACGAACAGGATTACGGAGCCTGGTATCCCCGGGTCCTGTGTGCCAGAGACTGTTGTGTGCTATAGACTGTGTGCGAAATTGGCGCCATTGCCGCCATTATCCCGCTGATTGACGCGCGCGGGAAGAAAAGGGGCAGGCCTTCGCGGGCAGAGCCTGCCGCAGAGTGCGAAGAAGTGAAGTGACGCGCGGGAAGAGAGGACAGCGCGTGAGAAGGGGAGGAGCTGAGGCCTACAGCCGGTAAGCCGCTCAATCCCGGGGTCTGGCAACCGTTAACTAGGGGGGAAGGAGAATGTCTCAGGCAAGCGCCAATGCGGCGGCGGACGCCCTCGCCAACCCCTCAGCGCCGAAAGCTGCAGTGCCCAACGTGGCTGCGACTCCGGTAGCACCCACCGCAGCGGTCCCCATAATGCCGCTGTCTATGCCCTACATACCGGGAGCGGCCTGGCTACCGCAGTACTCGGGTGAGTCCCATACCCTGAGTGAATTTAAAGAGAGACTGTGCAGTTTGTTTGAGGTGTATCCTCTATCTGAAAGCCAGAAGGTGCACATCCTGATTGGGCAGCTAACAGGTGCAGCACAGAGAGAAGTAAAAGTCTGGCAGGACACTGATAAAGAGACTGTTAAAAAGATCCTGACTAAGCTAAGGAGCACCTTTGACACTCGCACTGCCGCTGAAATAAAGATGAGATTCTTTGGATGCAAACAGAAAGTACAGGACAGTATAAGGGACTATGCTCTTAACCTGCAGGAGGCGCTGCGAGCTGTCAAGCAAATTGATCCTGACAGTGTGAAAGAGGAAGACAAACTGTTAAAAGAGCAGTTCATTGAAGGACTCCTATCCAGTACCCACCGAGCGCAGCTGCGCATCATAACCCTACAAAACCCTGATCTGGACTTTGCTGATTTCAAGGACAGGGCTATTCGGGTACTGCAGGAACCAACTGTCAGCCGTCCATTGCCCCCTAGGCGCCCAGCGATCACCTACCACCAGGAAGCAACATCTTTCCCTTCCATCCCTATGGAGGCTGATGCACAGACTCTGGATAAAGATCCAACAGAAGAGCTACAGTCATGGCCAAAAGTATTGACACCCCTGCAATTGTGTCAGATAATACTCAGTTTCTTCCTGAAAATGATTGCAAACACAAATTCTTTGGTATTATTATCTTCAATTAATTTGTCTTAAATGAAAAAACACAAAAACAATTGTCCTAAAGCCAAATTGGATATAATTCCACACCAAACATAACAAAGAGGGTGGACAAAAGTATTGGCACTGTTCGAAAAATCATGTGATGCTTCTCTAATTTGTGTAATTAACAGCACCTATAACTTACCTGTGGCACCTAACAGGTGTTGGCAATAACTAAATCACACTTGCAGCCAGTTGACATGGATTAAAGTTGACTCAACCTCTGTCCTGTGTCCTTGTGTGTACCACATTGAGCATGGAGAAAAGAAAGAAGACCAAAGAACTGTCTGAGGACTTGAGAAACCAAATTGTGAGGAAGCATGAGCAATCTCAAGGCTACAAGTCCATCTCCAAAGACCTGAATGTTCCTGTGTCTACCGTGTGCAGTGTCATCAAGAAGTTTAAAGCCCATGGCACTGTGGCTAACCTCCCTAGATGTGGCCGGAAAAGAAAAATTGACAAGAGATTTCAACGCAAGATTGTGCGGATGCTGGATAAAGAACTTCCACTAACATCCAAACAAGTTCAAGCTGCCCTCACTCCGAGGGTACAACGGTGTCAACCCGTACTATCCGTCGGCATCTGAATGAAAAGGGACTGTATGGTAGGAGACCCAGGAAGACTCCACTTCTTACCCCGAGACATAAAAAAGCCAGGCTGGAGTTTGCCAAAACTTACCTGAAAAAGCCTAAAACATTTTGGAAGAATGTTCTCTGGTCAGATGAGACAAAAGTAGAGCTTTTAGGGCAAAGGCATCAACATAGAGTTTACAGGAGAAAAAAGAGGCATTCAAAGAAAAGTACACGGTCCCTACAGTCAAACATGGCGGAGGTTCCCTGATGTTTTGGGGTTGCTTTTCTATATCTGGCACTGGACTGCTTGACCGTGTGCATGGCATTATGAAGTCAGAAGACTACCAACAAATTTTGCAGCATAATTTAGGGCCCAGTGTGAGAAAGCTGGGTCTCCCTCAGAGGTCATGGGTCTTCCAGCAGGACAATAACCCAAAACACACTTCAAAAAGCACTAGAAAATGGTTTGAGAGAAAGCACTGGAGACTTCTAAGGTGGCCAGCAATGAGTCCAGACCTGAATCCCATAGAACACCTGTGGAGAAATCTAAAAATGGCAGTTTGGAGAAGGCACCCTTCAAATATCAGGGACCTGGAGTAGTTTGCCAAAGAAGAATGGTCTAAAATTCCAGCAGAGCATTGTAAGAAACTCATTGATCGTTACCGGAAGCGGTTGGTCGCAGTTATTTTGGCTAAAGGTTGTGTAACCAAGTATTAGGTTGAGGGTGCCAATACTTTTGTCCGGCCCATTTTTGGAGTTTTGTGTGAAATGATCAATGTTTTGCTTTTTGCTTCATTCTCTTTTGTGTTTTTTCATTTAAGACAAATTAAATGAAGATAATAATACCAAAGAATTTGTGTTTGCAATCATTTTCAGGAAGAAACTGAATATTATCTGACAGAATTGCAGGGGTGTCAATACTTTTGGCCATAACTGTATGTCTTCAAGTCCAGGAGTTGACCAAAGGTATGGCTGCACTTACTAAAACCGTGCAGCCCTTGCAGGTGTCCTCCAAAGAGAAGATCCAGCTTGCTTCCAGTCCAGAGGATGTCCCGTGGCTCCGGAAGAGGAGAACCCCGCCACTCCGAGGGAGGAACAACGATCGCTATGACCAGCACGGACGTCCCATCTGTCGTCGCTGCCACAAGGTCGGCCATCTTGCAAGATTCTGTCCTTTAAACGAGTAACCCCTGGGGCAGAGGGCCAACCCCCAGGAGTAGGACCACAAGGCCCAAGGAACTGGCGAGCCAAGTATGTTGGAGCGAGACCGGTCCTTCCTGTGGTGATTGACGGCAACCCTATGAACGCTTTGCTGGACACTGGCTCCCAGGTGACCACTATGCCCTATATCCTCTACAAGCGGTATTGGGCTGACTCTGAACTCACCCGTGGCCCAACTGATGAACTGACAGTAGTTGCCAGTAATGGTCAGTCTTTACCACAAGTGGGATGTAAAGAAATTACTGTTAAAGTGGGGAGAGTGGAGTTAAAATCTCAACGTCTGATAGTTGTGGATATTGATCGACGTGAATGTAATCCCATGATGACTCTTGGTACAAATGTAATTAAAAATTGTCTTTCCGAGGTTATTTTCTTGTTGCAACAGGTGGCTGAGACTGCTGGTTCCGGAGAACAATGAGTCCTGCAGAAGGAGATCAAGGCCCTGATGCAAAGACAGCAGGTAGAACTCTATGGTGGAGAAATTGGCAGCGTCAGAGTGAGTGATGCTTTCCCCATTGCAATACCCCCCAGGTGTGAAATGTTGATTTGGTGTCGGGCAGCCATAGGCCTCAGAGGGAAAGATTACCAGGCATTGGTAGAGCCAGTATACTCTGATAGCAGGCCCACTGTCCTGACAGCCAGAGGGGTAGTTGATGTACGGAAGGGGAGAGTACCTGTACGCCTTTTGAATTGTGGGGAGGAGGAGGCCACGATACCTCGGTATGCCACAGTTGCTAAGCTGCTCACTGTCAGTAACAATGCAATGCAGGCAGCAGAGCCCTTGGTCTCATCCGACCAGGTGGAGAACAATGGCTCTGTCAAGCAGCAAGAGGAGTGGTGCCAGCAACTGCAGGTGGGGACTGACTCTACACCTTCATACCAGAAAAATGGGGTTTACAGGGTGATCCAGGAATATGAACGGGTATTCAGTAAGCACCCTCTAGATTTTGGGAAGGCAAAAGGGGTTCAACATCATATCCCCACTGGAGATCATCCACTCATTAAAGAAAGGTCCCGGCCTATACCCCCAACAAAATACCAATGTGCCAAAGGTATGTTGAGAGAGATGAAGGAAGCAGGGGTCATCAGAGACAGTTGTAGCCCCTGGGCAGCCCCAATAGTTTTTGTAAAGAAAAAGGATGGTACCATGAGAATGTGTGTTGATTACAGAAAAATGAACAGCATTACACATAAAGATGCCTACCCATTACCCAGAATTGAAGAGTCATTATCTGCACTTAAAACTGCTAACTACTTTTCCACCTTAGATCTCACTAGTGGGTATTGGCAGGTTCCCGTGGCAGAGGCAGACAAGGAGAAAACAGCATTTACCACCCCAATGGGTCTCTGTGAGTTCAATTATATGCCATTTGGGCTCTGCACCACCCCAGGAACATTTCAACGGCTGATGGAGTGCTGCCTGGGACACATGAACTTTGAGACAGTCCTGTTGTACCTTGATGATGTCATTGTTTTCTCCAAGACTTATGAAGACCATCTGGAGCACCTGGCTGAGGTGTTTGAAGCCTTGTCCAACTTTGAGCTGAAGGTGAAGCCTTCCAAATGCCACCTCCTGAAGCCCATGGTACAGTACCTCGGTCATGTAGTGAGTGCAGAAGGTGTGGCACCAGATCCTGACAAAGTCACAGTCATCCGGGACTGGCCGAAGCCCAGCAACCTCCATGAAGTACACCAATTCCTCGGGTTAGTAGGCTGCTACTGAAGGTTCATCAAAGGCTTCACTGAAATAGCCACTCCTATGCAAAATCTTCTGGTGGGGCAGTCCAAGAAAGCCAAACAGAAGAATTCCACATTTGAATGGACTGAGGAGTTGGAGAGGTCCTTCAGCCAACTGAAGATGGCTCTCACAGGAGAGAAAGTTCTGGCCTACCCAGATTATGACAAACCCTTTGTGTTGTACTGATGCCAGCAACGTGGGACTGGGAGCAGTACTGTCACAGGTACAGAATGGCAAAGAAAGAGTGATCTCCTACGCCAGCAGGAAGCTTCGACCCACTGAAAGGAACCCAGACAACTATAGTTCCTTCAAGCTGGAGTTCCTCGCCATAGTCTGGGCTGTTACTGAAAGATTCAAGCATTACCTAGCTTCAGCCAAGTTTACCATTTTCACAGACAACAACCCGTTGACTCACTTGGACACTGCAAAACTAGGTGCACTGGAGCAGCGATGGATGGCTCTGCTGTCTAACTATGAGTTTACCATCAAGTACCGGGCAGGGCACAAGAATGCCAATGCTGATGCGCTGTCCAGAATGCCTAATCTACCAGATGCAGGAGAAGACCCTGAGGCTCTTGAAGAAATAGAGTTACCTCCCTTCCACCGGCCAATTGCAGCCCAACGTGCTCAAGGAGTGAGAAACAGACGGTCTGGCTTGAAGGAGGTCCCCCTAAATCCATTGCCAAATCACAATTGGGCAGAAACGCAGGATAGTGACCCCACAGTCTGCCTGGTGAAGGAGCTACTGTCACAAGCTGACTCACGCCCAGAGTCAGATGCTCCTGCAGAAACCCAGCATTTGTGGAAGGAAAGAGGTCGCTGTTCATTTATGAAGGAAAGCTGTGTCGGAGGAGTATCAATGCCCGCACTCATGAGCTGGTCTGGCAGGTGATAGTGTAACGTTCAGGAGTAGACAACGTCCAAGAGTGGACCCTCTGGATCGCGGATCTGGAGCCCCTGGGCCGAGCACGCCAGGTGATAACTGACCCCTATACAGGGATCGTTAGGGGCAGGGCCGCAGGGGTCAGACCCACGATAGCCGGGACCAAGAGGGACGGCTCAAGGACAAATAAGGATTCAGACGGGCTGGGATGCAAGGCGGAGACTAGGGAACCTGAGCAGGGGGTACCAGAGGAGGGAGGACACCGAGAGGAGCAGCAGGAGATAGGCACTGTTGGCGAGGGAAGGCAGAAGTGGAGGACCAAAGGCAGGAGAATCAGCGGACGGACAGAAGACGGGGAACCAGTAACACCAGGAACAGGCAAGGGACTATAACACCAGATGCTAGGCAGAAGGTAGCAAGGGCTAAACTAGGAGAAGGCAGGCAGGAGGGATGGCAAGGGATGGACACAGAGACAAGGAAGACAGGGACCAGGAAAAGACTAGGCTAGAGGACTATAGAAGCACTATAGCGGCCAGAAAAGTGCAGGGGAACCACACGATTACCAGGCGTCTTCCCCTTAGGGAAAACACCTGAAATACCTTTAAACCCAGAAGTGGATCACCACGGCCCTGCCCCTCAGCAGCGCCCCCCGCCGTGTGAAGAGAGCGGTCGGGCGCATGCCCGCGGCCTAAGGGAGGCACACGGGAACGCAGCAGAAGAGGAGGGAGGACGGGAGGAAGCCCGGGAGGAGAAGCGCAGGTGAGACGGGGCTGCGGCGGGTGCCGCCGCTGATGGAATATCAGCGGGCACGGCCGCCGATGTTACAGTACCCCCCTCTTTATGTCCCCCCCTCTGAGATTGGCCAAAAATTTTTTCAGAATAAGAGGGGCATTACCATTCTCTCGAGGCTCCCACGACCTCTCCTCGGGCCCAAATCCTTTCCAATCAATAAGAAAAAGTGCCTTTCCCCTGACTCTTTTCATGGCCAAAATGTCCTTTACCTCAAAAACGTCATCTGACCCAATTGGCGAAGGAGAAGCGATGGGAGCAGATTGAAAGTGATTGAGAACCACAGGTTTCAGGAGCGAGACATGGAAGGAGTTAGGGACCCGGAGTGAAACCGGCAACCTCAATTTATACGCCACCTCATTGATGCGTCCAAGTACTTCGAAAGGCCCGATGTATCGGGGACTCAACTTGTAAGAAGGGACCCTCAGGCGGATATGCTTGGTTGAAAGCCAGACTTTGTCACCAGGATGGTATGGGGGAAGGTCCTTCCGTCTTTTATCCGCATGTTTCTTAATCCTGGCACTGGCATTCACGAGGGCCTCCCTGGTCTCCCTCCAGACTTGTGAAAATTTCATGGCGAGAGCATCTGCTGCGGGGACTCCCGACGACGTGGAAAAAGGCAGCGGCACACCAGGGTTCTGACCTGAGACCACAAAAAATGGCGACTTGGCGGTTGATTCACTGGGATGATTATTATGGGCAAATTCAGCCCAAGGTAGGAGTGAGACCCAATTGTCCTGATGGGCATTGGAAAAGAGACGTAAGTAGGTTGTCAAAACTTGATTAATCCGTTCCACTTGACCGTTGGTCTGTGGATGATAAGCGGAGGAGAAATTGAGAGATGTGCCCATAAGCCAACAGAGAGCCCTCCAGAAACGAGAAGTAAACTGGACTCCATGATCAGAAACAATCCGTTGAGGAAGGCCATGCAGCCTGAAGACCTGGTGGATGAAGATCTCGGCCAACCTCGGAGCAGACGGCAACCCGGGCAAGGGTATGAAATGGGCCATCTTGGAGAAGCGATCTGCAACGACTAGGATGGTAGTGCATCCAGCTGAGCGAGGCAGATCTGTCACAAAATCCATTGCGATTTGCCGCCAAGGGGCCTCCGGAGCAGGTAACGGGTGAAGAAGACCAGCAGGCAGGCTTCTCGGTACTTTGTTCTGAGCACAGATCGTGCAAGAGGCTACAAAGTCCATCACGTCCCGGCGAAGGGAGGGCCACCAATAGTAACGAGAGAGAAGCAGGAGGGTCTTCTTGGTCCCAACGTGTCCGGCATCCTTGGAGGAATGCCCCCAGCACAGCACCTCCGGGTGTTTGTTCTGAGGAACGAAGGTTTTGCCTGGCGGAGGAGTAGAGAAACTTAGAGGAGCAACGGGAATAACTTTGGCAGGCTCGATGATATATGATGGACCCTCATCTCCCTCAGGCGACTGCAGAGACCTGGAGAGTGCATCTGCTTTGATGTTCTTATTCCCAGGTCGGAAATGAAGCTTGAAATCAAAATGGGAGAAATATAGGGCCCACCTGGCTTGCCTGGAATTGAGTCTTTGAGCGGACTGTAGATAGGCCAGATTTTTGTGGTCCGTGAAGATAGCAAAAGGGTGCACTGCCCCTTCAAGCAGATACCGCCACTCCTCCAGGGCCATCTTAATGGCCAGCAAATCCCGGTCCCCAATGGAGTAATTACACTCAGCAGGTGAGAAGGATTTAGAAAAAACCCCGCAGGTAACCAGGCGCCCAGATGGTGCCTGCTGGGAAAGGACCTCCCCAGCTCCAGTGGAGGAGGCATCCACCTCTAGGATAAAGGGCCTACTGGCCACCGGGCGATGGAAGATCGGTGCTGATGCAAAGGAGCGTTTCAGGGCAAGGAAGGCGTCCTCGGCCTCGGGAGACCAGCTGTTAGGCTTAGTTCCTTTGCGGGTCAGGACCATGATGGGCTTGGTCACTGTGGAAAAGTGAGGAACAAACTGTCGGTAGTAGTTAGCAAATCTGAGGAAGTGCTGGATGGCTTTTATACCAACTGGACGAGGCCACTTGAGTACCGCAGACAGCTTCTCTGGGTCTATCTTCAAACCAGAATCGGTGATGATATACCCCAAGAAGGGTAACGAAGTTTGCTCAAAGAGACACTTTTCAATTTTTGCGTAGAGATGATTCTCCCGAAGCCGATGCAGGACCATGCGTACACTTCTCCGATGAGAGAATAGATCGGGCGAGAAGATGAGAATATCATCTAAATACACCACCATGCAGGAATACAGTAGATCCCAAAACACCTCGTTAACAAATTCCTGAAACACAGCCGGAGCATTGCAAAGACCAAACGGCATGACTAAATATTCATAATGACCATCACGAGTATTGAAGGCCGTTTTCCACTCGTCCCCTGCACGGATCCGGATTAAATTGTAGGCACCAACTTCGTGAAGATCCGAGCTCCTCTCAGCCAGTCAAAGAGTTCAGGGATAAGCGGAAGTGGATACCGATTCTTAACGGTGATGTTGTTCAGGCCCCGGTAGTCAATACATGGACAAAGTGATCCGTCTTTCCTCCGAACAAAGAAAAAACCCCCACCAGCAGGGGAGGAGGATTTCCGGATGAAACCCTTGGCCAAGTTCTCCTGTATATATTCTGTCATAGCCGTGGTCTCTGTAGGAGATAGTGGATACGTTCTCCCTCTGGGAGGGGTAGCTCCGGGAATCAGGTCGATAGAGCAGTCATAGGCCCGATGCGGTGGTAGGGAATCCGCTTCTTTTTTGCTGAAAACATCGGTGTACGCATGATACGGTACAGGAAGGCCCGGGAGACCGACTGGCCCAGGCAAGGAATGAGGATGGACGATGGCCCGCAGACAGCGTTTATGGCAGGAGTCACCCCAGCGCAGAATCTCCCCAGAGCGCCAGTCAACAACCGGCTCGTGCAGCCTGAGCCAGGGTAATCCAAGGAGAACAGCATGGGATAAACGAGGCAGGACGTAAAAAGCGATCTTCTCGAGATGAAGTGCTCCAATTTGTAGGTCCACTTCGGCAGTCACCATGGTGATGAGCTCAGGCAGTGGTTTACCATCGACACAGGAGATAGCACGCAGGTTTTTTAGGATGACCACTGGAATCTGGAGTTTATCAACCTCTTCTTGGCGAATGAAATTACCAGCCGCACCCGAGTCCACATAAGCCTCCACAGATCCATGCTCCCGACCTGCAATAATCAAAGCTGAAAGGGTAAGGGGCAGAGAGGAATTATGAACACCTAGGGAGGCCTCTCTTACCTGACCTAGGTGGAGGCGTTTCCCGGTTTCTCAGGACAGGTACGCACAAAGTGGTTGGCTCCACCGCAGTACAGACAGAGACCATTCGTCATCCTCTCCCTGCGCAGCTGCTCGGATAACCTGATACAATCTATCTGCATGGGCTCGGGAGTGGCGCTAGCAGAGGGTGCAGAGGACCGGGGAATGGGAGCTTGATACAGCCTAAAGGGCTTTCTCTCCCTAGCAGACTCTCGAGCGCGTTCTTGAAAGCGAAGATCTATACGAGTAGCCAGGGATATGAGGTCCTCCAGGGTGGTGGGGGTGTCTCGCCCGGCCAGCTCGTCCTTGATTTTGCTAGAGAGTCCTCTCCAAAAGGCGCCCACTAATGCCTCGTTATTCCATCCCAGCTCCGAAGACAATGTCCGAAAGCGGATGGCGTACTGTCCTTCAGTAAGGGAACCCTGACAGAGGTTAAAAAGGGCCTCCGTAGTAGAAGCTAGGCGTCCGGGTTCCTCAAAAACCTTACGGAACATCTCCAGAAAACTCTGGATACTGGAAACTACGGGATCATCCTGCTCCCACAAAGGATTTACCCAGGCTAAAGCCTCTCCCTCGAGGTGGGACACTATAAAGGCCACCTTGGCGTGATCTGTGGGGTACTGCTGGGGCAGGAGCTCAAAGTGCAGTCTGCACTGGCTTAAAAAACCCCGACATAACTTGGGATCCCCACAATACCTGGGAGGCTTTCCCAGACGAGGAGGTGGAGACGAAACTGCGTCCCGGGGTTGGGTTGAAGCGGCCGCAGAGGACTGCAAAGCATGCAGTCGATCATCTACGGATGCCATATAACTCAAGATGTGAGATTGAGCGTCGCGCTGCTGTGCGAGCTCCTGCTGGAGGCTGACTAAGAGAGGAGCGTGCCCTGGGTCAGTGGTTTGCAGGGTGGAAAGCCGGGTGTCCATGGATTTCATAAAGGACATAATCCGGGTCTGATTTTCTCGTAAGAAAAGCAGTCCCTTCTGCGTAGCAGCCGCGGTACAGGCGGAGTCCATGGCCTGGTAATACTGTGACGTTCAGTAGTAGACAACATCCAGGAGTGGACCCTCTGGATTGCGGATCTGGAGCCCCTGGGCCGAGCACGCCAGGTGATAACCGACCCCTATACAGGGATCGTTAGGGGCAGGGCCGCAGGGGTCAGACCCGTGACAGCCGGGACCAAGAGGGACGGCTCAAGGACAAATAAGGATGCAGACGGGCTGGGATGCAAGGCGGAGACTAGGGTTCCTGAGCAGGGGGTACCAGAGGAGGGAGGACACCGAGAGGAACAGCAGGAGATAGGCACTGTTGGCGAGGGAAGGCAGAAGTGGAGGACCAGAGGCAGGAGAATCAGCGGACGGACAGAAGACGGGGAACCAGTAACACCAGGAACAGGCAAGGGACTATAACACCAGATGCTAGGCAGAAGTTAGCAAGGGCTAAACTAGGAGAAGGCAGGCAGGAGGGATGGCAAGGGATGGACACAGAGACAAGGAAGACAGGGACCAGGAAAAGACTAGGCTAGAGGACTATAGAAGCACTATAGAGGCCAGAATAGTGCAGGGGAACCACACGATTACCAGGCATCTTCCCCTTAGGGAAGACGCCTGAAATACCTTTAAACCCGGAAGTGGATCACCACGGCCCTGCCCCTCAGTGACGCCCCCCGCCGCGTGAAGAGAGCGGTCGGGCGCGCGCCCGCGGCCTAAGGGAGGCGCACAGGAATGCAGCAGAATGGGAGGGAGGACGGTAGGAAGCCCAGGAGGAGAAGCGCAGGTGAGACGGGGCTGCTGCGGGTGCCGCCGCTGATGGAATATTGGCGGGCACGGCCGCCGATGTTACAGATAGTCCCAAAGAGAGAGGCATCAATGGTCCTGGAAGCATACCACAATGGAGCTGGCCACTTCGGATGGAAGAAGTTGGAAGCATTGCTCCGGGAGAGGTTCTACTGGGCTGGTATGAGGAAAACCATTGAAAAGTGGTGCCGGGAGTGTGGACAATGTAACCTGCGCAGAAAGGATCGAAACAGCCAGAGAGCTCCTCTACAGCCAATAATAACCAAACAGCCACTTGAGTTGGTTGCCCTGGACCATGTGAAGTTGGTCCCAAGCCGTTCGGGCTACATCTATGCTCTTACCATCGTGGACCACTACTCAAGATTCCTGGTAGTTGTGCCTGTTAAAGATCAAACAGCCAGGACAGTGGGTCGCCCCGTCCCAAGGCCGTGGGGTACTCGGTACTGGGCCGGTGTGAGGGGAATGTGTCACAGCAGCGGTGACCCAGTCAGTAGCCCTGGGCGCCCAAATCAATGGTGGTTTGTGATATAGTTTATGTGATAGTTCGTGACGCCACCTGTGGTGTTTGGCAAGCGAGATGTTAAGCCAACGCTGCGTGCAGATCCTCTGGGTCTGATGGTGTGTTGCAGCATAGATGGTGTAGCTCCCCACAGGTGAAGCTGTAACCTCAGGGCAGTGTAATGGCAATAGATGAGGATAGGCGCAGGCGGTGTGAGGAGTGCTGGTACCCAGATGTAGCGGTGCTGATGGTGTTGGAGCACAAATGAATGGAAGATAGCAGGGCTTGCAGTTCCAAAGCTTTACTCACAGTTCATGGTACACACTGGTGCCTGCCTCCGTGCCGTGTCCTCCGGGGCAGAGACTCAATCAACCTCCCGGGCAAGTCAGGATTCTCCTCTCCAACACTCCGCCAACATGTACCTTTCCTGAACGACTCCTCTATTGCGCCTTTTAGTGTGAAGAGCTCCAGTACCGTGGTACTCTGAAGTTCCTCCTGTCAGATGTTCCAAACCACTCTACTCGTATGGCAGACAGCTGTAGCCTTTCTCGGGGACTCCCTTCTCCGGAGTCCTGGCTCTCTATTCAGTTGCTGTTGTGCCCCAATTCTTAGATGGGAGTAGTGCATTTACAGCCTACTACTCCACCGGTGTCTGCTGCAGAACCCTAAGTGTCCATACAACCTCGGGACCGGGCCCCGGCCTTGCACTGAGAACCTATAGGCAGGGTTCCTCTTCCAACCCACAACTCCTCTCTGTTCTCTTACTCCTTCGTTCCGCACTGTTCCTTCTCGCTCTTATGGAAGCTTAGGTTGCAGTTCTGCGTCCTTCTCCTTCTGTTCCTTTCCCGTGCCAGCTGGCTAAGGTCACTGAGGCAGCTGCAGCACTCCTTCCTCCATCCCTTCTTCCAGGGATCCTCATTCCTATATGAGTGACTTCTTACCCGCCTGACCTTCTGCCAGACTGAACCTCCAGACTCCTCTGTAATTATAAACCTTCCAAACCTTTTATATGTCTCAACTCAACCCACCTCCCAGCACATCTCGTGTTACGAAGCAAGGAACCACGAAAGGTGCTCTGCTACCCTCTAAGCATGAAGCCGCAATGTGGTCAGTGCTGAACTATCCTGTGTGTGGGGTGCAGGTGTTGGAGTGTGGAAAGGAGTTCCCAACTTACCTAGTTGGTGGGGCACTACACCTTAGGAGAAGGTGCAGTACCTCTGTGGCGACCGAGCCTCAGGGGCGCCACATAGCCAGAGCCTTTCAACAGCACTTCTGTAGACCACATGGATATCCTGAGCGAGTACTTACAGATCAAGGTCCCGCTTTTGAGGCAGAAGTGTTCCAGGAATTCTGTAACTTGTACAGTTGTAAGAAGATCAGGACAACCCCGTACCATCCACAGACCAATGACATGTGTGAGAAGATGAACCAGGTGGTGATCGACCTGTTGAAGACCTTGCCTTTGGAGGAGAAGAATCTGTGGCCAGAAAAGTTGCCAGATCTGGTAGACCTCTACAACCACATTCCTGTGAATTCCACCAACTGCACTCCAGCCTACCTAATGAGAGCGAGGCCTGTTAAACTGCCTATTGATTTGGATATGGAAGTCCTGACACCTGAGGTGACGTCATCAGATGCTGACTGGGACACAGAGAGGCAGCAACAGTACCGAAGAGTACAAGAGTGTGTGGAAAAGAGTCTAGCTCAGGCAAGACAAAAACAAGAGAGGAATTACAATCAGCATGCCCCTGCAGTTCCCTTGTCACCAAGAGAACAAGTCCTCAAGAGGAAAAGAAGACTGCATAAGCTGGATGACCAATGGGAAGCTGAGCCCTACACCATTCTACCCTCAAACTTTGACAATACCAAGGTGTGCCTTATTAGTAAAGATGGAGGAGAAACCTCAGCAGCAATATCAAGGGATCATTTGAATTTATGCCCTGACCAGCTAAAAGAAAGAATGGAAGAACAGAATGACATCCAACCCGTGGAAGAAGAGAAAGTCAGCACCATACTTGGAGAATTCCCTGCAAATTAGACTAAAGTAAATGATGCTATAGTGGTGCCAGTGTTGACATTTCCCCAACTGGTAGTACAAGCAGAAGTGACTCATGAGAACTCTGAAATTCGGGAAGTTCAGGTAGCAGATGCCATAACAGCAGTGGAGCCAGAGAACCCTCGCCCTGCCAATGGTGAATCTGTCATACCCATGGTGAGACTAAGAGCCAGTAGGAGAATACTACTTAGTTTAACTACACCAGTAGTTAGCTCTAGACAACCAGTAAGATCCCCAGTCACACCAGTGTTGCACAGGTCTACCTGTACTACAAAAGGTATACCGCCCATCAGATATCGTATATACTGTAGCTAAGTTTATGTGAATGTTGAAATTGTGTATATATGTAACTGTTTTCAAGTTTGTGCCTACAGGTAATCTGTAAGAGTTTCCTTTGAATTTGCCAGTTTTGTTTTATGGACTTTGTACCACAGGACTTGTGTGGTCACCAATTTGTACATAGTTCACCATTTGCCCAGGAATGGTCCATGGACATTGATGCTTGGACTTATCATCATAGGACTATTTTTGGAGCTTTTGGTTTTTGTACATTTTTGATTTTTTAAAATCTTGTAACCTTCATACTGTTTACATGTTTATATGTTATTCATGCTTTCTTTTATCAGCCCAGGAGTGCTGACTTGCACTAGGGGGAATGCGGCGCCCCCAGGAGTATGGTCACCACAATGGCATTGCCTTCCTCCAGGGAGGGTGATGTCATGCTTGGAAGCAATGAAGAGTCTCTCTAGCAGTTAATAATTTTCATGCAACACAGTTACCACTCCGGGCCAGCAGAGGGAGCTCTGAACCAGGATTGGGGGAGAAGCGTGCTCTGAAGGCCAGGAGGGGAAATAGTTAGTGTGAGGAGGGCAACGAGTGTAGACGTGTGGAGAGAAGCTGGAGGTTGAGCTGAGGAAAGAGAGCTCCCTCACAATGAGAGCGCATGATCTGGAGTCTGGTCTCCACAGTTGTACGGATACTCAAGGTCCTGCAACAGAAACCAGAGGAATAGGAAGCTGTAAATGCTCTATTCCCAACTAAGACTCGGAGGCACAACAGCGACGGGTGAGCCAAGAGAGATAGAGGGCTACAGCTGTCTGCCATACGAGGTAGTTCTAAGAGAAGATAAGAAGGAGGAACTTCAGTGTAACAAAGTACTGCATGTACCTCAAGCCAGCGCTAAGAAGGAGACTACACAACCCATCTGATAGAGAGATCCCTGAGTTGCTTCCAGGCTAGCCTGCTCCTGTGCCATCTGTAATCAGGACCCTGGACTGCGTTTGTCAAGTAAAGGTAAAGAAACTGCACCCTGTTGTGTCCTTGCCTCCTTCCTGCAACATCCTCAGCACTGCTACATCTCTGTGTCAAACACTGCACCCTTTTCATAAGCATTCCGCTACACTGCCTTGGGACCAACAGCCCTACCCGTGGAGGGCTACACCATCATTGCTGCACCACACCATCTGTTCCAGAGGATCTGTCTGCAGCGTCGGCTGAACACCTCCCTTGCCGAACACCTCAGGTGGCGTCACAAATCACTTATAAACTTTAGTCCAACTCAACCCTTTTACATGGGTGCCCAGGGCCATGGACCGGGTCACCGCTGCTGTGACAATTCACCTCTGAGAGACCGGCCCGGTACCGAGTACCCCACAGCCCTGGGAGGGTGACCCACTGCTCCAATGTGCATGAATATAACTACTATAATACTGCCCAGTATGTACAAGAATATAACTACTATAATACTGCCCCCTACGTACAAGAATATAACTACTATAATACTGCCCCCTATGTACAAGAATATAGCAACTATAATACTGCCCCCTATGTACAAGAATATAACTACTATAATACTGCTCCTATGTACAAGAATATAACTACTATAATACTGCTCCTATGTACAAGAATATAACTACTATAATACTGCCCCTATGTACAAGAATATAACTACTATAATACTGCTCCTATGTACAAGAATATAACATACTATAATACTGCCGCCTATGTACAAGAATATAACTACTATAATACTGCCCCTATGTACAAGAATATAACTACTATAATACTGCCCCTATGTACAAGAATATAACTACTATAGTACTGTTTTCTACATGTATGCCTTATTTTTCTGTGGATCTGCAGCAGTCTGAGTACTGCCCCTTATCAATAATAGGTTTGACATCTTCCATGTAGCTTATGTTGTGTTATCCTGTTCCCCTTCCCTGCTTGCAATGTGTCCTAATCTTATCCCTTGTGACATTCTTATCTTCACTTCCTGTCATCACATTTTTCCTGTGTCCTTGTCCCTGACATAATTTCTCCATAAATCCTGCCCATAGCCGCACGTTTTTCTTGAGAACGCTGGGGTCTTTAAATTAAACAATGCAGCAAGGCATCGCTGGATTGTCTTTACAAGGAGACTTCAATGCCCAAAATTAAGAAGATCTTAATTCTATTGCACTTCCATTCATCTTCCTTCTGACAAAATTACAGGGTGGAAATCACAGCCCTTACAATCCATCTTCTTTGAAAAATTCAAACCTGCAGTGACTTCAAAAAAATGCCACAAAGCCGCTTCTTTTGATATGTACAGTATATGGCGGTAATAAGGCAGTTGTAATGTTAATTATGGCAATCTCATCCCTATGTCATTATCATGAGGTTCCTCTGCGGTCCTGTAACATGAAATTTAAGGGTCAACCAGAAAACAATAGTTGGACTTTGGTCTTTTGGTCAAAGATCTTCCACCTGAAGAAGTTCAGCACCATTTTGTAGCTCTTGTAGACAACCCCATGTATAAGTTATAGAGACTATCTGGATTAATCTTATAAGAGGCTTCATAAACACCCCATACACCTTAGATAGCCATCGTCATGTCTATTAGATATAAGATCCCTAACAAATGATGATGTTGGGCGTCAAGAGGACCCGTACACATTAGATGGTTGACTGATCCTTTAGCTTTGGCCAACAATAGGTTTGCATGGTGGCCTTCAAATATAGACTATAGAAGAATTACTATCCCATATAATACTTGTCTTAAGACAAGAGTGGCACAACTTTGGGAAACTTGACTGCAAAACTGATTCATGTATGACCAGTGGTAAATACATACATTATGTTATACCTGAACATATGTACCAAAGATAAAATATGGCTCTCGGAAGGTCAACATTCCCTTTGGCTGTCCTACTTTAAGAGTTACCAGTTCCTTAGTAGAGTTCCCAACATTTATATATACATTTTTGAAAATCAAAGAGCCATACACCAAAGTTGGTCAAACCTAATTTTTCTCATAAAATTGACTAAAGATCTAATGTATGTTTGGAGAGCATGAGCTTATTCTCTTAACCATACAGCTAAAGCTGGCCAACGCATTAATTGGCTGTCACCTGAAAGTTTATTCGGCTGAGAGCCATCTCAACTGAATCTCCCATACTCTGGAGCTCTCATTCAGCTGAGTGCTCCTGCGTTCTCTGTGAGAATGACACTGACAAGACTGACATGTTGGTTGGCGACTTGTTTCAAGGATAACAATGTGAAATCGGACCTACCTGATCAAAATCATTCCCGACCATCATTTGACCAGCACCCCCATACACATTAGACCATCGGCCATACCAGTGGGTTTGCATGACATAAGTCTAATTTGTATGTCTGGTTTATGTGCACATTTATGGGGAAATTCAATGAGATGGGATGAGACGTTTTTGGCAGACTTGCGTTTGGTCAACAGTTCTCCCATTTGTACGGTCATCTTTAGACTAAGGGCTAATGTACAAGGCCACATTATATATTTACCAGCATGATGATGTAGGCAGAAAATGTTCCAGTTCCACCTGTGAATGCCCCCAACTCCACCCAGGTACCATTCACTTTTAGGTGGGTTTTACATAAACCCCGTCCTCATTTGGCATTCAGGTACAGCCCCCAATTTCCTTGGATGGCATCCAAAATATTGGGACAGCCGGTTGAATATAGGACTGTTGGCTGCCAAAGAGGTGCATGAGGTGTCTCCTTGTACTTTACTTTGATTTCAAAGTCGGAATATGGAAAGTTATCTGTCAGATTATATTTGTTTGTAAAATTTTGGGCTAAAATTTTAACATAAACACTTTCCTGAGGTCTTCTGAGCATTCATGCTACTGGAACACCAATGTATCATGACCTGGCTGCTGTTGGACTTTTGTTAGGTGGGTAGCTGGACAGCCCAGCCTTCTTTAAGTTGGTAGCCGGAGTTGTCAGGCGTGTTACCAGCTTGTCCAATTTTTTGTCATCATCTCACTAATATGTACCTTGACTGGGTCAACAAAGTGGCCTTCCCACCGGGGAGTTTGTGCCATATCAACAGTCAAAGTTAGCAGAAATGTTGCTGGTTTGCTACCATACATTTTTATTTTTGTTAGTGACTGTGACTTTCCAGTCAAAGGATGGTCATAAGTAAGATTCAGTGGCCTTATACTCTGATATGGCCCTGAAGGCTTGTGTAGGTCACCAATCATCTGTGAGCAGGAAGACTAAACATTACTGAGAGGGGACTGAGGAAGGTTCTGTGGAGAAGTTATCAGAGGTGACCACATTGTCCTCATCTATTATCAATATGTGATGTTGAGGACAGAAATGAAACTGGTGGTCTAGAACAATGTAGAGACAATACTGTTAATTAAATGGAACTCAATCATATCTACAACTGTTGCGGACTATGATGTCCGGAAGCCGAGAAGATGCCTGGTTCTCTTTTTTTGGGTAGGTCCCTCTGTTTTCTAGATCTGATCTACAACACTACTATCCTTCCAACTGTCACTGAAATTTTTTCTGTGATGGTTTTTTCGGGCTATGCCCATTCCACATCCACCCACACCCCCATTACCCAACTACTCCGAGCATAGGCTTGGATCCCAGGGTTCCGTCTATTGACCTATCCTTCCGCAATCATGCACAAAATCTATTTTAGAAGCTTCCTGAGAAGTGTTAGCAAAGTTACTATCATGTAAAAATGTTTTGTTTTTTCACCTGGAGAAGACCAGGACTACCATAATTTTAACGGGAAAATACTTTTTGTGCCTTTCCTGCCATGCGCATAGAAAATTTGCTTGGGCTGTATCAAAAAAAAAAATCATGATGGTCCTTGCATATTTGGGACATTTGTTTTTGGGGGATTTAGAGGATGCCCGGAAGATTTTCTAACTCGTCTAGTAGATCTCCATTTTGTACAGTTTTTGGCAAGTGATAGGGGGCAATCTTTACTTTGCAATGGCTCGCTATTATATTCGGTTTTACCCCAATTCCTGGTCTCGCTGCAGATGGAATCACTGAAACTTTCTATTAAGCACCACATCCCGATTTTTGGAGTTGTGAGGGGGCATAATTTGAAGATCCTGGGCCACAATGCATAATCTAACATATGACCAGGGTGCAACCACTAACCTTGCACTTTATAGATGTCAATAACCCTAATTAATTCTCACCTCCACACAAGTCAGAAATAGTCTTTGCGGGCATGAAATACGAGGACAATCTGCTAATTAGAGCAGTCGTCAGAGCTTCATTGCTTTAATACCACCCATGGTAAATGAGCCTTATTAGCCCAGAAGTCACATAGCAGATGTTCCATCACAGTTTAGTGATGACGGCCAAAATACAGTGCTGTCAACATACCACCGACCTCCAGTGAGGGCTGGAAACAAAAAGTAACCCTAGAAATTTTTCTATGAAGGACATACTTTTGCAACTAAATTTTGCATGGATTCAGTGCATCAAAAATAATATAAAATTAAAGAGGACCTGTCTATTGTCATAATTATGTTCTACTGAATCCAGCGTTGTTTTTCTTTTATTCCTACGCCCTTCCATTCCTGAGTTATGACCCCTCTCTTCCTTGTACATAAATCTAGTCATTTTTTTTGCCAAGTGGGCATGGTCATAAACTTTTCCTCTTGATTACCACGCCCAGTTGCCTAAAAAGATTAGTTTTATTTAAAGGGAAGATATCTCAGGAATGGGGAGGCGCAGGAACAAAAGAAAAACATCTCTGAATTCAGGAGAACATATTCAAGGCAAGTGACAAGTCTTCATAAAGCAATTTTGAATAAATCTCGTTCTAAAATCTCCTACCGTTTAGGGTATGCATCTCGTATGCAAACCTATATGTGTCTATGACTATGCAGTGCAAACAAACCCTAAACCAAATATGTGATGCCTTTCTATGACACTTGGATTAAACTACTCTTTTTGTACCCCTATTTTGTTCATAGAGAGACATATAGGCCTGCATAGGAGCTGTACCCACAAAACTATTTGCAAGATTATATTTTATGGTTTTTGAACTGAAGCGATAAAAGAATGGGTTGCAAATGGTTACGCACCCTTTAAGTTCTCTACAGGAGATAATTTTGGGGGTTGAGTTGAGCTATGGTCACATCTGGTTTCCACAACCTCGATTAACCAAAATCGCACCAGTTACCCCAATAAGCATATCTGCATTCTGTAGTGAGAGTGCCCCCATTCCTATCACTGGATCGCTCTGCACGTGGCCATGAGACTCATTATATCCCTGACGTCAGTGTCATTAGTTTTCAGTCCCGTCTGGCTATCTATAGGGAAATGTGGTTGTCAGACGCAGTGCGCTCACATCCTGCCATTGTTAATGGAAGGGCCGGGCTGTCTTCCTAAACCCAAATACAGAGGTCCCATAGATGGGTGTACGGATCGCATCAACAACCCAGGGAGATATCCAGGGCGATGCTGAAAAAATAGTGCATAACGGTATATAGAGGTGTGTGATCATCACTCATCATATAATCACACAAGGATGATAACCCCAGACACAGTCAGTCCTGTATCTAACCCTATAATGAGTCTAACCCTATAATGTGCGATATTGTCTTCTCATATAATGTATCTATGACAATCATTTGTGATACTGTCTGCTGATAACAATGTATCTAATCCTACACATAGTATTACTGTCTGCTGATACCATAGTTCTCAACTGTTCCGGATTCCGCGGGACTGTCCTGATTTGAGTGGGTGGTCCTGCTGTCCTGGCAGGCTAGGGCTTTGTCCCAACTTCTTCTTGCTCTCGCCATGCGATTACTATACTCAGCGTCTTCATTGCATCGCAGCTTCTCTTCCTTAGAGTTTGGGCCAGCATCTCTTCTCTGTCAGTGTTTTGACTGACAGCTCAGCCATCCAATCTGAGACAGGGAGGTGCTGGCTGTCTCCAGGTGTTCATTGTCCCAGGTGATTGCCTGGCTACTTATCTGGGCTGTTAGTCCCAGACCTCGGGCCAGGCGTACATTCATTTTTTGTGTGGAATGTTTCTGTGTGCCTTGTATTCCGTTTGCTGATCTTTTGTTGCCTGACCTTGGACCTCGCTCTGACTATTTAACCCCTTTGCTCTGATCCGATATCCTCCTGGCATTTTGACGTCAGACCGTTACCTGATTACACCTTTGTTTCTTCCTTCTGTTTATGACATACCCTCCTGGCTTTTTTCCTTAGACTCCTTGACTATCCTGACCAACGGCTTGTCGGTGAGAAGTGACACAGTGTAGTCATAGTACATAGTATCATCACATTGTAAAGTATCATTTCTCTTTCTGTACATTGCTCTCCTTTTGTCTTCCCTACTAGATAGTTGGACTCTAGCATAGGATGTCCTCCTATAAATATGCATTACAATAGTGACAAATGGGGATATCTAGAGAGAGCCGCCGTGGAGCGGCGGTGCGAAAAACTTTCCAAATTAGGGTGTCAACCTCCGTTCTCAGGATGAGTGATTTTAATGGCATCTCAGGGATACATAAGCCATCTGGTGTCAATATATAATATATGTTCAAGACTATAAACTGGTATTTATCTGGTTCTGCAGACCAGTACTGTTTATATTTGTTATCTTTCGTACTGCTCTATACATTTAATAGTCTCTGATCCAGTGTTTTCTGTTTTTTTTTTAAATTACTGTACATATGTGCATAATTATATTAAATATGCACATACAACATTCTAATCCAGTATTAATCTGGCCTTGTGCACCTATTTGTCTGTGTATGCGTATGTTGTGGTAATCCAGTATTGTGTGACAATACTAACATTCCCGGTCTGATTGACAGACCTTTTTGGACTCATGACAATATATTTTGTATACATTATCTATAGCCCTATCTATCAGATCCAATTAGTGGTCGACTTTTATTGACAATCTGTTTCTTTATGTTTAGTTCTCTTGCACTGTAGGGAGTTGGGTGTCATTTATCAATTATTAATAAATGATAGCTTCTTAAAGGATTTATGTATGCACTTTTGTTCCCCTGTCTAAATTAAGATTATATATTTGATTCTCTAGACTACTCTGCGTCCTCCTGACTCATTTGGATCTCAACAATCCTCAGCATCTTCCAGATTCCTCTGCATACTCCAGAGTCCTCTGGGCCTTCTTCTGTGTCCTCCAGACTCCCCTTCATCCTTTAGACTCCTTTGTGTCCTACAGATTCATCTGTGTAATTTCTCTCTGTCCTACAGACATCTCTGGCTCACAACACTCTTCTGCGGCCTCCAGACTCTTCTTGCCCTCCAGACTCTTCTGCGACCTCCAGACTCTTCTGCACCTTCCAAACTCCTCTGCGACCTTCAGACTCTGCGTCCTCCAAACTTCTATGCGTCCAGAGTCTTCTGTGTCCTCCAGACTCCTCTTCAACCTCCAGACTCTTCTACGACCTCCAGACTCCTCTGTGTCCTTGGAGTCTTCCAGACTCCTCTGTGACCACCAGACTCCTCTTCGTCTTCCTGGCTCCTCTGCGTCCTCCAGCCTCCTGTAGCAGCTACTTAAATCCCGGAGAGCAAAAGGATCATCAGTCAGAAATCCAATGTCCCAAATTTTTCTCACCATTGAAACTATCCGTTGAGGAAGAGTCGCAATGTCATCATACATATTAGCTTGTAGGCTCAGCCATCTGTAGTCTTATGTGTATGGAGGCTTTTAGATATATGAAGAGCTCTGTGTTATTGTATATGGAATGAGATGAGAACTACCATGAACAAATTAACTCCCCTAGTGTTATAGAGTAGTGTATGGTTGTATTATTTATGCAAATTGTCTCTTCAGAGAGGAAGAGGACTAGAACTCTAGTGCCACCTATTGGAGGTAGCAATCCTAGTGGCACTTTATACAGTAGAATTATCTTTGGAACAGAATTGTCGTATTGTGCGGGCTTTCAAGGGGACCATAGAGCGGTGGTATATATAACAGTATTAACTTGAACTTGTATAGCAGTATTATCTTAGCCTAGTATGGCGGTATTATGTGGATTGAAATAATGGGAGTGGGAAAAAAAAAGACAAATGACTGGTCCTGCTTTGCTCGCCTACTGGGACAGGTTACTACATAGCCACTATTACTATATTAAAGATGTGTCTGACAGGATATCAGGACTCTTCAGACCTACAGATGACTACCCATTCCTGCTACTACATGTGGGGACAAATGACACCGCAAGAAACGACCTGGAAACCATCTGCAGAGACTTTGAAGACTTAGGCAAGAAATTGAAAGAACTGGGAGCGCAGGTGGTCTTCTCTTCCATCCCCCCAGTGGATGGCCATGGAACAAGGAGGTGGAATAAGATTCTGCAGGTGAACAACTGGCTACGTCGATGGTGCCGTCAGCAACGATTTGGATTTCTGGATCACGGAGTGAACTACTTATACGATGGACTACTTGCTAGAGATGGGGTGCACCTTACGAAGACTGGAAAGCATGTATTTGGAAGTCGCCTTGCTACACTTGTAAGGAGAGCTTAAACTAGAACAACATGGGAAGGGAAGCAAAAGACCAGAAAAAGCCATACACCTGACAAATGCTATTGAGAACTCTGCTATTAGAAGTGGAAAGGAAGAACAAAGACGAAAGAATCTAATTAATAAAAATATTGGAGAAAGAGAAACCAATCACAAACTAAAATGTTTCTATACTAATGCACAAAGCATGGGCAACAAACAAGGAGAATTGGAACTACTAACACAGGAAAAGAAATATGATGTCATTGGAATCACTGAAACTTGGTGGGACAATACACATGATTGGAATACAAGACTAGAAGGATACAACTTATTTGCAAGAAACAGACTTGATAAACGAGGAGGGGGTGTCGCATTGTATGTTAGAAACGCGTATATCTGCACAGAGATTGAAGCTTCAGAGACTGGGAGTTCTGTGGAAACTGTTTGGGTAAAGGCCCCGTCTCACTAAGCAATCTCGGTAGCGAGATCGTTGCTGAGTCACAACTTTTGTGACGTAACAGCGATCTCACCAGCGAGATTGCTGTGTGTGACAGCGATCAGCGAGCGGCCCCCCTGCCGGTATCGCTGATCGCTGCAAGAAATCTCTGGACATTTCTTTGGTCGCTGGTCTCCCGCTGGCCAGCACACATCGCTGTGTGTGACAGCGGGAGACCAGCGATCAGGTGTAAAAAATAATAAAAAAAATAAAAAATATAGTTATTCTCACCTTCCGATGTCCCGTTCAGCCATCCCGCCTCTCTCCACGCTCCGGTCCCAGTGATCCTTTGCACGAATGACCGCGAGACTTTGTTATCCCGCGAGACCGTGACATCTCGCGGTCATTCATGCAAAGGATCACTGGGACCGGAGCGTGGAGAGAGGCCGGAAGACTGCGCGGGACATCGGATGGTGAGAATAACTATATTTTTTATTTTGATTCTATTTTTTACAGGATGGCCAGCGATGCCGGGCGCTCGACATCGCTGTGCTGATCGCTGGTGAAGCTGTCTGTGTGACAGCTCACCAGCGATCACATAGCGACTTACTAGCGATCCTGACACCTTGATATCGGTGTCGGGATCGCTGGTAAGTCGCTTAGTGAGACGGGGCCTTAAGAATACAAGGACAGAACAATGGAAAGGACACCATTGTAGGCATTTACTACAGGCCGCCTGTGCAAGCTGAAGATATGGATGAACTCTTTATGCATCAAATGGCCAAGTTCTCCAAAAAATATGACATAGTTGTCATGGGAGATTTCAACTATCCAGACATTTGTTGGGAATCTCTCTCAGGCAAAACTAACAGGTCAAGGAAATTCTTATCCTCTCTTGCTGACAACTTTATCTTCCAAAAGGTAAGGGAGAAAACAAGGGGAACTGCTACCTTGGATCTAATCCTTATAAACAGGGAGGAAATGGTTGAGGAGGTAAAAGTGGTTGGGACCCTAGGAGGTAGCGACCATGCTATTTTAGATTTTTGGATAACTAGAGGCGGAAGACCTGTGAAGACTCAGACGTCAAGGTTAGATTTCAGAAAGGCAGATTTTAAGGGATTCAGAAAGAGAATTGGAGGGATCCAATGGCTGGATATCCTTAAAGACAAAAATGTCCAGGAAGGATGGGAAATCTTGAAAAATGAAATTCTCAAAGCACAGTTGTTAACAATTCCGAAAAGAGGGAAGAATAGGAAGCATTTAAGGAAACCAGGATGGATGAACACAGAACTTAAGCACATGCTAAAAAGGAAGAAAAAAATGTTTATAAAATGGAAAGAGGGAGGCATATCTAAAGAAGAATATAATGCTGTCTGCAGAACCTGCAGGGCACAAATCAGATTAGCTAAAGCTGAAAATGAATTGAGGCTTGCAAGAGATGTCAAAAGCAATAATAAAGGATTTTGGGGATATGTCAAAAGTAAAAGAAAAGTCAAAGATGCTATAGGATTTTTACAGCATGAAAATGATGAAATGGTAAGACAGGATGTTGAGAAGGTTGAACTTTTAAATTCCTATTTTGCATCTGTTTTCTCTCAGAAAGGAAATGTAACATCAACTGTTATTCACTGTCCTATTAAGGGAATAGAAGAATCCAGGATATCTATAAACAGAAAGATAGTGAGGAAACACTTAGCTAACCTAAATGAATTCAAGTCTCCAGGTCCAGATGAATTACACCCCAGAGTACTGAAGGAGATAGCAGAAGAAATTTTTGAACCCCTCTCCATAATCTTTGAAAATTTTTGGAGAACAGGAGAAGTGCCAGAAGACTGGAGAAGAGCAAATGTTGTTCCTATCTTCAAAAAGGGGAAGAAGGTGGACCCAGGCAACTATAGGCCGGTGAGTCTGACTTCTATACCAGGAAAGATCTTTGAACAAATTATTAAACAACATGTATGTCAATACCTGGATAAGAATGAAGTGATTATACAGAGTCAGCATGGGTTTGTAACTAATAAGTCATGTCAGACTAATTTAATTTCCTTCTATGAAGGTATTACTGATTGGGTGGATCAAGGAAATGCTGTAGATATAGTATATCTTGACTTCAGCAAAGCATTTGACAAAGTCTCTCATACAATCCTTATTGAAAAAATGACTAAGTATGGAATGGACAAGGCAACTGTTAGGTGGATTCATAACTGGCTTAGTGATCGGACCCAAAGAGTGGTCGTAAATGGCTGCACATCCAGTTGGAAGAATGTCTCAAGTGGGGTACCACAGGGCTCTGTCCTGGGCCCTGTATTGTTCAACATCTTTATCAATGATTTAGATGAAGGAATTGAGGGTAAACTGATTAAATTTGCTGATGACACAAAGCTAGGAGGGATAGCTAATACTAGAGAAGAGAGAGAGAGGATTCAAAAAGATTTAAATAAACTGGAGAAGTGGGCAGCAACTAACAGAATGGTTTTTAACAGGGAGAAATGCAAAGTACTACATCTGGGCAACAAAAATGAAAAAAGCATATATAGAATGGGAGGAATAGGGCTAAGTGACAGCACATGTGAAAAAGACTTGGGTATACTAATAGATCACAGACTGAATATGAGTCAACAGTGTGATGCAGCAGCAAAAAAGGCAAATGCAATTCTAGGATGTATAAACAGAAGCATACAGTCTAGATCACGTGAAGTCATTATTTCCCTCTACTCCTCTTTGGTCAGACCTCATCTGGAATATTGTGTCCAGTTTTGGGCACCACATTTTAAAAAAGACATCAACAAACTAGAGCAAGTTCAGAAAAGAGCGACCAGAATGGTGACCGGTCTGCAAACCCTGTCTTATGAGGAAAGGTTGCAGGATTTGGGAATGTTTAGTTTGCAAAAGAGAAGACTGAGAGGAGACTTAATAGCTGTCTACAAATATCTAAAGGGCTGTCACATTGTAGAAGGATCAACTTTATTCTCATTTGCACAAGGAAAGACTAGAAGCAATGGGATAAAACTGAATGGGAGGAGACACAGATTAGATATTAGAAAAAACTTTTTGACAGTTAGAGTGAACAATGAGTGGAACAGGCTGACACGAGAAGTAGTGAGTTCTCCTTCATTGGAAGTCTTCAAACAGAGGCTGGACAGACATCTGACTGGGATGATTTAGCGAATCCTGCTTTGAGCAGGGGGTTGGACCAGATGGCCCAGGAGGTCCCTTCCAACTCTACGATTCTATGATTCTATGATTCTATAGGTTCATATGGTAAATGATGATAATGAAGGGTCTCATTTAGGAAAACGAGAACATTTAATACATATATTTTGATGTTTCACTTCCCAGGAAGGTAGGGAAATGTATCTATTCCTCCTTTTCTATATTTTTCCAATCTTGTATTTTGGCATTATAGCTGCCTTGTTATCCAGGGTCAAGAATATCATTCAGGAACTTGGAAAAGCTGGGTGTCTAGACTTGTCCAATCTGTAATGGCTGCCATATTCCCTGTCACTTATGGCTCGGGGTGTAGCGGGTGTATCATTTGTGGTGCAATAAGTTGGATTTTCCCCACTGGGACTTCCCATCATCCCATATCAAGAGTGTCATGGATCATATATTATTTTACAAAGCAGATATAAGGATGGCAGGGAAAGCTGCAGTGATGGCAGTCCAAGATGTTATCTTATCTGGCAGGGCCCTGCTTAGGTACATCTGGACTAGGACTATAATCATCCAGCAAACGACAGGTTATCATTTGGCCTGTGAATAAAGCTCACAATGTTTTCCCAGACCTGCTTGGCTCTGTGCTATCACTTCAAAGGGCTCAGCGCACAGAACAACAGGAAGGACAAATCCACAGCAGATAAAGACTGAAGTAATGACATAATCAGGAGTGAAGAGCCTGATTGACAGTTCTGGACCCGTGGGCAAGGATTAGTGATGTCATCAAACAGGTGCAGTGACATCACTTATTGTGAGATGCAGCCCCAGCCACCTGAATGTCAAAAGCTGTGAAGTAGCAAAAATGAATGCACTTAACTAACAGCTTCAGTCTATATATAGGAAAATAATCCATTTGTCAAGCCATTACTATAAACCTGTCCCCTGATAATCAGGGTGCAAGTAAAAGTGTAAATTCTATGACATCATTACCATCTAGATTCTGTCCTCCCAAGTCCTTCCTCTTCAATGACATCATCAAGATATAGGTGCTGCCCCACCAGATCTTTCCTCTTCACTATCTAGGTACTGGTACTGCTCCACCAGATCTTTCCTCTTCACTATCCATTCTAGGGGTACTGCCACACCAGATCTTTCCTCTGCACTATCTAGGTACTGCCACACCAGATCTTTCCTCTTCACTAGAGTTGAGCGAAACGGGTCGAAAAAATTCAAAAGTCGCCGACTTTTGGCAAAGTCGGGTTTCATGAAACGAAACCCGACCCTAGGATGAGGTCGGCCACGAGGTTGGCGACTTACGCGCCAAAGTCGCGTTTCAAAAGTTTGTTTTGCGCTCTTTTTCAGCCAATCAGGATCCACGGACACTGTGGGCAATATGATGACATAGGCACGGGTCACCACCATCTTTCAGAAGGGCATGCAAGTGATTGGTTTGCTTTGGTGGGCGTCACAGGGGGTATAAAAGGGCGTGCACGCCGACCGCCATCTTACTTCTGCCGATCTTAGTATAGGGAGAGGTTGCTGCTGATTCTGTAGGGAGAGCGTTAGGCAGGGAAGAAGACAAAAAAACTGCTTCTGCTGCTAGCGATTTGGCCTGCACAACACACAAGTCACTGTGTGTGCAGTGCAAGGGGAGGCTATATTGTGGTGTATCAGTGGTGTTGGTTGTTGGGCTGCCTTCTAAGGCTTCCTGACACGCTGGCATTGCTGATTACCCACTGCTCCGCAAACTGCTTTTTTAAAAGCAATCCAATCTCCCTTATCCTCTCGTCACTTTGGTCACAGGCAGCTGTGCCATCGAGCGTGTCACATAGCGCTCAGATATCAGTGGGCCGCACACAATCCACAAGTGTCCAGTGTCCAAAAGTGTACGCAGAGATTCAAAATCTCCATTATCCTCTCGTCACTTTGGTCACAGGCAGCTGTGCCATCGAGCGTGTCACATAGCGCTCAGATATCAGTGGGCCGCACACAATCCACAAGTGTCCAGTGTCCAAAAGTGTACGCAGAGATTCAAAATCTCCATTATCCTCTCGTCACTTTGGTCACAGGCAGCTGTGCCATCGAGCGTGTCACATAGCGCTCAGATATCAGTGGGCCGCACACAATCCACAAGTGTCCAGTGTCCAAAAGTGTACGCAGAGATTCAAAATCTCCATTATCCTCTCGTCACTTTGGTCACAGGCAGCTGTGCCATCGAGCGTGTCACATAGCGCTCAGATATCAGTGGGCCGCACACAATCCACAAGTGTCCAGTGTCCAAAAGTGTACGCAGAGATTCAAAATCTCCATTTTCCTCTCGTCACTTTGGTCACAGGCAGCTGTGCCATCGAGCGTGTCACATAGCGCTCAGATATGAGTGGGCCGCACACAATCCACAAGTGTCCAGTGTCCAAAAGTGTACGCAGAGATTCAAAATCTCCATTATCCTCTCGTCACTTTGGTCACAGGCAGCTGTGCCATCGAGCGTGTCACATAGCGCTCAGATATCAGTGGGCCGCACACAATCCACAAGTGTCCACTGTCCACAAGTGTACGCAGAGATTCAAAATCTCCATTATCCTCTCGTCACTTTGGTCACAGGCAGCTGTGCCATCGAGCGTGTCACATAGCGCTCAGATATCAGTGGGCCGCACACAATCCACAAGTGTCCAGTGTCCAAAAGTGTACGCAGAGATTCAAAATCTCCATTATCCTCTCGTCACTTTGGTCACAGGCAGCTGTGCCATCGAGCGTGTCACATAGCGCTCAGATATCAGTGGGCCGCACACAATCCACAAGTGTCCACTGTCCACAAGTGTACGCAGAGATTCAAAATCTCCATTATCCTCTCGTCACTTTGGTCACAGGCAGCTGTGCCATCGAGCGTGTCACATAGCGCTCAGATATGAGTGGGCCGCACACAATCCACAAGTGTCCAGTGTCCAAAAGTGTACGCAGAGATTCAAAATCTCCATTATCCTCTCGTCACTTTGGTCACAGGCAGCTGTGCCATCGAGCGTGTCACATAGCGCTCAGATATCAGTGGGCCGCACACAATCCACAAGTGTCCACTGTCCACAAGTGTACGCAGAGATTCAAAATCTCCATTATCCTCTCGTCACTTTGGTCACAGGCAGCTGTGCCATCGAGCGTGTCACATAGCGCTCAGATATCAGTGGGCCGCACACATTCCACAAGTGTCCACTGTCCACAAGTGTACGCAGAGATTCAAAATCTCCATTATCCTCTCGTCACTTTGGTCACAGGCAGCTGTGCCATCGAGTGTGTCACATAGCGCTCAGATATCAGTGGGCCGCACACAATCCACAAGTGTCCAGTGTCCAAAAGTGTACGCAGAGATTCAAAATCTCCATTATCCTCTCGTCACTTTGGTCACAGGCAGCTGTGCCATCGAGCGTGTCACATAGCGCTCAGATATCAGTGGGCCTCACACAATCCACAAGTGTCCAGTGTCCAAAAGTGTACGCAGAGATTCAAAATCTCCATTATCCTCTCGTCACTTTGGTCACAGGCAGCTGTGCCATCGAGCGTGTCACATAGCGCTCAGATATCAGTGGGCCGCACACAATCCACAAGTGTCCACTGTCCACAAGTGTACGCAGAGATTCAAAATCTCCATTATCCTCTCGTCACTTTGGTCACAGGCAGCTGTGCCATCGAGCGTGTCACATAGCGCTCAGATATCAGTGGGCCGCACTCAATCCACAAGTGTCCAGTGTCCAAAAGTGTACGCAGAGATTCAAAATCTCCATTATCCTCTCGTCACTTTGGTCACAGGCAGCTGTGCCATCGAGCGTGTCACATAGCGCTCAGATATCAGTGGGCCGCACACAATCCACAAGTGTCCACTGTCCACAAGTGTACGCAGAGATTCAAAATCTCCATTATCCTCTCGTCACTTGGTCACAGGCAGCTGTGCCATCGAGCGTGTCACATAGCGCTCAGATATCAGTGGGCCGCACACAATCCACAAGTGTCCACTGTCCACAAGTGTACGCAGAGATTCAAAATCTCCATTATCCTCTCGTCACTTTGGTCACAGGCAGCTGTGCCATCGAGTGTGTCACATAGCGCTCAGATATCAGTGGGCCGCACACAATCCACAAGTGTCCACTGCCCACAAGTGTGTGCAGAAATTCTAAAACTCCCCTGTCCTATAGACACCTTGTACCTTGTTTTACATTACTATATAGTTTGTTGGATTTTGTCTACATTTCTACCAAAAATGAGGAAAGCTGGTGGAAGAGGCCGTGGAATTGGGCGGGGGTTGGCAGCTGGTAATGATGGTGTTGGTGGTGGATCTGATGGTAGTGGCAAGAGCAAAATAGGACCAAATGCAGGAGGTGCTGACCCTGCGTCATCGTCTGTCTACATAAGGCCTCGAACGCTTAGTTTTCTAGGAGTTGGCAAACCGCTTTTAAAGGCAGAGCATCAGGAAAAAGTTTTGTCTTACATTGCTGACTCAGCCTCCAGCTCTATCGCCTCCTCTTCTTCAGTTGTAAAAAGTAAAAGCACTGAGTCGTCATTGGAGGCTCATGTTCATGAACCACACCTTTCCTTGTGTCCTTCTCCCCAACCAAGATTGAAGGATGACGCAGGCCATACTACTGATTACTCCATGGAGCTGTTTTCACATACCATGCCTGGATTATCAAGTCAAATGGTGAATTACCCAGGCCAAGATGAATCTGACATGGAGTGCACTGATGCACAGCCGCTGATGGATGATTCTGCTGGTACATTCACTCAGAGCACTACATTGTCCTCGCAGTGTACAGAGCCAGATTTTGACCCTGATGAGACTCAGGTGCCCCTTCCCGCACACTATACCACCATACACGGTGACACAGAGAAAGGTGCACATGACATAGAAGAGGAGGTGATGGATGACCCAGTTGTTGACCCAGATTGGCATCCATTGGGGGAAGAGGGTGCTGCTTCCAATAGCTCAGATGAGGAGCATCCACAGCAGACATCGACATCGCAACAGCTGTTATCTGGCAGGCCCGGAGCACTCCAAAGACAGGTTCCAAACATCAAAAGAGTTGCTGGACAGCTTGTCCAGAGGGTCAAAAGATCACAGCGTGCTAGGCCGCAAAATGTCTGCCAAAGTAGGAAGAGTGCAGTGTGGCAGTTTTTTGAACAAAATCCTCATGATCAGGCCAAGGTTATCTGTAAGAAGTGCGCAAAGACCTTTAGCAGAGGGAAAAATCTGAAAAATTTGAATACCAGTTGCATGCTTAGACATTTAACCAGCATGCACTTGCAAGCGTGGACACAACACCAAACCTCAAGTGCCACATGTGCAACTGATCACAACGAAGGTAGTCAGCAGCGCTACATTGTTTCCCCCACTGTAAGCACACCGGTTAGCACAGCAGCAAATGTTGAGGTGTCGTTGCAAGGCCACAGCAGTCAGGGAATCCCACTGTTATATCAACGAAAGACTGATTCTAGGCCATCAGAAAGAACACCAACTCCATCACCATCATCAACCCTCTCTCAGTCCGCCCTGTCCACCGCTACTTCCACCATATGCAGCTCTCAAGTCCAGCTCACCCTCCCAGACACTATGAGTAGGTCAAGAAAGTACTCAGTCTCTCATCCGCGTACACTGGGTTTGAACGCCCACATTGCCAAACTAATCTCGTTTGAGATGATGCCCTTTCGGTTGGTGGAAAGCACAGCTTTCCGCGAACTCATGGCCTATGCAGTACCACGCTATGACCTACACAGTCGCCACTTCTTCTCTCGCAAAGCCATCCCAGCCCTCCACCATCATGTGAAAGACCGCATTGTCCATGCACTCAAGCAGTCAGTGAGCGGAAAGGTGCACCTCACAACTGATGCATGGTCCAGTCGGCATGGCCAGGGCCGTTACGTGTCCATCACTGCGCACTGGGTTAATGTGGTGGATGCAGGGTCCACAGGGGACAGCGGTGGTGGGACAGTGCTGCCTAGCCCATGGTCTAGGAAACAGTTGGCTGTAGGCGTTCGACCCTCCTCCTCCTCCTCCAGAAGCGACAGCTCGTCCACAGAGCGCAGTCGTACGAGCACTCCATCTGCAGCTGCCACTGTTGCACACGATGTGTCCCCCTATCGAGCAGCTAGTGGAAAGCGTCAGCAGGCTGTGTTGCAGATGATGTGTTTGGGCGACAGACACACCGCCGAGGTGCTGGCCGAGTACTTGAAGCGACAAACTGAGTCATGGCTGGGCAGTGTACATCTTGAGGCAGGCAAGGTAGTTAGTGATAACGGCCGTAATTTTGTGGCAGCCATAGCCCTTTCAAAACTCAGCCACATACCTTGCTTGGCTCACACCTTGAACCTGGTGGTGCAGTGCTTCCTCAAAAATTATCCGGAGTTAACAGCCCTGCTCCAGAAGGTGCGAAGACTGTGCGCGCACATCCGCCGGTCGCCTGTACACTCCGTTCGTATGCAGAAGCTGCAGCGATTGCTCCACCTTCCCAACCACCGCCTCATTATCGACATTGCAACAAGGTGGAACTCCACCCTGCACATGGTGGAGCGGCTGTGCGAGCAGAGGCAGGCCATAATGCATTTGTGGGAGGATACACGGCCAGGCACTTTGAGAGCAGACATGGAGTTGACAGGCGTGCAGTGGTCGAAGCTGAAAGACCTTTGTAAAGTCCTTCAGTGTTTTGAGGAATGCACACGGCTGGTAAGCGCAGACGACGCCATCCTAAGCATGAGCATCCCACTTATGCGTCTGCTCATGCAAACTTTGACGCACCTTAAGGAGCAGGCGTCTGCAGCCAATGTTGATGAGGAGGAAGAGGAGGAGGGAATCCTTGATGACATTCAGCCATTGTCTGCTCAGGGACCTCTCCTGGACGAGGTGGAGGAAGAAGAGGAGGAGGAGGATGATGGGGATGATTACTTAGGGGAGGAGGATGCATCTCGTGGGGCAAGTGAAAATGTTGGCGTGGCAAGGTCTGGTACAGGGTTTGTGCTTGACTGGAGGGATGTGGATTTGCCAGAAAGTGCTCCTCCACCCAGCACTCGCAGTGCATCATTGACACCGGGAACATTGGCCCACATGTCAGATTATGCCTTGCGGATCCTAAAAAGGGACCCCCGCATTGCCAAAATGATGAACGATGACGACTACTGGTTGGCCAGCATCCTGGATCCACGCTATAAAGGCAAATTACAAAACATCATGCCACAGGAGAACCTTGACCTAATATTGGCTAATAAACAAGCAACTCTGGTAAATCGGTTGCTTGAGGCATTCCCAGCACACAGCAGCGGTGATGGTTCTCACACGAGCCGTACGGGCCGGGGGCAGCTTGGCAGAGGTGTTCGTGGTGCACACAGCAGAAGTGGCGTTGGAGACAGGGGTTTCATGACAATGTTGTGGACTGATTTTTCAAATACCGCTCACACAACTGGTAATACTGCATCGATGGAAAGTGACAGGAGACAGCAGTTGTCAACTATGGTTACAAACTACTTTTCCTCCCATATCGATGTTCTCCCACACAGGTCATTCCCCTTTGACTATTGGGCCGCTAAACTGGACACCTGGCCTGAATTGGCCCAATATGCCTTACAGGAGCTCGCTTGCCCAGCTGCAAGTGTGCTATCGGAAAGAGTCTTCAGTGCAGCTGGATCAATCCTGACAGAAAAAAGGACCCGTCTGTCAACCCAAAATGTGGATGATCTAACCTTCATTAAAATGAACCACGCATGGGTTTCCAAGGATTTTGTCCCACCTTCCCCTGATGACACATAGGGTGACAGAAAAATGGCTTGCTTTGGTCCACCTCTTCCTGGTACTTCACCTATTTCGCCTTTTGCATCAGTTGAATGTCCAACATCAACATATGCCACTTTCTAAAACTCCCTAACTGTGCTGCCTTCCCCCCCATGGCCGGGGTCACCACCTAGCGCACGACACCGTGCGAGTGCCGTTGCCCTGGACAGGTGGGTAGGCCGACTCTTGGGCGCGGGCACTGGCACAGGGTCCCTCATAGTGCAATCAAGTGTCTCTGACGGTGGTGGTGCACACCCGCCGTCAGACACACCGCTGTACTATGAGGGGCCCAGTGCCAGTACCGACGCCCACGAGTGGGCCCCCCTTGCTTGGCCAGGGCCCCAGCATTTGCAATCTTTACCTCTCCCTGCTCCTCCGCTGTGTAATCTGGGCCGTCAAATCCATACTGTGCCTGACACCGTCTGAGCCTGCCTCCTGATGTATAGACATATATTTTGAATGTGTACGCTATCCATATATGTTATCCGGGGATACGGTACCCCTTCTAACCTTTGTGCAATGACGTGCAATCCATACTGGGCATAACACCGTCTGAGCCTGCCTCATGCTGTATAGACATATATTTTGAATGTGTACGCTATCCATACATGTTATCCGGGGATACGGTACCCCTTCTAACCTTTGTGCAATGACGTGCAATCCATACTGGGCCTAACACCGTCTGAGCCTGCCTCATGCTGTATAGACATATATTTTGAATGTGTACGCTATCCATACATGTTATCCGGGGATACGGTACCCCTTCTAACCTTTGTGCAATGACGTGCAATCCATACTGGGCCTAACACCGTCTGAGCCTGCCTCATGCTGTATAGACATATATTTTGAATGTGTACGCTATCCATACATGTTATCCGGGGATACGGTACCCCTTCTAACCTTTGTGCAATGACGTGCAATCCATACTGGGCCTAACACCGTCTGAGCCTGCCTCATGCTGTATAGACATATATTTTGAATGTGTACGCTATCCATACATGTTATCCGGGGATACGGTACCCCTTCTAACCTTTGTGCAATGACGTGCAATCCATACTGGGCCTAACACCGTCTGAGCCTGCCTCATGCTGTATAGACATATATTTTGAATGTGTACGCTATCCATACATGTTATCCGGGGATACGGTACCCCTTCTAACCTTTGTGCAATGACGTGCAATCCATACTGGGCCTAACACCGTCTGAGCCTGCCTCATGCTGTATAGACATATATTTTGAATGTGTACGCTATCCATACATGTTATCCAGGGATACGGTACCCTTTCTAACCTTTGTGCAATGACGTGCAATCCATACTGGGCCTAACACCGTCTGAGCCTGCCTCATGCTGTATAGACATATATTTTGAATGTGTACGCTATCCATACATGTTATCCGGGGATACGGTACCCCTTCTAACCTTTGTGCAATGACTTGCAATCCATACTGGGCCTAACACCGTCTGAGCCTGCCTCATGCTGTATAGACATATATTTTGAATGTGTACGCTATCCATACATGTTATCCGGGGATACGGTACCCCTTCTAACCTTTGTGCAATGACGTGCAATCCATACTGGGCCTAACACCGTCTGAGCCTGCCTCATGCTGTATAGACATATATTTTGAATGTGTACGCTATCCATACATGTTATCCGGGGATACGGTACCCCTTCTAACCTTTGTGCAATGACGTGCAATCCATACTGGGCCTAACACCGTCTGAGCCTGCCTCATGCTGTATAGACATATATTTTGAATGTGTACGCTATCCATACATGTTATCCGGGGATACGGTACCCCTTCTAACCTTTGTGCAATGACGTGCAATCCATACTGGGCCTAACACCGTCTGAGCCTGCCTCATGCTGTATAGACATATATTTTGAATGTGTACGCTATCCATACATGTTATCCGGGGATACGGTACCCCTTCTAACCTTTGTGCAATGACGTGCAATCCATACTGGGCCTAACACTGTCTGAGCCTGCCTCATGCTGTATAGACATATATTTTGAATGTGTACGCTATCCATACATGTTATCCGGGGATACGGTACCCTTTCTAACCTTTGTGCAATGACGTGCAATCCATACTGGGCCTAACACCATCTGAGCCTGCCTCATGCTGTATAGACATATATTTTGAATGTGTACGCTATCCATACATGTTATCCGGGGATACGGTACCCCTTCTAACCTTTGTGCAATGACGTGCAATCCATACTGGGCCTAACACCGTCTGAGCCTGCCTCATGCTGTATAGACATATATTTTGAATGTGTACGCTATCCATACATGTTATCCGGGGATACGGTACCCTTTCTAACCTTTGTGCAATGACGTGCAATCCATACTGGGCCTAACACCGTCTGAGCCTGCCTCATGCTGTATAGACATATATTTTGAATGTGTACGCTATCCATACATGTTATCCAGGGATACGGTACCCTTTCTAACCTTTGTGCAATCACGTGCAATCCATACTGGGCGTGAGAACGGCTGGCGAGCTGTTAAGCAAGCTACAGCACCTGTCCAGACAAGTACAGGGATTCCCTAGCGAGGAGACTTATTTGATTGTTTTCTATGTTGGGACAGCAATTTTTGGGGAGCACTATACTCTGGAGAATGATAGATGGGGCCCACCATACACTGGAACATTCCAAAGGTGGACATCAGACACTGGAGCAGCATTTACAGGGCCCATTATACACTAGAGCATTAGAAATGGGGCCCATTATGTTTGGAGCATTATTTGGGCCCATAAGACAGTGGAGCTTCATCCATGGGGACCAACATATACTGTAGCATTATGTGGAGCTCATCATATACTGTTTCAAACATTATATGGGACCAATGATTTTGTATGGAGAAATAGATGGGCCTCGTCATGAGATGTAAAAAGTGAGGTATTTTTCATTGTACTATACCGCTATTTCTCTGCCGTATCGGAGCATGATGAGTTGTGGTATGTGTTAAGGGGGCGCTCTTTCGCCCAGGGCACATGAAAACCTGCAGCCAGCCCTCCCCCCCCACAAATTTAGCCAAATAACCCCCATTTTTCAGTGCGTAACTTATATTATGAAGTTATTTAAGGTTGACAAGCTTAAGTAAGAAGAATTGATGCTTTTGGCATTCAAATGGGCACTGTAGGTGTGTTTCCTGTCCTCTCACTGCCGACTTTTATTCCCCATTGACTTACATTGGGTTTCGTGTTTCGGGACGACCCCGACTTTTCCCTATAATCGGACGATCTTGCTCGACCCGACTTTTGGAAAAGTCGGGTTTCACGAAACGAAACGCGACCCTAAAAAAGCAAAAGTCGCTCAACTCTACTCTTCACTATCTAGGTGCTGCTATACCAGATCTTTCCTCTTCACTATCTAGGTGCTGCTACACCAGATCTTTCCTCTTCGCTATCTAGGTACTGACCCACCAGATCTTTCCTATTCACTATCTAGGTACTGCCCCACTAGATCTTTCCTCTTCACTATCTAGGTACAGCCCCAGTAGATCTTTCCTCTTCACTATCTAGGTACTGCTCCACCAGATCTTTTCTCTATCTAGGTACTGACCCACCAGATCTTTCCTCTTCACTATCTAGGTACTGCTCCACCAGATCTTTCCTGTTCACTATCTAGGTACTGACCCACCAGATCTTTCCTCATCACTATGCAGGTACTGCTCCACCAGATCATTCCTCTTCACTATCTAGGTACTGCCCCACTAGATCTTTCCTCTTCACTATCTAGGTACTGACCCACCAGATCTTTCCTCATCACTATGTAGGTACTGCTCCACCAGATCTTTCCTCATCACTATCTAGGTACTGCTCCACCAGATCTTTCCTCATCATTATCTAGATACTGCTCCACCAGATCTTTTCTCTATCTTTCCTCTTCACTATCTAGGTACTGACCCACCAGATCTTTCCTCATCACTATGCAGGTACTGCTCCACCAGATCTTTCCTCTTCACTATCTAGGTACTGCCCCACTAGATCTTTACTCTTCACTATCTAGGTACTGACCCACCAGATCTTTCCTCATCACTATGTAGGTACTGCTCCACCAGATCTTTCCTCATCACTATCTAGGTACTGCTCCACCAGATCTTTCCTCATCACTATCTAGGTACTGCTCCACCAGATCTTTCCTCTTCACTATCTAGGTACTGCCCCACTAGATCTTTCCTCTTCACTATCTAGGTACTGCCCCACTAGATCTTTCCTCTTCACTATCTAGGTACTGCCCCACTAGATCTTTCCTCTTCACTATCTAGGTACAGCCCCACTAGATCTTTCCTCTTCACTATCTAGGTACTGCTCCACCAGATCTTTTCACTATCTAGGTACTGACCCACCAGATCTTTCCTCTTCACTATCTAGGTACTGCTCCACCAGATCTTTCCTGTTCACTATCTAGGTACTGACCCACCAGATCTTTCCTCTTCACTATCTAGGTATTGCTCCACCAAATCTTTCCTATTCACTATCTAGGTACTGCCTCACTAGATATTTCCTCTTCACTGTCTAGGTACTGCCCCAACAAATCTCTCCTCTTTACTCTCTCCTTCATTCATGACTTTTTCCTTTCTAATTCTCTTAACCTCCTGGCTCTTACTGAAACCTGGATCCAGCAGTCAGACACTACCGCTCCTGCTGCTCTTTCATACGGGGGGCTTCACTTCTCTCATACCCCAAGATCAGACAATAGAGCTGGTGGAGGCGTTGGTCTGCTCCTATCACCAAAATGTACCTTTCAGGTTATCCCTCAAGTACCCTCACTTGTCTTCCCTTCTTTTGAGGTCCATGCCGTCAGACTCTACACCCCCTTCTCCATGCGAGTGGCGGTGGTGTATCGTCCTCCCGGCCCCTCCGATCAGTTCCTGGATCATTTTGCCACTTGGCTTCCACATTTTCTCTCTTGTGACATCCCTACCCTCAACATGGGAGATTTCACCATCCCCATTGCTCTTCCCCTCTCACCATCTGCTACTCACCTTTTATCTCTAACCTCCTCATTTGGCCTTTCGCAGCTTACTAATTCTCCAACGCATGAAGACGGAAACTCCCTCGACTTGGTCTTCTCTCGGCTTTGTGCAGTGGATGATTTTGCAAACTCCCCTCTCCCGCTCTCTGACCACAATCTTCTTTCATTCTCTATCAAGAACTGCCAGGCTGCTCAGGTCACCCCCACTGTCCAGACTTATAGAAACATACAGGCCATTAACACCCAGAAACTTATGAAGAACTTGCAGTCTTCATTGGCCCCTATCTCCTCCCTCTCATGTCCTGATTCTGCATTGAAGCATTACAATGAAACACTTCAAACTGCCCTGGATGACTTTGCACCCCCTATAAATAGAACACCACAACGCAGACGGCGACAACCCTGGCACACGGTGCAAACACGTTTCCTGCAGCGGTGCTCCAGGTGCGCCGAACGTCTGTGGAGAAAATCCAATCTACCCGAAGATTTCATCCATTTTAAGTTTATGCTTAGAACATACAACACTGCCCTTCACCTCTCCAAACAAGCCTATTTCAACACCCTCATCACCTCACTGTCCAATAACCCGAAACGTCTCTTTGACACTTTTCATTCTCTACTCAATCCAAGAGTACAGGCCCCAACCACGGAGCTCCGAGCTGACGATCTGGCCAATTACTTCAAAGAAAAAATTGACCAGATCCGACAGGAAATCATCTCCCAATCACCTCATACCATGCACTGTCCTCCCTCCCCCACTGCATCTAACTCACTCTCTGATTTTGAACCAGTCACAGAAGAAGAAGTAAGCAGGCTCCTTGCATCTTCTCGCCCAACTACTTGCACCAGTGACCCATTTCCGTCACAGCTCCTCCAGTCCCTTTCCCCTGCTGTCACCCCTCACCTAACTAAAATATTTAACCTCTCTCTCTCTTCTGGTATTTTTCCCTCCTCATTTAAGCATGCCATCATACATCCACAACTTAAAAAACCATCCCTCGACCAAAACTGTGCCGCTAACTATAGACCTGTCTCTAATCTTCCCTTCATCTCTAAACTCCTGGAACGCCTGGTCCACTCCCGTCTTATCCGCTATCTCTCAGAAAACTCTCTTTTCGACCCTCTCCAATCCGGTTTCCGCTCTTTACACTCCACTGAAACTGCCCTCACTAAAGTCTCTAATGATCTGCTAACAGCTAAATCAAATGGTCACTACTCCATGCTAATTCTCTTGGATCTCTCTGCAGCATTCGACACTATGGATCATCAGCTCCTCCTCACTATGCTCCGTTCCATTGGCCTCAAGGATACCGTTCTCTCCTGGTTCTCCTCCTATCTCTCCGACCGCTCCTTTACTGTATCTTTTGCCAGTTCCTCCTCCTCTCATCTTCCCCTTACTGTTGGGGTCCCCCAAGGATCGGTTCTAGGCCCCCTCCTCTTCTCCTTGTACACTGCCCCTATTGGTCAAACAATCAGTAGATTTGGTTTCCAGTACCATCTCTATGCTGATGACACCCAATTATACGCTTCTTCTCCTGACATCACGCCAGCCTTTCTAGAAAACACCGGCGATTGTCTAAACGCTGTGTCTAATATCATGTCCTCACTATATCTGAAACTGAACCTGTCAAAGACTGAACTCCTGGTGTTTCCTCCCTCTACTAATGTACCTATACCCGACATTGCCAATTCTGTGTGTAGTTCCACTATTACTCCCCAGCAACAGGCCCGCTGTCTTGGGGTCATGCTTGATTCCGAGCTTTCCTTTGCCCCCCACATTCGATCACTGGCTCGCTCTTGTCATCTGCACCTCAAAAACATTTCTAGAATTCGACCTTTTCTTACCTTTGACTCTGCAAAAACTCTTACTGTTTCTCTTATTCATTCTCGTCTCGACTATTGTAACTCTCTTCTAATCGGTCTCCCTCTTACCAAACTCTCCCCTCTCCAATCTGTCTTGAATGCTGCAGCCAGGATCATATTCCTCACCAATCGTTACACCGATGCCTCTACCTTGTGCCAGTCATTACACTGGCTACCCATCCACTCCAGAATTCAGTATAAACTTATTACCCTCACTCACAAAGCCCTCCATGGCTCAGCACCACCCTACATCTCCTCCCTTGTTTCAGTATACCACCCTACCCGCGCCCTCCGTTCTGCTGATGACCTGAGGTTAGCATCCTCAATAGTCAGAACCTCCCACTCCCGTCTCCAAGACTTTACACGTGCCGCGCCAATTCTTTGGAATGCACTTCCCAGGTCAATACGATTAGTCCCCAATCCCCACAATTTTAAGCGTGTCCTGAAAACGCATTTATTCAGACTGGCCTACCGCCTCAACACATTAACCTAATCTATCCCTGTGTGGCAGAGCCAAAAGTTTTACCATAACCAGGTTCCCCGCATCATTCTCCCACATGCTTTATGCATCCATTAGCCCTCTGTGTCTGTACTGTTACACACTTAACATTATGGCTGGTCCATACAATCAGGGCAACTGTTACCACCCACCTTTCGTGTCTACCTCTTTCCTCATAGACTGTAAGGTTGCGAGCAGGGCCCTCTTTCCTCTTGGTATTTGTTATAATCTACTGTATGTGATTATTGTTATGCTGTAATGTCTATTGTCTGTACAAATCCCCTCTGAAATGTAAAGTGCTGCGGAATATGTCGGCGCTATAAAAATTTAAATTTATTATTATTATTATCTAAGTATTGCCTCCCTAGATATTTCCTCATCACTATCTAGGTATTGCCCTGCCAGGTCCTCCTCTTTCATGACATCATCAATATTTAAGTACTACCCTCCCTGGTCCTTCCTCTTCTATGACATTATCTATAGCTAGGTGCTATCCTCCCAAATCCTTCTTCTTCAATATCTAGATATTGCCCTGCCAGGACATCATCAATATCTAGGCACTGCCCTTAATTTTCAATGACATCATCAATATTTAGGTACTGTCCTTTCTCTTTAGGCCTGTTTCACACTTCCGTTTTTGTGTCCGCCAAACGGATCCGTTTCCGTTTTTTTGACGGAAACGGATGTCAACGGATCCGTTTTTAAAAAAAACGGATCCGTTTTTTTGACGGATCCGCGGTAACCGTAATGGAAGTCTATGGGACAAAAAAAACGGATCCTGCAAAAAATGGCGGATCCGTTTTTTTACGGAAAACAACGGATTTTGATGGATTTGAAAAAACGGAAGTGTGAAACAGGCCTTAAAGCCACCATCTGAACATGCTTTGCCTGCACAACCATTGAGTATATTGTAGGCCCTCTGCACAATGTCTCATTTTCAATAGGAAGCAGAAAGTTTGTTAGACAGCGAGAGAGCACTCAAAATGATTAACAGGGATATGAGCAGAGGGGAGGAGAGTGGAGAACCAAAGAACAAGCTGGTTGTAATACGAGAAAGTGCCTGGAAAATAAATCTTCAGCCTTATGACATAATAGGTTTGGCATAGACTTGGTATCTTTTACATAGACTTAACAAAAAAAATGCTGAACTTTATGGATTGTGGAGCAAAGTCAAATTTCCTTTTTAGGCTGAAGCTACCAACCTCATATAACTAAACATGCCATACTTGTTCAGATGTTTATATAAACGTCTACAGAGTTAAGTGTAGGTTCCGACTTCGTTCAATGCCACTTATCAAAGGGTTATGCAATGTATGCTGAAAAATGGCAAATTATATCATTTTTGCCTCAAAACAGATAATTTGACTCGGTTGAACCAGCCCATGGGACTTGTACTCGGAGGACTAAGGACTGTAATACTTTTTTTTTTACCTGCGGGAATGCTATCCCACTAAACTAAATTAAGTTATCAGCACCTCAAACCTGTTTAAAACAAGGACCCTCCATTTTCAAAGTGGAATCTCTTAGTCAAAGCTAAAGTGAAAATTTTTTAGGCTCTATAGCTTACTTTAAAATCAGTTTAATAAAAATAAACCTAAAGTATAAATCAGAATATATTGGAAAAGCTTTAACTTTATCTACTTGTCACATTATATAAAATGTTATGGGGCCTTTTCTCAATGCCTTGCCGGGTCAACATTTCATACACGTAGCGTGGATGTCCTCAGAGTATCACAGTTAACATGTAAATTCCAGACTGATATCTTCATTATTAGGACATTGTCCCTTATGTTCTCTTGTATGTGGGCTCATAGACTAAAGCCCCCGTTACACACTGCGATATCGCTAGCAATATCGCTGTAAAGTCACCGATTTTGTGACGTAGCAGCGATACTGCTAGCGATATTGCTGCATGTGATACTTACCTCCGACCGATTCCCCCGCTGCTCATCGTTGGTCGCGCGAGAAGCTCCTGGATTGTTTCTCGTTGGGCGCTTCCTGCTGGGCTTCCTGTGGCGCCGACGAGCGACACGTGGACGCGGGCGGGAGGACGTCAGGATCGCCGCGTCTGACAGGTAAGTAGCGACCTCCGACCCCAGCGATGTCGCTGGTGAGATCTGCCTGTGTGGCAGCTCACTAGCGACCACTTAGCGATGCACAAGCGATCCATATAGTTGTCGGGATCGCTGGTGCATCGCTATGTGTAACGGTACCCTAAGAATAGTCCTAGCCCGCTAGACTTTACACTACAGCTAGCTGGTCGTAAATGTGATGACAACTTCAAAAATGTATTTCCGAAATTAAAACATGGATGGCTCATTTTTAGGATAGGCCATCATCGTTTTTAATTGACCACTACCTCCGATTCTGATAAGCAGCGTAGCCTAAGAGATTGGATTCCAACTCTCTAACATCTAAGGCCTGTTTCACACTTACGTTGTTATCTGTCAGTTGTTATCTGCGAAAATGGCGGAAAACGGATCTGTGATCGTTGTGAGATCAACGGGTGTCACCGGACCGTTCTTTTGACGGATCCGTGAAATTTTAAAGGAACCGTAGCCTGGAACACGAGAGAGAGATAGAATTTTTTTATGATCCCAGAATGGCATTACTGGGTTAAAAATGATCCCGGAGCAAAGCTTCCGGGCTTGCGTACATGAAAATAGCGGACCGTCAAGAAGAAAAAACGTTGCAGTGTCTGTCTCATCTGCCAGGGAGCCAGAAAAATTTTGGCTCCCTGGCCGCCAATAATGTAAGTCTATGGGGGAAAAAAACGGATCCGCCCCTTTTTTGACGGATCCGTTTTTTTCAAAAATTGGCGGATTATGACTGACGTGAAAAACTGAAATGTGAAAGAGGCCTAAGCTGTTTATACTTTGGTTCAAGAAAAATCATCTTCCTTTCTCCACATCGCTATAAATGCAACTAACTTCTTGCCTTCAATGACTGGGATCAGAGATAATTCTGATCTGGGTCATCCAACTCTTTAGATGACGATGTTAAAAGAAACTGCGGAATCTAAGTGGTTACGGCTACCATAAACATTACTTGAAAGTTGGCAGACCCCAATGATTTTGTCGAGACTGTCAAACCATCTCATGAGTATGGGGACCCCCAACTCTTCCCCATCACATAATGTCGATGGAAAGAATTCAAACTCCTGATCATTTAGTCTTCTAAATAGAAAAAAGTTTTGAGGATTCTAACATCGCTCTCCCCATTTTTGTCTATAGGGTACGACAGAAGAGCATCCATGACTATGTGTAACTTGCGACACGTGAGTAGAATAAAAGACGCTGACCTCATGTCATGTAGACATCCTCACGTTTATGGTGGATTATGATTTAGGGAAGCCTGTCTCTCTGGCGGTTGCGACCCTTTCATCTGCTCTTTATGTTACAAGTGTAAAATAATCTTTGAGAGGAGGAATGTCGAAGCTGATGATCCAAGGCAGCTGACGATATATATGAGGAACAGGGGCGCCTGAACGGGGAGGGACAGTGATGGGATTAAGGGAACAAAGTGATGGATAAAGAGATGGTAATAAATATGTATTTGAGGTTCTACTGCTGAAGTCTGAGAAGAAGAGGCTTCATCATCCTCTAAATGGATTCCCGATACTAGATGCCACTCATATCTTCAGCACAGTTTGTGATCAATTGAGGACACTTAGCCTTGGCCTACACATTTTGAAGATTTTACTTAAGGGATTGTCCGGCGTCTTAAATAATAATAATAATGGTAATAAAATACTCAGAGTGCGGGAAAGCTATGTTCGCACTGAGTTTTATTCGGGAGTTCAAAAATCAGGAGTTTTCAAGCAGAAACCACTTCCGGAAACACTTCTTCTTCTTTGGGAAAGGTTTTCAAGGAGTTTTCTTTTCCTGAAGAGTTTTTTTCAGCATTTTGATTTGACAGTCATTACTTTGGAGTGGTTTCCTTCAAGTTCTACTTCAAAAGACGTGACATGCATTTTTTTTTTTACACCAGGTTTTGTTCACCACCTCTTCAGGCAAAAAAGAAAGCTACAAAAACTTCTCACATGAACAGCAAAGTGGATTTACCAGAAAAATCTATTGAAGTGTTTCCCGAGACTTTTTGAAGCAGTTTTTGTGGATGATTTTGGAGTTTCCTCTCGAAAAAAGTAAAAATAACGTTGTATCTATAGAGTCAAACTGATCCTATTCCAACTCTTTCTGCGAGTCTCATTATTTCCTGTTCTGTCTGGTTGGACATGTGACCACTGGAGTCAATCAATATCCGTAACAGTGTTTGGTTGGTCACAATGATTGGCTGCAGCAGTCACATATATGTCTCTTGATAGGGGAAGAAATACAAAGACCGATGGGCTTCAGTAAATGTTCAACACAATTTTGAGAATTTTTTAAAACACCTTTTTTACTTTTATTTAAATGGTTCCAATAGAGAGATATGAGAGAGATGGCAAGATCGAGAGAGGTATAAAGCCCCCGTCACACACAGCGATCTCGCTAGCGAGATCGCTGTGTGTGACACTTACCAACGACCGGCCCCCCTGCCGGGTATCGCTGATCGTCCTGAAATAACCAGGACATTTTTTTGATCGCTGGTCTCCCGCTGGCCAGTGCGCATCGCTGCGTGTGACAGGCGGGAGACCAGTGATCAGAGAGCAGGAGCTGGTAACTAAGGTAAACGTCGGGTTTCTAAGCGGCGCGCAGCGCTTAGACACGTGATGTGTACCTTAGTTACCAGAGCGCTGGTGCAGGGAGCTGGTAACCAAGGTAAACAGCTGGTTTCTAAGTGCCGCGCGCTGCTTTATTAACCCGATGTGTACCTTGGTTACCAGCTCCCTGCACCAGCGCGCTGATAACTAAGGTACGCAGTGGGTAACTAAGCGACGTGCGTCGCTTGTTACCCTCCTGTCACTGGTGCTGATCGCTGGTGAAGCTGCCTGTTTGGCAGCTCACCAGCGATCATGTAGCGACACACCAGCGATCCTGACAAGGTCATATCGTTGTCGGGATCACTGGCGTGTCGCTTTGTGTGACGGGGCCCTAAGAGAGCTAAAACTTGGAGAGAGATGGGTGTGAGATAAAGAGAGAGAAAGAGATAATAGAGAGAGAAAAATTAAAGAGAGAGAAAGGTATGAGAAAGATAAAGGTATGAGAGCGAGGAAAAAAGGGATGGTATGAGAGAAGAGAAATAGAGGAAGAGATAGGTATGAGAGAAAGATTGTTCAGTATGAGATCGAAATAAAAGAGACAGGTATTAATTAAAGACTAAGGTATTACAGAGATACAGTATGAGAGAGAGAAAAATGAGAGGCATGAGAGAGAGAGCGAAAGATAGGTAAGAGAGAATTAAGAGAGAAAGATAACTGAGAGATATAGGTTTGCGTTAAAGAGAGAGAGGTACAAGATAGAGGTATAAGGAGAAAGAGTATGAGATACAGAGCGCTATTGGGCGCCCTCACACCCAGGGCAGCGGGATACTCTGTACCAGGCCGGTGTCAGAGGGATGTGTCACAGCAGCAGTGACCCGGTCCGTGGCCCTGGGCGCCCAATATCAATGGCGGTGATGTTGATAGTGTAATAGTTTATTTGGATAGTTCGTGATGCCACCCGTGGTGTTTGGCAAGTAAGATGTTGAGCCAACGCTGCATGCAGATCCACTGGGACTGATGGTGTGGTGCAGCAAAGATGGTGTAGCTCCCCACAGGTGGAGCTGTAGTCCCTGGGCAGTGTAGGTGCAATGGATGAGGAGAGGTGCAGAATGGTATAGATGCTGGTGCCCAGATGTAGCGGTGTTGGAGGTGTTAGCGACGAATGAATGGAGGACACCAGGGCTTGCAGTTTCAAAGCTTTACTCACAGTTCGTGGTACCCACTGGTGCCTGCCTCCGTGCCGTGTCCTCCAGGGTAGAGACTCAATCAACCTCCCGGGCAAGTCAGGGTTCTCCTCTCCAACACTCCGCCAACATGTGCCTTTCTTGAACGACTCCTCTATTGCGCCCTTTAGTGTGATGAACTCCAGTACCATGGTTACTCTGAAGTTCCTCCTGTCAGATGTTCCTAGAACCTTACTTGTATGACAGACAGCTGTAGCCCAATCCTCCTGGATCCCGGCTCTCTATCCGTGTCTATCAGTGCTGAAATATCCTGTGTGTGGGATGCAGATGTGGAGTGCGGAAAGGAGTTCCCAACTTACCTAGGCGGTGGGGCACTACACCTTAGGAGAAGGTGCAGTACCTCTGTGGCGACTGAGCCTCAGGGGCGCCACATAATGATAGCGAGAAAAGAGAGAGATGTGTATGAGAAAGGTATGACAGAGAGACTTAACTGAGAAAGAGGAAAGAGATAAAGAGAAAGATGGAAAAAGGGAGTGGAATGAGACAGAGAGAGAGGTATAACAAAGAAGAGAAAGAGAGCGACAGGAGTAAGAGACGGTATTAGGTATGAGATAAATATAACACAGATAGGTACTAGTTAATGAGAGAGAGCTATGAGAAACAGAGATATCATGAGAGTTATGGGAGAGAGATAGAAAGAGATGGGTATGAGAGAGTTAGGTATAAGAGATAACTGAGAGAGATAGGGGGCATCATACAGAGTAAGAGGTGGGCTGTGGGTGACATAATACTGCTTATGGGGTGCAATGTGTAGGTATCATACCGTGTGTGGGGTGCTCTGGGGGCATTATACTGTACGTGGGGGGAATGTGGGGAATTCATACTATGTGTGGGAGAATCATACTGTGTATGGAGGGCTGTGAGGGCATTTTACTGTGTGCCGTGGGGACATCATACTAGTGTGGGGGAATTCATACTGTGTGTGGTCGCTTTGGGAGAATCATACTGTGTGTGGAGGGCTGTAGGGGCACCATACTGTGTGCCAAGGGGGTATCATACTAAGTGTGGGGATCTACGGGGCATCATACTGTGTGCCATGGGGACTTTGAGGACATCATATTGTGGGTGGGGGCTGTAGGACATCTTACAGTGTGGGAACTTTAAGAGGCTACACTAAAGGCAAATAGCTTTGTGTGGGAATGCAAAAAGGACTAGAAGAAATTAAAAACGTGTGCTAGTAATATTTTTTTTTGCCTTTCTTTCTTGTCTACAATTCAAAAATAAATGTCCATATTTCACTATTCATAAGTTTTTTAGAATTACCAGCCGCCATATACAATCCATTGATGTCCATTGTTACTTGGTTTTCTTCTTTAGAATTGGGAGGTTTGGTCAAAGGGATTATCCCTTAAAGTATTTTTAGCATCTGTCCATGTTCTGCTTGGGGCTTACACCCATCAATAGCACAGAGGGGACTGAATCTCCCATTTTGGAAGAAAGTACAGTCACACACATTCTCATTATCCAGATCAATATTTTCCAGTGTAATTTTAGTATGGATTTTGGATATTTTCTGTGGCAAAAACCTGCATTAAAAATGCTTACAAAAGAAGGTCCACTTGCCCAAAATGCCATTGTGGCATTCTTTTGAGGCACTGTTCCCAAACCGCCATGGGTCTTTTTCTCGGCCCTGACCTGCAGCAGTTTAAACGGCAAATCTCCTGCTGAAACGCGAGGTTCCTGGATTTAAGAAGCAAATTTATTTTTTTCTTTATAAATTTTACTTCTGTGAAAAACAGGACCATCCTTAGGTTGAAAGATGCCTTGTGTATTGCTGTCTCTGGGCGCCCTCTTCCTTCCATACTGTGAACTATTACACAGTGTGCAAATCACCAGACAAGTATGGCATCATAAAACAGTGTAACACATTGGCCGTATAACACATGCCATACACTTACCTAAATAAAAGTGCTATACAGTGCCTCCACTGATGTATACTGCAAAAATAATGTTCTATACAGAGCCGAAGTAGCAGTGCCGCCATATAGTGTTCAAATATTACCAGTATACAGCAGGAGCGGCTGATGGTGAACTCTTCAGGATTTGTCCTTGTTCTTCATATCCCAGAGCATCTGTCGCCATTGATGCAAATGATAGTATACGTTATATATATATCTCTTCGCATTGAATTCCCAGCTGTGCCGTCAGCTGTTCCCGCACCCCTCATTCTTACACAGTTACAATCAATACAAGTGAATCCGCCCGGCCCGGACCTTCACGGCAGCAGCTGGACTTTCAACTGTAAATGGCTTTTAGAAAGTTGGCACAAGATGAGTCATCCTGAAAATTTTCATTTCATCAGTGTAATGTATGGGGGATATAAACATTTATATATGATTATTAATCATCCAAAGCTGATATGGTAAAGCCCAAAGATTACTGAGAATGTCTAATCTCACCTCATGGTGAATTACAGAAAACCAGAAGCTCTCAGAGGCGATTGAGAGGCCATATGACTGGCAGTTGTGTGGTCAGTTTGGCTGGCACGTAAGATGACAAATGGCTGGTGCTGCTATGGGGACTTTTGGCTGGTAATATGGCAGGCACATCTGGGGCAAAGTAATAGGCACTGTTGTGGCGGCAGTGTGATCGGCACTGCCTTAGATGCTTTATGGCTCGTATCTACAAAAGCAATAGCGCGGAATGTAAATGTTTGGGCACCCCTTGTGAAAATTACTGTTGTTGTGAACGGCTAAGCAAGTTGAAGATTAAATTATCTCTAAAAGGCCTAAAGTTAAAGATGACACATTTCCTTAGTATTTTAGGCAAAAAAATATATATATATAGTCATTTTTTTACATTATATAAATGAAAATGGGTCAATGGGAGATTTGTGTGCTCAGATAACTATGACCAAGGATTCAGACTTTAAATAGGAAGCAAGTCCTGTGGACCGATGAGGTTGAAGTAGAAATCTATAACCACAATGATCAAAGGTATGGGTGGAGACAAAAGTGCTCAGAATTTCAGGAAAAGAACATCTCACCAACCATTAAGGGTGGAGGTGGATCAATCATGTTTGGGTTTGTGTTGCAGCCAATGGCACGGGGAACATTTCATGGGTAGAGGGAAGAATGGATTAAAAGAAATTTCACCAAATTTTTGATGCAAACATATCACCATCTGTAAAAAGATGAAGGTGAAAAGAGGATGGCTTCTACAAATGGATAATGATCCTAAACACATGTCAAAATCCACAATAGACGACCGCAAAAGGAGCAAGCTGAAGGTTTTACAATGGCCCTCACAGTCCCCTGATCTGAACATCATTGAAAATCTGTGTGTAGACCTCAAGAGGATGCAGGAAGACCCAGGAATCTCACAGAACTGGAAGAATTTTCCAAGGACGAATGGATGAAAATCCCTCAAATAAGAATTGAAAGACTCTTGTCTGGCTACAAAAAGTGTTTACAAGCTGTGATACTTGCAAAATGGGGTGCTATTAGGTACTAACCATGCAGGGTGCCCAAACTTTTGCATTGGTCCATTTTCCTTTTTTTTTGTTTTTTTTAAATAATTTTTAAAATGTAAAAGATGACAGGAAGGGAGCGAAGACCGACCCTCAAGTAGAGACAAGTGCATAAAAGTGGTTTTATACCCTGCACTATTAAGATGGATTTGGGATTAGCAATTTCAGAGGTAATCAATCAATCAATCAATCAAATTTATTATCGCCAAGTACATATTACATATATACAAGGAATTCTTTGTGGCAAAGAGGCAACATAATATATAACAACAGATACAACAAGTAACATCTAACAAGACAGATACAGTATATAGTCTACACATGACGATTTAATTGTTGAACAGAGAGTGGATAGAAGCTGTTCTTATGGCGGTTGGTGCTGCATTTGGGGACTCTGAAGCGACGTCCTGAAGGGAGTAGTTGGAATGAGGAGTGTCCCGGGTGAGAGGGATCGGATGAAATTTTCAATGCGTGGGATCGAATACTCTTATCATAAAGATCCTGGATTTTAGGCAGGGGGGAGCCTATAATTCTCTCTGCTGTTCTGAAAGTCCTTTGTAAGCGGAGTTTGTCATGCGCAGTGGCTCCCCCATACCAGACTATCAGAGAGGAACAAATCACAGATCTGATGACAGCATTAAAGAATAAGATCAGCAGATTCTTAGACAAACCATATCTTTTCAGCTGACGCAGGAAGAACATCCTCTGTTGTGCTTTTCTTATAACAGCATCCACATTTATATATATTTATATATATTTATAATAGAGGGAAATGATGGGTCAATCTGGCAGGCACTATTGTGGGCACCATGAATGCCCATAATGTAGAGACAGCAATAAGAATAAGTTTCTTCTACTTTCTCTATACCGTAGAATCAGTTGGCCAGTACAAAGTATGATACAGTTGTAATGGGTTATGACTGCAGGTTCAGACTATACTGGGTTGGTTTGTAGTCTGTAACCATGGAGACACAGAATCTGTGTACATGATAAAGTATATTATTTGTGATGAAGACTAATTGTAGAGTTGCTTCATTTATTTATTTTAGACGCATTGGAGCAATAATTTTGTGTTTGTGAAAGATTAAATACCCTTTCAAAATAAAGGTAGCGAACTTATTAACTTCTGCTCAGCTTTTTGGTTTTTTGAGTCCTTGCCTTTTACTCACCGGAACTATAGATTTCATGTCACGATCAGTATAGGTTCAGTTTAATAACATATTTCAATGTGTCAACAACACCAGCTTGGGTGAACTCAACCTCAAACATAACATATTCTCTATGTGGTTGCCATTTTACCAGTAATGTAAGTTACAGGAAGATGAGAAAAATACACAAAGTAGAACTTAAAGCAACCGGCTCTTGGTTGTGCCTTAGTAGGGTAAGGAAGGTTATTTTCGGTCATCAACATGTAAGGTTCCTCTGATCCATATCGGTCAACGGTCCATAATTTTCAGAAACCACTGCATCAAATGTGGTCATGTCCCAGTCTGAAATGGGGTTGAGCTTACATAAATCCTACCCAAAAGTGGGTGTCTGTCTAGTTTTGGATGTTCTTAGAATGGTATTGAGGGCAGGATCTAGATATTTCTATTTGACCAATCAAAATGTTGGAAAAGTATACTGGTCTACAGCCTGAATTTATTTTGGGTTCTGGGGTTTAAACTCATTTTGGGTCTGGGAGAAGGAGATATCAGAGGGGCATTGGCAAGGAGGGACATTCAACAGATGCCCGGAACGGTAGGGTGTAGAGTAGACCCAAATCCAGGATTGGGATATTTTGAACTAGAGATCCATTCAAAGGACTCCAGTCCAGCGTCCAAGTCAGTGGCAGCGGTGTAGCACGCCAAATTAACCCCGGTCCAGATTAAACTCGGGTATAGTTTGGCCCAGGCCATAGTATACCCTGGGGAATAAAGTGCCCTTAGCTAAACTATACCCAGGGGTGTAAAATAACCTAGGCCAAATTATACCCCTCCGGGCTACAATATACCCCTGTATTTTATGAGCCCTTGTAAATGAGATGATAGATTTTAGATGCCATTTTTTTAATAACTTACACATAGTAGGAAGGTATTTTTGTGGTTAATTACATGATGAAGATTGATCTTACAATACAGTGTGACTGGTAACAGACATCAGTCATTACATCTGAGATTACACTGTGGTCCATTAAGATAAGTGCTTCTACCTTAAAAATCAATGCTGCTAATATCAAGGGGGTATAATCGAGCATGAGGGGTCTGATATAGCCTAGGCCATAATATCCCTTGGGTATAACCAACCTAGACCCGGTATAGTCTGGACTCGTGGTATATTATGGTCTGTTACACCGAGCGTCTGGACAGGAGGCCGCAAATTTCTTACCTTCTGGCGTCCCCGGCGTGGCTTTTGATCACCCAGAGCTGGCGCGACGTCATCTGTGCGTCATGCTCGTCTCTAGTTGGGACCCGTGGATCATTTTTTTTGCTCCTTCATTCACAGTCGGAGCCACCAGAACTTTCTCATCTTTATGTAGCTTCACTATATGACATCTGGCTTGTTGATGGCTGTAAGACCGTGTTCACATTTAGAATAAATACTGTGTTATTGTTTTCTGCAGGATCCTCAGCAAACTACACAATAACAATCCTCTCTGGTTATTGCATTTTTGCTGATTTTTTTTTTATGCCTTTTTCCATTTATATAATTTTTTTTTGGGTGTAGATGTGAAGCCGCGTTAAAGTGTTTGTTTTTTTTTATAGTACAGAAAAGCCTTGATTCTGCTCTTAAAAAAGTATCTGCAGTTTTTTACATGCGTTTTTTTTTTGCTCCACGTAGAAGACCAGTGAGAAAAAAAGGATCAAAACAGCAGTGCCTTTAGACGCACAGGGGGCGCAGTTTTCATGATTTACTTGAGCAGTTAAACGTAGCAAAACTTTTGCGCAAAAAGGACAGCAAAAAAATGCAGCATTTATGCTACGTGCGAGCACGGTCTAAACGTCCAAGCAAAGCTGATGTGATTTCATGAAAATTCTTGCTCTCGGTGCGTCTAAAGACACTGTTGTTCCGTGCAGTTTTGGTGCATTTTTTTCTCTATAACCTTCTACGTGGAGAATAAAAAAAACCTCATGAAAAGAAAAAAAAAGTTGTTGCATTTTTAAGTATGGAATCAAAGCTTTTCTGTAGTATTAAAAATGGCATTAAAAACACTGCCTCATATCTGCACCAAAAACACATCAAATAAGGGGGTAAATGCATAAAAGAAACAAAGCAAACACTATTATCAGAGAAGATTGTTACGGCGTCGAGCAGAAAAAAAGCAGCAGAAAGAACGCAGCATTTACGATAGTATGAACATGGCCTCAGTGTTACATTTTTATTACATTTTTATGGATTTGATGTAGAAAAATTCAATAAGACCATTTTTTATCTGATTGCTGTGTTGTGCGGGCTGTTATGATTACAGAAGCACTAAATATGTCAGTGTTATTTGCCGATTTGTGATTTTTTTTTTTTAGAAAGCATTAAAAATGCCATTATTGTAGTTATTTTTTTATAAAATTTATAGTAAGAAAAAAAAATCTGACTTTTATTTTTCATCTAAAATACAGGGATATAGAAATACACTGCTGTATACAGATGTACAGTTATGTGAAAAAGTGTTTGCCCCTTCCGGATTTCCTTCTTTTGCATGTTTATTACACGGAAATGTTTCAGATCACAAAACATATTTAAATATTAGATAAAGATAACACAAGAAAACACAAAATACAGTTTTTAAATAAAGGTCTTTATTATTAAAGGAAAAAGAAATCCAAACCTACAGGGCCCTGTGTGAAAATGTGATTATGAGGAAAAAAAATTGCCTGTTCTCCAGACTAACACAGCTACCCTTCTTGCCGCAGCTCACACTGAGGTGCCATCCTGGATGAGCTGCACCACCTGAGCAACTTCTGTGAGTTGTAGACACCACCTCATGCCACTGTACCTCTAGGGCTGATAGCAATGACAAAATGTAAAAGTGACCAAAACAACAGACAAAATGGATGAGGACAGAGAAATGGTTTGTGGTCACCTCCTGTCAATTTAGGTCCAGTTTTTTTTTCCAGGAGAATACTTCATTTTCTGTGACAATTTTAAGGGTGCCAAGTTGCCAATTATATATATATATAAAAAGAAGGCAAATGGCGGTGAATACTAGAAACAAAAATTGGAAGCAGCGCTTCAAAATTAGTGCATATTGTTAGGCATCGGGTTCCTGCTTTCGACTAGACTTGTATGGCCCCTCTCAAGCCACACATGTCTAGTCAAAATGTGGCCAGGAGTATGGAAATTGCATACTTGCATTCATATGATGACTAGTGTTGAGCGATACCAGCTGATACTGAAAAATATCGTATCGGAATGGATCGGCCGATCTAAAAAAACTATCGGGTATCGCCGATTCCGATACCGGAAGTCCCATTCAAGTCTGTGGGACTTCCGGTATCAGAATAAGAAAAACCCTTTTCTGTCCTTGTACAGCCTCTCGGGGGTGTGTACGGACCATCCGGGGGTCTGTGCCGGCCTGCCGGGGGTTTGTGCCGACTGCCCGGGGGTCTGTGCGGACTGCCGGGGGTCTGTACCGGCCTGCCGGGGTCTGTGCCGGCTGCCGGGGGTCTGTGCCGACTGCCCGGGGGTCTGTGCGGACTGCCGGGGGTCTGTACCAGCCTGCCGGGGGGCTGTGCCGACTGTCCGGGGGTCTGTGCAGGCTGCGAGGGACTGTGCAGGCATCGTCCGATGGGACTACAAGTCCCATCGGGCTATGCCTGCTACCATGACGGTGATTGACACATTAGCCAATGATGGGACAGTAGTAGTCCCATCATCCGGCTAATGTGCTGAATGTAAAAAAACAAAACAAAACAAAAAAAAACATACTACATACATACTACATACATACTACATACATACATACTACATACATACTACATATATACAGTACATATTACATACATACTACATACATACTACATATATACATACTACATACATACTACATATATACATACTACATACATACTACATACATACATACTACATATATACATACTACATACATACTACATACATACTACATATATACATACTACATACATACTACATACATACTACATATATACATACTACATACATACTACATATATACATACATGCTACATACATACTACATATATACTACATTCATACAACATACATATATACTACATACATACAACATACATACTACATACAACATACATACATAGTACATACATACATACTACATACATGCTACATATATACTACATTCATACAACATACATATATACTACATACATACAACATGCTAGAGACATACAACATACATACTACATACAATACATTCATATAATACATACATATAGACATACAGTACATACAACATAGAGTACATACTCACCATTACTTGTCACTTTGATCCCCGAAGCCAGTGTCATCTAAGGAAAAATATGAAAATAACAAACCACCAAATACTCCCTGATCCGCAGAAATCCACGAGTGAGTGTCCCACGCCGATCTTCCGTGGAGAGCAGCAGCATCAGCTGATGCGACCGCTCTCTACGGGGCTCAGGAATCCAGTGTTGGGAGGTAGGTATCCTTCCGCACTGTATTCCTCCGCCACTGTAAAAAAACAGTCCCTGGTCTCACTTTATGGCAAATGCTGTGTGGGAACTTTTTCACACAGCAATGCCAAAAGTGAGACTAGGGACTATTTTTGTTACAGTGGCGGAGGAATACAGTGCGGAATGATACCTACCTCCCGATACTGGATTCCTTGAGTCCCTAGAGAGCGGTCGCATCAGCTAATGCTGCTGCTCTCCACGGGAGATCGGCGTGGGACACGCATGGATTTCTGCGGATCAGGGAGTATATGGCTTGTTTGTTATTTTCATATTTTTCCTTAGATGACACTGGCTTCGGGGAACAATGTGACAAGTATTGGTGAGTATGTACTCTGTGTTATATGTACTGTATGTCTATGTATGTATTGTATGAATGTATTGTATGTAGTATGTATGTATTGTATGAATCTATGTATGTTGTATGTATGCAGTATGTATGTTGTATGTCTGTAGCATGTTGTATGTATGTAGTATGTATGTAGCATGTATGTAGTATGTAGTATATATGTATGTTGTATGAATGTAGTATATATGAAGCATGTATGTAGTATGTATGTATGTTGTATGTAGTATATATGTAGCATGTATGTAGTATGTAGTATATATGTAGGTTGTATATATGTAGCATGTATGTATGTATGTTGTATGAATGTTGTATATATGTAGAATGTATGTGGCATGTATGTAGTATGTATGTAGTATTATGTAGTATATATGTATGTTGTATGAATGTAGTATATATGTAGTATGTATGTAGTATGTATATAGTATGTATATAGTATGTATGTAGTATGTATATATGTAGCATGTATGTAGTATGTATGTAGTATATATGTAGTATATATGTATGTTGTATGTACAGTATGTAGTATGTACGTAGTATGCATGTAGTATGTATGTAGTATGTATGTAGTATGTATATATGTAGCATGTATGTAGCATGTATGTAGTATATATGTAGTATATATGTATGTTGTATGTACAGTATGTAGTATGTACGTAGTATGCATGTAGTATGTATGTAGTATGTATATATGTAGTATGTATGTAGCATGTATGTAGTATGTATGTAGTATGTATGTAGTATATATGTATGTTGTATGAATGTAGTATGTATGTAGTATGTATATAGTATGTATGTAGTATGTATATATGCAGTATGTATGTAGCATGCATGTAGTATGTATGTTGTATGAATGTAGTATATATGTTGTATGTATGTAGTATGTATGTAGTATGTATATATGTAGCATGTATGTAGTATGTATGTAGTATGTATGTAGTATATATGTATGTTGCATGTATGTAGTATGTATGGATGTAGTATGTTTTTTTTTTTACATTCAACACATTAGCCGGATGATGGGACTACTACTGTCCCATCATTGGCTAATGTGTCAATCACTCTCAGTGTAGCAGGCATCGCCCGATGGGACTTGTAGTCCCATCGGACGATGCCTGCACACACACAAGACCCTCGGCAGGCCCGCACAGACCACTGGAAGCCAGCACAAGCCCCCCGGCAGGCCCGCACAGACCCCCGGCAGGCCCACACAGACCCCCGGCAGGCCCGCACAGACCACCGGCAGCTGGCACAGGCACCCGGCAGTCGACACAGACCCCCGAGAGGCCCGCACAGACCACCAGCAGCCGGCACAGGCACCCGGCAGGCCCGTACAGACCCACTACAGTCGGCACAGACCCCCCGCAGTCGGCACAGACCGCGCATCATGATGCGCACAGACCGCGCATCATGATGACGTCATTTCAGCAGCCAATCACAGCCATGCCAATAGTTAGCATGCCTAACAGGATGTGCCCACACTTCTGAGGATTCCCATTGGCTGAATCAAATCGAGCAGGCTGATAGCTTTATGGGAGCTTCAGATTCCGGTATCCGATACGAAAAAAGTATCGGAAGTCAGTATCTGAATTCCGATACAGCTAATATCGGCCGATACCCGATACTTGTGGTATCGGAAAGCTCAACACTAATGATGACCCGTTCTCACTGCTGTTATCAGAGAAATCTGACAGCATGTGCTATGCGTGGATTCACAATTCTATGGTCTCACAAAGTAACTACAAAGTTTTATGAGAAGCCTGGACAACCCCTTTAATGTGGTCCTTTACCTGGATCCACATATAGAGAATGTGTTTTGGAGCTCTGCCGATCTACAGCCATTGTCCCCTATGAGGGAGACCATAACCCATTGTTAGGCTCTTATGGAAGAGAACTGAAAACTTTAATAAAATAAAAAGAAATCTAAATATTTCCAAGAATGAAATCCACAGAGATGGCCGAGTCCCAGATTTTGTGATGTAGATGTGGTTTTTGTTTTGCGGTTTTTACCCTTCGTTTCCATGTCCTCAGAACACTCAGAAAACCATCTACTCCTATTACGTGACACAGTAAATGTCATTCTCAGATGTGCAGATCCCAATGTGCAGATCCCAACGCTCAGATATTTCAGTGGCAAGAACCACACAAAACGAAATTGGCTCCAAAGTCTTTACCTTCAGCGGTGTAATAAAAAACTAGTGCTGCTACGATACAGCAAACAGAAGCTCACGTAGCATACTGGACAAAAGAAGAGTTCATAGCATCTGCACATGGAATATTTAGGTTGTACAAACAGTAAAACTCCCACATCTTTAGGGTTGGGGATTTCCTACCAAATATATGTATTGTCAAAATTGTTCAAACTGTTTAAAAATAATAAAAGTGATTCTCAATGGTACCAGTTAACTGCCGCTTCTATTCCGATGCCTATCTTCTACGATACACACCAGAAATGGGCCAGAATGGCCACATGGCCGATTATTGGTGGCGAGAAGTCAGATTATCATCTCCGCGCCTGTATACTATCACACTTTGGTCCCCATTTCAATGGCCCTACAGACTCCCTTTTTCCATACACTTCAGTTCTTCTTGGTGTTTATATGTATTCATCTGGGCATATTTATGCATGTGCAGTTTGTCTATACAGTGCATTGAAATAGTATTCATACCATGTGAATGTTTCAACATTTTTTGACATTACTCCCACAATCTTGAATGTATTGTTTTGGAATTTTATGTGATATACCAACACAGCGTAGAAAGTAATGATGAAGAGAAAAGGAAATGATACATGGTTTTCTAATTATTTTAAAGGTATAAATCTGATAATTGTTACGTACATTTGTATTCTTGTAGTCTGATACCCCTAAATAAAATCCTGAGTGACTAATCGCCTCCAGAAGTCACAAAATTAGTAAATTGAGTTCACCTGTGTGTAATTTATTTTCAGTATAACTTCAGCTGTGAAGGCCTCAGAGTTTTGTTTTAGAACATAGTAACATAGTTAGTAAGGCCGAAAAAAGACATTAGTCAATCCAGTTCAGCCTATAAAATTCTGTCAGAATAAATCCCCAGATCTATGTCCTTCTAAAGAACATTTGTGAGCACACAGCATCATGAAAACCAAGGAACACACCAGACAGGTCAGGGATAAAGTTGTGAAGAAGAGGAAAACAGGGTTAGGTAGTAAAATGTAGCCCTAGCTCTGAAAATGTCACGGAGCACTATTCACTCCATCATCCAAAAATGGAAGGAGCATGGCACAACTGCAAACCTACCAAGACATGGCCGTCCACCTAAACTAATATCTCGGAAGGCGATAACTTATTAGAGAAGCAGCCCAGAGGCCCAAGGACACTCTGGAGGAGCTGCAGAGATACACAGCTTAAGGGGGAGAATCTGTCCACCTGACAACTATTAGTCATATACACCACAAATCTGGCCTTTATGGAAGAGTATCAAGAAGAAACCCATTTTTGAAAGCAAACTATAAGAAGTTTCATTTGGAGTTTGCTAAAAGCCTTGTAGGGGACACAGCGAGCATGTGAAAGAAGGTGTTCTGGTCAGATGAGACCAAAGTAGTACTTTTTGGGCTAAATGCAAAATGCTATGTGTGGCCGACAACTAACATTGCACATCACCCTGAAAACACCATCCCCACTTTCATACATGGTGGTGGCAGCATCATGCTGTGGGGATGCTTTTCTTCAGCAGGGACAGGGAAGCTGGTCAGAGTTGATGAGAAGATGGATGAAGCTAAGTACAGGGCAATCCTAGAGGAAAAGTTGTCAGAGGTTGCACAAGCCTTTAGAGTGGGGTATAAGTTCACCTTTCAGTGGGACAACGACCCTAAACATACTTCCAGAGCTGCAATGGATGGTTTAGATCAAATAGTTTTCCTGTTTGTGAATGATACAGTCACAGTCCATACCTAAATCTCATTGGGAATCTGTGGCAAGACTTGAATCTTGGCTAGACTAGGATTCACTGAACGTTTTGTAGTACACAACATGTGCACTCTCAAGTGGTTGATAATGGACCCAGTCCTTTCTGATGTGTGATCTATTTTTTTTTATAATTGAGCTCCATCTCTCTGATCTGTTTCTTTTCTGTGATTCTCCCTATTTTTGAGCCCGACTACAGCTTATGTTGACCTCTTGGTGATCCAGTAAGCCTCCCGTTACTTTAAATTTTTCCTCCTCATATTTTAGGAGCCATTACATTTTTATTTTTTGTTGATCAAGCTGTATCAGGGCTTATTTTTGGGCTATGAGCTATAGTTTCTATCACCATTTTGTGATCCATACAAGCTTCTTATCTTTCATTATTCCATTTTTTTAGACAAAAAGTGACCAAAAAACATCACTTCTCCCGTCTTGACTTTTCTTTTTAAGTTTCAACATACTATGATATTTTACCAGTTTATTCAATTTGGAAATATCAAATGTGTTTTTTTTTACATTTTTATTTATGTGACATGAATATGCAATGATCTGGAAATCTCTTATCACCATATTTTATTAACAAAACATAAAACAGGTCAGACGTTGGACATTTTTCCATTTTATTTGAATTTTTTTTAATCTAATTTAGAAATAAATGGCAGCAACACATCTCAAAAAAATTGGGATGGTTAATACAAGGCTGGAAAAGTAAATGGTATTAATAAAATACAACTGGATGATCAATTTTCAACTGATTCGCTTGACTGTGTATAAAAATTCATGTTAGAGAGGCAAAGAAGTAAGGTTTCTCCTTGCGGAGAGTGACATGCCAGCTGTGGCTTGTCAAGGTAAGGAGACTTATTCGCCGTGCAATGCTCCTCTGGGAAAATAATATGCAAATTGCCTCTTCAGAAAGAAAGAGGACTTTTACTCTACAGCGCCACCTATTGGTAGTAGCGATCCTACAAGTCACAATCAACCCTTTAACGAGTCTTGTAGTATGACTTAGGATACAAGCCAAATCAGAATCTCAATTTGCAGACACGGTGTTTCGAGCTGTTGGCTCTCGTCAGTGCAAAGTATGAGATCTGATTTGGCAAGGTGAGAGGCTCTGGACTAGGGTCTAAGAAGTAAGGTTTCTCCTTGCGGAGAGTGACATGCAAGCTGTGGCTTGTCAAGGTAAGGAGACTTTTATTCGCCGTGCAATGCTCCTCTGGGAAAATAATATGCAAATTGCCTCTTCAGAAAGAAAGAGGACTTTTACTCTACAGCGCCACCTATTGGTAGTAGCGATCCTACAAGTCACAATCAACCCTTTAACGAGTCTTGTAGTATGACTTAGGATACAAGCCAAATCAGAATCTCAATTTGCAGACACGGTGTTTCGAGCTGTTGGCTCTCGTCAGTGCAAAGTATGAGATCTGATTTGGCAAGGTGAGAGGCTCTGGACTAGGGTCTAAGAAGTAAGGTTTCTCCTTGCGGAGAGTGACATGCCAGCTGTGGCTTGTCAAGGTAAGGAGACTTATTCGCCGTGCAATGCTCCTCTGGGAAAATAATATGCAAATTGCCTCTTCAGAAAGAAAGAGGACTTTAGTTAGAGAGGCAGCGTTTCTAAGAAGCAAAGATGGTCAGAGATTCAACAATTTGTGAATATCTGTGTCTAAATATTGTGGAACAATTTCAGAAAAAGTTCCTCAATGTAAAATTGCAAATACTTTGAATATTCCATCATCTACAGGACATAATCTCAAAAGATTCAGAGATTCTGGAGAAATGCATGTGCACAAAGGACAAGCCCTATAGTCAACACTGGATGCTCATAATCTACAGGTCCCCATGTGGCACAACATTAAAATCGGGCAGGATCCAGTAATGCAAATCATGGCATGGGCTCAGGAATACTTCCAGATATCATTTTCTATGACCACAGTTCGCCGTGCAATTGACAAATACAAGGTAAAGCTCTATTGTGTGATGAAGAAGACATATATCAGCACAATCCAGAAACACTGCTGTTACGTAGTGACTAGGGACTGTGGGTCAACCTAGGGGTGCCCTTATCTTTCCCTGTCCCCTGAATTACTCCTGAAGGTGGAGACACCAGGGTCACATGCATTGCTATGCTTCTATATTAACCTTTATCTGTTCCGTACCCCACCTAGGGAGATGAGAGTTAGAAGTGTATAAAATAACACTAACCAGAAAAACAAGGGAAGACGGACAGGGATGAATGAAAACTACAATCATACGAAATGTTGCAGACATGGCTGAGCCAAGCAGACTGTTACGCACAGCCGTGTTGCACATGGATTTGTGTACCCTATGTGCCACAGGACTGGGCCTACCCAGAACGAGGCATAACTAAGTGGCTACCTTGGTGTTCACTGGAGTCTCTAGTGGTGAGATCAGGCTTGTGTGGAAGGTAGCCACCAAGTACCACTCCTGTGCAGAACCCGGTACTGCAGCTGTTGACCCCGAAGAGTCAGGTACGCTGACACTACTTTAGGGCTTAGTTCAGACATGCCGGTCTAGGATTCAGGATCAGGGTTATGCAACTAATATACTGGGGAATAGTGTTCATGTACTGGTCGCACTAGGACCAGGGGAATTCGGGAACCAGTCTGGCCACTCCTGGACAAGGGGATATCAGACACTGGCCACTCCGGGACCAGGGGGCAATGTTCAGGCACTGGCCCCTCTGGGATCAGAGGACAGGGTTCAGGTGCTGGCAGCTCTGGGGCGAGGTTCAGGTGCTGGTGGCTCCAGGACCAGGGGACAGGGTTCAGACACTGGCCGCTCCAGGACCAGGGGATGAGGATATAGGACTGGCCACGTCAGGACCAGGGGACTATAGACACAGGACTAGCCACACTGGAACCAGAGGATAACTTTCAGGCATTGGCCACAACCAGGACCAGGGGACCTCACAGCTCACGAGCAATACACCTTACTCCTTACTAACTAGTGATTCACTACATTGCTTGACGACTCTCAAGGGGAGATGGAGGAGTCTTTTATACAAGATGCGTTCCAGCCATTATGGTAAATGCCACTCAGACCAGGATCTGACAGGGAAGATGGAAGACTCTGGTCACCACAGAAGTGATCTGTGAAACACATTATGAATCTTGAAAGCAGGTGGTAAAGCAAGGCAAAACGCTACTAGATTAACAATGGCAAGTATTTTATAGCGGCCGATGAACCTGGACCCCCAGCTTCAAGAAGGAACCTTCAGCTTAATAGTCTGCAAGGACAACAACACCAAATCACTAACACTCGAGTCCAGATCCACCAAGCATCTCCGATCAGCCACACTCTTATATTTGGACCCCATCCTACTTAAATTATTAAGAACACTTTGACATACTGTTGTAATAGACAAAGAAAACTGTTCCTGGTCAGGGACTCCTGAAGAAAGATTTCAATTGAAGGCGCTTAATTGAGGATGAAAACCGTATGCCCCGAAGAACGGGGATTTGACAGTAGATTCATGACAACAGTTATTCATGGCAAACTCAGCTAGCTGTAAATAGGAAACCCATTCCTCCTGATTCTCAGACATATAGCACCTAAGATTTGTCTTAAGATTCAGGTTCACTCGTTCAGTTTGCTCATTAGACTTTAAATGAAAAGTGGATGAAAATGAAAGATGAATCCCCAAGAGAGCACAAACTGCTTTCCAAAACTTGAAAAAAAATTGCACCCCCCATGCCCGGTCAGAAACAATATCAGGTAGAATCCCACGTCATTTTACGATTTCTTTAATAAAAATTTGCGCTAAAGTCTTGGCATTCGGTAAAGCAGGTAGAACAGTGAAGTGAGCCATCTTGTTGAAAATATCCACCACTACCAATATTACAGTGTTACCTGCTGATATGGGTAGATCAGTGATGAAATCTATAGAAAACCTTCACTGCCTAATCAGATGGTGATGAAGCTCTAATCAGTGCAGGAGTTCGTGAGTCTCGCAAGTGAGTATGAGCCCTAAACACCGTGATCTTCTGGCCACTCTCTGTCGCGGCACCTCAGTGACAGCTGCCATCTTCTCTTGGCCAAAGCTCATTTCTAAGGGACTGAGGAACAATGACTGTGACTGGATGAAACAAAGTGTAAAATTCGTTATGGAAAACACTCATGCCATGTCCTGTGGAATCAGGAGGATAAGGACCATTCAGCTTGTTATCAAAGCATAGCTCTTCATCTTTGATGGCTGCATAGGCCTATGACACTTCTAAGGTGCCATCACTGTTGAGCATTATAGAGAGGTGGTAGAACAACATCTGCTCCATCCAGACAATGTCTGTTTCAGGGAAGACTTTGCATATTTGAGCAAGACAATGGTAAACCATTTACTGCATCCATCACAACAGCATTGCTCTTTATAAGAAGAGTTCGGGTGATGATGGCCGCCTGCAGTCCAGACCTTTCAATAGAAAACATTTGGTGCATTGTGAAATGAGAAATCTGTCAAAGACTCGGAATTGTGGAGTAGCGAGAATCAGACAAGAATTGGACAACATTCCTCTCTCAAAACTCCAGCAATTGTCACCTCACTTCCTAGAAGCTTACAGATTTTTGTAAGATGAGGAGATGCTGCACAATGGTGGACAAGGCATGGGCACAATTTTTTTTTTAGATGTGTTCCTGTCGATAATTTCAAAACAAGTTAATTTTTTGTTCATGTGAATTGGAAAAATGTCCAAAATTCACCTTCTGATCTGTTCTTTGTGAAGAAAATTAGTTATAAGTTTACGTTTACATGTGACATTTTGCATCATTTTTTACCTGTGGTACAATCCATTTCTCCATTTCCAACCAAAAACAAGTGTTGTTAACCCGTTTCCGACAATGGGCATAAATTTACGCCGATGTCAGACTCCCTCCCTTTTATGTGGGTGTAGGGGAGTGGGTCCAGGAAAAAGGACCAATCGTGTCACTGGGCTCGAACTAGGAGGGCTGTCACCCGTGTTCCCAGGGGCATGATTGCAGATCAGAATCAACCTTTGACCAGGCAGAAAGGGGGTGGGTTGACTTTAAGACGAGCACTGCAGGTGAACAACAGACACTGGGCGGGGAGAGCAACGAGATCTAGGTGGGAGGAGCCAAGCGGTCTCCTCCTCTCGGACATGAAACAGCACTTCAGAGCGAGAGGAGACTGGACCCGACCTAACCAAGCGGAGGGCCCTGACAGTGTGCCTGGAGCAGAAACCTCTCCCCGAGCCACTACAGAACACGGGCCACAGGGCACCCTCAGGTGCGGTGGCCCCCGTGCATCAGGCGGCTCTTCTCCATGGGCCGCCCATCTGCCTCCAGCGGCCCTCTCTCTGCTACAGCCTGCGACAGCGGCCTACTCTCTGGGACCCGCAGCCGCTGTTGCCCCGCTACAGCCCGAGGCTGCGGCCTACTCCGGGACCTGTGGCTGCCTCTGCTCCGCTACAGCCCGCGGTTGCTGCCTACTCTCTGGGACCCGTGGCCGCCTCTGCTCTGCTACAGCCCACGGCTACGGCCTACTCTCAAGGACCCATGGCCGCCTCTGCTCCGCTACAGCCCGCGGCAGCGGCCTACTCTCCGGGACCCGCGGCTACCTCTGCTCCTCTACAGCCCGCAGCTGCCGTTTCCTCCCTTCTGCTCCCCACTGCAGAAGGCCCGGTGTTAGGGTAGCTACGCGGGGTCCGTGTACACCCCGCGGTACCGGAGCGCAAGGACTTCCAGACGCTCCGGCAATGTTTCCTCAACTGGACACGTCGACTGAGACACCGCTGGAACATCCTTCATCCACCAGCTCTGCAGGACATCAGAGACCGATAAGTGACTCTCCTTTGTTCATTCCACGTTCAAGCCCCAAGGGTCCCCAGTTCGTGGTCGCCTAACTGTCACTTCTCACTCGTATTTTTTATTCTGTGTAAGATTGTGTATTAGTGTTTTACTCAATGCGTGGTAAACTCGTTGTCATATATATAAAACTTGAGTTCAACCCTTGCTCTGCCTCCTGCTCGTCACTGCATTCCTCGTACCTGCTAGAAACCACATGGGCTTCAGCGGTGAACCCAAATATTTCCCGACACATGTCAGCTGGAACAGCCACTGGTCGAATCGTGATCCACCCACAGCTATTAACCCATTAAATGCCGCTGTCAAACGCTGATAGCGGTATTTAACTCGCGCTTCCGGCAATTGCGCCGGACATCCGCTTATTGGTGACCCCCATCAAGTGATCGCGGGTCACTGATGGGTTGGCAAGACAACCAGAGGTCTCCTGCAGACCTCTATGGTTGTCACTGCCAGATTGCTATGAGTGCCACCCAGTGGTCGGCGCTCATAGTAAGTGAGTAATTCTGCTACATACAGGCGATCTGATCATCGTCAGGATGTAGCAGAGCCAATCGGGTTATGGCAGTTTTTAGTCTCCCATAGAGAATATTGAAGCAAGCAAAAAGTAAAACAAAAGTTTTTAAAAATATACAAAAATATAAAAGCTCAAATCACCTCCCTTTTGTCCCATTCAAAATAAAACAATAAAAAAATAAAACATACACATATTTGGTATCGCCGCATTCAGAATTGCCCGATCTATCAATAAAAAAAATTGGTTTTACCTGATTGCTAAACGGCGTAGCGAGAAAAAAAGTCAAAACGCCAGAGTTATGTTTTTTAGGTTGCCACGACATTGCATTAAAATGCAATAAAAGGCGATCAAAAGATCATATCTGCACCAAAATGGTATAATTAAAAACGTCAGCTTGGTGCGCAAAAAATAAACCCTCACCCAGCCCCAGATCCTGAAAAATGGAGACGCTACGGGTATTGAAAAATGATGCAATTTTTTTTTTTTTTAACAAAGTCTGGAATTTTTTTTCACCACTTAAATAATAAAGACCTTAGACATGTTTGGTGTCCTTGAACTCGTAATGACCTGGAGAATCATAATGGCAGGTTAATTTTGGCATTTAGTGAACATAATAAAAAAGTCAAACACAAATAACTGTGGGATTGCACTTGTTTTGCAATTTCACCGCACTTTGAATTTCTTTCCCGTTTTCCAGTACACAATATGTTAAAACCAATGGTGTTGTACAAAAGTACAACGTGTCCCGCAAAAAATAAGCCCTCGCATGGCCATTTTGATCAAAAAATAAAAGTTATGGCTCTGGGAAGCAGGGGAGCAAAAAATGAAAATGCAAAACCAAAACCTCTGGTCGTTAAGGGGTTAAAATCTATGGCAGGTGCCTTTTGGGACAGCAGTGGCAGATGTAGGGGCATATGAGACTGATAATGTGGGGGGCATCTGTGGCTAATGCTCTGGGGGCACCAGTGGCTCAGACAACATGTTGAAACCTTTGAATTACTGTAACTAATAAATACCATTAAGTAACATGAGGTTGAAAAAAATGTCCTTCCATTGTGTCACTGTGCATCTTTGATGACAATTTAGTTTTTTTTATGGGCCCTTTCCTGGTATAATATCCCCCATCCTGAGCCCCTTCCAGTTATAATGTCTCCAGTCCTGGGCCCTGTACTATAATAATGTCCCCCAGCCTGGCTCCTTCCTGTAATATTGTCCCCCATTCTGGTATGAAGTCCTCCTTCATTGGCCCCTTTCTGATATAATATCCCCCATCCTATAACAATATTCTCCATCTTGGGCCCCTTCCTGGTATAATGTTCACCACCCTTTAACAATGTCCCCCATCCTGGTATACTGTCCCCCATCTGGGGCCCTACCAGTTATAATGTCTCCAATCTTGGGCCCCTTCCTAGTTTAATGTCCCCTGATCTGGGCCCCTTACTCTAATAATGTCCCCCATTCTGGTATGAAGTCCCCATTCATTGGCCTCTTCCTGATATAATTTCCCCCATCCTATAACAATGTTGTCCATCTTGGGACCCTTCCTGGTATAATGTTCACCATCCTTTAACAATGTCCCCCATCCTGGTATACTGTCCCCCATCTGGGGCCCCTTCATATTCTCCATGCTGGGCAACTTCCTCATATAATGTCCCCCATTCTAGTATAATGACCCTCATTCTTGTCTAATCTACTGCTGCTTTTTTCCAACACATTAAGTAAAAGATTCTTCTTACATTCCTAAGCTAACTCAACATGCGGCATCCTCTTCTATAGCTGACATCAGCACGGCACGGGAAAATCATGACGTCAATGCCATGCACCGTACGTGACTGGCGTGCTGATGTCAGCTGCTTGCCTCTGATTGGTCAGATGCGTTTACAGTTTTGCAGGGACCCTGAGGGTTGCAGCACAGCGATACACTTCAGCTGAATGTGCGACCACAAATGCACATCCAGCTGAAGTAGGTACTGGCATTGGCGAGCCCCCCTTGTCAGCAAAAACTGCAGAAACTCTCGCCCATGGAATGGCGAGCTCACAGAGAGGAGGAATGTAAGGGGGTGAAGCACCAAAGGAGCCGAGGGGGAGTTGCCCTCCTTGCTCCGTGCCCGGAACCATCGAGCAGGGCATTAGGTTCCCCGGGGGATGCTTTAGGGAACTGTACTAGAACCAGGAACAGGAAGAGGGCAGGACTGAGAGTGGGAGAATTGCGCACGCTTTCAGCAGAGCAGCGCAGGGATGGGAGCAGAGAGGACGCTGACTCAGGAGAGGAGAGGAGACGGGTGCAGTGACTGAACACTGAGGGACCACAGACACAGGCGGTGAGCACTGAGCATGAGACTGAGTATGAGAAGCCTGTCACTGCACCGCTTGGAGGGCTGGTTGCTCCCCTCCTGGTAGAGACTTTGTCACACTGACAGACAGCGTGCCTTGACAAGACGCTCCCCTGCAGTGAGACCCTGCCTTACCCTGAGATGCTTCCCTGTGACCAAGGGACATACCGTAATGTGACACTGACCTGCCAAGAGAGACTGTCCCAGGCAGAGCCCCTGACCCTGGTGAGAGAACGCCACTGCCGCAGCAGAGGGAAGGACCTTGAGTACAGGGGGATACCACCATCCGCATACCTCTTGTGCTCCCACGTTAACCTCCCATACGCCAGTTGGACTATGCCTAGGACCCCAGAGACAGAGGACATCAAGCAACGCTTGTGCCTTGGTGCCTACGTGGTCGAAGAGTGATCTCTGCAATCAAGACCTCCAGGAACTGATAAGTTTCTTCCCCATAAGAGAATAACTTTCTGTTGTTTTGTTATTTCTCCAGTTTCTGATATAACATTTTACAGCATTTTCTCTGTTATATTGTATGTTTACCAGTATTACTCCATGTAAATAAACCTCCCTTTTACTGTTGGTCTGCCTGCTCCGTGGTGACATATATTCCTCCTGCACGTTATTACACTACATTGGGCTTATCTCTTCTCCATTGTGATAAATGGTCCTGCAGACAAGAAAGCAGAACTTACCCAGCATCTCCTACATTTTCCATCAATTAATCCTGTTGCTGTGTGTTTTTCTTATATGATATTCTATGATATACCTCATTGCTCCATAATTGAAAAAAAACTATACTTAAAGTCTGGTCGGTGGCTAAAGGGAGGAATTTCTGGGATGTATACCCCATAATTTAGCACATGACCTCAGCCTCCTTAATTTATTCTTTTTTCAGGGTATTTATTTCCATTGGAAAGAGCTGACAAGGCTTCAAATACAATCCGGCCAGAATAGGAGATACTATGACATGAAAACATTTAACCTCGTTGTTGAGGAGTATAAACTAATGCAGGATACTGCACACCCGCTGACAGGATCATACTGTTCCCCTGAGCAAAATATTAATTGTCCCATAATCACAGACAAGTGGTGGATGAAGGTGTGTGTTTCCCCGTGTGCTCCCTGCAGAGAGATCTCAGGGCCCCGAGAATAATTAACCCCTTTCTGACATATGACATACTATCCCATCCATGTGCCCTGGGACTTAATTCCCAAGGTCGGGATAGTACATCATAGCCATCAGCGATGCCCCCCGGGGGAGCGCTGCTGATCGCAGCCGGGTGTCAGCTGATTATCACAGCTGACACCCAGCACTATGTGTCAGGGGCGGTCACGGACCGCCACCAGCACGTTAACCCCTGGCACACTGCAAACAAACATGATCTCAGTGTACTGGGGGTGTAGTGAAGCATCGGCAGGAAGGGGGCTCCCTGAGACACTCGGAGAAGCGCGATGTGCTGCGCTGCTCTGGGGGCCTCCTTCCCTGCAGGTCCCCGAATCCAATATGGCCGCGGGGGGGATATTACTGACACATGACAGTGATGTCCCCCCCGGGACAATGTAATAACGTAAAAAAAAGTGTAAAAATAATTTATAAAAAAAATCGCTACATAAATAAAAAAAATAAAAAATATTCCCTAATAAATTCATTTTTTGCATATAAAAAAACCTAAAAACAATAAAAGTACACATATTTAGTATCGCCGCATCCATAACGACCCGCCTTATAAAACTTTCCCACTAGTTAACCCTTTAGTGAACCCCTTAAAAAATAAAAATAAAAAACAAAGGAAAAAACAATGCTTTATCATCAAGTGCAATAAAGCGCGATCAAAAAGATGGATATAAATAACCATGGTATCGCTGAAAATGTCATCTTGTCCTGAAAAAAACAAGCCACCGTACAACATCATCAGTGAAAAATGCGGATTCTGCTGCGGATTTTTCCATGCTAAATCCGCATTTTACCTTCGGATTTAGTGCGGATTAGCCTGCGGTTTTCCCCTGCCTTTTGACACCTGGTAATGGATCAGGTGTCAAACCACTGCGGATTCCGCACAAAAAAGTGACATGCTGCGGATTTAAAACTGCAACAAATCCGCGTGGAAAAATCTGCAGCATGTGCACTGCGTTTTTCATTTGCCATTGAATATAAAGATACTGTACAACGCAGCAGAAACTGCTGCGGATCCGCAGGGCCAAATCCGTTGAGGATCCGCAGCAGAATCTGCAACTTGTGCACATATCCTTAGGGTTAGGGCTGAGATTAGGGTTAGGGGTGTGTTGAGGTTAGGGTTGAAGTTAGAATTGGGGGGTTTACACTGTTTGGGAACATCAGGGGCTCTCCAAACGCAACATGGCATCTGATCTTAATTACAGCCAATTCTGCGTTCAAAAAGACAAAGGTGTTCCTTCCCTTCCAAGCTCTGCCATGCGCCCAAACAGTGGTTTACCCCCACATATGGGTTATCAGCCTACTCAGGACAAATTGCACAACAAATTTTGGGGTCAAATTTCTCCTGTTACCCTTGGAAAAATAAATAATTGGTAGCAAAAATATCATTTTTGTGGAAAAAAATATGATTTTTTATTTTTATGTCTCTATGTTATAAACATCTGTGAAGCACTTGGGGGTTCAAAGTGCTCACCACATATCTAGATAAGTTCCTTGGGGGGTCTAGTTTCCAAAAAGGGGTTACATGTGGAGGGTTTCCACAGTTTAGGCACATCAGGGGCTCTCCAAAGGCAACATGACACCCGCAGACCATTCCATCAAAGTCTACATTCCAAAACGTCACTACTTCCCTTGCGAGCCCCGACGTGTGCCAATACAATAGTTTTCTCCCACATATGGGGTAACAGCGTACTCAGAAGAAGTTGGACAACAACTTTTGGGGTCAAATTTCTCCTGTTACCTTTGGTAAAATAAAAAAATTGGGGACTAAAAGATCATGTTTGTGAAAAAAAATATGATTTTTTTATTTTCACACCCGGGCGTTCTAAACTTCTGTGAAGCACTTGGTGGTTCAAAGTACTCATCACACATCTAGATAAGTTCCTTGGGGGGTCTAGTTTCCAAAATGGGGTCACTTGTGGGGGGTTTCCACAGTTAAGGCCATCAGGGGCTCTCCAAAGGCAACATGACACCATCAGACCATTTCATCAAAGTCTGCATTCCAAAACGTCATTACTTCCCTTACGAGCCCTGACGTGTGCCCATCCAGTAATTTTCTCCCACATATGGGATATCAGCGTACTCAGGACAAATTGGACAACAACTTTTGGGGTCCCATTTCTCTTGTTACCCTTGGTAAAATAAAAAAATTGAGGACTAAAAGATCATGTTTGTGGAAAAAATATAATTTTTCTATTTTCACGCCCGGGCATTATAAACGTCTGTGAAGCACTTGGGGGTTCAAAGTGCTCACCACACATCTAGATAAGTTCCTTGGAGTGTCTTGTTTTCAAAATGGGGTCACTTGTGGGGGATTTCCACAGTTTAGGCCATCAGGGGCTCTCCAAAGGCAACATGACACCTGTTGTGAACTCCCTTGCTCGGATTTCTGAGCCGAAGCTCCCTCTGCTCCCTCTGGTAGTTACTGAGAGTAGTGGAGCTGGCCAGGTGGATGGAAATTCTCCACCTGACAATGATAATTGGGAACCTGGGATTACTGGCTGGGAGCATATAATGTAGCTGGCTGCTCTTGAAGGTTGCTGGGGATTTTTCCTCCTTGTGCATTTGGAGTTCTTTTGTCCCCTGCCTGATCTGCATGTTCAGTTAAGTGATTCCTTTGCTAATCCTTTGCATCTAATCTGGTTGTGCCTTTTTTTTGGTTTCTGCTCTGTTGCTAGGGTTCAGTGTTCTCCCTGCTGGGGGCAGCGCTTGGCCCTGTTTCATATGTCACAGCTTGTTCAGTCCCCTGTTATGTTAGTGTCTTTTTGCTTTGCTTTCAGTTTATACCAGAGTGCTGATCTAGCGGGGGTGAGGTCGTGTGACCTCAGGTTTTTTGTATATCTGAAGTGTTGGATGTTATGAATGTGTCACCGAGGAGGATAGCAGGACCAGGCTAAGCCACCAGAAAACCAGAGAGTTTGGTAACTAAGCGGATTGCAGACCCCTGATCCTATCCACACAACTAGCAGTAGCCGTGGAGCGTACCTACAATGCCTTAGATGCCTCGACACAGCCGGAGAGCTAACTCAGCCTAAAGCAAGAAAGGTGAAATCTAAACTGCCCCGGAGCAGACCCCAAAGGAATAGATAGCCCCCAAACATATATTGTCAGTGAGACAAGATGAAAACACAAACGCAGGCAGAAAAATAGACTGAGCAAATGATGGGGCCCAAACTGACTATACAGGACTGGAATGGAAAGACACTCTGCAATCATGCAAACAACCCTGAAAAATCCAACACACCTGATGCACAAAAAAACACTGAAGTCACACGACTTCGCCCCCACTATATCAGCACTCTGGTATATGCTGAAAGCAAAGCAAAAAGAGACCAATATAACAGGGGACAGAACAAACTGACACAAGCAGTAACATATGGGCGGTGATCCAGCGCAGCCTCAGCAGGAGCAAGCTGACCCGCACAAATCAGAGATAGACAAAACCAGATCAAATGCAAAAAGATTAGCAAATGAACCACTTAGCTGAACCATGCAGGAACAGAGCAGGAGACATCAGACCTCAGAAGGCACAGGAATAAAATCACCAGCAGGGATTGAAGGAAGTCAGCTGTCTTAAATACTCCAGTCAGAAACCCCAGATCTCCAATCGTCATCATCATTATCAGGTGGCAAGCCTCTGTCAATCTGACCAGCTCCACTACCTCCAGTAACTACCAGAGGGAGCCCAGAAAGAGAACTCGCAACACCTCTGTCAATCTGACCAGCTCCACTACCTTCAGTAACCACCAGAGGTAGCCCAGAAAGAGAATTCACAACAGTAACCCCCTCTTGAGGAGGGGTCACCGAACCATCATCCACGCCACCAGGCCTGTCAGGATGGGCCCGGTGAAAGGCACAAACCAATCTCTTGGCATGAATGCCAGAAGCAGAGACCCAAGAATTATCCTCCTAGCCATAACCCTTCCACTTGACCAAGTACTGAAGTCTCTGTCTAGCCAAACGAGAATCCAATATCTTCTCTACCTCATACTCCAAATTACCTTTAACCAATACAGGGTCAGGAGGCGCCGCCATGGGAACTACAGGCTCCACAAACCTCTTCAACAAAGATTTATGAAAAACGTTATGAATCTTAAACGTAACTGGAAGAGCCAAACGGAAAGAAACAGGGTTAAGGATTTCCAAAATCTTAATCTTATAAGGTCCAACGAATCTTGGCTTGAATTTTGGAGACGCAACCTACATAGGAATATTTTTTGAAGACAACCAAACCATATCACCCACTTTAAACAAGGGACCAATGGTCCTATGCGGTTGGAAAACTGTTGGGCCTTTTCCTGAGAGTGGGACAACTTATCCACTACTTGGTCCCAAATCTGCTGCATTCTCTCTACCACAGAATCCACACTTGGGCAGGCCGAAGATTCCACCTGCCCTGAAGAAAATCGAGGATGAAACCCAAAGTTACAGAAAAAAGGTGACATCAAAGTGGCAGAACTAGCCCTATTGTTTAGCGCAAATTCATTCTGATCAGCAGATATGAAACATCTCAAATAGGATTCCAAAGTCTGGCTTGTTCTCTCAGTCTGCCCATTGGTCTGAGGATGAAATGCAGAGGAGAAAGATAACTGAATTCCCAGTTTGGAACCAAAAGCTCTCCAAAATCTGGAAACAAACTGGACTCCTCTGTCCGACACAATGTTCTCAGGAATCCTGTGCAAACGAACCACCTGTTGTAAAAACAAGGGCACCAACTCAGAAGAAGATAGCAACTTTGGGAGTGGTACAAGATGGACCATATTAGAAAATCTATCACAGATCACCCAGATAACAGTTATTCTCTGAGAGACAGGAAGATCAGAAATAAAATCCATTGAGATATGGGTCCATGGCCTCCTAGGCACCGGCAGGGGCATCAACAAACCACTAGAACGAGAACAGGGCTTGGACCGAGAACAAGTCCCACAGGACTGCACAAAATTCCTGACATCATGAGATAAGGCAGGCCACCAAAAAGACCGACTCACCAAATCTCTGGTACCAAAAATACCTGGATGACCAGCCAACGTGGAGCAATGAATTTCAGAAATTACTCTTTTCCTCCACTGGTCAGGGACATACAATTTTCCCATAGGGCAGCGTCCAGATTTGTCCTCCTGAAATTCCTCCAGGGCACGTCTCAAGTCGGGTGAGATGGTGGAAAGAACTACACCCTCATTTAGAATGGTAGTAGGCTCGGTCACATCAAGAGAATCCGCAAAGAAACTCCTTGAAAGGGCGTCTGCCTTAACATTCTTAGTGCCCAGAAGAAAAGAGACCACAAAATTAAAATGCATGAAAAATAAGGCCCACCTAGCCTGTCTAGGATTCAAACGTTTGGCTGATTCAAGATAAATCAAATTCTTGTGGTCGGTGAGGACCACAACTTGATGTCTAGCTCCCTCCAACCAATGTCTCCACTCTTCAAATGCCCATTTCATGGCCAACAATTCCCGATTCCCCATGTCATAGTTACATTCAGATGGGGAAAATTTTCGAGAAAAGAAGGCACAGAGAATCATCTTAGAAGTCACCGGATCTCTTTGGGACCAAATGGCTCCTGCACCAATCTCAGAAGCATCTACCTCCATCTGAAATGGGAGTGAGACATCAGGTTGCTGTAGAACCGGAGCAGAAGTGAATTTCCGCTTAAGCTCCTGAAATGCTGAGACTGCCTCTGGAGACCAATTCACCACATCAGCGCCCTTTTTGGTCAAATCAGTCAGTGGTTTAACAATAACAGAAAAATTACTTATACATTTACGGCAGAAATGAGCAAAACCCAAATACTTCTGGAGAGCCTTCAAAGAAGTGGGTTGAACCCAATCATAAATGGCCTGTACCTTGGCCGGGTCCATTTCAATAGTGACGGGGACAAAATGAATCCCAAAAATGAAATCCTCTGTACACCAAAGAGACACTTCGATCCCTTAACATACAGAGAATTTTCCCTCAAAATCCGGAACACAGTCGGACATGTTCCACATGAGAATCCCAATCACTGGAAAAGATCAAAATATCATCCATATAAATGATCAAAAACATATCCACAAAGTCCCGGAAAATATAATTCATAAAAGATTGGAAGACAGAAGGGGCATTAGTCAGCCCAAAAGGCATCACCAGGTACTCAAAATGTCCCTCCGGGGTATTAAACGCCGTCTTCCATTCATCCCCGTGCTTGATGCGAATAAGATTATACGCCCCCTTGAGGTCAAGTTTGGTAAACCAACAGGCACTTTTAACTCTGGAAAATAAATCAGAAATCAGGGGTAACGGGTACTGATATTTAACAGTGATTTTGTTGAGGGAACGATAGTCAATACAAGGCCTTAATGAACCATCTTTCTTGGCCAGCACCTAAGGGCAAAGAGGATGGTCTAATATGACCCCTCTCCAACGACTCCTTAATATAAGATCGCATAGCCTCATGTTCGGGTACAGATAAATTGAAAAGCCGACCATTGGGAAATTTACACCCGGGCATTAACTCAATTGCACAGTCATAACTTCTATGAGGAGGTAAAGACGCGGACTTACTCTCACTAAATACATCAGAAAAATCAGCCAAATAGTCAGGAATGTCATGAGACTGGGGAGAGGTGGAGAAAACAGGAGTGTCACTAAGAACACATTGACAACCCCAACTCACCACAGACACAGATTTCCAGTCCAAAACAGGATTATGAGTTTGCAACCAAGGAAAACCAAGAACAATAGTATCATGCAAATTGTACAACACCAAAAATTTACAATTCTCTTGGTGGTCCAGGGCGACCCGCATTATCACCTGGGTCCAAAACTGGGGTTTATTCTCCTCCAAAGGAGTTGCATCAATACCCCTCTGTTAGGCATCAGATTCCTGACACTGCACAGTGGGAATCCAGAGCCAGACATCAAGCGGTCTCCCATTCTCCTCCGACCGCTCCGGATACTGCTCAGCAATCATGGCAAGCCAGGCGTGCTACTCAGACTTGCTTTGACAGCCTGGTCGTTGCTGCCACCTCTGATGCAGCAATGGTAGTGCATCCTGTTCTGCAGGGAACCGCTCCAGAGGCTAAGTCCTCATGCCGTGCTACTGGGCATGCCCGCAAGGTGACCTCTCACTGGAGAGCAGGGGTCACATGCTCAGGTCCTGCATCGGATCTGATTGGTCCTTTCCAGGGTACTGGAAGGTCCCGGAAGTGCATGGCTATAAAAAGCCCGCATGGCGGCTCGGCCATACGCTAGTGTAGCATATTATGCTGTGTGTGTATGGTGATGGATGCATGGACTGGTGACTGACTTATTATGAAACCCCTTCCCTTGGATAATACGATTGGTGACTGTGTGTTGGGTTAGTCAGCTCCAGGTTGTGGCAAGCTACACGCCATTGTGCGATCCACGCCTACACTAGCATCCGTCGGTGCCCGGTTCTCGGTGCCGACGCTTACGGCTTTAGTTGCCGCTGCGCTGCAATACCAGCAGCTATTGGTGTTCGCGGCTGCGAGGCCACATGCCGGCTCCTGTGACGTTAACAGGGCCAGCGCCTTTGCATATATTTTTGCCAAGCGACTCTGTGTCTGAACAGAGCCGCTCCTAGCGTTCGGGTGACGTTAACCCGTGCGCACTACGGCACCTTCTGGTGCATCTGCCATTGTCCAGCAGCGGTCTAGTCACCTACCGCACGGTGGACCCCGTCCCTAACACCCTCAAAGGGATAGAAGTCCACAGGGGTATCATGGGAAAACCACAACGTTTGGCAAAGTCAAAATCCATCAGATTCAAAGCTGCTCCTGATTCAACAAAAGCCTTAACGGAAAATGTAGACAAGGAGCAGATCAAGGTAATCGCCAAAAGGAACTTAGGCTGTACACTGCCCACCGCAAATGCGTGAGCAAAACGCTTTTCTCGTTTAGGGCAGACAGAAATAGTATGAGAGGGGTCCCCACAGAAAAAAAGCTTATCATGCCTTCTAAACTCCTGACGCATCCTAGACAAAACCCTATCGCATTGCATGGGTTCAGAAGTTCGTTTGAAAGGCGGCAACACCTCTTGTGTAGTTTGAAGTTCATGTAAACGCCGATCAATTTGAATGGCCAATGACCATAACATCTTTTACGGCTTCTGCCAAACCCTTCCGAAAGAGAGCTGCTAGGGCATCGTCATTCCATTTAGAGGATAGCAGGACCAGGCTAAGCCACCAGAAGACCAGAGAGGTTGGTAGCTAAGCGGATTGCAGACCCCTGATCCTATCAACACAACTAGCAGTAGCCGTGGAGCGTACCTACGATGCCCTCGACCAGGGGTCTCAAACTCGGCAGAGTAAATGGGCCGCACATAAAAAAAAATTTGAGCTGGGAGGCCACATTCCTTTCAAACTTAATACACCTCGTACACACACGGCTCCGCACTGTACACCTTGTACACACGCGGTGTCCAATCTGCTGAGGTGCGGGGAATTTTTGCCTATCTTGTTCAGTCATCTGCTGCAGAACCAAAGATCCCTACTCCTGATGTGTTTACGGGGGATCGGTCAAAATTTTTGAATTTCAAGAATAACTGTAAACTATTTCTTGCTTTGAAGCCTAATTCAACGGGGAGCTCGGTGCAGCAGGTTAAAATTGTCTTCTCCCTGCTGCGTGGCGATCCCCAGGATTGGGCTTTTTCTCTGACACCAGGAGATCCTATTCTGGCTAATGTAGATGCGTTTTTTCAGGCCCTGGGGTTGTTGTATGATGAACCTAATGCTATTGATCAAGCTGAGAAAACCTTATTGGCATTGAACCAGGGTCAGGATGCTGCAGAGTTATACTGCCAGAAGTTCCGAAAGTGCGCAGTCCTTACTAAATGGAATGACGATGCACTAGCAGCGCTCTTTTGGAAGGGTTTGGCAGAAACCGTAAAAGATGTTATGGTGGGATTTCCTGTCTCCTCTGGTCTTAACAACTCCATGTCATAAGCCATTCAAATTGATCGATGCTTACGTGAACGTAAAAGTACACAAGAGGCGGTGCTGCCTTTTGAACAAACTTCCGAACCTATGCAATGTGATAAGGTTTTGTCTAGGGCGCAACGTCAGAAGTTCAGAAGGCATAATAAATTATGCTTCTTTTGTGAGGACGCCTCTCATGCTATTTCTGTCTGCCCTAAATGAGAAAAACTTTTTGCTCTCGCATTTGCGTTGGGCAATGTACAGCCTAAGTTTCTTGATCTTACCTTGATCTGCTCCTTGTCTACATTTCCTGCTAAAACCTTTGTTGATTCTGGAGCAGCCTTGAATCTGATGATCTTGACTTTGCCAAACGTTGTGGTTTCCCCATGGTGCCCCTGAGAACCCCTATTCCCTTGAGGGGGATTGATGCTACCCCTTTGCCTGAGAATAAACTTCAGTTTTGGACGCAGGTAATAATGCGGGTCGCCCCGAATAATCAGGAGAATTGTAAATTTTTGGTGTTGCACAATTTGCATGGTATTGTTGTGCTGGGTTTTCCTTGGTTGCAAACCCAGAATCCTGTTTTGGATTGAAAATCTGTGTCTGTGGTGAGTTGAGGTTGTCAATGTTTTCTTGGTGACACTCCTGTTTTCTCCACCTCTCCCCAGTCTCAAGACGTTCCTGACTATTTGGCTGATTTTTCTGATGTATTTAGTGAGAGTAAGTCTGCATCTTTGCCTCCTCCTAGGAGTTATGGCTGGGCAATTGAGTTAATGCCCAGGTGTAAATTTCCCAAGGGTCGGCTTTTCAACTTATCGGTACCTGAGCATGATGCTATGCGATCTTATATCAAGGAATCATTTCTACAAGATGGGGACTAGGATAGGGGACATTAATACAGGATGGGATCATTTACTACAAAATGGGAACCAGGAAGAGGAACATTACTACATGATTGGGACCATGATGGGGAACACTACTACAAGATGGGTCCTTACTACCGGATAAAGACATTTCTACAAGATGGGGACTAGGATAGGGGACATTAATACAGGATGGGATCATTTACTACAAAATGGTAACCAGGAATAGGAACATTGCTACCAGATGGAAACCATGATGGGGGACATTGCTACAAGATGGGGATCAAGATGAGGAACATTGCTACAAGATGGGAACCATGATGGGGGACACTACTACAATATGGGTCCTTACTACAGGATGGAGGCATTTCTACAAAATGGGGACCAGGATAGGGACATTAATACAGGATAGGAACATTACTACAAAGTGGGGACTAGGAAGAGGAATCTTGCTACAAAATGGGGACCAGAATGGGGGACATTACTACAAGATGAGGAACAGGATGGAGCACATTACTACAAGATGGGGATCAGGATGATGAACATTGCTACAAGATGGAGACCAGGATGGGACATTACTACAAGACGGGGACCGGGATGAGGAACATTGCTACAAGATGGGGACCATGATGGGGGGGACATTGCTACAGTGTGGGGGACATTACTAAGGGATGAATACATTTCTACAAGATGGGGACCAGGATGGGTACATTATTATAGCATGGGGACATTTCTACAAGATGAGGAACAGGATAGGGACATTACTACAGGAAGAGGACAAGTATGGAGGACATTATTACAAGATGGAAGCCAAAATTACTATATGGGGCTAATTTTAGGGCAATATTACTGTAAGGTGCCAATTGGAGGACTAGAAAAGGAAAAATGTAAAAAAAAAAAAATTCAAAATAAAGATTGGAAAAATATTTCCCACTAAAAATGCTTTGTACGGTACAAACAGAAGTTTGCAAATGCAAAAAAGTACACTTTATCACTGCATCCATAACAGCCCAAGCTATAAAACTTTAACAGAACCCATACAATGAATTCAGCTTGAAAAAAAATCCCAAAATATTAAAAAAAAGTATAAAAAATGATAAAGATAAAAAACGGTATCACTGAAAAGTCATCTCGTCCTGCAAACAATGTGACCTGTAAAATTTGAATTTTCTTCTATGTGGTATTTAATCAAGGGGGTTGAATTACAAATGCAGGTCATTATTTTTAGATTCAACCCTGTATCATTTCTTTTACACTTCACAAATACTTGCTACATTGATTTGCTATCACATAAAATAAAAATAAAATGCATTTAAGTTGGTGGGTGTAAAATGACAAATGTCGAAAATTTCATGGGGTTCTTTGAAATTCTTGGGTCTTCTTTCATCCTCTGCTATTTTCAGATTTTCATGTTAGGCATCAGGTTCTTGCAGCTGCACAGCGGGAATCCAGAGCCTTGCATCCAGTGGTCTCCCATTTTCCACCGACCGCTCAGGAGCCTGCACAGCAATCTCAGCGTCCCAGACGCTCTGCTCAGACCAGCTCCATAGAACTGGTTGTTTTTGCCACCTCTGGGTCAGTAATAGCAGCGCAGGCTGTCCTACAGCAAGCCACTCCAGAGGCTAAGTCCTCTCGTCCTGCTACTGGGCATGCTCATGAGACGATCTCCCACTGGAGATCGGGAGTCACATGCTCAGGTCCTTCTCCTGATCTGATTGGTCCATCTCAGAGATCTGGAAGGTCCCGGCAGCGCATGGCTATAAAAGGCCCGCACGGCCGCTCGGCCATGCGCTAGTATAGACTCTTCTTGCTAGATGTGTGAATGGTGATGGATGTATGATTCTGGTCACTGACTTATTAAGATTCCCCTCCCTCTGATATTACGCATGTGGATAGGGAACCATTGAAAGAGTCAGTGCCAGTCAGTGGCAAACCTTAGGCCACTGTGCACACCGCACCTCTATACACTAACGTCCGGTCGTGTCACGTCTCTCACGGCACTATCGCATAGCGGCTGTGTCTGCCGCTGCGCTGCATTCAGCAGCACTTACCGGCGTCCGCAGTAGCGACGCCGCATGCACGGTAGGTCTAGACGGACACCTTTCCCTGTCTTGGACCCTGTCCTGTGACCTGATACCGTGCGTGTAATTTCGCTGAGACCTGTGAATCTAACAGGCTCAGTGTTTATTTAACAGCGCCTATGTGAGTTAACAGAGTCCGCTCTGCACACAATGGGTGACGTTGAACCCGTGCGCATTATACCGCCATATAGTGCGTCTGCCATTGTCTAGCAGTGGTTTTAACACCTACTGCACAGTGGACCCCGGGCGGCGAACGCACTTTCTATTATTTAATATTTAGTGTGTTCTGCCGTCCCTAACATTATACCAGCGCCAGGGTCTGACTAGTAATGGCGGACCAACAGCAGCTGCGGCAGTACATTCGGCAGCTGGAGGTGTTGTGAGCTCATTTTCGGGTTTGCCTCTGGCTTCTGGTGAGGGTTATGGAGCTGGCTGTGCTGACAGAGGAGTAGTGAGTTCTCTATCTGGACTCCCTTTGTTGGTGAAGGGAGGTAATGAAGCTGATCTAAATGGCAGAGACCGGCCACCTGAGGAAGAGGACTGCGATTGGACATCAGGAGTTTCTGATTGGATTTAAGGCAGCCGACACCCTAGTTTCTTGCTGGTGATTTTTCCTGACTGTGGCTTCTGGTTTCCAGTTTGGTTCCTGCCTTCCTAAAGCTAAGTTTTCTCTGCTATTGTTCATATGAGTTTTGTCTGGTTTACTTAGTTTTTGTGTTCAGCCAGCCCTGGCTGGGACTGGGCTGAATCCCCATTTTGTCTCTGATCAGTTGATCTCTTTTGCTCTGTCTTCAGAATATACCAGAGTGCTGATATAGTGATTTGAAGTCTAGCGAATTCAGGGCCTTTTTCTATCAGACGTGTTGGACATTTTTTTTTGGCAGGGTTTTTTGCGTGATTGCAGACAGCAGCTTTTCTTTCCTGTCCTTTCTAGTTAGTGAGGGCCCCACCGTTTGCTCAGCCTCTCTTTCTATCTGTGTCTGTGTTTTCATCTTCTTTCACCGACAATACATGTTGGGGGCTGTCTATTGCTTTGGGGTCTGCTCTGGGGCAGTTTAGATTTTCCCTTTCTTTCTTTAGGCTTATTTAGTTCTCTGGCCGTGACGAGGCATCTAGGACCACCGTAGGCATGCTCCACGGCTACTGCTAGTTGTTGTGGATAGGATCAGGGGTCTGCAATCCGCTAGTTACCAACCTCTCCGGTTTTCTGGGCTTAGCTTGCTTTTTGTTTTTTCCTCCTCGGGGACTCATTCATAACATGGAGGGCAGGTTGGCAGCTCTCGAGAGTCCCACCTCAGCTGCGAATGCTACTGCGGCCACTGTTCAGGCAGTCGCAGAGACTGTCTCACGTATGCCCACACTCACACCGGCACTGACATTATCCCGTCTCCCACTGCCCGACAAGTTTTCGGGTGACAGCGCCACCTGTAGGGGATTTGTGAGCCAGTGCTCTATTCAGCTTGAGTTACTGGCCACACGGTTCCCTACAGAGCGGGCTAAGGTGGGGTTTATTGTCTCTCTCCTGTCGGGCAGGGCGTTAGAGTGGGCTATGCCATTGTGGGAGCGTGATGACCCCATGGTTCTGAGCACCGCTCAGTTTCTCACATCCATTAAGCAGGTCTTTTTGGGACCACAGGTCACTCATGACACCTCTCTCTCCAACTATTAGCCCTAACACAGGGGTCCCTCTCAGTCAGCCATTACTCTTTCCGATTCCGGACATTGGCATCCAAGCTGGAGTGGCCTGATAAGACACTCGTCCCTGTGTTTTGGAGAGGGTTAGCGGAGCATGTCAAGGATGCTCTAGCAACCAGAGAGGTCCCCACAACTCTGGAGGAGTTGATTGCCATTTCCACCCGCATTGATCTCCGGTTTACGGAGCGCGGGCTGGAGCGTACGCAATCCAGGCGAAGGGTTATGTTGGCTCCCACCTTCTCCGAGCTGCTAAAATTTCCCGCTCAGGAGCTGATACCTTCTGAACCTATGGAGGTGTTTTGCGCCGGTTCCAAGCCGCGTCCGGTGCGAAGCTCCGCACGTTGTTATCAGTGCCAGCAGTTTGGTCACTCGGCTAACACGTGTTCACTGCGGTTGAAAAAAACGATCACGTCCAGTGGTCGTAGGTGGGGGTCTATCAGATATGAAACCTTTCTCTCCCAAACCGGTATTCCGTGGGACCTTAGATAGCGGAGCTTCCACCTGGGAGGCAGAGGTCACCGTGGATTCCGGGGCAGAAGGGAACTTTATGTCCTCGTCCTTCGCCCAAAAGCACGCTATTCTGCTGGTGTTACTGCCCCAGCCCTTGACCATCAGGGTGGTTAATGGTGCACCTTTACCATCTCAGGCTACCCACCAGACAGCACCACTCATGCTCTCAATCTCACCATCCCACCGTGAGATTTTGTCCCTGTTCATTTTGCCAGATGGCATCGACCAGGTGCTTCTAGGAGTTCCCTGGCTCCGTTGTCATTCCCCTCATATTGCTTGGGCTTCGGGGAATATACTGGGTTGGAGCAAGGACTGTAAGGGAAGGTGCCTGAGGGGCAGTGCTCAGGTAGCCTCCACTGAAGTGCCCGCGGATCTCTCCGCGCTTTCCAAACCATACCAGCAGTACGCGGACATCTTCTCTAAAAAATCTTCGGAGACACTTCCGCTGCACCGTCCTTACGATTGTCCGATAGATCTATTGCCAGGCATGGAACCTCCTAGAGGCTGCGTGTATCCGCTATCACTCCCCGAGATGGAGGCTATGTCTCAATATACCCGGGAGAACCTGGCAAGAGGTTTTATCAGAAAGTCGGTGTCGCCGGCTGGTGCAGGGTTCTTCTTCGTGCAGAAGAAGAGTGGAGAGTTACGTCCCTGCATTGACTACAGAGGTCTCAACACCATAACAGTTAAAAACAAGTACCCTCTTCCATTGATCTCTGAGTTATTTGACAGGTTGTGAGGGGCCCGGATCTTTACAAAATTAGATCTACGGGGGGCGTACAACCTGATCCGCATTCGCGAAGGAGACGAGTGGAAGACAGCCTTTAATACCAGGGATGGCCACTAAGAATATCTGGTCATGCCCTTCAGCCTGTGTAATGCGCCTGCTGTCTTCCAGGATTTTGTTAACGATGTCTTCCGCGATATGCTCTCTACCTCGGTGGTGTTCTATCTGGATGACATCCTCATCTTTTCGAGAGATTTTACCTCCCACCGGAGAGACGTCTGCAGGGTCTTCGACGTCTGCGGGCGATCTCTCTCTTCCCCAAGCTGGAGAAGTGCCAGTTTGAGCAGGAGTCCTTGCCGTTCCTGGGCTACATCATCTCGGCCCAGGGGTTGGCTATGGATCCTGCCAAATTGCAAGCGGTAATGGACTGGCAGGAGCCCTATTCACTCAAAGCGATGCAGTGCTTTTTGGGGTTCGTCAACTATTACCGCCAGTTCATTCCCCACTTCTCCACACTGGTAGCTCCTCTGGTGCCCTCACTAAGAAAGGAGCTAATCCCAAGGCTTGGTCAGAACAGGTCTCCAAGGCCTTCTCGTCTCTGAAGACCCATTTTGCCGGCGCTCCCATCTTACACCGTCATGATGTGGATAAACCTTTTATCCTAGAGGTGGATGCTTCTTCCGTCAGTGCAGGAGCAGTCCTTTTTCAGAAGGATGCTCAAGGTCGGAAGCATCCCTGCTTTTTCTTCTCAAAGACCTTCTCACCGGCAGAGAAGAGCTACTCCATCGGGGACAGGGAGCTGCTAGCAATGAAGTTGGCCTTTTCTGAGTGGAGACATCTCCTGGAGGGAGCCCGGTTTCCCTTCCAGGTGTATACGAACCACAGAAACCTGTTCTATTTACAAACAGCCCAGCGCTTGAACTCTCATCAAGCTAGGTGGTCGCTCGTCTCCCGCTTCCGCTTCACCTTGCACTATCTGTCTGGAGAGAAGAAAATCCGTGCGGATGCTCTCTCTCGCTCGGTGGTTTCAGCGGAGGAAGAGGAGGCCGAACCTCGGCTAATTCTCCATACTGAGAGTTTCAGGACCATGGCCCCAGTTGCTCTCGAGTCAGTGCCGCCGGGCAAGACCTTTGTCCCTCCTCAGCTACGGCTGGAGGTTCTCGCGTGGGCACACGCATCCAGGGTGGGTGGTGACTTCAGCAATAAGCGGACCACAGAACTCCTGACAAGGTCTTATTGGTGGCCGCACATGGCCCGGGACACAAAGGAATACATACTGGCATGCGTCTCGTGTGCGCGGAACAGGTCCTCTAAACAGAGGCCAACTGGGTTACTGTATCCTCTGCCGGTGGCAGACAGACCTTGGGAGATGGTTGGCATTGATTTTGTGGTTGGCCTGCCCAAGTCTGGTGGCAGTACGGTCATCTGGGTGGTCACCGACCATTTTTCTAAAATGGTGCATCTGGTGCCACTCGCGCGGCTGCCTTCCGCTCATGGTCTTGCCACACTGTTCATAAAACATGTATTCCATTTGCATGGCATGCCGGACAAAATTGTTAGTGACCGAGGTCCCCAATTCGCATCTCGGTTTTGGAGGGAGCTCTGCAGTCTACTCAGTATTGAGCTAAATCTGTCCTCCGCTTATCATCCCGAGACGAACGGGTTGGTTGACAGAGCCATCCAAACTCTGGTCATGTACCTGCGACATTTTGTCTCTGCCAGGCAGGATGACTGGGCATCCTTACTACCATGGGCTGAATTTGTCTTGAATAATGCAGTGGCTGATTCCACTGGTCAGACGTCGTTCCTTCTTAATTACGGCCAGTATCTGCGCATCCCTGTCCCGATGCCTGTGTCCTCCACTGATTCCAGGGTGGCAGACTGGGCAGTGGAGGCTCGCGACATTTGGGATCGCACCGAGGTTGCTATTCGAGCCTCTAAAGAAAGAATGAGGGCATCCACCAACACACATCGGCGCCCCGCTCCAACCTTTTCCCCCGGCGACTTGGTGTGGCTCTCTGCTCGAAACTTCAAGCTGCGGGCTGAGTCCACCAAGTTCGCACCGCGATACATCGGACATTTTAGGCTGAGTTCACAAGTAGCATTTTTTTTGCGTTTCCGCGGCAGTTTTAAATGCGCAATTTTGCCACGAAAACACGAAAAATAAGCATCCCATGCATTCCTATGGGATTCTGCAATGCTGTGCTAATGCTGCGTTTTTTTCCGCGGCGGAATCGCTTCACTGTAAAAAATGCAGCATGCTCATTAATTTAGCGGAATTGCGGCGATCCCGCACCCATAGGAATGCATTGTTCTGCTTACTTTCCGCATGTGGCTGTGCACACCATGCGAAAAGTAAGCAGAACATTTGCGGATGGTACCCACGGTCCGGAGGAGAGGAGACTGCCCTCTGGGCTCTGGGTACCATATCCCTGTAAAAAATAGAATTAAAATAAAAAGTATTGTTATTCTTACCTTCCGGTGTCCCGCGCAGCCTTCCCACCATTCTCCTTGCACCCGGTCCCTGTAATCCTTTGCGAGAATGACCGCGATGGCGTCCGTTCTCGTGGGATCGCGACGTCTCGCGGTCATTCGCGATGACGTTGGAGCGCGACGTCATCACGAATGACCGCGAGACATCGCGATCCCACGAGAACGGATGCCATCGTGGTCATTCTCGCAAAGGATTACTGGGACCGGGAGCGTGGAGAGAGGCGGGAAGGCTGCGCGGGACGCCGGAAGGTAAGAATAACAATATTTTTTATTTTTTTATTATTTTTTACATCCTATCTTTTACTACTGATGCTGCATAGGCAGCATCAGTAGTAAAAAATTGGTCACACTCGTCAAACACTATGTTTGACGAGTGTGATCAACCTGTCAATCAGTTCTCCAAGCGATGCTACAGATCGCTTGGAAAACGCTAGCATTCTGCAAGCTAATTACGCTTGCAAAATGCTAGTTTTTCAGCAGGAAAATCGCGAGAATTTAAAATGCGATTTTCCCGCGGAATGGAATCCGGAATTCTCGCGGTAACTTCCGCTACGTGTGCACATAGCCTTAAGGTTCTCGAGCGAATCAGCTCGGTGGTCTACCACCTGGCTCTTCCATCACATTTAGCCATCTCTGACGTCTTCCACGTGTCCCTTCTCAAACCTGTTCACATGGCCCGATTCTCTGAGTCATCTGCTGGGTCATCAGACTTGTCTGCGGATGAGTTTGAGGTTAACGCCATTGTGGGACGCAGGATTGTGCGTGGCAAAAAATTTTATTTGGTGGACTGGAAGGGTCATGGTCCAGAGGCCCAGACCTGGGAGCCAGTGGAGAACATCCACGCTCTGCTCCTGATTGCGGCCTTTGAGCATAGTGAGGCTCAGAGGGGGGGCCATGTTAGGCATCGGGTTCCTGCAGCTGCACAGCAGGAATCCAGAGCCTTGCATCCAGTATCTCCCATTCTCCAACGGCCGCTCAGGAGCCTGCACAGCAATCTTGGCTTCCCAGATGCTCTGCTCAGACCAGCTCCATAGGACTGGTTGTTGCAGTCACCTCTGGGTCAGCAATAGCAGCGCAGGCTGTCCTACAGCAAGCCACTCCAGAGGCTAAGTCCTCTCATCCCGCTACTGGGCATGCTCATGAGACGATCTCCCATTGGAGATCGGGAGTCACGTGCTCAGGTCCTTCTTTTGATCTGATTGGTCCATCTCAGAGATCTGGAAGGTCCTGGCAGCGCACGGCTATAAAAGACTCGCATGGCCGCTCGGCCTTGCGCTAGTATAGACTCTTCTTGTTAGATGTGTGAAAGGTGATGGATGTATGATTCTGGTGACTGACTTATTAAGATTCCCCTCCCTCTGACATTACGCATGTGGATAGGGAACCATTGAAAGAGTCAGTGCCAGTCAGTGGCAAACCTTAGGCCACTGTGCACACCGCACCTCTACACTGGCATCCGGTGGTGTCACGTCTCTCATGGCACTATCGCATAGCATTCAGCAGCACTTACCGGCATCCGCAGTAGTGACGCTGCATGCACGGTAGGTCTAGTCGGACACCGTCCCTTGTCTTGAATGCTGTCTTGTGACCTGATACCGTGCGTGTAATTTCGCTGAGACCTGTGAGTCTAACAGGCTCGGTGTTTATTTTTCTGTTTCAGCGCCTCTGTGAGTTAGCAGAGTCCGCTCTGCGCACATCGGGTGACGTTGAACCCGTGCGCATAATACCACCATATAGCACGTCTGCCATTACCTAGCAGCGGTTTTAACACCTACTGCACGGTGGACCCCGGGCGGCGAATGCACTTTCTATTATTTAATATTTAGTGTGTTCCGCTGTCCCTAACAGTTCAGATCAGGGGACTGTGAGGGCCACTGTAAAACCTTCAACTTCTAAAGACTTCAGATTTTTTTCTTCCTATAAAATTGCAAAAAATAATGAAAAACATATACAATAATGTCATTTTTAATGTGCTTTTTAGAAAAATAATAAACATCACAAATCAGTGATTAACATGGACATATTTGGTGTTTCTGGAATCGAAGCAACCTGCACAACACAGCTATCAAATTATTTGCAAGGATCGGTAAATGACGTAAAAAATGACGTAATTGATATTTTTTATCTATTAAACCAATTAAAAAAATGTTATAAAAGTGTAATGTCTGTAAGGTCTTGTGAACATGGCCTTACAGACACAAAAAAGCCAGATAGTGAAGCTACATAATAATTATAATTTTACTTCTATAGCCCCAACATATTCGGCAGCACTTTACATTTTAGAGGGAACTTGTAGAGGCAATAAAAGACATTACAGAATAATAATAATCACATAAACAACAGATGCCAAGAAGGGCGAGGGCTCTGATCACAAGCTACAATCTATGAGGAAATAGGGAAGAGACCAAAGGTAAAAGGTAAAAAGTGCTTGTATTGTACGGTCCGGCTGTATTATAATAAATAGGGTTTTCATGTGATGCTGCATGAACTAGTATATGTGTACAAATTCAGACACAGATGCAGTGATGCAGTGACCCCTGTGACAGCTAGGGGGTGCTGTATGGGCTTCCCTGGACATGCATACAGGCGTTTCCTTTATTGTGATGGGGAAATGATGAGCGGCAGGATTGTAAATGACCGATATGTATCACAGGGTGGGTGGCCCTGTGATGGAAGCTGGAACATGTATTGATCAGCAGAGGTACTGCTGATGGTTTCTGTTTTACCATAGGGAAACTTCAAGGTGACTTGATGAGATGGGTGGGACCAGTCACCTACAAACCCACACAGGGGCGTGTGTCTGAACGCCCAAAGTAAAGCCTGTATGTGTGTGTGGCTGTGTGGAATAGGACCTGTAGTGAGGTCATGACCATGTGATCTATACCTCGCCTGTGGGTGTGGTTATGGACCATATAATGTGACAAGGGTGGGTCACATGGCCAGTGTGTACCTGAATGGTGCAGACTGCAAGGTCCTCTAAGGTCTGTGTTGGGAGATCCTGGGAGGAGGATCGGATCCCTGGAGCAAGTGGTGGGACTTTGGACCTGGTGAGGCTGGTGTGTTGAGAGACCCTGGGAGTAGGGTCCGATCCCTGAATAGCACCCGGTGAGGCCTGTGTGTGTTGGACGGTTCCAGGAGGGGACGGACGTCATGAATAGAACCCGGACAGGCCACATGTGTGAGCAGAGTCTGTGACGTCTGCGTTTGGGGAAGCTACTGCCCGGCTGTGTGTCTGGAACTGTGAGGCGGCCTAGTGAGTAAGGCATTGTCCGTAACGGTGATCCCATTGCGGCCACTTCCCAGAGAAAGAGAGTACTAACAGGAGTCAGTGTGCATAGCAGGAGCTCCTAAGAGGTAACCCCGGACATGGGGAAATAACTGTATTGCTGGACATAGCACAGCCTGTGTGACCACAGGTCTGAGAGAGCGGGACCCTATTATGAACATTCATTTTGTCTGATGTAAAACTGTTACCTTTTCTTCATGCTTCCATGGTTTATGCCGTTTAAAAATAAACTGTATGGACTGGTTATGTGAAAAAACCCATCCCTGACCCTATTAATCTGCTGCCTAGTGAGTGTCCCCCAACACTAACAATAAGCGCTACCTTACAGCTATTAAGTGCATAATAATAATAATAATAATAATCTTTATTTATATAGCGCCAACATATTCCGCAGCGCTTTACAGTTTAACAGTTTCAAAACACAAGTCATAAGTAACAACGTTAACAATACAATAATTAAAGCAAAATAAGAAGAAATAAGATGACCCTGCTCGTGAGAGTTTACAATCTACAATGAGGTGGGGGAGATACAAAGTACAGGTGTGTATTTACAGTTGTGTATTTACAATGAAGGTCCAGCCATCTTGAGGGAGTGAAAGATGGATGGAGATAGTGAATGGGCTACACAAGCACACTTGCACAGAGAATGACTTTGATTAGTGAATGTGATAGGCCGCTCTGAACAAGGGTGTGTTGAGGGAGTGCCTAAAACTATGCAAATTGTGGCTAGTTCTGATTTCTTGGGGTAGAGCATTCCAGAGGATAGGAGCAGCACGGGAGAAGTCTTGGAGTCGGGAGTGGGAGGTACGGATTAGTGCAGAGGTTAGTCGAAAGTCGTTTGCAGAGCGCAGCGATCGGCTAGGCCGATAGACAGAAATGAGGGAAGAGATGTAAAGGGGTGCTGCACTGTGGAGAGCTTTGTGGGTGAGAACAAGTACTTTGAATTGGATCCTATAATGAATGGGCAGCCAATGTAAGGACTGGCGAAGAGCGGACGCGTCCGAGTACCGATTAGCCAGATGGACTATCCTGGCCGCTGCATTAAGTATGGACTGGAGAGGGGTTAGTCGAGTGACGGGGAGGCCAATTAATAGAGCGTTGCAGTAATCCAGGCGGGAGTGGATCAATGCAACAGTGAGGGTTTTTGTTGTTTCCATAGTGAGAAAAGGGCGGATTCTAGAGATGTTCTTTAGGTGTAAGCGGCAAGAGCGGGCAAAAGATTGTATATGGGATGTGAAGGAGAGATTGGTGTCAAACATAACACCCAGACAGCGCGCCTGCTGCCGGAGTGTTATTATGGTACCACCCACGGAGAGGGAAATGTCAGATTTAGGGAGGTTAGTAGACGGCGGGAGCATAAGAAGTTCAGTTTTAGAGAGGTTGAGTTTCAGATAGAGAGTGGACATGATATTGGAGACTGCGGACAGACAGTCACTGGCATTCTGTAGTACAGCGGGGGTAAGGTCAGGGGAAGACGTGTATAGTTGTGTGTCATCAGCATAAAGATGGTACCGAAAGCCAAATCTGCTGATGGTCTGTCTAATTGGGGCTGTGTAGAGAGAGAAAACAAGGGGGCCAAGGACTGAGCCCTGAGGTACCCCGACAGGAAGAGGAGATGACATGGAGCCAGAGAACAAATCTCTGAAGGAGCGGTCAGAGAGATAGGAAGAGAACCAGGAGAGAGCAGTGTCCTTAATGCCTAGTGACTGGAGCCTAGAGAGTAGGAGATGGTGGTCAACAGTATCGAAAGCTACAGATAGGTCAAGAAGAATGAGCAGAGAATGGTCACTGTTACGTTTTGCTGTCAGAAGGTCATTGGTCACTTTGATGAGTGCAGTTTCAGTCGAATGTAGGGGGCGGAAGCCGGACTGTGAAGGGTCTAGAAGGGAGTGAGTGGAGAGGTAACGGGTAAGGCGGGAGTAAACTAGGCGTTCCAAAAGTTTAGAGATGAAGGGGAGATTGGAGACTGGTCTGTAGTTGTTTGTGCAGGATGGGTCGAGAGCAGGTTTCTTTAGTAATGGAGTAACAATGGTGTGTTTGAAGGAGGATGGGAAAATGCCCGAGGAGAGGGAGAGATTAAAGATTGTAGTTAGGTGGGTTGTGACGACTGGAGAGAGAGACTGGAGGAGATGTGAGGGCATGGGGTCGGTAGTGCATGTAGTCGGACGAGAAGAAGAGAGGAGTCTGGAGACTTCTTCTTCTGTGATGGGATCAAATGTGGAAAGTGAGCCAGGGGAGATGCAGGAAGGGATGGGAGTCACAGCACTTGGTGGTTGGGAGCAGATTTCTTGACTGATATTATCTATTTTTTCTGTAAAATGGGAGGCCAGGTCATCAGCACAAATGTCTGTGATAGGGGCTTGTGCTTTTGGCCAGAGGAGGGAGTGAAAAGTGTCAAAAAGTTTCTTGGGGTTGTTGGCTAGTGAGGAGATCAGGGTGGTGAAGTAGGTCTGTTTGGCGAGGTGAAGGGCAGCGCTATAGGTTCTTAACATAAATTTGAAGTGGATGAAGTCTTCTGGTGTGCGGGTTTTTCTCCATAGGCGTTCAGCACTCCTGGAGCATCGCTGGAGAAGTTGAGTTTGCGATGTGAGCCAGGGCTGTTTTACTCTGTGTTTAGAGGTTCTGAGGGTGAGGGGAGCTACTTGGTCAAGGGTGCTTCTAAGAGTGTCATTGTAGTGACGAACAGCCAGATTAGGACAGGAAAGAGAGGCGATTGGGGACAGTGATGAGTGTAGGGAATCTGAAAGTGTCTGAGGTTTAATAGCTTTTAGATTTCTGACTGTGTGGTAGGTAGGAGTGAGCTGGGGTGGGCGAGGATTTGTGAGCGTGAAGGATAGAATGTTGTGGTCAGAGAGTGGAAGCGGTGAGTTATTTAGGTGGGAGATTGAACAGTGCCGGCAGAAGACCAGATCAAGGGTGTTACTGTCCTTATGTGTCTCAGAGATTGAAAGCTGTGAGAGGCCTAGAGAGGTGGTTAGTGATAGAAGCTGGGATGCAGATGTGGAAGTAGGGCTGTTAATGGGGATGTTGAAGTCTCCCAGGATGAGGGTTGGTAGTTCTGAGGACACGAAGTGCGGCAGCCAGGCTGAAAAGTGGTCAAGGAAGTGGGTGGGTGAGTCTGGGGGCCGGTATCTGACCACTACCCTGAGGGAGAGGGGACAGAAGAGCCTGATGGTGTGGACCTCAAAAGAACGGAATAAGAGTGATGGAACTGGGGGGATGACCTGGAAAGTGCATTGCGGGGACAGGAGTATGCACTGTCCCCACAATGGGGAAGAGTCTTGAGGAGATCATTTGCATATTCCCAGTGCCTTCTGGGATAAGTGAAGAGTCTCCGCGAGCTCAGCGATCACTGGGTTTTGGCCGTTGCAGCTGAAAAGAGGAAATCGGAAAACCAGGGGAAGAGTCTTGAGGAGATCATTTGCATATTCCCAGTGCCTTCTGGGATAAGTGAAGAGTCTCCGCGAGCTCAGCGATCACTGGGTTTTGGCCGTTGCAGCTGAAAAGAGGAAATCGGAAAACCAGGGGAAGAGTCTTGAGGAGATCATTTGCATATTCCCAGTGCCTTCTGGGATAAGTGAAGAGTCTCCGCGAGCTCAACAATCACTGGGTTTTGGCCGTTGCAGCTGAAAAGAGGAAATCGGAAAACCAGGGGAAGAGTCTTGAGGAGATCATTTGCATATTCCCAGTGCCTTCTGGGATAAGTGAAGAGTCTCCGTGAGCTCAGCGATCACTGGGTTTTGGCCGTTGCAGCTGAAAAGAGGAAATCGGAAAACCAGGGGAAGAGTCTTGAGGAGATCATTTGCATATTCCCAGTGCCTTCTGGGATAAGTGAAGAGTCTCCGCGAGCTCAACGATCACTAGGTTTTGGCCGTTGCAGCTGAAAATCGGAATCAGAAATGCCTTTCATCATTTTTAAGAAATCTCAATATGGAAGAGGCCAGGAGCCATTTGGTGAGCTGCATTTCTTGCTACATGTTCACAGACTTACCAGTGGAAAAGCCAAACTTCACATGCCACAAATGCAAGCTTGTGTCCCTGTTGGAGGAAAAGTTGAAAAATCTCGAATAGAGGTTAGCTACGTTGAAGATCATTAAGGAAGGTGAAGAGTTCTTGGACAGAGCAGAATTATCTCTTCATGTTACAGAAAGAGAAGAAATTTGAAGTGCACCTGAAGAAACAGAGGAATGGAAACATGTGACCCAGAGAAGCAGGAGGATCGGGAGGCAGTCAGCACCCATACTGCTCAGGAACCAGTACCAGGCTCTCACGCAGGAAAACGATGAAGAAATACATCAGGATAAGACTTTGTCAACAAACAGCAACCTTGTAAGCCTTCAGAGTCCTCCTGGATGGAGAAAGAAAAATGTTGTGAAGAAGAAACGGGGAGTGGTGGTCATGGGGGATTCCCTGTTGAGAGGAACAGAGGCCGCTATCTGCAGACCGGATATAACTTCAAGAGAAATGTGCTGTCTTCCAGATGCAAAAATTAAAGATGCGTCTGACAGGATATCAGGGCTCTTCAGACCTACAGATGACTACCCATTCCTGCTACTACATGTGGGGACAAATGACACCGCAAGAAACGACCTGGAAACCATCTGCAGAGACTTTGAAGACTTAGGCAAGAAAGTGAAAGAACTGGGAGCGCAGGTGGTCTTCTCTTCCATCCTCCCAGTGGATGGCCATGGAACAAGGAGGTGGAATAAGATTCTGCAGGAGAACAACTGGCTACGTCGATGGTGCCGTCAGCAACGATTTGGATTTCTGGATCACGGAGTGAATTACTTATACGATGGACTACTTGCTAGAGATGGGGTGCACCTTACGAAGACTGGAAAGCATGTATTTGGAAGTCGCCTTGCAACACTAGTAAGGAGAGCTTTAAACTAGAACAACATGGGAAGGGAAGCAAAAGACCAGAAAAAGCCTTACACCTGACAAATGCTATTGAGAACTCTGCTATTAGAAGTGGAAAGGAAGAACAAAGACAAAAGAATCTAATTAATAAAAATATTGGAGAAAGAGAAACCTATCACAAACTAAAATGTTTCTATACTAATGCACAAAGCATAGGCAACAAACAAGGAAAATTGGAACTACTAACACAGGAAAAGAAATATGATGTCATTGGAATCACTGAAACTTGGTGGGACAATACACATGATTGTAATACAAGACTAGAAGGATACAACTTATTTGCAAGAAACAGACTTGATAAACGAGGAGGGGATGTCGCATTGTATGATAGAAACGCATATATCTGCACAGAGATTGAAGCTTCAGAGATTGGGAGTTCTGTGGAAACTGTTTGGGTAAGAATACAAGGACAGAACAATGGAAAGGACACCATTGTAGGCATTTACTACAGGCCGCCTGTGCAAGCTGAAGATATGGATGAACTCTTTATGCATCAAATGGCCAAGTTCTCCAAAAAATATGACATAGTTGTCATGGGAGATTTCAACTATCCAGACATTTGTTGGGAATCTCTCTCAGGCAAAACTAACAGGTCAAGGAAATTCTTATCCTCTCTTGCTGACAACTTTATCTTCCAAAAGGTAGGGGAGAAAGCAAGGGGAACTGCTACCTTGGATCTAATCCTTATAAACAGGGAGGAAATGGTTGAGGAGGTAAAAGTGGCTGGGACTCTAGGAGGTAGCGACCATGCTATTTTAGAATTTTGGATAACTAGAGGCGGAAGACCTGTGAAGACTCAGACGTCAAGGTTAGATTTCAGAAAGGCAGATTTTAAGGGATTCAGAAAGAGAATTGGAGAGATCCAATGGCTGGATATCCTTAAAGACAAAAATTTCCAGGAAGGATGGGAAATCTTGAAAAATGAAATTCTCAAAGCACAGTTGTTAACAATTCCAAAAAGAGGGAAGAATAGGAAGCATTTAAGGAAACCAGGATGGATGAACACAGAACTTAAGCACATGCTAAAAAGTAAGAAAAAAATGTTTATAAAATGGAAAGAGGGAGGCATATCTAAAGAAGAATATAATGCTGTCTGCAGAACCTGCAGGGCACAAATCAGATTAGCTAAAGCTGAAAATGAATTGAGGCTTGCAAGAGATGTCAAAAGCAATAATAAAGGATTTTGGGGATATGTCAAAAGTAAAAGAAAAGTCAAAGATGCTATAGGATTTTTACAGGATGAAAATGATGAAATGGTAAAACAGGATGTTGAGAAGGCTGAACTTTTAAATTCCTATTTTGCATCTGTTTTCTCTCAGAAAGGAAATGTAACATCAACTGTTATTCACTGTCCTATTAAGGGAATAGAAGAATCCAGGATATCTATAAACAGAAAGATAGTGAGGAAACACTTAGCTAACCTAAATGAATTCAAGTCTCCAGGTCCAGATGAATTACACCCCAGAGTACTGAAGGAGATAGCAGAAGAAATTTTTGAACCCCTCTCCATAATCTTTGAAAATTCTTGGAGAACAGGAGAAGTGCCAGAAGACTGGAGAAGAGCAAATGTTGTTCCTATCTTCAAAAAGGGGAAGAAGGTGGACCCAGGCAACTATAGGCCGGTGAGTCTGACTTCTATACCAGGAAAGATCTTTGAACAAATTATTAAACAACATGTATGTCAATACCTGGATAAGAATGAAGTGATTAAACAGAGTCAGCATGGGTTTGTAACTAATAAGTCATGTCAGACTAACTTAATTTCCTTCTATGACGGTATCACTGATTGGGTGGATCAAGGAAATGCTGTAGATATAGTATATCTTGACTTCAGCAAAGCATTTGACAAAGTCTCTCATACAATCCTTATTGAAAAAATGACTAAGTATGGAATGGACAAGGCAACTGTTAGGTGGATTCACAACTGGCTTAGTGATCGGACCCAAAGAGTGGTCGTAAATGGCTGCACATCCAGTTGGAAGAATGTCTCAAGTGGGGTACCACAGGGCTCTGTCCTGGGCCCTGTATTGTTCAACATCTTTATCAACGATTTAGATGAAGGAATTGAGGGTAAACTGATTAAATTTGCTGATGACACAAAGCTAGGAGGGATAGCTAATACTAGAGAAGAGAGAGAGAGGATTCAAAAAGATTTAAATAAACTGGAGAAGTGGGCAGCAACTAACAGAATGGTTTTTAACAGGGAGAAATGCAAAGTACTACATCTGGGCAATAAAAATGAAAAAAGCACATATAGAATGGGAGGAATAGGGCTAAGTGACAGCACATGTGAAAAAGACTTGGGTATACTAATAGATCACAGACTGAATATGAGTCAACAGTGTGATGCAGCAGCAAAAAAGGCAAATGCAATTCTAGGATGTATTAACAGAAGCATACAGTCTAGATCATGTGAAGTCATTATTTTCCTCTACTCCTCTTTGGTCAGACCTCATCTGGAATATTGTGTCCAGTTTTGGGCACCACATTTTAAAAAAGACATCAACAAACTGGAGCAAGTTCAGAAAAGAGCGACCAGAATGGTGACCGGTCTGCAAACCCTGTCTTATGAGGAAAGGTTGCAGGATTTGGGAATGTTTAGTTTGCAAAAGAGAAGACTGAGAGGAGACTTAATAGCTGTCTACAAATATCTAAAGGGCTGTCACATTGTAGAAGGATCAACTTTATTCTCATTTGCACAAGGAAAGACTAGAAGCAATGGGATGAAACTGAATGGGAGGAGACACAGATTAGATATTAGAAAAAAGTTTTTGACAGTTAGAGTGATCAATGAGTGGAACAAGCTGCCACGAGAAGTGGTGAGTTCTCCTTCAATGGAAGTCTTCAAACAGAGGCTGGACAGACATCTGACTGGGATGATTTAGCGAATCCTGCTTTGAGCAGGGGGTTGGACCAGATGGCCCAGGAAGTCCCTTCCAACTCTACGATTCTATGATTCTATGATTCAGTACCCAGAGAGATTATCAATGTAGAGAGCCCGGATAGCTCAGTCGGTAGAGCATCAGACTTTTAATCTGAGGGTCCCTGTTCGGGCCTTTAATAAAGAGAAAACCAATAAACCCAAGATGTAAAGGATGTAACGAAACAGAGAAACAAATGATGGCGACTATTCAGGAGAGTATCATGGTTATGATTTCTGTTTGTTCTGACAGAACAGGGCCATGACCATGTTCTCCTTTGCTGCTTTTTTGGCACCAGCAACAAGTGATCACTGGTAATGTACCATGGATATGGTATGACGGTACTCAGTCACTATTTGGCACTATTATGTGGTTCTGTTATGGTGATATTCAGAAGATGCATATTTTTCATAACTGTATCTCCTGCCATTAAGCCACAAATCAATAGTGGACAGATCGCTAACAACAGCCATGTCATGTTTGGTATCTGGGTAGTGGTAAAATCCCGATAAAAGATATGGCAGCAATCACAAACTTTTGCGAACATCAAGGGTGAAGATATCACATAAGTTGGGAATTTCATAAAATCCTGAAGGGCTGAGGGCATCCCACAACCGGTCTCCCATGAGGTCATCATGGGGGTGCAATGTGGGTGTAACTTGTGTGCTGATAAAAGGTCTAAAGAAATTATGATCTGTGTGGAACTATAGCGAGTACAAAGAAGGGCAACAAAATTAATAAAGGGGATGGAGGAACTACAATACCCAGAGAGATTAGCAAAAAAGTATTATTTAGTCTTGAAAAGAGGCAACTGAGGGGCGATCTCATAACCATGTATAAGTATATAAGGGGACAATACAAATATCTCTCCGAGGATCTGTTTATACCAAGGAAGGTGACGGTCACAAGGGGGCGTTCTCTGCGTCTGGAGGAGAGAAGGTTTTTCCACCAACATAGAAAAGGATTCTTTACTGGTAGGGCAGGGAGAATCTGGAATTCCTTGCCTGAGGAGGTGGGGATGGCGAACTCAGTCAAGGGGTTCAAGAGAGGCCCGGATGTCTTCCTGGAGCGTAACAATATTGTATCTTGCAGTTATTAGGTTCTTTAGAAGGACGTAGATCTGGGGATTTCTTCTGACGGAATATAGGCTGAACTGTACGGACAAATGTCTTTTTTCGGCCTTGCTAACTACAGCTCTGGCAAAAATTAAGAGACCACTGCAAAATTTTCAGTTTGTCTTAATTTTCTCTTTATAGGTATGTTTTTGAGTAAAATGTAAATTGCTCTTATATTCCATAAACTACTGACAACATGTCTTCGAATTTCCAAGCACTAAATTTTGTACTTATTTTCAGAAAATGAAAAATGGTCAAAATAGCAAAAAAAATGCAGTGCTTGCAGACCTCAAATAATGCTACGAAAACAAGTTCATAATTATTTAGAAACAACAATACTAATGTTTTATCTCAGGAAGAGTTCAGAAATCAATATTTTGTGGAATAACCATGATTTTTAATCACAGCTTTCATGTGTCTTGGCATGCTTTCCACCAGTCTTTCACACTGCTTTTGGGTGACATTATGCCACTCCTGGTACAAAAATTTAAGCAGTTCTTCTTTGTTTGATGGCTTGTGACTATCCATCTTCCTCACATTCAAGAGGTTTTCAATGGGGTTCAGGTTTGGAGATGGGGCTGGCCATGACAGCGATTTGAGCTAGTGTTCCTTCATCCATACGTTGGTTTACCTAGCCGTGTGGCATGGTGCATTGTTCTGCTGGAAAAGCCAGTCCTCAGAGTTGGGGAACGTTGCCTGAGCAGAAGGAATCAACTGTTTTTCCAGGATAACCTTGTATGCGGCTTGATTCACATGTCCTTCGCAAAGATTAACCTGCCCAATTCAAGCCTGGAAATTGTGATTTTTGTGGAACTAGAGCAAGTCCAAAAAGGGGCAACAAAATTTAGTAACGGGATGGAAGAATTACAGTACCCAGCGAGATTATCAATGTAGAGAGCCCGGATAGCTCAGTCGGTAGAGCATCAGACTTTTATTCTGAGGGTCCAGGGTTCAAGTCCCTGTTCGGGCGTCGCACTATTATGTGGTTCTGTTATGGTGATATTCAGAAGATGCATATTTTTCATAACTGTATCTCCTGCCTATAAGCCACAAATCAATAGTGGACAGATCGCTAACAACAGCCATGTCATGTTTGGTCTCTGGGTAGTGGTAAAATCACCCCTGATCTTCATCTTCATCAGGGGTGAAGATAACACATAAGTTGGGAATTTCATAAAATCCTGAAGGGCTGAGGGCATCCCACAACCGGTCTCCCATGAGGTCATCATGGGGGGTGCAATGTGGGGGTAACTTGTGTGCTGATAAAAGGTCTAAAGAAATTATGATCTGTGTGGAACTATAGCGAGTACAAAGAAGGGCAACAAAATTAATAAAGGGGATGGAGGAACTACAATACCCAGAGAGATTAGCAAAAAAGTATTATTTAGTCTAGAAAAGAGGCAACTGAGGGGCGATCTCATAACCATGTATAAGTATATAAGGGGACAATACAAATATCTCTCCGAGGATCTGTTTATACCAAGGAAGGTGACGGTCACAAGGGGGCATTCTCTGCGTCTGGAGGAGAGAAGGTTTTTCCACCAACATAGAAAAGGATTCTTTACTGGTAGGGCAGGGAGAATCTGGAATTCCTTGTCTGAGGAGGTGGGGATGGCGAACTCAGTCAAGGGGTTCAAGAGAGGCCCGTATGTCTTCCTGGAGCGTAACAATATTGTATCTTGCAGTTATTAGGTTCTTTAGAAGGACGTAGATCTGGGGATTTCTTCTGACGGAATATAGGCTGAACTGGACGGACAAATGTCTTTTTTCGGCCTTGCTAACTACAGCTCTGGCAAAAATTAAGAGACCACTGCAAAATTTTCATTTTGTCTTAATTTTCTCTTTATAGGTATATTTTTGAGTAAAATGTAAATTGCTCTTATATTCTATAAACTACTGACAACATGTCTTTGAATTTCCAAGCACTAAATTTTGTACTTATTTTCAGAAAATGAAAAATGGTCAAAATAGCAAAAAAAATGCAGTGCTTGCAGACCTCAAATAATGCTACCAAAACAAGTTCATAATTATTTAGAAACAACAGTACTAATGTTTTATCTCAGGAAGAGTTCAGAAATCAATATTTTGTGGAATAACCATGATTTTTAATCACAGCTTTCATGTGTCTTGGCATGCTTTCCACCAGTCTTTCACACTGCTTTTGGGTGACATTATGCCACTCCTGGTACAAAAATTTAAGCAGTTCTTCTTTGTTTGATGGCTTGTGACTATCCATCTTCCTCACATTCAAGAGGTTTTCAATGGGGTTCAGGTTTGGAGATTGGGCTGGCCATGACAGTGATTTGAGCTAGTGTTCCTTCATCCACACGTTGGTCTACCTAGCCGTGTGGCATGGTGCATTGTTCTGCTGGAAAAGCCAGTCCTCAGAGTTGGGGAACGTTGCCTGAGCAGAAGGAATCAACTGTTTTTCCAGGATAACCTTGTATGCGGCTTGATTCACATGTCCTTCGCAAAGATTAACCTGCCCAATTCAAGCCTGGAAATTATGATTTTTGTGGAACTAGAGCAAGTCCAAAAAGTGGCAACAAAATTTAGTAACGGGATAAAAGAATTACGGTAGCCAGCGAGATTAGCTCAGTCGGTAGAGCTTCAGACTTTTAATCTGAGGGTCCAGGTTTCAAGTCCCTGTTCAGGTGTAATCTTTTAATAAATGTAATGTTATGTACCATGGATATGGTATGACGGTACTCAGTCACTATTTGGCACTATTATGTGGTTCTGTTATGGTGATATTCAGAAGATGCATATTTTTCATAACTGTATCTCCTGCCTATAAGCCACAAATCAATAGTGGACAGATCGCTAACAACAGCCATGTCATGTTTGGTCTCTGGGTAGTGGTAAAATCCCGATAAAAGATATGGCGGCAATCTCAAACTTTTGCGATCATCAGGGGTGAAGATAACACATAAGTTGGGAATTTCATAAAATCCTGAAGGGCTGAGGGCATCCCACAACCGGTCTCCCATGAGGTCATCATGGGGGGTGCAATGTGGGGGTAACTTGTGTGCTGATAAAAGGTCTAAAGAAATTATGATCTGTGTGGAACTATAGCGAGTACAAAGAAGGGCAACAAAATTAATAAAGGGGATGGAGGAACTACAATACCCAGAGAGATTAGCAAAAAAGTATTATTTAGTCTAGAAAAGAGGCAACTGAGGGGCGATCTCATAACCATGTATAAGTATATAAGGGGACAATACAAATATCTCTCCGAGGATCTGTTTATACCAAGGAAGGTGACGGTCACAAGGGGGAATTCTCTGCGTCTGGAGGAGAGAAGGTTTTTCCACCAACATAGAAAAGGATTCTTTACTGGTAGGGCAGGGAGAATCTGGAATTCCTTGTCTGAGGAGGTGGGGATGGCGAACTCAGTCAAGGGGTTCAAGAGAGGCCCGTATGTCTTCCTGGAGCGTAACAATATTGTATCTTGCAGTTATTAGGTTCTTTAGAAGGACGTAGATCTGGGGATTTCTTCTGACGGAATATAGGCTGAACTGGACGGACAAATGTCTTTTTTCGGCTTTGCTAACTACAGCTCTAGCAAAAATTAAGAGACCATTGCAAAATTTTCATTTTGTCTTAATTTTCTCTTTATAGGTATATTTTTGAGTAAAATGTAAATTGCTCTTATATTCTATAAACTACTGACAACATGTCTTTGAATTTCCAAGCACTAAATTTTGTACTTATTTTCAGAAAATGAAAAATGGTCAAAATAGCAAAAAAAATGCAGTGCTTGCAGACCTCAAATAATGCTACGAAAACAAGTTCATAATTATTTAGAAACAACAATAATAATGTTTTATCTCAGGAAGAGATCAGAAATCAATATTTTGTGGAATAACCATGATTTTTAATCACAGCTTTCATTTGTCTTGGCATGCTTTCCACCAGTCTTTCACACTGCTTTTGGGTGACATTATGCAACTCCTGGTACAAAAATTTAAGCAGTTCTTCCTTGTTTGATGGCTTGTGACTATCCATCTTCCTCACATTCAAGAGGTTTTCAATGGGGTTCAGGTTTGGAGATTGGGCTGGCCATGACAGCGATTTGAGCTAGTGTTCCTTCATCCACACGCTGGTTTACCTAGCCGTGTGGCATGGTGCATTGTTCTGCTGGAAAAGCCAGTCCTCAGAGTTGGGGAACGTTGCCTGAGCAGAAGGAATCAACTGTTTTTCCAGCATAACCTTGTATGTGGCTTGATTCACATGTCCTTCGCAAAGATTAACCTGCCCAATTCAAGCCTGGAAATTATTATTTATGTGGAACTAGAGCAAGTCCAAAAAGGGGCAACAAAATTTAGTAACGGGATGAAAGAATTACGGTACCCAGCGAGATTATCAATGTAGAGAGCCCGGATAGCTCAGTCGGTAGAGCATCAGACTTTTAATCTGAGGGTCCAGGGTTCAAGTCCCTGTTCGGGTGTAAGCTTTTAATAAATGGTAATGTTATGTACCATGGATATGGTATGACGGTACTCAGTCACTATTTGGCACTATTATGTGGTTCTGTTATGGTGATATTCAGAAGATGCATATTTTTCATAACTGTATCTCCTGCCTATAAGCCACAAATCAATAGTGGACAGATCGCTAACAACAGCCATGTCATGTTTGGTCTCTGGGTAGTGGTAAAATCCCGATAAAAGATATGGCGGCAATCTCAAACTTTTGCGATCATCAGGGGTGAAGATAACACATAAGTTGGGAATTTCATAAAATCCTGAAGGGCTGAGGGCATCCCACAACCGGTCTCCCATGAGGTCATCATGGGGGGTGCAATGTGGGGGTAACTTGTGTGCTGATAAAAGGTCTAAAGAAATTATGATCTGTGTGGAACTATAGCGAGTACAAAGAAGGGCAACAAAATTAATAAAGGGGATGGAGGAACTACAATACCCAGAGAGATTAGCAAAAAAGTATTATTTAGTCTAGAAAAGAGGCAACTGAGGGGCGATCTCATAACCATGTATAAGTATATAAGGGGACAATACAAATATCTCTCCGAGGATCTGCTTATACCAAGGAAGGTGACGGTCACAAGGGGGCATTCTCTGCGTCTGGAGGAGAGAAGGTTTTTCCACCAACATAGAAAAGGATTCTTTACTGGTAGGGCAGGGAGAATCTGGAATTCCTTGTCTGAGGAGGTGGGGATGGCGAACTCAGTCAAGGGGTTCAAGAGAGGCCCGGATGTCTTCCTGGAGCGTAACAATATTGTATCTTGCAGTTATTAGGTTCTTTAGAAGTACATAGATCTGGGGATTTCTTCTGACGGAATATAGGCTGAACTGGACGGACAAATGTCTTTTTTCGGCCTTGCTAACTACAGCTCTGGCAAAAATTAAGAGACCACTGCAAAATTTTCATTTTGTCTTAATTTTCTCTTTATAGGTACTGTATATTTTTGAGTAAAATGTAAATTGTTCTCATATTCTATAAACTACTGACAACATGTCTTCGAATTTCCAAGCACTAAATTTTGTACTTATTTTCAGAAAATGAAAAATGGTCAAAATAGCAAAAAAAATGCAGTGCTTGCAGACCTCAAATAATGCTACGAAAACAAGTTCATAATTATTTAGAAACAACAATAATAATGTTTTATCTCAGGAAGAGTTCAGAAATCAATATTTTGTGGAATAACCATGATTTTTAATCACAGCTTTCATGTGTCTTGGCATGCTTTCCACCAGTCTTTCACACTGCTTTTGGGTGACATTATGCCACTCCTGGTACAAAAATTTAACAGTTCTTCTTTGTTTGATGTCTTGTGACTATCCATCTTCCTCACATTCAAGATGTTTTCAATGGGGTTCAGGTTTGGAGATTGGGCTGGACATGACAGCGATTTGAGCTAGTGTTCCTTTATCCACACGCTGGTTTACCTAGCCGTGTGGCATGGTGCATTGTTCTGCTGGAAAAGCCAGTCCTCAGAGTTGGGGAACGTTGCCTGAGCAGAAGGAATCAACTGTTTTTCCAGGATAACCTTGTATGCTGCTTGATTCACATGTACTTCGCAAAGATTAACCTGTCCAATTCAAGCCTGGAAATTATGATTTTTGTGGAACTAGAGCAAGTCCAAAAAGGGGCAACAAAATTTAGTAACGGGATGAAAGAATTACGGTACCCAGCGAGATTATCAATGTAGCCGATAGAGCATAAGACTTTTAATCTGAGGGTCCAGGGTTCAAGTCCCTGTTCGGGCGTAAGCTTTTAATAAATGGTAATGTTATGTACCATGGATATGGTATGACGGTACTCAGTCACTATTTGGCACTATTATGTGGTTCTGTTATGGTGATATTCAGAAGATGCATATTTTTCATAACTGTATCTCCTGCCTATAAGCCACAAATCAATAGTGGACAGATCGCTAACAACAGCCATGTCATGTTTGGTCTCTGCATAGTGGTAAAATCCCGATAAGAGATATGGCGGCAATCTCAAACTTTTGCGATCATCAGGGGTGAAGATAACACATAAGTTGGGAATTTCATAAAATCCTGAAGGGCTGAGGGCATCCCACAACCGGTCTCCCATGAGGTCATCATGGGGGGTGCAATGTGGGGGTAACTTGTGTGCTGATAAAAGGTCTAAAGAAATTATGATCTGTGTGGAACTATAGCGAGTACAAAGAAGGGCAACAAAATTAATAAAGGGGATGGAGGAACTACAATACCCAGAGAGATTAGCAAAAAAGTATTATTTAGTCTAGAAAAGAGGCAACTGAGGGGCGATCTCATAACCATGTATAAGTATATAAGGGGACAATACAAATATCTCTCCGAGGATCTGTTTATACCAAGGAAGGTGACGGTCACAAGGGGGCATTCTCTGCGTCTGGAGGAGAGAAGGTTTTTCCACCAACATAGAAAAGGATTCTTTACTGGTAGGGCAGGGAGAATCTGGAATTCCTTGTCTGAGGAGGTGGGGATGGCGAACTCAGTCAAGGGGTTCAAGAGAGGCCCGTATGTCTTCCTGGAGCGTAATAATATTGTATCTTGCAGTTATTAGGTTCTTTAGAAGGACGTAGATCTGGGGATTTCTTCTGACGGAATATAGGCTGAACTGGACGGACAAATGTCTTTTTTCGGCCTTGCTAACTACAGCTCTGGCAAAAATTAAGAGACCACTGCAAAATTTTCAGTTTGTCTTAATTTTCTCTTTATAGGTATGTTTTTGAGTAAAATGTAAATTGCTCTTATATTCTATAAACTACTGACAACATGTCTTCGAATTTCCAAGCACTAAATTTTGTACTTATTTTCAGAAAATGAAAAATGGTCAAAATAGCAAAAAAAATGCAGTGCTTGCAGACCTCAAATAATGCTACGAAAACAAGTTCATAATTATTTAGAAACAACAATACTAATGTTTTATCTCAGGAAGAGTTCAGAAATCAATATTTTGTGGAATAACCATGATTTTTAATCACAGCTTTCATGTGTCTTGGCATGCTTTCCACCAGTCTTTCACACTGCTTTTGGGTGACATTATGCCACTCCTGGTACAAAAATTTAAGCAGTTCTTCTTTGTTTGATGGCTTGTGACTATCCATCTTCCTCACATTCAAGAGGTTTTCAATGGGGTTCAGGTTTGGAGATTGGGCTGGCCATGACAGCGATTTGAGCTAGTGTTCCTTCATCCACATGCTGGTTTACCTAGCCGTGTGGCATGGTGCATTGTTCTGCTGGAAAAGCCAGTCCTCAGAGTTGGGGAACGTTGCCTGCGCAGAACGAATCAACTGTTTTTCCAGGATAACCTTGTATGCGGCTTGATTCACATGTCCTTCGCAAAGATTAACCTGCCCAATTCAAGCCTGGAAATTATGATTTTTGTGGAACTAGAGCAAGTCCAAAAAGGGGCAACAAAATTTAGTAACGGGATAGAAGAATTACGGTACCCAGCGAGATTATAAATGTAGAGAGCCCTGATAGCTCAGTCGGTAGAGCATCATACTTTTAATGGTAATGTTATGTACCATGGATATGGTATGACGGTACTCAGTCACTATTTGGCACTATTACGTGGTTCTGTTATGGTGATATTCAGAAGATGCATATTTTTCATAACTGTATCTCCTGCCTATAAGCCACAAATCAATAGTGGACAGATCGCTAACAACAGCCATGTCATGTTTGGTCTCTGGGTAGTGGTAAAATCCCGATTAAAGATATGGCGGCAATCTCAAACTTTTGCGATCATCAGGGGTGAAGATAACACATAAGTTGGGAATTTCATAAAATCCTGAAGGGCTGAGTGCATCCCACAACCGGTCTCCCATGAGGTCATCATGGGGGGTGCAATTTGGGGGTAACTTGTGTGCTGATAAAAGGTCTAAAGAAATTATGATCTGTGTGGAACTATAGCGAGTACAAAGAAGGGCAACAAAATTAATAAAGGGGATGGAGGAACTACAATACCCAGAGAGATTAGCAAAAAAGTATTATTTAGTCTTGAAAAGAGGCAACTGAGGGGCGATCTCATAACCATGTATAAGTATATAAGGGGACAATACAAATATCTCTCCGAGGATCTGTTTATACCAAGGAAGTTGACGGTCACAAGGGGGCATTCTCTGCGTCTGGAGGAGATAAGGTTTTTCCACCAACATAGAAAAGGATTCTTTACTGGTAGGGCAGGGAGAATCTGGAATTCCTTGTCTGAGGAGGTGGGGATGGCGAACTCAGTCAAGGGGTTCAAGAGAGGCCCGGATGTCTTCCAGGAGCGTAATAATATTGTATCTTGCAGTTATTAGGTTCTTTAGAAGGACGTAGATCTGGGGATTTCTTCTGACGGAATATAGGCTGAACTGGACGGACAAATGTCTTTTTTCGGCCTTGCTAACTACAGCTCTGGCAAAAATTAAGAGACCACTGCAAAATTTTCATTTTGTCTTAATTTTCTCTTTATAGGTATATTTTTGAGTAAAATGTAAATTGCTCTTATATTCTATAAACTACTGACAACATGTCTTTGAATTTCCAAGCACTAAATTTTGTACTTATTTTCAGAAAATGAAAAATGGTCAAAATAGCAAAAAAAATGCAGTGCTTGCAGACCTCAAATAATGCTACGAAAACAAGTTCATAATTATTTAGAAACAACAATACTAATGTTTTATCTCAGGAAGAGTTCAGAAATCAATATTTTGTGGAATAACCATGATTTTTAATCACAGCTTTCATGTGTCTTGGCATGCTTTCCACCAGTCTTTCACACTGCTTTTGGGTGACATTATGCCACTCCTGGTACAAAAATTTAAGCAGTTCTTCTTTGTTTGATGGCTTGTGACTATCCATCTTCCTCACATTCAAGAGGTTTTCAATGGGGTTCAGGTTTGGAGATTGGGCTGGCCATGACAGCGATTTGAGCTAGTGTTCCTTCATCCACATGCTGGTTTACCTAGCCGTGTGGCATGGTGCATTGTTCTGCTGGAAAAGCCAGTCCTCAGAGTTGGGGAACGTTGCCTGCGCAGAAGGAATCAACTGTTTTTCCAGGATAACCTTGTATGCGGCTTGATTCACATGTCCTTCGCAAAGATTAACCTGCCCAATTCAAGCCTGGAAATTATGATTTTTGTGGAACTAGAGCAAGTCCAAAAATTGGCAACAAAATTTAGTAACGGGATGAAAGAATTACGGTACCCAGCGAGATTATCAATGTAGCCGGTAGAGCATAAGACTTTTAATCTGAGGGTCCAGGGTTCAAGTCCCTGTTCGGGCGTAAGCTTTTAATAAATGGTAATGTTATGTACCATGGATATGGTATGACGGTACTCAGTCACTATTTGGCACTATTATGTGGTTCTGTTATGGTGATATTCAGAAGATGCATATTTTTCATAACTGTATCTCCTGCCTATAAGCCACAAATCAATAGTGGACAGATCGCTAACAACAGCCATGTCATGTTTGGTCAATGGGTAGTGTTAAAATCCCGATTAAAGATATGGCGGCAATCTCAAACTTTTGCGATCATCAGGGGTGAAGATAACACATAAGTTGGGAATTTCATAAAATCCTGAAGGGCTGAGTGCATCCCACAACCGGTCTCCCATGAGGTCATCATGGGGGGTGCAATGTGGGGGTAACTTGTGTGCTGATAAAAGGTCTAAAGAAATTATGATCTGTGTGGAACTATAGCGAGTACAAAGAAGGGCAACAAAATTAATAAAGGGGATGGAGGAACTACAATACCCAGAGAGATTAGCAAAAAAGTATTATTTAGTCTAGAAAAGAGGCAACTGAGGGGCGATCTCATAACCTTGTATAAGTATATAAGGGGACAATACAAATATCTCTCCGAGGATCTGTTTATACCAAGGAAGGTGACGGTCACAAGGGGGCATTCTCTGCGTCTGGAGGAGAGAAGGTTTTTCCACCAACATAGAAAAGGATTCTTTACTGGTAGGGCAGGGAGAATCTGGAATTCCTTGTCTGAGGAGGTGGGGATGGCGAACTCAGTCAAGGGGTTCAAGAGAGGCCCGTATGTCTTCCTGGAGCGTAATAATATTGTATCTTGCAGTTATTAGGTTCTTTAGAAGGACGTAGATCTGGGGAATTCTTCTGACGGAATATAGGCTGAACTGGATGGACAAATGTCTTTTTTCGGCCTTGCTAACTACAGCTCTGGCAAAAATTAAGAGACCACTGCAAAATTTTCAGTTTGTCTTAATTTTCTCTTTATAGGTATGTTTTTGAGTAAAATGTAAATTGCTCTTATATTCTATAAACTACTGACAACATGTCTTCGAATTTCCAAGCACTAAATTTTGTACTTATTTTCAGAAAATGAAAAATGGTCAAAATAGCAAAAAAAATGCAGTGCTTGCAGACCTCAAATAATGCTACGAAAACAAGTTCATAATTATTTAGAAACAACAATACTAATGTTTTATCTCAGGAAGAGTTCAGAAATCAATATTTTGTGGAATAACCATGATTTTTAATCACAGCTTTCATGTGTCTTGGCATGCTTTCCACCAGTCTTTCACACTGCTTTTGGGTGACATTATGCCACTCCTGGTACAAAAATTTAAGCAGTTCTTCTTTGTTTGATGGCTTGTGACTATCCATCTTCCTCACATTCAAGAGGTTTTCAATGGGGTTCAGGTTTGGAGATTGGGCTGGCCATGACAGCGATTTGAGCTAGTGTTCCTTCATCCACATGCTGGTTTACCTAGCCGTGTGGCATGGTGCATTGTTCTGCTGGAAAAGCCAGTCCTCAGAGTTGGGGAACGTTGCCTGCGCAGAAGGAATCAACTGTTTTTCCAGGATAACCTTGTATGCGGCTTGATTCACATGTCCTTCGCGAAGATTAACCTGCCCAATTCAAGCCTGGAAATTATGATTTTTGTGGAACTAGAGCAAGTCCAAAAAGGGGCAACAAAATTTAGTAACGGGATAGAAGAATTACGGTACCCAGCGAGATTATAAATGTAGAGAGCCCTGATAGCTCAGTCGGTAGAGCATCATACTTTTAATGGTAATGTTATGTACCATGGATATGGTATGACGGTACTCAGTCACTATTTGGCACTATTACGTGGTTCTGTTATGGTGATATTCAGAAGATGCATATTTTTCATAACTGTATCTCCTGCCTATAAGCCACAAATCAATAGTGGACAGATCGCTAACAACAGCCATGTCATGTTTGGTCTCTGGGTAGTGGTAAAATCCCGATTAAAGATATGGCGGCAATCTCAAACTTTTGCGATCATCAGGGGTGAAGATAACACATAAGTTGGGAATTTCATAAAATCCTGAAGGGCTGAGTGCATCCCACAACCGGTCTCCCATGAGGTCATCATGGGGGGTGCAATGTGGGGGTAACTTGTGTGCTGATAAAAGGTCTAAAGAAATTATGATCTGTGTGGAACTATAGCGAGTACAAAGAAGGGCAACAAAATTAATAAAGGGGATGGAGGAACTACAATACCCAGAGAGATTAGCAAAAAAGTATTATTTAGTCTAGAAAAGAGGCAACTGAGGGGCGATCTCATAACCATGTATAAGTATATAAGGGGACAATACAAATATCTCTCCGAGGATCTGTTTATACCAAGGAAGTTGACGGTCACAAGGGGGCATTCTCTGCGTCTGGAGGAGATAAGGTTTTTCCCCCAACATAGAAAAGGATTCTTTACTGGTAGGGCAGGGAGAATCTGGAATTCCTTGTCTGAGGAGGTGGGGATGGCGAACTCAGTCAAGGGGTTCAAGAGAGGCCCGGATGTCTTCCAGGAGCGTAATAATATTGTATCTTGCAGTTATTAGGTTCTTTAGAAGGACGTAGATCTGGGGATTTCTTCTGACGGAATATAGGCTGAACTGGACGGACAAATGTCTTTTTTCGGCCTTGCTAACTACAGCTCTGGCAAAAATTAAGAGACCACTGCAAAATTTTCATTTTGTCTTAATTTTCTCTTTATAGGTATATTTTTGAGTAAAATGTAAATTGCTCTTATATTCTATAAACTACTGACAACATGTCTTTGAATTTCCAAGCACTAAATTTTGTACTTATTTTCAGAAAATGAAAAATGGTCAAAATAGCAAAAAAATGCAGTGCTTGCAGACCTCAAATAATGCTACGAAAACAAGTTCATAATTATTTAGAAACAACAAAACTAATGTTTTATCTCAGGAAGAGTTCAGAAATCAATATTTTGTGGAATAACCATGATTTTTAATCACAGCTTTCATGTGTCTTGGCATGCTTTCCACCAGTCTTTCACACTGCTTTTGGGTGACATTATGCCACTCCTGGTACAAAAATTTAAGCAGTTCTTCTTTGTTTGATGGCTTGTGACTATCCATCTTCCTCACATTCAAGAGGTTTTCAATGGGGTTCAGGTTTGGAGATTGGGCTGGCCATGACAGCGATTTGAGCTAGTGTTCCTTCATCCACATGCTGGTTTACCTAGCCGTGTGGCATGGTGCATTGTTCTGCTGGAAAAGCCAGTCCTCAGAGTTGGGGAACGTTGCCTGCGCAGAAGGAATCAACTGTTTTTCCAGGATAACCTTGTATGCGGCTTGATTCACATGTCCTTCGCAAAGATTAACCTGCCCAATTCAAGCCTGGAAATTATGATTTTTGTGGAACTAGAGCAAGTCCAAAAAGTGGCAACAAAATTTAGTAACGGGATGAAAGAATTACGGTACCCAGCGAGATTATCAATGTAGCCGGTAGAGCATAAGACTTTTAATCTGAGGGTCCAGGGTTCAAGTCCCTGTTCGGGCGTAAGCTTTTAATAAATGGTAATGTTATGTACCATGGATATGGTATGACGGTACTCAGTCACTATTTGGCACTATTATGTGGTTCTGTTATGGTGATATTCAGAAGATGCATATTTTTCATAACTGTATCTCCTGCCTATAAGCCACAAATCAATAGTGGACAGATCGCTAACAACAGCCATGTCATGTTTGGTCAATGGGTAGTGTTAAAATCCCGATTAAAGATATGGCGGCAATCTCAAACTTTTGCGATCATCAGGGGTGAAGATTACACATAAGTTGGGAATTTCATAAAATCCTGAAGGGCTGAGTGCATCCCACAACCGGTCTCCCATGAGGTCATCATGGGGGGTGCAATGTGGGGGTAACTTTGTGCTGATAAAAGGTCTAAAGAAATTATGATCTGTGTGGAACTATAGCGAGTACAAAGAAGGGCAACAAAATTAATAAAGGGGATGGAGGAACTACAATACCCAGAGAGATTAGCAAAAAAGTATTATTTAGTCTAGAAAAGAGGCAACTGAGGGGCGATCTCATAACCTTGTATAAGTATATAAGGGGACAATACAAATATCTCTCCGAGGATCTGTTTATACCAAGGAAGGTGACGGTCACAAGGGGGCATTCTCTGCGTCTGGAGGAGAGAAGGTTTTTCCACCAACATAGAAAAGGATTCTTTACTGGTAGGGCAGGGAGAATCTGGAATTCCTTGTCTGAGGAGGTGGGGATGGCGAACTCAGTCAAGGGGTTCAAGAGAGGCCCGTATGTCTTCCTGGAGCGTAATAATATTGTATCTTGCAGTTATTAGGTTCTTTAGAAGGACGTAGATCTGGGGAATTCTTCTGACGGAATATAGGCTGAACTGGATGGACAAATGTCTTTTTTCGGCCTTGCTAACTACAGCTCTGGCAAAAATTAAGAGACCACTGCAAAATTTTCATTTTGTCTTAATTTTCTCTTTATAGGTATATTTTTGAGTAAAATGTAAATTGCTCTTATATTCTATAAACTACTGACAACATGTCTTTGAATTTCCAAGCACTAAATTTTGTACTTATTTTCAGAAAATGAAAAATGGTCAAAATAGCAAAAAAAATGCAGTGCTTGCAGACCTCAAATAATGCTACGAAAACAAGTTCATAATTATTTAGAAACAACAATACTAATGTTTTATCTCAGGAAGAGTTCAGAAATCAATATTTTGTGGAATAACCATGATTTTTAATCACAGCTTTCATGTGTCTTGGCATGCTTTCCACCAGTCTTTCACACTGCTTTTGGGTGACATTATGCCACTCCTGGTACAAAAATTTAAGCAGTTCTTCTTTGTTTGATGGCTTGTGACTATCCATCTTCCTCACATTCAAGAGGTTTTCAATGGGGTTCAGGTTTGGAGATTGGGCTGGCCATGACAGCGATTTGAGCTAGTGTTCCTTCATCCACATGCTGGTTTACCTAGCTGTGTGGCATGGTGCATTGTTCTGCTGGAAAAGCCAGTCCTCAGAGTTGGGGAACGTTGCCTGCGCAGAAGGAATCAACTGTTTTTCCAGGATAACCTTGTATGCGGCTTGATTCACATGTCCTTCGCAAAGATTAACCTGCCCAATTCAAGCCTGGAAATTATGATTTTTGTGGAACTAGAGCAAGTCCAAAAAGGGGCAACAAAATTTAGTAACGGGATGAAAGAATTACGGTACCCAGTGAGATTATCAATGTAGCCGGTAGAGCATAAGACTTTTAATCTGAGGGTCCAGGGTTCAAGTCCCTGTTCGGGCGTAAGCTTTTAATAAATGGTAATGTTATGTACCATGGATATGGTATGACGGTACTCAGTCACTATTTGGCACTATTATGTGGTTCTGTTATGGTGATATTCAGAAGATGCATATTTTTCATAACTGTATCTCCTGCCTATAAGCCACAAATCAATAGTGGACAGATCGCTAACAACAGCCATGTCATGTTTGGTCTCTGCGTAGTGGTAAAATCCCGATAAGAGATATGGCGGCAATCTCAAACTTTTGCGATCATCAGGGGTGAAGATAACACATAAGTTGCAAATTTCATAAAATCCTGAAGGGCTGAGGGCATCCCACAACCGGTCTCCCATGAGGTCATCATGGGGGGTGCAATGTGGGGGTAACTTGTGTGCTGATAAAAGGTCTAAAGAAATTATGATCTGTGTGGAACTATAGCGAATACAAAGAAGGGCAACAAAATTAATAAAGGGGATGGAGGAACTACAATACCCAGAGAGATTAGCAAAAAAGTATTATTTAGTCTAGCAAAGAGGCAACTGAGGGGCGATCTCATAACCATGTATAAGTATATAAGGGGACAATACAAATATCTCTCCGAGGATCTGTTTATACCAAGGAAGGTGACGGTCACAAGGGGGCATTCTCTGCGTCTGGAGGAGAGAAGGTTTTTCCACCAACATAGAAAAGGATTCTTTACTGGTAGGGCAGGGAGAATCTGGAATTCCTTGTCTGAGGAGGTGGGGATGGCGAACTCAGTCAAGGGGTTCAAGAGAGGCCCGGATGTCTTCCTGGAGCGTAATAATATTGTATCTTGCAGTTATTAGGTTCTTTAGAAGGACGTAGATCTGGGGATTTCTTCTGACGGAATATAGGCTGAACTGGACGGACAAATGTCTTTTTTCGGCCTTGCTAACTACAGCTCTGGCAAAAATTAAGAGACCACTGCAAAATTTTCATTTTGTCTTAATTTTCTCTTTATAGGTATATTTTTGAGTAAAATGTAAATTGCTCTTATATTCTATAAACTACTGACAACATGTCTTTGAATTTCCAAGCACTAAATTTTGTACTTATTTTCAGAAAATGAAAAATGGTCAAAATAGCAAAAAAAATGCAGTGCTTGCAGACCTCAAATAATGCTACGAAAACAAGTTCATAATTATTTAGAAACAACAATACTAATGTTTTATCTCAGGAAGAGTTCAGAAATCAATATTTTGTGGAATAACCATGATTTTTAATCACAGCTTTCATGTGTCTTGGCATGCTTTCCACCAGTCTTTCACACTGCTTTTGGGTGACATTATGCCACTCCTGGTACAAAAATTTAAGCAGTTCTTCTTTGTTTGATGGCTTGTGACTATCCATCTTCCTCACATTCAAGAGGTTTTCAATGGGGTTCAGGTTTGGAGATTGGGCTGGCCATGACAGCGATTTGAGCTAGTGTTCCTTCATCCACACGCTGGTTTACCTAGCCGTGTGGCATGGTGCATTGTTCTGCTGGAAAACCAGTCCTCAGAGTTGGGGAACGTTGCCTGCGCAGAAGGAATCAACTGTTTTTCCAGGATAACCTTGTATGCGGCTTGATTCACATGTCCTTCGCAAAGATTAACCTGCCCAATTCAAGCCTGGAAATTATGATTTTTGTGGAACTAGAGCAAGCCCAAAAAGGGGCAACAAAATTTAGTAACGGGATGAAAGAATTACGGTACCCAGCGAGATTATCAATGTAGCCGGTAGAGCATAAGACTTTTAATCTGAGGGTCCAGGGTTCAAGTCCCTGTTCGGGCGTAAGCTTATAATAAATGGTAATGTTATGTACCATGGATATGGTATGACGGTACTCAGTCACTATTTGGCACTATTATGTGGTTCTGTTATGGTGATATTCAGAAGATGCATATTTTTCATAACTGTATCTCCTGCCTATAAGCCACAAATCAATAGTGGACAGATCGCTAACAACAGCCATGTCATGTTTGGTCTCTGGGTAGTGGTAAAATCCCGATAAAAGATATGGCAGCAATCTCAAACTTTTGCGATCATCAGGGGTGAAGATAACACATAAGTTGGGAATTTCATAAAATCCTGAAGGGCTGAGGGCATCCCACAACCGGTCTCCCATGAGGTCATCATGGGGGGTGCAATGTGGGGGTAACTTGTGTGCTGATAAAAGGTCTAAAGAAATTATGATCTGTGTGGAACTATAGCGAGTACAAAGAAGGGCAACAAAATTAATAAAGGGGATGGAGGAACTACAATACCCAGAGAGATTAGCAAAAAAGTATTATTTAGTCTAGAAAAGAGGCAACTGAGGGGCGATCTCATAACCATGTATAAGTATATAAGGGGACAATACAAATATCTCTCCGAGGATCTGTTTATACCAAGGAAGGTGACGGTCACAAGGGGGCATTCTCTGCGTCTGGAGGAGAGAAGGTTTTTCCACCAACATAGAAAAGGATTCTTTACTGGTAGGGCAGGGAGAATCTGGAATTCCTTGTCTGAGGAGGTGGGGATGGCGAACTCAGTCAAGGGGTTCAAGAGAGGCCCGTATGTCTTCCTGGAGCGTAATAATATTGTATCTTGCAGTTATTAGGTTCTTTAGAAGGACGTAGATCTGGGGATTTCTTCTGACGGAATATAGGCTGAACTGGACGGACAAATGTCTTTTTTCGGCCTTGCTAACTACAGCTGTGGCAAAAATTAAGAGACCACTGCAAAATTTTCAGTTTGTCTTAATTTTCTCTTTATAGGTATATTTTTGAGTAAAATGTAAATTGCTCTTATATTCTATAAACTACTGACAACATGTCTTCGAATTTCCAAGCACTAAATTTTGTACTTATTTTCAGAAAATGAAAAATGGTCAAAATAGCAAAAAAAATGCAGTGCTTGCAGACCTCAAATAATGCTACGAAAACAAGTTCATAATTATTTAGAAACAACAATACTAATGTTTTATCTCAGGAAGAGTTCAGAAATCAATATTTTGTGGAATAACCATGATTTTTAATCACAGCTTTCATGTGTCTTGGCATGCTTTCCACCAGTCTTTCACACTGCTTTTGGGTGACATTATGCCACTCCTGGTACAAAAATTTAAGCAGTTCTTCTTTGTTTGATGGCTTGTGACTATCCATCTTCCTCACATTAAAGAGGTTTTCAATGGGGTTCAGGTTTGGAGATTGGGCTGGCCATGACAGCGATTTGAGCTAGTGTTCCTTCATGCACACATTGGTTTACCTAGCCGTGTGGCATGGTGCATTGTTCTGCTGGAAAAGCCAGTCCTCAGAGTTGGGGAACGTTGCCTGAGCAGAAGGAATCAACTGTTTTTCCAGGATAACCTTGTATGCGGCTTGATTCACATGTCCTTCGCAAAGATTAACCTGCCCAATTCAAGCCTGGAAATTATGATTTTTGTGGAACTAGAGCAAGTCCAAAAAGGGGCAACAAAATTTAGTAACGGGATGAAAGAATTACGGTACCCAGCGAGATTATCAATGTAGAGAGCCCGGCTAGCTCAGTCGGTAGAGCATCAGACTTTTAATCTGAGGGTCCAGGGTCCTGTTCGGGCGTAAGCTTTTAATAAATGGTAATGTTATGTACCATGGATATGGTATGACGGTACTCAGTCACTATTTGGCACTATTATGTGGTTCTGTTATGGTGATATTCAGAAGATGCATATTTTTCATAACTGTATCTCCTGCCTATAAGCCACAAATCAATAGTGGACAGATCGCTAACAACAGCCATGTCATGTTTGGTCTCTGGGTAGTGGTAAAATCCCGATAAAAGATATAGCGGCAATCTCAAACTTTTGCGATCATCAGGGGTGAAGATAACACATAAGTTGGGAATTTCATAAAATCCTGAAGGGCTGAGGGCATCCCACAACCGGTCTCCCATGAGGTCATCATGGGGGGTGCAATGTGGGGGTAACTTGTGTGCTGATAAAAGGTCTAAAGAAATTATGATCTGTGTGGAACTATAGCGAGTACAAAGAAGGGCAACAAAATTAATAAAGGGGATGGAGGAACTACAATACCCAGAGAGATTAGCAAAAAAGTATTATTTAGTCTAGAAAAGAGGCAACTGAGGGGCGATCTCATAACCATGTATAAGTATATAAGGGGACAATACAAATATCTCTCCGAGGATCTGTTTATACCAAGGAAGGTGACGGTCACAAGGGGGCATTCTCTGCGTCTGGAGGAGAGAAGGTTTTTCCACCAACATAGAAAAGGATTCTTTACTGGTAGGGCAGGGAGAATCTGGAATTCCTTGTCTGAGGAGGTGGGGATGGCGAACTCAGTCAAGGGGTTCAAGAGAGGCCCGTATGTCTTCCTGGAGCGTAATAATATTGTATCTTGCAGTTATTAGGTTCTTTAGAAGGACGTAGATCTGGGGATTTCTTCTGACGGAATATAGGCTGAACTGGACGGACAAATGTCTTTTTTCGGCCTTGCTAACTACAGCTCTGGCAAAAATTAAGAGACCACTGCAAAATTTTCAGTTTGTCTTAATTTTCTCTTTATAGGTATATTTTTGAGTAAAATGTAAATTGCTCTTATATTCTATAAACTACTGACAACATGTCTTTGAATTTCCAAGCACTACATTTTGTACTTATTTTTAGAAAATGAAAAATGGTCAAAATAGCAAAAAAAATGCAGTGCTTGCAGACCTCAAATAATGCTACGAAAACAAGTTCATAATTATTTAGAAACAACAATAATAATGTTTTATCTCAGGAAGAGTTCAGAAATCAATATTTTGTGGAATAACCATGATTTTTAATCACAGCTTTTATGTGTCTTGGCATGCTTTCCACCAGTCTTTCACACTGCTTTTGGGTGACATTATGCCACTCCTGGTACAAAAATTTAAGCAGTTCTTTGTTTGATGGCTTGTGACTATCCATCTTCCTCACATTCAAGAGGTTTTCAATGGGGTTCAGGTTTGGAGATTGGGCTGGCCATGACAGCGATTTGAGCTAGTGTTCCTTCATCCACACGCTGGTTTACCTAGCCGTGTGGCATGGTGCATTGTTCTGCTGGAAAAGCCAGTCCTCAGAGTTGGGGAACGTTGCCTGAGCAGAAGGAATCAACTGTTTTTCCAGGATAACCTTGTATGCGGCTTGATTCACATGTCCTTCGCAAAGATTAACCTGCCCAATTCAAGCCTGGAAATTATGATTTTTGTGGAACTAGAGCAAGTCCAAAAAGGGGCAACAAAATTTAGTAACGGGATGAAAGAATTACGGTACCCAGCGAGATTATCAATGTAGATAGCCCGGATAGCTCAGTTGGTAGAGCCTCAGACTTTTAATCTGAGGGTCCAGGGTTCAAGTCCCTGTTCGGGCGTTAGCTTTTAATAAATGGTAATGTTATGTACCATGGATATGGTATGACGGTACTCAGTCACTATTTGGCACTATTATGTGGTTCTGTTATGGTGATATTCAGAAGATGCATATTTTTCATAACTGTATCTCCTGCCTATAAGCCACAAATCAATAGTGGACAGATCGCTAACAACAGCCATGTCATGTTTGGTCTCTGGGTAGTGGTAAAATCCCGATAAAAGATATGGCGGCAATCTCAAACTTTTGCGATCATTAGGGGTGAAGATAACACATAAGTTGGGAATTTCATAAAATCCTGAAGGGCTGAGGGCATCCCACAACCGGTCTCCCATGAGGTCATCATGGGGGGTGCAATGTGGGGGTAACTTGTGTGCTGATAAAAGGTCTAAAGAAATTATGATCTGTGTGGAACTATAGCGAGTACAAAGAAGGGCAACAAAATTAATAAAGGGGATGGAGGAACTACAATACCCAGAGAGATTAGCAAAAAAGTATTATTTAGTCTAGAAAAGAGGCAACTGAGGGGCGATCTCATAACCATGTATAAGTATATAAGGGGACGATACAAATATCTCTCCGAGGATCTGTTTATACCAAGGAAGGTGACGGTCACAAGGGGGCATTCTCTGCGTCTGGAGGAGAGAAGGTTTTTCCACCAACATAGAAAAGGATTCTTTACTGGTAGGGCAGGGAGAATCTGGAATTCATTGTCTGAGGAGGTGGGGATGGCGAACTCAGTCAAGGGGTTCAAGAGAGGCCCGTATGTCTTCCTGGAGCGTAATAATATTGTATCTTGCAGTTATTAGGTTCTTTAGAAGGACATAGATCTGGGGATTTCTTCTGACGGAATATAGGCTGAACTGGACGGACAAATGTCTTTTTTCGGCCTTGCTAAGTACAGCTCTGGCAAAAATTAAGAGACCACTGCAAAATTTTCATTTTGTCTTAATTTTCTCTTTATAGGTATATTTTTGAGTAAAATGTAAATTGCTCTTATATTCTATAAACTACTGACAACATGTCTTTGAATTTCCAAGCACTAAATTTTGTACTTATTTTCAGAAAATGAAAAATGGTCAAAATAGCAAAAAAAATGCAGTGCTTGCAGACCTCAAATAATGCTACGAAAACAAGTTCATAATTATTTAGAAACAACAATAATAATGTTTTATCTCAGGAAGAGTACAGAAATCAATATTTTGTGGAATAACCATGATTTTTAATCACAGCTTTCATGTGTCTTGGCATGCTTTCCACCAGTCTTTCACACTGCTTTTGGGTGACATTATGCCACTCCTGGTACAAAAATTTAAGCAGTTCTTCTTTGTTTGATGGCTTGTGACTATCCATCTTCCTCACATTCAAGAGGTTTTCAATGGGTTTCAGGTTTGGAGATTGGGCTGGCCATGACAGCGATTTGAGCTAGTGTTCCTTCATCCACACGCTGGTTTACCTAGCCGTGTTGCATGGTGCATTGTTCTGTTGGAAAACACAGTCCTCAGAGTTGGGGAAAGTTGCCTGAGCAGAAGGAATCAACTGTTTTTCCAGGATAACCTTGTATGCGGCTTGATGCACATGTCCTTCGCAAAGATTAACCTGCCCAATTCAAGCCTGGAAATTATGATTTTTGTGGAACTAGAGCAAGTCCAAAAAGGGGCAACAAAATTTAGTAACGGGATGAAAGAATTACGGTACCCAGCGTGATTATCAATGTAGAGAGCCCGGATAGCTCAGTCGGTAGAGCATCAGACTTTTAATCTGAGGGTCCAGGGTTCAAGTCCCTGTTCGGGCGTAATCTTTTAATAAATGGTAATCTTATGTACCATGGACGGTACTCAGTCACTATTTGGCACTATTATGTGGTTCTGTTATGGTGATATTCAGAAGATGCATATTTTTCATAACTGTATCTCCTGCCTATAAGCCACAAATCAATAGTGGACAGATCGCTAACAACATATCCCCATAAAAGATATGGCGGCAATCTCGAACTTTTGCGATCATCAGGGGTGAAGATAACACATAAGTTGGGAATTTCATAAAATCCTGAAGGGCTGAGGGCATCCCACAACCGGTCTCCCATGAGGTCATCATGGGGGGTGCAATGTGGGGGTAACTTGTGTGCTGATAAAAGGTCTAAAGAAATTATGATCTGTGTGGAACTATAGCGAGTACAAAGAAGGGCAACAAAATTAATAAAGGGGATGTAGGAACTACAATACCCAGAGAGATTAGCAAAAAAGTATTATTTAGTCTAGAAAAGAGGCAACTGAGGGGCGATCTCATAACCATGTATAAGTATATAAGGGGACAATACAAATATCTCTCCGAGGATCTGTTTATACCAAGGAAGGTGACGGTCACAAGGGGGCATTCTCTGCGTCTGGAGGAGAGAAGGTTTTTCCACCAACATAGAAAAGGATTCTTTACTGGTAGGGCAGGGAGAATCTGGAATTCCTTGTCTGAGGAGGTGGGGATGGCGAACTCAGTCAAGGGGTTCAAGAGAGGCCCGTATGTCTTCCTGGAGCGTAATAATATTGTATCTTGCAGTTATTAGGTTCTTTAGAAGGACGTAGATCTGGGGATTTCTTCTGACGGAATATAGGCTGAACTGGACGGACAAATGTCTTTTTTCGGCCTTGCTAACTACAGCTCTGGCAAAAATTAAGAGACCACTGCAAAATTTTCAGTTTGTCTTAATTTTCTCTTTATAGGTATATTTTTGAGTAAAATGTAAATTGCTCTTATATTCTTTAAACTACTGACAACATGTCTTCGAATTTCCAAGCACTAAATTTTGTACTTATTTTCAGAAAATGAAAAATGGTCAAAATAGCAAAAAAAATGCAGTGCTTGCAGACCTCAAATAATGCTACGAAAACAAGTTCATAATTATTTAGAAACAACAATACTAATGTTTTATCTCAGGAAGAGTTCAGAAATCAATATTTTGTGGAATAACCATGATTTTTAATCACAGCTTTCATGTGTCTTGGCATGCTTTCCACCAGTCTTTCACACTGCTTTTGGGTGACATTATGCCACTCCTGGTACAAAAATTTAAGCAGTTCTTCTTTGTTTGATGGCTTGTGACTATCCATCTTCCTCACATTCAAGAGGCTTTCAATGGGGTTCAGGTTTGGAGATTGGGCTGGCCATGACAGCGATTTGAGCTAGTGTTCCTTCATGCACACATTGGTTTACCTAGCCGTGTGGCATGGTGCATTGTTCTGTGGAAAAGCGAGTCCTCAGAGTTGGGGAACGTTGCCTGAGCAGAAGGAATCAACTGTTTTTCCAGGATAACCTTGTATGCGGCTTGATTCACATGTCCTTCGCAAAGATTAACCTGCCCAATTCAAGCCTGGAAAGTATGATTTTTGTGGAACTAGAGCAAGTCCAAAAAGTGGCAACAAAATTTAGTAACAGGATGGAAGAATTACGGTAGCCAGCGAGATTATCAACGTAGAGAGCCCGGATAGCTCAGTCGGTAGAGCATCAGACTTTTTTACGTTCGGGCGTAAGCTTTTAATAAATGGTAATGTTATGCACCATGGATATGGTATGACGGTACTCAGTCACTATTTGGCACTATTATGTGGTTCTGTTATGGTGATATTCAGAAGATGCATATTTTTCATAACTGTATCTCCTGCCTATAAGCCACAAATCAATAGTGGACAGATCGCTAACAACAGCCATGTCATGTTTGGTCTCTGGGTAGTGGTAAAATCCCGATAAAAGATATGGCGGCAATCTCAAACTTTTGCTATCATCAGGGGTGAAGATATCACATAAGTTGGGAATTTCATAAAATCTTGAAGGGCTGAGGTCATCTCACAACCGGTCTCCCATGAGGTCATCATGGGGTGTGAAATATGGGGGTAACTTGTGTGCTGATAAAAGGTCTAAAGAAATTATGATCTGTGTGGAACTATATAGAGTACAAAGAAGGGCAACAAAATTAATAAAGGGGATGGAGGAACTACAATACCCAGAGAGATTAGCAAAAAAGTATTATTTAGTCTAGAAAAGAGGCAACTGAGGGGCGATCTCATAACCATGTATAAGTTAATAAGGGGACAATACAAATATCTCTCCGAGGATCTGTTTATACCAAGGAAGGTGACGGTCACAAGGGGGCATTCTCTGCGTCTGGAGGAGAGAAGGTTTTTCCACCAACATAGAAAAGGATTCTTTACTGGTAGGGCAGGGAGAATCTGGAATTCCTTGTCTGAGGAGGTGGGGATGGCGAACTCAGTCAAGGGGTTCAAGAGAGGCCCGTATGTCTTCCTGGAGCGTAACAATATTGTATCTTGCAGTTATTAGGTTCTTTAGAAGGACGTAGATCTGGGGATTTCTTCTGACGGAATATAGGCTGAACTGGACGGACAAATGTCTTTTTTCGGCCTTGCTAACTACAGCTGTGGCAAAAATTAAGAGACCACTGCAAAATTTTCAGTTTGTCTTAATTTTCTCTTTATAGGTATATTTTTGAGTAAAATGTAAATTGCTCTTATATTCTATAAACTACTGACAACATGTCTTCGAATTTCCAAGCACTAAATTTTGTACTTATTTTCAGAAAATGAAAAATGGTCAAAATAGCAAAAAAAAATGCAGTGCTTGCAGACCTTAAATAATGCTACGAAAACAAGTTCATAATTATTTAGAAACAACAATAATAATGTTTTATCTCAGGAAGAGTTCAGAAATCAATATTTTGTGGAATAACCATGATTTTTAATCACAGCTTTCATGTGTCTTGGCATGCTTTCCACCAGTCTTTCACACTGCTTTTGGGTGACATTATGCCACTCCTGGTACAAAAATTTAAGCAGTTCTTCTTTGTTTGATGGCTTGTGACTATCCATCTTCCTCACATTCAAGAGGTTTTCAATGGGGTTCAGGTTTGGAGATTGGGCTGGCCATGACAGCGATTTGAGCTAGTGTTCCTTCATCCACACGTTGGTTTACCTAGCCGTGTGGCATGGTGCATTGTTCTGCTGGAAAAGCCAGTCCTCAGAGTTGGGGAACGTTGCCTGAGCAGAAGGAATCAACTGTTTTTCCAGGATAACCTTGTATGCGGCTTGATTCACATGTCCTTCGCAAAGATTAACCTGCCCAATTCAAGCCTGGAAATTATGATTTTTGTGGAACTAGAGCAAGTCCAAAAAGTGGCAACAAAATTTAGTAACGGGATAGAAGAATTACGGTACCCAGCGAGATTATAAATGTAGAGAGCCCTGATAGCTCAGTCGGTAGAGCATCATACTTTTAATGGTAATGTTATGTACCATGGATATGGTATGACGGTACTCAGTCACTATTTGGCACTATTATGTGGTTCTGTTATGGTGATATTCAGAAGATGCATATTTTTCATAACTGTATCTCCTGCCTATAAGCCACAAATCAATAGTGGACAGATCGCTAACAACAGCCATGTCATGTTTGGTCTCTGGGTAGTGGTAAAATCCCGATAAAAGATATGGCGGCAATCTCAAACTTTTGCGATCATCAGGGGTGAAGATAACACATAAGTTGGGATTTTCATAAAATCCTGAAGGGCTGAGGGCATCCCACAACCGGTCTCCCATGAGGTCATCATGGGGGGTGCAATGTGGGGGTAACTTGTGTGCTGATAAAAGGTGTAAAGAAATTATGATCTGTGTGGAACTATAGCGAGTACAAAGAAGGGCAACAAAATTAATAAAGGGGATGGAGGAACTACAATACCCAGAGAGATTAGCAAAAAAGTATTATTTAGTCTAGAAAAGAGGCAACTGAGGGGTGATCTCATAACCATGTATAAGTATATAAGGGGACAATACAAATATCTCTCCGAGGATCTGTTTATACCAAGGAAGGTGACGGTCACAAGGGGGCATTCTCTGCGTCTGGAGGAGAGAAGGTTTTTCCACCAACATAGAAAAGGATTCTTTACTGGTAGGGCAGGGAGAATCTGGAATTCCTTGTCTGAGGAGGTGGGGATGGCGAACTCAGTCAAGGGGTTCAAGAGAGGCCCGGATGTCTTCCTGGAGCGTAACAATATTGTATCTTGCAGTTATTAGGTTCTTTAGAAGGACGTAGATCTGGGGATTTCTTCTGACGGAATATAGGCTGAACTGGACGGACAAATGTCTTTTTTCTGCCTTGCTAACTACAGCTCTGGCAAAAATTAAGAGACCACTGCAAAATTTTCATTTTGTCTTAATTTTCTCTTTATAGGTATATTTTTGAGTAAAATGTAAATTGCTCTTATATTCTATAAACTACTGACAACATGTCTTCGAATTTCCAAGCACTAAATTTTGTACTTATTTTCAGAAAATGAAAAATGGTCAAAATAGCAAAAAAAATGCAGTGCTTGCAGACCTCAAATAATGCTACGAAAACAAGTTCATAATTATTTAGAAACAACAATACTAATGTTTTATCTCAGGAAGAGTTCAGAAATCAATATTTTGTGGAATAACCATGATTTTTAATCACAGCTTTCATGTGTCTTGGCATGCTTTCCACCAGTCTTTCACACTGCTTTTGGGTGACATTATGCCACTCCTGGTACAAAAATTTAAGCAGTTCTTCTTTGTTTGATGGCTTGTGACTATCCATCTTCCTCACATTCAAGAGGTTTTCAATGGGGTTCAGGTTTGGAGATTGGGCTGGCCATGACAGCGATTTGAGCTAGTGTTCCTTCATCCACACGTTGGTTTACCTAGCCGTGTGGCATGGTGCATTGTTCTGCTGGAAAAGCCAGTCCTCAGAGTTGGGGAACGTTGCCTGAGCAGAAGGAATCAACTGTTTTTCCAGGATAACCTTGTATGCGGCTTGATTCACATGTCCTTCGCAAAGATTAACCTGCCCAATTCAAGCCTGGAAATTATGATTTTTGTGGAACTAGAGCAAGTCCAAAAAGTGGCAACAAAATTTAGTAACGGGATAGAAGAATTACGGTACCCAGCGAGATTATAAATGTAGAGAGCCCTGATAGCTCAGTCGGTAGAGCATCATACTTTTAATGGTAATGTTATGTACCATGGATATGGTATGACGGTACTCAGTCACTATTTGGCACTATTATGTGGTTCTGTTATGGTGATATTCAGAAGATGCATATTTTTCATAACTGTATCTCCTGCCTATAAGCCACAAATCAATAGTGGACAGATCGCTAACAACAGCCATGTCATGTTTGGTCTCTGGGTAGTGGTAAAATCCCGATAAAAGATATGGCGGCAATCTCAAACTTTTGCGATCATCAGGGGTGAAGATAACACATAAGTTGGGAATTTCATAAAATCCTGAAGGGCTGAGGGCATCCCACAACCGGTCTCCCATGAGGTCATCATGGGGGGTGCAATGTGGGGGTAACTTGTGTGCTGATAAAAGGTCTAAAGAAATTATGATCTGTGTGGAACTATAGCGAGTACAAAGAAGGGCAACAAAATTAATAAAGGGGATGGAGGAACTACAATACCCAGAGAGATTAGCAAAAAAGTATTATTTAGTCTAGAAAAGAGGCAACTGAGGGGCGATCTCATAACCATGTATAAGTATATAAGGGGACAATACAAATATCTCTCCGAGGATCTGTTTATACCAAGGAAGGTGACGGTCACAAGGGGGCATTCTCTGCGTCTGGAGGAGAGAAAGTTTTTCCACCAACATAGAAAAGGATTCTTTACTGGTAGGGCAGGGAGAATCTGGAATTCCTTGTCTGAGGAGGTGGGGATGGCGAACTCAGTCAAGGGGTTCAAGAGAGGCCCGTATGTCTTCCTGGAGCGTAATAATATTGTATCTTGCAGTTATTAGGTTCTTTAGAAGGACGTAGATCTGGGGATTTCTTCTGACGGAATATAGGCTGAACTGGACGGACAAATGTCTTTTTTCGGCCTTGCTAACTACAGCTCTGGCAAAAATTAAGAGACCACTGCAAAATTTTCATTTTGTCTTAATTTTCTCTTTATAGGTATATTTTTGAGTAAAATGTAAATTGCTCTTATATTCTATAAACTACTGACAACATGTCTTCGAATTTCCAAGCACTAAATTTTGTACTTATTTTCAGAAAATGAAAAATGGTCAAAATAGCAAAAAAAATGCAGTGCTTGCAGACCTCAAATAATGCTACGAAAACAAGTTCATAATTATTTAGAAACAACAATACTAATGTTTTATCTCAGGAAGAGTTCAGAAATCAATATTTTGTGGAATAACCATGATTTTTAATCACAGCTTTCATGTGTCTTGGCATGCTTTCCACCAGTCTTTCACACTGCTTTTGGGTGACATTATGCCACTCCTGGTACAAAAATTTAAGCAGTTCTTCTTTGTTTGATGGCTTGTGACTATCCATCTTCCTCACATTCAAGAGGTTTTCAATGGGGTTCAGGTTTGGAGATTGGGCTGGCCATGACAGCGATTTGAGCTAGTGTTCCTTCATCCACACGTTGGTTTACCTAGCCGTGTGGCATGGTGCATTGTTCTGCTGGAAAAGCCAGTCCTCAGAGTTGGGGAACGTTGCCTGAGCAGAAGGAATCAACTGTTTTTCCAGGATAACCTTGTATGCGGCTTGATTCACATGTCCTTCGCAAAGATTAACCTGCCCAATTCAAGCCTGGAAATTATGATTTTTGTGGAACTAGAGCAAGTCCAAAAAGGGGCAACAAAATTTAGTAACGGGATGAAAGAATTACGGTACCCAGCGAGATTATCAATGTAGCCGGTAGAGCATAAGACTTTTAATCTGAGGGTCCAGGGTTCAAGTCCCTGTTCGGGCGTAAGCTTTTAATAAATGGTAATGTTATGTACCATGGATATGGTATGACGGTACTCAGTCACTATTTGGCACTATTATGTGGTTCTGTTATGGTGATATTCAGAAGATGCATATTTTTCATAACTGTATCTCCTGCCTATAAGCCACAAATCAATAGTGGACAGATCGCTAACAACAGCCATGTCATGTTTGGTCTCTGCGTAGTGGTAAAATCCCGATAAGAGATATGGCGGCAATCTCAAACTTTTGCGATCATCAGGGGTGAAGATAACACATAAGTTGGGAATTTCATAAAATCCTGAAGGGCTGAGGGCATCCCACAACCGGTCTCCCATGAGGTCATCATGGGGGGTGCAATGTGGGGGTAACTTGTGTGCTGATAAAAGGTCTAAAGAAATTATGATCTGTGTGGAACTATAGCGAGTACAAAGAAGGGCAACAAAATTAATAAAGGGGATGGAGGAACTACAATACCCAGAGAGATTAGCAAAAAAGTATTATTTAGTCTAGAAAAGAGGCAACTGAGGGGCGATCTCATAACCATGTATAAGTATATAAGGGGACAATACAAATATCTCTCCGAGGATCTGTTTATACCAAGGAAGGTGACGGTCACAAGGGGGCATTCTCTGCGTCTGGAGGAGAGAAGGTTTTTCCACCAACATAGAAAAGGATTCTTTACTGGTAGGGCAGGGAGAATCTGGAATTCCTTGTCTGAGGAGGTGGGGATGGCGAACTCAGTCAAGGGGTTCAAGAGAGGCCCGTATGTCTTCCTGGAGCGTAATAATATTGTATCTTGCAGTTATTAGGTTCTTTAGAAGGACGTAGATCTGGGGATTTCTTCTGACGGAATATAGGCTGAACTGGACGGACAAATGTCTTTTTTCGGCCTTGCTAACTACAGCTCTGGCAAAAATTAAGAGACCACTGCAAAATTTTCAGTTTGTCTTAATTTTCTCTTTATAAGTATATTTTTGAGTAAAATGTAAATTGCTCTTATATTCTATAAACTACTGACAACATGTCTTCGAATTTCCAAGCACTAAATTTTGTACTTATTTTCAGAAAATGAAAAATGGTCAAAATAGCAAAAAAAATGCAGTGCTTGCAGACCTCAAATAATGCTACGAAAACAAGTTCATAATTATTTAGAAACAACAGTACTAATGTTTTATTTCAGGAAGAGTTCAGAAATCAATATTTTGTGGAATAACCATGATTTTTAATCACAGCTTTCATGTGTCTTGGCATGCTTTCCACCAGTCTTTCACACTGCTTTTGGGTGACATTATGCCACTCCTGGTACAAAAATTTAAGCAGTTCTTCTTTGTTTGATGGCTTGTGACTATCCATCTTCCTCACATTCAAGAGGTTTTCAATGGGGTTCAGGTTTGGAGATTGGGCTGGCCATGACAGCGATTTGAGCTAGTGTTCCTTCATCCACACGCTGGTTTACCTAGCCGTGTGGCATGGTGCATTGTTCTGCTGGAAAAGCCAGTCCTCAGAGTTGGGGAACGTTGCCTGAGCAGAAGGAATCAACTGTTTTTCCAGGATAACCTTGTATGCGGCTTGATGCACATGTCCTTCGCAAAGATTAACCTGCCCAATTCAAGCCTGGAAATTATGATTTTTGTGGTACTAGAGCAAGTCCAAAAAGGGGCAACAAAATTTAGTAACGGGATGAAAGAATTACGGTACCCAGCGAGATTATCAATGTAGAGAGCCCGGATAGCTCTGTTCGGGCGTAAGCTTTTAATAAATGGTAATGTTATGTACCATGGATATGGTATGACGGTACTCAGTCACTATTTGGCACTATTATGTGGTTCTGTTATGGTGATATTCAGAAGATGCATATTTTTCATAACTGCATCTCCTGCCTATAAGCCACAAATCAATAGTGGACAGATCGCTAACAACAGCCATGTCATGTTTGGTCTCTGGGTAGTGGTAAAATCCCGATAAAAGATATGGCGGCAATCTCAAACTTTTGCGATCATCAGGGGTGAAGATAACACATAAGTTGGGAATTTCATAAAATCCTGAAGGGCTGAGGGCATCCCACAACCGGTCTCCCAGGAGGTCATCATGGGGGGTGCAATGTGGGGGTAACTTGTGTGCTGATAAAAGGTCTAAAGAAATTATGATCTGTGTGGAACTATAGCGAGTACAAAGAAGGGCAACAAAATTAATAAAGGGGATGGAGGAACTACAATACCCAGAGAGATTAGCAAAAAAGTATTATTTAGTCTAGAAAAGAGGCAACTGAGGGGTGATCTCATAACCATGTATAAGTATATAAGGGGACAATACAAATATCTCTCCGAGGATCTGTTTATACCAAGGAAGGTGACGGTCACAAGGGGGCATTCTCTGCGTCTGGAGGAGAGAAGGTTTTTCCACCAACATAGAAAAGGATTCTTTACTGGTAGGGCAGGGAGAATCTGGAATTCCTTGTCTGAGGAGGTGGGGATGGCGAACTCAGTCAAGGGGTTCAAGAGAGGCCCGGATGTCTTCCTGGAGCGTAACAATATTGTATCTTGCAGTTATTAGGTTCTTTAGAAGGACGTAGATCTGGGGATTTCTTCTGACGGAATATAGGCTGAACTGGACGGACAAATGTCTTTTTTCTGCCTTGCTAACTACAGCTCTGGCAAAAATTAAGAGACCACTGCAAAATTTTCATTTTGTCTTAATTTTCTCTTTATAGGTATATTTTTGAGTAAAATGTAAATTGCTCTTATATTCTATAAACTACTGACAACATGTCTTCGAATTTCCAAGCACTAAATTTTGTACTTATTTTCAGAAAATGAAAAATGGTCAAAATAGCAAAAAAAATGCAGTGCTTGCAGACCTCAAATAATGCTACGAAAACAAGTTCATAATTATTTAGAAACAACAATACTAATGTTTTATCTCAGGAAGAGTTCAGAAATCAATATTTTGTGGAATAACCATGATTTTTAATCACAGCTTTCATGTGTCTTGGCATGCTTTCCACCAGTCTTTCACACTGCTTTTGGGTGACATTATGCCACTCCTGGTACAAAAATTTAAGCAGTTCTTCTTTGTTTGATGGCTTGTGACTATCCATCTTCCTCACATTCAAGAGGTTTTCAATGGGGTTCAGGTTTGGAGATTGGGCTGGCCATGACAGCGATTTGAGCTAGTGTTCCTTCATCCACACGTTGGTTTACCTAGCCGTGTGGCATGGTGCATTGTTCTGCTGGAAAAGCCAGTCCTCAGAGTTGGGGAACGTTGCCTGAGCAGAAGGAATCAACTGTTTTTCCAGGATAACCTTGTATGCGGCTTGATTCACATGTCCTTCGCAAAGATTAACCTGCCCAATTCAAGCCTGGAAATTATGATTTTTGTGGAACTAGAGCAAGTCCAAAAAGTGGCAACAAAATTTAGTAACGGGATAGAAGAATTACGGTACCCAGCGAGATTATAAATGTAGAGAGCCCTGATAGCTCAGTCGGTAGAGCATCATACTTTTAATGGTAATGTTATGTACCATGGATATGGTATGACGGTACTCAGTCACTATTTGGCACTATTATGTGGTTCTGTTATGGTGATATTCAGAAGATGCATATTTTTCATAACTGTATCTCCTGCCTATAAGCCACAAATCAATAGTGGACAGATCGCTAACAACAGCCATGTCATGTTTGGTCTCTGGGTAGTGGTAAAATCCCGATAAAAGATATGGCGGCAATCTCAAACTTTTGCGATCATCAGGGGTGAAGATAACACATAAGTTGGGAATTTCATAAAATCCTGAAGGGCTGAGGGCATCCCACAACCGGTCTCCCATGAGGTCATCATGGGGGGTGCAATGTGGGGGTAACTTGTGTGCTGATAAAAGGTCTAAAGAAATTATGATCTGTGTGGAACTATAGCGAGTACAAAGAAGGGCAACAAAATTAATAAAGGGGATGGAGGAACTACAATACCCAGAGAGATTAGCAAAAAAGTATTATTTAGTCTAGAAAAGAGGCAACTGAGGGGCGATCTCATAACCATGTATAAGTATATAAGGGGACAATACAAATATCTCTCCGAGGATCTGTTTATACCAAGGAAGGTGACGGTCACAAGGGGGCATTCTCTGCGTCTGGAGGAGAGAAAGTTTTTCCACCAACATAGAAAAGGATTCTTTACTGGTAGGGCAGGGAGAATCTGGAATTCCTTGTCTGAGGAGGTGGGGATGGCGAACTCAGTCAAGGGGTTCAAGAGAGGCCCGTATGTCTTCCTGGAGCGTAATAATATTGTATCTTGCAGTTATTAGGTTCTTTAGAAGGACGTAGATCTGGGGATTTCTTCTGACGGAATATAGGCTGAACTGGACGGACAAATGTCTTTTTTCGGCCTTGCTAACTACAGCTCTGGCAAAAATTAAGAGACCACTGCAAAATTTTCATTTTGTCTTAATTTTCTCTTTATAGGTATATTTTTGAGTAAAATGTAAATTGCTCTTATATTCTATAAACTACTGACAACATGTCTTCGAATTTCCAAGCACTAAATTTTGTACTTATTTTCAGAAAATGAAAAATGGTCAAAATAGCAAAAAAAATGCAGTGCTTGCAGACCTCAAATAATGCTACGAAAACAAGTTCATAATTATTTAGAAACAACAATACTAATGTTTTATCTCAGGAAGAGTTCAGAAATCAATATTTTGTGGAATAACCATGATTTTTAATCACAGCTTTCATGTGTCTTGGCATGCTTTCCACCAGTCTTTCACACTGCTTTTGGGTGACATTATGCCACTCCTGGTACAAAAATTTAAGCAGTTCTTCTTTGTTTGATGGCTTGTGACTATCCATCTTCCTCACATTCAAGAGGTTTTCAATGGGGTTCAGGTTTGGAGATTGGGCTGGCCATGACAGCGATTTGAGCTAGTGTTCCTTCATCCACACGTTGGTTTACCTAGCCGTGTGGCATGGTGCATTGTTCTGCTGGAAAAGCCAGTCCTCAGAGTTGGGGAACGTTGCCTGAGCAGAAGGAATCAACTGTTTTTCCAGGATAACCTTGTATGCGGCTTGATTCACATGTCCTTCGCAAAGATTAACCTGCCCAATTCAAGCCTGGAAATTATGATTTTTGTGGAACTAGAGCAAGTCCAAAAAGGGGCAACAAAATTTAGTAACGGGATGAAAGAATTACGGTACCCAGCGAGATTATCAATGTAGCCGGTAGAGCATAAGACTTTTAATCTGAGGGTCCAGGGTTCAAGTCCCTGTTCGGGCGTAAGCTTTTAATAAATGGTAATGTTATGTACCATGGATATGGTATGACGGTACTCAGTCACTATTTGGCACTATTATGTGGTTCTGTTATGGTGATATTCAGAAGATGCATATTTTTCATAACTGTATCTCCTGCCTATAAGCCACAAATCAATAGTGGACAGATCGCTAACAACAGCCATGTCATGTTTGGTCTCTGCGTAGTGGTAAAATCCCGATAAGAGATATGGCGGCAATCTCAAACTTTTGCGATCATCAGGGGTGAAGATAACACATAAGTTGGGAATTTCATAAAATCCTGAAGGGCTGAGGGCATCCCACAACCGGTCTCCCATGAGGTCATCATGGGGGGTGCAATGTGGGGGTAACTTGTGTGCTGATAAAAGGTCTAAAGAAATTATGATCTGTGTGGAACTATAGCGAGTACAAAGAAGGGCAACAAAATTAATAAAGGGGATGGAGGAACTACAATACCCAGAGAGATTAGCAAAAAAGTATTATTTAGTCTAGAAAAGAGGCAACTGAGGGGCGATCTCATAACCATGTATAAGTATATAAGGGGACAATACAAATATCTCTCCGAGGATCTGTTTATACCAAGGAAGGTGACGGTCACAAGGGGGCATTCTCTGCGTCTGGAGGAGAGAAGGTTTTTCCACCAACATAGAAAAGGATTCTTTACTGGTAGGGCAGGGAGAATCTGGAATTCCTTGTCTGAGGAGGTGGGGATGGCGAACTCAGTCAAGGGGTTCAAGAGAGGCCCGTATGTCTTCCTGGAGCGTAATAATATTGTATCTTGCAGTTATTAGGTTCTTTAGAAGGACGTAGATCTGGGGATTTCTTCTGACGGAATATAGGCTGAACTGGACGGACAAATGTCTTTTTTCGGCCTTGCTAACTACAGCTCTGGCAAAAATTAAGAGACCACTGCAAAATTTTCAGTTTGTCTTAATTTTCTCTTTATAAGTATATTTTTGAGTAAAATGTAAATTGCTCTTATATTCTATAAACTACTGACAACATGTCTTCGAATTTCCAAGCACTAAATTTTGTACTTATTTTCAGAAAATGAAAAATGGTCAAAATAGCAAAAAAAATGCAGTGCTTGCAGACCTCAAATAATGCTACGAAAACAAGTTCATAATTATTTAGAAACAACAGTACTAATGTTTTATTTCAGGAAGAGTTCAGAAATCAATATTTTGTGGAATAACCATGATTTTTAATCACAGCTTTCATGTGTCTTGGCATGCTTTCCACCAGTCTTTCACACTGCTTTTGGGTGACATTATGCCACTCCTGGTACAAAAATTTAAGCAGTTCTTCTTTGTTTGATGGCTTGTGACTATCCATCTTCCTCACATTCAAGAGGTTTTCAATGGGGTTCAGGTTTGGAGATTGGGCTGGCCATGACAGCGATTTGAGCTAGTGTTCCTTCATCCACACGCTGGTTTACCTAGCCGTGTGGCATGGTGCATTGTTCTGCTGGAAAAGCCAGTCCTCAGAGTTGGGGAACGTTGCCTGAGCAGAAGGAATCAACTGTTTTTCCAGGATAACCTTGTATGCGGCTTGATGCACATGTCCTTCGCAAAGATTAACCTGCCCAATTCAAGCCTGGAAATTATGATTTTTGTGGTACTAGAGCAAGTCCAAAAAGGGGCAACAAAATTTAGTAACGGGATGAAAGAATTACGGTACCCAGCGAGATTATCAATGTAGAGAGCCCGGATAGCTCTGTTCGGGCGTAAGCTTTTAATAAATGGTAATGTTATGTACCATGGATATGGTATGACGGTACTCAGTCACTATTTGGCACTATTATGTGGTTCTGTTATGGTGATATTCAGAAGATGCATATTTTTCATAACTGCATCTCCTGCCTATAAGCCACAAATCAATAGTGGACAGATCGCTAACAACAGCCATGTCATGTTTGGTCTCTGGGTAGTGGTAAAATCCCGATAAAAGATATGGCGGCAATCTCAAACTTTTGCGATCATCAGGGGTGAAGATAACACATAAGTTGGGAATTTCATAAAATCCTGAAGGGCTGAGGGCATCCCACAACCGGTCTCCCAGGAGGTCATCATGGGGGGTGCAATGTGGGGGTAACTTGTGTGCTGATAAAAGGTCTAAAGAAATTATGATCTGTGTGGAACTATAACGAGTACAAAGAAGGGCAACAAAATTAATAAAGGGGATAAAGGAACTACAATACCCAGAGAGATTAGCAAAAAAGTATTATTTAGTCTAGAAAAGAGGCAACTGAGGGGCGATCTCATAACCATGTATAAGTATATAAGGGGACAATACAAATATCTCTCCGAGGATCTGTTTATACCAAGGAAGGTGACGGTCACAAGGGGGCATTCTCTGCGTCTGGAGGAGAGAAGGTTTTTCCACCAACATAGAAAAGGATTCTTTACTGGTAGGGCAGGGAGAATCTGGAATTCCTTGTCTGAGGAGGTGGTCAAAATAGCAAAAAAAATGCAGTGCTTGCAGACCTCAAATAATGCTACGAAAACAAGTTCATAATTATTTAGAAACAACAGTACTAATGTTTTATCTCAGGAAGAGTTCAGAAATCAATATTTTGTGGAATAACCATGATTTTTAAAAACAGCTTTCATGTGTCTTGGCATGCTTTCCACCAGTCTTTCACACTGCTTTTGGGTGACATTATGCCACTCCTGGTACAAAAATTTAAGCAGTTCTTCTTTGTTTGATGGCTTGTGACTATCCATCTTCCTCACATTCAAGAGGTTTTCAATGGGGTTCAGGTTTGGAGATTGGGCTGGCCATGACAGCGATTTGAGCTAGTGTTCCTTCATCCACACGCTGGTTTACCTAGCCGTGTGGCATGGTGCATTGTTCTGCTGGAAAAGCCAGTCCTCAGAGTTGGGGAACGTTGCCTGAGCAGAAGGAATCAACTGTTTTTCCAGGATAACCTTGTATGCGGCTTGATGCACATGTCCTTCGCAAAGATTAACCTGCCCAATTCAAGCCTGGAAATTATGATTTTTGTGGAACTAGAGCAAGTCCAAAAAGGGGCAACAAAATTTAGTAACGGGATGAAAGAATTACGGTACCCAGCGAGATAATCAATGTAGAGAGCCCGGATAGCTCTGTTCGGGCGTAAGCTTTTAATAAATGGTAATGTTATGTACCATGGATATGGTATGACGGTACTCAGTCACTATTTGGCACTATTATGTGGTTCTGTTATGGTGATATTCAGAAGATGCATATTTTTCATAACTGCATCTCCTGCCTATAAGCCACAAATCAATAGTGGACAGATCGCTAACAACAGCCATGTCATGTTTGGTCTCTGGGTAGTGGTAAAATCCCGATAAAAGATATGGCGGCAATCTCAAACTTTTGCGATCATCAGGGGTGAAGATAACACATAAGTTGGGAATTTCATAAAATCCTGAAGGGCTGAGGGCATCCCACAACCGGTCTCCCATGAGGTCATCATGGGGGGTGCAATGTGGGGGTAACTTGTGTGCTGATAAAAGGTCTAAAGAAATTATGATCTGTGTGGAACTATAGCGAGTACAAAGAAGGGCAACAAAATTAATAAAGGGGATGAAGGAACTACAATAACCAGAGAGATTAGCAAAAAAGTATTATTTAGTCTAGAAAAGAGGCAACTGAGGGGCGATCTCATAACCATGTATAAGTATATAAGGGGACAATACAAATATCTCTCCGAGGATCTGTTTATACCAAGGAAGGTGACGGTCACAAGGGGGCATTCTCTGCGTCTGGAGGAGAGAAAGTTTTTCCACCAACATAGAAAAGGATTCTTTACTGGTAGGGCAGGGAGAATCTGGAATTCCTTGTCTGAGGAGGTGGGGATGGCGAACTCAGTCAAGGGGTTCAAGAGAGGCCCGTATGTCTTCCTGGAGCGTAATAATATTGTATCTTGCAGTTATTAGGTTCTTTAGAAGGACGTAGATCTGGGGATTTCTTCTGACGGAATATAGGCTGAACTGGACGGACAAATGTCTTTTTTCGGCCTTGCTAACTACAGCTCTGGCAAAAATTAAGAGACCACTGCAAAATTTTCATTTTGTCTTAATTTTCTCTTTATAGGTATATTTTTGAGTAAAATGTAAATTGCTCTTATATTCTATAAACTACTGACAACATGTCTTCGAATTTCCAAGCACTAAATTTTGTACTTATTTTCAGAAAATGAAAAATGGTCAAAATAGCAAAAAAAATGCAGTGCTTGCAGACCTCAAATAATGCTACGAAAACAAGTTCATAATTATTTAGAAACAACAATACTAATGTTTTATCTCAGGAAGAGTTCAGAAATCAATATTTTGTGGAATAACCATGATTTTTAATCACAGCTTTCATGTGTCTTGGCATGCTTTCCACCAGTCTTTCACACTGCTTTTGGGTGACATTATGCCACTCCTGGTACAAAAATTTAAGCAGTTCTTCTTTGTTTGATGGCTTGTGACTATCCATCTTCCTCACATTCAAGAGGTTTTCAATGGGGTTCAGGTTTGGAGATTGGGCTGGCCATGACAGCGATTTGAGCTAGTGTTCCTTCATCCACACGTTGGTTTACCTAGCCGTGTGGCATGGTGCATTGTTCTGCTGGAAAAGCCAGTCCTCAGAGTTGGGGAACGTTGCCTGAGCAGAAGGAATCAACTGTTTTTCCAGGATAACCTTGTATGCGGCTTGATTCACATGTCCTTCGCAAAGATTAACCTGCCCAATTCAAGCCTGGAAATTATGATTTTTGTGGAACTAGAGCAAGTTCAAAAAGTGGCAACAAAATTTAGTAACGGGATAGAAGAATTACGGTACCCAGCGAGATTATAAATGTAGAGAGCCCTGATAGCTCAGTCGGTAGAGCATCATACTTTTAATGGTAATGTTATGTACCATGGATATGGTATGACGGTACTCAGTCACTATTTGGCACTATTATGTGGTTCTGTTATGGTGATATTCAGAAGATGCATATTTTTCATAACTGTATCTCCTGCCTATAAGCCACAAATCAATAGTGGACAGATCGCTAACAACAGCCATGTCATGTTTGGTCTCTGGGTAGTGGTAAAATCCCGATAAAAGATATGGCGGCAATCTCAAACTTTTGCGATCATCAGGGGTGAAGATAACACATAAGTTGGGAATTTCATAAAATCCTGAAGGGCTGAGTGCATCCCACAACCGGTCTCCCATGAGGTCATCATGGGGGGTGCAATGTGGGGGTAACTTGTGTGCTGATAAAAGGTCTAAAGAAATTATGATCTGTGTGGAACTATAGCGAGTACAAAGAAGTGCAACAAAATTAATAAAGGGGATGGAGGAACTACAATACCCAGAGAGATTAGCAAAAAAGTATTATTTAGTCTAGAAAAGAGGCAACTGAGGGGCGATCTCATAACCTTGTATAAGTATATAAGGGGACAATACAAATATCTCTCCGAGGATCTGTTTATACCAAGGAAGGTGACGGTCACAAGGGGGCATTCTCTGCGTCTGGAGGAGAGAAGGTTTTTCCACCAACATAGAAAAGGATTCTTTACTGGTAGGGCAGGGAGAATCTGGAATTCCTTGTCTGAGGAGGTGGGGATGGCGAACTCAGTCAAGGGGTTCAAGAGAGGCCCGTATGTCTTCCTGGAGCGTAATAATATTGTATCTTGCAGTTATTAGGTTCTTTAGAAGGACGTAGATCTGGGGAATTCTTCTGACGGAATATAGGCTGAACTGGACGGACAAATGTCTTTTTTCGGCCTTGCTAACTACAGCTCTGGCAAAAATTAAGAGACCACTGCAAAATTTTCATTTTGTCTTAATTTTCTCTTTATAGGTAAATTTTTGAGTAAAATGTAAATTGCTCTTATATTCTATAAACTACTGACAACATGTCTTTGAATTTCCAAGCACTAAATTTTGTACTTATTTTCAGAAAATGAAAAATGGTCAAAATAGCAAAAAAAATGCAGTGCTTGCAGACCTCAAATAATGCTACGAAAACAAGTTCATAATTATTTAGAAACAACAATACTAATGTTTTATCTCAGGAAGAGTTCAGAAATCAATATTTTGTGGAATAACCATGATTTTTAATCACAGCTTTCATGTGTCTTGGCATGCTTTCCACCAGTCTTTCACACTGCTTTTGGGTGACATTATGCCACTCCTGGTACAAAAATTTAAGCAGTTCTTCTTTGTTTGATGGCTTGTGACTATCCATCTTCCTCACATTCAAGAGGTTTTCAATGGGGTTCAGGTTTGGAGATTGGGCTGGCCATGACAGCGATTTGAGCTAGTGTTCCTTCATCCACATGCTGGTTTACCTAGCCGTGTGGCATGGTGCATTGTTCTGCTGGAAAAGCCAGTCCTCAGAGTTGGGGAACGTTGCCTGCGCAGAAGGAATCAACTGTTTTTCCAGGATAACCTTGTATGCGGCTTGATTCACATGTCCTTCGCAAAGATTAACCTGCCCAATTCAAGCCTGGAAATTATGATTTTTGTGGAACTAGAGCAAGTCCAAAAAGGGGCAACAAAATTTAGTAACGGGATGAAAGAATTACGGTACCCAGCGAGATTATCAATGTAGCCGGTAGAGCATAAGACTTTTAATCTGAGGGTCCAGGGTTCAAGTCCCTGTTCGGGCGTAAGCTTTTAATAAATGGTAATGTTATGTACCATGGATATGGTATGACGGTACTCAGTCACTATTTGGCACTATTATGTGGTTCTGTTATGGTGATATTCAGAAGATGCATATTTTTCATAACTGTATCTCCTGCCTATAAGCCACAAATCAATAGTGGACAGATCGCTAACAACAGCCATGTCATGTTTGGTCTCTGCGTAGTGGTAAAATCCCGATAAGAGATATGGCGGCAATCTCAAACTTTTGCGATCATCAGGGGTGAAGATAACACATAAGTTGGGAATTTCATAAAATCCTGAAGGGCTGAGGGCATCCCACAACCGGTCTCCCATGAGGTCATCATGGGGGGTGCAATGTGGGGGTAACTTGTGTGCTGATAAAAGGTCTAAAGAAATTATGATCTGTGTGGAACTATAGCGAGTACAAAGAAGGGCAACAAAATTAATAAAGGGGATGGAGGAACTACAATACCCAGAGAGATTAGCAAAAAAGTATTATTTAGTCTAGAAAAGAGGCAACTGAGGGGCGATCTCATAACCATGTATAAGTATATAAGGGGACAATACAAATATCTCTCCGAGGATCTGTTTATACCAAGGAAGGTGACGGTCACAAGGGGGCATTCTCTGCGTCTGGAGGAGAGAAGGTTTTTCCACCAACATAGAAAAGGATTCTTTACTGGTAGGGCAGGGAGAATCTGGAATTCCTTGTCTGAGGAGGTGGTCAAAATAGCAAAAAAAATGCAGTGCTTGCAGACCTCAAATAATGCTACGAAAACAAGTTCATAATTATTTAGAAACAACAGTACTAATGTTTTATCTCAGGAAGAGTTCAGAAATCAATATTTTGTGGAATAACCATGATTTTTAATCACAGCTTTCATGTGTCTTGGCATGCTTTCCACCAGTCTTTCACACTGCTTTTGGGTGACATTATGCCACTCCTGGTACAAAAATTTAAGCAGTTCTTCTTTGTTTGATGGCTTGTGACTATCCATCTTCCTCACATTCAAGAGGTTTTCAATGGGGTTCAGGTTTGGAGATTGGGCTGGCCATGACAGCGATTTGAGCTAGTGTTCCTTCATCCACACGCTGGTTTACCTAGCCGTGTGGCATGGTGCATTGTTCTGCTGGAAAAGCCAGTCCTCAGAGTTGGGGAACGTTGCCTGAGCAGAAGGAATCAACTGTTTTTCCAGGATAACCTTGTATGCGGCTTGATTCACATGTCCTTCGCAAAGATTAACCTGCCCAATTCAAGCCTGGAAATTATGATTTTTGTGGAACTAGAGCAAGTCCAAAAAGGGGCAACAAAATTTAGTAACGGGATGAAAGAATTACGGTACCCAGCGAGATTATTAATGTAGAGAGCCCGGATAGCTCAGTCGGTAGAGCATCAGACTTTTAATCTGAGGGTCCAGCGTTCAAGTCCCTGTTCGGGCGCAAGCTTTTAATAAATGGTAATGTTATGTACCATGGATATGGTATGACGGTACTCAGTCACTATTTGGCACTATTATGTGGTTCTGTTATGGTGATATTCAGAAGATGCATATTTTTCCTAACTGTATCTCCTGCCTATAAGCCACAAATCAATAGTTTGTCTCTATATTTTTCCTAACTGTATCTCCTGCCTATAAGCCACAAATCAATAGTGGACAGATCGCTAACAACAGCCATGTCATGTTTGGTCTCTGGGTAGTGGTAAAATCCCGATAAAAGATATGGTGGCAATCTCAAACTTTTGCGATCATCAGGGGTGAAGATAACACATAAGTTGGGAATTTCATAAAATCCTGAAGGGCTGAGGGCATCCCACAACCGGTCTCCCATGAGGTCATCATGGGGGGTGCAATGTGGGGGTAACTTGTGTGCTGATAAAAGGTCTAAAAAAATTATGATCTGTGTGGAACTATAGCGAGTACAAAGAAGGGCAACAAAATTAATAAAGGGGATGGAGGAACTACAATACCCAGAGAGATTAGCAAAAAAGTATTATTTAGTCTAGAAAAGAGGCAACTGAGGGGCGATCTCATAACCATGTATAAGTATATAAGGGGACAATACAAATATCTCTCCGAGGATCTGTTTATACCAAGGAAGGTGACGGTCACAAGGGGGCATTCTCTGCGTCTGGAGGAGAGAAGGTTTTTCCACCAACATAGAAAAGGATTCTTTACTGGTAGGGCAGGGAGAATCTGGAATTCCTTGTCTGAGGAGGTGGGGATGGCGAACTCAGTCAAGGGGTTCAAGAGAGGCCCGGATGTCTTCCTGGAGCGTAACAATATTGTATCTTGCAGTTATTAGGTTCTTTAGAAGGACGTAGATCTGGGGATTTCTTCTGACGGAATATAGGCTGAACTGGACGGACAAATGTCTTTTTTCGGCCTTGCTAACTACAGCTCTGGCAAAAATTAAGAGACCACTGCAAAATTTTCATTTTGTCTTAATTTTCTCTTTATAGGTATATTTTTGAGTAAAATGTAAATTGCTCTTATATTCTATAAACTACTGACAACATGTCTTCGAATTTCCAAGCACTAAATTTTGTACTTATTTTCAGAAAATGAAAAATGGTCAAAATAGCAAAAAAAATGCAGTGCTTGCAGACCTCAAATAATGCTACGAAAACAAGTTCATAATTATTTAGAAACAACAGTACTAATGTTTTATCTCAGGAAGAGTTCAGAAATCAATATTTTGTGGAATAACCATGATTTTTAATCACAGCTTTCATGTGTCTTGGCATGCTTTCCACCAGTCTTTCACACTGCTTTTGGGTGACATTATGCCACTCCTGGTACAAAAATTTAAGCAGTTCTTCTTTGTTTGATGGCTTGTGACTATCCATCTTCCTCACATTCAAGAGGTTTTCAATGGGGTTCAGGTTTGGAGATTGGGCTGGCCATGACAGCGATTTGAGCTAGTGTTCCTTCATCCACACGCTGGTTTACCTAGCCGTGTGGCATGGTGCATTGTTCTGCTGGAAAAGCCAGTCCTCAGAGTTGGGCAACGTTGCCTGAGCAGAAGGAATCAACTGTTTTTCCAGGATAACCTTGTATGCGGCTTGATTCACATGTCCTTCGCAAAGATTAACCTGCCCAATTCAAGCCTGGAAATTATGATTTTTGTGGAACTAGAGCAAGTCCAAAAAGGGGCAACAAAATTTAGTAACGGGATGAAAGAATTACAGTACCCAGCGAGATTATCAATGTAGAGACCCCGGATAGTACTCAGTCACTATTTGGCACTATTATGTGGTTCTGTTAGAAGATGCATATTTTTCATCACTGTATCTCCTGCCTATAAGCCACAAATCAATAGTGGACAGATCGCTAACAACAGCCATGTCATGTTACTATAGCGAGTACAAAGAAGGGCAACAAAATTAATAAAGGGTATGGAGGAACTACAATACCCAGAGAGATTAGCAAAAAAGTATTATTTAGTCTAGAAAAGAGGCAACTGAGGGGCGATCTCATAACCATGTATAAGTATATAAGGGGACAATACAAATATCTCTCCGAGGATCTGTTTATACCAAGGAAGTTGACGGTCACAAGGGGGCATTCTCTGCGTCTGGAGGAGAGAAGGTTTTTCCACCAACATAGAAAAGGATTCTTTACTGGTAGGGCAGGGAGAATCTGGAATTCCTTGTCTGAGGAGGTGGGGATGGCGAACTCAGTCAAGGGGTTCAAGAGAGGCCCGGATGTCTTCCTGGAGCGTAACAATATTGTATCTTGCAGTTATTAGGTTCTTTAGAAGGACGTAGATCTGGGGATTTCTTCTGACGGAATATAGGCTGAACTGGACGGACAAATGTCTTTTTTCGGCCTTGCTAACTACAGCTCTGGCAAAAATTAAGAGACCACTGCAAAATTTTCATTTTGTCTTAATTTTCTCTTTATAGGTATATTTTTGAGTAAAATGTAAATTGCTCTTATATTCTATAAACTACTGACAACATGTCTTCGAAATTTCCAAGCACTAAATTTTGTACTTATTTTCAGAAAATGAAAAATTGTCAAAATAGCAAAAAAAATGCAGTGCTTGCAGACCTCAAATAATGCTACGAAAACAAGTTCATAATTATTTAGAAACAACAATACTAATGTTTTATCTCAGGAAGAGTTCAGAAATCAATATTTTGTGGAATAACCATGATTTTTAATCACAGCTTTCATGTGTCTTGGCATGCTTTCCACCAGTCTTTCACACTGCTTTTGGGTGACATTATGCCACTCCTGGTACAAAAATTTAAGCAGTTCTTCTTTGTTTGATGGCTTGTGACTATCCATCTTCCTCACATTCAAGAGGTTTTCAATGGGGTTCAGGTTTGGAGATTGGGCTGGCCATGACAGCGATTTGAGCTAGTGTTCCTTCATCCACACGCTGGTTTACCTAGCCGTGTGGCATGGTGCATTGTTCTGCTGGAAAAGCCAGTCCTCAGAGTTGGGGAACGTTGCCTGAGCAGAAGGAATCAACTGTTTTTCCAGGATAACCTTGTATGCGGCTTGATTCACATGTCCTTCGCAAAGATTAACCTGCCCAATTCAAGCCTGGAAATTATGATTTTTGTGGAACTAGAGCAAGTCCAAAAAGGGGCAACAAAATTTAGTAACGGGATGAAAGAATTACGGTACCCAGCGAGATTATCAATGTAGAGAGCCCGGATAGCTCAGTCGGTAGAGCATTAGACTTTTAATCTGAGGGTCCAGCGTTCAAGTCCCTGTTCGGGCGTAAGCTTTTAATAAATGGTAATGTTATGTACCATGGATATGGTATGACGGTACTCAGTCACTATTTGGCACTATTATGTGGTTCTGTTATGGTGATATTCAGAAGATGCATATTTTTCATAACTGTATCTCCTGCCTATAAGCCACAAATCAATAGTGGACAGATCGCTAACAACAGCCATGTCATGTTTGGTCTCTGGGTAGTGGTAAAATCCCGATAAAAGATATGGCGGCAATCTCAAACTTTTGCGATCATCAGGGGTGAAGATAACACATAAGTTGGGAATTTCATAAAATCCTGAAGGGCTGAGGGCATCCCACAACCGGTCTCCCAGGAGGTCATCATGGGGGGTGCAATGTGGGGGTAACTTGTGTGCTGATAAAAGGTCTAAAGAAATTATGATCTGTGTGGAACTATAGCGAGTACAAAGAAGGGCAACAAAATTAATAAAGGGGATGGAGGAACTACAATACCCAGAGAGATTAGCAAAAAAGTATTATTTAGTCTAGAAAAGAGGCAACTGAGGGGCGATCTCATAACCATGTATAAGTATATAAGGGGACAATACAAATATCTCTCCGAGGATCTGTTTATACCAAGGAAAGTGACGGTCACAAGGGGGCATTCTCTGCGTCTGGAGGAGAGAAGGTTTTTCCACCAACATAGAAAAGGATTCTTTACTGGTAGGGCAGGGAGAATCTGGAATTCCTTGTCTGAGGAGGTGGGGATGGCGAACTCAGTCAAGGGGTTCAAGAGAGGCCCGGTGTAACAACCCTGCTGGCATCACTACATGGCCTCCCATCCCCCGCACACCAACTTACTTTCTGCTTCAAGCCATGCTGTGAATACTGTCTGTTGCCAGCCCTGTGCTCCATGTGCTATGCCTCGTGTTCTCCTGCTTGCTCTCCATGTTTACTGACTGTGTGTATAGTGGGCGGTGCCTGAACTCTCTGGTTCTTATGCAGTCAGGGTGCACCTGGGTAATCTGTCCCTGACCAATCACCTGGAGCCCTTGACTATTTAGTTTCACCACTCCCACTGAAACATTGCCTGTGCAATGTCTAAACTCAGTTAGCTCCTTGCTGCTGAGGAAGCCAGGCCCTGTCTTGCCTTCTCTGAAGGCTCTTACTGCGTACTCTTGTGTCTTGGTACCTTGCCTAGCATTTCTCTGTCCGCCTGCCAGGAGGCAGAATATCCTGGCCCTTGAGTCTTGGTCCTTGTGTCTTTGTGTCTCTGTCCGAACTCAGTCTTACCTTTGTCTATCAGTCTCCCTTTCTCCTTGTCTGTGGCTCCCTTCCTTGCTGTGTCTTTCCTTGTGTCCTCCCTGTCTGTGCATCTGCACTCTCGCAGCTCTGTCTGCACTGCTCTTGCTGCCACTGCAGAACCTCTTGCTGCAGCTTCTCTCCACAGACCTTGTGGTTCTGCTTTGCTCCAGTCCTGCGGCCGCTGCAGAATCTCTTGCTGCAGATTCTCTCCACAGACCTTGTGGTTCTGCTTTGCTCCATTCCTGCTGCCGCTGCGGAACCTCTTGATGCAGCTTCTCTCCACAGACCTTGTGGTTCAGCTTTGCTCTACTCCTGCTGCCGCTGCAGAACCTATTTGTGCAGCTTCTCTCTCCACTCCTGCCTTCACCTGCACCTCCTGTGTGAACAGGTCCAAACCTGTTCCTTCTTATTTCACTCTTGCCTGCCTGCATCCATACCTGCACCTCCTGTGTGAACAGGTCCAAACCTGTTCCTTCATATTCCACGCCTGCCTGCATCCATACCTGCACCTCCTGTGTGAACAGGTCCAAACCCGTTCCTTCATGTTCCACTCCTGCCTGCCTGCATCCATACCTGCTGTGTGAACAGGTCCCTACCTGTTCCTTCTCAAGCCGTGCCCGCCTGTCCTGTGTCTCAAGCCGTGCCCGCCTGTCCTGTGTCTCAAGCCGTGCCCGCCTGTCCTGTGTCTCAAGCCGTGCCCGCCTGTCCTGTGTCTCAAGCCGTGCCCGCCTGTCCTGTGTCTCAAGCCGTGCCCGCCTGTCCTGTGTCTCAAGCCGTGCCCGCCTGTCCTGTGTCTCAAGCCGTGCCCGCCTGCCCAGTGTCTCCAAGCCACGCCTGCCCTGTATCTGTCGTACCTTCTTGCCCTGTGTCTCAGTCTGCCTGTCAGTCACATCTGTCCAAGTAACTTGTCTCCAAGTGGGATCAGCAGCCACAGCCAGACACCACCCTGGAGTGGCACCCGACAGCTATCTGCCGCACAAGCCTGACCTCACCATCAGAGGCTCCAGTGAAGACCAAGGTAGCTGTCGCAGTCACGCCCCTTCCAGGGTAGTCTGGTCTGTGGCACAGTGGGGCCACAACCCCCGGCTCGCGCCATTCAGCCAAGGCGCGAGCGTGACAGTTTGCACAGGCCATGGTCCCCGCTGAGTCCCATGTCCTTCCGCTCACTGAGCGTCATGAACTCTCTCCCTGCCAGTGTGAGCCACCGGAAGAGTTTGTTCCGCCTTGTGTGGTTCCAATTGTGGAGACTTCTGAACCACTCATAGTCTCCAAGGCCATCTATGAGCAGCTCCTGGCCTACGAAGAGCACGACACAGCAGATCCGCCTAGGTTCTATGGGGACCCCAAAGAGTGCCAAGGGTTCCTGAAAAAGTGCCTACACTACATCCTGCAGAATGCAGTTTGTTTCCCCTCTGACCGGGTCAAGGTGGCATATATCATGTCCTACCTAGCTGGTGATGCCTTGAATTGGATCTGTCCCCTTTGGGAAGCAGGGGACCCTGTCGTCATGAGCCTGGGGGCCTTCCTGGTGGCCTTCCGTAAGGTTTTCGACATGCCTCGTCCAGCTGCTCTTGAGATGTCTTCCCCTTCAAGCTTCCAGATAAAGACCAGACAAGAGGTACCTATGGGTGAATCCTCTCATCCGTCTGTGACCGTCCCTGACACTCCTGTTCCTCAGCCTGCTAAGGCGGCCTCCCGTGTAAGGTCCAAGAGGTCTAAGAAAAAGCAGCTGGCAAGCTTACAGCCGCAATCTGGTCTCGTGAAGGAACATCCCGACGGTCTCTGTCCTGTGAAGGCAATGACTGTTTCTCTGCCTTCTGGGAGCTTTAGTGTGTATAAACCGCCAGCCATACGGAGTCAGTGTGTCGTCTCTGTGATACAGCTCCCGAAGCCGACGTGGGCGTTGTCTCGAGGTGGCCGAGCCCTGTTGGAAAACAGTCTAGTCCTGCAAGGACAACTACAGCTCCAGGTCGGAGCTTTATACATGAAGAAGTTCATCTTCCATCTACTGACTGGTATGCCCATGGGTCATTCTGAACCAGAGATCCTGATGCCCATTTATGTTTGGAGACCCAGCAAGGCACCACACTTGAAACAACCAAGGGACAAGAGGTGTCTGGTCCCCTTGCGTCGCATTCAGTCAGCAAGCTCGTCTTCTTCGCCTGGTTTGCTAGTCGCCAAGTCAAGGTGTGAGGATGCCTCTGAAGAGGGGGAGGCGGTCTCAGTCTCCTCACACATCCCCAGCGACTATACCAGTGTTCTGCTCCCAAGAGCACCCCTGCCTCTTGATTGTCTTCCCCAGGATAAAGGGCTGAAGATGGATCCAGAGTGTATGCCTTCAGCTCCCCTGTGGCCTAGGGGTGAAGGTCCCAAGACAGAGCTTCACTCATCCTCTAACCAGGAGGATGTGGTCCAGTTTTTTCAGGGTAACAGGCTGAAATGGCTCCCTGTATGTATGCCTCCAGCTTCCATTTGGCAGGTGGGTGAAGAGGTTGGAACAGTGACCTACGTATCTCCGTTTCTCACCAACCGTAAGGAGGAGGTCCAATTTTTCTGGCATATCGGGCTGAAGTTGGACTCGGTGAAGGTGTCTTCTGTTTCTAGCTGGCCAGCTGATGTACGGGTCAAGTCTGAAGCTTCCAGGTCCCTGCCTTTTGCCAATTTGGAGGAAGAAGTCTTTGTACCCTCTGTGTTGGAAACTGACTCCCTTGGGCACCAAGAAACCGGGCAATCTGGAATTCCTGATGGCACACATACTCCACCCTACCTTAAAGATGTTGTGTCAGCCTGGACTGTGTGTGGTTCCATACTCCTTCTTCAGGTCATTCTGGCAGGCTTGAGGAAGAGGGGCCGTAAAGGGGGGGGTACTGTAACAACCCTGCTGGCATCACTACATGGCCTCCCATCCCCCGCACACCAACTTACTTTCTGCTTCAAGCCATGCTGTGAATACTGTCTGTTGCCAGCCCTGTGCTCCATGTGCTATGCCTCGTGTTCTCCTGCTTGCTCTCCATGTTTACTGACTGTGTGTATAGGGGGCGGCGCCTGAACTCTCTGGTTCTTATGCAGTCAGGGTGCACCTGGGTAATCTGTCCCTGACCAATCACCTGGAGCCCTTGACTATTTAGTTTCACCACTCCCACTGAAACATTGCCTGTGCAATGTCTAAACTCAGTTAGCTCCTTGCTGCTGAGGAAGCCAGGCCCTGTCTTGCCTTCTCTGAAGGCTCTTACTGCGTACTCTTGTGTCTTGGTACCTTGCCTAGCATTTCTCTGTCCGCCTGCCAGGAGGCAGAATATCCTGGCCCTTGAGTCTTGGTCCTTGTGTCTTTGTGTCTCTGTCCGAACTCAGTCTTACCTTTGTCTATCAGTCTCCCTTTCTCCTTGTCTGTGGCTCCCTTCCTTGCTGTGTCTTTCCTTGTGTCCTCCCTGTCTGTGCATCTGCACTCTCGCAGCTCTGTCTGCACTGCTCTTGCTGCCACTGCAGAACCTCTTGCTGCAGCTTCTCTCCACAGACCTTGTGGTTCTGCTTTGCTCCAGTCTTGCGGCCGCTGCAGAATCTCTTGCTGCAGCTTCTCTCCACAGACCTTGTGGTTCTGCTTTGCTCCATTCCTGCTGCCGCTGCGGAACCTCTTGATGCAGCTTCTCTCCAAAGACCTTGTGGTTCAGCTTTGCTCTACTCCTGCTGCCGCTGCAGAACCTATTTGTGCAGCTTCTCTCTCCACTCCTGCCTTCACCTGCACCTCCTGTGTGAACAGGTCCAAACCTGTTCCTTCTTATTTCACTCTTGCCTGCCTGCATCCATACCTGCACCTCCTGTGTGAACAGGTCCAAACCTGTTCCTTCATATTCCACGCCTGCCTGCATCCATACCTGCACCTCCTGTGTGAACAGGTCCAAACCCGTTCCTTCATATTCCACTCCTGCCTGCCTGCATCCATACCTGCTGTGTGAACAGGTCCCTACCTGTTCCTTCTCAAGCCATGCCCGCCTGTCCTGTGTCTCAAGCCGTGCCCGCCTGTCCTGTGTCTCAAGCCGTGCCCGCCTGTCCTGTGTCTCAAGCCATGCCCGCCTGTCCTGTGTCTCAAGCCGTGCCTGCCTGTCCTGTGTCTCAAGCCGTGCCCGCCTGTCCTGTGTCTCAAGCCGTGCCCGCCTGTCCTGTGTCTCAAGCCGTGCCCGCCTGTCCTGTGTCTCAAGCCGTGCCCGCCTGTCCTGTGTCTCAAGCCGTGCCCGCCTGCCCAGTGTCTCCAAGCCACGCCTGCCCTGTATCTGTCGTACCTTCTTGCCCTGTGTCTCAGTCTGCCTGTCAGTCACATCTGTCCAAGTAACTTGTCTCCAAGTGGGATCAGCAGCCACAGCCAGACACCACCCTGGAGTGGCACCCGACAGCTATCTGCCGCACAAGCCTGACCTCACCATCAGAGGCTCCAGTGAAGACCAAGGTAGCTGTCGCAGTCACGCCCCTTCCAGGGTAGTCTGGTCTGTGGCACAGTGGGGCCACAACCCCCGGCTCGCGCCATTCAGCCAAGGCGCGAGCGTCACACCCGGATGTCTTCCTGGAGCGTAACAATATTGTATCTTGCAGTTATTAGGTTCTTTAGAAGGACGTAGATCTGGGGATTTCTTCTGACGGAATATAGGCTGAACTGGATGGACAAATGTCTTTTTTCGGCCTTGCTAACTACAGCTCTGGCAAAAATTAAGAGACCACTGCAAAATTTTCATTTTGTCTTAATTTTCTCTTTATAGGTATATTTTTGAGTAAAATGTAAATTGCTCTTATATTCTATAAACTACTGACAACATGTCTTCGAATTTCCAAGCACTACATTTTGTACTTATTTTCAGAAAATGAAAAATGGTCAAAATAGCAAAAAAAATGCAGTGCTTGCAGACCTCAAATAATGCTACGAAAACAAGTTCATAATTATTTAGAAACAACAATACTAATGTTTTATCTCAGGAAGAGTTCAGAAATCAATATTTTGTGGAATAACCATGATTTTTAATCACAGCTTTCATGTGTCTTGGCATGCTTTCCACCAGTCTTTCACACTGCTTTTGGGTGACATTATGCCACTCCTGGTACAAAAATTTAAGCAGTTCTTCTTTGTTTGATGGCTTGTGACTATCCATCTTCCTCACATTCAAGAGATTTTCAATGGGGTTCAGGTTTGGAGATTGGGCTGGCCATGACAGCGATTTGAGCTAGTGTTCCTTCATCCACACGCTGGTTTACCTAGCCGTGTGGCATGGTGCATTGTTCTGCTGGAAAAGCCAGTCCTCAGAGTTGGGGAAGGTTGCCTGAGCAGAAGGAATCAACTGTTTTTCCAGGATAACCTTGTATGCGGCTTGATTCACATGTCCTTCGCAAAGATTAACCTGCCCAATTCAAGCCTGGAAATTATGATTTTTGTGGAACTAGAGCAAGTCCAAAAAGGGGCAACAAAATTTAGTAACGGGATGAAAGAATTACGGTACCCAGCGAGGTTATCAATGTAGAGAGCCCGGATAGCTCAGTCGGTAGAGCATCAGACTTTTAATCTGAGGGTCCAGCGTTCAAGTCCCTGTTCGGGAATAAGCTTTTAATAAATGGTAATGTTATGTACCATGGATATGGTATGACGGTACTCAGTCACTATTTGGCACTATTATGTGGTTCTGTTATGGTGATATTCAGAAGATGCATATTTTTCATAACTGTATCTCCTGCCTATAAGCCACAAATCAATAGTGGACAGATCGCTAACAACAGCCATGTCATGTAGGGTCTCTGGGTAGTGGTAAAATCCCGATAAAAGATATGGCGGCAATCTCAAACTTTTGCGATCATCAGGGGTGAAGATAACACATAAGTTGGGAATTTCATAAAATCCTGAAGGGCTGAGGGCATCCCACAACCGGTCTCCCATGAGGTCATCATGGGGGGTGCAATGTGGGGGTAACTTGTGTGCTGATAAAAGGTCTAAAGAAATTATGATCTGTGTGGAACTATAGCGAGTACAAAGAAGGGCAACAAAATTAATAAAGGGGATGGAGGAACTACAATACCCAGAGAGATTAGCAAAAAAGTATTATTTAGTCTAGAAAAGAGGTAACTGAGGGGCGATCTCATAACCATGTATAAGTATATAAGGGGACAATACAAATATCTCTCCGAGGATCTGTTTATACCAAGGAAGGTGACGGTCACAAGGGGGCATTCTCTGCGTCTGGAGGAGAGAAGGTTTTTCCACCAACATAGAAAAGGATTCTTTACTTGTAGGGCAGGGAGAATCTGGAATTCCTTGTCTGAGGAGGTGGGGATGGCGAACTCAGTCAAGGGGTTCAAGAGAGGCCCGGATGTCTTCCTGGAGCGTAACAATATTGTATCTTGCAGTTATTAGGTTCTTTAGAAGGACGTAGATCTGGGGATTTCTTCTGACAGAATATAGGCTGAACTGGACGGACAAATGTCTTTTTTCGGCCTTGCTAACTACAGCTCTGGCAAAAATTAAGAGACCACTGCAAAATTTTCATTTTGTCTTAATTTTCTCTTTATAGGTATATTTTTGAGTAAAATGTAAATTGCTCTTATATTCTATAAACTACTGACAACATGTCTTCGAATTTCCAAGCACTAAATTTTGTACTTATTTTCAGAAAATGAAAAATGGTCAAAATAGCAAAAAAAATGCAGTGCTTGCAGACCTCAAATAATGCTACGAAAACAAGTTCATAATTATTTAGAAACAACAGTACTAATGTTTTATCTCAGGAAGAGTTCAGAAATCAATATTTTGTGGAATAACCATGATTTTTAATCACAGCTTTCATGTGTCTTGGCATGCTTTCCACCAGTCTTTCACACTGCTTTTGGGTGACATTATGCCACTCCTGGTACAAAAATTTAAGCAGTTCTTCTTTGTTTGATGGCTTGTGACTATCCATCTTCCTCACTTTCAAGAGGTTTTCAATGGGGTTCAGGTTTGGAGATTGGGCTGGCCATGACAGCGATTTGAGCTAGTGTTCCTTCATCCACACGCTGGTTTACCTAGCCGTGTGGCATGGTGCATTGTTCTGCTGGAAAAGCCAGTCCTCAGAGTTGGGGAACGTTGCCTGAGCAGAAGGAATCAACTGTTTTTCCAGGATAACCTTGTATGCGGCTTGATTCACATGTCCTTCGCAAAGATTAACCTGCCCAATTCAAGCCTGGAAACTATGATTTTTGTGGAACTAGAGCAAGTCCAAAAAGGGGCAACAAAATTTAGTAACGGGATGAAAGAATTACGGTACCCAGCGAGATTATCAATGTAGAGAGCCCGGATAGCTCAAGTCCCTGTTCGGGCGTAAGCTTTTAATAAATGGTAATGTTATGTACCATGGATATGGTATGACGGTACTCAGTCACTATTTGGCACTATTATGTGGTTCTGTTATGGAGATATTCAGAAGATGCATATTTTTCATAACTGTATCTCCTGCCTATAAGCCACAAATCAATAGTGGACAGATCGCTAACAACAGCCATGTCATGTTTGGTCTCTGGGTAGTGGTAAAATCCCGATAAAAGATATGGCGGCAATCTCAAACTTTTGCGATCATCAGGGGTGAAGATAACACATAAGTTGGGAATTTCATAAAATCCTGAAGGGCTGAGGGCATCCCACAACTGGTCTCCCATGAGGTCATCATGGGGGGTGCAATGTGGGGGTAACTTGTGTGCTGATAAAAGGTCTAAAGAAATTATGATATGTGTGGAACTATAGCGAGTACAAAGAAGGGCAACAAAATTAATAAAGGGGATGGAGGAACTACAATACCCAGAGAGATTAGCAAAAAAGTATTATTTAGTCTAGAAAAGAGGCAACTGAGGGGCGATCTCATAACCATGTATAATTATATAAGGGGACAATACAAATATCTCTCCGAGGATCTGTTTATACCAAGGAAGGTGACGGTCACAAGGGGGCATTCTCTGCGTCTGGAGGAGAGAAGGTTTTTCCACCAACATAGAAAAGGATTCTTTACTGGTAGGGCAGGGAGAATCTGGAATTCCTTGTCTGAGGAGGTGGGGATGGCGAACTCAGTCAAGGGGTTCAAGAGAGGCCCGGATGTCTTCCTGGAGCGTAACAATATTGTATCTTGCAGTTATTAGGTTCTTTAGAAGGACGTAGATCTGGGGATTTCTTCTGACGGAATATAGGCTGAACTGGACGGACAAATGTCTTTTTTCGGCCTTGCTAACTACAGCTCTGGCAAAAATTAAGAGACCACTGCAAAATTTTCATTTTGTCTTAATTTTCTCTTTATAGGTATATTTTTGAGTAAAATGTAAATTGCTCTTATATTCTATAAACTACTGACAACATGTCTTCGAATTTCCAAGCACTACATTTTGTACTTATTTTCAGAAAATGAAAAATGGTCAAAATAGCAAAAAAAATGCAGTGCTTGCAGACCTCAAATAATGCTACGAAAACAAGTTCATAATTATTTAGAAACAACAATACTAATGTTTTATCTCAGGAAGAGTTCAGAAATCAATATTTTGTGGAATAACCATGATTTTTAATCACAGCTTTCATGTGTCTTGGCATGCTTTCCACCAGTCTTTCACACTGCTTTTGGGTGACATTATGCCACTCCTGGTACAAAAATTTAAGCAGTTCTTCTTTGTTTGATGGCTTGTGACTATCCATCTTCCTCACATTCAAGAGATTTTCAATGGGGTTCAGGTTTGGAGATTGGGCTGGCCATGACAGCGATTTGAGCTAGTGTTCCTTCATCCACACGCTGGTTTACCTAGCCGTGTGGCATGGTGCATTGTTCTGCTGGAAAAGCCAGTCCTCAGAGTTGGGGAAGGTTGCCTGAGCAGAAGGAATCAACTGTTTTTCCAGGATAACCTTGTATGCGGCTTGATTCACATGTCCTTCGCAAAGATTAACCTGCCCAATTCAAGCCTGGAAATTATGATTTTTGTGGAACTAGAGCAAGTCCAAAAAGTGGCAACAAAATTTAGTAACGGGATGAAAGAATTACGGTACCCAGCGAGATTATCAATGTAGAGAGCCCGGATAGCTCAGTCGGTAGAGCATCAGACTTTTAATCTGAGGGTCCAGCGTTCAAGTCCCTGTTCGGGAATAAGCTTTTAATAAATGGTAATGTTATGTACCATGGATATGGTATGACGGTACTCAGTCACTATTTGGCACTATTATGTGGTTCTGTTATGGTGATATTCAGAAGATGCATATTTTTCATAACTGTATCTCCTGCCTATAAGCCACAAATCAATAGTGGACAGATCGCTAACAACAGCCATGTCATGTTTGGTCTCTGGGTAGTGGTAAAATCCCGATAAAAGATATGGCGGCAATCTCAAACTTTTGCGATCATCAGGGGTGAAGATAACACATAAGTTGGGAATTTCATAAAATCCTGAAGGGCTGAGGGCATCCCACAACCGGTCTCCCATGAGGTCATCATGGGGGGTGCAATGTGGGGGTAACTTGTGTGCTGATAAAAGGTCTAAAGAAATTATGATCTGTGTGGAACTATAGCGAGTACAAAGAAGGGCAACAAAATTAATAAAGGGGATGGAGGAACTACAATACCCAGAGAGATTAGCAAAAAAGTATTATTTAGTCTAGAAAAGAGGTAACTGAGGGGCGATCTCATAACCATGTATAAGTATATAAGGGGACAATACAAATATCTCTCCGAGGATCTGTTTATACCAAGGAAGGTGACGGTCACAAGGGGGCATTCTCTGCGTCTGGAGGAGAGAAGGTTTTTCCACCAACATAGAAAAGGATTCTTTACTTGTAGGGCAGGGAGAATCTGGAATTCCTTGTCTGAGGAGGTGGGGATGGCGAACTCAGTCAAGGGGTTCAAGAGAGGCCCGGATGTCTTCCTGGAGCGTAACAATATTGTATCTTGCAGTTATTAGGTTCTTTAGAAGGACGTAGATCTGGGGATTTCTTCTGACAGAATATAGGCTGAACTGGACGGACAAATGTCTTTTTTCGGCCTTGCTAACTACAGCTCTGGCAAAAATTAAGAGACCACTGCAAAATTTTCATTTTGTCTTAATTTTCTCTTTATAGGTATATTTTTGAGTAAAATGTAAATTGCTCTTATATTCTATAAACTACTGACAACATGTCTTCGAATTTCCAAGCACTAAATTTTGTACTTATTTTCAGAAAATGAAAAATGGTCAAAATAGCAAAAAAAATGCAGTGCTTGCAGACCTCAAATAATGCTACGAAAACAAGTTCATAATTATTTAGAAACAACAGTACTAATGTTTTATCTCAGGAAGAGTTCAGAAATCAATATTTTGTGGAATAACCATGATTTTTAATCACAGCTTTCATGTGTCTTGGCATGCTTTCCACCAGTCTTTCACACTGCTTTTGGGTGACATTATGCCACTCCTGGTACAAAAATTTAAGCAGTTCTTCTTTGTTTGATGGCTTGTGACTATCCATCTTCCTCACTTTCAAGAGGTTTTCAATGGGGTTCAGGTTTGGAGATTGGGCTGGCCATGACAGCAATTTGAGCTAGTGTTCCTTCATCCACACGCTGGTTTACCTAGCCGTGTGGCATGGTGCATTGTTCTGCTGGAAAAGCCAGTCCTCAGAGTTGGGGAACGTTGCCTGAGCAGAAGGAATCAACTGTTTTTCCAGGATAACCTTGTATGCGGCTTGATTCACATGTCCTTCGCAAAGATTAACCTGCCCAATTCAAGCCTGGAAACTATGATTTTTGTGGAACTAGAGCAAGTCCAAAAAGGGGCAACAAAATTTAGTAACGGGATGAAAGAATTACGGTACCCAGCGAGATTATCAATGTAGAGAGCCCGGATAGCTCAAGTCCCTGTTCGGGCGTAAGCTTTTAATAAATGGTAATGTTATGTACCATGGATATGGTATGACGGTACTCAGTCACTATTTGGCACTATTATGTGGTTCTGTTATGGAGATATTCAGAAGATGCATATTTTTCATAACTGTATCTCCTGCCTATAAGCCACAAATCAATAGTGGACAGATCGCTAACAACAGCCATGTCATGTTTGGTCTCTGGGTAGTGGTAAAATCCCGATAAAAGATATGGCGGCAATCTCAAATTTTTGCGATCATCAGGGGTGAAGATAACACATAAGTTGGGAATTTCATAAAATCCTGAAGGGCTGAGGGCATCCCACAACTGGTCTCCCATGAGGTCATCATGGGGGGTGCAATGTGGGGGTAACTTGTGTGCTGATAAAAGGTCTAAAGAAATTATGATATGTGTGGAACTATAGCGAGTACAAAGAAGGGCAACAAAATTAATAAAGGGGATGGAGGAACTACAATACCCAGAGAGATTAGCAAAAAAGTATTATTTAGTCTAGAAAAGAGGCAACTGAGGGGCGATCTCATAACCATGTATAATTATATAAGGGGACAATACAAATATCTCTCCGAGGATCTGTTTATACCAAGGAAGGTGACGGTCACAAGGGGGCATTCTCTGCGTCTGGAGGAGAGAAGGTTTTTCCACCAACATAGAAAAGGATTCTTTACTGGTAGGGCAGGGAGAATCTGGAATTCCTTGTCTGAGGAGGTGGGGATGGCGAACTCAGTCAAGGGGTTCAAGAGAGGCCCGGATGTCTTCCTGGAGCGTAACAATATTGTATCTTGCAGTTATTAGGTTCTTTAGAAGGACGTAGATCTGGGGATTTCTTCTGACGGAATATAGGCTGAACTGGACGGACAAATGTCTTTTTTCGGCCTTGCTAACTACAGCTCTGGCAAAAATTAAGAGACCACTGCAAAATTTTCATTTTGTCTTAATTTTCTCTTTATAGGTATATTTTTGAGTAAAATGTAAATTGCTCTTATATTCTATAAACTACTGACAACATGTCTTCGAATTTCCAAGCACTACATTTTGTACTTATTTTCAGAAAATGAAAAATGGTCAAAATAGCAAAAAAAATGCAGAGCTTGCAGACCTCAAATAATGCTACGAAAACAAGTTCATAATTATTTAGAAACAACAATACTAATGTTTTATCTCAGGAAGAGTTCAGAAATCAATATTTTGTGGAATAACCATGATTTTTAATCACAGCTTTCATGTGTCTTGGCATGCTTTCCACCAGTCTTTCACACTGCTTTTGGGTGACATTATGCCACTCCTGGTACAAAAATTTAAGCAGTTCTTCTTTGTTTGATGGCTTGTGACTATCCATCTTCCTCACATTCAAGAGATTTTCAATGGGGTTCAGGTTTGGAGATTGGGCTGGCCATGACAGCGATTTGAGCTAGTGTTCCTTCATCCACACGCTGGTTTACCTAGCCGTGTGGCATGGTGCATTGTTCTGCTGGAAAAGCCAATCCTCAGAGTTGGGGAAGGTTGCCTGAGCAGAAGGAATCAACTGTTTTTCCAGGATAACCTTGTATGCGGCTTGATTCACATGTCCTTCGCAAAGATTAACCTGCCCAATTCAAGCCTGGAAATTATGATTTTTGTGGAACTAGAGCAAGTCCAAAAAGGGGCAACAAAATTTAGTAACGGGATGAAAGAATTACGGTACCCAGCGAGATTATCAATGTAGAGAGCCCGGATAGCTCAGTCGGTAGAGCATCAGACTTTTAATCTGAGGGTCCAGCGTTCAAGTCCCTGTTCGGGAATAAGCTTTTAATAAATGGTAATGTTATGTACCATGGATATGGTATGACGGTACTCAGTCACTATTTGGCACTATTATGTGGTTCTGTTATGGTGATATTCAGAAGATGCATATTTTTCATAACTGTATCTCCTGCCTATAAGCCACAAATCAATAGTGGACAGATCGCTAACAACAGCCATGTCATGTTTGGTCTCTGGGTAGTGGTAAAATCCCGATAAAAGATATGGCGGCAATCTCAAACTTTTGCGATCATCAGGGGTGAAGATAACACATAAGTTGGGAATTTCATAAAATCCTGAAGGGCTGAGGGCATCCCACAACCGGTCTCCCATGAGGTCATCATGGGGGGTGCAATGTGGGGGTAACTTGTGTGCTGATAAAAGGTCTAAAGAAATTATGATCTGTGTGGAACTATAGCGAGTACAAAGAAGGGCAACAAAATTAATAAAGGGGATGGAGGAACTACAATACCCAGAGAGATTAGCAAAAAAGTATTATTTAGTCTAGAAAAGAGGTAACTGAGGGGCGATCTCATAACCATGTATAAGTATATAAGGGGACAATACAAATATCTCTCCGAGGATCTGTTTATACCAAGGAAGGTGACGGTCACAAGGGGGCATTCTCTGCGTCTGGAGGAGAGAAGGTTTTTCCACCAACATAGAAAAGGATTCTTTACTTGTAGGGCAGGGAGAATCTGGAATTCCTTGTCTGAGGAGGTGGGGATGGCGAGCTCAGTCAAGGGGTTCAAGAGAGGCCCGGATGTCTTCCTGGAGCGTAACAATATTGTATCTTGCAGTTATTAGGTTCTTTAGAAGGACGTAGATCTGGGGATTTCTTCTGACGGAATATAGGCTGAACTGGACGGACAAATGTCTTTTTTCGGCCTTGCTAACTACAGCTCTGGCAAAAATTAAGAGACCACTGCAAAATTTTCATTTTGTCTTAATTTTCTCTTTATAGGTATATTTTTGAGTAAAATGTAAATTGCTCTTATATTCTATAAACTACTGACAACATGTCTTCGAATTTCCAAGCACTAAATTTTGTACTTATTTTCAGAAAATGAAAAATGGTCAAAATAGCAAAAAAAATGCAGTGCTTGCAGACCTCAAATAATGCTACGAAAACAAGTTCATAATTATTTAGAAACAACAGTACTAATGTTTTATCTCAGGAAGAGTTCAGAAATCAATATTTTGTGGAATAACCATGATTTTTAATCACAGCTTTCATGTGTCTTGGCATGCTTTCCACCAGTCTTTCACACTGCTTTTGGGTGACATTATGCCACTCCTGGTACAAAAATTTAAGCAGTTCTTCTTTGTTTGATGGCTTGTGACTATCCATCTTCCTCACTTTCAAGAGGTTTTCAATGGGGTTCAGGTTTGGAGATTGGGCTGGCCATGACAGCGATTTGAGCTAGTGTTCCTTCATCCACACGCTGGTTTACCTAGCCGTGTGGCATGGTGCATTGTTCTGCTGGAAAAGCCAGTCCTCAGAGTTGGGGAACATTGCCTGAGCAGAAGGAATCAACTGTTTTTCCAGGATAACCTTGTATGCGGCTTGATTCACATGTCCTTCGCAAAGATTAACCTGCCCAATTCAAGCCTGGAAACTATGATTTTTGTGGAACTAGAGCAAGTCCAAAAAGGGGCAACAAAATTTAGTAACGGGATGAAAGAATTACGGTACCCAGCGAGATTATCAATGTAGAGAGCCCGGATAGCTCAAGTCCCTGTTCGGGCGTAAGCTTTTAATAAATGGTAATGTTATGTACCATGGATATGGTATGACGGTACTCAGTCACTATTTGGCACTATTATGTGGTTCTGTTATGGAGATATTCAGAAGATGCATATTTTTCATAACTGTATCTCCTGCCTATAAGCCACAAATCAATAGTGGACAGATCGCTAACAACAGCCATGTCATGTTTGGTCTCTGGGTAGTGGTAAAATCCCGATAAAAGATATGGCGGCAATCTCAAACTTTTGCGATCATCACGGGTGAAGATAACACATAAGTTGGGAATTTCATAAAATCCTGAAGGGCTGAGGGCATCCCACAACCGGTCTCCCATGAGGTCATCATGGGGGGTGCATTGTGGGGGTAACTTGTGTGCTGATAAAAGGTCTAAAGAAATTATGATCTGTGTGGAACTATAGCGAGTACAAAGAAGGGCAACAAAATTAATAAAGGGGATGGAGGAACTACAATACCCAGAGAGATTAGCAAAAAAGTATTATTTAGTCTAGAAAAGAGGTAACTGAGGGGCGATCTCATAACCATGTATAAGTATATAAGGGGACAATACAAATATCTCTCCGAGGATCTGTTTATACCAAGGAAGGTGACGGTCACAAGGGGGCATTCTCTGCGTCTGGAGGAGAGAAGGTTTTTCCACCAACATAGAAAAGGATTCTTTACTTGTAGGGCAGGGAGAATCTGGAATTCCTTGTCTGAGGAGGTGGGGATGGCGAACTCAGTCAAGGGGTTCAAGAGAGGCCCGGATGTCTTCCTGGAGCGTAACAATATTGTATCTTGCAGTTATTAGGTTCTTTAGAAGGACGTAGATCTGGGGATTTCTTCTGACGGAATATAGGCTGAACTGGACGGACAAATGTCTTTTTTCGGCCTTGCTAACTACAGCTCTGGCAAAAATTAAGAGACCACTGCAAAATTTTCATTTTGTCTTAATTTTCTCTTTATAGATATATTTTTGAGTAAAATGTAAATTGCTCTTATATTCTATAAACTACTGACAACATGTCTTCGAATTTCCAAGCACTAAATTTTGTACTTATTTTCAGAAAATGAAAAATGGTCAAAATAGCAAAAAAAATGCAGTGCTTGCAGACCTCAAATAATGCTACGAAAACAAGTTCATAATTATTTAGAAACAACAGTACTAATGTTTTATCTCAGGAAGAGTTCAGAAATCAATATTTTGTGGAATAACCATGATTTTTAATCACAGCTTTCATGTGTCTTGGCATGCTTTCCACCAGTCTTTCACACTGCTTTTGGGTGACATTATGCCACTCCTGGTACAAAAATTTAAGCAGTTCTGCTTTGTTTGTTGGCTTGTGACTATCCATCTTCCTCACATTCAAGAGGTTTTCAATGGGGTTCAGGTTTGGAGATTGGGCTGGCCATGACAGCGATTTGAGCTAGTGTTCCTTCATCCACACGCTGGTTTACCTAGCCGTGTGGCATGGTGCATTGTTCTGCTGGAAAAGCCAGTCCTCAGAGTTGGGGAAGGTTGCCTGAGCAGAAGGAATCAACTGTTTTTCCAGGATAACCTTGTATGCGGCTTGATTCACATGTCCTTCGCAAAGATTAACCTGCCCAATTCAAGCCTGGAAACTATGTTTTTTGTAGAACTAGAGCAAGTCCAAAAATGGGCAACAAAATTTAGTAATGGGATGAAAGAATTACGGTAACCAGCGAGATTATCAATGTAGAGAGCCCGGATAGCTCAGTCGGTAGAGCATCATACTTTTAATCTGAGGATCCAGCGTTCAAGTCCCAGTTCGGGCGTAAACTTTTAATAAATGGTAATGTTATGTACCATGGATATGGTATGACGGTACTCATTCACTATTTGGCACTATTATGTGGTTCTGTTATGGTGATATTCAGAAGATGCATATTTTTCATAACTGTATCTCCTGCCTATAAGCCACAAATCAATAGTGGACAGATCGCTAACAACAGCCATGTCATGTTTGGTCTCTGGGTAGTGGTAAAATCCCGATAAAAGATATGGCGGCAATCTCAAACTTTTGCGATCATCAGGGGTGAAGATAACACATAAGTTGGGAATTTCATAAAATCCTGAAGGGCTGAGGGCATCCCACAACCGGTCTCCCATGAGGTCATCATGGGGGGTGCAATGTGGGGGTAACTTGTGTGCTGATAAAAGGTCTAAAGAAATTATGATCTGTGTGGAACTATAGCGAGTACAAAGAAGGGCAACAAAATTAATAAAGGGGATGGAGGAACTACAATACCCAGAGAGATTAGCAAAAAAGTATTATTTAGTCTAGAAAAGAGGCAACTGAGGGGCGATCTCATAACCATGTATAAGTATATAAGGGGACAATACAATTATCTCTCCGAGGATCTGTTTATACCAAGGAAGGTGACGGTCACAAGGGGGCATTCTCTGCGTCTGGAGGAGAGAAGGTTTTTCCACCAACATAGAAAAGGATTCTTTACTTGTAGGGCAGGGAGAATCTGGAATTCCTTGTCAGAGGAGGTGGGGATGGCGAACTCAGTCAAGGGGTTCAAGAGAGGCCCGGATGTCTTCCTGGAGCGTAACAATATTGTATCTTGCAGTTATTAGGTTCTTTAGAAGGACGTAGATCTGGGGATTTCTTCTGACGGAATATAGGCTGAACTGGACGGACAAATGTCTTTTTTCGGCCTTGCTAACTACAGCTCTGGCAAAAATTAAGAGACCACTGCAAAATTTTCATTTTGTCTTAATTTTCTCTTTATACGTATATTTTTGAGTAAAATGTAAATTGTTCTTATATTCTATAAACTACTGACAACATGTCTTCGAATTTCCAAGCACTAAATTTTGTACTTATTTTCAGAAAATGAAAAATGGTCAAAATAGCAAAAAAAATGCAGTGCTTGCAGACCTCAAATAATGCTACGAAAACAAGTTCATAATTATTTAGAAACAACAATACTAATGTTTTATCTCAGGAAGAGTTCAGAAATCAATATTTTGTGGAATAACCATGATTTTTAATCACAGCTTTCATGTGTCTTGGCATGCTTTCCACCAGACTTTCACACTGCTTTTGGGTGACATTATGCCACTCCTGGTACAAAAATTTAAGCAGTTCTGCTTTGTTTGATGGCTTGTGACTATCCATCTTCCTCACATTCAAGAGGTTTTCAATGGGGTTCAGGTTTGGAGATTGGGCTGGCCATGACAGCGATTTGAGCTAGTGTTCCTTCATCCACACGCTGGTTTACCTAGCCGTGTGGCATGGTGCATTGTTCTGCTGGAAAAGCCAGTCCTCAGAGTAGGGGAACGTTGCCTGAGCAGAAGGAATCAACTGTTTTTCCAGGATAACCTTGTATGCGGCTTGATTCACATGTCCTTCGCAAAGATTAACCTGCCCAATTCAAGCCTGGAAACTATGATTTTTGTGGAACTAGAGCAAGTCCAAAAAGGGGCAACAAAATTTAGTAACGGGATGAAAGAATTATGGTACCCAGCGAGATTATCAATGTAGAGAGCCCGGATAGCTCAGTCGGTAGAGCATCAGACTTTTAATCTGATATTTAAAAGTTATGGTGATATTCAGAAGATGCATATTTTTCATAACTGTATCTCCTGCCTATAAGCCACAAATCAATAGTGGACAGATCGCTAACAACAGCCATGTCATGTTTGGTCTCTGGGTAGTGGTAAAATCCCGATAAAAGATATGGCGGCAATCTCAAACTTTTGCGATCATCAGGGGTGAAGATAACACATAAGTTGGGAATTTCATAAAATCCTGAAGGGCTGAGGGCATCCCACAACCGGTCTCCCATGAGGTCATCATGGGGGGTGCAATGTGGGGGTAACTTGTGTGCTGATAAAAGGTCTAAAGAAATTATGATCTGTGTGGAACTATAGCGAGTACAAAGAAGGGCAACAAAATTAATAAAGGGGATGGAGGAACTACAATACCCAGAGAGATTAGCAAAAAAGTATTATTTAGTCTAGAAAAGAGGCAACTGAGGGGTGATCTCATAACCATGTATAAGTATATAAGGGGACAATACAAATATCTCTCCGAGGATCTGTTGATACCAAGGAAGGTGACGGTCACAAGGGGGCATTCTCTGCATCTGGAGGAGAGAAGGTTTTTCCACCAACATAGAAAAGGATTCTTTACTGGTAGGGCAGGGAGAATCTGGAATTCCTTGTCTGAGGAGTTGGGGATGGCGAACTCAGTCAAGGGGTTCAAGAGAGGCCCGGATGTCTTCCTGGAGCGTAACAATATTGTATCTTGCAGTTATTAGGTTCTTTAGAAGGACGTAGATCTGGGGATTTCTTCTGACGGAATATAGGCTGAACTGGACGCACAAATGTCTTTTTTCGGCCTTGCTAACTACAGCTCTGGCAAAAATTAAGAGACCACTGCAAAATTTTCATTTTGTCTTAATTTTCTCTTTATAGGTATATTTTTGAGTAAAATGTAAATTGCTCTTATATTCTATAAACTACTGACATGTCTTCGAATTTCCAAGCACTAAATTTTGTACTTATTTTCAGAAAATGAAAAATGGTCAAAATAGCAAAAAAAATGCAGTGCTTGCAGACCTCAAATAATGCTACGAAAACAAGTTCATAATTATTTAGAAACAACAATACTAATGTTTTATCTCAGGAAGAGTTCAGAAATCAATATTTTGTGGAATAACCATGATTTTTAATCACAGCTTTCATGTGTCTTGGCATGCTTTCCACCAGTCTTTCACACTGCTTTTGGGTGACATTATGCCACTCCTGGTGCAAAAATTTAAGCAGTTCTGCTTTGTTTGATGGCTTGTGACTATCCATCTTCCTCACATTCAAGAGGTTTTCAATGGGGTTCAGGTTTGGAGATTGGGCTGGCCATGACAGCGATTTGAGCTAATGTTCCTTCATCCACATGCTGGTTTACCTAGCCGTGTGGCATGGTGCATTGTTCTGCTGGAAAAGCCAGTCCTCAGAGTTGGGGAACGTTGCTTGAGCAGAAGGAATCAACTGTTTTTCCAGGATAACCTTGTATGCGGCTTGATTCACATGTCCTTCGCAAAGATTAACCTGCCCAATTCAAGCCTGGAAACTATGATTTTTGTGGAACTAGAGCAAGTCCAAAAAGGGGCAACAAAATTTAGTAATGGGATGAAAGAATTACAGTACCCAGCGAGATTATCAATGTAGAGAGCCCGGATATCTCAGTCGGTAGAGCATCAGACTTTTAATCTGAGGGTCCAGGGTTCAAGTCCCTGTTCGGGCGTAAGCTTTTAATAAATGGTAATGTTATGTACCATGGACGGTACTCAGTCACTATTTGGCACTATTATGTGGTTCTGTTATGGTGATATTCAGAAGATGCATATTTTTCATAACTGTATCTCCTTCCTATAAGCCACAAATCAATAGTGGACGGATCGCTAACAACAGCCATGTCATGTTTGGTCTCTTGGTAGTGGTAAAATCCCGATAAAAGATATGGCGGCAATCTCAAACTTTTTCGATCATCAGGGGTGAAGATAACACATAAGTTGGGAATTTCATAAAATCCTGAAGGGCTGAGGGCATCCCACAACCGGTCTCCCATGAGGTCATCATGGGGGGTGCAATGTGGGGGTAACTTGTGTGCTGATAAAAGGTCTAAAGAAATTATGATCTGTGTGGAACTATAGCGAGTACAAAGAAGGGCAACAAAATTAATAAACGGGATGGAGGAACTACAATACCCAGAGAGATTAGCAAAAAAGTATTATTTAGTCTAGAAAAGAGGTAACTGAGGGGCGATCTCATAACCATGTATAAGTATATAAGGGGACAATACAAATATCTCTCCGAGGATCTGTTTATACCAAGGAAGGTGACGGTCACAAGGGGGCATTCTCTGCGTCTGGAGGAGAGAAGGTTTTTCCACCAACATAGAAAAGGATTCTTTACTTGTAGGGCAGGGAGAATCTGGAATTCCTTGTCTGAGGAGGTGGGGATGGCGAACTCAGTCAAGGGGTTCAAGAGAGGCCCGGATGTCTTCCTGGAGCGTAACAATGTTGTATCTTGCAGTTATTAGGTTCTTTAGAAGGATTTCTTCTGACGGAATATAGGCTGAACTGGACGGACAAATGTCTTTTTTCGGCCTTGCTAACTACAGCTCTGGCAAAAATTAAGAGACCACTGCAAAATTTTCATTTTGTCTTAATTTTCTCTTTATAGGTATATTTTTGAGTAAAATGTAAATTGCTCTTATATTCTATAAACTACTGACAACATGTCTTCGAATTTCCAAGCACTAAATTTTGTACTTATTTTCAGAAAATGAAAAATGGTCAAAATAGCAAAAAAAAATGCAGTGCTTGCAGACCTCAAATAATGCTACGAAAACAAGTTCATAATTATTTAGAAACAACAGTACTAATGTTTTATCTCAGGAAGAGTTCAGAAATCAATATTTTGTGGAATAACCATGATTTTTAAGCACAGCTTTCATGTGTCTTGGCATGCTTTCCACCAGTCTTTCACACTGCTTTTGGGTGACATTATGCCACTCCTGGTACAAAAATTTAAGCAGTTCTTCTTTGTTTGATGGCTTGTGACTATCCATCTTCCTCACTTTCAAGAGGTTTTCAATGGGGTTCAGGTTTGGAGATTGGGCTGGCCATGACAGCGATTTGAGCTAGTGTTCCTTCATCCACACGCTGGTTTACCTAGCCGTGTGGCATGGTGCATTGTTCTGCTGGAAAAGCCAGTCCTCAGAGTTGGGGAACGTTGCCTGAGCAGAAGGAATCAACTGTTTTTCCAGGATAACCTTGTATGCGGCTTGATTCACATGTCCTTCGCAAAGATTAACCTGCCCAATTCAAGCCTGGAAACTATGATTTTTGTGGAACTAGAGCAAGTCCAAAAAGGGGCAACAAAGTTTAGTAACGGGATGAAAGAATTACGGTACCCAGCGAGATTATCAATGTAGAGAGCCCGGATAGCTCAGTCGGTAGAGCATCAGACTTTTAATCTGATATTTAAAAGTTATGGTGATATTCAGAAGATGCATATTTTTCATAACTGTATCTCCTGCCTATAAGCCACAAATCAATAGTGGACAGATCGCTAACAACAGCCATGTCATGTTTGGTCTCTGGGTAGTGGTAAAATCCCGATAAAAAATATGGCGGCAATCTCAAACTTTTGCGATCATCAGGGGTGAAGATAACACATAAGTTGGGAATTTCATAAAATCCTGAAGGGCTGAGGGCATCCCACAACCGGTCTCCCATGAGGTCATCATGGGGGGTGCAATGTGGGGGTAACTTGTGTGCTGATAAAAGGTCTAAAGAAATTATGATCTGTGTGGAACTATAGCGAGTACAAAGAAGGGCAACAAAATTAATAAAGGGGATGGAGGAACTACAATACCCAGAGAGATTAGCAAAAAAGTATTATTTAGTCTAGAAAAGAGGTAACTGAGGGGCGATCTCATAACCATGTATAAGTATATAAGGGGACAATACAAATATCTCTCCGAGGATCTGTTTATACCAAGGAAGGTGACGGTCACAAGGGGGCATTCTCTGCGTCTGGAGGAGAGAAGGTTTTTCCACCAACATAGAAAAGGATTCTTTACTTGTAGGGCAGGGAGAATCTGGAATTCCTTGTCTGAGGAGGTGGGGATGGCGAACTCAGTCAAGGGGTTCAAGAGAGGCCCGGATGTCTTCCTGGAGCGTAACAATATTGTATCTTGCAGTTATTAGGTTCTTTAGAAGGACGTAGATCTGGGGATTTCTTCTGACGGAATATAGGCTGAACTGGACGGACAAATGTCTTTTTTCGGCCTTGCTAACTACAGCTCTGGCAAAAATTAAGAGACCACTGCAAAATTTTCATTTTGTCTTAATTTTCTCTTTATACGTATATTTTTGAGTAAAATGTAAATTGCTCTTATATTCTATAAACTACTGACAACATGTCTTCGAATTTCCAAGCACTAAATTTTGTACTTATTTTCAGAAAATGAAAAATGGTCAAAATAGCAAAAAAAATGCAGTGCTTGCAGACCTCAAATAATGCTACGAAAACAAGTTCATAATTATTTAGAAACAACAATACTAATGTTTTATCTCAGGAAGAGTTCAGAAATCAATATTTTGTGGAATAACCATGATTTTTAATCACAGCTTTCATGTGTCTTGGCATGCTTTCCACCAGTCTTTCACACTGCTTTTGGGTGACATTATGCCACTCCTGGTACAAAAATTTAAGCAGTTCTGCTTTGTTTGATGGCTTGTGACTATCCATCTTCCTCACATTCAAGAGGTTTTCAATGGGGTTCAGGTTTGGAGATTGGGCTGGCCATGACAGCGATTTGAGCTAGTGTTCCTTCATCCACACGCTGGTTTACCTAGCCGTGTGGCATGGTGCATTGTTCTGCTGGAAAAGCCAGTCCTCAGAGTTGGGGAACGTTGTCTGAGCAGAAGGAATCAACTGTTTTTCCAGGATAACCTTGTATGCGGTTTGATTCACATGTCCTTCGCAAAGATTAACCTGCCCAATTCAAGCCTGGAAACTATGATTTTTGTGGAACTAGAGCAAGTCCAAAAAGGGGCAACAAAATTTAGTAACGGGATGAAAGAATTACGGTACCCAGCGAGATTATCAATGTAGAGAGCCCGGATAGCTCAGTCGGTAGAGCATCAGACTTTTAATCTGATATTTAAAAGTTATGGTGATATTCAGAAGATGCATATTTTTCATAACTGTATCTCCTGCCTATAAGCCACAAATCAATAGTGGACAGATCGCTAACAACAGCCATGTCATGTTTGGTCTCTGGGTAGTGGTAAAATCCCGATAAAAAATATGGCGGCAATCTCAAACTTTTGCGATCATCAGGGGTGAAGATAACACATAAGTTGTGAATTTCATAAAATCCTGAAGGGCTGAGGGCATCCCACAACCGGTCTCCCATGAGGTCATCATGGGGGGTGCAATGTGGGGGTAACTTGTGTGCTGATAAAAGGTCTAAAGAAATTATGATCTGTGTGGAACTATAGCGAGTACAAAGAAGGGCAACAAAATTAATAAAGGGGATGGAGGAACTACAATACCCAGAGAGATTAGCAAAAAAGTATTATTTAGTCTAGAAAAGAGGTAACTGAGGGGCGATCTCATAACCATGTATAAGTATATAAGGGGACAATACAAATATCTCTCCGAGGATCTGTTTATACCAAGGAAGGTGACGGTCACAAGGGGGCATTCTCTGCGTCTGGAGGAGAGAAGGTTTTTCCACCAACATAGAAAAGGATTCTTTACTTGTAGGGCAGGGAGAATCTGGAATTCCTTGTCTGAGGAGGTGGGGATGGCAAACTCAGTCAAGGGGTTCAAGAGAGGCCCGGATGTCTTCCTGGAGCGTAACAATATTGTATCTTGCAGTTATTAGGTTCTTTAGAAGGACGTAGATCTGGGGATTTCTTCTGACGGAATATAGGCTGAACTGGACGGACAAATGTCTTTTTTCGGCCTTGCTAACTACAGCTCTGGCAAAAATTAAGAGACCACTGCAAAATTTTCATTTTGTCTTAATTTTCTCTTTATACGTATATTTTTGAGTAAAATGTAAATTGCTCTTATATTCTATAAACTACTGACAACATGTCTTCGAATTTCCTAGCACTAAATTTTGTACTTATTTTCAGAAAATGAAAAATGGTCAAAATAGCAAAAAAAATGCAGTGCTTGCAGACCTCAAATAATGCTACGAAAACAAGTTCATAATTATTTAGAAACAGCAATACTAATGTTTTATCTCAGGAAGAGTTCAGAAATCAATATTTTGTGGAATAACCATGATTTTTAATCACAGCTTTCATGTGTCTTGGCATGCTTTCCACCAGTCTTTCACACTGCTTTTGGGTGACATTATGCCACTCCTGGTACAAAAATTTAAGCAGTTCTGCTTTGTTTGATGGCTTGTGACTATCCATCTTCCTCACATTCAAGAGGTTTTCAATGGGGTTCAGGTTTGGAGATTGGGCTGGCCATGACAGCGATTTGAGCTAGTGTTCCTTCATCCACACGCTGGTTTACCTAGCCGTGTGGCATGGTGCATTGTTCTGCTGGAAAAGCCAGTCCTCAGAGTTGGGGAACGTTGCCTGAGCAGAAGGAATCAACTGTTTTTCCAGGATAACCTTGTATGCGGCTTGATTCACATGTCCTTCGCAAAGATTAACCTGCCCAATTCAAGCCTGGAAACTATGATTTTTGTGGAACTAGAGCAAGTCCAAAAAGGGGCAACAAAATTTAGTAACGGGATGAAAGAATTACGGTACCCAGCGAGATTATCAATGTAGAGAACCCGGATAGCTCAGTCGGTAGAGCAAGAGCCTTTTAATCTGATATTTAAAAGTTATGGTGATATTCAGAAGATGCATATTTTTCATAACTGTATCTCCTGCCTATAAGCCACAAATCAATAGTGGACAGATCGCTAACAACAGCCATGTCATGTTTGGTCTCTGGGTAGTGGTAAAATCCCGATAAAAAATATGGCGGCAATCTCAAACTTTTGCGATCATCAGGGGTGAAGATAACACATAAGTTGTGAATTTCATAAAATCCTGAAGGGCTGAGGGCATCCCACAACCGGTCTCCCATGAGGTCATCATGGGGGGTGCAATGTGGGGGTAACTTGTGTGCTGATAAAAGGTCTAAAGAAATTATGATCTGTGTGGAACTATAGCGAGTACAAAGAAGGGCAACAAAATTAATAAAGGGGATGGAGGAACTACAATACCCAGAGAGATTAGCAAAAAAGTATTATTTAGTCTAGAAAAGAGGTAACTGAGGGGCGATCTCATAACCATGTATAAGTATATAAGGGGACAATACAAATATCTCTCCGAGGATCTGTTTATACCAAGGAAGGTGACGGTCACAAGGGGGCATTCTCTGCGTCTGGAGGAGAGAAGGTTTTTCCACCAACATAGAAAAGGATTCTTTACTTGTAGGGCAGGGAGAATCTGGAATTCCTTGTCTGAGGAGGTGGGGATGGCAAACTCAGACAAGGGGTTCAAGAGAGGCCCGGATGTCTTCCTGGAGCGTAACAATATTGTATCTTGCAGTTATTAGGTTCTTTAGAAGGACGTAGATCTGGGGATTTCTTCTGACGGAATATAGGCTGAACTGGACGGACAAATGTCTTTTTTCACCCTTGCTAACTACAGCTCTGGCAAAAATTAAGAGACCACTGCAAAATTTTCATTTTGTCTTAATTTTCTCTTTATAGGTATATTTTTGAGTAAAATGTAAATTGCTCTTATATTCTATAAACTACTGACAGCATGTCTTCGAATTTCCAAGCACTAAATTTTGTACTTATTTTCAGAAAATGAAAAATGGTCAAAATAGCAAAAAAAATGCAGTGCTTGCAGACCTCAAATAATGCTACGAAAACAAGTTTATAATTATTTAGAAACAACAGTACTAATGTTTTATCTCAGGAAGAGTTCAGAAATCAATATTTTGTGGAATAACCATGATTTTTAATCACAGCTTTCATGTGTCTTGGCATGCTTTCGACCAGTCTTTCACACTGCTTTTGGGTGACATTATGCCACTCCTGGTACAAAAACTTAAGCAGTTCTGCTTTGTTTGATGGCTTGTGACTATCCATCTTCCTCACATTCAAGAGGTTTTCAATGGGGTTCAGGTTTGGAGATTGGGCTGGCCATGACAGCGATTTGAGCTAGTGTTCCTTTATCCACACGCTGGTTTACCTAGCCGTGTGGCATGGTGCATTGTTCTGCTGGAAAAGCCAGTCCTCAGAGTTGGGGAACGTTGCCTGAGCAGAAGGAATCAACTGTTTTTCCAGGATAACCTTGTATGCGGCTTGATTCACATGTCCTTCGCAAAGATTAACCTGCCCAATTCAAGCCTGGAAACTATGATTTTTGTGGAACTAGAGCAAGTCCAAAAAGGCGCAACAAAATTTAGTAACGGGATGAAAGAATTACGGTACCCAGCGAGATTATCAATGTAGAGAGCCCGGATAGCTCAGTCGGTAGAGCATCAGACTTTTAATCTGATATTTAAAATTTATGGTGATATTCAGAAGATGCATATTTTTCATAACTGTATCTCCTGACTATAAGACACAAATCAATAGTGGACAGATCGCTAACAACAGCCATGTCATGTTTGGTCTCTGGGTAGTGGTAAAATCCCGATAAAAGATATGGCGGCAATCTCAAACTTTTGCGATCATCAGGGGTGAAGATAACACATAAGTTGGGAATTTCATAAAATCCTGAAGGGCTGAGGGCATCCCACAACCGGTCTCCCATGAGGTCATCATGGGGGGTGCAATGTGGGGGTAACTTGTGTGCTGATAAAAGGTCTAAAGAAATTATGATCTGTGTGGAACTATAGCGAGTACAAAGAAGGGCAACAAAATTAATAAAGGGGATGGAGGAACTACAATACCCAGAGAGATTAGCAAAAAAGTATTATTTAGTCTAGAAAAGAGGCAACTGAGGGGCGATCTCATAACCATGTATAAGTATATAAGGGGACAATACAAATATCTTTTCCGAGGATCTGTTTATACCAAGGAAGGTGACGGTCACAAGGGGGCATTCTCTGCGTCTGGAGGAGAGAAGGTTTTTCCACCAACATAGAAAAGGATTCTTTACTGGTAGGGCAGGGAGAATCTGGAATTCCTTGTCTGAGGAGGTGGGGATGGCGAACTCAGTCAAGGGGTTCAAGAGAGGCCCGGATGTCTTCCTGGAGCGTAACAATATTGTATCTTGCAGTTATTAGGTTCTTTAGAAGGACGTAGATCTGGGGATTTCTTCTGACGGAATATAGGCTGAACTGGACGGACAAATGTCTTTTTTCGCCCTTGCTAACTACAGCTCTGGCAAAAATTAAGAGACCACTGCAAAATTTTCATTTTGTCTTAATTTTCTCTTTATACGTATATTTTTGAGTAAAATGTAAATTGCTCTTATATTCTATAAACTACTGACAACATGTCTTCGAATTTCCAAGCACTAAATTTTGTACTTATTTTCAGAAAATGAAAAATGGTCAAAATAGCAAAAAAAATGCAGTGCTTGCAGACCTCAAATAATGCTACGAAAACAAGTTCATAATTATTTAGAAACAACAGTACTAATGTTTTATCTCAGGAAGAGTTCAGAAATCAATATTTTGTGGAATAACCATGATTTTTAATCACAGCTTTCATGTGTCTTGGCATGCTTTCGACCAGTCTTTCACACTGCTTTTGGGTGACATTATGCCACTCCTGGTACAAAAACTTAAGCAGTTCTGCTTTGTTTGATGGCTTGTGACTATCCATCTTCCTCACATTCAAGAGGTTTTCAATGGGGTTCAGGTTTGGAGATTGGGCTGGCCATGACAGCGATTTGAGCTAGTGTTCCTTCATCCACACGCTGGTTTACCTAGCCGTGTGGCATGGTGCATTGTTCTGCTGGAAAAGCCAGTCCTCAGAGTTGGGGAACGTTGCCTGAGCAGAAGGAATCAACTGTTTTTCCAGGATAACCTTGTATGCGGCTTGATTCACATGTCCTTCGCAAAGATTAACCTGCCCAATTCAAGCCTGGAAACTATGATTTTTGTGGAACTAGAGCAAGTCCAAAAAGGGGCAACAAAATTTAGTAACGGGATGAAAGAATTACGGTACCCAGCGAGATTATCAATGTATAGAGCCCGGATAGCTCAGTCGGTAGAGCATGAGACTTTTAATCTGATATTTAAAAGTTATGGTGATATTCAGAAGATGCATATTTTTCATAACTGTATCTCCTGCCTATAAGCCACAAATCAATAGTGGACAGATCGCTAACAACAGCCATGTCATGTTTGGTCTCTAGGTAGTGGTAAAATCCCGATAAAAAATATGGCGGCAATCTCAAACTTTTGCGATCATCAGGGGTGAAGATAACACATAAGTTGGGAATTTCATAAAATCCTGAAGGGCTGAGGGCATCCCACAACCGGTCTCCCATGAGGTCATCATGGGGGGTGCAATGTGGGGGTAACTTGTGTGCTGATAAAAGGTCTAAAGAAATTATGATCTGTGTGGAACTATAGCGAGTACAAAGAAGGGCAACAAAATTAATAAAGGGGATGGAGGAACTACAATACCCAGAGAGATTAGCAAAAAAGTATTATTTAGTCTGGAAAAGAGGCAACTGAGGGGCGATCTCATAACCATGTATAAGTATATAAGGGGACAATACAAATATCTTTTCCGAGGATCTGTTTATACCAAGGAAGGTGACGGTCACAAGGGGGCATTCTCTGCGTCTGGAGGAGAGAAGGTTTTTCCACCAACATAGAAAAGGATTCTTTACTGGTAGGGCAGGGAGAATCTGGAATTCCTTGTCTGAGGAGGTGGGGATGGCAAACTCAGTCAAGGGGTTCAAGAGAGGCCCGGATGTCTTCCTGGAGCGTAACAATATTGTATCTTGCAGTTATTAGGTTCTTTAGAAGGACGTAGATCTGGGGATTTCTTCTGACGGAATATAGGCTGAACTGGACGGACAAATGTCTTTTTTCGCCCTTGCTAACTACAGCTCTGGCAAAAATTAAGAGACCACTGCAAAATTTTCATTTTGTCTTAATTTTCTCTTTATAGGTATATTTTTGAGTAAAATGTAAATTGCTCTTATATTCTATAAACTACTGACAACATGTCTTCGAATTTCCAAGCACTAAATTTTGTACTTGTTTTCAGAAAATGAAAAATGGTCAAAATAGCAAAAAAAAATGCAGTGCTTGCAGACCTCAAATAATGCTACGAAAACAAGTTCATAATTATTTAGAAACAACAGTACTAATGTTTTATCTCAGGAAGAGTTCAGAAATCAATATTTTGTGGAATAACCATGATTTTTAATCACAGCTTTCATGTGTCTTGGCATGCTTTCCACCAGTCTTTCACACTGCTTTTGGGTGACATTATGCCACTCCTGGTACAAAAACTTAAGCAGTTCTGCTTTGTTTGATGGCTTGTGACTATCCATCTTCCTCACATTCAAGAGGTTTTCAATGGGGTTCAGGTTTGGAGATTGGGCTGGCCATGACAGCGATTTGAGCTAGTGTTCCTTCATCCACACGCTGGTTTACCTAGCCGTGTGGCATGGTGCATTGTTCTGCTGGAAAAGCCAGTCCTCAGAGTTGGGGAACGTTGCCTGAGCAGAAGGAATCAACTGTTTTTCCAGGATAACCTTGTTTGCGGCTTGATTCACATGTCCTTCGCAAAGATTAACCTGCCCAATTCAAGCCTGGAAACTATGATTTTTGTGGAACAAGAGCAAGTCCAAAAAGGGGCAACAAAATTTAGTAACGGGATGAAAGAATTACGGTACCCAGCGAGATTATCAATGTAGAGAGCCCGGATATCTCAGTCGGTAGAGCATCAGACTTTTAATCTGAGGGTCCAGGGTTCAAGTCCCTGTTCGGGCGTAAGCTTTTAATAAATGGTAATGTTATGTACCATGGACGGTACTCAGTCACTATTTGGCACTATTATGTGGTTCTGTTATGGTGATATTCAGAAGATGCATATTTTTCATAACTGTATCTCCTGCCTATAAGCCACAAATCAATAGTGGACAGATCGCTAACAACAGCCATGTCATGTTTGGTCTCTGGGTAGTGGTAAAATCCCGATAAAAGATATGGCGGCAATCTCAAACTTTTGCGATCATCAGGGGTGAAGATAACACATAAGTTGGGAATTTCATAAAATCCTGAAGGGCTGAGGGCATCCCACAACCGGTCTCCCATGAGGTCATCATGGGGGGTGCAATGTGGGGGTAACTTGTGTGCTGATAAAAGGTCTAAAGAAATTATGATCTGTGTGGAACTATAGCGAGTACAAAGAAGGGCAACAAAATTAATAAAGGGGATGGAGGAACTACAATACCCAGAGAGATTAGCAAAAAAGTATTATTTAGTCTAGAAAAGAGGCAACTGAGGGGCGATCTCATAACCATGTATAAGTATATAAGGGGACAATACAAATATCTTTTCCGAGGATCTGTTTATACCAAGGAAGGTGACGGTCACAAGGGGGCATTCTCTGCGTCTGGAGGAGAGAAGGTTTTTCCACCAACATAGAAAAGGATTCTTTACTGGTAGGGCAGGGAGAATCTGGAATTCCTTGTCTGAGGAGGTGGGGATGGCGAACTCAGTCAAGGGGTTCAAGAGAGGCCCGGATGTCTTCCTGGAGCGTAACAATATTGTATCTTGCAGTTATTAGGTTCTTTAGAAGGACGTAGATCTGGGGATTTCTTCTGACGGAATATAGGCTGAACTGGACGGACAAATGTCTTTTTTCGCCCTTGCTAACTACAGCTCTGGCAAAAATTAAGAGACCACTGCAAAATTTTCATTTTGTCTTAATTTTCTCTTTATACGTATATTTTTGAGTAAAATGTAAATTGCTCTTATATTCTATAAACTACTGACAACATGTCTTCGAATTTCCAAGCACTAAATTTTGTACTTATTTTCAGAAAATGAAAAATGGTCAAAATAGCAAAAAAAATGCAGTGCTTGCAGACCTCAAATAATGCTACGAAAACAAGTTCATAATTATTTAGAAACAACAGTACTAATGTTTTATCTCAGGAAGAGTTCAGAAATCAATATTTTGTGGAATAACCATGATTTTTAATCACAGCTTTCATGTGTCTTGGCATGCTTTCTACCAGTCTTTCACACTGCTTTTGGGTGACATTATGCCACTCCTGGTACAAAAACTTAAGCAGTTCTGCTTTGTTTGATGGCTTGTGACTATCCATCTTCCTCACATTCAAGAGGTTTTCAATGGGGTTCAGGTTTGGAGATTGGGCTGGCCATGACAGCGATTTGAGCTAGTGTTCCTTCATCCACACGCTGGTTTACCTAGCCGTGTGGCATGGTGCATTGTTCTGCTGGAAAAGCCAGTCCTCAGAGTTGGGGAACGTTGCCTGAGCAGAAGGAATCAACTGTTTTTCCAGGATAACCTTGTATGCGGCTTGATTCACATGTCCTTCGCAAAGATTAACCTGCCCAATTCAAGCCTGGAAACTATGATTTTTGTGGAACTAGAGCAAGTCCAAAAAGGGGCAACAAAATTTAGTAACGGGATGAAAGAATTACGGTACCCAGCGAGATTATCAATGTAGAGAGCCCGGATAGCTCAGTCGGTAGAGCATCAGACTTTTAATCTGATATTTAAAAGTTATGGTGATATTCAGAAGATGCATATTTTTCATAACTGTATCTCCTGCCTATAAGCCACAAATCAATAGTGGACAGATCGCTAACAACAGCCATGTCATGTTTGGTCTCTAGGTAGTGGTAAAATCCCGATAAAAAATATGGCGGCAATCTCAAACTTTTGCGATCATCAGGGGTGAAGATAACACATAAGTTGGGAATTTCATAAAATCCTGAAGGGCTGAGGGCATCCCACAACCGGTCTCCCATGAGGTCATCATGGGGGGTGCAATGTGGGGGTAACTTGTGTGCTGATAAAAGGTCTAAAGAAATTATGATCTGTGTGGAACTATAGCGAGTACAAAGAAGGGCAACAAAATTAATAAAGGGGATGGAGGAACTACAATACCCAGAGAGATTAGCAAAAAAGTATTATTTAGTCTGGAAAAGAGGCAACTGAGGGGCGATCTCATAACCATGTATAAGTATATAAGGGGACAATACAAATATCTTTTCCGAGGATCTGTTTATACCAAGGAAGGTGACGGTCACAAGGGGGCATTCTCTGCGTCTGGAGGAGAGAAGGTTTTTCCACCAACATAGAAAAGGATTCTTTACTGGTAGGGCAGGGAGAATCTGGAATTCCTTGTCTGAGGAGGTGGGGATGGCGAACTCAGTCAAGGGGTTCAAGAGAGGCCCGGATGTCTTCCTGGAGCGTAACAATATTGTATCTTGCAGTTATTAGGTTCTTTAGAAGGACGTAGATCTGGGGATTTCTTCTGACGGAATATAGGCTGAACTGGACGGACAAATGTCTTTTTTCGCCCTTGCTAACTACAGCTCTGGCAAAAATTAAGAGACCACTGCAAAATTTTCATTTTGTCTTAATTTTCTCTTTATACGTATATTTTTGAGTAAAATGTAAATTGCTCTTATATTCTATAAACTACTGACAACATGTCTTCGAATTTCCAAGCACTAAATTTTGTACTTATTTTCAGAAAATGAAAAATGGTCAAAATAGCAAAAAAAATGCAGTGCTTGCAGACCTCAAATAATGCTACGAAAACAAGTTCATAATTATTTAGAAACAACAGTACTAATGTTTTATCTCAGGAAGAGTTCAGAAATCAATATTTTGTGGAATAACCATGATTTTTAATCACAGCTTTCATGTGTCTTGGCATGCTTTCTACCAGTCTTTCACACTGCTTTTGGGTGACATTATGCCACTCCTGGTACAAAAACTTAAGCAGTTCTGCTTTGTTTGATGGCTTGTGACTATCCATCTTCCTCACATTCAAGAGGTTTTCAATGGGGTTCAGGTTTGGAGATTGGGCTGGCCATGACAGCGATTTGAGCTAGTGTTCCTTCATCCACACGCTGGTTTACCTAGCCGTGTGGCATGGTGCATTGTTCTGCTGGAAAAGCCAGTCCTCAGAGTTGGGGAACGTTGCCTGAGCAGAAGGAATCAACTGTTTTTCCAGGATAACCTTGTATGCGGCTTGATTCACATGTCCTTCGCAAAGATTAACCTGCCCAATTCAAGCCTGGAAACTATGATTTTTGTGGAACTAGAGCAAGTCCAAAAAGGGGCAACAAAATTTAGTAACGGGATGAAAGAATTACGGTACCCAGCGAGATTATCAATGTAGAGAGCCCGGATAGCTCAGTCGGTAGAGCATCAGACTTTTAATCTGATATTTAAAAGTTATGGTGATATTCAGAAGATGCATATTTTTCATAACTGTATCTCCTGCCTATAAGCCACAAATCAATAGTGGACAGATCGCTAACAACAGCCATGTCATGTTTGGTCTCTAGGTAGTGGTAAAATCCCGATAAAAAATATGGCGGCAATCTCAAACTTTTGCGATCATCAGGGGTGAAGATAACACATAAGTTGGGAATTTCATAAAATCCTGAAGGGCTGAGGGCATCCCACAACCGGTCTCCCATGAGGTCATCATGGGGGGTGCAATGTGGGGGTAACTTGTGTGCTGATAAAAGGTCTAAAGAAATTATGATCTGTGTGGAACTATAGCGAGTACAAAGAAGGGCAACAAAATTAATAAAGGGGATGGAGGAACTACAATACCCAGAGAGATTAGCAAAAAAGTATTATTTAGTCTGGAAAAGAGGCAACTGAGGGGCGATCTCATAACCATGTATAAGTATATAAGGGGACAATACAAATATCTTTTCCGAGGATCTGTTTATACCAAGGAAGGTGACGGTCACAAGGGGGCATTCTCTGCGTCTGGAGGAGAGAAGGTTTTTCCACCAACATAGAAAAGGATTCTTTACTGGTAGGGCAGGGAGAATCTGGAATTCCTTGTCTGAGGAGGTGGGGATGGCAAACTCAGTCAAGGGGTTCAAGAGAGGCCCGGATGTCTTCCTGGAGCGTAACAATATTGTATCTTGCAGTTATTAGGTTCTTTAGAAGGACGTAGATCTGGGGATTTCTTCTGACGGAATATAGGCTGAACTGGACGGACAAATGTCTTTTTTCGCCCTTGCTAACTACAGCTCTGGCAAAAATTAAGAGAACACTGCAAAATTTTCATTTTGTCTTAATTTTCTCTTTATAGGTATATTTTTGAGTAAAATGTAAATTGCTCTTATATTCTATAAACTACTGACAACATGTCTTCGAAATTTCCAAGCACTAAATTTTGTACTTGTTTTCAGAAAATGAAAAATGGTCAAAATAGCAAAAAAAAATGCAGTGCTTGCAGACCTCAAATAATGCTACGAAAACAAGTTCATAATTATTTAGAAACAACAGTACTAATGTTTTATCTCAGGAAGAGTTCAGAAATCAATATTTTGTGGAATAACCATGATTTTTAATCACAGCTTTCATGTGTCTTGGCATGCTTTCCACCAGTCTTTCACACTGCTTTTGGGTGACATTATGCCACTCCTGGTACAAAAACTTAAGCAGTTCTGCTTTGTTTGATGGCTTGTGACTATCCATCTTCCTCACATTCAAGAGGTTTTCAATGGGGTTCAGGTTTGGAGATTGGGCTGGCCATGACAGCGATTTGAGCTAGTGTTCCTTCATCCACACGCTGGTTTACCTAGCCGTGTGGCATGGTGCATTGTTCTGCTGGAAAAGCCAGTCCTCAGAGTTGGGGAACGTTGCCTGAGCAGAAGGAATCAACTGTTTTTCCAGGATAACCTTGTATGCGGCTTGATTCACATGTCCTTCGCAAAGATTAACCTGCCCAATTCAAGCCTGGAAACTATGATTTTTGTGGAACTAGAGCAAGTCCAAAAAGGGGCAATAAAATTTAGTAACGGGATGAAAGAATTACGGTACCCAGCGAGATTATCAATGTAGAGAGCCCGGATATCTCAGTCGGTAGAGCATCAGACTTTTAATCTGAGGGTCCAGGGTTCAAGTCCCTGTTCGGGCATAAGCTTTTAATAAATGGTAATGTTATGTACCATGGACGGTACTCAGTCACTATTTGGCACTATTATGTGGTTCTGTTATGGTGATATTCAGAAGATGCATATTTTTCATAACTGTATCTCCTGCCTATAAGCCACAAATCAATAGTGGACAGATCGCTAACAACAGCCATGTCATGTTTGGTCTCTGGGTAGTGGTAAAATCCCGATAAAAGATATGGCGGCAATCTCAAACTTTTGCGATCATCAGGGGTGAAGATAACACATAAGTTGGGAATTTCATAAAATCCTGAAGGGCTGAGGGCATCCCACAACCGGTCTCCCATGATGTCATCATGGGGGGTGCAATGTGGGGGTAACTTGTGTGCTGATAAAAGGTCTAAAGAAATTATGATCTGTGTGGAACTATAGCGAGTACAAAGAAGGGCAACAAAATTAATAAAGGGGATGGAGGAACTACAATACCCAGAGAGATTAGCAAAAAAGTATTATTTAGTCTAGAAAAGAGGCAACTGAGGGGCGATCTCATAACCATGTATAAGTATATAAGGGGACAATACAAATATCTTTTCCGAGGATCTGTTTATACCAAGGAAGGTGACGGTCACAAGGGGGCATTCTCTGCGTCTGGAGGAGAGAAGGTTTTTCCACCAACATAGAAAAGGATTCTTTACTGGTAGGGCAGGGAGAATCTGGAATTCCTTGTCTGAGGAGGTGGGGATGGCGAACTCAGTCAAGGGGTTCAAGAGAGGCCCGGATGTCTTCCTGGAGCGTAACAATATTGTATCTTGCAGTTATTAGGTTCTTTAGAAGGACGTAGATCTGGGGATTTCTTCTGACGGAATATAGGCTGAACTGGACGGACAAATGTCTTTTTTCGCCCTTGCTAACTACAGCTCTGGCAAAAATTAAGAGACCACTGCAAAATTTTCATTTTGTCTTAATTTTCTCTTTATACGTATATTTTTGAGTAAAATGTAAATTGCTCTTATATTCTATAAACTACTGACAACATGTCTTCGAATTTCCAAGCACTAAATTTTGTACTTATTTTCAGAAAATGAAAAATGGTCAAAATAGCAAAAAAAATGCAGTGCTTGCAGACCTCAAATAATGCTACGAAAACAAGTTCATAATTATTTAGAAACAACAGTACTAATGTTTTATCTCAGGAAGAGTTCAGAAATCAATATTTTGTGGAATAACCATGATTTTTAATCACAGCTTTCATGTGTCTTGGCATGCTTTCTACCAGTCTTTCACACTGCTTTTGGGTGACATTATGCCACTCCTGGTACAAAAACTTAAGCAGTTCTGCTTTGTTTGATGGCTTGTGACTATCCATCTTCCTCACATTCAAGAGGTTTTCAATGGGGTTCAGGTTTGGAGATTGGGCTGGCCATGACAGCGATTTGAGCTAGTGTTCCTTCATCCACACGCTGGTTTACCTAGCCGTGTGGCATGGTGCATTGTTCTGCTGGAAAAGCCAGTCCTCAGAGTTGGGGAACGTTGCCTGAGCAGAAGGAATCAACTGTTTTTCCAGGATAACCTTGTATGCGGCTTGATTCACATGTCCTTCGCAAAGATTAACCTGCCCAATTCAAGCCTGGAAACTATGATTTTTGTGGAACTAGAGCAAGTCCAAAAAGGGGCAACAAAATTTAGTAACGGGATGAAAGAATTACGGTACCCAGCGAGATTATCAATGTAGAGAGCCCGGATAGCTCAGTCGGTAGAGCATCAGACTTTTAATCTGATATTTAAAAGTTATGGTGATATTCAGAAGATGCATATTTTTCATAACTGTATCTCCTGCCTATAAGCCACAAATCAATAGTGGACAGATCGCTAACAACAGCCATGTCATGTTTGGTCTCTAGGTAGTGGTAAAATCCCGATAAAAAATATGGCGGCAATCTCAAACTTTTGCGATCATCAGGGGTGAAGATAACACATAAGTTGGGAATTTCATAAAATCCTGAAGGGCTGAGGGCATCCCACAACCGGTCTCCCATGAGGTCATCATGGGGGGTGCAATGTGGGGGTAACTTGTGTGCTGATAAAAGGTCTAAAGAAATTATGATCTGTGTGGAACTATAGCGAGTACAAAGAAGGGCAACAAAATTAATAAAGGGGATGGAGGAACTACAATACCCAGAGAGATTAGCAAAAAAGTATTATTTAGTCTGGAAAAGAGGCAACTGAGGGGCGATCTCATAACCATGTATAAGTATATAAGGGGACAATACAAATATCTTTTCCGAGGATCTGTTTATACCAAGGAAGGTGACGGTCACAAGGGGGCATTCTCTGCGTCTGGAGGAGAGAAGGTTTTTCCACCAACATAGAAAAGGATTCTTTACTGGTAGGGCAGGGAGAATCTGGAATTCCTTGTCTGAGGAGGTGGGGATGGCAAACTCAGTCAAGGGGTTCAAGAGAGGCCCGGATGTCTTCCTGGAGCGTAACAATATTGTATCTTGCAGTTATTAGGTTCTTTAGAAGGACGTAGATCTGGGGATTTCTTCTGACGGAATATAGGCTGAACTGGACGGACAAATGTCTTTTTTCGCCCTTGCTAACTACAGCTCTGGCAAAAATTAAGAGACCACTGCAAAATTTTCATTTTGTCTTAATTTTCTCTTTATAGGTATATTTTTGAGTAAAATGTAAATTGCTCTTATATTCTATAAACTACTGACAACATGTCTTCGAATTTCCAAGCACTAAATTTTGTACTTATTTTCAGAAAATGAAAAATGGTCAAAATAGCAAAAAAAAATGCAGTGTTTGCAGACCTCAAATAATGCTACGAAAACAAGTTCATAATTATTTAGAAACAACAGTACTAATGTTTTATCTCAGGAAGAGTTCAGAAATCAATATTTTGTGGAATAACCATGATTTTTAATCACAGCTTTCATGTGTCTTGGCATGCTTTCCACCAGTCTTTCACACTGCTTTTGGGTGACATTATGCCACTCCTGGTACAAAAACTTAAGCAGTTCTGCTTTGTTTGATGGCTTGTGACTATCCATCTTCCTCACATTCAAGAGGTTTTCAATGGGGTTCAGGTTTGGAGATTGGGCTGGCCATGACAGCGATTTGAGCTAGTGTTCCTTCATCCACACGCTGGTTTACCTAGCCGTGTGGCATGGTGCATTGTTCTGCTGGAAAAGCCAGTCCTCAGAGTTGGGGAACGTTGCCTGAGCAGAAGGAATCAACTGTTTTTCCAGGATAACCTTGTATGCGGCTTGATTCACATGTCCTTCGCAAAGATTAACCTGCCCAATTCAAGCCTGGAAACTATGATTTTTGTGGAACTAGAGCAAGTCCAAAAAGGGGCAACAAAATTTAGTAACGGGATGAAAGAATTACGGTACCCAGCGAGATTATCAATGTAGAGAGCCCGGATATCTCAGTCGGTAGAGCATCAGACTTTTAATCTGAGGGTCCAGGGTTCAAGTCCCTGTTCGGGCGTAAGCTTTTAATAAATGGTAATGTTATGTACCATGGACGGTACTCAGTCACTATTTGGCACTATTATGTGGTTCTGTTATGGTGATATTCAGAAGATGCATATTTTTCATAACTGTATCTCCTGCCTATAAGCCACAAATCAATAGTGGACAGATCGCTAACAACAGTCATGTCATGTTTGGTCTCTGGGTAGTGGTAAAATCCAGATAAAAGATATGGCGGCAATCTCAAACTTTTGCGATCATCATGGGTGAAGATAACACATAAGTTGGGAATTTCATAAAATCCTGAAGGGCTGAGGGCATCCCACAACCGGTCTCCCATGAGGTCATCATGGGGGGTGCAATGTGGGGGTAACTTGTGTGCTGATAAAAGGTCTAAAGAAATTATGATCTGTGTGGAACTATAGCGAGTACAAAGAAGGGCAACAAAATTAATAAAGGGGATGGAGGAACTACAATACCCAGAGAGATTAGCAAAAAAGTATTATTTAGTCTAGAAAAGAGGTAACTGAGGGGCGATCTCATAACCATGTATAAGTATATAAGGGGACAATACAAATATCTCTCCGAGGATCTGTTTATACCAAGGAAGGTGACGGTCACAAGGGGGCATTCTCTGCGTCTGGAGGAGAGAAGGTTTTTCCACCAACATAGAAAAGGATTCTTTACTTGTAGGGCAGGGAGAATCTGGAATTCCTTGTCTGAGGAGGTGGGGATGGCGAACTCAGTCAAGGGGTTCAAGAGAGGCCCGGATGTCTTCCTGGAGCGTAACAATATTGTATCTTGCAGTTATTAGGTTCTTTAGAAGGACGCAGATCTGGGGATTTCTTCTGACGGAATATAGGCTGAACTGGACGCACAAATGTCTTTTTTCGGCCTTGCTAACTACAGCTCTGGCAAAAATTAAGAGACCACTGCAAAATTTTCATTTTGTCTTAATTTTCTCTTTATAGGTATATTTTTGAGTAAAATGTAAATTGCTCTTATATACTATAAACTACTGACATGTCTTCGAATTTCCAAGCACTAAATTTTGTACTTATTTTCAGAAAATGAAAAATGGTCAAAATAGCAAAAAAAATGCAGTGCTTGCAGACCTCAAATAATGCTACGAAAACAAGTTCATAATTATTTAGAAACAACAATACTAATGTTTTATCTCAGGAAGAGTTCAGAAATCAATATTTTGTGGAATAACCATGATTTTTAAGCACAGCTTTCATGTGTCTTGGCATGCTTTCCACCAGTCTTTCACACTGCTTTTGGGTGACATTATGCCACTCCTGGTACAAAAATTTAAGCAGTTCTTCTTTGTTTGATGGCTTGTGACTATCCATCTTCCTCACTTTCAAGAGGTTTTCAATGGGGTTCAGGTTTGGAGATTGGGCTGGCCATGACAGCGATTTGAGCTAGTGTTCCTTCATCCACACGCTGGTTTACCTAGCCGTGTGGCATGGTGCATTGTTCTGCTGGAAAAGCCAGTCCTCAGAGTTGGGGAACGTTGCCTGAGCAGAAGGAATCAACTGTTTTTCCAGGATAACCTTGTATGCGGCTTGATTCACATGTCCTTCGCAAAGATTAACCTGCCCAATTCAAGCCTGGAAACTATGATTTTTGTGGAACTAGAGCAAGTCCAAAAAGGGGCAACAAAATTTAGTAACGGGATGAAAGAATTACGGTACCCAGCGAGATTATCAATGTAGAGAGCCCGGATATCTCAGTCGGTAGAGCATCAGACTTTTAATCTGAGGGTCCAGGGTGCAAGTCCCTGTTCGGGCGTAAGCTTTTAATAAATGGTAATGTTATGTACCATGGACGGTACTCAGTCACTATTTGGCACTATTATGTGGTTCTGTTATGGTGATATTCAGAAGATGCATATTTTTCATAACTGTATCTCCTGCCTATAAGCCACAAATCAATAGTGGACAGATCGCTAACAACAGCCATGTCATGTTTGGTCTCTGGGTAGTGGTAAAATCCCGATAAAAGATATGGCGGCAATCTCAAACTTTTTCGATCATCAGGGGTGAAGATAACACATAAGTTGGGAATTTCATAAAATCCTGAAGGGCTGAGGGCATCCCACAACCGGTCTCCCATGAGGTCATCATGGGGGGTGCAATGTGGGGGTAACTTGTGTGCTGATAAAAGGTCTAAAGAAATTATGATCTGTGTGGAACTATAGCGAGTACAAAGAAGGGCAACAAAATTAATAAAGGGGATGGAGGAACTACAATACCCAGAGAGATTAGCAAAAAAGTATTATTTAGTCTAGAAAAGAGGTAACTGAGGGGCGATCTCATAACCATGTATAAGTATATAAGGGGACAATACAAATATCTCTCCGAGGATCTGTTTATACCAAGGAAGGTGACGGTCACAAGGGGGCATTCTCTGCGTCTGGAGGAGAGAAGGTTTTTCCACCAACATAGAAAAGGATTCTTTACTTGTAGGGCAGGGAGAATCTGGAATTCCTTGTCTGAGGAGGTGGGGATGGCGAACTCAGTCAAGGGGTTCAAGAGAGGCCCGGATGTCTTCCTGGAGCGTAACAATATTGTATCTTGCAGTTATTAGGTTCTTTAGAAGGACGCAGATCTGGGGATTTCTTCTGACGGAATATAGGCTGAACTGGACGCACAAATGTCTTTTTTCGGCCTTGCTAACTACAGCTCTGGCAAAAATTAAGAGACCACTGCAAAATTTTCATTTTGTCTTAATTTTCTCTTTATAGGTATATTTTTGAGTAAAATGTAAATTGCTCTTATATTCTATAAACTACTGACAACATGTCTTCGAATTTCCAAGCACTAAATTTTGTACTTATTTTCAGAAAATGAAAAATGGTCAAAATAGCAAAAAAAAATGCAGTGCTTGCAGACCTCAAATAATGCTACGAAAACAAGTTCATAATTATTTAGAAACAACAGTACTAATGTTTTATCTCAGGAAGAGTTCAGAAATCAATATTTTGTGGAATAACCATGATTTTTAAGCACAGCTTTCATGTGTCTTGGCATGCTTTCCACCAGTCTTTCACACTGCTTTTGGGTGACATTATGCCACTCCTGGTACAAAAATTTATGCAGTTCTTCTTTGTTTGATGGCTTGTGACTATCCATCTTCCTCACTTTCAAGAGGTTTTCAATGGGGTTCAGGTTTTGAGATTGGGCTGGCCATGACAGCGATTTGAGCTAGTGTTCCTTCATCCACACGCTGGTTTACCTAGCCGTGTGGCATGGTGCATTGTTCTGCTGGAAAAGCCAGTCCTCAGAGTTGGGGAACGTTGCCTGAGCAGAAGGAATCAACTGTTTTTCCAGGATAACCTTGTATGCGGCTTGATTCACATGTCCTTCGCAAAGATTAACCTGCCCAATTCAAGCCTGGAAACTATGATTTTTGTGGAACTAGAGCAAGTCCAAAAAGGGGCAACAAAATTTAGTAACGGGATGAAAGAATTACGGTACCCAGCGAGATTATCAATGTAGAGAGCCCGGATAGCTCAGTCGGTAGAGCATCAGACTTTTAATCTGATATTTAAAAGTTATGGTGATATTCAGAAGATGCATATTTTTCATAACTGTATCTCCTGCCTATAAGCCACAAATCAATAGTGGACAGATCGCTAACAACAGCCATGTCATGTTTGGTCTCTGGGTAGTGGTAAAATCCCGATAAAAGATATGGCGGCAATCTCAAACTTTTGCGATCATCAGGGGTGAAGATAACACATAAGTTGGGAATTTCATAAAATCCTGAAGGGCTGAGGGCATCCCACAACCGGTTTCCCATGAGGTCATCATGGGGGGTGCAATGTGGGGGTAACTTGTGTGCTGATAAAAGGTCTAAAGAAATTATGATCTGTGTGGAACTATAGCGAGTACAAAGAAGGGCAACAAAATTAATAAAGGGGATGGAGGAACTACAATACCCAGAGAGATTAGCAAAAAAGTATTATTTAGTCTAGAAAAGAGGTAACTGAGGGGCGATCTCATAACCATGTATAAGTATATAAGGGGACAATACAAATATCTCTCCGAGGATCTGTTTATACCAAGGAAGGTGACGGTCACAAGGGGGCATTCTCTGCGTCTGGAGGCGAGAAGGTTTTTCCACCAACATAGAAAAGGATTCTTTACTTGTAGGGCAGGGAGAATCTGGAATTCCTTGTCTGAGGAGGTGGGGATGGCGAACTCAGTCAAGGGGTTCAAGAGAGGCCCGGATGTCTTCCTGGAGCGTAACAATATTGTATCTTGCAGTTATTAGGTTCTTTAGAAGGACGTAGATCTGGGGATTTCTTCTGACGGAATATAGGCTGAACTGGACGCACAAATGTCTTTTTTCGGCCTTGCTAACTACAGCTCTGGCAAAAATTAAGAGACCACTGCAAAATTTTCATTTTGTCTTAATTTTCTCTTTATAGGTATATTTTTGAGTAAAATGTAAATTGCTCTTATATTCTATAAACTACTGACATGTCTTCGAATTTCCAAGCACTAAATTTTGTACTTATTTTCAGAAAATGAAAAATGGTCAAAATAGCAAAAAAAATGCAGTGCTTGCAGACCTCAAATAATGCTACGAAAACAAGTTCATAATTATTTAGAAACAACAATACTAATGTTTTATCTCAGGAAGAGTTCAGAAATCAATATTTTGTGGAATAACCATGATTTTTAATCACAGCTTTCATGTGTCTTGGCATGCTTTCTACCAGTCTTTCACACTGCTTTTGGGTGACATTATGCCACTCCTGGTACAAAAATTTAAGCAGTTCTTCTTTGTTTGATGGCTTGTGACTATCCATCTTCCTCACTTTCAAGAGGTTTTCAATGGGGTTCAGGTTTGGAGATTGGGCTGGCCATGACAGCGATTTGAGCTAGTGTTCCTTCATCCACACGCTGGTTTACCTAGCCGTGTGGCATGGTGCATTGTTCTGCTGGAAAAGCCAGTCCTCAGAGTTGGGGAACGTTGCCTGAGCAGAAGGAATCAACTGTTTTTCCAGGATAACCTTGTATGCGGCTTGATTCACATGTCCTTCGCAAAGATTAACCTGCCCAATTCAAGCCTGGAAACTATGATTTTTGTGGAACTAGAGCAAGTCCAAAAAGGGGCAACAAAATTTAGTAACGGGATGAAAGAATTACGGTAGCCAGCGAGATTATCAATGTAGAGAGCCCGGATAGCTCAGTCGGTAGAGCATCAGACTTTTAATCTGATATTTAAAAGTTATGGTGATATTCAGAAGATGCATATTTTTCATAACTGTATCTCCTGCCTATAAGCCACAAATCAATAGTGGACAGATCGCTAACAACAGCCATGTCATGTTTGGTCTCTGGGTAGTGGTAAAATCCCGATAAAAGATATGGCGGCAATCTCAAACTTTTGCGATCATCAGGGGTGAAGATAACACATAAGTTGGGAATTTCATAAAATCCTGAAGGGCTGAGGGCATCCCACAACCGGTCTCCCATGAGGTCATCATGGGGGGTGCAATGTGGGGGTAACTTGTGTGCTGATAAAAGGTCTAAAGAAATTATGATATGTGTGGAACTATAGCGAGTACAAAGAAGGGCAACAAAATTAATAAAGGGGATGGAGGAACTACAATACCCTTAGAGATTAGCAAAAAAGTATTATTTAGTCTAGAAAAGAGGTAACTGAGGGGCGATCTCATAACCATGTATAAGTATATAAGGGGACAATACAAATATCTCTCCGAGGATCTGTTTATACCAAGGAAGGTGACGGTCACAAGGGGGCATTCTCTGCGTCTGGAGGAGAGGTTTTTCCACCAACATAGAAAAGGATTCTTTACTTGTAGGGCAGGGAGAATCTGGAATTCCTTGTCTGAGGAGGTGGGGATGGCGAACTCAGTCAAGGGGTTCAAGAGAGGCCCGGATGTCTTCCTGGAGCGTAACAATATTGTATCTTGCAGTTATTAGGTTCTTTAGAAGGACGTAGATCTGGTGATTTCTTCTGACGGAATATAGGCTGAACTGGACGCACAAATGTCTTTTTTCGGCCTTGCTAACTACAGCTCTGGGAAAAATTAAGAGACCACTGCAAAATTTTCATTTTGTCTTAATTTTCTCTTTATAGGTATATTTTTGAGTAAAATGTAAATTGCTCTTATATTCTATAAACTGCTGACATGTCTTCGAATTTCCAAGCACTAAATTTTGTACTTATTTTCAGAAAATGAAAAATGGTCAAAATAGCAAAAAAAATGCAGTGCTTGCAGACCTCAAATAATACTACAAAAACAAGTTCATAATTATTTAGAAACAACAATACTAATGTTTTATCTCAGGAAGAGTTCAGAAATCAATATTTTGTGGAATAACCATGATTTTTAAGCACAGCTTTCATGTGTCTTGGCATGCTTTCCACCAGTCTTTCACACTGCTTTTGGGTGACATTATGCCACTCCTGGTACAAAAATTTAAGCAGTTCTGCTTTGTTTGATGGCTTGTAACTATCCATGTTCCTCACATTCAAGAGGTTTTCAATGGGGTTCAGGTTTGGAGATTGGGCTGGCCATGGCAGCGATTTGAGCTAGTGTTCCTTCATCCACATGCTGGTTTACCAAGCCGTGTGGCATGGTGCATTGTTCTGCTGGAAAAGCCAGTCCTCAGAGTTGGGGAACGTTGCTTGAGCAGAAGGAATCAACTGTTTTTCCAGGATAACCTTGTATGCGGCTTGATTCACATGTCCTTCGCAAAGATTAACCTGCCCAATTCAAGCCTGGAAACTATGATTTTTGTGGAACTAGAGCAAGTCCAAAAAGGGGCAACAAAATTTAGTAACGGGATGAAAGAATTACGGTACCCAGCGAGATTATCAATGTAGAGAGCCAGGATAGCTCAGTCGGTAGAGCATCAGACTTTTAATCTGAGGGTCCAGGGTTCAAGTCCCTGTTCGGGCGTAAGCTTTTAATAAATGGTAATGTTATGTACCATGGACGGTACTCAGTCACTATTTGGCACTATTATGTGGTTCTGTTATGGTGATATTCAGAAGATGCATATTTTTCATAACTGTATCTCCTGCCTATAAGCCACAAATCAATAGTGGACAGATCGCTAACAACAGCCATGTCATGTTTGGTCTCTGGGTAGTGGTAAAATCCCGATAAAAGATATGGCGGCAATCTCAAACTTTTTCGATCATCAGGGGTGAAGATAACACATAAGTTGGGAATTTCATAAAATCCTGAAGGGCTGAGGGCATCCCACAACCGGTCTCCCATGAGGTCATCATGGGGGGTGCAATGTGGGGGTAACTTGTGTGCTGATAAAAGGTCTAAAGAAATTATGATCTGTGTGGAACTATAGCGAGTACAAAGAAGGGCAACAAAATTAATAAAGGGGATGGAGGAACTACAATACCCAGAGAGATTAGCAAAAAAGTATTATTTAGTCTAGAAAAGAGGTAACTGAGGGGCGATCTCATAACCATGTATAAGTATATAAGGGGACAATACAAATATCTCTCCGTGGATCTGTTTATACCAAGGAAGGTGACGGTCACAAGGGGGCATTCTCTGCGTCTGGAGGAGAGAAGGTTTTTCCACCAACATAGAAAAGGATTCTTTACTTGTAGGGCAGGGAGAATCTGGAATTCCTTGTCTGAGGAGGTGGGGATGGCGAACTCAGTCAAGGGGTTCAAGAGAGGCCCGGATGTCTTCCTGGAGCGTAACAATATTGTATCTTGCAGTTATTAGGTTCTTTAGAAGGATTTCTTCTGACGGAATATAGGCTGAACTGGACGGACAAATGTCTTTTTTCGGCCTTGCTAACTACAGCTCTGGCAAAAATTAAGAGACCACTGCAAAATTTTAATTTTGTCTTAATTTTCTCTTTATAGGTATATTTTTGAGTAAAATGTAAATTGCTCTTATATTCTATAAACTACTGACAAAATGTCTTCGAATTTCCAAGCACTAAATTTTGTACTTATTTTCAGAAAATGAAAAATGGTCAAAATAGCAAAAAAAAATGCAGTGCTTGCAGACCTCAAATAATGCTACGAAAACAAGTTCATAATTATTTAGAAACAACAGTACTAATGTTTTATCTCAGGAAGAGTTCAGAAATCAATATTTTGTGGAATAACCATGATTTTTAAGCACAGCTTTCATGTGTCTTGGCATGCTTTCGACCAGTCTTTCACACTGCTTTTGGGTGACATTATGCCACTCCTGGTACAAAAATTTAAGCAGTTCTTCTTTGTTTGATGGCTTGTGACTATCCATCTTCCTCACTTTCAAGAGGTTTTCAATGGGGTTCAGGTTTGGAGATTGGGCTGGCCATGACAGCGATTTGAGCTAGTGTTCCTTCATCCACACGCTGGTTTACCTAGCCGTGTGGCATGGTGCATTGTTCTGCTGGAAAAGCCAGTCCTCAGAGTTGGGGAACGTTGCCTGAGCAGAAGGAATCAACTGTTTTTCCAGGATAACCTTGTATGCGGCTTGATTCACATGTCCTTCGCAAAGATTAACCTGCCCAATTCAAGCCTGGAAACTATGATTTTTGTGGAACTAGAGCAAGTCCAAAAAGGGGCAACAAAATTTAGTAACGGGATGAAAGAATTACGGTACCCAGCGAGATTATCAATGTAGAGAGCCCGGATAGCTCAGTCGGTAGAGCATCAGACTTTTAATCTGATATTTAAAAGTTATGGTGATATTCAGAAGATGCATATTTTTCATAACTGTATCTCCTGCCTATAAGCCACAAATCAATAGTGGACAGATCGCTAACAACAGCCATGTCATGTTTGGTCTCTGGGTAGTGGTAAAATCCCGATAAAAGATATGGCGGCAATCTCAAACTTTTGCGATCATCAGGGGTGAAGATAACACATAAGTTGGGAATTTCATAAAATCCTGAAGGGCTGAGGGCATCCCACAACCGGTCTCCCATGAGGTCATCATGGGGGGTGCAATGTGGGGGTAACTTGTGTGCTGATAAAAGGTCTAAAGAAATTATGATCTGTGTGGAACTATAGCGAGTACAAAGAAGGGCAACAAAATTAATAAAGGGGATGGAGGAACTACAATACCCAGAGAGATTAGCAAAAAAGTATTATTTAGTCTAGAAAAGAGGTAACTGAGGGGCGATCTCATAACGATGTATAAGTATATAAGGGGACAATACAAATATCTCTCCGAGGATCTGTTTATACCAAGGAAGGTGACGGTCACAAGGGGGCATTCTCTGCGTCTGGAGGAGAGAAGGTTTTTCCACCAACATAGAAAAGGATTCTTTACTTGTAGGGCAGGGAGAATCTGGAATTCCTTGTCTGAGGAGGTGGGGATGGCGAACTCAGTCAAGGGGTTCAAGAGAGGCCCGGATGTCTTCCTGGAGCGTAACAATATTGTATCTTGCAGTTATTAGGTTCTTTAGAAGGACGTAGATCTGGGGATTTCTTCTGACGGAATATAGGCTGAACTGGACGCACAAATGTCTTTTTTCGGCCTTGCTAACTACAGCTCTGGCAAAAATTAAGAGACCACTGCAAAATTTTCATTTTGTCTTAATTTTCTCTTTATAGGTATATTTTTGAGTAAAATGTAAATTGCTCTTATATTCTATAAACTACTGACATGTCTTCGAATTTCCAAGCACTAAATTTTGTACTTATTTTCAGAAAATGAAAAATGGGCAAAATAGCAAAAAAAATGCAGTGCTTGCAGACCTCAAATAATGCTACGAAAACAAGTTCATAATTATTTAGAAACAACAATACTAATGTTTTATCTCAGGAAGAGTTCAGAAATCAATATTTTGTGGAATAACCATGATTTTTAATCACAGCTTTCATGTGTCTTGGCATGCTTTCTACCAGTCTTTCACACTGCTTTTGGGTGACATTATGCCACTCCTGGTACAAAAATTTAAGCAGTTCTTCTTTGTTTGATGGCTTGTGACTATCCATCTTCCTCACTTTCAAGAGGTTTTCAATGGGGTTCAGGTTTGGAGATTGGGCTGGCCATGACAGCGATTTGAGCTAGTGTTCCTTCATCCACACGCTGGTTTACCTAGCCGTGTGGCATGGTGCATTGTTCTGCTGGAAAAGCCAGTCCTCAGAGTTGGGGAACGTTGCCTGAGCAGAAGGAATCAACTGTTTTTCCAGGATAACCTTGTATGCGGCTTGATTCACATGTCCTTCGCAAAGATTAACCTGCCCAATTCAAGCCTGGAAACTATGATTTTTGTGGAACTAGAGCAAGTCCAAAAAGGGGCAACAAAATTTAGTAACGGGATGAAAGAATTACGGTACCCAGCGAGATTATCAATGTAGAGAGCCCGGATAGCTCAGTCGGTAGAGCATCAGACTTTTAATCTGATATTTAAAAGTTATGGTGATATTCAGAAGATGCATATTTTTCATAACTGTATCTCCTGCCTATAAGCCACAAATCAATAGTGGACAGATCGCTAACAACAGCCATGTCATGTTTGGTCTCTGGGTAGTGGTAAAATCCCGATAAAAGATATGGCGGCAATCTCAAACTTTTGCGATCATCAGGGGTGAAGATAACACATAAGTTGGGAATTTCATAAAATCCTGAAGGGCTGAGGGCATCCCACAACCGGTCTCCCATGAGGTCATCATGGGGGGTGCAATGTGGGGGTAACTTGTGTGCTGATAAAAGGTCTAAAGAAATTATGATATGTGTGGAACTATAGCGAGTACAAAGAAGGGCAACAAAATTAATAAAGGGGATGGAGGAACTACAATACCCTTAGAGATTAGCAAAAAAGTATTATTTAGTCTAGAAAAGAGGTAACTGAGGGGCGATCTCATAACCATGTATAAGTATATAAGGGGACAATACAAATATCTCTCCGAGGATCTGTTTATACCAAGGAAGGTGACGGTCACAAGGGGGCATTCTCTGCGTCTGGAGGAGAGAAGGTTTTTCCACCAACATAGAAAAGGATTCTTTACTTGTAGGGCAGGGAGAATCTGGAATTCCTTGTCTGAGGAGGTGGGGATGGCGAACTCAGTCAAGGGGTTCAAGAGAGGCCCGGATGTCTTCCTGGAGCGTAACAATATTGTATCTTGCAGTTATCAGGTTCTTTAGAAGGACGTAGATCTGGTGATTTCTTCTGACGGAATATAGGCTGAACTGGACGCACAAATGTCTTTTTTCGGCCTTGCTAACTACAGCTCTGGGAAAAATTAAGAGACCACTGCAAAATTTTCATTTTGTCTTAATTTTCTCTTTATAGGTATATTTTTGAGTAAAATGTAAATTGCTCTTATATTCTATAAACTGCTGACATGTCTTCGAATTTCCAAGCACTAAATTTTGTACTTATTTTCAGAAAATGAAAAATGGTCAAAATAGCAAAAAAAATGCAGTGCTTGCAGACCTCAAATAATGCTACGAAAACAAGTTCATAATTATTTAGAAACAACAATACTAATGTTTTATCTCAGGAAGAGTTCAGAAATCAATATTTTGTGGAATAACCATGATTTTTAATCACAGCTTTCATGTGTCTTGGCATGCTTTCCACCAGTCTTTCACACTGCTTTTGGGTGACATTATGCCACTCCTGGTACAAAAATTTAAGCAGTTCTGCTTTGTTTGATGGCTTGTGACTATCCATCTTCCTCACATTCAAGAGGTTTTCAATGGGGTTCAGGTTTGGAGATTGGGCTGGCCATGGCAGCGATTTGAGCTAGTGTTCCTTCATCTACATGCTGGTTTACAAAGCCGTGTGGCATGGTGCATTGTTCTGCTGGAAAAGCCAGTCCTCAGAGTTGGGGAACGTTGCTTGAGCAGAAGGAATCAACTGTTTTTCCAGGATAACCTTGTATGCGGCTTGACTCACATGTCCTTCGCAAAGATTAACCTGCCCAATTCAAGCCTGGAAACTATGATTTTTGTGGAACTAGAGCAAGTCCAAAAAGGCGCAACAAAATTTAGTAACGGGATGAAAGAATTACGGTACCCAGCGAGATTATCAATGTAGAGAGCCCGGATATCTCAGTCGGTAGAGCATCAGACTTTTAATCTGAGGGTCCAGGGTTCAAGTCCCTGTTCGGGTGTAAGCTTTTAATAAATGGTAATGTTATGTACCATGGACGGTACTCAGTCACTATTTGGCACTATTATGTGGCTCTGTTATGGTGATATTCAGAAGATGCATATTTTTCATAACTGTATCTCCTGCCTATAAGCCACAAATCAATAGTGGACAGATCGCTAACAACAGCCATGTCATGTTTGGTCTCTGGGTAGTGGTAAAATCCCGATAAAAGATATGGCGGCAATCTCAAACTTTTGCGATCATCAGGGGTGAAGATAACACATAAGTTGGGAATTTCATAAAATCCTGAAGGGCTGAGGGCATCCCACAATCGGTCTCCCATGAGGTCATCATGGGGGGTGCAATGTGGGGGTAACTTGTGTGCTGATAAAAGGTCTAAAGAAATTATGATCTGTGTGGAACTATAGCGAGTACAAAGAAGGGCAACAAAATTAATAAAGGGGATGGAGGAACTACAATACCCAGAGAGATTAGCAAAAAAGTATTATTTAGTCTAGAAAAGAGGTAACTGAGGGGCGATCTCATAACGATGTATAAGTATATAAGGGGACAATACAAATATCTCTCCGAGGATCTGTTTATACCAAGGAAGGTGACGGTCACAAGGGGGCATTCTCTGCGTCTGGAGGAGAGAAGGTTTTTCCACCAACATAGAAAAGGATTCTTTACTTGTAGGGCAGGGAGAATCTGGAATTCCTTGTCTGAGGAGGTGGGGATGGCGAACTCAGTCAAGGGGTTCAAGAGAGGCCCGGATGTCTTCCTGGAGCGTAACAATATTGTATCTTGCAGTTATTAGGTTCTTTAGAAGGATTTCTTCTGACGGAATATAGGCTGAACTGGACGGACAAATGTCTTTTTTCGGCCTTGCTAACTACAGCTCTGGCAAAAATTAAGAGACCACTGCAAAATTTTCATTTTGTCTTAATTTTCTCTTTATAGGTATATTTTTGAGTAAAATGTAAATTGCTCTTATATTCTATAAACTACTGACAACATGTCTTCGAATTTCCAAGCACTAAATTTTGTACTTATTTTCAGAAAATGAAAAATGGTCAAAATAGCAAAAAAAAATGCAGTGCTTGCAGACCTCAAATAATGCTACGAAAACAAGTTCATAATTATTTAGAAACAACAGTACTAATGTTTTATCTCAGGAAGAGTTCAGAAATCAATATTTTGTGGAATAACCATGATTTTTAAGCACAGCTTTCATGTGTCTTGGCATGCTTTCCACCAGTCTTTCACACTGCTTTTGGGTGACATTATGCCACTCCTGGTACAAAAATTTAAGCAGTTCTTCTTTGTTTGATGGCTTGTGACTATCCATCTTCCTCACTTTCAAGAGGTTTTCAATGGGGTTCAGGTTTGGAGATTGGGCTGGCCATGACAGCGATTTGAGCTAGTGTTCCTTCATCCACACGCTGGTTTAACTAGCCGTGTGGCATGGTGCATTATTCTGCTGGAAAAGCCAGTCCTCAGAGTTGGGGAACGTTGCCTGAGCAGAAGGAATCAACTGTTTTTCCAGGATAACCTTGTATGCGGCTTGATTCACATGTCCTTCGCAAAGATTCGCAAAAACCAGGGGAAGAGTCTTGAGGAGATCATTTGCATATTCCCAGTGCCTTCTGGGATAAGTGAAGAGTCTCCGCGAGCTCTACGATCACTGGGTTTTGGCCGTTGCAGCTGAAAAGAGGAAATCGGAAAACCAGGGGAAGAGTCTTGAGGAGATCATTTGCATATTCCCAGTGCCTTCTGGGATAAGTGAAGAGTCTCCGCGAGCTCTACGATCACTGGGTTTTGGCCGTTGCAGCTGAAAAGAGGAAATCGGAAAACCAGGGGAAGAGTCTTGAGGAGATCATTTGCATATTCCCAGTGCCTTCTGGGATAAGTGAAGAGTCTCCGCGAGCTCTACGATCACTGGGTTTTGGCCGTTGCAGCTGAAAAGAGGAAATCGGAAAACCAGGGGAAGAGTCTTGAGGAGATCATTTGCATATTCCCAGTGCCTTCTGGGATAAGTGAAGAGTCTCCGCGAGCTCTACGATCACTGGGTTTTGGCCGTTGCAGCTGAAAAGAGGAAATCGGAAAAACATTTTGGCTCATCTTTCATCGTTTTTAAGAAAACTCAAGATGGAAGAGGCCAGGAGCCATTTGGTGAGCTGCATTTCTTGCTACATGTTCACAGACTTACCAGTGGAAAAGCCAAATTTCACATGCCACAAATGCAAGCTTGTGTCCCTGTTGGAGGAAAAGTTGCAAAATCTCGAAGAGAGGTTGGCTAAGTTGAAGATCATTAAGGAAGGTGAAGAGTTCTTGGACAGAGCAGAATTATCTCTTCATGTTACAGAAAGAGAAGAAATTCGAAGTGCACCTGAAGAAACAGAGGAATGGAGACATGTGACCCAGAGAAGCAGGAGGATCAGGAGGCAGTCAGCACCCATACTGCTCAGAAACCAGTACCAGGCTCTCACGCAGGAAAATGATGAAGAAATACATCAGGATAAGACTTTGCCAACAAACAGCAACCTTGTACGCCTTCAGAGTCCTCCTGGATGGAGAAAGAAAAATGTTGTGAAGAAGAAACGGAGAGTGGTGGTCATGGGGGATTCCCTGTTGAGAGGAACAGAGGCCGCTATCTGCAGACCGGATATAACTTCAAGAGAAATGTGCTGTCTTCCAGGTGCAAAAATTAAAGATGTGTCTGACAGGATATCAGGACTCTTCAGACCTACAGATGACTACCCATTCCTGCTACTACATGTGGGGACAAATGACACCGCAAGAAACGACCTGGAAACCATCTGCAGAGACTTTGAAGACTTAGGCAAGAAAGTGAAAGAACTGGGAGCGCAGGTGGTCTTCTCTTCCATCCTCCCAGTGGATGGCCATGGAACAAGGAGGTGGAATAAGATTCTGCAGGTGAACAACTGGCTACGTCGATGGTGCCGTCAGCAACGATTTGGATTTCTGGATCACGGAGTGAACTACTTATACGATGGACTACTTGCTAGAGATGGGGTGCACCTTACGAAGACTGGAAAGCATGTATTTGGAAGTCGCCTTGCTACACTTGTAAGGAGAGCTTTAAACTAGAACAACATGGGAAGGGAAGCAAAAGACCAGAAAAAGCCATACACCTGACAAATGCTATTGAGAACTCTGCTAATAGAAGTGGAAAGGAAGAACAAAGACGAAAGAATCTAATTAATAAAAATATTGGAGAAAGAGAAACCAATCACAAACTAAAATGTTTCTATACTAATGCACAAAGCATGGGCAACAAACAAGGAGAATTGGAACTACTAACACAGGAAAAGAAATATGATGTCATTGGAATCACTGAAACTTGGTGGGACGATACACATGATTGGAATACAAGACTAGAAGGATACAACTTATTTGCAAGAAACAGACTTGATAAACGAGGAGGAGGTGTTGCATTGTATGTTAGAAACGCGTATATCTGCACAGAGATTGAAGCTTCAGAGACTGGGAGTTCTGTGGAAACTGTTTGGGTAAGAATACAAGGACAGAACAATGGAAAGGACACCATTGTAGGCATTTACTACAGGCCGCCTGTGCAAGCTGAAGATATGGATGAACTCTTTATGCATCAAATGGCCAAGTTCTCCAAAAAATATGACATAGTTGTCATGGGAGATTTCAACTATCCAGACATTTGTTGGGAATCTCTCTCAGGCAAAACTAACAGGTCAAGGAAATTCTTATCCTCTCTTGCTGACAACTTTATCTTCCAAAAGGTAGGGGAGAAAACAAGGGGAACTGCTACCTTGGATCTAATCCTTATAAACAGGGAGGAAATGGTTGAGGAGGTAAAAGTGGCTGGAACCCTAGGAGGTAGCGACCATGCTATTTTAGAATTTTGGATAACTAGAGGCGGAAGACCTGTGAAGACTCAGACGTCAAGGTTAGATTTCAGAAAGGCAGATTTTAAGGGATTCAGAAAGATAATTGGAGGGATCCAATGGCTGGATATCCTTAAAGACAAAAATGTCCAGGAAGGATGGGAAATCTTGAAAAATGAAATTCTCAAAGCACAGTTGTTAACAATTCCGAAAAGAGGCAAGAATAGGAAGCATTTAAGGAAACCAGGATGGGTGAACACAGAACTTAAGCACATGCTAAAAAGGAAGAAAAAAATGTTTATAAAATGGAAAGAGGGAGGCATATCTAAAGAAGAATATAATGCTGTCTGCAGAATCTGCAGGGCACAAATCAGATTATCTAAAGCTGAAAATGAATTGAGGCTTGCAAGAGATGTCAAAAGCAATAATAAAGGATTTTGGGGATATGTCAAAAGTAAAAGAAAAGTCAAAGATGCTATAGGATTTTTACAGGATGAAAATGATGAAATGGTAAGACAGGATGTTGAGAAGGCTGAACTTTTAAATTCCTATTTTGCATCTGTTTTCTCTCAGAAAGGAAATGTAACACCAACTGTTATTCACTGTCCTATTAAGGGAATAGAAGAATCCAGGATATCTATAAGCAGAAAGATAGTGAGGAAACACTTAGCTAACCTAAATGAATTCAAGTCTCCAGGTCCAGATGAATTACACCCCAGAGTACTGAAGGAGATAGCAGAAGAAATTTCTGAACCACTCTCCATAATCTTTGAAAATTCTTGGAGAACAGGAGAAGTGCCAGAAGACTGGAGAAGAGCAAATGTTGTTCCTATCTTCAAAAAGGGGAAGAAGGTGGACCCAGGCAACTATAGGCCGGTGAGTCTGACTTCTATACCAGGAAAGATCTTTGAACAAATTATTAAACAACATGTAAGTCAATACCTGGATAAGAATGAAGTGATCAAACAGAGTCAGCATGGGTTTGTAACTAATAAGTCATGTCAGACTAACTTAATTTCCTTCTATGACGGTATCACTGATTGGGTGGATCAAGGAAATGCTGTAGATATAGTATATCTTGACTTCAGCAAAGCATTTGACAAAGTCTCTCATACAATCCTTATTGAAAAAATGACTAAGTATGGAATGGACAAGGCAACTGTTAGGTGGATTCATAGCTGGCTTAGTGATCGGACCCAAAGAGTGGTCGTAAATGGCTGCACATCCAGTTGGAAGAATGTCTCAAGTGGGGTACCACAGGGCTCTGTCCTGGGCCCTGTATTGTTCAACATCTTTATCAACGATTTAGATGAAGGAATTGAGGGTAAACTGATTAAATTTGCTGATGACACAAAGCTAGGAGGGATAGCTAATACTAGAGAAGAGAGAGAGAGGATTCAAAAAGATTTAAATAAACTAGAGAAGTGGGCAGTAACTAACAGAATGGTTTTTAACAGGGAGAAATGCAAAGTACTACATCTGGGCAATAAAAATGAAAAAAGCATATATAGAATGGGAGGAATAGGGCTAAGTGACAGCACATGTGAAAAAGACTTGGGTATAATAATAGATCACAGACTGAATATGAGTCAACAGTGTGATGCAGCAGCAAAAAAGGCAAATGCAGTTCTAGGATGTATTAACAGAAGCATACAGTCTAGATCACGTGAAGTCATTATTTCCCTCTACTCCTCTTTGGTCAGACCTCATCTGGAATATTGTGTCCAATTTTGGGCACCACATTTTAAAAAAGACATCAACAAACTGGAGCAAGTTCAGAAAAGAGCGACCAGAATGGTGACCGGTCTGCAAACCCTGTCTTATGAGGAAAGGTTGCAGGATTTGGGAATGTTTAGTTTGCACAAGAGAAGACTGAGAGGAGACTTAATTGCTGTCTACAAATATCTAAAGGGCTGTCACATTGTAGAAGGATCAACTTTATTCTCATTTGCACAAGGAAAGACTAGAAGCAATGGGATGAAACTGAATGGGAGGAGACACAGATTAGATATTAGAAAAAACTTTTTGACAGTTAGAGTGATCAATGAGTGGAACAGGCTGCCACGAGAAGTGGTGAGTTCTCCTTCAATGGAAGTCTTCAAACAGAGGCTGGACAGACATCTGACTGGGATGATTTAGCGAATCCTGCTTTGAGCAGGGGGTTGGACCAGATGGCCCAGGAGGTCCCTTCCAACTCTAAGATTCTATGATTCTATGATTCTATGATTCTAAGATTAACCTGCCCAATTCAAGCCTGGAAACTATGATTTTTGTGGAACTAGAGCAAGTCCAAAAAGGGGCAACAAAATTTAGTAACGGGATGAAAGAATTACGGTACCCAGCGAGATTATCAATGTAGAGAGCCCGGATAGCTCAGTCGGTAGAGCATCAGACTTTTAATCTGATATTTAAAAGTTATGGTGATATTCAGAATATGCATATTTTTCATAACTGTATCTCCTGCCTATAAGCCACAAATCAATAGTGGACAGATCGCTAACAACAGCCATGTCATGTTTGGTCTCTGGGTAGTGGTAAAATCCCGATAAAAAATATGGCGGCAATCTCAAACTTTTGCGATCATCAGGGGTGAAGATAACACATAAGTTGGGAATTTCATAAAATCCTGAAGGGCTGAGGGCATCCCACAACCGGTCTCCCATGAGGTCATCATGGGGGGTGCAATGTGGGGGTAACTTGTGTGCTGATAAAAGGTCTAAAGAAATTATGATCTGTGTGGAACTATAGCGAGTACAAAGAAGGGCAACAAAATTAATAAAGGGGATGGAGGAACTACAATACCCAGAGAGATTAGCAAAAAAGTATTATTTAGTCTAGAAAAGAGGTAACTGAGGGGCGATCTCATAACCATGTATAAGTATATAAGGGGACAATACAAATATCTCTCCGAGGATCTGTTTATACCAAGGAAGGTGACGGTCACAAGGGGGCATTCTCTGCGTCTGGAGGAGAGAAGGTTTTTCCACCAACATAGAAAAGGATTCTTTACTTGTAGGGCAGGGAGAATCTGGAATTCCTTGTCTGAGGAGGTGGGGATGGCGAACTCAGTCAAGGGGTTCAAGAGAGGCCCAGATTTCTTCCTGGAGCGTAACAATATTGTATCTTGCAGTTATTAGGTTCTTTAGAAGGACGTAGATCTGGGGATTTCTTCTGACGGAATATAGGCTGAACTGGACGGACAAATGTCTTTTTTCGACCTTGCTAACTACAGCTCTGGCAAAAATTAAGAGACCACTGCAAAATTGTCAGTTTGTCTTAATTTTCTCTTTATAGATGAAAGAATTACGGTACCCAGCGAGATTATCAATGTAGATAGCCCGGATAGCTCAGTCGGTAGAGCATCAGACTTTTAATCTGAGGGTCCAGGGTTCAAGTCCCTGTTCGGGCGTAAGCTTTTAATAAATGGTAATGTTATGTACCATGGACGGTACTCAGTCAGTATTTGGCACTATTATGTGGTTCTGTTATGGTGATATTCAGAAGATGCATATTTTTCATAACTGTATCTCCTGCCTATAAGCCACAAATCAATAGTGGACAGATCGCTAACAACAGCCATGTCATGTTTGGTCTCTGGGTAGTGGTAAAATCCCGATAAAAGATATGGCGGCAATCTCAAACTTTTTCGATCATCAGGGATGAAGATAACACATAAGTTGGGAATTTCATAAAATCCTGAAGGGCTGAGGGCATCCCACAACCGGTCTCCCATGAGGTCATCATGGGGGGTGCAATGTGGGGGTAACTTGTGTGCTGATAAAAGGTCTAAAGAAATTATGATCTGTGTGGAACTATAGCGAGTACAAAGAAGGGCAACAAAATTAATAAAGGGGATGGAGGAACTACAATACCCAGAGAGATTAGCAAAAAAGTATTATTTAGTCTAGAAAAGAGGTAACTGAGGGGCGATCTCATAACCATGTATAAGTATATAAGGGGATAATACAAATATCTCTCCGAGGATCTGTTTATACCAAGGAAGGTGACGGTCACAAGGGGGCATTCTCTGCGTCTGGAGGAGAGAAGGTTTTTCCACCAACATAGAAAAGGATTCTTTACTTGTAGGGCAGGGAGAATCTGGAATTCCTTGTCTGAGGAGGTGGGGATGGCGAACTCAGTCAAGGGGTTCAAGAGAGGCCCGGATGTCTTCCTGGAGCGTAACAATATTGTATCTTGCAGTTATTAGGTTCTTTAGAAGGATTTCTTCTGACGGAATATAGGCTCAACTGGACGGACAAATGTCTTTTTTCGGCCTTGCTAACTACAGCTCTGGCAAAAATTAAGAGACCACTGCAAAATTTTCATTTTGTCTTAATTTTCTCTTTATAGGTATATTTTTGAGTAAAATGTAAATTGCTCTTATATTCTATAAACTACTGACAACATGTCTTCGAATTTCCAAGCACTAATTTTTGTACTTATTTTCAGAAAATGAAAAATGGTCAAAATAGCAAAAAAAATGCAGTGCTTGCAGACCTCAAATAATGCTACGAAAACAAGTTCATAATTATTTAGAAACAACAGTACTAATGTTTTATCTCAGGAAGAGTTCAGAAATCAATATTTTGTGGAATAACCATGATTTTTAAGCACAGCTTTCATGTGTCTTGGCATGCTTTCCACCAGTCTTTCACACTGCTTTTGGGTGATATTATGCCACTCCTGGTACAAAAATTTAAGCAGTTCTTCTTTGTTTGATGGCTTGTGACTATCCATCTTCCTCACTTTCAAGAGGTTTTCAATGGGGTTCAGGTTTGGAGATTGGGCTGGCCATGACAGCGATTTGAGCTAGTGTTCCTTCATCCACACGCTGGTTTACCTAGCCGTGTGGCATGGTGCATTGTTCTGCTGGAAAAGCCAGTCCTCAGAGTTGGGGAACGTTGCCTGAGCAGAAGGAATCAACTGTTTTTCCAGGATAACCTTGTATGCGGCTTGATTCACATGTCCTTCGCAAAGATTAACCTGCCCAATTCAAGCCTGGAAACTATGATTTTTGTGGAACTAGAGCAAGTCCAAAAAGGGGCAACAAAATTTAGTAACGGGATGAAAGAATTACGGTACCCAGCGAGATTATCAATGTAGAGAGCCCGGATAGCTCAGTCGGTAGAGCATCAGACTTTTAATCTGATATTTAAAAGTTATGGTGATATTCAGAAGATGCATATTTTTCATAACTGTATCTCCTGCCTATAAGCCACAAATCAATAGTGGACAGATCGCTAACAACAGCCATGTCATGTTTGGTCTCTGGGTAGTGGTAAAATCCCGATAAAAGATATGGCGGCAATCTCAAACTTTTGCGATCATCAGGGGTGAAGATAACACATAAGTTGGGAATTTCATAAAATCCTGAAGGGCTGAGGGCATCCCACAACCGGTCTCCCATGAGGTCATCATGGGGGGTGCAATGTGGGGGTAACTTGTGTGCTGATAAAAGGTCTAAAGAAATTATGATCTGTGTGGAACTATAGCGAGTACAAAGAAGGGCAACAAAATTAATAAAGGGGATGGAGGAACTACAATACCCAGAGAGATTAGCAAAAAAGTATTATTTAGTCTAGAAAAGAGGTAACTGAGGGGCGATCTCATAACGATGTAAAAGTATATAAGGGGACAATACAAATATCTCTCCGAGGATCTGTTTATACCAAGGAAGGTGACGGTCACAAGGGGGCATTCTCTGCGTCTGGAGGAGAGAAGGTTTTTCCACCAACATAGAAAAGGATTCTTTACTTGTAGGGCAGGGAGAATCTGGAATTCCTTGTCTGAGGAGGTGGGGATGGCGAACTCAGTCAAGGGGTTCAAGAGAGGCCCGGATGTCTTCCTGGAGCGTAACAATATTGTATCTTGCAGTTATTAGGTTCTTTAGAAGGACGTAGATCTGGGGATTTCTTCTGACGGAATATAGGCTGAACTGTACGCACAAATGTCTTTTTTCGGCCTTGCTAACTACAGCTCTGGCAAAAATTAAGAGACCACTGCAAAATTTTCATTTTGTCTTAATTTTCTCTTTATAGGTATATTTTTGAGTAAAATGTAAATTGCTCTTATATTCTATAAACTACTGACATGTCTTCGAATTTCCAAGCACTAAATTTTGTACTTATTTTCAGAAAATGAAAAATGGTCAAAATAGCAAAAAAAATGCAGTGCTTGCAGACCTCAAATAATGCTACGAAAACAAGTTCATAATTATTTAGAAACAACAATACTAATGTTTTATCTCAGGAAGAGTTCAGAAATCAATATTTTGTGGAATAACCATGATTTTTAATCACAGCTTTCATGTGTCTTGGCATGCTTTCCACCAGTCTTTCACACTGCTTTTGGGTGACATTATGCCACTCCTGGTACAAAAATTTAAGCAGTTCTGCTTTGTTTGATGGCTTGTGACTATCCATCTTCCTCACATTCAAGAGGTTTTCAATGGGGTTCAGGTTTGGAGATTGGGCTGTCCATGGCAGCGATTTGAGCTAGTGTTCCTTCATCCACATGCTGGTTTACCTAGCCGTGTGGCATGGTGCATTGTTCTGCTGGAAAAGCCAGTCCTCAGAGTTGGGTAACGTTGCTTGAGCAGAAGGAATCAACTGTTTTTCCAGGATAACCTTTTATGCGGCTTGATTCACATGTCCTTCGCAAAGATTAACCTGCCCAATTCAAGCCTGGAAACTATGATTTTTGTGGAACTAGAGCAAGTCCAAAAAGGGGCAACAAAATTTAGTAACGGGATGAAAGAATTATGGTACCCAGCGAGATTATCAATGTAGAGAGCCCAGATAGCTCAGTCGGTAGAGCATCAGACTTTTAATCTAAGGGTCCAGGGTTCAAGTCCCTGTTCGGGCGTAAGCTTTTAATAAATGGTAATGTTATGTACCATGGACGGTACTCAGTCAGTATTTGGCACTATTATGTGGTTCTGTTATGGTGATATTCAGAAGATGCATATTTTTCATAACTGTATCTCCTGCCTATAAGCCACAAATCAATAGTGGACAGATCGCTAACAACAGCCATGTCATGTTTGGTCTCTGGGTAGTGGTAAAATCCCGATAAAAGATATGGCGGCAATCTCAAACTTTTGCGATCATCAGGGGTGAAGATAACACATAAGTTGGGAATTTCATAAAATCCTGAAGGGCTGAGGGCATCCCACAACCGGTCTCCCATGAGGTCATCATGGGGGGTGCAATGTGGGGGTAACTTGTGTGCTGATAAAAGGTCTAAAGAAATTATGATCTGTGTGGAACTATAGCGAGTACAAAGAAGGGCAACAAAATTAATAAAGGGGATGGAGGAACTACAATACCCAGAGAGATTAGCAAAAAAGTATTATTTAGTCTAGAAAAGAGGTAACTGAGGGGCGATCTCATAACGATGTATAAGTATATAAGGGGACAATACAAATATCTCTCCGAGGATCTGTTTATACCAAGGAAGGTGACGGTCACAAGGGGGCATTCTCTGCGTCTGGAGGAGAGAAGGTTTTTCCACCAACATAGAAAAGGATTCTTTACTTGTAGGGCAGGGAGAATCTGGAATTCCTTGTCTGAGGAGGTGGGGATGGCGAACTCAGTCAAGGGGTTCAAGAGAGGCCCGGATGTCTTCCTGGAGCGTAACAATATTGTATCTTGCAGTTATTAGGTTCTTTAGAAGGATTTCTTCTGACGGAATATAGGCTGAACTGGACGGACAAATGTCTTTTTTCGGCCTTGCTAACTACAGCTCTGGCAAAAATTAAGAGACCACTGCAAAATTTTCATTTTGTCTTAATTTTCTCTTTATAGGTATATTTTTGAGTAAAATGTAAATTGCTCTTATATTCTATAAACTACTGACAACATGTCTTCGAATTTCCAAGCACTAAATTTTGTACTTATTTTCAGAAAATGAAAAATGGTCAAAATAGCAAAAAAAAATGCAGTGCTTGCAGACCTCAAATAATGCTACGAAAACAAGTTCATAATTATTTAGAAACAACAGTACTAATGTTTTATCTCAGGAAGAGTTCAGAAATCAATATTTTGTGGAATAACCATGATTTTTAAGCACAGCTTTCATGTGTCTTGGCATGCTTTCCACCAGTCTTTCACACTGCTTTTGGGTGACATTATGCCACTCCTGGTACAAAGATTTAAGCAGTTCTTCTTTGTTTGATGGCTTGTGACTATCCATCTTCCTCACTTTCAAGAGGTTTTCAATGGGGTTCAGGTTTGGAGATTGGGCTGGCCATGACAGCGATTTGAGCTAGTGTTCCTTCATCCACACGCTGGTTTACCTAGCCGTGTGGCATGGTGCATTGTTCTGCTGGAAAAGCCAGTCCTCAGAGTTGGGGAACGTTGCCTGAGCAGAAGGAATCAACTGTTTTTCCAGGATAACCTTGTATGCGGCTTGATTCACATGTCCTTCGCAAAGATTAACCTGCCCAATTCAAGCCTGGAAACTATGATTTTTGTGGAACTAGAGCAAGTCCAAAAAGGGGCAACAAAATTTAGTAACGGGATGAAAGAATTACGGTACCCAGCGAGATGATCAATGTAGAGAGCCCGGATAGCTCAGTCGGTAGAGCATCAGACTTTTAATCTGATATTTAAAAGTTATGGTGATATTCAGAAGATGCATATTTTTTCATAACTGTATCTCCTGCCTATAAGCCACAAATCAATAGTGGACAGATCGCTAACAACAGCCATGTCATGTTTGGTCTCTGGGTAGTGGTAAAATCCCGATAAAAAATATGGCGGCAATCTCAAACTTTTGCGATCATCAGGGGTGAAGATAACACATAAGTTGGGAATTTCATAAAATCCTGAAGGGCTGAGGGCATCCCACAACCGGTCTCCCATGAGGTCATCATGGGGGGTGCAATGTGGGGGTAACTTGTGTGCTGATAAAAGGTCTAAAGAAATTATGATCTGTGTGGAACTATAGCGAGTACAAAGAAGGGCAACAAAATTAATAAAGGGGATGGAGGAACTACAATACCCAGAGAGATTAGCAAAAAAGTATTATTTAGTCTAGAAAAGAGGTAACTGAGGGGTGATCTCATAACCATGTATAAGTATATAAGGGGACAATACAAATATCTCTCCGAGGATCTGTTTATACCAAGGAAGGTGACGGTCACAAGGGGGCATTCTCTGCGTCTGGAGGAGAGAAGGTTTTTCCACCAACATAGAAAAGGATTCTTTACTTGTAGGGCAGGGAGAATCTGGAATTCCTTGTCTGAGGAGGTCGGGATGGCGAACTCAGTCAAGGGGTTCAAGAGAGGCCCGGATGTCTTCCTGGAGCGTAACAATATTGTATCTTGCAGTTATTAGGTTCTTTAGAAGGACGTAGATCTGGGGATTTCTTCTGATGGAATATAGGCTGAACTGGACGGACAAATGTCTTTTTTCGGCCTTGCTAACTACAGCTCTGGCAAAAATTAAGAGACCACTGCAAAATTTTCATTTTGTCTTAATTTTCTCTTTATAAGTATATTTTTGAGTAAAATGTAAATTGCTCTTATATTCTATAAACTACTGGCAACATGTCTTCGAATTTCCAAGCACTAAATTTTGTACTTATTTTCAGAAAATGAAAAATGGTCAAAATAGCAAAAAAAATGCAGTGCTTGCAGACCTCAAATAATGCTACGAAAACAAGTTCATAATTATTTAGAAACAACAATACTAATGTTTTATCTCAGGAAGAGTTCAGAAATAAATATTTTGTGGAATAACCATGATTTTTAATCACAGCTTTCATGTGTCTTGGCATGCTTTCCACCAGTCTTTCACACTGCTTTTGGGTGACATTATGCCACTCCTGGTACAAAAATTTAAGCAGTTCTGCTTTGTTTGATGGCTTGTGACTATCCATCTTCCTCACATTCAAGAGGTTTTCAATGGGGTTCAGGTTTGGAGATTGGGCTGGCCATGACAGCGATTTGAGCTAGTGTTCCTTCATCCACACGCTGGTTTACCTAGCCGTGTGGCATGGTGCATTGTTCTGCTGGAAAAGCCAGTCCTCAGAGTTGGGGAACGTTGCCTGAGCAGAAGGAATCAACTGTTTTTCCAGGATAACCTTGTATGCGGCTTGATTCACATGTCCTTCGCAAAGATTAACCTGCCCAATTCAAGCCTGGAAACTATGATTTTTGTGGAACTAGAGCAAGTCCAAAAAGGGGCAACAAAATTTAGTAACGGGATGAAAGAATTACGGTACCCAGCGAGATTATCAATGTAGAGAGCCCGGATATCTCAGTTGGTAGAGCATCAGACTTTTAATCTGAGGGTCCAGGGTTCAAGACCCTGTTCGGGCGTAAGCTTTTAATAAATGGTAATGTTATGTACCATGGACGGTACTCAGTCACTATTTGGCACTATTATGTGGTTCTGTTATGGTGATATTCAGAAGATGCATATTTTTCATAACTGTATCTCCTGCCTATAAGCCACAAATCAATAGTGGACAGATCGCTAACAACAGCCATGTCATGTTTGGTCTCTGGGTAGTGGTAAAATCCCGATAAAAGATATGGCGGCAATCTCAAACTTTTGCGATCATCAGGGGTGAAGATAACACATAAGTTGGGAATTTCATAAAATCCTGAAGGGCTGAGGGCATCCCACAATCGGTCTCCCATGAGGTCATCATGGGGGGTGCAATGTGGGGGTAACTTGTGTGCTGATAAAAGGTCTAAAGAAATTATGATCTGTGTGGAACTATAGCGAGTACAAAGAAGGGCAACAAAATTAATAAAGGGGATGGAGGAACTACAATACCCAGAGAGATTAGCAAAAAAGTATTATTTAGTCTAGAAAAGAGGCAACTGAGGGGCGATCTCATAACCATGTATAAGTATATAAGGGGACAATACAAATATCTCTCCGAGGATCTGTTTATACCAAGGACGGTGACGGTCACAAGGGGGCATCCTTCTTTAGAAGGATTTCTTCTGACGGAATATAGGCTGAACTGGACGGACAAATGTCTTTTTTCGGCCTTGCTAACTACAGCTCTGGCAAAAATTAAGAGACCACTGCAAAATTTTCATTTTGTCTTAATTTTCTCTTTATAGGTATATTTTTGAGTAAAATGTAAATTGCTCTTATATTCTATAAACTACTGACAACATGTCTTCGAATTTCTAAGCACTAAATTTTGTACTTATTTTCAGAAAATGAAAAATGGTCAAAATAGCAAAAAAAAATGCAGTGCTTGCAGACCTCAAATAATGCTACGAAAACAAGTTCATAATTATTTAGAAACAACAGTACTAATGTTTTATCTCAGGAAGAGTTCAGAAATCAATATTTTGTGGAATAACCATGATTTTTAATCACAGCTTTCATGTGTCTTGGCATGCTTTCCACCAGTCTTTCACACTGCTTTTGGGTGACATTATGCCACTCCCGGTACAAAAATTTAAGCAGTTCTTCTTTGTTTGATGGCTTGTGACTATCCATCTTCCTCACTTTCAAGAGGTTTTCAATGGGGTTCAGGTTTGGAGATTGGGCTGGCCATGACAGCGATTTGAGCTAGTGTTCCTTCATCCACACGCTGGTTTACCTAGCCGTGTGGCATGGTGCATTGTTCTGCTGGAAAAGCCAGTCCTCAGAGTTGGGGAACGTTGCCTGAGCAGAAGGAATCAACTGTTTTTCCAGGATAACCTTGTATGCGGCTTGATTCACATGTCCTTCGCAAAGATTAACCTGCCCAATTCAAGCCTGGAAACTATGATTTTTGTGGAACTAGAGCAAGTCCAAAAAGTGGCAACAAAATTTAGTAACGGGATGAAAGAATTACGGTACCCAGCGAGATTATCAATGTAGAGAGCCCGGATAGCTCAGTCGGTAGAGCATCAGACTTTTAATCTGATATTTAAAAGTTATGGTGATATTCAGAAGATGCATATTTTTCATAACTGTATCTCCTGCCTATAAGCCACAAATCAATAGTGGACAGATCGCTAACAACAGCCATGTCATGTTTGGTCTCTGGGTAGTGGTAAAATCCCGATAAAAAATATGGCGCCAATCTCAAACTTTTGCGATCATCAGGGGTGAAGATAACACATAAGTTGGGAATTTCATAAAATCCTGAAGGGCTGAGGGCATCCCACAACCGGTCTCCCATGAGGTCATCATGGGGGGTGCAATGTGGGGGTAACTTGTGTGCTGATAAAAGGTCTAAAGAAATTATGATCTGTGTGGAACTATAGCGAGTACAAAGAAGGGCAACAAAATTAATAAAGGGGATGGAGGAACTACAATACCCAGAGAGATTAGCAAAAAAGTATTATTTAGTCTAGAAAAGAGGTAACTGAGGGGCGATCTCATAACCATGTATAAGTATATAAGGGGACAATACAAATATCTCTCCGAGGATCTGTTTATACCAAGGAAGGTGACGGTCACAAGGGGGCATTCTCTGCGTCTGGAGGAGAGAAGGTTTTTCCACCAACATAGAAAAGGATTCTTTACTTGTAGGGCAGGGAGAATCTGGAATTCCTTGTCTGAGGAGGTGGGGATGGCGAACTCAGTCAAGGGGTTCAAGAGAGGCCCGGATGTCTTCCTGGAGCGTAACAATATTGTATCTTGCAGTTATTAGGTTCTTTAGAAGGACGTAGATCTGGGCATTTCTTCTGACGGAATATAGGCTGAACTGGACGCACAAATGTCTTTTTTCGGCCTTGCTAACTACAGCTCTGGCAAAAATTAAGAGACCACTGCAAAATTTTCATTTTGTCTTAATTTTCTCTTTATAGGTATATTTTTGAGTAAAATGTAAATTGCTCTTATATTCTATAAACTACTGACATGTCTTCGAATTTCCAAGCACTAAATTTTGTACTTATTTTCAGAAAATGAAAAATGGTCAAAATAGCAAAAAAAATGCAGTGCTTGCAGACCTCAAATAATGCTACGAAAACAAGTTCATAATTATTTAGAAACAACAATACTAATGTTTTATCTCAGGAAGAGTTCAGAAATCAATATTTTGTGGAATAACCATGATTTTTAATCACAGCTTTCATGTGTCTTGGCATGCTTTCCACCAGTCTTTCACACTGCTTTTGGGTGACATTATGCCACTCCTGGTGCAAAAATTTAAGCAGTTCTGCTTTGTTTGATGGCTTGTGACTATCCATCTTCCTCACATTCAAGAGGTTTTCAATGGGGTTCAGGTTTGGAGATTGGGCTGGCCATGACAGCGATTTGAGCTAGTGTTCCTTCATCCACATGCTGGTTTACCTAGCCGTGTGGCATGGTGCATTGTTCTGCTGGAAAAGCCAGTCCTCAGAGTTGGGGAACGTTGCTTGAGCAGAAGGAATCAACTGTTTTTCCAGGATAACCTTGTATGCGGCTTGATTCACATGTCCTTCGCAAAGATTAACCTGCCCAATTCAAGCCTGGAAACTATGATTTTTGTGGAACTAGAGCAAGTCCAAAAAGGGGCAACAAAATTTAGTAACGGGATGAAAGAATTACGGTACCCAGCGAGAATATCAATGTAGAGAGCCCATATATCTCAGTCGGTAGAGCATCAGACTTTTAATCTGAGGGTCCAGGGTTCAAGTCCCTGTTCGGGCGTAAGCTTTTAATAAATGGTAATGTTATGTACCATGGACGGTACTCAGTCACTATTTGGCACTATTATGTGGTTCTGTTATGGTGATATTCAGAAGATGCATATTTTTCATAACTGTATCTCCTGCCTATAAGCCACAAATCAATAGTGGACAGATCGCTAACAACAGCCATGTCATGTTTGGTCTCTGGGTAGTGGTAAAATCCCGATAAAAGATATGGCGGCAATCTCAAACTTTTTCGATCATCAGGGGTGAAGATAACACATAAGTTGGGAATTTCATAAAATCCTGAAGGGCTGAGGGCATCCCACAACCGGTCTCCCATGAGGTCATCATGGGGGGTGCAATGTGGGGGTAACTTGTGTGCTGATAAAAGGTCTAAAGAAATTATGATCTGTGTGGAACTATAGCGAGTACAAAGAAGGGCAACAAAATTAATAAAGGGGATGGAGGAACTACAATACCCAGAGAGATTAGCAAAAAAGTATTATTTAGTCTAGAAAAGAGGTAACTGAGGGGCGATCTCATAACCATGTATAAGTATATAAGGGGACAATACAAATATCTCTCCGAGGATCTGTTTATACCAAGGAAGGTGACGGTCACAAGGGGGCATTCTCTGCGTCTGGAGGAGAGAAGGTTTTTCCACCAACATAGAAAAGGATTCTTTACTTGTAGGGCAGGGAGAATCTGGAATTCCTTGTCTGAGGAGGTGGGGATGGCGAACTCAGTCAAGGTGTTCAAGAGAGGCCCGGATGTCTTCCTGGAGCGTAACAATATTGTATCTTGCAGTTATTAGGTTCTTTAGAAGGATTTCTTCTGACGGAATATAGGCTGAACTGGACGGACAAATGTCTTTTTTCGGCCTTGCTAACTACAGCTCTGGCAAAAATTAAGAGACCACTGCAAAATTTTCATTTTGTCTTAATTTTCTCTTTATAGGTATATTTTTGAGTAAAATGTAAATTGCTCTTATATTCTATAAACTACTGACAACATGTCTTCGAATTTCCAAGCACTAAATTTTGTACTTATTTTCAGAAAATGAAAAATGGTCAAAATAGCAAAAAAAAATGCAGTGCTTGCAGACCTCAAATAATGCTACGAAAACAAGTTCATAATTATTTAGAAACAACAGTACTAATGTTTTATCTCAGGAAGAGTTCAGAAATCAATATTTTGTGGAATAACCATGATTTTTAAGCACAGCTTTCATGTGTCTTGGCATGCTTTCCACCAGTCTTTCACACTGCTTTTGGGTGACATTATGCCACTCCTGGTACAAAAATTTAAGCAGTTCTTCTTTGTTTGATGGCTTGTGACTATCCATCTTCCTCACTTTCAAGAGGTTTTCAATGGGGTTCAGGTTTGGAGATTGGGCTGGCCATGACAGCGATTTGAGCTAGTGTTCCTTCATCCACACGCTGGTTTACCTAGCCGTGTGGCATGGTGCATTGTTCTGCTGGAAAAGCCAGTCCTCAGAGTTGGGGAACGTTGCCTGAGCAGAAGGAATCAACTGTTTTTCCAGGATAACCTTGTATGCGGCTTGATTCACATGTCCTTCGCAAAGATTAACCTGCCCAATTCAAGCCTGGAAACTATGATTTTTGTGGAACTAGAGCAAGTCCAAAAAGGGGCAACAAAATTTAGTAACGGGATGAAAGAATTACGGTACCCAGCGAGATTATCAATGTAGAGAGCCCGGATATCTCAGTTGGTAGAGCATCAGACTTTTAATCTGATATTTAAAAGTTATGGTGATATTCAGAAGATGCATATTTTTCATAACTGTATCTCCTGCCTATAAGCCACAAATCAATAGTGGACAGATCGCTAACAACAGCCATGTCATGTTTGGTCTCTGGGTAGTGGTAAAATCCCGATAAAAGATATGGCGGCAATCTCAAACTTTTGCGATCATCAGGGGTGAAGATAACACATAAGTTGGGAATTTCATAAAATCCTGAAGGGCTGAGGGCATCCCACAACCGGTCTCCCATGAGGTCATCATGGGGGGTGCAATGTGGGGGTAACTTGTGTGCTGATAAAAGGTCTAAAGAAATTATGATCTGTGTGGAACTATAGCGAGTACAAAGAAGGGCAACAAAATTAATAAAGGGGATGGAGGAACTACAATACCCAGAGAGATTAGCAAAAAAGTATTATTTAGTCTAGAAAAGAGGCAACTGAGGGGCGATCTCATAACCATGAATAAGTATATAAGGGGACAATACAAATATCTTTTCCGAGGATCTGTTTATACCAAGGAAGGTGACGGTCACAAGGGGGCATTCTCTGCGTCTGGAGGAGAGAAGGTTTTTCCACCAACATAGAAAAGGATTCTTTACTGGTAGGGCAGGGAGAATCTGGAATTCCTTGTCTGAGGAGGTGGGGATGGCAAACTCAGTCAAGGGGTTCAAGAGAGGCCCGGATGTCTTCCTGGAGCGTAACAATATTGTATCTTGCAGTTATTAGGTTCTTTAGAAGGACGTAGATCTGGGGATTTCTTCTGACGGAATATAGGCTGAACTGGACGGACAAATGTCTTTTTTCGCCCTTGCTAACTACAGCTCTGGCAAAAATTAAGAGACCACTGCAAAATTTTCATTTTGTCTTAATTTTCTCTTTATAGGTATTTTTTTGAGTAAAATGTAAATTGCTCTTATATTCTATAAACTACTGACAACATGTCTTCGAATTTCCAAGCACTAAATTTTGTACTTATTTTCAGAAAATGAAAAATGGTCAAAATAGCAAAAAAAATGCAGTGCTTGCAGACCTCAAATAATGCTACGAAAACAAGTTCATAATTATTTAGAAACAACAGTACTAATGTTTTATCTCAGGAAGAGTTCAGAAATCAATATTTTGTGGAATAACCATGATTTTTAATCACAGCTTTCATGTGTCTTGTCATGCTTTCGACCAGTCTTTCACACTGCTTTTGGGTGACATTATGCCACTCCTGGTACAAAAACTTAAGCAGTTCTGCTTTGTTTGATGGCTTGTGACTATCCATCTTCCTCACATTCAAGAGGTTTTCAATGGGGTTCAGGTTTGGAGATTGGGCTGGCCATGACAGCGATTTGAGCTAGTGTTCCTTCATCCACACGCTGGTTTACCTAGCCGTGTGGCATGGTGCATTGTTCTGCTGGAAAAGCCAGTCCTCAGAGTTGGGGAACGTTGCCTGAGCAGAAGGAATCAACTGTTTTTCCAGGATAACCTTGTATGCGGCTTGATTCACATGTCCTTCGCAAAGATTAACCTGCCCAATTCAAGCCTGGAAACTATGATTTTTGTGGAACTAGAGCAAGTCCAAAAAGGGGCAACAAAATTTAGTAACGGGATGAAAGAATTACGGTACCCAGCGAGATTATCAATGTAGAGAGCCCGGATATCTCAGTCGGTAGAGCATCAGACTTTTAATCTGAGGGTCCAGGGTTCAAGTCCCTGTTCGGGCGTAAGCTTTTAATAAATGGTAATGTTATGTACCATGGACGGTACTCAGTCACTATTTGGCACTATTATGTGGTTCTGTTATGGTGATATTCAGAAGATGCATATTTTTCATAACTGTATCTCCTGCCTATAAGCCACAAATCAATAGTGGACAGATCGCTAACAACAGCCATGTCATGTTTGGTCTCTGGGTAGTGGTAAAATCCCGATAAAAGATATGGCGGCAATCTCAAACTTTTGCAATCATCAGGGGTGAAGATAACACATAAGTTGGGAATTTCATAAAATCCTGAAGGGCTGAGGGCATCCCACAACCGGTCTCCCATGAGGTCATCATGGGGGGTGCAATGTGGGGGTTACTTGTGTGCTGATAAAAGGTCTAAAGAAATTATGATCTGTGTGGAACTATAGCGAGTACAAAGAAGGGCAACAAAATTAATAAAGGGGATGGAGGAACTACAATACCCAGAGAGATTAGCAAAAAAGTATTATTTAGTCTAGAAAAGAGGTAACTGAGGGGCGATCTCATAACCATGTATAAGTATATAAGGGGACAATACAAATATCTCTCCGAGGATCTGTTTATACCAAGGAAGGTGACGGTCACAAGGGGGCATTCTCTGCATCTGGAGGAGAGAAGGTTTTTCCACCAACATAGAAAAGGATTCTTTACTTGTAGGGCAGGGAGAATCTGGAATTCCTTGTCTGAGGAGGTGGGGATGGCGAACTCAGTCAAGGGGTTCAAGAGAGGCCCGGATGTCTTCCTGGAGCGTAACAATATTGTATCTTGCAGTTATTAGCTTCTTTAGAAGGACGTAGATCTGGGCATTTCTTCTGACGGAATATAGGCTGAACTGGACGCACAAATGTCTTTTTTCGGCCTTGCTAACTACAGCTCTGGCAAAAATTAAGAGACCACTGCAAAATTTTCATTTTGTCTTAATTTTCTCTTTATAGGTATATTTTTGAGTAAAATGTAAATTGCTCTTATATACTATAAACTACTGACATGTCTTCGAATTTCCAAGCACTAAATTTTGTACTTATTTTCAGAAAATGAAAAATGGTCAAAATAGCAAAAAAAAATGCAGTGCTTGCAGACCTCAAATAATGCTACGAAAACAAGTTCATAATTATTTAGAAACAACAATACTAATGTTTTATCTCAGGAAGAGTTCAGAAATCAATATTTTGTGGAATAACCATGGTTTTTAATCACAGCTTTCATGTGTCTTGGCATGCTTTCCACCAGTCTTTCACACTGCTTTTGGGTGACATTATGCCACTCCTGGTACAAAAATTTAAGCAGTTCTGCTTTGTTTGATGGCTTGTGACTATCCATCTTCCTCACATTCAAGAGGTTTTCAATGGGGTTCAGGTTTGGAGATTGGGCTGGCCATGACAGCGATTTGAGCTAGTGTTCCTTCATCCACATGCTGGTTTACCTAGCCGTGTGGCATGGTGCATTGTTCTGCTGGAAAAGCCAGTCCTCAGAGTTGGGGAACGTTGCTTGAGCAGAAGGAATCAACTGTTTTTCCAGGATAACCTTGTATGCGGCTTGATTCACATGTCCTTCGCAAAGATTAACCTGCCCAATTCAAGCCTGGAAACTATGATTTTTGTGGAACTAGAGCAAGTCCAAAAAGGGGCAACAAAATTTAGTAACGGGATGAAAGAATTACGGTACCCAGCGAGATTATCAATGTAGAGAGCCCGGATATCTCAGTCGGTAGAGCATCAGACTTTTAATCTGAGGGTCCAGGGTGCAAGTCCCTGTTCGGGCGTAAGCTTTTAATAAATGGTAATGTTATGTACCATGGACGGTACTCAGTCACTATTTGGCACTATTATGTGGTTCTGTTATGGTGATATTCAGAAGATGCATATTTTTCATAACTGTATCTCCTGCCTATAAGCCACAAATCAATAGTGGACAGATCGCTAACAACAGCCATGTCATGTTTGGTCTCTGGGTAGTGGTAAAATCCCGATAAAAGATATGGCGGCAATCTCAAACTTTTTCGATCATCAGGGGTGAAGATAACACATAAGTTGGGAATTTCATAAAATCCTGAAGGGCTGAGGGCATCCCACAACCGGTCTCCCATGAGGTCATCATGGGGGGTGCAATGTGGGGGTAACTTGTGTGCTGATAAAAGGTCTAAAGAAATTATGATCTGTGTGGAACTATAGCGAGTACAAAGAAGGGCAACAAAATTAATAAAGGGGATGGAGGAACTACAATACCCAGAGAGATTAGCAAAAAAGTATTATTTAGTCTAGAAAAGAGGTAACTGAGGGGCGATCTCATAACCATGTATAAGTATATAAGGGGACAATACAAATATCTCTCCGAGGATCTGTTTATACCAAGGAAGGTGACGGTCACAAGGGGGCATTCTCTGCGTCTGGAGGAGAGAAGGTTTTTCCACCAACATAGAAAAGGATTCTTTACTTGTAGGGCAGGGAGAATCTGGAATTCCTTGTCTGAGGAGGTGGGGATGGCGAACTCAGTCAAGGGGTTCAAGAGAGGCCCGGATGTCTTCCTGGAGCGTAACAATATTGTATCTTGCAGTTATTAGGTTCTTTAGAAGGACGCAGATCTGGGGATTTCTTCTGACGGAATATAGGCTGAACTGGACGCACAAATGTCTTTTTTCGGCCTTGCTAACTACAGCTCTGGCAAAAATTAAGAGACCACTGCAAAATTTTCATTTTGTCTTAATTTTCTCTTTATAGGTATATTTTTGAGTAAAATGTAAATTGCTCTTATATTCTATAAACTACTGACATGTCTTCGAATTTCCAAGCACTAAATTTTGTACTTATTTTCAGAAAATGAAAAATGGTCAAAATAGCAAAAAAAATGCAGTGCTTGCAGACCTCAAATAATGCTACGAAAACAAGTTCATAATTATTTAGAAACAACAATACTAATGTTTTATCTCAGGAAGAGTTCAGAAATCAATATTTTGTGGAATAACCATGATTTTTAATCACAGCTTTCATGTGTCTTGGCATGCTTTCCACAAGTCTTTCACACTGCTTTTGGGTGACATTATGCCACTCCTGGTACAAAAATTTAAGCAGTTCTGCTTTGTTTGATGGCTTGTGACTATCCATCTTCCTCACATTCAAGAGGTTTTCAATGGGGTTCAGGTTTGGAGATTGGGCTGGCCATGACAGCGATTTGAGCTAGTGTTCCTTCATCCACATGCTGGTTTACCTAGCCGTGTGGCATGGTGCATTGTTCTGCTGGAAAAGCCAGTCCTCAGAGTTGGGGAACGTTGCTTGAGCAGAAGGAATCAACTGTTTTTCCAGGATAACCTTGTATGCGGCTTGATTCACATGTCCATCGCAAAGATTAACCTGCCCAATTCAAGCCTGGAAACTATGATTTTTGTGGAACTAGAGCAAGTCCAAAAAGGGGCAACAAAATTTAGTAACGGGATGAAAGAATTACGGTACCCAGCGACATTATTAATGTAGAGAGCCCGGATAGCTCAGTCGGTAGAGCATCAGACTTTTAATCTGAGGGTCCAGGGTTCAAGTCCCTGTTCGGGCGTAAGCTTTTAATGAATGGTAATGTTATGTACCATGGACGGTACTCAGTCACTATTTGGCACTATTATGTGGTTCTGTTATGGTGATATTCAGAAGATGCATATTTTTCATAACTGTATCTCCTGCCTATAAGCCACAAATCAATAGTGGACAGATCGCTAACAACAGCCATGTCATGTTTGGTATCTGGGTAGTGGTAAAATCCCGATAAAAGATATGGCGGCAATCTCAAACTTTTGCGATCATCATGGGTGAAGATATCACATAAGATGGGAATTTCATAAAATCCTGAAGGGCTGAGGGAATCCTACAACCGGTCTCCCATGAGGTGCTGATAAAAGGTCTAAAGAAATTATGATCTGTGTGGAACTAGAGCGAGTACAAAGAAGGGCAACAAAATTAATAAAGGGGATGGAGGAACTACAATACCCAGAGAGATTAGCAAAAAAGTATTATTTAGTCTAGAAAAGAGGCAACTGAGGGGTGATCTCATAACCATGTATAAGTATATAAGGGGACAATACAAATATCTCTCCGAGGATCTGTTTATACCAAGGAAGGTGACGGTCACAAGGGGGCATTCTCTGCATCTGGAGGAGAGAATGTTTTTCCACCAACATAGAAAAGGATTCTTTACTGGTAGGGCAGGGAGAATCTGGAATTCCTTGTCTGAGGAGGTGGGGATGGCGAACTCAGTCAAGGGGTTAAAGAGAGGCCCGGATGTCTTCCTGGAGCGTAACAATATTGTATCTTGCAGCTATTAGGTTCTTTAGAAGGACGTAGATCTGGGGATTTCTTCTGACGGAATATAGGCTGAACTGGACGGACAAATGTCTTTTTTCGGCCTTGCTAACTACAGCTCTGGCAAAAATTAAGAGACCACTGCAAAATTTTCAGTTTGTCTTAATTTTCTCTTTATAGGTATATTTTTGAGTAAAATGTAAATTGCTCTTATATTCTATAAACTACTGACAACATGTCTTCGAATTTCCAAGCACTAAATTTTGTACTTATTTTCAGAAAATGAAAAATGGTCAAAATAGCAAAAAAAATGCAGTGCTTGCAGACCTCAAATAATGCTACGAAAACAAGTTCATAATTATTTAGAAACAACAATACTAATGTTTTATCTCAGGAAGAGTTCAGAAATCAATATTTTGTGGAATAACCATGATTTTTAATCACAGCTTTCATGTGTCTTGGCATGCTTTCCACCAGTCTTTCACACTGCTTTTGGGTGACATTATGCCACTCCTGGTACAAAAATTTAAGCAGTTCTTCTTTGTTTGATGGCTTGTGACTATCCATCTTCCTCACATTCAAGAGGTTTTCAATGGGGTTCAGGTTTGGAAATTGGGCTGGCCATGACAGCGATTTGAGCTAGTGTTCCTTCATCCACACGTTGGTTTACCTAGCCGTGTGGCATGGTGCATTGTTCTGCTGGAAAAGCCAGTCCTCAAAGTTGGGGAACGTTGCCTGAGCAGAAGGAATCAACTGTTTTTCCAGGATAACCTTGTATGCGGCTTGATTCACATGTCCTTCGCAAAGATTAACCTGCCCAATTCAAGCCTGGAAATTATGATTTTTGTGGAACTAGAGCAAGTCCAAAAAGGGGCAACAAAATTTAGTAACGGGATGGAAGAATTACGGTACCCAGCGAGATTTTCAATGTAGAGAGCCCGGATAGCTCAGTCGGTAGAGCATGAGACTTTTAATCTGAGGGTCCAGGATTCAAGTCCCTGTTCGGGCGTAAGCTTTTAATAAATGGTAATGTTATGTACCATGGATATGGTATGACGGTACTCAGTCACTATTTGGCACTATTATGTGGTTCTGTTATGGTGATATTCAGAAGATGCATATTTTTCATAACTGTATCTCCTGCCTATAAGCCACAAATCAATAGTGGACAGATCGCTAACAACAGCCATGTCATGTTTGGTCTCTGGGTAGTGGTAAAATCCCGATAAAAGATATGGCGGCAATCTCAAACTTTTGTGATCATCAGGGGTGAAGATATCACATAAGTTGGGAATTTCATAAAATCCTGAAGGGCTGAGGGCATCCCACAACCGGTCTCCCATGAGGTGCTGATAAAAGGTCTAAAGAAATTATGATCTGTGTGGAACTAGAGCGAGTACAAAGAAGGGCAACAAAATTAATAAAGGAGATGGAGGAACTACAATACCCAGAGAGATTAGCAAAAAAGTATTATTTAGTCTAGAAAAGAGGCAACTGAGGGGTGATCTCATAACCATGTATAAGTATATAAGGGGACAATACAAATATCTCTCCGAGGATCTGTTTATACCAAGGAAGGTGACGGTCACAAGGGGGCATTCTCTGCATCTGGAGGAGAGAAGGTTTTTCCACCAACATAGAAAAGGATTCTTTACTGGTAGGGCAGGGAGAATCTGGAATTACTTGTCTGAGGAGGTGGGGATGGCGAACTCAGTCAAGGGGTTCAAGAGAGGCCCGGATGTCTTCCTGGAGCGTAACAATATTGTATCTTGCAGTTATTAGGTTCTTTAGAAGGATTTCTTCTGACGGAATATAGGCTGAACTGGATGGACAAATGTCTTTTTTTCGGCCTTGCTAACTACAGCTCTGGCAAAAATTAAGAGACCACTGCAAAATTTTCAGTTTGTCTTAATTTTCTCTTTATAGGTATATTTTTGAGTAAAATGTAAATTGCTCTTATATTCTATAAACTACTGACAACATGTCTTCGAATTTCCAAGCACTAAATTTTGTACTTATTTTCAGAAAATGAAAAATGGTCAAAATAGCAAAAAAAATGCAGTGCTTGCAGACCTCAAATAATGCTACGAAAACAAGTTCATAATTCTTTAGAAACAACAATACTAATGTTTTATCTCAGGAAGAGTTCAGAAATCAATATTTTGTGGAATAACCATGATTTTTAATCACAGCTTTCATGTTTCTTGGCATGCTTTCCACCAGTCTTTCACACTGCTTTTGGGTGACATTATGCCACTCCTGGTACAAAAATTTAAGCAGTTCTTCTTTGTTTGATGGCTTGTGACTATGCATCTTCCTCACATTCAAGAGGTTTTCAATGGGGTTCAGGTTTGGAGATTGGGCTGGCCATGACAGCAATTTGAGCTAGTGTTCCTTCATCCACACGTTGGTTTACCTAGCCGTGTGGCATGGTGCATTGTTCTGCTGGAAAAGCCAGTCCTCAGAGTTGGGGAACGTTTCCTGAGCAGAAGGAATCAACTGTTTTTCCAGGATAACCTTGTATGCGGCTTGATTCACATGTCCTTCGCAAAGATTAACCTGCCCAATTCAAGCCTGGAAATTATGATTTTTGTGGAAATAGAGCAAGTCCAAAAAGGGGCAACAAAATTTAGTAACGGGATGGAAGAATTACGGTACCCAGCGAGATTATCAATGTAGAGAGCACGGATAGCTCAGTCGGTATAGCATCAGACGTTTAATCTGAAGGTCCAGGGTTCAAGTCCCTGTTCGGGCATAAGCTTTTAATAAATGGTAATGTTATGTACCAAGAATATGGTATGACGGTGCTCAGTCACTATTTGGCACTATTATGTGGTTCTGTTATGGTGATATTCAGAAGATGCATATTTTTCATAACTGTATCTCCTGCCTATAAGCCACAAATCAATAGTGGACACATCGCTAACAACAGCCATGTCATGTTTGGTCTCTGGGTAGTGGTAAAATCCCGATAAAAGATATGGCGGCAATCTCAAACTTTTGCGATCATCAGGGGTGAAGATATCACATAAGATGGGAATTTCATAAAATCCTGAAGGGCTGAGGGCATCCTACAACCGGTCTCCCATGAGGTGCTGATAAAAGGTCTAAAGAAATTATGATCTGTGTGGAACTAGAGCGAGTACAAAGAAGGGCAACAAAATTAATAAAGGGGATGGAGGAACTACAATACCCAGAGAGATTAGCAAAAAAGTATTATTTAGTCTAGAAAAGAGGCAACTGAGGGGTGATCTCATAACCATGTATAAGTATATAATAGGACAATACAAATATCTCTCCGAGGATCTGTTTATACCAAGGAAGGTGACGGTCACAAGGGGGCATTCTCTGCATCTGGAGGAGAGAAGGTTTTTCCACCAACATAGAAAAGGATTCTTTACTGGTAGGGCAGGGAGGATCTGGAATTCCTTGTCTGAGGAGGTGGGGATGGCGAACTCAGTCAAGGGGTTCAAGAGAGGCCCGGATGTCTTCCTGGAGCGTAACAATATTGTATCTTGCAGTTATTAGGTTCTTTAGAAGGATTTCTTCTGACGGAATATAGGCTGAACTGGACTGACAAACGTCTTTTTTTGGCCTTGCTAACTACAGCTCTGGCAAAAATTAAGAGACCACTGCAAAATTTTCAGTTTGTCTTAATTTTCTCTTTATAGGTATATTTTTGAGTAAAATGTAAATTGCTCTTATATTCTATAAAGTACTGACAACATGTCTTCGAATTTCCAAGCACTAAATTTTGTACTTATTTTCAGAAAATGAAAAATGGTCAAAATAGCAAAAAAAATGCAGTGCTTGCAGACCTCAAATAATGCTACGAAAACAAGTTCATAATTATTTAGAAACAACAATACTAATGTTTTATCTCAGGAAGAGTTCAGAAATCAATATTTTGTGGAATAACCATGATTTTTAATCACAGCTTTCATGTTTCTTGGCATGCTTTCCACCAGTCTTTCACATTGCTTTTGGGTGACATTATGCCACTCCTGGTACAAAAATTTAAGCAGTTCTGCTTTGTTTGATGGCTTGTGACTATCCATCTTCCTCACATTCAAGAGGTTTTCAATGGGGTTCAGGTTTGGAGATTGGGCTGGCCATGACAGCGATTTGAGCTAGTGTTCCTTTATCCACACGTTGGTTTACCTAGCCGTGTGGCATGGTGCATTGTTCTGCTGGAATAGCCAGTCCTCAGAGTTGGGGAACGTTGCCTGAGCAGAAGGAATCAACTGTTTTTCCAGGATAACCTTGTATGCGGCTTGATTCACATGTCCTTCGCAAAGATTAACCTGCCCAATTCAAGCCTGGAAATTATGATTTTTGTGGAACTAGAGCAAGTCCAAAAAGCGGCAACAAAATTTAGTAACGGGATGAAAGAATTACGGTACCCAGCGAGATTATCACTGTAGAGAGCCCGGATAGCTCAGTCGATAGAGCATCAGACTTTTAATCTGAGGGACCAGGGTTCAAGTCCCAGTTCGGGCGTAAGCTTTTAATAAATGGTAATGTTATGTACCATGGATATGGTATGACGGTACTCAGGCACTATTTGGCACTATTATGTGGTTATATTCAGAAGATTATTATGATATTCAGAAGATGCATATTTTTCATAACTGTATCTCCTGCCTATAAGCCACAAATCAATAGTGGACAGATCGCTAACAACAGCCATGTCATGTTTGGTCTCTGGGTAGTGGTAAAATCCCGATAAAAGATATGGCGGCAATCTCAAACTTTTGCGATCATCAGTGGTGAAGATATCACATAAGTTGGGAATTTCATAAAATCACGAAGGGCAGAGGGCATCCCACAACCGGTCTCCCAAGAGGTGCTGATAAAAGGTCTAAAGAAATTATGATCTGTGTGGAACTAGAGCGAGTACAAAGAAGGGCAACAAAATTAATAAAGGGGATGGAGGAACTACAATTCCCAGAGAGATTAGCAAAAAAGTATTATTTAGTCTAGAAAAGAGGCAACTGAGGGGTGATCTCATAACCATGTATAAGTATATAAGGGGACAATACAAATATCTCTCCGAGGATCTGTTTATACCAAGGAAGGTGACGGTCACAAGGGGGCATTCTCTGCATCTGGAGGAGAGAAGGTTTTTCCACCAACATAGAAAAGGATTCTTTACTGGTAGGGCAGGGAGAATCTGGAATTCCTTGTCTGAGGAGGTGGGGATGGCGAACTCAGTCAAGGGGTTCAAGAGAGTCCCGGATGTCTTCCTGGAGCGTAACAATATTTTATCTTGCAGTTATTAGGTTCTTTAGAAGGATTTCTTCTGACGGAATATAGGCTGAACTGGACGGACAAATGTCTTTTTTCGGCCTTGCTAACTACAGCTCTGGCAAAAATTAAGAGACCACTGCAAAATTTTCAGTTTGTCTTAATTTTCTCTTTATAGGTATATTTTTGAGTAAAATGTAAATTGCTCTTATATTCTATAAACTACTGACAACATGTCTTCGAATTTCCAAGCACTAAATTTTGTACTTATTTTCAGAAAATGAAAAATGGTCAAAATAGCAAAAAAAATGCAGTGCTTGCAGACCTCAAATAATGCTACGAAAACAAGTTCATAATTATTTAGAAACAACAATACTAATGTTTTATCTCAGGAAGAGTTCAGAAATCAATATTTTGTGGAATAACCATGATTTTTAATCACAGCTTTCATGTGTCTTGGCATGCTTTCCACCAGTCTTTCACACTGCTTTTGGGTGACATTATGCCACTCCTGGTACAAAAATTTAAGCAGTTCTTCTTTGTTTGATGGCTTGTGACTATCCATCTTCCTCACATTCAAGAGGTTTTCAATGGGGTTCAGGTTTGGAGATTGGGCTGGCCATGACAGCGATTTGAGCTAGTGTTCCTTCATCCACACGTTGGTTTACCTAGCCGTGTGGCATGGTGCATTGTTCTGCTGGAAAAGCCAGTCCTCAGAGTTGGGGAACGTTGCCTGAGCAGAAGGAATCAACTGTTTTTCCAGGATAACCTTGTATGCGGCTTGATTCACATGTCCTTCGCAAAGATTAACCTGACCAATTCAAGCCTGGAAATTATGATTTTTGTGGAACTAGAGCAAGTCCAAAAAGGGGCAACAAAATTTAGTAACGGGATGGAAGAATTACGGTACCCAGCGAGATTATCAATGTAGAGAGCTCGGATAGCTCAGTCGGTAAACCATCAGACTTTTAATCTGAGGGTCCTTGTTCGGGCGTAAGCTTTTAATAAATGGTAATGTTATGTACCATGGATATGGTATGACGGTACTCAGTCACTATTTGGCACTATTATGTGGTTCTGTTATGGTGATATTCAGAAGATGCATATTTTTCATAACTGTATCTCCTGCCTATAAGCCACAAATCAATAGTGGACAGATCGCTAACAACAGCCATGTCATGTTTGGTCTCTGGGTAGTGGTAAAATCCCAATAAAAGATATGGCGGCAATCTCAAACTTTTGCGATCATCAGGGGTGAAGATATCACATAAGTTGGGAATTTCATAAAATCCTGAAGGGCTGAGGGCATCCCACAACCGGTCTCCCATGAGGTCATCATGGGGGTGCAATGTGGGTGTAACTTGTGTGCTGATAAAAGGTCTAAAGAAATTATGATCTGTGTGGAACTAGAGCGAGTACAAAGAAGGGCAACAAAATTAATAAAGGGGATGGAGGAACTACAATACCCAGAGAGATTAGCAAAAAAGTATTATTTAGTCTAGAAAAGAGGCAACTGAGGGGTGATCTCATAACCATGTATAAGTATATAAGGGGACAATACAAATATCTCTCCGAGGATCTGTTTATACCAAGGAAGGTGACGGTCACAAGGGGGCATTCTCTGCATCTGGAGGAGAGAAGGTTTTTCCACCAACATAGAAAAGGATTCTTTACTGGTAGGGCAGGGAGAATCTGGAATTCCTTGTCTGAGGAGGTGGGGATGGCGAACTCAGTCAAGGGGTTCAAGAGAGGCCCGGATGTCTTCCTGGAGCATAACAATATTGTATCTTGCAGTTATTAGGTTCTTTAGAAGGACGTAGATCTGGGGATTTCTTCTGACGGAATATAGGCTGAACTGGACGGACAAATGTCTTTTTTCGGCCTTGCTAACTACAGCTCTGGCAAAAATTAAGAGACCACTGCAAAATTTTCAGTTTGTCTTAATTTTCTCTTTATAGGTATATTTTTGAGTAAAATGTAAATTGCTCTTATATTCTATAAACTACTGACAACATGTCTTCGAATTTCCAAGTACTAAATTTTGTACTTATTTTCAGAAAATGAAAAATGGTCAAAATAGCAAAAAAAATGCAGTGCTTGCAGACCTCAAATAATGCAACGAAAACAAGTTCATAATTATTTAGAAACAACAATACTAATGTTTTATCTCAGGAAGAGTTCAGAAATCAATATTTTGTGGAATAACCATGATTTTTAATCACAGCTTTCATGTGTCTTGGCATGCTTTCCACCATTCTTTCACACTGCTTTTGGGTGACAATAGGCCACTCATGGTACAAAAATTTAAGCAGTTCTTCTTTGTTTGATGGCTTGTGACTATCCATCTTACTCACATTCAAGAGGTTTTCAATGGGGTTCAGGTTTGGAGATTGGGCTGGCCATGACAGCGATTTGAGCTAGTGTTCCTTCATCCACACGTTGGTTTACCTAGCCGTGTGGCATGGTGCATTGTTCTGCTGGAAAAGCCAGTCCTCAGAGTTGGGGAATGTTGCCTGAGCAGAAGGAATCAACTGTTTTTCCAGGATAACCTTGTATGCGGCTTGATTCACATGTCCTTCGCAAAGATTAACCTGCCCAATTCAAGCCTGGAAATTATGATTTTTGTGGAACTAGAGCAAGTCCAAAAAGGGGCAACAAAATTTAGTAACGGGATGGAAGAATTACGGTACCCAGCGAGATTATCAATGTAGAGAGCCCGGATAGCTCAGTTGGTAGAGCATCAGACTTTTAACAGGTTCAAGTCCCTGTTCGGGCATAAGCTTTAAATAAATGGTAATGTTATGTACCATGGATATGGTATGACGGTACTCAGGCACTATTATGTGGTTCTGTTATGGTGATATTCGGAAGATGCATATTTTTCATAACTGTATCTCCTGCCTATAAGCCACAAATCAATAGTGGACAGATCGCTAACAACAGCCATGTCATGTTTGGTCTCTGGGTAGTGGTAAAATCCCGATAAAAGATATGGCGGCAATCTCAAACTTTTGCGATCATCAGGGGTGAAGATATCATATAAGTTGGGAATTTCATAAAATCCTGAAGGGCTGAGGGCATCCCACAACCGGTCTCCCATGAGGTCATCATGGGGGTGCAATGTGGGTGTAACTTGTGGCTGATAAAAGGTCTAAAGAAATTATGATCTGTGTGGAACTAGAGCGAGTACAAAGAAGGGCAACAAAATTAATAAAGGGGATGGAGGAACTACAATACCCAGAGAGATTAGCAAAAAAGTATTATTTAGTCTAGAAAAGAGGCAACTGATGGGTGATCTCATAACCATGTATAAGTATATAAGGGGACAATACAAATATCTCTCTGAGGATCTGTTTATACCAAGGAAGGTGACGGTCACAAAGGGGCATTCTCTGCATCTGGAGGAGAGAAGGTTTTTCCACCAACATAGAAAAGGATTCTTTACTGGTAGGGCAGGGAGAATCTGGAATTCCTTGTCTGAGGAGGTGGGGATGGCGAACTCAGTCAAGGGGTTCAAGAGAGGCCCGGATGTCTTCCTGGAGCGTAACAATATTGTATCTTGCAGTTATTAGGTTCTTTAGAAGGACGTAGATCTGGGGATTTCTTCTGACGGAATATAGGCTGAACTGGACGGACAAATGATTTTTTTCGGCCTTGCTAACTACAGCTCTGGCAAAAATTAAGAGACCACTGCAAAATTTTCAGTTTGTCTTAATATTCTCTTTATAGGTATATTTTTGAGTAAAATGTAAATTGCTCTTATATTCTATAAACTACTGACAACATGTCTTCTTATTTCCAAGCACTAAATTTTGTACTTATTTTCAGAAAATGAAAAATGGTCAAAATAGTAAAAAAAATGCAGTGCTTGCAGACCTCAAATAATGCTACGAAAACAAGTTCATAATTATTTAGAAACAACAATACTAATGTTTTATCTCAGGAAGAGTTCAGAAATCAATATTTTGTGGAATAACCATGATTTTTAATCACAGCTTTCATGTGTCTTGGCATGCTTTCCACCAGTCTTTCACACTGCTTTTGGGTGACATTATGCCACTCCTGGTACAAAAATTTAAGCAGTTCTTCTTTGTTTGATGGCTTGTGACTATCCATCTTCCTCACATTCAAGAGGTTTTCAATGGGGTTCAGGTTTGGAGATTGGGCTGGCCATGACAGCGATTTGAGCTAGTGTTCCTTCATCCACATGTTGGTTTACCTAGCCGTGTGGCATGGTGCATTGTTCTGCTGGAAAAGCCAGTCCTCAGAGTTGGGGAACGTTGCCTGAGCAGAAGGAATCAACTGTTTTTCCAGGATAACCTTGTATGCGGCTTGGTTCACATGTCCTTCGCAAAGATTAACCTGCCCAATTCAAGCCTGGAAATTATGATTTTTGTGGAACTAGAGCAAGTCCAAAAAGGGGCAACAAAATTTAGTAACGGGATGGAAGAATTACGGTACCCAGCGAGATTATCAATGTAGAGAGCACAGATAGCTCAGTCGGTAGAACATCAGACTTTTAATCTGAGGGTCTAGGGTTTAAGTCCCTGTTCGGGCGTAAGCTTTTAATAAATGGTAATGTTATGTACCATGGATATGGTATGACGGTACTCAGTCACTATTTGGCACTATTATGTGGTTCTGTTATGGTGATATTCAGAAGATGCATATTTTTCATAACTGTATCTCCTGCCTATAAGCCACAAATCAATAGTGGACAGATCGCTAACAACAGCCATGTCATGTTTGGTCTCTGGGTAGTGGTAAAATCCCGATAAAAGATATGGCGGCAATCTCAAACTTTTGCGATCATCAGGGGTGAAGATATCACATAAGTTGGGAATTTCATAAAATCATGAAGGGCTGAGGGCATCCCACAACCGGTCTCCCATGAGGTGCTGATAAAAGGTCTAAAGAAATTATGATCTATGTGGAACTAGAGCGAGTACAAAGAAGGGCAACAAAATTAATAAAGGGGATGGAGGAACTACAATACCCAGAGAGATTAGCAAAAAAGTATTATTTAGTCTAGAAAAGAGGCAACTGAGGGGTGATCTCATAACCATGTATAAGTATATAAGGGGACAATACAAATATCTCTCCGAGGATCTGTTTATACCAAGGAAGGTGACAGTCACAAGGGGGCATTCTCTGCATCTGGAGGAGAGAAGGTTTTTCCACCAACATAGAAAAGGATTCTTTACTGGTAGGGCAGGGAGGATCTGGAATTCCTTGTCTGAGGAGGTGGGGATGGCGAACTCAGTCAAGGGGTTCAAGAGAGGCCCGGATGTCTTCCTGGAGCGTAACAATATTGTATCTTGCAGTTATTAGGTTCTTTAGAAGGACGTAGATCTGGGGATTTCTTCTGACGGAATATAGGCTGAACTGGATGTACAAATGTCTTTTTTCGGCCTTGCTAGCTACAGCTCTGACAAAAATCAAGAGACCACTGCAAAATTTTCAGTTTGTCTTAATTTTCTCTTTATAGGTATATTTTTGAGTAAAATGTAAATTGCTCTTATATTCTATAAACTACTGACAACATGTCTTCGAATTTCCAAGCACTAAATTTTGTACTTATTTTCAGAAAATGAAAAATGGTCAAAATAGCAAAAAAAATGCAGTGCTTGCAGACCTCAAATAATGCTACGAAAACAAGTTCATAATTATTTAGAAACAACAATACTAATGTTTTATCTCAGGAAGAGTTCAGAAATCAATATTTTGTGGAATAACCATGATTTTTAATCACAGCTTTCATGTGTCTTGGCATGCTTTCCACCAGTCTTTCACACTGCTTTTGGGTGACAATATGCCACTCCTGGTACAAAAATTTAACCAGTTCTTCTTTGTTTGATGGCTTGTGACTATCCATCTTCCTCACATTCAAGAGGTTTTCAATGGGGTTCAGGTTTGGAGATTGGGCTGGCCATGACAGCGATTTGAGCTAGTGTTCCTTCATCCACATGTTTGTTTACCTAGCCGTGTGACATGGTGCATTTTTCTGCTGGAAAAGCCAGTCCTCAGAGTTGGGGAACATTGCCTGCGCAGAAGGAATCAACTGTTTTTCAGGGTAACCTTGTATGCGGCTTGATTCACATGTCCTTCGCAAAGATTAACCTGCCCAATTCAAGCCTGGAAATTATGATTTTTGTGGAACTAGAGCAAGTCCAAAAAGGGACAACAAAATTTAGTAACGGGATGGAAGAATTACGGTACCCAGCGAGATTATCAATGTAGCTGGGTACCGGGTACTGATGCTCAGTCGGTAGACCATCAGACTTTTAATCTGAGGGTCCAGGGTTCAAGTCCCTGTTCGGGCGTAAGCTTTTAATAAATGGTAATGTTATGTACCATGGATATGGTATGACGGTACTCAGTCACTATTTGGCACTATTATGTGGTTCTGTTATGGTGATATTCAGAAGATGCATATTTTTCATAACTGTATCTCCTGCCTATAAGCCACAAATCAATAGTGGATAGATCGCTAACAACAGCCATGTCATGTTTGGTCTCTGGGTAGTGGTAAAATCCCGATAAAAGATATGGCGGCAATCTCAAACTTTTGCGATCATCAGGGGTGAAGATATCACATAAGTTGGGAATTTCATAAAATCCTGAAGGGCTGAGGGCATCCCACAACCGGTCTCCCATGAGGTACTGATAAAAGGTCTAAAGAAATTATGATCTGTGTGGAACTAGAGCGAGTACAAAGAAGGGCAACAAAATTAATAAAGGGGATGGAGGAACTACAATACCAAGAGAGATTAGCAAAAAAGTATTATTTAGTCTAGAAAAGAGGCAACTGAGGGGTGATCTCATAACCGTGCATAAGTATATAAGGGGACAATACAAATATCTCTCCGAGGATCTGTTTATACCAAGGAAGGTGACGGTCACAAGGGGGCATTCTCTGCATCTGGAGGAGAGAAGGTTTTTCCACCAACATAGAAAAGGATTCTTTACTGGTAGGGCAGGGAGAATCTGGAATTCCTTGTCTGAGGAGGTGGGGATGGCGAACTCAGTCAAGGGGTTCAAGAGAGGCCTGGGTGTCTTGCTGGAGCGTAACAATATTGTATCTTGCAGTTATTAGGTTCTTTAGAAGGATTTCTTCTGACGGAATATAGGCTGAACTGGACGGACAAATGTCTTTTTTCGGCCTTGCTAACTACAGCTCTGGCAAAAATGAAGAGACCACTGCAAAATTTTCAGTTTGTCTTAATTTTCTCTTTATAGGTATATTTTTGAGTAAAATGTAAATTGCTCTTATATTCTATAAACTACTGACAACATGTCTTCGAATTTCCAAGCACTAAATTTTGTACTTATTTTCAGAAAATGAAAAATGGTCAAAATAGCAAAAAAAATGCAGTGCTTGCAGACCTCAAATAATGCTACGAAAACAAGTTCATAATTATTTAGAAACAACAATACTAATGTTTTATCTCAGGAAGAGTTCAGAAATCAATATTTTGTGGAATAACCATGATTTTTAATCACAGCTTTCATGTGTCTTGGCATGCTTTCCACCAGTCTTTCACACTGCTTTTGGGTGACATTATGCCACTCCTGGTACAAAAATTTAAGCAGTTCTTCTTTGTTTGATGGCTTGTGACTATCCATCTTCCTCACATTCAAGAGGTTTTCAATGGGGTTCAGATTTGGAGATTGGGCTGGCCATGACAGCGATTTGAGCTAGTGTTCCTTCATCCACACGTTGGTTTATCTAGCCGTGTGGCATGGTGCATTGTTCTGCTGGAAAAGCCAGTCCTCAGAGTTGGGGAACGTTGCCTGAGCAGAAGGAATCAACTGTTTTTCCAGGATAACCTTGTATGCGGCTTGATTCACATGTCCTTCGCAAAGATTAACCTGCCCAATTCAAGCCTGGAAATTATGATTTTTGTGGAACTAGAGCAAGTCCAAAAAGGGCAACAAAATTTAGTAGCGGGATGCAAGAATTACGGTACCCAGCGAGATTATCAATGTAGAGAGCCCGGATAGCTCAGTCGGTAGAGCATCAGACTTTTAATCTGAGGGTCCAGGGTTCAAGTCCCAGTTCGGGATTGGATATGGTATGACGGTACTGTGGCCCTATTTGGCACTATTATGTGGTTATATTCAGAAGATGCATATTTTTCATAACTGTATCTCCGGCCTATAAGCCACAAATCAATAGTGGACAGATCGCCATGTCATGTTTGGTCTCTGGGTAGTGGTAAAATCCCGATAAAAGATATGGCGGCAATCTCAAACTTTTGCGATCATCAGGGGTGAAGATATCACATAAGTTGGGAATTTCATAAAATCATGAAGGGCTGAGGGCATCCCACAACCGGTCTCACAAGAGGTGCTGATAAAAGGTCTAAAGAAATTATGATCTGTGTGGAACTAGAGCGAGTACAAAGAAGGGCAACAAAATTAATAAAGGGGATGGAGGAACTACAATACCCAGAGAGATTAGCAAAAAAGTATTATTTAGTCTAGAAAAGAGGCAACTGAGGGGTGATCTCATAACCATGTATAAGTATATAAGGGGACAATACAAATATCTCTCCGAGGATCTGTTTATACCAAGGAAGGTGACGGTCACAAGGGGGCATTCTCTGCATCTGGAGGAGAGAAGATTTTTCCACCAACATAGAAAAGGATTCTTTACTGGTAGGGCAAGGAGAATCTGGAATTCCTTGTCTGAGGAGGTGGGGATGGCGAACTCAGTCAAGGGGTTCAAGAGAGGCCCGGATGTCTTCCTGGAGCGTAACAATATTGTATCTTGCAGTTATTAGGTTCTTTAGAAGGATTTCTTCTGACGGAATATAGGCTGAACTGGACGGACAAATGTCTTTTTTCGGCCTTGCTAACTACAGCTCTGGCAAAAATTAAGAGACCACTGCAAAATTTTCAGTTTGTCTTAATTTTCTCTTTATAGGTATATTTTTGAGTAAAATGTAAATTGCTCTTATATTCTATAAACTACTGACAACATGTCTTCGAATTTCCAAGCACTAAATTTTGTACTTATTTTCAGAAAATGAAAAATGGTCAAAATAGCAAAAAAATGCAGTGCTTGCAGACCTCAAATAATGCTACGAAAACAAGTTCATAATTATTTAGAAACAACAATACTAATGTTTTATCTCAGGAAGAGTTCAGAAATCAATATTTTGTGGAATAACCATGATTTTTAATCACAGCTTTCATGTGTCTTGGCATGCTTTCCACCAGTCTTTCACACTGCTTTTGGGTGACATTATGCCACTCCTGGTACAAAAATTTAAGCAGTTCTTCTTTGTTTGATGGCTTGTGACTATCCATCTTCCTCACATTCAAGAGGTTTTCAATGGGGTTCAGGTTTGGAGATTGGGCTGGCCATGACAGCGATTTGAGCTAGTGTTCCTTCATCCACACGTTGGTTTGCCTAGCCGTGTGGCATGGTGCATTGTTCTGCTGGAAAAGCCAGTCCTCAGAGTTGGGGAACGTTGCCTGAGCAGAAGGAATCAACTGTTTTTCCAAGATAACCTTGTATGTGGCTTGATTCACATGTCCTTCGCAAAGATTAACCTGCCCAATTCAAGCCTGGAAATTATGATTTTTGTGGAACTAGAGCAAGTCCAAAAAGGGGCAACAAAATTTAGTAACGGGATGGAAGAATTACGGTACCCAGCGAGATTATCAATGTATCAATTTTAATAAATGGTAATGTTATGTACCATGGATATGGTATGACGGTACTCAGTCACTATTTGGCACTATTATGTGGTTCTGTTATGGTGATATTCAGAAGATGCATATTTTTCATAACTGTATCTCCTGCCTATAAGCCACAAATCAATAGTGGACAGATCGCTAACAACAGCCATGTCATGTTTGGTCTCTGGGTAGTGGTAAAATCCCGATAAAAGATATGGCGGCAATCTCAAACTTTTGCGATCATCAGGGGTGAAGATATCACATAAGTTGGGAATTTCATAAAATCCTGAAGGGCTGAGGGCATCCCACAACCGGTCTCCCATGAGGTCATCATGGGGGTGCAATGTGGGTGTAACTTGTGTGCTGATAAAAGGTCTAAAGAAATTATGATCTGTGTGGAACTAGAGCGAGTACAAAGAAGGGCAATAAAATTTATAAAGGGGATGGAGGAACTACAATACCCAGAGAGATTAGCAAAAAAGTATTATTTAGTCTAGAAAAGAGGCAACTGAGGGGTGATCTCATAACCATGTATAAGAATATAAGGGGACAATACAAATATCTCTCCGAGGATCTGTTTATACCAAGGAAGGTGACGGTCACAAGGGGGCATTCTCTGCATCTGGAGGAGAGAAGGTTTTTCCACCAACATAGAAAAGGATTCTTTACTGGTAGGGCAGGGAGAATCTGGAATTCCTTGTCTGAGGAGGTGGTGATGTCGAACTCAGTCAAGGGGTTCAAGAGAGTCCCGGATGTCTTCCTGGAGCGTAACAATATTGTATCTTGCAGTTATTAGGTTCTTTAGAAGGACATAGATCTGGGGATTTCTTCTGACGGAATATAGGCTGAACTGGATGGACAAATGTCTTTTTTCGGCCTTGCTAACTACAGCTCTGGCAAAAATTAAGAGACCACTGCAAAATTTTCAGTTTGTCTTAATTTTCTCTTTATAGGTATATTTTTGAGTAAAATGTAAATTGCTCTTATATTCTATAAACTACTGACAACATGTCTTCGAATTTCCAAGCACTAAATTTTGTACTTATTTTCAGAAAATGAAAAATGGTCAAAATAGCAAAAAAAATGCAGTGCTTGCAGACCTCAAATAATGCTACGAAAACAAGTTCATAATTATTTAGAAACAACAATACTAATGTTTTATCTCAGGAAGAGTTCAGAAATCAATATTTTGTGGAATAACCATGATTTTTAATCACAGCTTTCATGTGTCTTGGCATGCTTTCCACCAGTCTTTCACACTGCTTTTGGGTGACATTATGCCACTCCTGGTACAAAAATTTAAGCAGTTCTTCTTTGTTTGATGGCTTGTGACTATCCATCTTCCTCACATTCAAGAGGTTTTCAATGGGGTTCAGGTTTGGAGATTGGGCTGGCCATGACAGCGATTAGAGCTAGTTTTCCTTGATACACATGTTCGTTTACCTAGCCGTGTGGCATGGTGCATTGTTCTGCTGGAAAAGCCAGTCCTCAGAGTTGGGGAACGTTGCCTGAGCAGAAGGAATCAACTGATTTTCCAGGATAACCTTGTATGCGGCTTGATTCACATGTCCTTTGCAAAGATTAACCTGCCCAATTCAAGCCTGGAAATTATGATTTTTGTGGAACTAGAGCAAGTCCAAAAAGGGGCAACAAAATTTAGTAACGGGATGGAAGAATTACGGTACCCAGCGAGATTATCAATGTAGCTGCGTACCGGGTACTGATGCTCAGTCGGTAGAGCATCAGACTTTTAATCTGAGGGTCTAGGGTTCAAGTCCCTGTTCGGGCGTTAGCTTTTAATAAATGGTAATGCTATGTACCATGGATATGGTATGACGGTACTCAGTCACTATTTGGCACTATTATGTGGTTCTGTTATGGTGATATTCAGAAGATGCATATTTTTCATAACTGTATCTCCTGCCTATAAGCCACAAATCAATAGTGGACAGATCGCTAACAACAGCCATGTCATGTTTGGTCTCTGGGTAGTGGTAAAATCCCGATAAAAGATATGGCGGCAATCTCAAACTTTTGCGATCATCAGGGGTGAAGATATCACATAAGATGGGAATTTCATAAAATCCTGAAGGGCTGAGGGCATCCTACAACCGGTCTCCCATGAGGTGCTGATAAAAGGTCTAAAGAAATTATGATCTGTGTGGAACTAGAGCGAGTACAAAGAAGGGCAACAAAATTAATAAAGGGGATGGAGGAACTACAATACCCAGAGAGATTAGCAAAAAAGTATTATTTAGTCTAGAAAAGAGGCAACTGAGGGGTGATCTCATAACCATGTATAAGTATATAAGGGGACAATACAAATATCTCTCCGAGGATCTGTTTATACCAAGGAAGGTGACGGTCACAAGGGGGCATTCTCTGCATCTGGAGGAGAGAATGTTTTTCCACCAACATAAAAAAGGATTCTTTACTGGTAGGGCAGGGAGAATCTGGAATTCCTTGTCTGAGGAGGTGGGGATGGCGAACTCAGTCAAGGGGTTCAAGAGAGGCCCGGATGTCTTCCTGGAGCGTAACAATATTGTATCTTTCAGTTATTAGGTTCTTTAGAAGGATTTCTTCTGACAGAATATAGGCTGAACTGGACGGACAAACGTCTTTTTTCGGCCTTGCTAACTACAGCTCTGGCAAAAATGAAGAGACCACTGCAAAATTTTCAGTTTGTCTTAATTTTCTCTTTATAGGTATATTTTTGAGTAAAATGTAAATTGCTCTTATATTCTATAAACTACTGACAACATGTCTTCGAATTTCCAAGCACTAAATTTTGTACTTATTTTCAGAAAATGAAAAATGGTCAAAATAGCAAAAAAAATGCAGTGCTTGCAGACCTCAAATAATGCTACGAAAACAAGTTCATAATTATTTAGAAACAACAATACTAATGTTTTATCTCAGGAAGAGTTCAGAAATCAATATTTTGTGGAATAACCATGATTTTTAATCACAGCTTTCATGTGTCTTGGCATGCTTTCCACCAGTCTTTCACACTGCTTTTGGGTGACATTATGCCACTCCTGGTACAAAAATTTAAGCAGTTCTTCTTTGTTTGATGGCTTGTGACTATCCATCTTCCTCACATTCAAGAGGTTTTCAATGGGGTTCAGGTTTGGAGATTGGGCTGGCCATGACAGCAATTTGAGCTAGTGTTCCTTCATCCACAAGTTGGTTTACCTAGCCGTGTGGCATGGTGCATTGTTCTGCTGGAAAAGCCAGTCCTCAGAGTTGGGGAACGTTGCCTGAGCAGAAGGAATCAACTGTTTTTCCAAGATAACCTTGTATGTGGCTTGATTCACATGTCCTTCGCAAAGATTAACCTGCCCAATTCAAGCCTGGAAATTATGATTTTTGTGGAACTAGAGCAAGTCCAAAAAGGGGCAACAAAATTTAGTAATGGGATGGAAGAATTACGGTACCCAGCGAGATTATCAATGTATCAATTTTAATAAATGGTAATGTTATGTACCATGGATATGGTATGACGGTACTCAGTCACTATTTGGCACTATTATGTGGTTCTGTTATGGAGATATTCAGAAGATGCATATTTTTCATAACTGTATCTCCTGCCTATAAGCCACAAATCAATAGTGGACAGATCGCTAACAACAGCCATGTCATGTTTGGTCTCTGGGTAGTGGTAAAATCCCGATAAAAGATATGGCGGCAATCTCAAACTTTTGCGATCATCAGGGGTGAAGATATCACATAAGTTGGGAATTTCATAAAATCCTGAAGGGCTGAGGGCATCCCACAACCGGTCTCCCATGAGGTCATCATGGGGGTGCAATGTGGGTGTAACTTGTGTGCTGATAAAAGGTCTAAAGAAATTATGATCTGTGTGGAACTAGAGCGAGTACAAAGAAGGGCAACAAAATTTATAAAGGGGATGGAGGAACTACAATACCCAGAGAGATTAGCAAAAAAGTATTATTTAGTCTAGAAAAGAGGCAACTGAGGGGTGATCTCATAACCATGTATAAGAATATAAGGGGACAATACAAATATCTCTCCGAGGATCTGTTTATACCAAGGAAGGTGACGGTCACAAGGGGGCATTCTCTGCATCTGGAGGAGAGAAGGTTTTTCCACCAACATAGAAAAGGATTCTTTACTGGTAGGGCAGGGAGAATCTGGAATTCCTTGTCTGAGGAGGTGGTGATGTCGAACTCAGTCAAGGGGTTCAAGAGAGTCCCGGATGTCTTCCTGGAGCGTAACAATATTGTATCTTGCAGTTATTAGGTTCTTTAGAAGGACGTAGATCTGGGGATTTCTTCTGACGGAATATAGGCTGAACTGGATGGACAAATGTCTTTTTTCGGCCTTGCTAACTACAGCTCTGGCAAAAATTAAGAGACCACTGCAAAATTTTCAGTTTGTCTTAATTTTCTCTTTATAGGTATATTTTTGAGTAAAATGTAAATTGCTCTTATATTCTATAAACTACTGACAACATGTCTTCGAATTTCCAAGCACTAAATTTTGTACTTATTTTCAGAAAATGAAAAATGGTCAAAATAGCAAAAAAAATGCAGTGCTTGCAGACCTCAAATAATGCTACGAAAACAAGTTCATAATTATTTAGAAACAACAATACTAATGTTTTATCTCAGGAAGAGTTCAGAAATCAATATTTTGTGGAATAACCATGATTTTTAATCACAGCTTTCATGTGTCTTGGCATGCTTTCCACCAGTCTTTCACACTGCTTTTGGGTGACATTATGCCACTCCTGGTACAAAAATTTAAGCAGTTCTTCTTTGTTTGATGGCTTGTGACTATCCATCTTCCTCACATTCAAGAGGTTTTCAATGGGGTTCAGGTTTGGAGATTGGGCTGGCCATGACAGCGATTAGAGCTAGTTTTCCTTGATACACATGTTCGTTTACCTAGCCGTGTGGCATGGTGCATTGTTCTGCTGGAAAAGCCAGTCCTCAGAGTTGGGGAACGTTGCCTGAGCAGAAGGAATCAACTGATTTTCCAGGATAACCTTGTATGCGGCTTGATTCACATGTCCTTTGCAAAGATTAACCTGCCCAATTCAAGCCTGGAAATTATGATTTTTGTGGAACTAGAGCAAGTCCAAAAAGGGGCAACAAAATTTAGTAACGGGATGGAAGAATTACGGTACCCAGCGAGATTATCAATGTAGCTGGGTACCGGGTACTGATGCTCAGTCGGTAGAGCATCAGACTTTTAATCTGAGGGTCTAGGGTTCAAGTCCCTGTTCGGGCGTTAGCTTTTAATAAATGGTAATGCTATGTACCATGGATATGGTATGACGGTACTCAGTCACTATTTGGCACTATTATGTGGTTCTGTTATGGTGATATTCAGAAGATGCATATTTTTCATAACTGTATCTCCTGCCTATAAGCCACAAATCAATAGTGGACAGATCGCTAACAACAGCCATGTCATGTTTGGTCTCTGGGTAGTGGTAAAATCCCGATAAAAGATATGGCGGCAATCTCAAACTTTTGCGATCATCAGGGGTGAAGATATCACATAAGATGGGAATTTCATAAAATCCTGAAGGGCTGAGGGCATCCTACAACCGGTCTCCCATGAGGTGCTGATAAAAGGTCTAAAGAAATTATGATCTGTGTGGAACTAGAGCGAGTACAAAGAAGGGCAACAAAATTAATAAAGGGGATGGAGGAACTACAATACCCAGAGAGATTAGCAAAAAAGTATTATTTAGTCTAGAAAAGAGGCAACTGAGGGGTGATCTCATAACCATGTATAAGTATATAAGGGGACAATACAAATATCTCTCCGAGGATCTGTTTATACCAAGGAAGGTGACGGTCACAAGGGGGCATTCTCTGCATCTGGAGGAGAGAATGTTTTTCCACCAACATAAAAAAGGATTCTTTACTGGTAGGGCAGGGAGAATCTGGAATTCCTTGTCTGAGGAGGTGGGGATGGCGAACTCAGTCAAGGGGTTCAAGAGAGGCCCGGATGTCTTCCTGGAGCGTAACAATATTGTATCTTTCAGTTATTAGGTTCTTTAGAAGGATTTCTTCTGACAGAATATAGGCTGAACTGGACGGACAAACGTCTTTTTTCGGCCTTGCTAACTACAGCTCTGGCAAAAATGAAGAGACCACTGCAAAATTTTCAGTTTGTCTTAATTTTCTCTTTATAGGTATATTTTTGAGTAAAATGTAAATTGCTCTTATATTCTATAAACTACTGACAACATGTCTTCGAATTTCCAAGCACTAAATTTTGTACTTATTTTCAGAAAATGAAAAATGGTCAAAATAGCAAAAAAAATGCAGTGCTTGCAGACCTCAAATAATGCTACGAAAACAAGTTCATAATTATTTAGAAACAACAATACTAATGTTTTATCTCAGGAAGAGTTCAGAAATCAATATTTTGTGGAATAACCATGATTTTTAATCACAGCTTTCATGTGTCTTGGCATGCTTTCCACCAGTCTTTCACACTGCTTTTGGGTGACATTATGCCACTCCTGGTACAAAAATTTAAGCAGTTCTTCTTTGTTTGATGGCTTGTGACTATCCATCTTCCTCACATTCAAGAGGTTTTCAATGGGGTTCAGGTTTGGAGATTGGGCTGGCCATGACAGCAATTTGAGCTAGTGTTCCTTCATCCACAAGTTGGTTTACCTAGCCGTGTGGCATGGTGCATTGTTCTGCTGGAAAAGCCAGTCCTCAGAGTTGGGGAACGTTGCCTGAGCAGAAGGAATCAACTGTTTTTCCAGGATAACCTTGTATGCGGCTTGATTCACATGTCCTTCGCAAAGATTAACCTGCCCAATTCAAGCCTGGAAATTATGATTTTTGTGGAACTAGAGCAAGTCCAAAGAGGGGCAAAAAAATTTAGTAACGGGATGGAAGAATTACGGTACCCAGCGAGATTATCAATGTAGCTCGGTACCGGGTACTGATGCTCAGTCGGTAGAGCATCAGACTTTTAATCTGAGGGTCTAGGGTTCAAGTCCCTGTTCGGGCGTTAGCTTTTAATAAATGGTAATGTTATGTACCATGGATATGGTATGACGGTACTCAGTCACTATTTGGCACTATTATGTGGTTCTGTTATGGTGATATTCAGAAGATGCATATTTTTCATAACTGTATCTCCTGCCTATAAGCCACAAATCAATAGTGGACAGATCGCTAACAACAGCCTTGTCATGTTTGGTCTCTGGGTAGTGGTAAAATCCTGATAAAAGGTATGGCGGCAATCTCAAACTTTTGTGATCATCAGGGGTGAAGATATCACATAAGTTGGGAATTTCATAAAATCCTGAAGGGCTGAGGGCATCCCACAACCGGTCTCCCATGAGGTGCTGATAAAAGGTCTAAAGAAATTATGATCTGTGTGGAACTAGAGCGAGTACAAAGAAGGGCAACAAAATTAATAAAGGGGATGGAGGAACTACAATACCCAGAGAGATTAGCAAAAAAGTATTATTTAGTCTAGAAAAGAGGCAACTGAGGGGTGATCTCATAACCATGTATAAGTATATAAGGGGACAATACAAATATCTCTCCGAGGATCTGTTTATACCAAGGAAGGTGACGGTCACAAGGGGGCATTCTCTGCATCTGGAGGAGAGAAGGTTTTTCCACCAACATAGAAAAGGATTCTTTACTGGTAGGGCAGGGAGAATCTGGAATTCCTTGTCTGAGGAGGTGGGGATGGCGAACTCAGTCAAGGGGTTCAAGAGAGACCCGGATGTCTTCCTGGAGCGTAACAATATTGTATCTTTCAGTTATTAGGTTCTTTAGAAGGATTTCTTCTGACGGAATATAGGCTGAACTGGACGGACAAACGTCTTTTTTCGGCCTTGCTAACTACAGCTCTGGCAAAAATGAAGAGACCACTGCAAAATTTTCAGTTTGTCTTAATTTTCTCTTTATAGGTATATTTTTGAGTAAAATGTAAATTGCTCTTATATTCTATAAACTACTGACAACATGTCTTCGAATTTCCAAGCACTAAATTTTGTACTTATTTTCAGAAAATGAAAAATGGTCAAAATAGCAAAAAAAATGCAGTGCTTGCAGACCTCAAATAATGCTACGAAAACAAGTTCATAATTATTTAGAAACAACAATACTAATGTTTTATCTCAGGAAGAGTTCAGAAATCAATATTTTGTGGAATAACCATGATTTTTAATCACAGCTTTCATGTGTCTTGGCATGCTTTCCACCAGTCTTTCACACTGCTTTTGGGTGACATTATGCCACTCCTGGTACAAAAATTTAAGCAGTTCTTCTTTGTTTGATGGCTTGTGACTATCCATCTTCCTCACATTCAAGAGGTTTTCAATGGGGTTCAGGTTTGGAGATTGGGCTGGCCATGACAGCGATTTGAGCTAGTGTTCCTTCATCCACACGTTGGTTTACCTAGCCGTGTGGCATGGTGCATTGTTCTGCTGGAAAAGCCAGTCCTCAGATTTGGGGAACGTTGCCTGAGCAGAAGGAATCAACTGTTTTTCCAGGATAACCTTGTATGCGGCTTGATTCACATGTCCTTCGCAAAGATTAACCTGCCCAATTCAAGCCTGGAAATTATGATTTTTGTGGAACTAGAGCAAGTCCAAAAAGGGGCAACAAAATTTAGTAACGGGATGGAAGAATTACGGTACCCAGCGAGATTATCAATGTAGAGAGCCCGGATAGCTCAGTCGGTAGAGCGTCAGACTTTTAATCTGAGGGTACCATGGATATGGTATGACGGTACTCAGTCACTATTTGGCACTATTATGTGGTTCTGTTATGGTGATATTCAGAAGATGCATATTTTTCACAACTGTATCTCCTGCCTATAAGCCACAAATCAATAGTGGACAGATCGCTAACAACAGCCATGTCATGTTTGGTCTCTGGGTAGTGGTAAAATCCCGATAAAAGATATGGCGGCAATCTCAAACTTTTGCGATCATCAGGGGTGAAGATATCACATAAGTTGGGAATTTCATAAAATCATGAAGGGCTGAGGGCATCCCACAACCGGTCTCCCATGAGGTGCTGATAAAAGGTCTAAAGAAGTTATGATCTGTGTGGAACTAGAGCGAGTACAAAGAAGGGCAACAAAATTAATAAAGGGGATGGAAGAACTACAATACCCAGAGAGATTAGCAAAAAAGTATTATTTAGTCTAGAAAAGAGGCAACTGAGGGGTGATCTCATAACCATGTATAAGTATATAATAGGACAATACAAATATCTCTCCGAGGATCTGTTTATACCAAGGAAGGTGACGGTCACAAGGGGGCATTCTCTGCATCTGGAGGAGAGAAGGTTTTTCCACCAACATAGAAAAGGATTCTTTACTGGTAGGGCAGGGAGGATCTGGAATTCCTTGTCTGAGGAGGTGGGGATGGCGAACTCAGTCAAGGGGTTCAAGAGAGTCCCGGATGTCTTCCTGGAGCGTAACAATATTGTATCTTGCAGTTATTAGGTTCTTTAGAAGGATTTCTTCTGACGGAATATAGGCTGAACTGGACGGACAAATGTCTTTTTTCGGCCTTGCTAACTACAGCTCTGGCAAAAATTAAGAGACCACTGCAAAATTTTCAGTTTGTCTTAATTTTCTCTTTATAGGTATATTTTTGAGTAAAATGTAAATTGCTCTTATATTCTATAAACTACTGACAACATGTCTTCGAATTTCCAAGCACTAAATTTTGTACTTATTTTCAGAAAATGAAAAATGGTCAAAATAGCAAAAAAAATGCAGTGCTTGCAGACCTCAAATAATGCTACGAAAACAAGTTCATAATTATTTAGAAACAACAATACTAATGTTTTATCTCAGGAAGAGTTCAGAAATCAATATTTTGTGGAATAACCATGATTTTTAATCACAGCTTTCATGTGTCTTGGCATGCTTTCCACCAGTCTTTCACACTGCTTTTGGGTGACATTATGCCACTCCTGGTACAAAAATTTAAGCAGTTCTTCTTTGTTTGATGGCTTGTGACTATCCATCTTCCTCACATTCAAGAGGTTTTCAATGGGGTTCAGGTTTGGAGATTGGGCTGGCCATGACAGCGATTTGAGCTAGTGTTCCTTTATCCACACATTGGTTTACCTAGCCGTGTGGCATGGTGCATTGTTCTGCTGCAATAGCCAGTCCTCAGAGTTGGGGAACGTTGCCTGAGCAGAAGGAATCAACTGTTTTTCCAGGATAACCTTGTATGCGGCTTGATTCACATGTCCTTCGCAAAGATTAACCTGCCCAATTCAAGCCTGGAAATTATGATTTTTGTGGAACTAGAGCAAGTCCAAAAAGGGGCAACAAAATTTAGTAACGGGATGGAAGAATTACGGTACCCAGCGAGATTATCAATGTAGCTGGGTACTGGGTACTGATGCTCAGTCGGTAGAGCATCAGACTTTTAATCTGAGGGTCCAGGGTTCAAGTCCCAGTTCGGGCGTAAGCTTTTAATAAATGGTAATGTTATGTACCATGGATATGGTATGACGGTACTCAGGCACTATTTGGCACTATTATGTGGTTATATTCAGAAGATTATTATGATATTCAGAACATGCATATTTTTCATAACTGTATATCCTACCTATAAGCCACAAATCAATAGTGGACAGATCGCTAACAACAGCCATGTCATGTTTGGTCTCTGGGTAGTGGTAAAATCCCGATAAAAGATATGGCGGCAATCTCAAACTTTTGCGATCATCAGGGGTGAAGATATCACATAAGTTGGGAATTTCATAAAATCATGAAGGGCTGAGGGCATCCCACAACCGGTCTCCCATGAGGTGCTGATAAAAGGTCTAAAGAAATTATGATCTGTGTGGAACTAGAGCGAGTACAAAGAAGGGCAACAAAATTAATAAAGGGGATGGAGGAACTACAATACCCAGAGAGATTGGCAAAAAAGTATTATTTAGTCTAGAAAAGAGGCAACTGAGGGGTGATTTCATAACCATGTATAAGTATATAAGGGGACAATACAAATATCTCTCCGAGGATCTGTTTATACCAAGGAAGGTGACGGTCACAAGGGGGCATTCTCTGCATCTGGAGGAGAGAAGGTTTTTCCACCAACATAGAAAAGGATTCTTTACTGGTAGGGCAGGGAGAATCTGGAATTCCTTGTCTGAGGAGGTGGGGATGGCGAACTCAGTCAAGGGGTTCAAGAGAGGCCCGGATGTCTTCCTGGAGCGTAACAATATTGTATCTTGCAGTTATTAGGTTCTTTAGAAGGATTTCTTCTGACGGAATATAGGCTGAACTGGATGGACAAATGTCTTTTTTCGGCCTTGCTAACTACAGCTCTGGCAAAAATTAAGAGACCACTGCAAAATTTTCATTTTGTCTTAATTTTCTCTTTATAGGTATATTTTTGAGTAAAATGTAAATTGCTCTTATATTCTATAAACTACTGACAACATGTCTTCGAATTTCCAAGCACTAAATTTTGTACTTATTTTCAGAAAATGAAAAATGGTCAAAATAGCAAAAAAAATGCAGTGCTTGCAGACCTCAAATAATGCTACGAAAACAAGTTCATAATTATTTAGAAACAACAATACTAATGTTTTATCTCAGGAAGAGTTCAGAAATCAATATTTTGTGGAATAACCATGATTTTTAATCACAGCTTTCATGTGTCTTGGCATGCTTTCCACCAGTCTTTCACACTGCTTTTGGGTGACATTATGCCACTCCTGGTACAAAAATTTAAGCAGTTCTTCTTTGTTTGATGGCTTGTGACTATCCATCTTCCTCACATTCAAGAGGTTTTCAATGGGGTTCAGGTTTGGAGATTGGGCTGGCCATGACAGCGATTTGAGCTAGTTTTCCTTCATCCACATGTTCGTTTACCTAGCCGTGTGGCATGGTGCATTGTTCTGCTGGAAAAGCCAGTCCTCAGAGTTGGGGAACGTTGCCTGAGCAGAAGGAATCAACTGTTTTTCCAGGATAACCTTGTATGCGGCTTGATTCACATGTCCTTTGCAAAGATTAACCTGCCCAATTCAAGCCTGGAAATTATGATTTTTGTGGAACTAGAGCAAGTCCAAAAAGGGGCAACAAAATTTATTAACGGGATGGAAGAATTACGGTACCCAGCGAGATTATCAATGTAGCTGGGTACCGGTTACTCATGCTCAGTCGGTAGAGCATCAGACTTTTAATCTGAGGGTCCAGGGTTCAAGTCCCTGTTCGGGCGTTAGCTTTTAATAAATGGTAATGTTATGTACCATGGATATGGTATGATGGTACTCAGTCACTATTTGGCACTATTATGTGGTTCTGTTATGGTGATATTCAGAAGATGCATATTTTTCATAACTGTATCTCCTGCCTATAAGCCACAAATCAATAGTGGATAGATCGCTAACAACAGCCATGTCATGTTTGGTCTCTGGGTAGTGGTAAAATCCTGATAAAAGATATGGCGGCAATCTCAAACTTTTGTGATCATCAGGGGTGAAGATATCACATAAGTTGGGAATTTCATAAAATCCTGAAGGGCTGAGGGCATCCCACAACCGGTCTCCCATGAGGTGCTGATAAAAGGTCTAAAGAAATTATGATCTGTGTGGAACTAGAGCGAGTACAAAGAAGGGCAACAAAATTAATAAAGGGGATGGAGGAACTACAATACCCAGAGAGATTAGCAAAAAAGTATTATTTAGTCTAGAAACGAGGCAACTGAGGGGTGATCTCATAACCATGTATAAGTATATAAGGGGACAATACAAATATCTCTCCGAGGATCTGTTTATACCAAGGAAGGTGACGGTCACAAGGGGGCATTCTCTGCATCTGGAGGAGAGAAGGTTTTTCCACCAACATAGAAAAGGATTCTTTACTGGTAGGGCAGGGAGAATCTGGAATTCCTTGTCTGAGGAGGTGGGGATGGCGAACTCAGTCAAGGGGTTCAAGAGAGGCCCGGATGTCTTCCTGGAGCGTAACAATATTGTATCTTGCAGTTATTAGGTTCTTTAGAAGGATTTCTTCTGACGGAATATAGGCTGAACTGGATGGACAAATGTCTTTTTTCGGCCTTGCTAACTACAGCTCTGGCAAAAATTAAGAGACCACTGCAAAATTTTCAGTTTGTCTTAATTTTCTCTTTATAGGTATATTTTTGAGTAAAATGTAAATTGCTCTTATATTCTATAAACTACTGACAACATGTCTTCGAATTTCCAAGCACTAAATTTTGTACTTATTTTCAGAAAATGAAAAATGGTCAAAATAGCAAAAAAAATGCAGTGCTTGCAGACCTCAAATAATGCTACGAAAACAAGTTCATAATTATTTAGAAACAACAATACTAATGTTTTATCTCAGGAAGAGTTCAGAAATCAATATTTTGTGGAATAACCATGATTTTTAATCACAGCTTTCATGTTTCTTGGCATGCTTTCCACCAGTCTTTCACACTGCTTTTGGGTGACATTATGCCACTCCTGGTACAAAAATTTAAGCAGTTCTACTTTGTTTGATGGCTTGTGACTATCCATCTTCCTCACATTCAAGAGGTTTTCAATGGGGTTCAGGTTTGGAGATTGGGCTGGCCATGACAGCGATTTGAGCTAGTGTTCCTTCATCCACACGTTGGTTTACCTAGCCGTGTGGCATGGTGCATTGTTCTGCTGGAAAAGCCAGTCCTCAGAGTTGGGGAACGTTGCCTGAGCAGAAGGAATCAACTGTTTTTCCAGGATAACCTTGTATGCGGCTTGATTCACATGTCCTTCGCAAAGATTAACCTGCCCAATTCAAGCCTGGAAATTATGATTTTTGTGGAACTAGAGCAAGTCCAAAAAGGGGCAACAAAATTTAGTAACGGGATGGAAGAATTACGGTACCCAGCGAGATTATCAATGTAGAGAGCACGGATAGCTCAGTCACTATTTGGCACTATTATGTGGTTCTGTTATGGTGATATTCAGAAGATGCATATTTTTCATAACTGTATCTCCTGCCTATAAGCCACAAATCAATAGTGGACAGATCGCTAACAACAGCCATGTCATGTTTGGTCTCTGGGTAGTGGTAAAATCCTGATAAAAGATATGGCGGCAATCTCAAACTTTTGTGATCATCAGGGGTGAAGATATCACATAAGTTGGGAATTTCATAAAATCCTGAAGGGCTGAGGTCATCCCACAACCGGTCTCCCATGAGGTGCTGATAAAAGGTCTAAAGAAATTATGATCTGTGTGGAACTAGAGCGAGTACAAAGAAGGGCAACAAAATTAATAAAGGGGATGGAGGAACTACAATACCCAGAGAGATTAGCAAAAAAGTATTATTTAGTCTAGAAAAGAGGCAACTGAGGGGTGATCTCATAACCATGTATAAGTATATAAGGGGACAATACAAATATCTCTCCGAGGATCTGTTTATACCAAGGAAGGTGACGGTCACAAGGGGGCATTCTCTGCATCTGGAGGAGAGAAGGTTTTTCCACCAACATAGAAAAGGATTCTTTACTGGTAGGGCAGGGAGAATCTGGAATTCCTTATCTGAGGAGGTGGGGATGGCGAACTCAGTCAAGGGGTTCAAGAGAGGCCCGGATGTCTTCCTGGAGCGTAACAATATTGTATCTTGCAGTTATTAGGTTCTTTAGAAGGATTTCTTCTGACGGAATATAGGCTGAACTGGACGGACAAATGTATTTTTTCGGCCTTGCTAACTACAGCTCTGGCAAAAATGAAGAGACCACTGCAAAATTTTCAGTTTGTCTTAATTTTCTCTTTATAGGTATATTTTTGAGTAAAATGTAAATTGCTCTTATATTCTATAAACTACTGACAACATGTCTTCGAATTTCCAAGCACTAAATTTTGTACTTATTTTCAGAAAATGAAAAATGGTCAAAATAGCAAAAAAAATGCAGTGCTTGCAGACCTCAAATAATGCTACGAAAACAAGTTCATAATTATTTAGAAACAACAATACTAATGTTTTATCTCAGGAAGAGTTCAGAAATCAATATTTTGTGGAATAACCATGATTTTTAATCACAGCTTTCATGTTTCTTGGCATGCTTTCCACCAGTCTTTCACACTGCTTTTGGGTGACATTATGCCACTCCTGGTACAAAAATTTAAGCAGTTCTTCTTTGTTTGATGGCTTGTGACTATCCATCTTCCTCACATTCAAGAGGTTTTCAATGGGGTTCAGGTTTGGAGATTGGGCTGGCCATGAATGCGATTTGAGCTAGTGTTCCTTCATCCACACGTTGGTTTACCTAGCCGTGTGGCATGGTGCATTGTTCTACTGGAAAAGCCAGTCCTCAGAGTTGGGGAACGTTGGCTGAGCAGAAGGAATCAACTGTTTTTCCAGGATAACCTTGTATGCGGCTTGATTCACATGTCCTTCGCAAAGATTAACCTGCCCAATTCAAGCCTGGAAATTATGATGTTTGTGGAACTAGAGCAAGTTCAAAAAGGGGCAACAAAATTTAGTAACGGGATGAAAGAATTACGGTACCCAGCGAGATTATCAATGTATAGAGCACAGATAGCTCAGTCGGTATAGCATCAGACTATTAATCTGAGGGTCCAGGGTTCAAGTCCCTGTTCGGGCGTAAGCTTTTAATAAATGGTAATGTTATGTACCATGGATATGGTATGACGGTACTCAGTCACTATTTGGCACTATTATGTGGTTCTGTTATGGTGATATTCAGAAGATGCATATTTTTCATAACTGTATCTCCTGCCTATAAGCCACAAATCAATAGTGGACAGATCGCTAACAACAGCCATGTCATGTTTGGTCTCTGGGTAGTGGTAAAATCCCGATAAAAGATATGGCGGCAATCTCAAACTTTTGTGATCATCAGGGGTGAAGATATCACATAAGTTGGGAATTTCATAAAATCCTGAAGGGCTGAGGGCATCCCACAACCGGTCTCCCATGAGGTGCTGATAAAAGGTCTAAAGAAATTATGATCTGTGTGGAACTAGAGCGAGTACAAAGAAGGGCAACAAAATTAATAAAGAGGATGGAGGAACTACAATACCCAGAGAGATTAGCAAAAAAGTATTATTTAGTCTAGAAAAGAGGCAACTGAGGGGTGATCTCATAACCATGTATAAGTATATAAGGGGACAATACAAATATCTCTCCGAGGATCTGTTTATACCAAGGAAGGTGACGGTCACAAGGGGGCATTCTCTGCATCTGGAGGAGAGAAGGTTTTTCCACCAACATAGAAAAGGATTCTTTACTGGTAGGGCAGGGAGAATCTGGAATTCCTTGTCTGAGGAGGTGGGGATGGCGAACTCAGTCAAGGGGTTCAAGAGAGGCCCGGATGTCTTCCTGGAGCGTAACAATATTGTATCTTGCAGTTATTAGGTTCTTTAGAAGGATTTCTTCTGACGGAATATAGGCTGAACTGGACGGACAAATGTCTTTTTTCGGCCTTGCTAACTACAGCTCTGGCAAAAATTAAGAGACCACTGCAAAATTTTCAGTTTGTCTTAATTTTCTCTTTATAGGTATATTTTTGAGTAAAATGTAAATTGCTCTTATATTCTATAAACTACTGACAACATGTCTTCGAATTTCCAAGCACTAAATTTTGTACTTATTTTCAGAAAATGAAAAATGGTCAAAATAGCAAAAAAAATGCAGTGCTTGCAGACCTCAAATAATGCTACGAAAACAAGTTCATAATTATTTAGAAACAACAATACTAATGTTTTATCTCAGGAAGAGTTCAGAAATCAATATTTTGTGGAATAACCATGATTTTTAATCACAGCTTTCATGTTTCTTGGCATGCTTTCCACCAGTCTTTCACACTGCTTTTGGGTGACATTATGCCACTCCTGGTACAAAAATTTTAGCAGTTCTTCTTTGTTTGATGGCTTGTGACTATCCATCTTCCTCACATTCAAGAGGTTTTCAATGGGGTTCAGGTTTGGAGATTGGGCTGGCCATGACAGCGATTTGAGCTAGTGTTCCTTCATCCACACGTTGGTTTACCTAGCCGTGTGGCATGGTGCAATGTTCTGCTGGAAAAGCCAGTCCTCAGAGTTGGGGAACGTTGCCTGAGCAGAAGGAATCAACTGTTTTTCCAGGATAACCTTGTATGCGGCTTGATTCACATGTCCTTCGCAAAGATTAACCTGCCCAATTCAAGCCTGGAAATTATGATTTTTGTGGAACTAGAGCAAGTCCAAAAAGGGGCAACAAAATTTAGTAACGGGATGGAAGAATTACAGTACCCAGCGAGATTATCAATGTAGAGAGCACGGATAGCTCAGTCGGTATAGCATCAGATTTTAATCTGAGGGTCCAGGGTTCAAGTCCCTTTTCGGGCATAAGCTTTTAATAAATGGTAATGTTATGTACCATCGATATGGTATGACGGTACTCAGTCACTATTTGGCACTATTATGTGGTTCTGTTATGGTGATATTCAGAAGATGCATATTTTTCATAACTGTATCTCCTGCCTATAAGCCACAAATCAATAGTGGACATATCGCTAACAACAGCCATGTCATGTTTGGTCTCTGGGTAGTGGTAAAATCCCGATAAAAGATATGGCGGCAATCTCAAACTTTTGTGATCATCAGGGGTGAAGATATCACATAAGTTGGGAATTTCATAAAATCCTGAAGGGCTGAGGGCATCCCACAACCGGTCTCCCATGAGGTGCTGATAAAAGGTCCAAAGAAATTATGATCTGTGTGGAACTAGAGTGAGTACAAAGAAGGGCAACAAAATTAATAAAGGGGATGGAGGAACTACAATACCCAGAGAGATTAGCAAAAAAGTATTATTTAGTCTAGAAACGAGGCAACTGAGGGGTGATCTCATAACCATGTATAAGTATATAAGGGGACAATACAAATATCTCTCCGAGGATCTGTTTATACCAAGGAAGGTGACGGTCACAAGGGGGCATTCTCTGCATCTGGAGGAGAGAAGGTTTTTCCACCAACATAGAAAAGGATTCTTTACTGGTAGGGCAGGGAGAATCTGGAATTCCTTGTCTGAGGAGGTGGGGATGGCGAACTCAGTCAAGGGGTTCAAGAGAGGCCCGGATGTCTTCCTGGAGCGTAACAATATTGTATCTTGCAGTTATTAGGTTCTTTAGAAGGATTTCTTCTGACGGAATATAGGCTGAACTGGAAGGACAAATGTCTTTTTTCGGCCTTGCTAACTACAGCTCTGGCAAAAATTAAGAGACCACTGCAAAATTTTCAGTTTGTCTTAATTTTCTCTTTATAGGTATATTTTTGAGTAAAATGTAAATTGCTCTTATATTCTATAAACTACTGACAACATGTCTTCGAATTTCCAAGCACTAAATTTTGTACTTATTTTCAGAAAATGAAAAATGGTCAAAATAGCAAAAAAAATGCAGTGCTTGCAGACCTCAAATAATGCTACGAAAACAAGTTCATAATTATTTAGAAACAACAATACTAATGTTTTATCTCAGGAAGAGTTCAGAAATCAATATTTTGTGGAATAACCATGATTTTTAATCACAGCTTTCATGTTTCTTGGCATGCTTTCCACCAGTCTTTCACACTGCTTTTGGGTGACATTATGCCACTCCTGGTACAAAAATTTAAGCAGTTCTACTTTGTTTGATGGCTTGTGACTATCCATCTTCCTCACATTCAAGAGGTTTTCAATGGGGTTCAGGTTTGGAGATTGGGCTGGCCATGACAGCGATTTGAGCTAGTGTTCCTTCATCCACACGTTGGTTTACCTAGCCGTGTGGCATGGTGCATTGTTCTGCTGGAAAAGCCAGTCCTCAGAGTTGGGGAACGTTGCCTGAGCAGAAGGAATCAACTGTTTTTCCAGGATAACCTTGTATGCGGCTTGATTCACATGTCCTTCGCAAAGATTAACCTGCCCAATTCAAGCCTGGAAATTATGATTTTTGTGGAACTAGAGCAAGTCCAAAAAGGGGCAACAAAATTTAGTAACGGGATGGAAGAATTACGGTACCCAGCGAGATTATCAATGTAGAGAGCACGGATAGCTCAGTCACTATTTGGCACTATTATGTGGTTCTGTTATGGTGATATTCAGAAGATGCATATTTTTCATAACTGTATCTCCTGCCTATAAGCCACAAATCAATAGTGGACAGATCGCTAACAACAGCCATGTCATGTTTGGTCTCTGGGTAGTGGTAAAATCCTGATAAAAGATATGGCGGCAATCTCAAACTTTTGTGATCATCAGGGGTGAAGATATCACATAAGTTGGGAATTTCATAAAATCCTGAAGGGCTGAGGGCATCCCACAACCGGTCTCCCATGAGGTGCTGATAAAAGGTCTAAAGAAATTATGATCTGTGTGGAACTAGAGCGAGTACAAAGAAGGGCAACAAAATTAATAAAGGGGATGGAGGAACTACAATACCCAGAGAGATTAGCAAAAAAGTATTATTTAGTCTAGAAAAGAGGCAACTGAGGGGTGATCTCATAACCATGTATAAGTATATAAGGGGACAATACAAATATCTCTCCGAGGATGTGTTTATACCAAGGAAGGTGACGGTCACAAGGGGGCATTCTCTGCATCTGGAGGAGAGAAGGTTTTTCCACCAACATAGAAAAGGATTCTTTACTGGTAGGGCAGGGAGAATCTGGAATTCCTTGTCTGAGGAGGTGGGGATGGCGAACTCAGTCAAGGGGTTCAAGAGAGGCCCGGATGTCTTCCTGGAGCGTAACAATATTGTATCTTGCAGTTATTAGGTTCTTTAGAAGGATTTCTTCTGACGGAATATAGGCTGAACTGGACGGACAAATGTCTTTTTTCGGCCTTGCTAACTACAGCTCTGGCAAAAATTAAGAGACCACTGCAAAATTTTCAGTTTGTCTTAATTTTCTCTTTATAGGTATATTTTTGAGTAAAATGTAAATTGCTCTTATATTCTATAAACTACTGACAACATGTCTTCGAATTTCCAAGCACTAAATTTTGTACTTATTTTCAGAAAATGAAAAATGGTCAAAATAGCAAAAAAAATGCAGTGCTTGCAGACCTCAAATAATGCTACGAAAACAAGTTCATAATTATTTAGAAACAACAATACTAATGTTTTATCTCAGGAAGAGTTCAGAAATCAATATTTTGTGGAATAACCATGATTTTTAATCACAGCTTTCATGTTTCTTGGCATGCTTTCCACCAGTCTTTCACACTGCTTTTGGGTGACATTATGCCACTCCTGGTACAAAAATTTAAGCAGTTCTTCTTTGTTTGATGGCTTGTGACTATCCATCTTCCTCACATTCAAGAGGTTTTCAATGGGGTTCAGGTTTGGAGATTGGGCTGGCCATGACAGCGATTTGAGCTAGTGTTCCTTCATCCACACGTTGGTTTACCTAGCCGTGTGGCATGGTGCATTGTTCTGCTGGAAAAGCCAGTCCTCAGAGTTGGGGAACGTTGCCTGAGCAGAAGGAATCAACTGTTTTTACAGGATAACCTTGTATGCGGCTTGATTCACATGTCCTTCGCAAAGATTAACCTGCCCAATTCAAGCCTGGAAATTATGATTTTTGTGGAACTAGAGCAAGTCCAAAAAAGGGCAACAAAATTTAGTAACGGGATGGAAGAATTACGGTACCCAGCGAGATTATCAATGTAGAGAGCACGGATAGCTCAGTCGGTATAGCATCAGACTTTTAATCTGAGGGTCCAGGGTTCAAGTCCCTGTTCGGGCGTAAGCTTTTAATAAATGGTAATGTTATGTACCATGGATATGGTATGATGGTACTCAGTCACTATTTGGCACTATTATGTGGTTCTGTTATGGTGATATTCAGAAGATGCATATTTTTCATAACTGTATCTCCTGCCTATAAGCCACAAATCAATAGTGGACAGATCGCTAACAACAGCCATGTCATGTTTGGTCTCTGGGTAGTGGTAAAATCCTGATAAAAGATATGGCGGCAATCTCAAACTTTTGTGATCATCAGGGGTGAAGATATCACATAAGTTGGGAATTTCATAAAATCCTGAAGGGCTGAGGGCATCCCACAACCGGTCTCCCATGAGGTGCTGATAAAAGGTCTAAAGAAATTATGATCTGTGTGGAACTAGAGCGAGTACAAAGAAGGGCAACAAAATTAATAAAGGGGATGGAGGAACTACAATACCCAGAGAGATTAGCAAAAAAGTATTATTTAGTCTAGAAACGAGGCAACTGAGGGGTGATCTCATAACCATGTATAAGTATATAAGGGGACAATACAAATATCTCTCCGAGGATCTGTTTATACCAAGGAAGGTGACGGTCACAAGGGGGCATTCTCTGCATCTGGAGGAGAGAAGGTTTTTCCACCAACATAGAAAAGGATTCTTTACTGGTAGGGCAGGGAGAATCTGGAATTCCTTGTCTGAGGAGGTGGGGATGGCGAACTCAGTCAAGGGGTTCAAGAGAGGCCCGGATGTCTTCCTGGAGCGTAACAATATTGTATCTTGCAGTTATTAGGTTCTTTAGAAGGATTTCTTCTGACGGAATATAGGCTGAACTGGATGGACAAATGTCTTTTTTCGGCCTTGCTAACTACAGCTCTGGCAAAAATTAAGAGACCACTGCAAAATTTTCAGTTTGTCTTAATTTTCTCTTTATAGGTATATTTTTGAGTAAAATGTAAATTGCTCTTATATTCTATAAACTACTGACAACATGTCTTCGAATTTCCAAGCACTAAATTTTGTACTTATTTTCAGAAAATGAAAAATGGTCAAAATAGCAAAAAAAATGCAGTGCTTGCAGACCTCAAATAATGCTACGAAAACAAGTTCATAATTATTTAGAAACAACAATACTAATGTTTTATCTCAGGAAGAGTTCAGAAATCAATATTTTGTGGAATAACCATGATTTTTAATCACAGCTTTCATGTTTCTTGGCATGCTTTCCACCAGTCTTTCACACTGCTTTTGGGTGACATTATGCCACTCCTGGTACAAAAATTTAAGCAGTTCTACTTTGTTTGATGGCTTGTGACTATCCATCTTCCTCACATTCAAGAGGTTTTCAATGGGGTTCAGGTTTGGAGATTGGGCTGGCCATGACAGCGATTTGAGCTAGTGTTCCTTCATCCACACGTTGGTTTACCTAGCCGTGTGGCATGGTGCATTGTTCTGCTGGAAAAGCCAGTCCTCAGAGTTGGGGAACATTGCCTGAGCAGAAGGAATCAACTGTTTTTCCAGGATAACCTTGTATGCGGCTTGATTCACATGTCCTTCGCAAAGATTAACCTGCCCAATTCAAGCCTGGAAATTATGATTTTTGTGGAACTAGAGCAAGTCCAAAAAGGGGCAACAAAATTTAGTAACGGGATGGAAGAATTACGGTACCCAGCGAGATTATCAATGTAGAGAGCACGGATAGCTCAGTCACTATTTGGCACTATTATGTGGTTCTGTTATGGTGATATTCAGAAGATGCATATTTTTCATAACTGTATCTCCTGCCTATAAGCCACAAATCAATAGTGGACAGATCGCTAACAACAGCCATGTCATGTTTGGTCTCTGGGTAGTAGTAAAATCCTGATAAAAGATATGGCGGCAATCTCAAACTTTTGTGATCATCAGGGGTGAAGATATCACATAAGTTGGGAATTTCATAAAATCCTGAAGGGCTGAGGTCATCCCACAACCGGTCTCCCATGAGGTGCTGATAAAAGGTCTAAAGAAATTATGATCTGTGTGGAACTAGAGCGAGTACAAAGAAGGGCAACAAAATTAATAAAGGGGATGGAGGAACTACAATACCCAGAGAGATTAGCAAAAAAGTATTATTTAGTCTAGAAAAGAGGCAACTGAGGGGTGATCTCATAACCATGTATAAGTATATAAGGGGACAATACAAATATCTCTCCGAGGATCTGTTTATACCAAGGAAGGTGACGGTCACAAGGGGGCATTCTCTGCATCTGGAGGAGAGAAGGTTTTTCCACCAACATAGAAAAGGATTCTTTACTGGTAGGGCAGGGAGAATCTGGAATTCCTTATCTGAGGAGGTGGGGATGGCGAACTCAGTCAAGGGGTTCAAGAGAGGCCCGGATGTCTTCCTGGAGCGTAACAATATTGTATCTTGCAGTTATTAGGTTCTTTAGAAGGATTTCTTCTGACGGAATATAGGCTGAACTGGACGGACAAATGTATTTTTTCGGCCTTGCTAACTACAGCTTTGGCAAAAATGAAGAGACCACTGCAAAATTTTCAGTTTGTCTTAATTTTCTCTTTATAGGTATATTTTTGAGTAAAATGTAAATTGCTCTTATATTCTATAAACTACTGACAACATGTCTTCGAATTTCCAAGCACTAAATTTTGTACTTATTTTCAGAAAATGAAAAATGGTCAAAATAGCAAAAAAAATGCAGTGCTTGCAGACCTCAAATAATGCTACGAAAACAAGTTCATAATTATTTAGAAACAACAATACTAATGTTTTATCTCAGGAAGAGTTCAGAAATCAATATTTTGTGGAATAACCATGATTTTTAATCACAGCTTTCATGTTTCTTGGCATGCTTTCCACCAGTCTTTCACACTGCTTTTGGGTGACATTATGCCACTCCTGGTACAAAAATTTAAGCAGTTCTTCTTTGTTTGATGGCTTGTGACTATCCATCTTCCTCACATTCAAGAGGTTTTCAATGGGGTTCAGGTTTGGAGATTGGGCTGGCCATGAATGCGATTTGAGCTAGTGTTCCTTCATCCACACGTTGGTTTACCTAGCCGTGTGGCATGGTGCATTGTTCTGCTGGAAAAGCCAGTCCTCAGAGTTGGGGAACGTTGGCTGAGCAGAAGGAATCAACTGTTTTTCCAGGATAACCTTGTATGCGGCTTGATTCACATGTCCTTCGCAAAGATTAACCTGCCCAATTCAAGCCTGGAAATTATGATGTTTGTGGAACTAGAGCAAGTCCAAAAAGGGGCAACAAAATTTAGTAACGGGATGAAAGAATTACGGTACCCAGCGAGATTATCAATGTATAGAGCACAGATAGCTCAGTCGGTATAGCATCAGACTATTAATCTGAGGGTCCAGGGTTCAAGTCCCTGTTCGGGCGTAAGCTTTTAATAAATGGTAATGTTATGTACCATGGATATGGTATGACGGTACTCAGTCACTATTTGGCACTATTATGTGGTTCTGTTATGGTGATATTCAGAAGATGCATATTTTTCATAACTGTATCTCCTGCCTATAAGCCACAAATCAATAGTGGACAGATCGCTAACAACAGCCATGTCATGTTTGGTCTCTGGGTAGTGGTAAAATCCCGATAAAAGATATGGCGGCAATCTCAAACTTTTGTGATCATCAGGGGTGAAGATATCACATAAGTTGGGAATTTCATAAAATCCTGAAGGGCTGAGGGCATCCCACAACCGGTCTCCCATGAGGTGCTGATAAAAGGTCTAAAGAAATTATGATCTGTGTGGAACTAGAGCGAGTACAAAGAAGGGCAACAAAATTAATAAAGGGGATGGAGGAACTACAATACCCAGAGAGATTAGCAAAAAAGTATTATTTAGTCTAGAAAAGAGGCAACTGAGGGGTGATCTCATAACCATGTATAAGTATATAAGGGGACAATACAACTATCTCTCCGAGGATCTGTTTATACCAAGGAAGGTGACGGTCACAAGGGGGCATTCTCTGCATCTGGAGGAGAGAAGGTTTTTCCACCAACATAGAAAAGGATTCTTTACTGGTAGGGCAGGGAGAATCTGGAATTCCTTGTCTGAGGAGGTGGGGATGGCGAACTCAGTCAAGGGGTTCAAGAGAGGCCCGGATGTCTTCCTGGAGCGTAACAATATTGTATCTTGCAGTTATTAGGTTCTTTAGAAGGATTTCTTCTGACGGAATATAGGCTGAACTGGACGGACAAATGTCTTTTTTCGGCCTTGCTAACTACAGCTCTGGCAAAAATTAAGAGACCACTGCAAAATTTTCAGTTTGTCTTAATTTTCTCTTTATAGGTATATTTTTGAGTAAAATGTAAATTGCTCTTATATTCTATAAACTACTGACAACATGTCTTCGAATTTCCAAGCACTAAATTTTGTACTTATTTTCAGAAAATGAAAAATGGTCAAAATAGCAAAAAAAATGCAGTGCTTGCAGACCTCAAATAATGCTACGAAAACAAGTTCATAATTATTTAGAAACAACAATACTAATGTTTTATCTCAGGAAGAGTTCAGAAATCAATATTTTGTGGAATAACCATGATTTTTAATCACAGCTTTCATGTTTCTTGGCATGCTTTCCACCAGTCTTTCACACTGCTTTTGGGTGACATTATGCCACTCCTGGTACAAAAATTTTAGCAGTTCTTCTTTGTTTGATGGCTTGTGACTATCCATCTTCCTCACATTCAAGAGGTTTTCAATGGGGTTCAGGTTTGGAGATTGGGCTGGCCATGACAGCGATTTGAGCTAGTGTTCCTTCATCCACACGTTGGTTTACCTAGCCGTGTGGCATGGTGCAATGTTCTGCTGGAAAAGCCAGTCCTCAGAGTTGGGGAACGTTGCCTGAGCAGAAGGAATCAACTGTTTTTCCAGGATAACCTTGTATGCGGCTTGATTCACATGTCCTTCGCAAAGATTAACCTGCCCAATTCAAGCCTGGAAATTATGATTTTTGTGGAACTAGAGCAAGTCCAAAAAGGGGCAACAAAATTTAGTAACGGGATGGAAGAATTACGGTACCCAGCGAGATTATCAATGTAGAGAGCACGGATAGCTCAGTCGGTATAGCATCAGATTTTAATCTGAGGGTCCAGGGTTCAAGTCCCTGTTCGGGCATAAGCTTTTAATAAATGGTAATGTTATGTACCATCGATATGGTATGACTGTACTCAGTCACTATTTGGCACTATTATGTGGTTCTGTTATGGTGATATTCAGAAGATGCATATTTTTCATAACTGTATCTCCTGCCTATAAGCCACAAATCAATAGTGGACAGATCGCTAACAACAGCCATGTCATGTTTGGTCTCTGGGTAGTGGTAAAATCCCGATAAAAGATATGGCGGCAATCTCAAACTTTTGTGATCATCAGGGGTGAAGATATCACATAAGTTGGGAATTTCATAAAATCCTGAAGGGCTGAGGGCATCCCACAACCGGTCTCCCATGAGGTGCTGATAAAAGGTCTAAAGAAATTATGATCTGTGTGGAACTAGAGCGAGTACAAAGAAGGGCAACAAAATTAATAAAGGGGATGGAGGAACTACAATACCCAGAGAGATTAGCAAAAAAGTATTATTTAGTCTAGAAAAGAGGCAACTGAGGGGTGATCTCATAACCATGTATAAGTATATAAGGGGACAATACAAATATCTCTCCGAGGATCTGTTTATACCAAGGAAGGTGACGGTCACAAGGGGGCATTCTCTGCATCTGGAGGAGAGAAGGTTTTTCCACCAACATAAAAAAGGATTCTTTACTGGTAGGGCAGGGAGAATCTGGAATTCCTTGTCTGAGGAGGTGGGGATGGCGAACTCAGTCAAGGGGTTCAAGAGAGGCCCGGATGTCTTCCTGGAGCGTAACAATATTGTATCTTGCAGTTATTAGGTTCTTTAGAAGGATTTCTTCTGACGGAATATAGGCTGAACTGGACGGACAAACGTCTTTTTTCGGCCTTGCTAACTACAGCTCTGGCAAAAATTAAGAGACCACTGCAAAATTTTCAGTTTGTCTTAATTTTCTCTTTATAGGTATATTTTTGAGTAAAATGTAAATTGCTCTTATATTCTATAAACTACTGACAACATGTCTTCAAATTTCCAAGCACTAAATTTTGTACTTATTTTCAGAAAATGAAAAATGGTCAAAATAGCAAAAAAAATGCAGTGCTTGCAGACCTCAAATAATGCTACGAAAACAAGTTCATAATTATTTAGAAACAACAATACTAATGTTTTATCTCAGGAAGAGTTCAGAAATCAATATTTTGTGGAATAACCTTGATTTTTAATCACAGCTTTCATGTTTCTTGGCATGCTTTCCACCAGTCTTTCACACTGTTTTTGGGTGACATTATGCCACTCCTGGTACAAAAATTTAAGCAGTTCTTCTTTGTTTGATGGCTTGTGACTATCCATCTTCCTCACATTCAAGAGGTTTTCAATGGGGTTCAGGTTTGGAGATTGGCCTGGCCATGACAGCGATTTGAGCTAGTGTTCCTTCATCCACTCGTTGGTTTACCTAGCCGTGTGGCATGGTGCATTGTTCTGATGGAAAAGCCAGTCCTCAGAGTTGGGGAACGTTGCCTGAGCAGAAGGAATCAACTGTTTTTCCAGGATAACCTTGTATGCGGCTTGATTCACATGTCCTTCGCAAAGATTAACCTGCCCAATTCAAGCCTGGAAATTATGATTTTTGTGGAACTAGAGCAAGTCCAAAAAGGGGCAACAAAATTTAGTAACGGGATGGAAGAATTACGGTACCCAGCGAGATTATCAATGTAGCTTGGTACCGGGTACTGATGCTCAGTCGGTAGAGCATCAGACTTTTAATCTGAAGGTCTAGGGTTCAAGTCCCTGTTTGGGCGTAAGCTTTTAATAAATTGTAATGTTATGTACCATGGATAAGGTATGACGGTACTCAGTCACTATTTGGCACTATTATGTGGTTCTGTTATGGTGATATTCAGAAGATGCATATTTTTCATAACTGTATCTCCTTCCTATAAGCCACAAATCAATAGTGGACAGATCGCTAACAACAGCCATGTCATGTTTGGTCTCTGGGTAGTGGTAAAATCCCGATAAAAGATATGGCGGCAATCTCAAACTTTTGTGATCATCAGGGGTGAAGATATCACATAAGTTGGGAATTTCATAAAATCCTGAAGGGCTGAGGGCATCCCACAACCGGTCTCCCATGAGGTGCTGATAAAAGGTCTAAAGAAATTATGATCAGTGTGGAACTAGAGCGACTACAAAGAAGGGCAACAAAATTAATAAAGGGGATGGAGGAACTACAATACCCAAAGAGATTAGCAAAAAAGTATTATTTAGTCTAGAAAAGAGGCAACTGAGGGGTGATCTCATAACCATGTATAAGTATATAAGGGGACAATACAAATATCTCTCCGAGGATGTGTTTATACCAAGGAAGGTGACGGTCACAAGGGGGCATTCTCTGCATCTGGAGGAGAGAAGGTTTTTCCACCAACATAGAAAAGGATTCTTTACTGGTAGGGCAGGGAGAATCTGGAATTCCTTGTCTGAGGAGGTGGGGATGGCGAACTCAGTCAAGGGGTTCAAGAGAGGCCCGGATGTCTTCCTGGAGCGTAACAATATTGTATCTTGCAGTTATTAGGTTCTTTAGAAGGATTTCTTCTGACGGAATATAGGCTGATCTGGACGGACAAATGTCTTTTTTCGGCCTTGCTAACTACAGCTCTGGCAAAAATTAAGAGACCACTGCAAAATTTTCAGTTTGTCTTAATTTTCTCTTTATAGGTATATTTTTGAGTAAAATGTAAATTGCTCTTATATTCTATAAACTACTGACAACATGTCTTCGAATTTCCAAGCACTAAATTTTGTACTTATTTTCAGAAAATGAAAAATGGTCAAAATAGCAAAAAAAATGCAGTGCTTGCAGACCTCAAATAATGCTACGAAAACAAGTTCATAATTATTTAGAAACAACAATACTAATGTTTTATCTCAGGAAGAGTTCAGAAATCAATATTTTGTGGAATAACCATGATTTTTAATCACAGCTTTCATGTGTCTTGGCATGCTTTCCACCAGTCTTTCACACTGCTTTTGGGTGACATTATGCCACTACTGGTACAAAAATTTAAGCAGTTCTTCTTTGTTTGATGGCTTGTGACTATCCATCTTCCTCACATTCAAGAGGTTTTCAATGGGGTTCAGGTTTGGAGATTGGGCTGGCCATGACAGCGATTTGAGCTAGTGTTCCTTCATCCACACGTTGGTTTACCTAGCCGTGTGGCATGGTGCATTGTTCTGCTGGAAAAGCCAATCCTCAGAGTTGGGGAACGTTGCCTGAGCAGAAGGAATCAACTGTTTTTCCAGGATAACCTTGTATGTGGCTTGATTCACATGTCCTTCGCAAAAATTAACCTGCCCAATTCAATCCTGGAAATTATGATTTTTGTGGAACTAGAGCAAGTCCAAAAAGGGGCAACAAAATTTAGTAACGGGATGGAAGAATTACGGTACCCAGCGAGAGACCGGTTGTGGGATGCCCTCAGCCCTTCAGGATTTTATGAAATTCCCAACTTATGTGATATCTTCACCCCTGATGATCGCAAAAGTTTGAGATTGCCGCCATATCTTTTATCGGGATTTTACCACTACCCAGAGACCAAACATGACATGGCTGTTGTTAGCGATCTGTCCACTATTGATTTGTGGCTTATAGGCAGGAGATACAGTTATGAAAAATATGCATCTTCTGAATATCACCATAACAGAACCACATAATAGTGCCAAATAGTGACTGAGTACCGTCATACCATATCCATGGTAAATAACATTACCATTTATTAAAAGCTTACAACCGAACAGGGACTTGAACCCTGGACCCTCAAATTAAAAGTCTGATGCTCTACCGACTGAGATATCCGGGCTCTCTACATTGATAATCTTGCTGGGTACCGTAATTCTTCCATCCCGTTACTAAAATTTGTTGCCCCTTTTTGGACTTGCTCTAGTTCCACAAAAATCATAATTTCCAGGCTTGAATTGGGCAGGTTAATCTTTGCGAAGGACATGTGAATCAAGCCACATACAAGGTTATCCTGGAAAAATAGTTGATTCCTTCTGCTCAGGCAACGTTCCCCAACTCTGAGGACTGGCTTTTCCAGCAGAACAATGCACCATGCCACACGGCTAGGTAAACCAACGTGTGGATGAAGGAACACTAGCTCAAATCGCTGTCATGGCCAGCCCAATCTCCAAACCTGAACCCCATTGAAAACCTCTTGAATGTGAGGAAGATGGATAGTCACAAGCCATCAAACAAAGCAGAACTGCTTAAATTTTTGTACCAGGAGTGGCATAATGTCACCCAAAATCAGTGTGAAAGACTGGTGGAAAGCATGCCAAGACACATGAAAGCTGTGATTAAAAATCATGGTTATTCCACAAAATATTGATTTCTGAACTCTTCCTGAGATAAAACATTAGTATTGTTGTTTCTAAATAATTATGAACTTGTTTTCATAGCATTATTTGAGGTCTGCAAGCACTGCATTTTTTTTGCTATTTTGACCATTTTTCATTTTCTGAAAATAAGTACAGAATTTAGTGCTTGGAAATTCGAAGACATGTTGTCAGTAGTTTATAGAATATAAGAGCAATTTACATTTTACTCAAAAATATACCTATAAAGAGAAAATTAAGACAAACTGAAGATTTTGCAGTGGTCTCTTAATTTTTGCCAGAGCTGTAGTTAGCAAGGCCGAAAAAAGACATTTGTCCGTCCAGTTCAGCCTATATTCCGTCAGAAGAAATCCCCAGATCTACGTCCTTCTAAAGAACCTAATAACTGCAAGATACAATATTGTTACGCTCCAGGAAGACATCCGGGCCTCTCTTGAACCCCTTGACTGAGTTTGCCATCCCCACCTCCTCAGACAAGGAATTCCAGATTCTCCCTGCCCTACCAGTAAAGAATCCTTTTCTATGTTGGTGGAAAAACCTTCTCTCCTCCAGATGCAGAGAATGCCCCCTTGTGACCGTCACCTTCCTTGGTATAAACAGATCCTCGGAGAGATATTTGTATTGTCCCCTTATATACTTATACATGGTTATGAGATCACCCCTCAGTTGCCTCTTTTCTAGACTAAATAATACTTTTTTGCTAATCTCTCTGGGTATTGTAGTTGTTGCCCTTCTTTGTACTCGCTCTAGTTCCACACAGATCATAATTTCTTTAGACCTTTTATCAGCATACAAGTTACACCCACATTTGTCCGTCCAGTTCAGCCTATATTCCGTCAGAAGAAATCCCCAGATCTACGTCCTTCTAAAGAACCTAATAACTGCAAGATACAATATTGTTACGCTCCAGGAAGACATCCGGGCCTCTCTTGAACCCCTTGACTGAGTTCGCCATCCCCACCTCCTCAGACAAGGAATTCCAGATTCTCCCTGCCCTACCAGTAAAGAATCCTTTTCTATGTTGGTGGAAAAACCTTCTCTCCTCCAGATGCAGAGAATGCCCCCTTGTGACCGTCACCTTCCTTGGTATAAACAGATCCTCGGAGAGATATTTGTATTGTCCCCTTATATACTTATACATGGTTATGAGATCACCCCTCAGTTGCCTCTTTTCTAGACTAAATAATACTTTTTTGCTAATCTCTCTGGGTATTGTAGTTGTTGCCCTTCTTTGTACTCGCTCTAGTTCCACACAGATCATAATTTCTTTAGACCTTTTATCAGCATACAAGTTACACCCACATTGCACCCCCATGATGACCTCACCCATTTTACATAACATTACCATTTATTAAAAGCTTACGCCCGAACAGGGACTTGAACCCTGGACCCTCAGATTAAAAGTCTGATGCTCTACCGACTGATAATATCGCTGGGTACCGTAATTGTTCCATCCCGTTACTAAATTTTGTTGCCCCTTTTTGGACTTGCTCTAGTTCCACAAAAATCATAATTTCCAGGCTTGAATTGGGCAGGTTAATCTTTGCGAAGAACATGTGAATCAAGCCACATACAAGGTTATCCTGGAAAAATAGTTGATTCCTTCTGCTCAGGCAACGTTCCCCAACTCTGAGGACTGGCTTTTCCAGCAGAACAATGCACCATGCCACACGGCTAGGTAAACCATCGTGTGGATGAAGGAACACTAGCTCAAATCGCTGTCATGGCCAGCCCAATCTCCAAACCTGAACCCCATTGAAAACCTCTTGAATGTGAGGAAGATGGATAGTCACAAGCCATCAAACAAAGAAGAACTGCTTAAATTTTTGTACCAGGAGTGGCATAATGTCACCCAAAAGCAGTGTGAAATACTGGTGGAAAGCATGCCAAGACACATGAAAGCTGTGATTAAAAATCATGGTTATTCCACAAAATATTGATTTCTGAACTCTTCCTGAGATAAAACATTAGTATTGTTGTTTCTAAATAATTATGAACTTGTTTTCGTAGCATTATTTGAGGTCTGCAAGCACTGCATTTTTTTTGCTATTTTGACCATTTTTCATTTTCTGAAAATAAGTACAAAATTTAGTGCTTGGAAATTCGAAGACATGTTGTCAGTAGTTTATAGAATATAAGAGCAATTTACATTTTACTCAAAAAAATACCTATAAAGAGAAAATTAAGACAAACTGAAGATTTTGCAGTGGTCTCTTAATTTTTGCCAGAGCTGTAGTTAGCAAGGCCGAAAAAAGACATTTGTCCGTCCAGTTCAGCCTATATTCCGTCAGAAGAAATCCCCAGATCTACGTCCTTCTAAAGAACCTAATAACTGCAAGATACAATATTGTTACGCTCCAGGAAGACATCCGGGCCTCTCTTGAACCCCTTGACTGAGTTCGCCATCCCCACCTCCTCAGACAAGGAATTCCAGATTCTCCCTGCCCTACCAGTAAAGAATCCTTTTCTATGTTGGTGGAAAAACTTTCTCTCCTCCAGATGCAGAGAATGCCCCCTTGTGACCGTCATCTTCCTTGGTATAAACAGATCCTCGGAGAGATATTTGTATTGTCCCCTTATATACTTATACATGGTTATGAGATCACCCCTCAGTTGCCTCTTTTCTAGACTAAATAATACTTTTTTGCTAATCTCTCTGGGTATTGTAGTTGTTGCCCTTCTTTGTACTCGCTCTAGTTCCACACAGATCATAATTTCTTTAGACCTTTTATCAGCATACAAGTTACACCCACATTGCACCCCCATGATGACCTCACCTATTTTACATAACATTACCATTTATTAAAAGCTTACGCCCGAACAGGGACTTGAACCCTGGACCCTCAGATTAAAAGTCTGATGCTCTACCGACTGATAATATCGCTGGGTACCGTAATTGTTCCATCCCGTTACTAAATTTTGTTGCCCCTTTTTGGACTTGCTCTAGTTCCACAAAAATCATAATTTCCAGGCTTGAATTGGGCAGGTTAATCTTTGCGAAGAACATGTGAATCAAGCCACATACAAGGTTATCCTGGAAAAATAGTTGATTCCTTCTGCTCAGGCAACGTTCCCCAACTCTGAGGACTGGCTTTTCCAGCAGAACAATGCACCATGCCACACGGCTAGATAAACCAACGTGTGGATGAAGGAACACTAGCTCAAATCGCTGTCATGGCCAGCCCAATCTCCAAACCTGAACCCCATTGAAAACCTCTTGAATGTGAGGAAGATGGATAGTCACAAGCCATCAAACAAAGAAGAACTGCTTAAATTTTTGTACCAGGAGTGGCATAATGTCACCCAAAAGCAGTGTGAAAGACTGGTGGAAAGCATGCCAAGACACATGAAAGCTGTGATTAAAAATCATGGTTATTCCACAAAATATTGATTTCTGAACTCTTCCTGAGATAAAACATTAGTATTGTTGTTTCTAAATAATTATGAACTTGTTTTCGTAGCATTATTTGAGGTCTGCAAGCACTGCATTTTTTTTGCTATTTTGACCATTTTTCATTTTCTGAAAATAAGTACAAAATTTAGTGCTTGGAAATTCGAAGACATGTTGTCAGTAGTTTATAGAATATAAGAGCAATTTACATTTTACTCAAAAATATACCTATAAAGAGAAAATTAAGACAAACTGAAGATTTTGCAGTGGTCTCTTAATTTTTGCCAGAGCTGTAGTTAGCAAGGCCGAAAAAAGACATTTGTCCGTCCAGTTCAGCCTATATTCCGTCAGAAGAAATCCACAGATCTACGTCCTTCTAAAGAACCTAATAACTGCAAGATACAATATTGTTACGCTCCAGGAAGACATCCGGGCCTCTCTTGAACCCCTTGACTGAGTTCGCCATCCCCACCTCCTCAGACAAGGAATTCCAGATTCTCCCTGCCCTACCAGTAAAGAATCCTTTTCTATGTTGGTGGAAAAACCTTCTCTCCTCCAGATGCAGAGAATGCCCCCTTGTGACCGTCACCTTCCTTGGTATAAACAGATCCTCGGAGAGATATTTGTATTGTCCCCTTATATACTTATACATGGTTATGAGATCACCCCTCAGTTGCCTCTTTTCTAGACTAAATAATACTTTTTTGCTAATCTCTCTGGGTATTGTAGTTGTTGCCCAGAGAGATTGTTGCCCTTCTTTGTACTCGCTCTAGTTCCACACAGATCATAATTTCTTTAGACCTTTTATCAGCATACAAGTTACACCCACATTGCACCCTCATGATGACCTCACCTATTTTACATAACATTACCATTTATTAAAAGCTTACGCCCGAACAGGGACTTGAACCCTGGACCCTCAGATTAAAAGTCTGATGCTCTACCGACTGATAATATCGCTGGGTACCGTGATTGTTCCATCCCGTTACTAAATTTTGTTGCTCCTTTTTGGACTTGCTCTAGTTCCACAAAAATCATAATTTCCAGGCTTGAATTGGGCAGGTTAATCTTTGCGAAGAACATGTGAATCAAGCCACATACAAGGTTATCCTGGAAAAATAGTTGATTCCTTCTGCTCAGGCAACGTTCCCCAACTCTGAGGACTGGCTTTTCCAGCAGAACAATGCACCATGCCACACGGCAAGGTAAACCAACGTGTGGATGAAGGAACACTAGCTCAAATCGCTGTCATGGCCAGCCCAATCTCCAAACCTGAACCCCATTGAAAACCTCTTGAATGTGAGGAAGATGGATAGTCACAAGCCATCAAACAAAGAAGAACTGCTTAAATTTTTGTACCAGGAGTGGCATAATGTCACCCAAAAGCAGTGTGAAAGACTGGTGGAAAGCATGCCAAGACACATGAAAGCTGTGATTAAAAATCATGGTTATTCCACAAAATATTGATTTCTGAACTCTTCCTGAGATAAAACATTAGTATTGTTGTTTCTAAATAATTATGAACTTGTTTTCGTAGCATTATTTGAGGTCTGCAAGCACTGCATTTTTTTTGCTATTTTGACCATTTTTCATTTTCTGAAAATAAGTACAAAATTTAGTGCTTGGAAATTCGAAGACATGTTGTCAGTAGTTTATAGAATATAAGAGCAATTTACATTTTACTCAAAAATATACCTATAAAGAGAAAATTAAGACAAACTGAAGATTTTGCAGTGGTCTCTTAATTTTTGCCAGAGCTGTAGTTAGCAAGGCCGAAAAAAGACATTTGTCCGTCCAGTTCAGCCTATATTCCATCAGAAGAAATCCCCAGATCTACGTCCTTCTAAAGAACCTAATAACTGCAAGATACAATATTGTTACGCTCCAGGAAGACATCCGGGCCTCTCTTGAACCCCTTGACTGAGTTCGCCATCCCCAACTCCTCAGACAAGGAATTCCAGATTCTCCCTGCCCTACCAGTAAAGAATCCTTTTCTATGTTGGTGGAAAAACCTTCTCTCCTCCAGATGCAGAGAATGCCCCCTTGTGACCGTCACCTTCCTTGGTATCAACAGATCCTCGGAGAGATATTTGTATTGTCCCCTTATATACTTATACATGGTTATGAGATCACCCCTCAGTTGCCTCTTTTCTAGACTAAATAATACTTTTTTGCTAATCTCTCTGGGTATTGTAGTTGTTGCCCAGAGAGATTGTTGCCCTTCTTTGTACTCGCTCTAGTTCCACACAGATCATAATTTCTTTAGACCTTTTATCAGCATAAAAGTTACACCCACATTGCACCCCCATGATGACCTCACCTATTTTACATAACATTACCATTTATTAAAAGCTTACGCCCGAACAGGGACTTGAACCCTGGACCCTCAGATTAAAAGTCTGATGCTCTACCGACTGATAATATCGCTGGGTACCGTGATTGTTCCATCCCGTTACTAAATTTTGTTGCCCCTTTTTGGACTTGTTCTAGTTCCACAAAAATCATAATTTCCAGGCTTGAATTGGGCAGGTTAATCTTTGCGAAGAACATGTGAATCAAGCCACATACAAGGTTATCCTGGAAAAATAGTTGATTCCTTCTGCTCAGGCAACGTTCCCCAACTCTGAGGACTGGCTTTTCCAGCAGAACAATGCACCATGCCACACGGCTAGGTAAACCAACGTGTGGATGAAGGAACACTAGCTCAAATCGCTGTCATGGCCAGCCCAATCTCCAAACCTGAACCCCATTGAAAACCTCTTGAATGTGAGGAAGATGGATAGTCACAAGCCATCAAACAAAGAAGAACTGCTTAAATTTTTGTACCAGTAGTGGCATAATGTCACCCAAAAGCAGTGTGAAAGACTGGTGGAAAGCATGCCAAGACACATGAAAGCTGTGATTAAAAATCATGGTTATTCCACAAAATATTGATTTCTGAACTCTTCCTGAGATAAAACATTAGTATTGTTGTTTCTAAATAATTATGAACTTGTTTTCGTAGCATTATTTGAGGTCTGCAAGCACTGCATTTTTTTTGCTATTTTGACCATTTTTCATTTTCTGAAAATAAGTACAAAATTTAGTGCTTGGAAATTCGAAGACATGTTGTCAGTAGTTAATAGAATATAAGAGCAATTTACATTTTACTCAAAAATATACCTATAAAGAGAAAATTAAGACAAACTGAAGATTTTGCAGTGGTCTCTTAATTTTTGCCAGAGCTGTAGTTAGCAAGGCCGAAAAAAGACATTTGTCCGTCCAGTTCAGCCTATATTCCGTCAGAAGAAATCCCCAGATCTACGTCCTTCTAAAGAACCTAATAACTGCAAGATACAATATTGTTACGCTCCAGGAAGACATCCGGGCCTCTCTTGAACCCCTTGACTGAGTTCGCCATCCCCACCTCCTCAGACAAGGAATTCCAGATTCTCCCTGCCCTACCAGTAAAGAATCCTTTTCTATGTTGGTGGAAAAACCTTCTCTCCTCCAGATGCAGAGAATGCCCCCTTGTGACCGTCACCTTCCTTGGTATAAACAGATCCTCGGAGAGATATTTGTATTGTCCCCTTATATACTTATACATGGTTAAGAGATCACCCCTCAGTTGCCTCTTTTCTAGACTAAATAATACTTTTTTGCTAATCTCTCTGGGTATTGTAGTTGTTGCCCTTCTTTGTACTCGCTCTAGTTCCACACAGATCATAATTTCTTTAGACCTTTTATCAGCATACAAGTTACACCCACATTGCACCCCCATGATGACCTCACCTATTTTACATAACATTACCATTTATTAAAAGCTTACGCCCGAACAGGGACTTGAACCCTGGACCCTCAGATTAAAAGTCTGATGCTCTACCGACTGATAATATCGCTGGGTACCGTGATTGTTCCATCCCGTTACTAAATTTTGTTGCCCCTTTTTGGACTTGCTCTAGTTCCACAAAAATCATAATTTCCAGGCTTGAATTGGGCAGGTTAATCTTTGCGAAGAACATGTGAATCAAGCCACATACAAGGTTATCCTGGAAAAATAGTTGATTCCTTCTGCTCAGGCAACGTTCCCCAACTCTGAGGACTGGCTTTTCCAGCAGAACAATGCACCATGCCACACGGCTAGGTAAACCAACGTGTGGATGAAGGAACACTAGCTCAAATCGCTGTCATGGCCAGCCCAATCTCCAAACCTGAACCCCATTGAAAACCTCTTGAATGTGAGGAAGATGGATAGTCACAAGCCATCAAACAAAGAAGAACTGCTTAAATTTTTGTACCAGGAGTGGCATAATGTCACCCAAAAGCAGTGTGAAAGACTGGTGGAAAGCATGCCAAGACACATGAAAGCTGTGATTAAAAATCATGGTTATTCCACAAAATATTGATTTCTGAACTCTTCCTGAGATAAAACATTAGTATTGTTGTTTCTAAATAATTATGAACTTGTTTTCGTAGCATTATTTGAGGTCTGCAAGCACTGCATTTTTTTTGCTATTTTGACCATTTTTCATTTTCTGAAAATAAGTACAAAATTTAGTGCTTGGAAATTCGAAGAAATGTTGTCAGTAGTTTATAGAATATAAGAGCAATTAACATTTTACTCAAAAATATACCTATAAAGAGAAAATTAAGACAAACTGAAGATTTTGCAGTGGTCTCTTAATTTTTGCCAGAGCTGTAGTTAGCAAGGCCGAAAAAAGACATTTGTCCGTCCAGTTCAGCCTATATTCCGTCAGAAGAAATCCCCAGATCTACGTCCTTCTAAAGAACCTAATAACTGCAAGATACAATATTGTTAGGCTCCAGGAAGACATCCGGGCCTCTCTTGAACCCCTTGACTGAGTTCGCCATCCACACCTCCTCAGACAAGGAATTCCAGATTCTCCCTGCCCTACCAGTAAAGAATCCTTTTCTATGTTGGTGGAAAAACCTTCTCTCCTCCAGATGCAGAGAATGCCCCCTTGTGACCGTCACCTTCCTTGGTATAAACAGATCCTCGGAGAGATATTTGTATTGTCCCCTTATATACTTATACATGGTTATGAGATCACCCCTCAGTTTCTAGACTAAATAATACTTTTTTGCTAATCTCTCTGGGTATTGTAGTTGTTGCCCTTCTTTGTACTCGCTCTAGTTCCACACAGATCATAATTTCTTTAGACCTTTTATCAGCATACAAGTTACACCCACATTGCACCCCCATGATGACCTCACCAATTTTACATAACATTACTATTTATTAAAAGCTTACGCCCGAACAGGGACTTGAACCCTGGACCCTCAGATTAAAAGTCTGATGCTCTACCGACTGATAATATCGCTGGGTACCATGATTGTTCCATCCCGTTACTAAATTTAGTTGCCCCTTTTTGGACTTGCTCTAGTTCCACAAAAATCATAATTCCAGGCTTGAATTGGGCAGGTTAATCTTTGCGAAGAACATGTGAATCAAGCCACATACAAGGTTATCCTGGAAAAATAGTTGATTCCTTCTGCTCAGGCAACGTTCCCCAACTCTGAGGACTGGCTTTTCCAGCAGAACAATGCACCATGCCACACGGCTAGGTAAACCAACGTGTGGATGAAGGAACACTAGCTCAAATCGCTGTCATGGCCAGCCCAATCTCCAAACCTGAACCCCATTGAAAACCTCTTGAATGTGAGGAAGATGGATAGTCACAAGCCATCAAACAAAGAAGAACTGCTTAAATTTTTGTACCAGGAGTGGCATAATGTCACCCAAAAGCAGTGTGAAAGACTGGTGGAATGCATGCCAAGACACATGAAAGCTGTGATTAAAAATCATGGTTATTCCACAAAATATTGATTTCTGAACTCTTCCTGAGATAAAACATTAGCATTGTTGTTTCTAAATAATTATGAACTTGTTTTCATAGCATTATTTGAGGTCTGCAAGCACTGCATTTTTTTTGCTATTTTGACCATTTTTCATTTTCTGAAAATAAGTAAAAAATTTAGTGCTTGGAAATTCGAAGACATGTTGTCAGTAGTTTATAGAATATAAGAGCAATTTACATTTTACTCAAAAATATACCTATAAAGAGAAAATTAAGACAAACTGAAGATTTTGCAGTGGTCTCTTAATTTTTGCCAGAGCTGTAGTTAGCAAGGCCGAAAAAAGACATTTGTCCATCCAGTTCAGCCTATATTCCGTCAGAAGAAATCCCCAGATCTACGTCCTTCTAAAGAACCTAATAGCTGCAAGATACAATATTGTTACGCTCCAGGAAGACATCCGGGCCTCTCTTGAACCCCTTGACTGAGTTCGCCATTCCAACCTCCTCAGACAAGGAATTCCAGATTCTCCCTGCCCTATCAGTAAAGAATCCTTTTCTATGTTGGTGGAAAAACCTTCTCTCCTCCAGATGCAGAGAATAACCCCCTTGTGACCGTCACCTTCCTTGGTATAAACAGATCCTCGGAGAGATATTTGTATTGTCCCCTTATATACTTATACATGGTTATGAGATCACCCCTCAGTTTCTAGACTAAATAATACTTTTTTGCTAATCTCTCTGGGTATTGTAGTTGTTGCCCTTCTTTGTACTCGCTCTAGTTCCACACAGATCATAATTTCTTTAGACCTTTTATCAGCATACAAGTTACACCCACATTGCACCCCCATGATGACCTCACCTATTTTACATAACATTACCATTTATTAAAAGCTTACGCCCGAACAGGGACTTGAACCCTGGACCCTCAGATTAAAAGTCTGATGCTCTACCGACTGATAATATCGCTGGGTACCGTGATTGTTCCATCCCGTTACTAAATTTAGTTGCCCCTTTTTGGACTTGCTCTAGTTCCACAAAAATCATAATTTCCAGGCTTGAATTGGGCAGGTTAATCTTTGCGAAGAACATGTGAATCAAGCCACATACAAGGTTATCCTGGAAAAATAGTTGATTCCTTCTGCTCAGGCAACGTTCCCCAACTCTGAGGACTGGCTTTTCCAGCAGAACAATGCACCATGCCACACGGCTAGGTAAACCAACGTGTGGATGAAGGAACACTAGCTCAAATCGCTGTCATGGCCAGCCCAATCTCCAAACCTGAACCCCATTGAAAACCTCTTGAATGTGAGGAAGATGGATAGTCACAAGCCATCAAACAAAGAAGAACTGCTTAAATTTTTGTACCAGGAGTGGCATAATGTCACCCAAAAGCAGTGTGAAAGACTGGTGGAAAGCATGCCAAGACACATGAAAGCTGTGATTAAAAATCATGGTTATTCCACAAAATATTGATTTCTGGACTCTTCCTGAGATAAAACATTAGTATTGTTGTTTCTAAATAATTATGAACTTGTTTTCGTAGCATTATTTGAGGTCTGCAAGCACTGCATTTTTTTTGCTATTTTGACCATTTTTCATTTTCTGAAAATAAGTACAAAATTTAGTGCTTGGAAATTCGAAGACATGTTGTCAGTAGTTTATAGAATATAAGAGCAATTTACATTTTACTCAAAAATATACCTATAAAGAGAAAATTAAGACAAACTGAAGATTTTGCAGTGGTCTCTTAATTTTTGCCAGAGCTGTAGTTAGCAAGGCCGAAAAAAGACATTTGTCCGTCCAGTTCAGCCTATATTCCGTCAGAAGAAATCCCCAGATCTACGTCCTTCTAAAGAACCTAATAACTGCAAGATACAATATTGTTACGCTCCAGGAAGACATCCGGGCCTCTCTTGAACCCCTTGACTGAGTTCGCCATCCACACCTCCTCAGACAAGGAATTCCAGATTCTCCCTGCCCTACCAGTAAAGAATCCTTTTCTATGTTGGTGGAAAAACCTTCTCTCCTCCAGATGCAGAGAATGCCCCCTTGTGACCGTCACCTTCCTTGGTATAAACAGATCCTCGGAGAGATATTTGTATTGTCCCCTTATATACTTATACATGGTTATGAGATCACCCCTCAGTTTCTAGACTAAATAATACTTTTTTGCTAATCTCTCTGGGTATTGTAGTTGTTGCCCTTCTTTGTACTCGCTCTAGTTCCACACAGATCATAATTTCTTTAGACCTTTTATCAGCATACAAGTTACACCCACATTGCACCCCCATGATGACCTCACCAATTTTACATAACATTACCATTTATTGAAAGCTTACGCCCGAACAGGGACTTGAACCCTGGACCCTCAGATTAAAAGTCTGATGCTTTACCGACTGATAATATCGCTGGGTACCGTGATTGTTCCATCCCGTTACTAAATTTTGTTGCCCCTTTTTGGACTTGCTTTAGTTCCACAAAAATCATAATTTCCAGGCTTGAATTGGGCAGGTTAATCTTTGCGAAGAACATGTGAATCAAGCCACATACAAGGTTATCCTGGAAAAATAGTTGATTCCTTCTGCTCAGGCAACGTTCCCCAACTCTGAGGACTGGCTTTTCCAGCAGAACAATGCACCATGCCACACGGCTAGGTAAACCAACGTGTGGATGAAGGAACACTAGCTCAAATCGCTGTCATGGCCAGCCCAATCTCCAAACCTGAACCCCATTGAAAACCTCTTGAATGTGAGGAAGATGGATAGTCACAAGCCATCAAACAAAGAAGAACTGCTTAAATTTTTGTACCAGGAGTGGCATAATGTCACCCAAAAGCAGTGTGAAAGACTGGTGGAAAGCATGCCAAGACACATGAAAGCTGTGATTAAAAATCATGGTTATTCCACAAAATATTGATTTCTGAACTCTTCCTGAGATAAAACATTAGTATTGTTGTTTCTAAATAATTATTAACTTGTTTTCATAGCATTATTTGAGGTCTGCAAGCACTGCATTTTTTTTGCTATTTTGACCATTTTTCATTTTCTGAAAATAAGTAAAAAATTTAGTGCTTGGAAATTCGAAGACATGTTGTCAGTAGTTTATAGAATATAAGAGCAATTTACATTTTACTCAAAAATATACCTATAAAGAGAAAATTAAGACAAACTGAAGATTTTGCAGTGGTCTCTTAATTTTTGCCAGAGCTGTAGTTAGCAAGGCCGAAAAAAGACATTTGTCCGTCCAGTTCAGCCTATATTCCGTCAGAAGAAATCCCCAGATCTACGTCCTTCTAAAGAACCTAATAACTGCAAGATACAATATTGTTACGCTCCAGGAAGACATCCGGGCCTCTCTTGAACCCCTTGACTGAGTTCGCCATTCCCACCTCCTCAGACAAGGAATTCCAGATTCTCCCTGCCCTATCAGTAAAGAATCCTTTTCTATGTTGGTGGAAAAACCTTCTCTCCTCCAGATGCAGAGAATGCCCCCTTGTGACCGTCACCTTCCTTGGTATAAACAGATCCTCGGAGAGATATTTGTATTGTCCCCTTATATACTTATACATGGTTATGAGATCACCCCTCAGTTTCTAGACTAAATAATACTTTTTTGCTAATCTCTCTGGGTATTGTAGTTGTTGCCCTTCTTTGTACTCGCTCTAGTTCCACACAGATCATAATTTCTTTAGACCTTTTATCAGCATACAAGTTACACCCACATTGCACCCCCATGATGACCTCACCTATTTTACATAACATTACCATTTATTAAAAGCTTACGCCCGAACAGGGACTTGAACCCTGGACGCTCAGATTAAAAGTCTGATGCTCTACCGACTGATAATATCGCTGGGTACCGTGATTGTTCCATCCCGTTACTAAATTTTGTTGCCCCTTTTTGGACTTGCTCTAGTTCCACAAAAATCATAATTTCCAGGCTTGAATTGGGCAGGTTAATCCTTGCGAAGAACATGTGAATCAAGCCACATACAAGGTTATCCTGGAAAAATAGTTGATTCCTTCTGCTCAGGCAACGTTCCCCAACTCTGAGGACTGGCTTTTCCAGCAGAACAATGCACCATGCCACACGGCTAGGTTAACCAACGTGTGGATGAAGGAACACTAGCTCAAATCGCTGTCATGGCCAGCCCAATCTCCAAACCTGAACCCCATTGAAAACCTCTTGAATGTGAGGAAGATGGATAGTCACAAGCCATCAAACAAAGAAGAACTGCTTAAATTTTTGTACCAGGAGTGGCATAATGTCACCCAAAAGCAGTGTGAAAGACTGGTGGAAAGCATGCCAAGACACATGAAAGCTGTGATTAAAAATCATGGTTATTCCACAAAATATTGATTTCTGAACTCTTCCTGAGATAAAACATTAGTATTGTTGTTTCTAAATAATTATGAACTTGTTTTCGTAGCATTATTTGAGGTCTGCAAGCACTGCATTTTTTTTGCTATTTTGACCATTTTTCATTTTCTGAAAATAAGTACAAAATTTAGTGCTTGGAAATTCGAAAACATGTTGTCAGTAGTTTATAGAATATAAGAGCAATTTACATTTTACTCAAAAATATACCTATAAAGAGAAAATTAAGACAAACTGAAGATTTTGCAGTGGTCTCTTAATTTTTGAAAGAGCTGTATTTAGCAAGGCCGAAAAAAGACATTTGTCCGTTCAGTTCAGCCTATATTCCGTCAGAAGAAATCCCCAGATCTACGTCCTTCTAAAGAACCTAATAACTGCAAGATACAATATTGTTACGCTCCAGGAAGACATCCGGGCCTCTCTCGAACCCCTTGACTGAGTTCGCCATCCCCACCTCCTCAGACAAGGAATTCCAGATTCTCCCTGCCCTACCAGTAAAGAATCCTTTTCTATGTTGGTGGAAAAACCTTCTCTCCTCCAGATGCAGAGAATGCCCCCTTGTGACCGTCACCTTCCTTGGTATAAACAGATCCTCGGAGAGATATTTGTATTGTCCCCTTATATACTTATACAGGGTTATGAGATCACCCCTCAGTTGCCTCTTTTCTAGACTAAATAATAATTTTTTGCTAATCTCTCTGGGTATTGTAGTTGTTGCCCAGAGAGATTGTTGCCCTTCTTTGTACTCGCTCTAGTTCCTCACAGATCATAATTTCTTTAGACCTTTTATCAGCATACAAGTTACACCCACATTGCACCCCCTATTTTACATAACATTACCATTTATTAAAAGCTTACGCCCGAACAGGGACTCAGATTAAAAGTCTGATGCTCTACCGACTGAGCTATCCGAGCTCTCTACATGGATAATCTCGCTGGGTACCGTAATTCTTCCATCCCGTTACTAAATTTTGTTGCCCCTTTTTGGACTTGCTCTAGTTCCACAAAAATCATAATTTCCAGGCTTGAATTGGGCAGGTTAATCTTTGCGAAGGACATGTGAATCAAGCCACATACAAGGTTATCCTGGAAAAATAGTTGATTCCTTCTGCTCAGGCAACGTTCCCCAACTCTGAGGACTGGCTTTTCCAGCAGAACAATGCACCATGCCACACGGCTAGGTAAACCAACGTGTGGATGAAGGAACCCTAGCTCAAATCGCTGTCATGGCCAGCCCAATCTCCAAACCTGAACCCCATTGAAAACCTCTTGAATGTGAGGAAGATGGATAGTCACAAGCCATCAAACAAAGAAGAACTGCTTAAATTTTTGTACCAGGAGTGGCATAATGTCACCCAAAAGCAGTGTGAAAGACTGGTGGAAAGCATGCCAAGACACATGAAAGCTGTGATTAAAAATCATGGTTATTCCACAAAATATTGATTTCTGAACTCTTCAAGAGATAAAACATTAGTATTGTTGTTTCTAAATAATTATTAACTTGTTTTCGTAGCATTATTTGAGGTCTGCAAGCACTGCATTTTTTTTGCTATTTTGACCATTTTTCATTTTCTGAAAATAAGTACAAAATTTAGTGCTTGGAAATTCGAAGACATGTTGTCAGTAGTTTATAGAATATAAGAGCAATTTACATTTTACTCAAAAATATACCTATAAAGAGAAAATTAAGACAAACTGAAGATTTTGCAGTGGTCTCTTAATTTTTGCCAGAGCTGTAGTTAGCAAGGCCGAAAAAAGACATTTGTCCGTCCAGTTCAGCCTATATTCCGTCAGAAGAAATCCCCAGATCTACGCCCTTCTAAAGAACCTAATAACTGCAAGATACAATATTGTTACGCTCCAGGAAGACATCCGGGCCTCTCTTGAACCCCTTGACTGAGTTCGCCATCCCCACCTCCTCAGACAAGGAATTCCAGATTCTCCCTGCCCTACCAGTAAAGAATCCTTTTCTATGTTGGTGGAAAAACCTTCTCTCCTCCAGATGCAGAGAATGCCCCCTTGTGACCGTCACCTTCCTTGGTATAAACAGATCCTCGGAGAGATATTTGTATTGTCCCCTTATATACTTATACATGGTTAAGAGATCACCCCTCAGTTGCCTCTTTTCTAGACTAAATAATACTTTTTTGCTAATCTCTCTGGGTATTGTAGTTGTTGCCCTTCTTTGTACTCGCTCTAGTTCCACACAGATCATAATTTCTTTAGACCTTTTATCAGCATACAAGTTACACCCACATTGCACCCCCATGATGACCTCACCTATTTTACATAACATTACCATTTATTAAAAGCTTACGTCCGAACAGGGACTTGAACCCTGGACCCTCAGATTAAAAGTCTGATGCTCTACCGACTGATAATATCGCTGGGTACCGTGATTGTTCCATCCCGTTACTAAATTTTGTTGCCCCTTTTTGGACTTGCTCTAGTTCCACAAAAATCATAATTTCCAGGCTTGAATTGGGCAGGTTAATCTTTGCGAAGAACATGTGAATCAAGCCACATACAAGGTTATCCTGGAAAAATAGTTGATTCCTTCTGCTCAGGCAACGTTACCCAACTCTGAGGACTGGCTTTTCCAGCAGAACAATGCACCATGCCACACGGCTAGGTAAACCAACGTGTGGATGAAGGAACACTAGCTCAAATCGCTGTCATGGCCAGCCCAATCTCCAAACCTGAACCCCATTGAAAACCTCTTGAATGTGAGGAAGATGGATAGTCACAAGCCATCAAACAAAGAAGAACTGCTTAAATTTTTGTACCAGGAGTGGCATAATGTCACCCAAAAGCAGTGTGAAAGACTGGTGGAAAGCATGCCAAGACACATGAAAGCTGTGATTAAAAATCATGGTTATTCCACAAAATATTGATTTCTGAACTCTTCCTGAGATAAAACATTAGTATTGTTGTTTCTAAATAATTATGAACTTGTTTTCGTAGCATTATTTGAGGTCTGCAAGCACTGCATTTTTTTTGCTATTTTGACCATTTTTCATTTTCTGAAAATAAGTACAAAATTTAGTGCTTGGAAATTCGAAGACATGTTGTCAGTAGTTTATAGAATATAAGAGCAATTTACATTTTACTCAAAAATATACCTATAAAGAGAAAATTAAGACAAACTGAAGATTTTGCAGTGGTCTCTTAATTTTTGCCAGAGCTGTAGTTAGCAAGGCCAAAAAAAGACATTTGTCCGTCCAGTTCAGCCTATATTCCATCAGAAGAAATCCCCAGATCTACGTCCTTCTAAAGAACCTAATAACTGCAAGATACAATATTGTTACGCTCCAGGAAGACATCCGGGCCTCTCTTGAACCCCTTGACTGAGTTCGCCATCCCCACCTCCTCAGACAAGGAATTCCAGATTCTCCCTGCCCTACCAGTAAAGAATCCTTTTCTATGTTGGTGGAAAAACCTTCTCTCCTCCAGATGCAGAGAATGCCCCCTTGTGACCGTCACCTTCCTTGGTATCAACAGATCCTCGGAGAGATATTTGTATTGTCCCCTTATATACTTATACATGGTTATGAGATCACCCCTCAGTTGCCTCTTTTCTAGACTAAATAATACTTTTTTGCTTATCTCTCTGGGTATTGTAGTTGTTGCCCAGAGAGATTGTTGCCCTTCTTTGTACTCGCTCTAGTTCCACACAGATCATAATTTCTTTAGACCTTTTATCAGCATAAAAGTTACACCCACATTGCACCCCCATGATGACCTCACCTATTTTACATAACATTACCATTTATTAAAAGCTTACGCCCGAACAGGGACTTGAACCCTGGACCCTCAGATTAAAAGTCTGATGCTCTACCGACTGATAATATCGCTGGGTACCGTGATTGTTCCATCCCGTTACTAAATTTTGTTGCCCCTTTTTGGACTTGTTCTAGTTCCACAAAAATCATAATTTCCAGGCTTGAATTGGGCAGGTTAATCTTTGCGAAGAACATGTGAATCAAGCCACATAAAGGTTATCCTGGAAAAATAGTTGATTCCTTCTGCTCAGGCAACGTTCCCCAACTCTGAGGACTGGCTTTTCCAGCAGAACAATGCACCATGCCACACGGCTAGGTAAACCAACGTGTGGATGAAGGAACACTAGCTCAAATCGCTGTCATGGCCAGCCCAATCTCCAAACCTGAACCCCATTGAAAACCTCTTGAATGTGAGGAAGATGGATAGTCACAAGCCATCAAACAAAGAAGAACTGCTTAAATTTTTGTACCAGTAGTGGCATAATGTCACCCAAAAGCAGTGTGAAAGACTGGTGGAAAGCATGCCAAGACACATGAAAGCTGTGATTAAAAATCATGGTTATTCCACAAAATATTGATTTCTGAACTCTTCCTGAGATAAAACATTAGTATTGTTGTTTCTAAATAATTATGAACTTGTTTTCGTAGCATTATTTGAGGTCTGCAAGCACTGCATTTTTTTTGCTATTTTGACCATTTTTCATTTTCTGAAAATAAGTACAAAATTTAGTGCTTGGAAATTCGAAGACATGTTGTCAGTAGTTAATAGAATATAAGAGCAATTTACATTTTACTCAAAAATATACCTATAAAGAGAAAATTAAGACAAACTGAAGATTTTGCAGTGGTCTCTTAATTTTTGCCAGAGCTGTAGTTAGCAAGGCCGAAAAAAGACATTTGTCCGTCCAGTTCAGCCTATATTCCGTCAGAAGAAATCCCCAGATCTACGTCCTTTTAAAGAACCTAATAACTGCAAGATACAATATTGTTACGCTCCAGGAAGACATCCGGGCCTCTCTTGAACCCCTTGACTGAGTTCGCCATCCCCACCTCCTCAGACAAGGAATTCCAGATTCTCCCTGCCCTACCAGTAAAGAATCCTTTTCTATGTTGGTGGAAAAACCTTCTCTCCTCCAGATGCAGAGAATGCCCCCTTGTGACCGTCACCTTCCTTGGTATAAACAGATCCTCGGAGAGATATTTGTATTGTCCCCTTATATACTTATACATGGTTAAGAGATCACCCCTCAGTTGCCTCTTTTCTAGACTAAATAATACTTTTTTGCTAATCTCTCTGGGTATTGTAGTTGTTGCCCTTCTTTGTACTCGCTCTAGTTCCACACAGATCATAATTTCTTTAGACCTTTTATCAGCATACAAGTTACACCCACATTGCACCCCCATGATGACCTCACCTATTTTACATAACATTACCATTTATTAAAAGCTTACGCCCGAACAGGGACTTGAACCCTGGACCCTCAGATTAAAAGTCTGATGCTCTACCGACTGATAATATCGCTGGGTACCGTGATTGTTCCATCCCGTTACTAAATTTTGTTGCCCCTTTTTGGACTTGCTCTAGTTCCACAAAAATCATAATTTCCAGGCTTGAATTGGGCAGGTTAATCTTTGCGAAGAACATGTGAATCAAGCCACATACAAGGTTATCCTGGAAAAATAGTTGATTCCTTCTGCTCAGGCAACGTTCCCCAACTCTGAGGACTGGCTTTTCCAGCAGAACAATGCACCATGCCACACGGCTAGGTAAACCAACGTGTGGATGAAGGAACACTAGCTCAAATCGCTGTCATGGCCAGCCCAATCTCCAAACCTGAACCCCATTGAAAACCTCTTGAATGTGAGGAAGATGGATAGTCACAAGCCATCAAACAAAGAAGAACTGCTTAAATTTTTGTACCAGGAGTGGCATAATGTCACCCAAAAGCAGTGTGAAAGACTGGTGGAAAGCATGCCAAGACACATGAAAGCTGTGATTAAAAATCATGGTTATTCCACAAAATATTGATTTCTGAACTCTTCCTGAGATAAAACATTAGTATTGTTGTTTCTAAATAATTATGAACTTGTTTTCGTAGCATTATTTGAGGTCTGCAAGCACTGCATTTTTTTTGCTATTTTGACCATTTTTCATTTTCTGAAAATAAGTAAAAAATTTAGTGCTTGGAAATTCGAAGACATGTTGTCAGTAGTTTATAGAATATAAGAGCAATTTACATTTTACTCAAAAATATACCTATAAAGAGAAAATTAAGACAAACTGAAGATTTTGCAGTGGTCTCTTAATTTTTGCCAGAGCTGTAGTTAGCAAGGCCGAAAAAAGACATTTGTCCGTCCAGTTCAGCCTATATTCCGTCAGAAGAAATCCCCAGATCTACGTCCTTCTAAAGAACCTAATAACTGCAAGATACAATATTGTTACGCTCCAGGAAGACATCCGGGCCTCTCTTGAACCCCTTGACTGAGTTCGCCATCCACACCTCCTCAGACAAGGAATTCCAGATTCTCCCTGCCCTACCAGTAAAGAATCCTTTTCTATGTTGGTGGAAAAACCTTCTCTCCTCCAGATGCAGAGAATGCCCCCTTGTGACCGTCACCTTCCTTGGTATAAACAGATCCTCGGAGAGATATTTGTATTGTCCCCTTATATACTTATACATGGTTATGAGATCACCCCTCAGTTTCTAGACTAAATAATACTTTTTTGCTAATCTCTCTGGGTATTGTAGTTGTTGCCCTTCTTTGTACTCGCTCTAGTTCCACACAGATCATAATTTCTTTAGACCTTTTATCAGCATACAAGTTACACCCACATTGCACCCCCATGATGACCTCACCAATTTTACATAACATTACTATTTATTAAAAGCTTACGCCCGAACAGGGACTTGAACCCTGGACCCTCAGATTAAAAGTCTGATGCTCTACCGACTGATAATATCGCTGGGTACCATGATTGTTCCATCCCGTTACTAAATTTAGTTGCCCCTTTTTGGACTTGCTCTAGTTCCACAAAAATCATAATTTCCAGGCTTGAATTGGGCAGGTTAATCTTTGCGAAGAACATGTGAATCAAGCCACATACAAGGTTATCCTGGAAAAATAGTTGATTCCTTCTGCTCAGGCAACGTTCCCCAACTCTGAGGACTGGCTTTTCCAGCAGAACAATGCACCATGCCACACGGCTAGGTAAACCAACGTGTGGATGAAGGAACACTAGCTCAAATCGCTGTCATGGCCAGCCCAATCTCCAAACCTGAACCCCATTGAAAACCTCTTGAATGTGAGGAAGATGGATAGTCACAAGCCATCAAACAAAGAAGAACTGCTTAAATTTTTGTACCAGGAGTGGCATAATGTCACCCAAAAGCAGTGTGAAAGACTGGTGGAATGCATGCCAAGACACATGAAAGCTGTGATTAAAAATCATGGTTATTCCACAAAATATTGATTTCTGAACTCTTCCTGAGATAAAACATTAGCATTGTTGTTTCTAAATAATTATGAACTTGTTTTCATAGCATTATTTGAGGTCTGCAAGCACTGCATTTTTTTTGCTATTTTGACCATTTTTCATTTTCTGAAAATAAGTAAAAAATTTAGTGCTTGGAAATTCGAAGACATGTTGTCAGTAGTTTATAGAATATAAGAGCAATTTACATTTTACTCAAAAATATACCTATAAAGAGAAAATTAAGACAAACTGAAGATTTTGCAGTGGTCTCTTAATTTTTGCCAGAGCTGTAGTTAGCAAGGCCGAAAAAAGACATTTGTCCATCCAGTTCAGCCTATATTCCGTCAGAAGAAATCCCCAGATCTACGTCCTTCTAAAGAACCTAATAGCTGCAAGATACAATATTGTTACGCTCCAGGAAGACATCCGGGCCTCTCTTGAACCCCTTGACTGAGTTCGCCATTCCAACCTCCTCAGACAAGGAATTCCAGATTCTCCCTGCCCTATCAGTAAAGAATCCTTTTCTATGTTGGTGGAAAAACCTTCTCTCCTCCAGATGCAGAGAATAACCCCCTTGTGACCGTCACCTTCCTTGGTATAAACAGATCCTCGGAGAGATATTTGTATTGTCCCCTTATATACTTATACATGGTTATGAGATCACCCCTCAGTTTCTAGACTAAATAATACTTTTTTGCTAATCTCTCTGGGTATTGTAGTTGTTGCCCTTCTTTGTACTCGCTCTAGTTCCACACAGATCATAATTTCTTTAGACCTTTTATCAGCATACAAGTTACACCCACATTGCACCCCCATGATGACCTCACCTATTTTACATAACATTACCATTTATTAAAAGCTTACGCCCGAACAGGGACTTGAACCCTGGACCCTCAGATTAAAAGTCTGATGCTCTACCGACTGATAATATCGCTGGGTACCGTGATTGTTCCATCCCGTTACTAAATTTAGTTGCCCCTTTTTGGACTTGCTCTAGTTCCACAAAAATCATAATTTCCAGGCTTGAATTGGGCAGGTTAATCTTTGCGAAGAACATGTGAATCAAGCCACATACAAGGTTATCCTGGAAAAATAGTTGATTCCTTCTGCTCAGGCAACGTTCCCCAACTCTGAGGACTGGCTTTTCCAGCAGAACAATGCACCATGCCACACGGCTAGGTAAACCAACGTGTGGATGAAGGAACACTAGCTCAAATCGCTGTCATGGCCAGCCCAATCTCCAAACCTGAACCCCATTGAAAACCTCTTGAATGTGAGGAAGATGGATAGTCACAAGCCATCAAACAAAGAAGAACTGCTTAAATTTTTGTACCAGGAGTGGCATAATGTCACCCAAAAGCAGTGTGAAAGACTGGTGGAAAGCATGCCAAGACACATGAAAGCTGTGATTAAAAATCATGGTTATTCCACAAAATATTGATTTCTGGACTCTTCCTGAGATAAAACATTAGTATTGTTGTTTCTAAATAATTATGAACTTGTTTTCGTAGCATTATTTGAGGTCTGCAAGCACTGCATTTTTTTTGCTATTTTGACCATTTTTCATTTTCTGAAAATAAGTACAAAATTTAGTGCTTGGAAATTCGAAGACATGTTGTCAGTAGTTTATAGAATATAAGAGCAATTTACATTTTACTCAAAAATATACCTATAAAGAGAAAATTAAGACAAACTGAAGATTTTGCAGTGGTCTCTTAATTTTTGCCAGAGCTGTAGTTAGCAAGGCCGAAAAAAGACATTTGTCCGTCCAGTTCAGCCTATATTCCGTCAGAAGAAATCCCCAGATCTACGTCCTTCTAAAGAACCTAATAACTGCAAGATACAATATTGTTACGCTCCAGGAAGACATCCGGGCCTCTCTTGAACCCCTTGACTGAGTTCGCCATCCACACCTCCTCAGACAAGGAATTCCAGATTCTCCCTGCCCTACCAGTAAAGAATCCTTTTCTATGTTGGTGGAAAAACCTTCTCTCCTCCAGATGCAGAGAATGCCCCCTTGTGACCGTCACCTTCCTTGGTATAAACAGATCCTCGGAGAGATATTTGTATTGTCCCCTTATATACTTATACATGGTTATGAGATCACCCCTCAGTTTCTAGACTAAATAATACTTTTTTGCTAATCTCTCTGGGTATTGTAGTTGTTGCCCTTCTTTGTACTCGCTCTAGTTCCACACAGATCATAATTTCTTTAGACCTTTTATCAGCATACAAGTTACACCCACATTGCACCCCCATGATGACCTCACCAATTTTACATAACATTACCATTTATTAAAAGCTTACGCCCGAACAGGGACTTGAACCCTGGACCCTCAGATTAAAAGTCTGATGCTCTACCGACTGATAATATCGCTGGGTACCGTGATTGTTCAATCCCGTTACTAAATTTTGTTGCCCCTTTTTGGACTTGCTTTAGTTCCACAAAAATCATAATTTCCAGGCTTGAATTGGGCAGGTTAATCTTTGCGAAGAACATGTGAATCAAGCCACATACAAGGTTATCCTGGAAAAATAGTTGATTCCTTCTGCTCAGGCAACGTTCCCCAACTCTGAGGACTGGCTTTTCCAGCAGAACAATGCACCATGCCACACGGCTAGGTAAACCAACGTGTGGATGAAGGAACACTATCTCAAATCGCTGTCATGGCCAGCCCAATCTCCAAACCTGAACCCCATTGAAAACCTCTTGAATGTGAGGAAGATGGATAGTCACAAGCCATCAAACAAAGAAGAACTGGTTAAATTTTTGTACCAGGAGTGGCATAATGTCACCCAAAAGCAGTGTGAAAGACTGGTGGAAAGCATGCCAAGACACATGAAAGCTGTGATTAAAAATCATGGTTATTCCACAAAATATTGATTTCTGAACTCTTCCTGAGATAAAACATTAGTATTGTTGTTTCTAAATAATTATTAACTTGTTTTCATAGCATTATTTGAGGTCTGCAAGCACTGCATTTTTTTTGCTATTTTGACCATTTTTCATTTTCTGAAAATAAGTAAAAAATTTAGTGCTTGGAAATTCGAAGACATGTTGTCAGTAGTTTATAGAATATAAGAGCAATTTACATTTTACTCAAAAATATACCTATAAAGAGAAAATTAAGACAAACTGAAGATTTTGCAGTGGTCTCTTAATTTTTGCCAGAGCTGTAGTTAGCAAGGCCGAAAAAAGACATTTGTCCGTCCAGTTCAGCCTATATTCCGTCAGAAGAAATCCCCAGATCTACGTCCTTCTAAAGAACCTAATAACTGCAAGATACAATATTGTTACGCTCCAGGAAGACATCCGGGCCTCTCTTGAACCCCTTGACTGAGTTCGCCATTCCCACCTCCTCAGACAAGGAATTCCAGATTCTCCCTGCCCTATCAGTAAAGAATCCTTTTCTATGTTGGTGGAAAAACCTTCTCTCCTCCAGATGCAGAGAATGCCCCCTTGTGACCGTCACCTTCCTTGGTATAAACAGATCCTCGGAGAGATATTTGTATTGTCCCCTTATATACTTATACATGGTTATGAGATCACCCCTCAGTTTCTAGACTAAATAATACTTTTTTGCTAATCTCTCTGGGTATTGTAGTTGTTGCCCTTCTTTGTACTCGCTCTAGTTCCACACAGATCATAATTTCTTTAGACCTTTTATCAGCATACAAGTTACACCCACATTGCACCCCCATGATGACCTCACCTATTTTACATAACATTACCATTTATTAAAAGCTTACGCCCGAACAGGGACTTGAACCATGGACGCTTAGATTAAAAGTCTGATGCTCTACCGACTGATAATATCGCTGGGTACCGTGATTGTTCCATCCCGTTACTAAATTTTGTTGCCCCTTTTTGGACTTGCTCTAGTTCCACAAAAATCATAATTTCCAGGCTTGAATTGGGCAGGTTAATCCTTGCGAAGAACATGTGAATCAAGCCACATACAAGGTTATCCTGGAAAAATAGTTGATTCCTTCTGCTCAGGCAACGTTCCCCAACTCTGAGGACTGGCTTTTCCAGCAGAACAATGCACCATGCCACACGGCTAGGTTAACCAACGTGTGGATGAAGGAACACTAGCTCAAATCGCTGTCATGGCCAGCCCAATCTCCAAACCTGAACCCCATTGAAAACCTCTTGAATGTGAGGAAGATGGATAGTCACAAGCCATCAAACAAAGAAGAACTGCTTAAATTTTTGTACCAGGAGTGGCATAATGTCACCCAAAAGCAGTGTGAAAGACTGGTGGAAAGCATGCCAAGACACATGAAAGCTGTGATTAAAAATCATGGTTATTCCACAAAATATTGATTTCTGAACTCTTCCTGAGATAAAACATTAGTATTGTTGTTTCTAAATAATTATTAACTTGTTTTCATAGCATTATTTGAGGTCTGCAAGCACTGCATTTTTTTTGCTATTTTGACCATTTTTCATTTTCTGAAAATAAGTAAAAAATTTAGTGCTTGGAAATTCGAAGACATGTTGTCAGTAGTTTATAGAATATAAGAGCAATTTACATTTTACTCAAAAATATACCTATAAAGAGAAAATTAAGACAAACTGAAGATTTTGCAGTGGTCTCTTAATTTTTGCCAGAGCTGTAGTTAGCAAGGCCGAAAAAAGACATTTGTCCGTCCAGTTCAGCCTATATTCCGTCAGAAGAAATCCCCAGATCTACGTCCTTCTAAAGAACCTAATAACTGCAAGATACAATATTGTTACGCTCCAGGAAGACATCCGGGCCTCTCTTGAACCCCTTGACTGAGTTCGCCATTCCCACCTCCTCAGACAAGGAATTCCAGATTCTCCCTGCCCTATCAGTAAAGAATCCTTTTCTATGTTGGTGGAAAAACCTTCTCTCCTCCAGATGCAGAGAATGCCCCCTTGTGACCGTCACCTTCCTTGGTATAAACAGATCCTCGGAGAGATATTTGTATTGTCCCCTTATATACTTATACATGGTTATGAGATCACCCCTCAGTTTCTAGACTAAATAATACTTTTTTGCTAATCTCTCTGGGTATTGTAGTTGTTGCCCTTCTTTGTACTCGCTCTAGTTCCACACAGATCATAATTTCTTTAGACCTTTTATCAGCATACAAGTTACACCCACATTGCACCCCCATGATGACCTCACCTATTTTACATAACATTACCATTTATTAAAAGCTTACGCCCGAACAGGGACTTGAACCCTGGACGCTCAGATTAAAAGTCTGATGCTCTACCGACTGATAATATCGCTGGGTACCGTGATTGTTCCATCCCGTTACTAAATTTTGTTGCCCCTTTTTGGACTTGCTCTAGTTCCACAAAAATCATAATTTCCAGGCTTGAATTGGGCAGGTTAATCCTTGCGAAGAACATGTGAATCAAGCCACATACAAGGTTATCCTGGAAAAATAGTTGATTCCTTCTGCTCAGGCAACGTTCCCCAACTCTGAGGACTGGCTTTTCCAGCAGAACAATGCACCATGCCACACGGCTAGGTTAACCAACGTGTGGATGAAGGAACACTAGCTCAAATCGCTGTCATGGCCAGCCCAATCTCCAAACCTGAACCCCATTGAAAACCTCTTGAATGTGAGGAAGATGGATAGTCACAAGCCATCAAACAAAGAAGAACTGCTTAAATTTTTGTACCAGGAGTGGCATAATGTCACCCAAAAGCAGTGTGAAAGACTGGTGGAAAGCATGCCAAGACACATGAAAGCTGTGATTAAAAATCATGGTTATTCCACAAAATATTGATTTCTGAACTCTTCCTGAGATAAAACATTAGTATTGTTGTTTCTAAATAATTATGAACTTGTTTTCGTAGCATTATTTGAGGTCTGCAAGCACTGCATTTTTTTTGCTATTTTGACCATTTTTCATTTTCTGAAAATAAGTACAAAATTTAGTGCTTGGAAATTCGAAAACATGTTGTCAGTAGTTTATAGAATATAAGAGCAATTTACATTTTACTCAAAAATATACCTATAAAGAGAAAATTAAGACAAACTGAAGATTTTGCAGTGGTCTCTTAATTTTTGAAAGAGCTGTATTTAGCAAGGCCGAAAAAAGACATTTGTCCGTTCAGTTCAGCCTATATTCCGTCAGAAGAAATCCCCAGATCTACGTCCTTCTAAAGAACCTAATAACTGCAAGATACAATATTGTTACGCTCCAGGAAGACATCCGGGCCTCTCTCGAACCCCTTGACTGAGTTCGCCATCCCCACCTCCTCAGACAAGGAATTCCAGATTCTCCCTGCCCTACCAGTAAAGAATCCTTTTCTATGTTGGTGGAAAAACCTTCTCTCCTCCAGATGCAGAGAATGCCCCCTTGTGACCGTCACCTTCCTTGGTATAAACAGATCCTCGGAGAGATATTTGTATTGTCCCCTTATATACTTATACAGGGTTATGAGATCACCCCTCAGTTGCCTCTTTTCTAGACTAAATAATAATTTTTTGCTAATCTCTCTGGGTATTGTAGTTGTTGCCCAGAGAGATTGTTGCCCTTCTTTGTACTCGCTCTAGTTCCTCACAGATCATAATTTCTTTAGACCTTTTATCAGCATACAAGTTACACCCACATTGCACCCCCTATTTTACATAACATTACCATTTATTAAAAGCTTACGCCCGAACAGGGACTCAGATTAAAAGTCTGATGCTCTACCGACTGAGCTATCCGAGCTCTCTACATGGATAATCTCGCTGGGTACCGTAATTCTTCCATCCCGTTACTAAATTTTGTTGCCCCTTTTTGGACTTGCTCTAGTTCCACAAAAATCATAATTTCCAGGCTTGAATTGGGCAGGTTAATCTTTGCGAAGGACATGTGAATCAAGCCACATACAAGGTTATCCTGGAAAAATAGTTGATTCCTTCTGCTCAGGCAACGTTCCCCAACTCTGAGGACTGGCTTTTCCAGCAGAACAATGCACCATGCCACACGGCTAGGTAAACCAACGTGTGGATGAAGGAACCCTAGCTCAAATCGCTGTCATGGCCAGCCCAATCTCCAAACCTGAACCCCATTGAAAACCTCTTGAATGTGAGGAAGATGGATAGTCACAAGCCATCAAACAAAGAAGAACTGCTTAAATTTTTGTACCAGGAGTGGCATAATGTCACCCAAAAGCAGTGTGAAAGACTGGTGGAAAGCATGCCAAGACACATGAAAGCTGTGATTAAAAATCATGGTTATTCCACAAAATATTGATTTCTGAACTCTTCAAGAGATAAAACATTAGTATTGTTGTTTCTAAATAATTATTAACTTGTTTTCGTAGCATTATTTGAGGTCTGCAAGCACTGCATTTTTTTTGCTATTTTGACCATTTTTCATTTTCTGAAAATAAGTACAAAATTTAGTGCTTGGAAATTCGAAGACATGTTGTCAGTAGTTTATAGAATATAAGAGCAATTTACATTTTACTCAAAAATATACCTATAAAGAGAAAATTAAGACAAACTGAAGATTTTGCAGTGGTCTCTTAATTTTTGCCAGAGCTGTAGTTAGCAAGGCCGAAAAAAGACATTTGTCCGTCCAGTTCAGCCTATATTCCGTCAGAAGAAATCCCCAGATCTACGCCCTTCTAAAGAACCTAATAACTGCAAGATACAATATTGTTACGCTCCAGGAAGACATCCGGGCCTCTCTTGAACCCCTTGACTGAGTTCGCCATCCCCACCTCCTCAGACAAGGAATTCCAGATTCTCCCTGCCCTACCAGTAAAGAATCCTTTTCTATGTTGGTGGAAAAACCTTCTCTCCTCCAGATGCAGAGAATGCCCCCTTGTGACCGTCACCTTCCTTGGTATAAACAGATCCTCGGAGAGATATTTGTATTGTCCCCTTATATACTTATACATGGTTAAGAGATCACCCCTCAGTTGCCTCTTTTCTAGACTAAATAATACTTTTTTGCTAATCTCTCTGGGTATTGTAGTTGTTGCCCTTCTTTGTACTCGCTCTAGTTCCACACAGATCATAATTTCTTTAGACCTTTTATCAGCATACAAGTTACACCCACATTGCACCCCCATGATGACCTCACCTATTTTACATAACATTACCATTTATTAAAAGCTTACGTCCGAACAGGGACTTGAACCCTGGACCCTCAGATTAAAAGTCTGATGCTCTACCGACTGATAATATCGCTGGGTACCGTGATTGTTCCATCCCGTTACTAAATTTTGTTGCCCCTTTTTGGACTTGCTCTAGTTCCACAAAAATCATAATTTCCAGGCTTGAATTGGGCAGGTTAATCTTTGCGAAGAACATGTGAATCAAGCCACATACAAGGTTATCCTGGAAAAATAGTTGATTCCTTCTGCTCAGGCAACGTTACCCAACTCTGAGGACTGGCTTTTCCAGCAGAACAATGCACCATGCCACACGGCTAGGTAAACCAACGTGTGGATGAAGGAACACTAGCTCAAATCGCTGTCATGGCCAGCCCAATCTCCAAACCTGAACCCCATTGAAAACCTCTTGAATGTGAGGAAGATGGATAGTCACAAGCCATCAAACAAAGAAGAACTGCTTAAATTTTTGTACCAGGAGTGGCATAATGTCACCCAAAAGCAGTGTGAAAGACTGGTGGAAAGCATGCCAAGACACATGAAAGCTGTGATTAAAAATCATGGTTATTCCACAAAATATTGATTTCTGAACTCTTCCTGAGATAAAACATTAGTATTGTTGTTTCTAAATAATTATGAACTTGTTTTCGTAGCATTATTTGAGGTCTGCAAGCACTGCATTTTTTTTGCTATTTTGACCATTTTTCATTTTCTGAAAATAAGTACAAAATTTAGTGCTTGGAAATTCGAAAACATGTTGTCAGTAGTTTATAGAATATAAGAGCAATTTACATTTTACTCAAAAATATACCTATAAAGAGAAAATTAAGACAAACTGAAGATTTTGCAGTGGTCTCTTAATTTTTGCCAGAGCTGTATTTAGCAAGGCCGAAAAAAGACATTTGTCCGTTCAGTTCAGCCTATATTCCGTCAGAAGAAATCCCCAGATCTACGTCCTTCTAAAGAACCTAATAACTGCAAGATACAATATTGTTACGCTCCAGGAAGACATCCGGGCCTCTCTCGAACCCCTTGACTGAGTTCGCCATCCCCACCTCCTCAGACAAGGAATTCCAGATTCTCCCTGCCCTACCAGTAAAGAATCCTTTTCTATGTTGGTGGAAAAACCTTCTCTCCTCCAGATGCAGAGAATGCCCCCTTGTGACCGTCACCTTCCTTGGTATAAACAGATCCTCGGAGAGATATTTGTATTGTCCCCTTATATACTTATACATGGTTAAGAGATCACCCCTCAGTTGCCTCTTTTCTAGACTAAATAATACTTTTTTGCTAATCTCTCTGGGTATTGTAGTTGTTGCCCTTCTTTGTACTCGCTCTAGTTCCACACAGATCATAATTTCTTTAGACCTTTTATCAGCATACAAGTTACACCCACATTGCACCCCCATGATGACCTCACCTATTTTACATAACATTACCATTTATTAAAAGCTTACGTCCGAACAGGGACTTGAACCCTGGACCCTCAGATTAAAAGTCTGATGCTCTACCGACTGATAATATCGCTGGGTACCGTGATTGTTCCATCCCGTTACTAAATTTTGTTGCCCCTTTTTGGACTTGCTCTAGTTCCACAAAAATCATAATTTCCAGGCTTGAATTGGGCAGGTTAATCTTTGCGAAGAACATGTGAATCAAGCCACATACAAGGTTATCCTGGAAAAATAGTTGATTCCTTCTGCTCAGGCAACGTTACCCAACTCTGAGGACTGGCTTTTCCAGCAGAACAATGCACCATGCCACACGGCTAGGTAAACCAACGTGTGGATGAAGGAACACTAGCTCAAATCGCTGTCATGGCCAGCCCAATCTCCAAACCTGAACCCCATTGAAAACCTCTTGAATGTGAGGAAGATGGATAGTCACAAGCCATCAAACAAAGAAGAACTGCTTAAATTTTTGTACCAGGAGTGGCATAATGTCACCCAAAAGCAGTGTGAAAGACTGGTGGAAAGCATGCCAAGACACATGAAAGCTGTGATTAAAAATCATGGTTATTCCACAAAATATTGATTTCTGAACTCTTCCTGAGATAAAACATTAGTATTGTTGTTTCTAAATAATTATGAACTTGTTTTCGTAGCATTATTTGAGGTCTGCAAGCACTGCATTTTTTTTGCTATTTTGACCATTTTTCATTTTCTGAAAATAAGTACAAAATTTAGTGCTTGGAAATTCGAAAACATGTTGTCAGTAGTTTATAGAATATAAGAGCAATTTACATTTTACTCAAAAATATACCTATAAAGAGAAAATTAAGACAAACTGAAGATTTTGCAGTGGTCTCTTAATTTTTGCCAGAGCTGTATTTAGCAAGGCCGAAAAAAGACATTTGTCCGTTCAGTTCAGCCTATATTCCGTCAGAAGAAATCCCCAGATCTACGTCCTTCTAAAGAACCTAATAACTGCAAGATACAATATTGTTACGCTCCAGGAAGACATCCGGGCCTCTCTCGAACCCCTTGACTGAGTTCGCCATCCCCACCTCCTCAGACAAGGAATTCCAGATTCTCCCTGCCCTACCAGTAAAGAATCCTTTTCTATGTTGGTGGAAAAACCTTCTCTCCTCCAGATGCAGAGAATGCCCCCTTGTGACCGTCACCTTCCTTGGTATAAACAGATCCTCGGAGAGATATTTGTATTGTCCCCTTATATACTTATACAGGGTTATGAGATCACCCCTCAGTTGCCTCTTTTCTAGACTAAATAATAATTTTTTGCTAATCTCTCTGGGTATTGTAGTTGTTGCCCAGAGAGATTGTTGCCCTTCTTTGTACTCGCTCTAGTTCCTCACAGATCATAATTTCTTTAGACCTTTTATCAGCATACAAGTTACACCCACATTGCACCCCCTATTTTACATAACATTACCATTTATTAAAAGCTTATGCCCGAACAGGGACTCAGATTAAAAGTCTGATGCTCTACCGACTGAGCTATCCGAGCTCTCTACATGGATAATCTCGCTGGGTACCGTAATTCTTCCATCCCGTTACTAAATTTTGTTGCCCCTTTTTGGACTTGCTCTAGTTCCACAAAAATCATAATTTCCAGGCTTGAATTGGGCAGGTTAATCTTTGCGAAGGACATGTGAATCAAGCCACATACAAGGTTATCCTGGAAAAATAGTTGATTCCTTCTGCTCAGGCAACGTTCCCCAACTCTGAGGACTGGCTTTTCCAGCAGAACAATGCACCATGCCACACGGCTAGGTAAACCAACGTGTGGATGAAGGAACACTAGCTCAAATCGCTGTCATGGCCAGCCCAATCTCCAAACCTGAACCCCATTGAAAACCTCTTGAATGTGAGGAAGATGGATAGTCACAAGCCATCAAACAAAGAAGAACTGCTTAAATTTTTGTACCAGGAGTGGCATAATGTCACCCAAAAGCAGTGTGAAAGACTGGTGGAAAGCATGCCAAGACACATGAAAGCTGTGATTAAAAATCATGGTTATTCCACAAAATATTGATTTCTGAACTCTTCAAGAGATAAAACATTAGTATTGTTGTTTCTAAATAATTATGAACTTGTTTTCGTAGCATTATTTGAGGTCTGCAAGCACTGCATTTTTTTTGCTATTTTGACCATTTTTCATTTTCTGAAAATAAGTACAAAATTTAGTGCTTGGAAATTCGAAGACATGTTGTCAGTAGTTTATAGAATATAAGAGCAATTTACATTTTACTCAAAAATATACCTATAAAGAGAAAATTAAGACAAACTGAAGATTTTGCAGTGGTCTCTTAATTTTTGCCAGAGCTGTAGTTAGCAAGGCCGAAAAAAGACATTTGTCCGTCCAGTTCAGCCTATATTCCGTCAGAAGAAATCCCCAGATCTACGTCCTTCTAAAGAACCTAATAACTGCAAGATACAATATTGTTACGCTCCAGGAAGACATCCGGGCCTCTCTTGAACCCCTTGACTGAGTTCGCCATCCCCACCTCCTCAGACAAGGAATTCCAGATTCTCCCTGCCCTACCAGTAAAGAATCCTTTTCTATGTTGGTGGAAAAACCTTCTCTCCTCCAGATGCAGAGAATGCCCCCTTGTGACCGTCACCTTCCTTGGTATAAACAGATCCTCGGAGAGATATTTGTATTGTCCCCTTATATACTTATACATGGTTAAGAGATCACCCCTCAGTTGCCTCTTTTCTAGACTAAATAATACTTTTTTGCTAATCTCTCTGGGTATTGTAGTTGTTGCCCTTCTTTGTACTCGCTCTAGTTCCACACAGATCATAATTTCTTTAGACCTTTTATCAGCATACAAGTTACACCCACATTGCACCCCCATGATGACCTCACCTATTTTACATAACATCACCATTTATTAAAAGCTTACGTCCGAACAGGGACTTGAACCCTGGACCCTCAGATTAAAAGTCTGATGCTCTACCGACTGATAATATCGCTGGGTACCATGATTGTTCCATCCCGTTACTAAATTTTGTTGCCCCTTTTTGGACTTGCTCTAGTTCCACAAAAATCATAATTTCCAGGCTTGAATTGGGCAGGTTAATCTTTGCGAAGAACATGTGAATCAAGCCACATACAAGGTTATCCTGGAAAAATAGTTGATTCCTTCTGCTCAGGCAACGTTCCCCAACTCTGAGGACTGGCTTTTCCAGCAGAACAATGCACCATGCCACATGGCTAGGTAAACCAACGTGTGGATGAAGGAACACTAACTCAAATCGCTGTCATGGCCAGCCCAATCTCCAAACCTGAACCCCATTGAAAACCTCTTGAATGTGAGGAAGATGGATAGTCACAAGCCATCAAACAAAGAAGAACTGCTTAAATTTTTGTACCAGGAGTGGCATAATGTCACCCAAAAGCAGTGTGAAAGACTGGTGGAAAGCATGCCAAGACACATGAAAGCTGTGATTAAAAATCATGGTTATTCCACAAAATATTGATTTCTGAACTCTTCCTGAGATAAAACATTAGTATTGTTGTTTCTAAATAATTATGAACTTGTTTTTGTAGCATTATTTGAGGTCTGCAAGCACTGCATTTTTTTTGCTATTTTGACCATTTTTCATTTTCTGAAAATAAGTACAAAATTTAGTGCTTGGAAATTCGAAGACATGTTGTCAGTAGTTTATAGAATATAAGAGCAATTTACATTTTACTCAAAAATATACCTATAAAGAGAAAATTAAGACAAACTGAAGATTTTGCAGTGGTCTCTTAATTTTTGCCAGAGCTGTAGTTAGCAAGGCCGAAAAAAGACATTTGTCCGTCCAGTTCAGCCTATATTCCGTCAGAAGAAATCCCCAGATCTACGTCCTTCTAAAGAACCTAATAACTGCAAGATACAATATTGTTACGCTCCAGGAAGACATCCGGGCCTCTCTTGAACCCCTTGACTGGGTTCGCCATCCCCACCTCCTCAGACAAGGAATTCCAGATTCTCCCTGCCCTACCAGTAAAGAATCCTTTTCTATGTTGGTGGAAAAACCTTCTCTCCTCCAGATGCAGAGAATGCCCCCTTGTGACCGTCACCTTCCTTGGTATAAACAGATCCTCGGAGAGATATTTGTATTGTCCCCTTATATACTTATACATGGTTATGAGATCACCCCTCAGTTTCTAGACTAAATAATACTTTTTTGCTAATCTCTCTGGGTATTGTAGTTGTTGCCCTTCTTTGTACTCGCTCTAGTTCCACACAGATCATAATTACTTTAGACCTTTTATCAGCATACAAGTTACACCCACATTGCACCCCCATGATGACCTCACCTATTTTACATAACATTACCATTTATTAAAAGCTTACGCCCGAACAGGGACTTGAACCCTGGACCCTCAGATTAAAAGTCTGATGCTCTACCGACTGATAATATCGCTGGGTACCGTGATTGTTCCATCCCGTTACTAAATTTTGTTGCCCCTTTTTGGACTTGCTCTAGTTCCACAAAAATCATAATTTCCAGGCTTGAATTGGGCAGGTTAATCTTTGTGAAGAACATGTGGATCAAGCCACATACAAGGTTATCCTGGAAAAATAGTTGATTCCTTCTGCTCAGGCAACGTTCCCCAACTCTGAGGACTGGCTTTTCCAGCAGAACAATGCACCATGCCACACGGCTAGGTAAACCAACGTGTGGATGAAGGAACACTAGCTCAAATCGCTGTCATGGCCAGCCCAATCTCCAAACCTGAACCCCATTGAAAACCTCTTGAATGTGAGGAAGATGGATAGTCACAAGCCATCAAACAAAGAAGAACTGCTTAAATTTTTGTACCAGGAGTGGCATAATGTCACCCAAAAGCAGTGTGAAAGACTGGTGGAAAGCATGCCAAGACACATGAAAGCTGTGATTAAAAATCATGGTTATTCCACAAAATATTGATTTCTGGACTCTTCCTGAGATAAAACATTAGTATTGTTGTTTCTAAATAATTATGAACTTGTTTTCGTAGCATTATTTGAGGTCTGCAAGCACTGCATTTTTTTTGCTATTTTGACCATTTTTCATTTTCTGAAAATAAGTACAAAATTTAGTGCTTGGAAATTCGAAGACATGTTGTCAGTAGTTTATAGAATATAAGAGCAATTTACATTTTACTCAAAAATATACCTATAAAGAGAAAATTAAGACAAACTGAAGATTTTGCAGTGGTCTCTTAATTTTTGCCAGAGCTGTAGTTAGCAAGGCCGAAAAAAGACATTTGTCCGTCCAGTTCAGCCTATATTCCGTCAGAAGAAATCCCCAGATCTACGTCCTTCTAAAGAACCTAATAACTGCAAGATACAATATTGTTACGCTCCAGGAAGACATCCGGGCCTCTCTTGAACCCCTTGACTGAGTTCGCCATCCCCACCTCCTCAGACAAGGAATTCCAGATTCTCCCTGCCCTACCAGTAAAGAATCCTTTTCTATGTTGGTGGAAAAACCTTCTCTCCTCCAGATGCAGAGAATGCCCCCTTGTGACCGTCACCTTCCTTGGTATAAACAGATCCTCGGAGAGATATTTGTATTGTCCCCTTATATACTTATACATGGTTAAGAGATCACCCCTCAGTTGCCTCTTTTCTAGACTAAATAATACTTTTTTGCTAATCTCTCTGGGTATTGTAGTTGTTGCCCTTCTTTGTACTCGCTCTAGTTCCACACAGATCATAATTTCTTTAGACCTTTTATCAGCATACAAGTTACACCCACATTGCACCACCATGATGACCTCACCTATTTTACATAACATTACCATTTATTAAAAGCTTACGTCCGAACAGGGACTTGAACCCTGGACCCTCAGATTAAAAGTCTGATGCTCTACCGACTGATAATATCGCTGGGTACCGTGATTGTTCCATCCCGTTACTAAATTTTGTTGCCCCTTTTTGGACTTGCTCTAGTTCCACAAAAATCATAATTTCCAGGCTTGAATTGGGCAGGTTAATCTTTGCGAAGAACATGTGAATCAAGCCACATACAAGGTTATCCTGGAAAAATAGTTGATTCCTTCTGCTCAGGCAACGTTACCCAACTCTGAGGACTGGCTTTTCCAGCAGAACAATGCACCATGCCACACGGCTAGGTAAACCAACGTGTGGATGAAGGAACACTAGCTCAAATCGCTGTCATGGCCAGCCCAATCTCCAAACCTGAACCCCATTGAAAACCTCTTGAATGTGAGGAAGATGGATAGTCACAAGCCATCAAACAAAGAAGAACTGCTTAAATTTTTGTACCAGGAGTGGCATAATGTCACCCAAAAGCAGTGTGAAAGACTGGTGGAAAGCATGCCAAGACACATGAAAGCTGTGATTAAAAATCATGGTTATTCCACAAAATATTGATTTCTGAACTCTTCCTGAGATAAAACATTAGTATTGTTGTTTCTAAATAATTATGAACTTGTTTTCGTAGCATTATTTGAGGTCTGCAAGCACTGCATTTTTTTTGCTATTTTGACCATTTTTCATTTTCTGAAAATAAGTACAAAATTTAGTGCTTGGAAATTCGAAAACATGTTGTCAGTAGTTTATAGAATATAAGAGCAATTTACATTTTACTCAAAAATATACCTATAAAGAGAAAATTAAGACAAACTGAAGATTTTGCAGTGGTCTCTTAATTTTTGCCAGAGCTGTATTTAGCAAGGCCGAAAAAAGACATTTGTCCGTTCAGTTCAGCCTATATTCCGTCAGAAGAAATCCCCAGATCTACGTCCTTCTAAAGAACCTAATAACTGCAAGATACAATATTGTTACGCTCCAGGAAGACATCCGGGCCTCTCTCGAACCCCTTGACTGAGTTCGCCATCCCCACCTCCTCAGACAAGGAATTCCAGATTCTCCCTGCCCTACCAGTAAAGAATCCTTTTCTATGTTGGTGGAAAAACCTTCTCTCCTCCAGATGCAGAGAATGCCCCCTTGTGACCGTCACCTTCCTTGGTATAAACAGATCCTCGGAGAGATATTTGTATTGTCCCCTTATATACTTATACAGGGTTATGAGATCACCCCTCAGTTGCCTCTTTTCTAGACTAAATAATAATTTTTTGCTAATCTCTCTGGGTATTGTAGTTGTTGCCCAGAGAGATTGTTGCCCTTCTTTGTACTCGCTCTAGTTCCTCACAGATCATAATTTCTTTAGACCTTTTATCAGCATACAAGTTACACCCACATTGCACCCCCTATTTTACATAACATTACCATTTATTAAAAGCTTACGCCCGAACAGGGACTCAGATTAAAAGTCTGATGCTCTACCGACTGAGCTATCCGAGCTCTCTACATGGATAATCTCGCTGGGTACCGTAATTCTTCCATCCCGTTACTAAATTTTGTTGCCCCTTTTTGGACTTGCTCTAGTTCCACAAAAATCATAATTTCCAGGCTTGAATTGGGCAGGTTAATCTTTGCGAAGGACATGTGAATCAAGCCACATACAAGGTTATCCTGGAAAAATAGTTGATTCCTTCTGCTCAGGCAACGTTCCCCAACTCTGAGGACTGGCTTTTCCAGCAGAACAATGCACCATGCCACACGGCTAGGTAAACCAACGTGTGGATGAAGGAACACTAGCTCAAATCGCTGTCATGGCCAGCCCAATCTCCAAACCTGAACCCCATTGAAAACCTCTTGAATGTGAGGAAGATGGATAGTCACAAGCCATCAAACAAAGAAGAACTGCTTAAATTTTTGTACCAGGAGTGGCATAATGTCACCCAAAAGCAGTGTGAAAGACTGGTGGAAAGCATGCCAAGACACATGAAAGCTGTGATTAAAAATCATGGTTATTCCACAAAATATTGATTTCTGAACTCTTCAAGAGATAAAACATTAGTATTGTTGTTTCTAAATAATTATGAACTTGTTTTCGTAGCATTATTTGAGGTCTGCAAGCACTGCATTTTTTTTGCTATTTTGACCATTTTTCATTTTCTGAAAATAAGTACAAAATTTAGTGCTTGGAAATTCGAAGACATGTTGTCAGTAGTTTATAGAATATAAGAGCAATTTACATTTTACTCAAAAATATACCTATAAAGAGAAAATTAAGACAAACTGAAGATTTTGCAGTGGTCTCTTAATTTTTGCCAGAGCTGTAGTTAGCAAGGCCGAAAAAAGACATTTGTCCGTCCAGTTCAGCCTATATTCCGTCAGAAGAAATCCCCAGATCTACGTCCTTCTAAAGAACCTAATAACTGCAAGATACAATATTGTTACGCTCCAGGAAGACATCCGGGCCTCTCTTGAACCCCTTGACTGAGTTCGCCATCCCCACCTCCTCAGACAAGGAATTCCAGATTCTCCCTGCCCTACCAGTAAAGAATCCTTTTCTATGTTGGTGGAAAAACCTTCTCTCCTCCAGATGCAGAGAATGCCCCCTTGTGACCGTCACCTTCCTTGGTATAAACAGATCCTCGGAGAGATATTTGTATTGTCCCCTTATATACTTATACATGGTTAAGAGATCACCCCTCAGTTGCCTCTTTTCTAGACTAAATAATACTTTTTTGCTAATCTCTCTGGGTATTGTAGTTGTTGCCCTTCTTTGTACTCGCTCTAGTTCCACACAGATCATAATTTCTTTAGACCTTTTATCAGCATACAAGTTACACCCACATTGCACCCCCATGATGACCTCACCTATTTTACATAACATCACCATTTATTAAAAGCTTACGTCCGAACAGGGACTTGAACCCTGGACCCTCAGATTAAAAGTCTGATGCTCTACCGACTGATAATATCGCTGGGTACCATGATTGTTCCATCCCGTTACTAAATTTTGTTGCCCCTTTTTGGACTTGCTCTAGTTCCACAAAAATCATAATTTCCAGGCTTGAATTGGGCAGGTTAAACTTTGCGAAGAACATGTGAATCAAGCCACATACAAGGTTATCCTGGAAAAATAGTTGATTCCTTCTGCTCAGGCAACGTTCCCCAACTCTGAGGACTGGCTTTTCCAGCAGAACAATGCACCATGCCACATGGCTAGGTAAACCAACGTGTGGATGAAGGAACACTAACTCAAATCGCTGTCATGGCCAGCCCAATCTCCAAACCTGAACCCCATTGAAAACCTCTTGAATGTGAGGAAGATGGATAGTCACAAGCCATCAAACAAAGAAGAACTGCTTAAATTTTTGTACCAGGAGTGGCATAATGTCACCCAAAAGCAGTGTGAAAGACTGGTGGAAAGCATGCCAAGACACATGAAAGCTGTGATTAAAAATCATGGTTATTCCACAAAATATTGATTTCTGAACTCTTCCTGAGATAAAACATTAGTATTGTTGTTTCTAAATAATTATGAACTTGTTTTTGTAGCATTATTTGAGGTCTGCAAGCACTGCATTTTTTTTGCTATTTTGACCATTTTTCATTTTCTGAAAATAAGTACAAAATTTAGTGCTTGGAAATTCGAAGACATGTTGTCAGTAGTTTATAGAATATAAGAGCAATTTACATTTTACTCAAAAATATACCTATAAAGAGAAAATTAAGACAAACTGAAGATTTTGCAGTGGTCTCTTAATTTTTGCCAGAGCTGTAGTTAGCAAGGCCGAAAAAAGACATTTGTCCGTCCAGTTCAGCCTATATTCCGTCAGAAGAAATCCCCAGATCTACGTCCTTCTAAAGAACCTAATAACTGCAAGATACAATATTGTTACGCTCCAGGAAGACATCCGGGCCTCTCTTGAACCCCTTGACTGGGTTCGCCATCCCCACCTCCTCAGACAAGGAATTCCAGATTCTCCCTGCCCTACCAGTAAAGAATCCTTTTCTATGTTGGTGGAAAAACCTTCTCTCCTCCAGATGCAGAGAATGCCCCCTTGTGACCGTCACCTTCCTTGGTATAAACAGATCCTCGGAGAGATATTTGTATTGTCCCCTTATATACTTATACATGGTTATGAGATCACCCCTCAGTTTCTAGACTAAATAATACTTTTTTGCTAATCTCTCTGGGTATTGTAGTTGTTGCCCTTCTTTGTACTCGCTCTAGTTCCACACAGATCATAATTTCTTTAGACCTTTTATCAGCATACAAGTTACACCCACATTGCACCCCCATGATGACCTCACCTATTTTACATAACATTACCATTTATTAAAAGCTTACGCCCGAACAGGGACTTGAACCCTGGACCCTCAGATTAAAAGTCTGATGCTCTACCGACTGATAATATCGCTGGGTACCGTGATTGTTCCATCCCGTTACTAAATTTTGTTGCCCCTTTTTGGACTTGCTCTAGTTCCACAAAAATCATAATTTCCAGGCTTGAATTGGGCAGGTTAATCTTTGTGAAGAACATGTGGATCAAGCCACATACAAGGTTATCCTGGAAAAATAGTTGATTCCTTCTGCTCAGGCAACGTTCCCCAACTCTGAGGACTGGCTTTTCCAGCAGAACAATGCACCATGCCACACGGCTAGGTAAACCAACGTGTGGATGAAGGAACACTAGCTCAAATCGCTGTCATGGCCAGCCCAATCTCCAAACCTGAACCCCATTGAAAACCTCTTGAATGTGAGGAAGATGGATAGTCACAAGCCATCAAACAAAGAAGAACTGCTTAAATTTTTGTACCAGGAGTGGCATAATGTCACCCAAAAGCAGTGTGAAAGACTGGTGGAAAGCATGCCAAGACACATGAAAGCTGTGATTAAAAATCATGGTTATTCCACAAAATATTGATTTCTGGACTCTTCCTGAGATAAAACATTAGTATTGTTGTTTCTAAATAATTATGAACTTGTTTTCGTAGCATTATTTGAGGTCTGCAAGCACTGCATTTTTTTTGCTATTTTGACCATTTTTCATTTTCTGAAAATAAGTACAAAATTTAGTGCTTGGAAATTCGAAGACATGTTGTCAGTAGTTTATAGAATATAAGAGCAATTTACATTTTACTCAAAAATATACCTATAAAGAGAAAATTAAGACAAACTGAAGATTTTGCAGTGGTCTCTTAATTTTTGCCAGAGCTGTAGTTAGCAAGGCCGAAAAAAGACATTTGTCCGTCCAGTTCAGCCTATATTCCGTCAGAAGAAATCCCCAGATCTACGTCCTTCTAAAGAACCTAATAACTGCAAGATACAATATTGTTACGCTCCAGGAAGACATCCGGGCCTCTCTTGAACCCCTTGACTGAGTTCGCCATCCCCACCTCCTCAGACAAGGAATTCCAGATTCTCCCTGCCCTACCAGTAAAGAATCCTTTTCTATGTTGGTGGAAAAACCTTCTCTCCTCCAGATGCAGAGAATGCCCCCTTGTGACCGTCACCTTCCTTGGTATAAACAGATCCTCGGAGAGATATTTGTATTGTCCCCTTATATACTTATACAGGGTTATGAGATCACCCCTCAGTTGCCTCTTTTCTAGACTAAATAATAATTTTTTGCTAATCTCTCTGGGTATTGTAGTTGTTGCCCAGAGAGATTGTTGCCCTTCTTTGTACTCGCTCTAGTTCCTCACAGATCATAATTTCTTTAGACCTTTTATCAGCATACAAGTTACACCCACATTGCACCCCCTATTTTACATAACATTACCATTTATTAAAAGCTTACGCCCGAACAGGGACTCAGATTAAAAGTCTGATGCTCTACCGACTGAGCTATCCGAGCTCTCTACATGGATAATCTCGCTGGGTACCGTAATTCTTCCATCCCGTTACTAAATTTTGTTGCCCCTTTTTGGACTTGCTCTAGTTCCACAAAAATCATAATTTCCAGGCTTGAATTGGGCAGGTTAATCTTTGCGAAGGACATGTGAATCAAGCCACATACAAGGTTATCCTGGAAAAATAGTTGATTCCTTCTGCTCAGGCAACGTTCCCCAACTCTGAGGACTGGCTTTTCCAGCAGAACAATGCACCATGCCACACGGCTAGGTAAACCAACGTGTGGATGAAGGAACACTAGCTCAAATCGCTGTCATGGCCAGCCCAATCTCCAAACCTGAACCCCATTGAAAACCTCTTGAATGTGAGGAAGATGGATAGTCACAAGCCATCAAACAAAGAAGAACTGCTTAAATTTTTGTACCAGGAGTGGCATAATGTCACCCAAAAGCAGTGTGAAAGACTGGTGGAAAGCATGCCAAGACACATGAAAGCTGTGATTAAAAATCATGGTTATTCCACAAAATATTGATTTCTGAACTCTTCAAGAGATAAAACATTAGTATTGTTGTTTCTAAATAATTATGAACTTGTTTTCGTAGCATTATTTGAGGTCTGCAAGCACTGCATTTTTTTTGCTATTTTGACCATTTTTCATTTTCTGAAAATAAGTACAAAATTTAGTGCTTGGAAATTCGAAGACATGTTGTCAGTAGTTTATAGAATATAAGAGCAATTTACATTTTACTCAAAAATATACCTATAAAGAGAAAATTAAGACAAACTGAAGATTTTGCAGTGGTCTCTTAATTTTTGCCAGAGCTGTAGTTAGCAAGGCCGAAAAAAGACATTTGTCCGTCCAGTTCAGCCTATATTCCGTCAGAAGAAATCCCCAGATCTACGTCCTTCTAAAGAACCTAATAACTGCAAGATACAATATTGTTACGCTCCAGGAAGACATCCGGGCCTCTCTTGAACCCCTTGACTGAGTTCGCCATCCCCACCTCCTCAGACAAGGAATTCCAGATTCTCCCTGCCCTACCAGTAAAGAATCCTTTTCTATGTTGGTGGAAAAACCTTCTCTCCTCCAGATGCAGAGAATGCCCCCTTGTGACCGTCACCTTCCTTGGTATAAACAGATCCTCGGAGAGATATTTGTATTGTCCCCTTATATACTTATACATGGTTAAGAGATCACCCCTCAGTTGCCTCTTTTCTAGACTAAATAATACTTTTTTGCTAATCTCTCTGGGTATTGTAGTTCTTGCCCTTCTTTGTACTCGCTCTAGTTCCACACAGATCATAATTTCTTTAGACCTTTTATCAGCATACAAGTTACACCCACATTGCACCCCCATGATGACCTCACCTATTTTACATAACATCACCATTTATTAAAAGCTTACGTCCGAACAGGGACTTGAACCCTGGACCCTCAGATTAAAAGTCTGATGCTCTACCGACTGATAATATCGCTGGGTACCATGATTGTTCCATCCCGTTACTAAATTTTGTTGCCCCTTTTTGGACTTGCTCTAGTTCCACAAAAATCATAATTTCCAGGCTTGAATTGGGCAGGTTAATCTTTGCGAAGAACATGTGAATCAAGCCACATACAAGGTTATCCTGGAAAAATAGTTGATTCCTTCTGCTCAGGCAACGTTCCCCAACTCTGAGGACTGGCTTTTCCAGCAGAACAATGCACCATGCCACATGGCTAGGTAAACCAACATGTGGATGAAGGAACACTAACTCAAATCGCTGTCATGGCCAGCCCAATCTCCAAACCTGAACCCCATTGAAAACCTCTTGAATGTGAGGAAGATGGATAGTCACAAGCCATCAAACAAAGAAGAACTGCTTAAATTTTTGTACCAGGAGTGGCATAATGTCACCCAAAAGCAGTGTGAAAGACTGGTGGAAAGCATGCCAAGACACATGAAAGCTGTGATTAAAAATCATGGTTATTCCACAAAATATTGATTTCTGAACTCTTCCTGAGATAAAACATTAGTATTGTTGTTTCTAAATAATTATGAACTTGTTTTTGTAGCATTATTTGAGGTCTGCAAGCACTGCATTTTTTTTGCTATTTTGACCATTTTTCATTTTCTGAAAATAAGTACAAAATTTAGTGCTTGGAAATTCGAAGACATGTTGTCAGTAGTTTATAGAATATAAGAGCAATTTACATTTTACTCAAAAATATACCTATAAAGAGAAAATTAAGACAAACTGAAGATTTTGCAGTGGTCTCTTAATTTTTGCCAGAGCTGTAGTTAGCAAGGCCGAAAAAAGACATTTGTCCGTCCAGTTAAGCCTATATTCCGTCAGAAGAAATCCCCAGATCTACGTCCTTCTAAAGAACCTAATAACTGCAAGATACAATATTGTTACGCTCCAGGAAGACATCCGGGCCTCTCTTGAACCCCTTGACTGGGTTCGCCATCCCCACCTCCTCAGACAAGGAATTCCAGATTCTTCCTGCCCTACCAGTAAAGAATCCTTTTCTATGTTGGTGGAAAAACCTTCTCTCCTCCAGATGCAGAGAATGCCCCCTTGTGACCGTCACCTTCCTTGGTATAAACAGATCCTCGGAGAGATATTTGTATTGTCCCCTTATATACTTATACATGGTTATGAGATCACCCCTCAGTTTCTAGACTAAATAATACTTTTTTGCTAATCTCTCTGGGTATTGTAGTTGTTGCCCTTCTTTGTACTCGCTCTAGTTCCACACAGATCATAATTTCTTTAGACCTTTTATCAGCATACAAGTTACACCCACATTGCACCCCCATGATGACCTCACCTATTTTACATAACATTACCATTTATTAAAAGCTTACGCCCGAACAGGGACTTGAACCCTGGACCCTCAGATTAAAAGTCTGATGCTCTACCGACTGATAATATCGCTGGGTACCGTGATTGTTCCATCCCGTTACTAAATTTTGTTGCCCCTTTTTGGACTTGCTCTAGTTCCACAAAAATCATAATTTCCAGGCTTGAATTGGGCAGGTTAATCTTTGCGAAGAACATGTGGATCAAGCCACGTACAAGGTTATCCTGGAAAAATAGTTGATTCCTTCTGCTCAGGCAACGTTCCCCAACTCTGAGGACTGGCTTTTCCAGCAGAACAATGCACCATGCCACACGGCTAGGTAAACCAACGTGTGGATGAAGGAACACTAGCTCAAATCGCTGTCATGGCCAGCCCAATCTCCAAACCTGAACCCCATTGAAAACCTCTTGAATGTGAGGAAGATGGATAGTCACAAGCCATCAAACAAAGAAGAACTGCTTAAATTTTTGTACCAGGAGTGGCATAATGTCACCCAAAAGCAGTGTGAAAGACTGGTGGAAAGCATGCCAAGACACATGAAAGCTGTGATTAAAAATCATGGTTATTCCACAAAATATTGATTTCTGGACTCTTCCTGAGATAAAACATTAGTATTGTTGTTTCTAAATAATTATGAACTTGTTTTCGTAGCATTATTTGAGGTCTGCAAGCACTGCATTTTTTTTGCTATTTTGACCATTTTTCATTTTCTGAAAATAAGTACAAAATTTAGTGCTTGGAAATTCGAAGACATGTTGTCAGTAGTTTATAGAATATAAGAGCAATTTACATTTTACTCAAAAATATACCTATAAAGAGAAAATTAAGACAAACTGAAGATTTTGCAGTGGTCTCTTAATTTTTGCCAGAGCTGTAGTTAGCAAGGCCGAAAAAAGACATTTGTCCGTCCAGTTCAGCCTATATTCCGTCAGAAGAAATCCCCAGATCTACGTCCTTCTAAAGAACCTAATAACTGCAAGATACAATATTGTTACGCTCCAGGAAGACATCCGGGCCTCTCTTGAACCCCTTGACTGAGTTCGCCATCCCCACCTCCTCAGACAAGGAATTCCAGATTCTCCCTGCCCTACCAGTAAAGAATCCTTTTCTATGTTGGTGGAAAAACCTTCTCTCCTCCAGATGCAGAGAATGCCCCCTTGTGACCGTCACCTTCCTTGGTATAAACAGATCCTCGGAGAGATATTTGTATTGTCCCCTTATATACTTATACATGGTTATGAGATCACCCCTCAGTTTCTAGACTAAATAATACTTTTTTGCTAATCTCTCTGGGTATTGTAGTTGTTGCCCTTCTTTGTACTCGCTCTAGTTCCACACAGATCATAAATTCTTTAGACCTTTTATCAGCATACAAGTTACACCCACATTGCACCCCCATGATGACCTCACCTATTTTACATAACATTACCATTTATTAAAAGCTTACGCCCGAACAGGGACTTGAACCCTGGACCCTCAGATTAAAAGTCTGATGCTCTACCGACTGATAATATCGCTGGGTACCGTGATTGTTCCATCCCGTTACTAAATTTTGTTGCCCCTTTTTGGACTTGCTCTAGTTCCACAAAAATCATAATTTCCAGGCTTGAATTGGGCAGGTTAATCTTTGCGAAGAACATGTGAATCAAGCCACATACAAGGTTATCCTGGAAAAATAGTTGATTCCTTCTGCTCAGGCAACGTTCCCCAACTCTGAGGACTGGCTTTTCCAGCAGAACAATGCACCATGCCACACGGCTAGGTAAACCAACGTGTGGATGAAGGAACACTAGCTCAAATCGCTGTCATGGCCAGCCCAATCTCCAAACCTGAACCCCATTGAAAACCTCTTGAATGTGAGGAAGATGGATAGTCACAAGCCATCAAACAAAGAAGAACTGCTTAAATTTTTGTACCAGGAGTGGCATAATGTCACCCAAAAGCAGTGTGAAAGACTGGTGGAAAGCATGCCAAGACACATGAAAGCTGTGATTAAAAATCATGGTTATTCCACAAAATATTGATTTCTGGACTCTTCCTGAGATAAAACATTAGTATTGTTGTTTCTAAATAATTATGAACTTGTTTTCGTAGCATTATTTGAGGTCTGCAAGCACTGCATTTTTTTTGCTATTTTGACCATTTTTCATTTTCTGAAAATAAGTACAAAATTTAGTGCTTGGAAATTCGAAGACATGTTGTCAGTAGTTTATAGAATATAAGAGCAATTTACATTTTACTCAAAAATATACCTATAAAGAGAAAATTAAGACAAACTGAAGATTTTGCAGTGGTCTCTTAATTTTTGCCAGAGCTGTAGTTAGCAAGGCCGAAAAAAGACATTTGTCCGTCCAGTTCAGCCTATATTCCGTCAGAAGAAATCCCCAGATCTACGTCCTTCTAAAGAACCTAATAACTGCAAGATACAATATTGTTACGCTCCAGGAAGACATCCGGGCCTCTCTTGAACCCCTTGACTGAGTTCGCCATCCCCACCTCCTCAGACAAGGAATTCCAGATTCTCCCTGCCCTACCAGTAAAGAATCCTTTTCTATGTTGGTGGAAAAACCTTCTCTCCTCCAGATGCAGACAATGCCCCCTTGTGACCGTCACCTTCCTTGGTATAAACAGATCCTCGGAGAGATATTTGTATTGTCCCCTTATATACTTATACATGGTTATGAGATCACCCCTCAGTTTCTAGACTAAATAATACTTTTTTGCTAATCTCTCTGGGTATTGTAGTTGTTGCCCTTCTTTGTACTCGCTCTAGTTCCACACAGATCATAATTTCTTTAGACCTTTTATCAGCATACAAGTTACACCCACATTGCACCCCCATGATGACCTCACCTATTTTACATAACATTATCATTTATTAAAAGCTTACGCCCGAACAGGGACTTGAACCCTGGACCCTCAGATTAAAAGTCTGATGCTCTACCGACTGATAATATCGCTGGGTACCGTGATTGTTCCATCCCGTTACTAAATTTTGTTGCCCCTTTTTGGACTTGCTCTAGTTCCACAAAAATCATAATTTCCAGGCTTGAATTGGGCAGGTTAATCTTTGCGAAGAACATGTGAATCAAGCCACATACAAGGTTATCCTGGAAAAATAGTTGATTCCTTCTGCTCAGGCAACGTTCCCCAACTCTGAGGACTGGCTTTTCCAGCAGAACAATGCACCAAGCCACACGGCTAGGTAAACCAACGTGTGGATGAAGGAACACTAGCTCAAATCGCTGTCATGGCCAGCCCAATCTCCAAACCTGAACCCCATTGAAAACCTCTTGAATGTGAGGAAGATGGATAGTCACAAGCCATCAAACAAAGAAGAACTGCTTAAATTTTTGTACCAGGAGTGGCATAATGTCACCCAAAAGCAGTGTGAAAGACTGGTGGAAAGCATGCCAAGACACATGAAAGCTGTGATTAAAAATCATGGTTATTCCACAAAATATTGATTTCTGAACTCTTCCTGAGATAAAACATTAGTATTGTTGTTTCTAAATAATTATGAACTTGTTTTCGTAGCATTATTTGAGGTCTGCAAGCACTGCATTTTTTTTGCTATTTTGACCATTTTTCATTTTCTGAAAATAAGTACAAAATTTAGTGCTTGGAAATTCGAAGACATGTTGTCAGTAGTTTATAGAATATAAGAGCAATTTACATTTTACTCAAAAATATACCTATAAAGAGAAAATTAAGACAAACTGAAGATTTTGCAGTGGTCTCTTAATTTTTGCCAGAGCTGTAGTTAGCAAGGCCGAAAAAAGACATTTGTCCGTCCAGTTCAGCCTATATTCCGTCAGAAGAAATCCCCAGATCTACGTCCTTCTAAAGAACCTAATAACTGCAAGATACAATATTGTTACGCTCCAGGAAGACATCCGGGCCTCTCTTGAACCCCTTGACTGAGTTCGCCATCCCCACCTCCTCAGACAAGGAATTCCAGATTCTCCCTGCCCTACCAGTAAAGAATCCTTTTCTATGTTGGTGGAAAAACCTTCTCTCCTCCAGATGCAGAGAATGCCCCCTTGTGACCGTCACCTTCCTTGGTATAAACAGATCCTCGGAGAGATATTTGTATTGTCCCCTTATATACTTATACATGGTTATGAGATCACCCCTCAGTTTCTAGACTAAATAATACTTTTTTGCTAATCTCTCTGGGTATTGTAGTTGTTGCCCTTCTTTGTACTCGCTCTAGTTCCACACAGATCATAATTTCTTTAGACCTTTTATCAGCATACAAGTTACACCCACATTGCACCCCCATGATGACCTCACCTATTTTACATAACATTACCATTTATTAAAAGCTTACGCCCGAACAGGGACTTGAACCCTGGACCCTCAGATTAAAAGTCTGATGCTCTACCGACTGATAATATCGCTGGGTACCGTGATTGTTCCATCCCGTTACTAAATTTTGTTGCCCCTTTTTGGACTTGCTCTAGTTCCACAAAAATCATAATTTCCAGGCTTGAATTGGGCAGGTTAATCTTTGCGAAGAACATGTGAATCAAGCCACATACAAGGTTATCCTGGAAAAATAGTTGATTCCTTCTGCTCAGGCAACGTTCCCCAACTCTGAGGACTGGCTTTTCCAGCAGAACAATGCACCATGCCACACGGCTAGGTAAACCAACGTGTGGATGAAGGAACACTAGCTCAAATCGCTGTCATGGCCAGCCCAATCTCCAAACCTGAACCCCATTGAAAACCTCTTGAATGTGAGGAAGATGGATAGTCACAAGCCATCAAACAAAGAAGAACTGCTTAAATTTTTGTACCAGGAGTGGCATAATGTCACCCAAAAGCAGTGTGAAAGACTGGTGGAAAGCATGCCAAGACACATGAAAGCTGTGATTAAAAATCATGGTTATTCCACAAAATATTGATTTCTGGACTCTTCCTGAGATAAAACATTAGTATTGTTGTTTCTAAATAATTATGAACTTGTTTTCGTAGCATTATTTGAGGTCTGCAAGCACTGCATTTTTTTTGCTATTTTGACCATTTTTCATTTTCTGAAAATAAGTACAAAATTTAGTGCTTGGAAATTCGAAGACATGTTGTCAGTAGTTTATAGAATATAAGAGCAATTTACATTTTACTCAAAAATATACCTATAAAGAGAAAATTAAGACAAACTGAAGATTTTGCAGTGGTCTCTTAATTTTTGCCAGAGCTGTAGTTAGCAAGGCCGAAAAAAGACATTTGTCCGTCCAGTTCAGCCTATATTCCGTCAGAAGAAATCCCCAGATCTACGTCCTTCTAAAGAACCTAATAACTGCAAGATACAATATTGTTACGCTCCAGGAAGACATCCGGGCCTCTCTTGAACCCCTTGACTGAGTTCGCCATCCCCACCTCCTCAGACAAGGAATTCCAGATTCTCCCTGCCCTACCAGTAAAGAATCCTTTTCTATGTTGGTGGAAAAACCTTCTCTCCTCCAGATGCAGAGAATGCCCCCTTGTGACCGTCACCTTCCTTGGTATAAACAGATCCTCGGAGAGATATTTGTATTGTCCCCTTATATACTTATACATGGTTATGAGATCACCCCTCAGTTTCTAGACTAAATAATACTTTTTTGCTAATCTCTCTGGGTATTGTAGTTGTTGCCCTTCTTTGTACTCGCTCTAGTTCCACACAGATCATAATTTCTTTAGACCTTTTATCAGCATACAAGTTACACCCACATTGCACCCCCATGATGACCTCACCTATTTTACATAACATTACCATTTATTAAAAGCTTACGCCCGAACAGGGACTTGAACCCTGGACCCTCAGATTAAAAGTCTGATGCTCTACCGACTGATAATATCGCTGGGTACCGTGATTGTTCCATCCCGTTACTAAATTTTGTTGCCCCTTTTTGGACTTGCTCTAGTTCCACAAAAATCATAATTTCCAGGCTTGAATTGGGCAGGTTAATCTTTGCGAAGAACATGTGAATCAAGCCACATACAAGGTTATCCTGGAAAAATAGTTGATTCCTTCTGCTCAGGCAACGTTCCCCAACTCTGAGGACTGGCTTTTCCAGCAGAACAATGCACCATGCCACACGGCTAGGTAAACCAACGTGTGGATGAAGGAACACTAGCTCAAATCGCTGTCATGGCCAGCCCAATCTCCAAACCTGAACCCCATTGAAAACCTCTTGAATGTGAGGAAGATGGATAGTCACAAGCCATCAAACAAAGAAGAACTGCTTAAATTTTTGTACCAGGAGTGGCATAATGTCACCCAAAAGCAGTGTGAAAGACTGGTGGAAAGCATGCCAAGACACATGAAAGCTGTGATTAAAAATCATGGTTATTCCACAAAATATTGATTTCTGGACTCTTCCTGAGATAAAACATTAGTATTGTTGTTTCTAAATAATTATGAACTTGTTTTCGTAGCATTATTTGAGGTCTGCAAGCACTGCATTTTTTTTGCTATTTTGACCATTTTTCATTTTCTGAAAATAAGTACAAAATTTAGTGCTTGGAAATTCGAAGACATGTTGTCAGTAGTTTATAGAATATAAGAGCAATTTACATTTTACTCAAAAATATACCTATAAAGAGAAAATTAAGACAAACTGAAGATTTTGCAGTGGTCTCTTAATTTTTGCCAGAGCTGTAGTTAGCAAGGCCGAAAAAAGACATTTGTCCGTCCAGTTCAGCCTATATTCCGTCAGAAGAAATCCCCAGATCTACGTCCTTCTAAAGAACCTAATAACTGCAAGATACAATATTGTTACGCTCCAGGAAGACATCCGGGCCTCTCTTGAACCCCTTGACTGAGTTCGCCATCCCCACCTCCTCAGACAAGGAATTCCAGATTCTCCCTGCCCTACCAGTAAAGAATCCTTTTCTATGTTGGTGGAAAAACCTTCTCTCCTCCAGATGCAGAGAATGCCCCCTTGTGACCGTCACCTTCCTTGGTATAAACAGATCCTCGGAGAGATATTTGTATTGTCCCCTTATATACTTATACATGGTTATGAGATCACCCCTCAGTTTCTAGACTAAATAATACTTTTTTGCTAATCTCTCTGGGTATTGTAGTTGTTGCCCTTCTTTGTACTCGCTCTAGTTCCACACAGATCATAATTTCTTTAGACCTTTTATCAGCATACAAGTTACACCCACATTGCACCCCCATGATGACCTCACCTATTTTACATAACATTACCATTTATTAAAAGCTTACGCCCGAACAGGGACTTGAACCCTGGACCCTCAGATTAAAAGTCTGATGCTCTACCGACTGATAATATCGCTGGGTACCGTGATTGTTCCATCCCGTTACTAAATTTTGTTGCCCCTTTTTGGACTTGCTCTAGTTCCACAAAAATCATAATTTCCAGGCTTGAATTGGGCAGGTTAATCTTTGCGAAGAACATGTGAATCAAGCCACATACAAGGTTATCCTGGAAAAATAGTTGATTCCTTCTGCTCAGGCAACGTTCCCCAACTCTGAGGACTGGCTTTTCCGGCAGAACAATGCACCATGCCACACGGCTAGGTAAACCAACGTGTGGATGAAGGAACACTAGCTCAAATCGCTGTCATGGCCAGCCCAATCTCCAAACCTGAACCCCATTGAAAACCTCTTGAATGTGAGGAAGATGGATAGTCACAAGCCATCAAACAAAGAAGAACTGCTTAAATTTTTGTACCAGGAGTGGCATAATGTCACCCAAAAGCAGTGTGAAAGACTGGTGGAAAGCATGCCAAGACACATGAAAGCTGTGATTAAAAATCATGGTTATTCCACAAAATATTGATTTCTGGACTCTTCCTGAGATAAAACATTAGTATTGTTGTTTCTAAATAATTATGAACTTGTTTTCGTAGCATTATTTGAGGTCTGCAAGCACTGCATTTTTTTTGCTATTTTGACCATTTTTCATTTTCTGAAAATAAGTACAAAATTTAGTGCTTGGAAATTCGAAGACATGTTGTCAGTAGTTTATAGAATATAAGAGCAATTTACATTTTACTCAAAAATATACCTATAAAGAGAAAATTAAGACAAACTGAAGATTTTGCAGTGGTCTCTTAATTTTTGCCAGAGCTGTAGTTAGCAAGGCCGAAAAAAGACATTTGTCCGTCCAGTTCAGCCTATATTCCGTCAGAAGAAATCCCCAGATCTACGTCCTTCTAAAGAACCTAATAACTGCAAGATACAATATTGTTACGCTCCAGGAAGACATCCGGGCCTCTCTTGAACCCCTTGACTGAGTTCGCCATCCCCACCTCCTCAGACAAGGAATTCCAGATTCTCCCTGCCCTACCAGTAAAGAATCCTTTTCTATGTTGGTGGAAAAACCTTCTCTCCTCCAGATGCAGAGAATGCCCCCTTGTGACCGTCACCTTCCTTGGTATAAACAGATCCTCGGAGAGATATTTGTATTGTCCCCTTATATACTTATACATGGTTATGAGATCACCCCTCAGTTTCTAGACTAAATAATACTTTTTTGCTAATCTCTCTGGGTATTGTAGTTGTTGCCCTTCTTTGTACTCGCTCTAGTTCCACACAGATCATAATTTCTTTAGACCTTTTATCAGCATACAAGTTACACCCACATTGCACCCCCATGATGACCTCACCTATTTTACATAACATTACCATTTATTAAAAGCTTACGCCCGAACAGGGACTTGAACCCTGGACCCTCAGATTAAAAGTCTGATGCTCTACCGACTGATAATATCGTTGGGTACCGTGATTGTTCCATCCCGTTACTAAATTTTGTTGCCCCTTTTTGGACTTGCTCTAGTTCCACAAAAATCATAATTTCCAGGCTTGAATTGGGCAGGTTAATCTTTGCGAAGAACATGTGAATCAAGCCACATACAAGGTTATCCTGGAAAAATAGTTGATTCCTTCTGCTCAGGCAACGTTCCCCAACTCTGAGGACTGGCTTTTCCAGCAGAACAATGCACCATGCCACACGGCTAGGTAAACCAACGTGTGGATGAAGGAACACTAGCTCAAATCGCTGTCATGGCCAGCCCAATCTCCAAACCTGAACCCCATTGAAAACATCTTGAATGTGAGGAAGATGGATAGTCACAAGCCATCAAACAAAGAAGAACTGCTTAAATTTTTGTACCAGGAGTGGCATAATGTCACCCAAAAGCAGTGTGAAAGACTGGTGGAAAGCATGCCAAGACACATGAAAGCTGTGATTAAAAATCATGGTTATTCCACAAAATATTGATTTCTGGACTCTTCCTGAGATAAAACATTAGTATTGTTGTTTCTAAATAATTATGAACTTGTTTTCGTAGCATTATTTGAGGTCTGCAAGCACTGCATTTTTTTTGTTATTTTGACCATTTTTCATTTTCTGAAAATAAGTACAAAATTTAGTGCTTGGAAATTCGAAGACATGTTGTCAGTAGTTTATAGAATATAAGAGCAATTTACATTTTACTCAAAAATATACCTATAAAGAGAAAATTAAGACAAACTGAAGATTTTGCAGTGGTCTCTTAATTTTTGCCAGAGCTGTAGTTAGCAAGGCCGAAAAAAGACATTTGTCCGTCCAGTTCAGCCTATATTCCGTCAGAAGAAATCCCCAGATCTACGTCCTTCTAAAGAACCTAATAACTGCAAGATACAATATTGTTACGCTCCAGGAAGACATCCGGGCCTCTCTTGAACCCCTTGACTGAGTTCGCCATCCCCACCTCCTCAGACAAGGAATTCCAGATTCTCCCTGCCCTACCAGTAAAGAATCCTTTTCTATGTTGGTGGAAAAACCTTCTCTCCTCCAGATGCAGAGAATGCCCCCTTGTGACCGTCACCTTCCTTGGTATAAACAGATCCTCGGAGAGATATTTGTATTGTCCCCTTATATACTTATACATGGTTATGAGATCACCCCTCAGTTTCTAGACTAAATAATACTTTTTTGCTAATCTCTCTGGGTATTGTAGTTGTTGCCCTTCTTTGTACTCGCTCTAGTTCCACACAGATCATAATTTCTTTAGACCTTTTATCAGCATACAAGTTACACCCACATTGCACCCCCATGATGACCTCACCTATTTTACATAACATTACCATTTATTAAAAGCTTACGCCCGAACAGGGACTTGAACCCTGGACCCTCAGATTAAAAGTCTGATGCTCTACCGACTGATAATATCGCTGGGTACCGTGATTGTTCCATCCCGTTACTAAATTTTGTTGCCCCTTTTTGGACTTGCTCTAGTTCCACAAAAATCATAATTTCCAGGCTTGAATTGGGCAGGTTAATCTTTGCGAAGAACATGTGAATCAAGCCACATACAAGGTTATCCTGGAAAAATAGTTGATTCCTTCTGCTCAGGCAACGTTCCCCAACTCTGAGGACTGGCTTTTCCAGCAGAACAATGCACCATGCCACACGGCTAGGTAAACCAACGTGTGGATGAAGGAACACTAGCTCAAATCGCTGTCATGGCCAGCCCAATCTCCAAACCTGAACCCCATTGAAAACCTCTTGAATGTGAGGAAGATGGATAGTCACAAGCCATCAAACAAAGAAGAACTGCTTAAATTTTTGTACCAGGAGTGGCATAATGTCACCCAAAAGCAGTGTGAAAGACTGGTGGAAAGCATGCCAAGACACATGAAAGCTGTGATTAAAAATCATGGTTATTCCACAAAATATTGATTTCTGGACTCTTCCTGAGATAAAACATTAGTATTGTTGTTTCTAAATAATTATGAACTTGTTTTCGTAGCATTATTTGAGGTCTGCAAGCACTGCATTTTTTTTGCTATTTTGACCATTTTTCATTTTCTGAAAATAAGTACAAAATTTAGTGCTTGGAAATTCGAAGACATGTTGTCAGTAGTTTATAGAATATAAGAGCAATTTACATTTTACTCAAAAATATACCTATAAAGAGAAAATTAAGACAAACTGAAGATTTTGCAGTGGTCTCTTAATTTTTGCCAGAGCTGTAGTTAGCAAGGCCGAAAAAAGACATTTGTCCGTCCAGTTCAGCCTATATTCCGTCAGAAGAAATCCCCAGATCTACGTCCTTCTAAAGAACCTAATAACTGCAAGATACAATATTGTTACGCTCCAGGAAGACATCCGGGCCTCTCTTGAACCCCTTGACTGAGTTCGCCATCCCCACCTCCTCAGACAAGGAATTCCAGATTCTCCCTGCCCTACCAGTAAAGAATCCTTTTCTATGTTGGTGGAAAAACCTTCTCTCCTCCAGATGCAGAGAATGCCCCCTTGTGACCGTCACCTTCCTTGGTATAAACAGATCCTCGGAGAGATATTTGTATTGTCCCCTTATATACTTATACATGGTTATGATATCACCCCTCAGTTTCTAGACTAAATAATACTTTTTTGCTAATCTCTCTGGGTATTGTAGTTGTTGCCCTTCTTTGTACTCGCTCTAGTTCCACACAGATCATAATTTCTTTAGACCTTTTATCAGCATACAAGTTACACCCACATTGCACCCCCATGATGACCTCACCTATTTTACATAACATTATCATTTATTAAAAGCTTACGCCCGAACAGGGACTTGAACCCTGGACCCTCAGATGAAAAGTCTGATGCTCTACCGACTGATAATATCGCTGGGTACCGTGATTGTTCCATCCCGTTACTAAATTTTGTTGCCCCTTTTTGGACTTGCTCTAGTTCCACAAAAATCATAATTTCCAGGCTTGAATTGGGCAGGTTAATCTTTGCGAAGAACATGTGAATCAAGCCACATACAAGGTTATCCTGGAAAAATAGTTGATTCCTTCTGCTCAGGCAACGTTCCCCAACTCTGAGGACTGGCTTTTCCAGCAGAACAATGCACCAAGCCACACGGCTAGGTAAACCAACGTGTGGATGAAGGAACACTAGCTCAAATCGCTGTCATGGCCAGCCCAATCTCCAAACCTGAACCCCATTGAAAACCTCTTGAATGTGAGGAAGATGGATAGTCACAAGCCATCAAACAAAGAAGAACTGCTTAAATTTTTGTACCAGGAGTGGCATAATGTCACCCAAAAGCAGTGTGAAAGACTGGTGGAAAGCATGCCAAGACACATGAAAGCTGTGATTAAAAATCATGGTTATTCCACAAAATATTGATTTCTGGACTCTTCCTGAGATAAAACATTAGTATTGTTGTTTCTAAATAATTATGAACTTGTTTTCGTAGCATTATTTGAGGTCTGCAAGCACTGCATTTTTTTTGCTATTTTGACCATTTTTCATTTTCTGAAAATAAGTACAAAATTTAGTGCTTGGAAATTCGAAGACATGTTGTCAGTAGTTTATAGAATATAAGAGCAATTTACATTTTACTCAAAAATATACCTATAAAGAGAAAATTAAGACAAACTGAAGATTTTGCAGTGGTCTCTTAATTTTTGCCAGAGCTGTAGTTAGCAAGGCCGAAAAAAGACATTTGTCCGTCCAGTTCAGCCTATATTCCGTCAGAAGAAATCCCCAGATCTACGTCCTTCTAAAGAACCTAATAACTGCAAGATACAATATTGTTACGCTCCAGGAAGACATCCGGGCCTCTCTTGAACCCCTTGACTGAGTTCGCCATCCCCACCTCCTCAGACAAGGAATTCCAGATTCTCCCTGCCCTACCAGTAAAGAATCCTTTTCTATGTTGGTGGAAAAACCTTCTCTCCTCCAGATGCAGAGAATGCCCCCTTGTGACCGTCACCTTCCTTGGTATAAACAGATCCTCGGATAGATATTTGTATTGTCCCCTTATATACTTATACATGGTTATGAGATCACCCCTCAGTTTCTAGACTAAATAATACTTTTTTGCTAATCTCTCTGGGTATTGTAGTTGTTGCCCTTCTTTGTACTCGCTCTAGTTCCACACAGATCATAATTTCTTTAGACCTTTTATCAGCATACAAGTTACACCCACATTGCACCCCCATGATGGCCTCACCTATTTTACATAACATTACCATTTATTAAAAGCTTACGCCCGAACAGGGACTTGAACCCTGGACCCTCAGATTAAAAGTCTGATGCTCTACCGACTGATAATATCGCTGGGTACCGTGATTGTTCCATCCCGTTACTAAATTTTGTTGCCCCTTTTTGGACTTGCTCTAGTTCCACAAAAATCATAATTTCCAGGCTTGAATTGGGCAGGTTAATCTTTGCGAAGAACATGTGAATCAAGCCACATACAAGGTTATCCTGGAAAAATAGTTGATTCCTTCTGCTCAGGCAACGTTCCCCAACTCTGAGGACTGGCTTTTCCAGCAGAACAATGCACCATGCCACACGGCTAGGTAAACCAACGTGTGGATGAAGGAACACTAGCTCAAATCGCTGTCATGGCCAGCCCAATCTCCAAACCTGAACCCCATTGAAAACCTCTTGAATGTGAGGAAGATGGATAGTCACAAGCCATCAAACAAAGAAGAACTGCTTAAATTTTTGTACCAGGAGTGGCATAATGTCACCCAAAAGCAGTGTGAAAGACTGGTGGAAAGCATGCCAAGACACATGAAAGCTGTGATTAAAAATCATGGTTATTCCACAAAATATTGATTTCTGGACTCTTCCTGAGATAAAACATTAGTATTGTTGTTTCTAAATAATTATGAACTTGTTTTCGTAGCATTATTTGAGGTCTGCAAGCACTGCATTTTTTTTGCTATTTTGACCATTTTTCATTTTCTGAAAATAAGTACAAAATTTAGTGCTTGGAAATTCGAAGACATGTTGTCAGTAGTTTATAGAATATAAGAGCAATTTACATTTTACTCAAAAATATACCTATAAAGAGGAAATTAAGACAAACTGAAGATTTTGCAGTGGTCTCTTAATTTTTGCCAGAGCTGTAGTTAGCAAGGCCGAAAAAAGACATTTGTCCGTCCAGTTCAGCCTATATTCCGTCAGAAGAAATCCCCAGATCTACGTCCTTCTAAAGAACCTAATAACTGCAAGATACAATATTGTTACGCTCCAGGAAGACATCCGGGCCTCTCTTGAACCCCTTGACTGAGTTCGCCATCCCCACCTCCTCAGACAAGGAATTCCAGATTCTCCCTGCCCTACCAGTAAAGAATCCTTTTCTATGTTGGTGGAAAAACCTTCTCTCCTCCAGATGCAGAGAATGCCCCCTTGTGACCGTCACCTTCCTTGGTATAAACAGATCCTCGGATAGATATTTGCATTGTCCCCTTATATACTTATACATGGTTATGAGATCACCCCTCAGTTTCTAGACTAAATAATACTTTTTTGCTAATCTCTCTGGGTATTGTAGTTGTTGCCCTTCTTTGTACTCGCTCTAGTTCCACACAGATCATAATTTCTTTAGACCTTTTATCAGCATACAAGTTACACCCACATTGCACCCCCATGATGACCTCACCTATTTTACATAACATTACCATTTATTAAAAGCTTACGCCCGAACAGGGACTTGAACCCTGGACCCTCAGATTAAAAGTCTGATGCTCTACCGACTGATAATATCGCTGGGTACCGTGATTGTTCCATCCCGTTACTAAATTTTGTTGCCCCTTTTTGGACTTGCTCTAGTTCCACAAAAATCATAATTTCCAGGCTTGAATTGGGCAGGTTAATCTTTGCGAAGAACATGTGAATCAAGCCACATACAAGGTTATCCTGGAAAAATAGTTGATTCCTTCTGCTCAGGCAACGTTCCCCAACTCTGAGGACTGGCTTTTCCGGCAGAACAATGCACCATGCCACACGGCTAGGTAAACCAACGTGTGGATGAAGGAACACTAGCTCAAATCGCTGTCATGGCCAGCCCAATCTCCAAACCTGAACCCCATTGAAAACCTCTTGAATGTGAGGAAGATGGATAGTCACAAGCCATCAAACAAAGAAGAACTGCTTAAATTTTTGTACCAGGAGTGGCATAATGTCACCCAAAAGCAGTGTGAAAGACTGGTGGAAAGCATGCCAAGACACATGAAAGCTGTGATTAAAAATCATGGTTATTCCACAAAATATTGATTTCTGGACTCTTCCTGAGATAAAACATTAGTATTGTTGTTTCTAAATAATTATGAACTTGTTTTCGTAGCATTATTTGAGGTCTGCAAGCACTGCATTTTTTTTGCTATTTTGACCATTTTTCATTTTCTGAAAATAAGTACAAAATTTAGTGCTTGGAAATTCGAAGACATGTTGTCAGTAGTTTATAGAATATAAGAGCAATTTACATTTTACTCAAAAATATACCTATAAAGAGAAAATTAAGACAAACTGAAGATTTTGCAGTGGTCTCTTAATTTTTGCCAGAGCTGTAGTTAGCAAGGCCGAAAAAAGACATTTGTCCGTCCAGTTCAGCCTATATTCCGTCAGAAGAAATCCCCAGATCTACGTCCTTCTAAAGAACCTAATAACTGCAAGATACAATATTGTTACGCTCCAGGAAGACATCCGGGCCTCTCTTGAACCCCTTGACTGAGTTCGCCATCCCCACCTCCTCAGACAAGGAATTCCAGATTCTCCCTGCCCTACCAGTAAAGAATCCTTTTCTATGTTGGTGGAAAAACCTTCTCTCCTCCAGATGCAGAGAATGCCCCCTTGTGACCGTCACCTTCCTTGGTATAAACAGATCCTCGGATAGATATTTGCATTGTCCCCTTATATACTTATACATGGTTATGAGATCACCCCTCAGTTTCTAGACTAAATAATACTTTTTTGCTAATCTCTCTGGGTATTGTAGTTGTTGCCCTTCTTTGTACTCGCTCTAGTTCCACACAGATCATAATTTCTTTAGACCTTTTATCAGCATACAAGTTACACCCACATTGCACCCCCATGATGACCTCACCTATTTTACATAACATTACCATTTATTAAAAGCTTACGCCCGAACAGGGACTTGAACCCTGGACCCTCAGATTAAAAGTCTGATGCTCTACCGACTGATAATATCGCTGGGTACCGTGATTGTTCCATCCCGTTACTAAATTTTGTTGCCCCTTTTTGGACTTGCTCTAGTTCCACAAAAATCATAATTTCCAGGCTTGAATTGGGCAGGTTAATCTTTGCGAAGAACATGTGAATCAAGCCACATACAAGGTTATCCTGGAAAAATAGTTGATTCCTTCTGCTCAGGCAACGTTCCCCAACTCTGAGGACTGGCTTTTCCAGCAGAACAATGCACCATGCCACACGGCTAGGTAAACCAACGTGTGGATGAAGGAACACTAGCTCAAATCGCTGTCATGGCCAGCCCAATCTCCAAACCTGAACCCCATTGAAAACCTCTTGAATGTGAGGAAGATGGATAGTCACAAGCCATCAAACAACGAAGAACTGCTTAAATTTTTGTACCAGGAGTGGCATAATGTCACCCAAAAGCAGTGTGAAAGACTGGTGGAAAGCATGCCAAGACACATGAAAGCTGTGATTAAAAATCATGGTTATTCCACAAAATATTGATTTCTGGACTCTTCCTGAGATAAAACATTAGTATTGTTGTTTCTAAATAATTATGAACTTGTTTTCGTAGCATTATTTGAGGTCTGCAAGCACTGCATTTTTTTTGCTATTTTGACCATTTTTCATTTTCTGAAAATAAGTACAAAATTTAGTGCTTGGAAATTCGAAGACATGTTGTCAGTAGTTTATAGAATATAAGAGCAATTTACATTTTACTCAAAAATATACCTATAAAGAGAAAATTAAGACAAACTGAAGATTTTGCAGTGGTCTCTTAATTTTTGCCAGAGCTGTAGTTAGCAAGGCCGAAAAAAGACATTTGTCCGTCCAGTTCAGCCTATATTCCGTCAGAAGAAATCCCCAGATCTACGTCCTTCTAAAGAACCTAATAACTGCAAGATACAATATTGTTACGCTCCAGGAAGACATCCGGGCCTCTCTTGAACCCCTTGACTGAGTTCGCCATCCCCACCTCCTCAGACAAGGAATTCCAGATTCTCCCTGCCCTACCAGTAAAGAATCCTTTTCTATGTTGGTGGAAAAACCTTCTCTCCTCCAGATGCAGAGAATGCCCCCTTGTGACCGTCACCTTCCTTGGTATAAACAGATCCTCGGAGAGATATTTGTATTGTCCCCTTATATACTTATACATGGTTATGAGATCACCCCTCAGTTTCTAGACTAAATAATACTTTTTTGCTAATCTCTCTGGGTATTGTAGTTGTTGCCCTTCTTTGTACTCGCTCTAGTTCCACACAGATCATAATTTCTTTAGACCTTTTATCAGCATACAAGTTACACCCACATTGCACCCCCATGATGACCTCACCTATTTTACATAACATTACCATTTATTAAAAGCTTACGCCCGAACAGGGACTTGAACCCTGGACCCTCAGATTAAAAGTCTGATGCTCTACCGACTGATAATATCGCTGGGTACCGTGATTGTTCCATCCCGTTACTAAATTTTGTTGCCCCTTTTTGGACTTGCTCTAGTTCCACAAAAATCATAATTTCCAGGCTTGAATTGGGCAGGTTAATCTTTGCGAAGAACATGTGAATCAAGCCACATAAAAGGTTATCCTGGAAAAATAGTTGATTCCTTCTGCTCAGGCAACGTTCCCCAACTCTGAGGACTGGCTTTTCCAGCAGAACAATGCACCATGCCACACGGCTAGGTAAACCAACGTGTGGATGAAGGAACACTAGCTCAAATCGCTGTCATGGCCAGCCCAATCTCCAAACCTGAACCCCATTGAAAACCTCTTGAATGTGAGGAAGATGGATAGTCACAAGCCATCAAACAAAGAAGAACTGCTTAAATTTTTGTACCAGGAGTGGCATAATGTCACCCAAAAGCAGTGTGAAAGACTGGTGGAAAGCATGCCAAGACACATGAAAGCTGTGATTAAAAATCATGGTTATTCCACAAAATATTGATTTCTGGACTCTTCCTGAGATAAAACATTAGTATTGTTGTTTCTAAATAATTATGAACTTGTTTTCGTAGCATTATTTGAGGTCTGCAAGCACTGCATTTTTTTTGCTATTTTGACCATTTTTCATTTTCTGAAAATAAGTACAAAATTTAGTGCTTGGAAATTCGAAGACATGTTGTCAGTAGTTTATAGAATATAAGAGCAATTTACATTTTACTCAAAAATATACCTATAAAGAGAAAATTAAGACAAACTGAAGATTTTGCAGTGGTCTCTTAATTTTTGCCAGAGCTGTAGTTAGCAAGGCCGAAAAAAGACATTTGTCCGTCCAGTTCAGCCTATATTCCGTCAGAAGAAATCCCCAGATCTACGTCCTTCTAAAGAGCCTAATAACTGCAAGATACAATATTGTTACGCTCCAGGAAGACATCCGGGCCTCTCTTGAACCCCTTGACTGAGTTCGCCATCCCCACCTCCTCAGACAAGGAATTCCAGATTCTCCCTGCCCTACCAGTAAAGAATCCTTTTCTATGTTGGTGGAAAAACCTTCTCTCCTCCAGATGCAGAGAATGCCCCCTTGTGACCGTCACCTTCCTTGGTATAAACAGATCCTCGGAGAGATATTTGTATTGTCCCCTTATATACTTATACATGGTTATGAGATCACCCCTCAGTTTCTAGACTAAATAATACTTTTTTGCTAATCTCTCTGGGTATTGTAGTTGTTGCCCTTCTTTGTACTCGCTCTAGTTCCACACAGATCATAATTTCTTTAGACCTTTTATCAGCATACAAGTTACACCCACATTGCACCCCCATGATGACCTCACCTATTTTACATAACATTACCATTTATTAAAAGCTTACGCCCGAACAGGGACTTGAACCCTGGACCCTCAGATTAAAAGTCTGATGCTCTACCGACTGATAATATCGCTGGGTACCGTGATTGTTCCATCCCGTTACTAAATTTTGTTGCCCCTTTTTGGACTTGCTCTAGTTCCACAAAAATCATAATTTCCAGGCTTGAATTGGGCAGGTTAATCTTTGCGAAGAACATGTGAATCAAGCCACATACAAGGTTATCCTGGAAAAATAGTTGATTCCTTCTGCTCAGGCAACGTTCCCCAACTCTGAGGACTGGCTTTTCCAGCAGAACAATGCACCATGCCACACGGCTAGGTAAACCAACGTGTGGATGAAGGAACACTAGCTCAAATCGCTGTCATGGCCAGCCCAATCTCCAAACCTGAACCCCATTGAAAACCTCTTGAATGTGAGGAAGATGGATAGTCACAAGCCATCAAACAAGGAAGAACTGCTTAAATTTTTGTACCAGGAGTGGCATAATGTCACCCAAAAGCAGTGTGAAAGACTGGTGGAAAGCATGCCAAGACACATGAAAGCTGTGATTAAAAATCATGGTTATTCCACAAAATATTGATTTCTGGACTCTTCCTGAGATAAAACATTAGTATTGTTGTTTCTAAATAATTATGAACTTGTTTTCGTAGCATTATTTGAGGTCTGCAAGCACTGCATTTTTTTTGCTATTTTGACCATTTTTCATTTTCTGAAAATAAGTACAAAATTTAGTGCTTGGAAATTCGAAGACATGTTGTCAGTAGTTTATAGAATATAAGAGCAATTTACATTTTACTCAAAAATATACCTATAAAGAGAAAATTAAGACAAACTGAAGATTTTGCAGTGGTCTCTTAATTTTTGCCAGAGCTGTAGTTAGCAAGGCCGAAAAAAGACATTTGTCCGTCCAGTTCAGCCTATATTCCGTCAGAAGAAATCCCCAGATCTACGTCCTTCTAAAGAACCTAATAACTGCAAGATACAATATTGTTACGCTCCAGGAAGACATCCGGGCCTCTCTTGAACCCCTTGACTGAGTTCGCCATCCCCACCTCCTCAGACAAGGAATTCCAGATTCTCCCTGCCCTACCAGTAAAGAATCCTTTTCTATGTTGGTGGAAAAACCTTCTCTCCTCCAGATGCAGAGAATGCCCCCTTGTGACCGTCACCTTCCTTGGTATAAACAGATCCTCGGATAGATATTTGCATTGTCCCCTTATATACTTATACATGGTTATGAGATCACCCCTCAGTTTCTAGACTAAATAATACTTTTTTGCTAATCTCTCTGGGTATTGTAGTTGTTGCCCTTCTTTGTACTCGCTCTAGTTCCACACAGATCATAATTTCTTTAGACCTTTTATCAGCATACAAGTTACACCCACATTGCACCCCCATGATGACCTCACCTATTTTACATAACATTACCATTTATTAAAAGCTTACGCCCGAACAGGGACTTGAACCCTGGACCCTCAGATTAAAAGTCTGATGCTCTACCGACTGATAATATCGCTGGGTACCGTGATTGTTCCATCCCGTTACTAAATTTTGTTGCCCCTTTTTGGACTTGCTCTAGTTCCACAAAAATCATAATTTCCAGGCTTGAATTGGGCAGGTTAATCTTTGCGAAGAACATGTGAATCAAGCCACATACAAGGTTATCCTGGAAAAATAGTTGATTCCTTCTGCTCAGGCAACGTTCCCCAACTCTGAGGACTGGCTTTTCCAGCAGAACAATGCACCATGCCACACGGCTAGGTAAACCAACGTGTGGATGAAGGAACACTAGCTCAAATCGCTGTCATGGCCAGCCCAATCTCCAAACCTGAACCCCATTGAAAACCTCTTGAATGTGAGGAAGATGGATAGTCACAAGCCATCAAACAAGGAAGAACTGCTTAAATTTTTGTACCAGGAGTGGCATAATGTCACCCAAAAGCAGTGTGAAAGACTGGTGGAAAGCATGCCAAGACACATGAAAGCTGTGATTAAAAATCATGGTTATTCCACAAAATATTGATTTCTGGACTCTTCCTGAGATAAAACATTAGTATTGTTGTTTCTAAATAATTATGAACTTGTTTTCGTAGCATTATTTGAGGTCTGCAAGCACTGCATTTTTTTTGCTATTTTGACCATTTTTCATTTTCTGAAAATAAGTACAAAATTTAGTGCTTGGAAATTCGAAGACATGTTGTCAGTAGTTTATAGAATATAAGAGCAATTTACATTTTACTCAAAAATATACCTATAAAGAGAAAATTAAGACAAACTGAAGATTTTGCAGTGGTCTCTTAATTTTTGCCAGAGCTGTAGTTAGCAAGGCCGAAAAAAGACATTTGTCCGTCCAGTTCAGCCTATATTCCGTCAGAAGAAATCCCCAGATCTACGTCCTTCTAAAGAACCTAATAACTGCAAGATACAATATTGTTACGCTCCAGGAAGACATCCGGGCCTCTCTTGAACCCCTTGACTGAGTTCGCCATCCCCACCTCCTCAGACAAGGAATTCCAGATTCTCCCTGCCCTACCAGTAAAGAATCCTTTTCTATGTTGGTGGAAAAACCTTCTCTCCTCCAGATGCAGAGAATGCCCCCTTGTGACCGTCACCTTCCTTGGTATAAACAGATCCTCGGAGAGATATTTGTATTGTCCCCTTATATACTTATACATGGTTATGAGATCACCCCTCAGTTTCTAGACTAAATAATACTTTTTTGCTAATCTCTCTGGGTATTGTAGTTGTTGCCCTTCTTTGTACTCGCTCTAGTTCCACACAGATCATAATTTCTTTAGACCTTTTATCAGCATACAAGTTACACCCACATTGCACCCCCATGATGGCCTCACCTATTTTACATAACATTACCATTTATTAAAAGCTTACGCCCGAACAGGGACTTGAACCCTGGACCCTCAGATTAAAAGTCTGATGCTCTACCGACTGATAATATCGCTGGGTACCGTGATTGTTCCATCCCGTTACTAAATTTTGTTGCCCCTTTTTGGACTTGCTCTAGTTCCACAAAAATCATAATTTCCAGGCTTGAATTGGGCAGGTTAATCTTTGCGAAGAACATGTGAATCAAGCCACATACAAGGTTATCCTGGAAAAATAGTTGATTCCTTCTGCTCAGGCAACGTTCCCCAACTCTGAGGACTGGCTTTTCCAGCAGAACAATGCACCATGCCACACGGCTAGGTAAACCAACGTGTGGATGAAGGAACACTAGCTCAAATCGCTGTCATGGCCAGCCCAATCTCCAAACCTGAACCCCATTGAAAACCTCTTGAATGTGAGGAAGATGGATAGTCACAAGCCATCAAACAAAGAAGAACTGCTTAAATTTTTGTACCAGGAGTGGCATAATGTCACCCAAAAGCAGTGTGAAAGACTGGTGGAAAGCATGCCAAGACACATGAAAGCTGTGATTAAAAATCATGGTTATTCCACAAAATATTGATTTCTGGACTCTTCCTGAGATAAAACATTAGTATTGTTGTTTCTAAATAATTATGAACTTGTTTTCGTAGCATTATTTGAGGTCTGCAAGCACTGCATTTTTTTTGCTATTTTGACCATTTTTCATTTTCTGAAAATAAGTACAAAATTTAGTGCTTGGAAATTCGAAGACATGTTGTCAGTAGTTTATAGAATATAAGAGCAATTTACATTTTACTCAAAAATATACCTATAAAGAGAAAATTAAGACAAACTGAAGATTTTGCAGTGGTCTCTTAATTTTTGCCAGAGCTGTAGTTAGCAAGGCCGAAAAAAGACATTTGTCCGTCCAGTTCAGCCTATATTCCGTCAGAAGAAATCCCCAGATCTACGTCCTTCTAAAGAACCTAATAACTGCAAGATACAATATTGTTACGCTCCAGGAAGACATCCGGGCCTCTCTTGAACCCCTTGACTGAGTTCGCCATCCCCACCTCCTCAGACAAGGAATTCCAGATTCTCCCTGCCCTACCAGTAAAGAATCCTTTTCTATGTTGGTGGAAAAACCTTCTCTCCTCCAGATGCAGAGAATGCCCCCTTGTGACCGTCACCTTCCTTGGTATAAACAGATCCTCGGATAGATATTTGCATTGTCCCCTTATATACTTATACATGGTTATGAGATCACCCCTCAGTTTCTAGACTAAATAATACTTTTTTGCTAATCTCTCTGGGTATTGTAGTTGTTGCCCTTCTTTGTACTCGCTCTAGTTCCACACAGATCATAATTTCTTTAGACCTTTTATCAGCATACAAGTTACACCCACATTGCACCCCCATGATGACCTCACCTATTTTACATAACATTACCATTTATTAAAAGCTTACGCCCGAACAGGGACTTGAACCCTGGACCCTCAGATTAAAAGTCTGATGCTCTACCGACTGATAATATCGCTGGGTACCGTGATTGTTCCATCCCGTTACTAAATTTTGTTGCCCCTTTTTGGACTTGCTCTAGTTCCACAAAAATCATAATTTCCAGGCTTGAATTGGGCAGGTTAATCTTTGCGAAGAACATGTGAATCAAGCCACATACAAGGTTATCCTGGAAAAATAGTTGATTCCTTCTGCTCAGGCAACGTTCCCCAACTCTGAGGACTGGCTTTTCCAGCAGAACAATGCACCATGCCACACGGCTAGGTAAACCAACGTGTGGATGAAGGAACACTAGCTCAAATCGCTGTCATGGCCAGCCCAATCTCCAAACCTGAACCCCATTGAAAACCTCTTGAATGTGAGGAAGATGGATAGTCACAAGCCATCAAACAACGAAGAACTGCTTAAATTTTTGTACCAGGAGTGGCATAATGTCACCCAAAAGCAGTGTGAAAGACTGGTGGAAAGCATGCCAAGACACATGAAAGCTGTGATTAAAAATCATGGTTATTCCACAAAATATTGATTTCTGGACTCTTCCTGAGATAAAACATTAGTATTGTTGTTTCTAAATAATTATGAACTTGTTTTCGTAGCATTATTTGAGGTCTGCAAGCACTGCATTTTTTTTGCTATTTTGACCATTTTTCATTTTCTGAAAATAAGTACAAAATTTAGTGCTTGGAAATTCGAAGACATGTTGTCAGTAGTTTATAGAATATAAGAGCAATTTACATTTTACTCAAAAATATACCTATAAAGAGAAAATTAAGACAAACTGAAGATTTTGCAGTGGTCTCTTAATTTTTGCCAGAGCTGTAGTTAGCAAGGCCGAAAAAAGACATTTGTCCGTCCAGTTCAGCCTATATTCCGTCAGAAGAAATCCCCAGATCTACGTCCTTCTAAAGAACCTAATAACTGCAAGATACAATATTGTTACGCTCCAGGAAGACATCCGGGCCTCTCTTGAACCCCTTGACTGAGTTCGCCATCCCCACCTCCTCAGACAAGGAATTCCAGATTCTCCCTGCCCTACCAGTAAAGAATCCTTTTCTATGTTGGTGGAAAAACCTTCTCTCCTCCAGATGCAGAGAATGCCCCCTTGTGACCGTCACCTTCCTTGGTATAAACAGATCCTCGGAGAGATATTTGTATTGTCCCCTTATATACTTATACATGGTTATGAGATCACCCCTCAGTTTCTAGACTAAATAATACTTTTTTGCTAATCTCTCTGGGTATTGTAGTTGTTGCCCTTCTTTGTACTCGCTCTAGTTCCACACAGATCATAATTTCTTTAGACCTTTTATCAGCATACAAGTTACACCCACATTGCACCCCCATGATGACCTCACCTATTTTACATAACATTACCATTTATTAAAAGCTTACGCCCGAACAGGGACTTGAACCCTGGACCCTCAGATTAAAAGTCTGATGCTCTACCGACTGATAATATCGCTGGGTACCGTGATTGTTCCATCCCGTTACTAAATTTTGTTGCCCCTTTTTGGACTTGCTCTAGTTCCACAAAAATCATAATTTCCAGGCTTGAATTGGGCAGGTTAATCTTTGCGAAGAACATGTGAATCAAGCCACATAAAAGGTTATCCTGGAAAAATAGTTGATTCCTTCTGCTCAGGCAACGTTCCCCAACTCTGAGGACTGGCTTTTCCAGCAGAACAATGCACCATGCCACACGGCTAGGTAAACCAACGTGTGGATGAAGGAACACTAGCTCAAATCGCTGTCATGGCCAGCCCAATCTCCAAACCTGAACCCCATTGAAAACCTCTTGAATGTGAGGAAGATGGATAGTCACAAGCCATCAAACAAAGAAGAACTGCTTAAATTTTTGTACCAGGAGTGGCATAATGTCACCCAAAAGCAGTGTGAAAGACTGGTGGAAAGCATGCCAAGACACATGAAAGCTGTGATTAAAAATCATGGTTATTCCACAAAATATTGATTTCTGGACTCTTCCTGAGATAAAACATTAGTATTGTTGTTTCTAAATAATTATGAACTTGTTTTCGTAGCATTATTTGAGGTCTGCAAGCACTGCATTTTTTTTGCTATTTTGACCATTTTTCATTTTCTGAAAATAAGTACAAAATTTAGTGCTTGGAAATTCGAAGACATGTTGTCAGTAGTTTATAGAATATAAGAGCAATTTACATTTTACTCAAAAATATACCTATAAAGAGAAAATTAAGACAAACTGAAGATTTTGCAGTGGTCTCTTAATTTTTGCCAGAGCTGTAGTTAGCAAGGCCGAAAAAAGACATTTGTCCGTCCAGTTCAGCCTATATTCCGTCAGAAGAAATCCCCAGATCTACGTCCTTCTAAAGAACCTAATAACTGCAAGATACAATATTGTTACGCTCCAGGAAGACATCCGGGCCTCTCTTGAACCCCTTGACTGAGTTCGCCATCCCCACCTCCTCAGACAAGGAATTCCAGATTCTCCCTGCCCTACCAGTAAAGAATCCTTTTCTATGTTGGTGGAAAAACCTTCTCTCCTCCAGATGCAGAGAATGCCCCCTTGTGACCGTCACCTTCCTTGGTATAAACAGATCCTCGGAGAGATATTTGTATTGTCCCCTTATATACTTATACATGGTTATGAGATCACCCCTCAGTTTCTAGACTAAATAATACTTTTTTGCTAATCTCTCTGGGTATTGTAGTTGTTGCCCTTCTTTGTACTCGCTCTAGTTCCACACAGATCATAATTTCTTTAGACCTTTTATCAGCATACAAGTTACACCCACATTGCACCCCCATGATGACCTCACCTATTTTACATAACATTACCATTTATTAAAAGCTTACGCCCGAACAGGGACTTGAACCCTGGACCCTCAGATTAAAAGTCTGATGCTCTACCGACTGATAATATCGCTGGGTACCGTGATTGTTCCATCCCGTTACTAAATTTTGTTGCCCCTTTTTGGACTTGCTCTAGTTCCACAAAAATCATAATTTCCAGGCTTGAATTGGGCAGGTTAATCTTTGCGAAGAACATGTGAATCAAGCCACATACAAGGTTATCCTGGAAAAATAGTTGATTCCTTCTGCTCAGGCAACGTTCCCCAACTCTGAGGACTGGCTTTTCCAGCAGAACAATGCACCATGCCACACGGCTAGGTAAACCAACGTGTGGATGAAGGAACACTAGCTCAAATCGCTGTCATGGCCAGCCCAATCTCCAAACCTGAACCCCATTGAAAACCTCTTGAATGTGAGGAAGATGGATAGTCACAAGCCATCAAACAAAGAAGAACTGCTTAAATTTTTGTACCAGGAGTGGCATAATGTCACCCAAAAGCAGTGTGAAAGACTGGTGGAAAGCATGCCAAGACACATGAAAGCTGTGATTAAAAATCATGGTTATTCCACAAAATATTGATTTCTGAACTCTTCCTGAGATAAAACATTAGTATTGTTGTTTCTAAATAATTATGAACTTGTTTTCGTAGCATTATTTGAGGTCTGCAAGCACTGCATTTTTTTTGCTATTTTGACCATTTTTCATTTTCTGAAAATAAGTACAAAATTTAGTGCTTGGAAATTCGAAGACATGTTGTCAGTAGTTTATAGAATATAAGAGCAATTTACATTTTACTCAAAAATATACCTATAAAGAGAAAATTAAGACAAACTGAAGATTTTGCAGTGGTCTCTTAATTTTTGCCAGAGCTGTAGTTAGCAAGGCCGAAAAAAGACATTTGTCCGTCCAGTTCAGCCTATATTCTGTCAGAAGAAATCCCCAGATCTACGTCCTTCTAAAGAACCTAATAACTGCAAGATACAATATTGTTACGCTCCAGGAAGACATCCGGGCCTCTCTTGAACCCCTTGACTGAGTTCGCCATCCCCACCTCCTCAGACAAGGAATTCCAGATTCTCCCTGCCCTACCAGTAAAGAATCCTTTTCTATGTTGGTGGAAAAACCTTCTCTCCTCCAGATGCAGAGAATGCCCCCTTGTGACCGTCACCTTCCTTGGTATAAACAGATCCTCGGAGAGATATTTGTATTGTCCCCTTATATACTTATACATGGTTATGAGATCACCCCTCAGTTGCCTCTTTTCTAGACTAAATAATACTTTTTTGATAATCTCTCTGGGTATTGTAGTTGTTGCCCTTCTTTGTACTCGCTCTAGTTCCACACAGATCATAATTTCTTTAGACCTTTTATCAGCATACAAGTTACACCCACATTGCACCCCCATGATGACCTCACCTATTTTACATAACATTACCATTTATTAAAAGCTTACGCCCGAACAGGGACTTGAACCCTGGACCCTCAGATTAAAAGTCTGATGCTCTACCGACTGATAATATCGCTGGGTACCGTGATTGTTCCATCCCGTTACTAAATTTTGTTGCCCCTTTTTGGACTTGCTCTAGTTCCACAAAAATCATAATTTCCAGGCTTGAATTGGGCAGGTTAATCTTTGCGAAGAACATGTGAATCAAGCCACATACAAGGTTATCCTGGAAAAATAGTTGATTCCTTCTGCTCAGGCAACGTTCCCCAACTCTGAGGACTGGCTTTTCCAGCAGAACAATGCACCATGCCACACGGCTAGGTAAACCAACGTGTGGATGAAGGAACACTAGCTCAAATCGCTGTCATGGCCAGCCCAATCTCCAAACCTGAACCCCATTGAAAACCTCTTGAATGTGAGGAAGATGGATAGTCACAAGCCATCAAACAAAGAAGAACTGCTTAAATTTTTGTACCAGGAGTGGCATAATGTCACCCAAAAGCAGTGTGAAAGACTGGTGGAAAGCATGCCAAGACACATGAAAGCTGTGATTAAAAATCATGGTTATTCCACAAAATATTGATTTCTGAACTCTTCCTGAGATAAAACATTAGTATTGTTGTTTCTAAATAATTATGAACTTGTTTTCGTAGCATTATTTGAGGTCTGCAAGCACTGCATTTTTTTTGCTATTTTGACCATTTTTCATTTTCTGAAAATAAGTACAAAATTTAGTGCTTGGAAATTCGAAGACATGTTGTCAGTAGTTTATAGAATATAAGAGCAATTTACATTTTACTCAAAAATATACCTATAAAGAGAAAATTAAGACAAACTGAAGATTTTGCAGTGGTCTCTTAATTTTTGCCAGAGCTGTAGTTAGCAAGGCCGAAAAAAGACATTTGTCCGTCCAGTTCAGCCTATATTCTGTCAGAAGAAATCCCCAGATCTACGTCCTTCTAAAGAACCTAATAACTGCAAGATACAATATTGTTACGCTCCAGGAAGACATCCGGGCCTCTCTTGAACCCCTTGACTGAGTTCGCCATCCCCACCTCCTCAGACAAGGAATTCCAGATTCTCCCTGCCCTACCAGTAAAGAATCCTTTTCTATGTTGGTGGAAAAACCTTCTCTCCTCCAGATGCAGAGAATGCCCCCTTGTGACCGTCACCTTCCTTGGTATAAACAGATCCTCGGAGAGATATTTGTATTGTCCCCTTATATACTTATACATGGTTATGAGATCACCCCTCAGTTGCCTCTTTTCTAGACTAAATAATACTTTTTTGCTAATCTCTCTGGGTATTGTAGTTGTTGCCCTTCTTTGTACTCGCTCTAGTTCCACACAGATCATAATTTCTTTAGACCTTTTATCAGCATACAAGTTACACCCACATTGCACCCCCATGATGACCTCACCTATTTTACATAACATTACCATTTATTAAAAGCTTACGCCCGAACAGGGACTTGAACCCTGGACCCTCAGATTAAAAGTCTGATGCTCTACCGACTGATAATATCGCTGGGTACCGTGATTGTTCCATCCCGTTACTAAATTTTATTGCCCCTTTTTGGACTTGCTCTAGTTCCACAAAAATCATAATTTCCAGGCTTGAATTGGGCAGGTTAATCTTTGCGAAGAACATGTGAATCAAGCCACATACAAGGTTATCCTGGAAAAATAGTTGATTCCTTCTGCTCAGGCAACGTTCCCCAACTCTGAGGACTGGCTTTTCCAGCAGAACAATGCACCATGCCACACGGCTAGGTAAACCAATGTGTGGATGAAGGAACACTAGCTCAAATCGCTGTCATGGCCAGCCCAATCTCCAAACCTGAACCCCATTGAAAACCTCTTGAATGTGAGGAAGATGGATAGTCACAAGCCATCAAACAAAGAAGAACTGCTTAAATTTTTGTACCAGGAGTGGCATAATGTCACCCAAAAGCAGTGTGAAAGACTGGTGGAAAGCATGCCAAGACACATGAAAGCTGTGATTAAAAATCATGGTTATTCCACAAAATATTGATTTCTGGACTCTTCCTGAGATAAAACATTAGTATTGTTGTTTCTAAATAATTATGAACTTGTTTTCGTAGCATTATTTGAGGTCTGCAAGCACTGCATTTTTTTTGCTATTTTGACCATTTTTCATTTTCTGAAAATAAGTACAAAATTTAGTGCTTGGAAATTCGAAGACATGTTGTCAGTAGTTTATAGAATATAAGAGCAATTTACATTTTACTCAAAAATATACCTATAAAGAGAAAATTAAGACAAACTGAAGATTTTGCAGTGGTCTCTTAATTTTTGCCAGAGCTGTAGTTAGCAAGGCCGAAAAAAGACATTTGTCCGTCCAGTTCAGCCTATATTCCGTCAGAAGAAATCCCCAGATCTACGTCCTTCTAAAGAACCTAATAACTGCAAGATACAATATTGTTACGCTCCAGGAAGACATCCGGGCCTCTCTCGAACCCCTTGACTGAGTTCGCCATCCCCACCTCCTCAGACAAGGAATTCCAGATTCTCCCTGCCCTACCAGTAAAGAATCCTTTTCTATGTTGGTGGAAAAACCTTCTCTCCTCCAGATGCAGAGAATGCCCCCTTGTGACCGTCACCTTCCTTGGTATAAACAGATCCTCGGAGAGATATTTGTATTGTCCCCTTATATACTTATACATGAGATCACCCCTCAGTTGCCTCTTTTCTAGACTAAATAATACTTTTTTGCTATTCGCAAAAAAAAATTGTAGTTGTTGCCCAGAGAGAATGTTGCCCTTCTTTGTACTCGCTCTAGTTCCACACAGATCATAATTTCTTTAGACCTTTTATCAGCATACAAGTTACACCCACATTGCACCCCCATGATGACCTCACCTATTTTACATAACATTACCGTTTATTAAAAGCTTACGCCCGAACAGGGACTTGAACCCTGGACCCTCAGATGCTCTACCGACTGAGCTATCCGGGCTCTCTACATTGATAATCTCGCTGGGTACCGTAATTCTTCCATCCCGTTACTAAATTTTGTTGCCCCTTTTTGGACTTGCTTTAGTTCCACAAAAATCATAATTTCCAGGCTTGAATTGGGCAGGTTAATCTTTGCGAAGGACATGTGAATCAAGCCACATACAAGGTTATCCTGGAAAAATAGTTGATTCCTTCTGCTCAGGCAACGTTCCCCAACTCTGAGGACTGGCTTTTCCAGCAGAACAATGCACCATGCCACACGGCTAGGTAAACCAACGTGTGGATGAAGGAACACTAGCTCAAATCGCTGTCATGGCCAGCCCAATCTCCAAACCTGAACCCCATTGAAAACCTCTTGAATGTGAGGAAGATGGATAGTCACAAGCCATCAAACAAAGAAGAACTGCTTAAATTTTTGTACCAGGAGTGGCATAATGTCACCCAAAAGCAGTGTGAAAGACTGGTGGAAAGCATGCCAAGACACATGAAAGCTGTGATTAAAAATCATGGTTATTCCACAAAATATTGATTTCTGAACTCTTCCTGAGATAAAACATTAGTATTGTTGTTTCTAAATAATTATGAACTTGTTTTTGTAGCATTATTTGAGGTCTGCAAGCACTGCATTTTTTTTGCTATTTTGACCATTTTTCATTTTCTGAAAATAAGTACAAAATTTAGTGCTTGGAAATTCGAAGACATGTTGTCAGTAGTTTATAGAATATAAGAGCAATTTACATTTTACTCAAAAATATACCTATAAAGAGAAAATTAAGACAAACTGAAGATTTTGCAGTGGTCTCTTAATTTTTGCCAGAGCTGTAGTTAGCAAGGCCGAAAAAAGACATTTGTCCGTCCAGTTCAGCCTATATTCTGTCAGAAGAAATCCCCAGATCTACGTCCTTCTAAAGAACCTAATAACTGCAAGATACAATATTGTTACGCTCCAGGAAGACATCCGGGCCTCTCTTGAACCCCTTGACTGAGTTCGCCATCCCCACCTCCTCAGACAAGGAATTCCAGATTCTCCCTGCCCTACCAGTAAAGAATCCTTTTCTATGTTGGTGGAAAAACCTTCTCTCCTCCAGATGCAGAGAATGCCCCCTTGTGACCGTCACCTTCCTTGGTATAAACAGATCCTCGGAGAGATATTTGTATTGTCCCCTTATATACTTATACATGGTTATGAGATCACCCCTCAGTTGCCTCTTTTCTAGACTAAATAATACTTTTTTGCTAATCTCTCTGGGTATTGTAGTTGTTGCCCTTCTTTGTACTCGCTCTAGTTCCACACAGATCATAATTTCTTTAGACCTTTTATCAGCATACAAGTTACACCCACATTGCACCCCCATGATGACCTCACCTATTTTACATAACATTACCATTTATTAAAAGCTTACGCCCGAACAGGGACTTGAACCCTGGACCCTCAGATTAAAAGTCTGATGCTCTACCGACTGATAATATCGCTGGGTACCGTGATTGTTCCATCCCGTTACTAAATTTTGTTGCCCCTTTTTGGACTTGCTCTAGTTCCACAAAAATCATAATTTCCAGGCTTGAATTGGGCAGGTTAATCTTTGCGAAGAACATGTGAATCAAGCCACATACAAGGTTATCCTGGAAAAATAGTTGATTCCTTCTGCTCAGGCAACGTTCCCCAACTCTGAGGACTGGCTTTTCCAGCAGAACAATGCACCATGCCACACGGCTAGGTAAACCAACGTGTGGATGAAGGAACACTAGCTCAAATCGCTGTCATGGCCAGCCCAATCTCCAAACCTGAACCCCATTGAAAACCTCTTGAATGTGAGGAAGATGGATAGTCACAAGCCATCAAACAAAGAAGAACTGCTTAAATTTTTGTACCAGGAGTGGCATAATGTCACCCAAAAGCAGTGTGAAAGACTGGTGGAAAGCATGCCAAGACACATGAAAGCTGTGATTAAAAATCATGGTTATTCCACAAAATATTGATTTCTGAACTCTTCCTGAGATAAAACATTAGTATTGTTGTTTCTAAATAATTATGAACTTGTTTTCGTAGCATTATTTGAGGTCTGCAAGCACTGCATTTTTTTTGCTATTTTGACCATTTTTCATTTTCTGAAAATAAGTACAAAATTTAGTGCTTGGAAATTCGAAGACATGTTGTCAGTAGTTTATAGAATATAAGAGCAATTTACATTTTACTCAAAAATATACCTATAAAGAGAAAATTAAGACAAACTGAAGATTTTGCAGTGGTCTCTTAATTTTTGCCAGAGCTGTAGTTAGCAAGGCCGAAAAAAGACATTTGTCCGTCCAGTTCAGCCTATATTCCGTCAGAAGAAATCCCCAGATCTACGTCCTTCTAAAGAACCTAATAACTGCAAGATACAATATTGTTACGCTCCAGGAAGACATCCGGGCCTCTCTTGAACCCCTTGACTGAGTTCGCCATCCACACCTCCTCAGACAAGGAATTCCAGATTCTCCCTGCCCTACCAGTAAAGAATCCTTTTCTATGTTGGTGGAAAAACCTTCTCTACTCCAGATGCAGAGAATGCCCCCTTGTGACCATCACCTTCCTTGGTATAAACAGATCCTCGGAGAGATATTTGTATTGTCCCCTTATATACTTATACATGGTTATGAGATCACCCCTCAGTTTCTAGACTAAATAATACTTTTTTGCTAATCTCTCTGGGTATTGTAGTTGTTGCCCTTCTTTGTACTCGCTCTAGTTCCACACAGATCATAATTTCTTTAGACCTTTTATCAGCATACAAGTTACACCCACATTGCACCCCCATGATGACCTCACCTATTTTACATAACATTACCATTTATTAAAAGCTTACGCCCGAACAGGGACTTGAACCCTGGACCCTCAGATTAAAAGTCTGATGCTCTACCGACTGATAATATCGCTGGGTACCGTGATTGTTCCATCCCGTTACTAAATTTTGTTGCCCCTTTTTGGACTTGCGCTAGTTCCACAAAAATCATTATTTCCAGGCTTGAATTGGGCAGGTTAATCTTTGCGAAGAACATGTGAATCAAGCCACATACAAGGTTATCCTGGAAAAATAGTTGATTCCTTCTGCTCAGGCAACGTTACCCAACTCTGAGGACTGGCTTTTCCAGCAGAACAATGCACCATGCCACACGGCTAGGTAAACCAACGTGTGGATGAAGGAACACTAGCTCAAATCGCTGTCATGGCCAGCCCAATCTCCAAACCTGAACCCCATTGAAAACCTCTTGAATGTGAGGAAGATGGATAGTCACAAGCCATCAAACAAAGAAGAACTGCTTAAATTTTTGTACCAGGAGTGGCATAATGTCACCCAAAAGCAGTGTGAAAGACTGGTGGAAAGCATGCCAAGACACATGAAAGCTGTGATTAAAAATCATGGTTATTCCACAAAATATTGATTTCTGAACTCTTCCTGAGATAAAACATTAGTATTGTTGTTTCTAAATAATTATGAACTTGTTTTCATAGCATTATTTGAGGTCCTCAAGCACTGCATTTTTTTTGCTATTTTGACCATTGTTCATTTTCTGAAAATAAGTACAAAATTTAGTGCTTGGAAATTCGAAAACATGTTGTCAGTAGTTTATAGAATATAAGAGCAATTTACATTTTACTCAAAAATATACCTATAAAGAGAAAATTAAGACAAACTGAAGATTTTGCAGTGGTCTCTTAATTTTTGCCAGAGCTGTATTTAGCAAGGCCGAAAAAAGACATTTGTCCGTTCAGTTCAGCCTATATTCCGTCAGAAGAAATCCCCAGATCTACGTCCTTCTAAAGAACCTAATAACTGCAAGATACAATATTGTTACGCTCCAGGAAGACATCCGGGCCTCTCTCGAACCCCTTGACTGAGTTCGCCATCCCCACCTCCTCAGACAAGGAATTCCAGATTCTCCCTGCCCTACCAGTAAAGAATCCTTTTCTATGTTGGTGGAAAAACCTTCTCTCCTCCAGATGCAGAGAATGCCCCCTTGTGACCGTCACCTTCCTTGGTATAAACAGATCCTCGGAGAGATATTTGTATTGTCCCCTTATATACTTATACAGGGTTATGAGATCACCCCTCAGTTGCCTCTTTTCTAGACTAAATAATAATTTTTTGCTAATCTCTCTGGGTATTGTAGTTGTTGCCCAGAGAGATTGTTGCCCTTCTTTGTACTCGCTCTAGTTCCTCACAGATCATAATTTCTTTAGACCTTTTATCAGCATACAAGTTACACCCACATTGCACCCCCTATTTTACATAACATTACCATTTATTAAAAGCTTACGCCCGAACAGGGACTCAGATTAAAAGTCTGATGCTCTACCGACTGAGCTATCCGAGCTCTCTACATGGATAATCTCGCTGGGTACCGTAATTCTTCCATCCCGTTACTAAATTTTGTTGCCCCTTTTTGGACTTGCTCTAGTTCCACAAAAATCATAATTTCCAGGCTTGAATTGGGCAGGTTAATCTTTGAGAAGGACATGTGAATCAAGCCACATACAAGGTTATCCTGGAAAAATAGTTGATTCCTTCTGCTCAGGCAACGTTACCCAACTCTGAGGACTGGCTTTTCCAGCAGAACAATGCACCATGCCACACGGCTAGGTAAACCAACGTGTGGATGAAGGAACACTAGCTCAAATCGCTGTCATGGCCAGCCCAATCTCCAAACCTGAACCCCATTGAAAACCTCTTGAATGTGAGGAAGATGGATAGTCACAAGCCATCAAACAAAGAAGAACTGCTTAAATTTTTGTATCAGGAGTGGCATAATGTCACCCAAAAGCAGTGTGAAAGACTGGTGGAAAGCATGCCAAGACACATGAAAGCTGTGATTAAAAATCATGGTTATTCCACAAAATATTGATTTCTGAACTCTTCAAGAGATAAAACATTAGTATTGTTGTTTCTAAATAATTATGAACTTGTTTTCGTAGCATTATTTGAGGTCTGCAAGCACTGCATTTTTTTTGCTATTTTGACCATTTTTCATTTTCTGAAAATAAGTACAAAATTTAGTGCTTGGAAATTCGAAGACATGTTGTCAGTAGTTTATAGAATATAAGAGCAATTTACATTTTACTCAAAAATATACCTATAAAGAGAAAATTAAGACAAACTGAAGATTTTGCAGTGGTCTCTTAATTTTTGCCAGAGCTGTAGTTAGCAAGGCCGAAAAAAGACATTTGTCCGTCCAGTTCAGCCTATATTCCGTCAGAAGAAATCCCCAGATCTACGTCCTTCTAAAGAACCTAATAACTGCAAGATACAATATTGTTACGCTCCAGGAAGACATCCGGGCCTCTCTTGAACCCCTTGACTGAGTTCGCCATCCCCACCTCCTCAGACAAGGAATTCCAGATTCTCCCTGCCCTACCAGTAAAGAATCCTTTTCTATGTTGGTGGAAAAACCTTCTCTCCTCCAGATGCAGAGAATGCCCCCTTGTGACCGTCACCTTCCTTGGTATAAACAGATCCTCGGAGAGATATTTGTATTGTCCCCTTATATACTTATACATGGTTAAGAGATCACCCCTCAGTTGCCTGTTTTCTAGACTAAATAATACTTTTTTGCTAATCTCTCTGGGTATTGTAGTTGTTGCCCTTCTTTGTACTCGCTCTAGTTCCACACAGATCATAATTTCTTTAGACCTTTTATCAGCATACAAGTTACACCCACATTGCACCCCCATGATGACCTCACCTATTTTACATAACATTACCATTTATTAAAAGCTTACGTCCGAACAGGGACTTGAACCCTGGACCCTCAGATTAAAAGTCTGATGCTCTACCGACTGATAATATCGCTGGGTACCGTGATTGTTCCATCCCGTTACTAAATTTTGTTGCCCCTTTTTGGACTTGCTCTAGTTCCACAAAAATCATAATTTCCAGGCTTGAATTGGGCAGGTTAATCTTTGCGAAGAACATGTGAATCAAGCCACATACAAGGTTATCCTGGAAAAATAGTTGATTCCTTCTGCTCAGGCAACGTTACCCAACTCTGAGGACTGGCTTTTCCAGCAGAACAATGCACCATGCCACACGGCTAGGTAAACCAACGTGTGGATGAAGGAACACTAGCTCAAATCGCTGTCATGGCCAGCCCAATCTCCAAACCTGAACCCCATTGAAAACCTCTTGAATGTGAGGAAGATGGATAGTCACAAGCCATCAAACAAAGAAGAACTGCTTAAATTTTTGTACCAGGAGTGGCATAATGTCACCCAAAAGCAGTGTGAAAGACTGGTGGAAAGCATGCCAAGACACATGAAAGCTGTGATTAAAAATCATGGTTATTCCACAAAATATTGATTTCTGAACTCTTCCTGAGATAAAACATTAGTATTGTTGTTTCTAAATAATTATGAACTTGTTTTCGTAGCATTATTTGAGGTCTGCAAGCACTGCATTTTTTTTGCTATTTTGACCATTTTTCATTTTCTGAAAATAAGTACAAAATTTAGTGCTTGGAAATTCGAAAACATGTTGTCAGTAGTTTATAGAATATAAGAGCAATTTACATTTTACTCAAAAATATACCTATAAAGAGAAAATTAAGACAAACTGAAGATTTTGCAGTGGTCTCTTAATTTTTGCCAGAGCTGTATTTAGCAAGGCCGAAAAAAGACATTTGTCCGTTCAGTTCAGCCTATATTCCGTCAGAAGAAATCCCCAGATCTACGTCCTTCTAAAGAACCTAATAACTGCAAGATACAATATTGTTACGCTCCAGGAAGACATCCGGGCCTCTCTCGAACCCCTTGACTGAGTTCGCCATCCCCACCTCCTCAGACAAGGAATTCCAGATTCTCCCTGCCCTACCAGTAAAGAATCCTTTTCTATGTTGGTGGAAAAACCTTCTCTCCTCCAGATGCAGAGAATGCCCCCTTGTGACCGTCACCTTCCTTGGTATAAACAGATCCTCGGAGAGATATTTGTATTGTCCCCTTATATACTTATACAGGGTTATGAGATCACCCCTCAGTTGCATCTTTTCTAGACTAAATAATAATTTTTTGCTAATCTCTCTGGGTATTGTAGTTGTTGCCCAGAGAGATTGTTGCCCTTCTTTGTACTCGCTCTAGTTCCTCACAGATCATAATTTCTTTAGACCTTTTATCAGCATACAAGTTACACCCACATTGCACCCCCTATTTTACATAACATTACCATTTATTAAAAGCTTACGCCCGAACAGGGACTCAGATTAAAAGTCTGATGCTCTACCGACTGAGCTATCCGAGCTCTCTACATGGATAATCTCGCTGGGTACCGTAATTCTTCCATCCCGTTACTAAATTTTGTTGCCCCTTTTTGGACTTGCTTTAGTTCCACAAAAATCATAATTTCCAGGCTTGAATTGGGCAGGTTAATCTTTGCGAAGGACATGTGAATCAAGCCACATACAAGGTTATCCTGGAAAAATAGTTGATTCCTTCTGCTCAGGCAACGTTCCCCAACTCTGAGGACTGGCTTTTCCAGCAGAACAATGCACCATGCCACACGGCTAGGTAAACCAACGTGTGGATGAAGGAACACTAGCTCAAATCGCTGTCATGGCCAGCCCAATCTCCAAACCTGAACCCCATTGAAAACCTCTTGAATGTGAGGAAGATGGATAGTCACAAGCCATCAAACAAAGAAGAACTGCTTAAATTTTTGTACCAGGAGTGGCATAATGTCACCCAAAAGCAGTGTGAAAGACTGGTGGAAAGCATGCCAAGACACATGAAAGCTGTGATTAAAAATCATGGTTATTCCACAAAATATTGATTTCTGAACTCTTCAAGAGATAAAACATTAGTATTGTTGTTTCTAAATAATTATGAACTTGTTTTCGTAGCATTATTTGAGGTCTGCAAGCACTGCATTTTTTTTGCTATTTTGACCATTTTTCATTTTCTGAAAATAAGTACAAAATTTAGTGCTTGGAAATTCGAAGACATGTTGTCAGTAGTTTATAGAATATAAGAGCAATTTACATTTTACTCAAAAATATACCTATAAAGAGAAAATTAAGACAAACTGAAGATTTTGCAGTGGTCTCTTAATTTTTGCCAGAGCTGTAGTTAGCAAGGCCGAAAAAAGACATTTGTCCGTCCAGTTCAGCCTATATTCCGTCAGAAGAAATCCCCAGATCTACGTCCTTCTAAAGAACCTAATAACTGCAAGATACAATATTGTTACGCTCCAGGAAGACATCCGGGCCTCTCTTGAACCCCTTGACTGAGTTCGCCATCCCCACCTCCTCAGACAAGGAATTCCAGATTCTCCCTGCCCTACCAGTAAAGAATCCTTTTCTATGTTGGTGGAAAAACCTTCTCTCCTCCAGATGCAGAGAATGCCCCCTTGTGACCGTCACCTTCCTTGGTATAAACAGATCCTCGGAGAGATATTTGTATTGTCCCCTTATATACTTATACATGGTTAAGAGATCACCCCTCAGTTGCCTCTTTTCTAGACTAAATAATACTTTTTTGCTAATCTCTCTGGGTATTGTAGTTGTTGCCCTTCTTTGTACTCGCTCTAGTTCCACACAGATCATAATTTCTTTAGACCTTTTATCAGCATACAAGTTACACCCACATTGCACCCCCATGATGACCTCACCTATTTTACATAACATTACCATTTATTAAAAGCTTACGTCCGAACAGGGACTTGAACCCTGGACCCTCAGATTAAAAGTCTGATGCTCTACCGACTGATAATATCGCTGGGTACCGTGATTGTTCCATCCCGTTACTAAATTTTGTTGCCCCTTTTTGGACTTGCTCTAGTTCCACAAAAATCATAATTTCCAGGCTTGAATTGGGCAGGTTAATCTTTGCGAAGAACATGTGAATCAAGCCACATACAAGGTTATCCTGGAAAAATAGTTGATTCCTTCTGCTCAGGCAACGTTCCCCAACTCTGAGGACTGGCTTTTCCAGCAGAACAATGCACCATGCCACATGGCTAGGTAAACCAACGTGTGGATGAAGGAACACTAACTCAAATCGCTGTCATGGCCAGCCCAATCTCCAAACCTGAACCGCATTGAAAACCTCTTGAATGTGAGGAAGATGGATAGTCACAAGCCATCAAACAAAGAAGAACTGCTTAAATTTTTGTACCAGGAGTGGCATAATGTCACCCAAAAGCAGTGTGAAAGACTGGTGGAAAGCATGCCAAGACACATGAAAGCTGTGATTAAAAATCATGGTTATTCCACAAAATATTGATTTCTGAACTCTTCCTGAGATAAAACATTAGTATTGTTGTTTCTAAATAATTATGAACTTGTTTTCGTAGCATTATTTGAGGTCTGCAAGCACTGCATTTTTTTTGCTATTTTGACCATTTTTCATTTTCTGAAAATAAGTACAAAATTTAGTGCTTGGAAATTCGAAAACATGTTGTCAGTAGTTTATAGAATATAAGAGCAATTTACATTTTACTCAAAAATATACCTATAAAGAGAAAATTAAGACAAACTGAAGATTTTGCAGTGGTCTCTTAATTTTTGCCAGAGCTGTATTTAGCAAGGCCGAAAAAAGACATTTGTCCGTTCAGTTCAGCCTATATTCCGTCAGAAGAAATCCCCAGATCTACGTCCTTCTAAAGAACCTAATAACTGCAAGATACAATATTGTTACGCTCCAGGAAGACATCCGGGCCTCTCTCGAACCCCTTGACTGAGTTCGCCATCCCCACCTCCTCAGACAAGGAATTCCAGATTCTCCCTGCCCTACCAGTAAAGAATCCTTTTCTATGTTGGTGGAAAAACCTTCTCTCCTCCAGATGCAGAGAATGCCCCCTTGTGACCGTCACCTTCCTTGGTATAAACAGATCCTCGGAGAGATATTTGTATTGTCCCCTTATATACTTATACAGGGTTATGAGATCACCCCTCAGTTGCATCTTTTCTAGACTAAATAATAATTTTTTGCTAATCTCTCTGGGTATTGTAGTTGTTGCCCAGAGAGATTGTTGCCCTTCTTTGTACTCGCTCTAGTTCCTCACAGATCATAATTTCTTTAGACCTTTTATCAGCATACAAGTTACACCCACATTGCACCCCCTATTTTACATAACATTACCATTTATTAAAAGCTTACGCCCGAACAGGGACTCAGATTAAAAGTCTGATGCTCTACCGACTGAGCTATCCGAGCTCTCTACATGGATAATCTCGCTGGGTACCGTAATTCTTCCATCCCGTTACTAAATTTTGTTGCCCCTTTTTGGACTTGCTCTAGTTCCACAAAAATCATAATTTCCAGGCTTGAATTGGGCAGGTTAATCTTTGCGAAGGACATGTGAATCAAGCCACATACAAGGTTATCCTGGAAAAATAGTTGATTCCTTCTGCTCAGGCAACGTTCCCCAACTCTGAGGACTGGCTTTTCCAGCAGAACAATGCACCATGCCACACGGCTAGGTAAACCAACGTGTGGATGAAGGAACACTAGCTCAAATCGCTGTCATGGCCAGCCCAATCTCCAAACCTGAACCCCATTGAAAACCTCTTGAATGTGAGGAAGATGGATAGTCACAAGCCATCAAACAAAGAAGAACTGCTTAAATTTTTGTACCAGGAGTGGCATAATGTCACCCAAAAGCAGTGTGAAAGACTGGTGGAAAGCATGCCAAGACACATGAAAGCTGTGATTAAAAATCATGGTTATTCCACAAAATATTGATTTCTGAACTCTTCAAGAGATAAAACATTAGTATTGTTGTTTCTAAATAATTATGAACTTGTTTTCGTAGCATTATTTGAGGTCTGCAAGCACTGCATTTTTTTTGCTATTTTGACCATTTTTCATTTTCTGAAAATAAGTACAAAATTTAGTGCTTGGAAATTCGAAGACATGTTGTCAGTAGTTTATAGAATATAAGAGCAATTTACATTTTACTCAAAAATATACCTATAAAGAGAAAATTAAGACAAACTGAAGATTTTGCAGTGGTCTCTTAATTTTTGCCAGAGCTGTAGTTAGCAAGGCCGAAAAAAGACATTTGTCCGTCCAGTTCAGCCTATATTCCGTCAGAAGAAATCCCCAGATCTACGTCCTTCTAAAGAACCTAATAACTGCAAGATACAATATTGTTACGCTCCAGGAAGACATCCGGGCCTCTCTTGAACCCCTTGACTGAGTTCGCCATCCCCACCTCCTCAGACAAGGAATTCCAGATTCTCCCTGCCCTACCAGTAAAGAATCCTTTTCTATGTTGGTGGAAAAACCTTCTCTCCTCCAGATGCAGAGAATGCCCCCTTGTGACCGTCACCTTCCTTGGTATAAACAGATCCTCGGAGAGATATTTGTATTGTCCCCTTATATACTTATACATGGTTAAGAGATCACCCCTCAGTTGCCTCTTTTCTAGACTAAATAATACTTTTTTGCTAATCTCTCTGGGTATTGTAGTTGTTGCCCTTCTTTGTACTCGCTCTAGTTCCACACAGATCATAATTTCTTTAGACCTTTTATCAGCATACAAGTTACACCCACATTGCACCCCCATGATGACCTCACCTATTTTACATAACATTACCATTTATTAAAAGCTTACGTCCGAACAGGGACTTGAACCCTGGACCCTCAGATTAAAAGTCTGATGCTCTACCGACTGATAATATCGCTGGGTACCGTGATTGTTCCATCCCGTTACTAAATTTTGTTGCCCCTTTTTGGACTTGCTCTAGTTCCACAAAAATCATAATTTCCAGGCTTGAATTGGGCAGGTTAATCTTTGCGAAGAACATGTGAATCAAGCCACATACAAGGTTATCCTGGAAAAATAGTTGATTCCTTCTGCTCAGGCAACGTTCCCCAACTCTGAGGACTGGCTTTTCCAGCAGAACAATGCACCATGCCACATGGCTAGGTAAACCAACGTGTGGATGAAGGAACACTAACTCAAATCGCTGTCATGGCCAGCCCAATCTCCAAACCTGAACCCCATTGAAAACCTCTTGAATGTGAGGAAGATGGATAGTCACAAGCCATCAAACAAAGAAGAACTGCTTAAATTTTTGTACCAGGAGTGGCATAATGTCACCCAAAAGCAGTGTGAAAGACTGGTGGAAAGCATGCCAAGACACATGAAAGCTGTGATTAAAAATCATGGTTATTCCACAAAATATTGATTTCTGAACTCTTCCTGAGATAAAACATTAGTATTGTTGTTTCTAAATAATTATGAACTTGTTTTCGTAGCATTATTTGAGGTCTGCAAGCACTGCATTTTTTTTGCTATTTTGACCATTTTTCATTTTCTGAAAATAAGTACAAAATTTAGTGCTTGGAAATTCGAAGACATGTTGTCAGTAGTTTATAGAATATAAGAGCAATTTACATTTTACTCAAAAATATACCTATATAGAGAAAATTAAGACAAACTGAAGATTTTGCAGTGGTCTCTTAATTTTTGCCAGAGCTGTAGTTAGCAAGGCCGAAAAAAGACATTTGTCCGTCCAGTTCAGCCTATATTCCGTCAGAAGAAATCCCCAGATCTACGTCCTTCTAAAGAACCTAATAACTGCAAGATACAATATTGTTACGCTCCAGGAAGACATCCGGGCCTCTCTTGAACCCCTTGACTGGGTTCGCCATCCCCACCTCCTCAGACAAGGAATTCCAGATTCTCCCTGCCCTACCAGTAAAGAATCCTTTTCTATGTTGGTGGAAAAACCTTCTCTCCTCCAGATGCAGAGAATGCCCCCTTGTGACCGTCACCTTCCTTGGTATAAACAGATCCTCGGAGAGATATTTGTATTGTCCCCTTATATACTTATACATGGTTATGAGATCACCCCTCAGTTTCTAGACTAAATAATACTTTTTTACTAATCTCTCTGGGTATTGTAGTTGTTGCCCTTCTTTGTACTCGCTCTAGTTCCACACAGATCATAATTTCTTTAGACCTTTTATCAGCATACAAGTTACACCCACATTGCACCCCAATGATGACCTCACCTATTTTACATAACATTACCATTTATTAAAAGCTTACGCCCGAACAGGGACTTGAACCCTGGACCCTCAGATTAAAAGTCTGATGCTCTACCGACTGATAATATCGCTGGGTACCGTGATTGTTCCATCCCGTTACTAAATTTTGTTGCCCCTTTTTGGACTTGCTCTAGTTCCACAAAAATCATAATTTCCAGGCTTGAATTGGGCAGGTTAATCTTTGCGAAGAACATGTGAATCAAGCCACATACAAGGTTATCCTGGAAAAATAGTTGATTCCTTCTGCTCAGGCAACGTTCCCCAACTCTGAGGACTGGCTTTTCCAGCAGAACAATGCACCATGCCACACGGCTAGGTAAACCAACGTGTGGATGAAGGAACACTAGCTCAAATCGCTGTCATGGCCAGCCCAATCTCCAAACCTGAACCCCATTGAAAACCTCTTGAATGTGAGGAAGATGGATAGTCACAAGCCATCAAACAAAGAAGAACTGCTTAAATTTTTGTACCAGGAGTGGCATAATGTCACCCAAAAGCAGTGTGAAAGACTGGTGGAAAGCATGCCAAGACACATGAAAGCTGTGATTAAAAATCATGGTTATTCCACAAAATATTGATTTCTGAACTCTTCCTGAGATAAAACATTAGTATTGTTGTTTCTAAATAATTATGAACTTGTTTTCGTAGCATTATTTGAGGTCTGCAAGCACTGCATTTTTTTTGCTATTTTGACCATTTTTCATTTTCTGAAAATAAGTACAAAATTTAGTGCTTGGAAATTCGAAGACATGTTGTCAGTAGTTTATAGAATATAAGAGCAATTTACATTTTACTCAAAAATATACCTATAAAGAGAAAATTAAGACAAACTGAAGATTTTGCAGTGGTCTCTTAATTTTTGCCAGAGCTGTAGTTAGCAAGGCCGAAAAAAGACATTTGTCCGTCCAGTTCAGCCTATATTCCGTCAGAAGAAATCCCCAGATCTACGTCCTTCTAAAGAACCTAATAACTGCAAGATACAATATTGTTACGCTCCAGGAAGACATCCGGGCCTCTCTTGAACCCCTTGACTGAGTTCGCCATCCCCACCTCGTCAGACAAGGAATTCAAGATTCTCCCTGCCCTACCAGTAAAGAATCCTTTTCTATGTTGGTGGAAAAACCTTCTCTCCTCCAGATGCAGAGAATGCCCCCTTGTGACCGTCACCTTCCTTGGTATAAACAGATCCTCGGAGAGATATTTGTATTGTCCCCTTATATACTTATACATGGTTATGAGATCACCCCTCAGTTGCCTCTTTTCTAGACTAAATAATACTTTTTTGCTAATCTCTCTGGGTATTGTAGTTGTTGCCCAGAGAGATTGTTGCCCTTCTTTGTACTCGCTCTAGTTCCACACAGATCATAATTTCTTTAGACCTTTTATCAGCATACAAGTTACACCCACATTGCACCCCCATGATGACCTCACCTATTTTACATAACATTACCATTTATTAAAAGCTTACGCCCGAACAGGGACTTGAACCCTGGACCCTCAGATTAAAAGTCTGATGCTCTACCGACTGATAATATCGCTGGGTACCGTAATTCTTCCATCCCGTTACTAAATTTTGTTGCCCCTTTTTGGACTTGCTCTAGTTCCACAAAAATCATAATTTCCAGGCTTGAATTGGGCAGGTTAATCTTTGCGAAGGACATGTGAATCAAGCCACATACAAGGTTATCCTGGAAAAATAGTTGATTCTTTCTGCTCAGGCAACGTTCCCCAACTCTGAGGACTGGCTTTTCCAGCAGAACAATGCACCATGCCACACGGCTAGGTAAACCAACGTGTGGATGAAGGAACACTAGCTCAAATCGCTGTCATGGCCAGCCCAATCTCCAAACCTGAACCCCATTGAAAACCTCTTGAATGTAAGGAAGATGGATAGTCACAAGCCATCAAACAAAGAAGAACTGCTTAAATTTTTGTACCAGGAGTGGCATAATGTCACCCAAAAGCAGTGTGAAAGACTGGTGGAAAGCATGCCAAGACACATGAAAGCTGTGATTAAAAATCATGGTTATTCCACAAAATATTGATTTCTGAACTCTTCCTGAGATAAAACATTAGTATTGTTGTTTCTAAATAATTATGAACTTGTTTTCGTAGCATTATTTGAGGTCTGCAAGCACTGCATTTTTTTTGCTATTTTGACCATTTTTCATTTTCTGAAAATAAGTACAAAATTTAGTGCTTGGAAATTCGAAGACATGTTGTCAGTAGTTTATAGAATATAAGAGCAATTTACATTTTACTCAAAAATATACCTATAAAGAGAAAATTAAGACAAACTGAAGATTTTGCAGTGGTCTCTTAATTTTTGCCAGAGCTGTAGTTAGCAAGGCCGAAAAAAGACATTTGTCCGTCCAGTTCAGCCTATATTCCGTCAGAAGAAATCCCCAGATCTACGTCCTTCTAAAGAACCTAATAACTGCAAGATACAATATTGTTACGCTCCAGGAAGACATCCGGGCCTCTCTTGAACCCCTTGACTGAGTTCGCCATCCCCACCTCCTCAGACAAGGAATTCCAGATTCTCCCTGCCCTACCAGTAAAGAATCCTTTTCTATGTTGGTGGAAAAACCTTCTCTCCTCCAGATGCAGAGAATGCCCCCTTGTGACCGTCACCTTCCTTGGTATAAACAGATCCTCGGAGAGATATTTGTATTGTCCCCTTATATACTTATACATGGTTAAGAGATCACCCCTCAGTTGCCTCTTTTCTAGACTAAATAATACTTTTTTGCTAATCTCTCTGGGTATTATAGTTGTTGCCCTTCTTTGTACTCGCTCTAGTTCCACACAGATCAGAATTTCTTTAGACCTTTTATCAGCATACAAGTTAAACCCACATTGCACCCCCATGATGACCTCACCTATTTTACATAACATTACCATTTATTAAAAGCTTACGCCCGAACAGGGACTTGAACCCTGGACCCTCAGATTAAAAGTCTGATGCTCTACCGACTGATAATATCGCTGGGTACCGTGATTGTTCCATCCCGTTACTAAATTTTGTTGCCCCTTTTTGGACTTGCTCTAGTTCCACAAAAATCATAATTTCCAGGCTTGAATTGGGCAGGTTAATCTTTGCGAAGAACATGTGAATCAAGCCACATAAAAGGTTATCCTGGAAAAATAGTTGATTCCTTCTGCTCAGGCAACGTTCCCCAACTCTGAGGACTGGCTTTTCCAGCAGAACAATGCACCATGCCACACGGCTAGGTAAACCAACGTGTGGATGAAGGAACACTAACTCAAATCGCTGTCATGGCCAGCCCAATCTCCAAACCTGAACCCCATTGAAAACCTCTTGAATGTGAGGAAGATGGATAGTCACAAGCCATCAAACAAAGAAGAACTGCTTAAATTTTTGTACCAGGAGTGGCATAATGTCACCCAAAAGCAGTGTGAAAGACTGGTGGAAAGCATGCCAAGACACATGAAAGCTGTGATTAAAAATCATGGTTATTCCACAAAATATTGATTTCTGAACTCTTCCTGAGATAAAACATTAGTATTGTTGTTTCTAAATAATTATGAACTTGTTTTCGTAGCATTATTTGAGGTCTGCAAGCACTGCATTTTTTTTGCTATTTTGACCATTTTTCATTTTCTGAAAATAAGTACAAAATTTAGTGCTTGGAAATTCGAAGACATGTTGTCAGTAGTTTATAGAATATAAGAGCAATTTACATTTTACTCAAAAATATACCTATAAAGAGAAAATTAAGACAAACTGAAGATTTTGCAGTGGTCTCTTAATTTTTGCCAGAGCTGTAGTTAGCAAGGCCGAAAAAAGACATTTGTCCGTCCAGTTCAGCCTATATTCCGTCAGAAGAAATCCCCAGATCTACGTCCTTCTAAAGAACCTAATAACTGCAAGATACAATATTGTTACGCTCCAGGAAGACATCCGGGCCTCTCTTGAACCCCTTGACTGAGTTCGCCATCCCCACCTCCTCAGACAAGGAATTCCAGATTCTCCCTGCCCTACCAGTAAAGAATCCTTTTCTATGTTGGTGGAAAAACCTTCTCTCCTCCAGATGCAGAGAATGCCCCCTTGTGACCGTCACCTTCCTTGGTATAAACAGATCCTCGGAGAGATATTTGTATTGTCCCCTTATATACTTATACATGGTTATGAGATCACCCCTCAGTTTCTAGACTAAATAATACTTTTTTGCTAATCTCTCTGGGTATTGTAGTTGTTGCCCTTCTTTGTACTCGCTCTAGTTCCACACAGATCATAATTTCTTTAGACCTTTTATCAGCATACAAGTTACACCCACATTGCACCCCCATGATGACCTCACCTATTTTACATAACATTACCATTTATTAAAAGCTTACGCCCGAACAGGGACTTGAACCCTGGACCCTCAGATTAAAAGTCTGATGCTCTACCGACTGATAATATCGCTGGGTACCGTGATTGTTCCATCCCGTTACTAAATTTTGTTGCCCCTTTTTGGACTTGCTCTAGTTCCACAAAAATCATAATTTCCAGGCTTGAATTGGGCAGGTTAATCTTTGCGAAGAACATGTGAATCAAGCCACATACAAGGTTATCCTGGAAAAATAGTTGATTCCTTCTGCTCAGGCAACGTTCCCCAACTCTGAGGACTGGCTTTTCCAGCAGAACAATGCACCATGCCACACGGCTAGGTAAACCAACGTGTGGATGAAGGAACACTAGCTCAAATCGCTGTCATGGCCAGCCCAATCTCCAAACCTGAACCCCATTGAAAACCTCTTGAATGTGAGGAAGATGGATAGTCACAAGCCATCAAACAAAGAAGAACTGCTTAAATTTTTGTACCAGGAGTGGCATAATGTCACCCAAAAGCAGTGTGAAAGACTGGTGGAAAGCATGCCAAGACACATGAAAGCTGTGATTAAAAATCATGGTTATTCCACAAAATATTGATTTCTGGACTCTTCCTGAGATAAAACATTAGTATTGTTGTTTCTAAATAATTATGAACTTGTTTTCGTAGCATTACTTGAGGTCTGCAAGCACTGCATTTTTTTTGCTATTTTGACCATTTTTCATTTTCTGAAAATAAGTACAAAATTTAGTGCTTGGAAATTCGAAGACATGTTGTCAGTAGTTTATAGAATATAAGAGCAATTTACATTTTACTCAAAAATATACCTATAAAGAGAAAATTAAGACAAACTGAAGATTTTGCAGTGGTCTCTTAATTTTTGCCAGAGCTGTAGTTAGCAAGGCCGAAAAAAGACATTTGTCCGTCCAGTTCAGCCTATATTCCGTCAGAAGAAATCCCCAGATCTACGTCCTTCTAAAGAACCTAATAACTGCAAGATACAATATTGTTACGCTCCAGGAAGACATCCGGGCCTCTCTTGAACCCCTTGACTGAGTTCGCCATCCCCACCTCCTCAGACAAGGAATTCCAGATTCTCCCTGCCCTACCAGTAAAGAATCCTTTTCTATGTTGGTGGAAAAACCTTCTCTCCTCCAGATGCAGAGAATGCCCCCTTGTGACCGTGACCTTCCTTGGTATAAACAGATCCTCGGAGAGATATTTGTATTGTCCCCTTATATACTTATACATGGTTATGAGATCACCCCTCAGTTTCTAGACTAAATAATACTTTTTTGCTAATCTCTCTGGGTATTGTAGTTGTTGCCCTTCTTTGTACTCGCTCTAGTTCCACACAGATCATAATTTCTTTAGACCTTTTATCAGCATACAAGTTACACCCACATTGCACCCCCATGATGACCTCACCTATTTTACATAACATTACCATTTATTAAAAGCTTACGCCCGAACAGGGACTTGAACCCTGGACCCTCAGATTAAAAGTCTGATGCTCTACCGACTGATAATATCGCTGGGTACCGTGATTGTTCCATCCCGTTACTAAATTTTGTTGCCCCTTTTTGGACTTGCTCTAGTTCCACAAAAATCATAATTTCCAGGCTTGAATTGGGCAGGTTAATCTTTGCGAAGAACATGTGAATCAAGCCACATACAAGGTTATCCTGGAAAAATAGTTGATTCCTTCTGCTCAGGCAACGTTCCCCAACTCTGAGGACTGGCTTTTCCAGCAGAACAATGCACCATGCCACACGGCTAGGTAAACCAACGTGTGGATGAAGGAACACTAGCTCAAATCGCTGTCATGGCCAGCCCAATCTCCAAACCTGAACCCCATTGAAAACCTCTTGAATGTGAGGAAGATGGATAGTCACAAGCCATCAAACAAAGAAGAACTGCTTAAATTTTTGTACCAGGAGTGGCATAATGTCACCCAAAAGCAGTGTGAAAGACTGGTGGAAAGCATGCCAAGACACATGAAAGCTGTGATTAAAAATCATGGTTATTCCACAAAATATTGATTTCTGAACTCTTCCTGAGATAAAACATTAGTATTGTTGTTTCTAAATAATTATGAACTTGTTTTCGTAGCATTATTTGAGGTCTGCAAGCACTGCATTTTTTTTGCTATTTTGACCATTTTTCATTTTCTGAAAATAAGTACAAAATTTAGTGCTTGGAAATTCGAAGACATGTTGTCAGTAGTTTATAGAATATAAGAGCAATTTACATTTTACTCAAAAATATACCTATAAAGAGAAAATTAAGACAAACTGAAGATTTTGCAGTGGTCTCTTAATTTTTGCCAGAGCTGTAGTTAGCAAGGCCGAAAAAAGACATTTGTCCGTCCAGTTCAGCCTATATTCCGTCAGAAGAAATCCCCAGATCTACGTCCTTCTAAAGAACCTAATAACTGCAAGATACAATATTGTTACGCTCCAGGAAGACATCCGGGCCTCTCTTGAACCCCTTGACTGAGTTCGCCATCCCCACCTCGTCAGACAAGGAATTCAAGATTCTCCCTGCCCTACCAGTAAAGAATCCTTTTCTATGTTGGTGGAAAAACCTTCTCTCCTCCAGATGCAGAGAATGCCCCCTTGTGACCGTCACCTTCCTTGGTATAAACAGATCCTCGGAGAGATATTTGTATTGTCCCCTTATATACTTATACATGGTTATGAGATCACCCCTCAGTTGCCTCTTTTCTAGACTAAATAATACTTTTTTGCTAATCTCTCTGGGTATTGTAGTTGTTGCCCAGAGAGATTGTTGCCCTTCTTTGTACTCGCTCTAGTTCCACACAGATCATAATTTCTTTAGACCTTTTATCAGCATACAAGTTACACCCACATTGCACCCCCATGATGACCTCACCTATTTTACATAACATTACCATTTATTAAAAGCTTACGCCCGAACAGGGACTTGAACCCTGGACCCTCAGATTAAAAGTCTGATGCTCTACCGACTGATAATATCGCTGGGTACCGTAATTCTTCCATCCCGTTACTAAATTTTGTTGCCCCTTTTTGGACTTGCTCTAGTTCCACAAAAATCATAATTTCCAGGCTTGAATTGGGCAGGTTAATCTTTGCGAAGGACATGTGAATCAAGCCACATACAAGGTTATCCTGGAAAAATAGTTGATTCTTTCTGCTCAGGCAACGTTCCCCAACTCTGAGGACTGGCTTTTCCAGCAGAACAATGCACCATGCCACACGGCTAGGTAAACCAACGTGTGGATGAAGGAACACTAGCTCAAATCGCTGTCATGGCCAGCCCAATCTCCAAACCTGAACCCCATTGAAAACCTCTTGAATGTGAGGAAGATGGATAGTCACAAGCCATCAAACAAAGAAGAACTGCTTAAATTTTTGTACCAGGAGTGGCATAATGTCACCCAAAAGCAGTGTGAAAGACTGGTGGAAAGCATGCCAAGACACATGAAAGCTGTGATTAAAAATCATGGTTATTCCACAAAATATTGATTTCTGAACTCTTCCTGAGATAAAACATTAGTATTGTTGTTTCTAAATAATTATGAACTTGTTTTCGTAGCATTATTTGAGGTCTGCAAGCACTGCATTTTTTTTGCTATTTTGACCATTTTTCATTTTCTGAAAATAAGTACAAAATTTAGTGCTTGGAAATTCGAAGACATGTTGTCAGTAGTTTATAGAATATAAGAGCAATTTACATTTTACTCAAAAATATACCTATAAAGAGAAAATTAAGACAAACTGAAGATTTTGCAGTGGTCTCTTAATTTTTGCCAGAGCTGTAGTTAGCAAGGCCGAAAAAAGACATTTGTCCGTCCAGTTCAGCCTATATTCCGTCAGAAGAAATCCCCAGATCTACGTCCTTCTAAAGAACCTAATAACTGCAAGATACAATATTGTTACGCTCCAGGAAGACATCCGGGCCTCTCTTGAACCCCTTGACTGAGTTCGCCATCCCCACCTCCTCAGACAAGGAATTCCAGATTCTCCCTGCCCTACCAGTAAAGAATCCTTTTCTATGTTGGTGGAAAAACCTTCTCTCCTCCAGATGCAGAGAATGCCCCCTTGTGACCGTCACCTTCCTTGGTATAAACAGATCCTCGGAGAGATATTTGTATTGTCCCCTTATATACTTATACATGGTTAAGAGATCACCCCTCAGTTGCCTCTTTTCTAGACTAAATAATACTTTTTTGCTAATCTCTCTGGGTATTATAGTTGTTGCCCTTCTTTGTACTCGCTCTAGTTCCACACAGATCAGAATTTCTTTAGACCTTTTATCAGCATACAAGTTAAACCCACATTGCACCCCCATGATGACCTCACCTATTTTACATAACATTACCATTTATTAAAAGCTTACGCCCGAACAGGGACTTGAACCCTGGACCCTCAGATTAAAAGTCTGATGCTCTACCGACTGATAATATCGCTGGGTACCGTGATTGTTCCATCCCGTTACTAAATTTTGTTGCCCCTTTTTGGACTTGCTCTAGTTCCACAAAAATCATAATTTCCAGGCTTGAATTGGGCAGGTTAATCTTTGCGAAGAACATGTGAATCAAGCCACATAAAAGGTTATCCTGGAAAAATAGTTGATTCCTTCTGCTCAGGCAACGTTCCCCAACTCTGAGGACTGGCTTTTCCAGCAGAACAATGCACCATGCCACACGGCTAGGTAAACCAACGTGTGGATGAAGGAAAACTAACTCAAATCGCTGTCATGGCCAGCCCAATCTCCAAACCTGAACCCCATTGAAAACCTCTTGAATGTGAGGAAGATGGATAGTCACAAGCCATCAAACAAAGAAGAACTGCTTAAATTTTTGTACCAGGAGTGGCATAATGTCACCCAAAAGCAGTGTGAAAGACTGGTGGAAAGCATGCCAAGACACATGAAAGCTGTGATTAAAAATCATGGTTATTCCACAAAATATTGATTTCTGAACTCTTCCTGAGATAAAACATTAGTATTGTTGTTTCTAAATAATTATGAACTTGTTTTCGTAGCATTATTTGAGGTCTGCAAGCACTGCATTTTTTTTGCTATTTTGACCATTTTTCATTTTCTGAAAATAAGTACAAAATTTAGTGCTTGGAAATTCGAAGACATGTTGTCAGTAGTTTATAGAATATAAGAGCAATTTACATTTTACTCAAAAATATACCTATAAAGAGAAAATTAAGACAAACTGAAGATTTTGCAGTGGTCTCTTAATTTTTGCCAGAGCTGTAGTTAGCAAGGCCGAAAAAAGACATTTGTCCGTCCAGTTCAGCCTATATTCCGTCAGAAGAAATCCCCAGATCTACGTCCTTCTAAAGAACCTAATAACTGCAAGATACAATATTGTTACGCTCCAGGAAGACATCCGGGCCTCTCTTGAACCCCTTGACTGAGTTCGCCATCCCCACCTCCTCAGACAAGGAATTCCAGATTCTCCCTGCCCTACCAGTAAAGAATCCTTTTCTATGTTGGTGGAAAAACCTTCTCTCCTCCAGATGCAGAGAATGCCCCCTTGTGACCGTCACCTTCCTTGGTATAAACAGATCCTCGGAGAGATATTTGTATTGTCCCCTTATATACTTATACATGGTTATGAGATCACCCCTCAGTTTCTAGACTAAATAATACTTTTTTGCTAATCTCTCTTGGTATTGTAGTTGTTGCCCTTCTTTGTACTCGCTCTAGTTCCACACAGATCATAATTTCTTTAGACCTTTTATCAGCATACAAGTTACACCCACATTGCACCCCCATGATGACCTCACCTATTTTACATAACATTACCATTTATTAAAAGCTTACGCCCGAACAGGGACTTGAACCCTGGACCCTCAGATTAAAAGTCTGATGCTCTACCGACTGATAATATCGCTGGGTACCGTGATTGTTCCATCCCGTTACTAAATTTTGTTGCCCCTTTTTGGACTTGCTCTAGTTCCACAAAAGTCATAATTTCCAGGCTTGAATTGGGCAGGTTAATCTTTGCGAAGAACATGTGAATCAAGCCACATACAAGGTTATCCTGGAAAAATAGTTGATTCCTTCTGCTCAGGCAACGTTCCCCAACTCTGAGGACTGGCTTTTCCAGCAGAACAATGCACCATGCCACACGGCTAGGTAAACCAACGTGTGGATGAAGGAACACTAGCTCAAATCGCTGTCATGGCCAGCCCAATCTCCAAACCTGAACCCCATTGAAAACCTCTTGAATGTGAGGAAGATGGATAGTCACAAGCCATCAAACAAAGAAGAACTGCTTAAATTTTTGTACCAGGAGTGGCATAATGTCACCCAAAAGCAGTGTGAAAGACTGGTGGAAAGCATGCCAAGACACATGAAAGCTGTGATTAAAAATCATGGTTATTCCACAAAATATTGATTTCTGGACTCTTCCTGAGATAAAACATTAGTATTGTTGTTTCTAAATAATTATGAACTTGTTTTCGTAGCATTACTTGAGGTCTGCAAGCACTGCATTTTTTTTGCTATTTTGACCATTTTTCATTTTCTGAAAATAAGTACAAAATTTAGTGCTTGGAAATTCGAAGACATGTTGTCAGTAGTTTATAGAATATAAGAGCAATTTACATTTTACTCAAAAATATACCTATAAAGAGAAAATTAAGACAAACTGAAGATTTTGCAGTGGTCTCTTAATTTTTGCCAGAGCTGTAGTTAGCAAGGCCGAAAAAAGACATTTGTCCGTCCAGTTCAGCCTATATTCCGTCAGAAGAAATCCCCAGATCTACGTCCTTCTAAAGAACCTAATAACTGCAAGATACAATATTGTTACGCTCCAGGAAGACATCCGGGCCTCTCTTGAACCCCTTGACTGAGTTCGCCATCCCCACCTCCTCAGACAAGGAATTCCAGATTCTCCCTGCCCTACCAGTAAAGAATCCTTTTCTATGTTGGTGGAAAAACCTTCTCTCCTCCAGATGCAGAGAATGCCCCCTTGTGACCGTCACCTTCCTTGGTATAAACAGATCCTCGGAGAGATATTTGTATTGTCCCCTTATATACTTATACATGGTTATGAGATCACCCCTCAGTTTCTAGACTAAATAATACTTTTTTGCTAATCTCTCTGGGTATTGTAGTTGTTGCCCTTCTTTGTACTCGCTCTAGTTCCACACAGATCATAATTTCTTTAGACCTTTTATCAGCATACAAGTTACACCCACATTGCACCCCCATGATGACCTCACCTATTTTACATAACATTACCATTTATTAAAAGCTTACGCCCGAACAGGGACTTGAACCCTGGACCCTCAGATTAAAAGTCTGATGCTCTACCGACTGATAATATCGCTGGGTACCGTGATTGTTCCATCCCGTTACTAAATTTTGTTGCCCCTTTTTGGACTTGCTCTAGTTCCACAAAAATCATAATTTCCAGGCTTGAATTGGGCAGGTTAATCTTTGCGAAGAACATGTGAATCAAGCCACATACAAGGTTATCCTGGAAAAATAGTTGATTCCTTCTGCTCAGGCAACGTTCCCCAACTCTGAGGACTGGCTTTTCCAGCAGAACAATGCACCATGCCACACGGCTAGGTAAACCAACGTGTGGATGAAGGAACACTAGCTCAAATCGCTGTCATGGCCAGCCCAATCTCCAAACCTGAACCCCATTGAAAACCTCTTGAATGTGAGGAAGATGGATAGTCACAAGCCATCAAACAAAGAAGAACTGCTTAAATTTTTGTACCAGGAGTGGCATAATGTCACCCAAAAGCAGTGTGAAAGACTGGTGGAAAGCATGCCAAGACACATGAAAGCTGTGATTAAAAATCATGGTTATTCCACAAAATATTGATTTCTGGACTCTTCCTGAGATAAAACATTAGTATTGTTGTTTCTAAATAATTATGAACTTGTTTTCGTAGCATTATTTGAGGTCTGCAAGCACTGCATTTTTTTTGCTATTTTGACCATTTTTCATTTTCTGAAAATAAGTACAAAATTTAGTGCTTGGAAATTCGAAGACATGTTGTCAGTAGTTTATAGAATATAAGAGCAATTTACATTTTACTCAAAAATATACCTATAAAGAGAAAATTAAGACAAACTGAAGATTTTGCAGTGGTCTCTTAATTTTTGCCAGAGCTGTAGTTAGCAAGGCCGAAAAAAGACATTTGTCCGTCCAGTTCAGCCTATATTCCGTCAGAAGAAATCCCCAGATCTACGTCCTTCTAAAGAACCTAATAACTGCAAGATACAATATTGTTACACTCCAGGAAGACATCCGGGCCTCTCTTGAACCCCTTGACTGAGTTCGCCATCCCCACCTCCTCAGACAAGGAATTCCAGATTCTCCCTGCCCTACCAGTAAAGAATCCTTTTCTATGTTGGTGGAAAAACCTTCTCTCCTCCAGATGCAGAGAATGCCCCCTTGTGACCGTCACCTTCCTTGGTATAAACAGATCCTCGGAGAGATATTTGTATTGTCCCCTTATATACTTATACATGGTTATGAGATCACCCCTCAGTTTCTAGACTAAATAATACTTTTTTGCTAATCTCTCTGGGTATTGTAGTTGTTGCCCTTCTTTGTACTCGCTCTAGTTCCACACAGATCATAATTTCTTTAGACCTTTTATCAGCATACAAGTTACACCCACATTGCACCCCCATGATGACCTCACCTATTTTACATAACATTACCATTTATTAAAAGCTTACGCCCGAACAGGGACTTGAACCCTGGACCCTCAGATTAAAAGTCTGATGCTCTACCGACTGATAATATCGCTGGGTACCGTGATTGTTCCATCCCGTTACTAAATTTTGTTGCCCCTTTTTGGACTTGCTCTAGTTCCACAAAAATCATAATTTCCAGGCTTGAATTGGGCAGGTTAATCTTTGCGAAGAACATGTGAATCAAGCCACATACAAGGTTATCCTGGAAAAATAGTTGATTCCTTCTGCTCAGGCAACATTCCCCAACTCTGAGGACTGGCTTTTCCAGCAGAACAATGCACCATGCCACACGGCTAGGTAAACCAACGTGTGGATGAAGGAACACTAGCTCAAATCGCTGTCATGGCCAGCCCAATCTCCAAACCTGAACCCCATTGAAAACCTCTTGAATGTGAGGAAGATGGATAGTCACAAGCCATCAAACAAAGAAGAACTGCTTAAATTTTTGTACCAGGAGTGGCATAATGTCACCCAAAAGCAGTGTGAAAGACTGGTGGAAAGCATGCCAAGACACATGAAAGCTGTGATTAAAAATCATGGTTATTCCACAAAATATTGATTTCTGGACTCTTCCTGAGATAAAACATTAGTATTGTTGTTTCTAAATAATTATGAACTTGTTTTCGTAGCATTATTTGAGTTCTGCAAGCACTGCATTTTTTTTGCTATTTTGACCATTTTTCATTTTCTGAAAATAAGTACAAAATTTAGTGCTTGGAAATTCGAAGACATGTTGTCAGTAGTTTATAGAATATAAGAGCAATTTACATTTTACTCAAAAATATACCTATAAAGAGAAAATTAAGACAAACTGAAGATTTTGCAGTGGTCTCTTAATTTTTGCCAGAGCTGTAGTTAGCAAGGCCGAAAAAAGACATTTGTCCGTCCAGTTCAGCCTATATTCCGTCAGAAGAAATCCCCAGATCTACGTCCTTCTAAAGAACCTAATAACTGCAAGATACAATATTGTTACGCTCCAGGAAGACAACCGGGCCTCTCTTGAACCCCTTGACTGAGTTCGCCATCCCCACCTCCTCAGACAAGGAATTCCAGATTCTCCCTGCCCTACCAGTAAAGAATCCTTTTCTATGTTGGTGGAAAAACCTTCTCTCCTCCAGATGCAGAGAATGCCCCCTTGTGACCGTCACCTTCCTTGGTATAAACAGATCCTCGGAGAGATATTTGTATTGTCCCCTTATATACTTATACATGGTTATGAGATCACCCCTCAGTTTCTAGACTAAATAATACTTTTTTGCTAATCTCTCTGGGTATTGTAGTTGTTGCCCTTCTTTGTACTCGCTCTAGTTCCACACAGATCATAATTTCTTTAGACCTTTTATCAGCATACAAGTTACACCCACATTGCACCCCCATGATGACCTCACCTATTTTACATAACATTATCATTTATTAAAAGCTTACGCCCGAACAGGGACTTGAACCCTGGACCCTCAGATTAAAAGTCTGATGCTCTACCGACTGATAATATCGCTGGGTACCGTGATTGTTCCATCCCGTTACTAAATTTTGTTGCCCCTTTTTGGACTTGCTCTAGTTCCACAAAAATCATAATTTCCAGGCTTGAATTGGGCAGGTTAATCTTTGCGAAGAACATGTGAATCAAGCCACATACAAGGTTATCCTGGAAAAATAGTTGATTCCTTCTGCTCAGGCAACGTTCCCCAACTCTGAGGACTGGCTTTTCCAGCAGAACAATGCACCAAGCCACACGGCTAGGTAAACCAACGTGTGGATGAAGGAACACTAGCTCAAATCGCTGTCATGGCCAGCCCAATCTCCAAACCTGAACCCCATTGAAAACCTCTTGAATGTGAGGAAGATGGATAGTCACAAGCCATCAAACAAAGAAGAACTGCTTAAATTTTTGTACCAGGAGTGGCATAATGTCACCCAAAAGCAGTGTGAAAGACTGGTGGAAAGCATGCCAAGACACATGAAAGCTGTGATTAAAAATCATGGTTATTCCACAAAATATTGATTTCTGGACTCTTCCTGAGATAAAACATTAGTATTGTTGTTTCTAAATAATTATGAACTTGTTTTCGTAGCATTATTTGAGGTCTGCAAGCACTGCATTTTTTTTGCTATTTTGACCATTTTTCATTTTCTGAAAATAAGTACAAAATTTAGTGCTTGGAAATTCGAAGACATGTTGTCAGTAGTTTATAGAATATAAGAGCAATTTACATTTTACTCAAAAATATACCTATAAAGAGAAAATTAAGACAAACTGAAGATTTTGCAGTGGTCTCTTAATTTTTGCCAGAGCTGTAGTTAGCAAGGCCGAAAAAAGACATTTGTCCGTCCAGTTCAGCCTATATTCCGTCAGAAGAAATCCCCAGATCTACGTCCTTCTAAAGAACCTAATAACTGCAAGATACAATATTGTTACGCTCCAGGAAGACATCCGGGCCTCTCTTGAACCCCTTGACTGAGTTCGCCATCCCCACCTCCTCAGACAAGGAATTCCAGATTCTCCCTGCCCTACCAGTAAAGAATCCTTTTCTATGTTGGTGGAAAAACCTTCTCTCCTCCAGATGCAGAGAATGCCCCCTTGTGACCGTCACCTTCCTTGGTATAAACAGATCCTCGGAGAGATATTTGTATTGTCCCCTTATATACTTATACATGGTTATGAGATCACCCCTCAGTTTCTAGACTAAATAATACTTTTTTGCTAATCTCTATGGGTATTGTAGTTGTTGCCCTTCTTTGTACTCGCTCTAGTTCCACACAGATCATAATTTCTTTAGACCTTTTATCAGCATACAAGTTACACCCACATTGCACCCCCATGATGACCTCACCTATTTTACATAACATTACCATTTATTAAAAGCTTACGCCCGAACAGGGACTTGAACCCTGGACCCTCAGATTAAAAGTCTGATGCTCTACCGACTGATAATATCGCTGGGTACCGTGATTGTTCCATCCCGTTACTAAATTTTGTTGCCCCTTTTTGGACTTGCTTTAGTTCCACAAAAATCATAATTTCCAGGCTTGAATTGGGCAGGTTAATCTTTGCGAAGAACATGTGAATCAAGCCACATACAAGGTTATCCTGGAAAAATAGTTGATTCCTTCTGCTCAGGCAACGTTCCCCAACTCTGAGGACTGGCTTTTCCAGCAGAACAATGCACCATGCCACACGGCTAGGTAAACCAACGTGTGGATGAAGGAACACTAGCTCAAATCGCTGTCATGGCCAGCCCAATCTCCAAACCTGAACCCCATTGAAAACCTCTTGAATGTGAGGAAGATGGATAGTCACAAGCCATCAAACAAGGAAGAACTGCTTAAATTTTTGTACCAGGAGTGGCATAATGTCACCCAAAAGCAGTGTGAAAGACTGGTGGAAAGCATGCCAAGACACATGAAAGCTGTGATTAAAAATCATGGTTATTCCACAAAATATTGATTTCTGGACTCTTCCTGAGATAAAACATTAGTATTGTTGTTTCTAAATAATTATGAACTTGTTTTCATAGCATTATTTGAGGTCTGCAAGCACTGCATTTTTTTTGCTATTTTGACCATTTTTCATTTTCTGAAAATAAGTACAAAATTTAGTGCTTGGAAATTCGAAGACATGTTGTCAGTAGTTTATAGAATATAAGAGCAATTTACATTTTACTCAAAAATATACCTATAAAGAGAAAATTAAGACAAACTGAAGATTTTGCAGTGGTCTCTTAATTTTTGCCAGAGCTGTAGTTAGCAAGGCCGAAAAAAGACATTTGTCCGTCCAGTTCAGCCTATATTCCGTCAGAAGAAATCCCCAGATCTACGTCCTTCTAAAGAACCTAATAACTGCAAGATACAATATTGTTACGCTCCAGGAAGACATCCGGGCCTCTCTTGAACCCCTTGACTGAGTTCGCCATCCCCACCTCCTCAGACAAGGAATTCCAGATTCTCCCTGCCCTACCAGTAAAGAATCCTTTTCTATGTTGGTGGAAAAACCTTCTCTCCTCCAGATGCAGAGAATGCCCCCTTGTGACCGTCACCTTCCTTGGTATAAACAGATCCTCGGAGAGATATTTGTATTGTCCCCTTATATACTTATACATGGTTATGAGATCACCCCTCAGTTTCTAGACTAAATAATACTTTTTTGCTAATCTCTCTGGGTATTGTAGTTGTTGCCCTTCTTTGTACTCGCTCTAGTTCCACACAGATCATAATTTCTTTAGACCTTTTATCAGCATACAAGTTACACCCACATTGCACCCCCATGATGACCTCACCTATTTTACATAACATTACCATTTATTAAAAGCTTACGCCCGAACAGGGACTTGAACCCTGGACCCTCAGATTAAAAGTCTGATGCTCTACCGACTGATAATATCGCTGGGTACCGTGATTGTTCCATCCCGTTACTAAATTTTGTTGCCCCTTTTTGGACTTGCTCTAGTTCCACAAAAATCATAATTTCCAGGCTTGAATTGGGCAGGTTAATCTTTGCGAAGAACATGTGAATCAAGCCACATACAAGGTTATCCTGGAAAAATAGTTGATTCCTTCTGCTCAGGCAACGTTCCCCAACTCTGAGGACTGGCTTTTCCAGCAGAACAATGCACCATGCCACACGGCTAGGTAAACCAACGTGTGGATGAAGGAACACTAGCTCAAATCGCTGTCATGGCCAGCCCAATCTCCAAACCTGAACCCCATTGAAAACCTCTTGAATGTGAGGAAGATGGATAGTCACAAGCCATCAAACAAAGAAGAACTGCTTAAATTTTTGTACCAGGAGTGGCATAATGTCACCCAAAAGCAGTGTGAAAGACTGGTGGAAAGCATGCCAAGACACATGAAAGCTGTGATTAAAAATCATGGTTATTCCACAAAATATTGATTTCTGGACTCTTCCTGAGATAAAACATTAGTATTGTTGTTTCTAAATAATTATGAACTTGTTTTCGTAGCATTATTTGAGGTCTGCAAGCACTGCATTTTTTTTGCTATTTTGACCATTTTTCATTTTCTGAAAATAAGTACAAAATTTAGTGCTTGGAAATTCGAAGACATGTTGTCAGTAGTTTATAGAATATAAGAGCAATTTACATTTTACTCAAAAATATACCTATAAAGAGAAAATTAAGACAAACTGAAGATTTTGCAGTGGTCTCTTAATTTTTGCCAGAGCTGTAGTTAGCAAGGCCGAAAAAAGACATTTGTCCGTCCAGTTCAGCCTATATTCCGTCAGAAGAAATCCCCAGATCTACGTCCTTCTAAAGAACCTAATAACTGCAAGATACAATATTGTTACGCTCCAGGAAGACATCCGGGCCTCTCTTGAACCCCTTGACTGAGTTCGCCATCCCCACCTCCTCAGACAAGGAATTCCAGATTCTCCCTGCCCTACCAGTAAAGAATCCTTTTCTATGTTGGTGGAAAAACCTTCTCTCCTCCAGATGCAGAGAATGCCCCCTTGTGACCGTCACCTTCCTTGGTATAAACAGATCCTCGGAGAGATATTTGTATTGTCCCCTTATATACTTATACATGAGATCACCCCTCAGTTGCCTCTTTTCTAGACTAAATAATACTTTTTTGCTATTCGCAAAAAAAAATTGTAGTTGTTGCCCAGAGAGATTGTTGCCCTTCTTTGTACTCGCTCTAGTTCCACACAGATCATAATTTCTTTAGACCTTTTATCAGCATACAAGTTACACCCACATTGCACCCCCATGATGACCTCACCTATTTTACATAACATTACCGTTTATTAAAAGCTTACGCCCGAACAGGGACTTGAACCCTGGACCCTCAGATGCTCTACCGACTGAGCTATCCGGGCTCTCTACATTGATAATCTCGCTGGGTACCGTAATTCTTCCATCCCGTTACTAAATTTTGTTGCCCCTTTTTGGACTTGCTTTAGTTCCACAAAAATCATAATTTCCAGGCTTGAATTGGGCAGGTTAATCTTTGCGAAGGACATGTGAATCAAGCCACATACAAGGTTATCCTGGAAAAATAGTTGATTCCTTCTGCTCAGGCAACGTTCCCCAACTCTGAGGACTGGATTTTCCAGCATAACAATGCACCATGCCACACGGCTAGGTAAACCAACGTGTGGATGAAGGAACACTAGCTCAAATCGCTGTCATGGCCAGCCCAATCTCCAAACCTGAACCCCATTGAAAACCTCTTGAATGTGAGGAAGATGGATAGTCACAAGCCATCAAACAAGGAAGAACTGCTTAAATTTTTGTACCAGGAGTGGCATAATGTCACCCAAAAGCAGTGTGAAAGACTGGTGGAAAGCATGCCAAGACACATGAAAGCTGTGATTAAAAATCATGGTTATTCCACAAAATATTGATTTCTGGACTCTTCCTGAGATAAAACATTAGTATTGTTGTTTCTAAATAATTATGAACTTGTTTTCGTAGCATTATTTGAGGTCTGCAAGCACTGCATTTTTTTTGCTATTTTGACCATTTTTCATTTTCTGAAAATAAGTACAAAATTTAGTGCTTGGAAATTCGAAGACATGTTGTCAGTAGTTTATAGAATATAAGAGCAATTTACATTTTACTCAAAAATATACCTATAAAGAGAAAATTAAGACAAACTGAAGATTTTGCAGTGGTCTCTTAATTTTTGCCAGAGCTGTAGTTAGCAAGGCCGAAAAAAGACATTTGTCCGTCCAGTTCAGCCTATATTCCGTCTGAAGAAATCCCCAGATCTACGTCCTTCTAAAGAACCTAATAACTGCAAGATACAATATTGTTACGCTCCAGGAAGACATCCGGGCCTCTCTTGAACCCCTTGACTGAGTTCGCCATCCCCACCTCCTCAGACAAGGAATTCCAGATTCTCCCTGCCCTACCAGTAAAGAATCCTTTTCTATGTTGGTGGAAAAACCTTCTCTCCTCCAGATGCAGAGAATGCCCCCTTGTGACCGTCACCTTCCTTGGTATAAACAGATCCTCGGAGAGATATTTGTATTGTCCCCTTATATACTTATACATGGTTATGAGATCACCCCTCAGTTTCTAGACTAAATAATACTTTTTTGCTAATCTCTCTGGGTATTGTAGTTGTTGCCCTTCTTTGTACTCGCTCTAGTTCCACACAGATCATAATTTCTTTAGACCTTTTATCAGCATACAAGTTACACCCACATTGCACCCCCATGATGACCTCACCTATTTTACATAACATTACCATTTATTAAAAGCTTACGCCCGAACAGGGACTTGAACCCTGGACCCTCAGATTAAAAGTCTCTACATTGATAATCTCGCTGGGTACCGTAATTCTTCCATCCCGTTACTAAATTTTGTTGCCCCTTTTTGGACTTGCTCTAGTTCCACAAAAATCATAATTTCCAGGCTTGAATTGGGCAGGTTAATATTTGCGAAGGACATGTGAATCAAGCCACATACAAGGTTATCCTGGAAAAATAGTTGATTCCTTCTGCTCAGGCAACGTTCCCCAACTCTGAGGACTTTCTTTTCCAGCAGAACAATGCACCATGCCACACGGCTAGGTAAACCAACGTGTGGATGAAGGAACACTAGCTCAAATCGCTGTCATGGCCAGCCCAATCTCCAAACCTGAACCCCATTGAAAACCTCTTGAATGTGAGGAAGATGGATAGTCACAAGCCATCAAACAAAGAAGAACTGCTTAAATTTTTGTACCAGGAGTGGCATAATGTCACCCAAAAGCAGTGTGAAAGACTGGTGGAAAGCATGCCAAGACACATGAAAGCTGTGATTAAAAATCATGGTTATTCCACAAAATATTGATTTCTGAACTCTTCCTGAGATAAAACATTAGTATTGTTGTTTCTAAATAATTATGAACTTGTTTTCGTAGCATTATTTGAGGTCTGCAAGCACTGCATTTTTTTTGCTATTTTGACCATTTTTCATTTTCTGAAAATAAGTACAAAATTTAGTGCTTGGAAATTCGAAGACATGTTGTCAGTAGTTTATAGAATATTAGAGCAATTTACATTTTACTCAAAAATATACCTATAAAGAGAAAATTAAGACAAACTGAAGATTTTGCAGTGGTCTCTTAATTTTTGCCAGAGCTGTAGTTAGCAAGGCCGAAAAAAGACATTTGTCCGTCCAGTTCAGCCTATATTCCGTCAGAAGAAATCCCCAGATCTACGTCCTTCTAAAGAACCTAATAACTGCAAGATACAATATTGTTACGCTCCAGGAAGACATCCGGGCCTCTCTTGAACCCCTTGACTGAGTTCGCCATCCCCACCTCCTCAGACAAGGAATTCCAGATTCTCCCTGCCCTACCAGTAAAGAATCCTTTTCTATGTTGGTGGAAAAACCTTCTCTCCTCCAGATGCAGAGAATGCCCCCTTGTGACCGTCACCTTCCTTGGTATAAACAGATCCTCGGAGAGATATTTGTATTGTCCCCTTATATACTTATACATGGTTATGAGATCACCCCTCAGTTTCTAGACTAAATAATACTTTTTTGCTAATCTCTCTGGGTATTGTAGTTGTTGCCCTTCTTTGTACTCGCTCTAGTTCCACACAGATCATAATTTCTTTAGACCTTTTATCAGCATACAAGTTACACCCACATTGCACCCCCATGATGACCTCACCTATTTTACATAACATTACCATTTATTAAAAGCTTACACCCGAACAGGGACTTGAACCCTGGACCCTCAGATTAAAAGTCTCTACATTGATAATCTCGCTGGGTACCGTAATTCTTCCATCCCGTTACTAAATTTTGTTGCCCCTTTTTGGACTTGCTCTAGTTCCACAAAAATCATAATTTCCAGGCTTGAATTGGGCAGGTTAATCTTTGCGAAGAACATGTGAATCAAGCCACATACAAGGTTATCCTGGAAAAATAGTTGATTCCTTGTGCTCAGGCAACGTTTCCCAACTCTGAGGACTGGCTTTTCCAGCAGAACAATGCACCATGCCACACGGCTAGGTAAACCAACGTGTGGATGAAGGAACACTAGCTCAAATCGCTGTCATGGCCAGCCCAATCTCCAAACCTGAACCCCATTGAAAACCTCTTGAATGTGAGGAAGATGGATAGTCACAAGCCATCAAACAAAGAAGAACTGCTTAAATTTTTGTACCAGGAGTGGCATAATGTCACCCAAAAGCAGTGTGAAAGACTGGTGGAAAGCATGCCAAGACACATGAAAGCTGTGATTAAAAATCATGGTTATTCCACAAAATATTGATTTCTGAACTCTTCCTGAGATAAAACATTAGTATTGTTGTTTCTAAATAATTATGAACTTGTTTTCGTAGCATTATTTGAGGTCTGCAAGCACTGCATTTTTTTTGCTATTTTGACCATTTTTCATTTTCTGAAAATAAGTACAAAATTTAGTGCTTGGAAATTCGAAGACATGTTGTCAGTAGTTTATAGAATATAAGAGCAATTTACATTTTACTCAAAAATATACCTATAAAGAGAAAATTAAGACAAACTGAAGATTTTGCAGTGGTCTCTTAATTTTTGCCAGAGCTGTAGTTAGCAAGGCCGAAAAAAGACATTTGTCCGTCCAGTTCAGCCTATATTCCGTCAGAAGAAATCCCCAGATCTACGTCCTTCTAAAGAACCTAATAACTGCAAGATACAATATTGTTACGCTCCAGGAAGACATCCGGGCCTCTCTTGAACCCCTTGACTGAGTTCGCCATCCCCACCTCCTCAGACAAGGAATTCCAGATTCTCCCTGCCCTACCAGTAAAGAATCCTTTTCTATGTTGGTGGAAAAACCTTCTCTCCTCCAGATGCAGAGAATGCCCCCTTGTGACCGTCACCTTCCTTGGTATAAACAGATCCTCGGAGAGATATTTGTATTGTCCCCTTATATACTTATACATGGTTATGAGATCACCCCTCAGTTTCTAGACTAAATAATACTTTTTTGCTAATCTCTCTGGGTATTGTAGTTGTTGCCCTTCTTTGTACTCACTCTAGTTCCACACAGATCATAATTTCTTTAGACCTTTTATCAGCATACAAGTTACACCCACATTGCACCCCCATGATGACCTCACCTATTTTACATAACATTACCATTTATTAAAAGCTTACGCCCAAACAGGGACTTGAACCCTGGACCCTCAGATTAAAAGTCTGATGCTCTACCGACTGATAATATCGCTGGGTACCGTGATTGTTCCATCCCGTTACTAAATTTTGTTGCCCCTTTTTGGACTTGCTCTAGTTCCACAAAAATCATAATTTCCAGGCTTGAATTGGGCAGGTTAATCTTTGCGAAGAACATGTGAATCAAGCCACATACAAGGTTATCCTGGAAAAATAGTTGATTCCTTCTGCTCAGGCAACGTTCCCCAACTCTGAGGACTGGCTTTTCCAGCAGAACAATGCACCATGCCACACGGCTAGGTAAACCAACGTGTGGATGAAGGAACACTAGCTCAAATCGCTGTCATGGCCAGCGCAATCTCCAAACCTGAACCCCATTGAAAACCTCTTGAATGTGAGGAAGATGGATAGTCACAAGCCATCAAACAAAGAAGAACTGCTTAAATTTTTGTACCAGGAGTGGCATAATGTCACCCAAAAGCAGTGTGAAAGACTGGTGGAAAGCATGCCAAGACACATGAAAGCTGTGATTAAAAATCATGGTTATTCCACAAAATATTGATTTCTGAACTCTTCCTGAGATAAAACATTAGTATTGTTGTTTCTAAATAGAGAGATATATACTTATACATGGTTATGAGATCACCCCTCAGTTTCTAGACTAAATAATACTTTTTTGCTAATCTCTCTGGGTATTGTAGTTGTTGCCCTTCTTTGTACTCGCTCTAGTTCCACACAGATCATAATTTCTTTAGACCTTTTATCAGCATACAAGTTACACCCACATTGCACCCCCATGATGACCTCACCTATTTTACATAACATTACCATTTATTAAAAGCTTACGCCCGAACAGGGACTTGAACCCTGGACCCTCAGATTAAAAGTCTCTACATTGATAATCTCGCTGGGTACCGTAATTCTTCCATCCCGTTACTAAATTTTGTTGCCCCTTTTTGGACTTGCTCTAGTTCCACAAAAATCATAATTTCCAGGCTTGAATTGGGCAGGTTAATCTTTGCGAAGAACATGTGAATCAAGCCACATACAAGGTTATCCTGGAAAAATAGTTGATTCCTTCTGCTCAGGCAACGTTTCAGAACTCTGAGGACTGGCTTTTCCAGCAGAACAATGCACCATGCCACACGGCTAGGTAAACCAACGTGTGGATGAAGGAACACTAGCTCAAATCGCTGTCATGGCCAGCCCAATCTCCAAACCTGAACCCCATTGAAAACCTCTTGAATGTGAGGAAGATGGATAGTCACAAGCCATCAAACAAAGAAGAACTGCTTAAATTTTTGTACCAGGAGTGGCATAATGTCACCCAAAAGCAGTGTGAAAGACTGGTGGAAAGCATGCCAAGACACATGAAAGCTGTGATTAAAAATCATGGTTATTCCACAAAATATTGATTTCTGAACTCTTCCTGAGATAAAACATTAGTATTGTTGTTTCTAAATAATTATGAACTTGTTTTCGTAGCATTATTTGAGGTCTGCAAGCACTGCATTTTTTTTGCTATTTTGACCATTTTTCATTTTCTGAAAATAAGTACAAAATTTAGTGCTTGGAAATTCGAAGACATGTTGTCAGTAGTTTATAGAATATAAGAGCAATTTACATTTTACTCAAAAATATACCTATAAAGAGAAAATTAAGACAAACTGAAGATTTTGCAGTGGTCTCTTAATTTTTGCCAGAGCTGTAGTTAGCAAGGCCGAAAAAAGACATTTGTCCGTCCAGTTCAGCCTATATTCCGTCAGAAGAAATCCCCAGATCTACGTCCTTCTAAAGAACCTAATAACTGCAAGATACAATATTGTTGCGCTCCAGGAAGACATCCGGGCCTCTCTTGAACCCCTTGACTGAGTTCGCCATCCCCACCTCCTCAGACAAGGAATTCCAGATTCTCCCTGCCCTACCAGTAAAGAATCCTTTTCTATGTTGGTGGAAAAACCTTCTCTCCTCCAGATGCAGAGAATGCCCCTTGTGACCGTCACCTTCCTTGGTATAAACAGATCCTCGGAGAGATATTTGTATTGTCCCCTTATATACTTATACATGGTTATGAGATCACCCCTCAGTTTCTAGACTAAATAATACTTTTTTGCTAATCTCTCTGGGTATTGTAGTTGTTGCCCTTCTTTGTACTCGCTCTAGTTCCACACAGATCATAATTTCTTTAGACCTTTTATCAGCATACAAGTTACACCCACATTGCACCCCCATGATGACCTCACCTATTTTACATAACATTACCATTTATTAAAAGCTTACGCCCGAACAGGGACTTGAACCCTGGACCCTCAGATTAAAAGTCTGATGCTCTACCGACTGATAATATCGCTGGGTACCGTGATTGTTCCATCCCGTTACTAAATTTTGTTGCCCCTTTTTGGACTTGCTCTAGTTCCACAAAAATCATAATTTCCAGGCTTGAATTGGGCAGGTTAATCTTTGCGAAGAACATGTGAATCAAGCCACATACAAGGTTATCCTGGAAAAATAGTTGATTCCTTCTGCTCAGGCAACGTTCCCCAACTCTGAGGACTGGCTTTTCCAGCAGAACAATGCACCATGCCACACGGCTAGGTAAACCAACGTGTGGATGAAGGAACACTAGCTCAAATCGCTGTCATGGCCAGCCCAATCTCCAAACCTGAACCCCATTGAAAACCTCTTGAATGTGAGGAAGATGGATAGTCACAAGCCATCAAACAAAGAAGAACTGCTTAAATTTTTGTACCAGGAGTGGCATAATGTCACCCAAAAGCAGTGTGAAAGACTGGTGGAAAGCATGCCAAGACACATGAAAGCTGTGATTAAAAATCATGGTTATTCCACAAAATATTGATTTCTGAACTCTTCCTGAGATAAAACATTAGTATTGTTGTTTCTAAATAATTATGAACTTGTTTTCGTAGCATTATTTGAGGTCTGCAAGCACTGCATTTTTTTTGCTATTTTGACCATTTTTCATTTTCTGAAAATAAGTACAAAATTTAGTGCTTGGAAATTCGAAGACATGTTGTCAGTAGTTTATAGAATATAAGAGCAATTTACATTTTACTCAAAAATATACCTATAAAGAGAAAATTAAGACAAACTGAAGATTTTGCAGTGGTCTCTTAATTTTTGCCAGAGCTGTAGTTAGCAAGGCCGAAAAAAGACATTTGTCCGTCCAGTTCAGCCTATATTCCGTCAGAAGAAATCCCCAGATCTACGTCCTTCTAAAGAACCTAATAACTGCAAGATACAATATTGTTACGCTCCAGGAAGACATCCGGGCCTCTCTTGAACCCCTTGACTGAGTTCGCCATCCCCACCTCCTCAGACAAGGAATTCCAGATTCTCCCTGCCCTACCAGTAAAGAATCCTTTTCTATGTTGGTGGAAAAACCTTCTCTCCTCCAGATGCAGAGAATGCCCCCTTGTGACCGTCACCTTCCTTGGTATAAACAGATCCTCGGAGAGATATTTGTATTGTCCCCTTATATACTTATACATGGTTATGAGATCACCCCTCAGTTTCTAGACTAAATAATACTTTTTTGCTAATCTCTCTGGGTATTGTAGTTGTTGCCCTTCTTTGTACTCACTCTAGTTCCACACAGATCATAATTTCTTTAGACCTTTTATCAGCATACAAGTTACACCCACATTGCACCCCCATGATGACCTCACCTATTTTACATAACATTACCATTTATTAAAAGCTTACGCCCAAACAGGGACTTGAACCCTGGACCCTCAGATTAAAAGTCTGATGCTCTACCGACTGATAATATCGCTGGGTACCGTGATTGTTCCATCCCGTTACTAAATTTTGTTGCCCCTTTTTGGACTTGCTCTAGTTCCACAAAAATCATAATTTCCAGGCTTGAATTGGGCAGGTTAATCTTTGCGAAGAACATGTGAATCAAGCCACATACAAGGTTATCCTGGAAAAATAGTTGATTCCTTCTGCTCAGGCAACGTTCCCCAACTCTGAGGACTGGCTTTTCCAGCAGAACAATGCACCATGCCACACGGCTAGGTAAACCAACGTGTGGATGAAGGAACACTAGCTCAAATCGCTGTCATGGCCAGCGCAATCTCCAAACCTGAACCCCATTGAAAACCTCTTGAATGTGAGGAAGATGGATAGTCACAAGCCATCAAACAAAGAAGAACTGCTTAAATTTTTGTACCAGGAGTGGCATAATGTCACCCAAAAGCAGTGTGAAAGACTGGTGGAAAGCATGCCAAGACACATGAAAGCTGTGATTAAAAATCATGGTTATTCCACAAAATATTGATTTCTGAACTCTTCCTGAGATAAAACATTAGTATTGTTGTTTCTAAATAGAGAGATATATACTTATACATGGTTATGAGATCACCCCTCAGTTTCTAGACTAAATAATACTTTTTTGCTAATCTCTCTGGGTATTGTAGTTGTTGCCCTTCTTTGTACTCACTCTAGTTCCACACAGATCATAATTTCTTTAGACCTTTTATCAGCATACAAGTTACACCCACATTGCACCCCCATGATGACCTCACCTATTTTACATAACATTACCATTTATTAAAAGCTTACGCCCGAACAGGGACTTGAACCCTGGACCCTCAGATTAAAAGTCTCTACATTGATAATCTCGCTGGGTACCGTAATTCTTCCATCCCGTTACTAAATTTTGTTGCCCCTTTTTGGACTTGCTCTAGTTCCACAAAAATCATAATTTCCAGGCTTGAATTGGGCAGGTTAATCTTTGCGAAGAACATGTGAATCAAGCCACATACAAGGTTATCCTGGAAAAATAGTTGATTCCTTCTGCTCAGGCAACGTTTCAGAACTCTGAGGACTGGCTTTTCCAGCAGAACAATGCACCATGCCACACGGCTAGGTAAACCAACGTGTGGATGAAGGAACACTAGCTCAAATCGCTGTCATGGCCAGCCCAATCTCCAAACCTGAACCCCATTGAAAACCTCTTGAATGTGAGGAAGATGGATAGTCACAAGCCATCAAACAAAGAAGAACTGCTTAAATTTTTGTACCAGGAGTGGCATAATGTCACCCAAAAGCAGTGTGAAAGACTGGTGGAAAGCATGCCAAGACACATGAAAGCTGTGATTAAAAATCATGGTTATTCCACAAAATATTGATTTCTGAACTCTTCCTGAGATAAAACATTAGTATTGTTGTTTCTAAATAATTATGAACTTGTTTTCGTAGCATTATTTGAGGTCTGCAAGCACTGCATTTTTTTTGCTATTTTGACCATTTTTCATTTTCTGAAAATAAGTACAAAATTTAGTGCTTGGAAATTCGAAGACATGTTGTCAGTAGTTTATAGAATATAAGAGCAATTTACATTTTACTCAAAAATATACCTATAAAGAGAAAATTAAGACAAACTGAAGATTTTGCAGTGGTCTCTTAATTTTTGCCAGAGCTGTAGTTAGCAAGGCCGAAAAAAGACATTTGTCCGTCCAGTTCAGCCTATATTCCGTCAGAAGAAATCCCCAGATCTACGTCCTTCTAAAGAACCTAATAACTGCAAGATACAATATTGTTGCGCTCCAGGAAGACATCCGGGCCTCTCTTGAACCCCTTGACTGAGTTCGCCATCCCCACCTCCTCAGACAAGGAATTCCAGATTCTCCCTGCCCTACCAGTAAAGAATCCTTTTCTATGTTGGTGGAAAAACCTTCTCTCCTCCAGATGCAGAGAATGCCCCTTGTGACCGTCACCTTCCTTGGTATAAACAGATCCTCGGAGAGATATTTGTATTGTCCCCTTATATACTTATACATGGTTATGAGATCACCCCTCAGTTTCTAGACTAAATAATACTTTTTTGCTAATCTCTCTGGGTATTGTAGTTGTTGCCCTTCTTTGTACTCGCTCTAGTTCCACACAGATCATAATTTCTTTAGACCTTTTATCAGCATACAAGTTACACCCACATTGCACCCCCATGATGACCTCACCTATTTTACATAACATTACCATTTATTAAAAGCTTACGCCCGAACAGGGACTTGAACCCTGGACCCTCAGATTAAAAGTCTGATGCTCTACCGACTGATAATATCGCTGGGTACCGTGATTGTTCCATCCCGTTACTAAATTTTGTTGCCCCTTTTTGGACTTGCTCTAGTTCCACAAAAATCATAATTTCCAGGCTTGAATTGGGCAGGTTAATCTTTGCGAAGAACATGTGAATCAAGCCACATACAAGGTTATCCTGGAAAAATAGTTGATTCCTTCTGCTCAGGCAACGTTCCCCAACTCTGAGGACTGGCTTTTCCAGCAGAACAATGCACCATGCCACACGGCTAGGTAAACCAACGTGTGGATGAAGGAACACTAGCTCAAATCGCTGTCATGGCCAGCCCAATCTCCAAACCTGAACCCCATTGAAAACCTCTTGAATGTGAGGAAGATGGATAGTCACAAGCCATCAAACAAAGAAGAACTGCTTAAATTTTTGTACCAGGAGTGGCATAATGTCACCCAAAAGCAGTGTGAAAGACTGGTGGAAAGCATGCCAAGACACATGAAAGCTGTGATTAAAAATCATGGTTATTCCACAAAATATTGATTTCTGAACTCTTCCTGAGATAAAACATTAGTATTGTTGTTTCTAAATAATTATGAACTTGTTTTCGTAGCATTATTTGAGGTCTGCAAGCACTGCATTTTTTTTGCTATTTTGACCATTTTTCATTTTCTGAAAATAAGTACAAAATTTAGTGCTTGGAAATTCGAAGACATGTTGTCAGTAGTTTATAGAATATAAGAGCAATTTACATTTTACTCAAAAATATACCTATAAAGAGAAAATTAAGACAAACTGAAGATTTTGCAGTGGTCTCTTAATTTTTGCCAGAGCTGTAGTTAGCAAGGCCGAAAAAAGACATTTGTCCGTCCAGTTCAGCCTATATTCCGTCAGAAGAAATCCCCAGATCTACGTCCTTCTAAAGAACCTAATAACTGCAAGATACAATATTGTTACGCTCCAGGAAGACATCCGGGCCTCTCTTGAACCCCTTGACTGAGTTCGCCATCCCCACCTCCTCAGACAATGAATTCCAGATTCTCCCTGCCCTACCAGTAAAGAATCCTTTTCTATGTTGGTGGAAAAACCTTCTCTCCTCCAGATGCAGAGAATGCCCCCTTGTGACCGTATAAACTGATCCTCGGAGAGATATTTGTATTGTCCCCTTTTATACTTATACATGGTTATGAGATCACCCCTCAGTTTCTAGACAAAATAATACTTTTTTGCTAATCTCTCTGGGTATTGTAGTTGTTGCCCTTCTTTGTACTCGCTCTAGTTCCACACAGATCATAATTTCTTTAGACCTTTTATCAGCATACAAGTTACACCCACATTGCACCCCCATGATGACCTCACCTATTTTACATAACATTACCATTTATTAAAAGCTTACGCCCGAACAGGGACTTGAACCCTGGACCCTCAGATTAAAAGTCTGATGCTCTACCGACTGATAATATCGCTGGGTACCGTAATTGTTCCATCCCGTTACTAAATTTTGTTGCCCCTTTTTGGACTTGCTCTAGTTCCACAAAAATCATAATTTCCAGGCTTGAATTGGGCAGGTTAATCTTTGCGAAGGACATGTGAATCAAGCCACATACAAGGTTATCCTGGAAAAATAGTTGATTCCTTCTGCTCAGGCAACGTTCCCCAACTCTGAGGACTGGCTTTTCCAGCAGAACAATGCACCATGCCACACGGCTAGGTAAACCAACGTGTGGATGAAGGAACACTAGCTCAAATCGCTGTCATGGCCAGCCCAATCTCCAAACCTGAACCCCATTGAAAACCTCTTGAATGTGAGGAAGATGGATAGTCACAAGCCATCAAACAAAGAAGAACTGCTTAAATTTTTGTACCAGGAGTGGCATAATGTCACCCAAAAGCAGTGTGAAAGACTGGTGGAAAGCATGCCAAGACACATGAAAGCTGTGATTAAAAATCATGGTTATTCCACAAAATATTGATTTCTGAACTCTTCCTGAGATAAAACATTAGTATTGTTCTTTCTAAATAATTATGAACTTGTTTTCGTAGCATTATTTGAGGTCTGCAAGCACTGCATTTTTTTTGCTATTTTGACCATTTTTCATTTTCTGAAAATAAGTACAAAATTTAGTGCTTGGAAATTCGAAGACATGTTGTCAGTAGTTTATAGAATATAAGAGCAATTTACATTTTACTCAAAAATATACCTATAAAGAGAAAATTAAGACAAACTGAAGATTTTGCAGTGGTCTCTTAATTTTTGCCAGAGCTGTAGTTAGCAAGGCCGAAAAAAGACATTTGTCCGTCCAGTTCAGCCTATATTCCGTCAGAAGAAATCCCCAGATCTACGTCCTTCTAAAGAACCTAATAACTGCAAGATACAATATTGTTACGCTCCAGGAAGACATCCGGGCCTCTCTTGAACCCCTTGACTGAGTTCGCCATCCCCACCTCCTCAGACAAGGAATTCCAGATTCTCCCTGCCCTACCAGTAAAGAATCCTTTTCTATGTTGGTGGAAAAACCTTCTCTCCTCCAGATGCAGAGAATGCCCCCTTGTGACCGTCACCTTCCTTGGTATAAACAGATCCTCGGAGAGATATATACTTATACATGGTTATGAGATCAACCCTCAGTTTCTAGACTAAATAATACTTTTTTGCTAATCTCTCTGGGTATTGTAGTTGTTGCCCTTCTTTGTACTCGCTCTAGTTCCACACAGATCATAATTTCTCAGATTAAAAGTCTGATGCTCTACCGACTGAGCTATCCGGGCTCTCTACATTTATAATCTCGCTGGGTACTGTAATTCTTCCATCCCGTTACTAAATTTTGTTGCCCCTTTTTGGACTTGCTCTAGTTCCACAAAAATCATAATTTCCAGGCTTGAATTGGGCAGGTTAATCTTTGCGAAGGACATGTGAATCAAGCCACATACAAGGTTATCCTGGAAAAATAGTTGATTCCTTCTGCTCAGGCAACGTTCCCCAACTCTGAGGACTGGCTTTTCCAGCAGAACAATGCACCATGCCACACGGCTAGGTAAACCAACGTGTGGATGAAGGAACACTAGCTCAAATCGCTGTCATGGCCAGCCCAATCTCCAAACCTGAACCCCATTGAAAACCTCTTGAATGTGAGGAAGATGGATAGTCACAAGCCATCAAACAAAGAAGAACTGCTTAAATTTTTGTACCAGGAGTGGCATAATGTCACCCAAAAGCAGTGTGAAAGACTGGTGGAAAGCATGCCAAGACACATGAAAGCTGTGATTAAAAATCATGGTTATTCCACAAAATATTGATTTCTGAACTCTTCCTGAGATAAAACATTAGTATTGTTGTTTCTAAATAATTATGAACTTGTTTTCGTAGCATTATTTGAGGTCTGCAAGCACTGCATTTTTTTTGCTATTTTGACCATTTTTCATTTTCTGAAAATAAGTACAAAATTTAGTGCTTGGAAATTCGAAGACATGTTGTCAGTAGTTTATAGAATATAAGAGCAATTTACATTTTACTCAAAAATATACCTATAAAGAGAAAATTAAGACAAACTGAAGATTTTGCAGTGGTCTCTTAATTTTTGCCAGAGCTGTAGTTAGCAAGGCCGAAAAAAGACATTTGTCCGTCCAGTTCAGCCTATATTCCGTCAGAAGAAATCCCCAGATCTACGTCCTTCTAAAGAACCTAATAACTGCAAGATACAATATTGTTACGCTCCAGGAAGACATCCGGGCCTCTCTTGAACCCCTTGACTGAGTTCGCCATCCCCACCTCCTCAGACAAGGAATTCCAGATTCTCCCTGCCCTACCAGTAAAGAATCCTTTTCTATGTTGGTGGAAAAACCTTCTCTCCTCCAGATGCAGAGAATGCCCCCTTGTGACCATCACCTTCCTTGGTATAAACAGATCCTCGGAGAGATATATACTTATACATGGTTATGAGATCACCCCTCAGTTTCTAGACTAAATAATACTTTTTTGCTAATCTCTCTGGGTATTATAGTTGTTGAGCTTCTTTGTACTCGCTCTAGTTCCACACAGATCATAATTTCTATAGACCTTTTATCAGCATACAAGTTACACCCACATTGCACCCCCATGATGACCTCACCTATTTTACATAACATTACCATTTATTAAAAGCTTACGCCCGAACAGGGACTTGAACCCTGGACCCTCAGATTAAAAGTCTGATGCTCTACCGACTGATAATATCGCTGGGTACCGTGATTGTTCCATCCCGTTACTAAATTTTGTTGCCCCTTTTTGGACTTGCTCTAGTTCCACAAAAATCATAATTTCCAGGCTTGAATTGGGCAGGTTAATCTTTGCGAAGAACATGTGAATCAAGCCACATACAAGGTTATCCTGGAAAAATAGTTGATTCCTTCTGCTCAGGCAACGTTCCCCAACTCTGAGGACTGGCTTTTCCAGCAGAACAATGCACCATGCCACACGGCTAGGTAAACCAACATGTGGATGAAGGAACACTAGCTCAAATCGCTGTCATGGCCAGCCCAATCTCCAAACCTGAACCCCATTGAAAACCTCTTGAATGTGAGGAAGATGGATAGTCACAAGCCATCAAACAAAGAAGAACTGCTTAAATTTTTGTACCAGGAGTGGCATAATGTCACCCAAAAGCAGTGTGAAAGACTGGTGGAAAGCATGCCAAGACACATGAAAGCTGTGATTAAAAATCATGGTTATTCCACAAAATATTGATTTCTGAACTCTTCCTGAGATAAAACATTAGTATTGTTGTTTCTAAATAATTATGAACTTGTTTTCGTAGCATTATTTGAGGTCTGCAAGCACTGCATTTTTTTTGCTATTTTGACCATTTTTCATTTTCTGAAAATAAGTACAAAATTTAGTGCTTGGAAATTCGAAGACATGTTGTCAGTAGTTTATAGAATATAAGAGCAATTTACATTTTACTCAAAAATATACCTATAAAGAGAAAATTAAGACAAACTGAAGATTTTGCAGTGGTCTCTTAATTTTTACCAGAGCTGTAGTTAGCAAGGCCGAAAAAAGACATTTGTCCGTCCAGTTCAGCCTATATTCCGTCAGAAGAAATCCCCAGATCTACGTCCTTCTAAAGAACCTAATAACTGCAAGATACAATATTGTTACGCTCCAGGAAGACATCCGGGCCTCTCTTGAACCCCTTGACTGAGTTCGCCATCCCCACCTCCTCAGACAAGGAATTCCAGATTCTCCCTGCCCTACCAGTAAAGAATCCTTTTCTATGTTGGTGGAAAAACCTTCTCTCCTCCAGATGCAGAGAATGCCCCCTTGTGACCGTCACCTTCCTTGGTATAAACAGATCCTCGGAGAGATATTTGTATTGTCCCCTTATATACTTATACATGGTTATGAGATCACCCCTCAGTTTCTAGACTAAATAATACTTTTTTGCTAATCTCTCTGGGTATTGTAGTTGTTGCCCTTCTTTGTACTCGCTCTAGTTCCACACAGATCATAATTTCTATAGACCTTTTATCAGCATACAAGTTACACCCACATTGCACCCCCATGATGACCTCACCTATTTTACATAACATTACCATTTATTAAAAGCTTACGCCCGAACAGGGACTTGAACCCTGGACCCTCAGATTAAAAGTCTGATGCTCTACCGACTGATAATATCGCTGGGTACCGTGATTGTTCCATCCCGTTACTAAATTTTGTTGCCCCTTTTTGGACTTGCTCTAGTTCCACAAAAATCATAATTTCCAGGCTTGAATTGGGCAGGTTAATCTTTGCGAAGAACATGTGAATCAAGCCACATACAAGGTTATCCTGGAAAAATAGTTGATTCCTTCTGCTCAGGCAACGTTCCCCAACTCTGAGGACTGGCTTTTCCAGCAGAACAATGCACCATGCCACACGGCTAGGTAAACCAACGTGTGGATGAAGGAACACTAGCTCAAATCGCTGTCATGGCCAGCCCAATCTCCAAACCTGAACCCCATTGAAAACCTCTTGAATGTGAGGAAGATGGATAGTCACAAGCCATCAAACAAAGAAGAACTGCTTAAATTTTTGTACCAGGAGTGGCATAATGTCACCCAAAAGCAGTGTGAAAGACTGGTGGAAAGCATGCCAAGACACATGAAAGCTGTGATTAAAAATCATGGTTATTCCACAAAATATTGATTTCTGAACTCTTCCTGAGATAAAACATTAGTATTGTTGTTTCTAAATAATTATGAACTTGTTTTCGTAGCATTATTTGAGGTCTGCAAGCACTGCATTTTTTTTGCTATTTTGACCATTTTTCATTTTCTGAAAATAAGTACAAAATTTAGTGCTTGGAAATTCGAAGACATGTTGTCAGTAGTTTATAGAATATAAGAGCAATTTACATTTTACTCAAAAATATACCTATAAAGAGAAAATTAAGACAAACTGAAGATTTTGCAGTGGTCTCTTAATTTTTGCCAGAGCTGTAGTTAGCAAGGCCGAAAAAAGACATTTGTCCGTCCAGTTCAGCCTATATTCCGTCAGAAGAAATCCCCAGATCTACGTCCTTCTAAAGAACCTAATAACTGCAAGATACAATATTGTTACGCTCCAGGAAGACATCCGGGCCTCTCTTGAACCCCTTGACTGAGTTCGCCATCCCCACCTCCTCAGACAAGGAATTCCAGATTCTCCCTGCCCTACCAGTAAAGAATCCTTTTCTATGTTGGTGGAAAAACCTTCTCTCCTCCAGATGCAGAGAATGCCCCCTTGTGACCGTATAAACTGATCCTCGGAGAGATATTTGTATTGTCCCCTTATATACTTATACATGGTTATGAGATCACCCCTCAGTTTCTAGACAAAATAATACTTTTTTGCTAATCTCTCTGGGTATTGTAGTTGTTGCCCTTCTTTGTACTCGCTCTAGTTCCACACAGATCATAATTTCTTTAGACCTTTTATCAGCATACAAGTTACACCCACATTGCACCCCCATGATGACCTCACCTATTTTACATAACATTACCATTTATTAAAAGCTTACGCCCGAACAGGGACTTGAACCCTGGACCCTCAGATTAAAAGTCTGATGCTCTACTGACTGATAATATCGCTGGGTACCGTAATTGTTCCATCCCGTTACTAAATTTTGTTGCCCCTTTTTGGACTTGCTCTAGTTCCACAAAAATCATAATTTCCAGGCTTGAATTGGGCAGGTTAATCTTTGCGAAGGACATGTGAATCAAGCCACATACAAGGTTATCCTGGAAAAATAGTTGATTCCTTCTGCTGAGGCAACGTTCCCCAACTCTGAGGACTGGCTTTTCCAGCAGAACAATGCACCATGCCACACGGCTAGGTAAACCAACGTGTGGATGAAGGAACACTAGCTCAAATCGCTGTCATGGCCAGCCCAATCTCCAAACCTGAACCCCATTGAAAACCTCTTGAATGTGAGGAAGATGGATAGTCACAAGCCATCAAACAAAGAAGAACTGCTTAAATTTTTGTACCAGGAGTGGCATAATGTCACCCAAAAGCAGTGTGAAAGACTGGTGGAAAGCATGCCAAGACACATGAAAGCTGTGATTAAAAATCATGGTTATTCCACAAAATATTGATTTCTGAACTCTTCCTGAGATAAAACATTAGTATTGTTGTTTCTAAATAGAGAGATATATACTTATACATGGTTATGAGATCACCCCTCAGTTTCTAGACTAAATAATACTTTTTTGCTAATCTCTCTGGGTATTGTAGTTGTTGCCCTTCTTTGTACTCGCTCTAGTTCCACACAGATCATAATTTCTTTAGACCTTTTATCAGCATACAAGTTACACCCACATTGCACCCCCATGATGACCTCACCTATTTTACATAACATTACCATTTATTAAAAGCTTACGCCCGAACAGGGACTTGAACCCTGGACCCTCAGATTAAAAGTCTCTACATTGATAATCTCGCTGGGTACCGTAATTCTTCCATCCCGTTACTAAATTTTGTTGCCCCTTTTTGGACTTGCTCTAGTTCCACAAAAATCATAATTTCCAGGCTTGAATTGGGCAGGTTAATCTTTGCGAAGAACATGTGAATCAAGCCACATACAAGGTTATCCTGGAAAAATAGTTGATTCCTTCTGCTCAGGCAACGTTTCAGAACTCTGAGGACTGGCTTTTCCAGCAGAACAATGCACCATGCCACACGGCTAGGTAAACCAACGTGTGGATGAAGGAACACTAGCTCAAATCGCTGTCATGGCCAGCCCAATCTCCAAACCTGAACCCCATTGAAAACCTCTTGAATGTGAGGAAGATGGATAGTCACAAGCCATCAAACAAAGAAGAACTGCTTACATTTTTGTACCAGGAGTGGCATAATGTCACCCAAAAGCAGTGTGAAAGACTGGTGGAAAGCATGCCAAGACACATGAAAGCTGTGATTAAAAATCATGGTTATTCCACAAAATATTGATTTCTGAACTCTTCAAGAGATAAAACATTAGTATTGTTGTTTCTAAATAATTATGAACTTGTTTTCGTAGCATTATTTGAGGTCTGCAAGCACTGCATTTTTTTTGCTATTTTGACCATTTTTCATTTTCTGAAAATAAGTACAAAATTTAGTGCTTGGAAATTCGAAGACATGTTGTCAGTAGTTTATAGAATATAAGAGCAATTTACATTTTACTCAAAAATATACCTATAAAGAGAAAATTAAGACAAACTGAAGATTTTGCAGTGGTCTCTTAATTTTTGCCAGAGCTGTAGTTAGCAAGGCCGAAAAAAGACATTTGTCCGTCCAGTTCAGCCTATATTCCGTCAGAAGAAATCCCCAGATCTACGTCCTTCTAAAGAACCTAATAACTGCAAGATACAATATTGTTGCGCTCCAGGAAGACATCCGGGCCTCTCTTGAACCCCTTGACTGAGTTCGCCATCCCCACCTCCTCAGACAAGGAATTCCAGATTCTCCCTGCCCTACCAGTAAAGAATCCTTTTCTATGTTGGTGGAAAAACCTTCTCTCCTCCAGATGCAGAGAATGCCCCTTGTGACCGTCACCTTCCTTGGTATAAACAGATCCTCGGAGAGATATTTGTATTGTCCCCTTATATACTTATACATGGTTATGAGATCACCCCTCAGTTTCTAGACTAAATAATACTTTTTTGCTAATCTCTCTGGGTATTGTAGTTGTTGCCCTTCTTTGTACTCGCTCTAGTTCCACACAGATCATAATTTCTTTAGACCTTTTATCAGCATACAAGTTACACCCACATTGCACCCCCATGATGACCTCACCTATTTTACATAACATTACCATTTATTAAAAGCTTACGCCCGAACAGGGACTTGAACCCTGGACCCTCAGATTAAAAGTCTGATGCTCTACCGACTGATAATATCGCTGGGTACCGTGATTGTTCCATCCCGTTACTAAATTTTGTTGCCCCTTTTTGGACTTGCTCTAGTTCCACAAAAATCATAATTTCCAGGCTTGAATTGGGCAGGTTAATCTTTGCGAAGAACATGTGAATCAAGCCACATACAAGGTTATCCTGGAAAAATAGTTGATTCCTTCTGCTCAGGCAACGTTCCCCAACTCTGAGGACTGGCTTTTCCAGCAGAACAATGCACCATGCCACACGGCTAGGTAAACCAACGTGTGGATGAAGGAACACTAGCTCAAATCGCTGTCATGGCCAGCCCAATCTCCAAACCTGAACCCCATTGAAAACCTCTTGAATGTGAGGAAGATGGATAGTCACAAGCCATCAAACAAAGAAGAACTGCTTAAATTTTTGTACCAGGAGTGGCATAATGTCACCCAAAAGCAGTGTGAAAGACTGGTGGAAAGCATGCCAAGACACATGAAAGCTGTGATTAAAAATCATGGTTATTCCACAAAATATTGATTTCTGAACTCTTCCTGAGATAAAACATTAGTATTGTTGTTTCTAAATAATTATGAACTTGTTTTCGTAGCATTATTTGAGGTCTGCAAGCACTGCATTTTTTTTGCTATTTTGACCATTTTTCATTTTCTGAAAATAAGTACAAAATTTAGTGCTTGGAAATTCGAAGACATGTTGTCAGTAGTTTATAGAATATAAGAGCAATTTACATTTTACTCAAAAATATACCTATAAAGAGAAAATTAAGACAAACTGAAGATTTTGCAGTGGTCTCTTAATTTTTGCCAGAGCTGTAGTTAGCAAGGCCGAAAAAAGACATTTGTCCGTCCAGTTCAGCCTATATTCCGTCAGAAGAAATCCCCAGATCTACGTCCTTCTAAAGAACCTAATAACTGCAAGATACAATATTGTTACGCTCCAGGAAGACATCCGGGCCTCTCTTGAACCCCTTGACTGAGTTCGCCATCCCCACCTCCTCAGACAATGAATTCCAGATTCTCCCTGCCCTACCAGTAAAGAATCCTTTTCTATGTTGGTGGAAAAACCTTCTCTCCTCCAGATGCAGAGAATGCCCCCTTGTGACCGTATAAACTGATCCTCGGAGAGATATTTGTATTGTCCCCTTATATACTTATACATGGTTATGAGATCACCCCTCAGTTTCTAGACAAAATAATACTTTTTTGCTAATCTCTCTGGGTATTGTAGTTGTTGCCCTTCTTTGTACTCGCTCTAGTTCCACACAGATCATAATTTCTTTAGACCTTTTATCAGCATACAAGTTACACCCACATTGCACCCCCATGATGACCTCACCTATTTTACATAACATTACCATTTATTAAAAGCTTACGCCCGAACAGGGACTTGAACCCTGGACCCTCAGATTAAAAGTCTGATGCTCTACCGACTGATAATATCGCTGGGTACCGTAATTGTTCCATCCCGTTACTAAATTTTGTTGCCCCTTTTTGGACTTGCTCTAGTTCCACAAAAATCATAATTTCCAGGCTTGAATTGGGCAGGTTAATCTTTGCGAAGGACATGTGAATCAAGCCACATACAAGGTTATCCTGGAAAAATAGTTGATTCCTTCTGCTGAGGCAACGTTCCCCAACTCTGAGGACTGGCTTTTCCAGCAGAACAATGCACCATGCCACACGGCTAGGTAAACCAACGTGTGGATGAAGGAACACTAGCTCAAATCGCTGTCATGGCCAGCCCAATCTCCAAACCTGAACCCCATTGAAAACCTCTTGAATGTGAGGAAGATGGATAGTCACAAGCCATCAAACAAAGAAGAACTGCTTAAATTTTTGTACCAGGAGTGGCATAATGTCACCCAAAAGCAGTGTGAAAGACTGGTGGAAAGCATGCCAAGACACATGAAAGCTGTGATTAAAAATCATGGTTATTCCACAAAATATTGATTTCTGAACTCTTCCTGAGATAAAACATTAGTATTGTTGTTTCTAAATAGAGAGATATATACTTATACATGGTTATGAGATCATCCCTCAGTTTCTACACTAAATAATACTTTTTTGCTAATCTCTCTGGGTATTGTAGTTGTTGCCCTTCTTTGTACTCGCTCTAGTTCCACACAGATCATAATTTCTATAGACCTTTTATCAGCATACAAGTTACACCCACATTGCACCCCCATGATGACCTCACCTATTTTACATAACATTACCATTTATTAAAAGTTTACGCCCGAACAGGGACTTGAACCCTGGACCCTCAGATTAAAAGTCTGATGCTCTACCGACTGAGCTATCCGGGGTCTCTACATTGATAATCTCGCTGGGTACTGTAATTCTTCCATCCCGTTACTAAATTTTGTTGCCCCTTTTTGGACTTGCTCTAGTTCCACAAAAATCATAATTTCCAGGCTTGAATTGGGCAGGTTAATCTTTGCGAAGGACATGTGAATCAAGCCACATACAAGGTTATCCTGGAAAAATAGTTGATTCCTTCTGCTCAGGCAACGTTCCCCAACTCTGAGGACTGGCTTTTCCAGCAGAACAATGCACCATGCCACACGGCTAGGTAAACCAACGTGTGGATGAAGGAACACTAGCTCAAATCGCTGTCATGGCCAGCCCAATCTCCAAACCTGAACCCCATTGAAAACCTCTTGAATGTGAGGAAGATGGATAGTCACAAGCCATCAAACAAAGAAGAACTGCTTAAATTTTTGTACCAGGAGTGGCATAATGTCACCCAAAAGCAGTGTGAAAGACTGGTGGAAAGCATGCCAAGACACATGAAAGCTGTGATTAAAAATCATGGTTATTCCACAAAATATTGATTTCTGAACTCTTCCTGAGATAAAACATTAGTATTGTTGTTTCTAAATAATTATGAACTTGTTTTCGTAGCATTATTTGAGGTCTGCAAGCACTGCATTTTTTTTGCTATTTTGACCATTTTTCATTTTCTGAAAATAAGTACAAAATTTAGTGCTTGGAAATTCGAAGACATGTTGTCAGTAGTTTATAGAATATAAGAGCAATTTACATTTTACTCAAAAATATACCTATAAAGAGAAAATTAAGACAAACTGAAGATTTTGCAGTGGTCTCTTAATTTTTGCCAGAGCTGTAGTTAGCAAGGCCGAAAAAAGACATTTGTCCGTCCAGTTCAGCCTATATTCCGTCAGAAGAAATCCCCAGATCTACGTCCTTCTAAAGAACCTAATAACTGCAAGATACAATATTGTTACGCTCCAGGAAGACATCCGGGCCTCTCTTGAACCCCTTGACTGAGTTCGCCATCCCCACCTCCTCAGACAAGGAATTCCAGATTCTCCCTGCCCTACCAGTAAAGAATCCTTTTCTATGTTGGTGGAAAAACCTTCTCTCCTCCAGATGCAGAGAATGCCCCCTTGTGACCGTCACCTTCCTTGGTATAAACAGATCCTCGGAGAGATATATACTTATACATGGTTATGAGATCAACCCTCAGTTTCTAGACTAAATAATACTTTTTTGCTAATCTCTCTGGGTATTGTAGTTGTTGCCCTTCTTTGTACTCGCTCTAGTTCCACACAGATCATAATTTCTCAGATTAAAAGTCTGATGCTCTACCGACTGAGCTATCCGGGCTCTCTACATTTATAATCTCGCTGGGTACTGTAATTCTTCCATCCCGTTACTAAATTTTGTTGCCCCTTTTTGGACTTGCTCTAGTTCCACAAAAATCATAATTTCCAGGCTTGAATTGGGCAGGTTAATCTTTGCGAAGGACATGTGAATCAAGCCACATACAAGGTTATCCTGGAAAAATAGTTGATTCCTTCTGCTCAGGCAACGTTCCCCAACTCTGAGGACTGGCTTTTCCAGCAGAACAATGCACCATGCCACACGGCTAGGTAAACCAACGTGTGGATGAAGGAACACTAGCTCAAATCGCTGTCATGGCCAGCCCAATCTCCAAACCTGAACCCCATTGAAAACCTCTTGAATGTGAGGAAGATGGATAGTCACAAGCCATCAAACAAAGAAGAACTGCTTAAATTTTTGTACCAGGAGTGGCATAATGTCACCCAAAAGCAGTGTGAAAGACTGGTGGAAAGCATGCCAAGACACATGAAAGCTGTGATTAAAAATCATGGTTATTCCACAAAATATTGATTTCTGAACTCTTCCTGAGATAAAACATTAGTATTGTTGTTTCTAAATAATTATGAACTTGTTTTCGTAGCATTATTTGAGGTCTGCAAGCACTGCATTTTTTTTGCTATTTTGACCATTTTTCATTTTCTGAAAATAAGTACAAAATTTAGTGCTTGGAAATTCGAAGACATGTTGTCAGTAGTTTATAGAATATAAGAGCAATTTACATTTTACTCAAAAATATACCTATAAAGAGAAAATTAAGACAAACTGAAGATTTTGCAGTGGTCTCTTAATTTTTGCCAGAGCTGTAGTTAGCAAGGCCGAAAAAAGACATTTGTCCGTCCAGTTCAGCCTATATTCCGTCAGAAGAAATCCCCAGATCTACGTCCTTCTAAAGAACCTAATAACTGCAAGATACAATATTGTTACGCTCCAGGAAGACATCCGGGCCTCTCTTGAACCCCTTGACTGAGTTCGCCATCCCCACCTCCTCAGACAAGGAATTCCAGATTCTCCCTGCCCTACCAGTAAAGAATCCTTTTCTATGTTGGTGGAAAAACCTTCTCTCCTCCAGATGCAGAGAATGCCCCCTTGTGACCATCACCTTCCTTGGTATAAACAGATCCTCGGAGAGATATATACTTATACATGGTTATGAGATCACCCCTCAGTTTCTAGACTAAATAATACTTTTTTGCTAATCTCTCTGGGTATTGTAGTTGTTGCCCTTCTTTGTACTCGCTCTAGTTCCACACAGATCATAATTTCTATAGACCTTTTATCAGCATACAAGTTACACCCACATTGCACCCCCATGATGACCTCACCTATTTTACATAACATTACCATTTATTAAAAGCTTACGCCCGAACAGGGACTTGAACCCTGGACCCTCAGATTAAAAGTCTGATGCTCTACCGACTGATAATATCGCTGGGTACCGTGATTGTTCCATCCCGTTACTAAATTTTGTTGCCCCTTTTTGGACTTGCTCTAGTTCCACAAAAATCATAATTTCCAGGCTTGAATTGGGCAGGTTAATCTTTGCGAAGAACATGTGAATCAAGCCACATACAAGGTTATCCTGGAAAAATAGTTGATTCCTTCTGCTCAGGCAACGTTCCCCAACTCTGAGGACTGGCTTTTCCAGCAGAACAATGCACCATGCCACACGGCTAGGTAAACCAACATGTGGATGAAGGAACACTAGCTCAAATCGCTGTCATGGCCAGCCCAATCTCCAAACCTGAACCCCATTGAAAACCTCTTGAATGTGAGGAAGATGGATAGTCACAAGCCATCAAACAAAGAAGAACTGCTTAAATTTTTGTACCAGGAGTGGCATAATGTCACCCAAAAGCAGTGTGAAAGACTGGTGGAAAGCATGCCAAGACACATGAAAGCTGTGATTAAAAATCATGGTTATTCCACAAAATATTGATTTCTGAACTCTTCCTGAGATAAAACATTAGTATTGTTGTTTCTAAATAATTATGAACTTGTTTTCGTAGCATTATTTGAGGTCTGCAAGCACTGCATTTTTTTTTTGCTATTTTGACCATTTTTCATTTTCTGAAAATAAGTACAAAATTTAGTGCTTGGAAATTCGAAGACATGTTGTCAGTAGTTTATAGAATATAAGAGCAATTTACATTTTACTCAAAAATATACCTATAAAGAGAAAATTAAGACAAACTGAAGATTTTGCAGTGGTCTCTTAATTTTTGCCAGAGCTGTAGTTAGCAAGGCCGAAAAAAGACATTTGTCCGTCCAGTTCAGCCTATATTCCGTCAGAAGAAATCCCCAGATCTACGTCCTTCTAAAGAACCTAATAACTGCAAGATACAATATTGTTACGCTCCAGGAAGACATCCGGGCCTCTCTTGAACCCCTTGACTGAGTTCGCCATCCCCACCTCCTCAGACAAGGAATTCCAGATTCTCCCTGCCCTACCAGTAAAGAATCCTTTTCTATGTTGGTGGAAAAACCTTCTCTCCTCCAGATGCAGAGAATGCCCCCTTGTGACCGTCACCTTCCTTGGTATAAACAGATCCTCGGAGAGATATTTGTATTGTCCCCTTATATACTTATACATGGTTATGAGATCACCCCTCAGTTTCTAGACTAAATAATACTTTTTTGCTAATCTCTCTGGGTATTGTAGTTGTTGCCCTTCTTTGTACTCGCTCTAGTTCCACACAGATCATAATTTCTATAGACCTTTTATCAGCATACAAGTTACACCCACATTGCACCCCCATGATGACCTCACCTATTTTACATAACATTACCATTTATTAAAAGCTTACGCCCGAACAGGGACTTGAACCCTGGACCCTCAGATTAAAAGTCTGATGCTCTACCGACTGATAATATCGCTGGGTACCGTGATTGTTCCATCCCGTTACTAAATTTTGTTGCCCCTTTTTGGACTTGCTCTAGTTCCACAAAAATCATAATTTCCAGGCTTGAATTGGGCAGGTTAATCTTTGCGAAGAACATGTGAATCAAGCCACATACAAGGTTATCCTGGAAAAATAGTTGATTCCTTCTGCTCAGGCAACGTTCCCCAACTCTGAGGACTGGCTTTTCCAGCAGAACAATGCACCATGCCACACGGCTAGGTAAACCAACGTGTGGATGAAGGAACACTAGCTCAAATCGCTGTCATGGCCAGCCCAATCTCCAAACCTGAACCCCATTGAAAACCTCTTGAATGTGAGGAAGATGGATAGTCACAAGCCATCAAACAAAGAAGAACTGCTTAAATTTTTGTACCAGGAGTGGCATAATGTCACCCAAAAGCAGTGTGAAAGACTGGTGGAAAGCATGCCAAGACACATGAAAGCTGTGATTAAAAATCATGGTTATTCCACAAAATATTGATTTCTGAACTCTTCCTGAGATAAAACATTAGTATTGTTGTTTCTAAATAATTATGAACTTGTTTTCGTAGCATTATTTGAGGTCTGCAAGCACTGCATTTTTTTTGCTATTTTGACCATTTTTCATTTTCTGAAAATAAGTACAAAATTTAGTGCTTGGAAATTCGAAGACATGTTGTCAGTAGTTTATAGAATATAAGAGCAATTTACATTTTACTCAAAAATATACCTATAAAGAGAAAATTAAGACAAACTGAAGATTTTGCAGTGGTCTCTTAATTTTTGCCAGAGCTGTAGTTAGCAAGGCCGAAAAAAGACATTTGTCCGTCCAGTTCAGCCTATATTCCGTCAGAAGAAATCCCCAGATCTACGTCCTTCTAAAGAACCTAATAACTGCAAGATACAATATTGTTACGCTCCAGGAAGACATCCGGGCCTCTCTTGAACCCCTTGACTGAGTTCGCCATCCCCACCTCCTCAGACAAGGAATTCCAGATTCTCCCTGCCCTACCAGTAAAGAATCCTTTTCTATGTTGGTGGAAAAACCTTCTCTCCTCCAGATGCAGAGAATGCCCCCTTGTGACCGTATAAACTGATCCTCGGAGAGATATTTGTATTGTCCCCTTATATACTTATACATGGTTATGAGATCACCCCTCAGTTTCTAGACAAAATAATACTTTTTTGCTAATCTCTCTGGGTATTGTAGTTGTTGCCCTTCTTTGTACTCGCTCTAGTTCCACACAGATCATAATTTCTTTAGACCTTTTATCAGCATACAAGTTACACCCACATTGCACCCCCATGATGACCTCACCTATTTTACATAACATTACCATTTATTAAAAGCTTACGCCCGAACAGGGACTTGAACCCTGGACCCTCAGATTAAAAGTCTGATGCTCTACCGACTGATAATATCGCTGGGTACCGTAATTGTTCCATCCCGTTACTAAATTTTGTTGCCCCTTTTTGGACTTGCTCTAGTTCCACAAAAATCATAATTTCCAGGCTTGAATTGGGCAGGTTAATCTTTGCGAAGGACATGTGAATCAAGCCACATACAAGGTTATCCTGGAAAAATAGTTGATTCCTTCTGCTGAGGCAACGTTCCCCAACTCTGAGGACTGGCTTTTCCAGCAGAACAATGCACCATGCCACACGGCTAGGTAAACCAACGTGTGGATGAAGGAACACTAGCTCAAATCGCTGTCATGGCCAGCCCAATCTCCAAACCTGAACCCCATTGAAAACCTCTTGAATGTGAGGAAGATGGATAGTCACAAGCCATCAAACAAAGAAGAACTGCTTAAATTTTTGTACCAGGAGTGGCATAATGTCACCCAAAAGCAGTGTGAAAGACTGGTGGAAAGCATGCCAAGACACATGAAAGCTGTGATTAAAAATCATGGTTATTCCACAAAATATTGATTTCTGAACTCTTCCTGAGATAAAACATTAGTATTGTTGTTTCTAAATAGAGAGATATATACTTATACATGGTTATGAGATCACCCCTCAGTTTCTAGACTAAATAATACTTTTTTGCTAATCTCTCTGGGTATTGTAGTTGTTTCCCTTCTTTGTACTCGCTCTAGTTCCACACAGATCATAATTTCTTTAGACCTTTTATCAGCATACAAGTTACACCCACATTGCACCCCCATGATGACCTCACCTATTTTACATAACATTACCATTTATTAAAAGCTTACGCCCGAACAGGGACTTGAACCCTGGACCCTCAGATTAAAAGTCTCTACATTGATAATCTCGCTGGGTACCGTAATTCTTCCATCCCGTTACTAAATTTTGTTGCCCCTTTTTGGACTTGCTCTAGTTCCACAAAAATCATAATTTCCAGGCTTGAATTGGGCAGGTTAATCTTTGCGAAGAACATGTGAATCAAGCCACATACAAGGTTATCCTGGAAAAATAGTTGATTCCTTCTGCTCAGGCAACGTTTCCCAACTCTGAGGACTGGCTTTTCCAGCAGAACAATGCACCATGCCACACGGCTAGGTAAACCAACGTGTGGATGAAGGAACACTAGCTCAAATCGCTGTCATGGCCAGCCCAATCTCCAAACCTGAACCCCATTGAAAACCTCTTGAATGTGAGGAAGATGGATAGTCACAAGCCATCAAACAAAGAAGAACTGCTTAAATTTTTGTACCAGGAGTGGCATAATGTCACCCAAAAGCAGTGTGAAAGACTGGTGGAAAGCATGCCAAGACACATGAAAGCTGTGATTAAAAATCATGGTTATTCCACAAAATATTGATTTCTGAACTCTTCCTGAGATAAAACATTAGTATTGTTGTTTCTAAATAATTATGAACTTGTTTTCGTAGCATTATTTGAGGTCTGCAAGCACTGCATTTTTTTTGCTATTTTGACCATTTTTCATTTTCTGAAAATAAGTACAAAATTTAGTGCTTGGAAATTCGAAGACATGTTGTCAGTAGTTTATAGAATATAAGAGCAATTTACATTTTACTCAAAAATATACCTATAAAGAGAAAATTAAGACAAACTGAAGATTTTGCAGTGGTCTCTTAATTTTTGCCAGAGCTGTAGTTAGCAAGGCCGAAAAAAGACATTTGTCCGTCCAGTTCAGCCTATATTCCGTCAGAAGAAATCCCCAGATCTACGTCCTTCTAAAGAACCTAATAACTGCAAGATACAATATTGTTACGCTCCAGGAAGACATCCGGGCCTCTCTTGAACCCCTTGACTGAGTTCGCCATCCCCACCTCCTCAGACAAGGAATTCCAGATTCTCCCTGCCCTACCAGTAAAGAATCCTTTTCTATGTTGGTGGAAAAACCTTCTCTCCTCCAGATGCAGAGAATGCCCCCTTGTGACCGTCACCTTCCTTGGTATAAACAGATCCTCGGAGAGATATTTGTATTGTCCCCTTATATACTTATACATGGTTATGAGATCACCCCTCAGTTTCTAGACTAAATAATACTTTTTTGCTAATCTCTCTGGGTATTGTAGTTGTTGCCCTTCTTTGTACTCGCTCTAGTTCCACACAGATCATAATTTCTTTAGACCTTTTATCAGCATACAAGTTACACCCACATTGCACCCCCATGATGACCTCACCTATTTTACATAACATTACCATTTATTAAAAGCTTACGCCCGAACAGGGACTTGAACCCTGGACCCTCAGATTAAAAGTCTGATGCTCTACCGACTGATAATATCGCTGGGTACCGTGATTGTTCCATCCCGTTACTAAATTTTGTTGCCCCTTTTTGGACTTGCTCTAGTTCCACAAAAATCATAATTTCCAGGCTTGAATTGGGCAGGTTAATCTTTGCAAAGAACATGTGAATCAAGCCACATACAAGGTTATCCTGGAAAAATAGTTGATTCCTTCTGCTCAGGCAACGTTCCCCAACTCTGAGGACTGGCTTTTCCAGCAGAACAATGCACCATGCCACACGGCTAGGTAAACCAACGTGTGGATGAAGGAACACTAGCTCAAATCGCTGTCATGGCCAGCCCAATCTCCAAACCTGAACCCCATTGAAAACCTCTTGAATGTGAGGAAGATGGATAGTCACAAGCCATCAAACAAAGAAGAACTGCTTAAATTTTTGTACCAGGAGTGGCATAATGTCACCCAAAAGCAGTGTGAAAGACTGGTGGAAAGCATGCCAAGACACATGAAAGCTGTGATTAAAAATCATGGTTATTCCACAAAATATTGATTTCTGAACTCTTCCTGAGATAAAACATTAGTATTGTTGTTTCTAAATAATTATGAACTTGTTTTCGTAGCATTATTTGAGGTCTGCAAGCACTGCATTTTTTTTGCTATTTTGACCATTTTTCATTTTCTGAAAATAAGTACAAAATTTAGTGCTTGGAAATTCGAAGACATGTTGTCAGTAGTTTATAGAATATAAGAGCAATTTACATTTTACTCAAAAATATACCTATAAAGAGAAAATTAAGACAAACTGAAGATTTTGCAGTGGTCTCTTAATTTTTGCCAGAGCTGTAGTTAGCAAGGCCGAAAAAAGACATTTGTCCGTCCAGTTCAGCCTATATTAAGTCAGAAGAAATCCCCAGATCTACGTCCTTCTAAAGAACCTAATAACTGCAAGATACAATATTGTTACGCTCCAGGAAGACATCCGGGCCTCTCTTGAACCCCTTGACTGAGTTCGCCATCCCCACCTCCTCAGACAAGGAATTCCAGATTCTCCCTGCCCTACCAGTAAAGCATCCTTTTCTATGTTGGTGGAAAAACCTTCTCTCCTCCAGATGCAGAGAATGCCCCCTTGTGACCGTATAAACTGATCCTCGGAGAGATATTTGTATTGTCCCCTTATATACTTATACATGGTTATGAGATCACCCCTCAGTTTCTAGACAAAATAATACTTTTTTGCTAATCTCTCTGGGTATTGTAGTTGTTGCCCTTCTTTGTACTCGCTCTAGTTCCACACAGATCATAATTTCTTTAGACCTTTTATCAGCATACAAGTTACACCCACATTGCACCCCCATGATGACCTCACCTATTTTACATAACATTACCATTTATTAAAAGCTTACGCCCGAACAGGGACTTGAACCCTGGACCCTCAGATTAAAAGTCTGATGCTCTACCGACTGATAATATCGCTGGGTACCGTAATTGTTCCATCCCGTTACTAAATTTTGTTGCCCCTTTTTGGACTTGCTCTAGTTCCACAAAAATCATAATTTCCAGGCTTGAATTGGGCAGGTTAATCTTTGCGAAGGACATGTGAATCAAGCCACATACAAGGTTATCCTGGAAAAATAGTTGATTCCTTCTGCTGAGGCAACGTTCCCCAACTCTGAGGACTGGCTTTTCCAGCAGAACAATGCACCATGCCACACGGCTAGGTAAACCAACGTGTGGATGAAGGAACACTAGCTCAAATCGCTGTCATGGCCAGCCCAATCTCCAAACCTGAACCCCATTGAAAACCTCTTGAATGTGAGGAAGATGGATAGTCACAAGCCATCAAACAAAGAAGAACTGCTTAAATTTTTGTACCAGGAGTGGCATAATGTCACCCAAAAGCAGTGTGAAAGACTGGTGGAAAGCATGCCAAGACACATGAAAGCTGTGATTAAAAATCATGGTTATTCCACAAAATATTGATTTCTGAACTCTTCCTGAGATAAAACATTAGTATTGTTGTTTCTAAATAATTATGAACTTGTTTTCGTAGCATTATTTGAGGTCTGCAAGCACTGCATTTTTTTTGCTATTTTGACCATTTTTCATTTTCTGAAAATAAGTACAAAATTTAGTGCTTGGAAATTCGAAGACATGTTGTCAGTAGTTTATAGAATATAAGAGCAATTTACATTTTACTCAAAAATATACCTATAAAGAGAAAATTAAGACAAACTGAAGATTTTGCAGTGGTCTCTTAATTTTTGCCAGAGCTGTAGTTAGCAAGGCCGAAAAAAGACATTTGTCCGTCCAGTTCAGCCTATATTCCGTCAGAAGAAATCCCCAGATCTACGTCCTTCTAAAGAACCTAATAACTGCAAGATACAATATTGTTACGCTCCAGGAAGACATCCGGGCCTCTCTTGAACCCCTTGACTGAGTTCGCCATCCCCACCTCCTCAGACAAGGAATTCCAGATTCTCCCTGCCCTACCAGTAAAGAATCCTTTTCTATGTTGGTGGAAAAACCTTCTCTCCTCCAGATGCAGAGAATGCCCCCTTGTGACCGTCACCTTCCTTGGTATAAACAGATCCTCGGAGAGATATATACTTATACATGGTTATGAGATCAACCCTCAGTTTCTAGACTAAATAATACTTTTTTGCTAATCTCTCTGGGTATTGTAGTTGTTGCCCTTATTTGTACTCGCTCTAGTTCCACACAGATCATAATTTCTCAGATTAAAAGTCTGATGCTCTACCGACTGAGCTATCCGGGCTCTCTACATTGATAATCTCGCTGGGTACTGTAATTCTTCCATCCCGTTACTAAATTTTGTTGCCCCTTTTTGGACTTGCTCTAGTTCCACAAAAATCATAATTTCCAGGCTTGAATTCGGCAGGTTAATCTTTGCGAAGGACATGTGAATCAAGCCACATACAAGGTTATCCTGGAAAAATAGTTGATTCCTTCTGCTCAGGCAACGTTCCCCAACTCTGAGGACTGGCTTTTCCAGCAGAACAATGCACCATGCCACACGGCTAGGTAAACCAACGTGTGGATGAAGGAACACTAGCTCAAATCGCTGTCATGGCCAGCCCAATCTCCAAACCTGAACCCCATTGAAAACCTCTTGAATGTGAGGAAGATGGATAGTCACAAGCCATCAAACAAAGAAGAACTGCTTAAATTTTTGTACCAGGAGTGGCATAATGTCACCCAAAAGCAGTGTGAAAGACTGGTGGAAAGCATGCCAAGACACATGAAAGCTGTGATTAAAAATCATGGTTATTCCACAAAATATTGATTTCTGAACTCTTCCTGAGATAAAACATTAGTATTGTTGTTTCTAAATAATTATGAACTTGTTTTCGTAGCATTATTTGAGGTCTGCAAGCACTGCATTTTTTTTGCTATTTTGACCATTTTTCATTTTCTGAAAATAAGTACAAAATTTAGTGCTTGGAAATTCGAAGACATGTTGTCAGTAGTTTATAGAATATAAGAGCAATTTACATTTTACTCAAAAATATACCTATAAAGAGAAAATTAAGACAAACTGAAGATTTTGCAGTGGTCTCTTAATTTTTGCCAGAGCTGTAGTTAGCAAGGCCGAAAAAAGACATTTGTCCGTCCAGTTCAGCCTATATTCCGTCAGAAGAAATCCCCAGATCTACGTCCTTCTAAAGAACCTAATAACTGCAAGATACAATATTGTTACGCTCCAGGAAGACATCCGGGCCTCTCTTGAACCCCTTGACTGAGTTCGCCATCCCCACAAGGAATTCCAGATTCTCCCTGCCCTACCAGTAAAGAATCCTTTTCTATGTTGGTGGAAAAACCTTCTCTCCTCCAGATGCAGAGAATTGTAGTTGTTGCCCTTCTTTGTACTCGCTCTAGTTCCACACAGATCATAATTTCTATAGACCTTTTATCAGCATACAAGTTACACCCACATTGCACCCCCATGATGACCTCACCTATTTTACATAACATTACCATTTATTAAAAGCTTACGCCCAAACAGGGACTTGAACCCTAGACCCTCAGATTAAAAGTCTGATGCTGTACCGACTGAGCTATCCGGGCTCTCTACATTGATAATCTCGCTGGGTACTGTAATTCTTCCATCCCGTTACTAAATTTTGTTGCCCCTTTTTGGACTTGCTCTAGTTCCACAAAAATCATAATTTCCAGGCTTGAATTGGGCAGGTTAATCTTTGCGAAGGACATGTGAATCAAGCCACATACAAGGTTATCCTGGAAAAATAGTTGATTCCTTCTGCTCAGGCAACGTTCCCCAACTCTGAGGACTGGCTTTTCCAGCAGAACAATGCACCATGCCACACGGCTAGGTAAACCAACGTGTGGATGAAGGAACACTAGCTCAAATCGCTGTCATGGCCAGCCCAATCTCCAAACCTGAACCCCATTGAAAACCTCTTGAATGTGAGGAAGATGGATAGTCACAAGCCATCAAACAAAGAAGAACTGCTTAAATTTTTGTACCAGGAGTGGCATAATGTCACCCAAAAGCAGTGTGAAAGACTGGTGGAAAGCATGCCAAGACACATGAAAGCTGTGATTAAAAATCATGGTTATTCCACAAAATATTGATTTCTGAACTCTTCCTGAGATAAAACATTAGTATTGTTGTTTCTAAATAATTATGAACTTGTTTTCGTAGCATTATTTGAGGTCTGCAAGCACTGCATTTTTTTTGCTATTTTGACCATTTTTCATTTTCTGAAAATAAGTACAAAATTTAGTGCTTGGAAATTCGAAGACATGTTGTCAGTAGTTTATAGAATATAAGAGCAATTTACATTTTACTCAAAAATATACCTATAAAGAGAAAATTAAGACAAACTGAAGATTTTGCAGTGGTCTCTTAATTTTTGCCAGAGCTGTAGTTAGCAAGGCCGAAAAAAGACATTTGTCCGTCCAGTTCAGCCTATATTCCGTCAGAAGAAATCCCCAGATCTACGTCCTTCTAAAGAACCTAATAACTGCAAGATACAATATTGTTACGCTCCAGGAAGACATCCGGGCCTCTCTTGAACCCCTTGACTGAGTTCGCCATCCCCACAAGGAATTCCAGATTCTCCCTGCCCTACCAGTAAAGAATCCTTTTCTATGTTGGTGGAAAAACCTTCTCTCCTCCAGATGCAGAGAATTGTAGTTGTTGCCCTTCTTTGTACTCGCTCTAGTTCCACACAAATCATAATTTCTATAGACCTTTTATCAGCATACAAGTTACACCCACATTGCACCCCCATGATGACCTCACCTATTTTACATAACATTACCATTTATTAAAAGCTTACGCCCAAACAGGGACTTGAACCCTAGACCCTCAGATTAAAAGTCTGATGCTGTACCGACTGAGCTATCCGGGATCTCTACATTGATAATCTCGCTGGGTACTGTAATTCTTCCATCCCGTTACTAAATTTTGTTGCCCCTTTTTGGACTTGCTCTAGTTCCACAAAAATCATAATTTCCAGGCTTGAATTGGGCAGGTTAATCTTTGCGAAGGACATGTGAATCAAGCCACATACAAGGTTATCCTGGAAAAATAGTTGATTCCTTCTGCTCAGGCAACGTTCCCCAACTCTGAGGACTGGCTTTTCCAGCAGAACAATGCACCATGCCACACGGCTAGGTAAACCAACGTGTGGATGAAGGAACACTAGCTCAAATCGCTGTCATGGCCAGCCCAATCTCCAAACCTGAACCCCATTGAAAACCTCTTGAATGTGAGGAAGATGGATAGTCACAAGCCATCAAACAAAGAAGAACTGCTTAAATTTTTGTACCAGGAGTGGCATAATGTCACCCAAAAGCAGTGTGAAAGACTGGTGGAAAGCATGCCAAGACACATGAAAGCTGTGATTAAAAATCATGGTTATTCCACAAAATATTGATTTCTGAACTCTTCCTGAGATAAAACATTAGTATTGTTGTTTCTAAATAATTATGAACTTGTTTTCGTAGCATTATTTGAGGTCTGCAAGCACTGCATTTTTTTTGCTATTTTGACCATTTTTCATTTTCTGAAAATAAGTACAAAATTTAGTGCTTGGAAATTCGAAGACATGTTGTCAGTAGTTTATAGAATATAAGAGCAATTTACATTTTACTCAAAAATATACCTATAAAGAGAAAATTAAGACAAACTGAAGATTTTGCAGTGGTCTCTTAATTTTTGCCAGAGCTGTAGTTAGCAAGGCCGAAAAAAGACATTTGTCCGTCCAGTTCAGCCTATATTCCGTCAGAAGAAATCCCCAGATCTACGTCCTTCTAAAGAACCTAATAACTGCAAGATACAATATTGTTACGCTCCAGGAAGACATCCGGGCCTCTCTTGAACCCCTTGACTGAGTTCGCCATCCCCACAAGGAATTCCAGATTCTCCCTGCCCTACCAGTAAAGAATCCTTTTCTATGTTGGTGGAAAAACCTTCTCTCCTCCAGATGCAGAGAATTGTAGTTGTTGCCCTTCTTTGTAGTCGCTCTAGTTCCACACAAATCATAATTTCTATAGACCTTTTATCAGCATACAAGTTACACCCACATTGCACCCCCATGATGACCTCACCTATTTTACATAACATTACCATTTATTAAAAGCTTACGCCCAAACAGGGACTTGAACCCTAGACCCTCAGATTAAAAGTCTGATGCTGTACCGACTGAGCTATCCGGGATCTCTACATTGATAATCTCGCTGGGTACTGTAATTCTTCCATCCCGTTACTAAATTTTGTTGCCCCTTTTTGGACTTGCTCTAGTTCCACAAAAATCATAATTTCCAGGCTTGAATTGGGCAGGTTAATCTTTGCGAAGGACATGTGAATCAAGCCACATACAAGGTTATCCTGGAAAAATAGTTGATTCCTTCTGCTCAGGCAACGTTCCCCAACTCTGAGGACTGGCTTTTCCAGCAGAACAATGCACCATGCCACACGGCTAGGTAAACCAACGTGTGGATGAAGGAACACTAGCTCAAATCGCTGTCATGGCCAGCCCAATCTCCAAACCTGAACCCCATTGAAAACCTCTTGAATGTGAGGAAGATGGATAGTCACAAGCCATCAAACAAAGAAGAACTGCTTAAATTTTTGTACCAGGAGTGGCATAATGTCACCCAAAAGCAGTGTGAAAGACTGGTGGAAAGCATGCCAAGACACATGAAAGCTGTGATTAAAAATCATGGTTATTCCACAAAATATTGATTTCTGAACTCTTCCTGAGATAAAACATTAGTATTGTTGTTTCTAAATAATTATGAACTTGTTTTCGTAGCATTATTTGAGGTCTGCAAGCACTGCATTTTTTTTGCTATTTTGACCATTTTTCATTTTCTGAAAATAAGTACAAAATTTAGTGCTTGGAAATTCGAAGACATGTTGTCAGTAGTTTATAGAATATAAGAGCAATTTACATTTTACTCAAAAATATACCTATAAAGAGAAAATTAAGACAAACTGAAGATTTTGCAGTGGTCTCTTAATTTTTGCCAGAGCTGTAGTTAGCAAGGCCGAAAAAAGACATTTGTCCGTCCAGTTCAGCCTATATTCCGTCAGAAGAAATCCCCAGATCTACGTCCTTCTAAAGAACCTAATAACTGCAAGATACAATATTGTTACGCTCCAGGAAGACATCCGGGCCTCTCTTGAACCCCTTGACTGAGTTCGCCATCCCCACAAGGAATTCCAGATTCTCCCTGCCCTACCAGTAAAGAATCCTTTTCTATGTTGGTGGAAAAACCTTCTCTCCTCCAGATGCAGAGAATTGTAGTTGTTGCCCTTCTTTGTACTCGCTCTAGTTCCACACAAATCATAATTTCTATAGACCTTTTATCAGCATACAAGTTACACCCACATTGCACCCCCATGATGACCTCACCTATTTTACATAACATTACCATTTATTAAAAGCTTACGCCCAAACAGGGACTTGAACCCTAGACCCTCAGATTAAAAGTCTGATGCTGTACCGACTGAGCTATCCGGGATCTCTACATTGATAATCTCGCTGGGTACTGTAATTCTTCCATCCCGTTACTAAATTTTGTTGCCCCTTTTTGGACTTGCTCTAGTTCCACAAAAATCATAATTTCCAGGCTTGAATTGGGCAGGTTAATCTTTGCGAAGGACATGTGAATCAAGCCACATACAAGGTTATCCTGGAAAAATAGTTGATTCCTTCTGCTCAGGCAACGTTCCCCAACTCTGAGGACTGGCTTTTCCAGCAGAACAATGCACCATGCCACACGGCTAGGTAAACCAACGTGTGGATGAAGGAACACTAGCTCAAATCGCTGTCATGGCCAGCCCAATCTCCAAACCTGAACCCCATTGAAAACCTCTTGAATGTGAGGAAGATGGATAGTCACAAGCCATCAAACAAAGAAGAACTGCTTAAATTTTTGTACCAGGAGTGGCATAATGTCACCCAAAAGCAGTGTGAAAGACTGGTGGAAAGCATGCCAAGACACATGAAAGCTGTGATTAAAAATCATGGTTATTCCACAAAATATTGATTTCTGAACTCTTCCTGAGATAAAACATTAGTATTGTTGTTTCTAAATAATTATGAACTTGTTTTCGTAGCATTATTTGAGGTCTGCAAGCACTGCATTTTTTTTGCTATTTTGACCATTTTTCATTTTCTGAAAATAAGTACAAAATTTAGTGCTTGGAAATTCGAAGACATGTTGTCAGTAGTTTATAGAATATAAGAGCAATTTACATTTTACTCAAAAATATACCTATAAAGAGAAAATTAAGACAAACTGAAGATTTTGCAGTGGTCTCTTAATTTTTGCCAGAGCTGTAGTTAGCAAGGCCGAAAAAAGACATTTGTCCATCCAGTTCAGCCTATATTCCGTCAGAAGAAATCCCCAGATCTACGTCCTTCTAAAGAACCTAATAACTGCAAGATACAATATTGTTACGCTCCAGGAAGACATCCGGGCCTCTCTTGAACCCCTTGACTGAGTTCGCCATCCCCACAAGGAATTCCAGATTCTCCCTGCCCTACCAGTAAAGAATCCTTTTCTATGTTGGTGGAAAAACCTTCTCTCCTCCAGATGCAGAGAATTGTAGTTGTTGCCCTTCTTTGTACTCGCTCTAGTTCCACACAAATCATAATTTCTATAGACCTTTTATCAGCATACAAGTTACACCCACATTGCACCCCCATGATGACCTCACCTATTTTACATAACATTACCATTTATTAAAAGCTTACACCCAAACAGGGACTTGAACCCTAGACCCTCAGATTAAAAGTCTGATGCTGTACCGACTGAGCTATCCGGGATCTCTACATTGATAATTTCGCTGGGTACTGTAATTCTTCCATCCCGTTACTAAATTTTGTTGCCCCTTTTTGGACTTGCTCTAGTTCCACAAAAATCATAATTTCCAGGCTTGAATTGGGCAGGTTAATCTTTGCGAAGGACATGTGAATCAAGCCACATACAAGGTTATCCTGGAAAAATAGTTGATTCCTTCTGCTCAGGCAACGTTCCCCAACTCTGAGGACTGGCTTTTCCAGCAGAACAATGCACCATGCCACACGGCTAGGTAAACCAACGTGTGGATGAAGGAACACTAGCTCAAATCGCTGTCATGGCCAGCCCAATCTCCAAACCTGAACCCCATTGAAAACCTCTTGAATGTGAGGAAGATGGATAGTCACAAGCCATCAAACAAAGAAGAACTGCTTAAATTTTTGTACCAGGAGTGGCATAATGTCACCCAAAAGCAGTGTGAAAGACTGGTGGAAAGCATGCCAAGACACATGAAAGCTGTGATTAAAAATCATGGTTATTCCACAAAATATTGATTTCTGAACTCTTCCTGAGATAAAACATTAGTATTGTTGTTTCTAAATAATTATGAACTTGTTTTCGTAGCATTATTTGAGGTCTGCAAGCACTGCATTTTTTTTGCTATTTTGACCATTTTTCATTTTCTGAAAATAAGTACAAAATTTAGTGCTTGGAAATTCGAAGACATGTTGTCAGTAGTTTATAGAATATAAGAGCAATTTACATTTTACTCAAAAATATACCTATAAAGAGAAAATTAAGACAAACTGAAGATTTTGCAGTGGTCTCTTAATTTTTGCCAGAGCTGTAGTTAGCAAGGCCGAAAAAAGACATTTGTCCGTCCAGTTCAGCCTATATTCCGTCAGAAGAAATCCCCAGATCTACGTCCTTCTAAAGAACCTAATAACTGCAAGATACAATATTGTTACGCTCCAGGAAGACATCCGGGCCTCTCTTGAACCCCTTGACTGAGTTCGCCATCCCCACCTCCTCAGACAAGGAATTCCAGATTCTCCCTGCCCTACCAGTAAAGAATCCTTTTCTATGTTGGTGGAAAAACCTTCTCTCCTCCAGATGCAGAGAATGCCCCCTTGTGACCGTCACCTTCCTTGGTATAAACAGATCCTCGGAGAGATATATACTTATACATGGTTATGAGATCACCCCTCAGTTTCTAGACTAAATAATACTTTTTTGCTAATCTCTCTGGGTATTGTAGTTGTTGCCCTTCTTTGTACTCGCTCTAGTTCCACACAGATCATAATTTCTATAGACCTTTTATCAGCATACAAGTTACACCCACATTGCACCCCCATGATGACCTCACCTATTTTACATAACATTACCATTTATTAAAAGCTTACGCCCGAACAGGGACTTGAACCCTGGACCCTCAGATTAAAAGTCTGATGCTCTACCGACTGATAATATCGCTGGGTACCGTGATTGTTCCATCCCGTTACTAAATTTTGTTGCCCCTTTTTGGACTTGCTCTAGTTCCACAAAAATCATAATTTCCAGGCTTGAATTGGGCAGGTTAATCTTTGCGAAGAACATGTGAATCAAGCCACATACAAGGTTATCCTGGAAAAATAGTTGATTCCTTCTGCTCAGGCAACGTTCCCCAACTCTGAGGACTGGCTTTTCCAGCAGAACAATGCACCATGCCACACGGCTAGGTAAACCAACGTGTGGATGAAGGAACACTAGCTCAAATCGCTGTCATGGCCAGCCCAATCTCCAAACCTGAACCCCATTGAAAACCTCTTGAATGTGAGGAAGATGGATAGTCACAAGCCATCAAACAAAGAAGAACTGCTTAAATTTTTGTACCAGGAGTGGCATAATGTCACCCAAAAGCAGTGTGAAAGACTGGTGGAAAGCATGCCAAGACACATGAAAGCTGTGATTAAAAATCATGGTTATTCCACAAAATATTGATTTCTGAACTCTTCCTGAGATAAAACATTAGTATTGTTGTTTCTAAATAATTATGAACTTGTTTTCGTAGCATTATTTGAGGTCTGCAAGCACTGCATTTTTTTTGCTATTTTGACCATTTTTCATTTTCTGAAAATAAGTACAAAATTTAGTGCTTGGAAATTCGAAGACATGTTGTCAGTAGTTTATAGAATATAAGAGCAATTTACATTTTACTCAAAAATATACCTATAAAGAGAAAATTAAGACAAACTGAAGATTTTGCAGTGGTCTCTTAATTTTTGCCAGAGCTGTAGTTAGCAAGGCTGAAAAAAGACATTTGTCCGTCCAGTTCAGCCTATATTCCATCAGAAGAAATCCCCAGATCTACGTCCTTCTAAAGAACCTAATAACTGCAAGATACAATATTGTTACGCTCCACGAAGACATCCGGGCCTCTCTTGAACCCCTTGACTGAGTTCGCCATCCCCACTTCCTCAGACAAGGAATTCCAGATTCTCCCTGCCCTACCAGTAAAGAATCCTTTTCTATGTTGGTGGAAAAACCTTCTCTCCTCCAGATGCAGAGAATGCCCCCTTGTGACCGTCACCTTCCTTGGTATAAACAGATCCTTGGAGAGATATATACTTATACATGGTTATGAGATCACCCCTCAGTTTCTAGACTAAATAATACTTTTTTGCTAATCTCTCTGGGTATTGTAGTTGTTGCCCTTCTTTGTACTCGCTCTAGTTCCACACAGATGATAATTTCTTTAGACCTTTTATCAGCATACAAGTTACACCCACATTGCACCCCCATGATGACCTCACCTATTTTACATAACATTAACATTACATGAACAGGGACTTGAACCCTGGACCCTCAGATTAAAATTCTGATGCTTTACCGACTGAGCTATCCGGGCTCTCTACATTGATAATCTCGCTGGGTACTGTAATTCTTCCATCCCGTTACTAAATTTTGTTGCCCCTTTTTGGACTTGCTCTAGTTCCACAAAAATCATAATCTCCAGGCTTGAATTGGGCAGGTTAATCTTTGCGAAGGACATGTGAATCAAGCCACATACAAGGTTATCCTGGAAAAATAGTTGATTCCTTCTGCTCAGGAAACGTTCCCCAACTCTGAGGACTGGCTTTTCCAGCAGAACAATGCACCATGCCACACGGCTAGGTAAACCAACGTGTGGATGAAGGAACACTAGCTCAAATCGCTGTCATGGCCAGCCCAATCTCCAAACCTGAACCCCATTGAAAACCTCTTGAATGTGAGGAAGATGGATAGTCACAAGCCATCAAACAAAGAAGAACTGCTTAAATTTTTGTACCAGGAGTGGCATAATGTCACCCAAAAGCAGTGTGAAAGACTGGTGGAAAGCATGCCAAGACACATGAAAGCTGTGATTAAAAATCATGGTTATTCCACAAAATATTGATTTCTGAACTCTTCCTGAGATAAAACATTAGTATTGTTGTTTCTAAATAATTATGAACTTGTTTTCGTAGCATTATTTGAGGTCTGCAAGCACTGCATTTTTTTTGCTATTTTGACCATTTTTCATTTTCTGAAAATAAGTACAAAATTTAGTGCTTGGAAATTCGAAGACATGTTGTCAGTAGTTTATAGAATATAAGAGCAATTTACATTTTACTCAAAAATATACCTATAAAGAGAAAATTAAGACAAACTGAAGATTTTGCAGTGGTCTCTTAATTTTTGCCAGAGCTGTAGTTAGCAAGGCCGAAAAAAGACATTTGTCCGTCCAGTTCAGCCTATATTCCGTCAGAAGAAATCCCCAGATCTACGTCCTTCAAAAGAACCTAATAACTGCAAGATACAATATTGTTACGCTCCAGGAAGACATCCGGGCCTCTCTTGAACCCCTTGACTGAGTTCGCCATCCCCACAAGGAATTCCAGATTCTCCCTGCCCTACCAGTAAAGAATCCTTTTCTATGTTGGTGGAAAAACCTTCTCTCCTCCAGATGCAGAGAATTGTAGTTGTTGCCCTTCTTTGTACTCGCTCTAGTTCCACACAAATCATAATTTCTATAGACCTTTTATCAGCATACAAGTTACACCCACATTGCACCCCCATGATGACCTCACCTATTTTACATAACATTACCATTTATTAAAAGCTTACGCCCAAACAGGGACTTGAACCCTAGACCCTCAGATTAAAAGTCTGATGCTGTACCGACTGAGCTATCCGGGCTCTCTACATTGATAATCTCGCTGGGTACTGTAATTCTTCCATCCCGTTACTAAATTTTGTTGCCCCTTTTTGGACTTGCTCTAGTTCCACAAAAATCATAATTTCCAGGCTTGAATTGGGCAGGTTAATCTTTGCGAAGGACATGTGAATCAAGCCACATACAAGGTTATCCTGGAAAAATAGTTGATTCCTTCTGCTCAGGCAACGTTCCCCAACTCTGAGGACTGGCTTTTCCAGCAGAACAATGCACCATGCCACACGGCTAGGTAAACCAACGTGTGGATGAAGGAACACTAGCTCAAATCGCTGTCATGGCCAGCCCAATCTCCAAACCTGAACCCCATTGAAAACCTCTTGAATGTGAGGAAGATGGATAGTCACAAGCCATCAAACAAAGAAGAACTGCTTAAATTTTTGTACCAGGAGTGGCATAATGTCACCCAAAAGCAGTGTGAAAGACTGGTGGAAAGCATGCCAAGACACATGAAAGCTGTGATTAAAAATCATGGTTATTCCACAAAATATTGATTTCTGAACTCTTCCTGAGATAAAACATTAGTATTGTTGTTTCTAAATAATTATGAACTTGTTTTCGTAGCATTATTTGAGGTCTGCAAGCACTGCATTTTTTTTGCTATTTTGACCATTTTTCATTTTCTGAAAATAAGTACAAAATTTAGTGCTTGGAAATTCGAAGACATGTTGTCAGTAGTTTATAGAATATAAGAGCAATTTACATTTTACTCAAAAATATACCTATAAAGAGAAAATTAAGACAAACTGAAGATTTTGCAGTGGTCTCTTAATTTTTGCCAGAGCTGTAGTTAGCAAGGCCGAAAAAAGACATTTGTCCGTCCAGTTCAGCCTATATTCCGTCAGAAGAAATCCCCAGATCTACGTCCTTCTAAAGAACCTAATAACTGCAAGATACAATATTGTTACGCTCCAGGAAGACATCCGGGCCTCTCTTGAACCCCTTGACTGAGTTCGCCATCCCCACAAGGAATTGCAGATTCTCCCTGCCCTACCAGTAAAGAATCCTTTTCTATGTTGGTGGAAAAACCTTCTCTCCTCCAGATGCAGAGAATTGTAGTTGTTGCCCTTCTTTGTACTCGCTCTAGTTCCACACAGATCATAATTTCTATAGACCTTTTATCAGCATACAAGTTACACCCACATTGCACCCCCATGATGACCTCACCTATTTTACATAACATTACCATTTATTAAAAGCTTACGCCCAAACAGGGACTTGAACCCTAGACCCTCAGATTAAAAGTCTGATGCTGTACCGACTGAGCTATCCGGGCTCTCTACATTGATAATCTCGCTGGGTACTGTAATTCTTCCATCCCGTTACTAAATTTTGTTGCCCCTTTTTGGACTTGCTCTAGTTCCACAAAAATCATAATTTCCAGGCTTGAATTGGGCAGGTTAATCTTTGCGAAGGACATGTGAATCAAGCCACATACAAGGTTATCCTGGAAAAATAGTTGATTCCTTCTGCTCAGGCAACGTTCCCCAACTCTGAGGACTGGCTTTTCCAGCAGAACAATGCACCATGCCACACGGCTAGGTAAACCAACGTGTGGATGAAGGAACACTAGCTCAAATCGCTGTCATGGCCAGCCCAATCTCCAAACCTGAACCCCATTGAAAACCTCTTGAATGTGAGGAAGATGGATAGTCACAAGCCATCAAACAAAGAAGAACTGCTTAAATTTTTGTACCAGGAGTGGCATAATGTCACCCAAAAGCAGTGTGAAAGACTGGTGGAAAGCATGCCAAGACACATGAAAGCTGTGATTAAAAATCATGGTTATTCCACAAAATATTGATTTCTGAACTCTTCCTGAGATAAAACATTAGTATTGTTGTTTCTAAATAATTATGAACTTGTTTTCGTAGCATTATTTGAGGTCTGCAAGCACTGCATTTTTTTTGCTATTTTGACCATTTTTCATTTTCTGAAAATAAGTACAAAATTTAGTGCTTGGAAATTCGAAGACATGTTGTCAGTAGTTTATAGAATATAAGAGCAATTTACATTTTACTCAAAAATATACCTATAAAGAGAAAATTAAGACAAACTGAAGATTTTGCAGTGGTCTCTTAATTTTTGCCAGAGCTGTAGTTAGCAAGGCCGAAAAAAGACATTTGTCCGTCCAGTTCAGCCTATATTCCGTCAGAAGAAATCCCCAGATCTACGTCCTTCTAAAGAACCTAATAACTGCAAGATACAATATTGTTACGCTCCAGGAAGACATCCGGGCCTCTCTTGAACCCCTTGACTGAGTTCGCCATCCCCACAAGGAATTGCAGATTCTCCCTGCCCTACCAGTAAAGAATCCTTTTCTATGTTGGTGGAAAAACCTTCTCTCCTCCAGATGCAGAGAATTGTAGTTGTTGCCCTTCTTTGTACTCGCTCTAGTTCCACACAGATCATAATTTCTATAGACCTTTTATCAGCATACAAGTTACACCCACATTGCACCCCCATGATGACCTCACCTATTTTACATAACATTACCATTTATTAAAAGCTTACGCCCAAACAGGGACTTGAACCCTAGACCCTCAGATTAAAAGTCTGATGCTGTACCGACTGAGCTATCCGGGCTCTCTACATTGATAATCTCGCTGGGTACTGTAATTCTTCCATCCCGTTACTAAATTTTGTTGCCCCTTTTTGGACTTGCTCTAGTTCCACAAAAATCATAATTTCCAGGCTTGAATTGGGCAGGTTAATCTTTGCGAAGGACATGTGAATCAAGCCACATACAAGGTTATCCTGGAAAAATAGTTGATTCCTTCTGCTCAGGCAACGTTCCCCAACTCTGAGGACTGGCTTTTCCAGCAGAACAATGCACCATGCCACACGGCTAGGTAAACCAACGTGTGGATGAAGGAACACTAGCTCAAATCGCTGTCATGGCCAGCCCAATCTCCAAACCTGAACCCCATTGAAAACCTCTTGAATGTGAGGAAGATGGATAGTCACAAGCCATCAAACAAAGAAGAACTGCTTAAATTTTTGTACCAGGAGTGGCATAATGTCACCCAAAAGCAGTGTGAAAGACTGGTGGAAAGCATGCCAAGACACATGAAAGCTGTGATTAAAAATCATGGTTATTCCACAAAATATTGATTTCTGAACTCTTCCTGAGATAAAACATTAGTATTGTTGTTTCTAAATAATTATGAACTTGTTTTCGTAGCATTATTTGAGGTCTGCAAGCACTGCATTTTTTTTGCTATTTTGACCATTTTTCATTTTCTGAAAATAAGTACAAAATTTAGTGCTTGGAAATTCGAAGACATGTTGTCAGTAGTTTATAGAATATAAGAGCAATTTACATTTTACTCAAAAATATACCTATAAAGAGAAAATTAAGACAAACTGAAGATTTTGCAGTGGTCTCTTAATTTTTGCCAGAGCTGTAGTTAGCAAGGCCGAAAAAAGACATTTGTCCGTCCAGTTCAGCCTATATTCCGTCAGAAGAAATCCCCAGATCTACGTCCTTCTAAAGAACCTAATAACTGCAAGATACAATATTGTTACGCTCCAGGAAGACATCCGGGCCTCTCTTGAACCCCTTGACTGAGTTCGCCATCCCCACCTCCTCAGACAAGGAATTCCAGATTCTCCCTGCCCTACCAGTAAAGAATCCTTTTCTATGTTGGTGGAAAAACCTTCTCTCCTCCAGATGCAGAGAATGCCCCCTTGTGACCGTCACCTTCCTTGGTATAAACAGATCCTCGGAGAGATATATACTTATACATGGTTATGAGATCACCCCTCAGTTTCTAGACTAAATAATACTTTTTTGCTAATCTCTCTGGGTATTGTAGTTGTTGCCCTTCTTTGTACTCGCTCTAGTTCCACACAGATCATAATTTCTATAGACCTTTTATCAGCATACAAGTTACACCCACATTGCACCCCCATGATGACCTCACCTATTTTACATAACATTACCATTTATTAAAAGCTTACGCCCGAACAGGGACTTGAACCCTGGACCCTCAGATTAAAAGTCTGATGCTCTACCGACTGATAATATCGCTGGGTACCGTGATTGTTCCATCCCGTTACTAAATTTTGTTGCCCCTTTTTGGACTTGCTCTAGTTCCACAAAAATCATAATTTCCAGGCTTGAATTGGGCAGGTTAATCTTTGCGAAGAACATGTGAATCAAGCCACATACAAGGTTATCCTGGAAAAATAGTTGATTCCTTCTGCTCAGGCAACGTTCCCCAACTCTGAGGACTGGCTTTTCCAGCAGAACAATGCACCATGCCACACGGCTAGGTAAACCAACGTGTGGATGAAGGAACACTAGCTCAAATCGCTGTCATGGCCAGCCCAATCTCCAAACCTGAACCCCATTGAAAACCTCTTGAATGTGAGGAAGATGGATAGTCACAAGCCATCAAACAAAGAAGAACTGCTTAAATTTTTGTACCAGGAGTGGCATAATGTCACCCAAAAGCAGTGTGAAAGACTGGTGGAAAGCATGCCAAGACACATGAAAGCTGTGATTAAAAATCATGGTTATTCCACAAAATATTGATTTCTGAACTCTTCCTGAGATAAAACATTAGTATTGTTGTTTCTAAATAATTATGAACTTGTTTTCGTAGCATTATTTGAGGTCTGCAAGCACTGCATTTTTTTTGCTATTTTGACCATTTTTCATTTTCTGAAAATAAGTACAAAATTTAGTGCTTGGAAATTCGAAGACATGTTGTCAGTAGTTTATAGAATATAAGAGCAATTTACATTTTACTCAAAAATATACCTATAAAGAGAAAATTAAGACAAACTGAAGATTTTGCAGTGGTCTCTTAATTTTTGCCAGAGCTGTAGTTAGCAAGGCTGAAAAAAGACATTTGTCCGTCCAGTTCAGCCTATATTCCATCAGAAGAAATCCCCAGATCTACGTCCTTCTAAAGAACCTAATAACTGCAAGATACAATATTGTTACGCTCCACGAAGACATCCGGGCCTCTCTTGAACCCCTTGACTGAGTTCGCCATCCCCACTTCCTCAGACAAGGAATTCCAGATTCTCCCTGCCCTACCAGTAAAGAATCCTTTTCTATGTTGGTGGAAAAACCTTCTCTCCTCCAGATGCAGAGAATGCCCCCTTGTGACCGTCACCTTCCTTGGTATAAACAGATCCTTGGAGAGATATATACTTATACATGGTTATGAGATCACCCCTCAGTTTCTAGACTAAATAATACTTTTTTGCTAATCTCTCTGGGTATTGTAGTTGTTGCCCTTCTTTGTACTCGCTCTAGTTCCACACAGATGATAATTTCTTTAGACCTTTTATCAGCATACAAGTTACACCCACATTGCACCCCCATGATGACCTCACCTATTTTACATAACATTAACATTACATGAACAGGGACTTGAACCCTGGACCCTCAGATTAAAATTCTGATGCTTTACCGACTGAGCTATCCGGGCTCTCTACATTGATAATCTCGCTGGGTACTGTAATTCTTCCATCCCGTTACTAAATTTTGTTGCCCCTTTTTGGACTTGCTCTAGTTCCACAAAAATCATAATCTCCAGGCTTGAATTGGGCAGGTTAATCTTTGCGAAGGACATGTGAATCAAGCCACATACAAGGTTATCCTGGAAAAATAGTTGATTCCTTCTGCTCAGGAAACGTTCCCCAACTCTGAGGACTGGCTTTTCCAGCAGAACAATGCACCATGCCACACGGCTAGGTAAACCAACGTGTGGATGAAGGAACACTAGCTCAAATCGCTGTCATGGCCAGCCCAATCTCCAAACCTGAACCCCATTGAAAACCTCTTGAATGTGAGGAAGATGGATAGTCACAAGCCATCAAACAAAGAAGAACTGCTTAAATTTTTGTACCAGGAGTGGCATAATGTCACCCAAAAGCAGTGTGAAAGACTGGTGGAAAGCATGCCAAGACACATGAAAGCTGTGATTAAAAATCATGGTTATTCCACAAAATATTGATTTCTGAACTCTTCCTGAGATAAAACATTAGTATTGTTGTTTCTAAATAATTATGAACTTGTTTTCGTAGCATTATTTGAGGTCTGCAAGCACTGCATTTTTTTTGCTATTTTGACCATTTTTCATTTTCTGAAAATAAGTACAAAATTTAGTGCTTGGAAATTCGAAGACATGTTGTCAGTAGTTTATAGAATATAAGAGCAATTTACATTTTACTCAAAAATATACCTATAAAGAGAAAATTAAGACAAACTGAAGATTTTGCAGTGGTCTCTTAATTTTTGCCAGAGCTGTAGTTAGCAAGGCCGAAAAAAGACATTTGTCCGTCCAGTTCAGCCTATATTCCGTCAGAAGAAATCCCCAGATCTACGTCCTTCAAAAGAACCTAATAACTGCAAGATACAATATTGTTACGCTCCAGGAAGACATCCGGGCCTCTCTTGAACCCCTTGACTGAGTTCGCCATCCCCACAAGGAATTCCAGATTCTCCCTGCCCTACCAGTAAAGAATCCTTTTCTATGTTGGTGGAAAAACCTTCTCTCCTCCAGATGCAGAGAATTGTAGTTGTTGCCCTTCTTTGTACTCGCTCTAGTTCCACACAAATCATAATTTCTATAGACCTTTTATCAGCATACAAGTTACACCCACATTGCACCCCCATGATGACCTCACCTATTTTACATAACATTACCATTTATTAAAAGCTTACGCCCAAACAGGGACTTGAACCCTAGACCCTCAGATTAAAAGTCTGATGCTGTACCGACTGAGCTATCCGGGCTCTCTACATTGATAATCTCGCTGGGTACTGTAATTCTTCCATCCCGTTACTAAATTTTGTTGCCCCTTTTTGGACTTGCTCTAGTTCCACAAAAATCATAATTTCCAGGCTTGAATTGGGCAGGTTAATCTTTGCGAAGGACATGTGAATCAAGCCACATACAAGGTTATCCTGGAAAAATAGTTGATTCCTTCTGCTCAGGCAACGTTCCCCAACTCTGAGGACTGGCTTTTCCAGCAGAACAATGCACCATGCCACACGGCTAGGTAAACCAACGTGTGGATGAAGGAACACTAGCTCAAATCGCTGTCATGGCCAGCCCAATCTCCAAACCTGAACCCCATTGAAAACCTCTTGAATGTGAGGAAGATGGATAGTCACAAGCCATCAAACAAAGAAGAACTGCTTAAATTTTTGTACCAGGAGTGGCATAATGTCACCCAAAAGCAGTGTGAAAGACTGGTGGAAAGCATGCCAAGACACATGAAAGCTGTGATTAAAAATCATGGTTATTCCACAAAATATTGATTTCTGAACTCTTCCTGAGATAAAACATTAGTATTGTTGTTTCTAAATAATTATGAACTTGTTTTCGTAGCATTATTTGAGGTCTGCAAGCACTGCATTTTTTTTGCTATTTTGACCATTTTTCATTTTCTGAAAATAAGTACAAAATTTAGTGCTTGGAAATTCGAAGACATGTTGTCAGTAGTTTATAGAATATAAGAGCAATTTACATTTTACTCAAAAATATACCTATAAAGAGAAAATTAAGACAAACTGAAGATTTTGCAGTGGTCTCTTAATTTTTGCCAGAGCTGTAGTTAGCAAGGCCGAAAAAAGACATTTGTCCGTCCAGTTCAGCCTATATTCCGTCAGAAGAAATCCCCAGATCTACGTCCTTCTAAAGAACCTAATAACTGCAAGATACAATATTGTTACGCTCCAGGAAGACATCCGGGCCTCTCTTGAACCCCTTGACTGAGTTCGCCATCCCCACAAGGAATTGCAGATTCTCCCTGCCCTACCAGTAAAGAATCCTTTTCTATGTTGGTGGAAAAACCTTCTCTCCTCCAGATGCAGAGAATTGTAGTTGTTGCCCTTCTTTGTACTCGCTCTAGTTCCACACAGATCATAATTTCTATAGACCTTTTATCAGCATACAAGTTACACCCACATTGCACCCCCATGATGACCTCACCTATTTTACATAACATTACCATTTATTAAAAGCTTACGCCCAAACAGGGACTTGAACCCTAGACCCTCAGATTAAAAGTCTGATGCTGTACCGACTGAGCTATCCGGGCTCTCTACATTGATAATCTCGCTGGGTACTGTAATTCTTCCATCCCGTTACTAAATTTTGTTGCCCCTTTTTGGACTTGCTCTAGTTCCACAAAAATCATAATTTCCAGGCTTGAATTGGGCAGGTTAATCTTTGCGAAGGACATGTGAATCAAGCCACATACAAGGTTATCCTGGAAAAATAGTTGATTCCTTCTGCTCAGGCAACGTTCCCCAACTCTGAGGACTGGCTTTTCCAGCAGAACAATGCACCATGCCACACGGCTAGGTAAACCAACGTGTGGATGAAGGAACACTAGCTCAAATCGCTGTCATGGCCAGCCCAATCTCCAAACCTGAACCCCATTGAAAACCTCTTGAATGTGAGGAAGATGGATAGTCACAAGCCATCAAACAAAGAAGAACTGCTTAAATTTTTGTACCAGGAGTGGCATAATGTCACCCAAAAGCAGTGTGAAAGACTGGTGGAAAGCATGCCAAGACACATGAAAGCTGTGATTAAAAATCATGGTTATTCCACAAAATATTGATTTCTGAACTCTTCCTGAGATAAAACATTAGTATTGTTGTTTCTAAATAATTATGAACTTGTTTTCGTAGCATTATTTGAGGTCTGCAAGCACTGCATTTTTTTTGCTATTTTGACCATTTTTCATTTTCTGAAAATAAGTACAAAATTTAGTGCTTGGAAATTCGAAGACATGTTGTCAGTAGTTTATAGAATATAAGAGCAATTTACATTTTACTCAAAAATATACCTATAAAGAGAAAATTAAGACAAACTGAAGATTTTGCAGTGGTCTCTTAATTTTTGCCAGAGCTGTAGTTAGCAAGGCCGAAAAAAGACATTTGTCCGTCCAGTTCAGCCTATATTCCGTCAGAAGAAATCCCCAGATCTACGTCCTTCTAAAGAACCTAATAACTGCAAGATACAATATTGTTACGCTCCAGGAAGACATCCGGGCCTCTCTTGAACCCCTTGACTGAGTTCGCCATCCCCACAAGGAATTGCAGATTCTCCCTGCCCTACCAGTAAAGAATCCTTTTCTATGTTGGTGGAAAAACCTTCTCTCCTCCAGATGCAGAGAATTGTAGTTGTTGCCCTTCTTTGTACTCGCTCTAGTTCCACACAGATCATAATTTCTATAGACCTTTTATCAGCATACAAGTTACACCCACATTGCACCCCCATGATGACCTCACCTATTTTACATAACATTACCATTTATTAAAAGCTTACGCCCAAACAGGGACTTGAACCCTAGACCCTCAGATTAAAAGTCTGATGCTGTACCGACTGAGCTATCCGGGCTCTCTACATTGATAATCTCGCTGGGTACTGTAATTCTTCCATCCCGTTACTAAATTTTGTTGCCCCTTTTTGGACTTGCTCTAGTTCCACAAAAATCATAATTTCCAGGCTTGAATTGGGCAGGTTAATCTTTGCGAAGGACATGTGAATCAAGCCACATACAAGGTTATCCTGGAAAAATAGTTGATTCCTTCTGCTCAGGCAACGTTCCCCAACTCTGAGGACTGGCTTTTCCAGCAGAACAATGCACCATGCCACACGGCTAGGTAAACCAACGTGTGGATGAAGGAACACTAGCTCAAATCGCTGTCATGGCCAGCCCAATCTCCAAACCTGAACCCCATTGAAAACCTCTTGAATGTGAGGAAGATGGATAGTCACAAGCCATCAAACAAAGAAGAACTGCTTAAATTTTTGTACCAGGAGTGGCATAATGTCACCCAAAAGCAGTGTGAAAGACTGGTGGAAAGCATGCCAAGACACATGAAAGCTGTGATTAAAAATCATGGTTATTCCACAAAATATTGATTTCTGAACTCTTCCTGAGATAAAACATTAGTATTGTTGTTTCTAAATAATTATGAACTTGTTTTCGTAGCATTATTTGAGGTCTGCAAGCACTGCATTTTTTTTGCTATTTTGACCATTTTTCATTTTCTGAAAATAAGTACAAAATTTAGTGCTTGGAAATTCGAAGACATGTTGTCAGTAGTTTATAGAATATAAGAGCAATTTACATTTTACTCAAAAATATACCTATAAAGAGAAAATTAAGACAAACTGAAGATTTTGCAGTGGTCTCTTAATTTTTGCCAGAGCTGTAGTTAGCAAGGCCGAAAAAAGACATTTGTCCGTCCAGTTCAGCCTATATTCCGTCAGAAGAAATCCCCAGATCTACGTCCTTCTAAAGAACCTAATAACTGCAAGATACAATATTGTTACGCTCCAGGAAGACATCCGGGCCTCTCTTGAACCCCTTGACTGAGTTCGCCATCCCCACAAGGAATTCCAGATTCTCCCTGCCCTACCAGTAAAGAATCCTTTTCTATGTTGGTGGAAAAACCTTCTCTCCTCCAGATGCAGAGAATTGTAGTTGTTGCCCTTCTTTGTACTCGCTCTAGTTCCACACAGATCATAATTTCTATAGACCTTTTATCAGCATACAAGTTACACCCACATTGCACCCCCATGATGACCTCACCTATTTTACATAACATTACCATTTATTAAAAGCTTACGCCCAAACAGGGACTTGAACCCTAGACCCTCAGATTAAAAGTCTGATGCTGTACCGACTGAGCTATCCGGGCTCTCTACATTGATAATCTCGCTGGGTACTGTAATTCTTCCATCCCGTTACTAAATTTTGTTGCCCCTTTTTGGACTTGCTCTAGTTCCACAAAAATCATAATTTCCAGGCTTGAATTGGGCAGGTTAATCTTTGCGAAGGACATGTGAATCAAGCCACATACAAGGTTATCCTGGAAAAATAGTTGATTCCTTCTGCTCAGGCAACGTTCCCCAACTCTGAGGACTGGCTTTTCCAGCAGAACAATGCACCATGCCACACGGCTAGGTAAACCAACGTGTGGATGAAGGAACACTAGCTCAAATCGCTGTCATGGCCAGCCCAATCTCCAAACCTGAACCCCATTGAAAACCTCTTGAATGTGAGGAAGATGGATAGTCACAAGCCATCAAACAAAGAAGAACTGCTTAAATTTTTGTACCAGGAGTGGCATAATGTCACCCAAAAGCAGTGTGAAAGACTGGTGGAAAGCATGCCAAGACACATGAAAGCTGTGATTAAAAATCATGATTATTCCACAAAATATTGATTTCTGAACTCTTCCTGAGATAAAACATTAGTATTGTTGTTTCTAAATAATTATGAACTTGTTTTCGTAGCATTATTTGAGGTCTGCAAGCACTGCATTTTTTTTGCTATTTTGACCATTTTTCATTTTCTGAAAATAAGTACAAAATTTAGTGCTTGGAAATTCGAAGACATGTTGTCAGTAGTTTATAGAATATAAGAGCAATTTACATTTTACTCAAAAATATACCTATAAAGAGAAAATTAAGACAAACTGAAGATTTTGCAGTGGTCTCTTAATTTTTGCCAGAGCTGTAGTTAGCAAGGCCGAAAAAAGACATTTGTCCGTCCAGTTCAGCCTATATTCCGTCAGAAGAAATCCCCAGATCTACGTCCTTCTAAAGAACCTAATAACTGCAAGATACAATATTGTTACGCTCCAGGAAGACATCCGGGCCTCTCTTGAACCCCTTGACTGAGTTCGCCATCCCCACCTCCTCAGACAAGGAATTCCAGATTCTCCCTGCCCTACCAGTAAAGAATCCTTTTCTATGTTGGTGGAAAAACCTTCTCTCCTCCAGATGCAGAGAATGCCCCCTTGTGACCGTCACCTTCCTTGGTATAAACAGATCCTCGGAGAGATATATACTTATACATGGTTATGAGATCACCCCTCAGTTTCTAGACTAAATAATACTTTTTTGCTAATCTCTCTGGGTATTGTAGTTGTTGCCCTTCTTTGTACTCGCTCTAGTTCCACACAGATCATAATTTCTATAGACCTTTTATCAGCATACAAGTTACACCCACATTGCACCCCCATGATGACCTCACCTATTTTACATAACATTACCATTTATTAAAAGCTTACGCCCGAACAGGGACTTGAACCCTGGACCCTCAGATTAAAAGTCTGATGCTCTACCGACTGATAATATCGCTGGGTACCGTGATTGTTCCATCCCGTTACTAAATTTTGTTGCCCCTTTTTGGACTTGCTCTAGTTCCACAAAAATCATAATTTCCAGGCTTGAATTGGGCAGGTTAATCTTTGCGAAGAACATGTGAATCAAGCCACATACAAGATTATCCTGGAAAAATAGTTGATTCCTTCTGCTCAGGCAACGTTCCCCAACTCTGAGGACTGGCTTTTCCAGCAGAACAATGCACCATGCCACACGGCTAGGTAAACCAACGTGTGGATGAAGGAACACTAGCTCAAATCGCTGTCATGGCCAGCCCAATCTCCAAACCTGAACCCCATTGAAAACCTCTTGAATGTGAGGAAGATGGATAGTCACAAGCCATCAAACAAAGAAGAACTGCTTAAATTTTTGTACCAGGAGTGGCATAATGTCACCCAAAAGCAGTGTGAAAGACTGGTGGAAAGCATGCCAAGACACATGAAAGCTGTGATTAAAAATCATGGTTATTCCACAAAATATTGATTTCTGAACTCTTCCTGAGATAAAACATTAGTATTGTTGTTTCTAAATAATTATGAACTTGTTTTCGTAGCATTATTTGAGGTCTGCAAGCACTGCATTTTTTTTGCTATTTTGACCATTTTTCATTTTCTGAAAATAAGTACAAAATTTAGTGCTTGGAAATTCGAAGACATGTTGTCAGTAGTTTATAGAATATAAGAGCAATTTACATTTTACTCAAAAATATACCTATAAAGAGAAAATTAAGACAAACTGAAGATTTTGCAGTGGTCTCTTAATTTTTGCCAGAGCTGTAGTTAGCAAGGCTGAAAAAAGACATTTGTCCGTCCAGTTCAGCCTATATTCCATCAGAAGAAATCCCCAGATCTACGTCCTTCTAAAGAACCTAATAACTGCAAGATACAATATTGTTACGCTCCACGAAGACATCCGGGCCTCTCTTGAACCCCTTGACTGAGTTCGCCATCCCCACTTCCTCAGACAAGGAATTCCAGATTCTCCCTGCCCTACCAGTAAAGAATCCTTTTCTATGTTGGTGGAAAAACCTTCTCTCCTCCAGATGCAGAGAATGCCCCCTTGTGACCGTCACCTTCCTTGGTATAAACAGATCCTTGGAGAGATATATACTTATACATGGTTATGAGATCACCCCTCAGTTTCTAGACTAAATAATACTTTTTTGCTAATCTCTCTGGGTATTGTAGTTGTTGCCCTTCTTTGTACTCGCTCTAGTTCCACACAGATGATAATTTCTTTAGACCTTTTATCAGCATACAAGTTACACCCACATTGCACCCCCATGATGACCTCACCTATTTTACATAACATTACCATTTATTAAAAGCTTACGCCCGAACAGGGACTTGAACCCTGGACCCTCAGACTAAAAGTCTGATGCTCTACCGACTGATAATATCGCTGGGTACCGTGATTGTTCCATCCCGTTACTAAATTTTGTTGCCCCTTTTTGGACTTGCTCTAGTTCCACAAAAATCATAATTTCCAGGCTTGAATTGGGCAGGTTAATCTTTGCGAAGGACATGTGAATCAAGCCACATACAAGATTATCCTGGAAAAATAGTTGATTCCTTCTGCTCAGGAAACGTTCCCCAACTCTGAGGACTGGCTTTTCCAGCAGAACAATGCACCATGCCACACGGCTAGGTAAACCAACGTGTGGATGAAGGAACACTAGCTCAAATCGCTGTCATGGCCAGCCCAATCTCCAAACCTGAACCCCATTGAAAACCTCTTGAATGTGAGGAAGATGGATAGTCACAAGCCATCAAACAAAGAAGAACTGCTTAAATTTTTGTACCAGGAGTGGCATAATGTCACCCAAAAGCAGTGTGAAAGACTGGTGGAAAGCATGCCAAGACACATGAAAGCTGTGATTAAAAATCATGGTTATTCCACAAAATATTGATTTCTGAACTCTTCCTGAGATAAAACATTAGTATTGTTGTTTCTAAATAATTATGAACTTGTTTTCGTAGCATTATTTGAGGTCTGCAAGCACTGCATTTTTTTTGCTATTTTGACCATTTTTCATTTTCTGAAAATAAGTACAAAATTTAGTGCTTGGAAATTCGAAGACATGTTGTCAGTAGTTTATAGAATATAAGAGCAATTTACATTTTACTCAAAAATATACCTATAAAGAGAAAATTAAGACAAACTGAAGATTTTGCAGTGGTCTCTTAATTTTTGCCAGAGCTGTAGTTAGCAAGGCCGAAAAAAGACATTTGTCCGTCCAGTTCAGCCTATATTCCGTCAGAAGAAATCCCCAGATCTACGTCCTTCTAAAGAACCTAATAACTGCAAGATACAATATTGTTACGCTCCAGGAAGACATCCGGGCCTCTCTTGAACCCCTTGACTGAGTTCGCCATCCCCACCTCCTCAGACAAGGAATTCCAGATTCTCCCTGCCCTACCAGTAAAGAATCCTTTTCTATGTTGGTGGAAAAACCTTCTCTCCTCCAGATGCAGAGAATGCCCCCTTGTGACCGTCACCTTCCTTGGTATAAACAGATCCTCGGAGAGATATTTGTATTGTCCCCTTATATACTTATACATGGTTATGAGATCACCCCTCAGTTTCTAGACAAAATAATACTTTTTTGCTAATCTCTCTGGGTATTGTAGTTGTTGCACCCACATTGTACCCCCATGATGACCTCACCTATTACCTATAACATTACCATTTAATAAAACCTTACGCCCGAACAGGGACTTGAACCCTGGACCCTCAGATTAAAAGTCTGATGCTCTACCGACTGAGCTATCCGGGCTCTCTACATTGATAATCTCGCTGGGTACCGTAATTCTTCCATCCCGTTACTAAATTTTGTTGCCGCTTTTTGGACTTGCTCTAGTTCCACAAAAATCATAATTTCCAGGCTTGAATTGGGCAGGTTAATCTTTGCGAAGGACATGTGAATCAAGCCACATACAAGGTTATCCTGGAAAAATAGTTGATTCCTTCTGCTCAGGAAACGTTCCCCAACTCTGAGGACTGGCTTTTCCAGCAGAACAATGCACCATGCCACACGGCTAGGTAAACCAACGTGTGGATGAAGGAACACTAGCTCAAATCGCTGTCATGGCCAGCCCAATCTCCAAACCTGAACCCCATTGAAAACCTCTTGAATGTGAGGAAGATGGATAGTCACAAGCCATCAAACAAAGAAGAACTGCTTAAATTTTTGTACCAGGAGTGGCATAATGTCACCCAAAAGCAGTGTGAAAGACTGGTGGAAAGCATGCCAAGACACATGAAAGCTGTGATTAAAAATCATGATTATTCCACAAAATATTGATTTCTGAACTCTTCCTGAGATAAAACATTAGTATTGTTGTTTCTAAATAATTATGAACTTGTTTTCGTAGCATTATTTGAGGTCTGCAAGCACTGCATTTTTTTTGCTATTTTGACCATTTTTCATTTTCTGAAAATAAGTACAAAATTTAGTGCTTGGAAATTCGAAGACATGTTGTCAGTAGTTTATAGAATATAAGAGCAATTTACATTTTACTCAAAAATATACCTATAAAGAGAAAATTAAGACAAACTGAAGATTTTGCAGTGGTCTCTTAATTTTTGCCAGAGCTGTAGTTAGCAAGGCCGAAAAAAGACATTTGTCCGTCCAGTTCAGCCTATATTCCGTCAGAAGAAATCCCCAGATCTACGTCCTTCTAAAGAACCTAATAACTGCAAGATACAATATTGTTACGCTCCAGGAAGACATCCGGGCCTCTCTTGAACCCCTTGACTGAGTTCGCCATCCCCACCTCCTCAGACAAGGAATTCCAGATTCTCCCTGCCCTACCAGTAAAGAATCCTTTTCTATGTTGGTGGAAAAACCTTCTCTCCTCCAGATGCAGAGAATGCCCCCTTGTGACCGTCACCTTCCTTGGTATAAACAGATCCTCGGAGAGATATATACTTATACATGGTTATGAGATCACCCCTCAGTTTCTAGACTAAATAATACTTTTTTGCTAATCTCTCTGGGTATTGTAGTTGTTGCCCTTCTTTGTACTCGCTCTAGTTCCACACAGATCATAATTTCTATAGACCTTTTATCAGCATACAAGTTACACCCACATTGCACCCCCATGATGACCTCACCTATTTTACATAACATTACCATTTATTAAAAGCTTACGCCCGAACAGGGACTTGAACCCTGGACCCTCAGATTAAAAGTCTGATGCTCTACCGACTGATAATATCGCTGGGTACCGTGATTGTTCCATCCCGTTACTAAATTTTGTTGCCCCTTTTTGGACTTGCTCTAGTTCCACAAAAATCATAATTTCCAGGCTTGAATTGGGCAGGTTAATCTTTGCGAAGAACATGTGAATCAAGCCACATACAAGATTATCCTGGAAAAATAGTTGATTCCTTCTGCTCAGGCAACGTTCCCCAACTCTGAGGACTGGCTTTTCCAGCAGAACAATGCACCATGCCACACGGCTAGGTAAACCAACGTGTGGATGAAGGAACACTAGCTCAAATCGCTGTCATGGCCAGCCCAATCTCCAAACCTGAACCCCATTGAAAACCTCTTGAATGTGAGGAAGATGGATAGTCACAAGCCATCAAACAAAGAAGAACTGCTTAAATTTTTGTACCAGGAGTGGCATAATGTCACCCAAAAGCAGTGTGAAAGACTGGTGGAAAGCATGCCAAGACACATGAAAGCTGTGATTAAAAATCATGGTTATTCCACAAAATATTGATTTCTGAACTCTTCCTGAGATAAAACATTAGTATTGTTGTTTCTAAATAATTATGAACTTGTTTTCGTAGCATTATTTGAGGTCTGCAAGCACTGCATTTTTTTTGCTATTTTGACCATTTTTCATTTTCTGAAAATAAGTACAAAATTTAGTGCTTGGAAATTCGAAGACATGTTGTCAGTAGTTTATAGAATATAAGAGCAATTTACATTTTACTCAAAAATATACCTATAAAGAGAAAATTAAGACAAACTGAAGATTTTGCAGTGGTCTCTTAATTTTTGCCAGAGCTGTAGTTAGCAAGGCTGAAAAAAGACATTTGTCCGTCCAGTTCAGCCTATATTCCATCAGAAGAAATCCCCAGATCTACGTCCTTCTAAAGAACCTAATAACTGCAAGATACAATATTGTTACGCTCCACGAAGACATCCGGGCCTCTCTTGAACCCCTTGACTGAGTTCGCCATCCCCACTTCCTCAGACAAGGAATTCCAGATTCTCCCTGCCCTACCAGTAAAGAATCCTTTTCTATGTTGGTGGAAAAACCTTCTCTCCTCCAGATGCAGAGAATGCCCCCTTGTGACCGTCACCTTCCTTGGTATAAACAGATCCTTGGAGAGATATATACTTATACATGGTTATGAGATCACCCCTCAGTTTCTAGACTAAATAATACTTTTTTGCTAATCTCTCTGGGTATTGTAGTTGTTGCCCTTCTTTGTACTCGCTCTAGTTCCACACAGATGATAATTTCTTTAGACCTTTTATCAGCATACAAGTTACACCCACATTGCACCCCCATGATGACCTCACCTATTTTACATAACATTACCATTTATTAAAAGCTTACGCCCGAACAGGGACTTGAACCCTGGACCCTCAGACTAAAAGTCTGATGCTCTACCGACTGATAATATCGCTGGGTACCGTGATTGTTCCATCCCGTTACTAAATTTTGTTGCCCCTTTTTGGACTTGCTCTAGTTCCACAAAAATCATAATTTCCAGGCTTGAATTGGGCAGGTTAATCTTTGCGAAGGACATGTGAATCAAGCCACATACAAGATTATCCTGGAAAAATAGTTGATTCCTTCTGCTCAGGAAACGTTCCCCAACTCTGAGGACTGGCTTTTCCAGCAGAACAATGCACCATGCCACACGGCTAGGTAAACCAACGTGTGGATGAAGGAACACTAGCTCAAATCGCTGTCATGGCCAGCCCAATCTCCAAACCTGAACCCCATTGAAAACCTCTTGAATGTGAGGAAGATGGATAGTCACAAGCCATCAAACAAAGAAGAACTGCTTAAATTTTTGTACCAGGAGTGGCATAATGTCACCCAAAAGCAGTGTGAAAGACTGGTGGAAAGCATGCCAAGACACATGAAAGCTGTGATTAAAAATCATGGTTATTCCACAAAATATTGATTTCTGAACTCTTCCTGAGATAAAACATTAGTATTGTTGTTTCTAAATAATTATGAACTTGTTTTCGTAGCATTATTTGAGGTCTGCAAGCACTGCATTTTTTTTGCTATTTTGACCATTTTTCATTTTCTGAAAATAAGTACAAAATTTAGTGCTTGGAAATTCGAAGACATGTTGTCAGTAGTTTATAGAATATAAGAGCAATTTACATTTTACTCAAAAATATACCTATAAAGAGAAAATTAAGACAAACTGAAGATTTTGCAGTGGTCTCTTAATTTTTGCCAGAGCTGTAGTTAGCAAGGCCGAAAAAAGACATTTGTCCGTCCAGTTCAGCCTATATTCCGTCAGAAGAAATCCCCAGATCTACGTCCTTCTAAAGAACCTAATAACTGCAAGATACAATATTGTTACGCTCCAGGAAGACATCCGGGCCTCTCTTGAACCCCTTGACTGAGTTCGCCATCCCCACCTCCTCAGACAAGGAATTCCAGATTCTCCCTGCCCTACCAGTAAAGAATCCTTTTCTATGTTGGTGGAAAAACCTTCTCTCCTCCAGATGCAGAGAATGCCCCCTTGTGACCGTCACCTTCCTTGGTATAAACAGATCCTCGGAGAGATATTTGTATTGTCCCCTTATATACTTATACATGGTTATGAGATCACCCCTCAGTTTCTAGACAAAATAATACTTTTTTGCTAATCTCTCTGGGTATTGTAGTTGTTGCACCCACATTGCACCCACATTGTACCCCCATGATGACCTCACCTATTACCTATAACATTACCATTTATTACCTATAACATTACCATTTAATAAAACCTTACGCCCGAACAGGGACTTGAACCCTGGACCCTCAGATTAAAAGTCTGATGCTCTACCGACTGAGCTATCCGGGCTCTCTACATTGATAATCTCGCTGGGTACCGTAATTCTTCCATCCCGTTACTAAATTTTGTTGCCCCTTTTTGGACTTGCTCTAGTTCCACAAAAATCATAATTTCCAGGCTTGAATTGGGCAGGTTAATCTTTGCGAAGGACATGTGAATCAAGCCACATACAAGGTTATCCTGGAAAAATAGTTGATTCCTTCTGCTCAGGAAACGTTCCCCAACTCTGAGGACTGGCTTTTCCAGCAGAACAATGCACCATGCCACACGGCTAGGTAAACCAACGTGTGGATGAAGGAACACTAGCTCAAATCGCTGTCATGGCCAGCCCAATCTCCAAACCTGAACCCCATTGAAAACCTCTTGAATGTGAGGAAGATGGATAGTCACAAGCCATCAAACAAAGAAGAACTGCTTAAATTTTTGTACCAGGAGTGGCATAATGTCACCCAAAAGCAGTGTGAAAGACTGGTGGAAAGCATGCCAAGACACATGAAAGCTGTGATTAAAAATCATGGTTATTCCACAAAATATTGATTTCTGAACTCTTCCTGAGATAAAACATTAGTATTGTTGTTTCTAAATAATTATGAACTTGTTTTCGTAGCATTATTTGAGGTCTGCAAGCACTGCATTTTTTTTGCTATTTTGACCATTTTTCATTTTCTGAAAATAAGTACAAAATTTAGTGCTTGGAAATTCGAAGACATGTTGTCAGTAGTTTATAGAATATAAGAGCAATTTACATTTTACTCAAAAATATACCTATAAAGAGAAAATTAAGACAAACTGAAGATTTTGCAGTGGTCTCTTAATTTTTGCCAGAGCTGTAGTTAGCAAGGCCGAAAAAAGACATTTGTCCGTCCAGTTCAGCCTATATTCCGTCAGAAGAAATCCCCAGATCTACGTCCTTCTAAAGAACCTAATAACTGCAAGATACAATATTGTTACGCTCCAGGAAGACATCCGGGCCTCTCTTGAACCCCTTGACTGAGTTCGCCATCCCCACCTCCTCAGACAAGGAATTCCAGATTCTCCCTGCCCTACCAGTAAAGAATCCTTTTCTATGTTGGTGGAAAAACCTTCTCTCCTCCAGATGCAGAGAATGCCCCCTTGTGACCGTCACCTTCCTTGGTATAAACAGATCCTCGGAGAGATATTTGTATTGTCCCCTTATATACTTATACATGGTTATGAGATCACCCCTCAGTTTCTAGACAAAATAATACTTTTTTGCTAATCTCTCTGGGTATTGTAGTTGTTGCACCCACATTGTACCCCCATGATGACCTCACCTATTACCTATAACATTACCATTTAATAAAACCTTACGCCCGAACAGGGACTTGAACCCTGGACCCTCAGATTAAAAGTCTGATGCTCTACCGACTGAGCTATCCGGGCTCTCTACATTGATAATCTCGCTGGGTACCGTAATTCTTCCATCCCGTTACTAAATTTTGTTGCCCCTTTTTGGACTTGCTCTAGTTCCACAAAAATCATAATTTCCAGGCTTGAATTGGGCAGGTTAATCTTTGCGAAGGACATGTGAATCAAGCCACATACAAGGTTATCCTGGAAAAATAGTTGATTCCTTCTGCTCAGGAAACGTTCCCCAACTCTGAGGACTGGCTTTTCCAGCAGAACAATGCACCATGCCACACGGCTAGGTAAACCAACGTGTGGATGAAGGAACACTAGCTCAAATCGCTGTCATGGCCAGCCCAATCTCCAAACCTGAACCCCATTGAAAACCTCTTGAATGTGAGGAAGATGGATAGTCACAAGCCATCAAACAAAGAAGAACTGCTTAAATTTTTGTACCAGGAGTGGCATAATGTCACCCAAAAGCAGTGTGAAAGACTGGTGGAAAGCATGCCAAGACACATGAAAGCTGTGATTAAAAATCATGGTTATTCCACAAAATATTGATTTCTGAACTCTTCCTGAGATAAAACATTAGTATTGTTGTTTCTAAATAATTATGAACTTGTTTTCGTAGCATTATTTGAGGTCTGCAAGCACTGCATTTTTTTTGCTATTTTGACCATTTTTCATTTTCTGAAAATAAGTACAAAATTTAGTGCTTGGAAATTCGAAGACATGTTGTCAGTAGTTTATAGAATATAAGAGCAATTTACATTTTACTCAAAAATATACCTATAAAGAGAAAATTAAGACAAACTGAAGATTTTGCAGTGGTCTCTTAATTTTTGCCAGAGCTGTAGTTAGCAAGGCCGAAAAAAGACATTTGTCCGTCCAGTTCAGCCTATATTCCGTCAGAAGAAATCCCCAGATCTACGTCCTTCTAAAGAACCTAATAACTGCAAGATACAATATTGTTACGCTCCAGGAAGACATCCGGGCCTCTCTTGAACCCCTTGACTGAGTTCGCCATCCCCACCTCCTCAGACAAGGAATTCCAGATTCTCCCTGCCCTACCAGTAAAGAATCCTTTTCTATGTTGGTGGAAAAACCTTCTCTCCTCCAGATGCAGAGAATGCCCCCTTGTGACCGTCACCTTCCTTGGTATAAACAGATCCTCGGAGAGATATTTGTATTGTCCCCTTATATACTTATACATGGTTATGAGATCACCCCTCAGTTTCTAGACAAAATAATACTTTTTTGCTAATCTCTCTGGGTATTGTAGTTGTTGCACCCACATTGTACCCCCATGATGACCTCACCTATTACCTATAACATTACCATTTAATAAAACCTTACGCCCGAACAGGGACTTGAACCCTGGACCCTCAGATTAAAAGTCTGATGCTCTACCGACTGAGCTATCCGGGCTCTCTACATTGATGATCTCGCTGGGTACCGTAATTCTTCCATCCCGTTACTAAATTTTGTTGCCCCTTTTTGGACTTGCTCTAGTTCCACAAAAATCATAATTTCCAGGCTTGAATTGGGCAGGTTAATCTTTGCGAAGGACATGTGAATCAAGCCACATACAAGGTTATCCTGGAAAAATAGTTGATTCCTTCTGCTCAGGAAACGTTCCCCAACTCTGAGGACTGGCTTTTCCAGCAGAACAATGCACCATGCCACACGGCTAGGTAAACCAACGTGTGGATGAAGGAACACTAGCTCAAATCGCTGTCATGGCCAGCCCAATCTCCAAACCTGAACCCCATTGAAAACCTCTTGAATGTGAGGAAGATGGATAGTCACAAGCCATCAAACAAAGAAGAACTGCTTAAATTTTTGTACCAGGAGTGGCATAATGTCACCCAAAAGCAGTGTGAAAGACTGGTGGAAAGCATGCCAAGACACATGAAAGCTGTGATTAAAAATCATGGTTATTCCACAAAATATTGATTTCTGAACTCTTCCTGAGATAAAACATTAGTATTGTTGTTTCTAAATAATTATGAACTTGTTTTCGTAGCATTATTTGAGGTCTGCAAGCACTGCATTTTTTTTGCTATTTTGACCATTTTTCATTTTCTGAAAATAAGTACAAAATTTAGTGCTTGGAAATTCGAAGACATGTTGTCAGTAGTTTATAGAATATAAGAGCAATTTACATTTTACTCAAAAATATACCTATAAAGAGAAAATTAAGACAAACTGAAGATTTTGCAGTGGTCTCTTAATTTTTGCCAGAGCTGTAGTTAGCAAGGCCGAAAAAAGACATTTGTCCGTCCAGTTCAGCCTATATTCCGTCAGAAGAAATCCCCAGATCTACGTCCTTCTAAAGAACCTAATAACTGCAAGATACAATATTGTTACGCTCCAGGAAGACATCCGGGCCTCTCTTGAACCCCTTGACTGAGTTCGCCATCCCCACCTCCTCAGACAAGGAATTCCAGATTCTCCCTGCCCTACCAGTAAAGAATCCTTTTCTATGTTGGTGGAAAAACCTTCTCTCCTCCAGATGCAGAGAATGCCCCCTTGTGACCGTCACCTTCCTTGGTATAAACAGATCCTCGGAGAGATATTTGTATTGTCCCCTTATATACTTATACATGGTTATGAGATCACCCCTCAGTTTCTAGACAAAATAATACTTTTTTGCTAATCTCTCTGGGTATTGTAGTTGTTGCACCCACATTGCACCCACATTGTACCCCCATGATGACCTCACCTATTACCTATAACATTACCATTTATTACCTATAACATTACCATTTAATAAAACCTTACGCCCGAACAGGGACTTGAACCCTGGACCCTCAGATTAAAAGTCTGATGCTCTACCGACTGAGCTATCCGGGCTCTCTACATTGATGATCTCGCTGGGTACCGTAATTCTTCCATCCCGTTACTAAATTTTGTTGCCCCTTTTTGGACTTGCTCTAGTTCCACAAAAATCATAATTTCCAGGCTTGAATTGGGCAGGTTAATCTTTGCGAAGGACATGTGAATCAAGCCACATACAAGGTTATCCTGGAAAAATAGTTGATTCCTTCTGCTCAGGAAACGTTCCCCAACTCTGAGGACTGGCTTTTCCAGCAGAACAATGCACCATGCCACACGGCTAGGTAAACCAACGTGTGGATGAAGGAACACTAGCTCAAATCGCTGTCATGGCCAGCCCAATCTCCAAACCTGAACCCCATTGAAAACCTCTTGAATGTGAGGAAGATGGATAGTCACAAGCCATCAAACAAAGAAGAACTGCTTAAATTTTTGTACCAGGAGTGGCATAATGTCACCCAAAAGCAGTGTGAAAGACTGGTGGAAAGCATGCCAAGACACATGAAAGCTGTGATTAAAAATCATGGTTATTCCACAAAATATTGATTTCTGAACTCTTCCTGAGATAAAACATTAGTATTGTTGTTTCTAAATAATTATGAACTTGTTTTCGTAGCATTATTTGAGGTCTGCAAGCACTGCATTTTTTTTGCTATTTTGACCATTTTTCATTTTCTGAAAATAAGTACAAAATTTAGTGCTTGGAAATTCGAAGACATGTTGTCAGTAGTTTATAGAATATAAGAGCAATTTACATTTTACTCAAAAATATACCTATAAAGAGAAAATTAAGACAAACTGAAGATTTTGCAGTGGTCTCTTAATTTTTGCCAGAGCTGTAGTTAGCAAGGCCGAAAAAAGACATTTGTCCGTCCAGTTCAGCCTATATTCCGTCAGAAGAAATCCCCAGATCTACGTCCTTCTAAAGAACCTAATAACTGCAAGATACAATATTGTTACGCTCCAGGAAGACATCCGGGCCTCTCTTGAACCCCTTGACTGAGTTCGCCATCCCCACCTCCTCAGACAAGGAATTCCAGATTCTCCCTGCCCTACCAGTAAAGAATCCTTTTCTATGTTGGTGGAAAAACCTTCTCTCCTCCAGATGCAGAGAATGCCCCCTTGTGACCGTCACCTTCCTTGGTATAAACAGATCCTCGGAGAGATATTTGTATTGTCCCCTTATATACTTATACATGGTTATGAGATCACCCCTCAGTTTCTAGACAAAATAATACTTTTTTGCTAATCTCTCTGGGTATTGTAGTTGTTGCACCCACATTGCACCCACATTGTACCCCCATGATGACCTCACCTATTACCTATAACATTACCATTTATTACCTATAACATTACCATTTAATAAAACCTTACGCCCGAACAGGGACTTGAACCCTGGACCCTCAGATTAAAAGTCTGATGCTCTACCGACTGAGCTATCCGGGCTCTCTACATTGATAATCTCGCTGGGTACCGTAATTCTTCCATCCCGTTACTAAATTTTGTTGCCCCTTTTTGGACTTGCTCTAGTTCCACAAAAATCATAATTTCCAGGCTTGAATTGGGCAGGTTAATCTTTGCGAAGGACATGTGAATCAAGCCACATACAAGGTTATCCTGGAAAAATAGTTGATTCCTTCTGCTCAGGAAACGTTCCCCAACTCTGAGGACTGGCTTTTCCAGCAGAACAATGCACCATGCCACACGGCTAGGTAAACCAACGTGTGGATGAAGGAACACTAGCTCAAATCGCTGTCATGGCCAGCCCAATCTCCAAACCTGAACCCCATTGAAAACCTCTTGAATGTGAGGAAGATGGATAGTCACAAGCCATCAAACAAAGAAGAACTGCTTAAATTTTTGTACCAGGAGTGGCATAATGTCACCCAAAAGCAGTGTGAAAGACTGGTGGAAAGCATGCCAAGACACATGAAAGCTGTGATTAAAAATCATGGTTATTCCACAAAATATTGATTTCTGAACTCTTCCTGAGATAAAACATTAGTATTGTTGTTTCTAAATAATTATGAACTTGTTTTCGTAGCATTATTTGAGGTCTGCAAGCACTGCATTTTTTTTGCTATTTTGACCATTTTTCATTTTCTGAAAATAAGTACAAAATTTAGTGCTTGGAAATTCGAAGACATGTTGTCAGTAGTTTATAGAATATAAGAGCAATTTACATTTTACTCAAAAATATACCTATAAAGAGAAAATTAAGACAAACTGAAGATTTTGCAGTGGTCTCTTAATTTTTGCCAGAGCTGTAGTTAGCAAGGCCGAAAAAAGACATTTGTCCGTCCAGTTCAGCCTATATTCCGTCAGAAGAAATCCCCAGATCTACGTCCTTCTAAAGAACCTAATAACTGCAAGATACAATATTGTTACGCTCCAGGAAGACATCCGGGCCTCTCTTGAACCCCTTGACTGAGTTCGCCATCCCCACCTCCTCAGACAAGGAATTCCAGATTCTCCCTGCCCTACCAGTAAAGAATCCTTTTCTATGTTGGTGGAAAAACCTTCTCTCCTCCAGATGCAGAGAATGCCCCCTTGTGACCGTCACCTTCCTTGGTATAAACAGATCCTCGGAGAGATATTTGTATTGTCCCCTTATATACTTATACATGGTTATGAGATCACCCCTCAGTTTCTAGACAAAATAATACTTTTTTGCTAATCTCTCTGGGTATTGTAGTTGTTGCACCCACATTGTACCCCCATGATGACCTCACCTATTACCTATAACATTACCATTTATTAAAACCTTACGCCCGAACAGGGACTTGAACCCTGGACCCTCAGATTAAAAGTCTGATGCTCTACCGACTGAGCTATCCGGGCTCTCTACATTGATAATCTCGCTGGGTACCGTAATTCTTCCATCCCGTTACTAAATTTTGTTGCCCCTTTTTGGACTTGCTCTAGTTCCACAAAAATCATAATTTCCAGGCTTGAATTGGGCAGGTTAATCTTTGCGAAGGACATGTGAATCAAGCCACATACAAGGTTATCCTGGAAAAATAGTTGATTCCTTCTGCTCAGGAAACGTTCCCCAACTCTGAGGACTGGCTTTTCCAGCAGAACAATGCACCATGCCACACGGCTAGGTAAACCAACGTGTGGATGAAGGAACACTAGCTCAAATCGCTGTCATGGCCAGCCCAATCTCCAAACCTGAACCCCATTGAAAACCTCTTGAATGTGAGGAAGATGGATAGTCACAAGCCATCAAACAAAGAAGAACTGCTTAAATTTTTGTACCAGGAGTGGCATAATGTCACCCAAAAGCAGTGTGAAAGACTGGTGGAAAGCATGCCAAGACACATGAAAGCTGTGATTAAAAATCATGGTTATTCCACAAAATATTGATTTCTGAACTCTTCCTGAGATAAAACATTAGTATTGTTGTTTCTAAATAATTATGAACTTGTTTTCGTAGCATTATTTGAGGTCTGCAAGCACTGCATTTTTTTTGCTATTTTGACCATTTTTCATTTTCTGAAAATAAGTACAAAATTTAGTGCTTGGAAATTCGAAGACATGTTGTCAGTAGTTTATAGAATATAAGAGCAATTTACATTTTACTCAAAAATATACCTATAAAGAGAAAATTAAGACAAACTGAAGATTTTGCAGTGGTCTCTTAATTTTTGCCAGAGCTGTAGTTAGCAAGGCCGAAAAAAGACATTTGTCCGTCCAGTTCAGCCTATATTCCGTCAGAAGAAATCCCCAGATCTACGTCCTTCTAAAGAACCTAATAACTGCAAGATACAATATTGTTACGCTCCAGGAAGACATCCGGGCCTCTCTTGAACCCCTTGACTGAGTTCGCCATCCCCACCTCCTCAGACAAGGAATTCCAGATTCTCCCTGCCCTACCAGTAAAGAATCCTTTTCTATGTTGGTGGAAAAACCTTCTCTCCTCCAGATGCAGAGAATGCCCCCTTGTGACCGTCACCTTCCTTGGTATAAACAGATCCTCGGAGAGATATTTGTATTGTCCCCTTATATACTTATACATGGTTATGAGATCACCCCTCAGTTTCTAGACAAAATAATACTTTTTTGCTAATCTCTCTGGGTATTGTAGTTGTTGCACCCACATTGCACCCACATTGTACCCCCATGATGACCTCACCTATTACCTATAACATTACCATTTATTACCTATAACATTACCATTTAATAAAACCTTACGCCCGAACAGGGACTTGAACCCTGGACCCTCAGATTAAAAGTCTGATGCTCTACCGACTGAGCTATCCGGGCTCTCTACATTGATAATCTCGCTGGGTACCGTAATTCTTCCATCCCGTTACTAAATTTTGTTGCCCCTTTTTGGACTTGCTCTAGTTCCACAAAAATCATAATTTCCAGGCTTGAATTGGGCAGGTTAATCTTTGCGAAGGACATGTGAATCAAGCCACATACAAGGTTATCCTGGAAAAATAGTTGATTCCTTCTGCTCAGGAAACGTTCCCCAACTCTGAGGACTGGCTTTTCCAGCAGAACAATGCACCATGCCACACGGCTAGGTAAACCAACGTGTGGATGAAGGAACACTAGCTCAAATCGCTGTCATGGCCAGCCCAATCTCCAAACCTGAACCCCATTGAAAACCTCTTGAATGTGAGGAAGATGGATAGTCACAAGCCATCAAACAAAGAAGAACTGCTTAAATTTTTGTACCAGGAGTGGCATAATGTCACCCAAAAGCAGTGTGAAAGACTGGTGGAAAGCATGCCAAGACACATGAAAGCTGTGATTAAAAATCATGGTTATTCCACAAAATATTGATTTCTGAACTCTTCCTGAGATAAAACATTAGTATTGTTGTTTCTAAATAATTATGAACTTGTTTTCGTAGCATTATTTGAGGTCTGCAAGCACTGCATTTTTTTTGCTATTTTGACCATTTTTCATTTTCTGAAAATAAGTACAAAATTTAGTGCTTGGAAATTCGAAGACATGTTGTCAGTAGTTTATAGAATATAAGAGCAATTTACATTTTACTCAAAAATATACCTATAAAGAGAAAATTAAGACAAACTGAAGATTTTGCAGTGGTCTCTTAATTTTTGCCAGAGCTGTAGTTAGCAAGGCCGAAAAAAGACATTTGTCCGTCCAGTTCAGCCTATATTCCGTCAGAAGAAATCCCCAGATCTACGTCCTTCTAAAGAACCTAATAACTGCAAGATACAATATTGTTACGCTCCAGGAAGACATCCGGGCCTCTCTTGAACCCCTTGACTGAGTTCGCCATCCCCACCTCCTCAGACAAGGAATTCCAGATTCTCCCTGCCCTACCAGTAAAGAATCCTTTTCTATGTTGGTGGAAAAACCTTCTCTCCTCCAGATGCAGAGAATGCCCCCTTGTGACCGTCACCTTCCTTGGTATAAACAGATCCTCGGAGAGATATTTGTATTGTCCCCTTATATACTTATACATGGTTATGAGATCACCCCTCAGTTTCTAGACAAAATAATACTTTTTTGCTAATCTCTCTGGGTATTGTAGTTGTTGCACCCACATTGTACCCCCATGATGACCTCACCTATTACCTATAACATTACCATTTAATAAAACCTTACGCCCGAACAGGGACTTGAACCCTGGACCCTCAGATTAAAAGTCTGATGCTCTACCGACTGAGCTATCCGGGCTCTCTACATTGATAATCTCGCTGGGTACCGTAATTCTTCCATCCCGTTACTAAATTTTGTTGCCCCTTTTTGGACTTGCTCTAGTTCCACAAAAATCATAATTTCCAGGCTTGAATTGGGCAGGTTAATCTTTGCGAAGGACATGTGAATCAAGCCACATACAAGGTTATCCTGGAAAAATAGTTGATTCCTTCTGCTCAGGAAACGTTCCCCAACTCTGAGGACTGGCTTTTCCAGCAGAACAATGCACCATGCCACACGGCTAGGTAAACCAACGTGTGGATGAAGGAACACTAGCTCAAATCGCTGTCATGGCCAGCCCAATCTCCAAACCTGAACCCCATTGAAAACCTCTTGAATGTGAGGAAGATGGATAGTCACAAGCCATCAAACAAAGAAGAACTGCTTAAATTTTTGTACCAGGAGTGGCATAATGTCACCCAAAAGCAGTGTGAAAGACTGGTGGAAAGCATGCCAAGACACATGAAAGCTGTGATTAAAAATCATGGTTATTCCACAAAATATTGATTTCTGAACTCTTCCTGAGATAAAACATTAGTATTGTTGTTTCTAAATAATTATGAACTTGTTTTCGTAGCATTATTTGAGGTCTGCAAGCACTGCATTTTTTTTGCTATTTTGACCATTTTTCATTTTCTGAAAATAAGTACAAAATTTAGTGCTTGGAAATTCGAAGACATGTTGTCAGTAGTTTATAGAATATAAGAGCAATTTACATTTTACTCAAAAATATACCTATAAAGAGAAAATTAAGACAAACTGAAGATTTTGCAGTGGTCTCTTAATTTTTGCCAGAGCTGTAGTTAGCAAGGCCGAAAAAAGACATTTGTCCGTCCAGTTCAGCCTATATTCCGTCAGAAGAAATCCCCAGATCTACGTCCTTCTAAAGTGACCGTCACCTTCCTTGGTATAAACAGATCCTCGGAGAGATATTTGTATTGTCCCCTTATATACTTATACATGGTTATGAGATCACCCCTCAGTTTCTAGACTAAATAATACTTTTTTGCTAAACTCTCTGGGTATTGTAGTTGTTGCCCTTCTTTGTACTCGCTCTAGTTCCACACAGATCATAATTTCTTTAGACCTTTTAGGTGATGACCTCACCTATTTTACATAACATTACCATTTATTAAAAGCTTACGCCCGAACAGGGACTTGAACCCTGGACCCTCAGATTAAAAGTCTGATGCTCTACCGACATCCGGGCTCTCTACATTGATAATCTCGCTGGGTACCGTAATTCTTCCATCCCGTTACTAAATTTTGTTGCCCCTTTTTGGACTTGCTCTAGTTCCACAAAAATCATAATTTCCAGGCTTGAATTGGGCAGGTTAATCTTTGCGAAGGACATGTGAATCAAGCCACATACAAGGTTATCCTGGAAAAATAGTTGATTCCTTCTGCTCAGGAAACGTTCCCCAACTCTGAGGACTGGCTTTTCCAGCAGAACAATGCACCATGCCACACGGCTAGGTAAACCAACGTGTGGATGAAGGAACACTAGCTCAAATCGCTGTCATGGCCAGCCCAATCTCCAAACCTGAACCCCATTGAAAACCTCTTGAATGTGAGGAAGATGGATAGTCACAAGCCATCAAACAAAGAAGAACTGCTTAAATTTTTGTACCAGGAGTGGCATAATGTCACCCAAAAGCAGTGTGAAAGACTGGTGGAAAGCATGCCAAGACACATGAAAGCTGTGATTAAAAATCATGGTTATTCCACAAAATATTGATTTCTGAACTCTTCCTGAGATAAAACATTAGTATTGTTGTTTCTTAATAATTATGAACTTGTTTTCGTAGCATTATTTGAGGTCTGCAAGCACTGCATTTTTTTTGCTATTTTGACCATTTTTCATTTTCTGAAAATAAGTACAAAATTTAGTGCTTGGAAATTCGAAGACATGTTGTCAGTAGTTTATAGAATATAAGAGCAATTTACATTTTACTCAAAAATATACCTATAAAGAGAAAATTAAGACAAACTGAAGATTTTGCAGTGGTCTCTTAATTTTTGCCAGAGCTGTAGTTAGCAAGGCCGAAAAAAGACATTTGTCCGTCCAGTTCAGCCTATATTCCGTCAGAAGAAATCCCCAGATCTACGTCCTTCTAAAGTGACCGTCACCTTCCTTGGTATAAACAGATCCTCGGAGAGATATTTGTATTGTCCCCTTATATACTTATACATGGTTATGAGATCACCCCTCAGTTTCTAGACTAAATAATACTTTTTTGCTAAACTCTCTGGGTATTGTAGTTGTTGCCCTTCTTTGTACTCGCTCTAGTTCCACACAGATCATAATTTCTTTAGACCTTTTAGGTGATGACCTCACCTATTTTACATAACATTACCATTTATTAAAAGCTTACGCCCGAACAGGGACTTGAACCCTGGACCCTCAGATTAAAAGTCTGATGCTCTACCGACATCCGGGCTCTCTACATTGATAATCTCGCTGGGTACCGTAATTCTTCCATCCCGTTACTAAATTTTGTTGCCCCTTTTTGGACTTGCTCTAGTTCCACAAAAATCATAATTTCCAGGCTTGAATTGGGCAGGTTAATCTTTGCGAAGGACATGTGAATCAAGCCACATACAAGGTTATCCTGGAAAAATAGTTGATTCCTTCTGCTCAGGAAACGTTCCCCAACTCTGAGGACTTGCTTTTCCAGCAGAACAATGCACCATGCCACACGGCTAGGTAAACCAACGTGTGGATGAAGGAACACTAGCTCAAATCGCTGTCATGGCCAGCCCAATCTCCAAACCTGAACCCCATTGAAAACCTCTTGAATGTGAGGAAGATGGATAGTCACAAGCCATCAAACAAAGAAGAACTGCTTAAATTTTTGTACCAGGAGTGGCATAATGTCACCCAAAAGCAGTGTGAAAGACTGGTGGAAAGCATGCCAAGACACATGAAAGCTGTGATTAAAAATCATGGTTATTCCACAAAATATTGATTTCTGAACTCTTCCTGAGATAAAACATTAGTATTGTTGTTTCTTAATAATTATGAACTTGTTTTCGTAGCATTATTTGAGGTCTGCAAGCACTGCATTTTTTTTGCTATTTTGACCATTTTTCATTTTCTGAAAATAAGTACAAAATTTAGTGCTTGGAAATTCGAAGACATGTTGTCAGTAGTTTATAGAATATAAGAGCAATTTACATTTTACTCAAAAATATACCTATAAAGAGAAAATTAAGACAAACTGAAGATTTTGCAGTGGTCTCTTAATTTTTGCCAGAGCTGTAGTTAGCAAGGCCGAAAAAAGACATTTGTCCGTCCAGTTCAGCCTATATTCCGTCAGAAGAAATCCCCAGATCTACGTCCTTCTAAAGTGACCGTCACCTTCCTTGGTATAAACAGATCCTCGGAGAGATATTTGTATTGTCCCCTTATATACTTATACATGGTTATGAGATCACCCCTCAGTTTCTAGACTAAATAATACTTTTTTGCTAAACTCTCTGGGTATTGTAGTTGTTGCCCTTCTTTGTACTCGCTCTAGTTCCACACAGATCATAATTTCTTTAGACCTTTTAGGTGATGACCTCACCTATTTTACATAACATTACCATTTATTAAAAGCTTACGCCCGAACAGGGACTTGAACCCTGGACCCTCAGATTAAAAGTCTGATGCTCTACCGACATCCGGGCTCTCTACATTGATAATCTCGCTGGGTACCGTAATTCCTCCATCCCGTTACTAAATTTTGTTGCCCCTTTTTGGACTTGCTCTAGTTCCACAAAAATCATAATTTCCAGGCTTGAATTGGGCAGGTTAATCTTTGCGAAGGACATGTGAATCAAGCCACATACAAGGTTATCCTGGAAAAATAGTTGATTCCTTCTGCTCAGGAAACGTTCCCCAACTCTGAGGACTGGCTTTTCCAGCAGAACAATGCACCATGCCACACGGCTAGGTAAACCAACGTGTGGATGAAGGAACACTAGCTCAAATCGCTGTCATGGCCAGCCCAATCTCCAAACCTGAACCCCATTGAAAACCTCTTGAATGTGAGGAAGATGGATAGTCACAAGCCATCAAACAAAGAAGAACTGCTTAAATTTTTGTACCAGGAGTGGCATAATGTCACCCAAAAGCAGTGTGAAAGACTGGTGGAAAGCATGCCAAGACACATGAAAGCTGTGATTAAAAATCATGGTTATTCCACAAAATATTGATTTCTGAACTCTTCCTGAGATAAAACATTAGTATTGTTGTTTCTTAATAATTATGAACTTGTTTTCGTAGCATTATTTGAGGTCTGCAAGCACTGCATTTTTTTTGCTATTTTGACCATTTTTCATTTTCTGAAAATAAGTACAAAATTTAGTGCTTGGAAATTCGAAGACATGTTGTCAGTAGTTTATAGAATATAAGAGCAATTTACATTTTACTCAAAAATATACCTATAAAGAGAAAATTAAGACAAACTGAAGATTTTGCAGTGGTCTCTTAATTTTTGCCAGAGCTGTAGTTAGCAAGGCCGAAAAAAGACATTTGTCCGTCCAGTTCAGCCTATATTCCGTCAGAAGAAATCCCCAGATCTATGTCCTTCTAAAGTGACCGTCACCTTCCTTGGTACAAACAGATCCTCGGAGAGATATTTGTATTGTCCCCTTATATACTTATACATGGTTATGAGATCACCCCTCAGTTTCTAGACTAAATAATACTTTTTTGCTAAACTCTCTGGGTATTGTAGTTGTTGCCCTTCTTTGTACTCGCTCTAGTTCCACACAGATCATAATTTCTTTAGACCTTTTAGGTGATGACCTCACCTATTTTACATAACATTACCATTTATTTAAAGCTTATGCCCGAACAGGGACTTGAACCCTGGACCCTCAGATTAAAAGTCTGATGCTCTACCGACATCCGGGCTCTCTACATTGATAATCTCGCTGGGTACCGTAATTCTTCCATCCCGTTACTAAATTTTGTTGCCCCTTTTTGGACTTGCTCTAGTTCCACAAAAATCATAATTTCCAGGCTTGAATTGGGCAGGTTAATCTTTGCGAAGGACATGTGAATCAAGCCACATACAAGGTTATCCTGGAAAAATAGTTGATTCCTTCTGCTCAGGAAACGTTCCCCAACTCTGAGGACTGGCTTTTCCAGCAGAACAATGCACCATGCCACACGGCTAGGTAAACCAACGTGTGGATGAAGGAACACTAGCTCAAATCGCTGTCATGGCCAGCCCAATCTCCAAACCTGAACCCCATTGAAAACCTCTTGAATGTGAGGAAGATGGATAGTCACAAGCCATCAAACAAAGAAGAACTGCTTAAATTTTTGTACCAGGAGTGGCATAATGTCACCCAAAAGCAGTGTGAAAGACTGGTGGAAAGCATGCCAAGACACATGAAAGCTGTGATTAAAAATCATGGTTATTCCACAAAATATTGATTTCTGAACTCTTCCTGAGATAAAACATTAGTATTGTTGTTTCTTAATAATTATGAACTTGTTTTCGTAGCATTATTTGAGGTCTGCAAGCACTGCATTTTTTTTGCTTTTTTGACCATTTTTCATTTTCTGAAAATAAGTACAAAATTTAGTGCTTGGAAATTCGAAGACATGTTGTCAGTAGTTTATAGAATATAAGAGCAATTTACATTTTACTCAAAAATATACCTATAAAGAGAAAATTAAGACAAACTGAAGATTTTGCAGTGGTCTCTTAATTTTTGCCAGAGCTGTAGTTAGCAAGGCCGAAAAAAGACATTTGTCCGTCCAGTTCAGCCTATATTCCGTCAGAAGAAATCCCCAGATCTACGTCCTTCTAAAGTGACCGTCACCTTCCTTGGTATAAACAGATCCTCGGAGAGATATTTGTATTGTCCCCTTATATACTTATACATGGTTATGAGATCACCCCTCAGTTTCTAGACTAAATAATACTTTTTTGCTAAACTCTCTGGGTATTGTAGTTGTTGCCCTTCTTTGTACTCGCTCTAGTTCCACACAGATCATAATTTCTTTAGACCTTTTAGGTGATGACCTCACCTATTTTACATAACATTACCATTTATTAAAAGCTTACGCCCGAACAGGGACTTGAACCCTGGACCCTCAGATTAAAAGTCTGATGCTCTACCGACATCCGGGCTCTCTACATTGATAATCTCGCTGGGTACCGTAATTCTTCCATCCCGTTACTAAATTTTGTTGCCCCTTTTTGGACTTGCTCTAGTTCCACAAAAATCATAATTTCCAGGCTTGAATTGGGCAGGTTAATCTTTGCGAAGGACATGTGAATCAAGCCACATACAAGGTTATCCTGGAAAAATAGTTGATTCCTTCTGCTCAGGAAACGTTCCCCAACTCTGAGGACTGGCTTTTCCAGCAGAACAATGCACCATGCCACACGGCTAGGTAAACCAACGTGTGGATGAAGGAACACTAGCTCAAATCGCTGTCATGGCCAGCCCAATCTCCAAACCTGAACCCCATTGAAAACCTCTTGAATGTGAGGAAGATGGATAGTCACAAGCCATCAAACAAAGAAGAACTGCTTAAATTTTTGTACCAGGAGTGGCATAATGTCACCCAAAAGCAGTGTGAAAGACTGGTGGAAAGCATGCCAAGACACATGAAAGCTGTGATTAAAAATCATGGTTATTCCACAAAATATTGATTTCTGAACTCTTCCTGAGATAAAACATTAGTATTGTTGTTTCTTAATAATTATGAACTTGTTTTCGTAGCATTATTTGAGGTCTGCAAGCACTGCATTTTTTTTGCTATTTTGACCATTTTTCATTTTCTGAAAATAAGTACAAAATTTAGTGCTTGGAAATTCGAAGACATGTTGTCAGTAGTTTATAGAATATAAGAGCAATTTACATTTTACTCAAAAATATACCTATAAAGAGAAAATTAAGACAAACTGAAGATTTTGCAGTGGTCTCTTAATTTTTGCCAGAGCTGTAGTTAGCAAGGCCGAAAAAAGACATTTGTCCGTCCAGTTCAGCCTATATTCCATCAGAAGAAATCCCCAGATCTACGTCCTTCTAAAGTGACCGTCACCTTCCTTGGTATAAACAGATCCTCGGAGAGATATTTGTATTGTCCCCTTATATACTTATACATGGTTATGAGATCACCCCTCAGTTTCTAGACTAAATAATACTTTTTTGCTAAACTCTCTGGGTATTGTAGTTGTTGCCCTTCTTTGTACTCGCTCTAGTTCCACACAGATCATAATTTCTTTAGACCTTTTAGGTGATGACCTCACCTATTTTACATAACATTACCATTTATTAAAAGCTTACGCCCGAACAGGGACTTGAACCCTGGACCCTCAGATTAAAAGTCTGATGCTCTACCGACATCCGGGCTCTCTACATTGATAATCTCGCTGGGTACCGTAATTCTTCCATCCCGTTACTAAATTTTGTTGCCCCTTTTTGGACTTGCTCTAGTTCCACAAAAATCATAATTTCCAGGCTTGAATTGGGCAGGTTAATCTTTGCGAAGGACATGTGAATCAAGCCACATACAAGGTTATCCTGGAAAAATAGTTGATTCCTTCTGCTCAGGAAACGTTCCCCAACTCTGAGGACTGGCTTTTCCAGCAGAACAATGCACCATGCCACACGGCTAGGTAAACCAACGTGTGGATGAAGGAACACTAGCTCAAATCGCTGTCATGGCCAGCCCAATCTCCAAACCTGAACCCCATTGAAAACCTCTTGAATGTGAGGAAGATGGATAGTCACAAGCCATCAAACAAAGAAGAACTGCTTAAATTTTTGTACCAGGAGTGGCATAATGTCACCCAAAAGCAGTGTGAAAGACTGGTGGAAAGCATGCCAAGACACATGAAAGCTGTGATTAAAAATCATGGTTATTCCACAAAATATTGATTTCTGAACTCTTCCTGAGATAAAACATTAGTATTGTTGTTTCTAAATAATTATGAACTTGTTTTCGTAGCATTATTTGAGGTCTGCAAGCACTGCATTTTTTTTGCTATTTTGACCATTTTTCATTTTCTGAAAATAAGTACAAAATTTAGTGCTTGGAAATTCGAAGACATGTTGTCAGTAGTTTATAGAATATAAGAGCAATTTACATTTTACTCAAAAATATACCTATAAAGAGAAAATTAAGACAAACTGAAGATTTTGCAGTGGTCTCTTAATTTTTGCCAGAGCTGTAGTTAGCAAGGCCGAAAAAAGACATTTGTCCGTCCAGTTCAGCCTATATTCCGTCAGAAGAAATCCCCAGATCTACGTCCTTCTAAAGAACCTAATAACTGCAAGATAAAATATTGTTACGCTCCAGGAAGACATCCGGGCCTCTCTTGAACCCCTTGACTGAGTTCGCCATCCCCACAAGGAATTCCAGATTCTCCCTGCCCTACCAGTAAAGAATCCTTTTCTATGTTGGTGGAAAAACCTTCTCTCCTCCAGATGCAGAGAATTGTAGTTGTTGCCCTTCTTTGTACTCGCTCTAGTTCCACACAAATCATAATTTCTATAGATCTTTTATCAGCATACAAGTTACACCCACATTGCACCCCCATGATGACCTCACCTATTTTACATAACATTACCATTTATTAAAAGCTTACGCCCACATTGCACCCCCATGATGACCTCACCTATTTTACATAACATTACCATTTATTAAAAGCTTACGCCCAAACAGGGACTTGAACCCTAGACCCTCAGATTAAAAGTCTGATGCTGTACCGACTGAGCTATCCGGGATCTCTACATTGATAATCTCGCTGGGTACCGTAATTCTTCCATCCCGTTACTAAATTTTGTTGCCCCTTTTTGGACTTGCTCTAGTTCCACAAAAATCATAATTTCCAGGCTTGAATTGGGCAGGTTAATCTTTGCGAAGGACATGTGAATCAAGCCACATACAAGGTTATCCTGGAAAAATAGTTGATTCCTTCTGCTCAGGAAACGTTCCCCAACTCTGAGGACTGGCTTTTCCAGCAGAACAATGCACCATGCCACACGGCTAGGTAAACCAACGTGTGGATGAAGGAACACTAGCTCAAATCGCTGTCATGGCCAGCCCAATCTCCAAACCTGAACCCCATTGAAAACCTCTTGAATGTGAGGAAGATGGATAGTCACAAGCCATCAAACAAAGAAGAACTGCTTAAATTTTTGTACCAGGAGTGGCATAATGTCACCCAAAAGCAGTGTGAAAGACTGGTGGAAAGCATGCCAAGACACATGAAAGCTGTGATTAAAAATCATGGTTATTCCACAAAATATTGATTTCTGAACTCTTCCTGAGATAAAACATTAGTATTGTTGTTTCTAAATAATTATGAACTTGTTTTCGTAGCATTATTTGAGGTCTGCAAGCACTGCATTTTTTTTGCTATTTTGACCATTTTTCATTTTCTGAAAATAAGTACAAAATTTAGTGCTTGGAAATTCGAAGACATGTTGTCAGTAGTTTATAGAATATAAGAGCAATTTACATTTTACTCAAAAATATACCTATAAAGAGAAAATTAAGACAAACTGAAGATTTTGCAGTGGTCTCTTAATTTTTGCCAGAGCTGTAGTTAGCAAGGCCGAAAAAAGACATTTGTCCGTCCAGTTCAGCCTATATTCCGTCAGAAGAAATCCCCAGATCTACGTCCTTCTAAAGAACCTAATAACTGCAAGATACAATATTGTTACGCTCCAGGAAGACATCCGGGCCTCTCTTGAACCCCTTGACTGAGTTCGCAATCCCCACCTCCTCAGACAAGGAATTCCAGATTCTCCCTGCCCTACCAGTAAAGAATCCTTTTCTATGTTGGTGGAAAAACCTTCTCTCCTCCAGATGCAGAGAATGCCCCCTTGTGACCGTCACCTTCCTTGGTATAAACAGATCCTCGGAGAGATATTTGTATTGTCCCCTTATATACTTATACATGGTTATGAGATCACCCCTCAGTTTCTAGACAAAATAATACTTTTTTGCTAATCTCTCTGGGTATTGTAGTTGTTGCACCCACATTGTACCCCCATGATGACCTCACCTATTACCTATAACATTACCATTTATTAAAACCTTACGCCCGAACAGGGACTTGAACCCTGGACCCTCAGATTAAAAGTCTGATGCTCTACCGACTGAGCTATCCGGGCTCTCTACATTGATAATCTCGCTGGGTACCGTAATTCTTCCATCCCGTTACTAAATTTTGTTGCCCCTTTTTGGACTTGCTCTAGTTCCACAAAAATCATAATTTCCAGGCTTGAATTGGGCAGGTTAATCTTTGCGAAGGACATGTGAATCAAGCCACATACAAGGTTATCCTGGAAAAATAGTTGATTCCTTCTGCTCAGGAAACGTTCCCCAACTCTGAGGACTGGCTTTTCCAGCAGAACAATGCACCATGCCACACGGCTAGGTAAACCAACGTGTGGATGAAGGAACACTAGCTCAAATCGCTGTCATGGCCAGCCCAATCTCCAAACCTGAACCCCATTGAAAACCTCTTGAATGTGAGGAAGATGGATAGTCACAAGCCATCAAACAAAGAAGAACTGCTTAAATTTTTGTACCAGGAGTGGCATAATGTCACCCAAAAGCAGTGTGAAAGACTGGTGGAAAGCATGCCAAGACACATGAAAGCTGTGATTAAAAATCATGGTTATTCCACAAAATATTGATTTCTGAACTCTTCCTGAGATAAAACATTAGTATTGTTGTTTCTAAATAATTATGAACTTGTTTTCGTAGCATTATTTGAGGTCTGCAAGCACTGCATTTTTTTTGCTATTTTGACCATTTTTCATTTTCTGAAAATAAGTACAAAATTTAGTGCTTGGAAATTCGAAGACATGTTGTCAGTAGTTTATAGAATATAAGAGCAATTTACATTTTACTCAAAAATATACCTATAAAGAGAAAATTAAGACAAACTGAAGATTTTGCAGTGGTCTCTTAATTTTTGCCAGAGCTGTAGTTAGCAAGGCCGAAAAAAGACATTTGTCCGTCCAGTTCAGCCTATATTCCGTCAGAAGAAATCCCCAGATCTACGTCCTTCTAAAGAACCTAATAACTGCAAGATACAATATTGTTACGCTCCAGGAAGACATCCGGGCCTCTCTTGAACCCCTTGACTGAGTTCGCCATCCCCACCTCCTCAGACAAGGAATTCCAGATTCTCCCTGCCCTACCAGTAAAGAATCCTTTTCTATGTTGGTGGAAAAACCTTCTCTCCTCCAGATGCAGAGAATGCCCCCTTGTGACCGTCACCTTCCTTGGTATAAACAGATCCTCGGAGAGATATTTGTATTGTCCCCTTATATACTTATACATGGTTATGAGATCACCCCTCAGTTTCTAGACAAAATAATACTTTTTTGCTAATCTCTCTGGGTATTGTAGTTGTTGCACCCACATTGCACCCACATTGTACCCCCATGATGACCTCACCTATTACCTATAACATTACCATTTATTACCTATAACATTACCATTTAATAAAACCTTACGCCCGAACAGGGACTTGAACCCTGGACCCTCAGATTAAAAGTCTGATGCTGTACCGACTGAGCTATCCGGGCTCTCTACATTGATAATCTCGCTGGGTACCGTAATTCTTCCATCCCGTTACTAAATTTTGTTGCCCCTTTTTGGACTTGCTCTAGTTCCACAAAAATCATAATTTCCAGGCTTGAATTGGGCAGGTTAATCTTTGCGAAGGACATGTGAATCAAGCCACATACAAGGTTATCCTGGAAAAATAGTTGATTCCTTCTGCTCAGGAAACGTTCCCCAACTCTGAGGACTGGCTTTTCCAGCAGAACAATGCACCATGCCACACGGCTAGGTAAACCAACGTGTGGATGAAGGAACACTAGCTCAAATCGCTGTCATGGCCAGCCCAATCTCCAAACCTGAACCCCATTGAAAACCTCTTGAATGTGAGGAAGATGGATAGTCACAAGCCATCAAACAAAGAAGAACTGCTTAAATTTTTGTACCAGGAGTGGCATAATGTCACCCAAAAGCAGTGTGAAAGACTGGTGGAAAGCATGCCAAGACACATGAAAGCTGTGATTAAAAATCATGGTTATTCCACAAAATATTGATTTCTGAACTCTTCCTGAGATAAAACATTAGTATTGTTGTTTCTAAATAATTATGAACTTGTTTTCGTAGCATTATTTGAGGTCTGCAAGCACTGCATTTTTTTTGCTATTTTGACCATTTTTCATTTTCTGAAAATAAGTACAAAATTTAGTGCTTGGAAATTCGAAGACATGTTGTCAGTAGTTTATAGAATATAAGAGCAATTTACATTTTACTCAAAAATATACCTATAAAGAGAAAATTAAGACAAACTGAAGATTTTGCAGTGGTCTCTTAATTTTTGCCAGAGCTGTAGTTAGCAAGGCCGAAAAAAGACATTTGTCCGTCCAGTTCAGCCTATATTCCGTCAGAAGAAATCCCCAGATCTACGTCCTTCTAAAGAACCTAATAACTGCAAGATACAATATTGTTACGCTCCAGGAAGACATCCGGGCCTCTCTTGAACCCCTTGACTGAGTTCGCCATCCCCACCTCCTCAGACAAGGAATTCCAGATTCTCCCTGCCCTACCAGTAAAGAATCCTTTTCTATGTTGGTGGAAAAACCTTCTCTCCTCCAGATGCAGAGAATGCCCCCTTGTGACCGTCACCTTCCTTGGTATAAACAGATCCTCGGAGAGATATTTGTATTGTCCCCTTATATACTTATACATGGTTATGAGATCACCCCTCAGTTTCTAGACAAAATAATACTTTTTTGCTAATCTCTCTGGGTATTGTAGTTGTTGCACCCACATTGCACCCACATTGTACCCCCATGATGACCTCACCTATTACCTATAACATTACCATTTATTACCTATAACATTACCATTTAATAAAACCTTACGCCCGAACAGGGACTTGAACCCTGGACCCTCAGATTAAAAGTCTGATGCTCTACCGACTGAGCTATCCGGGCTCTCTACATTGATAATCTCGCTGGGTACCGTAATTCTTCCATCCCGTTACTAAATTTTGTTGCCCCTTTTTGGACTTGCTCTAGTTCCACAAAAATCATAATTTCCAGGCTTGAATTGGGCAGGTTAATCTTTGCGAAGGACATGTGAATCAAGCCACATACAAGGTTATCCTGGAAAAATAGTTGATTCCTTCTGCTCAGGAAACGTTCCCCAACTCTGAGGACTGGCTTTTCCAGCAGAACAATGCACCATGCCACACGGCTAGGTAAACCAACGTGTGGATGAAGGAACACTAGCTCAAATCGCTGTCATGGCCAGCCCAATCTCCAAACCTGAACCCCATTGAAAACCTCTTGAATGTGAGGAAGATGGATAGTCACAAGCCATCAAACAAAGAAGAACTGCTTAAATTTTTGTACCAGGAGTGGCATAATGTCACCCAAAAGCAGTGTGAAAGACTGGTGGAAAGCATGCCAAGACACATGAAAGCTGTGATTAAAAATCATGGTTATTCCACAAAATATTGATTTCTGAACTCTTCCTGAGATAAAACATTAGTATTGTTGTTTCTAAATAATTATGAACTTGTTTTCGTAGCATTATTTGAGGTCTGCAAGCACTGCATTTTTTTTGCTATTTTGACCATTTTTCATTTTCTGAAAATAAGTACAAAATTTAGTGCTTGGAAATTCGAAGACATGTTGTCAGTAGTTTATAGAATATAAGAGCAATTTACATTTTACTCAAAAATATACCTATAAAGAGAAAATTAAGACAAACTGAAGATTTTGCAGTGGTCTCTTAATTTTTGCCAGAGCTGTAGTTAGCAAGGCCGAAAAAAGACATTTGTCCGTCCAGTTCAGCCTATATTCCGTCAGAAGAAATCCCCAGATCTACGTCCTTCTAAAGAACCTAATAACTGCAAGATACAATATTGTTACGCTCCAGGAAGACATCCGGGCCTCTCTTGAACCCCTTGACTGAGTTCGCCATCCCCACCTCCTCAGACAAGGAATTCCAGATTCTCCCTGCCCTACCAGTAAAGAATCCTTTTCTATGTTGGTGGAAAAACCTTCTCTCCTCCAGATGCAGAGAATGCCCCCTTGTGACCGTCACCTTCCTTGGTATAAACAGATCCTCGGAGAGATATTTGTATTGTCCCCTTATATACTTATACATGGTTATGAGATCACCCCTCAGTTTCTAGACAAAATAATACTTTTTTGCTAATCTCTCTGGGTATTGTAGTTGTTGCACCCACATTGCACCCACATTGTACCCCCATGATGACCTCACCTATTACCTATAACATTACCATTTATTACCTATAACATTACCATTTAATAAAACCTTACGCCCGAACAGGGACTTGAACCCTGGACCCTCAGATTAAAAGTCTGATGCTCTACCGACTGAGCTATCCGGGCTCTCTACATTGATAATCTCGCTGGGTACCGTAATTCTTCCATCCCGTTACTAAATTTTGTTGCCCCTTTTTGGACTTGCTCTAGTTCCACAAAAATCATAATTTCCAGGCTTGAATTGGGCAGGTTAATCTTTGCGAAGGACATGTGAATCAAGCCACATACAAGGTTATCCTGGAAAAATAGTTGATTCCTTCTGCTCAGGAAACGTTCCCCAACTCTGAGGACTGGCTTTTCCAGCAGAACAATGCACCATGCCACACGGCTAGGTAAACCAACGTGTGGATGAAGGAACACTAGCTCAAATCGCTGTCATGGCCAGCCCAATCTCCAAACCTGAACCCCATTGAAAACCTCTTGAATGTGAGGAAGATGGATAGTCACAAGCCATCAAACAAAGAAGAACTGCTTAAATTTTTGTACCAGGAGTGGCATAATGTCACCCAAAAGCAGTGTGAAAGACTGGTGGAAAGCATGCCAAGACACATGAAAGCTGTGATTAAAAATCATGGTTATTCCACAAAATATTGATTTCTGAACTCTTCCTGAGATAAAACATTAGTATTGTTGTTTCTAAATAATTATGAACTTGTTTTCGTAGCATTATTTGAGGTCTGCAAGCACTGCATTTTTTTTGCTATTTTGACCATTTTTCATTTTCTGAAAATAAGTACAAAATTTAGTGCTTGGAAATTCGAAGACATGTTGTCAGTAGTTTATAGAATATAAGAGCAATTTACATTTTACTCAAAAATATACCTATAAAGAGAAAATTAAGACAAACTGAAGATTTTGCAGTGGTCTCTTAATTTTTGCCAGAGCTGTAGTTAGCAAGGCCGAAAAAAGACATTTGTCCGTCCAGTTCAGCCTATATTCCGTCAGAAGAAATCCCCAGATCTACGTCCTTCTAAAGAACCTAATAACTGCAAGATACAATATTGTTACGCTCCAGGAAGACATCCGGGCCTCTCTTGAACCCCTTGACTGAGTTCGCCATCCCCACCTCCTCAGACAAGGAATTCCAGATTCTCCCTGCCCTACCAGTAAAGAATCCTTTTCTATGTTGGTGGAAAAACCTTCTCTCCTCCAGATGCAGAGAATGCCCCCTTGTGACCGTCACCTTCCTTGGTATAAACAGATCCTCGGAGAGATATTTGTATTGTCCCCTTATATACTTATACATGGTTATGAGATCACCCCTCAGTTTCTAGACAAAATAATACTTTTTTGCTATTCTCTCTGGGTATTGTAGTTGTTGCCCTTCTTTGTACTCGCTCTAGTTCCACACAGATCTTCCACACGACCTTTTATCAGCATACAAGTTACACCCACATTGCACCCCTCACCTATTTTACATAACATTACCATTTATTAAAAGCTTACGCCTGAACAGGGACTTGAACCCTGGACCCTCAGATTAAAAGTCTGATGCTCTACCAACTGAGCTATCGGGGTTCTCTACATTTATAATCTCGCTGGGTACCGTAATTCTTCCATCCCGTTACTAAATTTTGATGCCCCTTTTTGGACTTGCTCTAGTTCCACAAAAATCATAATTTCCAGGCTTGAATTGGGCAGGTTAATCTTTGCGAAGGACATGTGAATCAAGCCACATACAAGGTTATCCTGGAAAAATAGTTGATTCCTTCTGCTCAGGAAACGTTCCCCAACTCTGAGGACTGGCTTTTCCAGCAGAACAATGCACCATGCCACACGGCTAGGTAAACCAACGTGTGGATGAAGGAACACTAGCTCAAATCGCTGTCATGGCCAGCCCAATCTCCAAACCTGAACCCCATTGAAAACCTCTTGAATGTGAGGAAGATGGATAGTCACAAGCCATCAAACAAAGAAGAACTGCTTAAATTTTTGTACCAGGAGTGGCATAATGTCACCCAAAAGCAGTGTGAAAGACTGGTGGAAAGCATGCCAAGACACATGAAAGCTGTGATTAAAAATCATGGTTATTCCACAAAATATTGATTTCTGAACTCTTCCTGAGATAAAACATTAGTATTGTTGTTTCTAAATAATTATGAACTTGTTTTCGTAGCATTATTTGAGGTCTGCAAGCACTGCATTTTTTTTGCTATTTTGACCATTTTTCATTTTCTGAAAATAAGTACAAAATTTAGTGCTTGGAAATTCGAAGACATGTTGTCAGTAGTTTATAGAATATAAGAGCAATTTACATTTTACTCAAAAATATACCTATAAAGAGAAAATTAAGACAAACTGAAGATTTTGCAGTGGTCTCTTAATTTTTGCCAGAGCTGTAGTTAGCAAGGCCGAAAAAAGACATTTGTCCGTCCAGTTCAGCCTATATTCCGTCAGAAGAAATCCCCAGATCTACGTCCTTCTAAAGAACCTAATAACTGCAAGATACAATATTGTTACGCTCCAGGAAGACATCCGGGCCTCTCTTGAACCCCTTGACTGAGTTCGCCATCCCCACCTCCTCAGACAAGGAATTCCAGATTCTCCCTGCCCTACCAGTAAAGAATCCTTTTCTATGTTGGTGGAAAAACCTTCTCTCCTCCAGATGCAGAGAATGCCCCCTTGTGACCGTCACCTTCCTTGGTATAAACAGATCCTCGGAGAGATATTTGTATTGTCCCCTTATATACTTATACATGGTTATGAGATCACCCCTCAGTTTCTAGACAAAATAATACTTTTTTGCTAATCTCTCTGGGTATTGTAGTTGTTGCACCCACATTGCACCCACATTGTACCCCCATGATGACCTCACCTATTACCTATAACATTACCATTTATTACCTATAACATTACCATTTAATAAAACCTTACGCCCGAACAGGGACTTGAACCCTGGACCCTCAGATTAAAAGTCTGATGCTCTACCGACTGAGCTATCCGGGCTCTCTACATTGATAATCTCGCTGGGTACCGTAATTCTTCCATCCCGTTACTAAATTTTGTTGCCCCTTTTTGGACTTGCTCTAGTTCCACAAAAATCATAATTTCCAGGCTTGAATTGGGCAGGTTAATCTTTGCGAAGGACATGTGAATCAAGCCACATACAAGGTTATCCTGGAAAAATAGTTGATTCCTTCTGCTCAGGAAACGTTCCCCAACTCTGAGGACTGGCTTTTCCAGCAGAACAATGCACCATGCCACACGGCTAGGTAAACCAACGTGTGGATGAAGGAACACTAGCTCAAATCGCTGTCATGGCCAGCCCAATCTCCAAACCTGAACCCCATTGAAAACCTCTTGAATGTGAGGAAGATGGATAGTCACAAGCCATCAAACAAAGAAGAACTGCTTAAATTTTTGTACCAGGAGTGGCATAATGTCACCCAAAAGCAGTGTGAAAGACTGGTGGAAAGCATGCCAAGACACATGAAAGCTGTGATTAAAAATCATGGTTATTCCACAAAATATTGATTTCTGAACTCTTCCTGAGATAAAACATTAGTATTGTTGTTTCTAAATAATTATGAACTTGTTTTCGTAGCATTATTTGAGGTCTGCAAGCACTGCATTTTTTTTGCTATTTTGACCATTTTTCATTTTCTGAAAATAAGTACAAAATTTAGTGCTTGGAAATTCGAAGACATGTTGTCAGTAGTTTATAGAATATAAGAGCAATTTACATTTTACTCAAAAATATACCTATAAAGAGAAAATTAAGACAAACTGAAGATTTTGCAGTGGTCTCTTAATTTTTGCCAGAGCTGTAGTTAGCAAGGCCGAAAAAAGACATTTGTCCGTCCAGTTCAGCCTATATTCCGTCAGAAGAAATCCCCAGATCTACGTCCTTCTAAAGAACCTAATAACTGCAAGATACAATATTGTTACGCTCCAGGAAGACATCCGGGCCTCTCTTGAACCCCTTGACTGAGTTCGCCATCCCCACCTCCTCAGACAAGGAATTCCAGATTCTCCCTGCCCTACCAGTAAAGAATCCTTTTCTATGTTGGTGGAAAAACCTTCTCTCCTCCAGATGCAGAGAATGCCCCCTTGTGACCGTCACCTTCCTTGGTATAAACAGATCCTCGGAGAGATATTTGTATTGTCCCCTTATATACTTATACATGGTTATGAGATCACCCCTCAGTTTCTAGACAAAATAATACTTTTTTGCTAATCTCTCTGGGTATTGTAGTTGTTGCACCCACATTGTACCCCCATGATGACCTCACCTATTACCTATAACATTACCATTTATTAAAACCTTACGCCCGAACAGGGACTTGAACCCTGGACCCTCAGATTAAAAGTCTGATGCTCTACCGACTGAGCTATCCGGGCTCTCTACATTGATAATCTCGCTGGGTACCGTAATTCTTCCATCCCGTTACTAAATTTTGTTGCCCCTTTTTGGACTTGCTCTAGTTCCACAAAAATCATAATTTCCAGGCTTGAATTGGGCAGGTTAATCTTTGCGAAGGACATGTGAATCAAGCCACATACAAGGTTATCCTGGAAAAATAGTTGATTCCTTCTGCTCAGGAAACGTTCCCCAACTCTGAGGACTGGCTTTTCCAGCAGAACAATGCACCATGCCACACGGCTAGGTAAACCAACGTGTGGATGAAGGAACACTAGCTCAAATCGCTGTCATGGCCAGCCCAATCTCCAAACCTGAACCCCATTGAAAACCTCTTGAATGTGAGGAAGATGGATAGTCACAAGCCATCAAACAAAGAAGAACTGCTTAAATTTTTGTACCAGGAGTGGCATAATGTCACCCAAAAGCAGTGTGAAAGACTGGTGGAAAGCATGCCAAGACACATGAAAGCTGTGATTAAAAATCATGGTTATTCCACAAAATATTGATTTCTGAACTCTTCCTGAGATAAAACATTAGTATTGTTGTTTCTAAATAATTATGAACTTGTTTTCGTAGCATTATTTGAGGTCTGCAAGCACTGCATTTTTTTTGCTATTTTGACCATTTTTCATTTTCTGAAAATAAGTACAAAATTTAGTGCTTGGAAATTCGAAGACATGTTGTCAGTAGTTTATAGAATATAAGAGCAATTTACATTTTACTCAAAAATATACCTATAAAGAGAAAATTAAGACAAACTGAAGATTTTGCAGTGGTCTCTTAATTTTTGCCAGAGCTGTAGTTAGCAAGGCCGAAAAAAGACATTTGTCCGTCCAGTTCAGCCTATATTCCGTCAGAAGAAATCCCCAGATCTACGTCCTTCTAAAGAACCTAATAACTGCAAGATACAATATTGTTACGCTCCAGGAAGACATCCGGGCCTCTCTTGAACCCCTTGACTGAGTTCGCCATCCCCACCTCCTCAGACAAGGAATTCCAGATTCTCCCTGCCCTACCAGTAAAGAATCCTTTTCTATGTTGGTGGAAAAACCTTCTCTCCTCCAGATGCAGAGAATGCCCCCTTGTGACCGTCACCTTCCTTGGTATAAACAGATCCTCGGAGAGATATTTGTATTGTCCCCTTATATACTTATACATGGTTATGAGATCACCCCTCAGTTTCTAGACAAAATAATACTTTTTTGCTAATCTCTCTGGGTATTGTAGTTGTTGCACCCACATTGTACCCCCATGATGACCTCACCTATTACCTATAACATTACCATTTATTAAAACCTTACGCCCGAACAGGGACTTGAACCCTGGACCCTCAGATTAAAAGTCTGATGCTCTACCGACTGAGCTATCCGGGCTCTCTACATTGATAATCTCGCTGGGTACCGTAATTCTTCCATCCCGTTACTAAATTTTGTTGCCCCTTTTTGGACTTGCTCTAGTTCCACAAAAATCATAATTTCCAGGCTTGAATTGGGCAGGTTAATCTTTGCGAAGGACATGTGAATCAAGCCACATACAAGGTTATCCTGGAAAAATAGTTGATTCCTTCTGCTCAGGAAACGTTCCCCAACTCTGAGGACTGGCTTTTCCAGCAGAACAATGCACCATGCCACACGGCTAGGTAAACCAACGTGTGGATGAAGGAACACTAGCTCAAATCGCTGTCATGGCCAGCCCAATCTCCAAACCTGAACCCCATTGAAAACCTCTTGAATGTGAGGAAGATGGATAGTCACAAGCCATCAAACAAAGAAGAACTGCTTAAATTTTTGTACCAGGAGTGGCATAATGTCACCCAAAAGCAGTGTGAAAGACTGGTGGAAAGCATGCCAAGACACATGAAAGCTGTGATTAAAAATCATGGTTATTCCACAAAATATTGATTTCTGAACTCTTCCTGAGATAAAACATTAGTATTGTTGTTTCTAAATAATTATGAACTTGTTTTCGTAGCATTATTTGAGGTCTGCAAGCACTGCATTTTTTTTGCTATTTTGACCATTTTTCATTTTCTGAAAATAAGTACAAAATTTAGTGCTTGGAAATTCGAAGACATGTTGTCAGTAGTTTATAGAATATAAGAGCAATTTACATTTTACTCAAAAATATACCTATAAAGAGAAAATTAAGACAAACTGAAGATTTTGCAGTGGTCTCTTAATTTTTGCCAGAGCTGTAGTTAGCAAGGCCGAAAAAAGACATTTGTCCGTCCAGTTCAGCCTATATTCCGTCAGAAGAAATCCCCAGATCTACGTCCTTCTAAAGAACCTAATAACTGCAAGATACAATATTGTTACGCTCCAGGAAGACATCCGGGCCTCTCTTGAACCCCTTGACTGAGTTCGCCATCCCCACCTCCTCAGACAAGGAATTCCAGATTCTCCCTGCCCTACCAGTAAAGAATCCTTTTCTATGTTGGTGGAAAAACCTTCTCTCCTCCAGATGCAGAGAATGCCCCCTTGTGACCGTCACCTTCCTTGGTATAAACAGATCCTCGGAGAGATATTTGTATTGTCCCCTTATATACTTATACATGGTTATGAGATCACCCCTCAGTTTCTAGACAAAATAATACTTTTTTGCTAATCTCTCTGGGTATTGTAGTTGTTGCACCCACATTGTACCCCCATGATGACCTCACCTATTACCTATAACATTACCATTTATTACCTATAACATTACCATTTAATAAAACCTTACGCCCGAACAGGGACTTGAACCCTGGACCCTCAGATTAAAAGTCTGATGCTCTACCGACTGAGCTATCCGGGCTCTCTACATTGATAATCTCGCTGGGTACCGTAATTCTTCCATCCCGTTACTAAATTTTGTTGCCCCTTTTTGGACTTGCTCTAGTTCCACAAAAATCATAATTTCCAGGCTTGAATTGGGCAGGTTAATCTTTGCGAAGGACATGTGAATCAAGCCACATACAAGGTTATCCTGGAAAAATAGTTGATTCCTTCTGCTCAGGAAACGTTCCCCAACTCTGAGGACTGGCTTTTCCAGCAGAACAATGCACCATGCCACACGGCTAGGTAAACCAACGTGTGGATGAAGGAACACTAGCTCAAATCGCTGTCATGGCCAGCCCAATCTCCAAACCTGAACCCCATTGAAAACCTCTTGAATGTGAGGAAGATGGATAGTCACAAGCCATCAAACAAAGAAGAACTGCTTAAATTTTTGTACCAGGAGTGGCATAATGTCACCCAAAAGCAGTGTGAAAGACTGGTGGAAAGCATGCCAAGACACATGAAAGCTGTGATTAAAAATCATGGTTATTCCACAAAATATTGATTTCTGAACTCTTCCTGAGATAAAACATTAGTATTGTTGTTTCTAAATAATTATGAACTTGTTTTCGTAGCATTATTTGAGGTCTGCAAGCACTGCATTTTTTTTGCTATTTTGACCATTTTTCATTTTCTGAAAATAAGTACAAAATTTAGTGCTTGGAAATTCGAAGACATGTTGTCAGTAGTTTATAGAATATAAGAGCAATTTACATTTTACTCAAAAATATACCTATAAAGAGAAAATTAAGACAAACTGAAGATTTTGCAGTGGTCTCTTAATTTTTGCCAGAGCTGTAGTTAGCAAGGCCGAAAAAAGACATTTGTCCGTCCAGTTCAGCCTATATTCCGTCAGAAGAAATCCCCAGATCTACGTCCTTCTAAAGTGACCGTCACCTTCCTTGGTATAAACAGATCCTCGGAGAGATATTTGTATTGTCCCCTTATATACTTATACATGGTTATGAGATCACCCCTCAGTTTCTAGACTAAATAATACTTTTTTGCTAAACTCTCTGGGTATTGTAGTTGTTGCCCTTCTTTGTACTCGCTCTAGTTCCACACAGATCATAATTTCTTTAGACCTTTTAGGTGATGACCTCACCTATTTTACATAACATTACCATTTATTAAAAGCTTACGCCCGAACAGGGACTTGAACCCTGGACCCTCAGATTAAAAGTCTGATGCTCTACCGACATCCGGGCTCTCTACATTGATAATCTCGCTGGGTACCGTAATTCTTCCATCCCGTTACTAAATTTTGTTGCCCCTTTTTGGACTTGCTCTAGTTCCACAAAAATCATAATTTCCAGGCTTGAATTGGGCAGGTTAATCTTTGCGAAGGACATGTGAATCAAGCCACATACAAGGTTATCCTGGAAAAATAGTTGATTCCTTCTGCTCAGGAAACGTTCCCCAACTCTGAGGACTGGCTTTTCCAGCAGAACAATGCACCATGCCACACGGCTAGGTAAACCAACGTGTGGATGAAGGAACACTAGCTCAAATCGCTGTCATGGCCAGCCCAATCTCCAAACCTGAACCCCATTGAAAACCTCTTGAATGTGAGGAAGATGGATAGTCACAAGCCATCAAACAAAGAAGAACTGCTTAAATTTTTGTACCAGGAGTGGCATAATGTCACCCAAAAGCAGTGTGAAAGACTGGTGGAAAGCATGCCAAGACACATGAAAGCTGTGATTAAAAATCATGGTTATTCCACAAAATATTGATTTCTGAACTCTTCCTGAGATAAAACATTAGTATTGTTGTTTCTAAATAATTATGAACTTGTTTTCGTAGCATTATTTGAGGTCTGCAAGCACTGCATTTTTTTTGCTATTTTGACCATTTTTCATTTTCTGAAAATAAGTACAAAATTTAGTGCTTGGAAATTCGAAGACATGTTGTCAGTAGTTTATAGAATATAAGAGCAATTTACATTTTACTCAAAAATATACCTATAAAGAGAAAATTAAGACAAACTGAAGATTTTGCAGTGGTCTCTTAATTTTTGCCAGAGCTGTAGTTAGCAAGGCCGAAAAAAGACATTTGTCCGTCCAGTTCAGCCTATATTCCGTCAGAAGAAATCCCCAGATCTACGTCCTTCTAAAGAACCTAATAACTGCAAGATACAATATTGTTACGCTCCAGGAAGACATCCGGGCCTCTCTTGAACCCCTTGACTGAGTTCGCCATCCCCACCTCCTCAGACAAGGAATTCCAGATTCTCCCTGCCCTACCAGTAAAGAATCCTTTTCTATGTTGGTGGAAAAACCTTCTCTCCTCCAGATGCAGAGAATGCCCCCTTGTGACCGTCACCTTCCTTGGTATAAACAGATCCTCGGAGAGATATTTGTATTGTCCCCTTATATACTTATACATGGTTATGAGATCACCCCTCAGTTTCTAGACAAAATAATACTTTTTTGCTAATCTCTCTGGGTATTGCAGTTGTTGCACCCACATTGTGATGACCTCACCTATTACCTATAACATTACCATTTATTAAAACCTTACGCCCGAACAGGGACTTGAACCCTGGACCCTCAGATTAAAAGTCTGATGCTCTACCGACTGAGCTATCCGGGCTCTCTACATTGATAATCTCGCTGGGTACCGTAATTCTTCCATCCCGTTACTAAATTTTGTTGCCCCTTTTTGGACTTGCTCTAGTTCCACAAAAATCATAATTTCCAGGCTTAAATTGGGCAGGTTAATCTTTGCAAAGGAAATGTGAATCAAGCCACATACAAGGTTATCCTGGAAAAATAGTTGATTCCTTCTGCTCAGGAAACGTTCCCCAACTCTGAGGACTGGCTTTTCCAGCAGAACAATGCACCATGCCACACGGCTAGGTAAACCAACGTGTGGATGAAGGAACACTAGCTCAAATCGCTGTCATGGCCAGCCCAATCTCCAAACCTGAACCCCATTGAAAACCTCTTGAATGTGAGGAAGATGGATAGTCACAAGCCATCAAACAAAGAAGAACTGCTTAAATTTTTGTACCAGGAGTGGCATAATGTCACCCAAAAGCAGTGTGAAAGACTGGTGGAAAGCATGCCAAGACACATGAAAGCTGTGATTAAAAATCATGGTTATTCCACAAAATATTGATTTCTGAACTCTTCCTGAGATAAAACATTAGTATTGTTGTTTCTTAATAATTATGAACTTGTTTTCGTAGCATTATTTGAGGTCTGCAAGCACTGCATTTTTTTTGCTATTTTGACCATTTTTCATTTTCTGAAAATAAGTACAAAATTTAGTGCTTGGAAATTCGAAGACATGTTGTCAGTAGTTTATAGAATATAAGAGCAATTTACATTTTACTCAAAAATATACCTATAAAGAGAAAATTAAGACAAACTGAAGATTTTGCAGTGGTCTCTTAATTTTTGCCAGAGCTGTAGTTAGCAAGGCCGAAAAAAGACATTTGTCCGTCCAGTTCAGCCTATATTCCGTCAGAAGAAATCCCCAGATCTACGTCCTTCTAAAGTGACCGTCACCTTCCTTGGTATAAACAGATCCTCGGAGAGATATTTGTATTGTCCCCTTATATACTTATACATGGTTATGAGATCACCCCTCAGTTTCTAGACTAAATAATACTTTTTTGCTAAACTCTCTGGGTATTGTAGTTGTTGCCCTTCTTTGTACTCGCTCTAGTTCCACACAGATCATAATTTCTTTAGACCTTTTAGGTGATGACCTCACCTATTTTACATAACATTACCATTTATTAAAAGCTTACGCCCGAACAGGGACTTGAACCCTGGACCCTCAGATTAAAAGTCTGATGCTCTACCGACATCCGGGCTCTCTACATTGATAATCTCGCTGGGTACCGTAATTCTTCCATCCCGTTACTAAATTTTGTTGCCCCTTTTTGGACTTGCTCTAGTTCCACAAAAATCATAATTTCCAGGCTTGAATTGGGCAGGTTAATCTTTGCGAAGGACATGTGAATCAAGCCACATACAAGGTTATCCTGGAAAAATAGTTGATTCCTTCTGCTCAGGAAACGTTCCCCAACTCTGAGGACTTGCTTTTCCAGCAGAACAATGCACCATGCCACACGGCTAGGTAAACCAACGTGTGGATGAAGGAACACTAGCTCAAATCGCTGTCATGGCCAGCCCAATCTCCAAACCTGAACCCCATTGAAAACCTCTTGAATGTGAGGAAGATGGATAGTCACAAGCCATCAAACAAAGAAGAACTGCTTAAATTTTTGTACCAGGAGTGGCATAATGTCACCCAAAAGCAGTGTGAAAGACTGGTGGAAAGCATGCCAAGACACATGAAAGCTGTGATTAAAAATCATGGTTATTCCACAAAATATTGATTTCTGAACTCTTCCTGAGATAAAACATTAGTATTGTTGTTTCTTAATAATTATGAACTTGTTTTCGTAGCATTATTTGAGGTCTGCAAGCACTGCATTTTTTTTGCTATTTTGACCATTTTTCATTTTCTGAAAATAAGTACAAAATTTAGTGCTTGGAAATTCGAAGACATGTTGTCAGTAGTTTATAGAATATAAGAGCAATTTACATTTTACTCAAAAATATACCTATAAAGAGAAAATTAAGACAAACTGAAGATTTTGCAGTGGTCTCTTAATTTTTGCCAGAGCTGTAGTTAGCAAGGCCGAAAAAAGACATTTGTCCGTCCAGTTCAGCCTATATTCCGTCAGAAGAAATCCCCAGATCTACGTCCTTCTAAAGTGACCGTCACCTTCCTTGGTATAAACAGATCCTCGGAGAGATATTTGTATTGTCCCCTTATATACTTATACATGGTTATGAGATCACCCCTCAGTTTCTAGACTAAATAATACTTTTTTGCTAAACTCTCTGGGTATTGTAGTTGTTGCCCTTCTTTGTACTCGCTCTAGTTCCACACAGATCATAATTTCTTTAGACCTTTTAGGTGATGACCTCACCTATTTTACATAACATTACCATTTATTAAAAGCTTACGCCCGAACAGGGACTTGAACCCTGGACCCTCAGATTAAAAGTCTGATGCTCTACCGACATCCGGGCTCTCTACATTGATAATCTCGCTGGGTACCGTAATTCCTCCATCCCGTTACTAAATTTTGTTGCCCCTTTTTGGACTTGCTCTAGTTCCACAAAAATCATAATTTCCAGGCTTGAATTGGGCAGGTTAATCTTTGCGAAGGACATGTGAATCAAGCCACATACAAGGTTATCCTGGAAAAATAGTTGATTCCTTCTGCTCAGGAAACGTTCCCCAACTCTGAGGACTGGCTTTTCCAGCAGAACAATGCACCATGCCACACGGCTAGGTAAACCAACGTGTGGATGAAGGAACACTAGCTCAAATCGCTGTCATGGCCAGCCCAATCTCCAAACCTGAACCCCATTGAAAACCTCTTGAATGTGAGGAAGATGGATAGTCACAAGCCATCAAACAAAGAAGAACTGCTTAAATTTTTGTACCAGGAGTGGCATAATGTCACCCAAAAGCAGTGTGAAAGACTGGTGGAAAGCATGCCAAGACACATGAAAGCTGTGATTAAAAATCATGGTTATTCCACAAAATATTGATTTCTGAACTCTTCCTGAGATAAAACATTAGTATTGTTGTTTCTTAATAATTATGAACTTGTTTTCGTAGCATTATTTGAGGTCTGCAAGCACTGCATTTTTTTTGCTATTTTGACCATTTTTCATTTTCTGAAAATAAGTACAAAATTTAGTGCTTGGAAATTCGAAGACATGTTGTCAGTAGTTTATAGAATATAAGAGCAATTTACATTTTACTCAAAAATATACCTATAAAGAGAAAATTAAGACAAACTGAAGATTTTGCAGTGGTCTCTTAATTTTTGCCAGAGCTGTAGTTAGCAAGGCCGAAAAAAGACATTTGTCCGTCCAGTTCAGCCTATATTCCGTCAGAAGAAATCCCCAGATCTATGTCCTTCTAAAGTGACCGTCACCTTCCTTGGTACAAACAGATCCTCGGAGAGATATTTGTATTGTCCCCTTATATACTTATACATGGTTATGAGATCACCCCTCAGTTTCTAGACTAAATAATACTTTTTTGCTAAACTCTCTGGGTATTGTAGTTGTTGCCCTTCTTTGTACTCGCTCTAGTTCCACACAGATCATAATTTCTTTAGACCTTTTAGGTGATGACCTCACCTATTTTACATAACATTACCATTTATTTAAAGCTTATGCCCGAACAGGGACTTGAACCCTGGACCCTCAGATTAAAAGTCTGATGCTCTACCGACATCCGGGCTCTCTACATTGATAATCTCGCTGGGTACCGTAATTCTTCCATCCCGTTACTAAATTTTGTTGCCCCTTTTTGGACTTGCTCTAGTTCCACAAAAATCATAATTTCCAGGCTTGAATTGGGCAGGTTAATCTTTGCGAAGGACATGTGAATCAAGCCACATACAAGGTTATCCTGGAAAAATAGTTGATTCCTTCTGCTCAGGAAACGTTCCCCAACTCTGAGGACTGGCTTTTCCAGCAGAACAATGCACCATGCCACACGGCTAGGTAAACCAACGTGTGGATGAAGGAACACTAGCTCAAATCGCTGTCATGGCCAGCCCAATCTCCAAACCTGAACCCCATTGAAAACCTCTTGAATGTGAGGAAGATGGATAGTCACAAGCCATCAAACAAAGAAGAACTGCTTAAATTTTTGTACCAGGAGTGGCATAATGTCACCCAAAAGCAGTGTGAAAGACTGGTGGAAAGCATGCCAAGACACATGAAAGCTGTGATTAAAAATCATGGTTATTCCACAAAATATTGATTTCTGAACTCTTCCTGAGATAAAACATTAGTATTGTTGTTTCTTAATAATTATGAACTTGTTTTCGTAGCATTATTTGAGGTCTGCAAGCACTGCATTTTTTTTGCTTTTTTGACCATTTTTCATTTTCTGAAAATAAGTACAAAATTTAGTGCTTGGAAATTCGAAGACATGTTGTCAGTAGTTTATAGAATATAAGAGCAATTTACATTTTACTCAAAAATATACCTATAAAGAGAAAATTAAGACAAACTGAAGATTTTGCAGTGGTCTCTTAATTTTTGCCAGAGCTGTAGTTAGCAAGGCCGAAAAAAGACATTTGTCCGTCCAGTTCAGCCTATATTCCGTCAGAAGAAATCCCCAGATCTACGTCCTTCTAAAGTGACCGTCACCTTCCTTGGTATAAACAGATCCTCGGAGAGATATTTGTATTGTCCCCTTATATACTTATACATGGTTATGAGATCACCCCTCAGTTTCTAGACTAAATAATACTTTTTTGCTAAACTCTCTGGGTATTGTAGTTGTTGCCCTTCTTTGTACTCGCTCTAGTTCCACACAGATCATAATTTCTTTAGACCTTTTAGGTGATGACCTCACCTATTTTACATAACATTACCATTTATTAAAAGCTTACGCCCGAACAGGGACTTGAACCCTGGACCCTCAGATTAAAAGTCTGATGCTCTACCGACATCCGGGCTCTCTACATTGATAATCTCGCTGGGTACCGTAATTCTTCCATCCCGTTACTAAATTTTGTTGCCCCTTTTTGGACTTGCTCTAGTTCCACAAAAATCATAATTTCCAGGCTTGAATTGGGCAGGTTAATCTTTGCGAAGGACATGTGAATCAAGCCACATACAAGGTTATCCTGGAAAAATAGTTGATTCCTTCTGCTCAGGAAACGTTCCCCAACTCTGAGGACTGGCTTTTCCAGCAGAACAATGCACCATGCCACACGGCTAGGTAAACCAACGTGTGGATGAAGGAACACTAGCTCAAATCGCTGTCATGGCCAGCCCAATCTCCAAACCTGAACCCCATTGAAAACCTCTTGAATGTGAGGAAGATGGATAGTCACAAGCCATCAAACAAAGAAGAACTGCTTAAATTTTTGTACCAGGAGTGGCATAATGTCACCCAAAAGCAGTGTGAAAGACTGGTGGAAAGCATGCCAAGACACATGAAAGCTGTGATTAAAAATCATGGTTATTCCACAAAATATTGATTTCTGAACTCTTCCTGAGATAAAACATTAGTATTGTTGTTTCTTAATAATTATGAACTTGTTTTCGTAGCATTATTTGAGGTCTGCAAGCACTGCATTTTTTTTGCTATTTTGACCATTTTTCATTTTCTGAAAATAAGTACAAAATTTAGTGCTTGGAAATTCGAAGACATGTTGTCAGTAGTTTATAGAATATAAGAGCAATTTACATTTTACTCAAAAATATACCTATAAAGAGAAAATTAAGACAAACTGAAGATTTTGCAGTGGTCTCTTAATTTTTGCCAGAGCTGTAGTTAGCAAGGCCGAAAAAAGACATTTGTCCGTCCAGTTCAGCCTATATTCCATCAGAAGAAATCCCCAGATCTACGTCCTTCTAAAGTGACCGTCACCTTCCTTGGTATAAACAGATCCTCGGAGAGATATTTGTATTGTCCCCTTATATACTTATACATGGTTATGAGATCACCCCTCAGTTTCTAGACTAAATAATACTTTTTTGCTAAACTCTCTGGGTATTGTAGTTGTTGCCCTTCTTTGTACTCGCTCTAGTTCCACACAGATCATAATTTCTTTAGACCTTTTAGGTGATGACCTCACCTATTTTACATAACATTACCATTTATTAAAAGCTTACGCCCGAACAGGGACTTGAACCCTGGACCCTCAGATTAAAAGTCTGATGCTCTACCGACATCCGGGCTCTCTACATTGATAATCTCGCTGGGTACCGTAATTCTTCCATCCCGTTACTAAATTTTGTTGCCCCTTTTTGGACTTGCTCTAGTTCCACAAAAATCATAATTTCCAGGCTTGAATTGGGCAGGTTAATCTTTGCGAAGGACATGTGAATCAAGCCACATACAAGGTTATCCTGGAAAAATAGTTGATTCCTTCTGCTCAGGAAACGTTCCCCAACTCTGAGGACTGGCTTTTCCAGCAGAACAATGCACCATGCCACACGGCTAGGTAAACCAACGTGTGGATGAAGGAACACTAGCTCAAATCGCTGTCATGGCCAGCCCAATCTCCAAACCTGAACCCCATTGAAAACCTCTTGAATGTGAGGAAGATGGATAGTCACAAGCCATCAAACAAAGAAGAACTGCTTAAATTTTTGTACCAGGAGTGGCATAATGTCACCCAAAAGCAGTGTGAAAGACTGGTGGAAAGCATGCCAAGACACATGAAAGCTGTGATTAAAAATCATGGTTATTCCACAAAATATTGATTTCTGAACTCTTCCTGAGATAAAACATTAGTATTGTTGTTTCTTAATAATTATGAACTTGTTTTCGTAGCATTATTTGAGGTCTGCAAGCACTGCATTTTTTTTGCTATTTTGACCATTTTTCATTTTCTGAAAATAAGTACAAAATTTAGTGCTTGGAAATTCGAAGACATGTTGTCAGTAGTTTATAGAATATAAGAGCAATTTACATTTTACTCAAAAATATACCTATAAAGAGAAAATTAAGACAAACTGAAGATTTTGCAGTGGTCTCTTAATTTTTGCCAGAGCTGTAGTTAGCAAGGCCGAAAAAAGACATTTGTCCGTCCAGTTCAGCCTATATTCCGTCAGAAGAAATCCCCAGATCTACGTCCTTCTAAAGTGACCGTCACCTTCCTTGGTATAAACAGATCCTCGGAGAGATATTTGTATTGTCCCCTTATATACTTATACATGGTTATGAGATCACCCCTCAGTTTCTAGACTAAATAATACTTTTTTGCTAAACTCTCTGGGTATTGTAGTTGTTGCCCTTCTTTGTACTCGCTCTAGTTCCACACAGATCATAATTTCTTTAGACCTTTTAGGTGATGACCTCACCTATTTTACATAACATTACCATTTATTAAAAGCTTACGCCCGAACAGGGACTTGAACCCTGGACCCTCAGATTAAAAGTCTGATGCTCTACCGACATCCGGGCTCTCTACATTGATAATCTCGCTGGGTACCGTAATTCTTCCATCCCGTTACTAAATTTTGTTGCCCCTTTTTGGACTTGCTCTAGTTCCACAAAAATCATAATTTCCAGGCTTGAATTGGGCAGGTTAATCTTTGCGAAGGACATGTGAATCAAGCCACATACAAGGTTATCCTGGAAAAATAGTTGATTCCTTCTGCTCAGGAAACGTTCCCCAACTCTGAGGACTGGCTTTTCCAGCAGAACAATGCACCATGCCACACGGCTAGGTAAACCAACGTGTGGATGAAGGAACACTAGCTCAAATCGCTGTCATGGCCAGCCCAATCTCCAAACCTGAACCCCATTGAAAACCTCTTGAATGTGAGGAAGATGGATAGTCACAAGCCATCAAACAAAGAAGAACTGCTTAAATTTTTGTACCAGGAGTGGCATAATGTCACCCAAAAGCAGTGTGAAAGACTGGTGGAAAGCATGCCAAGACACATGAAAGCTGTGATTAAAAATCATGGTTATTCCACAAAATATTGATTTCTGAACTCTTCCTGAGATAAAACATTAGTATTGTTGTTTCTTAATAATTATGAACTTGTTTTCGTAGCATTATTTGAGGTCTGCAAGCACTGCATTTTTTTTGCTATTTTGACCATTTTTCATTTTCTGAAAATAAGTACAAAATTTAGTGCTTGGAAATTCGAAGACATGTTGTCAGTAGTTTATAGAATATAAGAGCAATTTACATTTTACTCAAAAATATACCTATAAAGAGAAAATTAAGACAAACTGAAGATTTTGCAGTGGTCTCTTAATTTTTGCCAGAGCTGTAGTTAGCAAGGCCGAAAAAAGACATTTGTCCGTCCAGTTCAGCCTATATTCCGTCAGAAGAAATCCCCAGATCTACGTCCTTCTAAAGTGACCGTCACCTTCCTTGGTATAAACAGATCCTCGGAGAGATATTTGTATTGACCCCTTATATACTTATACATGGTTATGAGATCACCCCTCAGTTTCTAGACTAAATAATACTTTTTTGCTAATCTCTCTGGGTATTTTAGTTGTTGCCCTTCTTTGTACTCGCTCTAGTTCCACACAGATCATAATTTCTTTAGACCTTTTATCAGCATACAAGTTACACCCACATTGCACCCCCATGATGACCTCACCTATTTTACATAACATTACCATTTATTAAAAGCTTACGCCCACATTGCACCCCCATGATGACCTCACCTATTTTACATAACATTACCATTTATTAAAAGCTTACGCCCGAACAGGGACTTGAACCCTGGACCCTCAGATTAAAAGTCTGATGCTCTACCGACATCCGGGCTCTCTACATTGATAATCTCGCTGGGTACCGTAATTCTTCCATCCCGTTACTAAATTTTGTTGCCCCTTTTTGGACTTGCTCTAGTTCCACAAAAATCATAATTTCCAGGCTTGAATTGGGCAGGTTAATCTTTGCGAAGGACATGTGAATCAAGCCACATACAAGGTTATCCTGGAAAAATAGTTGATTCCTTCTGCTCAGGAAACGTTCCCCAACTCTGAGGACTGGCTTTTCCAGCAGAACAATGCACCATGCCACACGGCTAGGTAAACCAACGTGTGGATGAAGGAACACTAGCTCAAATCGCTGTCATGGCCAGCCCAATCTCCAAACCTGAACCCCATTGAAAACCTCTTGAATGTGAGGAAGATGGATAGTCACAAGCCATCAAACAAAGAAGAACTGCTTAAATTTTTGTACCAGGAGTGGCATAATGTCACCCAAAAGCAGTGTGAAAGACTGGTGGAAAGCATGCCAAGACACATGAAAGCTGTGATTAAAAATCATGGTTATTCCACAAAATATTGATTTCTGAACTCTTCCTGAGATAAAACATTAGTATTGTTGTTTCTTAATAATTATGAACTTGTTTTCGTAGCATTATTTGAGGTCTGCAAGCACTGCATTTTTTTTGCTATTTTGACCATTTTTCATTTTCTGAAAATAAGTACAAAATTTAGTGCTTGGAAATTCGAAGACATGTTGTCAGTAGTTTATAGAATATAAGAGCAATTTACATTTTACTCAAAAATATACCTATAAAGAGAAAATTAAGACAAACTGAAGATTTTGCAGTGGTCTCTTAATTTTTGCCAGAGCTGTAGTTAGCAAGGCCGAAAAAAGACATTTGTCCGTCCAGTTCAGCCTATATTCCGTCAGAAGAAATCCCCAGATCTACGTCCTTCTAAAGTGACCGTCACCTTCCTTGGTATAAACAGATCCTCGGAGAGATATTTGTATTGTCCCCTTATATACTTATACATGGTTATGAGATCACCCCTCAGTTTCTAGACTAAATAATACTTTTTTGCTAAACTCTCTGGGTATTGTAGTTGTTGCCCTTCTTTGTACTCGCTCTAGTTCCACACAGATCATAATTTCTTTAGACCTTTTAGGTGATGACCTCACCTATTTTACATAACATTACCATTTATTAAAAGCTTACGCCCGAACAGGGACTTGAACCCTGGACCCTCAGATTAAAAGTCTGATGCTCTACCGACATCCGGGCTCTCTACATTGATAATCTCGCTGGGTACCGTAATTCCTCCATCCCGTTACTAAATTTTGTTGCCCCTTTTTGGACTTGCTCTAGTTCCACAAAAATCATAATTTCCAGGCTTGAATTGGGCAGGTTAATCTTTGCGAAGGACATGTGAATCAAGCCACATACAAGGTTATCCTGGAAAAATAGTTGATTCCTTCTGCTCAGGAAACGTTCCCCAACTCTGAGGACTGGCTTTTCCAGCAGAACAATGCACCATGCCACACGGCTAGGTAAACCAACGTGTGGATGAAGGAACACTAGCTCAAATCGCTGTCATGGCCAGCCCAATCTCCAAACCTGAACCCCATTGAAAACCTCTTGAATGTGAGGAAGATGGATAGTCACAAGCCATCAAACAAAGAAGAACTGCTTAAATTTTTGTACCAGGAGTGGCATAATGTCACCCAAAAGCAGTGTGAAAGACTGGTGGAAAGCATGCCAAGACACATGAAAGCTGTGATTAAAAATCATGGTTATTCCACAAAATATTGATTTCTGAACTCTTCCTGAGATAAAACATTAGTATTGTTGTTTCTTAATAATTATGAACTTGTTTTCGTAGCATTATTTGAGGTCTGCAAGCACTGCATTTTTTTTGCTATTTTGACCATTTTTCATTTTCTGAAAATAAGTACAAAATTTAGTGCTTGGAAATTCGAAGACATGTTGTCAGTAGTTTATAGAATATAAGAGCAATTTACATTTTACTCAAAAATATACCTATAAAGAGAAAATTAAGACAAACTGAAGATTTTGCAGTGGTCTCTTAATTTTTGCCAGAGCTGTAGTTAGCAAGGCCGAAAAAAGACATTTGTCCGTCCAGTTCAGCCTATATTCCGTCAGAAGAAATCCCCAGATCTATGTCCTTCTAAAGTGACCGTCACCTTCCTTGGTACAAACAGATCCTCGGAGAGATATTTGTATTGTCCCCTTATATACTTATACATGGTTATGAGATCACCCCTCAGTTTCTAGACTAAATAATACTTTTTTGCTAAACTCTCTGGGTATTGTAGTTGTTGCCCTTCTTTGTACTCGCTCTAGTTCCACACAGATCATAATTTCTTTAGACCTTTTAGGTGATGACCTCACCTATTTTACATAACATTACCATTTATTTAAAGCTTATGCCCGAACAGGGACTTGAACCCTGGACCCTCAGATTAAAAGTCTGATGCTCTACCGACATCCGGGCTCTCTACATTGATAATCTCGCTGGGTACCGTAATTCTTCCATCCCGTTACTAAATTTTGTTGCCCCTTTTTGGACTTGCTCTAGTTCCACAAAAATCATAATTTCCAGGCTTGAATTGGGCAGGTTAATCTTTGCGAAGGACATGTGAATCAAGCCACATACAAGGTTATCCTGGAAAAATAGTTGATTCCTTCTGCTCAGGAAACGTTCCCCAACTCTGAGGACTGGCTTTTCCAGCAGAACAATGCACCATGCCACACGGCTAGGTAAACCAACGTGTGGATGAAGGAACACTAGCTCAAATCGCTGTCATGGCCAGCCCAATCTCCAAACCTGAACCCCATTGAAAACCTCTTGAATGTGAGGAAGATGGATAGTCACAAGCCATCAAACAAAGAAGAACTGCTTAAATTTTTGTACCAGGAGTGGCATAATGTCACCCAAAAGCAGTGTGAAAGACTGGTGGAAAGCATGCCAAGACACATGAAAGCTGTGATTAAAAATCATGGTTATTCCACAAAATATTGATTTCTGAACTCTTCCTGAGATAAAACATTAGTATTGTTGTTTCTTAATAATTATGAACTTGTTTTCGTAGCATTATTTGAGGTCTGCAAGCACTGCATTTTTTTTGCTTTTTTGACCATTTTTCATTTTCTGAAAATAAGTACAAAATTTAGTGCTTGGAAATTCGAAGACATGTTGTCAGTAGTTTATAGAATATAAGAGCAATTTACATTTTACTCAAAAATATACCTATAAAGAGAAAATTAAGACAAACTGAAGATTTTGCAGTGGTCTCTTAATTTTTGCCAGAGCTGTAGTTAGCAAGGCCGAAAAAAGACATTTGTCCGTCCAGTTCAGCCTATATTCCGTCAGAAGAAATCCCCAGATCTACGTCCTTCTAAAGTGACCGTCACCTTCCTTGGTATAAACAGATCCTCGGAGAGATATTTGTATTGTCCCCTTATATACTTATACATGGTTATGAGATCACCCCTCAGTTTCTAGACTAAATAATACTTTTTTGCTAAACTCTCTGGGTATTGTAGTTGTTGCCCTTCTTTGTACTCGCTCTAGTTCCACACAGATCATAATTTCTTTAGACCTTTTAGGTGATGACCTCACCTATTTTACATAACATTACCATTTATTAAAAGCTTACGCCCGAACAGGGACTTGAACCCTGGACCCTCAGATTAAAAGTCTGATGCTCTACCGACATCCGGGCTCTCTACATTGATAATCTCGCTGGGTACCGTAATTCTTCCATCCCGTTACTAAATTTTGTTGCCCCTTTTTGGACTTGCTCTAGTTCCACAAAAATCATAATTTCCAGGCTTGAATTGGGCAGGTTAATCTTTGCGAAGGACATGTGAATCAAGCCACATACAAGGTTATCCTGGAAAAATAGTTGATTCCTTCTGCTCAGGAAACGTTCCCCAACTCTGAGGACTGGCTTTTCCAGCAGAACAATGCACCATGCCACACGGCTAGGTAAACCAACGTGTGGATGAAGGAACACTAGCTCAAATCGCTGTCATGGCCAGCCCAATCTCCAAACCTGAACCCCATTGAAAACCTCTTGAATGTGAGGAAGATGGATAGTCACAAGCCATCAAACAAAGAAGAACTGCTTAAATTTTTGTACCAGGAGTGGCATAATGTCACCCAAAAGCAGTGTGAAAGACTGGTGGAAAGCATGCCAAGACACATGAAAGCTGTGATTAAAAATCATGGTTATTCCACAAAATATTGATTTCTGAACTCTTCCTGAGATAAAACATTAGTATTGTTGTTTCTTAATAATTATGAACTTGTTTTCGTAGCATTATTTGAGGTCTGCAAGCACTGCATTTTTTTTGCTATTTTGACCATTTTTCATTTTCTGAAAATAAGTACAAAATTTAGTGCTTGGAAATTCGAAGACATGTTGTCAGTAGTTTATAGAATATAAGAGCAATTTACATTTTACTCAAAAATATACCTATAAAGAGAAAATTAAGACAAACTGAAGATTTTGCAGTGGTCTCTTAATTTTTGCCAGAGCTGTAGTTAGCAAGGCCGAAAAAAGACATTTGTCCGTCCAGTTCAGCCTATATTCCATCAGAAGAAATCCCCAGATCTACGTCCTTCTAAAGTGACCGTCACCTTCCTTGGTATAAACAGATCCTCGGAGAGATATTTGTATTGTCCCCTTATATACTTATACATGGTTATGAGATCACCCCTCAGTTTCTAGACTAAATAATACTTTTTTGCTAAACTCTCTGGGTATTGTAGTTGTTGCCCTTCTTTGTACTCGCTCTAGTTCCACACAGATCATAATTTCTTTAGACCTTTTAGGTGATGACCTCACCTATTTTACATAACATTACCATTTATTAAAAGCTTACGCCCGAACAGGGACTTGAACCCTGGACCCTCAGATTAAAAGTCTGATGCTCTACCGACATCCGGGCTCTCTACATTGATAATCTCGCTGGGTACCGTAATTCTTCCATCCCGTTACTAAATTTTGTTGCCCCTTTTTGGACTTGCTCTAGTTCCACAAAAATCATAATTTCCAGGCTTGAATTGGGCAGGTTAATCTTTGCGAAGGACATGTGAATCAAGCCACATACAAGGTTATCCTGGAAAAATAGTTGATTCCTTCTGCTCAGGAAACGTTCCCCAACTCTGAGGACTGGCTTTTCCAGCAGAACAATGCACCATGCCACACGGCTAGGTAAACCAACGTGTGGATGAAGGAACACTAGCTCAAATCGCTGTCATGGCCAGCCCAATCTCCAAACCTGAACCCCATTGAAAACCTCTTGAATGTGAGGAAGATGGATAGTCACAAGCCATCAAACAAAGAAGAACTGCTTAAATTTTTGTACCAGGAGTGGCATAATGTCACCCAAAAGCAGTGTGAAAGACTGGTGGAAAGCATGCCAAGACACATGAAAGCTGTGATTAAAAATCATGGTTATTCCACAAAATATTGATTTCTGAACTCTTCCTGAGATAAAACATTAGTATTGTTGTTTCTTAATAATTATGAACTTGTTTTCGTAGCATTATTTGAGGTCTGCAAGCACTGCATTTTTTTTGCTATTTTGACCATTTTTCATTTTCTGAAAATAAGTACAAAATTTAGTGCTTGGAAATTCGAAGACATGTTGTCAGTAGTTTATAGAATATAAGAGCAATTTACATTTTACTCAAAAATATACCTATAAAGAGAAAATTAAGACAAACTGAAGATTTTGCAGTGGTCTCTTAATTTTTGCCAGAGCTGTAGTTAGCAAGGCCGAAAAAAGACATTTGTCCGTCCAGTTCAGCCTATATTCCGTCAGAAGAAATCCCCAGATCTACGTCCTTCTAAAGTGACCGTCACCTTCCTTGGTATAAACAGATCCTCGGAGAGATATTTGTATTGTCCCCTTATATACTTATACATGGTTATGAGATCACCCCTCAGTTTCTAGACTAAATAATACTTTTTTGCTAAACTCTCTGGGTATTGTAGTTGTTGCCCTTCTTTGTACTCGCTCTAGTTCCACACAGATCATAATTTCTTTAGACCTTTTAGGTGATGACCTCACCTATTTTACATAACATTACCATTTATTAAAAGCTTACGCCCGAACAGGGACTTGAACCCTGGACCCTCAGATTAAAAGTCTGATGCTCTACCGACATCCGGGCTCTCTACATTGATAATCTCGCTGGGTACCGTAATTCTTCCATCCCGTTACTAAATTTTGTTGCCCCTTTTTGGACTTGCTCTAGTTCCACAAAAATCATAATTTCCAGGCTTGAATTGGGCAGGTTAATCTTTGCGAAGGACATGTGAATCAAGCCACATACAAGGTTATCCTGGAAAAATAGTTGATTCCTTCTGCTCAGGAAACGTTCCCCAACTCTGAGGACTGGCTTTTCCAGCAGAACAATGCACCATGCCACACGGCTAGGTAAACCAACGTGTGGATGAAGGAACACTAGCTCAAATCGCTGTCATGGCCAGCCCAATCTCCAAACCTGAACCCCATTGAAAACCTCTTGAATGTGAGGAAGATGGATAGTCACAAGCCATCAAACAAAGAACTGCTTAAATTTTTGTACCAGGAGTGGCATAATGTCACCCAAAAGCAGTGTGAAAGACTGGTGGAAAGCATGCCAAGACACATGAAAGCTGTGATTAAAAATCATGGTTATTCCACAAAATATTGATTTCTGAACTCTTCCTGAGATAAAACATTAGTATTGTTGTTTCTTAATAATTATGAACTTGTTTTCGTAGCATTATTTGAGGTCTGCAAGCACTGCATTTTTTTTGCTATTTTGACCATTTTTCATTTTCTGAAAATAAGTACAAAATTTAGTGCTTGGAAATTCGAAGACATGTTGTCAGTAGTTTATAGAATATAAGAGCAATTTACATTTTACTCAAAAATATACCTATAAAGAGAAAATTAAGACAAACTGAAGATTTTGCAGTGGTCTCTTAATTTTTGCCAGAGCTGTAGTTAGCAAGGCCGAAAAAAGACATTTGTCCGTCCAGTTCAGCCTATATTCCGTCAGAAGAAATCCCCAGATCTACGTCCTTCTAAAGTGACCGTCACCTTCCTTGGTATAAACAGATCCTCGGAGAGATATTTGTATTGTCCCCTTATATACTTATACATGGTTATGAGATCACCCCTCAGTTTCTAGACTAAATAATACTTTTTTGCTAATCTCTCTGGGTATTGTAGTTGTTGCCCTTCTTTGTACTCGCTCTAGTTCCACACAGATCATAATTTCTTTAGACCTTTTATCAGCATACAAGTTACACCCACATTGCACCCCCATGATGACCTCACCTATTTTACATAACATTACCATTTATTAAAAGCTTACGCCCACATTGCACCCCCATGATGACCTCACCTATTTTACATAACATTACCATTTATTAAAAGCTTACGCCCGAACAGGGACTTGAACCCTGGACCCTCAGATTAAAAGTCTGATGCTCTACCGACATCCGGGCTCTCTACATTGATAATCTCGCTGGGTACCGTAATTCTTCCATCCCGTTACTAAATTTTGTTGCCCCTTTTTGGACTTGCTCTAGTTCCACAAAAATCATAATTTCCAGGCTTGAATTGGGCAGGTTAATCTTTGCGAAGGACATGTGAATCAAGCCACATACAAGGTTATCCTGGAAAAATAGTTGATTCCTTCTGCTCAGGAAACGTTCCCCAACTCTGAGGACTGGCTTTTCCAGCAGAACAATGCACCATGCCACACGGCTAGGTAAACCAACGTGTGGATGAAGGAACACTAGCTCAAATCGCTGTCATGGCCAGCCCAATCTCCAAACCTGAACCCCATTGAAAACCTCTTGAATGTGAGGAAGATGGATAGTCACAAGCCATCAAACAAAGAAGAACTGCTTAAATTTTTGTACCAGGAGTGGCATAATGTCACCCAAAAGCAGTGTGAAAGACTGGTGGAAAGCATGCCAAGACACATGAAAGCTGTGATTAAAAATCATGGTTATTCCACAAAATATTGATTTCTGAACTCTTCCTGAGATAAAACATTAGTATTGTTGTTTCTTAATAATTATGAACTTGTTTTCGTAGCATTATTTGAGGTCTGCAAGCACTGCATTTTTTTTGCTATTTTGACCATTTTTCATTTTCTGAAAATAAGTACAAAATTTAGTGCTTGGAAATTCGAAGACATGTTGTCAGTAGTTTATAGAATATAAGAGCAATTTACATTTTACTCAAAAATATACCTATAAAGAGAAAATTAAGACAAACTGAAGATTTTGCAGTGGTCTCTTAATTTTTGCCAGAGCTGTAGTTAGCAAGGCCGAAAAAAGACATTTGTCCGTCCAGTTCAGCCTATATTCCGTCAGAAGAAATCCCCAGATCTACGTCCTTCTAAAGTGACCGTCACCTTCCTTGGTATAAACAGATCCTCGGAGAGATATTTGTATTGTCCCCTTATATACTTATACATGGTTATGAGATCACCCCTCAGTTTCTAGACTAAATAATACTTTTTTGCTAAACTCTCTGGGTATTGTAGTTGTTGCCCTTCTTTGTACTCGCTCTAGTTCCACACAGATCATAATTTCTTTAGACCTTTTAGGTGATGACCTCACCTATTTTACATAACATTACCATTTATTAAAAGCTTACGCCCGAACAGGGACTTGAACCCTGGACCCTCAGATTAAAAGTCTGATGCTCTACCGACATCCGGGCTCTCTACATTGATAATCTCGCTGGGTACCGTAATTCTTCCATCCCGTTACTAAATTTTGTTGCCCCTTTTTGGACTTGCTCTAGTTCCACAAAAATCATAATTTCCAGGCTTGAATTGGGCAGGTTAATCTTTGCGAAGGACATGTGAATCAAGCCACATACAAGGTTATCCTGGAAAAATAGTTGATTCCTTCTGCTCAGGAAACGTTCCCCAACTCTGAGGACTGGCTTTTCCAGCAGAACAATGCACCATGCCACACGGCTAGGTAAACCAACGTGTGGATGAAGGAACACTAGCTCAAATCGCTGTCATGGCCAGCCCAATCTCCAAACCTGAACCCCATTGAAAACCTCTTGAATGTGAGGAAGATGGATAGTCACAAGCCATCAAACAAAGAAGAACTGCTTAAATTTTTGTACCAGGAGTGGCATAATGTCACCCAAAAGCAGTGTGAAAGACTGGTGGAAAGCATGCCAAGACACATGAAAGCTGTGATTAAAAATCATGGTTATTCCACAAAATATTGATTTCTGAACTCTTCCTGAGATAAAACATTAGTATTGTTGTTTCTTAATAATTATGAACTTGTTTTCGTAGCATTATTTGAGGTCTGCAAGCACTGCATTTTTTTTGCTATTTTGACCATTTTTCATTTTCTGAAAATAAGTACAAAATTTAGTGCTTGGAAATTCGAAGACATGTTGTCAGTAGTTTATAGAATATAAGAGCAATTTACATTTTACTCAAAAATATACCTATAAAGAGAAAATTAAGACAAACTGAAGATTTTGCAGTGGTCTCTTAATTTTTGCCAGAGCTGTAGTTAGCAAGGCCGAAAAAAGACATTTGTCCGTCCAGTTCAGCCTATATTCCGTCAGAAGAAATCCCCAGATCTACGTCCTTCTAAAGTGACCGTCACCTTCCTTGGTATAAACAGATCCTCGGAGAGATATTTGTATTGTCCCCTTATATACTTATACATGGTTATGAGATCACCCCTCAGTTTCTAGACTAAATAATACTTTTTTGCTAATCTCTCTGGGTATTGTAGTTGTTGCCCTTCTTTGTACTCGCTCTAGTTCCACACAGATCATAATTTCTTTAGACCTTTTATCAGCATACAAGTTACACCCACATTGCACCCCCATGATGACCTCACCTATTTTACATAACATTACCATTTATTAAAAGCTTACGCCCACATTGCACCCCCATGATGACCTCACCTATTTTACATAACATTACCATTTATTAAAAGCTTACGCCCGAACAGGGACTTGAACCCTGGACCCTCAGATTAAAAGTCTGATGCTCTACCGACATCCGGGCTCTCTACATTGATAATCTCGCTGGGTACCGTAATTCTTCCATCCCGTTACTAAATTTTGTTGCCCCTTTTTGGACTTGCTCTAGTTCCACAAAAATCATAATTTCCAGGCTTGAATTGGGCAGGTTAATCTTTGCGAAGGACATGTGAATCAAGCCACATACAAGGTTATCCTGGAAAAATAGTTGATTCCTTCTGCTCAGGAAACGTTCCCCAACTCTGAGGACTGGCTTTTCCAGCAGAACAATGCACCATGCCACACGGCTAGGTAAACCAACGTGTGGATGAAGGAACACTAGCTCAAATCGCTGTCATGGCCAGCCCAATCTCCAAACCTGAACCCCATTGAAAACCTCTTGAATGTGAGGAAGATGGATAGTCACAAGCCATCAAACAAAGAAGAACTGCTTAAATTTTTGTACCAGGAGTGGCATAATGTCACCCAAAAGCAGTGTGAAAGACTGGTGGAAAGCATGCCAAGACACATGAAAGCTGTGATTAAAAATCATAGTTATTCCACAAAATATTGATTTCTGAACTCTTCCTGAGATAAAACATTAGTATTGTTGTTTCTTAATAATTATGAACTTGTTTTCGTAGCATTATTTGAGGTCTGCAAGCACTGCATTTTTTTTGCTATTTTGACCATTTTTCATTTTCTGAAAATAAGTACAAAATTTAGTGCTTGGAAATTCGAAGACATGTTGTCAGTAGTTTATAGAATATAAGAGCAATTTACATTTTACTCAAAAATATACCTATAAAGAGAAAATTAATACAAACTGAAGATTTTGCAGTGGTCTCTTAATTTTTGCCAGAGCTGTAGTTAGCAAGGCCGAAAAAAGACATTTGTCCGTCCAGTTCAGCCTATATTCCGTCAGAAGAAATCCCCAGATCTACGTCCTTCTAAAGTGACCGTCACCTTCCTTGGTATAAACAGATCCTCAGAGAGATATTTGTATTGTCCCCTTATATACTTATACATGGTTATGAGATCACCCCTCAGTTTCTAGACTAAATAACACACACAGATCATAATTTCTTTAGACCTTTTAGGTGATGACCTCACCTATTTTACATAACATTACCATTTATTAAAAGCTTTCGCCCGAACAGGGACTTGAACCCTGGACCCTCAGATTAAAAGTCTGATGCTCTACCGACTGAGCTATCCGGGCTCTCTACATTGATAATCTCGCTGGGTACTGTAATTCTTCCATCCCGTTACTAAATTTTGTTGCCCCTTTTTGGACTTGCTCTAGTTCCACAAAAATCATAATTTCCAGGCTTGAATTGGGCAGGTTAATCTTTGCGAAGGACATGTGAATCAAGCCACATACAAGGTTATCCTGGAAAAATAGTTGATTCCTTCTGCTCAGGCAACGTTCCCCAACTCTGAGGACTGGCTTTTCCAGCAGAACAATGCACCATGCCACACGGCTAGGTAAACCAACGTGTGGATGAAGGAACACTAGCTCAAATCGCTGTCATGGCCAGCCCAATCTCCAAACCTGAACCCCATTGAAAACCTCTTGAATGTGAGGAAGATGGATAGTCACAAGCCATCAAACAAAGAAGAACTGCTTAAATTTTTGTACCAGGAGTGGCATAATGTCACCCAAAAGCAGTGTGAAAGACTGGTGGAAAGCATGCCAAGACACATGAAAGCTGTGATTAAAAATCATGGTTATTCCACAAAATATTGATTTCTGAACTCTTCCTGAGATAAAACATTAGTATTGTTGTTTCTAAATAATTATGAACTTGTTTTCGTAGCATTATTTGAGGTCTGCAAGCACTGCATTTTTTTTGCTATTTTGACCATTTTTCATTTTCTGAAAATAAGTACAAAATTTAGTGCTTGGAAATTCGAAGACATGTTGTCAGTAGTTTATAGAATATAAGAGCAATTTACATTTTACTCAAAAATATACCTATAAAGAGAAAATTAAGACAAACTGAAGATTTTGCAGTGGTCTCTTAATTTTTGCCAGAGCTGTAGTTAGCAAGGCCGAAAAAAGACATTTGTCCGTCCAGTTCAGCCTATATTCCGTCAGAAGAAATCCCCAGATCTACGTCCTTCTAAAGTGACCGTCACCTTCCTTGGTATAAACAGATCCTCGGAGAGATATTTGTATTGTCCCCTTATATACTTATACATGGTTATGAGATCACCCCTCAGTTTCTAGACTAAATAATACTTTTTTGCTAAACTCTCTGGGTATTGTAGTTGTTGCCCTTCTTTGTACTCGCTCTAGTTCCACACAGATCATAATTTCTTTAGACCTTTTGATGCTCTACCGACTGAGCTATCCGGGCTCTCTACATTGATAATCTCGCTGGGTACCGTAATTTTTCCATCCCGTTACTAAATTTTGTTGCCCCTTTTTGGACTTGCTCTAGTTCCACAAAAATCATAATTTCCAGGCTTGAATTGGGCAGGTTAATCTTTGCGAAGGACATGTGAATCAAGCCACATACAAGGTTATCCTGGAAAAATAGTTGATTCCTTCTGCTCAGGCAACGTTCCCCAACTCTGAGGACTGGCTTTTCCAGCAGAACAATGCACCATGCCACACGGCTAGGTAAACCAACGTGTGGATGAAGGAACACTAGCTCAAATCGCTGTCATGGCCAGCCCAATCTCCAAACCTGAACCCCATTGAAAACCTCTTGAATGTGAGGAAGATGGATAGTCACAAGCCATCAAACAAAGAAGAACTGCTTAAATTTTTGTACCAGGAGTGGCATAATGTCACCCAAAAGCAGTGTGAAAGACTGGTGGAAAGCATGCCAAGACACATGAAAGCTGTGATTAAAAATCATGGTTATTCCACAAAATATTGATTTCTGAACTCTTCCTGAGATAAAACATTAGTATTGTTGTTTCTAAATAATTATGAACTTGTTTTCGTAGCATTATTTGAGGTCTGCAAGCACTGCATTTTTTTTGCTATTTTGACCATTTTTCATTTTCTGAAAATAAGTACAAAATTTAGTGCTTGGAAATTCGAAGACATGTTGTCAGTAGTTTATAGAATATAAGAGCAATTTACATTTTACTCAAAAATATACCTATAAAGAGAAAATTAAGACAAACTGAAGATTTTGCAGTGGTCTCTTAATTTTTGCCAGAGCTGTAGTTAGCAAGGCCGAAAAAAGACATTTGTCCGTCCAGTTCAGCCTATATTCCGTCAGAAGAAATCCCCAGATCTACGTCCTTCTAAAGTGACCGTCACCTTCCTTGGTATAAACAGATCCTCGGAGAGATATTTGTATTGTCCCCTTATATACTTATACATGGTTATGAGATCACCCCTCAGTTTCTAGACTAAATAATACTTTTTTGCTAAACTCTCTGGGTATTGTAGTTGTTGCCCTTCTTTGTACTCGCTCTAGTTCCACACAGATCATAATTTCTTTAGACCTTTTGATGCTCTACCGACTGAGCTATCCGGGCTCTCTACATTGATAATCTCGCTGGGTACCGTAATTTTTCCATCCCGTTACTAAATTTTGTTGCCCCTTTTTGGACTTGCTCTAGTTCCACAAAAATCATAATTTCCAGGCTTGAATTGGGCAGGTTAATCTTTGCGAAGGACATGTGAATCAAGCCACATACAAGGTTATCCTGGAAAAATAGTTGATTCCTTCTGCTCAGGAAACGTTCCCCAACTCTGAGGACTGGCTTTTCCAGCAGAACAATGCACCATGCCACACGGCTAGGTAAACCAACGTGTGGATGAAGGAACACTAGCTCAAATCGCTGTCATGGCCAGCCCAATCTCCAAACCTGAACCCCATTGAAAACCTCTTGAATGTGAGGAAGATGGATAGTCACAAGCCATCAAACAAAGAAGAAATGCTTAAATTTTTGTACCAGGAGTGGCATAATGTCACCCAAAAGCAGTGTGAAAGACTGGTGGAAAGCATGCCAAGACACATGAAAGCTGTGATTAAAAATCATGGTTATTCCACAAAATATTGATTTCTGAACTCTTCCTGAGATAAAACATTAGTATTGTTGTTTCTTAATAATTATGAACTTGTTTTCGTAGCATTATTTGAGGTCTGCAAGCACTGCATTTTTTTTGCTATTTTGACCATTTTTCATTTTCTGAAAATAAGTACAAAATTTAGTGCTTGGAAATTCGAAGACATGTTGTCAGTAGTTTATAGAATATAAGAGCAATTTACATTTTACTCAAAAATATACCTATAAAGAGAAAATTAAGACAAACTGAAGATTTTGCAGTGGTCTCTTAATTTTTGCCAGAGCTGTAGTTAGCAAGGCCGAAAAAAGACATTTGTCCGTCCAGTTCAGCCTATATTCCGTCAGAAGAAATCCCCAGATCTACGTCCTTCTAAAGTGACCGTCACCTTCCTTGGTATAAACAGATCCTCGGAGAGATATTTGTATTGTCCCCTTATATACTTATACATGGTTATGAGATCACCCCTCAGTTTCTAGACTAAATAATACACACAGATCATAATTTCTTTAGACCTTTTAGGTGATGACCTCACCTATTTTACATAACATTACCATTTACCCTGGACCCTGGACCCTCAGATTAAAAGTCTGATGCTCTACCGACTGAGCTATCCGGACTCTCTACATTGATAATCTCGCTGGGTACCGTAATTCTTCCATCCCGTTACTAAATTTTGTTGCCCCTTTTTGGACTTGCTCTAGTTCCACAAAAATCATAATTTCCAGGCTTGAATTGGGCAGGTTAATCTTTGCGAAGGACATGTGAATCAAGCCACATACAAGGTTATCCTGGAAAAATAGTTGATTCCTTCTGCTCAGGAAACGTTCCCCAACTCTGAGGACTGGCTTTTCCAGCAGAACAATGCACCATGCCACACGGCTAGGTAAACCAACGTGTGGATGAAGGAACACTAGCTCAAATCGCTGTCATGGCCAGCCCAATCTCCAAACCTGAACCCCATTGAAAACCTCTTGAATGTGAGGAAGATGGATAGTCACAAGCCATCAAACAAAGAAGAACTGCTTAAATTTTTGTACCAGGAGTGGCATAATGTCACCCAAAAGCAGTGTGAAAGACTGGTGGAAAGCATGCCAAGACACATGAAAGCTGTGATTAAAAATCATGGTTATTCCACAAAATATTGATTTCTGAACTCTTCCTGAGATAAAACATTAGTATTGTTGTTTCTAAATAATTATGAACTTGTTTTCGTAGCATTATTTGAGGTCTGCAAGCACTGCATTTTTTTTGCTATTTTGACCATTTTTCATTTTCTGAAAATAAGTACAAAATTTAGTGCTTGGAAATTCGAAGACATGTTGTCAGTAGTTTATAGAATATAAGAGCAATTTACATTTTACTCAAAAATATACCTATAAAGAGAAAATTAAGACAAACTGAAGATTTTGCAGTGGTCTCTTAATTTTTGCCAGAGCTGTAGTTAGCAAGGCCGAAAAAAGACATTTGTCCGTCCAGTTCAGCCTATATTCCGTCAGAAGAAATCCCCAGATCTACGTCCTTCTAAAGTGACCGTCACCTTCCTTGGTATAAACAGATCCTCAGAGAGATATTTGTATTGTCCCCTTATATACTTATACATGGTTATGAGATCACCCCTCAGTTTCTAGACTAAATAATACTTTTTTGCTAAACTCTCTGGGTATTGTAGTTGTTGCCCTTCTTTGTACTCGCTCTAGTTCCACACAGATCATAATTTCTTTAGACCTTTTGATGCTCTACCGACTGAGCTATCCGGGCTCTCTACATTGATAATCTCGCTGGGTACCGTAATTTTTCCATCCCGTTACTAAATTTTGTTGCCCCTTTTTGGACTTGCTCTAGTTCCACAAAAATCATAATTTCCAGGCTTGAATTGGGCAGGTTAATCTTTGCGAAGGACATGTGAATCAAGCCACATACAAGGTTATCCTGGAAAAATAGTTGATTCCTTCTGCTCAGGCAACGTTCCCCAACTCTGAGGACTGGCTTTTCCAGCAGAACAATGCACCATGCCACACGGCTAGGTAAACCAACGTGTGGATGAAGGAACACTAGCTCAAATCGCTGTCATGGCCAGCCCAATCTCCAAACCTGAACCCCATTGAAAACCTCTTGAATGTGAGGAAGATGGATAGTCACAAGCCATCAAACAAAGAAGAACTGCTTAAATTTTTGTACCAGGAGTGGCATAATGTCACCCAAAAGCAGTGTGAAAGACTGGTGGAAAGCATGCCAAGACACATGAAAGCTGTGATTAAAAATCATGGTTATTCCACAAAATATTGATTTCTGAACTCTTCCTGAGATAAAACATTAGTATTGTTGTTTCTAAATAATTATGAACTTGTTTTCGTAGCATTATTTGAGGTCTGCAAGCACTGCATTTTTTTTGCTATTTTGACCATTTTTCATTTTCTGAAAATAAGTACAAAATTTAGTGCTTGGAAATTCGAAGACATGTTGTCAGTAGTTTATAGAATATAAGAGCAATTTACATTTTACTCAAAAATATACCTATAAAGAGAAAATTAAGACAAACTGAAGATTTTGCAGTGGTCTCTTAATTTTTGCCAGAGCTGTAGTTAGCAAGGCCGAAAAAAGACATTTGTCCGTCCAGTTCAGCCTATATTCCGTCAGAAGAAATCCCCAGATCTACGTCCTTCTAAAGTGACCGTCACCTTCCTTGGTATAAACAGATCCTCGGAGAGATATTTGTATTGTCCCCTTATATACTTATACATGGTTATGAGATCACCCCTCAGTTTCTAGACTAAATAATACTTTTTTGCTAAACTCTCTGGGTATTGTAGTTGTTGCCCTTCTTTGTACTCGCTCTAGTTCCACACAGATCATAATTTCTTTAGACCTTTTGATGCTCTACCGACTGAGCTATCCGGGCTCTCTACATTGATAATCTCGCTGGGTACCGTAATTCTTCCATCCCGTTACTAAATTTTGTTGCCCCTTTTTGGACTTGCTCTAGTTCCACAAAAATCATGATTTCCAGGCTTGAATTGGGCAGGTTAATCTTTGCGAAGGACATGTGAATCAAGCCACATACAAGGTTATCCTGGAAAAATAGTTGATTCCTTCTGCTCAGGAAACGTTCCCCAACTCTGAGGACTGGCTTTTCCAGCAGAACAATGCACCATGCCACACGGCTAGGTAAACCAACGTGTGGATGAAGGAACACTAGCTCAAATCGCTGTCATGGCCAGCCCAATCTCCAAACCTCAACCCCATTGAAAACCTCTTGAATGTGAGGAAGATGGATAGTCACAAGCCATCAAACAAAGAAGAACTGCTTAAATTTTTGTACCAGGAGTGGCATAATGTCACCCAAAAGCAGTGTGAAAGACTGGTGGAAAGCATGCCAAGACACATGAAAGCTGTGATTAAAAATCATGGTTATTCCACAAAATATTGATTTCTGAACTCTTCCTGAGATAAAACATTAGTATTGTTGTTTCTTAATTATTATGAACTTGTTTTCGTAGCATTATTTGAGGTCTGCAAGCACTGCATTTTTTTTGCTATTTTGACCATTTTTCATTTTCTGAAAATAAGTACAAAATTTAGTGCTTGGAAATTCGAAGACATGTTGTCAGTAGTTTATAGAATATAAGAGAAATTTACATTTTACTCAAAAATATACCTATAAAGAGAAAATTAAGACAAACTGAAGATTTTGCAGTGGTCTCTTAATTTTTGCCAGAGCTGTAGTTAGCAAGGCCGAAAAAAGACATTTGTCCGTCCAGTTCAGCCTATATTCCGTCAGAAGAAATCCCCAGATCTACGTCCTTCTAAAGTGACCGTCACCTTCCTTGGTATAAACAGATCCTCGGAGAGATATTTGTATTGTCCCCTTATATACTTATACATGGTTATGAGATCACCCCTCAGTTTCTAGACTAAATAATACTTTTTTGCTAAACTCTCTGGGTATTGTAGTTGTTGCCCTTCTTTGTACTCGCTCTAGTTCCACACAGATCATAATTTCTTTAGACCTTTTAGGTGATGACCTCACCTATTTTACATAACATTACCATTTATTAAAAGCTTACGCCCGAACAGGGACTTGAACCCTGGACCCTCAGATTAAAAGTCTGATGCTCTACCGACATCCGGGCTCTCTACATTGATAATCTCGCTGGGTACCGTAATTCTTCCATCCCGTTACTAAATTTTGTTGCCCCTTTTTGGACTTGCTCTAGTTCCACAAAAATCATAATTTCCAGGCTTGAATTGGGCAGGTTAATCTTTGCGAAGGACATGTGAATCAAGCCACATACAAGGTTATCCTGGAAAAATAGTTGATTCCTTCTGCTCAGGAAACGTTCCCCAACTCTGAGGACTGGCTTTTCCAGCAGAACAATGCACCATGCCACACGGCTAGGTAAACCAACGTGTGGATGAAGGAACACTAGCTCAAATCGCTGTCATGGCCAGCCCAATCTCCAAACCTGAACCCCATTGAAAACCTCTTGAATGTGAGGAAGATGGATAGTCACAAGCCATCAAACAAAGAAGAACTGCTTAAATTTTTGTACCAGGAGTGGCATAATGTCACCCAAAAGCAGTGTGAAAGACTGGTGGAAAGCATGCCAAGACACATGAAAGCTGTGATTAAAAATCATGGTTATTCCACAAAATATTGATTTCTGAACTCTTCCTGAGATAAAACATTAGTATTGTTGTTTCTTAATAATTATGAACTTGTTTTCGTAGCATTATTTGAGGTCTGCAAGCACTGCATTTTTTTTGCTATTTTGACCATTTTTCATTTTCTGAAAATAAGTACAAAATTTAGTGCTTGGAAATTCGAAGACATGTTGTCAGTAGTTTATAGAATATAAGAGCAATTTACATTTTACTCAAAAATATACCTATAAAGAGAAAATTAAGACAAACTGAAGATTTTGCAGTGGTCTCTTAATTTTTGCCAGAGCTGTAGTTAGCAAGGCCGAAAAAAGACATTTGTCCGTCCAGTTCAGCCTATATTCCGTCTAAAGTGACCGTCACCTTCCTTGGTATAAACAGATCCTCGGAGAGATATTTGTATTGTCCCCTTATATACTTATACATGGTTATGAGATCACCCCTCAGTTTCTAGACTAAATAACACACACAGATCATAATTTCTTTAGACCTTTTAGGTGATGACCTCACCTATTTTACATAACATTACCATTTATTAAAAGCTTACGCCCGAACAGGGACTTGAACCCTGGACCCTCAGATTAAAAGTCTGATGCTCTACCGACATCCGGGCTCTCTACATTGATAATCTCGCTGGGTACCGTAATTCTTCCATCCCGTTACTAAATTTTGTTGCCCCTTTTTGGACTTGCTCTAGTTCCACAAAAATCATAATTTCCAGGCTTGAATTGGGCAGGTTAATCTTTGCGAAGGACATGTGAATCAAGCCACATACAAGGTTATCCTGGAAAAATAGTTGATTCCTTCTGCTCAGGAAACGTTCCCCAACTCTGAGGACTGGCTTTTCCAGCAGAACAATGCACCATGCCACACGGCTAGGTAAACCAACGTGTGGATGAAGGAACACTAGCTCAAATCGCTGTCATGGCCAGCCCAATCTCCAAACCTGAACCCCATTGAAAACCTCTTGAATGTGAGGAAGATGGATAGTCACAAGCCATCAAACAAAGAAGAACTGCTTAAATTTTTGTACCAGGAGTGGCATAATGTCACCCAAAAGCAGTGTGAAAGACTGGTGGAAAGCATGCCAAGACACATGAAAGCTGTGATTAAAAATCATGGTTATTCCACAAAATATTGATTTCTGAACTCTTCCTGAGATAAAACATTAGTATTGTTGTTTCTTAATAATTATGAACTTGTTTTCGTAGCATTATTTGAGGTCTGCAAGCACTGCATTTTTTTTGCTATTTTGACCATTTTTCATTTTCTGAAAATAAGTACAAAATTTAGTGCTTGGAAATTCGAAGACATGTTGTCAGTAGTTTATAGAATATAAGAGCAATTTACATTTTACTCAAAAATATACCTATAAAGAGAAAATTAAGACAAACTGAAGATTTTGCAGTGGTCTCTTAATTTTTGCCAGAGCTGTAGTTAGCAAGGCCGAAAAAAGACATTTGTCCGTCCAGTTCAGCCTATATTCCGTCTAAAGTGACCGTCACCTTCCTTGGTATAAACAGATCCTCGGAGAGATATTTGTATTGTCCCCTTATATACTTATACATGGTTATGAGATCACCCCTCAGTTTCTAGACTAAATAACACACACAGATCATAATTTCTTTAGACCTTTTAGGTGATGACCTCACCTATTTTACATAACATTACCATTTATTAAAAGCTTACGCCCGAACAGGGACTTGAACCCTGGACCCTCAGATTAAAAGTCTGATGCTCTACCGACTGAGCTATCCGGACTCTCTACATTGATAATCTCGCTGGGTACCATAATTCTTTCATCCCGTTACTAAATTTTGTTGCCCCTTTTTGGACTTGCTCTAGTTCCACAAAAATCATAATTTCCAGGCTTGAATTGGGCAGGTTAATCTTTGCGAAGGACATGTGAATCAAGCCACATACAAGGTTATCCTGGAAAAATAGTTGATTCCTTCTGCTCAGGCAACGTTCCCCAACTCTGAGGACTGGCTTTTCCAGCAGAACAATGCACCATGCCACACGGCTAGGTAAACCAACGTGTGGATGAAGGAACACTAGCTCAAATCGCTGTCATGGCCAGCCCAATCTCCAAACCTGAACCCCATTGAAAACCTCTTGAATGTGAGGAAGATGGATAGTCACAAGCCATCAAACAAAGAAGAACTGCTTAAATTTTTGTACCAGGAGTGGCATAATGTCACCCAAAAGCAGTGTGAAAGACTGGTGGAAAGCATGCCAAGACACATGAAAGCTGTGATTAAAAATCATGGTTATTCCACAAAATATTGATTTCTGAACTCTTCCTGAGATAAAACATTAGTATTGTTGTTTCTAAATAATTATGAACTTGTTTTCGTAGCATTATTTGAGGTCTGCAAGCACTGCATTTTTTTTGCTATTTTGACCATTTTTCATTTTCTGAAAATAAGTACAAAATTTAGTGCTTGGAAATTCGAAGACATGTTGTCAGTAGTTTATAGAATATAAGAGCAATTTACATTTTACTCAAAAATATACCTATAAAGAGAAAATTAAGACAAACTGAAGATTTTGCAGTGGTCTCTTAATTTTTGCCAGAGCTGTAGTTAGCAAGGCCGAAAAAAGACATTTGTCCGTCCAGTTCAGCCTATATTCCGTCAGAAGAAATCCCCAGATCTACGTCCTTCTAAAGTGACCGTCACCTTCCTTGGTATAAACAGATCCTCGGAGAGATATTTGTATTGTCCCCTTATATACTTATACATGGTTATGAGATCACCCCTCAGTTTCTAGACTAAATAATACTTTTTTGCTAAACTCTCTGGGTATTGTAGTTGTTGCCCTTCTTTGTACTCGCTCTAGTTCCACACAGATCATAATTTCTTTAGACCTTTTGATGCTCTACCGACTGAGCTATCCGGGCTCTCTACATTGATAATCTCGCTGGGTACCGTAATTCTTCCATCCCGTTACTAAATTTTGTTGCCCCTTTTTGGACTTGCTCTAGTTCCACAAAAATCATAATTTCCAGGCTTGAATTGGGCAGGTTAATCTTTGCGAAGGACATGTGAATCAAGCCACATACAAGGTTATCCTGGAAAAATAGTTGATTCCTTCTGCTCAGGAAACGTTCCCCAACTCTGAGGACTGGCTTTTCCAGCAGAACAATGCACCATGCCACACGGCTAGGTAAACCAACGTGTGGATGAAGGAACACTAGCTCAAATCGCTGTCATGGCCAGCCCAATCTCCAAACCTGAACCCCATTGAAAACCTCTTGAATGTGAGGAAGATGGATAGTCACAAGCCATCAAACAAAGAAGAACTGCTTAAATTTTTGTACCAGGAGTGGCATAATGTCACCCAAAAGCAGTGTGAAAGACTGGTGGAAAGCATGCCAAGACACATGAAAGCTGTGATTAAAAATCATGGTTATTCCACAAAATATTGATTTCTGAACTCTTCCTGAGATAAAACATTAGTATTGTTGTTTCTAAATAATTATGAACTTGTTTTCGTAGCATTATTTGAGGTCTGCAAGCACTGCATTTTTTTTGCTATTTTGACCATTTTTCATTTTCTGAAAATAAGTACAAAATTTAGTGCTTGGAAATTCGAAGACATGTTGTCAGTAGTTTATAGAATATAAGAGCAATTTACATTTTACTCAAAAATATACCTATAAAGAGAAAATTAAGACAAACTGAAGATTTTGCAGTGGTCTCTTAATTTTTGCCAGAGCTGTAGTTAGCAAGGCCGAAAAAAGACATTTGTCCGTCCAGTTCAGCCTATATTCCGTCAGAAGAAATCCCCAGATCTACGTCCTTCTAAAGTGACCGTCACCTTCCTTGGTATAAACAGATCCTCGGAGAGATATTTGTATTGTCCCCTTATATACTTATACATGGTTATGAGATCACCCCTCAGTTTCTAGACTAAATAATACTTTTTTGCTAAACTCTCTGGGTATTGTAGTTGTTGCCCTTCATTGTACTCGCTCTAGTTCCACACAGATCATAATTTCTTTAGACCTTTTGATGCTCTACCGACTGAGCTATCCGGGCTCTCTACATTGATAATCTCGCTGGGTACCGTAATTCTTCCATCCCGTTACTAAATTTTGTTGCCCCTTTTTGGACTTGCTCTAGTTCCACAAAAATCATAATTTCCAGGCTTGAATTGGGCAGGTTAATCTTTGCGAAGGACATGTGAATCAAGCCACATACAAGGTTATCCTGGAAAAATAGTTGATTCCTTCTGCTCAGGAAACGTTCCCCAACTCTGAGGACTGGCTTTTCCAGCAGAACAATGCACCATGCCACACGGCTAGGTAAACCAACGTGTGGATGAAGGAACACTAGCTCAAATCGCTGTCATGGCCAGCCCAATCTCCAAACCTGAACCCCATTGAAAACCTCTTGAATGTGAGGAAGATGGATAGTCACAAGCCATCAAACAAAGAAGAACTGCTTAAATTTTTGTACCAGGAGTGGCATAATGTCACCCAAAAGCAGTGTGAAAGACTGGTGGAAAGCATGCCAAGACACATGAAAGCTGTGATTAAAAATCATGGTTATTCCACAAAATATTGATTTCTGAACTCTTCCTGAGATAAAACATTAGTATTGTTGTTTCTTAATAATTATGAACTTGTTTTCGTAGCATTATTTGAGGTCTGCAAGCACTGCATTTTTTTTGCTATTTTGACCATTTTTCATTTTCTGAAAATAAGTACAAAATTTAGTGCTTGGAAATTCGAAGACATGTTGTCAGTAGTTTATAGAATATAAGAGCAATTTACATTTTACTCAAAAATATACCTATAAAGAGAAAATTAAGACAAACTGAAGATTTTGCAGTGGTCTCTTAATTTTTGCCAGAGCTGTAGTTAGCAAGGCCGAAAAAAGACATTTGTCCGTCCAGTTCAGCCTATATTCCGTCAGAAGAAATCCCCAGATCTACGTCCTTCTAAAGTGACCGTCACCTTCCTTGGTATAAACAGATCCTCGGAGAGATATTTGTATTGTCCCCTTATATACTTATACATGGTTATGAGATCACCCCTCAGTTTCTAGACTAAATAATACACACAGATCATAATTTCTTTAGACCTTTTAGGTGATGACCTCACCTATTTTACATAACATTACCATTTACCCTGGACCCTGGACCCTCAGATTAAAAGTCTGATGCTCTACCGACTGAGCTATCCGGACTCTCTACATTGATAATCTCGCTGGGTACCGTAATTCTTCCATCCCGTTACTAAATTTTGTTGCCCCTTTTTGGACTTGCTCTAGTTCCACAAAAATCATAATTTCCAGGCTTGAATTGGGCAGGTTAATCTTTGCGAAGGACATGTGAATCAAGCCACATACAAGGTTATCCTGGAAAAATAGTTGATTCCTTCTGCTCAGGAAACGTTCCCCAACTCTGAGGACTGGCTTTTCCAGCAGAACAATGCACCATGCCACACGGCTAGGTAAACCAACGTGTGGATGAAGGAACACTAGCTCAAATCGCTGTCATGGCCAGCCCAATCTCCAAACCTGAACCCCATTGAAAACCTCTTGAATGTGAGGAAGATGGATAGTCACAAGCCATCAAACAAAGAAGAACTGCTTAAATTTTTGTACCAGGAGTGGCATAATGTCACCCAAAAGCAGTGTGAAAGACTGGTGGAAAGCATGCCAAGACACATGAAAGCTGTGATTAAAAATCATGGTTATTCCACAAAATATTGATTTCTGAACTCTTCCTGAGATAAAACATTAGTATTGTTGTTTCTTAATAATTATGAACTTGTTTTCGTAGCATTATTTGAGGTCTGCAAGCACTGCATTTTTTTTGCTATTTTGACCATTTTTCATTTTCTGAAAATAAGTACAAAATTTAGTGCTTGGAAATTCGAAGACATGTTGTCAGTAGTTTATAGAATATAAGAGCAATTTACATTTTACTCAAAAATATACCTATAAAGAGAAAATTAAGACAAACTGAAGATTTTGCAGTGGTCTCTTAATTTTTGCCAGAGCTGTAGTTAGCAAGGCCGAAAAAAGACATTTGTCCGTCCAGTTCAGCCTATATTCCGTCAGAAGAAATCCCCAGATCTACGTCCTTCTAAAGTGACCGTCACCTTCCTTGGTATAAACAGATCCTCGGAGAGATATTTGTATTGTCCCCTTATATACTTATACATGGTTATGAGATCACCCCTCAGTTTCTAGACTAAATAATACTTTTTTGCTAAACTCTCTGGGTATTGTAGTTGTTGCCCTTCTTTGTACTCGCTCTAGTTCCACACAGATCATAATTTCTTTAGACCTTTTGATGCTCTACCGACTGAGCTATCCGGGCTCTCTACATTGATAATCTCGCTGGGTACCGTAATTCTTCCATCCCGTTACTAAATTTTGTTGCCCCTTTTTGGACTTGCTCTAGTTCCACAAAAATCATAATTTCCAGGCTTGAATTGGGCAGGTTAATCTTTGCGAAGGACATGTGAATCAAGCCACATACAAGGTTATCCTGGAAAAATAGTTGATTCCTTCTGCTCAGGCAACGTTCCCCAACTCTGAGGACTGGCTTTTCCAGCAGAACAATGCACCATGCCACACGGCTAGGTAAACCAACGTGTGGATGAAGGAACACTAGCTCAAATCGCTGTCATGGCCAGCCCAATCTCCAAACCTGAACCCCATTGAAAACCTCTTGAATGTGAGGAAGATGGATAGTCACAAGCCATCAAACAAAGAAGAACTGCTTAAATTTTTGTACCAGGAGTGGCATAATGTCACCCAAAAGCAGTGTGAAAGACTGGTGGAAAGCATGCCAAGACACATGAAAGCTGTGATTAAAAATCATGGTTATTCCACAAAATATTGATTTCTGAACTCTTCCTGAGATAAAACATTAGTATTGTTGTTTCTTAATTATTATGAACTTGTTTTCGTAGCATTATTTGAGGTCTGCAAGCACTGCATTTTTTTTGCTATTTTGACCATTTTTCATTTTCTGAAAATAAGTACAAAATTTAGTGCTTGGAAATTCGAAGACATGTTGTCAGTAGTTTATAGAATATAAGAGAAATTTACATTTTACTCAAAAATATACCTATAAAGAGAAAATTAAGACAAACTGAAGATTTTGCAGTGGTCTCTTAATTTTTGCCAGAGCTGTAGTTAGCAAGGCCGAAAAAAGACATTTGTCCGTCCAGTTCAGCCTATATTCCGTCAGAAGAAATCCCCAGATCTACGTCCTTCTAAAGTGACCGTCACCTTCCTTGGTATAAACAGATCCTCGAAGAGATATTTGTATTGTCCCCTTATATACTTATACATGGTTATGAGATCACCCCTCAGTTTCTAGACTAAATAATACTTTTTTGCTAAACTCTCTGGGTATTGTAGTTGTTGCCCTTCTTTGTACTCGCTCTAGTTCCACACAGATCATAATTTCTTTAGACCTTTTGATGCTCTACCGACTGAGCTATCCGGGCTCTCTACATTGATAATCTCGCTGGGTACCGTAATTCTTCCATCCCGTTACTAAATTTTGTTGCCCCTTTTTGGACTTGCTCTAGTTCCACAAAAATCATAATTTCCAGGCTTGAATTGGGCAGGTTAATCTTTGTGAAGGACATGTGAATCAAGCCACATACAAGGTTATCCTGGAAAAATAGTTGATTCCTTCTGCTCAGGCAACGTTCCCCAACTCTGAGGACTGGCTTTTCCAGCAGAACAATGCACCATGCCACACGGCTAGGTAAACCAACGTGTGGATGAAGGAACACTAGCTCAAATCGCTGTCATGGCCAGCCCAATCTCCAAACCTGAACCCCATTGAAAACCTCTTGAATGTGAGGAAGATGGATAGTCACAAGCCATCAAACAAAGAAGAACTGCTTAAATTTTTGTACCAGGAGTGGCATAATGTCACCCAAAAGCAGTGTGAAAGACTGGTGGAAAGCATGCCAAGACACATGAAAGCTGTGATTAAAAATCATGGTTATTCCACAAAATATTGATTTCTGAACTCTTCCTGAGATAAAACATTAGTATTGTTGTTTCTAAATAATTATGAACTTGTTTTCGTAGCATTATTTGAGGTCTGCAAGCACTGCATTTTTTTTGCTATTTTGACCATTTTTCATTTTCTGAAAATAAGTACAAAATTTAGTGCTTGGAAATTCGAAGACATGTTGTCAGTAGTTTATAGAATATAAGAGCAATTTACATTTTACTCAAAAATATACCTATAAAGAGAAAATTAAGACAAACTGAAGATTTTGCAGTGGTCTCTTAATTTTTGCCAGAGCTGTAGTTAACAAGGCCGAAAAAAGACATTTGTCCGTCCAGTTTAGCCTATATTCCGTCAGAAGAAATCCCCAGATCTACGGCCTTCTAAAGTGACCGTCACCTTCCTTGGTATAAACAGATCCTCGGAGAGATATTTGTATTGTCCCCTTATATACTTATACATGGTTATGAGATCACCCCTCAGTTTCTAGACTAAATAATACTTTTTTGCTAAACTCTCTGGGTATTGTAGTTGTTGCCCTTCTTTGTACTCGCTCTAGTTCCACACAGATCATAATTTCTTTAGACCTTTTGATGCTCTACCGACTGAGCTATCCGGGCTCTCTACATTGATAATCTCGCTGGGTACCGTAATTCTTCCATCCCGTTACTAAATTTTGTTGCCCCTTTTTGGACTTGCTCTAGTTCCACAAAAATCATAATTTCCAGGCTTGAATTGGGCAGGTTAATCTTTGCGAAGGACATGTGAATCAAGCCACATACAAGGTTATCCTGGAAAAATAGTTGATTCCTTCTGCTCAGGCAACGTTCCCCAACTCTGAGGACTGGCTTTTCCAGCAGAACAATGCACCATGCCACACGGCTAGGTAAACCAACGTGTGGATGAAGGAACACTAGCTCAAATCGCTGTCATGGCCAGCCCAATCTCCAAACCTGAACCCCATTGAAAACCTCTTGAATGTGAGGAAGATGGATAGTCACAAGCCATCAAACAAAGAAGAACTGCTTAAATTTTTGTACCAGGAGTGGCATAATGTCACCCAAAAGCAGTGTGAAAGACTGGTGGAAAGCATGCCAAGACACATGAAAGCTGTGATTAAAAATCATGGTTATTCCACAAAATATTGATTTCTGAACTCTTCCTGAGATAAAACATTAGTATTGTTGTTTCTTAATTATTATGAACTTGTTTTCGTAGCATTATTTGAGGTCTGCAAGCACTGCATTTTTTTTGCTATTTTGACCATTTTTCATTTTCTGAAAATAAGTACAAAATTTAGTGCTTGGAAATTCGAAGACATGTTGTCAGTAGTTTATAGAATATAAGAGAAATTTACATTTTACTCAAAAATATACCTATAAAGAGAAAATTAAGACAAACTGAAGATTTTGCAGTGGTCTCTTAATTTTTGCCAGAGCTGTAGTTAGCAAGGCCGAAAAAAGACATTTGTCCGTCCAGTTCAGCCTATATTCCGTCAGAAGAAATCCCCAGATCTACGTCCTTCTAAAGTGACCGTCACCTTCCTTGGTATAAACAGATCCTCGGAGAGATATTTGTATTGTCCCCTTATATACTTATACATGGTTATGAGATCACCCCTCAGTTTCTAGACTAAATACTACTTTTTTGCTAAACTCTCTCGGTATTGTAGTTGTTGCCCTTCTTTGTACTCGCTCTAGTTCCACACAGATCATAATTTCTTTAGACCTTTTGATGCTCTACCGACTGAGCTATCCGGGCTCTCTACATTGATAATCTCGCTGGGTACCGTAATTCTTCCATCCCGTTACTAAATTTTGTTGCCCCTTTTTGGACTTGCTCTAGTTCCACAAAAATCATAATTTCCAGGCTTGAATTGGGCAGGTTAATCTTTGCGAAGGACATGTGAATCAAGCCACATACAAGGTTATCCTGGAAAAATAGTTGATTCCTTCTGCTCAGGCAACGTTCCCCAACTCTGAGGACTGGCTTTTCCAGCAGAACAATGCACCATGCCACACGGCTAGGTAAACCAACGTGTGGATGAAGGAACACTAGCTCAAATCGCTGTCATGGCCAGCCCAATCTCCAAACCTGAACCCCATTGAAAACCTCTTGAATGTGAGGAAGATGGATAGTCACAAGCCATCAAACAAAGAAGAACTGCTTAAATTTTTGTACCAGGAGTGGCATAATGTCACCCAAAAGCAGTGTGAAAGACTGGTGGAAAGCATGCCAAGACACATGAAAGCTGTGATTAAAAATCATGGTTATTCCACAAAATATTGATTTCTGAACTCTTCCTGAGATAAAACATTAGTATTGTTGTTTCTAAATAATTATGAACTTGTTTTCGTAGCATTATTTGAGGTCTGCAAGCACTGCATTTTTTTTGCTATTTTGACCATTTTTCATTTTCTGAAAATAAGTACAAAATTTAGTGCTTGGAAATTCGAAGACATGTTGTCAGTAGTTTATAGAATATAAGAGCAATTTACATTTTACTCAAAAATATACCTATAAAGAGAAAATTAAGACAAACTGAAGATTTTGCAGTGGTCTCTTAATTTTTGCCAGAGCTGTAGTTAGCAAGGCCGAAAAAAGACATTTGTCCGTCCAGTTCAGCCTATATTCCGTCAGAAGAAATCCCCAGATCTACGTCCTTCTAAAGTGACCGTCACCTTCCTTGGTATAAACAGATCCTCGGAGAGATATTTGTATTGTCCCCTTATATACTTATACATGGTTATGAGATCACCACTCAGTTTCTAGACTAAATAATACTTTTTTGCTAAACTCTCTGGGTATTGTAGTTGTTGCCCTTCTTTGTACTCGCTCTAGTTCCACACAGATCATAATTTCTTTAGACCTTTTGATGCTCTACCGACTGAGCTATCCGGGCTCTCTACATTGATAATCTCGCTGGGTACCGTAATTGTTCCATCCCGTTACTAAATTTTGTTGCCCCTTTTTGGACTTGCTCTAGTTCCACAAAAATCATAATTTCCAGGCTTGAATTGGGCAGGTTAATCTTTGCGAAGGACATGTGAATCAAGCCACATACAAGGTTATCCTGGAAAAATAGTTGATTCCTTCTGCTCAGGCAACGTTCCCCAACTCTGAGGACTGGCTTTTCCAGCAGAACAATGCACCATGCCACACGGCTAGGTAAACCAACGTGTGGATGAAGGAACACTAGCTCAAATCGCTGTCATGGCCAGCCCAATCTCCAAACCTGAACCCCATTGAAAACCTCTTGAATGTGAGGAAGATGGATAGTCACAAGCCATCAAACAAAGAAGAACTGCTTAAATTTTTGTACCAGGAGTGGCATAATGTCACCCAAAAGCAGTGTGAAAGACTGGTGGAAAGCATGCCAAGACACATGAAAGCTGTGATTAAAAATCATGGTTATTCCACAAAATATTGATTTCTGAACTCTTCCTGAGATAAAACATTAGTATTGTTGTTTCTTAATAATTATGAACTTGTTTTCGTAGCATTATTTGAGGTCTGCAAGCACTGCATTTTTTTTGCTATTTTGACCATTTTTCATTTTCTGAAAATAAGTACAAAATTTAGTGCTTGGAAATTCGAAGACATGTTGTCAGTAGTTTATAGAATATAAGAGCAATTTACATTTTACTCAAAAATATACCTATAAAGAGAAAATTAAGACAAACTGAAGATTTTGCAGTGGTCTCTTAATTTTTGCCAGAGCTGTAGTTAGCAAGGCCGAAAAAAAACATTTGTCCGTCCAGTTCAGCCTATATTCCGTCAGAAGAAATCCCCAGATCTACGTCCTTCTAAAGTGACCGTCACCTTCCTTGGTATAAACAGATCCTCGGAGAGATATTTGTATTGTCCCCTTATATACTTATACATGGTTATGAGATCACCCCTCAGTTTCTAGACTAAATAATACTTTTTTGCTAAACTCTCTGGGTATTGTAGTTGTTGCCCTTCTTTGTACTCGCTCTAGTTCCACACAGATCATAATTTCTTTAGACCTTTTAGGTGATGACCTCACCTATTTTACATAACATTACCATTTATTAAAAGCTTACGCCCGAACAGGGACTTGAACCCTGGACCCTCAGATTAAAAGTCTGATGCTCTACCGACATCCGGGCTCTCTACATTGATAATCTCGCTGGGTACCGTAATTCTTCCATCCCGTTACTAAATTTTGTTGCCCCTTTTTGGACTTGCTCTAGTTCCACAAAAATCATAATTTCCAGGCTTGAATTGGGCAGGTTAATCTTTGCGAAGGACATGTGAATCAAGCCACATACAAGGTTATCCTGGAAAAATAGTTGATTCCTTCTGCTCAGGAAACGTTCCCCAACTCTGAGGACTGGCTTTTCCAGCAGAACAATGCACCATGCCACACGGCTAGGTAAACCAACGTGTGGATGAAGGAACACTAGCTCAAATCGCTGTCATGGCCAGCCCAATCTCCAAACCTGAACCCCATTGAAAACCTCTTGAATGTGAGGAAGATGGATAGTCACAAGCCATCAAACAAAGAAGAACTGCTTAAATTTTTGTACCAGGAGTGGCATAATGTCACCCAAAAGCAGTGTGAAAGACTGGTGGAAAGCATGCCAAGACACATGAAAGCTGTGATTAAAAATCATGGTTATTCCACAAAATATTGATTTCTGAACTCTTCCTGAGATAAAACATTAGTATTGTTGTTTCTTAATAATTATGAACTTGTTTTCGTAGCATTATTTGAGGTCTGCAAGCACTGCATTTTTTTTGCTATTTTGACCATTTTTCATTTTCTGAAAATAAGTACAAAATTTAGTGCTTGGAAATTCGAAGACATGTTGTCAGTAGTTTATAGAATATAAGAGCAATTTACATTTTACTCAAAAATATACCTATAAAGAGAAAATTAAGACAAACTGAAGATTTTGCAGTGGTCTCTTAATTTTTGCCAGAGCTGTAGTTAGCAAGGCCGAAAAAAGACATTTGTCCGTCCAGTTCAGCCTATATTCCGTCAGAAGAAATCCCCAGATCTACGTCCTTCTAAAGTGACCGTCACCTTCCTTGGTATAAACAGATCCTCGGAGAGATATTTGTATTGTCCCCTTATATACTTATACATGGTTATGAGATCACCCCTCAGTTTCTAGACTAAATAATACTTTTTTGCTAAACTCTCTGGGTATTGTAGTTGTTGCCCTTCTTTGTACTCGCTCTAGTTCCACACAGATCATAATTTATTTAGACCTTTTAGGTGATGACCTCACCTATTTTACATAACATTACCATTTATTAAAAGCTTACGCCCGAACAGGGACTTGAACCCTGGACCCTCAGATTAAAAGTCTGATGCTCTACCGACATCCGGGCTCTCTACATTGATAATCTCGCTGGGTACCGTAATTCTTCCATCCCATTACTAAATTTTGTTGCCCCTTTTTGGACTTGCTCTAGTTCCACAAAAATCATAATTTCCAGGCTTGAATTGGGCAGGTTAATCTTTGCGAAGGACATGTGAATCAAGCCACATACAAGGTTATCCTGGAAAAATAGTTGATTCCTTCTGCTCAGGAAACGTTCCCCAACTCTGAGGACTGGCTTTTCCAGCAGAACAATGCACCATGCCACACGGCTAGGTAAACCAACGTGTGGATGAAGGAACACTAGCTCAAATCGCTGTCATGGCCAGCCCAATCTCCAAACCTGAACCCCATTGCAAACCTCTTGAATGTGAGGAAGATGGATAGTCACAAGCCATCAAACAAAGAAGAACTGCTTAAATTTTTGTACCAGGAGTGGCATAATGTCACCCAAAAGCAGTGTGAAAGACTGGTGGAAAGCATGCCAAGACACATGAAAGCTGTGATTAAAAATCATGGTTATTCCACAAAATATTGATTTCTGAACTCTTCCTGAGATAAAACATTAGTATTGTTGTTTCTTAATAATTATGAACTTGTTTTTGTAGCATTATTTGAGGTCTGCAAGCACTGCATTTTTTTTGCTATTTTGACCATTTTTCATTTTCTGAAAATAAGTACAAAATTTAGTGCTTGGAAATTCGAAGACATGTTGTCAGTAGTTTATAGAATATAAGAGCAATTTACATTTTACTCAAAAATATACCTATAAAGAGAAAATTAAGACAAACTGAAGATTTTGCAGTGGTCTCTTAATTTTTGCCAGAGCTGTAGTTAGCAAGGCCGAAAAAAGACATTTGTCCGTCCAGTTCAGCCTATATTCTGTCAGAAGAAATCCCCAGATCTACGTCCTTCTAAAGTGACCGTCACCTTCCTTGGTATAAACAGATCCTCGGAGAGATATTTGTATTGTCCCCTTATATACTTATACATGGTTATGAGATCACCCCTCAGTTTCTAGACTAAATAATACTTCTTTGCTAAACTCTCTGGGTACTCGCTCTAGTTCCACACAGATCATAATTTCTTTAGACCTTTTAGGTGATGACCTCACCTATTTTACATAACATTACCATTTATTAAAAGCTTACGCCCGAACAGGGACTTGAACCCTGGACCCTCAGATTAAAAGTCTGATGCTCTACCGACATCCGGGCTCTCTACATTGATAATCTCGCTGGGTACCGTAATTCTTCCATCCCGTTACTAAATTTTGTTGCCCCTTTTTGGACTTGCTCTAGTTCCACAAAAATCATAATTTCCAGGCTTGAATTGGGCAGGTTAATCTTTGCGAAGGACATGTGAATCAAGCCACATACAAGGTTATCCTGGAAAAATAGTTGATTCCTTCTGCTCAGGAAACGTTCCCCAACTCTGAGGACTGGCTTTTCCAGCAGAACAATGCACCATGCCACACGGCTAGGTAAACCAACGTGTGGATGAAGGAACACTAGCTCAAATCGCTGTCATGGCCAGCCCAATCTCCAAACCTGAACCCCATTGAAAACCTCTTGAATGTGAGGAAGATGGATAGTCACAAGCCATCAAACAAAGAAGAACTGCTTAAATTTTTGTACCAGGAGTGGCATAATCTCACCCAAAAGCAGTGTGAAAGACTGGTGGAAAGCATGCCAAGACACATGAAAGCTGTGATTAAAAATCATGGTTATTCCACAAAATATTGATTTCTGAACTCTTCCTGAGATAAAACATTAGTATTGTTGTTTCTTAATAATTATGAACTTGTTTTCGTAGCATTATTTGAGGTCTGCAAGCACTGCATTTTTTTTGCTATTTTGACCATTTTTCATTTTCTGAAAATAAGTACAAAATTTAGTGCTTGGAAATTCGAAGACATGTTGTCAGTAGTTTATAGAATATAAGAGCAATTTACATTTTACTCAAAAATATACCTATAAAGAGAAAATTAAGACAAACTGAAGATTTTGCAGTGGTCTCTTAATTTTTGCCAGAGCTGTAGTTAGCAAGGCCGAAAAAAGACATTTGTCCGTCCAGTTCAGCCTATATTCCGTCAGAAGAAATCCCCAGATCTACGTCCTTCTAAAGTGACCGTCACCTTCCTTGGTATAAACAGATCCTCGGAGAGATATTTGTATTGTCCCCTTATATACTTATACATGGTTATGAGATCACCCCTCAGTTTCTAGACTAAATAATACTTTTTTGCTAAACTCTCTGGGTATTGTAGTTGTTGCCCTTCTTTGTACTCGCTCTAGTTCCACACAGATCATAATTTCTTTAGACCTTTTGATGCTCTACCGACTGAGCTATCCGGGCTCTCTACATTGATAATCTCGCTGGGTACCGTAATTCTTCCATCCCGTTACTAAATTTTGTTGCCCCTTTTTGGACTTGCTCTAGTTCCACAAAAATCATAATTTCCAGGCTTGAATTGGGCAGGTTAATCTTTGCGAAGGACATGTGAATCAAGCCACATACAAGGTTATCCTGGAAAAATAGTTGATTCCTTCTGCTCAGGCAACGTTCCCCAACTCTGAGGACTGGCTTTTCCAGCAGAACAATGCACCATGCCACACGGCTAGGTAAACCAACGTGTGGATGAAGGAACACTAGCTCAAATCGCTGTCATGGCCAGCCCAATCTCCAAACCTGAACCCCATTGAAAACCTCTTGAATGTGAGGAAGATGGATAGTCACAAGCCATCAAACAAAGAAGAACTGCTTAAATTTTTGTACCAGGAGTGGCATAATGTCACCCAAAAGCAGTGTGAAAGACTGGTGGAAAGCATGCCAAGACACATGAAAGCTGTGATTAAAAATCATGGTTATTCCACAAAATATTGATTTCTGAACTCTTCCTGAGATAAAACATTAGTATTGTTGTTTCTTAATTATTATGAACTTGTTTTCGTAGCATTATTTGAGGTCTGCAAGCACTGCATTTTTTTTGCTATTTTGACCATTTTTCATTTTCTGAAAATAAGTACAAAATTTAGTGCTTGGAAATTCGAAGACATGTTGTCAGTAGTTTACAGAATATAAGAGAAATTTACATTTTACTCAAAAATATACCTATAAAGAGAAAATTAAGACAAACTGAAGATTTTGCAGTGGTCTCTTAATTTTTGCCAGAGCTGTAGTTAGCAAGGCCGAAAAAAGACATTTGTCCGTCCAGTTCAGCCTATATTCCGTCAGAAGAAATCCCCAGATCTACGTCCTTCTAAAGTGACCGTCACCTTCCTTGGTATAAACAGATCCTCGAAGAGATATTTGTATTGTCCCCTTATATACTTATACATGGTTATGAGATCACCCCTCAGTTTCTAGACTAAATAATACTTTTTTGCTAAACTCTCTGGGTATTGTAGTTGTTGCCCTTCTTTGTACTCGCTCTAGTTCCACACAGATCATAATTTCTTTAGACCTTTTGATGCTCTACCGACTGAGCTATCCGGGCTCTCTACATTGATAATCTCGCTGGGTACCGTAATTCTTCCATCCCGTTACTAAATTTTGTTGCCCCTTTTTGGACTTGCTCTAGTTCCACAAAAATCATAATTTCCAGGCTTGAATTGGGCAGGTTAATCTTTGTGAAGGACATGTGAATCAAGCCACATACAAGGTTATCCTGGAAAAATAGTTGATTCCTTCTGCTCAGGCAACGTTCCCCAACTCTGAGGACTGGCTTTTCCAGCAGAACAATGCACCATGCCACACGGCTAGGTAAACCAACGTGTGGATGAAGGAACACTAGCTCAAATCGCTGTCATGGCCAGCCCAATCTCCAAACCTGAACCCCATTGAAAACCTCTTGAATGTGAGGAAGATGGATAGTCACAAGCCATCAAACAAAGAAGAACTGCTTAAATTTTTGTACCAGGAGTGGCATAATGTCACCCAAAAGCAGTGTGAAAGACTGGTGGAAAGCATGCCAAGACACATGAAAGCTGTGATTAAAAATCATGGTTATTCCACAAAATATTGATTTCTGAACTCTTCCTGAGATAAAACATTAGTATTGTTGTTTCTAAATAATTATGAACTTGTTTTCGTAGCATTATTTGAGGTCTGCAAGCACTGCATTTTTTTTGCTATTTTGACCATTTTTCATTTTCTGAAAATAAGTACAAAATTTAGTGCTTGGAAATTCGAAGACATGTTGTCAGTAGTTTATAGAATATAAGAGCAATTTACATTTTACTCAAAAATATACCTATAAAGAGAAAATTAAGACAAACTGAAGATTTTGCAGTGGTCTCTTAATTTTTGCCAGAGCTGTAGTTAACAAGGCCGAAAAAAGACATTTGTCCGTCCAGTTTAGCCTATATTCCGTCAGAAGAAATCCCCAGATCTACGGCCTTCTAAAGTGACCGTCACCTTCCTTGGTATAAACAGATCCTCGGAGAGATATTTGTATTGTCCCCTTATATACTTATACATGGTTATGAGATCACCCCTCAGTTTCTAGACTAAATAATACTTTTTTGCTAAACTCTCTGGGTATTGTAGTTGTTGCCCTTCTTTGTACTCGCTCTAGTTCCACACAGATCATAATTTCTTTAGACCTTTTGATGCTCTACCGACTGAGCTATCCGGGCTCTCTACATTGATAATCTCGCTGGGTACCGTAATTCTTCCATCCCGTTACTAAATTTTGTTGCCCCTTTTTGGACTTGCTCTAGTTCCACAAAAATCATAATTTCCAGGCTTGAATTGGGCAGGTTAATCTTTGCGAAGGACATGTGAATCAAGCCACATACAAGGTTATCCTGGAAAAATAGTTGATTCCTTCTGCTCAGGCAACGTTCCCCAACTCTGAGGACTGGCTTTTCCAGCAGAACAATGCACCATGCCACACGGCTAGGTAAACCAACGTGTGGATGAAGGAACACTAGCTCAAATCGCTGTCATGGCCAGCCCAATCTCCAAACCTGAACCCCATTGAAAACCTCTTGAATGTGAGGAAGATGGATAGTCACAAGCCATCAAACAAAGAAGAACTGCTTAAATTTTTGTACCAGGAGTGGCATAATGTCACCCAAAAGCAGTGTGAAAGACTGGTGGAAAGCATGCCAAGACACATGAAAGCTGTGATTAAAAATCATGGTTATTCCACAAAATATTGATTTCTGAACTCTTCCTGAGATAAAACATTAGTATTGTTGTTTCTTAATTATTATGAACTTGTTTTCGTAGCATTATTTGAGGTCTGCAAGCACTGCATTTTTTTTGCTATTTTGACCATTTTTCATTTTCTGAAAATAAGTACAAAATTTAGTGCTTGGAAATTCGAAGACATGTTGTCAGTAGTTTATAGAATATAAGAGAAATTTACATTTTACTCAAAAATATACCTATAAAGAGAAAATTAAGACAAACTGAAGATTTTGCAGTGGTCTCTTAATTTTTGCCAGAGCTGTAGTTAGCAAGGCCGAAAAAAGACATTTGTCCGTCCAGTTCAGCCTATATTCCGTCAGAAGAAATCCCCAGATCTACGTCCTTCTAAAGTGACCGTCACCTTCCTTGGTATAAACAGATCCTCGGAGAGATATTTGTATTGTCCCCTTATATACTTATACATGGTTATGAGATCACCCCTCAGTTTCTAGACTAAATAATACTTTTTTGCTAAACTCTCTCGGTATTGTAGTTGTTGCCCTTCTTTGTACTCGCTCTAGTTCCACACAGATCATAATTTCTTTAGACCTTTTGATGCTCTACCGACTGAGCTATCCGGGCTCTCTACATTGATAATCTCGCTGGGTACCGTAATTCTTCCATCCCGTTACTAAATTTTGTTGCCCCTTTTTGGACTTGCTCTAGTTCCACAAAAATCATAATTTCCAGGCTTGAATTGGGCAGGTTAATCTTTGCGAAGGACATGTGAATCAAGCCACATACAAGGTTATCCTGGAAAAATAGTTGATTCCTTCTGCTCAGGCAACGTTCCCCAACTCTGAGGACTGGCTTTTCCAGCAGAACAATGCACCATGCCACACGGCTAGGTAAACCAACGTGTGGATGAAGGAACACTAGCTCAAATCGCTGTCATGGCCAGCCCAATCTCCAAACCTGAACCCCATTGAAAACCTCTTGAATGTGAGGAAGATGGATAGTCACAAGCCATCAAACAAAGAAGAACTGCTTAAATTTTTGTACCAGGAGTGGCATAATGTCACCCAAAAGCAGTGTGAAAGACTGGTGGAAAGCATGCCAAGACACATGAAAGCTGTGATTAAAAATCATGGTTATTCCACAAAATATTGATTTCTGAACTCTTCCTGAGATAAAACATTAGTATTGTTGTTTCTAAATAATTATGAACTTGTTTTCGTAGCATTATTTGAGGTCTGCAAGCACTGCATTTTTTTTGCTATTTTGACCATTTTTCATTTTCTGAAAATAAGTACAAAATTTAGTGCTTGGAAATTCGAAGACATGTTGTCAGTAGTTTATAGAATATAAGAGCAATTTACATTTTACTCAAAAATATACCTATAAAGAGAAAATTAAGACAAACTGAAGATTTTGCAGTGGTCTCTTAATTTTTGCCAGAGCTGTAGTTAGCAAGGCCGAAAAAAGACATTTGTCCGTCCAGTTCAGCCTATATTCCGTCAGAAGAAATCCCCAGATCTACGTCCTTCTAAAGTGACCGTCACCTTCCTTGGTATAAACAGATCCTCGGAGAGATATTTGTATTGTCCCCTTATATACTTATACATGGTTATGAGATCACCACTCAGTTTCTAGACTAAATAATACTTTTTTGCTAAACTCTCTGGGTATTGTAGTTGTTGCCCTTCTTTGTACTCGCTCTAGTTCCACACAGATCATAATTTCTTTAGACCTTTTGATGCTCTACCGACTGAGCTATCCGGGCTCTCTACATTGATAATCTCGCTGGGTACCGTAATTGTTCCATCCCGTTACTAAATTTTGTTGCCCCTTTTTGGACTTGCTCTAGTTCCACAAAAATCATAATTTCCAGGCTTGAATTGGGCAGGTTAATCTTTGCGAAGGACATGTGAATCAAGCCACATACAAGGTTATCCTGGAAAAATAGTTGATTCCTTCTGCTCAGGCAACGTTCCCCAACTCTGAGGACTGGCTTTTCCAGCAGAACAATGCACCATGCCACACGGCTAGGTAAACCAACGTGTGGATGAAGGAACACTAGCTCAAATCGCTGTCATGGCCAGCCCAATCTCCAAACCTGAACCCCATTGAAAACCTCTTGAATGTGAGGAAGATGGATAGTCACAAGCCATCAAACAAAGAAGAACTGCTTAAATTTTTGTACCAGGAGTGGCATAATGTCACCCAAAAGCAGTGTGAAAGACTGGTGGAAAGCATGCCAAGACACATGAAAGCTGTGATTAAAAATCATGGTTATTCCACAAAATATTGATTTCTGAACTCTTCCTGAGATAAAACATTAGTATTGTTGTTTCTTAATAATTATGAACTTGTTTTCGTAGCATTATTTGAGGTCTGCAAGCACTGCATTTTTTTTGCTATTTTGACCATTTTTCATTTTCTGAAAATAAGTACAAAATTTAGTGCTTGGAAATTCGAAGACATGTTGTCAGTAGTTTATAGAATATAAGAGCAATTTACATTTTACTCAAAAATATACCTATAAAGAGAAAATTAAGACAAACTGAAGATTTTGCAGTGGTCTCTTAATTTTTGCCAGAGCTGTAGTTAGCAAGGCCGAAAAAAGACATTTGTCCGTCCAGTTCAGCCTATATTCCGTCAGAAGAAATCCCCAGATCTACGTCCTTCTAAAGTGACCGTCACCTTCCTCACCAGGGGAAGAGTCTTGAGGAGATCATTTGCATATTCCCAGTGCCTTCTGGGATAAGTGAAGAGTCTCCGCGAGCTCTACGATCACTGGGTTTTGGCCGTTGCAGCTGAAAAGAGGAAATCGGAAAACCAGGGGAAGAGTCTTGAGGAGATCATTTGCATATTCCCAGTGCCTTCTGGGATAAGTGAAGAGTCTCCGCGAGCTCTACGATCACTGGGTTTTGGCCGTTGCAGCTGAAAAGAGGAAATCGGAAAACCAGGGGAAGAGTCTTGAGGAGATCATTTGCATATTCCCAGTGCCTTCTGGGATAAGTGAAGAGTCTCCGCGAGCTCTACGATCACTGGGTTTTGGCCGTTGCAGCTGAAAAGAGGAAATCGGAAAACCAGGGGAAGAGTCTTGAGGAGATCATTTGCATATTCCCAGTGCCTTCTGGGATAAGTGAAGAGTCTCCGCGAGCTCTACGATCACTGGGTTTTGGCCGTTGCAGCTGAAAAGAGGAAATCGGAAAACCAGGGGAAGAGTCTTGAGGAGATCATTTGCATATTCCCAGTGCCTTCTGGGATAAGTGAAGAGTCTCCGCGAGCTCTACGATCACTGGGTTTTGGCCGTTGCAGCTGAAAAGAGGAAATCGGAAAACCAGGGGAAGAGTCTTGAGGAGATCATTTGCATATTCCCAGTGCCTTCTGGGATAAGTGAAGAGTCTCCGCGAGCTCTACGATCACTGGGTTTTGGCCGTTGCAGCTGAAAAGAGGAAATCGGAAAACCAGGGGAAGAGTCTTGAGGAGATCATTTGCATATTCCCAGTGCCTTCTGGGATAAGTGAAGAGTCTCCGCGAGCTCTACGATCACTGGGTTTTGGCCGTTGCAGCTGAAAAGAGGAAATCGGAAAACCAGGGGAAGAGTCTTGAGGAGATCATTTGCATATTCCCAGTGCCTTCTGGGATAAGTGAAGAGTCTCCGCGAGCTCTACGATCACTGGGTTTTGGCCGTTGCAGCTGAAAAGAGGAAATCGGAAAACCAGGGGAAGAGTCTTGAGGAGATCATTTGCATATTCCCAGTGCCTTCTGGGATAAGTGAAGAGTCTCCGCGAGCTCTACGATCACTGGGTTTTGGCCGTTGCAGCTGAAAAGAGGAAATCGGAAAAACCGCGCGCCTATCGGCGCGCGAATTTTGGCTCATCTTTTTAAGAAATCTCAAGATGGAAGAGGCCAGGAGCCATTTGGTGAGCTGCATTTCTTGCTACATGTTCACAGACTTACCAGTGGAAAAGCCAAATTTCACATGCCACAAATGCAAGCTTGTGTCCCTGTTGGAGGAAAAGTTGCAAAATCTCGAAGAGAGGTTGGCTACGTTGAAGATCATTAAGGAAGGTGAAGAGTTCTTGGACAGAGCAGAATTATCTCTTCATGTTACAGAAAGAGAAGAAATTCGAAGTGCACCTGAAGAAACAGAGGAATGGAGACATGTGACCCAGAGAAGCAGGAGGATCAGGAGGCAGTCAGCACCCATACTGCTCAGAAACCAGTACCAGGCTCTCACGCAGGAAAACGATGAAGAAATACATCAGGATAAGACTTTGCCAACAAACAGCAACCTTGTACGCCTTCAGAGTCCTCCTGGATGGAGAAAGAAAAATGTTGTGAAGAAGAAACGGAGAGTGGTGGTCATGGGGGATTCCCTGTTGAGAGGAACAGAGGCCGCTATCTGCAGACCGGATATAACTTCAAGAGAAATGTGCTGTCTTCCAGGTGCAAAAATTAAAGATGTGTCTGACAGGATATCAGGACTCTTCAGACCTACAGATGACTACCCATTCCTGCTACTACATGTGGGGACAAATGACACCGCAAGAAACGACCTGGAAACCATCTGCAGAGACTTTGAAGACTTAGGCAAGAAAGTGAAAGAACTGGGAGCGCAGGTGGTCTTCTCTTCCATCCTCCCAGTGGATGGCCATGGAACAAGGAGGTGGAATAAGATTCTGCAGGTGAACAACTGGCTACGTCGATGGTGCCGTCAGCAACAATTTGGATTTCTGGATCACGGAGTGAACTACTTATACGATGGACTACTTGCTAGAGATGGGGTGCACCTTACGAAGACTGGAAAGCATGTATTTGGAAGTCGCCTTGCTACACTTGTAAGGAGAGCTTTAAACTAGAACAACATGGGAAGGGAAGCAAAAGACCAGAAAAAGCCATACACCTGACAAATGCTATTGAGAACTCTGCTAATAGAAGTGGAAAGGAAGAACAAAGACGAAAGAATCTAATTAATAAAAATATTGGAGAAAGAGAAACCAATCACAAACTAAAATGTTTCTATACTAATGCACAAAGCATGGGCAACAAACAAGGAGAATTGGAACTACTAACACAGGAAAAGAAATATGATGTCATTGGAATCACTGAAACTTGGTGGGACGATACACATGATTGGAATACAAGACTAGAAGGATACAACTTATTTGCAAGAAACAGACTTGATAAACGAGGAGGAGGTGTTGCATTGTATGTTAGAAACGCGTATGTCTGCACAGAGATTGAAGCTTCAGAGACTGGGAGTTCTGTGGAAACTGTTTGGGTAAGAATACAAGGACAGAACAATGGAAAGGACACCATTGTAGGCATTTACTACAGGCCGCCTGTGCAAGCTGAAGATATGGATGAACTCTTTATGCATCAAATGGCCAAGTTCTCCAAAAAATATGACATAGTTGTCATGGGAGATTTCAACTATCCAGACATTTGTTGGGAATCTCTCTCAGGCAAAACTAACAGGTCAAGGAAATTCTTATACTCTCTTGCTGACAACTTTATCTTCCAAAAGGTAGGGGAGAAAACAAGGGGAACTGCTACCTTGGATCTAATCCTTATAAACAGGGAGGAAATGGTTGAGGAGGTAAAAGTGGCTGGAACCCTAGGAGGTAGCGACCATGCTATTTTAGAATTTTGGATAACTAGAGGCGGAAGACCTGTGAAGACTCAGACGTCAAGGTTAGATTTCAGAAAGGCAGATTTAAAGGGATTCAGAAAGATAATTGGAGGGATCCAATGGCTGGATATCCTTAAAGACAAAAATGTCCAGGAAGGATGGGAAATCTTGAAAAATGAAATTCTCAAAGCACAGTTGTTAACAATTCCGAAAAGAGGGAAGAATAGGAAGCATTTAAGGAAACCAGGATGGGTGAACACAGAACTTAAGCACATGCTAAAAAGGAAGAAAAAAATGTTTATAAAATGGAAAGAGGGAGGCATATCTAAAGAAGAATATAATGCTGTCTGCAGAATCTGCAGGGCACAAATCAGATTAGCTAAAGCTGAAAATGAATTGAGGCTTGCAAGAGATGTCAAAAGCAATAATAAAGGATTTTGGGGATATGTCAAAAGTAAAAGAAAAGTCAAAGATGCTATAGGATTTTTACAGGATGAAAATGATGAAATGGTAATACAGGATGTTGAGAAGGCTGAACTTTTAAATTCCTATTTTGCATCTGTTTTCTCTCAGAAAGGAAATGTAACACCAACTGTTATTCACTGTCCTATTAAGGGAATAGAAGAATCCAGGATATCTATAAACAGAAAGATAGTGAGGAAACACTTAGCTAACCTAAATGAATTCAAGTCTCCAGGTCCAGATGAATTACACCCCAGAGTACTGAAGGAGATAGCAGAAGAAATTTCTGAACCACTCTCCATAATCTTTGAAAATTCTTGGAGAACAGGAGAAGTGCCAGAAGACTGGAGAAGAGCAAATGTTGTTCCTATCTTCAAAAAGGGGAAGAAGGTGGACCCAGGCAACTATAGGCCGGTGAGTCTGACTTCTATACCAGGAAAGATCTTTGAACAAATTATTAAACAACATGTAAGTCAATACCTGGATAAGAATGAAGTGATCAAACAGAGTCAGCATGGGTTTGTAACTAATAAGTCATGTCAGACTAACTTAATTTCCTTCTATGACGGTATCACTGATTGGGTGGATCAAGGAAATGCTGTAGATATAGTATATCTTGACTTCAGCAAAGCATTTGACAAAGTCTCTCATACAATCCTTATTGAAAAAATGACTAAGTATGGAATGGACAAGGCAACTGTTAGGTGGATTCATAGCTGGCTTAGTGATCGGACCCAAAGAGTGGTCGTAAATGGCTGCACATCCAGTTGGAAGAATGTCTCAAGTGGGGTACCACAGGGCTCTGTCCTGGGCCCTGTATTGTTCAACATCTTTATCAACGATTTAGATGAAGGAATTGAGGGTAAACTGATTAAATTTGCTGATGACACAAAGCTAGGAGGGATAGCTAATACTAGAGAAGAGAGAGAGAGGATTCAAAAAGATTTAAATAAACTGGAGAAGTGGGCAGTAACTAACAGAATGGTTTTTAACAGGGAGAAATGCAAAGTACTACATCTGGGCAATAAAAATGAAAAAAGCATATATAGAATGGGAGGAATAGGGCTAAGTGACAGCACATGTGAAAAAGACTTGGGTATACTAATAGATCACAGACTGAATATGAGTCAACAGTGTGATGCAGCAGCAAAAAAGGCAAATGCAGTTCTAGGATGTATTAACAGAAGCATACAGTCTAGATCACGTGAAGTCATTATTTCCCTCTACTCCTCTTTGGTCAGACCTCATCTGGAATATTGTGTCCAGTTTTGGGCACCACATTTTAAAAAAGACATCAACAAACTGGAGCAAGTTCAGAAAAGAGCGACCAGAATGGTGACCGGTCTGCAAACCCTGTCTTATGAGGAAAGGTTGCAGGATTTGGGAATGTTTAGTTTGCAAAAGAGAAGACTGAGAGGAGACTTAATTGCTGTCTACAAATATCTAAAGGGCTGTCACATTGTAGAAGGATCAACTTTATTCTCATTTGCACAAGGAAAGACTAGAAGCAATGGGATGAAACTGAATGGGAGGAGACACAGATTAGATATTAGAAAAAACTTTTTGACAGTTAGAGTGATCAATGAGTGGAACAGGCTGCCACGAGAAGTGGTGAGTTCTCCTTCAATGGAAGTCTTCAAACAGAGGCTGGACAGACATCTGACTGGGATGATTTAGCAAATCCTGCTTTGAGCAGGGGGTTGGACCAGATGGCCCAGGAGGTCCCTTCCAACTCTACGATTCTATGATTCTATGATTCCTTGGTATAAACAGATCCTCGGAGAGATATTTGTATTGTCCCCTTATATACTTATACATGGTTATGAGATCACCCCTCAGTTTCTAGACTAAATAATACTTTTTTGCTAAACTCTCTGGGTATTGTAGTTGTTGCCCTTCTTTGTACTCGCTCTAGTTCCACACAGATCATAATTTCTTTAGACCTTTTAGGTGATGACCTCACCTATTTTACATAACATTACCATTTATTAAAAGCTTACGCCCGAACAGGGACTTGAACCCTGGACCCTCAGATTAAAAGTCTGATGCTCTACCGACATCCGGGCTCTCTACATTGATAATCTCGCTGGGTACCGTAATTCTTCCATCCCGTTACTAAATTTTGTTGCCCCTTTTTGGACTTGCTCTAGTTCCACAAAAATCATAATTTCCAGGCTTGAATTGGGCAGGTTAATCTTTGCGAAGGACATGTGAATCAAGCCACATACAAGGTTATCCTGGAAAAATAGTTGATTCCTTCTGCTCAGGAAACGTTCCCCAACTCTGAGGACTGGCTTTTCCAGCAGAACAATGCACCATGCCACACGGCTAGGTAAACCAACGTGTGGATGAAGGAACACTAGCTCAAATCGCTGTCATGGCCAGCCCAATCTCCAAACCTGAACCCCATTGAAAACCTCTTGAATGTGAGGAAGATGGATAGTCACAAGCCATCAAACAAAGAAGAACTGCTTAAATTTTTGTACCAGGAGTGGCATAATGTCACCCAAAAGCAGTGTGAAAGACTGGTGGAAAGCATGCCAAGACACATGAAAGCTGTGATTAAAAATCATGGTTATTCCACAAAATATTGATTTCTGAACTCTTCCTGAGATAAAACATTAGTATTGTTGTTTCTTAATAATTATGAACTTGTTTTCGTAGCATTATTTGAGGTCTGCAAGCACTGCATTTTTTTTGCTATTTTGACCATTTTTCATTTTCTGAAAATAAGTACAAAATTTAGTGCTTGGAAATTCGAAGACATGTTGTCAGTAGTTTATAGAATATAAGAGCAATTTACATTTTACTCAAAAATATACCTATAAAGAGAAAATTAAGACAAACTGAAGATTTTGCAGTGGTCTCTTAATTTTTGCCAGAGCTGTAGTTAGCAAGGCCGAAAAAAGACATTTGTCCGTCCAGTTCAGCCTATATTCCGTCAGAAGAAATCCCCAGATCTACGTCCTTCTAAAGTGACCGTCACCTTCCTTGGTATAAACAGATCCTCGGAGAGATATTTGTATTGTCCCCTTATATACTTATACATGGTTATGAGATCACCCCTCAGTTTCTAGACTAAATAATACTTTTTTGCTAAACTCTCTGGGTATTGTAGTTGTTGCCCTTCTTTGTACTCGCTCTAGTTCCACACAGATCATAATTTATTTAGACCTTTTAGGTGATGACCTCACCTATTTTACATAACATTACCATTTATTAAAAGCTTACGCCCGAACAGGGACTTGAACCCTGGACCCTCAGATTAAAAGTCTGATGCTCTACCGACATCCGGGCTCTCTACATTGATAATCTCGCTGGGTACCGTAATTCTTCCATCCCATTACTAAATTTTGTTGCCCCTTTTTGGACTTGCTCTAGTTCCACAAAAATCATAATTTCCAGGCTTGAATTGGGCAGGTTAATCTTTGCGAAGGACATGTGAATCAAGCCACATACAAGGTTATCCTGGAAAAATAGTTGATTCCTTCTGCTCAGGAAACGTTCCCCAACTCTGAGGACTGGCTTTTCCAGCAGAACAATGCACCATGCCACACGGCTAGGTAAACCAACGTGTGGATGAAGGAACACTAGCTCAAATCGCTGTCATGGCCAGCCCAATCTCCAAACCTGAACCCCATTGCAAACCTCTTGAATGTGAGGAAGATGGATAGTCACAAGCCATCAAACAAAGAAGAACTGCTTAAATTTTTGTACCAGGAGTGGCATAATGTCACCCAAAAGCAGTGTGAAAGACTGGTGGAAAGCATGCCAAGACACATGAAAGCTGTGATTAAAAATCATGGTTATTCCACAAAATATTGATTTCTGAACTCTTCCTGAGATAAAACATTAGTATTGTTGTTTCTTAATAATTATGAACTTGTTTTTGTAGCATTATTTGAGGTCTGCAAGCACTGCATTTTTTTTGCTATTTTGACCATTTTTCATTTTCTGAAAATAAGTACAAAATTTAGTGCTTGGAAATTCGAAGACATGTTGTCAGTAGTTTATAGAATATAAGAGCAATTTACATTTTACTCAAAAATATACCTATAAAGAGAAAATTAAGACAAACTGAAGATTTTGCAGTGGTCTCTTAATTTTTGCCAGAGCTGTAGTTAGCAAGGCCGAAAAAAGACATTTGTCCGTCCAGTTCAGCCTATATTCCGTCAGAAGAAATCCCCAGATCTACGTCCTTCTAAAGTGACCGTCACCTTCCTTGGTATAAACAGATCCTCGGAGAGATATTTGTATTGTCCCCTTATATACTTATACATGGTTATGAGATCACCCCTCAGATTCTAGACTAAATAACACACACAGATCATAATTTCTTTAGACCTTTTAGGTGATGACCTCACCTATTTTACATAACATTACCATTTTTTTAGACCTTTTATCAAGTTACACCCACATTGCACCCCCATGATGACCTCACCTATTACCTATAACATTACCATTTATTAAAAGCTTACGCCCGAACAGAGACTTGAACCCTGGACCCTCAGATTAAAAGTCTGATGCTCTACCGACTGAGCTATCCGGGCTCTCTACATTGATAATCTCGCTGGGTACCGTAATTCTTCCATCCCGTTACTAAATTTTGTTGCCCCTTTTTGGACTTGCTCTAGTTCCACAAAAATCATAATTTCCAGGCTTGAATTTTGCAGGTTAATCTTTGCGAAGGACATGTGAATCAAGCCACATACAAGGTTATCCTGGAAAAATAGTTGATTCCTTCTGCTCAGGAAACGTTCCCCAACTCTGAGGACTGGCTTTTCCAGTAGAACAATGCACCATGCCACACGGCTAGGTAAACCAACGTGTGGATGAAGGAACACTAGCTCAAATCGCTGTCATGGCCAGCCCAATCTCCAAACCTGAACCCCATTGAAAACCTCTTGAATGTGAGGAAGATGGATAGTCACAAGCCATCAAACAAAGAAGAACTGCTTAAATTTTTGTACCAGGAGTGGCATAATGTCACCCAAAAGCAGTGTGAAAGACTGGTGGAAAGCATGCCAAGACACATGAAAGCTGTGATTAAAAATCATGGTTATTCCACAAAATATTGATTTCTGAACTCTTCCTGAGATAAAACATTAGTATTGTTGTTTCTTAATAATTATGAACTTGTTTTCGTAGCATTATTTGAGGTCTGCAAGCACTGCATTTTTTTTGCTATTTTGACCATTTTTCATTTTCTGAAAATAAGTACAAAATTTAGTGCTTGGAAATTCGAAGACATGTTGTCAGTAGTTTATAGAATATAAGAGCAATTTACATTTTACTCAAAAATATACCTATAAAGAGAAAATTAAGACAAACTGAAGATTTTGCAGTGGTCTCTTAATTTTTGCCAGAGCTGTAGTTAGCAAGGCCGAAAAAAGACATTTGTCCGTCCAGTTCAGCCTATATTCCGTCAGAAGAAATCCCCAGATCTACGTCCTTCTAAAGTGACCGTCACCTTCCTTGGTATAAACAGATCCTCGGAGAGATATTTGTATTGTCCCCTTATATACTTATACATGGTTATGAGATCACCCCTCAGTTTCTAGACTAAATAATACTTTTTTGCTAAACTCTCTGGGTATTGTAGTTGTTGCCCTTCTTTGTACTCACTCTAGTTCCACACAGATCATAATTTCTTTAGACCTTTTAGGTGATGACCTCACCTATTTTACATAACATTACCATTTATTAAAAGCTTACGCCCGAACAGGGACTTGAACCCTGGACCCTCAGATTAAAAGTCTGATGCTCTACCGACATCCGGGCTCTCTACATTGATAATCTCGCTGGGTACCGTAATTCTTCCATCCCGTTACTAAATTTTGTTGCCCCTTTTTGGACTTGCTCTAGTTCCACAAAAATCATAATTTCCAGGCTTGAATTGGGCAGGTTAATCTTTGCGAAGGACATGTGAATCAAGCCACATACAAGGTTATCCTGGAAAAATAGTTGATTCCTTCTGCTCAGGAAACGTTCCCCAACTCTGAGGACTGGCTTTTCCAGCAGAACAATGCACCATGCCACACGGCTAGGTAAACCAACGTGTGGATGAAGGAACACTAGCTCAAATCGCTGTCATGGCCAGCCCAATCTCCAAACCTGAACCCCATTGAAAACCTCTTGAATGTGAGGAAGATGGATAGTCACAAGCCATCAAACAAAGAAGAACTGCTTAAATTTTTGTACCAGGAGTGGCATAATGTCACCCAAAAGCAGTGTGAAAGACTGGTGGAAAGCATGCCAAGACACATGAAAGCTGTGATTAAAAATCATGGTTATTCCACAAAATATTGATTTCTGAACTCTTCCTGAGATAAAACATTAGTATTGTTGTTTCTAAATAATTATGAACTTGTTTTCGTAGCATTATTTGAGGTCTGCAAGCACTGCATTTTTTTTGCTATTTTGACCATTTTTCATTTTCTGAAAATAAGTACAAAATTTAGTGCTTGGAAATTCGAAGACATGTTGTCAGTAGTTTATAGAATATAAGAGCAATTTACATTTTACTCAAAAATATACCTATAAAGAGAAAATTAAGACAAACTGAAGATTTTGCAGTGGTCTCTTAATTTTTGCCAGAGCTGTAGTTAGCAAGGCCGAAAAAAGACATTTGTCCGTCCAGTTCAGCCTATATTCCGTCAGAAGAAATCCCCAGATCTACGTCCTTCTAAAGTGACCGTCACCTTCCTTGGTATAAACAGATCCTCGGAGAGATATTTGTATTGTCCCCTTATATACTTATACATGGTTATGAGATCACCCCTCAGTTTCTAGACTAAATAATACTTCTTTGCTAAACTCTCTGGGTACTCGCTCTAGTTCCACACAGATCATAATTTCTTTAGACCTTTTAGGTGATGACCTCACCTATTTTACATAACATTACCATTTATTAAAAGCTTACGCCCGAACAGGGACTTGAACCCTGGACCCTCAGATTAAAAGTCTGATGCTCTACCGACATCCGGGCTCTCTACATTGATAATCTCGCTGGGTACCGTAATTCTTCCATCCCGTTACTAAATTTTGTTGCCCCTTTTTGGACTTGCTCTAGTTCCACAAAAATCATAATTTCCAGGCTTGAATTGGGCAGGTTAATCTTTGCGAAGGACATGTGAATCAAGCCACATACAAGGTTATCCTGGAAAAATAGTTGATTCCTTCTGCTCAGGAAACGTTCCCCAACTCTGAGGACTGGCTTTTCCAGCAGAACAATGCACCATGCCACACGGCTAGGTAAACCAACGTGTGGATGAAGGAACACTAGCTCAAATCGCTGTCATGGCCAGCCCAATCTCCAAACCTGAACCCCATTGAAAACCTCTTGAATGTGAGGAAGATGGATAGTCACAAGCCATCAAACAAAGAAGAACTGCTTAAATTTTTGTACCAGGAGTGGCATAATCTCACCCAAAAGCAGTGTGAAAGACTGGTGGAAAGCATGCCAAGACACATGAAAGCTGTGATTAAAAATCATGGTTATTCCACAAAATATTGATTTCTGAACTCTTCCTGAGATAAAACATTAGTATTGTTGTTTCTTAATAATTATGAACTTGTTTTCGTAGCATTATTTGAGGTCTGCAAGCACTGCATTTTTTTTGCTATTTTGACCATTTTTCATTTTCTGAAAATAAGTACAAAATTTAGTGCTTGGAAATTCGAAGACATGTTGTCAGTAGTTTATAGAATATAAGAGCAATTTACATTTTACTCAAAAATATACCTATAAAGAGAAAATTAAGACAAACTGAAGATTTTGCAGTGGTCTCTTAATTTTTGCCAGAGCTGTAGTTAGCAAGGCCGAAAAAAGACATTTGTCCGTCCAGTTCAGCCTATATTCCGTCAGAAGAAATCCCCAGATCTACGTCCTTCTTCACCTTCCTTGGTATAAACAGATCCTCGGAGAGATATTTGTATTGTCCCCTTATATACTTATACATGGTTATGAGATCACCCCTCAGTTTCTAGACTAAATAATACACACAGATCATAATTTCTTTAGACCTTTTAGGTGATGACCTCACCTATTTTACATAACATTACCATTTCTTTAGACCTTTTATCAGCATACAAGTTACACCCACATTGCACCCCCATGATGACCTCACCTATTTTACATAACATTACCATTTATTAAAAGCTTACGCCCGAACAGGGACTTGAACCCTGGACCTTCAGATTAAAAGTCTGATGCTCTACCGACATCCGGGCTCTCTACATTGATAATCTCGCTGGGTACCGTAATTCTTCCATCCCGTTACTAAATTTTGTTGCCCCTTTTTGGACTTGCTCTAGTTCCACAAAAATCATAATTTCCAGGCTTGAATTGGGCAGGTTAATCTTTGCGAAGGACATGTGAATCAAGCCACATACAAGGTTATCCTGGAAAAATAGTTGATTCCTTCTGCTCAGGAAACGTTCCCCAACTCTGAGGACTGGCTTTTCCAGCAGAACAATGCACCATGCCACACGGCTAGGTAAACCAACGTGTGGATGAAGGAACACTAGCTCAAATCGCTGTCATGGCCAGCCCAATCTCCAAACCTGAACCCCATTGAAAACCTCTTGAATGTGAGGAAGATGGATAGTCACAAGCCATCAAACAAAGAAGAACTGCTTAAATTTTTGTACCAGGAGTGGCATAATGTCACCCAAAAGCAGTGTGAAAGACTGGTGGAAAGCATGCCAAGACACATGAAAGCTGTGATTAAAAATCATGGTTATTCCACAAAATATTGATTTCTGAACTCTTCCTGAGATAAAACATTAGTATTGTTGTTTCTTAATAATTATGAACTTGTTTTCGTAGCATTATTTGAGGTCTGCAAGCACTGCATTTTTTTTGCTATTTTGACCATTTTTCATTTTCTGAAAATAAGTACAAAATTTAGTGCTTGGAAATTCGAAGACATGTTGTCAGTAGTTTATAGAATATAAGAGCAATTTACATTTTACTCAAAAATATACCTATAAAGAGAAAATTAAGACAAACTGAAGATTTTGCAGTGGTCTCTTAATTTTTGCCAGAGCTGTAGTTAGCAAGGCCGAAAAAAGACATTTGTCCGTCCAGTTCAGCCTATATTCCGTCAGAAGAAATCCCCAGATCTACGTCCTTCTAAAGTGACCGTCACCTTCCTTGGTATAAACAGATCCTCGGAGAGATATTTGTATTGTCCCCTTATATACTTATACATGGTTATGAGATCACCCCTCAGTTTCTAGACTAAATAATACTTTTTTGCTAAACTCTCTGGGTATTGTAGTTGTTGCCCTTCTTTGTACTCGCTCTAGTTCCACACAGATCATAATTTCTTTAGACCTTTTAGGTGATGACCTCACCTATTTTACATAACATTACCATTTATTAAAAGCTTACGCCCGAACAGGGACTTGAACCCTGGACCCTCAGATTAAAAGTCTGATGCTCTACCGACATCCGGGCTCTCTACATTGATAATCTCGCTGGGTACCGTAATTCTTCCATCCCGTTACTAAATTTTGTTGCCCCTTTTTGGACTTGCTCTAGTTCCACAAAAATCATAATTTCCAGGCTTGAATTGGGCAGGTTAATCTTTGCGAAGGACATGTGAATCAAGCCACATACAAGGTTATCCTGGAAAAATAGTTGATTCCTTCTGCTCAGGAAACGTTCCCCAACTCTGAGGACTGGCTTTTCCAGCAGAACAATGCACCATGCCACACGGCTAGGTAAACCAACGTGTGGATGAAGGAACACTAGCTCAAATCGCTGTCATGGCCAGCCCAATCTCCAAACCTGAACCCCATTGAAAACCTCTTGAATGTGAGGAAGATGGATAGTCACAAGCCATCAAACAAAGAAGAACTGCTTAAATTTTTGTACCAGGAGTGGCATAATGTCACCCAAAAGCAGTGTGAAAGACTGGTGGAAAGCATGCCAAGACACATGAAAGCTGTGATTAAAAATCATGGTTATTCCACAAAATATTGATTTCTGAACTCTTCCTGAGATAAAACATTAGTATTGTTGTTTCTTAATAATTATGAACTTGTTTTCGTAGCATTATTTGAGGTCTGCAAGCACTGCATTTTTTTTGCTATTTTGACCATTTTTCATTTTCTGAAAATAAGTACAAAATTTAGTGCTTGGAAATTCGAAGACATGTTGTCAGTAGTTTATAGAATATAAGAGCAATTTACATTTTACTCAAAAATATACCTATAAAGAGAAAATTAAGACAAACTGAAGATTTTGCAGTGGTCTCTTAATTTTTGCCAGAGCTGTAGTTAGCAAGGCCGAAAAAAGACATTTGTCCGTCCAGTTCAGCCTATATTCCGTCAGAAGAAATCCCCAGATCTACGTCCTTCTAAAGTGACCGTCACCTTCCTTGGTATAAACAGATCCTCGGAGAGATATTTGTATTGTCCCCTTATATACTTATACATGGTTATGAGATCACCCCTCAGTTTCTAGACTAAATAATACACACAGATCATAATTTCTTTAGACCTTTTAGGTGATGACCTCACCTATTTTACATAACATTACCATTTATTAAAAGCTATCCGGGCTCTCTACATTGATAATCTCGCTGGGTACCGTAATTCTTCCATCCCGTTACTAAATTTTGTTGCCCCTTTTTGGACTTGCTCTAGTTCCACAAAAATCATAATTTCCAGGCTTGAATTGGGCAGGTTAATCTTTGCGAAGGACATGTGAATCAAGCCACATACAAGGTTATCCTGGAAAAATAGTTGATTCCTTCTGCTCAGGCAACGTTCCCCAACTCTGAGGACTGGCTTTTCCAGCAGAACAATGCACCATGCCACACGGCTAGGTAAACCAACGTGTGGATGAAGGAACACTACTCAAATCGCTGTCATGGCCAGCCCAATCTCCAAACCTGAACCCCATTGAAAACCTCTTGAATGTGAGGAAGATGGATAGTCACAAGCCATCAAACAAAGAAGAACTGCTTAAATTTTTGTACCAGGAGTGGCATAATGTCACCCAAAAGCAGTGTGAAAGACTGGTGGAAAGCATGCCAAGACACATGAAAGCTGTGATTAAAAATCATGGTTATTCCACAAAATATTGATTTCTGAACTCTTCCTGAGATAAAACATTAGTATTGTTGTTTCTTAATAATTATGAACTTGTTTTCGTAGCATTATTTGAGGTCTGCAAGCACTGCATTTTTTTTGCTATTTTGACCATTTTTCATTTTCTGAAAATAAGTACAAAATTTAGTGCTTGGAAATTCGAAGACATGTTGTCAGTAGTTTATAGAATATAAGAGCAATTTACATTTTACTCAAAAATATACCTATAAAGAGAAAATTAAGACAAACTGAAGATTTTGCAGTGGTCTCTTAATTTTTGCCAGAGCTGTAGTTAGCAAGGCCGAAAAAAGACATTTGTCCGTCCAGTTCAGCCTATATTCCGTCAGAAGAAATCCCCAGATCTACGTCCTTCTAAAGTGACCGTCACCTTCCTTGGTATAAACAGATCCTCGGAGAGATATTTGTATTGTCCCCTTATATACTTATACATGGTTATGAGATCACCCCTCAGTTTCTAGACTAAATAATACTTTTTTGCTAAACTCTCTGGGCATTGTAGTTGTTGCCCTTCTTTGTACTCGCTCTAGTTCCACACAGATCATAATTTCTTTAGACCTTTTGATGCTCTACCGACTGAGCTATCCGGGCTCTCTACATTGATAATCTCGCTGGGTACCGTAATTCTTCCATCCCGTTACTAAATTTTGTTGCCCCTTTTTGGACTTGCTCTAGTTCCACAAAAATCATAATTTCCAGGCTTGAATTGGGCAGGTTAATCTTTGCGAAGGACATGTGAATCAAGCCACATACAAGGTTATCCTGGAAAAATAGTTGATTCCTTCTGCTCAGGAAACGTTCCCCAACTCTGAGGACTGGCTTTTCCAGCAGAACAATGCACCATGCCACACGGCTAGGTAAACCAACGTGTGGATGAAGGAACACTAGCTCAAATCGCTGTCATGGCCAGCCCAATCTCCAAACCTGAACCCCATTGAAAACCTCTTGAATGTGAGGAAGATGGATAGTCACAAGCCATCAAACAAAGAAGAACTGCTTAAATTTTTGTACCAGGAGTGGCATAATGTCACCCAAAAGCAGTGTGAAAGACTGGTGGAAAGCATGCCAAGACACATGAAAGCTGTGATTAAAAATCATGGTTATTCCACAAAATATTGATTTCTGAACTCTTCCTGAGATAAAACATTAGTATTGTTGTTTCTTAATAATTATGAACTTGTTTTCGTAGCATTATTTGAGGTCTGCAAGCACTGCATTTTTTTTGCTATTTTGACCATTTTTCATTTTCTGAAAATAAGTACAAAATTTAGTGCTTGGAAATTCGAAGACATGTTGTCAGTAGTTTATAGAATATAAGAGCAATTTACATTTTACTCAAAAATATACCTATAAAGAGAAAATTAAGACAAACTGAAGATTTTGCAGTGGTCTCTTAATTTTTGCCAGAGCTGTAGTTAGCAAGGCCGAAAAAAGACATTTGTCCGTCCAGTTCAGCCTATATTCCGTCAGAAGAAATCCCCAGATCTACGTCCTTCTAAAGTGACCGTCACCTTCCTTGGTATAAACAGATCCTCGGAGAGATATTTGTATTGTCCCCTTATATACTTATACATGGTTATGAGATCACCCCTCAGTTTCTAGACTAAATAATACTTTTTTGCTAAACTCTCTGGGTATTGTAGTTGTTGCCCTTCTTTGTACTCGCTCTAGTTCCACACAGATCATAATTTCTTTAGACCTTTTAGGTGATGACCTCACCTATTTTACATAACATTACCATTTATTAAAAGCTTACGCCCGAACAGGGACTTGAACCCTGGACCCTCAGATTAAAAGTCTGATGCTCTACCGACATCCGGGCTCTCTACATTGATAATCTCGCTGGGTACCGTAATTCTTCCATCCCGTTACTAAATTTTGTTGCCCCTTTTTGGACTTGCTCTAGTTCCACAAAAATCATAATTTCCAGGCTTGAATTGGGCAGGTTAATCTTTGCGAAGGACATGTGAATCAAGCCACATACAAGGTTATCCTGGAAAAATAGTTGATTCCTTCTGCTCAGGAAACGTTCCCCAACTCTGAGGACTGGCTTTTCCAGCAGAACAATGCACCATGCCACACGGCTAGGTAAACCAACGTGTGGATGAAGGAACACTAGCTCAAATCGCTGTCATGGCCAGCCCAATCTCCAAACCTGAACCCCATTGAAAACCTCTTGAATGTGAGGAAGATGGATAGTCACAAGCCATCAAACAAAGAAGAACTGCTTAAATTTTTGTACCAGGAGTGGCATAATCTCACCCAAAAGCAGTGTGAAAGACTGGTGGAAAGCATGCCAAGACACATGAAAGCTGTGATTAAAAATCATGGTTATTCCACAAAATATTGATTTCTGAACTCTTCCTGAGATAAAACATTAGTATTGTTGTTTCTTAATAATTATGAACTTGTTTTCGTAGCATTATTTGAGGTCTGCAAGCACTGCATTTTTTTTGCTATTTTGACCATTTTTCATTTTCTGAAAATAAGTACAAAATTTAGTGCTTGGAAATTCGAAGACATGTTGTCAGTAGTTTATAGAATATAAGAGCAATTTACATTTTACTCAAAAATATACCTATAAAGAGAAAATTAAGACAAACTGAAGATTTTGCAGTGGTCTCTTAATTTTTGCCAGAGCTGTAGTTAGCAAGGCCGAAAAAAGACATTTGTCCGTCCAGTTCAGCCTATATTCCGTCAGAAGAAATCCCCAGATCTACGTCCTTCTAAAGTGACCGTCACCTTCCTTGGTATAAACAGATCCTCGGAGAGATATTTGTATTGTCCCCTTATATACTTATACATGGTTATGAGATCACCCCTCAGTTTCTAGACTAAATAATACACACAGATCATAATTTCTTTAGACCTTTTAGGTGATGACCTCACCTATTTTACATAACATTACCATTTATTAAAAGCTATCCGGGCTCTCTACATTGATAATCTCGCTGGGTACCGTAATTCTTCCATCCCGTTACTAAATTTTGTTGCCCCTTTTTGGACTTGCTCTAGTTCCACAAAAATCATAATTTCCAGGCTTGAATTGGGCAGGTTAATCTTTGCGAAGGACATGTGAATCAAGCCACATACAAGGTTATCCTGGAAAAATAGTTGATTCCTTCTGCTCAGGCAACGTTCCCCAACTCTGAGGACTGGCTTTTCCAGCAGAACAATGCACCATGCCACACGGCTAGGTAAACCAACGTGTGGATGAAGGAACACTACTCAAATCGCTGTCATGGCCAGCCCAATCTCCAAACCTGAACCCCATTGAAAACCTCTTGAATGTGAGGAAGATGGATAGTCACAAGCCATCAAACAAAGAAGAACTGCTTAAATTTTTGTACCAGGAGTGGCATAATGTCACCCAAAAGCAGTGTGAAAGACTGGTGGAAAGCATGCCAAGACACATGAAAGCTGTGATTAAAAATCATGGTTATTCCACAAAATATTGATTTCTGAACTCTTCCTGAGATAAAACATTAGTATTGTTGTTTCTTAATAATTATGAACTTGTTTTCGTAGCATTATTTGAGGTCTGCAAGCACTGCATTTTTTTTGCTATTTTGACCATTTTTCATTTTCTGAAAATAAGTACAAAATTTAGTGCTTGGAAATTCGAAGACATGTTGTCAGTAGTTTATAGAATATAAGAGCAATTTACATTTTACTCAAAAATATACCTATAAAGAGAAAATTAAGACAAACTGAAGATTTTGCAGTGGTCTCTTAATTTTTGCCAGAGCTGTAGTTAGCAAGGCCGAAAAAAGACATTTGTCCGTCCAGTTCAGCCTATATTCCGTCAGAAGAAATCCCCAGATCTACGTCCTTCTAAAGTGACCGTCACCTTCCTTGGTATAAACAGATCCTCGGAGAGATATTTGTATTGTCCCCTTATATACTTATACATGGTTATGAGATCACCCCTCAGTTTCTAGACTAAATAATACTTTTTTGCTAAACTCTCTGGGTATTGTAGTTGTTGCCCTTCTTTGTACTCGCTCTAGTTCCACACAGATCATAATTTCTTTAGACCTTTTAGGTGATGACCTCACCTATTTTACATAACATTACCATTTATTAAAAGCTTACGCCCGAACAGGGACTTGAACCCTGGACCCTCAGATTAAAAGTCTGATGCTCTACCGACATCCGGGCTCTCTACATTGATAATCTCGCTGGGTACCGTAATTCTTCCATCCCGTTACTAAATTTTGTTGCCCCTTTTTGGACTTGCTCTAGTTCCACAAAAATCATAATTTCCAGGCTTGAATTGGGCAGGTTAATCTTTGCGAAGGACATGTGAATCAAGCCACATACAAGGTTATCCTGGAAAAATAGTTGATTCCTTCTGCTCAGGAAACGTTCCCCAACTCTGAGGACTGGCTTTTCCAGCAGAACAATGCACCATGCCACACGGCTAGGTAAACCAACGTGTGGATGAAGGAACACTAGCTCAAATCGCTGTCATGGCCAGCCCAATCTCCAAACCTGAACCCCATTGAAAACCTCTTGAATGTGAGGAAGATGGATAGTCACAAGCCATCAAACAAAGAAGAACTGCTTAAATTTTTGTACCAGGAGTGGCATAATGTCACCCAAAAGCAGTGTGAAAGACTGGTGGAAAGCATGCCAAGACACATGAAAGCTGTGATTAAAAATCATGGTTATTCCACAAAATATTGATTTCTGAACTCTTCCTGAGATAAAACATTAGTATTGTTGTTTCTTAATAATTATGAACTTGTTTTCGTAGCATTATTTGAGGTCTGCAAGCACTGCATTTTTTTTGCTATTTTGACCATTTTTCATTTTCTGAAAATAAGTACAAAATTTAGTGCTTGGAAATTCGAAGACATGTTGTCAGTAGTTTATAGAATATAAGAGCAATTTACATTTTACTCAAAAATATACCTATAAAGAGAAAATTAAGACAAACTGAAGATTTTGCAGTGGTCTCTTAATTTTTGCCAGAGCTGTAGTTAGCAAGGCCGAAAAAAGACATTTGTCCGTCCAGTTCAGCCTATATTCCGTCAGAAGAAATCCCCAGATCTACGTCCTTCTAAAGTGACCGTCACCTTCCTTGGTATAAACAGATCCTCGGAGAGATATTTGTATTGTCCCCTTATATACTTATACATGGTTATGAGATCACCCCTCAGTTTCTAGACTAAATAATACACACAGATCATAATTTCTTTAGACCTTTTAGGTGATGACCTCACCTATTTTACATAACATTACCATTTATTAAAAGCTATCCGGGCTCTCTACATTGATAATCTCGCTGGGTACCGTAATTCTTCCATCCCGTTACTAAATTTTGTTGCCCCTTTTTGGACTTGCTCTAGTTCCACAAAAATCATAATTTCCAGGCTTGAATTGGGCAGGTTAATCTTTGCGAAGGACATGTGAATCAAGCCACATACAAGGTTATCCTGGAAAAATAGTTGATTCCTTCTGCTCAGGCAACGTTCCCCAACTCTGAGGACTGGCTTTTCCAGCAGAACAATGCACCATGCCACACGGCTAGGTAAACCAACGTGTGGATGAAGGAACACTAGCTCAAATCGCTGTCATGGCCAGCCCAATCTCCAAACCTGAACCCCATTGAAAACCTCTTGAATGTGAGGAAGATGGATAGTCACAAGCCATCAAACAAAGAAGAACTGCTTAAATTTTTGTACCAGGAGTGGCATAATGTCACCCAAAAGCAGTGTGAAAGACTGGTGGAAAGCATGCCAAGACACATGAAAGCTGTGATTAAAAATCATGGTTATTCCACAAAATATTGATTTCTGAACTCTTCCTGAGATAAAACATTAGTATTGTTGTTTCTAAATATTTATGAACTTGTTTTCGTAGCATTATTTGAGGTCTGCAAGCACTGCATTTTTTTTGCTATTTTGACCATTTTTCATTTTCTGAAAATAAGTACAAAATTTAGTGCTTGGAAATTCGAAGACATGTTGTCAGTAGTATATAGAATATAAGAGCAATTTACATTTTACTCAAAAATATACCTATAAAGAGAAAATTAAGACAAACTGAAGATTTTGCAGTGGTCTCTTAATTTTTGCCAGAGCTGTAGTTAGCAAGGCCGAAAAAAGACATTTGTCCGTCCAGTTCAGCCTATATTCCGTCAGAAGAAATCCCCAGATCTACGTCCTTCTAAAGTGACCGTCACCTTCCTTGGTATAAACAGATCCTCGGAGAGATATTTGTATTGTCCCCTTATATACTTATACATGGTTATGAGATCACCCCTCAGTTTCTAGACTAAATAATACTTTTTTGCTAAACTCTCTGGGTATTGTAGTTGTTGCCCTTCTTTGTACTCGCTCTAGTTCCACACAGATCATAATTTCTTTAGACCTTTTGATGCTCTACCGACTGAGCTATCCGGGCTCTCTACATTGATAATCTCGCTGGGTACCGTAATTCTTCCATCCCGTTACTAAATTTTGTTGCCCCTTTTTGGACTTGCTCTAGTTCCACAAAAATCATAATTTCCAGGCTTGAATTGGGCAGGTTAATCTTTGCGAAGGACATGTGAATCAAGCCACATACAAGGTTATCCTGGAAAAATAGTTGATTCCTTCTGCTCAGGAAACGTTCCCCAACTCTGAGGACTGGCTTTTCCAGCAGAACAATGCACCATGCCACACGGCTAGGTAAACCAACGTGTGGATGAAGGAACACTAGCTCAAATCGCTGTCATGGCCAGCCCAATCTCCAAACCTGAACCCCATTGAAAACCTCTTGAATGTGAGGAAGATGGATAGTCACAAGCCATCAAACAAAGAAGAACTGCTTAAATTTTTGTACCAGGAGTGGCATAATGTCACCCAAAAGCAGTGTGAAAGACTGGTGGAAAGCATGCCAAGACACATGAAAGCTGTGATTAAAAATCATGGTTATTCCACAAAATATTGATTTCTGAACTCTTCCTGAGATAAAACATTAGTATTGTTGTTTCTTAATAATTATGAACTTGTTTTCGTAGCATTATTTGAGGTCTGCAAGCACTGCATTTTTTTTGCTATTTTGACCATTTTTCATTTTCTGAAAATAAGTACAAAATTTAGTGCTTGGAAATTCGAAGACATGTTGTCAGTAGTTTATAGAATATAAGAGCAATTTACATTTTACTCAAAAATATACCTATAAAGAGAAAATTAAGACAAACTGAAGATTTTGCAGTGGTCTCTTAATTTTTGCCAGAGCTGTAGTTAGCAAGGCCGAAAAAAGACATTTGTCCGTCCAGTTCAGCCTATATTCCGTCAGAAGAAATCCCCAGATCTACGTCCTTCTAAAGTGACCGTCACCTTCCTTGGTATAAACAGATCCTCGGAGAGATATTTGTATTGTCCCCTTATATACTTATACATGGTTATGAGATCACCCCTCAGTTTCTAGACTAAATAATACTTTTTTGCTAAACTCTCTGGGTATTGTAGTTGTTGCCCTTCTTTGTACTCGCTCTAGTTCCACACAGATCATAATTTCTTTAGACCTTTTAGGTGATGACCTCACCTATTTTACATAACATTACCATTTATTAAAAGCTTACGCCCGAACAGGGACTTGAACCCTGGACCCTCAGATTAAAAGTCTGATGCTCTACCGACATCCGGGCTCTCTACATTGATAATCTCGCTGGGTACCGTAATTCTTCCATCCCGTTACTAAATTTTGTTGCCCCTTTTTGGACTTGCTCTAGTTCCACAAAAATCATAATTTCCAGGCTTGAATTGGGCAGGTTAATCTTTGCGAAGGACATGTGAATCAAGCCACATACAAGGTTATCCTGGAAAAATAGTTGATTCCTTCTGCTCAGGAAACGTTCCCCAACTCTGAGGACTGGCTTTTCCAGCAGAACAATGCACCATGCCACACGGCTAGGTAAACCAACGTGTGGATGAAGGAACACTAGCTCAAATCGCTGTCATGGCCAGCCCAATCTCCAAACCTGAACCCCATTGAAAACCTCTTGAATGTGAGGAAGATGGATAGTCACAAGCCATCAAACAAAGAAGAACTGCTTAAATTTTTGTACCAGGAGTGGCATAATCTCACCCAAAAGCAGTGTGAAAGACTGGTGGAAAGCATGCCAAGACACATGAAAGCTGTGATTAAAAATCATGGTTATTCCACAAAATATTGATTTCTGAACTCTTCCTGAGATAAAACATTAGTATTGTTGTTTCTTAATAATTATGAACTTGTTTTCGTAGCATTATTTGAGGTCTGCAAGCACTGCATTTTTTTTGCTATTTTGACCATTTTTCATTTTCTGAAAATAAGTACAAAATTTAGTGCTTGGAAATTCGAAGACATGTTGTCAGTAGTTTATAGAATATAAGAGCAATTTACATTTTACTCAAAAATATACCTATAAAGAGAAAATTAAGACAAACTGAAGATTTTGCAGTGGTCTCTTAATTTTTGCCAGAGCTGTAGTTAGCAAGGCCGAAAAAAGACATTTGTCCGTCCAGTTCAGCCTATATTCCGTCAGAAGAAATCGCCGGATCTACGTCCTTCTAAAGTGACCGTCACCTTCCTTGGTATAAACAGATCCTCGGAGAGATATTTGTATTGTCCCCTTATATACTTATACATGGTTATGAGATCACCCCTCAGTTTCTAGACTAAATAATACACACAGATCATAATTTCTTTAGACCTTTTAGGTGATGACCTCACCTATTTTACATAACATTACCATTTATTTAGACCTTTTAACAGCATACAAGTTACACCCACATTGCACCCCCATGATGACCTCACCTATTTTACATAACATTACCATTTATTAAAAGCTTACGCCCGAACAGGGACTTGAACCCTGGACCCTCAGATTAAAAGTCTGATGCTCTACCGACATCCGGGCTCTCTACATTGATAATCTCGCTGGGTACAGTAATTCTTCCATCCCGTTACTAAATTTTGTTGCCCCTTTTTGGACTTGCTCTAGTTCCACAAAAATCATAATTTCCAGGCTTGAATTGGGCAGGTTAATCTTTGCGAAGGACATGTGAATCAAGCCACATACAAGGTTATCCTGGAAAAATAGTTGATTCCTTCTGCTCAGGAAACGTTCCCCAACTCTGAGGACTGGCTTTTCCAGCAGAACAATGCACCATGCCACACGGCTAGGTAAACCAACGTGTGGATGAAGGAACACTAGCTCAAATCGCTGTCATGGCCAGCCCAATCTCCAAACCTGAACCCCATTGAAAACCTCTTGAATGTGAGGAAGATGGATAGTCACAAGCCATCAAACAAAGAAGAACTGCTTAAATTTTTGTACCAGGAGTGGCATAATGTCACCCAAAAGCAGTGTGAAAGACTGGTGGAAAGCATGCCAAGACACATGAAAGCTGTGATTAAAAATCATGGTTATTCCACAAAATATTGATTTCTGAACTCTTCCTGAGATAAAACATTAGTATTGTTGTTTCTTAATAATTATGAACTTGTTTTCGTAGCATTATTTGAGGTCTGCAAGCACTGCATTTTTTTTGCTATTTTGACCATTTTTCATTTTCTGAAAATAAGTACAAAATTTAGTGCTTGGAAATTCGAAGACATGTTGTCAGTAGTTTATAGAATATAAGAGCAATTTACATTTTACTCAAAAATATACCTATAAAGAGAAAATTAAGACAAACTGAAGATTTTGCAGTGGTCTCTTAATTTTTGCCAGAGCTGTAGTTAGCAAGGCCGAAAAAAGACATTTGTCCGTCCAGTTCAGCCTATATTCCGTCAGAAGAAATCGCCGGATCTACGTCCTTCTAAAGTGACCGTCACCTTCCTTGGTATAAACAGATCCTCGGAGAGATATTTGTATTGTCCCCTTATATACTTATACATGGTTATGAGATCACCCCTCAGTTTCTAGACTAAATAATACACACAGATCATAATTTCTTTAGACCTTTTAGGTGATGACCTCACCTATTTTACATAACATTACCATTTATTTAGACCTTTTAACAGCATACAAGTTACACCCACATTGCACCCCCATGATGACCTCACCTATTTTACATAACATTACCATTTATTAAAAGCTTACGCCCGAACAGGGACTTGAACCCTGGACCCTCAGATTAAAAGTCTGATGCTCTACCGACATCCGGGCTCTCTACATTGATAATCTCGCTGGGTACCGTAATTCTTCCATCCCGTTACTAAATTTTGTTGCCCCTTTTTGGACTTGCTCTAGTTCCACAAAAATCATAATTTCCAGGCTTGAATTGGGCAGGTTAATCTTTGCGAAGGACATGTGAATCAAGCCACATACAAGGTTATCCTGGAAAAATAGTTGATTCCTTCTGCTCAGGAAACGTTCCCCAACTCTGAGGACTGGCTTTTCTAGCAGAACAATGCACCATGCCACACGGCTAGGTAAACAAACGTGTGGATGAAGGAACACTAGCTCAAATCGCTGTCATGGCCAGCCCAATCTCCAAACCTGAACCCCATTGAAAACCTCTTGAATGTGAGGAAGATGGATAGTCACAAGCCATCAAACAAAGAAGAACTGCTTAAATTTTTGTACCAGGAGTGGCATAATGTCACCCAAAAGCAGTGTGAAAGACTGGTGGAAAGCATGCCAAGACACATGAAAGCTGTGATTAAAAATCATGGTTATTCCACAAAATATTGATTTCTGAACTCTTCCTGAGATAAAACATTAGTATTGTTGTTTCTTAATAATTATGAACTTGTTTTCGTAGCATTATTTGAGGTCTGCAAGCACTGCATTTTTTTTGCTATTTTGACCATTTTTCATTTTCTGAAAATAACTACAAAATTTAGTGCTTGGAAATTCGAACACATGTTGTCAGTAGTTTATAGAATATAAGAGCAATTTACATTTTACTCAAAAATATACCTATAAAGAGAAAATTAAGACAAACTGAAGATTTTGCAGTGGTCTCTTAATTTTTGCCAGAGCTGTAGTTAGCAAGGCCGAAAAAAGACATTTGTCCGTCCAGTTCAGCCTATATTCCGTCAGAAGAAATCGCCGGATCTACGTCCTTCTAAAGTGACCGTCACCTTCCTTGGTATAAACAGATCCTCGGAGAGATATTTGTATACTTATACATGGTTATGAGATCACCCCTCAGTTTCTAGACTAAATAATACACACAGATCATAATTTCTTTAGACCTTTTAGGTGATGACCTCACCTATTTTACATAACATTACCATTTATTTAGACCTTTTATCAGCATACAAGTTACACCCACATTGCACCCCCATGATGACCTCACCTATTTTACATAACATTACCATTTATTAAAAGCTTACGCCCGAACAGGGACTTGAACCCTGGACCCTCAGATTAAAAGTCTGATGCTCTACCGACTGAGCTATCCGGGATCTCTACATTGATAATCTCGCTGGGTACCATAATTCTTCCATCCCGTTACTAAATTTTGTTGCCCCTTTTTGGACTTGCTCTAGTTCCACAAAAATCATAATTTCCAGGCTTGAATTGGGCAGGTTAATCTTTGCGAAGGACATGTGAATCAAGCCACATACAAGGTTATCCTGGAAAAATAGTTGATTCCTTCTGCTCAGGAAACGTTCCCCAACTCTGAGGACTGGCTTTTCCAGCAGAACAATGCACCATGCCACACGGCTAGGTAAACCAACGTGTGGATGAAGGAACACTAGCTCAAATCGCTGTCATGGCCAGCCCAATCTCCAAACCTGAACCCCATTGAAAACCTCTTGAATGTGAGGAAGATGGATAGTCACAAGCCATCAAACAAAGAAGAACTGCTTAAATTTTTGTACCAGGAGTGGCATAATGTCACCCAAAAGCAGTGTGAAAGACTGGTGGAAAGCATGCCAAGACACATGAAAGCTGTGATTAAAAATCATGGTTATTCCACAAAATATTGATTTCTGAACTCTTCCTGAGATAAAACATTAGTATTGTTGTTTCTTAATAATTATGAACTTGTTTTCGTAGCATTATTTGAGGTCTGCAAGCACTGCATTTTTTTTGCTATTTTGACCATTTTTCATTTTCTGAAAATAAGTACAAAATTTAGTGCTTGGAAATTCGAAGACATGTTGTCAGTAGTTTATAGAATATAAGAGCAATTTACATTTTACTCAAAAATATACCTATAAAGAGAAAATTAAGACAAACTGAAGATTTTGCAGTGGTCTCTTAATTTTTGCCAGAGCTGTAGTTAGCAAGGCCGAAAAAAGACATTTGTCCGTCCAGTTCAGCCTATATTCCGTCAGAAGAAATCCCCAGATCTACGTCCTTCTAAAGTGACCGTCACCTTCCTTGGTATAAACAGATCCTCGGAGAGATATTTGTATTGTCCCCTTATATACTTATACATGGTTATGAGATCACCCCTCAGTTTCTAGACTAAATAATACTTTTTTGCTAAACTCTCTGGGTATTGTAGTTGTTGCCCTTCTTTGTACTCGCTCTAGTTCCACACAGATCATAATTTCTTTAGACCTTTTAGGTGATGACCTCACCTATTTTACATAACATTACCATTTATTAAAAGCTTACGCCCGAACAGGGACTTGAACCCTGGACCCTCAGATTAAAAGTCTGATGCTCTACCGACATCCGGGCTCTCTACATTGATAATCTCGCTGGGTACCGTAATTCTTCCATCCCGTTACTAAATTTTGTTGCCCCTTTTTGGACTTGCTCTAGTTCCACAAAAATCATAATTTCCAGGCTTGAATTGGGCAGGTTAATCTTTGCGAAGGACATGTGAATCAAGCCACATACAAGGTTATCCTGGAAAAATAGTTGATTCCTTCTGCTCAGGAAACGTTCCCCAACTCTGAGGACTGGCTTTTCCAGCAGAACAATGCACCATGCCACACGGCTAGGTAAACCAACGTGTGGATGAAGGAACACTAGCTCAAATCGCTGTCATGGCCAGCCCAATCTCCAAACCTGAACCCCATTGAAAACCTCTTGAATGTGAGGAAGATGGATAGTCACAAGCCATCAAACAAAGAAGAACTGCTTAAATTTTTGTACCAGGAGTGGCATAATGTCACCCAAAAGCAGTGTGAAAGACTGGTGGAAAGCATGCCAAGACACATGAAAGCTGTGATTAAAAATCATGGTTATTCCACAAAATATTGATTTCTGAACTCTTCCTGAGATAAAACATTAGTATTGTTGTTTCTTAATAATTATGAACTTGTTTTCGTAGCATTATTTGAGGTCTGCAAGCACTGCATTTTTTTTGCTATTTTGACCATTTTTCATTTTCTGAAAATAAGTACAAAATTTAGTGCTTGGAAATTCGAAGACATGTTGTCAGTAGTTTATAGAATATAAGAGCAATTTACATTTTACTCAAAAATATACCTATAAAGAGAAAATTAAGACAAACTGAAGATTTTGCAGTGGTCTCTTAATTTTTGCCAGAGCTGTAGTTAGCAAGGCCGAAAAAAGACATTTGTCCGTCCAGTTCAGCCTATATTCCGTCAGAAGAAATCCCCAGATCTACGTCCTTCTAAAGTGACCGTCACCTTCCTTGGTATAAACAGATCCTCGGAGAGATATTTGTATTGTCCCCTTATATACTTATACATGGTTATGAGATCACCCCTCAGTTTCTAGACTAAATAATACTTTTTTGCTAAACTCTCTGGGTATTGTAGTTGTTGCCCTTCTTTGTACTCGCTCTAGTTCCACACAGATCATAATTTCTTTAGACCTTTTAGGTGATGACCTCACCTATTTTACATAACATTACCATTTATTAAAAGCTTACGCCCGAACAGGGACTTGAACCCTGGACCCTCAGATTAAAAGTCTGATGCTCTACCGACATCCGGGCTCTCTACATTGATAATCTCGCTGGGTACCGTAATTCTTCCATCCCGTTACTAAATTTTGTTGCCCCTTTTTGGACTTGCTCTAGTTCCACAAAAATCATAATTTCCAGGCTTGAATTGGGCAGGTTAATCTTTGCGAAGGACATGTGAATCAAGCCACATACAAGGTTATCCTGGAAAAATAGTTGATTCCTTCTGCTCAGGAAACGTTCCCCAACTCTGAGGACTGGCTTTTCCAGCAGAACAATGCACCATGCCACACGGCTAGGTAAACCAACGTGTGGATGAAGGAACACTAGCTCAAATCGCTGTCATGGCCAGCCCAATCTCCAAACCTGAACCCCATTGAAAACCTCTTGAATGTGAGGAAGATGGATAGTCACAAGCCATCAAACAAAGAAGAACTGCTTAAATTTTTGTACCAGGAGTGGCATAATGTCACCCAAAAGCAGTGTGAAAGACTGGTGGAAAGCATGCCAAGACACATGAAAGCTGTGATTAAAAATCATGGTTATTCCACAAAATATTGATTTCTGAACTCTTCCTGAGATAAAACATTAGTATTGTTGTTTCTTAATAATTATGAACTTGTTTTCGTAGCATTATTTGAGGTCTGCAAGCACTGCATTTTTTTTGCTATTTTGACCATTTTTCATTTTCTGAAAATAAGTACAAAATTTAGTGCTTGGAAATTCGAAGACATGTTGTCAGTAGTTTATAGAATATAAGAGCAATTTACATTTTACTCAAAAATATACCTATAAAGAGAAAATTAAGACAAACTGAAGATTTTGCAGTGGTCTCTTAATTTTTGCCAGAGCTGTAGTTAGCAAGGCCGAAAAAAGACATTTGTCCGTCCAGTTCAGCCTATATTCCGTCAGAAGAAATCCCCAGATCTACGTCCTTCTAAAGTGACCGTCACCTTCCTTGGTATAAACAGATCCTCGGAGAGATATTTGTATTGTCCCCTTATATACTTATACATGGTTATGAGATCACCCCTCAGTTTCTAGACTAAATAATACACACAGATCATAATTTCTTTAGACCTTTTAGGTGATGACCTCACCTATTTTACATAACATTACCATTTATTAAAAGCTATCCGGGCTCTCTACATTGATAATCTCGCTGGGTACCGTAATTCTTCCATCCCGTTACTAAATTTTGTTGCCCCTTTTTGGACTTGCTCTAGTTCCACAAAAATCATAATTTCCAGGCTTGAATTGGGCAGGTTAATCTTTGCGAAGGACATGTGAATCAAGCCACATACAAGGTTATCCTGGAAAAATAGTTGATTCCTTCTGCTCAGGCAACGTTCCCCAACTCTGAGGACTGGCTTTTCCAGCAGAACAATGCACCATGCCACACGGCTAGGTAAACCAACGTGTGGATGAAGGAACACTAGCTCAAATCGCTGTCATGGCCAGCCCAATCTCCAAACCTGAACCCCATTGAAAACCTCTTGAATGTGAGGAAGATGGATAGTCACAAGCCATCAAACAAAGAAGAACTGCTTAAATTTTTGTACCAGGAGTGGCATAATGTCACCCAAAAGCAGTGTGAAAGACTGGTGGAAAGCATGCCAAGACACATGAAAGCTGTGATTAAAAATCATGGTTATTCCACAAAATATTGATTTCTGAACTATTCCTGAGATAAAACATTAGTATTGTTGTTTCTAAATAATTATGAACTTGTTTTCGTAGCATTATTTGAGGTCTGCAAGCACTGCATTTTTTTTGCTATTTTGACCATTTTTCATTTTCTGAAAATAAGTACAAAATTTAGTGCTTGGAAATTCGAAGACATGTTGTCAGTAGTTTATAGAATATAAGAGCAATTTACATTTTACTCAAAAATATACCTATAAAGAGAAAATTAAGACAAACTGAAGATTTTGCAGTGGTCTCTTAATTTTTGCCAGAGCTGTAGTTAGCAAGGCCGAAAAAAGACATTTGTCCGTCCAGTTCAGCCTATATTCCGTCAGAAGAAATCCACAGATCTACGTCCTTCTAAAGTGACCGTCACCTTCCTTGGTATAAACAGATCCTCGGAGAGATATTTGTATTGTCCCCTTATATACTTATACATGGTTATGAGATCACCCATCAGTTTCTAGACTAAATAATACTTTTTTGCTAAACTCTCTGGGTATTGTAGTTGTTGCCCTTCTTTGTACTCGCTCTAGTTCCACACAGATCATAATTTCTTTAGACCTTTTGATGCTCTACCGACTGAGCTATCCGGGCTCTCTACATTGATAATCTCGCTGGGTACCGTAATTCTTCCATCCCGTTACTAAATTTTGTTGCCCCTTTTTGGACTTGCTCTAGTTCCACAAAAATCATAATTTCCAGGCTTGAATTGGGCAGGTTAATCTTTGCGAAGGACATGTGAATCAAGCCACATACAAGGTTATCCTGGAAAAATAGTTGATTCCTTCTGCTCAGGAAACGTTCCCCAACTCTGAGGACTGGCTTTTCTAGCAGAACAATGCACCATGCCACACGGCTAGGTAAACCAACGTGTGGATGAAGGAACACTAGCTCAAATCGCTGTCATGGCCAGCCCAATCTCCAAACCTGAACCCCATTGAAAACCTCTTGAATGTGAGGAAGATGGATAGTCACAAGCCATCAAACAAAGAAGAACTGCTTAAATTTTTGTACCAGGAGTGGCATAATGTCACCCAAAAGCAGTGTGAAAGACTGGTGGAAAGCATGCCAAGACACATGAAAGCTGTGATTAAAAATCATGGTTATTCCACAAAATATTGATTTCTGAACTCTTCCTGAGATAAAACATTAGTATTGTTGTTTCTTAATAATTATGAACTTGTTTTCGTAGCATTATTTGAGGTCTGCAAGCACTGCATTTTTTTTGCTATTTTGACCATTTTTCATTTTCTGAAAATAAGTACAAAATTTAGTGCTTGGAAATTCGAAGACATGTTGTCAGTAGTTTATAGAATATAAGAGCAATTTACATTTTACTCAAAAATATACCTATAAAGAGAAAATTAAGACAAACTGAAGATTTTGCAGTGGTCTCTTAATTTTTGCCAGAGCTGTAGTTAGCAAGGCCGAAAAAAGACATTTGTCCGTCCAGTTCAGCCTATATTCCGTCAGAAGAAATCCCCAGATCTACGTCCTTCTAAAGTGACCGTCACCTTCCTTGGTATAAACAGATCCTCGGAGAGATATTTGTATTGTCCCCTTATATACTTATACATGGTTATGAGATCACCCCTCAGTTTCTAGACTAAATAATACTTTTTTGCTAAACTCTCTGGGTATTGTAGTTGTTGCCCTTCTTTGTACTCGCTCTAGTTCCACACAGATCATAATTTCTTTAGACCTTTTAGGTGATGACCTCACCTATTTTACATAACATTACCATTTATTAAAAGCTTACGCCCGAACAGGGACTTGAACCCTGGACCCTCAGATTAAAAGTCTGATGCTCTACCGACATCCGGGCTCTCTACATTGATAATCTCGCTGGGTACTGTAATTCTTCCATCCCGTTACTAAATTTTGTTGCCCCTTTTTGGACTTGCTCTAGTTCCACAAAAATCATAATTTCCAGGCTTGAATTGGGCAGGTTAATCTTTGCGAAGGACATGTGAATCAAGCCACATACAAGGTTATCCTGGAAAAATAGTTGATTCCTTCTGCTCAGGAAACGTTCCCCAACTCTGAGGACTGGCTTTTCCAGCAGAACAATGCACCATGCCACACGGCTAGGTAAACCAACGTGTGGATGAAGGAACACTAGCTCAAATCGCTGTCATGGCCAGCCCAATCTCCAAACCTGAACCCCATTGAAAACCTCTTGAATGTGAGGAAGATGGATAGTCACAAGCCATCAAACAAAGAAGAACTGCTTAAATTTTTGTACCAGGAGTGGCATAATGTCACCCAAAAGCAGTGTGAAAGACTGGTGGAAAGCATGCCAAGACACATGAAAGCTGTGATTAAAAATCATGGTTATTCCACAAAATATTGATTTCTGAACTCTTCCTGAGATAAAACATTAGTATTGTTGTTTCTTAATAATTATGAACTTGTTTTCGTAGCATTATTTGAGGTCTGCAAGCACTGCATTTTTTTTTGCTATTTTGACCATTTTTCATTTTCTGAAAATAAGTACAAAATTTAGTGCTTGGAAATTCGAAGACATGTTGTCAGTAGTTTATAGAATATAAGAGCAATTTACATTTTACTCAAAAATATACCTATAAAGAGAAAATTAAGACAAACTGAAGATTTTGCAGTGGTCTCTTAATTTTTGCCAGAGCTGTAGTTAGCAAGGCCGAAAAAAGACATTTGTCCGTCCAGTTCAGCCTATATTCCGTCAGAAGAAATCCCCAGATCTACGTCCTTCTAAAGTGACCGTCACCTTCCTTGGTATAAACAGATCCTCGGAGAGATATTTGTATTGTCCCCTTATATACTTATACATGGTTATGAGATCACCCCTCAGTTTCTAGACTAAATAATACTTTTTTGCTAAACTCTCTGGGTATTGTAGTTGTTGCCCTTCTTTGTACTCGCTCTAGTTCCACACAGATCATAATTTCTTTAGACCTTTTAGGTGATGACCTCACCTATTTTACATAACATTACCATTTATTAAAAGCTTACGCCCGAACAGGGACTTGAACCCTGGACCCTCAGATTAAAAGTCTGATGCTCTACCGACATCCGGGCTCTCTACATTGATAATCTCGCTGGGTACCGTAATTCTTCCATCCCGTTACTAAATTTTGTTGCCCCTTTTTGGACTTGCTCTAGTTCCACAAAAATCATAATTTCCAGGCTTGAATTGGGCAGGTTAATCTTTGCGAAGGACATGTGAATCAAGCCACATACAAGGTTATCCTGGAAAAATAGTTGATTCCTTCTGCTCAGGAAACGTTCCCCAACTCTGAGGACTGGCTTTTCCAGCAGAACAATGCACCATGCCACACGGCTAGGTAAACCAACGTGTGGATGAAGGAACACTAGCTCAAATCGCTGTCATGGCCAGCCCAATCTCCAAACCTGAACCCCATTGAAAACCTCTTGAATGTGAGGAAGATGGATAGTCACAAGCCATCAAACAAAGAAGAACTGCTTAAATTTTTGTACCAGGAGTGGCATAATGTCACCCAAAAGCAGTGTGAAAGACTGGTGGAAAGCATGCCAAGACACATGAAAGCTGTGATTAAAAATCATGGTTATTCCACAAAATATTGATTTCTGAACTCTTCCTGAGATAAAACATTAGTATTGTTGTTTCTTAATAATTATGAACTTGTTTTCGTAGCATTATTTGAGGTCTGCAAGCACTGCATTTTTTTTGCTATTTTGACCATTTTTCATTTTCTGAAAATAAGTACAAAATTTAGTGCTTGGAAATTCGAAGACATGTTGTCAGTAGTTTATAGAATATAAGAGCAATTTACATTTTACTCAAAAATATACCTATAAAGAGAAAATTAAGACAAACTGAAGATTTTGCAGTGGTCTCTTAATTTTTGCCAGAGCTGTAGTTAGCAAGGCCGAAAAAAGACATTTGTCCGTCCAGTTCAGCCTATATTCCGTCAGAAGAAATCCCCAGATCTACGTCCTTCTAAAGTGACCGTCACCTTCCTTGGTATAAACAGATCCTCGGAGAGATATTTGTATTGTCCCCTTATATACTTATACATGGTTATGAGATCACCCCTCAGTTTCTAGACTAAATAATACTTTTTTGCTAAACTCTCTGGGTATTGTAGTTGTTGCCCTTCTTTGTACTCGCTCTAGTTCCACACAGATCATAATTTCTTTAGACCTTTTAGGTGATGACCTCACCTATTTTACATAACATTACCATTTATTAAAAGCTTACGCCCGAACAGGGACTTGAACCCTGGACCCTCAGATTAAAAGTCTGATGCTCTACCGACATCCGGGCTCTCTACATTGATAATCTCGCTGGGTACCGTAATTCTTCCATCCCGTTACTAAATTTTGTTGCCCCTTTTTGGACTTGCTCTAGTTCCACAAAAATCATAATTTCCAGGCTTGAATTGGGCAGGTTAATCTTTGCGAAGGACATGTGAATCAAGCCACATACAAGGTTATCCTGGAAAAATAGTTGATTCCTTCTGCTCAGGAAACGTTCCCCAACTCTGAGGACTGGCTTTTCCAGCAGAACAATGCACCATGCCACACGGCTAGGTAAACCAACGTGTGGATGAAGGAACACTAGCTCAAATCGCTGTCATGGCCAGCCCAATCTCCAAACCTGAACCCCATTGAAAACCTCTTGAATGTGAGGAAGATGGATAGTCACAAGCCATCAAACAAAGAAGAACTGCTTAAATTTTTGTACCAGGAGTGGCATAATGTCACCCAAAAGCAGTGTGAAAGACTGGTGGAAAGCATGCCAAGACACATGAAAGCTGTGATTAAAAATCATGGTTATTCCACAAAATATTGATTTCTGAACTCTTCCTGAGATAAAACATTAGTATTGTTGTTTCTTAATAATTATGAACTTGTTTTCGTAGCATTATTTGAGGTCTGCAAGCACTGCATTTTTTTTGCTATTTTGACCATTTTTCATTTTCTGAAAATAAGTACAAAATTTAGTGCTTGGAAATTCGAAGACATGTTGTCAGTAGTTTATAGAATATAAGAGCAATTTACATTTTACTCAAAAATATACCTATAAAGAGAAAATTAAGACAAACTGAAGATTTTGCAGTGGTCTCTTAATTTTTGCCAGAGCTGTAGTTAGCAAGGCCGAAAAAAGACATTTGTCCGTCCAGTTCAGCCTATATTCCGTCAGAAGAAATCCCCAGATCTACGTCTTTCTAAAGTGACCGTCACCTTCCTTGGTATAAACAGATCCTCGGAGAGATATTTGTATTGTCCCCTTATATACTTATACATGGTTATGAGATCACCCCTCAGTTTCTAGACTAAATAATACTTTTTTGCTAAACTCTCTGGGTATTGTAGTTGTTGCCCTTCTTTGTACTCGCTCTAGTTCCACACAGATCATAATTTCTTTAGACCTTTTAGGTGATGACCTCACCTATTTTACATAACATTACCATTTATTAAAAGCTTACGCCCGAACAGGGACTTGAACCCTGGACCCTCAGATTAAAAGTCTGATGCTCTACCGACATCCGGGCTCTCTACATTGATAATCTCGCTGGGTACCGTAATTCTTCCATCCCGTTACTAAATTTTGTTGCCCCTTTTTGGACTTGCTCTAGTTCCACAAAAATCATAATTTCCAGGCTTGAATTGGGCAGGTTAATCTTTGCGAAGGACATGTGAATCAAGCCACATACAAGGTTATCCTGGAAAAATAGTTGATTCCTTCTGCTCAGGAAACGTTCCCCAACTCTGAGGACTGGCTTTTCCAGCAGAACAATGCACCATGCCACACGGCTAGGTAAACCAACGTGTGGATGAAGGAACACTAGCTCAAATCGCTGTCATGGCCAGCCCAATCTCCAAACCTGAACCCCATTGAAAACCTCTTGAATGTGAGGAAGATGGATAGTCACAAGCCATCAAACAAAGAAGAACTGCTTAAATTTTTGTACCAGGAGTGGCATAATGTCACCCAAAAGCAGTGTGAAAGACTGGTGGAAAGCATGCCAAGACACATGAAAGCTGTGATTAAAAATCATGGTTATTCCACAAAATATTGATTTCTGAACTCTTCCTGAGATAAAACATTAGTATTGTTGTTTCTTAATAATTATGAACTTGTTTTCGTAGCATTATTTGAGGTCTGCAAGCACTGCATTTTTTTTGCTATTTTGACCATTTTTCATTTTCTGAAAATAAGTACAAAATTTAGTGCTTGGAAATTCGAAGACATGTTGTCAGTAGTTTATAGAATATAAGAGCAATTTACATTTTACTCAAAAATATACCTATAAAGAGAAAATTAAGACAAACTGAAGATTTTGCAGTGGTCTCTTAATTTTTGCCAGAGCTGTAGTTAGCAAGGCCGAAAAAAGACATTTGTCCGTCCAGTTCAGCCTATATTCCGTCAGAAGAAATCCCCAGATCTACGTCCTTCTAAAGTGACCGTCACCTTCCTTGGTATAAACAGATCCTCGGAGAGATATTTGTATTGTCCCCTTATATACTTATACATGGTTATGAGATCACCCCTCAGTTTCTAGACTAAATAATACTTTTTTGCTAAACTCTCTGGGTATTGTAGTTGTTGCCCTTCTTTGTACTCGCTCTAGTTCCACACAGATCATAATTTCTTTAGACCTTTTATCAGCATACAAGTTACACCCACATTGCACCCCCATGATGACATCACCTATTTTACATAACATTACCATTTATTAAAAGCTTACGCCCGAACACCCTGGACCCTCAGATTAAAAGTCTGATGCTCTACCGACTGAGCTATCCGGGCTCTCTACATTGATAATCTCGCTGGGTACCGTAATTCTTCCATCCCGTTACTAAATTTTGTTGCCCCTTTTTGGACTTGCTCTAGTTCCACAAAAATCATAATTTCCAGGCTTGAATTGGGCAGGTTAATCTTTGCGAAGGACATGTGAATCAAGCCACATACAAGGTTATCCTGGAAAAATAGTTGATTCCTTCTGCTCAGGAAACGTTCCCCAACTCTGAGGACTGGCTTTTCCAGCAGAACAATGCACCATGCCACACGGCTAGGTAAACCAACGTGTGGATGAAGGAACACTAGCTCAAATCGCTGTCATGGCCAGCCCAATCTCCAAACCTGAACCCCATTGAAAACCTCTTGAATGTGAGGAAGATGGATAGTCACAAGCCATCAAACAAAGAAGAACTGCTTAAATTTTTGTACCAGGAGTGGCATAATGTCACCCAAAAGCAGTGTGAAAGACTGGTGGAAAGCATGCCAAGACACATGAAAGCTGTGATTAAAAATCATGGTTATTCCACAAAATATTGATTTCTGAACTCTTCCTGAGATAAAACATTAGTATTGTTGTTTCTTAATAATTATGAACTTGTTTTCGTAGCATTATTTGAGGTCTGCAAGCACTGCATTTTTTTTGCTATTTTGACCATTTTTCATTTTCTGAAAATAAGTACAAAATTTAGTGCTTGGAAATTCGAAGACATGTTGTCAGTAGTTTATAGAATATAAGAGCAATTTACATTTTACTCAAAAATATACCTATAAAGAGAAAATTAAGACAAACTGAAGATTTTGCAGTGGTCTCTTAATTTTTGCCAGAGCTGTAGTTAGCAAGGCCGAAAAAAGACATTTGTCCGTCCAGTTCAGCCTATATTCCGTCAGAAGAAATCCCCAGATCTACGTCCTTCTAAAGAACCTAATAACTGCAAGATACAATATTGTTACGCTCCAGGAAGACATCCGGGCCTCTCTTGCACCCCTTGACTGAGTTCGCCATCCCCACCTCCTCAGACAAGGAATTCCAGATTCTCCCTGCCCTACCAGTAAAGAATCCTTTTCTATGTTGGTGGAAAAACCTTCTCTCCTCGGTATAAACAGATCCTCGGAGAGATATTTGTATTGTCCCCTTATATACTTATACATGGTTATGAGATCACCCCTCAGTTTCTAGACAAAATAATACTTTTTTGCTAATCTCTCTGGGTATTGTAGTTGTTGCCCTTGTACTCGCTCTAGTTCCACACAGATCATAATTTCTTTAGACCTTTTATCAGCATACAAGTTACACCCACATTGCACCTATTTTACATAACATTACCATTTATTAAAAGCTTACGCCCGAACAGGGACTTGAACCTTGGACCCTCAGATTAAAAGTCTGATGCTCTACCGACATCCGGGCTCTCTACATTGATAATCTCGCTGGGTACTGTAATTCTTCCATCCCGTTACTAAATTTTGTTGCCCCTTTTTGGACTTGCTCTAGTTCCACAAAAATCATAATTTCCAGGCTTGAATTGGGCAGGTTAATCTTTGCGAAGGACATGTGAATCAAGCCACATACAAGGTTATCCTGGAAAAATAGTTGATTCCTTCTGCTCAGGAAACGTTCCCCAACTCTGAGGACTGGCTTTTCCAGCAGAACAATGCACCATGCCACACGGCTAGGTAAACCAACGTGTGGATGAAGGAACACTAGCTCAAATCGCTGTCATGGCCAGCCCAATCTCCAAACCTGAACCCCATTGAAAACCTCTTGAATGTGAGGAAGATGGATAGTCACAAGCCATCAAACAAAGAAGAACTGCTTAAATTTTTGTACCAGGAGTGGCATAATGTCACCCAAAAGCAGTGTGAAAGACTGGTGGAAAGCATGCCAAGACACATGAAAGCTGTGATTAAAAATCATGGTTATTCCACAAAATATTGATTTCTGAACTCTTCCTGAGATAAAACATTAGTATTGTTGTTTCTTAATAATTATGAACTTGTTTTCGTAGCATTATTTGAGGTCTGCAAGCACTGCATTTTTTTTTGCTATTTTGACCATTTTTCATTTTCTGAAAATAAGTACAAAATTTAGTGCTTGGAAATTCGAAGACATGTTGTCAGTAGTTTATAGAATATAAGAGCAATTTACATTTTACTCAAAAATATACCTATAAAGAGAAAATTAAGACAAACTGAAGATTTTGCAGTGGTCTCTTAATTTTTGCCAGAGCTGTAGTTAGCAAGGCCGAAAAAAGACATTTGTCCGTCCAGTTCAGCCTATATTCCGTCAGAAGAAATCCCCAGATCTACGTCCTTCTAAAGTGACCGTCACCTTCCTTGGTATAAACAGATCCTCGGAGAGATATTTGTATTGTCCCCTTATATACTTATACATGGTTATGAGATCACCCCTCAGTTTCTAGACTAAATAATACTTTTTTGCTAAACTCTCTGGGTATTGTAGTTGTTTAACCCTCAGATTAAAAGTCTGATGCTCTACCGACTGAGCTATCCGGGCTCTCTACATTGATAATCTCGCTGGGTACCGTAATTCTTCCATCCCGTTACTAAATTTTGTTGCCCCTTTTTGGACTTGCTCTAGTTCCACAAAAATCATAATTTCCAGGCTTGAATTGGGCAGGTTAATCTTTGCGAAGGACATGTGAATCAAGCCACATACAAGGTTATCCTGGAAAAATAGTTGATTCCTTCTGCTCAGGAAACGTTCCCCAACTCTGAGGACTGGCTTTTCCAGCAGAACAATGCACCATGCCACACGGCTAGGTAAACCAACGTGTGGATGAAGGAACACTAGCTCAAATCGCTGTCATGGCCAGCCCAATCTCCAAACCTGAACCCCATTGAAAACCTCTTGAATGTGAGGAAGATGGATAGTCACAAGCCATCAAACAAAGAAGAACTGCTTAAATTTTTGTACCAGGAGTGGCATAATGTCACCCAAAAGCAGTGTGAAAGACTGGTGGAAAGCATGCCAAGACACATGAAAGCTGTGATTAAAAATCATGGTTATTCCACAAAATATTGATTTCTGAACTCTTCCTGAGATAAAACATTAGTATTGTTGTTTCTAAATAATTATGAACTTGTTTTCGTAGCATTATTTGAGGTCTGCAAGCACTGCATTTTTTTTGCTATTTTGACCATTTTTCATTTTCTGAAAATAAGTACAAAATTTAGTGCTTGGAAATTCGAAGACATGTTGTCAGTAGTTTATAGAATATAAGAGCAATTTACATTTTACTCAAAAATATACCTATAAAGAGAAAATTAAGACAAACTGAAGATTTTGCAGTGGTCTCTTAATTTTTGCCAGAGCTGTAGTTATCAAGGCCGAAAAAAGACATTTGTCCGTCCAGTTCAGCCTATATTCCGTCAGAAGAAATCCCCAGATCTACGTCCTTCTAAAGAACCTAATAACTGCAAGATACAATATTGTTACGCTCCAGGAAGACATCCGGGCCTCTCTTGAACCCCTTGACTGAGTTCGCCATCCCCACCTCCTCAGACAAGGAATTCCAGATTCTCCCTGCCCTACCAGTAAAGAATCCTTTTCTATGTTGGTGGAAAAACCTTCTCTCCTCCAGATGCAGAGAATGCCCCCTTGTGACCGTCACCTTCCTTGGTATAAACAGATCCTCGGAGAGATATTTGTATTGTCCCCTTATATACTTATACATGGTTATGAGATCACCCCTCAGTTTCTAGACAAAATAATACTTTTTTGCTAATCTCTCTGGGTATTGTAGTTGTTGCACCCACATGATGACCTCACCTATTACCTATAACATTACCATTTATTAAAACCTTACGCCCGAACAGGGACTTGAACCCTGGACCCTCAGATTAAAAGTCTGATGCTCTACCGACTGAGCTATCCGGGCTCTCTACATTGATAATCTCGCTGGGTACCGTAATTCTTCCATCCCGTTACTAAATTTTGTTGCCCCTTTTTGGACTTGCTCTAGTTCCACAAAAATCATAATTTCCAGGCTTGAATTGGGCAGGTTAATCTTTGCGAAGGACATGTGAATCAAGCCACATACAAGGTTATCCTGGAAAAATAGTTGATTCCTTCTGCTCAGGAAACGTTCCCCAACTCTGAGGACTGGCTTTTCCAGCAGAACAATGCACCATGCCACACGGCTAGGTAAACCAACGTGTGGATGAAGGAACACTAGCTCAAATCGCTGTCATGGCCAGCCCAATCTCCAAACCTGAACCCCATTGAAAACCTCTTGAATGTGAGGAAGATGGATAGTCACAAGCCATCAAACAAAGAAGAACTGCTTAAATTTTTGTACCAGGAGTGGCATAATGTCACCCAAAAGCAGTGTGAAAGACTGGTGGAAAGCATGCCAAGACACATGAAAGCTGTGATTAAAAATCATGGTTATTCCACAAAATATTGATTTCTGAACTCTTCCTGAGATAAAACATTAGTATTGTTGTTTCTAAATAATTATGAACTTGTTTTCGTAGCATTATTTGAGGTCTGCAAGCACTGCATTTTTTTTGCTATTTTGACCATTTTTCATTTTCTGAAAATAAGTACAAAATTTAGTGCTTGGAAATTCGAAGACATGTTGTCAGTAGTTTATAGAATATAAGAGCAATTTACATTTTACTCAAAAATATACCTATAAAGAGAAAATTAAGACAAACTGAAGATTTTGCAGTGGTCTCTTAATTTTTGCCAGAGCTGTAGTTAGCAAGGCCGAAAAAAGACATTTGTCCGTCCAGTTCAGCCTATATTCCGTCAGAAGAAATCCCCAGATCTACGTCCTTCTAAAGAACCTAATAACTGCAAGATACAATATTGTTACGCTCCAGGAAGACATCCGGGCCTCTCTTGAACCCCTTGACTGAGTTCGCCATCCCCACCTCCTCAGACAAGGAATTCCAGATTCTCCCTGCCCTACCAGTAAAGAATCCTTTTCTATGTTGGTGGAAAAACCTTCTCTCCTCCAGATGCAGAGAATGCCCCCTTGTGACCGTCACCTTCCTTGGTATAAACAGATCCTCGGAGAGATATTTGTATTGTCCCCTTATATACTTATACATGGTTATGAGATCACCCCTCAGTTTCTAGACAAAATAATACTTTTTTGCTAATCTCTCTGGGTATTGTAGTTGTTGCACCCACATTGCACCCACATTGTACCCACATGATGACCTCACCTATTACCTATAACATTACCATTTATTAAAACCTTACGCCCGAACAGGGACTTGAACCCTGGACCCTCAGATTAAAAGTCTGATGCTCTACCGACATCCGGGCTCTCTACATTGATAATCTCGCTGGGTACCGTAATTCCTCCATCCCGTTACTAAATTTTGTTGCCCCTTTTTGGACTTGCTCTAGTTCCACAAAAATCATAATTTCCAGGCTTGAATTGGGCAGGTTAATCTTTGCGAAGGACATGTGAATCAAGCCACATACAAGGTTATCCTGGAAAAATAGTTGATTCCTTCTGCTCAGGAAACGTTCCCCAACTCTGAGGACTGGCTTTTCCAGCAGAACAATGCACCATGCCACACGGCTAGGTAAACCAACGTGTGGATGAAGGAACACTAGCTCAAATCGCTGTCATGGCCAGCCCAATCTCCAAACCTGAACCCCATTGAAAACCTCTTGAATGTGAGGAAGATGGATAGTCACAAGCCATCAAACAAAGAAGAACTGCTTAAATTTTTGTACCAGGAGTGGCATAATGTCACCCAAAAGCAGTGTGAAAGACTGGTGGAAAGCATGCCAAGACACATGAAAGCTGTGATTAAAAATCATGGTTATTCCACAAAATATTGATTTCTGAACTCTTCCTGAGATAAAACATTAGTATTGTTGTTTCTTAATAATTATGAACTTGTTTTCGTAGCATTATTTGAGGTCTGCAAGCACTGCATTTTTTTTTGCTATTTTGACCATTTTTCATTTTCTGAAAATAAGTACAAAATTTAGTGCTTGGAAATTCGAAGACATGTTGTCAGTAGTTTATAGAATATAAGAGCAATTTACATTTTACTCAAAAATATACCTATAAAGAGAAAATTAAGACAAACTGAAGATTTTGCAGTGGTCTCTTAATTTTTGCCAGAGCTGTAGTTAGCAAGGCCGAAAAAAGACATTTGTCCGTCCAGTTCAGCCTATATTCCGTCAGAAGAAATCCCCAGATCTACGTCCTTCTAAAGTGACCGTCACCTTCCTTGGTATAAACAGATCCTCGGAGAGATATTTGTATTGTCCCCTTATATACTTATACATGGTTATGAGATCACCCCTCAGTTTCTAGACTAAATAATACTTTTTTGCTAAACTCTCTGGGTATTGTAGTTGTTGCCCTTCTTTGTACTCGCTCTAGTTCCACACAGATCATAATTTCTTTAGACCTTTTAGGTGATGACCTCACCTATTTTACATAACATTACCATTTATTAAAAGCTTACGCCCGAACAGGGACTTGAACCCTGGACCCTCAGTTTAAAAGTCTGATGCTCTACCGACATCCGGGCTCTCTACATTGATAATCTCGCTGGGTACCGTAATTCTTCCATCCCGTTACTAAATTTTGTTGCCCCTTTTTGGACTTGCTCTAGTTCCACAAAAATCATAATTTCCAGGCTTGAATTGGGCAGGTTAATCTTTGCGAAGGACATGTGAATCAAGCCACATACAAGGTTATCCTGGAAAAATAGTTGATTCCTTCTGCTCAGGAAACGTTCCCCAACTCTGAGGACTGGCTTTTCCAGCAGAACAATGCACCATGCCACACGGCTAGGTAAACCAACGTGTGGATGAAGGAACACTAGCTCAAATCGCTGTCATGGCCAGCCCAATCTCCAAACCTGAACCCCATTGAAAACCTCTTGAATGTGAGGAAGATGGATAGTCACAAGCCATCAAACAAAGAAGAACTGCTTAAATTTTTGTACCAGGAGTGGCATAATGTCACCCAAAAGCAGTGTGAAAGACTGGTGGAAAGCATGCCAAGACACATGAAAGCTGTGATTAAAAATCATGGTTATTCCACAAAATATTGATTTCTGAACTCTTCCTGAGATAAAACATTAGTATTGTTGTTTCTTAATAATTATGAACTTGTTTTCGTAGCATTATTTGAGGTCTGCAAGCACTGCATTTTTTTTGCTATTTTGACCATTTTTCATTTTCTGAAAATAAGTACAAAATTTAGTGCTTGGAAATTCGAAGACATGTTGTCAGTAGTTTATAGAATATAAGAGCAATTTACATTTTACTCAAAAATATACCTATAAAGAGAAAATTAAGACAAACTGAAGATTTTGCAGTGGTCTCTTAATTTTTGCCAGAGCTGTAGTTAGCAAGGCCGAAAAAAGACATTTGTCCGTCCAGTTCAGCCTATATTCCGTCAGAAGAAATCCCCAGATCTACGTCCTTCTAAAGTGACCGTCACCTTCCTTGGTATAAACAGATCCTCGGAGAGATATTTGTATTGTCCCCTTATATACTTATACATGGTTATGAGATCACCCCTCAGTTTCTAGACTAAATAATACTTTTTTGCTAAACTCTCTGGGTATTGTAGTTGTTGCCCTTCTTTGTACTCGCTCTAGTTCCACACAGATCATAATTTCTTTAGACCTTTTAGGTGATGACCTCACCTATTTTACATAACATTACCATTTATTAAAAGCTTACGCCCGAACAGGGACTTGAACCCTGGACCCTCAGATTAAAAGTCTGATGCTCTACCGACATCCGGGCTCTCTACATTGATAATCTCGCTGGGTACCGTAATTCTTCCATCCCGTTACTAAATTTTGTTGCCCCTTTTTGGACTTGCTCTAGTTCCACAAAAATCATAATTTCCAGGCTTGAATTGGGCAGGTTAATCTTTGCGAAGGACATGTGAATCAAGCCACATACAAGGTTATCCTGGAAAAATAGTTGATTCCTTCTGCTCAGGAAACGTTCCCCAACTCTGAGGACTGGCTTTTCCAGCAGAACAATGCACCATGCCACACGGCTAGGTAAACCAACGTGTGGATGAAGGAACACTAGCTCAAATCGCTGTCATGGCCAGCCCAATCTCCAAACCTGAACCCCATTGAAAACCTCTTGAATGTGAGGAAGATGGATAGTCACAAGCCATCAAACAAAGAAGAACTGCTTAAATTTTTGTACCAGGAGTGGCATAATGTCACCCAAAAGCAGTGTGAAAGACTGGTGGAAAGCATGCCAAGACACATGAAAGCTGTGATTAAAAATCATGGTTATTCCACAAAATATTGATTTCTGAACTCTTCCTGAGATAAAACATTAGTATTGTTGTTTCTTAATAATTATGAACTTGTTTTCGTAGCATTATTTGAGGTCTGCAAGCACTGCATTTTTTTTGCTATTTTGACCATTTTTCATTTTCTGAAAATAAGTACAAAATTTAGTGCTTGGAAATTCGAAGACATGTTGTCAGTAGTTTATAGAATATAAGAGCAATTTACATTTTACTCAAAAATATACCTATAAAGAGAAAATTAAGACAAACTGAAGATTTTGCAGTGGTCTCTTAATTTTTGCCAGAGCTGTAGTTAGCAAGGCCGAAAAAAGACATTTGTCCGTCCAGTTCAGCCTATATTCCGTCAGAAGAAATCCCCAGATCTACGTCTTTCTAAAGTGACCGTCACCTTCCTTGGTATAAACAGATCCTCGGAGAGATATTTGTATTGTCCCCTTATATACTTATACATGGTTATGAGATCACCCCTCAGTTTCTAGACTAAATAATACTTTTTTGCTAAACTCTCTGGGTATTGTAGTTGTTGCCCTTCTTTGTACTCGCTCTAGTTCCACACAGATCATAATTTCTTTAGACCTTTTAGGTGATGACCTCACCTATTTTACATAACATTACCATTTATTAAAAGCTTACGCCCGAACAGGGACTTGAACCCTGGACCCTCAGATTAAAAGTCTGATGCTCTACCGACATCCGGGCTCTCTACATTGATAATCTCGCTGGGTACCGTAATTCTTCCATCCCGTTACTAAATTTTGTTGCCCCTTTTTGGACTTGCTCTAGTTCCACAAAAATCATAATTTCCAGGCTTGAATTGGGCAGGTTAATCTTTGCGAAGGACATGTGAATCAAGCCACATACAAGGTTATCCTGGAAAAATAGTTGATTCCTTCTGCTCAGGAAACGTTCCCCAACTCTGAGGACTGGCTTTTCCAGCAGAACAATGCACCATGCCACACGGCTAGGTAAACCAACGTGTGGATGAAGGAACACTAGCTCAAATCGCTGTCATGGCCAGCCCAATCTCCAAACCTGAACCCCATTGAAAACCTCTTGAATGTGAGGAAGATGGATAGTCACAAGCCATCAAACAAAGAAGAACTGCTTAAATTTTTGTACCAGGAGTGGCATAATGTCACCCAAAAGCAGTGTGAAAGACTGGTGGAAAGCATGCCAAGACACATGAAAGCTGTGATTAAAAATCATGGTTATTCCACAAAATATTGATTTCTGAACTCTTCCTGAGATAAAACATTAGTATTGTTGTTTCTTAATAATTATGAACTTGTTTTCGTAGCATTATTTGAGGTCTGCAAGCACTGCATTTTTTTTGCTATTTTGACCATTTTTCATTTTCTGAAAATAAGTACAAAATTTAGTGCTTGGAAATTCGAAGACATGTTGTCAGTAGTTTATAGAATATAAGAGCAATTTACATTTTACTCAAAAATATACCTATAAAGAGAAAATTAAGACAAACTGAAGATTTTGCAGTGGTCTCTTAATTTTTGCCAGAGCTGTAGTTAGCAAGGCCGAAAAAAGACATTTGTCCGTCCAGTTCAGCCTATATTCCGTCAGAAGAAATCCCCAGATCTACGTCCTTCTAAAGTGACCGTCACCTTCCTTGGTATAAACAGATCCTCGGAGAGATATTTGTATTGTCCCCTTATATACTTATACATGGTTATGAGATCACCCCTCAGTTTCTAGACTAAATAATACTTTTTTGCTAAACTCTCTGGGTATTGTAGTTGTTGCCCTTCTTTGTACTCGCTCTAGTTCCACACAGATCATAATTTCTTTAGACCTTTTATCAGCATACAAGTTACACCCACATTGCACCCCCATGATGACATCACCTATTTTACATAACATTACCATTTATTAAAAGCTTACGCCCGAACACCCTGGACCCTCAGATTAAAAGTCTGATGCTCTACCGACTGAGCTATCCGGGCTCTCTACATTGATAATCTCGCTGGGTACCGTAATTCTTCCATCCCGTTACTAAATTTTGTTGCCCCTTTTTGGACTTGCTCTAGTTCCACAAAAATCATAATTTCCAGGCTTGAATTGGGCAGGTTAATCTTTGCGAAGGACATGTGAATCAAGCCACATACAAGGTTATCCTGGAAAAATAGTTGATTCCTTCTGCTCAGGAAACGTTCCCCAACTCTGAGGACTGGCTTTTCCAGCAGAACAATGCACCATGCCACACGGCTAGGTAAACCAACGTGTGGATGAAGGAACACTAGCTCAAATCGCTGTCATGGCCAGCCCAATCTCCAAACCTGAACCCCATTGAAAACCTCTTGAATGTGAGGAAGATGGATAGTCACAAGCCATCAAACAAAGAAGAACTGCTTAAATTTTTGTACCAGGAGTGGCATAATGTCACCCAAAAGCAGTGTGAAAGACTGGTGGAAAGCATGCCAAGACACATGAAAGCTGTGATTAAAAATCATGGTTATTCCACAAAATATTGATTTCTGAACTCTTCCTGAGATAAAACATTAGTATTGTTGTTTCTTAATAATTATGAACTTGTTTTCGTAGCATTATTTGAGGTCTGCAAGCACTGCATTTTTTTTGCTATTTTGACCATTTTTCATTTTCTGAAAATAAGTACAAAATTTAGTGCTTGGAAATTCGAAGACATGTTGTCAGTAGTTTATAGAATATAAGAGCAATTTACATTTTACTCAAAAATATACCTATAAAGAGAAAATTAAGACAAACTGAAGATTTTGCAGTGGTCTCTTAATTTTTGCCAGAGCTGTAGTTAGCAAGGCCGAAAAAAGACATTTGTCCGTCCAGTTCAGCCTATATTCCGTCAGAAGAAATCCCCAGATCTACGTCCTTCTAAAGAACCTAATAACTGCAAGATACAATATTGTTACGCTCCAGGAAGACATCCGGGCCTCTCTTGCACCCCTTGACTGAGTTCGCCATCCCCACCTCCTCAGACAAGGAATTCCAGATTCTCCCTGCCCTACCAGTAAAGAATCCTTTTCTATGTTGGTGGAAAAACCTTCTCTCCTCGGTATAAACAGATCCTCGGAGAGATATTTGTATTGTCCCCTTATATACTTATACATGGTTATGAGATCACCCCTCAGTTTCTAGACAAAATAATACTTTTTTGCTAATCTCTCTGGGTATTGTAGTTGTTGCCCTTGTACTCGCTCTAGTTCCACACAGATCATAATTTCTTTAGACCTTTTATCAGCATACAAGTTACACCCACATTGCACCTATTTTACATAACATTACCATTTATTAAAAGCTTACGCCCGAACAGGGACTTGAACCTTGGACCCTCAGATTAAAAGTCTGATGCTCTACCGACATCCGGGCTCTCTACATTGATAATCTCGCTGGGTACTGTAATTCTTCCATCCCGTTACTAAATTTTGTTGCCCCTTTTTGGACTTGCTCTAGTTCCACAAAAATCATAATTTCCAGGCTTGAATTGGGCAGGTTAATCTTTGCGAAGGACATGTGAATCAAGCCACATACAAGGTTATCCTGGAAAAATAGTTGATTCCTTCTGCTCAGGAAACGTTCCCCAACTCTGAGGACTGGCTTTTCCAGCAGAACAATGCACCATGCCACACGGCTAGGTAAACCAACGTGTGGATGAAGGAACACTAGCTCAAATCGCTGTCATGGCCAGCCCAATCTCCAAACCTGAACCCCATTGAAAACCTCTTGAATGTGAGGAAGATGGATAGTCACAAGCCATCAAACAAAGAAGAACTGCTTAAATTTTTGTACCAGGAGTGGCATAATGTCACCCAAAAGCAGTGTGAAAGACTGGTGGAAAGCATGCCAAGACACATGAAAGCTGTGATTAAAAATCATGGTTATTCCACAAAATATTGATTTCTGAACTCTTCCTGAGATAAAACATTAGTATTGTTGTTTCTTAATAATTATGAACTTGTTTTCGTAGCATTATTTGAGGTCTGCAAGCACTGCATTTTTTTTTGCTATTTTGACCATTTTTCATTTTCTGAAAATAAGTACAAAATTTAGTGCTTGGAAATTCGAAGACATGTTGTCAGTAGTTTATAGAATATAAGAGCAATTTACATTTTACTCAAAAATATACCTATAAAGAGAAAATTAAGACAAACTGAAGATTTTGCAGTGGTCTCTTAATTTTTGCCAGAGCTGTAGTTAGCAAGGCCGAAAAAAGACATTTGTCCGTCCAGTTCAGCCTATATTCCGTCAGAAGAAATCCCCAGATCTACGTCCTTCTAAAGTGACCGTCACCTTCCTTGGTATAAACAGATCCTCGGAGAGATATTTGTATTGTCCCCTTATATACTTATACATGGTTATGAGATCACCCCTCAGTTTCTAGACTAAATAATACTTTTTTGCTAAACTCTCTGGGTATTGTAGTTGTTTAACCCTCAGATTAAAAGTCTGATGCTCTACCGACTGAGCTATCCGGGCTCTCTACATTGATAATCTCGCTGGGTACCGTAATTCTTCCATCCCGTTACTAAATTTTGTTGCCCCTTTTTGGACTTGCTCTAGTTCCACAAAAATCATAATTTCCAGGCTTGAATTGGGCAGGTTAATCTTTGCGAAGGACATGTGAATCAAGCCACATACAAGGTTATCCTGGAAAAATAGTTGATTCCTTCTGCTCAGGAAACGTTCCCCAACTCTGAGGACTGGCTTTTCCAGCAGAACAATGCACCATGCCACACGGCTAGGTAAACCAACGTGTGGATGAAGGAACACTAGCTCAAATCGCTGTCATGGCCAGCCCAATCTCCAAACCTGAACCCCATTGAAAACCTCTTGAATGTGAGGAAGATGGATAGTCACAAGCCATCAAACAAAGAAGAACTGCTTAAATTTTTGTACCAGGAGTGGCATAATGTCACCCAAAAGCAGTGTGAAAGACTGGTGGAAAGCATGCCAAGACACATGAAAGCTGTGATTAAAAATCATGGTTATTCCACAAAATATTGATTTCTGAACTCTTCCTGAGATAAAACATTAGTATTGTTGTTTCTAAATAATTATGAACTTGTTTTCGTAGCATTATTTGAGGTCTGCAAGCACTGCATTTTTTTTGCTATTTTGACCATTTTTCATTTTCTGAAAATAAGTACAAAATTTAGTGCTTGGAAATTCGAAGACATGTTGTCAGTAGTTTATAGAATATAAGAGCAATTTACATTTTACTCAAAAATATACCTATAAAGAGAAAATTAAGACAAACTGAAGATTTTGCAGTGGTCTCTTAATTTTTGCCAGAGCTGTAGTTATCAAGGCCGAAAAAAGACATTTGTCCGTCCAGTTCAGCCTATATTCCGTCAGAAGAAATCCCCAGATCTACGTCCTTCTAAAGAACCTAATAACTGCAAGATACAATATTGTTACGCTCCAGGAAGACATCCGGGCCTCTCTTGAACCCCTTGACTGAGTTCGCCATCCCCACCTCCTCAGACAAGGAATTCCAGATTCTCCCTGCCCTACCAGTAAAGAATCCTTTTCTATGTTGGTGGAAAAACCTTCTCTCCTCCAGATGCAGAGAATGCCCCCTTGTGACCGTCACCTTCCTTGGTATAAACAGATCCTCGGAGAGATATTTGTATTGTCCCCTTATATACTTATACATGGTTATGAGATCACCCCTCAGTTTCTAGACAAAATAATACTTTTTTGCTAATCTCTCTGGGTATTGTAGTTGTTGCACCCACATGATGACCTCACCTATTACCTATAACATTACCATTTATTAAAACCTTACGCCCGAACAGGGACTTGAACCCTGGACCCTCAGATTAAAAGTCTGATGCTCTACCGACTGAGCTATCCGGGCTCTCTACATTGATAATCTCGCTGGGTACCGTAATTCTTCCATCCCGTTACTAAATTTTGTTGCCCCTTTTTGGACTTGCTCTAGTTCCACAAAAATCATAATTTCCAGGCTTGAATTGGGCAGGTTAATCTTTGCGAAGGACATGTGAATCAAGCCACATACAAGGTTATCCTGGAAAAATAGTTGATTCCTTCTGCTCAGGAAACGTTCCCCAACTCTGAGGACTGGCTTTTCCAGCAGAACAATGCACCATGCCACACGGCTAGGTAAACCAACGTGTGGATGAAGGAACACTAGCTCAAATCGCTGTCATGGCCAGCCCAATCTCCAAACCTGAACCCCATTGAAAACCTCTTGAATGTGAGGAAGATGGATAGTCACAAGCCATCAAACAAAGAAGAACTGCTTAAATTTTTGTACCAGGAGTGGCATAATGTCACCCAAAAGCAGTGTGAAAGACTGGTGGAAAGCATGCCAAGACACATGAAAGCTGTGATTAAAAATCATGGTTATTCCACAAAATATTGATTTCTGAACTCTTCCTGAGATAAAACATTAGTATTGTTGTTTCTAAATAATTATGAACTTGTTTTCGTAGCATTATTTGAGGTCTGCAAGCACTGCATTTTTTTTGCTATTTTGACCATTTTTCATTTTCTGAAAATAAGTACAAAATTTAGTGCTTGGAAATTCGAAGACATGTTGTCAGTAGTTTATAGAATATAAGAGCAATTTACATTTTACTCAAAAATATACCTATAAAGAGAAAATTAAGACAAACTGAAGATTTTGCAGTGGTCTCTTAATTTTTGCCAGAGCTGTAGTTAGCAAGGCCGAAAAAAGACATTTGTCCGTCCAGTTCAGCCTATATTCCGTCAGAAGAAATCCCCAGATCTACGTCCTTCTAAAGAACCTAATAACTGCAAGATACAATATTGTTACGCTCCAGGAAGACATCCGGGCCTCTCTTGAACCCCTTGACTGAGTTCGCCATCCCCACCTCCTCAGACAAGGAATTCCAGATTCTCCCTGCCCTACCAGTAAAGAATCCTTTTCTATGTTGGTGGAAAAACCTTCTCTCCTCCAGATGCAGAGAATGCCCCCTTGTGACCGTCACCTTCCTTGGTATAAACAGATCCTCGGAGAGATATTTGTATTGTCCCCTTATATACTTATACATGGTTATGAGATCACCCCTCAGTTTCTAGACAAAATAATACTTTTTTGCTAATCTCTCTGGGTATTGTAGTTGTTGCACCCACATGATGACCTCACCTATTACCTATAACATTACCATTTATTAAAACCTTACGCCCGAACAGGGACTTGAACCCTGGACCCTCAGATTAAAAGTCTGATGCTCTACCGACTGAGCTATCCGGGCTCTCTACATTGATAATCTCGCTGGGTACCGTAATTCTTCCATCCCGTTACTAAATTTTGTTGCCCCTTTTTGGACTTGCTCTAGTTCCACAAAAATCATAATTTCCAGGCTTGAATTGGGCAGGTTAATCTTTGCGAAGGACATGTGAATCAAGCCACATACAAGGTTATCCTGGAAAAATAGTTGATTCCTTCTGCTCAGGAAACGTTCCCCAACTCTGAGGACTGGCTTTTCCAGCAGAACAATGCACCATGCCACACGGCTAGGTAAACCAACGTGTGGATGAAGGAACACTAGCTCAAATCGCTGTCATGGCCAGCCCAATCTCCAAACCTGAACCCCATTGAAAACCTCTTGAATGTGAGGAAGATGGATAGTCACAAGCCATCAAACAAAGAAGAACTGCTTAAATTTTTGTACCAGGAGTGGCATAATGTCACCCAAAAGCAGTGTGAAAGACTGGTGGAAAGCATGCCAAGACACATGAAAGCTGTGATTAAAAATCATGGTTATTCCACAAAATATTGATTTCTGAACTCTTCCTGAGATAAAACATTAGTATTGTTGTTTCTAAATAATTATGAACTTGTTTTCGTAGCATTATTTGAGGTCTGCAAGCACTGCATTTTTTTTGCTATTTTGACCATTTTTCATTTTCTGAAAATAAGTACAAAATTTAGTGCTTGGAAATTCGAAGACATGTTGTCAGTAGTTTATAGAATATAAGAGCAATTTACATTTTACTCAAAAATATACCTATAAAGAGAAAATTAAGACAAACTGAAGATTTTGCAGTGGTCTCTTAATTTTTGCCAGAGCTGTAGTTAGCAAGGCCGAAAAAAGACATTTGTCCGTCCAGTTCAGCCTATATTCCGTCAGAAGAAATCCCCAGATCTACGTCCTTCTAAAGAACCTAATAACTGCAAGATACAATATTGTTACGCTCCAGGAAGACATCCGGGCCTCTCTTGAACCCCTTGACTGAGTTCGCCATCCCCACCTCCTCAGACAAGGAATTCCAGATTCTCCCTGCCCTACCAGTAAAGAATCCTTTTCTATGTTGGTGGAAAAACCTTCTCTCCTCCAGATGCAGAGAATGCCCCCTTGTGACCGTCACCTTCCTTGGTATAAACAGATCCTCGGAGAGATATTTGTATTGTCCCCTTATATACTTATACATGGTTATGAGATCACCCCTCAGTTTCTAGACAAAATAATACTTTTTTGCTAATCTCTCTGGGTATTGTAGTTGTTGCACCCACATTGCACCCACATTGTACCCACATGATGACCTCACCTATTACCTATAACATTACCATTTATTAAAACCTTACGCCCGAACAGGGACTTGAACCCTGGACCCTCAGATTAAAAGTCTGATGCTCTACCGACTGAGCTATCCGGGCTCTCTACATTGATAATCTCGCTGGGTACCGTAATTCTTCCATCCCGTTACTAAATTTTGTTGCCCCTTTTTGGACTTGCTCTAGTTCCACAAAAATCATAATTTCCAGGCTTGAATTGGGCAGGTTAATCTTTGCGAAGGACATGTGAATCAAGCCACATACAAGGTTATCCTGGAAAAATAGTTGATTCCTTCTGCTCAGGAAACGTTCCCCAACTCTGAGGACTGGCTTTTCCAGCAGAACAATGCACCATGCCACACGGCTAGGTAAACCAACGTGTGGATGAAGGAACACTAGCTCAAATCGCTGTCATGGCCAGCCCAATCTCCAAACCTGAACCCCATTGAAAACCTCTTGAATGTGAGGAAGATGGATAGTCACAAGCCATCAAACAAAGAAGAACTGCTTAAATTTTTGTACCAGGAGTGGCATAATGTCACCCAAAAGCAGTGTGAAAGACTGGTGGAAAGCATGCCAAGACACATGAAAGCTGTGATTAAAAATCATGGTTATTCCACAAAATATTGATTTCTGAACTCTTCCTGAGATAAAACATTAGTATTGTTGTTTCTAAATAATTATGAACTTGTTTTCGTAGCATTATTTGAGGTCTGCAAGCACTGCATTTTTTTTGCTATTTTGACCATTTTTCATTTTCTGAAAATAAGTACAAAATTTAGTGCTTGGAAATTCGAAGACATGTTGTCAGTAGTTTATAGAATATAAGAGCAATTTACATTTTACTCAAAAATATACCTATAAAGAGAAAATTAAGACAAACTGAAGATTTTGCAGTGGTCTCTTAATTTTTGCCAGAGCTGTAGTTAGCAAGGCCGAAAAAAGACATTTGTCCGTCCAGTTCAGCCTATATTCCGTCAGAAGAAATCCCCAGATCTACGTCCTTCTAAAGAACCTAATAACTGCAAGATACAATATTGTTACGCTCCAGGAAGACATCCGGGCCTCTCTTGAACCCCTTGACTGAGTTCGCCATCCCCACCTCCTCAGACAAGGAATTCCAGATTCTCCCTGCCCTACCAGTAAAGAATCCTTTTCTATGTTGGTGGAAAAACCTTCTCTCCTCCAGATGCAGAGAATGCCCCCTTGTGACCGTCACCTTCCTTGGTATAAACAGATCCTCGGAGAGATATTTGTATTGTCCCCTTATATACTTATACATGGTTATGAGATCACCCCTCAGTTTCTAGACTAAATAATACTTTTTTGCTAAACTCTCTGGGTATTGTAGTTGTTTAACCCTCAGATTAAAAGTCTGATGCTCTACCGACTGAGCTATCCGGGCTCTCTACATTGATAATCTCGCTGGGTACCGTAATTCTTCCATCCCGTTACTAAATTTTGTTGCCCCTTTTTGGACTTGCTCTAGTTCCACAAAAATCATAATTTCCAGGCTTGAATTGGGCAGGTTAATCTTTGCGAAGGACATGTGAATCAAGCCACATACAAGGTTATCCTGGAAAAATAGTTGATTCCTTCTGCTCAGGAAACGTTCCCCAACTCTGAGGACTGGCTTTTCCAGCAGAACAATGCACCATGCCACACGGCTAGGTAAACCAACGTGTGGATGAAGGAACACTAGCTCAAATCGCTGTCATGGCCAGCCCAATCTCCAAACCTGAACCCCATTGAAAACCTCTTGAATGTGAGGAAGATGGATAGTCACAAGCCATCAAACAAAGAAGAACTGCTTAAATTTTTGTACCAGGAGTGGCATAATGTCACCCAAAAGCAGTGTGAAAGACTGGTGGAAAGCATGCCAAGACACATGAAAGCTGTGATTAAAAATCATGGTTATTCCACAAAATATTGATTTCTGAACTCTTCCTGAGATAAAACATTAGTATTGTTGTTTCTAAATAATTATGAACTTGTTTTCGTAGCATTATTTGAGGTCTGCAAGCACTGCATTTTTTTTGCTATTTTGACCATTTTTCATTTTCTGAAAATAAGTACAAAATTTAGTGCTTGGAAATTCGAAGACATGTTGTCAGTAGTTTATAGAATATAAGAGCAATTTACATTTTACTCAAAAATATACCTATAAAGAGAAAATTAAGACAAACTGAAGATTTTGCAGTGGTCTCTTAATTTTTGCCAGAGCTGTAGTTATCAAGGCCGAAAAAAGACATTTGTCCGTCCAGTTCAGCCTATATTCCGTCAGAAGAAATCCCCAGATCTACGTCCTTCTAAAGAACCTAATAACTGCAAGATACAATATTGTTACGCTCCAGGAAGACATCCGGGCCTCTCTTGAACCCCTTGACTGAGTTCGCCATCCCCACCTCCTCAGACAAGGAATTCCAGATTCTCCCTGCCCTACCAGTAAAGAATCCTTTTCTATGTTGGTGGAAAAACCTTCTCTCCTCCAGATGCAGAGAATGCCCCCTTGTGACCGTCACCTTCCTTGGTATAAACAGATCCTCGGAGAGATATTTGTATTGTCCCCTTATATACTTATACATGGTTATGAGATCACCCCTCAGTTTCTAGACAAAATAATACTTTTTTGCTAATCTCTCTGGGTATTGTAGTTGTTGCACCCACATGATGACCTCACCTATTACCTATAACATTACCATTTATTACCTATAACATTACCATTTAATAAAACCTTACGCCCGAACAGGGACTTGAACCCTGGACCCTCAGATTAAAAGTCTGATGCTCTACCGACTGAGCTATCCGGGATCTCTACATTGATAATCTCGCTGGGTACCGTAATTCTTGCATCCCGTTACTAAATTTTGTTGCCCCTTTTTGGACTTGCTCTAGTTCCACAAAAATCATAATTTCCAGGCTTGAATTGGGCAGGTTAATCTTTGCGAAGGACATGTGAATCAAGCCACATACAAGGTTATCCTGGAAAAATAGTTGATTCCTTCTGCTCAGGAAACGTTCCCCAACTCTGAGGACTGGCTTTTCCAGCAGAACAATGCACCATGCCACACGGCTAGGTAAACCAACGTGTGGATGAAGGAACACTAGCTCAAATCGCTGTCATGGCCAGCCCAATCTCCAAACCTGAACCCCATTGAAAACCTCTTGAATGTGAGGAAGATGGATAGTCACAAGCCATCAAACAAAGAAGAACTGCTTAAATTTTTGTACCAGGAGTGGCATAATGTCACCCAAAAGCAGTGTGAAAGACTGGTGGAAAGCATGCCAAGACACATGAAAGCTGTGATTAAAAATCATGGTTATTCCACAAAATATTGATTTCTGAACTCTTCCTGAGATAAAACATTAGTATTGTTGTTTCTAAATAATTATGAACTTGTTTTCGTAGCATTATTTGAGGTCTGCAAGCACTGCATTTTTTTTGCTATTTTGACCATTTTTCATTTTCTGAAAATAAGTACAAAATTTAGTGCTTGGAAATTCGAAGACATGTTGTCAGTAGTTTATAGAATATAAGAGCAATTTACATTTTACTCAAAAATATACCTATAAAGAGAAAATTAAGACAAACTGAAGATTTTGCAGTGGTCTCTTAATTTTTGCCAGAGCTGTAGTTAGCAAGGCCGAAAAAAGACATTTGTCCGTCCAGTTCAGCCTATATTCCGTCAGAAGAAATCCCCAGATCTACGTCCTTCTAAAGAACCTAATAACTGCAAGATACAATATTGTTACGCTCCAGGAAGACATCCGGGCCTCTCTTGAACCCCTTGACTGAGTTCGCCATCCCCACCTCCTCAGACAAGGAATTCCAGATTCTCCCTGCCCTACCAGTAAAGAATCCTTTTCTATGTTGGTGGAAAAACCTTCTCTCCTCCAGATGCAGAGAATGCCCCCTTGTGACCGTCACCTTCCTTGGTATAAACAGATCCTCGGAGAGATATTTGTATTGTCCCCTTATATACTTATACATGGTTATGAGATCACCCCTCAGTTTCTAGACAAAATAATACTTTTTTGCTAATCTCTCTGGGTATTGTAGTTGTTGCACCCACATTGTACCCCCATGATGACCTCACCTATTACCTATAACATTACCATTTATTAAAACCTTACGCCCGAACAGGGACTTGAACCCTGGACCCTCAGATTAAAAGTCTGATGCTCTACCGACTGAGCTATCCGGGCTCTCTACATTGATAATCTCGCTGGGTACCGTAATTCTTCCATCCCGTTACTAAATTTTGTTGCCCCTTTTTGGACTTGCTCTAGTTCCACAAAAATCATAATTTCCAGGCTTGAATTGGGCAGGTTAATCTTTGCGAAGGACATGTGAATCAAGCCACATACAAGGTTATCCTGGAAAAATAGTTGATTCCTTCTGCTCAGGAAACGTTCCCCAACTCTGAGGACTGGCTTTTCCAGCAGAACAATGCACCATGCCACACGGCTAGGTAAACCAACGTGTGGATGAAGGAACACTAGCTCAAATCGCTGTCATGGCCAGCCCAATCTCCAAACCTGAACCCCATTGAAAACCTCTTGAATGTGAGGAAGATGGATAGTCACAAGCCATCAAACAAAGAAGAACTGCTTAAATTTTTGTACCAGGAGTGGCATAATGTCACCCAAAAGCAGTGTGAAAGACTGGTGGAAAGCATGCCAAGACACATGAAAGCTGTGATTAAAAATCATGGTTATTCCACAAAATATTGATTTCTGAACTCTTCCTGAGATAAAACATTAGTATTGTTGTTTCTAAATAATTATGAACTTGTTTTCGTAGCATTATTTGAGGTCTGCAAGCACTGCATTTTTTTTGCTATTTTGACCATTTTTCATTTTCTGAAAATAAGTACAAAATTTAGTGCTTGGAAATTCGAAGACATGTTGTCAGTAGTTTATAGAATATAAGAGCAATTTACATTTTACTCAAAAATATACCTATAAAGAGAAAATTAAGACAAACTGAAGATTTTGCAGTGGTCTCTTAATTTTTGCCAGAGCTGTAGTTAGCAAGGCCGAAAAAAGACATTTGTCCGTCCAGTTCAGCCTATATTCCGTCAGAAGAAATCCCCAGATCTACGTCCTTCTAAAGAACCTAATAACTGCAAGATACAATATTGTTACGCTCCAGGAAGACATCCGGGCCTCTCTTGAACCCCTTGACTGAGTTCGCCATCCCACCTCCTCAGACAAGGAATTCCAGATTCTCCCTGCCCTACCAGTAAAGAATCCTTTTCTATGTTGGTGGAAAAACCTTCTCTCCTCCAGATGCAGAGAATCTAAATAATAATAATAGACTAAATAATACTTTTTTGCTAATCTCTCTGGGAATTGTAGTTGTTCTTTGTACTCGCTCTAGTTCCACACAGATCATAATTTCTTTAGACCTTTTATCAGCATACAAGTTACACCCACATTGCACCCCCATGATGACCTCACCTATTTTACATAACATTACCATTTATTAAAAGCTTACGCCCGAACAGGGACTTGAACCCTGGACCCTCAGATTAAAAGTCTGATGCTCTACCGACTGAGCTATCCGGGCTCTCTACATTGATAATCTCGCTGGGTACCGTAATTCTTCCATCCCGTTACTAAATTTTGTTGCCCCTTTTTGGACTTGCTCTAGTTCCACAAAAATCATAATTTCCAGGCTTGAATTGGGCAGGTTAATCTTTGCGAAGGACATGTGAATCAAGCCACATACAAGGTTATCCTGGAAAAATAGTTGATTCCTTCTGCTCAGGAAACGTTCCCCAACTCTGAGGACTGGCTTTTCCAGCAGAACAATGCACCATGCCACACGGCTAGGTAAACCAACGTGTGGATGAAGGAACACTAGCTCAAATCGCTGTCATGGCCAGCCCAATCTCCAAACCTGAACCCCATTGAAAACCTCTTGAATGTGAGGAAGATGGATAGTCACAAGCCATCAAACAAAGAAGAACTGCTTAAATTTTTGTACCAGGAGTGGCATAATGTCACCCAAAAGCAGTGTGAAAGACTGGTGGAAAGCATGCCAAGACACATGAAAGCTGTGATTAAAAATCATGGTTATTCCACAAAATATTGATTTCTGAACTCTTCCTGAGATAAAACATTAGTATTGTTGTTTCTAAATAATTATGAACTTGTTTTCGTAGCATTATTTGAGGTCTGCAAGCACTGCATTTTTTTTGCTATTTTGACCATTTTTCATTTTCTGAAAATAAGTACAAAATTTAGTGCTTGGAAATTCGAAGACATGTTGTCAGTAGTTTATAGAATATAAGAGCAATTTACATTTTACTCAAAAATATACCTATAAAGAGAAAATTAAGACAAACTGAAGATTTTGCAGTGGTCTCTTAATTTTTGCCAGAGCTGTAGTTAGCAAGGCCGAAAAAAGACATTTGTCCGTCCAGTTCAGCCTATATTCCGTCAGAAGAAATCCCCAGATCTACGTCCTTCTAAAGAACCTAATAACTGCAAGATACAATATTGTTACGCTCCAGGAAGACATCCGGGCCTCTCTTGAACCCCTTGACTGAGTTCGCCATCCCCACCTCCTCAGACAAGGAATTCCAGATTCTCCCTGCCCTACCAGTAAAGAATCCTTTTCTATGTTGGTGGAAAAACCTTCTCTCCTCCAGATGCAGAGAATGCCCCCTTGTGACCGTCACCTTCCTTGGTATAAACAGATCCTCGGAGAGATATTTGTATTGTCCCCTTATATACTTATACATGGTTATGAGATCACCCCTCAGTTTCTAGACAAAATAATACTTTTTTGCTAATCTCTCTGGGTATTGTAGTTGTTGCACCCACATTGCACCCACATTGTACCCCCATGATGACCTCACCTATTACCTATAACATTACCATTTATTACCTATAACATTACCATTTAATAAAACCTTACGCCCGAACAGGGACTTGAACCTGATTAAAAGTCTGATGCTCTACCGACTGAGCTATCCGGGCTCTCTACATTGATAATCTCGCTGGGTACCGTAATTCTTCCATCCCGTTACTAAATTTTGTTGCCCCTTTTTGGACTTGCTCTAGTTCCACAAAAATCATAATTTCCAGGCTTGAATTGGGCAGGTTAATCTTTGCGAAGGACATGTGAATCAAGCCACATACAAGGTTATCCTGGAAAAATAGTTGATTCCTTCTGCTCAGGAAACGTTCCCCAACTCTGAGGACTGGCTTTTCCAGCAGAACAATGCACCATGCCACACGGCTAGGTAAACCAACGTGTGGATGAAGGAACACTAGCTCAAATCGCTGTCATGGCCAGCCCAATCTCCAAACCTGAACCCCATTGAAAACCTCTTGAATGTGAGGAAGATGGATAGTCACAAGCCATCAAACAAAGAAGAACTGCTTAAATTTTTGTACCAGGAGTGGCATAATGTCACCCAAAAGCAGTGTGAAAGACTGGTGGAAAGCATGCCAAGACACATGAAAGCTGTGATTAAAAATCATGGTTATTCCACAAAATATTGATTTCTGAACTCTTCCTGAGATAAAACATTAGTATTGTTGTTTCTAAATAATTATGAACTTGTTTTCGTAGCATTATTTGAGGTCTGCAAGCACTGCATTTTTTTTGCTATTTTGACCATTTTTCATTTTCTGAAAATAAGTACAAAATTTAGTGCTTGGAAATTCGAAGACATGTTGTCAGTAGTTTATAGAATATAAGAGCAATTTACATTTTACTCAAAAATATACCTATAAAGAGAAAATTAAGACAAACTGAAGATTTTGCAGTGGTCTCTTAATTTTTGCCAGAGCTGTAGTTAGCAAGGCCGAAAAAAGACATTTGTCCGTCCAGTTCAGCCTATATTCCGTCAGAAGAAATCCCCAGATCTACGTCCTTCTAAAGAACCTAATAACTGCAAGATACAATATTGTTACGCTCCAGGAAGACATCCGGGCCTCTCTTGAACCCCTTGACTGAGTTCGCCATCCCCACCTCCTCAGACAAGGAATTCCAGATTCTCCCTGCCCTACCAGTAAAGAATCCTTTTCTATGTTGGTGGAAAAACCTTCTCTCCTCCAGATGCAGAGAATGCCCCCTTGTGACCGTCACCTTCCTTGGTATAAACAGATCCTCGGAGAGATATTTGTATTGTCCCCTTATATACTTATACATGGTTATGAGATCACCCCTCAGTTTCTAGACAAAATAATACTTTTTTGCTAATCTCTCTGGGTATTGTAGTTGTTGCACCCACATTGCACCCACATTGTACCCCCATGATGACCTCACCTATTACCTATAACATTACCATTTATTACCTATAACATTACCATTTAATAAAACCTTACGCCCGAACAGGGACTTGAACCTGATTAAAAGTCTGATGCTCTACCGACTGAGCTATCCGGGCTCTCTACATTGATAATCTCGCTGGGTACCGTAATTCTTCCATCCCGTTACTAAATTTTGTTGCCCCTTTTTGGACTTGCTCTAGTTCCACAAAAATCATAATTTCCAGGCTTGAATTGGGCAGGTTAATCTTTGCGAAGGACATGTGAATCAAGCCACATACAAGGTTATCCTGGAAAAATAGTTGATTCCTTCTGCTCAGGAAACGTTCCCCAACTCTGAGGACTGGCTTTTCCAGCAGAACAATGCACCATGCCACACGGCTAGGTAAACCAACGTGTGGATGAAGGAACACTAGCTCAAATCGCTGTCATGGCCAGCCCAATCTCCAAACCTGAACCCCATTGAAAACCTCTTGAATGTGAGGAAGATGGATAGTCACAAGCCATCAAACAAAGAAGAACTGCTTAAATTTTTGTACCAGGAGTGGCATAATGTCACCCAAAAGCAGTGTGAAAGACTGGTGGAAAGCATGCCAAGACACATGAAAGCTGTGATTAAAAATCATGGTTATTCCACAAAATATTGATTTCTGAACTCTTCCTGAGATAAAACATTAGTATTGTTGTTTCTAAATAATTATGAACTTGTTTTCGTAGCATTATTTGAGGTCTGCAAGCACTGCATTTTTTTTGCTATTTTGACCATTTTTCATTTTCTGAAAATAAGTACAAAATTTAGTGCTTGGAAATTCGAAGACATGTTGTCAGTAGTTTATAGAATATAAGAGCAATTTACATTTTACTCAAAAATATACCTATAAAGAGAAAATTAAGACAAACTGAAGATTTTGCAGTGGTCTCTTAATTTTTGCCAGAGCTGTAGTTAGCAAGGCCGAAAAAAGACATTTGTCCGTCCAGTTCAGCCTATATTCCGTCAGAAGAAATCCCCAGATCTACGTCCTTCTAAAGAACCTAATAACTGCAAGATACAATATTGTTACGCTCCAGGAAGACATCCGGGCCTCTCTTGAACCCCTTGACTGAGTTCGCCATCCCCACCTCCTCAGACAAGGAATTCCAGATTCTCCCTGCCCTACCAGTAAAGAATCCTTTTCTATGTTGGTGGAAAAACCTTCTCTCCTCCAGATGCAGAGAATGCCCCCTTGTGACCGTCACCTTCCTTGGTATAAACAGATCCTCGGAGAGATATTTGTATTGTCCCCTTATATACTTATACATGGTTATGAGATCACCCCTCAGTTTCTAGACAAAATAATACTTTTTTGCTAATCTCTCTGGGTATTGTAGTTGTTGCACCCACATGATGACCTCACCTATTACCTATAACATTACCATTTATTAAAACCTTACGCCCGAACAGGGACTTGAACCCTGGACCCTCAGATTAAAAGTCTGATGCTCTACCGACTGAGCTATCCAGGCTCTCTACATTGATAATCTCGCTGGGTACCGTAATTCTTCCATCCCGTTACTAAATTTTGTTGCCCCTTTTTGGACTTGCTCTAGTTCCACAAAAATCATAATTTCCAGGCTTGAATTGGGCAGGTTAATCTTTGCGAAGGACATGTGAATCAAGCCACATACAAGGTTATCCTGGAAAAATAGTTGATTCCTTCTGCTCAGGAAACGTTCCCCAACTCTGAGGACTGGCTTTTCCAGCAGAACAATGCACCATGCCACACGGCTAGGTAAACCAACGTGTGGATGAAGGAACACTAGCTCAAATCGCTGTCATGGCCAGCCCAATCTCCAAACCTGAACCCCATTGAAAACCTCTTGAATGTGAGGAAGATGGATAGTCACAAGCCATCAAACAAAGAAGAACTGCTTAAATTTTTGTACCAGGAGTGGCATAATGTCACCCAAAAGCAGTGTGAAAGACTGGTGGAAAGCATGCCAAGACACATGAAAGCTGTGATTAAAAATCATGGTTATTCCACAAAATATTGATTTCTGAACTCTTCCTGAGATAAAACATTAGTATTGTTGTTTCTAAATAATTATGAACTTGTTTTCGTAGCATTATTTGAGGTCTGCAAGCACTGCATTTTTTTTGCTATTTTGACCATTTTTCATTTTCTGAAAATAAGTACAAAATTTAGTGCTTGGAAATTCGAAGACATGTTGTCAGTAGTTTATAGAATATAAGAGCAATTTACATTTTACTCAAAAATATACCTATAAAGAGAAAATTAAGACAAACTGAAGATTTTGCAGTGGTCTCTTAATTTTTGCCAGAGCTGTAGTTAGCAAGGCCGAAAAAAGACATTTGTCCGTCCAGTTCAGCCTATATTCCGTCAGAAGAAATCCCCAGATCTACGTCCTTCTAAAGAACCTAATAACTGCAAGATACAATATTGTTACGCTCCAGGAAGACATCAGGGCCTCTCTTGAACCCCTTGACTGAGTTCGCCATCCCCACCTCCTCAGACAAGGAATTCCAGATTCTCCCTGCCCTACCAGTAAAGAATCCTTTTCTATGTTGGTGGAAAAACCTTCTCTCCTCCAGATGCAGAGAATGCCCCCTTGTGACCGTCACCTTCCTTGGTATAAACAGATCCTCGGAGAGATATTTGTATTGTCCCCTTATATACTTATACATGGTTATGAGATCACCCCTCAGTTTCTAGACAAAATAATACTTTTTTGCTAATCTCTCTGGGTATTGTAGTTGTTGCACCCACATTGCACCCACATTGTACCCCCATGATGACCTCACCTATTACCTATAACATTACCATTTATTACCTATAACATTACCATTTAATAAAACCTTACGCCCGAACAGGGACTTGAACCTGATTAAAAGTCTGATGCTCTACCGACTGAGCTATCCGGGCTCTCTACATTGATAATCTCGCTGGGTACCGTAATTCTTCCATCCCGTTACTAAATTTTGTTGCCCCTTTTTGGACTTGCTCTAGTTCCACAAAAATCATAATTTCCAGGCTTGAATTGGGCAGGTTAATCTTTGCGAAGGACATGTGAATCAAGCCACATACAAGGTTATCCTGGAAAAATAGTTGATTCCTTCTGCTCAGGAAACGTTCCCCAACTCTGAGGACTGGCTTTTCCAGCAGAACAATGCACCATGCCACACGGCTAGGTAAACCAACGTGTGGATGAAGGAACACTAGCTCAAATCGCTGTCATGGCCAGCCCAATCTCCAAACCTGAACCCCATTGAAAACCTCTTGAATGTGAGGAAGATGGATAGTCACAAGCCATCAAACAAAGAAGAACTGCTTAAATTTTTGTACCAGGAGTGGCATAATGTCACCCAAAAGCAGTGTGAAAGACTGGTGGAAAGCATGCCAAGACACATGAAAGCTGTGATTAAAAATCATGGTTATTCCACAAAATATTGATTTCTGAACTCTTCCTGAGATAAAACATTAGTATTGTTGTTTCTAAATAATTATGAACTTGTTTTCGTAGCATTATTTGAGGTCTGCAAGCACTGCATTTTTTTTGCTATTTTGACCATTTTTCATTTTCTGAAAATAAGTACAAAATTTAGTGCTTGGAAATTCGAAGACATGTTGTCAGTAGTTTATAGAATATAAGAGCAATTTACATTTTACTCAAAAATATACCTATAAAGAGAAAATTAAGACAAACTGAAGATTTTGCAGTGGTCTCTTAATTTTTGCCAGAGCTGTAGTTAGCAAGGCCGAAAAAAGACATTTGTCCGTCCAGTTCAGCCTATATTCCGTCAGAAGAAATCCCCAGATCTACGTCCTTCTAAAGAACCTAATAACTGCAAGATACAATATTGTTACGCTCCAGGAAGACATCCGGGCCTCTCTTGAACCCCTTGACTGAGTTCGCCATCCCCACCTCCTCAGACAAGGAATTCCAGATTCTCCCTGCCCTACCAGTAAAGAATCCTTTTCTATGTTGGTGGAAAAACCTTCTCTCCTCCAGATGCAGAGAATGCCCCCTTGTGACCGTCACCTTCCTTGGTATAAACAGATCCTCGGAGAGATATTTGTATTGTCCCCTTATATACTTATACATGGTTATGAGATCACCCCTCAGTTTCTAGACAAAATAATACTTTTTTGCTAATCTCTCTGGGTATTGTAGTTGTTGCACCCACATTGCACCCACATTGTACCCCCATGATGACCTCACCTATTACCTATAACATTACCATTTATTACCTATAACATTACCATTTAATAAAACCTTACGCCCGAACAGGGACTTGAACCCTGGACCCTCAGATTAAAAGTCTGATGCTCTACCGACTGAGCTATCCGGGATCTCTACATTGATAATCTCGCTGGGTACCGTAATTCTTCTATCCCGTTACTAAATTTTGTTGCCCCTTTTTGGACTTGCTCTAGTTCCACAAAAATCATAATTTCCAGGCTTGAATTGGGCAGGTTAATCTTTGCGAAGGACATGTGAATCAAGCCACATACAAGGTTATCCTGGAAAAATAGTTGATTCCTTCTGCTCAGGAAACGTTCCCCAACTCTGAGGACTGGCTTTTCCAGCAGAACAATGCACCATGCCACACGGCTAGGTAAACCAACGTGTGGATGAAGGAACACTAGCTCAAATCGCTGTCATGGCCAGCCCAATCTCCAAACCTGAACCCCATTGAAAACCTCTTGAATGTGAGGAAGATGGATAGTCACAAGCCATCAAACAAAGAAGAACTGCTTAAATTTTTGTACCAGGAGTGGCATAATGTCACCCAAAAGCAGTGTGAAAGACTGGTGGAAAGCATGCCAAGACACATGAAAGCTGTGATTAAAAATCATGGTTATTCCACAAAATATTGATTTCTGAACTCTTCCTGAGATAAAACATTAGTATTGTTGTTTCTAAATAATTATGAACTTGTTTTCGTAGCATTATTTGAGGTCTGCAAGCACTGCATTTTTTTTGCTATTTTGACCATTTTTCATTTTCTGAAAATAAGTACAAAATTTAGTGCTTGGAAATTCGAAGACATGTTGTCAGTAGTTTATAGAATATAAGAGCAATTTACATTTTACTCAAAAATATACCTATAAAGAGAAAATTAAGACAAACTGAAGATTTTGCAGTGGTCTCTTAATTTTTGCCAGAGCTGTAGTTAGCAAGGCCGAAAAAAGACATTTGTCCGTCCAGTTCAGCCTATATTCCGTCAGAAGAAATCCCCAGATCTACGTCCTTCTAAAGAACCTAATAACTGCAAGATACAATATTGTTACGCTCCAGGAAGACATCCGGGCCTCTCTTGAACCCCTTGACTGAGTTCGCCATCCCCACCTCCTCAGACAAGGAATTCCAGATTCTCCCTGCCCTACCAGTAAAGAATCCTTTTCTATGTTGGTGGAAAAACCTTCTCTCCTCCAGATGCAGAGAATGCCCCCTTGTGACCGTCACCTTCCTTGGTATAAACAGATCCTCGGAGAGATATTTGTATTGTCCCCTTATATACTTATACATGGTTATGAGATCACCCCTCAGTTTCTAGACAAAATAATACTTTTTTGCTAATCTCTCTGGGTATTGTAGTTGTTGCACCCACATTGCACCCACATTGTACCCCCATGATGACCTCACCTATTACCTATAACATTACCATTCATTAAAACCTTACGCCCGAACAGGGACTTGAACCCTGGACCCTCAGATTAAAAGTCTGATGCTCTACCGACTGAGCTATCCGGGCTCTCTACATTGATAATCTCGCTGGGTACCGTAATTCTTTCATCCCGTTACTAAATTTTGTTGCCCCTTTTTGGACTTGCTCTAGTTCCACAAAAATCATAATTTCCAGGCTTGAATTGGGCAGGTTAATCTTTGCGAAGGACATGTGAATCAAGCCACATACAAGGTTATCCTGGAAAAATAGTTGATTCCTTCTGCTCAGGAAACGTTCCCCAACTCTGAGGACTGGCTTTTCCAGCAGAACAATGCACCATGCCACACGGCTAGGTAAACCAACGTGTGGATGAAGGAACACTAGCTCAAATCGCTGTCATGGCCAGCCCAATCTCCAAACCTGAACCCCATTGAAAACCTCTTGAATGTGAGGAAGATGGATAGTCACAAGCCATCAAACAAAGAAGAACTGCTTAAATTTTTGTACCAGGAGTGGCATAATGTCACCCAAAAGCAGTGTGAAAGACTGGTGGAAAGCATGCCAAGACACATGAAAGCTGTGATTAAAAATCATGGTTATTCCACAAAATATTGATTTCTGAACTCTTCCTGAGATAAAACATTAGTATTGTTGTTTCTAAATAATTATGAACTTGTTTTCGTAGCATTATTTGAGGTCTGCAAGCACTGCATTTTTTTTGCTATTTTGACCATTTTTCATTTTCTGAAAATAAGTACAAAATTTAGTGCTTGGAAATTCGAAGACATGTTGTCAGTAGTTTATAGAATATAAGAGCAATTTACATTTTACTCAAAAATATACCTATAAAGAGAAAATTAAGACAAACTGAAGATTTTGCAGTGGTCTCTTAATTTTTGCCAGAGCTGTAGTTAGCAAGGCCGAAAAAAGACATTTGTCCGTCCAGTTCAGCCTATATTCCGTCAGAAGAAATCCCCAGATCTACGTCCTTCTAAAGAACCTAATAACTGCAAGATACAATATTGTTACGCTCCAGGAAGACATCCGGGCCTCTCTTGAACCCCTTGACTGAGTTCGCCATCCCCACCTCCTCAGACAAGGAATTCCAGATTCTCCCTGCCCTACCAGTAAAGAATCCTTTTCTATGTTGGTGGAAAAACCTTCTCTCCTCCAGATGCAGAGAATGCCCCCTTGTGACCGTCACCTTCCTTGGTATAAACAGATCCTCGGAGAGATATTTGTATTGTCCCCTTATATACTTATACATGGTTATGAGATCACCCCTCAGTTTCTAGACAAAATAATACTTTTTTGCTAATCTCTCTGGGTATTGTAGTTGTTGCACCCACATGATGACCTCACCTATTACCTATAACATTACCATTTATTAAAACCTTACGCCCGAACAGGGACTTGAACCCTGGACCCTCAGATTAAAAGTCTGATGCTCTACCGACTGAGCTATCCGGGCTCTCTACATTGATAATCTCGCTGGGTACCGTAATTCTTCCATCCCGTTACTAAATTTTGTTGCCCCTTTTTGGACTTGCTCTAGTTCCACAAAAATCATAATTTCCAGGCTTGAATTGGGCAGGTTAATCTTTGCGAAGGACATGTGAATCAAGCCACATACAAGGTTATCCTGGAAAAATAGTTGATTCCTTCTGCTCAGGAAACGTTCCCCAACTCTGAGGACTGGCTTTTCCAGCAGAACAATGCACCATGCCACACGGCTAGGTAAACCAACGTGTGGATGAAGGAACACTAGCTCAAATCGCTGTCATGGCCAGCCCAATCTCCAAACCTGAACCCCATTGAAAACCTCTTGAATGTGAGGAAGATGGATAGTCACAAGCCATCAAACAAAGAAGAACTGCTTAAATTTTTGTACCAGGAGTGGCATAATGTCACCCAAAAGCAGTGTGAAAGACTGGTGGAAAGCATGCCAAGACACATGAAAGCTGTGATTAAAAATCATGGTTATTCCACAAAATATTGATTTCTGAACTCTTCCTGAGATAAAACATTAGTATTGTTGTTTCTAAATAATTATGAACTTGTTTTCGTAGCATTATTTGAGGTCGGCAAGCACTGCATTTTTTTTGCTATTTTGACCATTTTTCATTTTCTGAAAATAAGTACAAAATTTAGTGCTTGGAAATTCGAAGACATGGTCTCTTAATTTTTGCCAGAGCTGTAGTTAGCAAGGCCGAAAAAAGACATTTGTCCGTCCAGTTCAGCCTATATTCCGTCAGAAGAAATCCCCAGATCTACGTCCTTCTAAAGAACCTAATAACTGCAAGATACAATATTGTTACGCTCCAGGAAGACATCCGGGCCTCTCTTGAACCCCTTGACTGAGTTCGCCATCCCCACCTCCTCAGACAAGGAATTCCAGATTCTCCCTGCCCTACCAGTAAAGAATCCTTTTCTATGTTGGTGGAAAAACCTTCTCTCCTCCAGATGCAGAGAATGCCCCCTTGTGACCGTCACCTTCCTTGGTATAAACAGATCCTCGGAGAGATATTTGTATTGTCCCCTTATATACTTATACATGGTTATGAGATCACCCCTCAGTTTCTAGACAAAATAATACTTTTTTGCTAATCTCTCTGGGTATTGTAGTTGTTGCACCCACATGATGACCTCACCTATTACCTATAACATTACCATTTATTAAAACCTTACGCCCGAACAGGGACTTGAACCCTGGACCCTCAGATTAAAAGTCTGATGCTCTACCGACTGAGCTATCCGGGCTCTCTACATTGATAATCTCGCTGGGTACCGTAATTCTTCCATCCCGTTACTAAATTTTGTTGCCCCTTTTTGGACTTGCTCTAGTTCCACAAAAATCATAATTTCCAGGCTTGAATTGGGCAGGTTAATCTTTGCGAAGGACATGTGAATCAAGCCACATACAAGGTTATCCTGGAAAAATAGTTGATTCCTTCTGCTCAGGAAACGTTCCCCAACTCTGAGGACTGGCTTTTCCAGCAGAACAATGCACCATGCCACACGGCTAGGTAAACCAACGTGTGGATGAAGGAACACTAGCTCAAATCGCTGTCATGGCCAGCCCAATCTCCAAACCTGAACCCCATTGAAAACCTCTTGAATGTGAGGAAGATGGATAGTCACAAGCCATCAAACAAAGAAGAACTGCTTAAATTTTTGTACCAGGAGTGGCATAATGTCACCCAAAAGCAGTGTGAAAGACTGGTGGAAAGCATGCCAAGACACATGAAAGCTGTGATTAAAAATCATGGTTATTCCACAAAATATTGATTTCTGAACTCTTCCTGAGATAAAACATTAGTATTGTTGTTTCTAAATAATTATGAACTTGTTTTCGTAGCATTATTTGAGGTCTGCAAGCACTGCATTTTTTTTGCTATTTTGACCATTTTTCATTTTCTGAAAATAAGTACAAAATTTAGTGCTTGGAAATTCGAAGACATGTTGTCAGTAGTTTATAGAATATAAGAGCAATTTACATTTTACTCAAAAATATACCTATAAAGAGAAAATTAAGACAAACTGAAGATTTTGCAGTGGTCTCTTAATTTTTGCCAGAGCTGTAGTTAGCAAGGCCGAAAAAAGACATTTGTCCGTCCAGTTCAGCCTATATTCCGTCAGAAGAAATCCCCAGATCTACGTCCTTCTAAAGAACCTAATAACTGCAAGATACAATATTGTTACGCTCCAGGAAGACATCAGGGCCTCTCTTGAACCCCTTGACTGAGTTCGCCATCCCCACCTCCTCAGACAAGGAATTCCAGATTCTCCCTGCCCTACCAGTAAAGAATCCTTTTCTATGTTGGTGGAAAAACCTTCTCTCCTCCAGATGCAGAGAATGCCCCCTTGTGACCGTCACCTTCCTTGGTATAAACAGATCCTCGGAGAGATATTTGTATTGTCCCCTTATATACTTATACATGGTTATGAGATCACCCCTCAGTTTCTAGACAAAATAATACTTTTTTGCTAATCTCTCTGGGTATTGTAGTTGTTGCACCCACATTGCACCCACATTGTACCCCCATGATGACCTCACCTATTACCTATAACATTACCATTTATTACCTATAACATTACCATTTAATAAAACCTTACGCCCGAACAGGGACTTGAACCTGATTAAAAGTCTGATGCTCTACCGACTGAGCTATCCGGGCTCTCTACATTGATAATCTCGCTGGGTACCGTAATTCTTCCATCCCGTTACTAAATTTTGTTGCCCCTTTTTGGACTTGCTCTAGTTCCACAAAAATCATAATTTCCAGGCTTGAATTGGGCAGGTTAATCTTTGCGAAGGACATGTGAATCAAGCCACATACAAGGTTATCCTGGAAAAATAGTTGATTCCTTCTGCTCAGGAAACGTTCCCCAACTCTGAGGACTGGCTTTTCCAGCAGAACAATGCACCATGCCACACGGCTAGGTAAACCAACGTGTGGATGAAGGAACACTAGCTCAAATCGCTGTCATGGCCAGCCCAATCTCCAAACCTGAACCCCATTGAAAACCTCTTGAATGTGAGGAAGATGGATAGTCACAAGCCATCAAACAAAGAAGAACTGCTTAAATTTTTGTACCAGGAGTGGCATAATGTCACCCAAAAGCAGTGTGAAAGACTGGTGGAAAGCATGCCAAGACACATGAAAGCTGTGATTAAAAATCATGGTTATTCCACAAAATATTGATTTCTGAACTCTTCCTGAGATAAAACATTAGTATTGTTGTTTCTAAATAATTATGAACTTGTTTTCGTAGCATTATTTGAGGTCTGCAAGCACTGCATTTTTTTTGCTATTTTGACCATTTTTCATTTTCTGAAAATAAGTACAAAATTTAGTGCTTGGAAATTCGAAGACATGTTGTCAGTAGTTTATAGAATATAAGAGCAATTTACATTTTACTCAAAAATATACCTATAAAGAGAAAATTAAGACAAACTGAAGATTTTGCAGTGGTCTCTTAATTTTTGCCAGAGCTGTAGTTAGCAAGGCCGAAAAAAGACATTTGTCCGTCCAGTTCAGCCTATATTCCGTCAGAAGAAATCCCCAGATCTACGTCCTTCTAAAGAACCTAATAACTGCAAGATACAATATTGTTACGCTCCAGGAAGACATCCGGGCCTCTCTTGAACCCCTTGACTGAGTTCGCCATCCCCACCTCCTCAGACAAGGAATTCCAGATTCTCCCTGCCCTACCAGTAAAGAATCCTTTTCTATGTTGGTGGAAAAACCTTCTCTCCTCCAGATGCAGAGAATGCCCCCTTGTGACCGTCACCTTCCTTGGTATAAACAGATCCTCGGAGAGATATTTGTATTGTCCCCTTATATACTTATACATGGTTATGAGATCACCCCTCAGTTTCTAGACAAAATAATACTTTTTTGCTAATCTCTCTGGGTATTGTAGTTGTTGCACCCACATTGCACCCACATTGTACCCCCATGATGACCTCACCTATTACCTATAACATTACCATTTATTACCTATAACATTACCATTTAATAAAACCTTACGCCCGAACAGGGACTTGAACCCTGGACCCTCAGATTAAAAGTCTGATGCTCTACCGACTGAGCTATCCGGGATCTCTACATTGATAATCTCGCTGGGTACCGTAATTCTTCTATCCCGTTACTAAATTTTGTTGCCCCTTTTTGGACTTGCTCTAGTTCCACAAAAATCATAATTTCCAGGCTTGAATTGGGCAGGTTAATCTTTGCGAAGGACATGTGAATCAAGCCACATACAAGGTTATCCTGGAAAAATAGTTGATTCCTTCTGCTCAGGAAACGTTCCCCAACTCTGAGGACTGGCTTTTCCAGCAGAACAATGCACCATGCCACACGGCTAGGTAAACCAACGTGTGGATGAAGGAACACTAGCTCAAATCGCTGTCATGGCCAGCCCAATCTCCAAACCTGAACCCCATTGAAAACCTCTTGAATGTGAGGAAGATGGATAGTCACAAGCCATCAAACAAAGAAGAACTGCTTAAATTTTTGTACCAGGAGTGGCATAATGTCACCCAAAAGCAGTGTGAAAGACTGGTGGAAAGCATGCCAAGACACATGAAAGCTGTGATTAAAAATCATGGTTATTCCACAAAATATTGATTTCTGAACTCTTCCTGAGATAAAACATTAGTATTGTTGTTTCTAAATAATTATGAACTTGTTTTCGTAGCATTATTTGAGGTCTGCAAGCACTGCATTTTTTTTGCTATTTTGACCATTTTTCATTTTCTGAAAATAAGTACAAAATTTAGTGCTTGGAAATTCGAAGACATGTTGTCAGTAGTTTATAGAATATAAGAGCAATTTACATTTTACTCAAAAATATACCTATAAAGAGAAAATTAAGACAAACTGAAGATTTTGCAGTGGTCTCTTAATTTTTGCCAGAGCTGTAGTTAGCAAGGCCGAAAAAAGACATTTGTCCGTCCAGTTCAGCCTATATTCCGTCAGAAGAAATCCCCAGATCTACGTCCTTCTAAAGAACCTAATAACTGCAAGATACAATATTGTTACGCTCCAGGAAGACATCCGGGCCTCTCTTGAACCCCTTGACTGAGTTCGCCATCCCCACCTCCTCAGACAAGGAATTCCAGATTCTCCCTGCCCTACCAGTAAAGAATCCTTTTCTATGTTGGTGGAAAAACCTTCTCTCCTCCAGATGCAGAGAATGCCCCCTTGTGACCGTCACCTTCCTTGGTATAAACAGATCCTCGGAGAGATATTTGTATTGTCCCCTTATATACTTATACATGGTTATGAGATCACCCCTCAGTTTCTAGACAAAATAATACTTTTTTGCTAATCTCTCTGGGTATTGTAGTTGTTGCACCCACATTGTACCCCCATGATGACCTCACCTATTACCTATAACATTACCATTTATTAAAACCTTACGCCCGAACAGGGACTTGAACCCTGGACCCTCAGATTAAAAGTCTGATGCTCTACCGACTGAGCTATCCGGGCTCTCTACATTGATAATCTCGCTGGGTACCGTAATTCTTCCATCCCGTTACTAAATTTTGTTGCCCCTTTTTGGACTTGCTCTAGTTCCACAAAAATCATAATTTCCAGGCTTGAATTGGGCAGGTTAATCTTTGCGAAGGACATGTGAATCAAGCCACATACAAGGTTATCCTGGAAAAATAGTTGATTCCTTCTGCTCAGGAAACGTTCCCCAACTCTGAGGACTGGCTTTTCCAGCAGAACAATGCACCATGCCACACGGCTAGGTAAACCAACGTGTGGATGAAGGAACACTAGCTCAAATCGCTGTCATGGCCAGCCCAATCTCCAAACCTGAACCCCATTGAAAACCTCTTGAATGTGAGGAAGATGGATAGTCACAAGCCATCAAACAAAGAAGAACTGCTTAAATTTTTGTACCAGGAGTGGCATAATGTCACCCAAAAGCAGTGTGAAAGACTGGTGGAAAGCATGCCAAGACACATGAAAGCTGTGATTAAAAATCATGGTTATTCCACAAAATATTGATTTCTGAACTCTTCCTGAGATAAAACATTAGTATTGTTGTTTCTAAATAATTATGAACTTGTTTTCGTAGCATTATTTGAGGTCTGCAAGCACTGCATTTTTTTTGCTATTTTGACCATTTTTCATTTTCTGAAAATAAGTACAAAATTTAGTGCTTGGAAATTCGAAGACATGTTGTCAGTAGTTTATAGAATATAAGAGCAATTTACATTTTACTCAAAAATATACCTATAAAGAGAAAATTAAGACAAACTGAAGATTTTGCAGTGGTCTCTTAATTTTTGCCAGAGCTGTAGTTAGCAAGGCCGAAAAAAGACATTTGTCCGTCCAGTTCAGCCTATATTCCGTCAGAAGAAATCCCCAGATCTACGTCCTTCTAAAGAACCTAATAACTGCAAGATACAATATTGTTACGCTCCAGGAAGACATCCGGGCCTCTCTTGAACCCCTTGACTGAGTTCGCCATCCCCACCTCCTCAGACAAGGAATTCCAGATTCTCCCTGCCCTACCAGTAAAGAATCCTTTTCTATGTTGGTGGAAAAACCTTCTCTCCTCCAGATGCAGAGAATGCCCCCTTGTGACCGTCACCTTCCTTGGTATAAACAGATCCTCGGAGAGATATTTGTATTGTCCCCTTATATACTTATACATGGTTATGAGATCACCCCTCAGTTTCTAGACAAAATAATACTTTTTTGCTAATCTCTCTGGGTATTGTAGTTGTTGCACCCACATTGCACCCACATTGTACCCCCATGATGACCTCACCTATTACCTATAACATTACCATTTATTACCTATAACATTACCATTTAATAAAACCTTACGCCCGAACAGGGACTTGAACCTGATTAAAAGTCTGATGCTCTACCGACTGAGCTATCCGGGCTCTCTACATTGATAATCTCGCTGGGTACCGTAATTCTTCCATCCCGTTACTAAATTTTGTTGCCCCTTTTTGGACTTGCTCTAGTTCCACAAAAATCATAATTTCCAGGCTTGAATTGGGCAGGTTAATCTTTGCGAAGGACATGTGAATCAAGCCACATACAAGGTTATCCTGGAAAAATAGTTGATTCCTTCTGCTCAGGAAACGTTCCCCAACTCTGAGGACTGGCTTTTCCAGCAGAACAATGCACCATGCCACACGGCTAGGTAAACCAACGTGTGGATGAAGGAACACTAGCTCAAATCGCTGTCATGGCCAGCCCAATCTCCAAACCTGAACCCCATTGAAAACCTCTTGAATGTGAGGAAGATGGATAGTCACAAGCCATCAAACAAAGAAGAACTGCTTAAATTTTTGTACCAGGAGTGGCATAATGTCACCCAAAAGCAGTGTGAAAGACTGGTGGAAAGCATGCCAAGACACATGAAAGCTGTGATTAAAAATCATGGTTATTCCACAAAATATTGATTTCTGAACTCTTCCTGAGATAAAACATTAGTATTGTTGTTTCTAAATAATTATGAACTTGTTTTCGTAGCATTATTTGAGGTCTGCAAGCACTGCATTTTTTTTGCTATTTTGACCATTTTTCATTTTCTGAAAATAAGTACAAAATTTAGTGCTTGGAAATTCGAAGACATGTTGTCAGTAGTTTATAGAATATAAGAGCAATTTACATTTTACTCAAAAATATACCTATAAAGAGAAAATTAAGACAAACTGAAGATTTTGCAGTGGTCTCTTAATTTTTGCCAGAGCTGTAGTTAGCAAGGCCGAAAAAAGACATTTGTCCGTCCAGTTCAGCCTATATTCCGTCAGAAGAAATCCCCAGATCTACGTCCTTCTAAAGAACCTAATAACTGCAAGATACAATATTGTTACGCTCCAGGAAGACATCCGGGCCTCTCTTGAACCCCTTGACTGAGTTCGCCATCCCCACCTCCTCAGACAAGGAATTCCAGATTCTCCCTGCCCTACCAGTAAAGAATCCTTTTCTATGTTGGTGGAAAAACCTTCTCTCCTCCAGATGCAGAGAATGCCCCCTTGTGACCGTCACCTTCCTTGGTATAAACAGATCCTCGGAGAGATATTTGTATTGTCCCCTTATATACTTATACATGGTTATGAGATCACCCCTCAGTTTCTAGACAAAATAATACTTTTTTGCTAATCTCTCTGGGTATTGTAGTTGTTGCACCCACATTGTACCCCCATGATGACCTCACCTATTACCTATAACATTACCATTTATTAAAACCTTACGCCCGAACAGGGACTTGAACCCTGGACCCTCAGATTAAAAGTCTGATGCTCTACCGACTGAGCTATCCGGGCTCTCTACATTGATAATCTCGCTGGGTACCGTAATTCTTCCATCCCGTTACTAAATTTTGTTGCCCCTTTTTGGACTTGCTCTAGTTCCACAAAAATCATAATTTCCAGGCTTGAATTGGGCAGGTTAATCTTTGCGAAGGACATGTGAATCAAGCCACATACAAGGTTATCCTGGAAAAATAGTTGATTCCTTCTGCTCAGGAAACGTTCCCCAACTCTGAGGACTGGCTTTTCCAGCAGAACAATGCACCATGCCACACGGCTAGGTAAACCAACGTGTGGATGAAGGAACACTAGCTCAAATCGCTGTCATGGCCAGCCCAATCTCCAAACCTGAACCCCATTGAAAACCTCTTGAATGTGAGGAAGATGGATAGTCACAAGCCATCAAACAAAGAAGAACTGCTTAAATTTTTGTACCAGGAGTGGCATAATGTCACCCAAAAGCAGTGTGAAAGACTGGTGGAAAGCATGCCAAGACACATGAAAGCTGTGATTAAAAATCATGGTTATTCCACAAAATATTGATTTCTGAACTCTTCCTGAGATAAAACATTAGTATTGTTGTTTCTAAATAATTATGAACTTGTTTTCGTAGCATTATTTGAGGTCTGCAAGCACTGCATTTTTTTTGCTATTTTGACCATTTTTCATTTTCTGAAAATAAGTACAAAATTTAGTGCTTGGAAATTCGAAGACATGTTGTCAGTAGTTTATAGAATATAAGAGCAATTTACATTTTACTCAAAAATATACCTATAAAGAGAAAATTAAGACAAACTGAAGATTTTGCAGTGGTCTCTTAATTTTTGCCAGAGCTGTAGTTAGCAAGGCCGAAAAAAGACATTTGTCCGTCCAGTTCAGCCTATATTCCGTCAGAAGAAATCCCCAGATCTACGTCCTTCTAAAGAACCTAATAACTGCAAGATACAATATTGTTACGCTCCAGGAAGACATCCGGGCCTCTCTTGAACCCCTTGACTGAGTTCGCCATCCCCACCTCCTCAGACAAGGAATTCCAGATTCTCCCTGCCCTACCAGTAAAGAATCCTTTTCTATGTTGGTGGAAAAACCTTCTCTCCTCCAGATGCAGAGAATGCCCCCTTGTGACCGTCACCTTCCTTGGTATAAACAGATCCTCGGAGAGATATTTGTATTGTCCCCTTATATACTTATACATGGTTATGAGATCACCCCTCAGTTTCTAGACAAAATAATACTTTTTTGCTAATCTCTCTGGGTATTGTAGTTGTTGCACCCACATTGCACCCACATTGTACCCCCATGATGACCTCACCTATTACCTATAACATTACCATTTATTAAAACCTTACGCCCGAACAGGGACTTGAACCCTGGACCCTCAGATTAAAAGTCTGATGCTCTACCGACTGAGCTATCCGCGCTCTCTACATTGATAATCTCGCTGGGTACCGTAATTCTTCCATCCCGTTACTAAATTTTGTTGCCCCTTTTTGGACTTGCTCTAGTTCCACAAAAATCATAATTTCCAGGCTTGAATTGGGCAGGTTAATCTTTGCGAAGGACATGTGAATCAAGCCACATACAAGGTTATCCTGGAAAAATAGTTGATTCCTTCTGCTCAGGAAACGTTCCCCAACTCTGAGGACTGGCTTTTCCAGCAGAACAATGCACCATGCCACACGGCTAGGTAAACCAACGTGTGGATGAAGGAACACTAGCTCAAATCGCTGTCATGGCCAGCCCAATCTCCAAACCTGAACCCCATTGAAAACCTCTTGAATGTGAGGAAGATGGATAGTCACAAGCCATCAAACAAAGAAGAACTGCTTAAATTTTTGTACCAGGAGTGGCATAATGTCACCCAAAAGCAGTGTGAAAGACTGGTGGAAAGCATGCCAAGACACATGAAAGCTGTGATTAAAAATCATGGTTATTCCACAAAATATTGATTTCTGAACTCTTCCTGAGATAAAACATTAGTATTGTTGTTTCTAAATAATTATGAACTTGTTTTCGTAGCATTATTTGAGGTCTGCAAGCACTGCATTTTTTTTGCTATTTTGACCATTTTTCATTTTCTGAAAATAAGTACAAAATTTAGTGCTTGGAAATTCGAAGACATGTTGTCAGTAGTTTATAGAATATAAGAGCAATTTACATTTTACTCAAAAATATACCTATAAAGAGAAAATTAAGACAAACTGAAGATTTTGCAGTGGTCTCTTAATTTTTGCCAGAGCTGTAGTTAGCAAGGCCGAAAAAAGACATTTGTCCGTCCAGTTCAGCCTATATTCCGTCAGAAGAAATCCCCAGATCTACGTCCTTCTAAAGAACCTAATAACTGCAAGATACAATATTGTTACGCTCCAGGAAGACATCCGGGCCTCTCTTGAACCCCTTGACTGAGTTCGCCATCCCCACCTCCTCAGACAAGGAATTCCAGATTCTCCCTGCCCTACCAGTAAAGAATCCTTTTCTATGTTGGTGGAAAAACCTTCTCTCCTCCAGATGCAGAGAATGCCCCCTTGTGACCGTCACCTTCCTTGGTATAAACAGATCCTCGGAGAGATATTTGTATTGTCCCCTTATATACTTATACATGGTTATGAGATCACCCCTCAGTTTCTAGACAAAATAATACTTTTTTGCTAATCTCTCTGGGTATTGTAGTTGTTGCACCCACATTGCACCCACATTGTACCCCCATGATGACCTCACCTATTACCTATAACATTACCATTTATTAAAACCTTACGCCCGAACAGGGACTTGAACCCTGGACCCTCAGATTAAAAGTCTGATGCTCTACCGACTGAGCTATCCGGGCTCTCTACATTGATAATCTCGCTGGGTACCGTAATTCTTCCATCCCGTTACTAAATTTTGTTGCCCCTTTTTGGACTTGCTCTAGTTCCACAAAAATCATAATTTCCAGGCTTGAATTGGGCAGGTTAATCTTTGCGAAGGACATGTGAATCAAGCCACATACAAGGTTATCCTGGAAAAATAGTTGATTCCTTCTGCTCAGGAAACGTTCCCCAACTCTGAGGACTGGCTTTTCCAGCAGAACAATGCACCATGCCACACGGCTAGGTAAACCAACGTGTGGATGAAGGAACACTAGCTCAAATCGCTGTCATGGCCAGCCCAATCTCCAAACCTGAACCCCATTGAAAACCTCTTGAATGTGAGGAAGATGGATAGTCACAAGCCATCAAACAAAGAAGAACTGCTTAAATTTTTGTACCAGGAGTGGCATAATGTCACCCAAAAGCAGTGTGAAAGACTGGTGGAAAGCATGCCAAGACACATGAAAGCTGTGATTAAAAATCATGGTTATTCCACAAAATATTGATTTCTGAACTCTTCCTGAGATAAAACATTAGTATTGTTGTTTCTAAATAATTATGAACTTGTTTTCGTAGCATTATTTGAGGTCTGCAAGCACTGCATTTTTTTTGCTATTTTGACCATTTTTCATTTTCTGAAAATAAGTACAAAATTTAGTGCTTGGAAATTCGAAGACATGTTGTCAGTAGTTTATAGAATATAAGAGCAATTTACATTTTACTCAAAAATATACCTATAAAGAGAAAATTAAGACAAACTGAAGATTTTGCAGTGGTCTCTTAATTTTTGCCAGAGCTGTAGTTAGCAAGGCCGAAAAAAGACATTTGTCCGTCCAGTTCAGCCTATATTCCGTCAGAAGAAATCCCCAGATCTACGTCCTTCTAAAGAACCTAATAACTGCAAGATACAATATTGTTACGCTCCAGGAAGACATCCGGGCCTCTCTTGAACCCCTTGACTGAGTTCGCCATCCCCACCTCCTCAGACAAGGAATTCCAGATTCTCCCTGCCCTACCAGTAAAGAATCCTTTTCTATGTTGGTGGAAAAACCTTCTCTCCTCCAGATGCAGAGAATGCCCCCTTGTGACCGTCACCTTCCTTGGTATAAACAGATCCTCGGAGAGATATTTGTATTGTCCCCTTATATACTTATACATGGTTATGAGATCACCCCTCAGTTTCTAGACAAAATAATACTTTTTTGCTAATCTCTCTGGGTATTGTAGTTGTTGCACCCACATTGCACCCACATTGTACCCCCATGATGACCTCACCTATTACCTATAACATTACCATTCATTAAAACCTTACGCCCGAACAGGGACTTGAACCCTGGACCCTCAGATTAAAAGTCTGATGCTCTACCGACTGAGCTATCCGGGCTCTCTACATTGATAATCTCGCTGGGTACCGTAATTCTTTCATCCCGTTACTAAATTTTGTTGCCCCTTTTTGGACTTGCTCTAGTTCCACAAAAATCATAATTTCCAGGCTTGAATTGGGCAGGTTAATCTTTGCGAAGGACATGTGAATCAAGCCACATACAAGGTTATCCTGGAAAAATAGTTGATTCCTTCTGCTCAGGAAACGTTCCCCAACTCTGAGGACTGGCTTTTCCAGCAGAACAATGCACCATGCCACACGGCTAGGTAAACCAACGTGTGGATGAAGGAACACTAGCTCAAATCGCTGTCATGGCCAGCCCAATCTCCAAACCTGAACCCCATTGAAAACCTCTTGAATGTGAGGAAGATGGATAGTCACAAGCCATCAAACAAAGAAGAACTGCTTAAATTTTTGTACCAGGAGTGGCATAATGTCACCCAAAAGCAGTGTGAAAGACTGGTGGAAAGCATGCCAAGACACATGAAAGCTGTGATTAAAAATCATGGTTATTCCACAAAATATTGATTTCTGAACTCTTCCTGAGATAAAACATTAGTATTGTTGTTTCTAAATAATTATGAACTTGTTTTCGTAGCATTATTTGAGGTCTGCAAGCACTGCATTTTTTTTGCTATTTTGACCATTTTTCATTTTCTGAAAATAAGTACAAAATTTAGTGCTTGGAAATTCGAAGACATGTTGTCAGTAGTTTATAGAATATAAGAGCAATTTACATTTTACTCAAAAATATACCTATAAAGAGAAAATTAAGACAAACTGAAGATTTTGCAGTGGTCTCTTAATTTTTGCCAGAGCTGTAGTTAGCAAGGCCGAAAAAAGACATTTGTCCGTCCAGTTCAGCCTATATTCCGTCAGAAGAAATCCCCAGATCTACGTCCTTCTAAAGAACCTAATAACTGCAAGATACAATATTGTTACGCTCCAGGAAGACATCCGGGCCTCTCTTGAACCCCTTGACTGAGTTCGCCATCCCCACCTCCTCAGACAAGGAATTCCAGATTCTCCCTGCCCTACCAGTAAAGAATCCTTTTCTATGTTGGTGGAAAAACCTTCTCTCCTCCAGATGCAGAGAATGCCCCCTTGTGACCGTCACCTTCCTTGGTATAAACAGATCCTCGGAGAGATATTTGTATTGTCCCCTTATATACTTATACATGGTTATGAGATCACCCCTCAGTTTCTAGACAAAATAATACTTTTTTGCTAATCTCTCTGGGTATTGTAGTTGTTGCACCCACATGATGACCTCACCTATTACCTATAACATTACCATTTATTAAAACCTTACGCCCGAACAGGGACTTGAACCCTGGACCCTCAGATTAAAAGTCTGATGCTCTACCGACTGAGCTATCCGGGCTCTCTACATTGATAATCTCGCTGGGTACCGTAATTCTTCCATCCCGTTACTAAATTTTGTTGCCCCTTTTTGGACTTGCTCTAGTTCCACAAAAATCATAATTTCCAGGCTTGAATTGGGCAGGTTAATCTTTGCGAAGGACATGTGAATCAAGCCACATACAAGGTTATCCTGGAAAAATAGTTGATTCCTTCTGCTCAGGAAACGTTCCCCAACTCTGAGGACTGGCTTTTCCAGCAGAACAATGCACCATGCCACACGGCTAGGTAAACCAACGTGTGGATGAAGGAACACTAGCTCAAATCGCTGTCATGGCCAGCCCAATCTCCAAACCTGAACCCCATTGAAAACCTCTTGAATGTGAGGAAGATGGATAGTCACAAGCCATCAAACAAAGAAGAACTGCTTAAATTTTTGTACCAGGAGTGGCATAATGTCACCCAAAAGCAGTGTGAAAGACTGGTGGAAAGCATGCCAAGACACATGAAAGCTGTGATTAAAAATCATGGTTATTCCACAAAATATTGATTTCTGAACTCTTCCTGAGATAAAACATTAGTATTGTTGTTTCTAAATAATTATGAACTTGTTTTCGTAGCATTATTTGAGGTCGGCAAGCACTGCATTTTTTTTGCTATTTTGACCATTTTTCATTTTCTGAAAATAAGTACAAAATTTAGTGCTTGGAAATTCGAAGACATGGTCTCTTAATTTTTGCCAGAGCTGTAGTTAGCAAGGCCGAAAAAAGACATTTGTCCGTCCAGTTCAGCCTATATTCCGTCAGAAGAAATCCCCAGATCTACGTCCTTCTAAAGAACCTAATAACTGCAAGATACAATATTGTTACGCTCCAGGAAGACATCCGGGCCTCTCTTGAACCCCTTGACTGAGTTCGCCATCCCCACCTCCTCAGACAAGGAATTCCAGATTCTCCCTGCCCTACCAGTAAAGAATCCTTTTCTATGTTGGTGGAAAAACCTTCTCTCCTCCAGATGCAGAGAATGCCCCCTTGTGACCGTCACCTTCCTTGGTATAAACAGATCCTCGGAGAGATATTTGTATTGTCCCCTTATATACTTATACATGGTTATGAGATCACCCCTCAGTTTCTAGACAAAATAATACTTTTTTGCTAATCTCTCTGGGTATTGTAGTTGTTGCACCCACATGATGACCTCACCTATTACCTATAACATTACCATTTATTAAAACCTTACGCCCGAACAGGGACTTGAACCCTGGACCCTCAGATTAAAAGTCTGATGCTCTACCGACTGAGCTATCCGGGCTCTCTACATTGATAATCTCGCTGGGTACCGTAATTCTTTCATCCCGTTACTAAATTTTGTTGCCCCTTTTTGGACTTGCTCTAGTTCCACAAAAATCATAATTTCCAGGCTTGAATTGGGCAGGTTAATCTTTGCGAAGGACATGTGAATCAAGCCACATACAAGGTTATCCTGGAAAAATAGTTGATTCCTTCTGCTCAGGAAACGTTCCCCAACTCTGAGGACTGGCTTTTCCAGCAGAACAATGCACCATGCCACACGGCTAGGTAAACCAACGTGTGGATGAAGGAACACTAGCTCAAATCGCTGTCATGGCCAGCCCAATCTCCAAACCTGAACCCCATTGAAAACCTCTTGAATGTGAGGAAGATGGATAGTCACAAGCCATCAAACAAAGAAGAACTGCTTAAATTTTTGTACCAGGAGTGGCATAATGTCACCCAAAAGCAGTGTGAAAGACTGGTGGAAAGCATGCCAAGACACATGAAAGCTGTGATTAAAAATCATGGTTATTCCACAAAATATTGATTTCTGAACTCTTCCTGAGATAAAACATTAGTATTGTTGTTTCTAAATAATTATGAACTTGTTTTCGTAGCATTATTTGAGGTCTGCAAGCACTGCATTTTTTTTGCTATTTTGACCATTTTTCATTTTCTGAAAATAAGTACAAAATTTAGTGCTTGGAAATTCGAAGACATGTTGTCAGTAGTTTATAGAATATAAGAGCAATTTACATTTTACTCAAAAATATACCTATAAAGAGAAAATTAAGACAAACTGAAGATTTTGCAGTGGTCTCTTAATTTTTGCCAGAGCTGTAGTTAGCAAGGCCGAAAAAAGACATTTGTCCGTCCAGTTCAGCCTATATTCCGTCAGAAGAAATCCCCAGATCTACGTCCTTCTAAAGAACCTAATAACTGCAAGATACAATATTGTTACGCTCCAGGAAGACATCCGGGCCTCTCTTGAACCCCTTGACTGAGTTCGCCATCCCCACCTCCTCAGACAAGGAATTCCAGATTCTCCCTGCCCTACCAGTAAAGAATCCTTTTCTATGTTGGTGGAAAAACCTTCTCTCCTCCAGATGCAGAGAATGCCCCCTTGTGACCGTCACCTTCCTTGGTATAAACAGATCCTCGGAGAGATATTTGTATTGTCCCCTTATATACTTATACATGGTTATGAGATCACCCCTCAGTTTCTAGACAAAATAATACTTTTTTGCTAATCTCTCTGGGTATTGTAGTTGTTGCACCCACATTGCACCCACATTGTACCCCCATGATGACCTCACCTATTACCTATAACATTACCATTCATTAAAACCTTACGCCCGAACAGGGACTTGAACCCTGGACCCTCAGATTAAAAGTCTGATGCTCTACCGACTGAGCTATCCGGGCTCTCTACATTGATAATCTCGCTGGGTACCGTAATTCTTCCATCCCGTTACTAAATTTTGTTGCCCCTTTTTGGACTTGCTCTAGTTCCACAAAAATCATAATTTCCAGGCTTGAATTGGGCAGGTTAATCTTTGCGAAGGACATGTGAATCAAGCCACATACAAGGTTATCCTGGAAAAATAGTTGATTCCTTCTGCTCAGGAAACGTTCCCCAACTCTGAGGACTGGCTTTTCCAGCAGAACAATGCACCATGCCACACGGCTAGGTAAACCAACGTGTGGATGAAGGAACACTAGCTCAAATCGCTGTCATGGCCAGCCCAATCTCCAAACCTGAACCCCATTGAAAACCTCTTGAATGTGAGGAAGATGGATAGTCACAAGCCATCAAACAAAGAAGAACTGCTTAAATTTTTGTACCAGGAGTGGCATAATGTCACCCAAAAGCAGTGTGAAAGACTGGTGGAAAGCATGCCAAGACACATGAAAGCTGTGATTAAAAATCATGGTTATTCCACAAAATATTGATTTCTGAACTCTTCCTGAGATAAAACATTAGTATTGTTGTTTCTAAATAATTATGAACTTGTTTTCGTAGCATTATTTGAGGTCTGCAAGCACTGCATTTTTTTTGCTATTTTGACCATTTTTCATTTTCTGAAAATAAGTACAAAATTTAGTGCTTGGAAATTCGAAGACATGTTGTCAGTAGTTTATAGAATATAAGAGCAATTTACATTTTACTCAAAAATATACCTATAAAGAGAAAATTAAGACAAACTGAAGATTTTGCAGTGGTCTCTTAATTTTTGCCAGAGCTGTAGTTAGCAAGGCCGAAAAAAGACATTTGTCCGTCCAGTTCAGCCTATATTCCGTCAGAAGAAATCCCCAGATCTACGTCCTTCTAAAGAACCTAATAACTGCAAGATACAATATTGTTACGCTCCAGGAAGACATCCGGGCCTCTCTTGAACCCCTTGACTGAGTTCGCCATCCCCACCTCCTCAGACAAGGAATTCCAGATTCTCCCTGCCCTACCAGTAAAGAATCCTTTTCTATGTTGGTGGAAAAACCTTCTCTCCTCCAGATGCAGAGAATGCCCCCTTGTGACCGTCACCTTCCTTGGTATAAACAGATCCTCGGAGAGATATTTGTATTGTCCCCTTATATACTTATACATGGTTATGAGATCACCCCTCAGTTTCTAGACAAAATAATACTTTTTTGCTAATCTCTCTGGGTATTGTAGTTGTTGCACCCACATGATGACCTCACCTATTACCTATAACATTACCATTTATTAAAACCTTACGCCCGAACAGGGACTTGAACCCTGGACCCTCAGATTAAAAGTCTGATGCTCTACCGACTGAGCTATCCGGGCTCTCTACATTGATAATCTCGCTGGGTACCGTAATTCTTCCATCCCGTTACTAAATTTTGTTGCCCCTTTTTGGACTTGCTCTAGTTCCACAAAAATCATAATTTCCAGGCTTGAATTGGGCAGGTTAATCTTTGCGAAGGACATGTGAATCAAGCCACATACAAGGTTATCCTGGAAAAATAGTTGATTCCTTCTGCTCAGGAAACGTTCCCCAACTCTGAGGACTGGCTTTTCCAGCAGAACAATGCACCATGCCACACGGCTAGGTAAACCAACGTGTGGATGAAGGAACACTAGCTCAAATCGCTGTCATGGCCAGCCCAATCTCCAAACCTGAACCCCATTGAAAACCTCTTGAATGTGAGGAAGATGGATAGTCACAAGCCATCAAACAAAGAAGAACTGCTTAAATTTTTGTACCAGGAGTGGCATAATGTCACCCAAAAGCAGTGTGAAAGACTGGTGGAAAGCATGCCAAGACACATGAAAGCTGTGATTAAAAATCATGGTTATTCCACAAAATATTGATTTCTGAACTCTTCCTGAGATAAAACATTAGTATTGTTGTTTCTAAATAATTATGAACTTGTTTTCGTAGCATTATTTGAGGTCTGCAAGCACTGCATTTTTTTTGCTATTTTGACCATTTTTCATTTTCTGAAAATAAGTACAAAATTTAGTGCTTGGAAATTCGAAGACATGGTCTCTTAATTTTTGCCAGAGCTGTAGTTAGCAAGGCCGAAAAAAGACATTTGTCCGTCCAGTTCAGCCTATATTCCGTCAGAAGAAATCCCCAGATCTACGTCCTTCTAAAGAACCTAATAACTGCAAGATACAATATTGTTACGCTCCAGGAAGACATCCGGGCCTCTCTTGAACCCCTTGACTGAGTTCGCCATCCCCACCTCCTCAGACAAGGAATTCCAGATTCTCCCTGCCCTACCAGTAAAGAATCCTTTTCTATGTTGGTGGAAAAACCTTCTCTCCTCCAGATGCAGAGAATGCCCCCTTGTGACCGTCACCTTCCTTGGTATAAACAGATCCTCGGAGAGATATTTGTATTGTCCCCTTATATACTTATACATGGTTATGAGATCACCCCTCAGTTTCTAGACAAAATAATACTTTTTTGCTAATCTCTCTGGGTATTGTAGTTGTTGCACCCACATGATGACCTCACCTATTACCTATAACATTACCATTTATTAAAACCTTACGCCCGAACAGGGACTTGAACCCTGGACCCTCAGATTAAAAGTCTGATGCTCTACCGACTGAGCTATCCGGGCTCTCTACATTGATAATCTCGCTGGGTACTGTAATTCTTCCATCCCGTTACTAAATTTTGTTGCCCCTTTTTGGACTTGCTCTAGTTCCACAAAAATCATAATTTCCAGGCTTGAATTGGGCAGGTTAATCTTTGCGAAGGACATGTGAATCAAGCCACATACAAGGTTATCCTGGAAAAATAGTTGATTCCTTCTGCTCAGGAAACGTTCCCCAACTCTGAGGACTGGCTTTTCCAGCAGAACAATGCACCATGCCACACGGCTAGGTAAACCAACGTGTGGATGAAGGAACACTAGCTCAAATCGCTGTCATGGCCAGCCCAATCTCCAAACCTGAACCCCATTGAAAACCTCTTGAATGTGAGGAAGATGGATAGTCACAAGCCATCAAACAAAGAAGAACTGCTTAAATTTTTGTACCAGGAGTGGCATAATGTCACCCAAAAGCAGTGTGAAAGACTGGTGGAAAGCATGCCAAGACACATGAAAGCTGTGATTAAAAATCATGGTTATTCCACAAAATATTGATTTCTGAACTCTTCCTGAGATAAAACATTAGTATTGTTGTTTCTAAATAATTATGAACTTGTTTTCGTAGCATTATTTGAGGTCTGCAAGCACTGCATTTTTTTTGCTATTTTGACCATTTTTCATTTTCTGAAAATAAGTACAAAATTTAGTGCTTGGAAATTCGAAGACATGTTGTCAGTAGTTTATAGAATATAAGAGCAATTTACATTTTACTCAAAAATATACCTATAAAGAGAAAATTAAGACAAACTGAAGATTTTGCAGTGGTCTCTTAATTTTTGCCAGAGCTGTAGTTAGCAAGGCCGAAAAAAGACATTTGTCCGTCCAGTTCAGCCTATATTCCGTCAGAAGAAATCCCCAGATCTACGTCCTTCTAAAGAACCTAATAACTGCAAGATACAATATTGTTACGCTCCAGGAAGACATCAGGGCCTCTCTTGAACCCCTTGACTGAGTTCGCCATCCCCACCTCCTCAGACAAGGAATTCCAGATTCTCCCTGCCCTACCAGTAAAGAATCCTTTTCTATGTTGGTGGAAAAACCTTCTCTCCTCCAGATGCAGAGAATGCCCCCTTGTGACCGTCACCTTCCTTGGTATAAACAGATCCTCGGAGAGATATTTGTATTGTCCCCTTATATACTTATACATGGTTATGAGATCACCCCTCAGTTTCTAGACAAAATAATACTTTTTTGCTAATCTCTCTGGGTATTGTAGTTGTTGCACCCACATTGCACCCACATTGTACCCCCATGATGACCTCACCTATTACCTATAACATTACCATTTATTAAAACCTTACGCCCGAACAGGGACTTGAACCCTGGACCCTCAGATTAAAAGTCTGATGCTCTACCGACTGAGCTATCCGGGCTCTCTACATTGATAATCTCGCTGGGTACCGTAATTCTTCCATCCCGTTACTAAATTTTGTTGCCCCTTTTTGGACTTGCTCTAGTTCCACAAAAATCATAATTTCCAGGCTTGAATTGGGCAGGTTAATCTTTGCGAAGGACATGTGAATCAAGCCACATACAAGGTTATCCTGGAAAAATAGTTGATTCCTTCTGCTCAGGAAACGTTCCCCAACTCTGAGGACTGGCTTTTCCAGCAGAACAATGCACCATGCCACACGGCTAGGTAAACCAACGTGTGGATGAAGGAACACTAGCTCAAATCGCTGTCATGGCCAGCCCAATCTCCAAACCTGAACCCCATTGAAAACCTCTTGAATGTGAGGAAGATGGATAGTCACAAGCCATCAAACAAAGAAGAACTGCTTAAATTTTTGTACCAGGAGTGGCATAATGTCACCCAAAAGCAGTGTGAAAGACTGGTGGAAAGCATGCCAAGACACATGAAAGCTGTGATTAAAAATCATGGTTATTCCACAAAATATTGATTTCTGAACTCTTCCTGAGATAAAACATTAGTATTGTTGTTTCTAAATAATTATGAACTTGTTTTCGTAGCATTATTTGAGGTCTGCAAGCACTGCATTTTTTTTGCTATTTTGACCATTTTTCATTTTCTGAAAATAAGTACAAAATTTAGTGCTTGGAAATTCGAAGACATGTTGTCAGTAGTTTATAGAATATAAGAGCAATTTACATTTTACTCAAAAATATACCTATAAAGAGAAAATTAAGACAAACTGAAGATTTTGCAGTGGTCTCTTAATTTTTGCCAGAGCTGTAGTTAGCAAGGCCGAAAAAAGACATTTGTCCGTCCAGTTCAGCCTATATTCCGTCAGAAGAAATCCCCAGATCTACGTCCTTCTAAAGAACCTAATAACTGCAAGATACAATATTGTTACGCTCCAGGAAGACATCCGGGCCTCTCTTGAACCCCTTGACTGAGTTCGCCATCCCCACCTCCTCAGACAAGGAATTCCAGATTCTCCCTGCCCTACCAGTAAAGAATCCTTTTCTATGTTGGTGGAAAAACCTTCTCTCCTCCAGATGCAGAGAATGCCCCCTTGTGACCGTCACCTTCCTTGGTATAAACAGATCCTCGGAGAGATATTTGTATTGTCCCCTTATATACTTATACATGGTTATGAGATCACCCCTCAGTTTCTAGACAAAATAATACTTTTTTGCTAATCTCTCTGGGTATTGTAGTTGTTGCACCCACATGATGACCTCACCTATTACCTATAACATTACCATTTATTAAAACCTTACGCCCGAACAGGGACTTGAACCCTGGACCCTCAGATTAAAAGTCTGATGCTCTACCGACTGAGCTATCCAGGCTCTCTACATTGATAATCTCGCTGGGTACCGTAATTCTTCCATCCCGTTACTAAATTTTGTTGCCCCTTTTTGGACTTGCTCTAGTTCCACAAAAATCATAATTTCCAGGCTTGAATTGGGCAGGTTAATCTTTGCGAAGGACATGTGAATCAAGCCACATACAAGGTTATCCTGGAAAAATAGTTGATTCCTTCTGCTCAGGAAACGTTCCCCAACTCTGAGGACTGGCTTTTCCAGCAGAACAATGCACCATGCCACACGGCTAGGTAAACCAACGTGTGGATGAAGGAACACTAGCTCAAATCGCTGTCATGGCCAGCCCAATCTCCAAACCTGAACCCCATTGAAAACCTCTTGAATGTGAGGAAGATGGATAGTCACAAGCCATCAAACAAAGAAGAACTGCTTAAATTTTTGTACCAGGAGTGGCATAATGTCACCCAAAAGCAGTGTGAAAGACTGGTGGAAAGCATGCCAAGACACATGAAAGCTGTGATTAAAAATCATGGTTATTCCACAAAATATTGATTTCTGAACTCTTCCTGAGATAAAACATTAGTATTGTTGTTTCTAAATAATTATGAACTTGTTTTCGTAGCATTATTTGAGGTCTGCAAGCACTGCATTTTTTTTGCTATTTTGACCATTTTTCATTTTCTGAAAATAAGTACAAAATTTAGTGCTTGGAAATTCGAAGACATGTTGTCAGTAGTTTATAGAATATAAGAGCAATTTACATTTTACTCAAAAATATACCTATAAAGAGAAAATTAAGACAAACTGAAGATTTTGCAGTGGTCTCTTAATTTTTGCCAGAGCTGTAGTTAGCAAGGCCGAAAAAAGACATTTGTCCGTCCAGTTCAGCCTATATTCCGTCAGAAGAAATCCCCAGATCTACGTCCTTCTAAAGAACCTAATAACTGCAAGATACAATATTGTTACGCTCCAGGAAGACATCAGGGCCTCTCTTGAACCCCTTGACTGAGTTCGCCATCCCCACCTCCTCAGACAAGGAATTCCAGATTCTCCCTGCCCTACCAGTAAAGAATCCTTTTCTATGTTGGTGGAAAAACCTTCTCTCCTCCAGATGCAGAGAATGCCCCCTTGTGACCGTCACCTTCCTTGGTATAAACAGATCCTCGGAGAGATATTTGTATTGTCCCCTTATATACTTATACATGGTTATGAGATCACCCCTCAGTTTCTAGACAAAATAATACTTTTTTGCTAATCTCTCTGGGTATTGTAGTTGTTGCACCCACATTGCACCCACATTGTACCCCCATGATGACCTCACCTATTACCTATAACATTACCATTTATTAAAACCTTACGCCCGAACAGGGACTTGAACCCTGGACCCTCAGATTAAAAGTCTGATGCTCTACCGACTGAGCTATCCGGGCTCTCTACATTGATAATCTCGCTGGGTACCGTAATTCTTCCATCCCGTTACTAAATTTTGTTGCCCCTTTTTGGACTTGCTCTAGTTCCACAAAAATCATAATTTCCAGGCTTGAATTGGGCAGGTTAATCTTTGCGAAGGACATGTGAATCAAGCCACATACAAGGTTATCCTGGAAAAATAGTTGATTCCTTCTGCTCAGGAAACGTTCCCCAACTCTGAGGACTGGCTTTTCCAGCAGAACAATGCACCATGCCACACGGCTAGGTAAACCAACGTGTGGATGAAGGAACACTAGCTCAAATCGCTGTCATGGCCAGCCCAATCTCCAAACCTGAACCCCATTGAAAACCTCTTGAATGTGAGGAAGATGGATAGTCACAAGCCATCAAACAAAGAAGAACTGCTTAAATTTTTGTACCAGGAGTGGCATAATGTCACCCAAAAGCAGTGTGAAAGACTGGTGGAAAGCATGCCAAGACACATGAAAGCTGTGATTAAAAATCATGGTTATTCCACAAAATATTGATTTCTGAACTCTTCCTGAGATAAAACATTAGTATTGTTGTTTCTAAATAATTATGAACTTGTTTTCGTAGCATTATTTGAGGTCTGCAAGCACTGCATTTTTTTTGCTATTTTGACCATTTTTCATTTTCTGAAAATAAGTACAAAATTTAGTGCTTGGAAATTCGAAGACATGTTGTCAGTAGTTTATAGAATATAAGAGCAATTTACATTTTACTCAAAAATATACCTATAAAGAGAAAATTAAGACAAACTGAAGATTTTGCAGTGGTCTCTTAATTTTTGCCAGAGCTGTAGTTAGCAAGGCCGAAAAAAGACATTTGTCCGTCCAGTTCAGCCTATATTCCGTCAGAAGAAATCCCCAGATCTACGTCCTTCTAAAGAACCTAATAACTGCAAGATACAATATTGTTACGCTCCAGGAAGACATCCGGGCCTCTCTTGAACCCCTTGACTGAGTTCGCCATCCCCACCTCCTCAGACAAGGAATTCCAGATTCTCCCTGCCCTACCAGTAAAGAATCCTTTTCTATGTTGGTGGAAAAACCTTCTCTCCTCCAGATGCAGAGAATGCCCCCTTGTGACCGTCACCTTCCTTGGTATAAACAGATCCTCGGAGAGATATTTGTATTGTCCCCTTATATACTTATACATGGTTATGAGATCACCCCTCAGTTTCTAGACAAAATAATACTTTTTTGCTAATCTCTCTGGGTATTGTAGTTGTTGCACCCACATTGCACCCACATTGTACCCCCATGATGACCTCACCTATTACCTATAACATTACCATTTATTAAAACCTTACGCCCGAACAGGGACTTGAACCCTGGACCCTCAGATTAAAAGTCTGATGCTCTACCGACTGAGATATCCGGGCTCTCTACATTGATAATCTCGCTGGGTACCGTAATTCTTCCATCCCGTTACTAAATTTTGTTGCCCCTTTTTGGACTTGCTCTAGTTCCACAAAAATCATAATTTCCAGGCTTGAATTGGGCAGGTTAATCTTTGCGAAGGACATGTGAATCAAGCCACATACAAGGTTATCCTGGAAAAATAGTTGATTCCTTCTGCTCAGGAAACGTTCCCCAACTCTGAGGACTGGCTTTTCCAGCAGAACAATGCACCATGCCACACGGCTAGGTAAACCAACGTGTGGATGAAGGAACACTAGCTCAAATCGCTGTCATGGCCAGCCCAATCTCCAAACCTGAACCCCATTGAAAACCTCTTGAATGTGAGGAAGATGGATAGTCACAAGCCATCAAACAAAGAAGAACTGCTTAAATTTTTGTACCAGGAGTGGCATAATGTCACCCAAAAGCAGTGTGAAAGACTGGTGGAAAGCATGCCAAGACACATGAAAGCTGTGATTAAAAATCATGGTTATTCCACAAAATATTGATTTCTGAACTCTTCCTGAGATAAAACATTAGTATTGTTGTTTCTAAATAATTATGAACTTGTTTTCGTAGCATTATTTGAGGTCTGCAAGCACTGCATTTTTTTTGCTATTTTGACCATTTTTCATTTTCTGAAAATAAGTACAAAATTTAGTGCTTGGAAATTCGAAGACATGTTGTCAGTAGTTTATAGAATATAAGAGCAATTTACATTTTACTCAAAAATATACCTATAAAGAGAAAATTAAGACAAACTGAAGATTTTGCAGTGGTCTCTTAATTTTTGCCAGAGCTGTAGTTAGCAAGGCCGAAAAAAGACATTTGTCCGTCCAGTTCAGCCTATATTCCGTCAGAAGAAATCCCCAGATCTACGTCCTTCTAAAGAACCTAATAACTGCAAGATACAATATTGTTACGCTCCAGGAAGACATCCGGGCCTCTCTTGAACCCCTTGACTGAGTTCGCCATCCCCACCTCCTCAGACAAGGAATTCCAGATTCTCCCTGCCCTACCAGTAAAGAATCCTTTTCTATGTTGGTGGAAAAACCTTCTCTCCTCCAGATGCAGAGAATGCCCCCTTGTGACCGTCACCTTCCTTGGTATAAACAGATCCTCGGAGAGATATTTGTATTGTCCCCTTATATACTTATACATGGTTATGAGATCACCCCTCAGTTTCTAGACAAAATAATACTTTTTTGCTAATCTCTCTGGGTATTGTAGTTGTTGCACCCACATGATGACCTCACCTATTACCTATAACATTACCATTTATTAAAACCTTACGCCCGAACAGGGACTTGAACCCTGGACCCTCAGATTAAAAGTCTGATGCTCTACCGACTGAGCTATCCGGGCTCTCTACATTGATAATCTCGCTGGGTACCGTAATTCTTCCATCCCGTTACTAAATTTTGTTGCCCCTTTTTGGACTTGCTCTAGTTCCACAAAAATCATAATTTCCAGGCTTGAATTGGGCAGGTTAATCTTTGCGAAGGACATGTGAATCAAGCCACATACAAGGTTATCCTGGAAAAATAGTTGATTCCTTCTGCTCAGGAAACGTTCCCCAACTCTGAGGACTGGCTTTTCCAGCAGAACAATGCACCATGCCACACGGCTAGGTAAACCAACGTGTGGATGAAGGAACACTAGCTCAAATCGCTGTCATGGCCAGCCCAATCTCCAAACCTGAACCCCATTGAAAACCTCTTGAATGTGAGGAAGATGGATAGTCACAAGCCATCAAACAAAGAAGAACTGCTTAAATTTTTGTACCAGGAGTGGCATAATGTCACCCAAAAGCAGTGTGAAAGACTGGTGGAAAGCATGCCAAGACACATGAAAGCTGTGATTAAAAATCATGGTTATTCCACAAAATATTGATTTCTGAACTCTTCCTGAGATAAAACATTAGTATTGTTGTTTCTAAATAATTATGAACTTGTTTTCGTAGCATTATTTGAGGTCTGCAAGCACTGCATTTTTTTTGCTATTTTGACCATTTTTCATTTTCTGAAAATAAGTACAAAATTTAGTGCTTGGAAATTCGAAGACATGTTGTCAGTAGTTTATAGAATATAAGAGCAATTTACATTTTACTCAAAAATATACCTATAAAGAGAAAATTAAGACAAACTGAAGATTTTGCAGTGGTCTCTTAATTTTTGCCAGAGCTGTAGTTAGCAAGGCCGAAAAAAGACATTTGTCCGTCCAGTTCAGCCTATATTCCGTCAGAAGAAATCCCCAGATCTACGTCCTTCTAAAGAACCTAATAACTGCAAGATACAATATTGTTACGCTCCAGGAAGACATCAGGGCCTCTCTTGAACCCCTTGACTGAGTTCGCCATCCCCACCTCCTCAGACAAGGAATTCCAGATTCTCCCTGCCCTACCAGTAAAGAATCCTTTTCTATGTTGGTGGAAAAACCTTCTCTCCTCCAGATGCAGAGAATGCCCCCTTGTGACCGTCACCTTCCTTGGTATAAACAGATCCTCGGAGAGATATTTGTATTGTCCCCTTATATACTTATACATGGTTATGAGATCACCCCTCAGTTTCTAGACAAAATAATACTTTTTTGCTAATCTCTCTGGGTATTGTAGTTGTTGCACCCACATTGCACCCACATTGTACCCCCATGATGACCTCACCTATTACCTATAACATTACCATTTATTAAAACCTTACGCCCGAACAGGGACTTGAACCCTGGACCCTCAGATTAAAAGTCTGATGCTCTACCGACTGAGCTATCCGGGCTCTCTACATTGATAATCTCGCTGGGTACCGTAATTCTTCCATCCCGTTACTAAATTTTGTTGCCCCTTTTTGGACTTGCTCTAGTTCCACAAAAATCATAATTTCCAGGCTTGAATTGGGCAGGTTAATCTTTGCGAAGGACATGTGAATCAAGCCACATACAAGGTTATCCTGGAAAAATAGTTGATTCCTTCTGCTCAGGAAACGTTCCCCAACTCTGAGGACTGGCTTTTCCAGCAGAACAATGCACCATGCCACACGGCTAGGTAAACCAACGTGTGGATGAAGGAACACTAGCTCAAATCGCTGTCATGGCCAGCCCAATCTCCAAACCTGAACCCCATTGAAAACCTCTTGAATGTGAGGAAGATGGATAGTCACAAGCCATCAAACAAAGAAGAACTGCTTAAATTTTTGTACCAGGAGTGGCATAATGTCACCCAAAAGCAGTGTGAAAGACTGGTGGAAAGCATGCCAAGACACATGAAAGCTGTGATTAAAAATCATGGTTATTCCACAAAATATTGATTTCTGAACTCTTCCTGAGATAAAACATTAGTATTGTTGTTTCTAAATAATTATGAACTTGTTTTCGTAGCATTATTTGAGGTCTGCAAGCACTGCATTTTTTTTGCTATTTTGACCATTTTTCATTTTCTGAAAATAAGTACAAAATTTAGTGCTTGGAAATTCGAAGACATGTTGTCAGTAGTTTATAGAATATAAGAGCAATTTACATTTTACTCAAAAATATACCTATAAAGAGAAAATTAAGACAAACTGAAGATTTTGCAGTGGTCTCTTAATTTTTGCCAGAGCTGTAGTTAGCAAGGCCGAAAAAAGACATTTGTCCGTCCAGTTCAGCCTATATTCCGTCAGAAGAAATCCCCAGATCTACGTCCTTCTAAAGAACCTAATAACTGCAAGATACAATATTGTTACGCTCCAGGAAGACATCCGGGCCTCTCTTGAACCCCTTGACTGAGTTCGCCATCCCCACCTCCTCAGACAAGGAATTCCAGATTCTCCCTGCCCTACCAGTAAAGAATCCTTTTCTATGTTGGTGGAAAAACCTTCTCTCCTCCAGATGCAGAGAATGCCCCCTTGTGACCGTCACCTTCCTTGGTATAAACAGATCCTCGGAGAGATATTTGTATTGTCCCCTTATATACTTATACATGGTTATGAGATCACCCCTCAGTTTCTAGACAAAATAATACTTTTTTGCTAATCTCTCTGGGTATTGTAGTTGTTGCACCCACATTGCACCCACATTGTACCCCCATGATGACCTCACCTATTACCTATAACATTACCATTTATTAAAACCTTACGCCCGAACAGGGACTTGAACCCTGGACCCTCAGATTAAAAGTCTGATGCTCTACCGACTGAGATATCCGGGCTCTCTACATTGATAATCTCGCTGGGTACCGTAATTCTTCCATCCCGTTACTAAATTTTGTTGCCCCTTTTTGGACTTGCTCTAGTTCCACAAAAATCATAATTTCCAGGCTTGAATTGGGCAGGTTAATCTTTGCGAAGGACATGTGAATCAAGCCACATACAAGGTTATCCTGGAAAAATAGTTGATTCCTTCTGCTCAGGAAACGTTCCCCAACTCTGAGGACTGGCTTTTCCAGCAGAACAATGCACCATGCCACACGGCTAGGTAAACCAACGTGTGGATGAAGGAACACTAGCTCAAATCGCTGTCATGGCCAGCCCAATCTCCAAACCTGAACCCCATTGAAAACCTCTTGAATGTGAGGAAGATGGATAGTCACAAGCCATCAAACAAAGAAGAACTGCTTAAATTTTTGTACCAGGAGTGGCATAATGTCACCCAAAAGCAGTGTGAAAGACTGGTGGAAAGCATGCCAAGACACATGAAAGCTGTGATTAAAAATCATGGTTATTCCACAAAATATTGATTTCTGAACTCTTCCTGAGATAAAACATTAGTATTGTTGTTTCTAAATAATTATGAACTTGTTTTCGTAGCATTATTTGAGGTCTGCAAGCACTGCATTTTTTTTGCTATTTTGACCATTTTTCATTTTCTGAAAATAAGTACAAAATTTAGTGCTTGGAAATTCGAAGACATGTTGTCAGTAGTTTATAGAATATAAGAGCAATTTACATTTTACTCAAAAATATACCTATAAAGAGAAAATTAAGACAAACTGAAGATTTTGCAGTGGTCTCTTAATTTTTGCCAGAGCTGTAGTTAGCAAGGCCGAAAAAAGACATTTGTCCGTCCAGTTCAGCCTATATTCCGTCAGAAGAAATCCCCAGATCTACGTCCTTCTAAAGAACCTAATAACTGCAAGATACAATATTGTTACGCTCCAGGAAGACATCCGGGCCTCTCTTGAACCCCTTGACTGAGTTCGCCATCCCCACCTCCTCAGACAAGGAATTCCAGATTCTCCCTGCCCTACCAGTAAAGAATCCTTTTCTATGTTGGTGGAAAAACCTTCTCTCCTCCAGATGCAGAGAATGCCCCCTTGTGACCGTCACCTTCCTTGGTATAAACAGATCCTCGGAGAGATATTTGTATTGTCCCCTTATATACTTATACATGGTTATGAGATCACCCCTCAGTTTCTAGACAAAATAATACTTTTTTGCTAATCTCTCTGGGTATTGTAGTTGTTGCACCCACATTGCACCCACATTGTACCCCCATGATGACCTCACCTATTACCTATAACATTACCATTTATTAAAACCTTACGCCCGAACAGGGACTTGAACCCTGGACCCTCAGATTAAAAGTCTGATGCTCTACCGACTGAGCTATCCGGGCTCTCTACATTGATAATCTCGCTGGGTACCGTAATTCTTCCATCCCGTTACTAAATTTTGTTGCCCCTTTTTGGACTTGCTCTAGTTCCACAAAAATCATAATTTCCAGGCTTGAATTGGGCAGGTTAATCTTTGCGAAGGACATGTGAATCAAGCCACATACAAGGTTATCCTGGAAAAATAGTTGATTCCTTCTGCTCAGGAAACGTTCCCCAACTCTGAGGACTGGCTTTTCCAGCAGAACAATGCACCATGCCACACGGCTAGGTAAACCAACGTGTGGATGAAGGAACACTAGCTCAAATCGCTGTCATGGCCAGCCCAATCTCCAAACCTGAACCCCATTGAAAACCTCTTGAATGTGAGGAAGATGGATAGTCACAAGCCATCAAACAAAGAAGAACTGCTTAAATTTTTGTACCAGGAGTGGCATAATGTCACCCAAAAGCAGTGTGAAAGACTGGTGGAAAGCATGCCAAGACACATGAAAGCTGTGATTAAAAATCATGGTTATTCCACAAAATATTGATTTCTGAACTCTTCCTGAGATAAAACATTAGTATTGTTGTTTCTAAATAATTATGAACTTGTTTTCGTAGCATTATTTGAGGTCTGCAAGCACTGCATTTTTTTTGCTATTTTGACCATTTTTCATTTTCTGAAAATAAGTACAAAATTTAGTGCTTGGAAATTCGAAGACATGTTGTCAGTAGTTTATAGAATATAAGAGCAATTTACATTTTACTCAAAAATATACCTATAAAGAGAAAATTAAGACAAACTGAAGATTTTGCAGTGGTCTCTTAATTTTTGCCAGAGCTGTAGTTAGCAAGGCCGAAAAAAGACATTTGTCCGTCCAGTTCAGCCTATATTCCGTCAGAAGAAATCCCCAGATCTACGTCCTTCTAAAGAACCTAATAACTGCAAGATACAATATTGTTACGCTCCAGGAAGACATCCGGGCCTCTCTTGAACCCCTTGACTGAGTTCGCCATACCAGTAAAGAATCCTTTTCTATGTTGGTGGAAAAACCTTCTCTCCTCCAGATGCAGAGAATGCCCCCTTGTGACCGTCACCTTCCTTGGTATAAACAGATCCTCGGAGAGATATTTGTATTGTCCCCTTATATACTTATACATGGTTATGAGATCACCCCTCAGTTTCTAGACAAAATAATACTTTTTTGCTAATCTCTCTGGGTATTGTAGTTGTTGCACCCACATTGTACCCCCATGATGACCTCACCTATTACCTATAACATTACCATTTTTTAAAACCTTACGCCCGAACAGGGACTTGAACCCTGGACCCTCAGATTAAAAGTCTGATGCTCTACCGACTGAGCTATCCGGGCTCTCTACATTGATAATCTCGCTGGGTACCGTAATTCTTCCATCCCGTTACTAAATTTTGTTGCCCCTTTTTGGACTTGCTCTAGTTCCACAAAAATCATAATTTCCAGGCTTGAATTGGGCAGGTTAATCTTTGCGAAGGACATGTGAATCAAGCCACATACAAGGTTATCCTGGAAAAATAGTTGATTCCTTCTGCTCAGGAAACGTTCCCCAACTCTGAGGACTGGCTTTTCCAGCAGAACAATGCACCATGCCACACGGCTAGGTAAACCAACGTGTGGATGAAGGAACACTAGCTCAAATCGCTGTCATGGCCAGCCCAATCTCCAAACCTGAACCCCATTGAAAACCTCTTGAATGTGAGGAAGATGGATAGTCACAAGCCATCAAACAAAGAAGAACTGCTTAAATTTTTGTACCAGGAGTGGCATAATGTCACCCAAAAGCAGTGTGAAAGACTGGTGGAAAGCATGCCAAGACACATGAAAGCTGTGATTAAAAATCATGGTTATTCCACAAAATATTGATTTCTGAACTCTTCCTGAGATAAAACATTAGTATTGTTGTTTCTAAATAATTATGAACTTGTTTTCGTAGCATTATTTGAGGTCTGCAAGCACTGCATTTTTTTTGCTATTTTGACCATTTTTCATTTTCTGAAAATAAGTACAAAATTTAGTGCTTGGAAATTCGAAGACATGTTGTCAGTAGTTTATAGAATATAAGAGCAATTTACATTTTACTCAAAAATATACCTATAAAGAGAAAATTAAGACAAACTGAAGATTTTGCAGTGGTCTCTTAATTTTTGCCAGAGCTGTAGTTAGCAAGGCCGAAAAAAGACATTTGTCCGTCCAGTTCAGCCTATATTCCGTCAGAAGAAATCCCCAGATCTACGTCCTTCTAAAGAACCTAATAACTGCAAGATACAATATTGTTACGCTCCAGGAAGACATCCGGGCCTCTCTTGAACCCCTTGACTGAGTTCGCCATCCCCACCTCCTCAGACAAGGAATTCCAGATTCTCCCTGCCCTACCAGTAAAGAATCCTTTTCTATGTTGGTGGAAAAACCTTCTCTCCTCCAGATGCAGAGAATGCCCCCTTGTGACCGTCACCTTCCTTGGTATAAACAGATCCTCGGAGAGATATTTGTATTGTCCCCTTATATACTTATACATGGTTATGAGATCACCCCTCAGTTTCTAGACAAAATAATACTTTTTTGCTAATCTCTCTGGGTATTGTAGTTGTTGCACCCACATTGCACCCACATTGTACCCCCATGATGACCTCACCTATTACCTATAACATTACCATTTTTTAAAACCTTACGCCCGAACAGGGACTTGAACCCTGGACCCTCAGATTAAAAGTCTGATGCTCTACCGACTGAGCTATCCGGGCTCTCTACATTGATAATCTCGCTGGGTACCGTAATTCTTCCATCCCGTTACTAAATTTTGTTGCCCCTTTTTGGACTTGCTCTAGTTCCACAAAAATCATAATTTCCAGGCTTGAATTGGGCAGGTTAATCTTTGCGAAGGACATGTGAATCAAGCCACATACAAGGTTATCCTGGAAAAATAGTTGATTCCTTCTGCTCAGGAAACGTTCCCCAACTCTGAGGACTGGCTTTTCCAGCAGAACAATGCACCATGCCACACGGCTAGGTAAACCAACGTGTGGATGAAGGAACACTAGCTCAAATCGCTGTCATGGCCAGCCCAATCTCCAAACCTGAACCCCATTGAAAACCTCTTGAATGTGAGGAAGATGGATAGTCACAAGCCATCAAACAAAGAAGAACTGCTTAAATTTTTGTACCAGGAGTGGCATAATGTCACCCAAAAGCAGTGTGAAAGACTGGTGGAAAGCATGCCAAGACACATGAAAGCTGTGATTAAAAATCATGGTTATTCCACAAAATATTGATTTCTGAACTCTTCCTGAGATAAAACATTAGTATTGTTGTTTCTAAATAATTATGAACTTGTTTTCGTAGCATTATTTGAGGTCTGCAAGCACTGCATTTTTTTTGCTATTTTGACCATTTTTCATTTTCTGAAAATAAGTACAAAATTTAGTGCTTGGAAATTCGAAGACATGTTGTCAGTAGTTTATAGAATATAAGAGCAATTTACATTTTACTCAAAAATATACCTATAAAGAGAAAATTAAGACAAACTGAAGATTTTGCAGTGGTCTCTTAATTTTTGCCAGAGCTGTAGTTAGCAAGGCCGAAAAAAGACATTTGTCCGTCCAGTTCAGCCTATATTCCGTCAGAAGAAATCCCCAGATCTACGTCCTTCTAAAGAACCTAATAACTGCAAGATACAATATTGTTACGCTCCAGGAAGACATCCGGGCCTCTCTTGAACCCCTTGACTGAGTTCGCCATCCCCACCTCCTCAGACAAGGAATTCCAGATTCTCCCTGCCCTACCAGTAAAGAATCCTTTTCTATGTTGGTGGAAAAACCTTCTCTCCTCCAGATGCAGAGAATCTAAATAATAATAATAGACTAAATAATACTTTTTTGCTAATCTCTCTGGGAATTGTAGTTGTTCTTTGTACTCGCTCTAGTTCCACACAGATCATAATTTCTTTAGACCTTTTATCAGCATACAAGTTACACCCACATTGCACCCCCATGATGACCTCACCTATTTTACATAACATTACCATTTATTAAAAGCTTACGCCCGAACAGGGACTTGAACCCTGGACCCTCAGATTAAAAGTCTGATGCTCTACCGACTGAGCTATCCGGGCTCTCTACATTGATAATCTCGCTGGGTACCGTAATTCTTCCATCCCGTTACTAAATTTTGTTGCCCCTTTTTGGACTTGCTCTAGTTCCACAAAAATCATAATTTCCAGGCTTGAATTGGGCAGGTTAATCTTTGCGAAGGACATGTGAATCAAGCCACATACAAGGTTATCCTGGAAAAATAGTTGATTCCTTCTGCTCAGGAAACGTTCCCCAACTCTGAGGACTGGCTTTTCCAGCAGAACAATGCACCATGCCACACGGCTAGGTAAACCAACGTGTGGATGAAGGAACACTAGCTCAAATCGCTGTCATGGCCAGCCCAATCTCCAAACCTGAACCCCATTGAAAACCTCTTGAATGTGAGGAAGATGGATAGTCACAAGCCATCAAACAAAGAAGAACTGCTTAAATTTTTGTACCAGGAGTGGCATAATGTCACCCAAAAGCAGTGTGAAAGACTGGTGGAAAGCATGCCAAGACACATGAAAGCTGTGATTAAAAATCATGGTTATTCCACAAAATATTGATTTCTGAACTCTTCCTGAGATAAAACATTAGTATTGTTGTTTCTAAATAATTATGAACTTGTTTTCGTAGCATTATTTGAGGTCTGCAAGCACTGCATTTTTTTTGCTATTTTGACCATTTTTCATTTTCTGAAAATAAGTACAAAATTTAGTGCTTGGAAATTCGAAGACATGTTGTCAGTAGTTTATAGAATATAAGAGCAATTTACATTTTACTCAAAAATATACCTATAAAGAGAAAATTAAGACAAACTGAAGATTTTGCAGTGGTCTCTTAATTTTTGCCAGAGCTGTAGTTAGCAAGGCCGAAAAAAGACATTTGTCCGTCCAGTTCAGCCTATATTCCGTCAGAAGAAATCCCCAGATCTACGTCCTTCTAAAGAACCTAATAACTGCAAGATACAATATTGTTACGCTCCAGGAAGACATCCGGGCCTCTCTTGAACCCCTTGACTGAGTTCGCCATCCCCACCTCCTCAGACAAGGAATTCCAGATTCTCCCTGCCCTACCAGTAAAGAATCCTTTTCTATGTTGGTGGAAAAACCTTCTCTCCTCCAGATGCAGAGAATCTAAATAATAATAATAGACTAAATAATACTTTTTTGCTAATCTCTCTGGGAATTGTAGTTGTTCTTTGTACTCGCTCTAGTTCCACACAGATCATAATTTCTTTAGACCTTTTATCAGCATACAAGTTACACCCACATTGCACCCCCATGATGACCTCACCTATTTTACATAACATTACCATTTATTAAAAGCTTACGCCCGAACAGGGACTTGAACCCTGGACCCTCAGATTAAAAGTCTGATGCTCTACCGACTGAGCTATCCGGGCTCTCTACATTGATAATCTCGCTGGGTACCGTAATTCTTCCATCCCGTTACTAAATTTTGTTGCCCCTTTTTGGACTTGCTCTAGTTCCACAAAAATCATAATTTCCAGGCTTGAATTGGGCAGGTTAATCTTTGCGAAGGACATGTGAATCAAGCCACATACAAGGTTATCCTGGAAAAATAGTTGATTCCTTCTGCTCAGGAAACGTTCCCCAACTCTGAGGACTGGCTTTTCCAGCAGAACAATGCACCATGCCACACGGCTAGGTAAACCAACGTGTGGATGAAGGAACACTAGCTCAAATCGCTGTCATGGCCAGCCCAATCTCCAAACCTGAACCCCATTGAAAACCTCTTGAATGTGAGGAAGATGGATAGTCACAAGCCATCAAACAAAGAAGAACTGCTTAAATTTTTGTACCAGGAGTGGCATAATGTCACCCAAAAGCAGTGTGAAAGACTGGTGGAAAGCATGCCAAGACACATGAAAGCTGTGATTAAAAATCATGGTTATTCCACAAAATATTGATTTCTGAACTCTTCCTGAGATAAAACATTAGTATTGTTGTTTCTAAATAATTATGAACTTGTTTTCGTAGCATTATTTGAGGTCTGCAAGCACTGCATTTTTTTTGCTATTTTGACCATTTTTCATTTTCTGAAAATAAGTACAAAATTTAGTGCTTGGAAATTCGAAGACATGTTGTCAGTAGTTTATAGAATATAAGAGCAATTTACATTTTACTCAAAAATATACCTATAAAGAGAAAATTAAGACAAACTGAAGATTTTGCAGTGGTCTCTTAATTTTTGCCAGAGCTGTAGTTAGCAAGGCCGAAAAAAGACATTTGTCCGTCCAGTTCAGCCTATATTCCGTCAGAAGAAATCCCCAGATCTACGTCCTTCTAAAGAACCTAATAACTGCAAGATACAATATTGTTACGCTCCAGGAAGACATCCGGGCCTCTCTTGAACCCCTTGACTGAGTTCGCCATCCCCACCTCCTCAGACAAGGAATTCCAGATTCTCCCTGCCCTACCAGTAAAGAATCCTTTTCTATGTTGGTGGAAAAACCTTCTCTCCTCCAGATGCAGAGAATGCCCCCTTGTGACCGTCACCTTCCTTGGTATAAACAGATCCTCGGAGAGATATTTGTATTGTCCCCTTATATACTTATACATGGTTATGAGATCACCCCTCAGTTTCTAGACAAAATAATACTTTTTTGCTAATCTCTCTGGGTATTGTAGTTGTTGCACCCACATTGCACCCACATTGTACCCCCATGATGACCTCACCTATTACCTATAACATTACCATTTATTAAAACCTTACGCCCGAACAGGGACTTGAACCCTGGACCCTCAGATTAAAAGTCTGATGCTCTACCGACTAAGCTATCCGGGCTCTCTACATTGATAATCTCGCTGGGTACCGTAATTCTTTCATCCCGTTACTAAATTTTGTTGCCCCTTTTTGGACTTGCTCTAGTTCCACAAAAATCATAATTTCCAGGCTTGAATTGGGCAGGTTAATCTTTGCGAAGGACATGTGAATCAAGCCACATACAAGGTTATCCTGGAAAAATAGTTGATTCCTTCTGCTCAGGAAACGTTCCCCAACTCTGAGGACTGGCTTTTCCAGCAGAACAATGCACCATGCCACACGGCTAGGTAAACCAACGTGTGGATGAAGGAACACTAGCTCAAATCGCTGTCATGGCCAGCCCAATCTCCAAACCTGAACCCCATTGAAAACCTCTTGAATGTGAGGAAGATGTATAGTCACAAGCCATCAAACAAAGAAGAACTGCTTAAATTTTTGTACCAGGAGTGGCATAATGTCACCCAAAAGCAGTGTGAAAGACTGGTGGAAAGCATGCCAAGACACATGAAAGCTGTGATTAAAAATCATGGTTATTCCACAAAATATTGATTTCTGAACTCTTCCTGAGATAAAACATTAGTATTGTTGTTTCTAAATAATTATGAACTTGTTTTCGTAGCATTATTTGAGGTCTGCAAGCACTGCATTTTTTTTGCTATTTTGACCATTTTTCATTTTCTGAAAATAAGTACAAAATTTAGTGCTTGGAAATTCGAAGACATGTTGTCAGTAGTTTATAGAATATAAGAGCAATTTACATTTTACTCAAAAATATACCTATAAAGAGAAAATTAAGACAAACTGAAGATTTTGCAGTGGTCTCTTAATTTTTGCCAGAGCTGTAGTTAGCAAGGCCGAAAAAAGACATTTGTCCGTCCAGTTCAGCCTATATTCCGTCAGAAGAAATCCCCAGATCTACGTCCTTCTAAAGAACCTAATAACTGCAAGATACAATATTGTTACGCTCCAGGAAGACATCCGGGCCTCTCTTGAACCCCTTGACTGAGTTCGCCATCCCCACCTCCTCAGACAAGGAATTCCAGATTCTCCCTGCCCTACCAGTAAAGAATCCTTTTCTATGTTGGTGGAAAAACCTTCTCTCCTCCAGATGCAGAGAATGCCCCCTTGTGACCGTCACCTTCCTTGGTATAAACAGATCCTCGGAGAGATATTTGTATTGTCCCCTTATATACTTATACATGGTTATGAGATCACCCCTCAGTTTCTAGACAAAATAATACTTTTTTGGGTATTGTAGTTGTACCCACATTGTACCCCCATGATGACCTCACCTATTACCTATAACATTACCATTTATTAAAACCTTACGCCCGAACAGGGACTTGAACCCTGGACCCTCAGATTAAAAGTCTGATGCTCTACCGACTGAGCTATCCGGGCTCTCTACATTGATAATCTCGCTGGGTACCGTAATTCTTCCATCCCGTTACTAAATTTTGTTGCCCCTTTTTGGACTTGCTCTAGTTCCACAAAAATCATAATTTCCAGGCTTGAATTGGGCAGGTTAATCTTTGCGAAGGACATGTGAATCAAGCCACATACAAGGTTATCCTGGAAAAATAGTTGATTCCTTCTGCTCAGGAAACGTTCCCCAACTCTGAGGACTGGCTTTTCCAGCAGAACAATGCACCATGCCACACGGCTAGGTAAACCAACGTGTGGATGAAGGAACACTAGCTCAAATCGCTGTCATGGCCAGCCCAATCTCCAAACCTGAACCCCATTGAAAACCTCTTGAATGTGAGGAAGATGGATAGTCACAAGCCATCAAACAAAGAAGAACTGCTTAAATTTTTGTACCAGGAGTGGCATAATGTCACCCAAAAGCAGTGTGAAAGACTGGTGGAAAGCATGCCAAGACACATGAAAGCTGTGATTAAAAATCATGGTTATTCCACAAAATATTGATTTCTGAACTCTTCCTGAGATAAAACATTAGTATTGTTGTTTCTAAATAATTATGAACTTGTTTTCGTAGCATTATTTGAGGTCTGCAAGCACTGCATTTTTTTTGCTATTTTGACCATTTTTCATTTTCTGAAAATAAGTACAAAATTTAGTGCTTGGAAATTCGAAGACATGTTGTCAGTAGTTTATAGAATATAAGAGCAATTTACATTTTACTCAAAAATATACCTATAAAGAGAAAATTAAGACAAACTGAAGATTTTGCAGTGGTCTCTTAATTTTTGCCAGAGCTGTAGTTAGCAAGGCCGAAAAAAGACATTTGTCCGTCCAGTTCAGCCTATATTCCGTCAGAAGAAATCCCCAGATCTACGTCCTTCTAAAGAACCTAATAACTGCAAGATACAATATTGTTACGCTCCAGGAAGACATCCGGGCCTCTCTTGAACCCCTTGACTGAGTTCGCCATCCCCACCTCCTCAGACAAGGAATTCCAGATTCTCCCTGCCCTACCAGTAAAGAATCCTTTTCTATGTTGGTGGAAAAACCTTCTCTCCTCCAGATGCAGAGAATCTAAATAATAATAATAGACTAAATAATACTTTTTTGCTAATCTCTCTGGGAATTGTAGTTGTTCTTTGTACTCGCTCTAGTTCCACACAGATCATAATTTCTTTAGACCTTTTATCAGCATACAAGTTACACCCACATTGCACCCCCATGATGACCTCACCTATTTTACATAACATTACCATTTATTAAAAGCTTACGCCCGAACAGGGACTTGAACCCTGGACCCTCAGATTAAAAGTCTGATGCTCTACCGACTGATAATATCGCTGGGTACCGTGATTGTTCCATCCCGTTACTAAATTTTGTTGCCCCTTTTTGGACTTGCTCTAGTTCCACAAAAATCATAATTTCCAGGCTTGAATTGGGCAGGTTAATCTTTGCGAAGAACATGTGAATCAAGCCACATACAAGGTTATCCTGGAAAAATAGTTGATTCCTTCTGCTCAGGCAACGTTCCCCAACTCTGAGGACTGGCTTTTCCAGCAGAACAATGCACCATGCCACACGGCTAGGTAAACCAACGTGTGGATGAAGGAACACTAGCTCAAATCGCTGTCATGGCCAGCCCAATCTCCAAACCTGAACCCCATTGAAAACCTCTTGAATGTGAGGAAGATGGATAGTCACAAGCCATCAAACAAAGAAGAACTGCTTAAATTTTTGTACCAGGAGTGGCATAATGTCACCCAAAAGCAGTGTGAAAGACTGGTGGAAAGCATGCCAAGACACATGAAAGCTGTGATTAAAAATCATGGTTATTCCACAAAATATTGATTTCTGAACTCTTCCTGAGATAAAACATTAGTATTGTTGTTTCTAAATAATTATGAACTTGTTTTCGTAGCATTATTTGAGGTCTGCAAGCACTGCATTTTTTTTGCTATTTTGACCATTTTTCATTTTCTGAAAATAAGTACAAAATTTAGTGCTTGGAAATTCGAAGACATGTTGTCAGTAGTTTATAGAATATAAGAGCAATTTACATTTTACTCAAAAATATACCTATAAAGAGAAAATTAAGACAAACTGAAGATTTTGCAGTGGTCTCTTAATTTTTGCCAGAGCTGTAGTTAGCAAGGCCGAAAAAAGACATTTGTCCGTCCAGTTCAGCCTATATTCCGTCAGAAGAAATCCCCAGATCTACGTCCTTCTAAAGAACCTAATAACTGCAAGATACAATATTGTTACGCTCCAGGAAGACATCCGGGCCTCTCTTGAACCCCTTGACTGAGTTCGCCATCCCCACCTCCTCAGACAAGGAATTCCAGATTCTCCCTGCCCTACCAGTAAAGAATCCTTTTCTATGTTGGTGGAAAAACCTTCTCTCCTCCAGATGCAGAGAATGCCCCCTTGTGACCGTCACCTTCCTTGGTATAAACAGATCCTCGGAGAGATATTTGTATTGTCCCCTTATATACTTATACATGGTTATGAGATCACCCCTCAGTTTCTAGACAAAATAATACTTTTTTGCTAATCTCTCTGGGTATTGTAGTTGTTGCACCCACATTGCACCCACATTGTACCCCCATGATGACCTCACCTATTACCTATAACATTACCATTTATTAAAACCTTACGCCCGAACAGGGACTGAGCTATCCGGGCTCTCTACATTGATAATCTCGCTGGGTACCGTAATTCTTCCATCCCGTTACTAAATTTTGTTGCCCCTTTTTGGACTTGCTCTAGTTCCACAAAAATCATAATTTCCAGGCTTGAATTGGGCAGGTTAATCTTTGCGAAGGACATGTGAATCAAGCCACATACAAGGTTATCCTGGAAAAATAGTTGATTCCTTCTGCTCAGGAAACGTTCCCCAACTCTGAGGACTGGCTTTTCCAGCAGAACAATGCACCATGCCACACGGCTAGGTAAACCAACGTGTGGATGAAGGAACACTAGCTCAAATCGCTGTCATGGCCAGCCCAATCTCCAAACCTGAACCCCATTGAAAACCTCTTGAATGTGAGGAAGATGGATAGTCACAAGCCATCAAACAAAGAAGAACTGCTTAAATTTTTGTACCAGGAGTGGCATAATGTCACCCAAAAGCAGTGTGAAAGACTGGTGGAAAGCATGCCAAGACACATGAAAGCTGTGATTAAAAATCATGGTTATTCCACAAAATATTGATTTCTGAACTCTTCCTGAGATAAAACATTAGTATTGTTGTTTCTAAATAATTATGAACTTGTTTTCGTAGCATTATTTGAGGTCTGCAAGCACTGCATTTTTTTTGCTATTTTGACCATTTTTCATTTTCTGAAAATAAGTACAAAATTTAGTGCTTGGAAATTCGAAGACATGTTGTCAGTAGTTTATAGAATATAAGAGCAATTTACATTTTACTCAAAAATATACCTATAAAGAGAAAATTAAGACAAACTGAAGATTTTGCAGTGGTCTCTTAATTTTTGCCAGAGCTGTAGTTAGCAAGGCCGAAAAAAGACATTTGTCCGTCCAGTTCAGCCTATATTCCGTCAGAAGAAATCCCCAGATCTACGTCCTTCTAAAGAACCTAATAACTGCAAGATACAATATTGTTACGCTCCAGGAAGACATCCGGGCCTCTCTTGAACCCCTTGACTGAGTTCGCCATCCCCACCTCCTCAGACAAGGAATTCCAGATTCTCCCTGCCCTACCAGTAAAGAATCCTTTTCTATGTTGGTGGAAAAACCTTCTCTCCTCCAGATGCAGAGAATGCCCCCTTGTGACCGTCACCTTCCTTGGTATAAACAGATCCTCGGAGAGATATATACTTATACATGGTTATGAGATCACCCCTCAGTTTCTAGACTAAATAATACTTTTTACATTGATAATACATTGATAATCTCGCTGGGTACCGTAATTCTTCCATCCCGTTACTAAATTTTGTTGCCCCTTTTTGGACTTGCTCTAGTTCCACAAAAATCATAATTTCCAGGCTTGAATTGGGCAGGTTAATCTTTGCGAAGGACATGTGAATCAAGCCACATACAAGGTTATCCTGGAAAAATAGTTGATTCCTTCTGCTCAGGAAACGTTCCCCAACTCTGAGGACTGGCTTTTCCAGCAGAACAATGCACCATGCCACACGGCTAGGTAAACCAACGTGTGGATGAAGGAACACTAGCTCAAATCGCTGTCATGGCCAGCCCAATCTCCAAACCTGAACCCCATTGAAAACCTCTTGAATGTGAGGAAGATGGATAGTCACAAGCCATCAAACAAAGAAGAACTGCTTAAATTTTTGTACCAGGAGTGGCATAATGTCACCCAAAAGCAGTGTGAAAGACTGGTGGAAAGCATGCCAAGACACATGAAAGCTGTGATTAAAAATCATGGTTATTCCACAAAATATTGATTTCTGAACTCTTCCTGAGATAAAACATTAGTATTGTTGTTTCTAAATAATTATGAACTTGTTTTCGTAGCATTATTTGAGGTCTGCAAGCACTGCATTTTTTTTGCTATTTTGACCATTTTTCATTTTCTGAAAATAAGTACAAAATTTAGTGCTTGGAAATTCGAAGACATGTTGTCAGTAGTTTATAGAATATAAGAGCAATTTACATTTTACTCAAAAATATACCTATAAAGAGAAAATTAAGACAAACTGAAGATTTTGCAGTGGTCTCTTAATTTTTGCCAGAGCTGTAGTTAGCAAGGCCGAAAAAAGACATTTGTCCGTCCAGTTCAGCCTATATTCCGTCAGAAGAAATCCCCAGATCTACGTCCTTCTAAAGAACCTAATAACTGCAAGATACAATATTGTTACGCTCCAGGAAGACATCCGGGCCTCTCTTGAACCCCTTGACTGAGTTCGCCATCCCCACCTCCTCAGACAAGGAATTCCAGATTCTCCCTGCCCTACCAGTAAAGAATCCTTTTCTATGTTGGTGGAAAAACCTTCTCTCCTCCAGATGCAGAGAATGCCCCCTTGTGACCGTCACCTTCCTTGGTATAAACAGATCCTCGGAGAGATATATACTTATACATGGTTATGAGATCACCCCTCAGTTTCTAGACTAAATAATACTTTTTACATTGATAATACATTGATAATCTCGCTGGGTACCGTAATTCTTCCATCCCGTTACTAAATTTTGTTGCCCCTTTTTGGACTTGCTCTAGTTCCACAAAAATCATAATTTCCAGGCTTGAATTGGGCAGGTTAATCTTTGCGAAGGACATGTGAATCAAGCCACATACAAGGTTATCCTGGAAAAATAGTTGATTCCTTCTGCTCAGGAAACGTTCCCCAACTCTGAGGACTGGCTTTTCCAGCAGAACAATGCACCATGCCACACGGCTAGGTAAACCAACGTGTGGATGAAGGAACACTAGCTCAAATCGCTGTCATGGCCAGCCCAATCTCCAAACCTGAACCCCATTGAAAACCTCTTGAATGTGAGGAAGATGGATAGTCACAAGCCATCAAACAAAGAAGAACTGCTTAAATTTTTGTACCAGGAGTGGCATAATGTCACCCAAAAGCAGTGTGAAAGACTGGTGGAAAGCATGCCAAGACACATGAAAGCTGTGATTAAAAATCATGGTTATTCCACAAAATATTGATTTCTGAACTCTTCCTGAGATAAAACATTAGTATTGTTGTTTCTAAATAATTATGAACTTGTTTTCGTAGCATTATTTGAGGTCTGCAAGCACTGCATTTTTTTTGCTATTTTGACCATTTTTCATTTTCTGAAAATAAGTACAAAATTTAGTGCTTGGAAATTCGAAGACATGTTGTCAGTAGTTTATAGAATATAAGAGCAATTTACATTTTACTCAAAAATATACCTATAAAGAGAAAATTAAGACAAACTGAAGATTTTGCAGTGGTCTCTTAATTTTTGCCAGAGCTGTAGTTAGCAAGGCCGAAAAAAGACATTTGTCCGTCCAGTTCAGCCTATATTCCGTCAGAAGAAATCCCCAGATCTACGTCCTTCTAAAGAACCTAATAACTGCAAGATACAATATTGTTACGCTCCAGGAAGACATCCGGGCCTCTCTTGAACCCCTTGACTGAGTTCGCCATCCCCACCTCCTCAGACAAGGAATTCCAGATTCTCCCTGCCCTACCAGTAAAGAATCCTTTTCTATGTTGGTGGAAAAACCTTCTCTCCTCCAGATGCAGAGAATCTAAATAATAATAATAGACTAAATAATACTTTTTTGCTAATCTCTCTGGGAATTGTAGTTGTTCTTTGTACTCGCTCTAGTTCCACACAGATCATAATTTCTTTAGACCTTTTATCAGCATACAAGTTACACCCACATTGCACCCCCATGATGACCTCACCTATTTTACATAACATTACCATTTATTAAAAGCTTACGCCCGAACAGGGACTTGAACCCTGGACCCTCAGATTAAAAGTCTGATGCTCTACCGACTGAGCTATCCGGGCTCTCTACATTGATAATCTCGCTGGGTACCGTAATTCTTCCATCCCGTTACTAAATTTTGTTGCCCCTTTTTGGACTTGCTCTAGTTCCACAAAAATCATAATTTCCAGGCTTGAATTGGGCAGGTTAATCTTTGCGAAGGACATGTGAATCAAGCCACATACAAGGTTATCCTGGAAAAATAGTTGATTCCTTCTGCTCAGGAAACGTTCCCCAACTCTGAGGACTGGCTTTTCCAGCAGAACAATGCACCATGCCACACGGCTAGGTAAACCAACGTGTGGATGAAGGAACACTAGCTCAAATCGCTGTCATGGCCAGCCCAATCTCCAAACCTGAACCCCATTGAAAACCTCTTGAATGTGAGGAAGATGGATAGTCACAAGCCATCAAACAAAGAAGAACTGCTTAAATTTTTGTACCAGGAGTGGCATAATGTCACCCAAAAGCAGTGTGAAAGACTGGTGGAAAGCATGCCAAGACACATGAAAGCTGTGATTAAAAATCATGGTTATTCCACAAAATATTGATTTCTGAACTCTTCCTGAGATAAAACATTAGTATTGTTGTTTCTAAATAATTATGAACTTGTTTTCGTAGCATTATTTGAGGTCTGCAAGCACTGCATTTTTTTTGCTATTTTGACCATTTTTCATTTTCTGAAAATAAGTACAAAATTTAGTGCTTGGAAATTCGAAGACATGTTGTCAGTAGTTTATAGAATATAAGAGCAATTTACATTTTACTCAAAAATATACCTATAAAGAGAAAATTAAGACAAACTGAAGATTTTGCAGTGGTCTCTTAATTTTTGCCAGAGCTGTAGTTAGCAAGGCCGAAAAAAGACATTTGTCCGTCCAGTTCAGCCTATATTCCGTCAGAAGAAATCCCCAGATCTACGTCCTTCTAAAGAACCTAATAACTGCAAGATACAATATTGTTACGCTCCAGGAAGACATCCGGGCCTCTCTTGAACCCCTTGACTGAGTTCGCCATCCCCACCTCCTCAGACAAGGAATTCCAGATTCTCCCTGCCCTACCAGTAAAGAATCCTTTTCTATGTTGGTGGAAAAACCTTCTCTCCTCCAGATGCAGAGAATCTAAATAATAATAATAGACTAAATAATACTTTTTTGCTAATCTCTCTGGGAATTGTAGTTGTTCTTTGTACTCGCTCTAGTTCCACACAGATCATAATTTCTTTAGACCTTTTATCAGCATACAAGTTACACCCACATTGCACCCCCATGATGACCTCACCTATTTTACATAACATTACCATTTATTAAAAGCTTACGCCCGAACAGGGACTTGAACCCTGGACCCTCAGATTAAAAGTCTGATGCTCTACCGACTGAGCTATCCGGGCTCTCTACATTGATAATCTCGCTGGGTACCGTAATTCTTCCATCCCGTTACTAAATTTTGTTGCCCCTTTTTGGACTTGCTCTAGTTCCACAAAAATCATAATTTCCAGGCTTGAATTGGGCAGGTTAATCTTTGCGAAGGACATGTGAATCAAGCCACATACAAGGTTATCCTGGAAAAATAGTTGATTCCTTCTGCTCAGGAAACGTTCCCCAACTCTGAGGACTGGCTTTTCCAGCAGAACAATGCACCATGCCACACGGCTAGGTAAACCAACGTGTGGATGAAGGAACACTAGCTCAAATCGCTGTCATGGCCAGCCCAATCTCCAAACCTGAACCCCATTGAAAACCTCTTGAATGTGAGGAAGATGGATAGTCACAAGCCATCAAACAAAGAAGAACTGCTTAAATTTTTGTACCAGGAGTGGCATAATGTCACCCAAAAGCAGTGTGAAAGACTGGTGGAAAGCATGCCAAGACACATGAAAGCTGTGATTAAAAATCATGGTTATTCCACAAAATATTGATTTCTGAACTCTTCCTGAGATAAAACATTAGTATTGTTGTTTCTAAATAATTATGAACTTGTTTTCGTAGCATTATTTGAGGTCTGCAAGCACTGCATTTTTTTTGCTATTTTGACCATTTTTCATTTTCTGAAAATAAGTACAAAATTTAGTGCTTGGAAATTCGAAGACATGTTGTCAGTAGTTTATAGAATATAAGAGCAATTTACATTTTACTCAAAAATATACCTATAAAGAGAAAATTAAGACAAACTGAAGATTTTGCAGTGGTCTCTTAATTTTTGCCAGAGCTGTAGTTAGCAAGGCCGAAAAAAGACATTTGTCCGTCCAGTTCAGCCTATATTCCGTCAGAAGAAATCCCCAGATCTACGTCCTTCTAAAGAACCTAATAACTGCAAGATACAATATTGTTACGCTCCAGGAAGACATCCGGGCCTCTCTTGAACCCCTTGACTGAGTTCGCCATCCCCACCTCCTCAGACAAGGAATTCCAGATTCTCCCTGCCCTACCAGTAAAGAATCCTTTTCTATGTTGGTGGAAAAACCTTCTCTCCTCCAGATGCAGAGAATGCCCCCTTGTGACCGTCACCTTCCTTGGTATAAACAGATCCTCGGAGAGATATTTGTATTGTCCCCTTATATACTTATACATGGTTATGAGATCACCCCTCAGTTTCTAGACAAAATAATACTTTTTTGCTAATCTCTCTGGGTATTGTAGTTGTTGCACCCACATTGCACCCACATTGTACCCCCATGATGACCTCACCTATTACCTATAACATTACCATTTATTAAAACCTTACGCCCGAACAGGGACTGAGCTATCCGGGCTCTCTACATTGATAATCTCGCTGGGTACCGTAATTCTTCCATCCCGTTACTAAATTTTGTTGCCCCTTTTTGGACTTGCTCTAGTTCCACAAAAATCATAATTTCCAGGCTTGAATTGGGCAGGTTAATCTTTGCGAAGGACATGTGAATCAAGCCACATACAAGGTTATCCTGGAAAAATAGTTGATTCCTTCTGCTCAGGAAACGTTCCCCAACTCTGAGGACTGGCTTTTCCAGCAGAACAATGCACCATGCCACACGGCTAGGTAAACCAACGTGTGGATGAAGGAACACTAGCTCAAATCGCTGTCATGGCCAGCCCAATCTCCAAACCTGAACCCCATTGAAAACCTCTTGAATGTGAGGAAGATGGATAGTCACAAGCCATCAAACAAAGAAGAACTGCTTAAATTTTTGTACCAGGAGTGGCATAATGTCACCCAAAAGCAGTGTGAAAGACTGGTGGAAAGCATGCCAAGACACATGAAAGCTGTGATTAAAAATCATGGTTATTCCACAAAATATTGATTTCTGAACTCTTCCTGAGATAAAACATTAGTATTGTTGTTTCTAAATAATTATGAACTTGTTTTCGTAGCATTATTTGAGGTCTGCAAGCACTGCATTTTTTTTGCTATTTTGACCATTTTTCATTTTCTGAAAATAAGTACAAAATTTAGTGCTTGGAAATTCGAAGACATGTTGTCAGTAGTTTATAGAATATAAGAGCAATTTACATTTTACTCAAAAATATACCTATAAAGAGAAAATTAAGACAAACTGAAGATTTTGCAGTGGTCTCTTAATTTTTGCCAGAGCTGTAGTTAGCAAGGCCGAAAAAAGACATTTGTCCGTCCAGTTCAGCCTATATTCCGTCAGAAGAAATCCCCAGATCTACGTCCTTCTAAAGAAACTAATAACTGCAAGATACAATATTGTTACGCTCCAGGAAGACATCCGGGCCTCTCTTGAACCCCTTGACTGAGTTCGCCATCCCCACCTCCTCAGACAAGGAATTCCAGATTCTCCCTGCCCTACCAGTAAAGAATCCTTTTCTATGTTGGTGGAAAAACCTTCTCTCCTCCAGATGCAGAGAATCTAAATAATAATAATAGACTAAATAATACTTTTTTGCTAATCTCTCTGGGAATTGTAGTTGTTCTTTGTACTCGCTCTAGTTCCACACAGATCATAATTTCTTTAGACCTTTTATCAGCATACAAGTTACACCCACATTGCACCCCCATGAAGTTACACCTCACCTATTTTACATAACATTACCATTTATTAAAAGCTTACGCCCGAACAGGGACTTGAACCCTGGACCCTCAGATTAAAAGTCTGATGCTCTACCGACTGAGCTATCCGGGCTCTCTACATTGATAATCTCGCTGGGTACCGTAATTCTTCCATCCCGTTACTAAATTTTGTTGCCCCTTTTTGGACTTGCTCTAGTTCCACAAAAATCATAATTTCCAGGCTTGAATTGGGCAGGTTAATCTTTGCGAAGGACATGTGAATCAAGCCACATACAAGGTTATCCTGGAAAAATAGTTGATTCCTTCTGCTCAGGAAACGTTCCCCAACTCTGAGGACTGGCTTTTCCAGCAGAACAATGCACCATGCCACACGGCTAGGTAAACCAACGTGTGGATGAAGGAACACTAGCTCAAATCGCTGTCATGGCCAGCCCAATCTCCAAACCTGAACCCCATTGAAAACCTCTTGAATGTGAGGAAGATGGATAGTCACAAGCCATCAAACAAAGAAGAACTGCTTAAATTTTTGTACCAGGAGTGGCATAATGTCACCCAAAAGCAGTGTGAAAGACTGGTGGAAAGCATGCCAAGACACATGAAAGCTGTGATTAAAAATCATGGTTATTCCACAAAATATTGATTTCTGAACTCTTCCTGAGATAAAACATTAGTATTGTTGTTTCTAAATAATTATGAACTTGTTTTCGTAGCATTATTTGAGGTCTGCAAGCACTGCATTTTTTTTGCTATTTTGACCATTTTTCATTTTCTGAAAATAAGTACAAAATTTAGTGCTTGGAAATTCGAAGACATGTTGTCAGTAGTTTATAGAATATAAGAGCAATTTACATTTTACTCAAAAATATACCTATAAAGAGAAAATTAAGACAAACTGAAGATTTTGCAGTGGTCTCTTAATTTTTGCCAGAGCTGTAGTTAGCAAGGCCGAAAAAAGACATTTGTCCGTCCAGTTCAGCCTATATTCCGTCAGAAGAAATCCCCAGATCTACGTCCTTCTAAAGAACCTAATAACTGCAAGATACAATATTGTTACGCTCCAGGAAGACATCCGGGCCTCTCTTGAACCCCTTGACTGAGTTCGCCATCCCCACCTCCTCAGACAAGGAATTCCAGATTCTCCCTGCCCTACCAGTAAAGAATCCTTTTCTATGTTGGTGGAAAAACCTTCTCTCCTCCAGATGCAGAGAATGCCCCCTTGTGACCGTCACCTTCCTTGGTATAAACAGATCCTCGGAGAGATATTTGTATTGTCCCCTTATATACTTATACATGGTTATGAGATCACCCCTCAGTTTCTAGACAAAATAATACTTTTTTGCTAATCTCTCTGGGTATTGTAGTTGTTGCACCCACATTGCACCCACATTGTACCCCCATGATGACCTCACCTATTACCTATAACATTACCATTTATTAAAACCTTACGCCCGAACAGGGACTGAGCTATCCGGGCTCTCTACATTGATAATCTCGCTGGGTACCGTAATTCTTCCATCCCGTTACTAAATTTTGTTGCCCCTTTTTGGACTTGCTCTAGTTCCACAAAAATCATAATTTCCAGGCTTGAATTGGGCAGGTTAATCTTTGCGAAGGACATGTGAATCAAGCCACATACAAGGTTATCCTGGAAAAATAGTTGATTCCTTCTGCTCAGGAAACGTTCCCCAACTCTGAGGACTGGCTTTTCCAGCAGAACAATGCACCATGCCACACGGCTAGGTAAACCAACGTGTGGATGAAGGAACACTAGCTCAAATCGCTGTCATGGCCAGCCCAATCTCCAAACCTGAACCCCATTGAAAACCTCTTGAATGTGAGGAAGATGGATAGTCACAAGCCATCAAACAAAGAAGAACTGCTTAAATTTTTGTACCAGGAGTGGCATAATGTCACCCAAAAGCAGTGTGAAAGACTGGTGGAAAGCATGCCAAGACACATGAAAGCTGTGATTAAAAATCATGGTTATTCCACAAAATATTGATTTCTGAACTCTTCCTGAGATAAAACATTAGTATTGTTGTTTCTAAATAATTATGAACTTGTTTTCGTAGCATTATTTGAGGTCTGCAAGCACTGCATTTTTTTTGCTATTTTGACCATTTTTCATTTTCTGAAAATAAGTACAAAATTTAGTGCTTGGAAATTCGAAGACATGTTGTCAGTAGTTTATAGAATATAAGAGCAATTTACATTTTACTCAAAAATATACCTATAAAGAGAAAATTAAGACAAACTGAAGATTTTGCAGTGGTCTCTTAATTTTTGCCAGAGCTGTAGTTAGCAAGGCCGAAAAAAGACATTTGTCCGTCCAGTTCAGCCTATATTCCGTCAGAAGAAATCCCCAGATCTACGTCCTTCTAAAGAACCTAATAACTGCAAGATACAATATTGTTACGCTCCAGGAAGACATCCGGGCCTCTCTTGAACCCCTTGACTGAGTTCGCCATCCCCACCTCCTCAGACAAGGAATTCCAGATTCTCCCTGCCCTACCAGTAAAGAATCCTTTTCTATGTTGGTGGAAAAACCTTCTCTCCTCCAGATGCAGAGAATGCCCCCTTGTGACCGTCACCTTCCTTGGTATAAACAGATCCTCGGAGAGATATATACTTATACATGGTTATGAGATCACCCCTCAGTTTCTAGACTAAATAATACTTTTTACATTGATAATACATTGATAATCTCGCTGGGTACCGTAATTCTTCCATCCCGTTACTAAATTTTGTTGCCCCTTTTTGGACTTGCTCTAGTTCCACAAAAATCATAATTTCCAGGCTTGAATTGGGCAGGTTAATCTTTGCGAAGGACATGTGAATCAAGCCACATACAAGGTTATCCTGGAAAAATAGTTGATTCCTTCTGCTCAGGAAACGTTCCCCAACTCTGAGGACTGGCTTTTCCAGCAGAACAATGCACCATGCCACACGGCTAGGTAAACCAACGTGTGGATGAAGGAACACTAGCTCAAATCGCTGTCATGGCCAGCCCAATCTCCAAACCTGAACCCCATTGAAAACCTCTTGAATGTGAGGAAGATGGATAGTCACAAGCCATCAAACAAAGAAGAACTGCTTAAATTTTTGTACCAGGAGTGGCATAATGTCACCCAAAAGCAGTGTGAAAGACTGGTGGAAAGCATGCCAAGACACATGAAAGCTGTGATTAAAAATCATGGTTATTCCACAAAATATTGATTTCTGAACTCTTCCTGAGATAAAACATTAGTATTGTTGTTTCTAAATAATTATGAACTTGTTTTCGTAGCATTATTTGAGGTCTGCAAGCACTGCATTTTTTTTGCTATTTTGACCATTTTTCATTTTCTGAAAATAAGTACAAAATTTAGTGCTTGGAAATTCGAAGACATGTTGTCAGTAGTTTATAGAATATAAGAGCAATTTACATTTTACTCAAAAATATACCTATAAAGAGAAAATTAAGACAAACTGAAGATTTTGCAGTGGTCTCTTAATTTTTGCCAGAGCTGTAGTTAGCAAGGCCGAAAAAAGACATTTGTCCGTCCAGTTCAGCCTATATTCCGTCAGAAGAAATCCCCAGATCTACGTCCTTCTAAAGAACCTAATAACTGCAAGATACAATATTGTTACGGTCCAGGAAGACATCCGGGCCTCTCTTGAACCCCTTGACTGAGTTCGCCATCCCCACCTCCTCAGACAAGGAATTCCAGATTCTCCCTGCCCTACCAGTAAAGAATCCTTTTCTATGTTGGTGGAAAAACCTTCTCTCCTCCAGATGCAGAGAATGCCCCCTTGTGACCGTCACCTTCCTTGGTATAAACAGATCCTCGGAGAGATATTTGTATTGTCCCCTTATATACTTATACATGGTTATGAGATCACCCCTCAGTTTCTAGACAAAATAATACTTTTTTGCTAATCTCTCTGGGTATTGTAGTTGCTGCACCCACATTGTACCCCCATGATGACCTCACCTATTACCTATAACATTACCATTTATTAAAATCTTACGCCCGAACAGGGACTTGAACCCTGGACCCTCAGATTAAAAGTCTGATGCTCTACCGACTGAGCTATCCGGGCTCTCTACATTGATAATCTCGCTGGGTACCGTAATTCTTCCATCCCGTTACTAAATTTTGTTGCCCCTTTTTGGACTTGCTCTAGTTCCACAAAAATCATAATTTCCAGGCTTGAATTGGGCAGGTTAATCTTTGCGAAGGACATGTGAATCAAGCCACATACAAGGTTATCCTGGAAAAATAGTTGATTCCTTCTGCTCAGGAAACGTTCCCCAACTCTGAGGACTGGCTTTTCCAGCAGAACAATGCACCATGCCACACGGCTAGGTAAACCAACGTGTGGATGAAGGAACACTAGCTCAAATCGCTGTCATGGCCAGCCCAATCTCCAAACCTGAACCCCATTGAAAACCTCTTGAATGTGAGGAAGATGGATAGTCACAAGCCATCAAACAAAGAAGAACTGCTTAAATTTTTGTACCAGGAGTGGCATAATGTCACCCAAAAGCAGTGTGAAAGACTGGTGGAAAGCATGCCAAGACACATGAAAGCTGTGATTAAAAATCATGGTTATTCCACAAAATATTGATTTCTGAACTCTTCCTGAGATAAAACATTAGTATTGTTGTTTCTAAATAATTATGAACTTGTTTTCGTAGCATTATTTGAGGTCTGCAAGCACTGCATTTTTTTTGCTATTTTGACCATTTTTCATTTTCTGAAAATAAGTACAAAATTTAGTGCTTGGAAATTCGAAGACATGTTGTCAGTAGTTTATAGAATATAAGAGCAATTTACATTTTACTCAAAAATATACCTATAAAGAGAAAATTAAGACAAACTGAAGATTTTGCAGTGGTCTCTTAATTTTTGCCAGAGCTGTAGTTAGCAAGGCCGAAAAAAGACATTTGTCCGTCCAGTTCAGCCTATATTCCGTCAGAAGAAATCCCCAGATCTACGTCCTTCTAAAGAACCTAATAACTGCAAGATACAATATTGTTACGCTCCAGGAAGACATCCGGGCCTCTCTTGAACCCCTTGACTGAGTTCGCCATCCCCACCTCCTCAGACAAGGAATTCCAGATTCTCCCTGCCCTACCAGTAAAGAATCCTTTTCTATGTTGGTGGAAAAACCTTCTCTCCTCCAGATGCAGAGAATCTAAATAATAATAATAGACTAAATAATACTTTTTTGCTAATCTCTCTGGGAATTGTAGTTGTTCTTTGTACTCGCTCTAGTTCCACACAGATCATAATTTCTTTAGACCTTTTATCAGCATACAAGTTACACCCACATTGCACCATTTTTTAAAACCTTACGCCCGAACAGGGACTTGAACCCTGGACCCTCAGATTAAAAGTCTGATGCTCTACCGACTGAGCTATCCGGGCTCTCTACATTGATAATCTCGCTGGGTACCGTAATTCTTCCATCCCGTTACTAAATTTTGTTGCCCCTTTTTGGACTTGCTCTAGTTCCACAAAAATCATAATTTCCAGGCTTGAATTGGGCAGGTTAATCTTTGCGAAGGACATGTGAATCAAGCCACATACAAGGTTATCCTGGAAAAATAGTTGATTCCTTCTGCTCAGGAAACGTTCCCCAACTCTGAGGACTGGCTTTTCCAGCAGAACAATGCACCATGCCACACGGCTAGGTAAACCAACGTGTGGATGAAGGAACACTAGCTCAAATCGCTGTCATGGCCAGCCCAATCTCCAAACCTGAACCCCATTGAAAACCTCTTGAATGTGAGGAAGATGGATAGTCACAAGCCATCAAACAAAGAAGAACTGCTTAAATTTTTGTACCAGGAGTGGCATAATGTCACCCAAAAGCAGTGTGAAAGACTGGTGGAAAGCATGCCAAGACACATGAAAGCTGTGATTAAAAATCATGGTTATTCCACAAAATATTGATTTCTGAACTCTTCCTGAGATAAAACATTAGTATTGTTGTTTCTAAATAATTATGAACTTGTTTTCGTAGCATTATTTGAGGTCTGCAAGCACTGCATTTTTTTTGCTATTTTGACCATTTTTCATTTTCTGAAAATAAGTACAAAATTTAGTGCTTGGAAATTCGAAGACATGTTGTCAGTAGTTTATAGAATATAAGAGCAATTTACATTTTACTCAAAAATATACCTATAAAGAGAAAATTAAGACAAACTGAAGATTTTGCAGTGGTCTCTTAATTTTTGCCAGAGCTGTAGTTAGCAAGGCCGAAAAAAGACATTTGTCCGTCCAGTTCAGCCTATATTCCGTCAGAAGAAATCCCCAGATCTACGTCCTTCTAAAGAACCTAATAACTGCAAGATACAATATTGTTACGCTCCAGGAAGACATCCGGGCCTCTCTTGAACCCCTTGACTGAGTTCGCCATCCCCACCTCCTCAGACAAGGAATTCCAGATTCTCCCTGCCCTACCAGTAAAGAATCCTTTTCTATGTTGGTGGAAAAACCTTCTCTCCTCCAGATGCAGAGAATCTAAATAATAATAATAGACTAAATAATACTTTTTTGCTAATCTCTCTGGGAATTGTAGTTGTTCTTTGTACTCGCTCTAGTTCCACACAGATCATAATTTCTTTAGACCTTTTATCAGCATACAAGTTACACCCACATTGCACCCCCATGATGACCTCACCTATTTTACATAACATTACCATTTATTAAAAGCTTACGCCCGAACAGGGACTTGAACCCTGGACCCTCAGATTAAAAGTCTGATGCTCTACCGACTGAGCTATCCGGGCTCTCTACATTGATAATCTCGCTGGGTACCGTAATTCTTCCATCCCGTTACTAAATTTTGTTGCCCCTTTTTGGACTTGCTCTAGTTCCACAAAAATCATAATTTCCAGGCTTGAATTGGGCAGGTTAATCTTTGCGAAGGACATGTGAATCAAGCCACATACAAGGTTATCCTGGAAAAATAGTTGATTCCTTCTGCTCAGGAAACGTTCCCCAACTCTGAGGACTGGCTTTTCCAGCAGAACAATGCACCATGCCACACGGCTAGGTAAACCAACGTGTGGATGAAGGAACACTAGCTCAAATCGCTGTCATGGCCAGCCCAATCTCCAAACCTGAACCCCATTGAAAACCTCTTGAATGTGAGGAAGATGGATAGTCACAAGCCATCAAACAAAGAAGAACTGCTTAAATTTTTGTACCAGGAGTGGCATAATGTCACCCAAAAGCAGTGTGAAAGACTGGTGGAAAGCATGCCAAGACACATGAAAGCTGTGATTAAAAATCATGGTTATTCCACAAAATATTGATTTCTGAACTCTTCCTGAGATAAAACATTAGTATTGTTGTTTCTAAATAATTATGAACTTGTTTTCGTAGCATTATTTGAGGTCTGCAAGCACTGCATTTTTTTTGCTATTTTGACCATTTTTCATTTTCTGAAAATAAGTACAAAATTTAGTGCTTGGAAATTCGAAGACATGTTGTCAGTAGTTTATAGAATATAAGAGCAATTTACATTTTACTCAAAAATATACCTATAAAGAGAAAATTAAGACAAACTGAAGATTTTGCAGTGGTCTCTTAATTTTTGCCAGAGCTGTAGTTAGCAAGGCCGAAAAAAGACATTTGTCCGTCCAGTTCAGCCTATATTCCGTCAGAAGAAATCCCCAGATCTACGTCCTTCTAAAGAACCTAATAACTGCAAGATACAATATTGTTACGCTCCAGGAAGACATCCGGGCCTCTCTTGAACCCCTTGACTGAGTTCGCCATCCCCACCTCCTCAGACAAGGAATTCCAGATTCTCCCTGCCCTACCAGTAAAGAATCCTTTTCTATGTTGGTGGAAAAACCTTCTCTCCTCCAGATGCAGAGAATCTAAATAATAATAATAGACTAAATAATACTTTTTTGCTAATCTCTCTGGGAATTGTAGTTGTTCTTTGTACTCGCTCTAGTTCCACACAGATCATAATTTCTTTAGACCTTTTATCAGCATACAAGTTACACCCACATTGCACCCCCATGATGACCTCACCTATTTTACATAACATTACCATTTATTAAAAGCTTACGCCCGAACAGGGACTTGAACCCTGGACCCTCAGATTAAAAGTCTGATGCTCTACCGACTGAGCTATCCGGGCTCTCTACATTGATAATCTCGCTGGGTACCGTAATTCTTCCATCCCGTTACTAAATTTTGTTGCCCCTTTTTGGACTTGCTCTAGTTCCACAAAAATCATAATTTCCAGGCTTGAATTGGGCAGGTTAATCTTTGCGAAGGACATGTGAATCAAGCCACATACAAGGTTATCCTGGAAAAATAGTTGATTCCTTCTGCTCAGGAAACGTTCCCCAACTCTGAGGACTGGCTTTTCCAGCAGAACAATGCACCATGCCACACGGCTAGGTAAACCAACGTGTGGATGAAGGAACACTAGCTCAAATCGCTGTCATGGCCAGCCCAATCTCCAAACCTGAACCCCATTGAAAACCTCTTGAATGTGAGGAAGATGGATAGTCACAAGCCATCAAACAAAGAAGAACTGCTTAAATTTTTGTACCAGGAGTGGCATAATGTCACCCAAAAGCAGTGTGAAAGACTGGTGGAAAGCATGCCAAGACACATGAAAGCTGTGATTAAAAATCATGGTTATTCCACAAAATATTGATTTCTGAACTCTTCCTGAGATAAAACATTAGTATTGTTGTTTCTAAATAATTATGAACTTGTTTTCGTAGCATTATTTGAGGTCTGCAAGCACTGCATTTTTTTTGCTATTTTGACCATTTTTCATTTTCTGAAAATAAGTACAAAATTTAGTGCTTGGAAATTCGAAGACATGTTGTCAGTAGTTTATAGAATATAAGAGCAATTTACATTTTACTCAAAAATATACCTATAAAGAGAAAATTAAGACAAACTGAAGATTTTGCAGTGGTCTCTTAATTTTTGCCAGAGCTGTAGTTAGCAAGGCCGAAAAAAGACATTTGTCCGTCCAGTTCAGCCTATATTCCGTCAGAAGAAATCCCCAGATCTACGTCCTTCTAAAGAACCTAATAACTGCAAGATACAATATTGTTACGCTCCAGGAAGACATCCGGGCCTCTCTTGAACCCCTTGACTGAGTTCGCCATCCCCACCTCCTCAGACAAGGAATTCCAGATTCTCCCTGCCCTACCAGTAAAGAATCCTTTTCTATGTTGGTGGAAAAACCTTCTCTCCTCCAGATGCAGAGAATCTAAATAATAATAATAGACTAAATAATACTTTTTTGCTAATCTCTCTGGGAATTGTAGTTGTTCTTTGTACTCGCTCTAGTTCCACACAGATCATAATTTCTTTAGACCTTTTATCAGCATACAAGTTACACCCACATTGCACCCCCATGATGACCTCACCTATTTTACATAACATTACCATTTATTAAAAGCTTACGCCCGAACAGGGACTTGAACCCTGGACCCTCAGATTAAAAGTCTGATGCTCTACCGACTGAGCTATCCGGGCTCTCTACATTGATAATCTCGCTGGGTACCGTAATTCTTCCATCCCGTTACTAAATTTTGTTGCCCCTTTTTGGACTTGCTCTAGTTCCACAAAAATCATAATTTCCAGGCTTGAATTGGGCAGGTTAATCTTTGCGAAGGACATGTGAATCAAGCCACATACAAGGTTATCCTGGAAAAATAGTTGATTCCTTCTGCTCAGGAAACGTTCCCCAACTCTGAGGACTGGCTTTTCCAGCAGAACAATGCACCATGCCACACGGCTAGGTAAACCAACGTGTGGATGAAGGAACACTAGCTCAAATCGCTGTCATGGCCAGCCCAATCTCCAAACCTGAACCCCATTGAAAACCTCTTGAATGTGAGGAAGATGGATAGTCACAAGCCATCAAACAAAGAAGAACTGCTTAAATTTTTGTACCAGGAGTGGCATAATGTCACCCAAAAGCAGTGTGAAAGACTGGTGGAAAGCATGCCAAGACACATGAAAGCTGTGATTAAAAATCATGGTTATTCCACAAAATATTGATTTCTGAACTCTTCCTGAGATAAAACATTAGTATTGTTGTTTCTAAATAATTATGAACTTGTTTTCGTAGCATTATTTGAGGTCTGCAAGCACTGCATTTTTTTTGCTATTTTGACCATTTTTCATTTTCTGAAAATAAGTACAAAATTTAGTGCTTGGAAATTCGAAGACATGTTGTCAGTAGTTTATAGAATATAAGAGCAATTTACATTTTACTCAAAAATATACCTATAAAGAGAAAATTAAGACAAACTGAAGATTTTGCAGTGGTCTCTTAATTTTTGCCAGAGCTGTAGTTAGCAAGGCCGAAAAAAGACATTTGTCCGTCCAGTTCAGCCTATATTCCGTCAGAAGAAATCCCCAGATCTACGTCCTTCTAAAGAACCTAATAACTGCAAGATACAATATTGTTACGCTCCAGGAAGACATCCGGGCCTCTCTTGAACCCCTTGACTGAGTTCGCCATCCCCACCTCCTCAGACAAGGAATTCCAGATTCTCCCTGCCCTACCAGTAAAGAATCCTTTTCTATGTTGGTGGAAAAACCTTCTCTCCTCCAGATGCAGAGAATCTAAATAATAATAATAGACTAAATAATACTTTTTTGCTAATCTCTCTGGGAATTGTAGTTGTTCTTTGTACTCGCTCTAGTTCCACACAGATCATAATTTCTTTAGACCTTTTATCAGCATACAAGTTACACCCACATTGCACCCCCATGATGACCTCACCTATTTTACATAACATTACCATTTATTAAAAGCTTACGCCCGAACAGGGACTTGAACCCTGGACCCTCAGATTAAAAGTCTGATGCTCTACCGACTGAGCTATCCTACATTGATAATCTCGCTGGGTACCGTAATTCTTCCATCCCGTTACTAAATTTTGTTGCCCCTTTTTGGACTTGCTCTAGTTCCACAAAAATCATAATTTCCAGGCTTGAATTGGGCAGGTTAATCTTTGCGAAGGACATGTGAATCAAGCCACATACAAGGTTATCCTGGAAAAATAGTTGATTCCTTCTGCTCAGGAAACGTTCCCCAACTCTGAGGACTGGCTTTTCCAGCAGAACAATGCACCATGCCACACGGCTAGGTAAACCAACGTGTGGATGAAGGAACACTAGCTCAAATCGCTGTCATGGCCAGCCCAATCTCCAAACCTGAACCCCATTGAAAACCTCTTGAATGTGAGGAAGATGGATAGTCACAAGCCATCAAACAAAGAAGAACTGCTTAAATTTTTGTACCAGGAGTGGCATAATGTCACCCAAAAGCAGTGTGAAAGACTGGTGGAAAGCATGCCAAGACACATGAAAGCTGTGATTAAAAATCATGGTTATTCCACAAAATATTGATTTCTGAACTCTTCCTGAGATAAAACATTAGTATTGTTGTTTCTAAATAATTATGAACTTGTTTTCGTAGCATTATTTGAGGTCTGCAAGCACTGCATTTTTTTTGCTATTTTGACCATTTTTCATTTTCTGAAAATAAGTACAAAATTTAGTGCTTGGAAATTCGAAGACATGTTGTCAGTAGTTTATAGAATATAAGAGCAATTTACATTTTACTCAAAAATATACCTATAAAGAGAAAATTAAGACAAACTGAAGATTTTGCAGTGGTCTCTTAATTTTTGCCAGAGCTGTAGTTAGCAAGGCCGAAAAAAGACATTTGTCCGTCCAGTTCAGCCTATATTCCGTCAGAAGAAATCCCCAGATCTACGTCCTTCTAAAGAACCTAATAACTGCAAGATACAATATTGTTACGCTCCAGGAAGACATCCGGGCCTCTCTTGAACCCCTTGACTGAGTTCGCCATCCCCACCTCCTCAGACAAGGAATTCCAGATTCTCCCTGCCCTACCAGTAAAGAATCCTTTTCTATGTTGGTGGAAAAACCTTCTCTCCTCCAGATGCAGAGAATCTAAATAATAATAATAGACTAAATAATACTTTTTTGCTAATCTCTCTGGGAATTGTAGTTGTTCTTTGTACTCGCTCTAGTTCCACACAGATCATAATTTCTTTAGACCTTTTATCAGCATACAAGTTACACCCACATTGCACCCCCATGATGACCTCACCTATTTTACATAACATTACCATTTATTAAAAGCTTATTAAAGCATCAGATTAAAAGTCTGATGCTCTACCGACTGAGCTATCCGGGCTCTCTACATTGATAATCTCGCTGGGTACCGTAATTCTTCCATCCCGTTACTAAATTTTGTTGCCCCTTTTTGGACTTGCTCTAGTTCCACAAAAATCATAATTTCCAGGCTTGAATTGGGCAGGTTAATCTTTGCGAAGGACATGTGAATCAAGCCACATACAAGGTTATCCTGGAAAAATAGTTGATTCCTTCTGCTCAGGAAACGTTCCCCAACTCTGAGGACTGGCTTTTCCAGCAGAACAATGCACCATGCCACACGGCTAGGTAAACCAACGTGTGGATGAAGGAACACTAGCTCAAATCGCTGTCATGGCCAGCCCAATCTCCAAACCTGAACCCCATTGAAAACCTCTTGAATGTGAGGAAGATGGATAGTCACAAGCCATCAAACAAAGAAGAACTGCTTAAATTTTTGTACCAGGAGTGGCATAATGTCACCCAAAAGCAGTGTGAAAGACTGGTGGAAAGCATGCCAAGACACATGAAAGCTGTGATTAAAAATCATGGTTATTCCACAAAATATTGATTTCTGAACTCTTCCTGAGATAAAACATTAGTATTGTTGTTTCTAAATAATTATGAACTTGTTTTCGTAGCATTATTTGAGGTCTGCAAGCACTGCATTTTTTTTGCTATTTTGACCATTTTTCATTTTCTGAAAATAAGTACAAAATTTAGTGCTTGGAAATTCGAAGACATGTTGTCAGTAGTTTATAGAATATAAGAGCAATTTACATTTTACTCAAAAATATACCTATAAAGAGAAAATTAAGACAAACTGAAGATTTTGCAGTGGTCTCTTAATTTTTGCCAGAGCTGTAGTTAGCAAGGCCGAAAAAAGACATTTGTCCGTCCAGTTCAGCCTATATTCCGTCAGAAGAAATCCCCAGATCTACGTCCTTCTAAAGAACCTAATAACTGCAAGATACAATATTGTTACGCTCCAGGAAGACATCCGGGCCTCTCTTGAACCCCTTGACTGAGTTCGCCATCCCCACCTCCTCAGACAAGGAATTCCAGATTCTCCCTGCCCTACCAGTAAAGAATCCTTTTCTATGTTGGTGGAAAAACCTTCTCTCCTCCAGATGCAGAGAATCTAAATAATAATAATAGACTAAATAATACTTTTTTGCTAATCTCTCTGGGAATTGTAGTTGTTCTTTGTACTCGCTCTAGTTCCACACAGATCATAATTTCTTTAGACCTTTTATCAGCATACAAGTTACACCCACATTGCACCCCCATGATGACCTCACCTATTTTACATAACATTACCATTTATTAAAAGCTTACGCCCGAACAGGGACTTGAACCCTGGACCCTCAGATTAAAAGTCTGATGCTCTACCGACTGAGCTATCCTACATTGATAATCTCGCTGGGTACCGTAATTCTTCCATCCCGTTACTAAATTTTGTTGCCCCTTTTTGGACTTGCTCTAGTTCCACAAAAATCATAATTTCCAGGCTTGAATTGGGCAGGTTAATCTTTGCGAAGGACATGTGAATCAAGCCACATACAAGGTTATCCTGGAAAAATAGTTGATTCCTTCTGCTCAGGAAACGTTCCCCAACTCTGAGGACTGGCTTTTCCAGCAGAACAATGCACCATGCCACACGGCTAGGTAAACCAACGTGTGGATGAAGGAACACTAGCTCAAATCGCTGTCATGGCCAGCCCAATCTCCAAACCTGAACCCCATTGAAAACCTCTTGAATGTGAGGAAGATGGATAGTCACAAGCCATCAAACAAAGAAGAACTGCTTAAATTTTTGTACCAGGAGTGGCATAATGTCACCCAAAAGCAGTGTGAAAGACTGGTGGAAAGCATGCCAAGACACATGAAAGCTGTGATTAAAAATCATGGTTATTCCACAAAATATTGATTTCTGAACTCTTCCTGAGATAAAACATTAGTATTGTTGTTTCTAAATAATTATGAACTTGTTTTCGTAGCATTATTTGAGGTCTGCAAGCACTGCATTTTTTTTGCTATTTTGACCATTTTTCATTTTCTGAAAATAAGTACAAAATTTAGTGCTTGGAAATTCGAAGACATGTTGTCAGTAGTTTATAGAATATAAGAGCAATTTACATTTTACTCAAAAATATACCTATAAAGAGAAAATTAAGACAAACTGAAGATTTTGCAGTGGTCTCTTAATTTTTGCCAGAGCTGTAGTTAGCAAGGCCGAAAAAAGACATTTGTCCGTCCAGTTCAGCCTATATTCCGTCAGAAGAAATCCCCAGATCTACGTCCTTCTAAAGAACCTAATAACTGCAAGATACAATATTGTTACGCTCCAGGAAGACATCCGGGCCTCTCTTGAACCCCTTGACTGAGTTCGCCATCCCCACCTCCTCAGACAAGGAATTCCAGATTCTCCCTGCCCTACCAGTAAAGAATCCTTTTCTATGTTGGTGGAAAAACCTTCTCTCCTCCAGATGCAGAGAATCTAAATAATAATAATAGACTAAATAATACTTTTTTGCTAATCTCTCTGGGAATTGTAGTTGTTCTTTGTACTCGCTCTAGTTCCACACAGATCATAATTTCTTTAGACCTTTTATCAGCATACAAGTTACACCCACATTGCACCCCCATGATGACCTCACCTATTTTACATAACATTACCATTTATTAAAAGCTTATTAAAGCATCAGATTAAAAGTCTGATGCTCTACCGACTGAGCTATCCGGGCTCTCTACATTGATAATCTCGCTGGGTACCGTAATTCTTCCATCCCGTTACTAAATTTTGTTGCCCCTTTTTGGACTTGCTCTAGTTCCACAAAAATCATAATTTCCAGGCTTGAATTGGGCAGGTTAATCTTTGCGAAGGACATGTGAATCAAGCCACATACAAGGTTATCCTGGAAAAATAGTTGATTCCTTCTGCTCAGGAAACGTTCCCCAACTCTGAGGACTGGCTTTTCCAGCAGAACAATGCACCATGCCACACGGCTAGGTAAACCAACGTGTGGATGAAGGAACACTAGCTCAAATCGCTGTCATGGCCAGCCCAATCTCCAAACCTGAACCCCATTGAAAACCTCTTGAATGTGAGGAAGATGGATAGTCACAAGCCATCAAACAAAGAAGAACTGCTTAAATTTTTGTACCAGGAGTGGCATAATGTCACCCAAAAGCAGTGTGAAAGACTGGTGGAAAGCATGCCAAGACACATGAAAGCTGTGATTAAAAATCATGGTTATTCCACAAAATATTGATTTCTGAACTCTTCCTGAGATAAAACATTAGTATTGTTGTTTCTAAATAATTATGAACTTGTTTTCGTAGCATTATTTGAGGTCTGCAAGCACTGCATTTTTTTTGCTATTTTGACCATTTTTCATTTTCTGAAAATAAGTACAAAATTTAGTGCTTGGAAATTCGAAGACATGTTGTCAGTAGTTTATAGAATATAAGAGCAATTTACATTTTACTCAAAAATATACCTATAAAGAGAAAATTAAGACAAACTGAAGATTTTGCAGTGGTCTCTTAATTTTTGCCAGAGCTGTAGTTAGCAAGGCCGAAAAAAGACATTTGTCCGTCCAGTTCAGCCTATATTCCGTCAGAAGAAATCCCCAGATCTACGTCCTTCTAAAGAACCTAATAACTGCAAGATACAATATTGTTACGCTCCAGGAAGACATCCGGGCCTCTCTTGAACCCCTTGACTGAGTTCGCCATCCCCACCTCCTCAGACAAGGAATTCCAGATTCTCCCTGCCCTACCAGTAAAGAATCCTTTTCTATGTTGGTGGAAAAACCTTCTCTCCTCCAGATGCAGAGAATCTAAATAATAATAATAGACTAAATAATACTTTTTTGCTAATCTCTCTGGGAATTGTAGTTGTTCTTTGTACTCGCTCTAGTTCCACACAGATCATAATTTCTTTAGACCTTTTATCAGCATACAAGTTACACCCACATTGCACCCCCATGATGACCTCACCTATTTTACATAACATTACCATTTATTAAATGCTTACGCCCGAACAGGGACTTGAACCCTGGACCCTCAGATTAAAAGTCTGATGCTCTACCGACTGAGCTATCCGGGCTCTCTACATTGATAATCTCGCTGGGTACCGTAATTCTTCCATCCCGTTACTAAATTTTGTTGCCCCTTTTTGGACTTGCTCTAGTTCCACAAAAATCATAATTTCCAGGCTTGAATTGGGCAGGTTAATCTTTGCGAAGGACATGTGAATCAAGCCACATACAAGGTTATCCTGGAAAAATAGTTGATTCCTTCTGCTCAGGAAACGTTCCCCAACTCTGAGGACTGGCTTTTCCAGCAGAACAATGCACCATGCCACACGGCTAGGTAAACCAACGTGTGGATGAAGGAACACTAGCTCAAATCGCTGTCATGGCCAGCCCAATCTCCAAACCTGAACCCCATTGAAAACCTCTTGAATGTGAGGAAGATGGATAGTCACAAGCCATCAAACAAAGAAGAACTGCTTAAATTTTTGTACCAGGAGTGGCATAATGTCACCCAAAAGCAGTGTGAAAGACTGGTGGAAAGCATGCCAAGACACATGAAAGCTGTGATTAAAAATCATGGTTATTCCACAAAATATTGATTTCTGAACTCTTCCTGAGATAAAACATTAGTATTGTTGTTTCTAAATAATTATGAACTTGTTTTCGTAGCATTATTTGAGGTCTGCAAGCACTGCATTTTTTTTGCTATTTTGACCATTTTTCATTTTCTGAAAATAAGTACAAAATTTAGTGCTTGGAAATTCGAAGACATGTTGTCAGTAGTTTATAGAATATAAGAGCAATTTACATTTTACTCAAAAATATACCTATAAAGAGAAAATTAAGACAAACTGAAGATTTTGCAGTGGTCTCTTAATTTTTGCCAGAGCTGTAGTTAGCAAGGCCGAAAAAAGACATTTGTCCGTCCAGTTCAGCCTATATTCCGTCAGAAGAAATCCCCAGATCTACGTCCTTCTAAAGAACCTAATAACTGCAAGATACAATATTGTTACGCTCCAGGAAGACATCCGGGCCTCTCTTGAACCCCTTGACTGAGTTCGCCATCCCCACCTCCTCAGACAAGGAATTCCAGATTCTCCCTGCCCTACCAGTAAAGAATCCTTTTCTATGTTGGTGGAAAAACCTTCTCTCCTCCAGATGCAGAGAATCTAAATAATAATAATAGACTAAATAATACTTTTTTGCTAATCTCTCTGGGAATTGTAGTTGTTCTTTGTACTCGCTCTAGTTCCACACAGATCATAATTTCTTTAGACCTTTTATCAGCATGATGACCTCACCTATTTTACATAACATTACCATTTATTAAAAGCTTACGCCCGAACAGGGACTTGAACCCTGGACCCTCAGATTAAAAGTCTGATGCTCTACCGACTGAGCTATCCGGGCTCTCTACATTGATAATCTCGCTGGGTACCGTAATTCTTCCATCCCGTTACTAAATTTTGTTGCCCCTTTTTGGACTTGCTCTAGTTCCACAAAAATCATAATTTCCAGGCTTGAATTGGGCAGGTTAATCTTTGCGAAGGACATGTGAATCAAGCCACATACAAGGTTATCCTGGAAAAATAGTTGATTCCTTCTGCTCAGGAAACGTTCCCCAACTCTGAGGACTGGCTTTTCCAGCAGAACAATGCACCATGCCACACGGCTAGGTAAACCAACGTGTGGATGAAGGAACACTAGCTCAAATCGCTGTCATGGCCAGCCCAATCTCCAAACCTGAACCCCATTGAAAACCTCTTGAATGTGAGGAAGATGGATAGTCACAAGCCATCAAACAAAGAAGAACTGCTTAAATTTTTGTACCAGGAGTGGCATAATGTCACCCAAAAGCAGTGTGAAAGACTGGTGGAAAGCATGCCAAGACACATGAAAGCTGTGATTAAAAATCATGGTTATTCCACAAAATATTGATTTCTGAACTCTTCCTGAGATAAAACATTAGTATTGTTGTTTCTAAATAATTATGAACTTGTTTTCGTAGCATTATTTGAGGTCTGCAAGCACTGCATTTTTTTTGCTATTTTGACCATTTTTCATTTTCTGAAAATAAGTACAAAATTTAGTGCTTGGAAATTCGAAGACATGTTGTCAGTAGTTTATAGAATATAAGAGCAATTTACATTTTACTCAAAAATATACCTATAAAGAGAAAATTAAGACAAACTGAAGATTTTGCAGTGGTCTCTTAATTTTTGCCAGAGCTGTAGTTAGCAAGGCCGAAAAAAGACATTTGTCCGTCCAGTTCAGCCTATATTCCGTCAGAAGAAATCCCCAGATCTACGTCCTTCTAAAGAACCTAATAACTGCAAGATACAATATTGTTACGCTCCAGGAAGACATCCGGGCCTCTCTTGAACCCCTTGACTGAGTTCGCCATCCCCACCTCCTCAGACAAGGAATTCCAGATTCTCCCTGCCCTACCAGTAAAGAATCCTTTTCTATGTTGGTGGAAAAACCTTCTCTCCTCCAGATGCAGAGAATCTAAATAATAATAATAGACTAAATAATACTTTTTTGCTAATCTCTCTGGGAATTGTAGTTGTTCTTTGTACTCGCTCTAGTTCCACACAGATCATAATTTCTTTAGACCTTTTATCAGCATACAAGTTACACCCACATTGCACCCCCATGAAGTTACACCTCACCTATTTTACATAACATTACCATTTATTAAAAGCTTACGCCCGAACAGGGACTTGAACCCTGGACCCTCAGATTAAAAGTCTGATGCTCTACCGACTGAGCTATCCGGGCTCTCTACATTGATAAACTCGCTGGGTACCGTAATTCTTCCATCCCGTTACTAAATTTTGTTGCCCCTTTTTGGACTTGCTCTAGTTCCACAAAAATCATAATTTCCAGGCTTGAATTGGGCAGGTTAATCTTTGCGAAGGACATGTGAATCAAGCCACATACAAGGTTATCCTGGAAAAATAGTTGATTCCTTCTGCTCAGGAAACGTTCCCCAACTCTGAGGACTGGCTTTTCCAGCAGAACAATGCACCATGCCACACGGCTAGGTAAACCAACGTGTGGATGAAGGAACACTAGCTCAAATCGCTGTCATGGCCAGCCCAATCTCCAAACCTGAACCCCATTGAAAACCTCTTGAATGTGAGGAAGATGGATAGTCACAAGCCATCAAACAAAGAAGAACTGCTTAAATTTTTGTACCAGGAGTGGCATAATGTCACCCAAAAGCAGTGTGAAAGACTGGTGGAAAGCATGCCAAGACACATGAAAGCTGTGATTAAAAATCATGGTTATTCCACAAAATATTGATTTCTGAACTCTTCCTGAGATAAAACATTAGTATTGTTGTTTCTAAATAATTATGAACTTGTTTTCGTAGCATTATTTGAGGTCTGCAAGCACTGCATTTTTTTTGCTATTTTGACCATTTTTCATTTTCTGAAAATAAGTACAAAATTTAGTGCTTGGAAATTCGAAGACATGTTGTCAGTAGTTTATAGAATATAAGAGCAATTTACATTTTACTCAAAAATATACCTATAAAGAGAAAATTAAGACAAACTGAAGATTTTGCAGTGGTCTCTTAATTTTTGCCAGAGCTGTAGTTAGCAAGGCCGAAAAAAGACATTTGTCCGTCCAGTTCAGCCTATATTCCGTCAGAAGAAATCCCCAGATCTACGTCCTTCTAAAGAACCTAATAACTGCAAGATACAATATTGTTACGCTCCAGGAAGACATCCGGGCCTCTCTTGAACCCCTTGACTGAGTTCGCCATCCCCACCTCCTCAGACAAGGAATTCCAGATTCTCCCTGCCCTACCAGTAAAGAATCCTTTTCTATGTTGGTGGAAAAACCTTCTCTCCTCCAGATGCAGAGAATCTAAATAATAATAATAGACTAAATAATACTTTTTTGCTAATCTCTCTGGGAATTGTAGTTGTTCTTTGTACTCGCTCTAGTTCCACACAGATCATAATTTCTTTAGACCTTTTATCAGCATACAAGTTACACCCACATTGCACCCCCATGATGACCTCACCTATTTTACATAATATTACCATTTATTAAAAGCTTACGCCCGAACAGGGACTTGAACCCTGGACCCTCAGATTAAAAGTCTGATGCTCTACCGACTGAGCTATCCGGGCTCTCTACATTGATAATCTCGCTGGGTACCGTAATTCTTCCATCCCGTTACTAAATTTTGTTGCCCCTTTTTGGACTTGCTCTAGTTCCACAAAAATCATAATTTCCAGGCTTGAATTGGGCAGGTTAATCTTTGCGAAGGACATGTGAATCAAGCCACATACAAGGTTATCCTGGAAAAATAGTTGATTCCTTCTGCTCAGGAAACGTTCCCCAACTCTGAGGACTGGCTTTTCCAGCAGAACAATGCACCATGCCACACGGCTAGGTAAACCAATGTGTGGATGAAGGAACACTAGCTCAAATCGCTGTCATGGCCAGCCCAATCTCCAAACCTGAACCCCATTGAAAACCTCTTGAATGTGAGGAAGATGGATAGTCACAAGCCATCAAACAAGAACTGCTTAAATTTTTGTACCAGGAGTGGCATAATGTCACCCAAAAGCAGTGTGAAAGACTGGTGGAAAGCATGCCAAGACACATGAAAGCTGTGATTAAAAATCATGGTTATTCCACAAAATATTGATTTCTGAACTCTTCCTGAGATAAAACATTAGTATTGTTGTTTCTAAATAATTATGAACTTGTTTTCGTAGCATTATTTGAGGTCTGCAAGCACTGCATTTTTTTTGCTATTTTGACCATTTTTCATTTTCTGAAAATAAGTACAAAATTTAGTGCTTGGAAATTCGAAGACATGTTGTCAGTAGTTTATAGAATATAAGAGCAATTTACATTTTACTCAAAAATATACCTATAAAGAGAAAATTAAGACAAACTGAAGATTTTGCAGTGGTCTCTTAATTTTTGCCAGAGCTGTAGTTAGCAAGGCCGAAAAAAGACATTTGTCCGTCCAGTTCAGCCTATATTCCGTCAGAAGAAATCCCCAGATCTACGTCCTTCTAAAGAACCTAATAACTGCAAGATACAATATTGTTACGCTCCAGGAAGACATCCGGGCCTCTCTTGAACCCCTTGACTGAGTTCGCCATCCCCACCTCCTCAGACAAGGAATTCCAGATTCTCCCTGCCCTACCAGTAAAGAATCCTTTTCTATGTTGGTGGAAAAACCTTCTCTCCTCCAGATGCAGAGAATGCCCCCTTGTGACCGTCACCTTCCTTGGTATAAACAGATCCTCGGAGAGATATTTGTATTGTCCCCTTATATACTTATACATGGTTATGAGATCACCCCTCAGTTTCTAGACAAAATAATACTTTTTTGCTAATCTCTCTGGGTATTGTAGTTGTTGCACCCACATTGCACCCACATGATGACCTCACCTATTACCTATAACATTACCATTTATTAAAACCATACGCCCGAACAGGGACTTGAACCCTGGACCCTCAGATTAAAAGTCTGATGCTCTACCGACTGAGCTATCCGGGCTCTCTACATTGATAATCTCGCTGGGTACCGTAATTCTTCCATCCCGTTACTAAATTTTGTTGCCCCTTTTTGGACTTGCTCTAGTTCCACAAAAATCATAATTTCCAGGCTTGAATTGGGCAGGTTAATCTTTGCGAAGGACATGTGAATCAAGCCACATACAAGGTTATCCTGGAAAAATAGTTGATTCCTTCTGCTCAGGAAACGTTCCCCAACTCTGAGGACTGGCTTTTCCAGCAGAACAATGCACCATGCCACACGGCTAGGTAAACCAACGTGTGGATGAAGGAACACTAGCTCAAATCGCTGTCATGGCCAGCCCAATCTCCAAACCTGAACCCCATTGAAAACCTCTTGAATGTGAGGAAGATGGATAGTCACAAGCCATCAAACAAAGAAGAACTGCTTACATTTTTGTACCAGGAGTGGCATAATGTCACCCAAAAGCAGTGTGAAAGACTGGTGGAAAGCATGCCAAGACACATGAAAGCTGTGATTAAAAATCATGGTTATTCCACAAAATATTGATTTCTGAACTCTTCCTGAGATAAAACATTAGTATTGTTGTTTCTAAATAATTATGAACTTGTTTTCGTAGCATTATTTGAGGTCTGCAAGCACTGCATTTTTTTTGCTATTTTGACCATTTTTCATTTTCTGAAAATAAGTACAAAATTTAGTGCTTGGAAATTCGAAGACATGTTGTCAGTAGTTTATAGAATATAAGAGCAATTTACATTTTACTCAAAAATATACCTATAAAGAGAAAATTAAGACAAACTGAAGATTTTGCAGTGGTCTCTTAATTTTTGCCAGAGCTGTAGTTAGCAAGGCCGAAAAAAGACATTTGTCCGTCCAGTTCAGCCTATATTCCGTCAGAAGAAATCCCCAGATCTACGTCCTTCTAAAGAACCTAATAACTGCAAGATACAATATTGTTACGCTCCAGGAAGACATCCGGGCCTCTCTTGAACCCCTTGACTGAGTTCGCCATCCCCACCTCCTCAGACAAGGAATTCCAGATTCTCCCTGCCCTACCAGTAAAGAATCCTTTTCTATGTTGGTGGAAAAACCTTCTCTCCTCCAGATGCAGAGAATGCCCCCTTGTGACCGTCACCTTCCTTGGTATAAACAGATCCTCGGAGAGATATTTGTATTGTCCCCTTATATACTTATACATGGTTATGAGATCACCCCTCAGTTTCTAGACAAAATAATACTTTTTTGCTAATCTCTCTGGGTATTGTAGTTGTTGCACCCACATGATGACCTCACCTATTACCTATAACATTACCATTTATTAAAACCTTACGCCCGAACAGGGACTTGAACCCTGGACCCTCAGATTAAAAGTCTGATGCTCTACCGACTGAGCTATCCGGGCTCTCTACATTGATAATCTCGCTGGGTACCGTAATTCTTCCATCCCGTTACTAAATTTTGTTGCCCCTTTTTGGACTTGCTCTAGTTCCACAAAAATCATAATTTCCAGGCTTGAATTGGGCAGGTTAATCTTTGCGAAGGACATGTGAATCAAGCCACATACAAGGTTATCCTGGAAAAACAGTTGATTCCTTCTGCTCAGGAAACGTTCCCCAACTCTGAGGACTGGCTTTTCCAGCAGAACAATGCACCATGCCACACGGCTAGGTAAACCAACGTGTGGATGAAGGAACACTAGCTCAAATCGCTGTCATGGCCAGCCCAATCTCCAAACCTGAACCCCATTGAAAACCTCTTGAATGTGAGGAAGATGGATAGTCACAAGCCATCAAACAAAGAAGAACTGCTTAAATTTTTGTACCAGGAGTGGCATAATGTCACCCAAAAGCAGTGTGAAAGACTGGTGGAAAGCATGCCAAGACACATGAAAGCTGTGATTAAAAATCATGGTTATTCCACAAAATATTGATTTCTGAACTCTTCCTGAGATAAAACATTAGTATTGTTGTTTCTAAATAATTATGAACTTGTTTTCGTAGCATTATTTGAGGTCTGCAAGCACTGCATTTTTTTTGCTATTTTGACCATTTTTCATTTTCTGAAAATAAGTACAAAATTTAGTGCTTGGAAATTCGAAGACATGTTGTCAGTAGTTTATAGAATATAAGAGCAATTTACATTTTACTCAAAAATATACCTATAAAGAGAAAATTAAGACAAACTGAAGATTTTGCAGTGGTCTCTTAATTTTTGCCAGAGCTGTAGTTAGCAAGGCCGAAAAAAGACATTTGTCCGTCCAGTTCAGCCTATATTCCGTCAGAAGAAATCCCCAGATCTACGTCCTTCTAAAGAACCTAATAACTGCAAGATACAATATTGTTACGCTCCAGGAAGACATCCGGGCCTCTCTTGAACCCCTTGACTGAGTTCGCCATCCCCACCTCCTCAGACAAGGAATTCCAGATTCTCCCTGCCCTACCAGTAAAGAATCCTTTTCTATGTTGGTGGAAAAACCTTCTCTCCTCCAGATGCAGAGAATGCCCCCTTGTGACCGTCACCTTCCTTGGTATAAACAGATCCTCGGAGAGATATTTGTATTGTCCCCTTATATACTTATACATGGTTATGAGATCACCCCTCAGTTTCTAGACAAAATAATACTTTTTTGCTAATCTCTCTGGGTATTGTAGTTGTTGCACCCACATGATGACCTCACCTATTACCTATAACATTACCATTTATTAAAACCTTACGCCCGAACAGGGACTTGAACCCTGGACCCTCAGATTAAAAGTCTGATGCTCTACCGACTGAGCTATCCGGGCTCTCTACATTGATAATCTCGCTGGGTACCGTAATTCTTCCATCCCGTTACTAAATTTTGTTGCCCCTTTTTGGACTTGCTCTAGTTCCACAAAAATCATAATTTCCAGGCTTGAATTGGGCAGGTTAATCTTTGCGAAGGACATGTGAATCAAGCCACATACAAGGTTATCCTGGAAAAACAGTTGATTCCTTCTGCTCAGGAAACGTTCCCCAACTCTGAGGACTGGCTTTTCCAGCAGAACAATGCACCATGCCACACGGCTAGGTAAACCAACGTGTGGATGAAGGAACACTAGCTCAAATCGCTGTCATGGCCAGCCCAATCTCCAAACCTGAACCCCATTGAAAACCTCTTGAATGTGAGGAAGATGGATAGTCACAAGCCATCAAACAAAGAAGAACTGCTTAAATTTTTGTACCAGGAGTGGCATAATGTCACCCAAAAGCAGTGTGAAAGACTGGTGGAAAGCATGCCAAGACACATGAAAGCTGTGATTAAAAATCATGGTTATTCCACAAAATATTGATTTCTGAACTCTTCCTGAGATAAAACATTAGTATTGTTGTTTCTAAATAATTATGAACTTGTTTTCGTAGCATTATTTGAGGTCTGCAAGCACTGCATTTTTTTTGCTATTTTGACCATTTTTCATTTTCTGAAAATAAGTACAAAATTTAGTGCTTGGAAATTCGAAGACATGTTGTCAGTAGTTTATAGAATATAAGAGCAATTTACATTTTACTCAAAAATATACCTATAAAGAGAAAATTAAGACAAACTGAAGATTTTGCAGTGGTCTCTTAATTTTTGCCAGAGCTGTAGTTAGCAAGGCCGAAAAAAGACATTTGTCCGTCCAGTTCAGCCTATATTCCGTCAGAAGAAATCCCCAGATCTACGTCCTTCTAAAGAACCTAATAACTGCAAGATACAATATTGTTACGCTCCAGGAAGACATCCGGGCCTCTCTTGAACCCCTTGACTGAGTTCGCCATCCCCACCTCCTCAGACAAGGAATTCCAGATTCTCCCTGCCCTACCAGTAAAGAATCCTTTTCTATGTTGGTGGAAAAACCTTCTCTCCTCCAGATGCAGAGAATGCCCCCTTGTGACCGTCACCTTCCTTGGTATAAACAGATCCTCGGAGAGATATTTGTATTGTCCCCTTATATACTTATACATGGTTATGAGATCACCCCTCAGTTTCTAGACAAAATAATACTTTTTTGCTAATCTCTCTGGGTATTGTAGTTGTTGCACCCACATGATGACCTCACCTATTACCTATAACATTACCATTTATTAAAACCTTACGCCCGAACAGGGACTTGAACCCTGGACCCTCAGATTAAAAGTCTGATGCTCTACCGACTGAGCTATCCGGGATCTCTACATTGATAATCTCGCTGGGTACCGTAATTCTTCCATCCCGTTACTAAATTTTGTTGCCCCTTTTTGGACTTGCTCTAGTTCCACAAAAATCATAATTTCCAGGCTTGAATTGGGCAGGTTAATCTTTGCGAAGGACATGTGAATCAAGCCACATACAAGGTTATCCTGGAAAAATAGTTGATTCCTTCTGCTCAGGAAACGTTCCCCAACTCTGAGGACTGGCTTTTCCAGCAGAACAATGCACCATGCCACACGGCTAGGTAAACCAACGTGTGGATGAAGGAACACTAGCTCAAATCGCTGTCATGGCCAGCCCAATCTCCAAACCTGAACCCCATTGAAAACCTCTTGAATGTGAGGAAGATGGATAGTCACAAGCCATCAAACAAAGAAGAACTGCTTACATTTTTGTACCAGGAGTGGCATAATGTCACCCAAAAGCAGTGTGAAAGACTGGTGGAAAGCATGCCAAGACACATGAAAGCTGTGATTAAAAATCATGGTTATTCCACAAAATATTGATTTCTGAACTCTTCCTGAGATAAAACATTAGTATTGTTGTTTCTAAATAATTATGAACTTGTTTTCGTAGCATTATTTGAGGTCTGCAAGCACTGCATTTTTTTTGCTATTTTGACCATTTTTCATTTTCTGAAAATAAGTACAAAATTTAGTGCTTGGAAATTCGAAGACATGTTGTCAGTAGTTTATAGAATATAAGAGCAATTTACATTTTACTCAAAAATATACCTATAAAGAGAAAATTAAGACAAACTGAAGATTTTGCAGTGGTCTCTTAATTTTTGCCAGAGCTGTAGTTAGCAAGGCCGAAAAAAGACATTTGTCCGTCCAGTTCAGCCTATATTCCGTCAGAAGAAATCCCCAGATCTACGTCCTTCTAAAGAACCTAATAACTGCAAGATACAATATTGTTACGCTCCAGGAAGACATCCGGGCCTCTCTTGAACCCCTTGACTGAGTTCGCCATCCCCACCTCCTCAGACAAGGAATTCCAGATTCTCCCTGCCCTACCAGTAAAGAATCCTTTTCTATGTTGGTGGAAAAACCTTCTCTCCTCCAGATGCAGAGAATGCCCCCTTGTGACCGTCACCTTCCTTGGTATAAACAGATCCTCGGAGAGATATTTGTATTGTCCCCTTATATACTTATACATGGTTATGAGATCACCCCTCAGTTTCTAGACAAAATAATACTTTTTTGCTAATCTCTCTGGGTATTGTAGTTGTTGCACCCACATGATGACCTCACCTATTACCTATAACATTACCATTTATTAAAACCTTACGCCCGAACAGGGACTTGAACCCTGGACCCTCAGATTAAAAGTCTGATGCTCTACCGACTGAGCTATCCGGGCTCTCTACATTGATAATCTCGCTGGGTACCGTAATTCTTCCATCCCGTTACTAAATTTTGTTGCCCCTTTTTGGACTTGCTCTAGTTCCACAAAAATCATAATTTCCAGGCTTGAATTGGGCAGGTTAATCTTTGCGAAGGACATGTGAATCAAGCCACATACAAGGTTATCCTGGAAAAACAGTTGATTCCTTCTGCTCAGGAAACGTTCCCCAACTCTGAGGACTGGCTTTTCCAGCAGAACAATGCACCATGCCACACGGCTAGGTAAACCAACGTGTGGATGAAGGAACACTAGCTCAAATCGCTGTCATGGCCAGCCCAATCTCCAAACCTGAACCCCATTGAAAACCTCTTGAATGTGAGGAAGATGGATAGTCACAAGCCATCAAACAAAGAAGAACTGCTTAAATTTTTGTACCAGGAGTGGCATAATGTCACCCAAAAGCAGTGTGAAAGACTGGTGGAAAGCATGCCAAGACACATGAAAGCTGTGATTAAAAATCATGGTTATTCCACAAAATATTGATTTCTGAACTCTTCCTGAGATAAAACATTAGTATTGTTGTTTCTAAATAATTATGAACTTGTTTTCGTAGCATTATTTGAGGTCTGCAAGCACTGCATTTTTTTTGCTATTTTGACCATTTTTCATTTTCTGAAAATAAGTACAAAATTTAGTGCTTGGAAATTCGAAGACATGTTGTCAGTAGTTTATAGAATATAAGAGCAATTTACATTTTACTCAAAAATATACCTATAAAGAGAAAATTAAGACAAACTGAAGATTTTGCAGTGGTCTCTTAATTTTTGCCAGAGCTGTAGTTAGCAAGGCCGAAAAAAGACATTTGTCCGTCCAGTTCAGCCTATATTCCGTCAGAAGAAATCCCCAGATCTACGTCCTTCTAAAGAACCTAATAACTGCAAGATACAATATTGTTACGCTCCAGGAAGACATCCGGGCCTCTCTTGAACCCCTTGACTGAGTTCGCCATCCCCACCTCCTCAGACAAGGAATTCCAGATTCTCCCTGCCCTACCAGTAAAGAATCCTTTTCTATGTTGGTGGAAAAACCTTCTCTCCTCCAGATGCAGAGAATGCCCCCTTGTGACCGTCACCTTCCTTGGTATAAACAGATCCTCGGAGAGATATTTGTATTGTCCCCTTATATACTTATACATGGTTATGAGATCACCCCTCAGTTTCTAGACAAAATAATACTTTTTTGCTAATCTCTCTGGGTATTGTAGTTGTTGCACCCACATGATGACCTCACCTATTACCTATAACATTACCATTTATTAAAACCTTACGCCCGAACAGGGACTTGAACCCTGGACCCTCAGATTAAAAGTCTGATGCTCTACCGACTGAGCTATCCGGGATCTCTACATTGATAATCTCGCTGGGTACCGTAATTCTTCCATCCCGTTACTAAATTTTGTTGCCCCTTTTTGGACTTGCTCTAGTTCCACAAAAATCATAATTTCCAGGCTTGAATTGGGCAGGTTAATCTTTGCGAAGGACATGTGAATCAAGCCACATACAAGGTTATCCTGGAAAAATAGTTGATTCCTTCTGCTCAGGAAACGTTCCCCAACTCTGAGGACTGGCTTTTCCAGCAGAACAATGCACCATGCCACACGGCTAGGTAAACCAACGTGTGGATGAAGGAACACTAGCTCAAATCGCTGTCATGGCCAGCCCAATCTCCAAACCTGAACCCCATTGAAAACCTCTTGAATGTGAGGAAGATGGATAGTCACAAGCCATCAAACAAAGAAGAACTGCTTAAATTTTTGTACCAGGAGTGGCATAATGTCACCCAAAAGCAGTGTGAAAGACTGGTGGAAAGCATGCCAAGACACATGAAAGCTGTGATTAAAAATCATGGTTATTCCACAAAATATTGATTTCTGAACTCTTCCTGAGATAAAACATTAGTATTGTTGTTTCTAAATAATTATGAACTTGTTTTCGTAGCATTATTTGAGGTCTGCAAGCACTGCATTTTTTTTGCTATTTTGACCATTTTTCATTTTCTGAAAATAAGTACAAAATTTAGTGCTTGGAAATTCGAAGACATGTTGTCAGTAGTTTATAGAATATAAGAGCAATTTACATTTTACTCAAAAATATACCTATAAAGAGAAAATTAAGACAAACTGAAGATTTTGCAGTGGTCTCTTAATTTTTGCCAGAGCTGTAGTTAGCAAGGCCGAAAAAAGACATTTGTCCGTCCAGTTCAGCCTATATTCCGTCAGAAGAAATCCCCAGATCTACGTCCTTCTAAAGAACCTAATAACTGCAAGATACAATATTGTTACGGTCCAGGAAGACATCCGGGCCTCTCTTGAACCCCTTGACTGAGTTCGCCATCCCCACCTCCTCAGACAAGGAATTCCAGATTCTCCCTGCCCTACCAGTAAAGAATCCTTTTCTATGTTGGTGGAAAAACCTTCTCTCCTCCAGATGCAGAGAATGCCCCCTTGTGACCGTCACCTTCCTTGGTATAAACAGATCCTCGGAGAGATATTTGTATTGTCCCCTTATATACTTATACATGGTTATGAGATCACCCCTCAGTTTCTAGACAAAATAATACTTTTTTGCTAATCTCTCTGGGTATTGTAGTTGTTGCACCCACATGATGACCTCACCTATTACCTATAACATTACCATTTATTAAAACCTTACGCCCGAACAGGGACTTGAACCCTGGACCCTCAGATTAAAAGTCTGATGCTCTACCGACTGAGCTATCCGGGATCTCTACATTGATAATCTCGCTGGGTACCGTAATTCTTCCATCCCGTTACTAAATTTTGTTGCCCCTTTTTGGACTTGCTCTAGTTCCACAAAAATCATAATTTCCAGGCTTGAATTGGGCAGGTTAATCTTTGCGAAGGACATGTGAATCAAGCCACATACAAGGTTATCCTGGAAAAATAGTTGATTCCTTCTGCTCAGGAAACGTTCCCCAACTCTGAGGACTGGCTTTTCCAGCAGAACAATGCACCATGCCACACGGCTAGGTAAACCAACGTGTGGATGAAGGAACACTAGCTCAAATCGCTGTCATGGCCAGCCCAATCTCCAAACCTGAACCCCATTGAAAACCTCTTGAATGTGAGGAAGATGGATAGTCACAAGCCATCAAACAAAGAAGAACTGCTTAAATTTTTGTACCAGGAGTGGCATAATGTCACCCAAAAGCAGTGTGAAAGACTGGTGGAAAGCATGCCAAGACACATGAAAGCTGTGATTAAAAATCATGGTTATTCCACAAAATATTGATTTCTGAACTCTTCCTGAGATAAAACATTAGTATTGTTGTTTCTAAATAATTATGAACTTGTTTTCGTAGCATTATTTGAGGTCTGCAAGCACTGCATTTTTTTTGCTATTTTGACCATTTTTCATTTTCTGAAAATAAGTACAAAATTTAGTGCTTGGAAATTCGAAGACATGTTGTCAGTAGTTTATAGAATATAAGAGCAATTTACATTTTACTCAAAAATATACCTATAAAGAGAAAATTAAGACAAACTGAAGATTTTGCAGTGGTCTCTTAATTTTTGCCAGAGCTGTAGTTAGCAAGGCCGAAAAAAGACATTTGTCCGTCCAGTTCAGCCTATATTCCGTCAGAAGAAATCCCCAGATCTACGTCCTTCTAAAGAACCTAATAACTGCAAGATACAATATTGTTACGCTCCAGGAAGACATCCGGGCCTCTCTTGAACCCCTTGACTGAGTTCGCCATCCCCACCTCCTCAGACAAGGAATTCCAGATTCTCCCTGCCCTACCAGTAAAGAATCCTTTTCTATGTTGGTGGAAAAACCTTCTCTCCTCCAGATGCAGAGAATGCCCCCTTGTGACCGTCACCTTCCTTGGTATAAACAGATCCTCGGAGAGATATTTGTATTGTCCCCTTATATACTTATACATGGTTATGAGATCACCCCTCAGTTTCTAGACAAAATAATACTTTTTTGCTAATCTCTCTGGGTATTGTAGTTGTTGCACCCACATGATGACCTCACCTATTACCTATAACATTACCATTTATTAAAAGCTTACGCCCGAACAGGGACTTGAACCCTGGACCCTCAGATTAAAAGTCTGATGCTCTACCGACTGAGCTATCCGGGCTCTCTACATTGATAATCTCGCTGGGTACCGTAATTCTTCCATCCCGTTACTAAATTTTGTTGCCCCTTTTTGGACTTGCTCTAGTTCCACAAAAATCATAATTTCCAGGCTTGAATTGGGCAGGTTAATCTTTGCGAAGGACATGTGAATCAAGCCACATACAAGGTTATCCTGGAAAAATAGTTGATTCCTTCTGCTCAGGAAACGTTCCCCAACTCTGAGGACTGGCTTTTCCAGCAGAACAATGCACCATGCCACACGGCTAGGTAAACCAACGTGTGGATGAAGGAACACTAGCTCAAATCGCTGTCATGGCCAGCCCAATCTCCAAACCTGAACCCCATTGAAAACCTCTTGAATGTGAGGAAGATGGATAGTCACAAGCCATCAAACAAAGAAGAACTGCTTAAATTTTTGTACCAGGAGTGGCATAATGTCACCCAAAAGCAGTGTGAAAGACTGGTGGAAAGCATGCCAAGACACATGAAAGCTGTGATTAAAAATCATGGTTATTCCACAAAATATTGATTTCTGAACTCTTCCTGAGATAAAACATTAGTATTGTTGTTTCTAAATAATTATGAACTTGTTTTCGTAGCATTATTTGAGGTCTGCAAGCACTGCATTTTTTTTGCTATTTTGACCATTTTTCATTTTCTGAAAATAAGTACAAAATTTAGTGCTTGGAAATTCGAAGACATGTTGTCAGTAGTTTATAGAATATAAGAGCAATTTACATTTTACTCAAAAATATACCTATAAAGAGAAAATTAAGACAAACTGAAGATTTTGCAGTGGTCTCTTAATTTTTGCCAGAGCTGTAGTTAGCAAGGCCGAAAAAAGACATTTGTCCGTCCAGTTCAGCCTATATTCCGTCAGAAGAAATCCCCAGATCTACGTCCTTCTAAAGAACCTAATAACTGCAAGATACAATATTGTTACGGTCCAGGAAGACATCCGGGCCTCTCTTGAACCCCTTGACTGAGTTCGCCATCCCCACCTCCTCAGACAAGGAATTCCAGATTCTCCCTGCCCTACCAGTAAAGAATCCTTTTCTATGTTGGTGGAAAAACCTTCTCTCCTCCAGATGCAGAGAATGCCCCCTTGTGACCGTCACCTTCCTTGGTATAAACAGATCCTCGGAGAGATATTTGTATTGTCCCCTTATATACTTATACATGGTTATGAGATCACCCCTCAGTTTCTAGACAAAATAATACTTTTTTGCTAATCTCTCTGGGTATTGTAGTTGCTGCACCCACATTGTACCCCCATGATGACCTCACCTATTACCTATAACATTACCATTTATTAAAACCTTACGCCCTAACAGGGACTTGAACCCTGGACCCTCAGATTAAAAGTCTGATGCTCTACCGACTGAGCTATCCGGGCTCTCTACATTGATAATCTCGCTGGGTACCGTAATTCTTCCATCCCGTTACTAAATTTTGTTGCCCCTTTTTGGACTTGCTCTAGTTCCACAAAAATCATAATTTCCAGGCTTGAATTGGGCAGGTTAATCTTTGCGAAGGACATGTGAATCAAGCCACATACAAGGTTATCCTGGAAAAATAGTTGATTCCTTCTGCTCAGGAAACGTTCCCCAACTCTGAGGACTGGCTTTTCCAGCAGAACAATGCACCATGCCACACGGCTAGGTAAACCAACGTGTGGATGAAGGAACACTAGCTCAAATCGCTGTCATGGCCAGCCCAATCTCCAAACCTGAACCCCATTGAAAACCTCTTGAATGTGAGGAAGATGGATAGTCACAAGCCATCAAACAAAGAAGAACTGCTTAAATTTTTGTACCAGGAGTGGCATAATGTCACCCAAAAGCAGTGTGAAAGACTGGTGGAAAGCATGCCAAGACACATGAAAGCTGTGATTAAAAATCATGGTTATTCCACAAAATATTGATTTCTGAACTCTTCCTGAGATAAAACATTAGTATTGTTGTTTCTAAATAATTATGAACTTGTTTTCGTAGCATTATTTGAGGTCTGCAAGCACTGCATTTTTTTTGCTATTTTGACCATTTTTCATTTTCTGAAAATAAGTACAAAATTTAGTGCTTGGAAATTCGAAGACATGTTGTCAGTAGTTTATAGAATATAAGAGCAATTTACATTTTACTCAAAAATATACCTATAAAGAGAAAATTAAGACAAACTGAAGATTTTGCAGTGGTCTCTTAATTTTTGCCAGAGCTGTAGTTAGCAAGGCCGAAAAAAGACATTTGTCCGTCCAGTTCAGCCTATATTCCGTCAGAAGAAATCCCCAGATCTACGTCCTTCTAAAGAACCTAATAACTGCAAGATACAATATTGTTACGCTCCAGGAAGACATCCGGGCCTCTCTTGAACCCCTTGACTGAGTTCGCCATCCCCACCTCCTCAGACAAGGAATTCCAGATTCTCCCTGCCCTACCAGTAAAGAATCCTTTTCTATGTTGGTGGAAAAACCTTCTCTCCTCCAGATGCAGAGAATGCCCCCTTGTGACCGTCACCTTCCTTGGTATAAACAGATCCTCGGAGAGATATTTGTATTGTCCCCTTATATACTTATGCATGGTTATGAGATCACCCCTCAGTTTCTAGACAAAATAATACTTTTTTGCTAATCTCTCTGGGTATTGTAGTTGTTGCACCCACATTGCACCCACATTGTACCCCCATGATGACCTCACCTATTACCTATAACATTACCATTTATTAAAACCTTACGCCCGAACAGGGACTTGAACCCTGGACCCTCAGATTAAAAGTCTGATGCTCTACCGACTGAGCTATCCGGGCTCTCTACATTGATAATCTCGCTGGGTACCGTAATTCTTCCATCCCGTTACTAAATTTTGTTGCCCCTTTTTGGACTTGCTCTAGTTCCACAAAAATCATAATTTCCAGGCTTGAATTGGGCAGGTTAATCTTTGCGAAGGACATGTGAATCAAGCCACATACAAGGTTATCCTGGAAAAATAGTTGATTCCTTCTGCTCAGGAAACGTTCCCCAACTCTGAGGACTGGCTTTTCCAGCAGAACAATGCACCATGCCACACGGCTAGGTAAACCAACGTGTGGATGAAGGAACACTAGCTCAAATCGCTGTCATGGCCAGCCCAATCTCCAAACCTGAACCCCATTGAAAACCTCTTGAATGTGAGGAAGATGGATAGTCACAAGCCATCAAACAAAGAAGAACTGCTTAAATTTTTGTACCAGGAGTGGCATAATGTCACCCAAAAGCAGTGTGAAAGACTGGTGGAAAGCATGCCAAGACACATGAAAGCTGTGATTAAAAATCATGGTTATTCCACAAAATATTGATTTCTGAACTCTTCCTGAGATAAAACATTAGTATTGTTGTTTCTAAATAATTATGAACTTGTTTTCGTAGCATTATTTGAGGTCTGCAAGCACTGCATTTTTTTTGCTATTTTGACCATTTTTCATTTTCTGAAAATAAGTACAAAATTTAGTGCTTGGAAATTCGAAGACATGTTGTCAGTAGTTTATAGAATATAAGAGCAATTTACATTTTACTCAAAAATATACCTATAAAGAGAAAATTAAGACAAACTGAAGATTTTGCAGTGGTCTCTTAATTTTTGCCAGAGCTGTAGTTAGCAAGGCCGAAAAAAGACATTTGTCCGTCCAGTTCAGCCTATATTCCGTCAGAAGAAATCCCCAGATCTACGTCCTTCTAAAGAACCTAATAACTGCAAGATACAATATTGTTACGCTCCAGGAAGACATCCGGGCCTCTCTTGAACCCCTTGACTGAGTTCGCCATCCCCACCTCCTCAGACAAGGAATTCCAGATTCTCCCTGCCCTACCAGTAAAGAATCCTTTTCTATGTTGGTGGAAAAACCTTCTCTCCTCCAGATGCAGAGAATGCCCCCTTGTGACCGTCACCTTCCTTGGTATAAACAGATCCTCGGAGAGATATTTGTATTGTCCCCTTATATACTTATGCATGGTTATGAGATCACCCCTCAGTTTCTAGACAAAATAATACTTTTTTGCTAATCTCTCTGGGTATTGTAGTTGTTGCACCCACATTGCACCCACATTGTACCCCCATGATGACCTCACCTATTACCTATAACATTACCATTTATTAAAACCTTACGCCCGAACAGGGACTTGAACCCTGGACCCTCAGATTAAAAGTCTGATGCTCTACCGACTGAGCTATCCGGGCTCTCTACATTGATAATCTCGCTGGGTACCGTAATTCTTCCATCCCGTTACTAAATTTTGTTGCCCCTTTTTGGACTTGCTCTAGTTCCACAAAAATCATAATTTCCAGGCTTGAATTGGGCAGGTTAATCTTTGCGAAGGACATGTGAATCAAGCCACATACAAGGTTATCCTGGAAAAATAGTTGATTCCTTCTGCTCAGGAAACGTTCCCCAACTCTGAGGACTGGCTTTTCCAGCAGAACAATGCACCATGCCACACGGCTAGGTAAACCAACGTGTGGATGAAGGAACACTAGCTCAAATCGCTGTCATGGCCAGCCCAATCTCCAAACCTGAACCCCATTGAAAACCTCTTGAATGTGAGGAAGATGGATAGTCACAAGCCATCAAACAAAGAAGAACTGCTTAAATTTTTGTACCAGGAGTGGCATAATGTCACCCAAAAGCAGTGTGAAAGACTGGTGGAAAGCATGCCAAGACACATGAAAGCTGTGATTAAAAATCATGGTTATTCCACAAAATATTGATTTCTGAACTCTTCCTGAGATAAAACATTAGTATTGTTGTTTCTAAATAATTATGAACTTGTTTTCGTAGCATTATTTGAGGTCTGCAAGCACTGCATTTTTTTTGCTATTTTGACCATTTTTCATTTTCTGAAAATAAGTACAAAATTTAGTGCTTGGAAATTCGAAGACATGTTGTCAGTAGTTTATAGAATATAAGAGCAATTTACATTTTACTCAAAAATATACCTATAAAGAGAAAATTAAGACAAACTGAAGATTTTGCAGTGGTCTCTTAATTTTTGCCAGAGCTGTAGTTAGCAAGGCCGAAAAAAGACATTTGTCCGTCCAGTTCAGCCTATATTCCGTCAGAAGAAATCCCCAGATCTACGTCCTTCTAAAGAACCTAATAACTGCAAGATACAATATTGTTACGGTCCAGGAAGACATCCGGGCCTCTCTTGAACCCCTTGACTGAGTTCGCCATCCCCACCTCCTCAGACAAGGAATTCCAGATTCTCCCTGCCCTACCAGTAAAGAATCCTTTTCTATGTTGGTGGAAAAACCTTCTCTCCTCCAGATGCAGAGAATGCCCCCTTGTGACCGTCACCTTCCTTGGTATAAACAGATCCTCGGAGAGATATTTGTATTGTCCCCTTATATACTTATACATGGTTATGAGATCACCCCTCAGTTTCTAGACAAAATAATACTTTTTTGCTAATCTCTCTGGGTATTGTAGTTGTTGCACCCACATTGCACCCACATTGTACCCACATGATGACCTCACCTATTACCTATAACATTACCATTTATTGAAACCTTACGCCCGAACAGGGACTTGAACCCTGGACCCTCAGATTAAAAGTCTGATGCTCTACCGACTGAGCTATCCGGGCTCTCTACATTGATAATCTCGCTGGGTACCGTAATTCTTCCATCCCGTTACTAAATTTTGTTGCCCCTTTTTGGACTTGCTCTAGTTCCACAAAAATCATAATTTCCAGGCTTGAATTGGGCAGGTTAATCTTTGCGAAGGACATGTGAATCAAGCCACATACAAGGTTATCCTGGAAAAATAGTTGATTCCTTCTGCTCAGGAAACGTTCCCCAACTCTGAGGACTGGCTTTTCCAGCAGAACAATGCACCATGCCACACGGCTAGGTAAACCAACGTGTGGATGAAGGAACACTAGCTCAAATCGCTGTCATGGCCAGCCCAATCTCCAAACCTGAACCCCATTGAAAACCTCTTGAATGTGAGGAAGATGGATAGTCACAAGCCATCAAACAAAGAAGAACTGCTTAAATTTTTGTACCAGGAGTGGCATAATGTCACCCAAAAGCAGTGTGAAAGACTGGTGGAAAGCATGCCAAGACACATGAAAGCTGTGATTAAAAATCATGGTTATTCCACAAAATATTGATTTCTGAACTCTTCCTGAGATAAAACATTAGTATTGTTGTTTCTAAATAATTATGAACTTGTTTTCGTAGCATTATTTGAGGTCTGCAAGCACTGCATTTTTTTTGCTATTTTGACCATTTTTCATTTTCTGAAAATAAGTACAAAATTTAGTGCTTGGAAATTCGAAGACATGTTGTCAGTAGTTTATAGAATATAAGAGCAATTTACATTTTACTCAAAAATATACCTATAAAGAGAAAATTAAGACAAACTGAAGATTTTGCAGTGGTCTCTTAATTTTTGCCAGAGCTGTAGTTAGCAAGGCCGAAAAAAGACATTTGTCCGTCCAGTTCAGCCTATATTCCGTCAGAAGAAATCCCCAGATCTACGTCCTTCTAAAGAACCTAATAACTGCAAGATACAATATTGTTACGCTCCAGGAAGACATCCGGGCCTCTCTTGAACCCCTTGACTGAGTTCGCCATCCCCACCTCCTCAGACAAGGAATTCCAGATTCTCCCTGCCCTACCAGTAAAGAATCCTTTTCTATGTTGGTGGAAAAACCTTCTCTCCTCCAGATGCAGAGAATGCCCCCTTGTGACCGTCACCTTCCTTGGTATAAACAGATCCTCGGAGAGATATTTGTATTGTCCCCTTATATACTTATGCATGGTTATGAGATCACCCCTCAGTTTCTAGACAAAATAATACTTTTTTGCTAATCTCTCTGGGTATTGTAGTTGTTGCACCCACATTGCACCCACATTGTACCCCCATGATGACCTCACCTATTACCTATAACATTACCATTTATTAAAACCTTACGCCCGAACAGGGACTTGAACCCTGGACCCTCAGATTAAAAGTCTGATGCTCTACCGACTGAGCTATCCGGGCTCTCTACATTGATAATCTCGCTGGGTACCGTAATTCTTCCATCCCGTTACTAAATTTTGTTGCCCCTTTTTGGACTTGCTCTAGTTCCACAAAAATCATAATTTCCAGGCTTGAATTGGGCAGGTTAATCTTTGCGAAGGACATGTGAATCAAGCCACATACAAGGTTATCCTGGAAAAATAGTTGATTCCTTCTGCTCAGGAAACGTTCCCCAACTCTGAGGACTGGCTTTTCCAGCAGAACAATGCACCATGCCACACGGCTAGGTAAACCAACGTGTGGATGAAGGAACACTAGCTCAAATCGCTGTCATGGCCAGCCCAATCTCCAAACCTGAACCCCATTGAAAACCTCTTGAATGTGAGGAAGATGGATAGTCACAAGCCATCAAACAAAGAAGAACTGCTTAAATTTTTGTACCAGGAGTGGCATAATGTCACCCAAAAGCAGTGTGAAAGACTGGTGGAAAGCATGCCAAGACACATGAAAGCTGTGATTAAAAATCATGGTTATTCCACAAAATATTGATTTCTGAACTCTTCCTGAGATAAAACATTAGTATTGTTGTTTCTAAATAATTATGAACTTGTTTTCGTAGCATTATTTGAGGTCTGCAAGCACTGCATTTTTTTTGCTATTTTGACCATTTTTCATTTTCTGAAAATAAGTACAAAATTTAGTGCTTGGAAATTCGAAGACATGTTGTCAGTAGTTTATAGAATATAAGAGCAATTTACATTTTACTCAAAAATATACCTATAAAGAGAAAATTAAGACAAACTGAAGATTTTGCAGTGGTCTCTTAATTTTTGCCAGAGCTGTAGTTAGCAAGGCCGAAAAAAGACATTTGTCCGTCCAGTTCAGCCTATATTCCGTCAGAAGAAATCCCCAGATCTACGTCCTTCTAAAGAACCTAATAACTGCAAGATACAATATTGTTACGCTCCAGGAAGACATCCGGGCCTCTCTTGAACCCCTTGACTGAGTTCGCCATCCCCACCTCCTCAGACAAGGAATTCCAGATTCTCCCTGCCCTACCAGTAAAGAATCCTTTTCTATGTTGGTGGAAAAACCTTCTCTCCTCCAGATGCAGAGAATGCCCCCTTGTGACCGTCACCTTCCTTGGTATAAACAGATCCTCGGAGAGATATTTGTATTGTCCCCTTATATACTTATACATGGTTATGAGATCACCCCTCAGTTTCTAGACAAAATAATACTTTTTTGCTAATCTCTCTGGGTATTGTAGTTGTTGCACCCACATGATGACCTCACCTATTACCTATAACATTACCATTTATTAAAACCTTACGCCCGAACAGGGACTTGAACCCTGGACCCTCAGATTAAAAGTCTGATGCTCTACCGACTGAGCTATCCGGGCTCTCTACATTGATAATCTCGCTGGGTACCGTAATTCTTCCATCCCGTTACTAAATTTTGTTGCCCCTTTTTGGACTTGCTCTAGTTCCACAAAAATCATAATTTCCAGGCTTGAATTGGGCAGGTTAATCTTTGCGAAGGACATGTGAATCAAGCCACATACAAGGTTATCCTGGAAAAATAGTTGATTCCTTCTGCTCAGGAAACGTTCCCCAACTCTGAGGACTGGCTTTTCCAGCAGAACAATGCACCATGCCACACGGCTAGGTAAACCAACGTGTGGATGAAGGAACACTAGCTCAAATCGCTGTCATGGCCAGCCCAATCTCCAAACCTGAACCCCATTGAAAACCTCTTGAATGTGAGGAAGATGGATAGTCACAAGCCATCAAACAAAGAAGAACTGCTTAAATTTTTGTACCAGGAGTGGCATAATGTCACCCAAAAGCAGTGTGAAAGACTGGTGGAAAGCATGCCAAGACACATGAAAGCTGTGATTAAAAATCATGGTTATTCCACAAAATATTGATTTCTGAACTCTTCCTGAGATAAAACATTAGTATTGTTGTTTCTAAATAATTATGAACTTGTTTTCGTAGCATTATTTGAGGTCTGCAAGCACTGCATTTTTTTTGCTATTTTGACCATTTTTCATTTTCTGAAAATAAGTACAAAATTTAGTGCTTGGAAATTCGAAGACATGTTGTCAGTAGTTTATAGAATATAAGAGCAATTTACATTTTACTCAAAAATATACCTATAAAGAGAAAATTAAGACAAACTGAAGATTTTGCAGTGGTCTCTTAATTTTTGCCAGAGCTGTAGTTAGCAAGGCCGAAAAAAGACATTTGTCCGTCCAGTTCAGCCTATATTCCGTCAGAAGAAATCCCCAGATCTACGTCCTTCTAAAGAACCTAATAACTGCAAGATACAATATTGTTACGCTCCAGGAAGACATCCGGGCCTCTCTTGAACCCCTTGACTGAGTTCGCCATCCCCACCTCCTCAGACAAGGAATTCCAGATTCTCCCTGCCCTACCAGTAAAGAATCCTTTTCTATGTTGGTGGAAAAACCTTCTCTCCTCCAGATGCAGAGAATGCCCCCTTGTGACCGTCACCTTCCTTGGTATAAACAGATCCTCGGAGAGATATTTGTATTGTCCCCTTATATACTTATACATGGTTATGAGATCACCCCTCAGTTTCTAGACAAAATAATACTTTTTTGCTAATCTCTCTGGGTATTGTAGTTGTTGCACCCACATTGTACCCCCATGATGACCTCACCTATTACCTATAACATTACCATTTATTAAAACCTTACGCCCGAACAGGGACTTGAACCCTGGACCCTCAGATTAAAAGTCTGATGCTCTACCGACTGAGCTATCCGGGCTCTCTACATTGATAATCTCGCTGGGTACCGTAATTCTTCCATCCCGTTACTAAATTTTGTTGCCCCTTTTTGGACTTGCTCTAGTTCCACAAAAATCATAATTTCCAGGCTTGAATTGGGCAGGTTAATCTTTGCGAAGGACATGTGAATCAAGCCACATACAAGGTTATCCTGGAAAAATAGTTGATTCCTTCTGCTCAGGAAACGTTCCCCAACTCTGAGGACTGGCTTTTCCAGCAGAACAATGCACCATGCCACACGGCTAGGTAAACCAACGTGTGGATGAAGGAACACTAGCTCAAATCGCTGTCATGGCCAGCCCAATCTCCAAACCTGAACCCCATTGAAAACCTCTTGAATGTGAGGAAGATGGATAGTCACAAGCCATCAAACAAAGAAGAACTGCTTAAATTTTTGTACCAGGAGTGGCATAATGTCACCCAAAAGCAGTGTGAAAGACTGGTGGAAAGCATGCCAAGACACATGAAAGCTGTGATTAAAAATCATGGTTATTCCACAAAATATTGATTTCTGAACTCTTCCTGAGATAAAACATTAGTATTGTTGTTTCTAAATAATTATGAACTTGTTTTCGTAGCATTATTTGAGGTCTGCAAGCACTGCATTTTTTTTGCTATTTTGACCATTTTTCATTTTCTGAAAATAAGTACAAAATTTAGTGCTTGGAAATTCGAAGACATGTTGTCAGTAGTTTATAGAATATAAGAGCAATTTACATTTTACTCAAAAATATACCTATAAAGAGAAAATTAAGACAAACTGAAGATTTTGCAGTGGTCTCTTAATTTTTGCCAGAGCTGTAGTTAGCAAGGCCGAAAAAAGACATTTGTCCGTCCAGTTCAGCCTATATTCCGTCAGAAGAAATCCCCAGATCTACGTCCTTCTAAAGAACCTAATAACTGCAAGATACAATATTGTTACGCTCCAGGAAGACATCCGGGCCTCTCTTGAACCCCTTGACTGAGTTCGCCATCCCCACCTCCTCAGACAAGGAATTCCAGATTCTCCCTGCCCTACCAGTAAAGAATCCTTTTCTATGTTGGTGGAAAAACCTTCTCTCCTCCAGATGCAGAGAATGCCCCCTTGTGACCGTCACCTTCCTTGGTATAAACAGATCCTCGGAGAGATATTTGTATTGTCCCCTTATATACTTATACATGGTTATGAGATCACCCCTCAGTTTCTAGACAAAATAATACTTTTTTGCTAATCTCTCTGGGTATTGTAGTTGTTGCACCCACATTGTACCCCCATGATGACCTCACCTATTACCTATAACATTACCATTTATTAAAACCTTACGCCCGAACAGGGACTTGAACCCTGGACCCTCAGATTAAAAGTCTGATGCTCTACCGACTGAGCTATCCGGGCTCTCTACATTGATAATCTCGCTGGGTACCGTAATTCTTCCATCCCGTTACTAAATTTTGTTGCCCCTTTTTGGACTTGCTCTAGTTCCACAAAAATCATAATTTCCAGGCTTGAATTGGGCAGGTTAATCTTTGCGAAGGACATGTGAATCAAGCCACATACAAGGTTATCCTGGAAAAATAGTTGATTCCTTCTGCTCAGGAAACGTTCCCCAACTCTGAGGACTGGCTTTTCCAGCAGAACAATGCACCATGCCACACGGCTAGGTAAACCAACGTGTGGATGAAGGAACACTAGCTCAAATCGCTGTCATGGCCAGCCCAATCTCCAAACCTGAACCCCATTGAAAACCTCTTGAATGTGAGGAAGATGGATAGTCACAAGCCATCAAACAAAGAAGAACTGCTTAAATTTTTGTACCAGGAGTGGCATAATGTCACCCAAAAGCAGTGTGAAAGACTGGTGGAAAGCATGCCAAGACACATGAAAGCTGTGATTAAAAATCATGGTTATTCCACAAAATATTGATTTCTGAACTCTTCCTGAGATAAAACATTAGTATTGTTGTTTCTAAATAATTATGAACTTGTTTTCGTAGCATTATTTGAGGTCTGCAAGCACTGCATTTTTTTTGCTATTTTGACCATTTTTCATTTTCTGAAAATAAGTACAAAATTTAGTGCTTGGAAATTCGAAGACATGTTGTCAGTAGTTTATAGAATATAAGAGCAATTTACATTTTACTCAAAAATATACCTATAAAGAGAAAATTAAGACAAACTGAAGATTTTGCAGTGGTCTCTTAATTTTTGCCAGAGCTGTAGTTAGCAAGGCCGAAAAAAGACATTTGTCCGTCCAGTTCAGCCTATATTCCGTCAGAAGAAATCCCCAGATCTACGTCCTTCTAAAGAACCTAATAACTGCAAGATACAATATTGTTACGCTCCAGGAAGACATCCGGGCCTCTCTTGAACCCCTTGACTGAGTTCGCCATCCCCACCTCCTCAGACAAGGAATTCCAGATTCTCCCTGCCCTACCAGTAAAGAATCCTTTTCTATGTTGGTGGAAAAACCTTCTCTCCTCCAGATGCAGAGAATGCCCCCTTGTGACCGTCACCTTCCTTGGTATAAACAGATCCTCGGAGAGATATTTGTATTGTCCCCTTATATACTTATACATGGTTATGAGATCACCCCTCAGTTTCTAGACAAAATAATACTTTTTTGCTAATCTCTCTGGGTATTGTAGTTGTTGCACCCACATGATGACCTCACCTATTACCTATAACATTACCATTTATTAAAACCTTACGCCCGAACAGGGACTTGAACCCTGGACCCTCAGATTAAAAGTCTGATGCTCTACCGACTGAGCTATCCGGGCTCTCTACATTGATAATCTCGCTGGGTACCGTAATTCTTCCATCCCGTTACTAAATTTTGTTGCCCCTTTTTGGACTTGCTCTAGTTCCACAAAAATCATAATTTCCAGGCTTGAATTGGGCAGGTTAATCTTTGCGAAGGACATGTGAATCAAGCCACATACAAGGTTATCCTGGAAAAATAGTTGATTCCTTCTGCTCAGGAAACGTTCCCCAACTCTGAGGACTGGCTTTTCCAGCAGAACAATGCACCATGCCACACGGCTAGGTAAACCAACGTGTGGATGAAGGAACACTAGCTCAAATCGCTGTCATGGCCAGCCCAATCTCCAAACCTGAACCCCATTGAAAACCTCTTGAATGTGAGGAAGATGGATAGTCACAAGCCATCAAACAAAGAAGAACTGCTTAAATTTTTGTACCAGGAGTGGCATAATGTCACCCAAAAGCAGTGTGAAAGACTGGTGGAAAGCATGCCAAGACACATGAAAGCTGTGATTAAAAATCATGGTTATTCCACAAAATATTGATTTCTGAACTCTTCCTGAGATAAAACATTAGTATTGTTGTTTCTAAATAATTATGAACTTGTTTTCGTAGCATTATTTGAGGTCTGCAAGCACTGCATTTTTTTTGCTATTTTGACCATTTTTCATTTTCTGAAAATAAGTACAAAATTTAGTGCTTGGAAATTCGAAGACATGTTGTCAGTAGTTTATAGAATATAAGAGCAATTTACATTTTACTCAAAAATATACCTATAAAGAGAAAATTAAGACAAACTGAAGATTTTGCAGTGGTCTCTTAATTTTTGCCAGAGCTGTAGTTAGCAAGGCCGAAAAAAGACATTTGTCCGTCCAGTTCAGCCTATATTCCGTCAGAAGAAATCCCCAGATCTACGTCCTTCTAAAGAACCTAATAACTGCAAGATACAATATTGTTACGCTCCAGGAAGACATCCGGGCCTCTCTTGAACCCCTTGACTGAGTTCGCCATCCCCACCTCCTCAGACAAGGAATTCCAGATTCTCCCTGCCCTACCAGTAAAGAATCCTTTTCTATGTTGGTGGAAAAACCTTCTCTCCTCCAGATGCAGAGAATGCCCCCTTGTGACCGTCACCTTCCTTGGTATAAACAGATCCTCGGAGAGATATTTGTATTGTCCCCTTATATACTTATACATGGTTATGAGATCACCCCTCAGTTTCTAGACAAAATAATACTTTTTTGCTAATCTCTCTGGGTATTGTAGTTGTTGCACCCACATTGCACCCACATTGTACCCCCATGATGACCTCACCTATTACCTATAACATTACCATTTATTAAAACCTTACGCCCGAACAGGGACTTGAACCCTGGACCCTCAGATTAAAAGTCTGATGCTCTACCGACTGAGCTATCCGGGCTGGATAATCTCGCTGGATAATCTCGCTGGGTACCGTAATTCTTCCATCCCGTTACTAAATTTTGTTGCCCCTTTTTGGACTTGCTCTAGTTCCACAAAAATCATAATTTCCAGGCTTGAATTGGGCAGGTTAATCTTTGCGAAGGACATGTGAATCAAGCCACATACAAGGTTATCCTGGAAAAATAGTTGATTCCTTCTGCTCAGGAAACGTTCCCCAACTCTGAGGACTGGCTTTTCCAGCAGAACAATGCACCATGCCACACGGCTAGGTAAACCAACGTGTGGATGAAGGAACACTAGCTCAAATCGCTGTCATGGCCAGCCCAATCTCCAAACCTGAACCCCATTGAAAACCTCTTGAATGTGAGGAAGATGGATAGTCACAAGCCATCAAACAAAGAAGAACTGCTTAAATTTTTGTACCAGGAGTGGCATAATGTCACCCAAAAGCAGTGTGAAAGACTGGTGGAAAGCATGCCAAGACACATGAAAGCTGTGATTAAAAATCATGGTTATTCCACAAAATATTGATTTCTGAACTCTTCCTGAGATAAAACATTAGTATTGTTGTTTCTAAATAATTATGAACTTGTTTTCGTAGCATTATTTGAGGTCTGCAAGCACTGCATTTTTTTTGCTATTTTGACCATTTTTCATTTTCTGAAAATAAGTACAAAATTTAGTGCTTGGAAATTCGAAGACATGTTGTCAGTAGTTTATAGAATATAAGAGCAATTTACATTTTACTCAAAAATATACCTATAAAGAGAAAATTAAGACAAACTGAAGATTTTGCAGTGGTCTCTTAATTTTTGCCAGAGCTGTAGTTAGCAAGGCCGAAAAAAGACATTTGTCCGTCCAGTTCAGCCTATATTCCGTCAGAAGAAATCCCCAGATCTACGTCCTTCTAAAGAACCTAATAACTGCAAGATACAATATTGTTACGCTCCAGGAAGACATCCGGGCCTCTCTTGAACCCCTTGACTGAGTTCGCCATCCCCACCTCCTCAGACAAGGAATTCCAGATTCTCCCTGCCCTACCAGTAAAGAATCCTTTTCTATGTTGGTGGAAAAACCTTCTCTCCTCCAGATGCAGAGAATGCCCCCTTGTGACCGTCACCTTCCTTGGTATAAACAGATCCTCGGAGAGATATTTGTATTGTCCCCTTATATACTTATACATGGTTATGAGATCACCCCTCAGTTTCTAGACAAAATAATACTTTTTTGCTAATCTCTCTGGGTATTGTAGTTGTTGCACCCACATTGCACCCACATTGTACCCCCATGATGACCTCACCTATTACCTATAACATTACCATTTATTAAAATAAAAAAATTACCTATAACATTACCATTTATTAAAACCTTACGCCCGAACAGGGACTTGAACCCTGGACCCTCAGATTAAAAGTCTGATGCTCTACCGACTGAGCTATCCGGGCTCTCTACATTGATAATCTCGCTGGGTACCGTAATTCTTCCATCCCGTTACTAAATTTTGTTGCCCCTTTTTGGACTTGCTCTAGTTCCACAAAAATCATAATTTCCAGGCTTGAATTGGGCAGGTTAATCTTTGCGAAGGACATGTGAATCAAGCCACATACAAGGTTATCCTGGAAAAATAGTTGATTCCTTCTGCTCAGGAAACGTTCCCCAACTCTGAGGACTGGCTTTTCCAGCAGAACAATGCACCATGCCACACGGCTAGGTAAACCAACGTGTGGATGAAGGAACACTAGCTCAAATCGCTGTCATGGCCAGCCCAATCTCCAAACCTGAACCCCATTGAAAACCTCTTGAATGTGAGGAAGATGGATAGTCACAAGCCATCAAACAAAGAAGAACTGCTTAAATTTTTGTACCAGGAGTGGCATAATGTCACCCAAAAGCAGTGTGAAAGACTGGTGGAAAGCATGCCAAGACACATGAAAGCTGTGATTAAAAATCATGGTTATTCCACAAAATATTGATTTCTGAACTCTTCCTGAGATAAAACATTAGTATTGTTGTTTCTAAATAATTATGAACTTGTTTTCGTAGCATTATTTGAGGTCTGCAAGCACTGCATTTTTTTTGCTATTTTGACCATTTTTCATTTTCTGAAAATAAGTACAAAATTTAGTGCTTGGAAATTCGAAGACATGTTGTCAGTAGTTTATAGAATATAAGAGCAATTTACATTTTACTCAAAAATATACCTATAAAGAGAAAATTAAGACAAACTGAAGATTTTGCAGTGGTCTCTTAATTTTTGCCAGAGCTGTAGTTAGCAAGGCCGAAAAAAGACATTTGTCCGTCCAGTTCAGCCTATATTCCGTCAGAAGAAATCCCCAGATCTACGTCCTTCTAAAGAACCTAATAACTGCAAGATACAATATTGTTACGCTCCAGGAAGACATCCGGGCCTCTCTTGAACCCCTTGACTGAGTTCGCCATCCCCACCTCCTCAGACAAGGAATTCCAGATTCTCCCTGCCCTACCAGTAAAGAATCCTTTTCTATGTTGGTGGAAAAACCTTCTCTCCTCCAGATGCAGAGAATGCCCCCTTGTGACCGTCACCTTCCTTGGTATAAACAGATCCTCGGAGAGATATTTGTATTGTCCCCTTATATACTTATACATGGTTATGAGATCACCCCTCAGTTTCTAGACAAAATAATACTTTTTTGCTAATCTCTCTGGGTATTGTAGTTGTTGCACCCACATGATGACCTCACCTATTACCTATAACATTACCATTTATTAAAACCTTACGCCCGAACAGGGACTTGAACCCTGGACCCTCAGATTAAAAGTCTGATGCTCTACCGACTGAGCTATCCGGGCTCTCTACATTGATAATCTCGCTGGGTACCGTAATTCTTCCATCCCGTTACTAAATTTTGTTGCCCCTTTTTGGACTTGCTCTAGTTCCACAAAAATCATAATTTCCAGGCTTGAATTGGGCAGGTTAATCTTTGCGAAGGACATGTGAATCAAGCCACATACAAGGTTATCCTGGAAAAATAGTTGATTCCTTCTGCTCAGGAAACGTTCCCCAACTCTGAGGACTGGCTTTTCCAGCAGAACAATGCACCATGCCACACGGCTAGGTAAACCAACGTGTGGATGAAGGAACACTAGCTCAAATCGCTGTCATGGCCAGCCCAATCTCCAAACCTGAACCCCATTGAAAACCTCTTGAATGTGAGGAAGATGGATAGTCACAAGCCATCAAACAAAGAAGAACTGCTTAAATTTTTGTACCAGGAGTGGCATAATGTCACCCAAAAGCAGTGTGAAAGACTGGTGGAAAGCATGCCAAGACACATGAAAGCTGTGATTAAAAATCATGGTTATTCCACAAAATATTGATTTCTGAACTCTTCCTGAGATAAAACATTAGTATTGTTGTTTCTAAATAATTATGAACTTGTTTTCGTAGCATTATTTGAGGTCTGCAAGCACTGCATTTTTTTTGCTATTTTGACCATTTTTCATTTTCTGAAAATAAGTACAAAATTTAGTGCTTGGAAATTCGAAGACATGTTGTCAGTAGTTTATAGAATATAAGAGCAATTTACATTTTACTCAAAAATATACCTATAAAGAGAAAATTAAGACAAACTGAAGATTTTGCAGTGGTCTCTTAATTTTTGCCAGAGCTGTAGTTAGCAAGGCCGAAAAAAGACATTTGTCCGTCCAGTTCAGCCTATATTCCGTCAGAAGAAATCCCCAGATCTACGTCCTTCTAAAGAACCTAATAACTGCAAGATACAATATTGTTACGCTCCAGGAAGACATCCGGGCCTCTCTTGAACCCCTTGACTGAGTTCGCCATCCCCACCTCCTCAGACAAGGAATTCCAGATTCTCCCTGCCCTACCAGTAAAGAATCCTTTTCTATGTTGGTGGAAAAACCTTCTCTCCTCCAGATGCAGAGAATGCCCCCTTGTGACCGTCACCTTCCTTGGTATAAACAGATCCTCGGAGAGATATTTGTATTGTCCCCTTATATACTTATACATGGTTATGAGATCACCCCTCAGTTTCTAGACAAAATAATACTTTTTTGCTAATCTCTCTGGGTATTGTAGTTGTTGCACCCACATTGCACCCACATTGTACCCCCATGATGACCTCACCTATTACCTATAACATTACCATTTATTAAAACCTTACGCCCGAACAGGGACTTGAACCCTGGACCCTCAGATTAAAAGTCTGATGCTCTACCGACTGAGCTATCCGGGCTGGATAATCTCGCTGGATAATCTCGCTGGGTACCGTAATTCTTCCATCCCGTTACTAAATTTTGTTGCCCCTTTTTGGACTTGCTCTAGTTCCACAAAAATCATAATTTCCAGGCTTGAATTGGGCAGGTTAATCTTTGCGAAGGACATGTGAATCAAGCCACATACAAGGTTATCCTGGAAAAATAGTTGATTCCTTCTGCTCAGGAAACGTTCCCCAACTCTGAGGACTGGCTTTTCCAGCAGAACAATGCACCATGCCACACGGCTAGGTAAACCAACGTGTGGATGAAGGAACACTAGCTCAAATCGCTGTCATGGCCAGCCCAATCTCCAAACCTGAACCCCATTGAAAACCTCTTGAATGTGAGGAAGATGGATAGTCACAAGCCATCAAACAAAGAAGAACTGCTTAAATTTTTGTACCAGGAGTGGCATAATGTCACCCAAAAGCAGTGTGAAAGACTGGTGGAAAGCATGCCAAGACACATGAAAGCTGTGATTAAAAATCATGGTTATTCCACAAAATATTGATTTCTGAACTCTTCCTGAGATAAAACATTAGTATTGTTGTTTCTAAATAATTATGAACTTGTTTTCGTAGCATTATTTGAGGTCTGCAAGCACTGCATTTTTTTTGCTATTTTGACCATTTTTCATTTTCTGAAAATAAGTACAAAATTTAGTGCTTGGAAATTCGAAGACATGTTGTCAGTAGTTTATAGAATATAAGAGCAATTTACATTTTACTCAAAAATATACCTATAAAGAGAAAATTAAGACAAACTGAAGATTTTGCAGTGGTCTCTTAATTTTTGCCAGAGCTGTAGTTAGCAAGGCCGAAAAAAGACATTTGTCCGTCCAGTTCAGCCTATATTCCGTCAGAAGAAATCCCCAGATCTACGTCCTTCTAAAGAACCTAATAACTGCAAGATACAATATTGTTACGCTCCAGGAAGACATCCGGGCCTCTCTTGAACCCCTTGACTGAGTTCGCCATCCCCACCTCCTCAGACAAGGAATTCCAGATTCTCCCTGCCCTACCAGTAAAGAATCCTTTTCTATGTTGGTGGAAAAACCTTCTCTCCTCCAGATGCAGAGAATGCCCCCTTGTGACCGTCACCTTCCTTGGTATAAACAGATCCTCGGAGAGATATTTGTATTGTCCCCTTATATACTTATACATGGTTATGAGATCACCCCTCAGTTTCTAGACAAAATAATACTTTTTTGCTAATCTCTCTGGGTATTGTAGTTGTTGCACCCACATTGCACCCACATTGTACCCACATTGTACCCCCATGATGACCTCACCTATTACCTATAACATTACCATTTATTAAAACCTTACGCCCGAACAGGGACTTGAACCCTGGACCCTCAGATTAAAAGTCTGATGCTCTACCGACTGAGCTATCCGGGCTCTCTACATTGATAATCTCGCTGGGTACCGTAATTCTTCCATCCCGTTACTAAATTTTGTTGCCCCTTTTTGGACTTGCTCTAGTTCCACAAAAATCATAATTTCCAGGCTTGAATTGGGCAGGTTAATCTTTGCGAAGGACATGTGAATCAAGCCACATACAAGGTTATCCTGGAAAAATAGTTGATTCCTTCTGCTCAGGAAACGTTCCCCAACTCTGAGGACTGGCTTTTCCAGCAGAACAATGCACCATGCCACACGGCTAGGTAAACCAACGTGTGGATGAAGGAACACTAGCTCAAATCGCTGTCATGGCCAGCCCAATCTCCAAACCTGAACCCCATTGAAAACCTCTTGAATGTGAGGAAGATGGATAGTCACAAGCCATCAAACAAAGAAGAACTGCTTAAATTTTTGTACCAGGAGTGGCATAATGTCACCCAAAAGCAGTGTGAAAGACTGGTGGAAAGCATGCCAAGACACATGAAAGCTGTGATTAAAAATCATGGTTATTCCACAAAATATTGATTTCTGAACTCTTCCTGAGATAAAACATTAGTATTGTTGTTTCTAAATAATTATGAACTTGTTTTCGTAGCATTATTTGAGGTCTGCAAGCACTGCATTTTTTTTGCTATTTTGACCATTTTTCATTTTCTGAAAATAAGTACAAAATTTAGTGCTTGGAAATTCGAAGACATGTTGTCAGTAGTTTATAGAATATAAGAGCAATTTACATTTTACTCAAAAATATACCTATAAAGAGAAAATTAAGACAAACTGAAGATTTTGCAGTGGTCTCTTAATTTTTGCCAGAGCTGTAGTTAGCAAGGCCGAAAAAAGACATTTGTCCGTCCAGTTCAGCCTATATTCCGTCAGAAGAAATCCCCAGATCTACGTCCTTCTAAAGAACCTAATAACTGCAAGATACAATATTGTTACGCTCCAGGAAGACATCCGGGCCTCTCTTGAACCCCTTGACTGAGTTCGCCATCCCCACCTCCTCAGACAAGGAATTCCAGATTCTCCCTGCCCTACCAGTAAAGAATCCTTTTCTATGTTGGTGGAAAAACCTTCTCTCCTCCAGATGCAGAGAATGCCCCCTTGTGACCGTCACCTTCCTTGGTATAAACAGATCCTCGGAGAGATATTTGTATTGTCCCCTTATATACTTATACATGGTTATGAGATCACCCCTCAGTTTCTAGACAAAATAATACTTTTTTGCTAATCTCTCTGGGTATTGTAGTTGTTGCACCCACATTGCACCCACATTGTACCCCCATGATGACCTCACCTATTACCTATAACATTACCATTTATTAAAACCTTACGCCCGAACAGGGACTTGAACCCTGGACCCTCAGATTAAAAGTCTGATGCTCTACCGACTGAGCTATCCGGGCTCTCTACATTGATAATCTCGCTGGGTACCGTAATTCTTCCATCCCGTTACTAAATTTTGTTGCCCCTTTTTGGACTTGCTCTAGTTCCACAAAAATCATAATTTCCAGGCTTGAATTGGGCAGGTTAATCTTTGCGAAGGACATGTGAATCAAGCCACATACAAGGTTATCCTGGAAAAATAGTTGATTCCTTCTGCTCAGGAAACGTTCCCCAACTCTGAGGACTGGCTTTTCCAGCAGAACAATGCACCATGCCACACGGCTAGGTAAACCAACGTGTGGATGAAGGAACACTAGCTCAAATCGCTGTCATGGCCAGCCCAATCTCCAAACCTGAACCCCATTGAAAACCTCTTGAATGTGAGGAAGATGGATAGTCACAAGCCATCAAACAAAGAAGAACTGCTTAAATTTTTGTACCAGGAGTGGCATAATGTCACCCAAAAGCAGTGTGAAAGACTGGTGGAAAGCATGCCAAGACACATGAAAGCTGTGATTAAAAATCATGGTTATTCCACAAAATATTGATTTCTGAACTCTTCCTGAGATAAAACATTAGTATTGTTGTTTCTAAATAATTATGAACTTGTTTTCGTAGCATTATTTGAGGTCTGCAAGCACTGCATTTTTTTTGCTATTTTGACCATTTTTCATTTTCTGAAAATAAGTACAAAATTTAGTGCTTGGAAATTCGAAGACATGTTGTCAGTAGTTTATAGAATATAAGAGCAATTTACATTTTACTCAAAAATATACCTATAAAGAGAAAATTAAGACAAACTGAAGATTTTGCAGTGGTCTCTTAATTTTTGCCAGAGCTGTAGTTAGCAAGGCCGAAAAAAGACATTTGTCCGTCCAGTTCAGCCTATATTCCGTCAGAAGAAATCCCCAGATCTACGTCCTTCTAAAGAACCTAATAACTGCAAGATACAATATTGTTACGCTCCAGGAAGACATCCGGGCCTCTCTTGAACCCCTTGACTGAGTTCGCCATCCCCACCTCCTCAGACAAGGAATTCCAGATTCTCCCTGCCCTACCAGTAAAGAATCCTTTTCTATGTTGGTGGAAAAACCTTCTCTCCTCCAGATGCAGAGAATGCCCCCTTGTGACCGTCACCTTCCTTGGTATAAACAGATCCTCGGAGAGATATTTGTATTGTCCCCTTATATACTTATACATGGTTATGAGATCACCCCTCAGTTTCTAGACAAAATATTACTTTTTTGCTAATCTCTCTGGGTATTGTAGTTGTTGCACCCACATTGTACCCCCATGATGACCTCACCTATTACCTATAACATTACCATTTATTAAAACCTTACGCCCGAACAGGGACTTGAACCCTGGACCCTCAGATTAAAAGTCTGATGCTCTACCGACTGAGCTATCCGGGCTCTCTACATTGATAATCTCGCTGGGTACCGTAATTCTTCCATCCCGTTACTAAATTTTGTTGCCCCTTTTTGGACTTGCTCTAGTTCCACAAAAATCATAATTTCCAGGCTTGAATTGGGCAGGTTAATCTTTGCGAAGGACATGTGAATCAAGCCACATACAAGGTTATCCTGGAAAAATAGTTGATTCCTTCTGCTCAGGAAACGTTCCCCAACTCTGAGGACTGGCTTTTCCAGCAGAACAATGCACCATGCCACACGGCTAGGTAAACCAACGTGTGGATGAAGGAACACTAGCTCAAATCGCTGTCATGGCCAGCCCAATCTCCAAACCTGAACCCCATTGAAAACCTCTTGAATGTGAGGAAGATGGATAGTCACAAGCCATCAAACAAAGAAGAACTGCTTAAATTTTTGTACCAGGAGTGGCATAATGTCACCCAAAAGCAGTGTGAAAGACTGGTGGAAAGCATGCCAAGACACATGAAAGCTGTGATTAAAAATCATGGTTATTCCACAAAATATTGATTTCTGAACTCTTCCTGAGATAAAACATTAGTATTGTTGTTTCTAAATAATTATGAACTTGTTTTCGTAGCATTATTTGAGGTCTGCAAGCACTGCATTTTTTTTGCTATTTTGACCATTTTTCATTTTCTGAAAATAAGTACAAAATTTAGTGCTTGGAAATTCGAAGACATGTTGTCAGTAGTTTATAGAATATAAGAGCAATTTACATTTTACTCAAAAATATACCTATAAAGAGAAAATTAAGACAAACTGAAGATTTTGCAGTGGTCTCTTAATTTTTGCCAGAGCTGTAGTTAGCAAGGCCGAAAAAAGACATTTGTCCGTCCAGTTCAGCCTATATTCCGTCAGAAGAAATCCCCAGATCTACGTCCTTCTAAAGAACCTAATAACTGCAAGATACAATATTGTTACGCTCCAGGAAGACATCCGGGCCTCTCTTGAACCCCTTGACTGAGTTCGCCATCCCCACCTCCTCAGACAAGGAATTCCAGATTCTCCCTGCCCTACCAGTAAAGAATCCTTTTCTATGTTGGTGGAAAAACCTTCTCTCCTCCAGATGCAGAGAATGCCCCCTTGTGACCGTCACCTTCCTTGGTATAAACAGATCCTCGGAGAGATATTTGTATTGTCCCCTTATATACTTATACATGGTTATGAGATCACCCCTCAGTTTCTAGACAAAATAATACTTTTTTGCTAATCTCTCTGGGTATTGTAGTTGTTGCACCCACATTGCACCCACATTGTACCCCCATGATGACCTCACCTATTACCTATAACATTACCATTTATTAAAACCTTACGCCCGAACAGGGACTTGAACCCTGGACCCTCAGATTAAAAGTCTGATGCTCTACCGACTGAGCTATCCGGGCTCTCTACATTGATAATCTCGCTGGGTACCGTAATTCTTCCATCCCGTTACTAAATTTTGTTGCCCCTTTTTGGACTTGCTCTAGTTCCACAAAAATCATAATTTCCAGGCTTGAATTGGGCAGGTTAATCTTTGCGAAGGACATGTGAATCAAGCCACATACAAGGTTATCCTGGAAAAATAGTTGATTCCTTCTGCTCAGGAAACGTTCCCCAACTCTGAGGACTGGCTTTTCCAGCAGAACAATGCACCATGCCACACGGCTAGGTAAACCAACGTGTGGATGAAGGAACACTAGCTCAAATCGCTGTCATGGCCAGCCCAATCTCCAAACCTGAACCCCATTGAAAACCTCTTGAATGTGAGGAAGATGGATAGTCACAAGCCATCAAACAAAGAAGAACTGCTTAAATTTTTGTACCAGGAGTGGCATAATGTCACCCAAAAGCAGTGTGAAAGACTGGTGGAAAGCATGCCAAGACACATGAAAGCTGTGATTAAAAATCATGGTTATTCCACAAAATATTGATTTCTGAACTCTTCCTGAGATAAAACATTAGTATTGTTGTTTCTAAATAATTATGAACTTGTTTTCGTAGCATTATTTGAGGTCTGCAAGCACTGCATTTTTTTTGCTATTTTGACCATTTTTCATTTTCTGAAAATAAGTACAAAATTTAGTGCTTGGAAATTCGAAGACATGTTGTCAGTAGTTTATAGAATATAAGAGCAATTTACATTTTACTCAAAAATATACCTATAAAGAGAAAATTAAGACAAACTGAAGATTTTGCAGTGGTCTCTTAATTTTTGCCAGAGCTGTAGTTAGCAAGGCCGAAAAAAGACATTTGTCCGTCCAGTTCAGCCTATATTCCGTCAGAAGAAATCCCCAGATCTACGTCCTTCTAAAGAACCTAATAACTGCAAGATACAATATTGTTACGCTCCAGGAAGACATCCGGGCCTCTCTTGAACCCCTTGACTGAGTTCGCCATCCCCACCTCCTCAGACAAGGAATTCCAGATTCTCCCTGCCCTACCAGTAAAGAATCCTTTTCTATGTTGGTGGAAAAACCTTCTCTCCTCCAGATGCAGAGAATGCCCCCTTGTGACCGTCACCTTCCTTGGTATAAACAGATCCTCGGAGAGATATTTGTATTGTCCCCTTATATACTTATACATGGTTATGAGATCACCCCTCAGTTTCTAGACAAAATAATACTTTTTTGCTAATCTCTCTGGGTATTGTAGTTGTTGCACCCACATTGCACCCACATTGTACCCCCATGATGACCTCACCTATTACCTATAACATTACCATTTATTAAAACCTTACGCCCGAACAGGGACTTGAACCCTGGACCCTCAGATTAAAAGTCTGATGCTCTACCGACTGAGGTATCCGGGCTCTCTACATTGATAATCTCGCTGGGTACCGTAATTCTTCCATCCCGTTACTAAATTTTGTTGCCCCTTTTTGGACTTGCTCTAGTTCCACAAAAATCATAATTTCCAGGCTTGAATTGGGCAGGTTAATCTTTGCGAAGGACATGTGAATCAAGCCACATACAAGGTTATCCTGGAAAAATAGTTGATTCCTTCTGCTCAGGAAACGTTCCCCAACTCTGAGGACTGGCTTTTCCAGCAGAACAATGCACCATGCCACACGGCTAGGTAAACCAACGTGTGGATGAAGGAACACTAGCTCAAATCGCTGTCATGGCCAGCCCAATCTCCAAACCTGAACCCCATTGAAAACCTCTTGAATGTGAGGAAGATGGATAGTCACAAGCCATCAAACAAAGAAGAACTGCTTAAATTTTTGTACCAGGAGTGGCATAATGTCACCCAAAAGCAGTGTGAAAGACTGGTGGAAAGCATGCCAAGACACATGAAAGCTGTGATTAAAAATCATGGTTATTCCACAAAATATTGATTTCTGAACTCTTCCTGAGATAAAACATTAGTATTGTTGTTTCTAAATAATTATGAACTTGTTTTCGTAGCATTATTTGAGGTCTGCAAGCACTGCATTTTTTTTGCTATTTTGACCATTTTTCATTTTCTGAAAATAAGTACAAAATTTAGTGCTTGGAAATTCGAAGACATGTTGTCAGTAGTTTATAGAATATAAGAGCAATTTACATTTTACTCAAAAATATACCTATAAAGAGAAAATTAAGACAAACTGAAGATTTTGCAGTGGTCTCTTAATTTTTGCCAGAGCTGTAGTTAGCAAGGCCGAAAAAAGACATTTGTCCGTCCAGTTCAGCCTATATTCCGTCAGAAGAAATCCCCAGATCTACGTCCTTCTAAAGAACCTAATAACTGCAAGATACAATATTGTTACGCTCCAGGAAGACATCCGGGCCTCTCTTGAACCCCTTGACTGAGTTCGCCATCCCCACCTCCTCAGACAAGGAATTCCAGATTCTCCCTGCCCTACCAGTAAAGAATCCTTTTCTATGTTGGTGGAAAAACCTTCTCTCCTCCAGATGCAGAGAATGCCCCCTTGTGACCGTCACCTTCCTTGGTATAAACAGATCCTCGGAGAGATATTTGTATTGTCCCCTTATATACTTATACATGGTTATGAGATCACCCCTCAGTTTCTAGACAAAATATTACTTTTTTGCTAATCTCTCTGGGTATTGTAGTTGTTGCACCCACATTGTACCCCCATGATGACCTCACCTATTACCTATAACATTACCATTTATTAAAACCTTACGCCCGAACAGGGACTTGAACCCTGGACCCTCAGATTAAAAGTCTGATGCTCTACCGACTGAGCTATCCGGGCTCTCTACATTGATAATCTCGCTGGGTACCGTAATTCTTCCATCCCGTTACTAAATTTTGTTGCCCCTTTTTGGACTTGCTCTAGTTCCACAAAAATCATAATTTCCAGGCTTGAATTGGGCAGGTTAATCTTTGCGAAGGACATGTGAATCAAGCCACATACAAGGTTATCCTGGAAAAATAGTTGATTCCTTCTGCTCAGGAAACGTTCCCCAACTCTGAGGACTGGCTTTTCCAGCAGAACAATGCACCATGCCACACGGCTAGGTAAACCAACGTGTGGATGAAGGAACACTAGCTCAAATCGCTGTCATGGCCAGCCCAATCTCCAAACCTGAACCCCATTGAAAACCTCTTGAATGTGAGGAAGATGGATAGTCACAAGCCATCAAACAAAGAAGAACTGCTTAAATTTTTGTACCAGGAGTGGCATAATGTCACCCAAAAGCAGTGTGAAAGACTGGTGGAAAGCATGCCAAGACACATGAAAGCTGTGATTAAAAATCATGGTTATTCCACAAAATATTGATTTCTGAACTCTTCCTGAGATAAAACATTAGTATTGTTGTTTCTAAATAATTATGAACTTGTTTTCGTAGCATTATTTGAGGTCTGCAAGCACTGCATTTTTTTTGCTATTTTGACCATTTTTCATTTTCTGAAAATAAGTACAAAATTTAGTGCTTGGAAATTCGAAGACATGTTGTCAGTAGTTTATAGAATATAAGAGCAATTTACATTTTACTCAAAAATATACCTATAAAGAGAAAATTAAGACAAACTGAAGATTTTGCAGTGGTCTCTTAATTTTTGCCAGAGCTGTAGTTAGCAAGGCCGAAAAAAGACATTTGTCCGTCCAGTTCAGCCTATATTCCGTCAGAAGAAATCCCCAGATCTACGTCCTTCTAAAGAACCTAATAACTGCAAGATACAATATTGTTACGCTCCAGGAAGACATCCGGGCCTCTCTTGAACCCCTTGACTGAGTTCGCCATCCCCACCTCCTCAGACAAGGAATTCCAGATTCTCCCTGCCCTACCAGTAAAGAATCCTTTTCTATGTTGGTGGAAAAACCTTCTCTCCTCCAGATGCAGAGAATGCCCCCTTGTGACCGTCACCTTCCTTGGTATAAACAGATCCTCGGAGAGATATTTGTATTGTCCCCTTATATACTTATACATGGTTATGAGATCACCCCTCAGTTTCTAGACAAAATAATACTTTTTTGCTAATCTCTCTGGGTATTGTAGTTGTTGCACCCACATGATGACCTCACCTATTACCTATAACATTACCATTTATTAAAACCTTACGCCCGAACAGGGACTTGAACCCTGGACCCTTGATCCGGGCTCTCTACATTGATAATCTCGCTGGGTACCGTAATTCTTCCATCCCGTTACTAAATTTTGTTGCCCCTTTTTGGACTTGCTCTAGTTCCACAAAAATCATAATTTCCAGGCTTGAATTGGGCAGGTTAATCTTTGCGAAGGACATGTGAATCAAGCCACATACAAGGTTATCCTGGAAAAACAGTTGATTCCTTCTGCTCAGGAAACGTTCCCCAACTCTGAGGACTGGCTTTTCCAGCAGAACAATGCACCATGCCACACGGCTAGGTAAACCAACGTGTGGATGAAGGAACACTAGCTCAAATCGCTGTCATGGCCAGCCCAATCTCCAAACCTGAACCCCATTGAAAACCTCTTGAATGTGAGGAAGATGGATAGTCACAAGCCATCAAACAAAGAAGAACTGCTTAAATTTTTGTACCAGGAGTGGCATAATGTCACCCAAAAGCAGTGTGAAAGACTGGTGGAAAGCATGCCAAGACACATGAAAGCTGTGATTAAAAATCATGGTTATTCCACAAAATATTGATTTCTGAACTCTTCCTGAGATAAAACATTAGTATTGTTGTTTCTAAATAATTATGAACTTGTTTTCGTAGCATTATTTGAGGTCTGCAAGCACTGCATTTTTTTTGCTATTTTGACCATTTTTCATTTTCTGAAAATAAGTACAAAATTTAGTGCTTGGAAATTCGAAGACATGTTGTCAGTAGTTTATAGAATATAAGAGCAATTTACATTTTACTCAAAAATATACCTATAAAGAGAAAATTAAGACAAACTGAAGATTTTGCAGTGGTCTCTTAATTTTTGCCAGAGCTGTAGTTAGCAAGGCCGAAAAAAGACATTTGTCCGTCCAGTTCAGCCTATATTCCGTCAGAAGAAATCCCCAGATCTACGTCCTTCTAAAGAACCTAATAACTGCAAGATACAATATTGTTACGCTCCAGGAAGACATCCGGGCCTCTCTTGAACCCCTTGACTGAGTTCGCCATCCCCACCTCCTCAGACAAGGAATTCCAGATTCTCCCTGCCCTACCAGTAAAGAATCCTTTTCTATGTTGGTGGAAAAACCTTCTCTCCTCCAGATGCAGAGAATGCCCCCTTGTGACCGTCACCTTCCTTGGTATAAACAGATCCTCGGAGAGATATTTGTATTGTCCCCTTATATACTTATACATGGTTATGAGATCACCCCTCAGTTTCTAGACAAAATAATACTTTTTTGCTAATCTCTCTGGGTATTGTAGTTGTTGCACCCACATGATGACCTCACCTATTACCTATAACATTACCATTTATTAAAACCTTACGCCCGAACAGGGACTTGAACCCTGGACCCTTGATCCGGGCTCTCTACATTGATAATCTCGCTGGGTACCGTAATTCTTCCATCCCGTTACTAAATTTTGTTGCCCCTTTTTGGACTTGCTCTAGTTCCACAAAAATCATAATTTCCAGGCTTGAATTGGGCAGGTTAATCTTTGCGAAGGACATGTGAATCAAGCCACATACAAGGTTATCCTGGAAAAACAGTTGATTCCTTCTGCTCAGGAAACGTTCCCCAACTCTGAGGACTGGCTTTTCCAGCAGAACAATGCACCATGCCACACGGCTAGGTAAACCAACGTGTGGATGAAGGAACACTAGCTCAAATCGCTGTCATGGCCAGCCCAATCTCCAAACCTGAACCCCATTGAAAACCTCTTGAATGTGAGGAAGATGGATAGTCACAAGCCATCAAACAAAGAAGAACTGCTTAAATTTTTGTACCAGGAGTGGCATAATGTCACCCAAAAGCAGTGTGAAAGACTGGTGGAAAGCATGCCAAGACACATGAAAGCTGTGATTAAAAATCATGGTTATTCCACAAAATATTGATTTCTGAACTCTTCCTGAGATAAAACATTAGTATTGTTGTTTCTAAATAATTATGAACTTGTTTTCGTAGCATTATTTGAGGTCTGCAAGCACTGCATTTTTTTTGCTATTTTGACCATTTTTCATTTTCTGAAAATAAGTACAAAATTTAGTGCTTGGAAATTCGAAGACATGTTGTCAGTAGTTTATAGAATATAAGAGCAATTTACATTTTACTCAAAAATATACCTATAAAGAGAAAATTAAGACAAACTGAAGATTTTGCAGTGGTCTCTTAATTTTTGCCAGAGCTGTAGTTAGCAAGGCCGAAAAAAGACATTTGTCCGTCCAGTTCAGCCTATATTCCGTCAGAAGAAATCCCCAGATCTACGTCCTTCTAAAGAACCTAATAACTGCAAGATACAATATTGTTACGCTCCAGGAAGACATCCGGGCCTCTCTTGAACCCCTTGACTGAGTTCGCCATCCCCACCTCCTCAGACAAGGAATTCCAGATTCTCCCTGCCCTACCAGTAAAGAATCCTTTTCTATGTTGGTGGAAAAACCTTCTCTCCTCCAGATGCAGAGAATGCCCCCTTGTGACCGTCACCTTCCTTGGTATAAACAGATCCTCGGAGAGATATTTGTATTGTCCCCTTATATACTTATACATGGTTATGAGATCACCCCTCAGTTTCTAGACAAAATAATACTTTTTTGCTAATCTCTCTGGGTATTAGTAGTTGTTGCACCCACATGATGACCTCACCTATTACCTATAACATTACCATTTATTAAAACCTTACGCCCGAACAGGGACTTGAACCCTGGACCCTCAGATTAAAAGTCTGATGCTCTACCGACTGAGCTATCCGGGCTCTCTACATTGATAATCTCGCTGGGTACCGTAATTCTTCCATCCCGTTACTAAATTTTGTTGCCCCTTTTTGGACTTGCTCTAGTTCCACAAAAATCATAATTTCCAGGCTTGAATTGGGCAGGTTAATCTTTGCGAAGGACATGTGAATCAAGCCACATACAAGGTTATCCTGGAAAAATAGTTGATTCCTTCTGCTCAGGAAACGTTCCCCAACTCTGAGGACTGGCTTTTCCAGCAGAACAATGCACCATGCCACACGGCTAGGTAAACCAACGTGTGGATGAAGGAACACTAGCTCAAATCGCTGTCATGGCCAGCCCAATCTCCAAACCTGAACCCCATTGAAAACCTCTTGAATGTGAGGAAGATGGATAGTCACAAGCCATCAAACAAAGAAGAACTGCTTAAATTTTTGTACCAGGAGTGGCATAATGTCACCCAAAAGCAGTGTGAAAGACTGGTGGAAAGCATGCCAAGACACATGAAAGCTGTGATTAAAAATCATGGTTATTCCACAAAATATTGATTTCTGAACTCTTCCTGAGATAAAACATTAGTATTGTTGTTTCTAAATAATTATGAACTTGTTTTCGTAGCATTATTTGAGGTCTGCAAGCACTGCATTTTTTTTGCTATTTTGACCATTTTTCATTTTCTGAAAATAAGTACAAAATTTAGTGCTTGGAAATTCGAAGACATGTTGTCAGTAGTTTATAGAATATAAGAGCAATTTACATTTTACTCAAAAATATACCTATAAAGAGAAAATTAAGACAAACTGAAGATTTTGCAGTGGTCTCTTAATTTTTGCCAGAGCTGTAGTTAGCAAGGCCGAAAAAAGACATTTGTCCGTCCAGTTCAGCCTATATTCCGTCAGAAGAAATCCCCAGATCTACGTCCTTCTAAAGAACCTAATAACTGCAAGATACAATATTGTTACGCTCCAGGAAGACATCCGGGCCTCTCTTGAACCCCTTGACTGAGTTCGCCATCCCCACCTCCTCAGACAAGGAATTCCAGATTCTCCCTGCCCTACCAGTAAAGAATCCTTTTCTATGTTGGTGGAAAAACCTTCTCTCCTCCAGATGCAGAGAATGCCCCCTTGTGACCGTCACCTTCCTTGGTATAAACAGATCCTCGGAGAGATATTTGTATTGTCCCCTTATATACTTATACATGGTTATGAGATCACCCCTCAGTTTCTAGACAAAATAATACTTTTTTGCTAATCTCTCTGGGTATTGTAGTTGTTGCACCCACATGATGACCTCACCTATTACCTATAACATTACCATTTATTAAAACCTTATGCCCGAACAGGGACTTGAACCCTGGACCCTCAGATTAAAAGTCTGATGCTCTACCGACTGAGCTATCCGGGCTCTCTACATTGATAATCTCGCTGGGTACCGTAATTCTTCCATCCCGTTACTAAATTTTGTTGCCCCTTTTTGGACTTGCTCTAGTTCCACAAAAATCATAATTTCCAGGCTTGAATTGGGCAGGTTAATCTTTGCGAAGGACATGTGAATCAAGCCACATACAAGGTTATCCTGGAAAAATAGTTGATTCCTTCTGCTCAGGAAACGTTCCCCAACTCTGAGGACTGGCTTTTCCAGCAGAACAATGCACCATGCCACACGGCTAGGTAAACCAACGTGTGGATGAAGGAACACTAGCTCAAATCGCTGTCATGGCCAGCCCAATCTCCAAACCTGAACCCCATTGAAAACCTCTTGAATGTGAGGAAGATGGATAGTCACAAGCCATCAAACAAAGAAGAACTGCTTAAATTTTTGTACCAGGAGTGGCATAATGTCACCCAAAAGCAGTGTGAAAGACTGGTGGAAAGCATGCCAAGACACATGAAAGCTGTGATTAAAAATCATGGTTATTCCACAAAATATTGATTTCTGAACTCTTCCTGAGATAAAACATTAGTATTGTTGTTTCTAAATAATTATGAACTTGTTTTTGTAGCATTATTTGAGGTCTGCAAGCACTGCATTTTTTTTGCTATTTTGACCATTTTTCATTTTCTGAAAATAAGTACAAAATTTAGTGCTTGGAAATTCGAAGACATGTTGTCAGTAGTTTATAGAATATAAGAGCAATTTACATTTTACTCAAAAATATACCTATAAAGAGAAAATTAAGACAAACTGAAGATTTTGCAGTGGTCTCTTAATTTTTGCCAGAGCTGTAGTTAGCAAGGCCGAAAAAAGACATTTGTCCGTCCAGTTCAGCCTATATTCCGTCAGAAGAAATCCCCAGATCTACGTCCTTCTAAAGAACCTAATAACTGCAAGATACAATATTGTTACGCTCCAGGAAGACATCCGGGCCTCTCTTGAACCCCTTGACTGAGTTCGCCATCCCCACCTCCTCAGACAAGGAATTCCAGATTCTCCCTGCCCTACCAGTAAAGAATCCTTTTCTATGTTGGTGGAAAAACCTTCTCTCCTCCAGATGCAGAGAATGCCCCCTTGTGACCGTCACCTTCCTTGGTATAAACAGATCCTCGGAGAGATATTTGTATTGTCCCCTTATATACTTATACATGGTTATGAGATCACCCCTCAGTTTCTAGACAAAATAATACTTTTTTGCTAATCTCTCTGGGTATTGTAGTTGTTGCACCCACATGATGACCTCACCTATTACCTATAACATTACCATTTATTAAAACCTTATGCCCGAACAGGGACTTGAACCCTGGACCCTCAGATTAAAAGTCTGATGCTCTACCGACTGAGCTATCCGGGCTCTCTACATTGATAATCTCGCTGGGTACCGTAATTCTTCCATCCCGTTACTAAATTTTGTTGCCCCTTTTTGGACTTGCTCTAGTTCCACAAAAATCATAATTTCCAGGCTTGAATTGGGCAGGTTAATCTTTGCGAAGGACATGTGAATCAAGCCACATACAAGGTTATCCTGGAAAAATAGTTGATTCCTTCTGCTCAGGAAACGTTCCCCAACTCTGAGGACTGGCTTTTCCAGCAGAACAATGCACCATGCCACACGGCTAGGTAAACCAACGTGTGGATGAAGGAACACTAGCTCAAATCGCTGTCATGGCCAGCCCAATCTCCAAACCTGAACCCCATTGAAAACCTCTTGAATGTGAGGAAGATGGATAGTCACAAGCCATCAAACAAAGAAGAACTGCTTAAATTTTTGTACCAGGAGTGGCATAATGTCACCCAAAAGCAGTGTGAAAGACTGGTGGAAAGCATGCCAAGACACATGAAAGCTGTGATTAAAAATCATGGTTATTCCACAAAATATTGATTTCTGAACTCTTCCTGAGATAAAACATTAGTATTGTTGTTTCTAAATAATTATGAACTTGTTTTTGTAGCATTATTTGAGGTCTGCAAGCACTGCATTTTTTTTGCTATTTTGACCATTTTTCATTTTCTGAAAATAAGTACAAAATTTAGTGCTTGGAAATTCGAAGACATGTTGTCAGTAGTTTATAGAATATAAGAGCAATTTACATTTTACTCAAAAATATACCTATAAAGAGAAAATTAAGACAAACTGAAGATTTTGCAGTGGTCTCTTAATTTTTGCCAGAGCTGTAGTTAGCAAGGCCGAAAAAAGACATTTGTCCGTCCAGTTCAGCCTATATTCCGTCAGAAGAAATCCCCAGATCTACGTCCTTCTAAAGAACCTAATAACTGCAAGATACAATATTGTTACGCTCCAGGAAGACATCCGGGCCTCTCTTGAACCCCTTGACTGAGTTCGCCATCCCCACCTCCTCAGACAAGGAATTCCAGATTCTCCCTGCCCTACCAGTAAAGAATCCTTTTCTATGTTGGTGGAAAAACCTTCTCTCCTCCAGATGCAGAGAATGCCCCCTTGTGACCGTCACCTTCCTTGGTATAAACAGATCCTCGGAGAGATATTTGTATTGTCCCCTTATATACTTATACATGGTTATGAGATCACCCCTCAGTTTCTAGACAAAATAATACTTTTTTGCTAATCTCTCTGGGTATTGTAGTTGTTGCACCCACATGATGACCTCACCTATTACCTATAACATTACCATTTATTAAAACCTTACGCCCGAACAGGGACTTGAACCCTGGACCCTCAGATTAAAAGTCTGATGCTCTACCGACTGAGCTATCCGGGCTCTCTACATTGATAATCTCGCTGGGTACCGTAATTCTTCCATCCCGTTACTAAATTTTGTTGCCCCTTTTTGGACTTGCTCTAGTTCCACAAAAATCATAATTTCCAGGCTTGAATTGGGCAGGTTAATCTTTGCGAAGGACATGTGAATCAAGCCACATACAAGGTTATCCTGGAAAAATAGTTGATTCCTTCTGCTCAGGAAACGTTCCCCAACTCTGAGGACTGGCTTTTCCAGCAGAACAATGCACCATGCCACACGGCTAGGTAAACCAACGTGTGGATGAAGGAACACTAGCTCAAATCGCTGTCATGGCCAGCCCAATCTCCAAACCTGAACCCCATTGAAAACCTCTTGAATGTGAGGAAGATGGATAGTCACAAGCCATCAAACAAAGAAGAACTGCTTAAATTTTTGTACCAGGAGTGGCATAATGTCACCCAAAAGCAGTGTGAAAGACTGGTGGAAAGCATGCCAAGACACATGAAAGCTGTGATTAAAAATCATGGTTATTCCACAAAATATTGATTTCTGAACTCTTCCTGAGATAAAACATTAGTATTGTTGTTTCTAAATAATTATGAACTTGTTTTCGTAGCATTATTTGAGGTCTGCAAGCACTGCATTTTTTTTGCTATTTTGACCATTTTTCATTTTCTGAAAATAAGTACAAAATTTAGTGCTTGGAAATTCGAAGACATGTTGTCAGTAGTTTATAGAATATAAGAGCAATTTACATTTTACTCAAAAATATACCTATAAAGAGAAAATTAAGACAAACTGAAGATTTTGCAGTGGTCTCTTAATTTTTGCCAGAGCTGTAGTTAGCAAGGCCGAAAAAAGACATTTGTCCGTCCAGTTCAGCCTATATTCCGTCAGAAGAAATCCCCAGATCTACGTCCTTCTAAAGAACCTAATAACTGCAAGATACAATATTGTTACGCTCCAGGAAGACATCCGGGCCTCTCTTGAACCCCTTGACTGAGTTCGCCATCCCCACCTCCTCAGACAAGGAATTCCAGATTCTCCCTGCCCTACCAGTAAAGAATCCTTTTCTATGTTGGTGGAAAAACCTTCTCTCCTCCAGATGCAGAGAATGCCCCCTTGTGACCGTCACCTTCCTTGGTATAAACAGATCCTCGGAGAGATATTTGTATTGTCCCCTTATATACTTATACATGGTTATGAGATCACCCCTCAGTTTCTAGACAAAATAATACTTTTTTGCTAATCTCTCTGGGTATTGTAGTTGTTGCACCCACATTGCACCCACATTGTACCCACATGATGACCTCACCTATTACCTATAACATTACCATTTATTAAAACCTTACGCCCGAACAGGGACTTGAACCCTGGACCCTCAGATTAAAAGTCTGATGCTCTACCGACTGAGCTATCCGGGCTCTCTACATTGATAATCTCGCTGGGTACCGTAATTCTTCCATCCCGTTACTAAATTTTGTTGCCCCTTTTTGGACTTGCTCTAGTTCCACAAAAATCATAATTTCCAGGCTTGAATTGGGCAGGTTAATCTTTGCGAAGGACATGTGAATCAAGCCACATACAAGGTTATCCTGGAAAAATAGTTGATTCCTTCTGCTCAGGAAACGTTCCCCAACTCTGAGGACTGGCTTTTCCAGCAGAACAATGCACCATGCCACACGGCTAGGTAAACCAACGTGTGGATGAAGGAACACTAGCTCAAATCGCTGTCATGGCCAGCCCAATCTCCAAACCTGAACCCCATTGAAAACCTCTTGAATGTGAGGAAGATGGATAGTCACAAGCCATCAAACAAAGAAGAACTGCTTAAATTTTTGTACCAGGAGTGGCATAATGTCACCCAAAAGCAGTGTGAAAGACTGGTGGAAAGCATGCCAAGACACATGAAAGCTGTGATTAAAAATCATGGTTATTCCACAAAATATTGATTTCTGAACTCTTCCTGAGATAAAACATTAGTATTGTTGTTTCTAAATAATTATGAACTTGTTTTCGTAGCATTATTTGAGGTCTGCAAGCACTGCATTTTTTTTGCTATTTTGACCATTTTTCATTTTCTGAAAATAAGTACAAAATTTAGTGCTTGGAAATTCGAAGACATGTTGTCAGTAGTTTATAGAATATAAGAGCAATTTACATTTTACTCAAAAATATACCTATAAAGAGAAAATTAAGACAAACTGAAGATTTTGCAGTGGTCTCTTAATTTTTGCCAGAGCTGTAGTTAGCAAGGCCGAAAAAAGACATTTGTCCGTCCAGTTCAGCCTATATTCCGTCAGAAGAAATCCCCAGATCTACGTCCTTCTAAAGAACCTAATAACTGCAAGATACAATATTGTTACGCTCCAGGAAGACATCCGGGCCTCTCTTGAACCCCTTGACTGAGTTCGCCATCCCCACCTCCTCAGACAAGGAATTCCAGATTCTCCCTGCCCTACCAGTAAAGAATCCTTTTCTATGTTGGTGGAAAAACCTTCTCTCCTCCAGATGCAGAGAATGCCCCCTTGTGACCGTCACCTTCCTTGGTATAAACAGATCCTCGGAGAGATATTTGTATTGTCCCCTTATATACTTATACATGGTTATGAGATCACCCCTCAGTTTCTAGACAAAATAATACTTTTTTGCTAATCTCTCTGGGTATTGTAGTTGTTGCACCCACATTGCACCCACATTGTACCCACATGATGACCTCACCTATTACCTATAACATTACCATTTATTAAAACCTTACGCCCGAACAGGGACTTGAACCCTGGACCCTCAGATTAAAAGTCTGATGCTCTACCGACTGAGCTATCCGGGCTCTCTACATTGATAATCTCGCTGGGTACCGTAATTCTTCCATCCCGTTACTAAATTTTGTTGCCCCTTTTTGGACTTGCTCTAGTTCCACAAAAATCATAATTTCCAGGCTTGAATTGGGCAGGTTAATCTTTGCGAAGGACATGTGAATCAAGCCACATACAAGGTTATCCTGGAAAAATAGTTGATTCCTTCTGCTCAGGAAACGTTCCCCAACTCTGAGGACTGGCTTTTCCAGCAGAACAATGCACCATGCCACACGGCTAGGTAAACCAACGTGTGGATGAAGGAACACTAGCTCAAATCGCTGTCATGGCCAGCCCAATCTCCAAACCTGAACCCCATTGAAAACCTCTTGAATGTGAGGAAGATGGATAGTCACAAGCCATCAAACAAAGAAGAACTGCTTAAATTTTTGTACCAGGAGTGGCATAATGTCACCCAAAAGCAGTGTGAAAGACTGGTGGAAAGCATGCCAAGACACATGAAAGCTGTGATTAAAAATCATGGTTATTCCACAAAATATTGATTTCTGAACTCTTCCTGAGATAAAACATTAGTATTGTTGTTTCTAAATAATTATGAACTTGTTTTCGTAGCATTATTTGAGGTCTGCAAGCACTGCATTTTTTTTGCTATTTTGACCATTTTTCATTTTCTGAAAATAAGTACAAAATTTAGTGCTTGGAAATTCGAAGACATGTTGTCAGTAGTTTATAGAATATAAGAGCAATTTACATTTTACTCAAAAATATACCTATAAAGAGAAAATTAAGACAAACTGAAGATTTTGCAGTGGTCTCTTAATTTTTGCCAGAGCTGTAGTTAGCAAGGCCGAAAAAAGACATTTGTCCGTCCAGTTCAGCCTATATTCCGTCAGAAGAAATCCCCAGATCTACGTCCTTCTAAAGAACCTAATAACTGCAAGATACAATATTGTTACGCTCCAGGAAGACATCCGGGCCTCTCTTGAACCCCTTGACTGAGTTCGCCATCCCCACCTCCTCAGACAAGGAATTCCAGATTCTCCCTGCCCTACCAGTAAAGAATCCTTTTCTATGTTGGTGGAAAAACCTTCTCTCCTCCAGATGCAGAGAATGCCCCCTTGTGACCGTCACCTTCCTTGGTATAAACAGATCCTCGGAGAGATATTTGTATTGTCCCCTTATATACTTATACATGGTTATGAGATCACCCCTCAGTTTCTAGACAAAATAATACTTTTTTGCTAATCTCTCTGGGTATTGTAGTTGTTGCACCCACATTGCACCCACATTGTACCCCCATGATGACCTCACCTATTACCTATAACATTACCATTTATTAAAACCCTGGACCCTCAGATTAAAAGTCTGATGCTCTACCGACTGAGCTATCCGGGCTCTCTACATTGATAATCTCGCTGGGTACCGTAATTCTTCCATCCCGTTACTAAATTTTGTTGCCCCTTTTTGGACTTGCTCTAGTTCCACAAAAATCATAATTTCCAGGCTTGAATTGGGCAGGTTAATCTTTGCGAAGGACATGTGAATCAAGCCACATACAAGGTTATCCTGGAAAAATAGTTGATTCCTTCTGCTCAGGAAACGTTCCCCAACTCTGAGGACTGGCTTTTCCAGCAGAACAATGCACCATGCCACACGGCTAGGTAAACCAACGTGTGGATGAAGGAACACTAGCTCAAATCGCTGTCATGGCCAGCCCAATCTCCAAACCTGAACCCCATTGAAAACCTCTTGAATGTGAGGAAGATGGATAGTCACAAGCCATCAAACAAAGAAGAACTGCTTAAATTTTTGTACCAGGAGTGGCATAATGTCACCCAAAAGCAGTGTGAAAGACTGGTGGAAAGCATGCCAAGACACATGAAAGCTGTGATTAAAAATCATGGTTATTCCACAAAATATTGATTTCTGAACTCTTCCTGAGATAAAACATTAGTATTGTTGTTTCTAAATAATTATGAACTTGTTTTCGTAGCATTATTTGAGGTCTGCAAGCACTGCATTTTTTTTGCTATTTTGACCATTTTTCATTTTCTGAAAATAAGTACAAAATTTAGTGCTTGGAAATTCGAAGACATGTTGTCAGTAGTTTATAGAATATAAGAGCAATTTACATTTTACTCAAAAATATACCTATAAAGAGAAAATTAAGACAAACTGAAGATTTTGCAGTGGTCTCTTAATTTTTGCCAGAGCTGTAGTTAGCAAGGCCGAAAAAAGACATTTGTCCGTCCAGTTCAGCCTATATTCCGTCAGAAGAAATCCCCAGATCTACGTCCTTCTAAAGAACCTAATAACTGCAAGATACAATATTGTTACGCTCCAGGAAGACATCCGGGCCTCTCTTGAACCCCTTGACTGAGTTCGCCATCCCCACCTCCTCAGACAAGGAATTCCAGATTCTCCCTGCCCTACCAGTAAAGAATCCTTTTCTATGTTGGTGGAAAAACCTTCTCTCCTCCAGATGCAGAGAATGCCCCCTTGTGACCGTCACCTTCCTTGGTATAAACAGATCCTCGGAGAGATATTTGTATTGTCCCCTTATATACTTATACATGGTTATGAGATCACCCCTCAGTTTCTAGACAAAATAATACTTTTTTGCTAATCTCTCTGGGTATTGTAGTTGTTGCACCCACATTGCACCCACATTGTACCCACATGATGACCTCACCTATTACCTATAACATTACCATTTATTAAAACCTTACGCCCGAACAGGGACTTGAACCCTGGACCCTCAGATTAAAAGTCTGATGCTCTACCGACTGAGCTATCCGGGCTCTCTACATTGATAATCTCGCTGGGTACCGTAATTCTTCCATCCCGTTACTAAATTTTGTTGCCCCTTTTTGGACTTGCTCTAGTTCCACAAAAATCATAATTTCCAGGCTTGAATTGGGCAGGTTAATCTTTGCGAAGGACATGTGAATCAAGCCACATACAAGGTTATCCTGGAAAAATAGTTGATTCCTTCTGCTCAGGAAACGTTCCCCAACTCTGAGGACTGGCTTTTCCAGCAGAACAATGCACCATGCCACACGGCTAGGTAAACCAACGTGTGGATGAAGGAACACTAGCTCAAATCGCTGTCATGGCCAGCCCAATCTCCAAACCTGAACCCCATTGAAAACCTCTTGAATGTGAGGAAGATGGATAGTCACAAGCCATCAAACAAAGAAGAACTGCTTAAATTTTTGTACCAGGAGTGGCATAATGTCACCCAAAAGCAGTGTGAAAGACTGGTGGAAAGCATGCCAAGACACATGAAAGCTGTGATTAAAAATCATGGTTATTCCACAAAATATTGATTTCTGAACTCTTCCTGAGATAAAACATTAGTATTGTTGTTTCTAAATAATTATGAACTTGTTTTCGTAGCATTATTTGAGGTCTGCAAGCACTGCATTTTTTTTGCTATTTTGACCATTTTTCATTTTCTGAAAATAAGTACAAAATTTAGTGCTTGGAAATTCGAAGACATGTTGTCAGTAGTTTATAGAATATAAGAGCAATTTACATTTTACTCAAAAATATACCTATAAAGAGAAAATTAAGACAAACTGAAGATTTTGCAGTGGTCTCTTAATTTTTGCCAGAGCTGTAGTTAGCAAGGCCGAAAAAAGACATTTGTCCGTCCAGTTCAGCCTATATTCCGTCAGAAGAAATCCCCAGATCTACGTCCTTCTAAAGAACCTAATAACTGCAAGATACAATATTGTTACGCTCCAGGAAGACATCCGGGCCTCTCTTGAACCCCTTGACTGAGTTCGCCATCCCCACCTCCTCAGACAAGGAATTCCAGATTCTCCCTGCCCTACCAGTAAAGAATCCTTTTCTATGTTGGTGGAAAAACCTTCTCTCCTCCAGATGCAGAGAATGCCCCCTTGTGACCGTCACCTTCCTTGGTATAAACAGATCCTCGGAGAGATATTTGTATTGTCCCCTTATATACTTATACATGGTTATGAGATCACCCCTCAGTTTCTAGACAAAATAATACTTTTTTGCTAATCTCTCTGGGTATTGTAGTTGTTGCACCCACATGATGACCTCACCTATTACCTATAACATTACCATTTATTAAAACCTTACGCCCGAACAGGGACTTGAACCCTGGACCCTCAGATTAAAAGTCTGATGCTCTACCGACTGAGCTATCCGGGCTCTCTACATTGATAATCTCGCTGGGTACCGTAATTCTTTCATCCCGTTACTAAATTTTGTTGCCCCTTTTTGGACTTGCTCTAGTTCCACAAAAATCATAATTTCCAGGCTTGAATTGGGCAGGTTAATCTTTGCGAAGGACATGTGAATCAAGCCACATACAAGGTTATCCTGGAAAAATAGTTGATTCCTTCTGCTCAGGAAACGTTCCCCAACTCTGAGGACTGGCTTTTCCAGCAGAACAATGCACCATGCCACACGGCTAGGTAAACCAACGTGTGGATGAAGGAACACTAGCTCAAATCGCTGTCATGGCCAGCCCAATCTCCAAACCTGAACCCCATTGAAAACCTCTTGAATGTGAGGAAGATGGATAGTCACAAGCCATCAAACAAAGAAGAACTGCTTAAATTTTTGTACCAGGAGTGGCATAATGTCACCCAAAAGCAGTGTGAAAGACTGGTGGAAAGCATGCCAAGACACATGAAAGCTGTGATTAAAAATCATGGTTATTCCACAAAATATTGATTTCTGAACTCTTCCTGAGATAAAACATTAGTATTGTTGTTTCTAAATAATTATGAACTTGTTTTCGTAGCATTATTTGAGGTCTGCAAGCACTGCATTTTTTTTGCTATTTTGACCATTTTTCATTTTCTGAAAATAAGTACAAAATTTAGTGCTTGGAAATTCGAAGACATGTTGTCAGTAGTTTATAGAATATAAGAGCAATTTACATTTTACTCAAAAATATACCTATAAAGAGAAAATTAAGACAAACTGAAGATTTTGCAGTGGTCTCTTAATTTTTGCCAGAGCTGTAGTTAGCAAGGCCGAAAAAAGACATTTGTCCGTCCAGTTCAGCCTATATTCCGTCAGAAGAAATCCCCAGATCTACGTCCTTCTAAAGAACCTAATAACTGCAAGATACAATATTGTTACGCTCCAGGAAGACATCCGGGCCTCTCTTGAACCCCTTGACTGAGTTCGCCATCCCCACCTCCTCAGACAAGGAATTCCAGATTCTCCCTGCCCTACCAGTAAAGAATCCTTTTCTATGTTGGTGGAAAAACCTTCTCTCCTCCAGATGCAGAGAATGCCCCCTTGTGACCGTCACCTTCCTTGGTATAAACAGATCCTCGGAGAGATATTTGTATTGTCCCCTTATATACTTATACATGGTTATGAGATCACCCCTCAGTTTCTAGACAAAATAATACTTTTTTGCTAATCTCTCTGGGTATTGTAGTTGTTGCACCCACATTGCACATTGCACCCACATTGTACCCACATGATGACCTCACCTATTACCTATAACATTACCATTTATTGAAACCTTACGCCCGAACAGGGACTTGAACCCTGGACCCTCAGATTAAAAGTCTGATGCTCTACCGACTGAGCTATCCGGGCTCTCTACATTGATAATCTCGCTGGGTACCGTAATTCTTCCATCCCGTTACTAAATTTTGTTGCCCCTTTTTGGACTTGCTCTAGTTCCACAAAAATCATAATTTCCAGGCTTGAATTGGGCAGGTTAATCTTTGCGAAGGACATGTGAATCAAGCCACATACAAGGTTATCCTGGAAAAACAGTTGATTCCTTCTGCTCAGGAAACGTTCCCCAACTCTGAGGACTGGCTTTTCCAGCAGAACAATGCACCATGCCACACGGCTAGGTAAACCAACGTGTGGATGAAGGAACACTAGCTCAAATCGCTGTCATGGCCAGCCCAATCTCCAAACCTGAACCCCATTGAAAACCTCTTGAATGTGAGGAAGATGGATAGTCACAAGCCATCAAACAAAGAAGAACTGCTTAAATTTTTGTACCAGGAGTGGCATAATGTCACCCAAAAGCAGTGTGAAAGACTGGTGGAAAGCATGCCAAGACACATGAAAGCTGTGATTAAAAATCATGGTTATTCCACAAAATATTGATTTCTGAACTCTTCCTGAGATAAAACATTAGTATTGTTGTTTCTAAATAATTATGAACTTGTTTTCGTAGCATTATTTGAGGTCTGCAAGCACTGCATTTTTTTTGCTATTTTGACCATTTTTCATTTTCTGAAAATAAGTACAAAATTTAGTGCTTGGAAATTCGAAGACATGTTGTCAGTAGTTTATAGAATATAAGAGCAATTTACATTTTACTCAAAAATATACCTATAAAGAGAAAATTAAGACAAACTGAAGATTTTGCAGTGGTCTCTTAATTTTTGCCAGAGCTGTAGTTAGCAAGGCCGAAAAAAGACATTTGTCCGTCCAGTTCAGCCTATATTCCGTCAGAAGAAATCCCCAGATCTACGTCCTTCTAAAGAACCTAATAACTGCAAGATACAATATTGTTACGCTCCAGGAAGACATCCGGGCCTCTCTTGAACCCCTTGACTGAGTTCGCCATCCCCACCTCCTCAGACAAGGAATTCCAGATTCTCCCTGCCCTACCAGTAAAGAATCCTTTTCTATGTTGGTGGAAAAACCTTCTCTCCTCCAGATGCAGAGAATGCCCCCTTGTGACCGTCACCTTCCTTGGTATAAACAGATCCTCGGAGAGATATTTGTATTGTCCCCTTATATACTTATACATGGTTATGAGATCACCCCTCAGTTTCTAGACAAAATAATACTTTTTTGCTAATCTCTCTGGGTATTGTAGTTGTTGCACCCACATTGCACATTGCACCCACATTGTACCCACATGATGACCTCACCTATTACCTATAACATTACCATTTATTGAAACCTTACGCCCGAACAGGGACTTGAACCCTGGACCCTCAGATTAAAAGTCTGATGCTCTACCGACTGAGCTATCCGGGCTCTCTACATTGATAATCTCGCTGGGTACCGTAATTCTTCCATCCCGTTACTAAATTTTGTTGCCCCTTTTTGGACTTGCTCTAGTTCCACAAAAATCATAATTTCCAGGCTTGAATTGGGCAGGTTAATCTTTGCGAAGGACATGTGAATCAAGCCACATACAAGGTTATCCTGGAAAAACAGTTGATTCCTTCTGCTCAGGAAACGTTCCCCAACTCTGAGGACTGGCTTTTCCAGCAGAACAATGCACCATGCCACACGGCTAGGTAAACCAACGTGTGGATGAAGGAACACTAGCTCAAATCGCTGTCATGGCCAGCCCAATCTCCAAACCTGAACCCCATTGAAAACCTCTTGAATGTGAGGAAGATGGATAGTCACAAGCCATCAAACAAAGAAGAACTGCTTAAATTTTTGTACCAGGAGTGGCATAATGTCACCCAAAAGCAGTGTGAAAGACTGGTGGAAAGCATGCCAAGACACATGAAAGCTGTGATTAAAAATCATGGTTATTCCACAAAATATTGATTTCTGAACTCTTCCTGAGATAAAACATTAGTATTGTTGTTTCTAAATAATTATGAACTTGTTTTCGTAGCATTATTTGAGGTCTGCAAGCACTGCATTTTTTTTGCTATTTTGACCATTTTTCATTTTCTGAAAATAAGTACAAAATTTAGTGCTTGGAAATTCGAAGACATGTTGTCAGTAGTTTATAGAATATAAGAGCAATTTACATTTTACTCAAAAATATACCTATAAAGAGAAAATTAAGACAAACTGAAGATTTTGCAGTGGTCTCTTAATTTTTGCCAGAGCTGTAGTTAGCAAGGCCGAAAAAAGACATTTGTCCGTCCAGTTCAGCCTATATTCCGTCAGAAGAAATCCCCAGATCTACGTCCTTCTAAAGAACCTAATAACTGCAAGATACAATATTGTTACGCTCCAGGAAGACATCCGGGCCTCTCTTGAACCCCTTGACTGAGTTCGCCATCCCCACCTCCTCAGACAAGGAATTCCAGATTCTCCCTGCCCTACCAGTAAAGAATCCTTTTCTATGTTGGTGGAAAAACCTTCTCTCCTCCAGATGCAGAGAATGCCCCCTTGTGACCGTCACCTTCCTTGGTATAAACAGATCCTCGGAGAGATATTTGTATTGTCCCCTTATATACTTATACATGGTTATGAGATCACCCCTCAGTTTCTAGACAAAATAATACTTTTTTGCTAATCTCTCTGGGTATTGTAGTTGTTGCACCCACATTGTACCCACATGATGACCTCACCTATTACCTATAACATTACCATTTATTGAAACCTTACGCCCGAACAGGGACTTGAACCCTGGACCCTCAGATTAAAAGTCTGATGCTCTACCGACTGAGCTATCCGGGCTCTCTACATTGATAATCTCGCTGGGTACCGTAATTCTTCCATCCCGTTACTAAATTTTGTTGCCCCTTTTTGGACTTGCTCTAGTTCCACAAAAATCATAATTTCCAGGCTTGAATTGGGCAGGTTAATCTTTGCGAAGGACATGTGAATCAAGCCACATACAAGGTTATCCTGGAAAAACAGTTGATTCCTTCTGCTCAGGAAACGTTCCCCAACTCTGAGGACTGGCTTTTCCAGCAGAACAATGCACCATGCCACACGGCTAGGTAAACCAACGTGTGGATGAAGGAACACTAGCTCAAATCGCTGTCATGGCCAGCCCAATCTCCAAACCTGAACCCCATTGAAAACCTCTTGAATGTGAGGAAGATGGATAGTCACAAGCCATCAAACAAAGAAGAACTGCTTAAATTTTTGTACCAGGAGTGGCATAATGTCACCCAAAAGCAGTGTGAAAGACTGGTGGAAAGCATGCCAAGACACATGAAAGCTGTGATTAAAAATCATGGTTATTCCACAAAATATTGATTTCTGAACTCTTCCTGAGATAAAACATTAGTATTGTTGTTTCTAAATAATTATGAACTTGTTTTCGTAGCATTATTTGAGGTCTGCAAGCACTGCATTTTTTTTGCTATTTTGACCATTTTTCATTTTCTGAAAATAAGTACAAAATTTAGTGCTTGGAAATTCGAAGACATGTTGTCAGTAGTTTATAGAATATAAGAGCAATTTACATTTTACTCAAAAATATACCTATAAAGAGAAAATTAAGACAAACTGAAGATTTTGCAGTGGTCTCTTAATTTTTGCCAGAGCTGTAGTTAGCAAGGCCGAAAAAAGACATTTGTCCGTCCAGTTCAGCCTATATTCCGTCAGAAGAAATCCCCAGATCTACGTCCTTCTAAAGAACCTAATAACTGCAAGATACAATATTGTTACGCTCCAGGAAGACATCCGGGCCTCTCTTGAACCCCTTGACTGAGTTCGCCATCCCCACCTCCTCAGACAAGGAATTCCAGATTCTCCCTGCCCTACCAGTAAAGAATCCTTTTCTATGTTGGTGGAAAAACCTTCTCTCCTCCAGATGCAGAGAATGCCCCCTTGTGACCGTCACCTTCCTTGGTATAAACAGATCCTCGGAGAGATATTTGTATTGTCCCCTTATATACTTATACATGGTTATGAGATCACCCCTCAGTTTCTAGACAAAATAATACTTTTTTGCTAATCTCTCTGGGTATTGTAGTTGTTGCACCCACATGATGACCTCACCTATTACCTATAACATTACCATTTATTAAAACCTTACGCCCGAACAGGGACTTGAACCCTGGACCCTCAGATTAAAAGTCTGATGCTCTACCGACATCCGGGCTCTCTACATTGATAATCTCGCTGGGTACCGTAATTCTTCCATCCCGTTACTAAATTTTGTTGCCCCTTTTTGGACTTGCTCTAGTTCCACAAAAATCATAATTTCCAGGCTTGAATTGGGCAGGTTAATCTTTGCGAAGGACATGTGAATCAAGCCACATACAAGGTTATCCTGGAAAAACAGTTGATTCCTTCTGCTCAGGAAACGTTCCCCAACTCTGAGGACTGGCTTTTCCAGCAGAACAATGCACCATGCCACACGGCTAGGTAAACCAACGTGTGGATGAAGGAACACTAGCTCAAATCGCTGTCATGGCCAGCCCAATCTCCAAACCTGAACCCCATTGAAAACCTCTTGAATGTGAGGAAGATGGATAGTCACAAGCCATCAAACAAAGAAGAACTGCTTAAATTTTTGTACCAGGAGTGGCATAATGTCACCCAAAAGCAGTGTGAAAGACTGGTGGAAAGCATGCCAAGACACATGAAAGCTGTGATTAAAAATCATGGTTATTCCACAAAATATTGATTTCTGAACTCTTCCTGAGATAAAACATTAGTATTGTTGTTTCTAAATAATTATGAACTTGTTTTCGTAGCATTATTTGAGGTCTGCAAGCACTGCATTTTTTTTGCTATTTTGACCATTTTTCATTTTCTGAAAATAAGTACAAAATTTAGTGCTTGGAAATTCGAAGACATGTTGTCAGTAGTTTATAGAATATAAGAGCAATTTACATTTTACTCAAAAATATACCTATAAAGAGAAAATTAAGACAAACTGAAGATTTTGCAGTGGTCTCTTAATTTTTGCCAGAGCTGTAGTTAGCAAGGCCGAAAAAAGACATTTGTCCGTCCAGTTCAGCCTATATTCCGTCAGAAGAAATCCCCAGATCTACGTCCTTCTAAAGAACCTAATAACTGCAAGATACAATATTGTTACGCTCCAGGAAGACATCCGGGCCTCTCTTGAACCCCTTGACTGAGTTCGCCATCCCCACCTCCTCAGACAAGGAATTCCAGATTCTCCCTGCCCTACCAGTAAAGAATCCTTTTCTATGTTGGTGGAAAAACCTTCTCTCCTCCAGATGCAGAGAATGCCCCCTTGTGACCGTCACCTTCCTTGGTATAAACAGATCCTCGGAGAGATATTTGTATTGTCCCCTTATATACTTATACATGGTTATGAGATCACCCCTCAGTTTCTAGACAAAATAATACTTTTTTGCTAATCTCTCTGGGTATTGTAGTTGTTGCACCCACATGATGACCTCACCTATTACCTATAACATTACCATTTATTAAAACCTTACGCCCGAACAGGGACTTGAACCCTGGACCCTCAGATTAAAAGTCTGATGCTCTACCGACATCCGGGCTCTCTACATTGATAATCTCGCTGGGTACCGTAATTCTTCCATCCCGTTACTAAATTTTGTTGCCCCTTTTTGGACTTGCTCTAGTTCCACAAAAATCATAATTTCCAGGCTTGAATTGGGCAGGTTAATCTTTGCGAAGGACATGTGAATCAAGCCACATACAAGGTTATCCTGGAAAAATAGTTGATTCCTTCTGCTCAGGAAACGTTCCCCAACTCTGAGGACTGGCTTTTCTAGCAGAACAATGCACCATGCCACACGGCTAGGTAAACCAACGTGTGGATGAAGGAACACTAGCTCAAATCGCTGTCATGGCCAGCCCAATCTCCAAACCTGAACCCCATTGAAAACCTCTTGAATGTGAGGAAGATGGATAGTCACAAGCCATCAAACAAAGAAGAACTGCTTAAATTTTTGTACCAGGAGTGGCATAATGTCACCCAAAAGCAGTGTGAAAGACTGGTGGAAAGCATGCCAAGACACATGAAAGCTGTGATTAAAAATCATGGTTATTCCACAAAATATTGATTTCTGAACTCTTCCTGAGATAAAACATTAGTATTGTTGTTTCTAAATAATTATGAACTTGTTTTCGTAGCATTATTTGAGGTCTGCAAGCACTGCATTTTTTTTGCTATTTTGACCATTTTTCATTTTCTGAAAATAAGTACAAAATTTAGTGCTTGGAAATTCGAAGACATGTTGTCAGTAGTTTATAGAATATAAGAGCAATTTACATTTTACTCAAAAATATACCTATAAAGAGAAAATTAAGACAAACTGAAGATTTTGCAGTGGTCTCTTAATTTTTGCCAGAGCTGTAGTTAGCAAGGCCGAAAAAAGACATTTGTCCGTCCAGTTCAGCCTATATTCCGTCAGAAGAAATCCCCAGATCTACGTCCTTCTAAAGAACCTAATAACTGCAAGATACAATATTGTTACGCTCCAGGAAGACATCCGGGCCTCTCTTGAACCCCTTGACTGAGTTCGCCATCCCCACCTCCTCAGACAAGGAATTCCAGATTCTCCCTGCCCTACCAGTAAAGAATCCTTTTCTATGTTGGTGGAAAAACCTTCTCTCCTCCAGATGCAGAGAATGCCCCCTTGTGACCGTCACCTTCCTTGGTATAAACAGATCCTCGGAGAGATATTTGTATTGTCCCCTTATATACTTATACATGGTTATGAGATCACCCCTCAGTTTCTAGACAAAATAATACTTTTTTGCTAATCTCTCTGGGTATTGTAGTTGTTGCACCCACATGATGACCTCACCTATTACCTATAACATTACCATTTATTAAAACCTTACGCCCGAACAGGGACTTGAACCCTGGACCCTCAGATTAAAAGTCTGATGCTCTACCGACTGAGCTATCCGGGCTCTCTACATTGATAATCTCGCTGGGTACTGTAATTCTTCCATCCCGTTACTAAATTTTGTTGCCCCTTTTTGGACTTGCTCTAGTTCCACAAAAATCATAATTTCCAGGCTTGAATTGGGCAGGTTAATCTTTGCGAAGGACATGTGAATCAAGCCACATACAAGGTTATCCTGGAAAAATAGTTGATTCCTTCTGCTCAGGCAACGTTCCCCAACTCTGAGGACTGGCTTTTCCAGCAGAACAATGCACCATACCACACGGCTAGGTAAACCAACGTGTGGATGAAGGAACACTAGCTCCTAGTTGTTGTTTCTAAATAATTATGAACTTGTTTTCGTAGCATTATTTGAGGTCTGCAAGCACTGCATTCTTTTTGCTATTTTGACCATTTTTCATTTTCTGAAAATAAGTACAAAATTTAGTGCTTGGAAATTCGAAGACATGTTGTCAGTAGTTTATAGAATATAAGAGCAATTTACATTTTACTCAAAAATATACCTATAAAGAGAAAATTAAGACAAACTGAAGATTTTGCAGTGGTCTCTTAATTTTTGCCAGAGCTGTAGTTAGCAAGGCCGAAAAAAGACATTTGTCCGTCCAGTTCAGCCTATATTCCGTCAGAAGAAATCCCCAGATCTACGTCCTTCTAAAGTGACCGTCACCTTCCTTGGTATAAACAGATCCTCGGAGAGATATTTGTATTGTCCCCTTATATACTTATACATGGTTATGAGATCACCCCTCAGTTTCTAGACTAAATAATACACACAGATCATAATTTCTTTAGACCTTTTAGGTGATGACCTCACCTATTTTACATAACATTACCATTTATTAAAAGCTATCCGGGCTCTCTACATTGATAATCTCGCTGGGTACCGTAATTCTTCCATCCCGTTACTAAATTTTGTTGCCCCTTTTTGGACTTGCTCTAGTTCCACAAAAATCATAATTTCCAGGCTTGAATTGGGCAGGTTAATCTTTGCGAAGGACATGTGAATCAAGCCACATACAAGGTTATCCTGGAAAAATAGTTGATTCCTTCTGCTCAGGCAACGTTCCCCAACTCTGAGGACTGGCTTTTCCAGCAGAACAATGCACCATGCCACACGGCTAGGTAAACCAACGTGTGGATGAAGGAACACTAGCTCAAATCGCTGTCATGGCCAGCCCAATCTCCAAACCTGAACCCCATTGAAAACCTCTTGAATGTGAGGAAGATGGATAGTCACAAGCCATCAAACAAAGAAGAACTGCTTAAATTTTTGTACCAGGAGTGGCATAATGTCACCCAAAAGCAGTGTGAAAGACTGATGGAAAGCATGCCAAGACACATGAAAGCTGTGATTAAAAATCATGGTTATTCCACAAAATATTGATTTCTGAACTCTTCCTGAGATAAAACATTAGTATTGTTGTTTCTAAATAATTATGAACTTGTTTTCGTAGCATTATTTGAGGTCTGCAAGCACTGCATTTTTTTTGCTATTTTGACCATTTTTCATTTTCTGAAAATAAGTACAAAATTTAGTGCTTGGAAATTCGAAGACATGTTGTCAGTAGTTTATAGAATATAAGAGCAATTTACATTTTACTCAAAAATATACCTATAAAGAGAAAATTAAGACAAACTGAAGATTTTGCAGTGGTCTCTTAATTTTTGCCAGAGCTGTAGTTAGCAAGGCCGAAAAAAGACATTTGTCCGTCCAGTTCAGCCTATATTCCGTCAGAAGAAATCCACAGATCTACGTCCTTCTAAAGTGACCGTCACCTTCCTTGGTATAAACAGATCCTCGGAGAGATATTTGTATTGTCCCCTTATATACTTATACATGGTTATGAGATCACCCCTCAGTTTCTAGACTAAATAATACTTTTTTGCTAAACTCTCTGGGTATTGTAGTTGTTGCCCTTCTTTGTACTCGCTCTAGTTCCACACAGATCATAATTTCTTTAGACCTTTTGATGCTCTACCGACTGAGCTATCCGGGCTCTCTACATTGATAATCTCGCTGGGTACCGTAATTCTTCCATCCCGTTACTAAATTTTGTTGCCCCTTTTTGGACTTGCTCTAGTTCCACAAAAATCATAATTTCCAGGCTTGAATTGGGCAGGTTAATCTTTGCGAAGGACATGTGAATCAAGCCACATACAAGGTTATCCTGGAAAAATAGTTGATTCCTTCTGCTCAGGAAACGTTCCCCAACTCTGAGGACTGGCTTTTCTAGCAGAACAATGCACCATGCCACACGGCTAGGTAAACCAACGTGTGGATGAAGGAACACTAGCTCAAATCGCTGTCATGGCCAGCCCAATCTCCAAACCTGAACCCCATTGAAAACCTCTTGAATGTGAGGAAGATGGATAGTCACAAGCCATCAAACAAAGAAGAACTGCTTAAATTTTTGTACCAGGAGTGGCATAATGTCACCCAAAAGCAGTGTGAAAGACTGGTGGAAAGCATGCCAAGACACATGAAAGCTGTGATTAAAAATCATGGTTATTCCACAAAATATTGATTTCTGAACTCTTCCTGAGATAAAACATTAGTATTGTTGTTTCTTAATAATTATGAACTTGTTTTCGTAGCATTATTTGAGGTCTGCAAGCACTGCATTTTTTTTGCTATTTTGACCATTTTTCATTTTCTGAAAATAAGTACAAAATTTAGTGCTTGGAAATTCGAAGACATGTTGTCAGTAGTTTATAGAATATAAGAGCAATTTACATTTTACTCAAAAATATACCTATAAAGAGAAAATTAAGACAAACTGAAGATTTTGCAGTGGTCTCTTAATTTTTGCCAGAGCTGTAGTTAGCAAGGCCGAAAAAAGACATTTGTCCGTCCAGTTCAGCCTATATTCCGTCAGAAGAAATCCCCAGATCTACGTCCTTCTAAAGTGACCGTCACCTTCCTTGGTATAAACAGATCCTCGGAGAGATATTTGTATTGTCCCCTTATATACTTATACATGGTTATGAGATCACCCCTCAGTTTCTAGACTAAATAATACTTTTTTGCTAAACTCTCTGGGTATTGTAGTTGTTGCCCTTCTTTGTACTCGCTCTAGTTCCACACAGATCATAATTTCTTTAGACCTTTTAGGTGATGACCTCACCTATTTTACATAACATTACCATTTATTAAAAGCTTACGCCCGAACAGGGACTTGAACCCTGGACCCTCAGATTAAAAGTCTGATGCTCTACCGACATCCGGGCTCTCTACATTGATAATCTCGCTGGGTACTGTAATTCTTCCATCCCATTACTAAATTTTGTTGCCCCTTTTTGGACTTGCTCTAGTTCCACAAAAATCATAATTTCCAGGCTTGAATTGGGCAGGTTAATCTTTGCGAAGGACATGTGAATCAAGCCACATACAAGGTTATCCTGGAAAAATAGTTGATTCCTTCTGCTCAGGAAACGTTCCCCAACTCTGAGGACTGGCTTTTCCAGCAGAACAATGCACCATGCCACACGGCTAGGTAAACCAACGTGTGGATGAAGGAACACTAGCTCAAATCGCTGTCATGGCCAGCCCAATCTCCAAACCTGAACCCCATTGAAAACCTCTTGAATGTGAGGAAGATGGATAGTCACAAGCCATCAAACAAAGAAGAACTGCTTAAATTTTTGTACCAGGAGTGGCATAATGTCACCCAAAAGCAGTGTGAAAGACTGGTGGAAAGCATGCCAAGACACATGAAAGCTGTGATTAAAAATCATGGTTATTCCACAAAATATTGATTTCTGAACTCTTCCTGAGATAAAACATTAGTATTGTTGTTTCTTAATAATTATGAACTTGTTTTCGTAGCATTATTTGAGGTCTGCAAGCACTGCATTTTTTTTTGCTATTTTGACCATTTTTCATTTTCTGAAAATAAGTACAAAATTTAGTGCTTGGAAATTCGAAGACATGTTGTCAGTAGTTTATAGAATATAAGAGCAATTTACATTTTACTCAAAAATATACCTATAAAGAGAAAATTAAGACAAACTGAAGATTTTGCAGTGGTCTCTTAATTTTTGCCAGAGCTGTAGTTAGCAAGGCCGAAAAAAGACATTTGTCCGTCCAGTTCAGCCTATATTCCGTCAGAAGAAATCCCCAGATCTACGTCCTTCTAAAGTGACCGTCACCTTCCTTGGTATAAACAGATCCTCGGAGAGATATTTGTATTGTCCCCTTATATACTTATACATGGTTATGAGATCACCCCTCAGTTTCTAGACTAAATAATACTTTTTTGCTAAACTCTCTGGGTATTGTAGTTGTTGCCCTTCTTTGTACTCGCTCTAGTTCCACACAGATCATAATTTCTTTAGACCTTTTAGGTGATGACCTCACCTATTTTACATAACATTACCATTTATTAAAAGCTTACGCCCGAACAGGGACTTGAACCCTGGACCCTCAGATTAAAAGTCTGATGCTCTACCGACATCCGGGCTCTCTACATTGATAATCTCGCTGGGTACCGTAATTCTTCCATCCCGTTACTAAATTTTGTTGCCCCTTTTTGGACTTGCTCTAGTTCCACAAAAATCATAATTTCCAGGCTTGAATTGGGCAGGTTAATCTTTGCGAAGGACATGTGAATCAAGCCACATACAAGGTTATCCTGGAAAAATAGTTGATTCCTTCTGCTCAGGAAACGTTCCCCAACTCTGAGGACTGGCTTTTCCAGCAGAACAATGCACCATGCCACACGGCTAGGTAAACCAACGTGTGGATGAAGGAACACTAGCTCAAATCGCTGTCATGGCCAGCCCAATCTCCAAACCTGAACCCCATTGAAAACCTCTTGAATGTGAGGAAGATGGATAGTCACAAGCCATCAAACAAAGAAGAACTGCTTAAATTTTTGTACCAGGAGTGGCATAATGTCACCCAAAAGCAGTGTGAAAGACTGGTGGAAAGCATGCCAAGACACATGAAAGCTGTGATTAAAAATCATGGTTATTCCACAAAATATTGATTTCTGAACTCTTCCTGAGATAAAACATTAGTATTGTTGTTTCTTAATAATTATGAACTTGTTTTCGTAGCATTATTTGAGGTCTGCAAGCACTGCATTTTTTTTGCTATTTTGACCATTTTTCATTTTCTGAAAATAAGTACAAAATTTAGTGCTTGGAAATTCGAAGACATGTTGTCAGTAGTTTATAGAATATAAGAGCAATTTACATTTTACTCAAAAATATACCTATAAAGAGAAAATTAAGACAAACTGAAGATTTTGCAGTGGTCTCTTAATTTTTGCCAGAGCTGTAGTTAGCAAGGCCGAAAAAAGACATTTGTCCGTCCAGTTCAGCCTATATTCCGTCAGAAGAAATCCCCAGATCTACGTCCTTCTAAAGTGACCGTCACCTTCCTTGGTATAAACAGATCCTCGGAGAGATATTTGTATTGTCCCCTTATATACTTATACATGGTTATGAGATCACCCCTCAGTTTCTAGACTAAATAATACTTTTTTGCTAAACTCTCTGGGTATTGTAGTTGTTGCCCTTCTTTGTACTCGCTCTAGTTCCACACAGATCATAATTTCTTTAGACCTTTTAGGTGATGACCTCACCTATTTTACATAACATTACCATTTATTAAAAGCTTACGCCCGAACAGGGACTTGAACCCTGGACCCTCAGATTAAAAGTCTGATGCTCTACCGACATCCGGGCTCTCTACATTGATAATCTCGCTGGGTACCGTAATTCTTCCATCCCGTTACTAAATTTTGTTGCCCCTTTTTGGACTTGCTCTAGTTCCACAAAAATCATAATTTCCAGGCTTGAATTGGGCAGGTTAATCTTTGCGAAGGACATGTGAATCAAGCCACATACAAGGTTATCCTGGAAAAATAGTTGATTCCTTCTGCTCAGGAAACGTTCCCCAACTCTGAGGACTGGCTTTTCCAGCAGAACAATGCACCATGCCACACGGCTAGGTAAACCAACGTGTGGATGAAGGAACACTAGCTCAAATCGCTGTCATGGCCAGCCCAATCTCCAAACCTGAACCCCATTGAAAACCTCTTGAATGTGAGGAAGATGGATAGTCACAAGCCATCAAACAAAGAAGAACTGCTTAAATTTTTGTACCAGGAGTGGCATAATGTCACCCAAAAGCAGTGTGAAAGACTGGTGGAAAGCATGCCAAGACACATGAAAGCTGTGATTAAAAATCATGGTTATTCCACAAAATATTGATTTCTGAACTCTTCCTGAGATAAAACATTAGTATTGTTGTTTCTTAATAATTATGAACTTGTTTTCGTAGCATTATTTGAGGTCTGCAAGCACTGCATTTTTTTTGCTATTTTGACCATTTTTCATTTTCTGAAAATAAGTACAAAATTTAGTGCTTGGAAATTCGAAGACATGTTGTCAGTAGTTTATAGAATATAAGAGCAATTTACATTTTACTCAAAAATATACCTATAAAGAGAAAATTAAGACAAACTGAAGATTTTGCAGTGGTCTCTTAATTTTTGCCAGAGCTGTAGTTAGCAAGGCCGAAAAAAGACATTTGTCCGTCCAGTTCAGCCTATATTCCGTCAGAAGAAATCCCCAGATCTACGTCCTTCTAAAGTGACCGTCACCTTCCTTGGTATAAACAGATCCTCGGAGAGATATTTGTATTGTCCCCTTATATACTTATACATGGTTATGAGATCACCCCTCAGTTTCTAGACTAAATAATACTTTTTTGCTAAACTCTCTGGGTATTGTAGTTGTTGCCCTTCTTTGTACTCGCTCTAGTTCCACACAGATCATAATTTCTTTAGACCTTTTAGGTGATGACCTCACCTATTTTACATAACATTACCATTTATTAAAAGCTTACGCCCGAACAGGGACTTGAACCCTGGACCCTCAGATTAAAAGTCTGATGCTCTACCGACATCCGGGCTCTCTACATTGATAATCTCGCTGGGTACCGTAATTCTTCCATCCCGTTACTAAATTTTGTTGCCCCTTTTTGGACTTGCTCTAGTTCCACAAAAATCATAATTTCCAGGCTTGAATTGGGCAGGTTAATCTTTGCGAAGGACATGTGAATCAAGCCACATACAAGGTTATCCTGGAAAAATAGTTGATTCCTTCTGCTCAGGAAACGTTCCCCAACTCTGAGGACTGGCTTTTCCAGCAGAACAATGCACCATGCCACACGGCTAGGTAAACCAACGTGTGGATGAAGGAACACTAGCTCAAATCGCTGTCATGGCCAGCCCAATCTCCAAACCTGAACCCCATTGAAAACCTCTTGAATGTGAGGAAGATGGATAGTCACAAGCCATCAAACAAAGAAGAACTGCTTAAATTTTTGTACCAGGAGTGGCATAATGTCACCCAAAAGCAGTGTGAAAGACTGGTGGAAAGCATGCCAAGACACATGAAAGCTGTGATTAAAAATCATGGTTATTCCACAAAATATTGATTTCTGAACTCTTCCTGAGATAAAACATTAGTATTGTTGTTTCTTAATAATTATGAACTTGTTTTCGTAGCATTATTTGAGGTCTGCAAGCACTGCATTTTTTTTGCTATTTTGACCATTTTTCATTTTCTGAAAATAAGTACAAAATTTAGTGCTTGGAAATTCGAAGACATGTTGTCAGTAGTTTATAGAATATAAGAGCAATTTACATTTTACTCAAAAATATACCTATAAAGAGAAAATTAAGACAAACTGAAGATTTTGCAGTGGTCTCTTAATTTTTGCCAGAGCTGTAGTTAGCAAGGCCGAAAAAAGACATTTGTCCGTCCAGTTCAGCCTATATTCCGTCAGAAGAAATCCCCAGATCTACGTCCTTCTAAAGTGACCGTCACCTTCCTTGGTATAAACAGATCCTCGGAGAGATATTTGTATTGTCCCCTTATATACTTATACATGGTTATGAGATCACCCCTCAGTTTCTAGACTAAATAATACTTTTTTGCTAAACTCTCTGGGTATTGTAGTTGTTGCCCTTCTTTGTACTCGCTCTAGTTCCACACAGATCATAATTTCTTTAGACCTTTTAGGTGATGACCTCACCTATTTTACATAACATTACCATTTATTAAAAGCTTACGCCCGAACAGGGACTTGAACCCTGGACCCTCAGATTAAAAGTCTGATGCTCTACCGACATCCGGGCTCTCTACATTGATAATCTCGCTGGGTACCGTAATTCTTCCATCCCGTTACTAAATTTTGTTGCCCCTTTTTGGACTTGCTCTAGTTCCACAAAAATCATAATTTCCAGGCTTGAATTGGGCAGGTTAATCTTTGCGAAGGACATGTGAATCAAGCCACATACAAGGTTATCCTGGAAAAATAGTTGATTCCTTCTGCTCAGGAAACGTTCCCCAACTCTGAGGACTGGCTTTTCCAGCAGAACAATGCACCATGCCACACGGCTAGGTAAACCAACGTGTGGATGAAGGAACACTAGCTCAAATCGCTGTCATGGCCAGCCCAATCTCCAAACCTGAACCCCATTGAAAACCTCTTGAATGTGAGGAAGATGGATAGTCACAAGCCATCAAACAAAGAAGAACTGCTTAAATTTTTGTACCAGGAGTGGCATAATGTCACCCAAAAGCAGTGTGAAAGACTGGTGGAAAGCATGCCAAGACACATGAAAGCTGTGATTAAAAATCATGGTTATTCCACAAAATATTGATTTCTGAACTCTTCCTGAGATAAAACATTAGTATTGTTGTTTCTTAATAATTATGAACTTGTTTTCGTAGCATTATTTGAGGTCTGCAAGCACTGCATTTTTTTTGCTATTTTGACCATTTTTCATTTTCTGAAAATAAGTACAAAATTTAGTGCTTGGAAATTCGAAGACATGTTGTCAGTAGTTTATAGAATATAAGAGCAATTTACATTTTACTCAAAAATATACCTATAAAGAGAAAATTAAGACAAACTGAAGATTTTGCAGTGGTCTCTTAATTTTTGCCAGAGCTGTAGTTAGCAAGGCCGAAAAAAGACATTTGTCCGTCCAGTTCAGCCTATATTCCGTCAGAAGAAATCCCCAGATCTACGTCCTTCTAAAGTGACCGTCACCTTCCTTGGTATAAACAGATCCTCGGAGAGATATTTGTATTGTCTCCTTATATACTTATACATGGTTATGAGATCACCCCTCAGTTTCTAGACTAAATAATACACACAGATCATAATTTCTTTAGACCTTTTAGGTGATGACCTCACCTATTTTACATAACATTACCATTTATTAAAAGCTTACGCCCGAACAGGGACTTGAACCCTGGACCCTCAGATTAAAAGTCTGATGCTCTACCGACATCCGGGCTCTCTACATTGATAATCTCGCTGGGTACCGTAATTCTTCCATCCCGTTACTAAATTTTGTTGCCCCTTTTTGGACTTGCTCTAGTTCCACAAAAATCATAATTTCCAGGCTTGAATTGGGCAGGTTAATCTTTGCGAAGGACATGTGAATCAAGCCACATACAAGGTTATCCTGGAAAAATAGTTGATTCCTTCTGCTCAGGAAACGTTCCCCAACTCTGAGGACTGGCTTTTCCAGCAGAACAATGCACCATGCCACACGGCTAGGTAAACCAACGTGTGGATGAAGGAACACTAGCTCAAATCGCTGTCATGGCCAGCCCAATCTCCAAACCTGAACCCCATTGAAAACCTCTTGAATGTGAGGAAGATGGATAGTCACAAGCCATCAAACAAAGAAGAACTGCTTAAATTTTTGTACCAGGAGTGGCATAATGTCACCCAAAAGCAGTGTGAAAGACTGGTGGAAAGCATGCCAAGACACATGAAAGCTGTGATTAAAAATCATGGTTATTCCACAAAATATTGATTTCTGAACTCTTCCTGAGATAAAACATTAGTATTGTTGTTTCTTAATAATTATGAACTTGTTTTCGTAGCATTATTTGAGGTCTGCAAGCACTGCATTTTTTTTGCTATTTTGACCATTTTTCATTTTCTGAAAATAAGTACAAAATTTAGTGCTTGGAAATTCGAAGACATGTTGTCAGTAGTTTATAGAATATAAGAGCAATTTACATTTTACTCAAAAATATACCTATAAAGAGAAAATTAAGACAAACTGAAGATTTTGCAGTGGTCTCTTAATTTTTGCCAGAGCTGTAGTTAGCAAGGCCGAAAAAAGACATTTGTCCGTCCAGTTCAGCCTATATTCCGTCAGAAGAAATCCCCAGATCTACGTCCTTCTAAAGTGACCGTCACCTTCCTTGGTATAAACAGATCCTCGGAGAGATATTTGTATTGTCCCCTTATATACTTATACATGGTTATGAGATCACCCCTCAGTTTCTAGACTAAATAATACTTTTTTGCTAAACTCTCTGGGTATTGTAGTTGTTGCCCTTCTTTGTACTCGCTCTAGTTCCACACAGATCATAATTTCTTTAGACCTTTTAGGTGATGACCTCACCTATTTTACATAACATTACCATTTATTAAAAGCTTACGCCCGAACAGGGACTTGAACCCTGGACCCTCAGATTAAAAGTCTGATGCTCTACCGACATCCGGGCTCTCTACATTGATAATCTCGCTGGGTACCGTAATTCTTCCATCCCGTTACTAAATTTTGTTGCCCCTTTTTGGACTTGCTCTAGTTCCACAAAAATCATAATTTCCAGGCTTGAATTGGGCAGGTTAATCTTTGCGAAGGACATGTGAATCAAGCCACATACAAGGTTATCCTGGAAAAATAGTTGATTCCTTCTGCTCAGGAAACGTTCCCCAACTCTGAGGACTGGCTTTTCCAGCAGAACAATGCACCATGCCACACGGCTAGGTAAACCAACGTGTGGATGAAGGAACACTAGCTCAAATCGCTGTCATGGCCAGCCCAATCTCCAAACCTGAACCCCATTGAAAACCTCTTGAATGTGAGGAAGATGGATAGTCACAAGCCATCAAACAAAGAAGAACTGCTTAAATTTTTGTACCAGGAGTGGCATAATGTCACCCAAAAGCAGTGTGAAAGACTGGTGGAAAGCATGCCAAGACACATGAAAGCTGTGATTAAAAATCATGGTTATTCCACAAAATATTGATTTCTGAACTCTTCCTGAGATAAAACATTAGTATTGTTGTTTCTTAATAATTATGAACTTGTTTTCTTAGCATTATTTGAGGTCTGCAAGCACTGCATTTTTTTTGCTATTTTGACCATTTTTCATTTTCTGAAAATAAGTACAAAATTTAGTGCTTGGAAATTCGAAGACATGTTGTCAGTAGTTTATAGAATATAAGAGCAATTTACATTTTACTCAAAAATATACCTATAAAGAGAAAATTAAGACAAACTGAAGATTTTGCAGTGGTCTCTTAATTTTTGCCAGAGCTGTAGTTAGCAAGGCCGAAAAAAGACATTTGTCCGTCCAGTTCAGCCTATATTCCGTCAGAAGAAATCCCCAGATCTACGTCCTTCTAAAGTGACCGTCACCTTCCTTGGTATAAACAGATCCTCGGAGAGATATTTGTATTGTCCCCTTATATACTTATACATGGTTATGAGATCACCCCTCAGTTTCTAGACTAAATAATACTTTTTTGCTAAACTCTCTGGGTATTGTAGTTGTTGCCCTTCTTTGTACTCGCTCTAGTTCCACACAGATCATAATTTCTTTAGACCTTTTAGGTGATGACCTCACCTATTTTACATAACATTACCATTTATTAAAAGCTTACGCCCGAACAGGGACTTGAACCCTGGACCCTCAGATTAAAAGTCTGATGCTCTACCGACATCCGGGCTCTCTACATTGATAATCTCGCTGGGTACCGTAATTCTTCCATCCCGTTACTAAATTTTGTTGCCCCTTTTTGGACTTGCTCTAGTTCCACAAAAATCATAATTTCCAGGCTTGAATTGGGCAGGTTAATCTTTGCGAAGGACATGTGAATCAAGCCACATACAAGGTTATCCTGGAAAAATAGTTGATTCCTTCTGCTCAGGAAACGTTCCCCAACTCTGAGGACTGGCTTTTCCAGCAGAACAATGCACCATGCCACACGGCTAGGTAAACCAACGTGTGGATGAAGGAACACTAGCTCAAATCGCTGTCATGGCCAGCCCAATCTCCAAACCTGAACCCCATTGAAAACCTCTTGAATGTGAGGAAGATGGATAGTCACAAGCCATCAAACAAAGAAGAACTGCTTAAATTTTTGTACCAGGAGTGGCATAATGTCACCCAAAAGCAGTGTGAAAGACTGGTGGAAAGCATGCCAAGACACATGAAAGCTGTGATTAAAAATCATGGTTATTCCACAAAATATTGATTTCTGAACTCTTCCTGAGATAAAACATTAGTATTGTTGTTTCTTAATAATTATGAACTTGTTTTCGTAGCATTATTTGAGGTCTGCAAGCACTGCATTTTTTTTGCTATTTTGACCATTTTTCATTTTCTGAAAATAAGTACAAAATTTAGTGCTTGGAAATTCGAAGACATGTTGTCAGTAGTTTATAGAATATAAGAGCAATTTACATTTTACTCAAAAATATACCTATAAAGAGAAAATTAAGACAAACTGAAGATTTTGCAGTGGTCTCTTAATTTTTGCCAGAGCTGTAGTTAGCAAGGCCGAAAAAAGACATTTGTCCGTCCAGTTCAGCCTATATTCCGTCAGAAGAAATCCCCAGATCTACGTCCTTCTAAAGTGACCGTCACCTTCCTTGGTATAAACAGATCCTCGGAGAGATATTTGTATTGTCTCCTTATATACTTATACATGGTTATGAGATCACCCCTCAGTTTCTAGACTAAATAATACACACAGATCATAATTTCTTTAGACCTTTTAGGTGATGACCTCACCTATTTTACATAACATTACCATTTATTAAAAGCTTACGCCCGAACAGGGACTTGAACCCTGGACCCTCAGATTAAAAGTCTGATGCTCTACCGACATCCGGGCTCTCTACATTGATAATCTCGCTGGGTACCGTAATTCTTCCATCCCGTTACTAAATTTTGTTGCCCCTTTTTGGACTTGCTCTAGTTCCACAAAAATCATAATTTCCAGGCTTGAATTGGGCAGGTTAATCTTTGCGAAGGACATGTGAATCAAGCCACATACAAGGTTATCCTGGAAAAATAGTTGATTCCTTCTGCTCAGGAAACGTTCCCCAACTCTGAGGACTGGCTTTTCCAGCAGAACAATGCACCATGCCACACGGCTAGGTAAACCAACGTGTGGATGAAGGAACACTAGCTCAAATCGCTGTCATGGCCAGCCCAATCTCCAAACCTGAACCCCATTGAAAACCTCTTGAATGTGAGGAAGATGGATAGTCACAAGCCATCAAACAAAGAAGAACTGCTTAAATTTTTGTACCAGGAGTGGCATAATGTCACCCAAAAGCAGTGTGAAAGACTGGTGGAAAGCATGCCAAGACACATGAAAGCTGTGATTAAAAATCATGGTTATTCCACAAAATATTGATTTCTGAACTCTTCCTGAGATAAAACATTAGTATTGTTGTTTCTTAATAATTATGAACTTGTTTTCGTAGCATTATTTGAGGTCTGCAAGCACTGCATTTTTTTTGCTATTTTGACCATTTTTCATTTTCTGAAAATAAGTACAAAATTTAGTGCTTGGAAATTCGAAGACATGTTGTCAGTAGTTTATAGAATATAAGAGCAATTTACATTTTACTCAAAAATATACCTATAAAGAGAAAATTAAGACAAACTGAAGATTTTGCAGTGGTCTCTTAATTTTTGCCAGAGCTGTAGTTAGCAAGGCCGAAAAAAGACATTTGTCCGTCCAGTTCAGCCTATATTCCGTCAGAAGAAATCCCCAGATCTACGTCCTTCTAAAGTGACCGTCACCTTCCTTGGTATAAACAGATCCTCGGAGAGATATTTGTATTGTCCCCTTATATACTTATACATGGTTATGAGATCACCCCTCAGTTTCTAGACTAAATAATACTTTTTTGCTAAACTCTCTGGGTATTGTAGTTGTTGCCCTTCTTTGTACTCGCTCTAGTTCCACACAGATCATAATTTCTTTAGACCTTTTAGGTGATGACCTCACCTATTTTACATAACATTACCATTTATTAAAAGCTTACGCCCGAACAGGGACTTGAACCCTGGACCCTCAGATTAAAAGTCTGATGCTCTACCGACATCCGGGCTCTCTACATTGATAATCTCGCTGGGTACCGTAATTCTTCCATCCCGTTACTAAATTTTGTTGCCCCTTTTTGGACTTGCTCTAGTTCCACAAAAATCATAATTTCCAGGCTTGAATTGGGCAGGTTAATCTTTGCGAAGGACATGTGAATCAAGCCACATACAAGGTTATCCTGGAAAAATAGTTGATTCCTTCTGCTCAGGAAACGTTCCCCAACTCTGAGGACTGGCTTTTCCAGCAGAACAATGCACCATGCCACACGGCTAGGTAAACCAACGTGTGGATGAAGGAACACTAGCTCAAATCGCTGTCATGGCCAGCCCAATCTCCAAACCTGAACCCCATTGAAAACCTCTTGAATGTGAGGAAGATGGATAGTCACAAGCCATCAAACAAAGAAGAACTGCTTAAATTTTTGTACCAGGAGTGGCATAATGTCACCCAAAAGCAGTGTGAAAGACTGGTGGAAAGCATGCCAAGACACATGAAAGCTGTGATTAAAAATCATGGTTATTCCACAAAATATTGATTTCTGAACTCTTCCTGAGATAAAACATTAGTATTGTTGTTTCTTAATAATTATGAACTTGTTTTCTTAGCATTATTTGAGGTCTGCAAGCACTGCATTTTTTTTGCTATTTTGACCATTTTTCATTTTCTGAAAATAAGTACAAAATTTAGTGCTTGGAAATTCGAAGACATGTTGTCAGTAGTTTATAGAATATAAGAGCAATTTACATTTTACTCAAAAATATACCTATAAAGAGAAAATTAAGACAAACTGAAGATTTTGCAGTGGTCTCTTAATTTTTGCCAGAGCTGTAGTTAGCAAGGCCGAAAAAAGACATTTGTCCGTCCAGTTCAGCCTATATTCCGTCAGAAGAAATCCCCAGATCTACGTCCTTCTAAAGTGACCGTCACCTTCCTTGGTATAAACAGATCCTCGGAGAGATATTTGTATTGTCCCCTTATATACTTATACATGGTTATGAGATCACCCCTCAGTTTCTAGACTAAATAATACTTTTTTGCTAAACTCTCTGGGTATTGTAGTTGTTGCCCTTCTTTGTACTCGCTCTAGTTCCACACAGATCATAATTTCTTTAGACCTTTTAGGTGATGACCTCACCTATTTTACATAACATTACCATTTATTAAAAGCTTACGCCCGAACAGGGACTTGAACCCTGGACCCTCAGATTAAAAGTCTGATGCTCTACCGACATCCGGGCTCTCTACATTGATAATCTCGCTGGGTACCGTAATTCTTCCATCCCGTTACTAAATTTTGTTGCCCCTTTTTGGACTTGCTCTAGTTCCACAAAAATCATAATTTCCAGGCTTGAATTGGGCAGGTTAATCTTTGCGAAGGACATGTGAATCAAGCCACATACAAGGTTATCCTGGAAAAATAGTTGATTCCTTCTGCTCAGGAAACGTTCCCCAACTCTGAGGACTGGCTTTTCCAGCAGAACAATGCACCATGCCACACGGCTAGGTAAACCAACGTGTGGATGAAGGAACACTAGCTCAAATCGCTGTCATGGCCAGCCCAATCTCCAAACCTGAACCCCATTGAAAACCTCTTGAATGTGAGGAAGATGGATAGTCACAAGCCATCAAACAAAGAAGAACTGCTTAAATTTTTGTACCAGGAGTGGCATAATGTCACCCAAAAGCAGTGTGAAAGACTGGTGGAAAGCATGCCAAGACACATGAAAGCTGTGATTAAAAATCATGGTTATTCCACAAAATATTGATTTCTGAACTCTTCCTGAGATAAAACATTAGTATTGTTGTTTCTTAATAATTATGAACTTGTTTTCGTAGCATTATTTGAGGTCTGCAAGCACTGCATTTTTTTTGCTATTTTGACCATTTTTCATTTTCTGAAAATAAGTACAAAATTTAGTGCTTGGAAATTCGAAGACATGTTGTCAGTAGTTTATAGAATATAAGAGCAATTTACATTTTACTCAAAAATATACCTATAAAGAGAAAATTAAGACAAACTGAAGATTTTGCAGTGGTCTCTTAATTTTTGCCAGAGCTGTAGTTAGCAAGGCCGAAAAAAGACATTTGTCCGTCCAGTTCAGCCTATATTCCGTCAGAAGAAATCCCCAGATCTACGTCCTTCTAAAGTGACCGTCACCTTCCTTGGTATAAACAGATCCTCGGAGAGATATTTGTATTGTCCCCTTATATACTTATACATGGTTATGAGATCACCCCTCAGTTTCTAGACTAAATAATACTTTTTTGCTAAACTCTCTGGGTATTGTAGTTGTTGCCCTTCTTTGTACTCGCTCTAGTTCCACACAGATCATAATTTCTTTAGACCTTTTAGGTGATGACCTCACCTATTTTACATAACATTACCATTTATTAAAAGCTTACGCCCGAACAGGGACTTGAACCCTGGACCCTCAGATTAAAAGTCTGATGCTCTACCGACATCCGGGCTCTCTACATTGATAATCTCGCTGGGTACCGTAATTCTTCCATCCCGTTACTAAATTTTGTTGCCCCTTTTTGGACTTGCTCTAGTTCCACAAAAATCATAATTTCCAGGCTTGAATTGGGCAGGTTAATCTTTGCGAAGGACATGTGAATCAAGCCACATACAAGGTTATCCTGGAAAAATAGTTGATTCCTTCTGCTCAGGAAACGTTCCCCAACTCTGAGGACTGGCTTTTCCAGCAGAACAATGCACCATGCCACACGGCTAGGTAAACCAACGTGTGGATGAAGGAACACTAGCTCAAATCGCTGTCATGGCCAGCCCAATCTCCAAACCTGAACCCCATTGAAAACCTCTTGAATGTGAGGAAGATGGATAGTCACAAGCCATCAAACAAAGAAGAACTGCTTAAATTTTTGTACCAGGAGTGGCATAATGTCACCCAAAAGCAGTGTGAAAGACTGGTGGAAAGCATGCCAAGACACATGAAAGCTGTGATTAAAAATCATGGTTATTCCACAAAATATTGATTTCTGAACTCTTCCTGAGATAAAACATTAGTATTGTTGTTTCTTAATAATTATGAACTTGTTTTCGTAGCATTATTTGAGGTCTGCAAGCACTGCATTTTTTTTGCTATTTTGACCATTTTTCATTTTCTGAAAATAAGTACAAAATTTAGTGCTTGGAAATTCGAAGACATGTTGTCAGTAGTTTATAGAATATAAGAGCAATTTACATTTTACTCAAAAATATACCTATAAAGAGAAAATTAAGACAAACTGAAGATTTTGCAGTGGTCTCTTAATTTTTGCCAGAGCTGTAGTTAGCAAGGCCGAAAAAAGACATTTGTCCGTCCAGTTCAGCCTATATTCCGTCAGAAGAAATCCCCAGATCTACGTCCTTCTAAAGTGACCGTCACCTTCCTTGGTATAAACAGATCCTCGGAGAGATATTTGTATTGTCTCCTTATATACTTATACATGGTTATGAGATCACCCCTCAGTTTCTAGACTAAATAATACACACAGATCATAATTTCTTTAGACCTTTTAGGTGATGACCTCACCTATTTTACATAACATTACCATTTATTAAAAGCTTACGCCCGAACAGGGACTTGAACCCTGGACCCTCAGATTAAAAGTCTGATGCTCTACCGACATCCGGGCTCTCTACATTGATAATCTCGCTGGGTACCGTAATTCTTCCATCCCGTTACTAAATTTTGTTGCCCCTTTTTGGACTTGCTCTAGTTCCACAAAAATCATAATTTCCAGGCTTGAATTGGGCAGGTTAATCTTTGCGAAGGACATGTGAATCAAGCCACATACAAGGTTATCCTGGAAAAATAGTTGATTCCTTCTGCTCAGGCAACGTTCCCCAACTCTGAGGACTGGCTTTTCCAGCAGAACAATGCACCATGCCACACGGCTAGTTAAACCAACGTGTGGATGAAGGAACACTAGCTCAAATCGCTGTCATGGCCAGCCCAATCTCCAAACCTGAACCCCATTGAAAACCTCTTGAATGTGAGGAAGATGGATAGTCACAAGCCATCAAACAAAGAAGAACTGCTTAAATTTTTGTACCAGGAGTGGCATAATGTCACCCAAAAGCAGTGTGAAAGACTGGTGGAAAGCATGCCAAGACACATGAAAGCTGTGATTAAAAATCATGGTTATTCCACAAAATATTGATTTCTGAACTCTTCCTGAGATAAAACATTAGTATTGTTGTTTCTAAATAATTATGAACTTGTTTTCGTAGCATTATTTGAGGTCTGCAAGCACTGCATTTTTTTTGCTATTTTGACCATTTTTCATTTTCTGAAAATAAGTACAAAATTTAGTGCTTGGAAATTCGAAGACATGTTGTCAGTAGTTTATAGAATATAAGAGCAATTTACATTTTACTCAAAAATATACCTATAAAGAGAAAATTAAGACAAACTGAAGATTTTGCAGTGGTCTCTTAATTTTTGCCAGAGCTGTAGTTAGCAAGGCCGAAAAAAGACATTTGTCCGTCCAGTTCAGCCTATATTCCGTCAGAAGAAATCCCCAGATCTACGTCCTTCTAAAGTGACCGTCACCTTCCTTGGTATAAACAGATCCTCGGAGAGATATTTGTATTGTCCCCTTATATACTTATACATGGTTATGAGATCACCCCTCAGTTTCTAGACTAAATAATACTTTTTTGCTAAACTCTCTGGGTATTGTAGTTGTTGCCCTTCTTTGTACTCGCTCTAGTTCCACACAGATCATAATTTCTTTAGACCTTTTGATGCTCTACCGACTGAGCTATCCGGGCTCTCTACATTGATAATCTCGCTGGGTACCGTAATTCTTCCATCCCGTTACTAAATTTTGTTGCCCCTTTTTGGACTTGCTCTAGTTCCACAAAAATCATAATTTCCAGGCTTGAATTGGGCAGGTTAATCTTTGCGAAGGACATGTGAATCAAGCCACATACAAGGTTATCCTGGAAAAATAGTTGATTCCTTCTGCTCAGGAAACGTTCCCCAACTCTGAGGACTGGCTTTTCCAGCAGAACAATGCACCATGCCACACGGCTAGGTAAACCAACGTGTGGATGAAGGAACACTAGCTCAAATCGCTGTCATGGCCAGCCCAATCTCCAAACCTGAACCCCATTGAAAACCTCTTGAATGTGAGGAAGATGGATAGTCACAAGCCATCAAACAAAGAAGAACTGCTTAAATTTTTGTACCAGGAGTGGCATAATGTCACCCAAAAGCAGTGTGAAAGACTGGTGGAAAGCATGCCAAGACACATGAAAGCTGTGATTAAAAATCATGGTTATTCCACAAAATATTGATTTCTGAACTCTTCCTGAGATAAAACATTAGTATTGTTGTTTCTTAATAATTATGAACTTGTTTTCGTAGCATTATTTGAGGTCTGCAAGCACTGCATTTTTTTTGCTATTTTGACCATTTTTCATTTTCTGAAAATAAGTACAAAATTTAGTGCTTGGAAATTCGAAGACATGTTGTCAGTAGTTTATAGAATATAAGAGCAATTTACATTTTACTCAAAAATATACCTATAAAGAGAAAATTAAGACAAACTGAAGATTTTGCAGTGGTCTCTTAATTTTTGCCAGAGCTGTAGTTAGCAAGGCCGAAAAAAGACATTTGTCCGTCCAGTTCAGCCTATATTCCGTCAGAAGAAATCCCCAGATCTACGTCCTTCTAAAGTGACCGTCACCTTCCTTGGTATAAACAGATCCTCGGAGAGATATTTGTATTGTCCCCTTATATACTTATACATGGTTATGAGATCACCCCTCAGTTTCTAGACTAAATAATACACACAGATCATAATTTCTTTAGACCTTTTAGGTGATGACCTCACCTATTTTACATAACATTACCATTTATTAAAAGCTTACGCCCGAACAGGGACTTGAACCCTGGACCCTCAGATTAAAAGTCTGATGCTCTACCGACATCCGGGCTCTCTACATTGATAATCTCGCTGGGTACCGTAATTCTTCCATCCCGTTACTAAATTTTGTTGCCCCTTTTTGGACTTGCTCTAGTTCCACAAAAATCATAATTTCCAGGCTTGAATTGGGCAGGTTAATCTTTGCGAAGGACATGTGAATCAAGCCACATACAAGGTTATCCTGGAAAAATAGTTGATTCCTTCTGCTCAGGCAACGTTCCCCAACTCTGAGGACTGGCTTTTCCAGCAGAACAATGCACCATGCCACACGGCTAGGTAAACCAACGTGTGGATGAAGGAACACTAGCTCAAATCGCTGTCATGGCCAGCCCAATCTCCAAACCTGAACCCCATTGAAAACCTCTTGAATGTGAGGAAGATGGATAGTCACAAGCCATCAAACAAAGAAGAACTGCTTAAATTTTTGTACCAGGAGTGGCATAATGTCACCCAAAAGCAGTGTGAAAGACTGGTGGAAAGCATGCCAAGACACATGAAAGCTGTGATTAAAAATCATGGTTATTCCACAAAATATTGATTTCTGAACTCTTCCTGAGATAAAACATTAGTATTGTTGTTTCTTAATAATTATGAACTTGTTTTCGTAGCATTATTTGAGGTCTGCAAGCACTGCATTTTTTTTGCTATTTTGACCATTTTTCATTTTCTGAAAATAAGTACAAAATTTAGTGCTTGGAAATTCGAAGACATGTTGTCAGTAGTTTATAGAATATAAGAGCAATTTACATTTTACTCAAAAATATACCTATAAAGAGAAAATTAAGACAAACTGAAGATTTTGCAGTGGTCTCTTAATTTTTGCCAGAGCTGTAGTTAGCAAGGCCGAAAAAAGACATTTGTCCGTCCAGTTCAGCCTATATTCCGTCAGAAGAAATCCCCAGATCTACGTCCTTCTAAAGTGACCGTCACCTTCCTTGGTATAAACAGATCCTCGGAGAGATATTTGTATTGTCCCCTTATATACTTATACATGGTTATGAGATCACCCCTCAGTTTCTAGACTAAATAATACACACAGATCATAATTTCTTTAGACCTTTTAGGTGATGACCTCACCTATTTTACATAACATTACCATTTATTAAAAGCTTACGCCCGAACAGGGACTTGAACCCTGGACCCTCAGATTAAAAGTCTGATGCTCTACCGACATCCGGGCTCTCTACATTGATAATCTCGCTGGGTACCGTAATTCTTCCATCCCGTTACTAAATTTTGTTGCCCCTTTTTGGACTTGCTCTAGTTCCACAAAAATCATAATTTCCAGGCTTGAATTGGGCAGGTTAATCTTTGCGAAGGACATGTGAATCAAGCCACATACAAGGTTATCCTGGAAAAATAGTTGATTCCTTCTGCTCAGGCAACGTTCCCCAACTCTGAGGACTGGCTTTTCCAGCAGAACAATGCACCATGCCACACGGCTAGGTAAACCAACGTGTGGATGAAGGAACACTAGCTCAAATCGCTGTCATGGCCAGCCCAATCTCCAAACCTGAACCCCATTGAAAACCTCTTGAATGTGAGGAAGATGGATAGTCACAAGCCATCAAACAAAGAAGAACTGCTTAAATTTTTGTACCAGGAGTGGCATAATGTCACCCAAAAGCAGTGTGAAAGACTGGTGGAAAGCATGCCAAGACACATGAAAGCTGTGATTAAAAATCATGGTTATTCCACAAAATATTGATTTCTGAACTCTTCCTGAGATAAAACATTAGTATTGTTGTTTCTAAATAATTATGAACTTGTTTTCGTAGCATTATTTGAGGTCTGCAAGCACTGCATTTTTTTTGCTATTTTGACCATTTTTCATTTTCTGAAAATAAGTACAAAATTTAGTGCTTGGAAATTCGAAGACATGTTGTCAGTAGTTTATAGAATATAAGAGCAATTTACATTTTACTCAAAAATATACCTATAAAGAGAAAATTAAGACAAACTGAAGATTTTGCAGTGGTCTCTTAATTTTTGCCAGAGCTGTAGTTAGCAAGGCCGAAAAAAGACATTTGTCCGTCCAGTTCAGCCTATATTCCGTCAGAAGAAATCCCCAGATCTACGTCCTTCTAAAGTGACCGTCACCTTCCTTGGTATAAACAGATCCTCGGAGAGATATTTGTATTGTCCCCTTATATACTTATACATGGTTATGAGATCACCCCTCAGTTTCTAGACTAAATAATACTTTTTTGCTAAACTCTCTGGGTATTGTAGTTGTTGCCCTTCTTTGTACTCGCTCTAGTTCCACACAGATCATAATTTCTTTAGACCTTTTGATGCTCTACCGACTGAGCTATCCGGGCTCTCTACATTGATAATCTCGCTGGGTACCGTAATTCTTCCATCCCGTTACTAAATTTTGTTGCCCCTTTTTGGACTTGCTCTAGTTCCACAAAAATCATAATTTCCAGGCTTGAATTGGGCAGGTTAATCTTTGCGAAGGACATGTGAATCAAGCCACATACAAGGTTATCCTGGAAAAATAGTTGATTCCTTCTGCTCAGGAAACGTTCCCCAACTCTGAGGACTGGCTTTTCCAGCAGAACAATGCACCATGCCACACGGCTAGGTAAACCAACGTGTGGATGAAGGAACACTAGCTCAAATCGCTGTCATGGCCAGCCCAATCTCCAAACCTGAACCCCATTGAAAACCTCTTGAATGTGAGGAAGATGGATAGTCACAAGCCATCAAACAAAGAAGAACTGCTTAAATTTTTGTACCAGGAGTGGCATAATGTCACCCAAAAGCAGTGTGAAAGACTGGTGGAAAGCATGCCAAGACACATGAAAGCTGTGATTAAAAATCATGGTTATTCCACAAAATATTGATTTCTGAACTCTTCCTGAGATAAAACATTAGTATTGTTGTTTCTTAATAATTATGAACTTGTTTTCGTAGCATTATTTGAGGTCTGCAAGCACTGCATTTTTTTTGCTATTTTGACCATTTTTCATTTTCTGAAAATAAGTACAAAATTTAGTGCTTGGAAATTCGAAGACATGTTGTCAGTAGTTTATAGAATATAAGAGCAATTTACATTTTACTCAAAAATATACCTATAAAGAGAAAATTAAGACAAACTGAAGATTTTGCAGTGGTCTCTTAATTTTTGCCAGAGCTGTAGTTAGCAAGGCCGAAAAAAGACATTTGTCCGTCCAGTTCAGCCTATATTCCGTCAGAAGAAATCCCCAGATCTACGTCCTTCTAAAGAACCTAATAACTGCAAGATACAATATTGTTACGCTCCAGGAAGACATCCGGGCCTCTCTTGAACTCCTTGACTGAGTTCGCCATCCCCACCTCCTCAGACAAGGAATTCCAGATTCTCCCTGCCCTACCAGTAAGGAATCCTTTTCTATGTTGGTGGAAAAACCTTCTCTCCTCCAGATGCAGAGAATGCCCCCTTGTGACCGTCACCTTCCTTGGTATAAACAGATCCTCGGAGAGATATTTGTATTGTCCCCTTATATACTTATACATGGTTATGAGATCACCCCTCAGTTTCTAGACTAAATAATACTTTTTTGCTAAACTCTCTGGGTATTGTAGTTGTTGCCCTTCTTTGTACTCGCTCTAGTTCCACACAGATCATAATTTCTTTAGACCTTTTATCAGCATACAAGTTACACCCACATTGCACCCCCATGATGACCTCACCTATTTTACATAACATTACCATTTATTAAAAGCTTACGCCCGAACAGGGACTGGAACTAGAGCGAGTACAAAGAAGGGCAACAACTACAATACCCAGAGAGATTAGCAAAAAAGTATTATTTTGTCTAGAAACTGAGGGGTGATCTCATAACCATGTATAAGTATATAAGGGGACAATACAAATATCTCTCCGAGGATCTGTTTATACCAAGGAAGGTGACGGTCACAAGGGGGCATTCTCTGCATCTGGAGGAGAGAAGGTTTTTCCACCAACATAGAAAAGGATTCTTTACTGGTAGGGCAGGGAGAATCTGGAATTCCTTGTCTGAGGAGGTGGGGATGGCGAACTCAGTCAAGGGGTTCAAGAGAGGCCCGGATGTCTTCCTGGAGCGTAACAATATTGTATCTTGCAGTTATTAGGTTCTTTAGAAGGACGTAGATCTGGGGATTTCTTCTGACGGAATATAGGCTGAACTGGACGGACAAATGTCTTTTTTCGGCCTTGCTAACTACAGCTCTGGCAAAAATTAAGAGACCACTGCAAAATCTTCAGTTTGTCTTAATTTTCTCTTTATAGGTATATTTTTGAGTAAAATGTAAATTGCTCTTATATTCTATAAACTACTGACAACATGTCTTCGAATTTCCAAGCACTAAATTTTGTACTTATTTTCAGAAAATGAAAAATGGTCAAAATAGCAAAAAAAATGCAGTGCTTGCAGACCTCAAATAATGCTACGAAAACAAGTTCATAATGATTAAGAAACAACAATACTAATGTTTTATCTCAGGAAGAGTTCAGAAATCAATATTTTGTGGAATAACCATGATTTTTAATCACAGCTTTCATGTGTCTTGGCATGCTTTCCACCAGTCTTTCACACTGCTTTTGGGTGACATTATGCCACTCCTGGTACAAAAATTTAAGCAGTTCTTCTTTGTTTGATGGCTTGTGACTATCCATCTTCCTCACATTCAAGAGGTTTTCAATGGGGTTCAGGTTTGGAGATTGGGCTGGCCATGACAGCGATTTGAGCTAGTGTTCCTTCATCCACACGTTGGTTTACCTAGCCGTGTGGCATGGTGCATTGTTCTGCTGGAAAAGCCAGTCCTCAGAGTTGGGGAACGTTTCCTGAGCAGAAGGAATCAACTATTTTTCCAGGATAACCTTGTATGTGGCTTGATTCACATGTCCTTCGCAAAGATTAACCTGCCCAATTCAAGCCTGGAAATTATGATTTTTGTGGAACTAGAGCAAGTCCAAAAAGGGGCAACAAAATTTAGTAACGGGATGGAAGAATTACGGTACCCAGCGAGATTATCAATGTAGAGAGCCCGGATAGCTCAGTCGGTAGAGCATCAGACTTTTAATCTGAGGGTCCAGGGTCCACCTAAAAGGTCTAAAGAAATTATGATCTGTGTGTATTATTTAGTCTAGAAACTGAGGGGTGATCTCATAACCATGTATAAGTATATAAGGGGACAATACAAATATCTCTCAGAGGATCTGTTTATACCAAGGAAGGTGACGGTGACTTTAGAAGGACGTAGATCTGGGGATTTCTTCTGACGGAATATAGGCTGAACTGGACGGACAAATGTCTTTTTTCGGCCTTGCTAACTACAGCTCTGGCAAAAATTAAGAGACCACTGCAAAATCTTCAGTTTGTCTTAATTTTCTCTTTATAGGTATATTTTTGAGTAAAATGTAAATTGCTCTTATATTCTATAAACTACTGACAACATGTCTTCGAATTTCCAAGCACTAAATTTTGTACTTATTTTCAGAAAATGAAAAATGGTCAAAATAGCAAAAAAAATGCAGTGCTTGCAGACCTCAAATAATGCTACGAAAACAAGTTCATAATTATTTAGAAACAACAATACTAATGTTTTATCTCAGGAAGAGTTCAGAAATCAATATTTTGTGGAATAACCATGATTTTTAATCACAGCTTTCATGTGTCTTGGCATGCTTTCCACCAGTCTTTCACACTGCTTTTGGGTGACATTATGCCACTCCTGGTACAAAAATTTAAGCAGTTCTTCTTTGTTTGATGGCTTGTGACTATCCATCTTCCTCACATTCAAGAGGTTTTCAATGGGGTTCAGGTTTGGAGATTGGGCTGGCCATGACAGCGATTTGAGCTAGTGTTCCTTCATCCACACGTTGGTTTACCTAGCCGTGTGGCATGGTGCATTGTTCTGCTGGAAAAGCCAGTCCTCAGAGTTGGGGAACGTTGCCTGAGCAGAAGGAATCAACTATTTTTCCAGGATAACCTTGTATGTGGCTTGATTCACATGTCCTTCGCAAAGATTAACCTGCCCAATTCAAGCCTGGAAATTATGATTTTTGTGGAACTAGAGCAAGTCCAAAAAGGGGCAACAAAATTTAGTAACAGGATGGAAGAATTATGGTACCCAGCGAGATTATCAATGTAGAGAGTCCGGATAGCTCAGTCGGTAGAGCATCAGACTTTTAATGTTATGTAAAATAGGTGAGGTCATCATGGGGGTGCAATGTGGGTGTAACTTGTATGCTGATAAAAGGTCTAAAGAAATTATGATCTGTGTGGAACTAGAGCGAGTACAAAGAAGGGCAACAACTACAATACCCAGAGAGATTAGCAAAAAAGTATTATTTTGTCTAGAAACTGAGGGGTGATCTCATAACCATGTATAAGTATATAAGGGGACAATACAAATATCTCTCCGAGGATCTGTTTATACCAAGGAAGGTGACGGTCACAAGGGGGCATTCTCTGCATCTGGAGGAGAGAAGGTTTTTCCACCAACATAGAAAAGGATTCCTTACTGGTAGGGCAGGGAGAATCTGGAATTCCTTGTCTGAGGAGGTGGGGATGGCGAACTCAGTCAAGGGGTTCAAGAGAGGCCCGGATGTCTTCCTGGAGCGTAACAATATTGTATCTTGCAGTTATTAGGTTCTTTAGAAGGACGTAGATCTGGGGATTTCTTCTGACGGAATATAGGCTGAACTGGACGGACAAATGTCTTTTTTCGGCCTTGCTAACTACAGCTCTGGCAAAAATTAAGAGACCACTGCAAAATCTTCAGTTTGTCTTAATTTTCTCTTTATAGGTATATTTTTGAGTAAAATGTAAATTGCTCTTATATTCTATAAACTACTGACAACATGTCTTCGAATTTCCAAGCACTAAATTTTGTACTTTTTTTCAGAAAATGAAAAATGGTCAAAATAGCAAAAAAAATGCAGTGCTTGCAGACCTCAAATAATGCTACGAAAACAAGTTCATAATTATTAAGAAACAAGAATACTAATGTTTTATCTCAGGAAGAGTTCAGAAATCAATATTTTGTGGAATAACCATGATTTTTAATCACAGCTTTCATGTGTCTTGGCATGCTTTCCACCAGTCTTTCACACTGCTTTTGGGTGACATTATGCCACTCCTGGTACAAAAATTTAAGCAGTTCTTCTTTGTTTGATGGCTTGTGACTATCCATCTTCCTCACATTCAAGAGGTTTTCAATGGGGTTCAGGTTTGGAGATTGGGCTGGCCATGACAGCGATTTGAGCTAGTGTTCCTTCATCCACACGTTGGTTTACCTAGCCGTGTGGCATGGTGCATTGTTCTGCTGGAAAAGCCAGTCCTCAGAGTTGGGGAACGTTTCCTGAGCAGAAGGAATCAACTATTTTTCCAGGATAACCTTGTATGTGGCTTGATTCACATGTCCTTCGCAAAAATTAACCTGCCCAATTCAAGCCTGGAAATTATGATTTTTGTGGAACTAGAGCAAGTCCAAAAAGGGGCAACAAAATTTAGTAATGGGATGGAAGAATTACGGTACCCAGCGAGATTATCAATGTAGAGAGCCCGGATAGCTCAGTCGGTAGAGCATCAGACTTTTAATCTGAGGGTCCAGGGTCCACCTAAAAGGTCTAAAGAAATTATGATCTGTGTGTATTATTTAGTCTAGAAACTGAGGGGTGATCTCATAACCATGTATAAGTATATAAGGGGACAATACAAATATCTCTCCGAGGATCTGTTTATACCAAGGAAGGTGACGGTCACTTTAGAAGGACGTAGATCTGGGGATTTCTTCTGACGGAATATAGGCTGAACTGGACGGACAAATGTCTTTTTTCGGCCTTGCTAACTACAGCTCTGGCAAAAATTAAGAGACCACTGCAAAATCTTCAGTTTGTCTTAATTTTCTCTTTATAGGTATATTTTTGAGTAAAATGTAAATTGCTCTTATATTCTATAAACTACTGACAACATGTCTTCGAATTTCCAAGCACTAAATTTTGTACTTATTTTCAGAAAATGAAAAATGGTCAAAATAGCAAAAAAAATGCAGTGCTTGCAGACCTCAAATAATGCTACGAAAACAAGTTCATAATTATTTAGAAACAACAATACTAATGTTTTATCTCAGGAAGAGTTCAGAAATCAATATTTTGTGGAATAACCATGATTTTTAATCACAGCTTTCATGTGTCTTGGCATGCTTTCCACCAGTCTTTCACACTGCTTTTGGGTGACATTATGCCACTCCTGGTACAAAAATTTAAGCAGTTCTTCTTTGTTTGATGGCTTGTGACTATCCATCTTCCTCACATTCAAGAGGTTTTCAATGGGGTTCAGGTTTGGAGATTGGGCTGGCCATGACAGCGATTTGAGCTAGTGTTCCTTCATCCACACGTTGGTTTACCTAGCCGTGTGGCATGGTGCATTGTTCTGCTGGAAAAGCCAGTCCTCAGAGTTGGGGAACGTTGCCTGAGCAGAAGGAATCAACTATTTTTCCAGGATAACCTTGTATGTGGCTTGATTCACATGTCCTTCGCAAAGATTAACCTGCCCAATTCAAGCCTGGAAATTATGATTTTTGTGGAACTAGAGCAAGTCCAAAAAGGGGCAACAAAATTTAGTAACAGGATGGAAGAATTATGGTACCCAGCGAGATTATCAATGTAGAGAGTCCGGATAGCTCAGTCGGTAGAGCATCAGACTTTTAATGTTATGTAAAATAGGTGAGGTCATCATGGGGGTGCAATGTGGGTGTAACTTGTATGCTGATAAAAGGTCTAAAGAAATTATGATCTGTGTGGAACTAGAGCGAGTACAAAGAAGGGCAACAACTACAATACCCAGAGAGATTAGCAAAAAAGTATTATTTTGTCTAGAAACTGAGGGGTGATCTCATAACCATGTATAAGTATATAAGGGGACAATACAAATATCTCTCCGAGGATCTGTTTATACCAAGGAAGGTGACGGTCACAAGGGGGCATTCTCTGCATCTGGAGGAGAGAAGGTTTTTCCACCAACATAGAAAAGGATTCCTTACTGGTAGGGCAGGGAGAATCTGGAATTCCTTGTCTGAGGAGGTGGGGATGGCGAACTCAGTCAAGGGGTTCAAGAGAGGCCCGGATGTCTTCCTGGAGCGTAACAATATTGTATCTTGCAGTTATTAGGTTCTTTAGAAGGACGTAGATCTGGGGATTTCTTCTGACGGAATATAGGCTGAACTGGACGGACAAATGTCTTTTTTCGGCCTTGCTAACTACAGCTCTGGCAAAAATTAAGAGACCACTGCAAAATCTTCAGTTTGTCTTAATTTTCTCTTTATAGGTATATTTTTGAGTAAAATGTAAATTGCTCTTATATTCTATAAACTACTGACAACATGTCTTCGAATTTCCAAGCACTAAATTTTGTACTTTTTTTCAGAAAATGAAAAATGGTCAAAATAGCAAAAAAAATGCAGTGCTTGCAGACCTCAAATAATGCTACGAAAACAAGTTCATAATTATTAAGAAACAAGAATACTAATGTTTTATCTCAGGAAGAGTTCAGAAATCAATATTTTGTGGAATAACCATGATTTTTAATCACAGCTTTCATGTGTCTTGGCATGCTTTCCACCAGTCTTTCACACTGCTTTTGGGTGACATTATGCCACTCCTGGTACAAAAATTTAAGCAGTTCTTCTTTGTTTGATGGCTTGTGACTATCCATCTTCCTCACATTCAAGAGGTTTTCAATGGGGTTCAGGTTTGGAGATTGGGCTGGCCATGACAGCGATTTGAGCTAGTGTTCCTTCATCCACACGTTGGTTTACCTAGCCGTGTGGCATGGTGCATTGTTCTGCTGGAAAAGCCAGTCCTCAGAGTTGGGGAACGTTTCCTGAGCAGAAGGAATCAACTATTTTTCCAGGATAACCTTGTATGTGGCTTGATTCACATGTCCTTCGCAAAAATTAACCTGCCCAATTCAAGCCTGGAAATTATGATTTTTGTGGAACTAGAGCAAGTCCAAAAAGGGGCAACAAAATTTAGTAACGGGATGGAAGAATTACGGTACCCAGCGAGATTATCAATGTAGAGAGCCCGGATAGCTCAGTCGGTAGAGCATCAGACTTTTAATCTGAGGGTCCAGGGTCCACCTAAAAGGTCTAAAGAAATTATGATCTGTGTGTATTATTTAGTCTAGAAACTGAGGGGTGATCTCATAATCATGTATAAGTATATAAGGGGACAATACAAATATCTCTCCGAGGATCTGTTTATACCAAGGAAGGTGACGGTCACTTTAGAAGGACGTAGATCTGGGGATTTCTTCTGACGGAATATAGGCTGAACTGGACGGACAAATGTCTTTTTTCGGCCTTGCTAACTACAGCTCTGGCAAAAATTAAGAGACCACTGCAAAATCTTCAGTTTGTCTTAATTTTCTCTTTATAGGTATATTTTTGAGTAAAATGTAAATTGCTCTTATATTCTATAAACTACTGACAACATGTCTTCGAATTTCCAAGCACTAAATTTTGTACTTATTTTCAGAAAATGAAAAATGGTCAAAATAGCAAAAAAAATGCAGTGCTTGCAGACCTCAAATAATGCTACGAAAACAAGTTCATAATTATTTAGAAACAACAATACTAATGTTTTATCTCAGGAAGAGTTCAGAAATCAATATTTTGTGGAATAACCATGATTTTTAATCACAGCTTTCATGTGTCTTGGCATGCTTTCCACCAGTCTTTCACACTGCTTTTGGGTGACATTATGCCACTCCTGGTACAAAAATTTAAGCAGTTCTTCTTTGTTTGATGGCTTGTGACTATCCATCTTCCTCACATTCAAGAGGTTTTCAATGGGGTTCAGGTTTGGAGATTGGGCTGGCCATGACAGCGATTTGAGCTAGTGTTCCTTCATCCACACGTTGGTTTACCTAGCCGTGTGGCATGGTGCATTGTTCTGCTGGAAAAGCCAGTCCTCAGAGTTGGGGAACGTTGCCTGAGCAGAAGGAATCAACTATTTTTCCAGGATAACCTTGTATGTGGCTTGATTCACATGTCCTTCGCAAAGATTAACCTGCCCAATTCAAGCCTGGAAATTATGATTTTTGTGGAACTAGAGCAAGTCCAAAAAGGGGCAACAAAATTTAGTAACAGGATGGAAGAATTATGGTACCCAGCGAGATTATCAATGTAGAGAGTCCGGATAGCTCAGTCGGTAGAGCATCAGACTTTTAATGTTATGTAAAATAGGTGAGGTCATCATGGGGGTGCAATGTGGGTGTAACTTGTATGCTGATAAAAGGTCTAAAGAAATTATGATCTGTGTGGAACTAGAGCGAGTACAAAGAAGGGCAACAACTACAATACCCAGAGAGATTAGCAAAAAAGTATTATTTTGTCTAGAAACTGAGGGGTGATCTCATAACCATGTATAAGTATATAAGGGGACAATACAAATATCTCTCCGAGGATCTGTTTATACCAAGGAAGGTGACGGTCACAAGGGGGCATTCTCTGCATCTGGAGGAGAGAAGGTTTTTCCACCAACATAGAAAAGGATTCCTTACTGGTAGGGCAGGGAGAATCTGGAATTCCTTGTCTGAGGAGGTGGGGATGGCGAACTCAGTCAAGGGGTTCAAGAGAGGCCCGGATGTCTTCCTGGAGCGTAACAATATTGTATCTTGCAGTTATTAGGTTCTTTAGAAGGACGTAGATCTGGGGATTTCTTCTGACGGAATATAGGCTGAACTGGACGGACAAATGTCTTTTTTCGGCCTTGCTAACTACAGCTCTGGCAAAAATTAAGAGACCACTGCAAAATCTTCAGTTTGTCTTAATTTTCTCTTTATAGGTATATTTTTGAGTAAAATGTAAATTGCTCTTATATTCTATAAACTACTGACAACATGTCTTCGAATTTCCAAGCACTAAATTTTGTACTTTTTTTCAGAAAATGAAAAATGGTCAAAATAGCAAAAAAAATGCAGTGCTTGCAGACCTCAAATAATGCTACGAAAACAAGTTCATAATTATTAAGAAACAAGAATACTAATGTTTTATCTCAGGAAGAGTTCAGAAATCAATATTTTGTGGAATAACCATGATTTTTAATCACAGCTTTCATGTGTCTTGGCATGCTTTCCACCAGTCTTTCACACTGCTTTTGGGTGACATTATGCCACTCCTGGTACAAAAATTTAAGCAGTTCTTCTTTGTTTGATGGCTTGTGACTATCCATCTTCCTCACATTCAAGAGGTTTTCAATGGGGTTCAGGTTTGGAGATTGGGCTGGCCATGACAGCGATTTGAGCTAGTGTTCCTTCATCCACACGTTGGTTTACCTAGCCGTGTGGCATGGTGCATTGTTCTGCTGGAAAAGCCAGTCCTCAGAGTTGGGGAACGTTTCCTGAGCAGAAGGAATCAACTATTTTTCCAGGATAACCTTGTATGTGGCTTGATTCACATGTCCTTCGCAAAAATTAACCTGCCCAATTCAAGCCTGGAAATTATGATTTTTGTGGAACTAGAGCAAGTCCAAAAAGGGGCAACAAAATTTAGTAACGGGATGGAAGAATTACGGTACCCAGCGAGATTATCAATGTAGAGAGCCCGGATGTCGGTAGAGCATCAGACTTTTAATCTGAGGGTCCAGGGTTCAAGTCCCTGTTCGGGCGTAAGCTTTTAATAAATGGTAATGTTATGTAAAATAGGTGAGGTCATCACCTAAAAGGTCTAAAGAAATTATGATCTGTGTGGAACTAGAGCGAGTACAAAGAAGGGCAACAACTACAATACCCAGAGAGATTAGCAAAAAAGTATTATTTTGTCTAGAAACTGAGGGGTGATCTCATAACCATGTATAAGTATATAAGGGGACAATACAAATATCTCTCCGAGGATCTGTTTATACCAAGGAAGGTGACGGTCACAAGGGGGCATTCTCTGCATCTGGAGGAGAGAAGGTTTTTCCACCAACATAGAAAAGGATTCCTTACTGGTAGGGCAGGGAGAATCTGGAATTCCTTGTCTGAGGAGGTGGGGATGGCGAACTCAGTCAAGGGGTTCAAGAGAGGCCCGGATGTCTTCCTGGAGCGTAACAATATTGTATCTTGCAGTTATTAGGTTCTTTAGAAGGACGTAGATCTGGGGATTTCTTCTGACGGAATATAGGCTGAACTGGACGGACAAATGTCTTTTTTCGGCCTTGCTAACTACAGCTCTGGCAAAAATTAAGAGACCACTGCAAAATCTTCAGTTTGTCTTAATTTTCTCTTTATAGGTATATTTTTGAGTAAAATGTAAATTGCTCTTATATTCTATAAACTACTGACAACATGTCTTCGAATTTCCAAGCACTAAATTTTGTACTTTTTTTCAGAAAATGAAAAATGGTCAAAATAGCAAAAAAAATGCAGTGCTTGCAGACCTCAAATAATGCTACGAAAACAAGTTCATAATTATTAAGAAACAAGAATACTAATGTTTTATCTCAGGAAGAGTTCAGAAATCAATATTTTGTGGAATAACCATGATTTTTAATCACAGCTTTCATGTGTCTTGGCATGCTTTCCACCAGTCTTTCACACTGCTTTTGGGTGACATTATGCCACTCCTGGTACAAAAATTTAAGCAGTTCTTCTTTGTTTGATGGCTTGTGACTATCCATCTTCCTCACATTCAAGAGGTTTTCAATGGGGTTCAGGTTTGGAGATTGGGCTGGCCATGACAGCGATTTGAGCTAGTGTTCCTTCATCCACACGTTGGTTTACCTAGCCGTGTGGCATGGTGCATTGTTCTGCTGGAAAAGCCAGTCCTCAGAGTTGGGGAACGTTTCCTGAGCAGAAGGAATCAACTATTTTTCCAGGATAACCTTGTATGTGGCTTGATTCACATGTCCTTCGCAAAAATTAACCTGCCCAATTCAAGCCTGGAAATTATGATTTTTGTGGAACTAGAGCAAGTCCAAAAAGGGGCAACAAAATTTAGTAACGGGATGGAAGAATTACGGTACCCAGCGAGATTATTAATGTAGAGAGCCCGGATGTCGGTAGAGCATCAGACTTTTAATCTGAGGGTCCAGGGTTCAAGTCCCTGTTCGGGCGTAAGCTTTTAATAAATGGTAATGTTATGTAAAATAGGTGAGGTCATCACCTAAAAGGTCTAAAGAAATTATGATCTGTGTGGAACTAGAGCGAGTACAAAGAAGGGCAACAACTACAATACCCAGAGAGATTAGCAAAAAAGTATTATTTTGTCTAGAAACTGAGGGGTGATCTCATAACCATGTATAAGTATATAAGGGGACAATACAAATATCTCTCCGAGGATCTGTTTATACCAAGGAAGGTGACGGTCACAAGGGGGCATTCTCTGCATCTGGAGGAGAGAAGGTTTTTCCACCAACATAGAAAAGGATTCCTTACTGGTAGGGCAGGGAGAATCTGGAATTCCTTGTCTGAGGAGGTGGGGATGGCGAACTCAGTCAAGGGGTTCAAGAGAGGCCCGGATGTCTTCCTGGAGCGTAACAATATTGTATCTTGCAGTTATTAGGTTCTTTAGAAGGACGTAGATCTGGGGATTTCTTCTGACGGAATATAGGCTGAACTGGACGGACAAATGTCTTTTTTCGGCCTTGCTAACTACAGCTCTGGCAAAAATTAAGAGACCACTGCAAAATCTTCAGTTTGTCTTAATTTTCTCTTTATAGGTATATTTTTGATTAAAATGTAAATTGCTCTTATATTCTATAAACTACTGACAACATGTCTTCGAATTTCCAAGCACTAAATTTTGTACTTTTTTTCAGAAAATGAAAAATGGTCAAAATAGCAAAAAAAATGCAGTGCTTGCAGACCTCAAATAATGCTACGAAAACAAGTTCATAATTATTAAGAAACAAGAATACTAATGTTTTATCTCAGGAAGAGTTCAGAAATCAATATTTTGTGGAATAACCATGATTTTTAATCACAGCTTTCATGTGTCTTGGCATGCTTTCCACCAGTCTTTCACACTGCTTTTGGGTGACATTATGCCACTCCTGGTACAAAAATTTAAGCAGTTCTTCTTTGTTTGATGGCTTGTGACTATCCATCTTCCTCACATTCAAGAGGTTTTCAATGGGGTTCAGGTTTGGAGATTGGGCTGGCCATGACAGCGATTTGAGCTAGTGTTCCTTCATCCACACGTTGGTTTACCTAGCCGTGTGGCATGGTGCATTGTTCTGCTGGAAAAGCCAGTCCTCAGAGTTGGGGAACGTTTCCTGAGCAGAAGGAATCAACTATTTTTCCAGGATAACCTTGTATGTGGCTTGATTCACATGTCCTTCGCAAAGATTAACCTGCCCAATTCAAGCCTGGAAATTATGATTTTTGTGGAACTAGAGCAAGTCCAAAAAGGGGCAACAAAATTTAGTAACGGGATGAAAGAATTACGGTACCCAGCGAGATTATCAATGTAGAGAGTCCGGATAGAGCAATGTAGAGAGCATCAGACTTTTAATCTGAGGTTCCAGGGTTTAAGTCCCTGTTCGGGCGTAAGCTTTTAATAAATGGTAATGTTATGTAAAATAGGTGAGGTCATCATGGGGGTGCAATGTGGGTGTAACTTGTATGTTGATAAAAGGTCTAAAGAAATTATGATCTGTGTGGAACTAGAGCGAGTACAAAGAAGGGCAACAACTACAATACCCAGAGAGATTAGCAAAAAAGTATTATTTAGTCTAGAAACTGAGGGGTGATCTCATAACCATGTATAAGTATATATCTCTCCGAGGATCTGTTTATACCAAGGAAGGTGACGGTCACAAGGGGGCATTCTCTGCATCTGGAGGAGAGAAGGTTTTTCCACCAACATAGAAAAGGATTCTTTACTGGTAGGGCAGGGAGAATCTGGAATTCCTTGTCTGAGGAGGTGGGGATGGCGAACTCAGTCAAGGGGTTCAAGAGAGGCCCGGATGTCTTCCTGGAGCGTAACAATATTGTATCTTGCAGTTATTAGGTTCTTTAGAAGGACGTAGATCTGGGGATTTCTTCTGACGGAATATAGGCTGAACTGGACGACAAATGTCTTTTTTCGGCCTTGCTAACTACAGCTCTGGCAAAAATTAAGAGACCACTGCAAAATCTTCAGTTTGTCTTAATTTTCTCTTTATAGGTATATTTTTGAGTAAAATGTAAATTGCTCTTATATTCTATAAACTACTGACAACATGTCTTCGAATTTCCAAGCACTAAATTTTGTACTTATTTTCAGAAAATGAAAAATGGTCAAAATAGCAAAAAAAATGCAGTGCTTGCAGACCTCAAATAATGCTACGAAAACAAGTTCATAATTATTTAGAAACAACAATACTAATGTTTTATCTCAGGAAGAGTTCAGAAATCAATATTTTGTGGAATAACCATGATTTTTAATCACAGCTTTCATGTGTCTTGGCATGCTTTCCACCAGTCTTTCACACTGCTTTTGGGTGACATTATGCCACTCCTGGTACAAAAATTTAAGCAGTTCTTCTTTGTTTGATGGCTTGTGACTATCCATCTTCCTCACATTCAAGAGGTTTTCAATGGGGTTCAGGTTTGGAGATTGGGCTGGCCATGACAGCGATTTGAGCTAGTGTTCCTTCATCCACACGTTGGTTTACCTAGCCGTGTGGCATGGTGCATTGTTCTGCTGGAAAAGCCAGTCCTCAGAGTTGGGGAACGTTGCCTGAGCAGAAGGAATCAACTATTTTTCCAGGATAACCTTGTATGTGGCTTGATTCACATGTCCTTCGCAAAGATTAACCTGCCCAATTCAAGCCTGGAAATTATGATTTTTGTGGAACTAGAGCAAGTCCAAAAAGGGGCAACAAAATTTAGTAACGGGATGGAAGAATTACGGTACCCAGCGAGATTATCAATGTAGAGACTTTTAATCTGAGGGTCCAGGGTTCAAGTCCCTGTTCGGGCGTAAGCTTTTAATAAATGGTAATGTTATGTAAAATAGGTGAGGTCATCATGGGGGTGCAATGTGGGTGTAACTTGTATGCTGATAAAAGGTCTAAAGAAATTATGATCTGTGTGGAACTAGAGCGAGTACAGTTCTGTGTGGAACTAGAGCGAGTACAAAGAAGGGCAACAACTACAATACCCAGAGAGATTAGCAAAAAAGTATTATTTTGTCTAGAAACTGAGGGGTGATCTCATAACCATGTATAAGTATATAAGGGGACAATACAAATATCTCTCCGAGGATCTGTTTATACCAAGGAAGGTGACGGTCACAAGGGGGCATTCTCTGCATCTGGAGGAGAGAAGGTTTTTCCACCAACATAGAAAAGGATTCTTTACTGGTAGGGTAGGGAGAATCTGGAATTCCTTGTCTGAGGAGGTGGGGATGGCAAACTCAGTCAAGGGGTTCAAGATAGGCCCGGATGTCTTCCTGGAGCGTAACAATATTGTATCTTGCAGTTATTAGGTTCTTTAGAAGGACGTAGATCTGGGGATTTCTTCTGACGGAATATAGGCTGAACTGGACGGACAAATGTCTTTTTTCGGCCTTGCTAACTACAGCTCTGGCAAAAATTAAGAGACCACTGCAAAATCTTCAGTTTGTCTTAATTTTCTCTTTATAGGTATATTTTTGAGTAAAATGTAAATTGCTCTTATATTCTATAAACTACTGACAACATGTCTTCGAATTTCCAAGCACTAAATTTTGTACTTATTTTCAGAAAATGAAAAATGGTCTAAATAGCAAAAAAAATGCAGTGCTTGCAGACCTCAAATAATGCTACGAAAACAAGTTCATAATTATTAAGAAACAACAATACTAATGTTTTATCTCAGGAAGAGTTCAGAAATCAATATTTTGTGGAATAACCATGATTTTTAATCACAGCTTTCATGTGTCTTGGCATGCTTTCCACCAGTCTTTCACACTGCTTTTGGGTGACATTATGCCACTCCTGGTACAAAAATTTAAGCAGTTCTTCTTTGTTTGATGGCTTGTGACTATCCATCTTCCTCACATTCAAGAGGTTTGCAATGGGGTTCAGGTTTGGAGATTGGGCTGGCCATGACAGCGATTTGAGCTAGTGTTCCTTCATCCACACGTTGGTTTACCTAGCCGTGTGGCATGGTGCATTGTTCTGCTGGAAAAGCCAGTCCTCAGAGTTGGGGAACGTTGCCTGAGCAGAAGGAATCAACTATTTTTCCAGGATAACCTTGTATGTGGCTTGATTCACATGTCCTTCGCAAAGATTAACCTGCCCAATTCAAGCCTGGAAATTATGATTTTTGTGGAACTAGAGCAAGTCCAAAAAGGGGCAACAAAATTTAGTAACGGGATGGAAGAATTACAGTACCCAGCGAGATTATCAATGTAGAGACTTTTAATCTGAGGGTCCAGGGTTCAAGTCCCTGTTCGGGCGTAAGCTTTTAATAAATGGTAATGTTATGTAAAATAGGTGAGGTCATCATGGGGGTGCAATGTGGGTGTAACTTGTATGCTGATAAAAGGTCTAAAGAAAATATGATCTGTGTGGAACTAGAGCGAGTACAGTTCTGTGTGGAACTAGAGCGAGTACAAAGAAGGGCAACAACTACAATACCCAGAGAGATTAGCAAAAAAGTATTATTTTGTCTAGAAACTGAGGGGTGATCTCATAACCATGTATAAGTATATAAGGGGACAATACAAATATCTCTCCGAGGATCTGTTTATACCAAGGAAGGTGACGGTCACAAGGGGGCATTCTCTGCATCTGGAGGAGAGAAGGTTTTTCCACCAACATAGAAAAGGATTCTTTACTGGTAGGGTAGGGAGAATCTGGAATTCCTTGTCTGAGGAGGTGGGGATGGCGAACTCAGTCAAGGGGTTCAAGAGAGGCCCGGATGTCTTCCTGGAGCGTAACAATATTGTATCTTGCAGTTATTAGGTTCTTTAGAAGGACGTAGATCTGGGGATTTCTTCTGACGGAATATAGGCTGAACTGGACGGACAAATGTCTTTTTTCGGCCTTGCTAACTACAGCTCTGGCAAAAATTAAGAGACCACTGCAAAATCTTCAGTTTGTCTTAATTTTCTCTTTATAGGTATATTTTTGAGTAAAATGTAAATTGCTCTTATATTCTATAAACTACTGACAACATGTCTTCGAATTTCCAAGCACTAAATTTTGTACTTATTTTCAGAAAATGAAAAATGGTCAAAATAGCAAAAAAAATGCAGTGCTTGCAGACCTCAAATAATGCTACGAAAACAAGTTCATAATTATTAAGAAACAACAATACTAATGTTTTATCTCAGGAAGAGTTCAGAAATCAATATTTTGTGGAATAACCATGATTTTTAATCACAGCTTTCATGTGTCTTGGCATGCTTTCCACCAGTCTTTCACACTGCTTTTGGGTGACATTATGCCACTCCTGGTACAAAAATTTAAGCAGTTCTTCTTTGTTTGATGGCTTGTGACTATCCATCTTCCTCACATTCAAGAGGTTTTCAATGGGGTTCAGGTTTGGAGATTGGGCTGGCCATGACAGCGATTTGAGCTAGTGTTCCTTCATCCACACGTTGGTTTACCTAGCCGTGTGGCATGGTGCATTGTTCTGCTGGAAAAGCCAGTCCTCAGAGTTGGGGAACGTTTCCTGAGCAGAAGGAATCAACTATTTTTCCAGGATAACCTTGTATGTGGCTTGAGTCACATGTCCTTCGCAAAGATTAACCTGCCCAATTCAAGCCTGGAAATTATGATTTTTGTGGAACTAGAGCAAGTCCAAAAAGGGGCAACAAAATTTAGTAACTGGATGAAAGAATTACGGTACCCAGCGAGATTATCAATGTAGAGAGTCCGGATAGCTCAGTCGGTAGAGTATCAGACTTTTAATCTGAGGGTCCAGGGTTCAAGTCCCTGTTCGGGCGTAAGCTTTTAATAAATGGTAATGTTATGTAAAATAGGTGAGGTCATCATAGATGTAGATCTGGGGATTTCTTCTGACGGAATATAGGCTGAACTGGACGGACAAGTGTCTTTTTTCGGCCTTGCTAACTACAGCTCTGGCAAAAATTAAGAGACCACTGCAAAATCTTCAGTTTGTCTTAATTTTCTCTTTATAGGTATATTTTTGAGTAAAATGTAAATTGCTCTTATATTCTATAAACTACTGACAACATGTCTTCGAATTTCCAAGCACTAAATTTTGTACTTATTTTCAGAAAATGAAAAATGGTCAAAATAGCAAAAAAAATGCAGTGCTTGCAGACCTCAAATAATGCTACGAAAACAAGTTCATAATTATTTAGAAACAACAATACTAATGTTTTATCTCAGGAAGAGTTCAGAAATCAATATTTTGTGGAATAACCATGATTTTTAATCACAGCTTTCATGTGTCTTGGCATGCTTTCCACCAGTCTTTCACACTGCTTTTGGGTGACATTATGCCACTCCTGGTACAAAAATTTAAGCAGTTCTTCTTTGTTTGATGGCTTGTGACTATCCATCTTCCTCACATTCAAGAGGTTTTCAATGGGGTTCAGGTTTGGAGATTGGGCTGGCCATGACAGCGATTTGAGCTAGTGTTCCTTCATCCACACGTTGGTTTACCTAGCCGTGTGGCATGGTGCATTGTTCTGCTGGAAAAGCCAGTCCTCAGAGTTGGGGAACGTTTCCTGAGCAGAAGGAATCAACTATTTTTCCAGGATAACCTTGTATGTGGCTTGATTCACATGTCCTTCGCAAAGATTAACCTGCCCAATTCAAGCCTGGAAATTATGATTTTTGTGGAACTAGAGCAAGTCCAAAAAGGGGCAACAAAATTTAGTAACGGGATGGAAGAATTACGGTACCCAGCGAGATTATCAATGTAGAGAGCCCGGATGTCGGTAGAGCATCAGACTTTTAATCTGAGGGTCCAGGGTTCAAGTCCCTGTTCGGGCGTAATAAATATAAATAAATGGTAATAAATAAATTAATAAATGGTAATGTTATAGGTAATAGGTGAGGTCATCATGTGGGTGCAATGTGGGTGCAACAACTACAATACCCAGAGAGATTAGCAAAAAAGTATTATTTTGTCTAGAAACTGAGGGGTGATCTCATAACCATGTATAAGTATATAAGGGGACAATACAAATATCTCTCCGAGGATCTGTTTATACCAAGGAAGGTGACGGTCACAAGGGGGCATTCTCTGCATCTGGAGGAGAGAAGGTTTTTCCACCAACATAGAAAAGGATTCTTTACTGGTAGGGCAGGGAGAATCTGGAATTCCTTGTCTGAGGAGGTGGGGATGGCGAACTCAGTCAAGGGGTTCAAGAGAGGCCCGGATGTCTTCCTGGAGCGTAACAATATTGTATCTTGCAGTTATTAGGTTCTTTAGAAGGACGTAGATCTGGGGATTTCTTCTGACGGAATATAGGCTGAACTGGACGGACAAATGTCTTTTTTCGGCCTTGCTAACTACAGCTCTGGCAAAAATTAAGAGACCACTGCAAAATCTTCAGTTTGTCTTAATTTTCTCTTTATAGGTATATTTTTGAGTAAAATGTAAATTGCTCTTATATTCTATAAACTACTGACAACATGTCTTCGAATTTCCAAGCACTAAATTTTGTACTTATTTTCAGAAAATGAAAAATGGTCAAAATAGCAAAAAAAATGCAGTGCTTGCAGACCTCAAATAATGCTACGAAAACAAGTTCATAATTATTTAGAAACAACAATACTAATGTTTTATCTCAGGAAGAGTTCAGAAATCAATATTTTGTGGAATAACCATGATTTTTAATCACAGCTTTCATGTGTCTTGGCATGCTTTCCACCAGTCTTTCACACTGCTTTTGGGTGACATTATGCCACTCCTGGTACAAAAATTTAAGCAGTTCTTCTTTGTTTGATGGCTTGTGACTATCCATCTTCCTCACATTCAAGAGGTTTTCAATGGGGTTCAGGTTTGGAGATTGGGCTGGCCATGACAGCGATTTGAGCTAGTGTTCCTTCATCCACACGTTGGTTTACCTAGCCGTGTGGCATGGTGCATTGTTCTGCTGGAAAAGCCAGTCCTCAGAGTTGGGGAACGTTTCCTGAGCAGAAGGAATCAACTATTTTTCCAGGATAACCTTGTATGTGGCTTGATTCACATGTCCTTCGCAAAGATTAACCTGCCCAATTCAAGCCTGGAAATTATGATTTTTGTGGAACTAGAGCAAGTCCAAAAAGGGGCAACAAAATTTAGTAACGGGATGGAAGAATTACGGTACCCAGCGAGATTATCAATGTAGAGAGCCCGGATAGCTCAGTCGGTAGAGCATCAAAAGGTCTAAAGAAATTATGATCTGTGTGGAACTAGAGCGAGTACAAAGAAGGGCAACAACTACAATACCCAGAGAGATTAGCAAAAAAGTATTATTTAGTCTAGAAACTGAGGGGTGATCTCATAACCATGTATAAGTATATAAGGGGACAATACAAATATCTCTCCGAGGATCTGTTTATACCAAGGAAGGTGACGGTCACTTTAGAAGGACGTAGATCTGGGGATTTCTTCTGACGGAATATAGGCTGAACTGGACGGACAAATGTCTTTTTTCGGCCTTGCTAACTACAGCTCTGGCAAAAATTAAGAGACCACTGCAAAATCTTCAGTTTGTCTTAATTTTCTCTTTATAGGTATATTTTTGAGTAAAATGTAAATTGCTCTTATATTCTATAAACTACTGACAACATGTCTTCGAATTTCCAAGCACTAAATTTTGTACTTATTTTCAGAAAATGAAAAATGGTCAAAATAGCAAAAAAAATGCAGTGCTTGCAGACCTCAAATAATGCTACGAAAACAAGTTCATAATTATTTAGAAACAACAATACTAATGTTTTATCTCAGGAAGAGTTCAGAAATCAATATTTTGTGGAATAACCATGATTTTTAATCACAGCTTTCATGTGTCTTGGCATGCTTTCCACCAGTCTTTCACACTGCTTTTGGGTGACATTATGCCACTCCTGGTACAAAAATTTAAGCAGTTCTTCTTTGTTTGATGGCTTGTGACTATCCATCTTCCTCACATTCAAGAGGTTTTCAATGGGGTTCAGGTTTGGAGATTGGGCTGGCCATGACAGCGATTTGAGCTAGTGTTCCTTCATCCACACGTTGGTTTACCTAGCCGTGTGGCATGGTGCATTGTTCTGCTGGAAAAGCCAGTCCTCAGAGTTGGGGAACGTTTCCTGAGCAGAAGGAATCAACTATTTTTCCAGGATAACCTTGTATGTGGCTTGATTCACATGTCCTTCGCAAAGATTAACCTGCCCAATTCAAGCCTGGAAATTATGATTTTTGTGGAACTAGAGCAAGTCCAAAAAGGGGCAACAAAATTTAGTAACGGGATGGAAGAATTACGGTACCCAGCGAGATTATCAATGTAGAGAGCCCGGATGTCGGTAGAGCATCAGACTTTTAATCTGAGGGTCCAGGGTTCAAGTCCCTGTTCGGGCGTAATAAATATAAATAAATGGTAATAAATAAATTAATAAATGGTAATGTTATAGGTAATAGGTGAGGTCATCATGTGGGTGCAATGTGGGTGCAACAACTACAATACCCAGAGAGATTAGCAAAAAAGTATTATTTTGTCTAGAAACTGAGGGGTGATCTCATAACCATGTATAAGTATATAAGGGGACAATACAAATATCTCTCCGAGGATCTGTTTATACCAAGGAAGGTGACGGTCACAAGGGGGCATTCTCTGCATCTGGAGGAGAGAAGGTTTTTCCACCAACATAGAAAAGGATTCTTTACTGGTAGGGCAGGGAGAATCTGGAATTCCTTGTCTGAGGAGGTGGGGATGGCGAACTCAGTCAAGGGGTTCAAGAGAGGCCCGGATGTCTTCCTGGAGCGTAACAATATTGTATCTTGCAGTTATTAGGTTCTTTAGAAGGACGTAGATCTGGGGATTTCTTCTGACGGAATATAGGCTGAACTGGACGGACAAATGTCTTTTTTCGGCCTTGCTAACTACAGCTCTGGCAAAAATTAAGAGACCACTGCAAAATCTTCAGTTTGTCTTAATTTTCTCTTTATAGGTATATTTTTGAGTAAAATGTAAATTGCTCTTATATTCTATAAACTACTGACAACATGTCTTCGAATTTCCAAGCACTAAATTTTGTACTTATTTTCAGAAAATGAAAAATGGTCAAAATAGCAAAAAAAATGCAGTGCTTGCAGACCTCAAATAATGCTACGAAAACAAGTTCATAATTATTTAGAAACAACAATACTAATGTTTTATCTCAGGAAGAGTTCAGAAATCAATATTTTGTGGAATAACCATGATTTTTAATCACAGCTTTCATGTGTCTTGGCATGCTTTCCACCAGTCTTTCACACTGCTTTTGGGTGACATTATGCCACTCCTGGTACAAAAATTTAAGCAGTTCTTCTTTGTTTGATGGCTTGTGACTATCCATCTTCCTCACATTCAAGAGGTTTTCAATGGGGTTCAGGTTTGGAGATTGGGCTGGCCATGACAGCGATTTGAGCTAGTGTTCCTTCATCCACACGTTGGTTTACCTAGCCGTGTGGCATGGTGCATTGTTCTGCTGGAAAAGCCAGTCCTCAGAGTTGGGGAACGTTTCCTGAGCAGAAGGAATCAACTATTTTTCCAGGATAACCTTGTATGTGGCTTGATTCACATGTCCTTCGCAAAGATTAACCTGCCCAATTCAAGCCTGGAAATTATGATTTTTGTGGAACTAGAGCAAGTCCAAAAAGGGGCAACAAAATTTAGTAACGGGATGGAAGAATTACGGTACCCAGCGAGATTATCAATGTAGAGAGCCCGGATAGCTCAGTCGGTAGAGCATCAAAAGGTCTAAAGAAATTATGATCTGTGTGGAACTAGAGCGAGTACAAAGAAGGGCAACAACTACAATACCCAGAGAGATTAGCAAAAAAGTATTATTTAGTCTAGAAACTGAGGGGTGATCTCATAACCATGTATAAGTATATAAGGGGACAATACAAATATCTCTCCGAGGATCTGTTTATACCAAGGAAGGTGACGGTCACTTTAGAAGGACGTAGATCTGGGGATTTCTTCTGACGGAATATAGGCTGAACTGGACGGACAAATGTCTTTTTTCGGCCTTGCTAACTACAGCTCTGGCAAAAATTAAGAGACCACTGCAAAATCTTCAGTTTGTCTTAATTTTCTCTTTATAGGTATATTTTTGAGTAAAATGTAAATTGCTCTTATATTCTATAAACTACTGACAACATGTCTTCGAATTTCCAAGCACTAAATTTTGTACTTATTTTCAGAAAATGAAAAATGGTCAAAATAGCAAAAAAAATGCAGTGCTTGCAGACCTCAAATAATGCTACGAAAACAAGTTCATAATTATTTAGAAACAACAATACTAATGTTTTATCTCAGGAAGAGTTCAGAAATCAATATTTTGTGGAATAACCATGATTTTTAATCACAGCTTTCATGTGTCTTGGCATGCTTTCCACCAGTCTTTCACACTGCTTTTGGGTGACATTATGCCACTCCTGGTACAAAAATTTAAGCAGTTCTTCTTTGTTTGATGGCTTGTGACTATCCATCTTCCTCACATTCAAGAGGTTTTCAATGGGGTTCAGGTTTGGAGATTGGGCTGGCCATGACAGCGATTTGAGCTAGTGTTCCTTCATCCACACGTTGGTTTACCTAGCCGTGTGGCATGGTGCATTGTTCTGCTGGAAAAGCCAGTCCTCAGAGTTGGGGAACGTTTCCTGAGCAGAAGGAATCAACTATTTTTCCAGGATAACCTTGTATGTGGCTTGATTCACATGTCCTTCGCAAAGATTAACCTGCCCAATTCAAGCCTGGAAATTATGATTTTTGTGGAACTAGAGCAAGTCCAAAAAGGGGCAACAAAATTTAGTAACGGGATGGAAGAATTACGGTACCCAGCGAGATTATCAATGTAGAGAGCCCGGATATCTCAGTCGGTAGAGCATCAGACTTTTAATCTGAGGGTCCAGGGTTCAAGTCCCTGTTCGGGCGTAAGGTTTTAATAAATGGTAATGTTATAGGTAATAGGTGAGGTCATCATGGGGGTACAATGTGGGTGCAATGTGGGTGCAACAACTACAATACCCAGAGAGATTAGCAAAAAAGTATTATTTTGTCTAGAAACTGAGGGGTGATCTCATAACCATGTATAAGTATATAAGGGGACAATACAAATATCTCTCCGAGGATCTGTTTATACCAAGGAAGGTGACGGTCACAAGGGGGCATTCTCTGCATCTGGAGGAGAGAAGGTTTTTCCACCAACATAGAAAAGGATTCTTTACTGGTAGGGCAGGGAGAATCTGGAATTCCTTGTCTGAGGAGGTGGGGATGGCGAACTCAGTCAAGGGGTTCAAGAGAGGCCCGGATGTCTTCCTGGAGCGTAACAATATTGTATCTTGCAGTTATTAGGTTCTTTAGAAGGACGTAGATCTGGGGATTTCTTCTGACGGAATATAGGCTGAACTGGACGGACAAATGTCTTTTTTCGGCCTTGCTAACTACAGCTCTGGCAAAAATTAAGAGACCACTGCAAAATCTTCAGTTTGTCTTAATTTTCTCTTTATAGGTATATTTTTGAGTAAAATGTAAATTGCTCTTATATTCTATAAACTACTGACAACATGTCTTCGAATTTCCAAGCACTAAATTTTGTACTTATTTTCAGAAAATGAAAAATGGTCAAAATAGCAAAAAAAATGCAGTGCTTGCAGACCTCAAATAATGCTACGAAAACAAGTTCATAATTATTTAGAAACAACAATACTAATGTTTTATCTCAGGAAGAGTTCAGAAATCAATATTTTGTGGAATAACCATGATTTTTAATCACAGCTTTCATGTGTCTTGGCATGCTTTCCACCAGTCTTTCACACTGCTTTTGGGTGACATTATGCCACTCCTGGTACAAAAATTTAAGCAGTTCTTCTTTGTTTGATGGCTTGTGACTATCCATCTTCCTCACATTCAAGAGGTTTTCAATGGGGTTCAGGTTTGGAGATTGGGCTGGCCATGACAGCGATTTGAGCTAGTGTTCCTTCATCCACACGTTGGTTTACCTAGCCGTGTGGCATGGTGCATTGTTCTGCTGGAAAAGCCAGTCCTCAGAGTTGGGGAACGTTTCCTGAGCAGAAGGAATCAACTATTTTTCCAGGATAACCTTGTATGTGGCTTGATTCACATGTCCTTCGCAAAGATTAACCTGCCCAATTCAAGCCTGGAAATTATGATTTTTGTGGAACTAGAGCAAGTCCAAAAAGGGGCAACAAAATTTAGTAACGGGATGGAAGAATTACGGTACCCAGCGAGATTATCAATGTAGAGAGCCCGGATGTCGGTAGAGCATCAGACTTTTAATCTGAGGGTCCAGGGTTCAAGTCCCTGTTCGGGCGTAATAAATATAAATAAATGGTAATAAATAAATTAATAAATGGTAATGTTATAGGTAATAGGTGAGGTCATCATGTGGGTGCAATGTGGGTGCAACAACTACAATACCCAGAGAGATTAGCAAAAAAGTATTATTTTGTCTAGAAACTGAGGGGTGATCTCATAACCATGTATAAGTATATAAGGGGACAATACAAATATCTCTCCGAGGATCTGTTTATACCAAGGAAGGTGACGGTCACAAGGGGGCATTCTCTGCATCTGGAGGAGAGAAGGTTTTTCCACCAACATAGAAAAGGATTCTTTACTGGTAGGGCAGGGAGAATCTGGAATTCCTTGTCTGAGGAGGTGGGGATGGCGAACTCAGTCAAGGGGTTCAAGAGAGGCCCGGATGTCTTCCTGGAGCGTAACAATATTGTATCTTGCAGTTATTAGGTTCTTTAGAAGGACGTAGATCTGGGGATTTCTTCTGACGGAATATAGGCTGAACTGGACGGACAAATGTCTTTTTTCGTCCTTGCTAACTACAGCTCTGGCAAAAATTAAGAGACCACTGCAAAATCTTCAGTTTGTCTTAATTTTCTCTTTATAGGTATATTTTTGAGTAAAATGTAAATTGCTCTTATATTCTATAAACTACTGACAACATGTCTTCGAATTTCCAAGCACTAAATTTTGTACTTATTTTCAGAAAATGAAAAATGGTCAAAATAGCAAAAAAAATGCAGTGCTTGCAGACCTCAAATAATGCTACGAAAACAAGTTCATAATTATTTAGAAACAACAATACTAATGTTTTATCTCAGGAAGAGTTCAGAAATCAATATTTTGTGGAATAACCATGATTTTTAATCACAGCTTTCATGTGTCTTGGCATGCTTTCCACCAGTCTTTCACACTGCTTTTGGGTGACATTATGCCACTCCTGGTACAAAAATTTAAGCAGTTCTTCTTTGTTTGATGGCTTGTGACTATCCATCTTCCTCACATTCAAGAGGTTTTCAATGGGGTTCAGGTTTGGAGATTGGGCTGGCCATGACAGCGATTTGAGCTAGTGTTCCTTCATCCACACGTTGGTTTACCTAGCCGTGTGGCATGGTGCATTGTTCTGCTGGAAAAGCCAGTCTTCAGAGTTGGGGAACGTTTCCTGAGCAGAAGGAATCAACTATTTTTCCAGGATAACCTTGTATGTGGCTTGATTCACATGTCCTTCGCAAAGATTAACCTGCCCAATTCAAGCCTGGAAATTATGATTTTTGTGGAACTAGAGCAAGTCCAAAAAGGGGCAACAAAATTTAGTAACGGGATGGAAGAATTACGGTACCCAGCGAGATTATCAATGTAGAGAGCCCGGATAGCTCAGTCGGTAGAGCATCAAAAGGTCTAAAGAAATTATGATCTGTGTGGAACTAGAGCGAGTACAAAGAAGGGCAACAACTACAATACCCAGAGAGATTAGCAAAAAAGTATTATTTAGTCTAGAAACTGAGGGGTGATCTCATAACCATGTATAAGTATATAAGGGGACAATACAAATATCTCTCCGAGGATCTGTTTATACCAAGGAAGGTGACGGTCACTTTAGAAGGACGTAGATCTGGGGATTTCTTCTGACGGAATATAGGCTGAACTGGACGGACAAATGTCTTTTTTCGGCCTTGCTAACTACAGCTCTGGCAAAAATTAAGAGACCACTGCAAAATCTTCAGTTTGTCTTAATTTTCTCTTTATAGGTATATTTTTGAGTAAAATGTAAATTGCTCTTATATTCTATAAACTACTGACAACATGTCTTCGAATTTCCAAGCACTAAATTTTGTACTTATTTTCAGAAAATGAAAAATGGTCAAAATAGCAAAAAAAATGCAGTGCTTGCAGACCTCAAATAATGCTACGAAAACAAGTTCATAATTATTTAGAAACAACAATACTAATGTTTTATCTCAGGAAGAGTTCAGAAATCAATATTTTGTGGAATAACCATGATTTTTAATCACAGCTTTCATGTGTCTTGGCATGCTTTCCACCAGTCTTTCACACTGCTTTTGGGTGACATTATGCCACTCCTGGTACAAAAATTTAAGCAGTTCTTCTTTGTTTGATGGCTTGTGACTATCCATCTTCCTCACATTCAAGAGGTTTTCAATGGGGTTCAGGTTTGGAGATTGGGCTGGCCATGACAGCGATTTGAGCTAGTGTTCCTTCATCCACACGTTGGTTTACCTAGCCGTGTGGCATGGTGCATTGTTCTGCTGGAAAAGCCAGTCCTCAGAGTTGGGGAACGTTTCCTGAGCAGAAGGAATCAACTATTTTTCCAGGATAACCTTGTATGTGGCTTGATTCACATGTCCTTCGCAAAGATTAACCTGCCCAATTCAAGCCTGGAAATTATGATTTTTGTGGAACTAGAGCAAGTCCAAAAAGGGGCAACAAAATTTAGTAACGGGATGGAAGAATTACGGTACCCAGCGAGATTATCAATGTAGAGAGCCCGGATATCTCAGTCGGTAGAGCATCAGACTTTTAATCTGAGGGTCCAGGGTTCAATTCCCTGTTCGGGCGTAAGGTTTTAATAAATGGTAATGTTATAGGTAATAGGTGAGGTCATCATGGGGGTACAATGTGGGTGCAATGTGGGTGCAACAACTACAATACCCAGAGAGATTAGCAAAAAAGTATTATTTTGTCTAGAAACTGAGGGGTGATCTCATAACCATGTATAAGTATATAAGGGGACAATACAAATATCTCTCCGAGGATCTGTTTATACCAAGGAAGGTGACGGTCACAAGGGGGCATTCTCTGCATCTGGAGGAGAGAAGGTTTTTCCACCAACATAGAAAAGGATTCTTTACTGGTAGGGCAGGGAGAATCTGGAATTCCTTGTCTGAGGAGGTGGGGATGGCGAACTCAGTCAAGGGGTTCAAGAGAGGCCCGGATGTCTTCCTGGAGCGTAACAATATTGTATCTTGCAGTTATTAGGTTCTTTAGAAGGACGTAGATCTGGGGATTTCTTCTGACGGAATATAGGCTGAACTGGACGGACAAATGTCTTTTTTCGGCCTTGCTAACTACAGCTCTGGCAAAAATTAAGAGACCACTGCAAAATCTTCAGTTTGTCTTAATTTTCTCTTTATAGGTATATTTTTGAGTAAAATGTAAATTGCTCTTATATTCTATAAACTACTGACAACATGTCTTCGAATTTCCAAGCACTAAATTTTGTACTTATTTTCAGAAAATGAAAAATGGTCAAAATAGCAAAAAAAATGCAGTGCTTGCAGACCTCAAATAATGCTACGAAAACAAGTTCATAATTATTTAGAAACAACAATACTAATGTTTTATCTCAGGAAGAGTTCAGAAATCAATATTTTGTGGAATAACCATGATTTTTAATCACAGCTTTCATGTGTCTTGGCATGCTTTCCACCAGTCTTTCACACTGCTTTTGGGTGACATTATGCCACTCCTGGTACAAAAATTTAAGCAGTTCTTCTTTGTTTGATGGCTTGTGACTATCCATCTTCCTCACATTCAAGAGGTTTTCAATGGGGTTCAGGTTTGGAGATTGGGCTGGCCATGACAGCGATTTGAGCTAGTGTTCCTTCATCCACACGTTGGTTTACCTAGCCATGTGGCATGGTGCATTGTTCTGCTGGAAAAGCCAGTCCTCAGAGTTGGGGAACGTTTCCTGAGCAGAAGGAATCAACTATTTTTCCAGGATAACCTTGTATGTGGCTTGATTCACATGTCCTTCGCAAAGATTAACCTGCCCAATTCAAGCCTGGAAATTATGATTTTTGTGGAACTAGAGCAAGTCCAAAAAGGGGCAACAAAATTTAGTAACGGGATGGAAGAATTACGGTACCCAGCGAGATTATCAATGTAGAGAGCCCGGATAGCTCAGACTTTTAATCTGAGGGTCCAGGGTTCAAGTCCCTGTTCGGGCGTAAGGTTTTAATAAATGGTAATGTTATAGGTAATAGGTGAGGTCATCATGGGGGTACAATGTGGGTGCAACAACTACAATACCCAGAGAGATTAGCAAAAAAGTTTTATTTTGTCTAGAAACTGAGGGGTGATCTCATAACCATGTATAAGTATATAAGGGGACAATACAAATATCTCTCCGAGGATCTGTTTATACCAAGGAAGGTGACGGTCACAAGGGGGCATTCTCTGCATCTGGAGGAGAGAAGGTTTTTCCACCAACATAGAAAAGGATTCTTTACTGGTAGGGCAGGGAGAATCTGGAATTCCTTGTCTGAGGAGGTGGGGATGGCGAACTCAGTCAAGGGGTTCAAGAGAGGCCCGGATGTCTTCCTGGAGCGTAACAATATTGTATCTTGCAGTTATTAGGTTCTTTAGAAGGACATAGAACTGGGGATTTCTTCTGACGGAATATAGGCTGAACTGGACGGACAAATGTCTTTTTTCGGCCTTGCTAACTACAGCTCTGGCAAAAATTAAGAGACCACTGCAAAATCTTCAGTTTGTCTTAATTTTCTCTTTATAGGTATATTTTTGAGTAAAATGTAAATTGCTCTTATATTCTATAAACTACTGACAACATGTCTTCGAATTTCCAAGCACTAAATTTTGTACTTATTTTCAGAAAATGAAAAATGGTCAAAATAGCAAAAAAAATGCAGTGCTTGCAGACCTCAAATAATGCTACGAAAACAAGTTCATAATTATTTAGAAACAACAATACTAATGTTTTATCTCAGGAAGAGTTCAGAAATCAATATTTTGTGGAATAACCATGATTTTTAATCACAGCTTTCATGTGTCTTGGCATGCTTTCCACCAGTCTTTCACACTGCTTTTGGGTGACATTATGCCACTCCTGGTACAAAAATTTAAGCAGTTCTTCTTTGTTTGATGGCTTGTGACTATCCATCTTCCTCACATTCAAGAGGTTTTCAATGGGGTTCAGGTTTGGAGATTGGGCTGGCCATGACAGCGATTTGAGCTAGTGTTCCTTCATCCACACGTTGGTTTACCTAGCCGTGTGGCATGGTGCATTGTTCTGCTGGAAAAGCCAGTCCTCAGAGTTGGGGAACGTTTCCTGAGCAGAAGGAATCAACTATTTTTCCAGGATAACCTTGTATGTGGCTTGATTCACATGTCCTTCGCAAAGATTAACCTGCCCAATTCAAGCCTGGAAATTATGATTTTTGTGGAACTAGAGCAAGTCCAAAAAGGGGCAACAAAATTTAGTAACGGGATGGAAGAATTACGGTACCCAGCGAGATTATCAATGTAGAGAGCCCGGATAGCTCAGTCGGTAGAGCATCAGACTTTTAATCTGAGGGTCCAAGTATTATTTTGTCTAGAAACTGACGGGTGATCTCATAACCATGTATAAGTATATAAGGGGACAATACAAATATCTCTCCGAGGATCTGTTTATACCAAGGAAGGTGACGGTCACAAGGGGGCATTCTCTGCATCTGGAGGAGAGAAGGTTTTTCCACCAACATAGAAAAGGATTCTTTACTGGTAGGGCAGGGAGAATCTGGAATTCCTTGTCTGAGGAGGTGGGGATGGCGAACTCAGTCAAGGGGTTCAAGAGAGGCCCGGATGTCTTCCTGGAGCGTAACAATATTGTATCTTGCAGTTATTAGGTTCTTTAGAAGGACGTAGATCTGGGGATTTCTTCTGACGGAATATAGGCTGAACTGGACGGACAAATGTCTTTTTTCGGCCTTGCTAACTACAGCTCTGGCAAAAATTAAGAGACCACTGCAAAATCTTCAGTTTGTCTTAATTTTCTCTTTATAGGTATATTTTTGAGTAAAATGTAAATTGCTCTTATATTCTATAAACTACTGACAACATGTCTTCGAATTTCCAAGCACTAAATTTTGTACTTATTTTCAGAAAATGAAAAATGGTCAAAATAGCAAAAAAAATGCAGTGCTTGCAGACCTCAAATAATGCTACGAAAACAAGTTCATAATTATTTAGAAACAACAATACTAATGTTTTATCTCAGGAAGAGTTCAGAAATCAATATTTTGTGGAATAACCATGATTTTTAATCACAGCTTTCATGTGTCTTGGCATGCTTTCCACCAGTCTTTCACACTGCTTTTGGGTGACATTATGCCACTCCTGGTACAAAAATTTAAGCAGTTCTTCTTTGTTTGATGGCTTGTGACTATCCATCTTCCTCACATTCAAGAGGTTTTCAATGGGGTTCAGGTTTGGAGATTGGGCTGGCCATGACAGCGATTTGAGCTAGTGTTCCTTCATCCACACGTTGGTTTACCTAGCCGTGTGGCATGGTGCATTGTTCTGCTGGAAAAGCCAGTCCTCAGAGTTGGGGAACGTTTCCTGAGCAGAAGGAATCAACTATTTTTCCAGGATAACCTTGTATGTGGCTTGATTCACATGTCCTTCGCAAAGATTAACCTGCCCAATTCAAGCCTGGAAATTATGATTTTTGTGGAACTAGAGCAAGTCCAAAAAGGGGCAACAAAATTTAGTAACGGGATGGAAGAATTACGGTACCCAGCGAGATTATCAATGTAGAGAGCCCGGATAGCTCAGTTGGTAGAGCATCAGGCTTTTAATCTGAGGGTCCAGGGTTCAAGTCCCTGTTCGGGCGTAAGGTTTTAATAAATGGTAATGTTATAGGTAATAGGTGAGGTCATCATGGGGGTACAATGTGGGTGCAATGTGGGTGCAACAACTACAATACCCAGAGAGATTAGCAAAAAAGTATTATTTTGTCTAGAAACTGAGGGGTGATCTCATAACCATGTATAAGTATATAAGGGGACAATACAAATATCTCTCCGAGGATCTGTTTATACCAAGGAAGGTGACGGTCACAAGGGGGCATTCTCTGCATCTGGAGGAGAGAAGGTTTTTCCACCAACATAGAAAAGGATTCTTTACTGGTAGGGCAGGGAGAATCTGGAATTCCTTGTCTGAGGAGGTGGGGATGGCGAACTCAGTCAAGGGGTTCAAGAGAGGCCCGGATGTCTTCCTGGAGCGTAACAATATTGTATCTTGCAGTTATTAGGTTCTTTAGAAGGACGTAGATCTGGGGATTTCTTCTGACGGAATATAGGCTGAACTGGACGGACAAATGTCTTTTTTCGGCCTTGCTAACTACAGCTCTGGCAAAAATTAAGAGACCACTGCAAAATCTTCAGTTTGTCTTAATTTTCTCTTTATAGGTATATTTTTGAGTAAAATGTAAATTGCTCTTATATTCTATAAACTACTGACAACATGTCTTCGAATTTCCAAGCACTAAATTTTGTACTTATTTTCAGAAAATGAAAAATGGTCAAAATAGCAAAAAAAATGCAGTGCTTGCAGACCTCAAATAATGCTACGAAAACAAGTTCATAATTATTTAGAAACAACAATACTAATGTTTTATCTCAGGAAGAGTTCAGAAATCAATATTTTGTGGAATAACCATGATTTTTAATCACAGCTTTCATGTGTCTTGGCATGCTTTCCACCAGTCTTTCACACTGCTTTTGGGTGACATTATGCCACTCCTGGTACAAAAATTTAAGCAGTTCTTCTTTGTTTGATGGCTTGTGACTATCCATCTTCCTCACATTCAAGAGGTTTTCAATGGGGTTCAGGTTTGGAGATTGGGCTGGCCATGACAGCGATTTGAGCTAGTGTTCCTTCATCCACACGTTGGTTTACCTAGCCGTGTGGCATGGTGCATTGTTCTGCTGGAAAAGCCAGTCCTCAGAGTTGGGGAACGTTTCCTGAGCAGAAGGAATCAACTATTTTTCCAGGATAACCTTGTATGTGGCTTGATTCACATGTCCTTCGCAAAGATTAACCTGCCCAATTCAAGCCTGGAAATTATGATTTTTGTGGAACTAGAGCAAGTCCAAAAAGGGGCAACAAAATTTAGTAACGGGATGGAAGAATTACGGTACCCAGCGAGATTATCAATGTAGAGAGCCCGGATAGCTCAGTCGGTAGAGCATCAGACTTTTAATCTGAGGGTCCAAGTATTATTTTGTCTAGAAACTGACGGGTGATCTCATAACCATGTATAAGTATATAAGGGGACAATACAAATATCTCTCCGAGGATCTGTTTATACCAAGGAAGGTGACGGTCACAAGGGGGCATTCTCTGCATCTGGAGGAGAGAAGGTTTTTCCACCAACATAGAAAAGGATTCTTTACTGGTAGGGCAGGGAGAATCTGGAATTCATTGTCTGAGGAGGTGGGGATGGCGAACTCAGTCAAGGGGTTCAAGAGAGGCCCGGGTGTCTTCCTGGAGCGTAACAATATTGTATCTTGCAGTTATTAGGTTCTTTAGAAGGACGTAGATCTGGGGATTTCTTCTGACGGAATATAGGCTGAACTGGACGGACAAATGTCTTTTTTCGGCCTTGCTAACTACAGCTCTGGCAAAAATTAAGAGACCACTGCAAAATCTTCAGTTTGTCTTAATTTTCTCTTTATAGGTATATTTTTGAGTAAAATGTAAATTGCTCTTATATTCTATAAACTACTGACAACATGTCTTCGAATTTCCAAGCACTAAATTTTGTACTTATTTTCAGAAAATGAAAAATGGTCAAAATAGCAAAAAAAATGCAGTGCTTGCAGACCTCAAATAATGCTACGAAAACAAGTTCATAATTATTTAGAAACAACAATACTAATGTTTTATCTCAGGAAGAGTTCAGAAATCAATATTTTGTGGAATAACCATGATTTTTAATCACAGCTTTCATGTGTCTTGGCATGCTTTCCACCAGTCTTTCACACTGCTTTTGGGTGACATTATGCCACTCCTGGTACAAAAATTTAAGCAGTTCTTCTTTGTTTGATGGCTTGTGACTATCCATCTTCCTCACATTCAAGAGGTTTTCAATGGGGTTCAGGTTTGGAGATTGGGCTGGCCATGACAGCGATTTGAGCTAGTGTTCCTTCATCCACACGTTGGTTTACCTAGCCGTGTGGCATGGTGCATTGTTCTGCTGGAAAAGCCAGTCCTCAGAGTTGGGGAACGTTTCCTGAGCAGAAGGAATCAACTATTTTTCCAGGATAACCTTGTATGTGGCTTGATTCACATGTCCTTCGCAAAGATTAACCTGCCCAATTCAAGCCTGGAAATTATGATTTTTGTGGAACTAGAGCAAGTCCAAAAAGGGGCAACAAAATTTAGTAACGGGATGAAAGAATTACGGTACCCAGCGAGATTATCAATGTAGAGAGTCCGGATAGCTCAGTCGGTAGAGCATCAGACTTTTAATCTGAGGGTCCAGGGTTCAAGTCCCTGTTTGGGCGTAAGCTTTTAATAAATGGTAATGTTATGTAAAATAGGTGAGGTATGATCTGTGTGGAACTAGAGCGAGTACAAAGAAGGGCAACAACTACAATACCCAGAGAGATTAGCAAAAAAGTATTATTTAGTCTAGAAACTGAGGGGTGATCTCATAACCATGTATAAGTATATAAGGGGACAATACAAATATCTCTCCGAGGATCTGTTTATACCAAGGAAGGTGACGGTCACTTTAGAAGGACGTAGATCTGGGGATTTCTTCTGACGGAATATAGGCTGAACTGGACGGACAAATGTCTTTTTTCGGCCTTGCTAACTACAGCTCTGGCAAAAATTAAGAGACCACTGCAAAATCTTCAGTTTGTCTTAATTTTCTCTTTATAGGTATATTTTTGAGTAAAATGTAAATTGCTCTTATATTCTATAAACTACTGACAACATGTCTTCGAATTTCCAAGCACTAAATTTTGTACTTATTTTCAGAAAATGAAAAATGGTCAAAATAGCAAAAAAAATGCAGTGCTTGCAGACCTCAAATAATGCTACGAAAACAAGTTCATAATTATTAAGAAACAACAATACTAATGTTTTATCTCAGGAAGAGTTCAGAAATCAATATTTTGTGGAATAACCATGATTTTTAATCACAGCTTTCATGTGTCTTGGCATGCTTTCCACCAGTCTTTCACACTGCTTTTGGGTGACATTATGCCACTCCTGGTACAAAAATTTAAGCAGTTCTTCTTTGTTTGATGGCTTGTGACTATCCATCTTCCTCACATTCAAGAGGTTTTCAATGGGGTTCAGGTTTGGAGATTGGGCTGGCCATGACAGCGATTTGAGCTAGTGTTCCTTCATCCACATGTTGGTTTACCTAGCCGTGTGGCATGGTGCATTGTTCTGCTGGAAAAGCCAGTCCTCAGAGTTGGGGAACGTTTCCTGAGCAGAAGGAATCAACTATTTTTCCAGGATAACCTTGTATGTGGCTTGATTTACATGTCCTTCGCAAAGATTAACCTTCCCAATTCAAGCCTGGAAATTATGATTTTTGTGGAACTAGAGCAAGTCCAAAAAGGGGCAACAAAATTTAGTAACGGGATGGAAGAATTACGGTACCCAGCGAGATTATCAATGTAGAGACTTTTAATCTGAGGGTCCAGGGTTCAAGTCCCTGTTCGGGCGTAAGCTTTTAATAAATGGTAATGTTATGTAAAATAGGTGAGGTCATCATGGGGGTGCAATGTGGGTGTAACTTGTATGCTGATAAAAGGTCTAAAGAAATTATGATCTGTGTGGAACTAGAGCGAGTACAGCTCGAAGGGCAACAACTACAATACCCAGAGAGATTAGCAAAAAAGTATTATTTTGTCTAGAAACTGAGGGGTGATCTCATAACCATGTATAAGTATATAAGGGGACAATACAAATATCTCTCCGAGGATCTGTTTATACCAAGGAAGGTGACGGTCACAAGGGGGCATTCTCTGCATCTGGAGGAGAGAAGGTTTTTCCACCAACATAGAAAAGGATTCTTTACTGGTAGGGCAGGGAGAATCTGGAATTCCTTGTCTGAGGAGGTGGGGATGGCGAACTCAGTCAAGGGGTTCAAGAGAGGCCCGGATGTCTTCCTGGAGCGTAACAATATTGTATCTTGCAGTTATTAGGTTCTTTAGAAGGACGTAGATCTGGGGATTTCTTCTGACGGAATATAGGCTGAACTGGACGGACAAATGTCTTTTTTCGGCCTTGCTAACTACAGCTCTGGCAAAAATTAAGAGACCACTGCAAAATCTTCAGTTTGTCTTAATTTTCTCTTTATAGGTATATTTTTGAGTAAAATGTAAATTGCTCTTATATTCTATAAACTACTGACAACATGTCTTCGAATTTCCAAGCACTAAATTTTGTACTTATTTTCAGAAAATGAAAAATGGTCAAAATAGCAAAAAAAATGCAGTGCTTGCAGACCTCAAATAATGCTACGAAAACAAGTTCATAATTATTTAGAAACAACAATACTAATGTTTTATCTCAGGAAGAGTTCAGAAATCAATATTTTGTGGAATAACCATGATTTTTAATCACAGCTTTCATGTGTCTTGGCATGCTTTCCACCAGTCTTTCACACTGCTTTTGGGTGACATTATGCCACTCCTGGTACAAAAATTTAAGCAGTTGTTCTTTGTTTGATGGCTTGTGACTATCCATCTTCCTCACATTCAAGAGGTTTTCAATGGGGTTCAGGTTTGGAGATTGGGCTGGCCATGACAGCGATTTGAGCTAGTGTTCCTTCATCCACGCGTTGGTTTACCTAGCCGTGTGGCATGGTGCATTGTTCTGCTGGAAAAGCCAGTCCTCAGAGTTGGGGAACGTTTCCTGAGCAGAAGGAATCAACTATTTTTCCAGGATAACCTTGTATGTGGCTTGATTCACATGTCCTTCGCAAAGATTAACCTGCCCAATTCAAGCCTGGAAATTATGATTTTTGTGGAACTAGAGCAAGTCCAAAAAGGGGCAACAAAATTTAGTAACGGGATGGAAGAATTACGGTACCCAGTGAGATTATCAATGTAGAGACTTTTAATCTGAGGGTCCAGGGTTCAAGTCCCTGTTCGGGCGTAAGCTTTTAATAAATGGTAATGTTATGTAAAATAGGTGAGGTCATCATGGGGGTGCAATGTGGGTGTAACTTGTATGCTGATAAAAGGTCTAAAGAAATTATGATCTGTGTGGAACTAGAGCGAGTACAGCTCGAAGGGCAACAACTACAATACCCAGAGAGATTAGCAAAAAAGTATTATTTTGTCTAGAAACTGAGGGGTGATCTCATAACCATGTATAAGTATATAAGGGGACAATACAAATATCTCTCCGAGGATCTGTTTATACCAAGGAAGGTGACGGTCACAAGGGGGCATTCTCTGCATCTGGAGGAGAGAAGGTTTTTCCACCAACATAGAAAAGGATTCTTTACTGGTAGGGCAGGGAGAATCTGGAATTCATTGTCTGAGGAGGTGGGGATGGCGAACTCAGTCAAGGGGTTCAAGAGAGGCCCGGATGTCTTCCTGGAGCGTAACAATATTGTATCTTGCAGTTATTAGGTTCTTTAGAAGGACGTAGATCTGGGGATTTCTTCTGACGGAATATAGGCTGAACTGGACGGACAAATGTCTTTTTTCGGCCTTGCTAACTACAGCTCTGGCAAAAATTAAGAGACCACTGCAAAATCTTCAGTTTGTCTTAATTTTCTCTTTATAGGTATATTTTTGAGTAAAATGTAAATTGCTCTTATATTCTATAAACTACTGACAACATGTCTTCGAATTTCCAAGCACTAAATTTTGTACTTATTTTCAGAAAATGAAAAATGGTCAAAATAGCAAAAAAAATGCAGTGCTTGCAGACCTCAAATAATGCTACGAAAACAAGTTCATAATTATTTAGAAACAACAATACTAATGTTTTATCTCAGGAAGAGTTCAGAAATCAATATTTTGTGGAATAACCATGATTTTTAATCACAGCTTTCATGTGTCTTGGCATGCTTTCCACCAGTCTTTCACACTGCTTTTGGGTGACATTATGCCACTCCTGGTACAAAAATTTAAGCAGTTGTTCTTTGTTTGATGGCTTGTGACTATCCATCTTCCTCACATTCAAGAGGTTTTCAATGGGGTTCAGGTTTGGAGATTGGGCTGGCCATGACAGCGATTTGAGCTAGTGTTCCTTCATCCACGCGTTGGTTTACCTAGCCGTGTGGCATGGTGCATTGTTCTGCTGGAAAAGCCAGTCCTCAGAGTTGGGGAACGTTTCCTGAGCAGAAGGAATCAACTATTTTTCCAGGATAACCTTGTATGTGGCTTGATTCACATGTCCTTCGCAAAGATTAACCTGCCCAATTCAAGCCTGAAAATTATGATTTTTGTGGAACTAGAGCAAGTCCAAAAAGGGGCAACAAAATTTAGTAACGGGATGGAAGAATTACGGTACCCAGCGAGATTATCAATGTAGAGAGCCCGGATAGCTCAGTCGGTAGAGCATCAGACTTTTAATCTGAGGGTCCAAGTATTATTTTGTCTAGAAACTGACGGGTGATCTCATAACCATGTATAAGTATATAAGGGGACAATACAAATATCTCTCCGAGGATCTGTTTATACCAAGGAAGGTGACGGTCACAAGGGGGCATTCTCTGCATCTGGAGGAGAGAAGGTTTTTCCACCAACATAGAAAAGGATTCTTTACTGGTAGGGCAGGGAGAATCTGGAATTCATTGTCTGAGGAGGTGGGGATGGCGAACTCAGTCAAGGGGTTCAAGAGAGGCCCGGGTGTCTTCCTGGAGCGTAACAATATTGTATCTTGCAGTTATTAGGTTCTTTAGAAGGACGTAGATCTGGGGATTTCTTCTGACGGAATATAGGCTGAACTGGACGGACAAATGTCTTTTTTCGGCCTTGCTAACTACAGCTCTGGCAAAAATTAAGAGACCACTGCAAAATCTTCAGTTTGTCTTAATTTTCTCTTTATAGGTATATTTTTGAGTAAAATGTAAATTGCTCTTATATTCTATAAACTACTGACAACATGTCTTCGAATTTCCAAGCACTAAATTTTGTACTTATTTTCAGAAAATGAAAAATGGTCAAAATAGCAAAAAAAATGCAGTGCTTGCAGACCTCAAATAATGCTACGAAAACAAGTTCATAATTATTTAGAAACAACAATACTAATGTTTTATCTCAGGAAGAGTTCAGAAATCAATATTTTGTGGAATAACCATGATTTTTAATCACAGCTTTCATGTGTCTTGGCATGCTTTCCACCAGTCTTTCACACTGCTTTTGGGTGACATTATGCCACTCCTGGTACAAAAATTTAAGCAGTTCTTCTTTGTTTGATGGCTTGTGACTATCCATCTTCCTCACATTCAAGAAGTTTTCAATGGGGTTCAGGTTTGGAGATTGGGCTGGCCATGACAGCGATTTGAGCTAGTGTTCCTTCATCCACACGTTGGTTTAGCTAGCCGTGTGGCATGGTGCATTGTTCTGCTGGAAAAGCCAGTCCTCAGAGTTGGGGAACGTTTCCTGAGCAGAAGGAATCAACTATTTTTCCAGGATAACCTTGTATGTGGCTTGATTCACATGTCCTTCGCAAAGATTAACCTGCCCAATTCAAGCCTGGAAATTATGATTTTTGTGGAACTAGAGCAAGTCCAAAAAGGGGCAACAAAATTTAGTAACGGGATGAAAGAATTACGGTACCCAGCGAGATTATCAATGTTGAGAGCCCGGATAGCTCAGTCGGTAGAGCATCAGACTTTTAATCTGAGGGTCCAGGGTTCAAGTCCCTGTTTGGGCGTAAGCTTTTAATAAATGGTAATGTTATGTAAAATAGGTGAGGTCATCATGGGGGTGCAATGTGGGTGTAACTTGTATGCTGATAAAAGGTCTAAAGAAATTATGATCTGTGTGGAACTAGAGCGAGTACAAAGAAGGGCAACAACTACAATACCCAGAGAGATTAGCAAAAAAGTATTATTTAGTCTAGAAACTGAGGGGTGATCTCATAACCATGTATAAGTATATAAGGGGACAATACAAATATCTCTCCGAGGATCTGTTTATACCAAGGAAGGTGACGGTCACTTTAGAAGGACGTAGATCTGGGGATTTCTTCTGACGGAATATAGGCTGAACTGGACGGACAAATGTCTTTTTTCGGCCTTGCTAACTACAGCTCTGGCAAAAATTAAGAGACCACTGCAAAATCTTCAGTTTGTCTTAATTTTCTCTTTATAGGTATATTTTTGAGTAAAATGTAAATTGCTCTTATATTCTATAAACTACTGACAACATGTCTTCGAATTTCCAAGCACTAAATTTTGTACTTATTTTCAGAAAATGAAAAATGGTCAAAATAGCAAAAAAAATGCAGTGCTTGCAGACCTCAAATAATGCTACGAAAACAAGTTCATAATTATTAAGAAACAACAATACTAATGTTTTATCTCAGGAAGAGTTCAGAAATCAATATTTTGTGGAATAACCATGATTTTTAATCACAGCTTTCATGTGTCTTGGCATGCTTTCCACCAGTCTTTCACACTGCTTTTGGGTGACATTATGCCACTCCTGGTACAAAAATTTAAGCAGTTCTTCTTTGTTTGATGGCTTGTGACTATCCATCTTCCTCACATTCAAGAGGTTTTCAATGGGGTTCAGGTTTGGAGATTGGGCTGGCCATGACAGCGATTTGAGCTAGTGTTCCTTCATCCACATGTTGGTTTACCTAGCCGTGTGGCATGGTGCATTGTTCTGCTGGAAAAGCCAGTCCTCAGAGTTGGGGAACGTTTCCTGAGCAGAAGGAATCAACTATTTTTCCAGGATAACCTTGTATGTGGCTTGATTCACATGTCCTTCGCAAAGATTAACCTTCCCAATTCAAGCCTGGAAATTATGATTTTTGTGGAACTAGAGCAAGTCCAAAAAGGGGCAACAAAATTTAGTAACGGGATGGAAGAATTACGGTACCCAGCGAGATTATCAATGTAGAGACTTTTAATCTGAGGGTCCAGGGTTCAAGTCCCTGTTCGGGCGTAAGCTTTTAATAAATGGTAATGTTATGTAAAATAGGTGAGGTCATCATGGGGGTGCAATGTGGGTGTAACTTGTATGCTGATAAAAGGTCTAAAGAAATTATGATCTGTGTGGAACTAGAGCGAGTACAGCTCGAAGGGCAACAACTACAATACCCAGAGAGATTAGCAAAAAAGTATTATTTTGTCTAGAAACTGAGGGGTGATCTCATAACCATGTATAAGTATATAAGGGGACAATACAAATATCTCTCCGAGGATCTGTTTATACCAAGGAAGGTGACGGTCACAAGGGGGCATTCTCTGCATCTGGAGGAGAGAAGGTTTTTCCACCAACATAGAAAAGGATTCTTTACTGGTAGGGCAGGGAGAATCTGGAATTCATTGTCTGAGGAGGTGGGGATGGCGAACTCAGTCAAGGGGTTCAAGAGAGGCCCGGATGTCTTCCTGGAGCGTAACAATATTGTATCTTGCAGTTATTAGGTTCTTTAGAAGGACGTAGATCTGGGGATTTCTTCTGACGGAATATAGGCTGAACTGGACGGACAAATGTCTTTTTTCGGCCTTGCTAACTACAGCTCTGGCAAAAATTAAGAGACCACTGCAAAATCTTCAGTTTGTCTTAATTTTCTCTTTATAGGTATATTTTTGAGTAAAATGTAAATTGCTCTTATATTCTATAAACTACTGACAACATGTCTTCGAATTTCCAAGCACTAAATTTTGTACTTATTTTCAGAAAATGAAAAATGGTCAAAATAGCAAAAAAAATGCAGTGCTTGCAGACCTCAAATAATGCTACGAAAACAAGTTCATAATTATTTAGAAACAACAATACTAATGTTTTATCTCAGGAAGAGTTCAGAAATCAATATTTTGTGGAATAACCATGATTTTTAATCACAGCTTTCATGTGTCTTGGCATGCTTTCCACCATTCTTTCACACTGCTTTTGGGTGACATTATGCCACTCCTGGTACAAAAATTTAAGCAGTTGTTCTTTGTTTGATGGCTTGTGACTATCCATCTTCCTCACATTCAAGAGGTTTTCAATGGGGTTCAGGTTTGGAGATTGGGCTGGCCATGACAGCGATTTGAGCTAGTGTTCCTTCATCCACACGTTGGTTTACCTAGCCGTGTGGCATGGTGCATTGTTCTGCTGGAAAAGCCAGTCCTCAGAGTTGGGGAACGTTTCCTGAGCAGAAGGAATCAACTATTTTTCCAGGATAACCTTGTATGTGGCTTGATTCACATGTCCTTCGCAAAGATTAACCTGCCCAATTCAAGCCTGGAAATTATGATTTTTGTGGAACTAGAGCAAGTCCAAAAAGGGGCAACAAAATTTAGTAACGGGATGGAAGAATTACGGTACCCAGCGAGATTATCAATGTAGAGAGCCAGGATAGCTCAGTCGGTAGAGCATCAGACTTTTAATCTGAGGGTCCAGGGTTCAAGTCCCTGTTCGGGCGTAAGGTTTTAATAAATGGTAATGTTATAGGTAATAGGTGAGGTCATCATGGGGGTACAATGTGGGTGCAACAACTACAATACCCAGAGAGATTAGCAAAAAAGTATTATTTTGTCTAGAAACTGAGGGGTGATCTCATAACCATGTATAAGTATATAAGGGGACAATACAAATATCTCTCCGAGGATCTGTTTATACCAAGGAAGGTGACGGTCACAAGGGGGCATTCTCTGCATCTGGAGGAGAGAAGGTTTTTCCACCAACATAGAAAAGGATTCTTTACTGGTAGGGCAGGGAGAATCTGGAATTCATTGTCTGAGGAGGTGGGGATGGCGAACTCAGTCAAGGGGTTCAAGAGAGGCCCGGATGTCTTCCTGGAGCGTAACAATATTGTATCTTGCAGTTATTAGGTTCTTTAGAAGGACGTAGATCTGGGGATTTCTTCTGACGGAATATAGGCTGAACTGGACGGACAAATGTCTTTTTTCGTCCTTGCTAACTACAGCTCTGGCAAAAATTAAGAGACCACTGCAAAATCTTCAGTTTGTCTTAATTTTCTCTTTATAGGTATATTTTTGAGTAAAATGTAAATTGCTCTTATATTCTATAAACTACTGACAACATGTCTTCGAATTTCCAAGCACTAAATTTTGTACTTATTTTCAGAAAATGAAAAATGGTCAAAATAGCAAAAAAAATGCAGTGCTTGCAGACCTCAAATAATGCTACGAAAACAAGTTCATAATTATTTAGAAACAACAATACTAATGTTTTATCTCAGGAAGAGTTCAGAAATCAATATTTTGTGGAATAACCATGATTTTTAATCACAGCTTTCATGTGTCTTGGCATGCTTTCCACCATTCTTTCACACTGCTTTTGGGTGACATTATGCCACTCCTGGTACAAAAATTTAAGCAGTTGTTCTTTGTTTGATGGCTTGTGACTATCCATCTTCCTCACATTCAAGAGGTTTTCAATGGGGTTCAGGTTTGGAGATTGGGCTGGCCATGACAGCGATTTGAGCTAGTGTTCCTTCATCCACACGTTGGTTTAACTAGCCGTGTGGCATGGTGCATTGTTCTGCTGGAAAAGCCAGTCCTCAGAGTTGGGGAACGTTTCCTGAGCAGAAGGAATCAACTATTTTTCCAGGATAACCTTGTATGTGGCTTGATTCACATGTCCTTCGCAAAGATTAACCTGCCCAATTCAAGCCTGGAAATTATGATTTTTGTGGAACTAGAGCAAGTCCAAAAAGGGGCAACAAAATTTAGTAACGGGATGGAAGAATTACGGTACCCAGCGAGATTATCAATGTAGAGAGCCCGGATAGCTCAGTCGGTAGAGCATCAGACTTTTAATCTGAGGGTCCAGGGTTCAAGTCCCTGTTCGGGCGTAAGGTTTTAATAAATGGTAATGTTATAGGTAATAGGTGAGGTCATCATGGGGGTACAATGTGGGTGCAACAACTACAATACCCAGAGAGATTAGCAAAAAAGTATTATTTTGTCTAGAAACTGAGGGGTGATCTCATAACCATGTATAAGTATATAAGGGGACAATACAAATATCTCTCCGAGGATCTGTTTATACCAAGGAAGGTGACGGTCACAAGGGGGCATTCTCTGCATCTGGAGGAGAGAAGGTTTTTCCACCAACATAGAAAAGGATTCTTTACTGGTAGGGCAGGGAGAATCTGGAATTCATTGTCTGAGGAGGTGGGGATGGCGAACTCAGTCAAGGGGTTCAAGAGAGGCCCGGATGTCTTCCTGGAGCGTAACAATATTGTATCTTGCAGTTATTAGGTTCTTTAGAAGGACGTAGATCTGGGGATTTCTTCTGACGGAATATAGGCTGAACTGGACGGACAAATGTCTTTTTTCGTCCTTGCTAACTACAGCTCTGGCAAAAATTAAGAGACCAGTGCAAAATCTTCAGTTTGTCTTAATTTTCTCTTTATAGGTATATTTTTGAGTAAAATGTAAATTGCTCTTATATTCTATAAACTACTGACAACATGTCTTCGAATTTCCAAGCACTAAATTTTGTACTTATTTTCAGAAAATGAAAAATGGTCAAAATAGCAAAAAAAATGCAGTGCTTGCAGACCTCAAATAATGCTACGAAAACAAGTTCATAATTATTTAGAAACAACAATACTAATGTTTTATCTCAGGAAGAGTTCAGAAATCAATATTTTGTGGAATAACCATGATTTTTAATCACAGCTTTCATGTGTCTTGGCATGCTTTCCACCAGTCTTTCACACTGCTTTTGGGTGACATTATGCCACTCCTGGTACAAAAATTTAAGCAGTTCTTCTTTGTTTGATGGCTTGTGACTATCCATCTTCCTCACATTCAAGAGGTTTTCAATGGGGTTCAGGTTTGGAGATTGGGCTGGCCATGACAGCGATTTGAGCTAGTGTTCCTTCATCCACACGTTGGTTTACCTAGCCGTGTGGCATGGTGCATTGTTCTGCTGGAAAAGCCAGTCCTCAGAGTTGGGGAACATTTCCTGAGCAGAAGGAATCAACTATTTTTCCAGGATAACCTTGTATGTGGCTTGATTCACATGTCCTTCGCAAAGATTAACCTGCCCAATTCAAGCCTGGAAATTATGATTTTTGTGGAACTAGAGCAAGTCCAAAAAGGGGCAACAAAATTTAGTAACGGGATGGAAGAATTACGGTACCCAGCGAGATTATCAATGTAGAGAGCCCGGATATCTCAGTCGGTAGAGCATCAGACTTTTAATCTGAGGGTCCAGGGTTCAAGTCCCTGTTCGGGCGTAAGCTTTTAATAAATGGTAATGTTATAGGTAATAGGTGAGGTCATCATGGGGGTCTGTGTGGAACTAGAGCGAGTACAAAGAAGGGCAACAACTACAATACCCAGAGAGATTAGCAAAAAAGTATTATTTTGTCTAGAAACTGAGGGGTGATCTCATAACCATGTATAAGTATATAAGGGGACAATACAAATATCTCTCCGAGGATCTGTTTATACCAAGGAAGGTGACGGTCACAAGGGGGCATTCTCTGCATCTGGAGGAGAGAAGGTTTTTCCACCAACATAGAAAAGGATTCTTTACTGGTAGGGCAGGGAGAATCTGGAATTCATTGTCTGAGGAGGTGGGGATGGCGAACTCAGTCAAGGGGTTCAAGAGAGGCCCGGATGTCTTCCTGGAGCGTAACAATATTGTATCTTGCAGTTATTAGGTTCTTTAGAAGGACGTAGATCTGGGGATTTCTTCTGACGGAATATAGGCTGAACTGGACGGACAAATGTCTTTTTTCGTCCTTGCTAACTACAGCTCTGGCAAAAATTAAGAGACCAGTGCAAAATCTTCAGTTTGTCTTAATTTTCTCTTTATAGGTATATTTTTGAGTAAAATGTAAATTGCTCTTATATTCTATAAACTACTGACAACATGTCTTCGAATTTCCAAGCACTAAATTTTGTACTTATTTTCAGAAAATGAAAAATGGTCAAAATAGCAAAAAAAATGCAGTGCTTGCAGACCTCAAATAATGCTACGAAAACAAGTTCATAATTATTTAGAAACAACAATACTAATGTTTTATCTCAGGAAGAGTTCAGAAATCAATATTTTGTGGAATAACCATGATTTTTAATCACAGCTTTCATGTGTCTTGGCATGCTTTCCACCAGTCTTTCACACTGCTTTTGGGTGACATTATGCCACTCCTGGTACAAAAATTTAAGCAGTTGTTCTTTGTTTGATGGCTTGTGACTATCCATCTTCCTCACATTCAAGAGGTTTTCAATGGGGTTCAGGTTTGGAGATTGGGCTGGCCATGACAGCGATTTGAGCTAGTGTTCCTTCATCCACACGTTGGTTTACCTAGCCGTGTGGCATGGTGCATTGTTCTGCTGGAAAAGCCAGTCCTCAGAGTTGGGGAACATTTCCTGAGCAGAAGGAATCAACTATTTTTCCAGGATAACCTTGTATGTGGCTTGATTCACATGTCCTTCGCAAAGATTAACCTGCCCAATTCAAGCCTGGAAATTATGATTTTTGTGGAACTAGAGCAAGTCCAAAAAGGGGCAACAAAATTTAGTAACGGGATGGAAGAATTACGGTACCCAGCGAGATTATCAATGTAGAGAGCCCCGATATCTCAGTCGGTAGAGCATCAGACTTTTAATCTGATATTACTAATAAATGGTAATGTTATAGGTAATAGGTGAGGTCATCATGGGGGTCTGTGTGGAACTAGAGCGAGTACAAAGAAGGGCAACAACTACAATACCCAGAGAGATTAGCAAAAAAGTATTATTTTGTCTAGAAACTGAGGGGTGATCTCATAACCATGTATAAGTATATAAGGGGACAATACAAATATCTCTCCGAGGATCTGTTTATACCAAGGAAGGTGACGGTCACAAGGGGGCATTCTCTGCATCTGGAGGAGAGAAGGTTTTTCCACCAACATAGAAAAGGATTCTTTACTGGTAGGGCAGGGAGAATCTGGAATTCATTGTCTGAGGAGGTGGGGATGGCGAACTCAGTCAAGGGGTTCAAGAGAGGCCCGGATGTCTTCCTGGAGCGTAACAATATTGTATCTTGCAGTTATTAGGTTCTTTAGAAGGACGTAGATCTGGGGATTTCTTCTGACGGAATATAGGCTGAACTGGACGGACAAATGTCTTTTTTCGTCCTTGCTAACTACAGCTCTGGCAAAAATTAAGAGACCAGTGCAAAATCTTCAGTTTGTCTTAATTTTCTCTTTATAGGTATATTTTTGAGTAAAATGTAAATTGCTCTTATATTCTATAAACTACTGACAACATGTCTTCGAATTTCCAAGCACTAAATTTTGTACTTATTTTCAGAAAATGAAAAATGGTCAAAATAGCAAAAAAAATGCAGTGCTTGCAGACCTCAAATAATGCTACGAAAACAAGTTCATAATTATTTAGAAACAACAATACTAATGTTTTATCTCAGGAAGAGTTCAGAAATCAATATTTTGTGGAATAACCATGATTTTTAATCACAGCTTTCATGTGTCTTGGCATGCTTTCCACCAGTCTTTCACACTGCTTTTGGGTGACATTATGCCACTCCTGGTACAAAAATTTAAGCAGTTCTTCTTTGTTTGATGGCTTGTGACTATCCATCTTCCTCACATTCAAGAGGTTTTCAATGGGGTTCAGGTTTGGAGATTGGGCTGGCCATGACAGCGATTTGAGCTAGTGTTCCTTCATCCACACGTTGGTTTACCTAGCCGTGTGGCATGGTGCATTGTTCTGCTGGAAAAGCCAGTCCTCAGAGTTGGGGAACATTTCCTGAGCAGAAGGAATCAACTATTTTTCCAGGATAACCTTGTATGTGGCTTGATTCACATGTCCTTCGCAAAGATTAACCTGCCCAATTCAAGCCTGGAAATTATGATTTTTGTGGAACTAGAGCAAGTCCAAAAAGGGGCAACAAAATTTAGTAACGGGATGGAAGAATTACGGTACCCAGCGAGATTATCAATCTAGAGAGCCCGGATATCTCAGTCGGTAGAGCATCAGACTTTTAATCTGAGGGTCCAGGGTTCAAGTCCCTGTTCGGGCGTAAGCTTTTAATAAATGGTAATGTTATAGGTAATAGGTGAGGTCATCATGGGGGTCTGTGTGGAACTAGAGCGAGTACAAAGAAGGGCAACAACTACAATACCCAGAGAGATTAGCAAAAAAGTATTATTTTGTCTAGAAACTGAGGGGTGATCTCATAACCATGTATAAGTATATAAGGGGACAATACAAATATCTCTCCGAGGATCTGTTTATACCAAGGAAGGTGACGGTCACAAGGGGGCATTCTCTGCATCTGGAGGAGAGAAGGTTTTTCCACCAACATAGAAAAGGATTCTTTACTGGTAGGGCAGGGAGAATCTGGAATTCATTGTCTGAGGAGGTGGGGATGGCGAACTCAGTCAAGGGGTTCAAGAGAGGCCCGGATGTCTTCCTGGAGCGTAACAATATTGTATCTTGCAGTTATTAGGTTCTTTAGAAGGACGTAGATCTGGGGATTTCTTCTGACGGAATATAGGCTGAACTGGACGGACAAATGTCTTTTTTCGTCCTTGCTAACTACAGCTCTGGCAAAAATTAAGAGACCAGTGCAAAATCTTCAGTTTGTCTTAATTTTCTCTTTATAGGTATATTTTTGAGTAAAATGTAAATTGCTCTTATATTCTATAAACTACTGACAACATGTCTTCGAATTTCCAAGCACTAAATTTTGTACTTATTTTCAGAAAATGAAAAATGGTCAAAATAGCAAAAAAAATGCAGTGCTTGCAGACCTCAAATAATGCTACGAAAACAAGTTCATAATTATTTAGAAACAACAATACTAATGTTTTATCTCAGGAAGAGTTCAGAAATCAATATTTTGTGGAATAACCATGATTTTTAATCACAGCTTTCATGTGTCTTGGCATGCTTTCCACCAGTCTTTCACACTGCTTTTGGGTGACATTATGCCACTCCTGGTACAAAAATTTAAGCAGTTGTTCTTTGTTTGATGGCTTGTGACTATCCATCTTCCTCACATTCAAGAGGTTTTCAATGGGGTTCAGGTTTGGAGATTGGGCTGGCCATGACAGCGATTTGAGCTAGTGTTCCTTCATCCACACGTTGGTTTACCTAGCCGTGTGGCATGGTGCATTGTTCTGCTGGAAAAGCCAGTCCTCAGAGTTGGGGAACATTTCCTGAGCAGAAGGAATCAACTATTTTTCCAGGATAACCTTGTATGTGGCTTGATTCACATGTCCTTCGCAAAGATTAACCTGCCCAATTCAAGCCTGGAAATTATGATTTTTGTGGAACTAGAGCAAGTCCAAAAAGGGGCAACAAAATTTAGTAACGGGATGGAAGAATTACGGTACCCAGCGAGATTATCAATGTAGAGAGCCCCGATATCTCAGTCGGTAGAGCATCAGACTTTTAATCTGATATTACTAATAAATGGTAATGTTATAGGTAATAGGTGAGGTCATCATGGGGGTCTGTGTGGAACTAGAGCGAGTACAAAGAAGGGCAACAACTACAATACCCAGAGAGATTAGCAAAAAAGTATTATTTTGTCTAGAAACTGAGGGGTGATCTCATAACCATGTATAAGTATATAAGGGGACAATACAAATATCTCTCCGAGGATCTGTTTATACCAAGGAAGGTGACGGTCACAAGGGGGCATTCTCTGCATCTGGAGGAGAGAAGGTTTTTCCACCAACATAGAAAAGGATTCTTTACTGGTAGGGCAGGGAGAATCTGGAATTCATTGTCTGAGGAGGTGGGGATGGCGAACTCAGTCAAGGGGTTCAAGAGAGGCCCGGATGTCTTCCTGGAGCGTAACAATATTGTATCTTGCAGTTATTAGGTTCTTTAGAAGGACGTAGATCTGGGGATTTCTTCTGACGGAATATAGGCTGAACTGGACGGACAAATGTCTTTTTTCGTCCTTGCTAACTACAGCTCTGGCAAAAATTAAGAGACCAGTGCAAAATCTTCAGTTTGTCTTAATTTTCTCTTTATAGGTATATTTTTGAGTAAAATGTAAATTGCTCTTATATTCTATAAACTACTGACAACATGTCTTCGAATTTCCAAGCACTAAATTTTGTACTTATTTTCAGAAAATGAAAAATGGTCAAAATAGCAAAAAAAATGCAGTGCTTGCAGACCTCAAATAATGCTACGAAAACAAGTTCATAATTATTTAGAAACAACAATACTAATGTTTTATCTCAGGAAGAGTTCAGAAATCAATATTTTGTGGAATAACCATGATTTTTAATCACAGCTTTCATGTGTCTTGGCATGCTTTCCACCAGTCTTTCACACTGCTTTTGGGTGACATTATGCCACTCCTGGTACAAAAATTTAAGCAGTTCTTCTTTGTTTGATGGCTTGTGACTATCCATCTTCCTCACATTCAAGAGGTTTTCAATGGGGTTCAGGTTTGGAGATTGGGCTGGCCATGACAGCGATTTGAGCTAGTGTTCCTTCATCCACACGTTGGTTTACCTAGCCGTGTGGCATGGTGCATTGTTCTGCTGGAAAAGCCAGTCCTCAGAGTTGGGGAACATTTCCTGAGCAGAAGGAATCAACTATTTTTCCAGGATAACCTTGTATGTGGCTTGATTCACATGTCCTTCGCAAAGATTAACCTGCCCAATTCAAGCCTGGAAATTATGATTTTTGTGGAACTAGAGCAAGTCCAAAAAGGGGCAACAAAATTTAGTAACGGGATGGAAGAATTACGGTACCCAGCGAGATTATCAATGTAGAGAGCCCGGATATCTCAGTCGGTAGAGCATCAGACTTTTAATCTGAGGGTCCAGGGTTCAAGTCCCTGTTCGGGCGTAAGCTTTTAATAAATGGTAATGTTATAGGTAATAGGTGAGGTCATCATGGGGGTCTGTGTGGAACTAGAGCGAGTACAAAGAAGGGCAACAACTACAATACCCAGAGAGATTAGCAAAAAAGTATTATTTTGTCTAGAAACTGAGGGGTGATCTCATAACCATGTATAAGTATATAAGGGGACAATACAAATATCTCTCCGAGGATCTGTTTATACCAAGGAAGGTGACGGTCACAAGGGGGCATTCTCTGCATCTGGAGGAGAGAAGGTTTTTCCACCAACATAGAAAAGGATTCTTTACTGGTAGGGCAGGGAGAATCTGGAATTCATTGTCTGAGGAGGTGGGGATGGCGAACTCAGTCAAGGGGTTCAAGAGAGGCCCGGATGTCTTCCTGGAGCGTAACAATATTGTATCTTGCAGTTATTAGGTTCTTTAGAAGGACGTAGATCTGGGGATTTCTTCTGACGGAATATAGGCTGAACTGGACGGACAAATGTCTTTTTTCGTCCTTGCTAACTACAGCTCTGGCAAAAATTAAGAGACCAGTGCAAAATCTTCAGTTTGTCTTAATTTTCTCTTTATAGGTATATTTTTGAGTAAAATGTAAATTGCTCTTATATTCTATAAACTACTGACAACATGTCTTCGAATTTCCAAGCACTAAATTTTGTACTTATTTTCAGAAAATGAAAAATGGTCAAAATAGCAAAAAAAATGCAGTGCTTGCAGACCTCAAATAATGCTACGAAAACAAGTTCATAATTATTTAGAAACAACAATACTAATGTTTTATCTCAGGAAGAGTTCAGAAATCAATATTTTGTGGAATAACCATGATTTTTAATCACAGCTTTCATGTGTCTTGGCATGCTTTCCACCAGTCTTTCACACTGCTTTTGGGTGACATTATGCCACTCCTGGTACAAAAATTTAAGCAGTTGTTCTTTGTTTGATGGCTTGTGACTATCCATCTTCCTCACATTCAAGAGGTTTTCAATGGGGTTCAGGTTTGGAGATTGGGCTGGCCATGACAGCGATTTGAGCTAGTGTTCCTTCATCCACACGTTGGTTTACCTAGCCGTGTGGCATGGTGCATTGTTCTGCTGGAAAAGCCAGTCCTCAGAGTTGGGGAACATTTCCTGAGCAGAAGGAATCAACTATTTTTCCAGGATAACCTTGTATGTGGCTTGATTCACATGTCCTTCGCAAAGATTAACCTGCCCAATTCAAGCCTGGAAATTATGATTTTTGTGGAACTAGAGCAAGTCCAAAAAGGGGCAACAAAATTTAGTAACGGGATGGAAGAATTACGGTACCCAGCGAGATTATCAATGTAGAGAGCCCCGATATCTCAGTCGGTAGAGCATCAGACTTTTAATCTGAGGGTCCAGGGTTCAAGTCCCTGTTCGGGCGTAAGCTTTTAATAAATGGTAATGTTATAGGTAATAGGTGAGGTCATCATGGGGGTCTGTGTGGAACTAGAGCGAGTACAAAGAAGGGCAACAACTACAATACCCAGAGAGATTAGCAAAAAAGTATTATTTTGTCTAGAAACTGAGGGGTGATCTCATAACCATGTATAAGTATATAAGGGGACAATACAAATATCTCTCCGAGGATCTGTTTATACCAAGGAAGGTGACGGTCACAAGGGGGCATTCTCTGCATCTGGAGGAGAGAAGGTTTTTCCACCAACATAGAAAAGGATTCTTTACTGGTAGGGCAGGGAGAATCTGGAATTCCTTGTCTGAGGAGGTGGGGATGGCGAACTCAGTCAAGGGGTTCAAGAGAGGCCCGGATGTCTTCCTGGAGCGTAACAATATTGTATCTTGCAGTTATTAGGTTCTTTAGAAGGACGTAGATCTGGGGATTTCTTCTGACGGAATATAGGCTGAACTGGACGGACAAATGTCTTTTTTCGTCCTTGCTAACTACAGCTCTGGCAAAAATTAAGAGACCAGTGCAAAATCTTCAGTTTGTCTTAATTTTCTCTTTATAGGTATATTTTTGAGTAAAATGTAAATTGCTCTTATATTCTATAAACTACTGACAACATGTCTTCGAATTTCCAAGCACTAAATTTTGTACTTATTTTCAGAAAATGAAAAATGGTCAAAATAGCAAAAAAAATGCAGTGCTTGCAGACCTCAAATAATGCTACGAAAACAAGTTCATAATTATTTAGAAACAACAATACTAATGTTTTATCTCAGGAAGAGTTCAGAAATCAATATTTTGTGGAATAACCATGATTTTTAATCACAGCTTTCATGTGTCTTGGCATGCTTTCCACCAGTCTTTCACACTGCTTTTGGGTGACATTATGCCACTCCTGGTACAAAAATTTAAGCAGTTGTTCTTTGTTTGATGGCTTGTGACTATCCATCTTCCTCACATTCAAGAGGTTTTCAATGGGGTTCAGGTTTGGAGATTGGGCTGGCCATGACAGCGATTTGAGCTAGTGTTCCTTCATCCACACGTTGGTTTACCTAGCCGTGTGGCATGGTGCATTGTTCTGCTGGAAAAGCCAGTCCTCAGAGTTGGGGAACATTTCCTGAGCAGAAGGAATCAACTATTTTTCCAGGATAACCTTGTATGTGGCTTGATTCACATGTCCTTCGCAAAGATTAACCTGCCCAATTCAAGCCTGGAAATTATGATTTTTGTGGAACTAGAGCAAGTCCAAAAAGGGGCAACAAAATTTAGTAACGGGATGGAAGAATTACGGTACCCAGCGAAATTATCAATGTAGAGAGCCCGGATATCTCAGTCGGTAGAGCATCAGACTTTTAATCTGAGGGTCCAGGGTTCAAGTCCCTGTTCGGGCGTAAGCTTTTAATAAATGGTAATGTTATAGGTAATAGGTGAGGTCATCATGGGGGTCTGTGTGGAACTAGAGCGAGTACAAAGAAGGGCAACAACTACAATACCCAGAGAGATTAGCAAAAAAGTATTATTTTGTCTAGAAACTGAGGGGTGATCTCATAACCATGTATAAGTATATAAGGGGACAATACAAATATCTCTCCGAGGATCTGTTTATACCAAGGAAGGTGACGGTCACAAGGGGGCATTCTCTGCATCTGGAGGAGAGAAGGTTTTTCCACCAACAAAGAAAAGGATTCTTTACTGGTAGGGCAGGGAGAATCTGGAATTCCTTGTCTGAGGAGGTGGGGATGGCGAACTCAGTCAAGGGGTTCAAGAGAGGCCCGGATGTCTTCCTGGAGCGTAACAATATTGTATCTTGCAGTTATTAGGTTCTTTAGAAGGACGTAGATCTGGGGATTTCTTCTGACGGAATATAGGCTGAACTGGACGGACAAATGTCTTTTTTCGTCCTTGCTAACTACAGCTCTGGCAAAAATTAAGAGACCAGTGCAAAATCTTCAGTTTGTCTTAATTTTCTCTTTATAGGTATATTTTTGAGTAAAATGTAAATTGCTCTTATATTCTATAAACTACTGACAACATGTCTTCGAATTTCCAAGCACTAAATTTTGTACTTATTTTCAGAAAATGAAAAATGGTCAAAATAGCAAAAAAAATGCAGTGCTTGCAGACCTCAAATAATGCTACGAAAACAAGTTCATAATTATTTAGAAACAACAATACTAATGTTTTATCTCAGGAAGAGTTCAGAAATCAATATTTTGTGGAATAACCATGATTTTTAATCACAGCTTTCATGTGTCTTGGCATGCTTTCCACCAGTCTTTCACACTGCTTTTGGGTGACATTATGCCACTCCTGGTACAAAAATTTAAGCAGTTGTTCTTTGTTTGATGGCTTGTGACTATCCATCTTCCTCACATTCAAGAGGTTTTCAATGGGGTTCAGGTTTGGAGATTGGGCTGGCCATGACAGCGATTTGAGCTAGTGTTCCTTCATCCACACGTTGGTTTACCTAGCCGTGTGGCATGGTGCATTGTTCTGCTGGAAAAGCCAGTCCTCAGAGTTGGGGAACATTTCCTGAGCAGAAGGAATCAACTATTTTTCCAGGATAACCTTGTATGTGGCTTGATTCACATGTCCTTCGCAAAGATTAACCTGCCCAATTCAAGCCTGGAAATTATGATTTTTGTGGAACTAGAGCAAGTCCAAAAAGGGGCAACAAAATTTAGTAACGGGATGGAAGAATTACGGTACCCAGCGAGATTATCAATGTAGAGAGCCCGGATATCTCAGTCGGTAGAGCATCAGACTTTTAATCTGTTCGGGCGTAAGCTTTTAATAAATGGTAATGTTATAGGTAATAGGTGAGGTCATCATGGGGGTCTGTGTGGAACTAGAGCGAGTACAAAGAAGGGCAACAACTACAATACCCAGAGAGATTAGCAAAAAAGTATTATTTTGTCTAGAAACTGAGGGGTGATCTCATAACCATGTATAAGTATATAAGGGGACAATACAAATATCTCTCCGAGGATCTGTTTATACCAAGGAAGGTGACGGTCACAAGGGGGCATTCTCTGCATCTGGAGGAGAGAAGGTTTTTCCACCAACATAGAAAAGGATTCTTTACTGGTAGGGCAGGGAGAATCTGGAATTCCTTGTCTGAGGAGGTGGGGATGGCGAACTCAGTCAAGGGGTTCAAGAGAGGCCCGGATGTCTTCCTGGAGCGTAACAATATTGTATCTTGCAGTTATTAGGTTCTTTAGAAGGACGTAGATCTGGGGATTTCTTCTGACGGAATATAGGCTGAACTGGACGGACAAATGTCTTTTTTCGGCCTTGCTAACTACAGCTCTGGCAAAAATTAAGAGACCACTGCAAAATCTTCAGTTTGTCTTAATTTTCTCTTTATAGGTATATTTTTGAGTAAAATGTAAATTGCTCTTATATTCTATAAACTACTGACAACATGTCTTCGAATTTCCAAGCACTAAATTTTGTACTTATTTTCAGAAAATGAAAAATGGTCAAAATAGCAAAAAAAATGCAGTGCTTGCAGACCTCAAATAATGCTACGAAAACAAGTTCATAATTATTTAGAAACAACAATACTAATGTTTTATCTCAGGAAGAGTTCAGAAATCAATATTTTGTGGAATAACCATGATTTTTAATCACAGCTTTCATGTGTCTTGGCATGCTTTCCACCAGTCTTTCACACTGCTTTTGGGTGACATTATGCCACTCCTGGTACAAAAATTTAAGCAGTTCTTCTTTGTTTGATGGCTTGTGACTATCCATCTTCCTCACATTCAAGAGGTTTTCAATGGGGTTCAGGTTTGGAGATTGGGCTGGCCATGACAGCGATTTGAGCTAGTGTTCCTTCATCCACACGTTGGTTTACCTAGCCGTGTGGCATGGTGCATTGTTCTGCTGGAAAAGCCAGTCCTCAGAGTTGGGGAACGTTTCCTGAGCAGAAGGAATCAACTATTTTTCCAGGATAACCTTGTATGTGGCTTGATTCATATGTGCTTCGCAAAGATTAACCTGCCCAATTCAAGCCTGGAAATTATGATTTTTGTGGAACTAGAGCAAGTCCAAAAAGGGGCAACAAAATTTAGTAACGGGATGGAAGAATTACGGTACCCAGCGAGATTATCAATGTAGAGAGCCCGGATAGCTCAGTTGGTAGAGCATCAGACTTTTAATCTGAGGGCGTTCGGGCGTAAGGTTTTAATAAATGGTAATGTTATAGGTAATAGGTGAGGTCATCATGGGGGTACAATGTGGGTGCAATGTGGGTGCAACAACTACAATACCCAGAGAGATTAGCAAAAAAGTATTATTTTGTCTAGAAACAATCTCATAATCATGATCATGATTATGAGATTGATAATATGATGATCTCATAACCATGTATAAGTATATAAGGGGACAATACAAATATCTCTCCGAGGATCTGTTTATACCAAGGAAGGTGACGGTCACAAGGGGGCATTCTCTGCATCTGGAGGAGAGAAGGTTTTTCCACCAACATAGAAAAGGATTCTTTACTGGTAGGGCAGGGAGAATCTGGAATTCCTTGTCTGAGGAGGTGGGGATGGCGAACTCAGTCAAGGGGTTCAAGAGAGGCCCGGATGTCTTCCTGGAGCGTAACAATATTGTATCTTGCAGTTATTAGGTTCTTTAGAAGGACGTAGATCTGGGGATTTCTTCTGACGGAATATAGGCTGAACTGGACGGACAAATGTCTTTTTTCGGCCTTGCTAACTACAGCTCTGGCAAAAATTAAGAGACCACTGCAAAATCTTCAGTTTGTCTTAATTTTCTCTTTATAGGTATATTTTTGAGTAAAATGTAAATTGCTCTTATATTCTATAAACTACTGACAACATGTCTTCGCATTTCCAAGCACTAAATTTTGTACTTATTTTCAGAAAATGAAAAATGGTCAAAATAGCAAAAAAAATGCAGTGCTTGCAGACCTCAAATAATGCTACGAAAACAAGTTCATAATTATTTAGAAACAACAATACTAATGTTTTATCTCAGGAAGAGTTCAGAAATCAATATTTTGTGGAATAACCATGATTTTTAATCACAGCTTTCATGTGTCTTGGCATGCTTTCCACCAGTCTTTCACACTGCTTTTGGGTGACATTATGCCACTCCTGGTACAAAAATTTAAGCAGTTCTTCTTTGTTTGATGGCTTGTGACTATCCATCTTCCTCACATTCAAGAGGTTTTCAATGGGGTTCAGGTTTGGAGATTGGGCTGGCCATGACAGCGATTTGAGCTAGTGTTCCTTCATCCACACGTTGGTTTACCTAGCCGTGTGGCATGGTGCATTGTTCTGCTGGAAAAGCCAGTCCTCAGAGTTGGGGAACGTTTCCTGAGCAGAAGGAATCAACTATTTTTCCAGGATAACCTTGTATGTGGCTTGATTCACATGTCCTTCGCAAAGATTAACCTGCCCAATTCAAGCCTGGAAATTATGATTTTTGTGGAACTAGAGCAAGTCCAAAAAGGGGCAACAAAATTTAGTAACGGGATGGAAGAATTACGGTACCCAGCGAGATTATCAATGTAGAGAGCCCGGATAGCTCAGTCGGTAGAGCATCAGACTTTTAATCTGAGGGTCCAGGGTTCAAGTCCCTGTTCGGGCGTAAGGTTTTAATAAATGGTAATGTTATAGGTAATAGGTGAGGTCATCATGGGGGTACAATGTGGGTGCAATGTGGGTGCAACAACTACAATACCCAGAGAGATTAGCAAAAAAGTATTATTTTGTCTAGAAACTGAGGGGTGATCTCATAACCATGTATAAGTATATAAGGGGACAATACAAATATCTCTCCGAGGATCTGTTTATACCAAGGAAGGTGACGGTCACAAGGGGGCATTCTCTGCATCTGGAGGAGAGAAGGTTTTTCCACCAACATAGAAAAGGATTCTTTACTGGTAGGGCAGGGAGAATCTGGAATTCCTTGTCTGAGGAGGTGGGGATGGCGAACTCAGTCAAGGGGTTCAAGAGAGGCCCGGATGTCTTCCTGGAGCGTAACAATATTGTATCTTGCAGTTATTAGGTTCTTTAGAAGGACGTAGATCTGGGGATTTCTTCTGACGGAATATAGGCTGAACTGGACGGACAAATGTCTTTTTTCGGCCTTGCTAACTACAGCTCTGGCAAAAATTAAGAGACCACTGCAAAATCTTCAGTTTGTCTTAATTTTCTCTTTATAGGTATATTTTTGAGTAAAATGTAAATTGCTCTTATATTCTATAAACTACTGACAACATGTCTTCGAATTTCCAAGCACTAAATTTTGTACTTATTTTCAGAAAATGAAAAATGGTCAAAATAGCAAAAAAAATGCAGTGCTTGCAGACCTCAAATAATGCTACGAAAACAAGTTCATAATTATTTAGAAACAACAATACTAATGTTTTATCTCAGGAAGAGTTCAGAAATCAATATTTTGTGGAATAACCATGATTTTTAATCACAGCTTTCATGTGTCTTGGCATGCTTTCCACCAGTCTTTCACACTGCTTTTGGGTGACATTATGCCACTCCTGGTACAAAAATTTAAGCAGTTCTTCTTTGCTTGATGGCTTGTGACTATCCATCTTCCTCACATTCAAGAGGTTTTCAATGGGGTTCAGGTTTGGAGATTGGGCTGGCCATGACAGCGATTTGAGCTAGTGTTCCTTCATCCACACGTTGGTTTACCTAGCCGTGTGGCATGGTGCATTGTTCTGCTGGAAAAGCCAGTCCTCAGAGTTGGGGAACGTTTCCTGAGCAGAAGGAATCAACTATTTTTCCAGGATAACCTTGTATGTGGCTTGATTCACATGTCCTTCGCAAAGATTAACCTGCCCAATTCAAGCCTGGAAATTATGATTTTTGTGGAACTAGAGCAAGTCCAAAAAGGGGCAACAAAATTTAGTAACGGGATGGAAGAATTACGGTACCCAGCGAGATTATCAATGTAGAGAGCCCGGATAGCTCAGTCGGTAGAGCATCAGACTTTTAATCTGAGGGTCCAGGGTTCAAGTCCCTGTTCGGGCGTAAGGTTTTAATAAATGGTAATGTTATAGGTAATAGGTGAGGTCATCATGGGGGTACAATGTGGGTGCAGCAACTACAATACCCAGAGAGATTAGCAAAAAAGTATTATTTTGTCTAGAAACTGAGGGGTGATCTCATAACCATGTATAAGTATATAAGGGGACAATACAAATATCTCTCCGAGGATCTGTTTATACCAAGGAAGGTGACGGTCACAAGGGGGCATTCTCTGCATCTGGAGGAGAGAAGGTTTTTCCACCAACATAGAAAAGGATTCTTTACTGGTAGGGCAGGGAGAATCTGGAATTCCTTGTCTGAGGAGGTGGGGATGGCGAACTCAGTCAAGGGGTTCAAGAGAGGCCCGGATGTCTTCCTGGAGCGTAACAATATTGTATCTTGCAGTTATTAGGTTCTTTAGAAGGACGTAGATCTGGGGATTTCTTCTGACGGAATATAGGCTGAACTGGACGGACAAATGTCTTTTTTCGGCCTTGCTAACTACAGCTCTGGCAAAAATTAAGAGACCACTGCAAAATCTTCAGTTTGTCTTAATTTTCTCTTTATAGGTATATTTTTGAGTAAAATGTAAATTGCTCTTATATTCTATAAACTACTGACAACATGTCTTCGAATTTCCAAGCACTAAATTTTGTACTTATTTTCAGAAAATGAAAAATGGTCAAAATAGCAAAAAAAATGCAGTGCTTGCAGACCTCAAATAATGCTGCGAAAACAAGTTCATAATTATTTAGAAACAACAATACTAATGTTTTATCTCAGGAAGAGTTCAGAAATCAATATTTTGTGGAATAACCATGATTTTTAATCACAGCTTTCATGTGTCTTGGCATGCTTTCCACCAGTCTTTCACACTGCTTTTGGGTGACATTATGCCACTCCTGGTACAAAAATTTAAGCAGTTCTTCTTTGCTTGATGGCTTGTGACTATCCATCTTCCTCACATTCAAGAGGTTTTCAATGGGGTTCAGGTTTGGAGATTGGGCTGGCCATGACAGCGATTTGAGCTAGTGTTCCTTCATCCACACGTTGGTTTACCTAGCCGTGTGGCATGGTGCATTGTTCTGCTGGAAAAGCCAGTCCTCAGAGTTGGGGAACGTTTCCTGAGCAGAAGGAATCAACTATTTTTCCAGGATAACCTTGTATGTGGCTTGATTCACATGTCCTTCGCAAAGATTAACCTGCCCAATTCAAGCCTGGAAATTATGATTTTTGTGGAACTAGAGCAAGTCCAAAAAGGGGCAACAAAATTTAGTAACGGGATGGAAGAATTACGGTACCCAGCGAGATTATCAATGTAGAGAGGGTCCAGGGTTCAAGTCCCTGTTCGGGCGTAAGGTTTTAATAAATGGTAATGTTATAGGTAATAGGTGAGGTCATCATGGGGGTACAATGTGGGTGCAGCAACTACAATACCCAGAGAGATTAGCAAAAAAGTATTATTTTGTCTAGAAACTGAGGGGTGATCTCATAACCATGTATAAGTATATAAGGGGACAATACAAATATCTCTCCGAGGATCTGTTTATACCAAGGAAGGTGACGGTCACAAGGGGGCATTCTCTGCATCTGGAGGAGAGAAGGTTTTTCCACCAACATAGAAAAGGATTCTTTACTGGTAGGGCAGGGAGAATCTGGAATTCCTTGTCTGAGGAGGTGGGGATGGCGAACTCAGTCAAGGGGTTCAAGAGAGGCCCGGATGTCTTCCTGGAGCGTAACAATATTGTATCTTGCAGTTATTAGGTTCTTTAGAAGGACGTAGATCTGGGGATTTCTTCTGACGGAATATAGGCTGAACTGGACGGACAAATGTCTTTTTTCGGCCTTGCTAACTACAGCTCTGGCAAAAATTAAGAGACCACTGCAAAATCTTCAGTTTGTCTTAATTTTCTCTTTATAGGTATATTTTTGAGTAAAATGTAAATTGCTCTTATATTCTATAAACTACTGACAACATGTCTTCGAATTTCCAAGCACTAAATTTTGTACTTATTTTCAGAAAATGAAAAATGGTCAAAATAGCAAAAAAAATGCAGTGCTTGCAGACCTCAAATAATGCTACGAAAACAAGTTCATAATTATTTAGAAACAACAATACTAATGTTTTATCTCAGGAAGAGTTCAGAAATCAATATTTTGTGGAATAACCATGATTTTTAATCACAGCTTTCATGTGTCTTGGCATGCTTTCCACCAGTCTTTCACACTGCTTTTGGGTGACATTATGCCACTCCTGGTACAAAAATTTAAGCAGTTCTTCTTTGCTTGATGGCTTGTGACTATCCATCTTCCTCACATTCAAGAGGTTTTCAATGGGGTTCAGGTTTGGAGATTGGGCTGGCCATGACAGCGATTTGAGCTAGTGTTCCTTCATCCACACGTTGGTTTACCTAGCCGTGTGGCATGGTGCATTGTTCTGCTGGAAAAGCCAGTCCTCAGAGTTGGGGAACGTTTCCTGAGCAGAAGGAATCAACTATTTTTCCAGGATAACCTTGTATGTGGCTTGATTCACATGTCCTTCGCAAAGATTAACCTGCCCAATTCAAGCCTGGAAATTATGATTTTTGTGGAACTAGAGCAAGTCCAAAAAGGGGCAACAAAATTTAGTAACGGGATGGAAGAATTACGGTACCCAGCGAGATTATCAATGTAGAGAGGGTCCAGGGTTCAAGTCCCTGTTCGGGCGTAAGGTTTTAATAAATGGTAATGTTATAGGTAATAGGTGAGGTCATCATGGGGGTACAATGTGGGTGCAGCAACTACAATACCCAGAGAGATTAGCAAAAAAGTATTATTTTGTCTAGAAACTGAGGGGTGATCTCATAACCATGTATAAGTATATAAGGGGACAATACAAATATCTCTCCGAGGATCTGTTTATACCAAGGAAGGTGACGGTCACAAGGGGGCATTCTCTGCATCTGGAGGAGAGAAGGTTTTTCCACCAACATAGAAAAGGATTCTTTTCTGGTAGGGCAGGGAGAATCTGGAATTCCTTGTCTGAGGAGGTGGGGATGGCGAACTCAGTCAAGGGGTTCAAGAGAGGCCCGGATGTCTTCCTGGAGCGTAACAATATTGTATCTTGCAGTTATTAGGTTCTTTAGAAGGACGTAGATCTGGGGATTTCTTCTGACGGAATATAGGCTGAACTGGACGGACAAATGTCTTTTTTCGGCCTTGCTAACTACAGCTCTGGCAAAAATTAAGAGACCACTGCAAAATCTTCAGTTTGTCTTAATTTTCTCTTTATAGGTATATTTTTGAGTAAAATGTAAATTGCTCTTATATTCTATAAACTACTGACAACATGTCTTCGAATTTCCAAGCACTAAATTTTGTACTTATTTTCAGAAAATGAAAAATGGTCAAAATAGCAAAAAAAATGCAGTGCTTGCAGACCTCAAATAATGCTACGAAAACAAGTTCATAATTATTTAGAAACAACAATACTAATGTTTTATCTCAGGAAGAGTTCAGAAATCAATATTTTGTGGAATAACCATGATTTTTAATCACAGCTTTCATGTGTCTTGGCATGCTTTCCACCAGTCTTTCACACTGCTTTTGGGTGACATTATGCCACTCCTGGTACAAAAATTTAAGCAGTTCTTCTTTGCTTGATGGCTTGTGACTATCCATCTTCCTCACATTCAAGAGGTTTTCAATGGGGTTCAGGTTTGGAGATTGGGCTGGCCATGACAGCGATTTGAGCTAGTGTTCCTTCATCCACACGTTGGTTTACCTAGCCGTGTGGCATGGTGCATTGTTCTGCTGGAAAAGCCAGTCCTCAGAGTTGGGGAACGTTTCCTGAGCAGAAGGAATCAACTATTTTTCCAGGATAACCTTGTATGTGGCTTGATTCACATGTCCTTCGCAAAGATTAACCTGCCCAATTCAAGCCTGGAAATTATGATTTTTGTGGAACTAGAGCAAGTCCAAAAAGGGGCAACAAAATTTAGTAACGGGATGGAAGAATTACGGTACCCAGCGAGATTATCAATGTAGAGAGCCCGGATAGCTCAGTCGGTAGAGCATCAGACTTTTAATCTGAGGGTCCAGGGTTCAAGTCCCTGTTCGGGCGTAAGGTTTTAATAAATGGTAATGTTATAGGTAATAGGTGAGGTCATCATGGGGGTACAATGTGGGTGCAGCAACTACAATACCCAGAGAGATTAGCAAAAAAGTATTATTTTGTCTAGAAACTGAGGGGTGATCTCATAACCATGTATAAGTATATAAGGGGACAATACAAATATCTCTCCGAGGATCTGTTTATACCAAGGAAGGTGACGGTCACAAGGGGGCATTCTCTGCATCTGGAGGAGAGAAGGTTTTTCCACCAACATAGAAAAGGATTCTTTACTGGTAGGGCAGGGAGAATCTGGAATTCCTTGTCTGAGGAGGTGGGGATGGCGAACTCAGTCAAGGGGTTCAAGAGAGGCCCGGATGTCTTCCTGGAGCGTAACAATATTGTATCTTGCAGTTATTAGGTTCTTTAGAAGGATGTAGATCTGGGGATTTCTTCTGACGGAATATAGGCTGAACTGGACGGACAAATGTCTTTTTTCGGCCTTGCTAACTACAGCTCTGGCAAAAATTAAGAGACCACTGCAAAATCTTCAGTTTGTCTTAATTTTCTCTTTATAGGTATATTTTTGAGTAAAATGTAAATTGCTCTTATATTCTATAAACTACTGACAACATGTCTTCGAATTTCCAAGCACTAAATTTTGTACTTATTTTCAGAAAATGAAAAATGGTCAAAATAGCAAAAAAAATGCAGTGCTTGCAGACCTCAAATAATGCTACGAAAACAAGTTCATAATTATTTAGAAACAACAATACTAATGTTTTATCTCAGGAAGAGTTCAGAAATCAATATTTTGTGGAATAACCATGATTTTTAATCACAGCTTTCATGTGTCTTGGCATGCTTTCCACCAGTCTTTCACACTGCTTTTGGGTGACATTATGCCACTCCTGGTACAAAAATTTAAGCAGTTCTTCTTTGCTTGATGGCTTGTGACTATCCATCTTCCTCACATTCAAGAGGTTTTCAATGGGGTTCAGGTTTGGAGATTGGGCTGGCCATGACAGCGATTTGAGCTAGTGTTCCTTCATCCACACATTGGTTTACCTAGCCGTGTGGCATGGTGCATTGTTCTGCTGGAAAAGCCAGTCCTCAGAGTTGGGGAACGTTTCCTGAGCAGAAGGAATCAACTATTTTTCCAGGATAACCTTGTATGTGGCTTGATTCACATGTCCTTCGCAAAGATTAACCTGCCCAATTCAAGCCTGGAAATTATGATTTTTGTGGAACTAGAGCAAGTCCAAAAAGGGGCAACAAAATTTAGTAACGGGATGGAAGAATTACGGTACCCAGCGAGATTATCAATGTAGAGAGCGCGGATAGCTCAGTCGGTAGAGGATCAGACTTTTAATCTGAGGGTCCAGGGTTCAAGTCCCTGTTTGGGCGTAAGCTTTTAATAAATGGTAATGTTATGTAAAATAGGTGAGGTCATCATGGGGGTGCAATGTGGGTGTAACTTGTATGCTGATAAAAGGTCTAAAGAAATTATGATCTGTGTGGAACTAGAGCGAGTACAAAGAAGGGCAACAACTACAATACCCAGAGAGATTAGCAAAAAAGTATTATTTTGTCTAGAAACTGAGGGGTGATCTCATAACCATGTATAAGTATATAAGGGGACAATACAAATATCTCTCCGAGGATCTGTTTATACCAAGGAAGGTGACGGTCACAAGGGGGCATTCTCTGCATCTGGAGGAGAGAAGGTTTTTCCACCAACATAGAAAAGGATTCTTTACTGGTAGGGCAGGGAGAATCTGGAATTCCTTGTCTGAGGAGGTGGGGATGGCGAACTCAGTCAAGGGGTTCAAGAGAGGCCCGGATGTCTTCCTGGAGCGTAACAATATTGTATCTTGCAGTTATTAGGTTCTTTAGAAGGACGTAGATCTGGGGATTTCTTCTGACGGAATATAGGCTGAACTGGACGGACAAATGTCTTTTTTCGGCCTTGCTAACTACAGCTCTGGCAAAAATTAAGAGACCACTGCAAAATCTTCAGTTTGTCTTAATTTTCTCTTTATAGGTATATTTTTGAGTAAAATGTAAATTGCTCTTATATTCTATAAACTACTGACAACATGTCTTCGAATTTCCAAGCACTAAATTTTGTACTTATTTTCAGAAAATGAAAAATGGTCAAAATAGCAAAAAAAATGCAGTGCTTGCAGACCTCAAATAATGCTACGAAAACAAGTTCATAATTATTTAGAAACAACAATACTAATGTTTTATCTCAGGAAGAGTTCAGAAATCAATATTTTGTGGAATAACCATGATTTTTAATCACAGCTTTCATGTGTCTTGGCATGCTTTCCACCAGTCTTTCACACTGCTTTTGGGTGACATTATGCCACTCCTGGTACAAAAATTTAAGCAGTTCTTCTTTGCTTGATGGCTTGTGACTATCCATCTTCCTCACATTCAAGAGGTTTTCAATGGGGTTCAGGTTTGGAGATTGGGCTGGCCATGACAGCGATTTGAGCTAGTGTTCCTTCATCCACACATTGGTTTACCTAGCCGTGTGGCATGGTGCATTGTTCTGCTGGAAAAGCCAGTCCTCAGAGTTGGGGAACGTTTCCTGAGCAGAAGGAATCAACTATTTTTCCAGGATAACCTTGTATGTGGCTTGATTCACATGTCCTTCGCAAAGATTAACCTGCCCAATTCAAGCCTGGAAATTATGATTTTTGTGGAACTAGAGCAAGTCCAAAAAGGGGCAACAAAATTTAGTAACGGGATGGAAGAATTACGGTACCCAGCGAGATTATCAATGTAGAGAGCCCGGATAGCTCAGTCGGTAGAGCATCAGACTTTTAATCTGAGGGTCCAGGGTTCAAGTCCCTGTTCGGGCGTTAGGTTTTAATAAATGGTAATGTTATAGGTAATAGGTGAGGTCATCATGGGGGTACAATGTGGGTGCAGCAACTACAATACCCAGAGAGATTAGCAAAAAAGTATTATTTTGTCTAGAAACTGAGGGGTGATCTCATAACCATGTATAAGTATATAAGGGGACAATACAAATATCTCTCCGAGGATCTGTTTATACCAAGGAAGGTGACGGTCACAAGGGGGCATTCTCTGCATCTGGAGGAGAGAAGGTTTTTCCACCAACATAGAAAAGGATTCTTTACTGGTAGGGCAGGGAGAATCTGGAATTCCTTGTCTGAGGAGGTGGGGATGGCGAACTCAGTCAAGGGGTTCAAGAGAGGCCCGGATGTCTTCCTGGAGCGTAACAATATTGTATCTTGCAGTTATTAGGTTCTTTAGAAGGACGTAGATCTGGGGATTTCTTCTGACGGAATATAGGCTGAACTGGACGGACAAATGTCTTTTTTCGGCCTTGCTAACTACAGCTCTGGCAAAAATTAAGAGACCACTGCAAAATCTTCAGTTTGTCTTAATTTTCTCTTTATAGGTATATTTTTGAGTAAAATGTAAATTGCTCTTATATTCTATAAACTACTGACAACATGTCTTCGAATTTCCAAGCACTAAATTTTGTACTTATTTTCAGAAAATGAAAAATGGTCAAAATAGCAAAAAAAATGCAGTGCTTGCAGACCTCAAATAATGCTACGAAAACAAGTTCATAATTATTTAGAAACAACAATACTAATGTTTTATCTCAGGAAGAGTTCAGAAATCAATATTTTGTGGAATAACCATGATTTTTAATCACAGCTTTCATGTGTCTTGGCATGCTTTCCACCAGTCTTTCACACTGCTTTTGGGTGACATTATGCCACTCCTGGTACAAAAATTTAAGCAGTTCTTCTTTGCTTGATGGCTTGTGACTATCCATCTTCCTCACATTCAAGAGGTTTTCAATGGGGTTCAGGTTTGGAGATTGGGCTGGCCATGACAGCGATTTGAGCTAGTGTTCCTTCATCCACACGTTGGTTTACCTAGCCGTGTGGCATGGTGCATTGTTCTGCTGGAAAAGCCAGTCCTCAGAGTTGGGGAACGTTTCCTGAGCAGAAGGAATCAACTATTTTTCCAGGATAACCTTGTATGTGGCTTGATTCACATGTCCTTCGCAAAGATTAACCTGCCCAATTCAAGCCTGGAAATTATGATTTTTGTGGAACTAGAGCAAGTCCAAAAAGGGGCAACAAAATTTAGTAACGGGATGGAAGAATTACGGTACCCAGCGAGATTATCAATGTAGAGAGCCCGGATAGCTCAGTCGGTAGAGCATCAGACTTTTAATCTGAGGGTCCAGGGTTCAAGTCCCTGTTCGGGCGTAAGGTTTTAATAAATGGTAATGTTATAGGTAATAGGTGAGGTCATCATGGGGGTACAATGTGGGTGCAGCAACTACAATACCCAGAGAGATTAGCAAAAAAGTATTATTTTGTCTAGAAACTGAGGGGTGATCTCATAACCATGTATAAGTATATAAGGGGACAATACAAATATCTCTCCGAGGATCTGTTTATACCAAGGAAGGTGACGGTCACAAGGGGGCATTCTCTGCATCTGGAGGAGAGAAGGTTTTTCCACCAACATAGAAAAGGATTCTTTACTGGTAGGGCAGGGAGAATCTGGAATTCCTTGTCTGAGGAGGTGGGGATGGCGAACTCAGTCAAGGGGTTCAAGAGAGGCCCGGATGTCTTCCTGGAGCGTAACAATATTGTATCTTGCAGTTATTAGGTTCTTTAGAAGGACGTAGATCTGGGGATTTCTTCTGACGGAATATAGGCTGAACTGGACGGACAAATGTCTTTTTTCGGCCTTGCTAACTACAGCTCTGGCAAAAATTAAGAGACCACTGCAAAATCTTCAGTTTGTCTTAATTTTCTCTTTATAGGTATATTTTTGAGTAAAATGTAAATTGCTCTTATATTCTATAAACTACTGACAACATGTCTTCGAATTTCCAAGCACTAAATTTTGTACTTATTTTCAGAAAATGAAAAATGGTCAAAATAGCAAAAAAAATGCAGTGCTTGCAGACCTCAAATAATGCTACGAAAACAAGTTCATAATTATTTAGAAACAACAATACTAATGTTTTATCTCAGGAAGAGTTCAGAAATCAATATTTTGTGGAATAACCATGATTTTTAATCACAGCTTTCATGTGTCTTGGCATGCTTTCCACCAGTCTTTCACACTGCTTTTGGGTGACATTATGCCACTCCTGGTACAAAAATTTAAGCAGTTCTTCTTTGCTTGATGGCTTGTGACTATCCATCTTCCTCACATTCAAGAGGTTTTCAATGGGGTTCAGGTTTGGAGATTGGGCTGGCCATGACAGCGATTTGAGCTAGTGTTCCTTCATCCACACGTTGGTTTACCTAGCCGTGTGGCATGGTGCATTGTTCTGCTGGAAAAGCCAGTCCTCAGAGTTGGGGAACGTTTCCTGAGCAGAAGGAATCAACTATTTTTCCAGGATAACCTTGTATGTGGCTTGATTCACATGTCCTTCGCAAAGATTAACCTGCCCAATTCAAGCCTGGAAATTATGATTTTTGTGGAACTAGAGCAAGTCCAAAAAGGGGCAACAAAATTTAGTAACGGGATGGAAGAATTACGGTACCCAGCGAGATTATCAATGATCATGATTATGAGATTGATAATATGATGATCTCATAACCATGTATAAGTATATAAGGGGACAATACAAATATCTCTCCGAGGATCTGTTTATACCAAGGAAGGTGACGGTCACAAGGGGGCATTCTCTGCATCTGGAGGAGAGAAGGTTTTTCCACCAACATAGAAAAGGATTCTTTACTGGTAGGGCAGGGAGAATCTGGAATTCCTTGTCTGAGGAGGTGGGGATGGCGAACTCAGTCAAGGGGTTCAAGAGAGGCCCGGATGTCTTCCTGGAGCGTAACAATATTGTATCTTGCAGTTATTAGGTTCTTTAGAAGGACGTAGATCTGGGGATTTCTTCTGACGGAATATAGGCTGAACTGGACGGACAAATGTCTTTTTTCGGCCTTGCTAACTACAGCTCTGGCAAAAATTAAGAGACCACTGCAAAATCTTCAGTTTGTCTTAATTTTCTCTTTATAGGTATATTTTTGAGTAAAATGTAAATTGCTCTTATATTCTATAAACTACTGACAACATGTCTTCGAATTTCCAAGCACTAAATTTTGTACTTATTTTCAGAAAATGAAAAATGGTCAAAATAGCAAAAAAAATGCAGTGCTTGCAGACCTCAAATAATGCTACGAAAACAAGTTCATAATTATTTAGAAACAACAATACTAATGTTTTATCTCAGGAAGAGTTCAGAAATCAATATTTTGTGGAATAACCATGATTTTTAATCACAGCTTTCATGTGTCTTGGCATGCTTTCCACCAGTCTTTCACACTGCTTTTGGGTGACATTATGCCACTCCTGGTACAAAAATTTAAGCAGTTCTTCTTTGCTTGATGGCTTGTGACTATCCATCTTCCTCACATTCAAGAGGTTTTCAATGGGGTTCAGGTTTGGAGATTGGGCTGGCCATGACAGCGATTTGAGCTAGTGTTCCTTCATCCACACGTTGGTTTACCTAGCCGTGTGGCATGGTGCATTGTTCTGCTGGAAAAGCCAGTCCTCAGAGTTGGGGAACGTTTCCTGAGCAGAAGGAATCAACTATTTTTCCAGGATAACCTTGTATGTGGCTTGATTCACATGTCCTTCGCAAAGATTAACCTGCCCAATTCAAGCCTGGAAATTATGATTTTTGTGGAACTAGAGCAAGTCCAAAAAGGGGCAACAAAATTTAGTAACGGGATGGAAGAATTACGGTACCCAGCGAGATTATCAATGTAGAGAGCCCGGATAGCTCAGTCGGTAGAGCATCAGACTTTTAATCTACAACTACAATACCCAGAGAGATTAGCAAAAAAGTATTATTTTGTCTAGAAACTGAGGGGTGATCTCATAACCATGTATAAGTATATAAGGGGACAATACAAATATCTCTCCGAGGATCTGTTTATACCAAGGAAGGTGACGGTCACAAGGGGGCATTCTCTGCATCTGGAGGAGAGAAGGTTTTTCCACCAACATAGAAAAGGATTCTTTACTGGTAGGGCAGGGAGAATCTGGAATTCCTTGTCTGAGGAGGTGGGGATGGCGAACTCAGTCAAGGGGTTCAAGAGAGGCCCGGATGTCTTCCTGGAGCGTAACAATATTGTATCTTGCAGTTATTAGGTTCTTTAGAAGGACGTAGATCTGGGGATTTCTTCTGACGGAATATAGGCTGAACTGGACGGACAAATGTCTTTTTTCGGCCTTGCTAACTACAGCTCTGGCAAAAATTAAGAGACCACTGCAAAATCTTCAGTTTGTCTTAATTTTCTCTTTATAGGTATATTTTTGAGTAAAATGTAAATTGCTCTTATATTCTATAAACTACTGACAACATGTCTTCGAATTTCCAAGCACTAAATTTTGTACTTATTTTCAGAAAATGAAAAATGGTCAAAATAGCAAAAAAAATGCAGTGCTTGCAGACCTCAAATAATGCTACGAAAACAAGTTCATAATTATTTAGAAACAACAATACTAATGTTTTATCTCAGGAAGAGTTCAGAAATCAATATTTTGTGGAATAACCATGATTTTTAATCACAGCTTTCATGTGTCTTGGCATGCTTTCCACCAGTCTTTCACACTGCTTTTGGGTGACATTATGCCACTCCTGGTACAAAAATTTAAGCAGTTCTTCTTTGCTTGATGGCTTGTGACTATCCATCTTCCTCACATTCAAGAGGTTTTCAATGGGGTTCAGGTTTGGAGATTGGGCTGGCCATGACAGCGATTTGAGCTAGTGTTCCTTCATCCACACGTTGGTTTACCTAGCCGTGTGGCATGGTGCATTGTTCTGCTGGAAAAGCCAGTCCTCAGAGTTGGGGAACGTTTCCTGAGCAGAAGGAATCAACTATTTTTCCAGGATAACCTTGTATGTGGCTTGATTCACATGTCCTTCGCAAAGATTAACCTGCCCAATTCAAGCCTGGAAATTATGATTTTTGTGGAACTAGAGCAAGTCCAAAAAGGGGCAACAAAATTTAGTAACGGGATGGAAGAATTACGGTACCCAGCGAGATTATCAATGTAGAGAGCCCGGATAGCTCAGTCGGTAGAGCATCAGACTTTTAATCTGAGGGTCCAGGGTTCAAGTCCCTGTTCGGGCGTAAGGTTTTAATAAATGGTAATGTTATAGGTAATAGGTGAGGTCATCATGGGGGTACAATGTGGGTGCAGCAACTACAATACCCAGAGAGATTAGCAAAAAAGTATTATTTTGTCTAGAAACTGAGGGGTGATCTCATAACCATGTATAAGTATATAAGGGGACAATACAAATATCTCTCCGAGGATCTGTTTATACCAAGGAAGGTGACGGTCTGGGCAGGGAGAATCTGGAATTCCTTGTCTGAGGAGGTGGGGATGGCGAACTCAGTCAAGGGGTTCAAGAGAGGCCCGGATGTCTTCCTGGAGCGTAACAATATTGTATCTTGCAGTTATTAGGTTCTTTAGAAGGACGTAGATCTGGGGATTTCTTCTGACGGAATATAGGCTGAACTGGACGGACAAATGTCTTTTTTCGGCCTTGCTAACTACAGCTCTGGCAAAAATTAAGAGACCACTGCAAAATCTTCAGTTTGTCTTAATTTTCTCTTTATAGGTATATTTTTGAGTAAAATGTAAATTGCTCTTATATTCTATAAACTACTGACAACATGTCTTCGAATTTCCAAGCACTAAATTTTGTACTTATTTTCAGAAAATGAAAAATGGTCAAAATAGCAAAAAAAATGCAGTGCTTGCAGACCTCAAATAATGCTACGAAAACAAGTTCATAATTATTTAGAAACAACAATACTAATGTTTTATCTCAGGAAGAGTTCAGAAATCAATATTTTGTGGAATAACCATGATTTTTAATCACAGCTTTCATGTGTCTTGGCATGCTTTCCACCAGTCTTTCACACTGCTTTTGGGTGACATTATGCCACTCCTGGTACAAAAATTTAAGCAGTTCTTCTTTGCTTGATGGCTTGTGACTATCCATCTTCCTCACATTCAAGAGGTTTTCAATGGGGTTCAGGTTTGGAGATTGGGCTGGCCATGACAGCGATTTGAGCTAGTGTTCCTTCATCCACACGTTGGTTTACCTAGCCGTGTGGCATGGTGCATTGTTCTGCTGGAAAAGCCAGTCCCCAGAGTTGGGGAACGTTTCCTGAGCAGAAGGAATCAACTATTTTTCCAGGATAACCTTGTATGTGGCTTGATTCACATGTCCTTCGCAAAGATTAACCTGCCCAATTCAAGCCTGGAAATTATGATTTTTGTGGAACTAGAGCAAGTCCAAAAAGGGGCAACAAAATTTAGTAACGGGATGGAAGAATTACGGTACCCAGCGAGATTATCAATGTAGAGAGCCCCGATATCTCAGTCGGTAGAGCATCAGACTTTTAATCTGAGGGTCCAGGGTTCAAGTCCCTGTTCGGGCGTAAGGTTTTAATAAATGGTAATGTTATAGGTAATAGGTGAGGTCATCATGGGGGTACAATGTGGGTGCAGCAACTACAATACCCAGAGAGATTAGCAAAAAAGTATTATTTTGTCTAGAAACTGAGGGGTGATCTCATAACCATGTATAAGTATATAAGGGGACAATACAAATATCTCTCCGAGGATCTGTTTATACCAAGGAAGGTGACGGTCACAAGGGGGCATTCTCTGCATCTGGAGGAGAGAAGGTTTTTCCACCAACATAGAAAAGGATTCTTTACTGGTAGGGCAGGGAGAATCTGGAATTCCTTGTCTGAGGAGGTGGGGATGGCGAACTCAGTCAAGGGGTTCAAGAGAGGCCCGGATGTCTTCCTGGAGCGTAACAATATTGTATCTTGCAGTTATTAGGTTCTTTAGAAGGACGTAGATCTGGGGATTTCTTCTGACGGAATATAGGCTGAACTGGACGGACAAATGTCTTTTTTCGGCCTTGCTAACTACAGCTCTGGCAAAAATTAAGAGACCACTGCAAAATCTTCAGTTTGTCTTAATTTTCTCTTTATAGGTATATTTTTGAGTAAAATGTAAATTGCTCTTATATTCTATAAACTACTGACAACATGTCTTCGAATTTCCAAGCACTAAATTTTGTACTTATTTTCAGAAAATGAAAAATGGTCAAAATAGCAAAAAAAATGCAGTGCTTGCAGACCTCAAATAATGCTACGAAAACAAGTTCATAATTATTTAGAAACAACAATACTAATGTTTTATCTCAGGAAGAGTTCAGAAATCAATATTTTGTGGAATAACCATGATTTTTAATCACAGCTTTCATGTGTCTTGGCATGCTTTCCACCAGTCTTTCACACTGCTTTTGGGTGACATTATGCCACTCCTGGTACAAAAATTTAAGCAGTTCTTCTTTGCTTGATGGCTTGTGACTATCCATCTTCCTCACATTCAAGAGGTTTTCAATGGGGTTCAGGTTTGGAGATTGGGCTGGCCATGACAGCGATTTGAGCTAGTGTTCCTTCATCCACACGTTGGTTTACCTAGCCGTGTGGCATGGTGCATTGTTCTGCTGGAAAAGCCAGTCCTCAGAGTTGGGGAACGTTTCCTGAGCAGAAGGAATCAACTATTTTTCCAGGATAACCTTGTATGTGGCTTGATTCACATGTCCTTCGCAAAGATTAACCTGCCCAATTCAAGCCTGGAAATTATGATTTTTGTGGAACTAGAGCAAGTGCAAAAAGGGGCAACAAAATTTAGTAACGGGATGGAAGAATTACGGTACCCAGCGAGATTATCAGCCAGATAGCTCAGTCGGTAGAGCATCAGACTTTTAATCTGAGGGTCCAGGGTTCAAGTCCCTGTTCGGGCGTAAGGTTTTAATAAATGGTAATGCTATAGGTAATAGGTGAGGTCATCATGGGGGTACAATGTGACGGTCACAAGGGGGCATTCTCTGCATCTGGAGGAGAGAAGGTTTTTCCACCAACATAGAAAAGGATTCTTTACTGGTAGGGCAGGGAGAATCTGGAATTCCTTGTCTGAGGAGGTGGGGATGGCGAACTCAGTCAAGGGGTTCAAGAGAGGCCCGGATGTCTTCCTGGAGCGTAACAATATTGTATCTTGCAGTTATTAGGTTCTTTAGAAGGACGTAGATCTGGGGATTTCTTCTGACGGAATATAGGCTGAACTGGACGGACAAATGTCTTTTTTCGGCCTTGCTAACTACAGCTCTGGCAAAAATTAAGAGACCACTGCAAAATCTTCAGTTTGTCTTAATTTTCTCTTTATAGGTATATTTTTGAGTAAAATGTAAATTGCTCTTATATTCTATAAACTACTGACAACATGTCTTCGAATTTCCAAGCACTAAATTTTGTACTTATTTTCAGAAAATGAAAAATGGTCAAAATAGCAAAAAAAATGCAGTGCTTGCAGACCTCAAATAATGCTACGAAAACAAGTTCATAATTATTTAGAAACAACAATACTAATGTTTTATCTCAGGAAGAGTTCAGAAATCAATATTTTGTGGAATAACCATGATTTTTAATCACAGCTTTCATGTGTCTTGGCATGCTTTCCACCAGTCTTTCACACTGCTTTTGGGTGACATTATGCCACTCCTGGTACAAAAATTTAAGCAGTTCTTCTTTGTTTGATGGCTTGTGACTATCCATCTTCCTCACATTCAAGAGGTTTTCAATGGGGTTCAGGTTTGGAGATTGGGCTGGCCATGACAGCGATTTGAGCTAGTGTTCCTTCATCCACACGTTGGTTTACCTAGCCGTGTGGCATGGTGCATTGTTCTGCTGGAAAAGCCAGTCCTCAGAGTTGGGGAACGTTTCCTGAGCAGAAGGAATCAACTATTTTTCCAGGATAACCTTGTATGTGGCTTGATTCACATGTCCTTCGCAAAGATTAACCTGCCCAATTCAAGCCTGGAAATTATGATTTTTGTGGAACTAGAGCAAGTCCAAAAAGGGGCAACAAAATTTAGTAACGGGATGGAAGAATTACGGTACCCAGCGAGATTATCAATGTAGAGACTTTTAATCTGAGGGTCCAGGGTTCAAGTCCCTGTTTGGGCGTAAGCTTTTAATAAATGGTAATGTTATGTAAAATAGGTGAGGTCATCAATGGGGGTGCAATGTGGGTGTAACTTGTATGCTGATAAAAGGTCGTGTGGAAGATCTGTGTGGAACTAGAGCGAGTACAAAGAAGGGCAACAACTACAATACCCAGAGAGATTAGCAAAAAAGTATTATTTTGTCTAGAAACTGAGGGGTGATCTCATAACCATGTATAAGTATATAAGGGGACAATACAAATATCTCTCCGAGGATCTGTTTATACCAAGGAAGGTGACGGTCACAAGGGGGCATTCTCTGCATCTGGAGGAGAGAAGGTTTTTCCACCAACATAGAAAAGGATTCTTTACTGGTAGGGCAGGGAGAATCTGGAATTCCTTGTCTGAGGAGGTGGGGATGGCGAACTCAGTCAAGGGGTTCAAGAGAGGCCCGGATGTCTTCCTGGAGCGTAACAATATTGTATCTTGCAGTTATTAGGTTCTTTAGAAGGACGTAGATCTGGGGATTTCTTCTGACGGAATATAGGCTGAACTGGACGGACAAATGTCTTTTTTCGGCCTTGCTAACTACAGCTCTGGCAAAAATTAAGAGACCACTGCAAAATCTTCAGTTTGTCTTAATTTTCTCTTTATAGGTATATTTTTGAGTAAAATGTAAATTGCTCTTATATTCTATAAACTACTGACAACATGTCTTCGAATTTCCAAGCACTAAATTTTGTACTTATTTTCAGAAAATGAAAAATGGTCAAAATAGCAAAAAAAATGCAGTGCTTGCAGACCTCAAATAATGCTACGAAAACAAGTTCATAATTATTTAGAAACAACAATACTAATGTTTTATCTCAGGAAGAGTTCAGAAATCAATATTTTGTGGAATAACCATGATTTTTAATCACAGCTTTCATGTGTCTTGGCATGCTTTCCACCAGTCTTTCACACTGCTTTTGGGTGACATTATGCCACTCCTGGTACAAAAATTTAAGCAGTTCTTCTTTGTTTGATGGCTTGTGACTATCCATCTTCCTCACATTCAAGAGGTTTTCAATGGGGTTCAGGTTTGGAGATTGGGCTGGCCATGACAGCGATTTGAGCTAGTGTTCCTTCATCCACACGTTGGTTTACCTAGCCGTGTGGCATGGTGCATTGTTCTGCTGGAAAAGCCAGTCCTCAGAGTTGGGGAACGTTTCCTGAGCAGAAGGAATCAACTATTTTTCCAGGATAACCTTGTATGTGGCTTGATTCACATGTCCTTCGCAAAGATTAACCTGCCCAATTCAAGCCTGGAAATTATGATTTTTGTGGAACTAGAGCAAGTCCAAAAAGGGGCAACAAAATTTAGTAACGGGATGGAAGAATTACGGTACCCAGCGAGATTATCAATGTAGAGACTTTTAATCTGAGGGTCCAGGGTTCAAGTCCCTGTTTGGGCGTAAGCTTTTAATAAATGGTAATGTTATGTAAAATAGGTGAGGTCATCAATGGGGGTGCAATGTGGGTGTAACTTGTATGCTGATAAAAGGTCGTGTGGAAGATCTGTGTGGAACTAGAGCGAGTACAAAGAAGGGCAACAACTACAATACCCAGAGAGATTAGCAAAAAAGTATTATTTTGTCTAGAAACTGAGGGGTGATCTCATAACCATGTATAAGTATATAAGGGGACAATACAAATATCTCTCCGAGGATCTGTTTATACCAAGGAAGGTGACGGTCACAAGGGAGCATTCTCTGCATCTGGAGGAGAGAAGGTTTTTCCACCAACATAGAAAAGGATTCTTTACTGGTAGGGCAGGGAGAATCTGGAATTCCTTGTCTGAGGAGGTGGGGATGGCGAACTCAGTCAAGGGGTTCAAGAGAGGCCCGGATGTCTTCCTGGAGCGTAACAATATTGTATCTTGCAGTTATTAGGTTCTTTAGAAGGACGTAGATCTGGGGATTTCTTCTGATGGAATATAGGCTGAACTGGACGGACAAATGTCTTTTTTCGGCCTTGCTAACTACAGCTCTGGCAAAAATTAAGAGACCACTGCAAAATCTTCAGTTTGTCTTAATTTTCTCTTTATAGGTATATTTTTGAGTAAAATGTAAATTGCTCTTATATTCTATAAACTACTGACAACATGTCTTCGAATTTCCAAGCACTAAATTTTGTACTTATTTTCAGAAAATGAAAAATGGTCAAAATAGCAAAAAAAATGCAGTGCTTGCAGACCTCAAATAATGCTACGAAAACAAGTTCATAATTATTTAGAAACAACAATACTAATGTTTTATCTCAGGAAGAGTTCAGAAATCAATATTTTGTGGAATAACCATGATTTTTAATCACAGCTTTCATGTGTCTTGGCATGCTTTCCACCAGTCTTTCACACTGCTTTTGGGTGACATTATGCCACTCCTGGTACAAAAATTTAAGCAGTTCTTCTTTGTTTGATGGCTTGTGACTATCCATCTTCCTCACATTCAAGAGGTTTTCAATGGGGTTCAGGTTTGGAGATTGGGCTGGCCATGACAGCGATTTGAGCTAGTGTTCCTTCATCCACATGTTGGTTTACCTAGCCGTGTGGCATGGTGCATTGTTCTGCTGGAAAAGCCAGTCCTCAGAGTTGGGGAACGTTTCCTGAGCAGAAGGAATCAACTATTTTTCCAGGATAACCTTGTATGTGGCTTGATTCACATGTCCTTCGCAAAGATTAACCTGCCCAATTCAAGCCTGGAAATTATGATTTTTGTGGAACTAGAGCAAGTCCAAAAAGGGGCAACAAAATTTAGTAACGGGATGGAAGAATTACGGTACCCAGCGAGATTATCAATGTAGAGACTTTTAATCTGAGGGTCCAGGGTTCAAGTCCCTGTTTGGGCGTAAGCTTTTAATAAATGGTAATGTTATGTAAAATAGGTGAGGTCATCATGGGGGTGCAATGTGGGTGTAACTTGTATGCTGATAAAAGGTCTAAAGAAATTATGATCTGTGTGGAACTAGAGCGAGTACAAAGAAGGGCAACAACTACAATACCCAGAGAGATTAGCAAAAAAGTATTATTTAGTCTAGAAACTGAGGGGTGATCTCATAACCATGTATAAGTATATAAGGGGACAATACAAATATCTCTCCGAGGATCTGTTTATACCAAGGAAGGTGACGGTCACTTTAGAAGGACGTAGATCTGGGGATTTCTTCTGACGGAATATAGGCTGAACTGGACGGACAAATGTCTTTTTTCGGCCTTGCTAACTACAGCTCTGGCAAAAATTAAGAGACCACTGCAAAATCTTCAGTTTGTCTTAATTTTCTCTTTATAGGTATATTTTTGAGTAAAATGTAAATTGCTCTTATATTCTATAAACTACTGACAACATGTCTTCGAATTTCCAAGCACTAAATTTTGTACTTATTTTCAGAAAATGAAAAATGGTCAAAATAGCAAAAAAAATGCAGTGCTTGCAGACCTCAAATAATGCTACGAAAACAAGTTCATAATTATTAAGAAACAACAATACTAATGTTTTATCTCAGGAAGAGTTCAGAAATCAATATTTTGTGGAATAACCATGATTTTTAATCACAGCTTTCATGTATCTTGGCATGCTTTCCACCAGTCTTTCACACTGCTTTTGGGTGACATTATGCCACTCCTGGTACAAAAATTTAAGCAGTTCTTCTTTGTTTGATGGCTTGTGACTATCCATCTTCCTCACATTCAAGAGGTTTTCAATGGGGTTCAGGTTTGGAGATTGGGCTGGCCATGACAGCGATTTGAGCTAGTGTTCCTTCATCCACACATTGGTTTACCTAGCCGTGTGGCATGGTGCATTGTTCTGCTGGAAAAGCCAGTCCTCAGAGTTGGGGAACATTTCCTGAGCAGAAGGAATCAACTATTTTTCCAGGATAACCTTGTATGTGGCTTGATTCACATGTCCTTCGCAAAGATTAACCTGCCCAATTCAAGCCTGGAAATTATGATTTTTGTGGAACTAGAGCAAGTCCAAAAAGGGGCAACAAAATTTAGTAACGGGATGGAAGAATTACGGTACCCAGCGAGATTTTCAATGTAGAGAGTCTGGATAGCTCAGTCGGTAGAGCATCAGACTTTTAATCTGAGGGTCCAGGGTTCAAGTCCCTGTTCGGGCGTAAGGTTTTAATAAATGGTAATGTTATAGGTAATAGGTGAGGTCATCATGGGGGTACAATGTGGGTGCAGCAACTACAATACCCAGAGAGATTAGCAAAAAAGTATTATTTTGTCTAGAAACTGAGGGGTGATCTCATAACCATGTATAAGTATATAAGGGGACAATACAAATATCTCTCCGAGGATCTGTTTATACCAAGGAAGGTGACGGTCACAAGGGGGCATTCTCTGCATCTGGAGGAGAGAAGGTTTTTCCACCAACATAGAAAAGGATTCTTTACTGGTAGGGCAGGGAGAATCTGGAATTCCTTGTCTGAGGAGGTGGGGATGGCGAACTCAGTCAAGGGGTTCAAGAGAGGCCCGGATGTCTTCCTGGAGCGTAACAATATTGTATCTTGCAGTTATTAGGTTCTTTAGAAGGACGTAGATCTGGGGATTTCTTCTGACGGAATATAGGCTGAACTGGACGGACAAATGTCTTTTTTCGGCCTTGCTAACTACAGCTCTGGCAAAAATTAAGAGACCACTGCAAAATCTTCAGTTTGTCTTAATTTTCTCTTTATAGGTATATTTTTGAGTAAAATGTAAATTGCTCTTATATTCTATAAACTACTGACAACATGTCTTCGAATTTCCAAGCACTAAATTTTGTACTTATTTTCAGAAAATGAAAAATGGTCAAAATAGCAAAAAAAATGCAGTGCTTGCAGACCTCAAATAATGCTACGAAAACAAGTTCATAATTATTTAGAAACAACAATACTAATGTTTTATCTCAGGAAGAGTTCAGAAATCAATATTTTGCGGAATAACCATGATTTTTAATCACAGCTTTCATGTGTCTTGGCATGCTTTCCACCAGTCTTTCACACTGCTTTTGGGTGACATTATGCCACTCCTGGTACAAAAATTTAAGCAGTTCTTCTTTGTTTGATGGCTTGTGACTATCCATCTTCCTCACATTCAAGAGGTTTTCAATGGGGTTCAGGTTTGGAGATTGGGCTGGCCATGACAGCGATTTGAGCTAGTGTTCCTTCATCCACACGTTGGTTTACCTAGCCGTGTGGCATGGTGCATTGTTCTGCTGGAAAAGCCAGTCCTCAGAGTTGGGGAACGTTTCCTGAGCAGAAGGAATCAACTATTTTTCCAGGATAACCTTGTATGTGGCTTGATTCACATGTCCTTCGCAAAGATTAACCTGCCCAATTCAAGCCTGGAAATTATGATTTTTGTGGAACTAGAGCAAGTCCAAAAAGGGGCAACAAAATTTAGTAACGGGATGGAAGAATTACGGTACCCAGCGAGATTATCAATGTAGAGACTTTTAATCTGAGGGTCCAGGGTTCAAGTCCCTGTTTGGGCGTAAGCTTTTAATAAATGGTAATGTTATGTAAAATAGGTGAGGTCATCAATGGGGGTGCAATGTGGGTGTAACTTGTATGCTGATAAAAGGTCGTGTGGAAGATCTGTGTGGAACTAGAGCGAGTACAAAGAAGGGCAACAACTACAATACCCAGAGAGATTAGCAAAAAAGTATTATTTTGTCTAGAAACTGAGGGGTGATCTCATAACCATGTATAAGTATATAAGGGGACAATACAAATATCTCTCCGAGGATCTGTTTATACCAAGGAAGGTGACGGTCACAAGGGGGCATTCTCTGCATCTGGAGGAGAGAAGGTTTTTCCACCAACATAGAAAAGGATTCTTTACTGGTAGGGCAGGGAGAATCTGGAATTCCTTGTCTGAGGAGGTGGGGATGGCGAACTCAGTCAAGGGGTTCAAGAGAGGCCCGGATGTCTTCCTGGAGCGTAACAATATTGTATCTTGCAGTTATTAGGTTCTTTAGAAGGACGTAGATCTGGGGATTTCTTCTGATGGAATATAGGCTGAACTGGACGGACAAATGTCTTTTTTCGGCCTTGCTAACTACAGCTCTGGCAAAAATTAAGAGACCACTGCAAAATCTTCAGTTTGTCTTAATTTTCTCTTTATAGGTATATTTTTGAGTAAAATGTAAATTGCTCTTATATTCTATAAACTACTGACAACATGTCTTCGAATTTCCAAGCACTAAATTTTGTACTTATTTTCAGAAAATGAAAAATGGTCAAAATAGCAAAAAAAATGCAGTGCTTGCAGACCTCAAATAATGCTACGAAAACAAGTTCATAATTATTTAGAAACAACAATACTAATGTTTTATCTCAGGAAGAGTTCAGAAATCAATATTTTGTGGAATAACCATGATTTTTAATCACAGCTTTCATGTGTCTTGGCATGCTTTCCACCAGTCTTTCACACTGCTTTTGGGTGACATTATGCCACTCCTGGTACAAAAATTTAAGCAGTTCTTCTTTGTTTGATGGCTTGTGACTATCCATCTTCCTCACATTCAAGAGGTTTTCAATGGGGTTCAGGTTTGGAGATTGGGCTGGCCATGACAGCGATTTGAGCTAGTGTTCCTTCATCCACACGTTGGTTTACCTAGCCGTGTGGCATGGTGCATTGTTCTGCTGGAAAAGCCAGTCCTCAGAGTTGGGGAACGTTTCCTGAGCAGAAGGAATCAACTATTTTTCCAGGATAACCTTGTATGTGGCTTGATTCACATGTCCTTCGCAAAGATTAACCTGCCCAATTCAAGCCTGGAAATTATGATTTTTGTGGAACTAGAGCAAGTCCAAAAAGGGGCAACAAAATTTAGTAACGGGATGAAAGAATTACGGTACCCAGCGAGATTATCAATGTAGAGAGTCCGGATAGCTCAGTCGGTAGAGCATCAGACTTTTAATCTGAGGGTCCAGGGTTCAAGTCCCTGTTCGGGCGTAAGCTTTTAATAAATGGTAATGTTATGTAAAATAGGTGAGGTCATCATGACGGGGGGCAATGTGGGTGTAACTTGTATGCTGATAAAAGGTCTAAAGAAATTATGATCTGTGTGGAACTAGAGCGAGTACAAAGAAGGGCAACAACTACAATACCCAGAGAGATTAGCAAAAAAGTATTATTTAGTCTAGAAACTGAGGGGTGATCTCATAACCATGTATAAGTATATAAGGGGACAATACAAATATCTCTCCGAGGATCTGTTTATACCAAGGAAGGTGACGGTCACTTTAGAAGGACGTAGATCTGGGGATTTCTTCTGACGGAATATAGGCTGAACTGGACGGACAAATGTCTTTTTTCGGCCTTGCTAACTACAGCTCTGGCAAAAATTAAGAGACCACTGCAAAATCTTCAGTTTGTCTTAATTTTCTCTTTATAGGTATATTTTTGAGTAAAATGTAAATTGCTCTTATATTCTATAAACTACTGACAACATGTCTTCGAATTTCCAAGCACTAAATTTTGTACTTATTTTCAGAAAATGAAAAATGGTCAAAATAGCAAAAAAAATGCAGTGCTTGCAGACCTCAAATAATGCTACGAAAACAAGTTCATAATTATTAAGAAACAACAATACTAATGTTTTATCTCAGGAAGAGTTCAGAAATCAATATTTTGTGGAATAACCATGATTTTTAATCACAGCTTTCATGTGTCTTGGCATGCTTTCCACCAGTCTTTCACACTGCTTTTGGGTGACATTATGCCACTCCTGGTACAAAAATTTAAGCAGTTCTTCTTTGTTTGATGGCTTGTGACTATCCATCTTCCTCACATTCAAGAGGTTTTCAATGGGGTTCAGGTTTGGAGATTGGGCTGGCCATGACAGCGATTTGAGCTAGTGTTCCTTCATCCACACGTTGGTTTACCTAGCCGTGTGGCATGGTGCATTGTTCTGCTGGAAAAGCCAGTCCTCAGAGTTGGGGAACGTTTCCTGAGCAGAAGGAATCAACTATTTTTCCAGGATAACCTTGTATGTGGCTTGATTCACATGTCCTTCGCAAAGATTAACCTGCCCAATTCAAGCCTGGAAATTATGATTTTTGTGGAACTAGAGCAAGTCCAAAAAGGGGCAACAAAATTTAGTAACGGGATGGAAGAATTACGGTACCCAGCGAGATTATCAATGTAGAGACTTTTAATCTGAGGGTCCAGGGTTCAAGTCCCTGTTTGGGCGTAAGCTTTTAATAAATGGTAATGTTATGTAAAATAGGTGAGGTCATCAATGGGGGTGCAATGTGGGTGTAACTTGTATGCTGATAAAAGGTCGTGTGGAAGATCTGTGTGGAACTAGAGCGAGTACAAAGAAGGGCAACAACTACAATACCCAGAGAGATTAGCAAAAAAGTATTATTTTGTCTAGAAACTGAGGGGTGATCTCATAACCATGTATAAGTATATAAGGGGACAATATAAATATCTCTCCGAGGATCTGTTTATACCAAGGAAGGTGACGGTCACAAGGGGGCATTCTCTGCATCTGGAGGAGAGAAGGTTTTTCCACCAACATAGAAAAGGATTCTTTACTGGTAGGGCAGGGAGAATCTGGAATTCCTTGTCTGAGGAGGTGGGGATGGCGAACTCAGTCAAGGGGTTCAAGAGAGGCCCGGATGTCTTCCTGGAGCGTAACAATATTGTATCTTGCAGTTATTAGGTTCTTTAGAAGGACGTAGATCTGGGGATTTCTTCTGATGGAATATAGGCTGAACTGGACGGACAAATGTCTTTTTTCGGCCTTGCTAACTACAGCTCTGGCAAAAATTAAGAGACCACTGCAAAATCTTCAGTTTGTCTTAATTTTCTCTTTATAGGTATATTTTTGAGTAAAATGTAAATTGCTCTTATATTCTATAAACTACTGACAACATGTCTTCGAATTTCCAAGCACTAAATTTTGTACTTATTTTCAGAAAATGAAAAATGGTCAAAATAGCAAAAAAAATGCAGTGCTTGCAGACCTCAAATAATGCTACGAAAACAAGTTCATAATTATTTAGAAACAACAATACTAATGTTTTATCTCAGGAAAGGAAGAGTTCAGAAATCAATATTTTGTGGAATAACCATGATTTTTAATCACAGCTTTCATGTGTCTTGGCATGCTTTCCACCAGTCTTTCACACTGCTTTTGGGTGACATTATGCCACTCCTGGTACAAAAATTTAAGCAGTTCTTCTTTGTTTGATGGCTTGTGACTATCCATCTTCCTCACATTCAAGAGGTTTTCAATGGGGTTCAGGTTTGGAGATTGGGCTGGCCATGACAGCGATTTGAGCTAGTGTTCCTTCATCCACACGTTGGTTTACTTAGCCGTGTGGCATGGTGCATTGTTCTGCTGGAAAAGCCAGTCCTCAGAGTTGGGGAACGTTTCCTGAGCAGAAGGAATCAACTATTTTTCCAGGATAACCTTGTATGTGGCTTGATTCACATGTCCTTCGCAAAGATTAACCTGCCCAATTCAAGCCTGGAAATTATGATTTTTGTGGAACTAGAGCAAGTCCAAAAAGGGGCAACAAAATTTAGTAACGGGATGAAAGAATTACGGTACCCAGCGAGATTATCAATGTAGAGAGTCCGGATAGCTCAGTCGGTAGAGCATCAGACTTTTAATCTGAGGGTCCAGGGTTCAAGTCCCTGTTCGGGCGTAAGCTTTTAATAAATGGTAATGTTATGTAAAATAGGTGAGGTCATCATGGGGGTGCAATGTGGGTGTAACTTGTATGCTGATAAAAGGTCTAAAGAAATTATGATCTGTGTGGAACTAGAGCGAGTACAAAGAAGGGCAACAACTACAATACCCAGAGAGATTAGCAAAAAAGTATTATTTAGTCTAGAAACTGAGGGGTGATCTCATAACCATGTATAAGTATATAAGGGGACAATACAAATATCTCTCCGAGGATCTGTTTATACCAAGGAAGGTGACGGTCACTTTAGAAGGACGTAGATCTGGGGATTTCTTCTGACGGAATATAGGCTGAACTGGACGGACAAATGTCTTTTTTCGGCCTTGCTAACTACAGCTCTGGCAAAAATTAAGAGACCACTGCAAAATCTTCAGTTTGTCTTAATTTTCTCTTTATAGGTATATTTTTGAGTAAAATGTAAATTGCTCTTATATTCTATAAACTACTGACAACATGTCTTCGAATTTCCAAGCACTAAATTTTGTACTTATTTTCAGAAAATGAAAAATGGTCAAAATAGCAAAAAAAATGCAGTGCTTGCAGACCTCAAATAATGCTACGAAAACAAGTTCATAATTATTAAGAAACAACAATACTAATGTTTTATCTCAGGAAGAGTTCAGAAATCAATATTTTGTGGAATAACCATGATTTTTAATCACAGCTTTCATGTGTCTTGGCATGCTTTCCACCAGTCTTTCACACTGCTTTTGGGTGACATTATGCCACTCCTGGTACAAAAATTTAAGCAGTTCTTCTTTGTTTGATGGCTTGTGACTATCCATCTTCCTCACATTCAAGAGGTTTTCAATGGGGTTCAGGTTTGGAGATTGGGCTGGCCATGACAGCGATTTGAGCTAGTGTTCCTTCATCCACACGTTGGTTTACCTAGCCGTGTGGCATGGTGCATTGTTCTGCTGGAAAAGCCAGTCCTCAGAGTTGGGGAACGTTTCCTGAGCAGAAGGAATCAACTATTTTTCCAGGATAACCTTGTATGTGGCTTGATTCACATGTCCTTCGCAAAGATTAAGCTGCCCAATTCAAGCCTGGAAATTATGATTTTTGTGGAACTAGAGCAAGTCCAAAAAGGGGCAACAAAATTTAGTAACGGGATGGAAGAATTACGGTACCCAGCGAGATTATCAATGTAGAGACTTTTAATCTGAGGGTCCAGGGTTCAAGTCCCTGTTTGGGCGTAAGCTTTTAATAAATGGTAATGTTATGTAAAATAGGTGAGGTCATCAATGGGGGTGCAATGTGGGTGTAACTTGTATGCTGATAAAAGGTCGTGTGGAAGATCTGTGTGGAACTAGAGCGAGTACAAAGAAGAGCAACAACTACAATACCCAGAGAGATTAGCAAAAAAGTATTATTTTGTCTAGAAACTGAGGGGTGATCTCATAACCATGTATAAGTATATAAGGGGACAATACAAATATCTCTCCGAGGATCTGTTTATACCAAGGAAGGTGACGGTCACAAGGGGGCATTCTCTGCATCTGGAGGAGAGAAGGTTTTTCCACCAACATAGAAAAGGATTCTTTACTGGTAGGGCAGGGAGAATCTGGAATTCCTTGTCTGAGGAGGTGGGGATGGCGAACTCAGTCAAGGGGTTCAAGAGAGGCCCGGATGTCTTCCTGGAGCGTAACAATATTGTATCTTGCAGTTATTAGGTTCTTTAGAAGGACGTAGATCTGGGGATTTCTTCTGATGGAATATAGGCTGAACTGGACGGACAAATGTCTTTTTTCGGCCTTGCTAACTACAGCTCTGGCAAAAATTAAGAGACCACTGCAAAATCTTCAGTTTGTCTTAATTTTCTCTTTATAGGTATATTTTTGAGTAAAATGTAAATTGCTCTTATATTCTATAAACCACTGACAACATGTCTTCGAATTTCCAAGCACTAAATTTTGTACTTATTTTCAGAAAATGAAAAATGGTCAAAATAGCAAAAAAAATGCAGTGCTTGCAGACCTCAAATAATGCTACGAAAACAAGTTCATAATTATTTAGAAACAACAATACTAATGTTTTATCTCAGGAAGAGTTCAGAAATCAATATTTTGTGGAATAACCATGATTTTTAATCACAGCTTTCATGTGTCTTGGCATGCTTTCCACCAGTCTTTCACACTGCTTTTGGGTGACATTATGCCACTCCTGGTACAAAAATTTAAGCAGTTCTTCTTTGTTTGATGGCTTGTGACTATCCATCTTCCTCACATTCAAGAGGTTTTCAATGGGGTTCAGGTTTGGAGATTGGGCTGGCCATGACAGCGATTTGAGCTAGTGTTCCTTCATCCACACGTTGGTTTACCTAGCCGTGTGGCATGGTGCATTGTTCTGCTGGAAAAGCCAGTCCTCAGAGTTGGGGAACGTTTCCTGAGCAGAAGGAATCAACTATTTTTCCAGGATAACCTTGTATGTGGCTTGATTCACATGTCCTTCGCAAAGATTAACCTGCCCAATTCAAGCCTGGAAATTATGATTTTTGTGGAACTAGAGCAAGTCCAAAAAGGGGCAACAAAATTTAGTAACGGGATGAAAGAATTACGGTACCCAGCGAGATTATCAATGTAGAGAGTCCGGATAGCTCAGTCGGTAGAGCATCAAACTTTTAATCTGAGGGTCCAGGGTTCAAGTCCCTGTTTGGGCGTAAGCTTTTAATAAATGGTAATGTTATGTAAAATAGGTGAGGTCATCATGGGGGTGCAATGTGGGTGTATCTTGTATGCTGATAAAAGGTCTAAAGAAATTATGATCTGTGTGGAACTAGAGCGAGTACAAAGAAGGGCAACAACTACAATACCCAGAGAGATTAGCAAAAAAGTATTATTTAGTCTAGAAACTGAGGGGTGATCTCATAACCATGTATAAGTATATAAGGGGACAATACAAATATCTCTCCGAGGATCTGTTTATACCAAGGAAGGTGACGGTCACTTTAGAAGGACGAAGATCTGGGGATTTCTTCTGACGGAATATAGGCTGAACTGGACGGACAAATGTCTTTTTTCGGCCTTGCTAACTACAGCTCTGGCAAAAATTAAGAGACCACTGCAAAATCTTCAGTTTGTCTTAATTTTCTCTTTATAGGTATATTTTTGAGTAAAATGTAAATTGCTCTTATATTCTATAAACTACTGACAACATGTCTTCGAATTTCCAAGCACTAAATTTTGTACTTATTTTCAGAAAATGAAAAATGGTCAAAATAGCAAAAAAAATGCAGTGCTTGCAGACCTCAAATAATGCTACGAAAACAAGTTCATAATTATTAAGAAACAACAATACTAATGTTTTATCTCAGGAAGAGTTCAGAAATCAATATTTTGTGGAATAACCATGATTTTTAATCACAGCTTTCATGTGTCTTGGCATGCTTTCCACCAGTCTTTCACACTGCTTTTGGGTGACATTATGCAACTCCTGGTACAAAAATTTAAGCAGTTCTTCTTTGTTTGATGGCTTGTGACTATCCATCTTCCTCACATTCAAGAGGTTTTCAATGGGGTTCAGGTTTGGAGATTGGGCTGGCCATGACAGCGATTTGAGCTAGTGTTCCTTCATCCACATGTTGGTTTACCTAGCCGTGTGGCATGGTGCATTGTTCTGCTGGAAAAGCCAGTCCTCAGAGTTGGGGAACGTTTCCTGAGCAGAAGGAATCAACTATTTTTCCAGGATAACCTTGTATGTGGCTTGATTCACATGTCCTTCGCAAAGATTAACCTGCCCAATTCAAGCCTGGAAATTATGATTTTTGTGGAACTAGAGCAAGTCCAAAAAGGGGCAACAAAATTTAGTAACGGGATGGAAGAATTACGGTACCCAGCGAGATTATCAATGTAGAGACTTTTAATCTGAGGGTCCAGGGTTCAAGTCCCTGTTTGGGCGTAAGCTTTTAATAAATGGTAATGTTATGTAAAATAGGTGAGGTCATCATGGGGGTGCAATGTGGGTGTAACTTGTATGCTGATAAAAGGTCTAAAGAAATTATGATCTGTGTGGAACTAGAGCGAGTACAGCTCGAAGGGCAACAACTACAATACCCAAAGAGATTAGCAAAAAAGTATTATTTTGTCTAGAAACTGAGGGGTGATCTCATAACCATGTATAAGTATATAAGGGGACAATACAAATATCTCTCCGAGGATCTGTTTATACCAAGGAAGGTGACGGTCACAAGGGGGCATTCTCTGCATCTGGAGGAGAGAAGGTTTTTCCACCAACATAGAAAAGGATTCTTTACTGGTAGGGCAGGGAGAATCTGGAATTCCTTTTCTGAGGAGGTGGGGATGGCGAACTCAGTCAAGGGGTTCAAGAGAGGCCCGGATGTCTTCCTGGAGCGTAACAATATTGTATCTTGCAGTTATTAGGTTCTTTAGAAGGACGTAGATCTGGGGATTTCATCTGACGGAATATAGGCTCAACTGGACGGACAAATGTCTTTTTTCGGCCTTGCTAACTACAGCTCTGGCAAAAATTAAGAGACCACTGCAAAATCTTCAGTTTGTCTTAATTTTCTCTTTATAGGTATATTTTTGAGTAAAATGTAAATTGCTCTTATATTCTATAAACTACTGACAACATGTCTTCGAATTTCCAAGCACTAAATTTTGTACTTATTTTCAGAAAATGAAAAATGGTCAAAATAGCAAAAAAAATGCAGTGCTTGCAGACCTCAAATAATGCTACGAAAACAAGTTCATAATTATTAAGAAACAACAATACTAATGTTTTATCTCAGGAAGAGTTCAGAAATCAATATTTTGTGGAATAACCATGATTTTTAATCACAGCTTTCATGTGTCTTGGCATGCTTTCCACCAGTCTTTCACACTGCTTTTGGGTGACATTATGCCACTCCTGGTACAAAAATTTAAGCAGTTCTTCTTTGTTTGATGGCTTGTGACTATCCATCTTCCTCACATTCAAGAGGTTTTCAATGGGGTTCAGGTTTGGAGATTGGGCTGGCCATGACAGCGATTTGAGCTAGTGTTCCTTCATCCACATGTTGGTTTACCTAGCCGTGTGGCATGGTGCATTGTTCTGCTGGAAAAGCCAGTCCTCAGAGTTGGGGAACGTTTCCTGAGCAGAAGGAATCAACTATTTTTCCAGGATAACCTTGTATGTGGCTTGATTCACATGTCCTTCGCAAAGATTAACCTGCCCAATTCAAGCCTGGAAATTATGATTTTTGTGGAACTAGAGCAAGTCCAAAAAGGGGCAACAAAATTTAGTAACGGGATGGAAGAATTACGGTACCCAGCGAGATTATCAATGTAGAGAGCCCGGATAGCTCAGTCGGTAGAGCATCAGACTTTTACTCTGAGGGTCCAGGGTCCAAGTCCCTGTTTGGGCGTAAGCTTTTAATAAATGGTAATGTTATGTAAAATAGGTGAGGTCATCATGGGGGTGCAATGTGGGTGTAACTTGTATGCTGATAAAAGGTCTAAAGAAATTATGATCTGTGTGGAACTAGAGCGAGTACAAAGAAGGGCAACAACTACAATACCCAGAGAGATTAGCAAAAAAGTATTATTTAGTCTAGAAACTGAGGGGTGATCTCATAACCATGTATAAGTATATAAGGGGACAATACAAATATCTCTCCGAGGATCTGTTTATACCAAGGAAGGTGACGGTCACTTTAGAAGGACGTAGATCTGGGGATTTCTTCTGACGGAATATAGGCTGAACTGGACGGACAAAGTCCCTGTTTGGGCGTAAGCTTTTAATAAATGGTAATGTTATGTAAAATAGGTGAGGTCATCATGGGGGTGCAATGTGGGTGTAACTTGTATGCTGATAAAAGGTCTAAAGAAATTATGATCTGTGTGGAACTAGAGCGAGTACAAAGAAGGGCAACAACTACAATACCCAGAGAGATTAGCAAAAAAGTATTATTTAGTCTAGAAACTGAGGGGTGATCTCATAACCATGTATAAGTATATAAGGGGACAATACAAATATCTCTCCGAGGATCTGTTTATACCAAGGAAGGTGACGGTCACTTTAGAAGGACGTAGATCTGGGGATTTCTTCTGACGGAATATAGGCTGAACTGGACGGACAAATGTCTTTTTTCGGCCTTGCTAACTACACCTCTGGCAAAAATGAAGAGACCACTGCAAAATCTTCAGTTTGTCTTAATTTTCTCTTTATAGGTATATTTTTGAGTAAAATGTAAATTGCTCTTATATTCTATAAACTACTGACAACATGTCTTCGAATTTCCAAGCACTAAATTTTGTACTTATTTTCAGAAAATGAAAAATGGTCAAAATAGCAAAAAAAATGCAGTGCTTGCAGACCTCAAATAATGCTACGAAAACAAGTTCATAATTATTTAGAAACAACAATACTAATGTTTTATCTCAGGAAGAGTTCAGAAATCAATATTTTGTGGAATAACCATGATTTTTAATCACAGCTTTCATGTGTCTTGGCATGCTTTCCACCAGTCTTTCACACTGCTTTTGGGTGACATTATGCCACTCCTGGTACAAAAATTTAAGCAGTTCTTCTTTGTTTGATGGCTTGTGACTATCCATCTTCCTCACATTCAAGAGGTTTTCAATGGGGTTCAGGTTTGGAGATTGGGCTGGCCATGACAGCGATTTGAGCTAGTGTTCCTTCATCCACATGTTGGTTTACCTAGCCGTGTGGCATGGTGCATTGTTCTGCTGGAAAAGCCAGTCCTCAGAGTTGGGGAACGTTTCCTGAGCAGAAGGAATCAACTATTTTTCCAGGATAACCTTGTATGTGGCTTGATTCACATGTCCTTCGCAAAGATTAACCTGCCCAATTCAAGCCTGGAAATTATGATTTTTGTGGAACTAGAGCAAGTCCAAAAAGGGGCAACAAAATTTAGTAACGGGATGGAAGAATTACGGTACCCAGCGAGATTATCAATGTAGAGAGCCCGGATAGCTCAGTCGGTAGAGCATCAGACTTTTACTCTGAGGGTCCAGGGTCCAAGTCCCTGTTTGGGCGTAAGCTTTTAATAAATGGTAATGTTATGTAAAATAGGTGAGGTCATCATGGGGGTGCAATGTGGGTGTAACTTGTATGCTGATAAAAGGTCTAAAGAAATTATGATCTGTGTGGAACTAGAGCGAGTACAAAGAAGGGCAACAACTACAATACCCAGAGAGATTAGCAAAAAAGTATTATTTAGTCTAGAAACTGAGGGGTGATCTCATAACCATGTATAAGTATATAAGGGGACAATACAAATATCTCTCCGAGGATCTGTTTATACCAAGGAAGGTGACGGTCACTTTAGAAGGACGTAGATCTGGGGATTTCTTCTGACGGAATATAGGCTGAACTGGACGGACAAAGTCCCTGTTTGGGCGTAAGCTTTTAATAAATGGTAATGTTATGTAAAATAGGTGAGGTCATCATGGGGGTGCAATGTGGGTGTAACTTGTATGCTGATAAAAGGTCTAAAGAAATTATGATCTGTGTGGAACTAGAGCGAGTACAAAGAAGGGCAACAACTACAATACCCAGAGAGATTAGCAAAAAAGTATTATTTAGTCTAGAAACTGAGGGGTGATCTCATAACCATGTATAAGTATATAAGGGGACAATACAAATATCTCTCCGAGGATCTGTTTATACCAAGGAAGGTGACGGTCACTTTAGAAGGACGTAGATCTGGGGATTTCTTCTGACGGAATATAGGCTGAACTGGACGGACAAATGTCTTTTTTCGGCCTTGCTAACTACACCTCTGGCAAAAATGAAGAGACCACTGCAAAATCTTCAGTTTGTCTTAATTTTCTCTTTATAGGTATATTTTTGAGTAAAATGTAAATTGCTCTTATATTCTATAAACTACTGACAACATGTCTTCGAATTTCCAAGCACTAAATTTTGTACTTATTTTCAGAAAATGAAAAATGGTCAAAATAGCAAAAAAAATGCAGTGCTTGCAGACCTCAAATAATGCTACGAAAACAAGTTCATAATTATTTAGAAACAACAATACTAATGTTTTATCTCAGGAAGAGTTCAGAAATCAATATTTTGTGGAATAACCATGATTTTTAATCACAGCTTTCATGTGTCTTGGCATGCTTTCCACCAGTCTTTCACACTGCTTTTGGGTGACATTATGCCACTCCTGGTACAAAAATTTAAGCAGTTCTTCTTTGTTTGATGGCTTGTGACTATCCATCTTCCTCACATTCAAGAGGTTTTCAATGGGGTTCAGGTTTGGAGATTGGGCTGGCCATGACAGCGATTTGAGCTAGTGTTCCTTCATCCACATGTTGGTTTACCTAGCCGTGTGGCATGGTGCATTGTTCTGCTGGAAAAGCCAGTCCTCAGAGTTGGGGAACGTTTCCTGAGCAGAAGGAATCAACTATTTTTCCAGGATAACCTTGTATGTGGCTTGATTCACATGTCCTTCGCAAAGATTAACCTGCCCAATTCAAGCCTGGAAATTATGATTTTTGTGGAACTAGAGCAAGTCCAAAAAGGGGCAACAAAATTTAGTAACGGGATGGAAGAATTACAGTACCCAGCGAGCTTATCAATGTAGGTTCAAGTCCCTGTTTGGGCGTAAGCTTTTAATAAATGGTAATGTTATGTAAAATAGGTGAGGTCATCATGGGGGTGCAATGTGGGTGTAACTTGTATGCTGATAAAAGGTCTAAAGAAATTATGATCTGTGTGGAACTAGAGCGAGTACAAAGAAGGGCAACAACTACAATACCCAGAGAGATTAGCAAAAAAGTATTATTTAGTCTAGAAACTGAGGGGTGATCTCATAACCATGTATAAGTATATAAGGGGACAATACAAATATCTCTCCGAGGATCTGTTTATACCAAGGAAGGTGACGGTCACTTTAGAAGGACGTAGATCTGGGGATTTCTTCTGACGGAATATAGGCTGAACTGGACGGACAAAGTCCCTGTTTGGGCGTAAGCTTTTAATAAATGGTAATGTTATGTAAAATAGGTGAGGTCATCATGGGGGTGCAATGTGGGTGTAACTTGTATGCTGATAAAAGGTCTAAAGAAATTATGATCTGTGTGGAACTAGAGCGAGTACAAAGAAGGGCAACAACTACAATACCCAGAGAGATTAGCAAAAAAGTATTATTTAGTCTAGAAACTGAGGGGTGATCTCATAACCATGTATAAGTATATAAGGGGACAATACAAATATCTCTCCGAGGATCTGTTTATACCAAGGAAGGTGACGGTCACTTTAGAAGGACGTAGATCTGGGGATTTCTTCTGACGGAATATAGGCTGAACTGGACGGACAAATGTCTTTTTTCGGCCTTGCTAACTACACCTCTGGCAAAAATGAAGAGACCACTGCAAAATCTTCAGTTTGTCTTAATTTTCTCTTTATAGGTATATTTTTGAGTAAAATGTAAATTGCTCTTATATTCTATAAACTACTGACAACATGTCTTCGAATTTCCAAGCACTAAATTTTGTACTTATTTTCAGAAAATGAAAAATGGTCAAAATAGCAAAAAAAATGCAGTGCTTGCAGACCTCAAATAATGCTACGAAAACAAGTTCATAATTATTTAGAAACAACAATACTAATGTTTTATCTCAGGAAGAGTTCAGAAATCAATATTTTGTGGAATAACCATGATTTTTAATCACAGCTTTCATGTGTCTTGGCATGCTTTCCACCAGTCTTTCACACTGCTTTTGGGTGACATTATGCCACTCCTGGTACAAAAATTTAAGCAGTTCTTCTTTGTTTGATGGCTTGTGACTATCCATCTTCCTCACATTCAAGAGGTTTTCAATGGGGTTCAGGTTTGGAGATTGGGCTGGCCATGACAGCGATTTGAGCTAGTGTTCCTTCATCCACATGTTGGTTTACCTAGCCGTGTGGCATGGTGCATTGTTCTGCTGGAAATGCCAGTCCTCAGAGTTGGGGAACGTTTCCTGAGCAGAAGGAATCAACTATTTTTCCAGGATAACCTTGTATGTGGCTTGATTCACATGTCCTTCGCAAAGATTAACCTGCCCAATTCAAGCCTGGAAATTATGATTTTTGTGGAACTAGAGCAAGTCCAAAAAGGGGCAACAAAATTTAGTAACGGGATGGAAGAATTACGGTACCCAGCGAGGTTATCAATGTAGAGAGCCCGGATAGCTCAGTCGGTAGAGCATCAGACTTTTAATCTGAGGGTCCAGGGTTCAAGTCCCTGTTTGGGCGTAAGATTTTAATAAATGGTAATGTTATGTAAAATAGGTGAGGTCATCATGGGGGTGCAATGTGGGTGTAACTTGTATGCTGATAAAAGGTCTAAAGAAATTATGATCTGTGTGGAACTAGAGCGAGTACAAAGAAGGGCAACAACTACAATACCCAGAGAGATTAGCAAAAAAGTATTATTTAGTCTAGAAACTGAGGGGTGATCTCATAACCATGTATAAGTATATAAGGGGACAATACAAATATCTCTCCGAGGATCTGTTTATACCAAGGAAGGTGACGGTCACTTTAGAAGGACGTAGATCTGGGGATTTCTTCTGACGGAATATAGGCTGAACTGGACGGACAAATGTCTTTTTTCGGCCTTGCTAACTACAGCTCTGGCAAAAATTAAGAGACCACTGCAAAATCTTCAGTTTGTCTTAATTTTCTCTTTATAGGTATATTTTTGAGTAAAATGTAAATTGCTCTTATATTCTATAAACTACTGACAACATGTCTTCGAATTTCCAAGCACTAAATTTTGTACTTATTTTCAGAAAATGAAAAATGGTCAAAATAGCAAAAAAAATGCAGTGCTTGCAGACCTCAAATAATGCTACGAAAACAAGTTCATAATTATTAAGAAACAACAATACTAATGTTTTATCTCAGGAAGAGTTCAGAAATCAATATTTTGTGGAATAACCATGATTTTTAATCACAGCTTTCATGTGTCTTGGCATGCTTTCCACCAGTCTTTCACACTGCTTTTGGGTGACATTATGCCACTCCTGGTACAAAAATTTAAGCAGTTCTTCTTTGTTTGATGGCTTGTGACTATCCATCTTCCTCACATTCAAGAGGTTTTCAATGGGGTTCAGGTTTGGAGATTGGGCTGGCCATGACAGCGATTTGAGCTAGTGTTCCTTCATCCACATGTTGGTTTACCTAGCCGTGTGGCATGGTGCATTGTTCTGCTGGAAATGCCAGTCCTCAGAGTTGGGGAACGTTTCCTGAGCAGAAGGAATCAACTATTTTTCCAGGATAACCTTGTATGTGGCTTGATTCACATGTCCTTCGCAAAGATTAACCTGCCCAATTCAAGCCTGGAAATTATGATTTTTGTGGAACTAGAGCAAGTCCAAAAAGGGGCAACAAAATTTAGTAACGGGATGGAAGAATTACGGTACCCAGCGAGATTATCAATGTAGAGACTTTTAATCTGAGGGTCCAGGGTTCAAGTCCCTGTTTGGGCGTAAGCTTTTAATAAATGGTAATGTTATGTAAAATAGGTGAGGTCATCATGGGGGTGCAATGTGGGTGTAACTTGTATGCTGATAAAAGGTCTAAAGAAATTATGATCTGTGTGGAACTAGAGCGAGTACAAAGAAGGGCAACAACTACAATACCCAGAGAGATTAGCAAAAAAGTATTATTTAGTCTAGAAACTGAGGGGTGATCTCATAACCATGTATAAGTATATAAGGGGACAATACAAATATCTCTCCGAGGATCTGTTTATACCAAGGAAGGTGACGGTCACTTTAGAAGGACGTAGATCTGGGGATTTCTTCTGACGGAATATAGGCTGAACTGGACAGACAAATGTCTTTTTTCGGCCTTGCTAACTACAGCTCTGGCAAAAATTAAGAGACCACTGCAAAATCTTCAGTTTGTCTTAATTTTCTCTTTATAGGTATATTTTTGAGTAAAATGTAAATTGCTCTTATATTCTATAAACTACTGACAACATGTCTTCGAATTTCCAAGCACTAAATTTTGTACTTATTTTCAGAAAATGAAAAATGGTCAAAATAGCAAAAAAAATGCAGTGCTTGCAGACCTCAAATAATGCTACGAAAACAAGTTCATAATTATTAAGAAACAACAATACTAATGTTTTATCTCAGGAAGAGTTCAGAAATCAATATTTTGTGGAATAACCATGATTTTTAATCACAGCTTTCATGTATCTTGGCATGCTTTCCACCAGTCTTTCACACTGCTTTTGGGTGACATTATGCCACTCCTGGTACAAAAATTTAAGCAGTTCTTCTTTGTATGATGGCTTGTGACTATCCATCTTCCTCACATTCAAGAGGTTTTCAATGGGGTTCAGGTTTGGAGATTGGGCTGGCCATGACAGCGATTTGAGCTAGTGTTCCTTCATCCACATGTTGGTTTACCTAGCCGTGTGGCATGGTGCATTGTTCTGCTGGAAAAGCCAGTCCTCAGAGTTGGGGAAGGTTTCCTGAGCAGAAGGAATCAACTATTTTTCCAGGATAACCTTGTATGTGGCTTGATTCACATGTCCTTCGCAAAGATTAACCTGCCCAATTCAAGCCTGGAAATTATGATTTTTGTGGAACTAGAGCAAGTCCAAAAAGGGGCAACAAAATTTAGTAACGGGATGGAAGAATTACGGTACCCAGCGAGATTATCAATGTAGAGAGCGCGGATAGCTCAGTCGGTAGAGGATCAGACTTTTAATCTGAGGGTCCAGGGTTCAAGTCCCTGTTTGGGCGTAAGCTTTTAATAAATGGTAATGTTATGTAAAATAGGTGAGGTCATCATGGGGGTGCAATGTGGGTGTAACTTGTATGCTGATAAAAGGTCTAAAGAAATTATGATCTGTGTGGAACTAGAGCGAGTACAAAGAAGGGCAACAACTACAATACCCAGAGAGATTAGCAAAAAAGTATTATTTAGTCTAGAAACTGAGGGGTGATCTCATAACCATGTATAAGTATATAAGGGGACAATACAAATATCTCTCCGAGGATCTGTTTATACCAAGGAAGGTGACGGTCACTTTAGAAGGACGTAGATCTGGGGATTTCTTCTGACGGAATATAGGCTGAACTGGACGGACAAATGTCTTTTTTCGGCCTTGCTAACTACAGCTCTGGCAAAAATTAAGAGACCACTGCAAAATCTTCAGTTTGTCTTAATTTTCTCTTTATAGGTATATTTTTGAGTAAAATGTAAATTGCTCTTATATTCTATAAACTACTGACAACATGTCTTCGAATTTCCAAGCACTAAATTTTGTACTTATTTTCAGAAAATGAAAAATGGTCAAAATAGCAAAAAAAATGCAGTGCTTGCAGACCTCAAATAATGCTACGAAAACAAGTTCATAATTATTAAGAAACAACAATACTAATGTTTTATCTCAGGAAGAGTTCAGAAATCAATATTTTGTGGAATAACCATGATTTTTAATCACAGCTTTCATGTATCTTGGCATGCTTTCCACCAGTCTTTCACACTGCTTTTGGGTGACATTATGCCACTCCTGGTACAAAAATTTAAGCAGTTCTTCTTTGTATGATGGCTTGTGACTATCCATCTTCCTCACATTCAAGAGGTTTTCAATGGGGTTCAGGTTTGGAGATTGGGCTGGCCATGACAGCGATTTGAGCTAGTGTTCCTTCATCCACATGTTGGTTTACCTAGCCGTGTGGCATGGTGCATTGTTCTGCTGGAAAAGCCAGTCCTCAGAGTTGGGGAACGTTTCCTGAGCAGAAGGAATCAACTATTTTTCCAGGATAACCTTGTATGTGGCTTGATTCACATGTCCTTCGCAAAGATTAACCTGCCCAATTCAAGCCTGGAAATTATGATTTTTGCGGAACTAGAGCAAGTCCAAAAAGGGGCAACAAAATTTAGTAACGGGATGGAAGAATTACGGTACCCAGCGAGATTATCAATGTAGAGAGCGCGGATAGCTCAGTCGGTAGAGGATCAGACTTTTAATCTGAGGGTCCAGGGTTCAAGTCCCTGTTTGGGCGTAAGCTTTTAATAAATGGTAATGTTATGTAAAATAGGTGAGGTCATCATGGGGGTGCAATGTGGGTGTAACTTGTATGCTGATAAAAGGTCTAAAGAAATTATGATCTGTGTGGAACTAGAGCGAGTACAAAGAAGGGCAACAACTACAATACCCAGAGAGATTAGCAAAAAAGTATTATTTAGTCTAGAAACTGAGGGGTGATCTCATAACCATGTATAAGTATATAAGGGGACAATACAAATATCTCTCCGAGGATCTGTTTATACCAAGGAAGGTGACGGTCACTTTAGAAGGACGTAGATCTGGGGATTTCTTCTGACGGAATATAGGCTGAACTGGACGGACAAATGTCTTTTTTCGGCCTTGCTAACTACAGCTCTGGCAAAAATTAAGAGACCACTGCAAAATCTTCAGTTTGTCTTAATTTTCTCTTTATAGGTATATTTTTGAGTAAAATGTAAATTGCTCTTATATTCTATAAACTACTGACAACATGTCTTCGAATTTCCAAGCACTAAATTTTGTACTTATTTTCAGAAAATGAAAAATGGTCAAAATAGCAAAAAAAATGCAGTGCTTGCAGACCTCAAATAATGCTACGAAAACAAGTTCATAATTATTAAGAAACAACAATACTAATGTTTTATCTCAGGAAGAGTTCAGAAATCAATATTTTGTGGAATAACCATGATTTTTAATCACAGCTTTCATGTGTCTTGGCATGCTTTCCACCAGTCTTTCACACTGCTTTTGGGTGACATTATGCCACTCCTGGTACAAAAATTTAAGCAGTTCTTCTTTGTTTGATGGCTTGTGACTATCCATCTTCCTCACATTCAAGAGGTTTTCAATGGGGTTCAGGTTTGGAGATTGGGCTGGCCATGACAGCGATTTGAGCTAGTGTTCCTTCATCCACATGTTGGTTTACCTAGCCGTGTGGCATGGTGCATTGTTCTGCTGGAAAAGCCAGTCCTCAGAGTTGGGGAACGTTTCCTGAGCAGAAGGAATCAACTATTTTTCCAGGATAACCTTGTATGTGGCTTGATTCACATGTCCTTCGCAAAGATTAACCTGCCCAATTCAAGCCTGGAAATTATGATTTTTGTGGAACTAGAGCAAGTCCAAAAAGGGGCAACAAAATTTAGTAACGGGATGGAAGAATTACGGTACCCAGCGAGATTATCAATGTAGAGACTTTTAATCTGAGGGTCCAGGGTTCAAGTCCCTGTTTGGGCGTAAGCTTTTAATAAATGGTAATGTTATGTAAAATAGGTGAGGTCATCATGGGGGTGCAATGTGGGTGTAACTTGTATGCTGATAAAAGGTCTAAAGAAATTATGATCTGTGTGGAACTAGAGCGAGTACAAAGAAGGGCAACAACTACAATACCCAGAGAGATTAGCAAAAAAGTATTATTTAGTCTAGAAACTGAGGGGTGATCTCATAACCATGTATAAGTATATAAGGGGACAATACAAATATCTCTCCGAGGATCTGTTTATACCAAGGAAGGTGACGGTCACTTTAGAAGGACGTAGATCTGGGGATTTCTTCTGACGGAATATAGGCTGAACTGGACGGACAAATGTCTTTTTTCGGCCTTGCTAACTACAGCTCTGGCAAAAATTAAGAGACCACTGCAAAATCTTCAGTTTGTCTTAATTTTCTCTTTATAGGTATATTTTTGAGTAAAATGTAAATTGCTCTTATATTCTATAAACTACTGACAACATGTCTTCGAATTTCCAAGCACTAAATTTTGTACTTATTTTCAGAAAATGAAAAATGGTCAAAATAGCAAAAAAAATGCAGTGCTTGCAGACCTCAAATAATGCTACGAAAACAAGTTCATAATTATTAAGAAACAACAATACTAATGTTTTATCTCAGGAAGAGTTCAGAAATCAATATTTTGTGGAATAACCATGATTTTTAATCACAGCTTTCATGTGTCTTGGCATGCTTTCCACCAGTCTTTCACACTGCTTTTGGGTGACATTATGCCACTCCTGGTACAAAAATTTAAGCAGTTCTTCTTTGTTTGATGGCTTGTGACTATCCATCTTCCTCACATTCAAGAGGTTTTCAATGGGGTTCAGGTTTGGAGATTGGGCTGGCCATGACAGCGATTTGAGCTAGTGTTCCTTCATCCACATGTTGGTTTACCTAGCCGTGTGGCATGGTGCATTGTTCTGCTGGAAAAGCCAGTCCTCAGAGTTGGGGAACGTTTCCTGAGCAGAAGGAATCAACTATTTTTCCAGGATAACCTTGTATGTGGCTTGATTCACATGTCCTTCGCAAAGATTAACCTGCCCAATTCAAGCCTGGAAATTATGATTTTTGTGGAACTAGAGCAAGTCCAAAAAGGGGCAACAAAATTTAGTAACGGGATGGAAGAATTACGGTACCCAGCGAGATTATCAATGTAGAGACTTTTAATCTGAGGGTCCAGGGTTCAAGTCCCTGTTTGGGCGTAAGCTTTTAATAAATGGTAATGTTATGTAAAATAGGTGAGGTCATCATGGGGGTGCAATGTGGGTGTAACTTGTATGCTGATAAAAGGTCTAAAGAAATTATGATCTGTGTGGAACTAGAGCGAGTACAAAGAAGGGCAACAACTACAATACCCAGAGAGATTAGCAAAAAAGTATTATTTAGTCTAGAAACTGAGGGGTGATCTCATAACCATGTATAAGTATATAAGGGGACAATACAAATATCTCTCCGAGGATCTGTTTATACCAAGGAAGGTGACGGTCACTTTAGAAGGACGTAGATCTGGGGATTTCTTCTGACGGAATATAGGCTGAACTGGACGGACAAATGTCTTTTTTCGGCCTTGCTAACTACAGCTCTGGCAAAAATTAAGAGACCACTGCAAAATCTTCAGTTTGTCTTAATTTTCTCTTTATAGGTATATTTTTGAGTAAAATGTAAATTGCTCTTATATTCTATAAACTACTGACAACATGTCTTCGAATTTCCAAGCACTAAATTTTGTACTTATTTTCAGAAAATGAAAAATGGTCAAAATAGCAAAAAAAATGCAGTGCTTGCAGACCTCAAATAATGCTACGAAAACAAGTTCATAATTATTAAGAAACAACAATACTAATGTTTTATCTCAGGAAGAGTTCAGAAATCAATATTTTGTGGAATAACCATGATTTTTAATCACAGCTTTCATGTGTCTTGGCATGCTTTCCACCAGTCTTTCACACTGCTTTTGGGTGACATTATGCCACTCCTGGTACAAAAATTTAAGCAGTTCTTCTTTGTTTGATGGCTTGTGACTATCCATCTTCCTCACATTCAAGAGGTTTTCAATGGGGTTCAGGTTTGGAGATTGGGCTGGCCATGACAGCGATTTGAGCTAGTGTTCCTTCATCCACATGTTGGTTTACCTAGCCGTGTGGCATGGTGCATTGTTCTGCTGGAAAAGCCAGTCCTCAGAGTTGGGGAACGTTTCCTGAGCAGAAGGAATCAACTATTTTTCCAGGATAACCTTGTATGTGGCTTGATTCACATGTCCTTCGCAAAGATTAACCTGCCCAATTCAAGCCTGGAAATTATGATTTTTGTGGAACTAGAGCAAGTCCAAAAAGGGGCAACAAAATTTAGTAACGGGATGGAAGAATTACGGTACCCAGCGAGATTATCAATGTAGAGACTTTTAATCTGAGGGTCCAGGGTTCAAGTCCCTGTTTGGGCGTAAGCTTTTAATAAATGGTAATGTTATGTAAAATAGGTGAGGTCATCATGGGGGTGCAATGTGGGTGTAACTTGTATGCTGATAAAAGGTCGTGTGGAATATCTGTGTGGAACTAGAGCGAGTACAAAGAAGGGCAACAACTACAATACCCAGAGAGATTAGCAAAAAAGTATTATTTTGTCTAGAAACTGAGGGGTGATCTCATAACCATGTATAAGTATATAAGGGGACAATACAAATATCTCTCCGAGGATCTGTTTATACCAAGGAAGGTGACGGTCACAAGGGGGCATTCTCTGCATCTGGAGGAGAGAAGGTTTTTCCACCAACATAGAAAAGGATTCTTTACTGGTAGGGCAGGGAGAATCTGGAATTCCTTGTCTGAGGAGGTGGGGATGGCGAACTCAGTCAAGGGGTTCAAGAGAGGCCCGGATGTCTTCCTGGAGCGTAACAATATTGTATCTTGCAGTTATTAGGTTCTTTAGAAGGACGTAGATCTGGGGATTTCTTCTGACGGAATATAGGCTGAACTGGACGGACAAATGTCTTTTTTCGTCCTTGCTAACTACAGCTCTGGCAAAAATTAAGAGACCACTGCAAAATCTTCAGTTTGTCTTAATTTTCTCTTTATAGGTATATTTTTGAGTAAAATGTAAATTGCTCTTATATTCTATAAACTACTGACAACATGTCTTCGAATTTCCAAGCACTAAATTTTGTACTTATTTTCAGAAAATGAAAAATGGTCAAAATAGCAAAAAAAATGCAGTGCTTGCAGACCTCAAATAATGCTACGAAAACAAGTTCATAATTATTTAGAAACAACAATACTAATGTTTTATCTCAGGAAGAGTTCAGAAATCAATATTTTGTGGAATAACCATGATTTTTAATCACAGCTTTCATGTGTCTTGGCATGCTTTCCACCAGTCTTTCACACTGCTTTTGGGTGACATTATGCCACTCCTGGTACAAAAATTTAAGCAGTTCTTGTTTGATGGCTTGTGACTATCCATCTTCCTCACATTCAAGAGGTTTTCAATGGGGTTCAGGTTTGGAGATTGGGCTGGCCATGACAGCGATTTGAGCTAGTGTTCCTTCATCCACACATTGGTTTACCTAGCCGTGTGGCATGGTGCATTGTTCTGCTGGAAAAGCCAGTCCTCAGAGTTGGGGAACGTTTCCTGAGCAGAAGGAATCAACTATTTTTCCAGGATAACCTTGTATGTGGCTTGATTCACATGTCCTTCGCAAAGATTAACCTGCCCAATTCAAGCCTGGAAATTATGATTTTTGTGGAACTAGAGCAAGTCCAAAAAGGGGCAACAAAATTTAGTAACGGGATGGAAGAATTACGGTACCCAGCGAGATTATCAATGTAGAGAGCCCGGATAGCTCAGTCGGTAGAGCATCAGACTTTTAATCTGAGGGTCCAGGGTTCAAGTCCCTGTTTGGGCGTAAGCTTTTAATAAATGGTAATGTTATGTAAAATAGGTGAGGTCATCATGGGGGTGCAATGTGGAACTAGAGCGAGTACAAAGAAGGGCAACAACTACAATACCCAGAGAGATTAGCAAAAAAGTATTATTTTGTCTAGAAACTGAGGGGTGATCTCATAACCATGTATAAGTATATAAGGGGACAATACAAATATCTCTCCGAGGATCTGTTTATACCAAGGAAGGTGACGGTCACAAGGGGGCATTCTCTGCATCTGGAGGAGAGAAGGTTTTTCCACCAACATAGAAAAGGATTCTTTACTGGTAGGGCAGGGAGAATCTGGAATTCCTTGTCTGAGGAGGTGGGGATGGCGAACTCAGTCAAGGGGTTCAAGAGAGGCCCGGATGTCTTCCTGGAGCGTAACAATATTGTATCTTGCAGTTATTAGGTTCTTTAGAAGGACGTAGATCTGGGGATTTCTTCTGACGGAATATAGGCTGAACTGGACGGACAAATGTCTTTTTTCGTCCTTGCTAACTACAGCTCTGGCAAAAATTAAGAGACCACTGCAAAATCTTCAGTTTGTCTTAATTTTCTCTTTATAGGTATATTTTTGAGTAAAATGTAAATTGCTCTTATATTCTATAAACTACTGACAACATGTCTTCGAATTTCCAAGCACTAAATTTTGTACTTATTTTCAGAAAATGAAAAATGGTCAAAATAGCAAAAAAAATGCAGTGCTTGCAGACCTCAAATAATGCTACGAAAACAAGTTCATAATTATTTAGAAACAACAATACTAATGTTTTATCTCAGGAAGAGTTCAGAAATCAATATTTTGTGGAATAACCATGATTTTTAATCACAGCTTTCATGTGTCTTGGCATGCTTTCCACCAGTCTTTCACACTGCTTTTGGGTGACATTATGCCACTCCTGGTACAAAAATTTAAGCAGTTCTTGTTTGATGGCTTGTGACTATCCATCTTCCTCACATTCAAGAGGTTTTCAATGGGGTTCAGGTTTGGAGATTGGGCTGGCCATGACAGCGATTTGAGCTAGTGTTCCTTCATCCACACATTGGTTTACCTAGCCGTGTGGCATGGTGCATTGTTCTGCTGGAAAAGCCAGTCCTCAGAGTTGGGGAACGTTTCCTGAGCAGAAGGAATCAACTATTTTTCCAGGATAACCTTGTATGTGGCTTGATTCACATGTCCTTCGCAAAGATTAACCTGCCCAATTCAAGCCTGGAAATTATGATTTTTGTGGAACTAGAGCAAGTCCAAAAAGGGGCAACAAAATTTAGTAACGGGATGGAAGAATTACGGTACCCAGCGAGATTATCAATGTAGAGAGCCCGGATAGCTCAGTCGGTAGAGCATCAGACTTTTAATCTGAGGGTCCAGGGTTCAAGTCCCTGTTTGGGCGTAAGCTTTTAATAAATGGTAATGTTATGTAAAATAGGTGAGGTCATCATGGGGGTGCAATGTGGGTGTAACTTGTATGCTGATAAAAGGTCGTGTGGAAGATCTGTGTGGAACTAGAGCGAGTACAAAGAAGGGCAACAACTACAATACCCAGAGAGATTAGCAAAAAAGTATTATTTTGTCTAGAAACTGAGGGGTGATCTCATAACCATGTATAAGTATATAAGGGGACAATACAAATATCTCTCCGAGGATCTGTTTATACCAAGGAAGGTGACGGTCACAAGGGGGCATTCTCTGCATCTGGAGGAGAGAAGGTTTTTCCACCAACATAGAAAAGGATTCTTTACTGGTAGGGCAGGGAGAATCTGGAATTCCTTGTCTGAGGAGGTGGGGATGGCGAACTCAGTCAAGGGGTTCAAGAGAGGCCCGGATGTCTTCCTGGAGCGTAACAATATTGTATCTTGCAGTTATTAGGTTCTTTAGAAGGACGTAGATCTGGGGATTTCTTCTGACGGAATATAGGCTGAACTGGACGGACAAATGTCTTTTTTCGTCCTTGCTAACTACAGCTCTGGCAAAAATTAAGAGACCACTGCAAAATCTTCAGTTTGTCTTAATTTTCTCTTTATAGGTATATTTTTGAGTAAAATGTAAATTGCTCTTATATTCTATAAACTACTGACAACATGTCTTCGAATTTCCAAGCACTAAATTTTGTACTTATTTTCAGAAAATGAAAAATGGTCAAAATAGCAAAAAAAATGCAGTGCTTGCAGACCTCAAATAATGCTACGAAAACAAGTTCATAATTATTTAGAAACAACAATACTAATGTTTTATCTCAGGAAGAGTTCAGAAATCAATATTTTGTGGAATAACCATGATTTTTAATCACAGCTTTCATGTGTCTTGGCATGCTTTCCACCAGTCTTTCACACTGCTTTTGGGTGACATTATGCCACTCCTGGTACAAAAATTTAAGCAGTTCTTGTTTGATGGCTTGTGACTATCCATCTTCCTCACATTCAAGAGGTTTTCAATGGGGTTCAGGTTTGGAGATTGGGCTGGCCATGACAGCGATTTGAGCTAGTGTTCCTTCATCCACACATTGGTTTACCTAGCCGTGTGGCATGGTGCATTGTTCTGCTGGAAAAGCCAGTCCTCAGAGTTGGGGAACGTTTCCTGAGCAGAAGGAATCAACTATTTTTCCAGGATAACCTTGTATGTGGCTTGATTCACATGTCCTTCGCAAAGATTAACCTGCCCAATTCAAGCCTGGAAATTATGATTTTTGTGGAACTAGAGCAAGTCCAAAAAGGGGCAACAAAATTTAGTAACGGGATGGAAGAATTACGGTACCCAGCGAGATTATCAATGTAGAGAGCCCGGATAGCTCAGTCGGTAGAGCATCAGACTTTTAATCTGTGGGTCCAGGGTTCAAGTCCCTGTTTGGGCGTAAGCTTTTAATAAATGGTAATGTTATGTAAAATAGGTGAGGTCATCATGGGGGTGCAATGTGGGTGTAACTTGTATGATGCTAAAAGGTCGTGTGGAAGATCTGTGTGGAACTAGAGCGAGTACAAAGAAGGGCAACAACTACAATACCCAGAGAGATTAGCAAAAAAGTATTATTTTGTCTAGAAACTGAGGGGTGATCTCATAACCATGTATAAGTATATAAGGGGACAATACAAATATCTCTCCGAGGATCTGTTTATACCAAGGAAGGTGACGGTCACAAGGGGGCATTCTCTGCATCTGGAGGAGAGAAGGTTTTTCCACCAACATAGAAAAGGATTCTTTACTGGTAGGGCAGGGAGAATCTGGAATTCCTTGTCTGAGGAGGTGGGGATGGCGAACTCAGTCAAGGGGTTCAAGAGAGGCCCGGATGTCTTCCTGGAGCGTAACAATATTGTATCTTGCAGTTATTAGGTTCTTTAGAAGGACGTAGATCTGGGGATTTCTTCTGACGGAATATAGGCTGAACTGGACGGACAAATGTCTTTTTTCGTCCTTGCTAACTACAGCTCTGGCAAAAATTAAGAGACCACTGCAAAATCTTCAGTTTGTCTTAATTTTCTCTTTATAGGTATATTTTTGAGTAAAATGTAAATTGCTCTTATATTCTATAAACTACTGACAACATGTCTTCGAATTTCCAAGCACTAAATTTTGTACTTATTTTCAGAAAATGAAAAATGGTCAAAATAGCAAAAAAAATGCAGTGCTTGCAGACCTCAAATAATGCTACGAAAACAAGTTCATAATTATTTAGAAACAACAATACTAATGTTTTATCTCAGGAAGAGTTCAGAAATCAATATTTTGTGGAATAACCATGATTTTTAATCACAGCTTTCATGTGTCTTGGCATGCTTTCCACCAGTCTTTCACACTGCTTTTGGGTGACATTATGCCACTCCTGGTACAAAAATTTAAGCAGTTCTTGTTTGATGGCTTGTGACTATCCATCTTCCTCACATTCAAGAGGTTTTCAATGGGGTTCAGGTTTGGAGATTGGGCTGGCCATGACAGCGATTTGAGCTAGTGTTCCTTCATCCACACATTGGTTTACCTAGCCGTGTGGCATGGTGCATTGTTCTGCTGGAAAAGCCAGTCCTCAGAGTTGGGGAACGTTTCCTGAGCAGAAGGAATCAACTATTTTTCCAGGATAACCTTGTATGTGGCTTGATTCACATGTCCTTCGCAAAGATTAACCTGCCCAATTCAAGCCTGGAAATTATGATTTTTGTGGAACTAGAGCAAGTCCAAAAAGGGGCAACAAAATTTAGTAACGGGATGGAAGAATTACGGTACCCAGCGAGATTATCAATGTAGAGAGCCCGGATAGCTCAGTCGGTAGAGCATCAGACTTTTAATCTGTGGGTCCAGGGTTCAAGTCCCTGTTTGGGCGTAAGCTTTTAATAAATGGTAATGTTATGTAAAATAGGTGAGGTCATCATGGGGGTGCAATGTGGGTGTAACTTGTATGATGCTAAAAGGTCGTGTGGAAGATCTGTGTGGAACTAGAGCGAGTACAAAGAAGGGCAACAACTACAATACCCAGAGAGATTAGCAAAAAAGTATTATTTTGTCTAGAAACTGAGGGGTGATCTCATAACCATGTATAAGTATATAAGGGGACAATACAAATATCTCTCCGAGGATCTGTTTATACCAAGGAAGGTGACGGTCACAAGGGGGCATTCTCTGCATCTGGAGGAGAGAAGGTTTTTCCACCAACATAGAAAAGGATTCTTTACTGGTAGGGCAGGGAGAATCTGGAATTCCTTGTCTGAGGAGGTGGGGATGGCGAACTCAGTCAAGGGGTTCAAGAGAGGCCCGGATGTCTTCCTGGAGCGTAACAATATTGTATCTTGCAGTTATTAGGTTCTTTAGAAGGACGTAGATCTGGGGATTTCTTCTGACGGAATATAGGCTGAACTGGACGGACAAATGTCTTTTTTCGTCCTTGCTAACTACAGCTCTGGCAAAAATTAAGAGACCACTGCAAAATCTTCAGTTTGTCTTAATTTTCTCTTTATAGGTATATTTTTGAGTAAAATGTAAATTGCTCTTATATTCTATAAACTACTGACAACATGTCTTCGAATTTCCAAGCACTAAATTTTGTACTTATTTTCAGAAAATGAAAAATGGTCAAAATAGCAAAAAAAATGCAGTGCTTGCAGACCTCAAATAATGCTACGAAAACAAGTTCATAATTATTTAGAAACAACAATACTAATGTTTTATCTCAGGAAGAGTTCAGAAATCAATATTTTGTGGAATAACCATGATTTTTAATCACAGCTTTCATGTGTCTTGGCATGCTTTCCACCAGTCTTTCACACTGCTTTTGGGTGACATTATGCCACTCCTGGTACAAAAATTTAAGCAGTTCTTGTTTAATGGCTTGTGACTATCCATCTTCCTCACATTCAAGAGGTTTTCAATGGGGTTCAGGTTTGGAGATTGGGCTGGCCATGACAGCGATTTGAGCTAGTGTTCCTTCATCCACACATTGGTTTACCTAGCCGTGTGGCATGGTGCATTGTTCTGCTGGAAAAGCCAGTCCTCAGAGTTGGGGAACGTTTCCTGAGCAGAAGGAATCAACTATTTTTCCAGGATAACCTTGTATGTGGCTTGATTCACATGTCCTTCGCAAAGATTAACCTGCCCAATTCAAGCCTGGAAATTATGATTTTTGTGGAACTAGAGCAAGTCCAAAAAGGGGCAACAAAATTTAGTAACGGGATGGAAGAATTACGGTACCCAGCGAGATTATCAATGTAGAGAGCCCGGATAGCTCAGTCGGTAGAGCATCAGACTTTTAATCTGAGGGTCCAGGGTTCAAGTCCCTGTTTGGGCGTAAGCTTTTAATAAATGGTAATGTTATGTAAAATAGGTGAGGTCATCATGGGGGTGCAATGTGGGTGTAACTTGTATGCTGATAAAAGGTCGTGTGGAAGATCTGTGTGGAACTAGAGCGAGTACAAAGAAGGGCAACAACTACAATACCCAGAGAGATTAGCAAAAAAGTATTATTTTGTCTAGAAACTGAGGGGTGATCTCATAACCATGTATAAGTATATAAGGGGACAATACAAATATCTCTCCGAGGATCTGTTTATACCAAGGAAGGTGACGGTCACAAGGGGGCATTCTCTGCATCTGGAGGAGAGAAGGTTTTTCCACCAACATAGAAAAGGATTCTTTACTGGTAGGGCAGGGAGAATCTGGAATTCCTTGTCTGAGGAGGTGGGGATGGCGAACTCAGTCAAGGGGTTCAAGAGAGGCCCGGATGTCTTCCTGGAGCGTAACAATATTGTATCTTGCAGTTATTAGGTTCTTTAGAAGGACGTAGATCTGGGGATTTCTTCTGACGGAATATAGGCTGAACTGGACGGACAAATGTCTTTTTTCGTCCTTGCTAACTACAGCTCTGGCAAAAATTAAGAGACCACTGCAAAATCTTCAGTTTGTCTTAATTTTCTCTTTATAGGTATATTTTTGAGTAAAATGTAAATTGCTCTTATATTCTATAAACTACTGACAACATGTCTTCGAATTTCCAAGCACTAAATTTTGTACTTATTTTCAGAAAATGAAAAATGGTCAAAATAGCAAAAAAAATGCAGTGCTTGCAGACCTCAAATAATGCTACGAAAACAAGTTCATAATTATTTAGAAACAACAATACTAATGTTTTATCTCAGGAAGAGTTCAGAAATCAATATTTTGTGGAATAACCATGATTTTTAATCACAGCTTTCATGTGTCTTGGCATGCTTTCCACCAGTCTTTCACACTGCTTTTGGGTGACATTATGCCACTCCTGGTACAAAAATTTAAGCAGTTCTTGTTTGATGGCTTGTGACTATCCATCTTCCTCACATTCAAGAGGTTTTCAATGGGGTTCAGGTTTGGAGATTGGGCTGGCCATGACAGCGATTTGAGCTAGTGTTCCTTCATCCACACATTGGTTTACCTAGCCGTGTGGCATGGTGCATTGTTCTGCTGGAAAAGCCAGTCCTCAGAGTTGGGGAACGTTTCCTGAGCAGAAGGAATCAACTATTTTTCCAGGATAACCTTGTATGTGGCTTGATTCACATGTCCTTCGCAAAGATTAACCTGCCCAATTCAAGCCTGGAAATTATGATTTTTGTGGAACTAGAGCAAGTCCAAAAAGGGGCAACAAAATTTAGTAACGGGATGGAAGAATTACGGTACCCAGCGAGATTATCAATGTAGAGAGCCCGGATAGCTCAGTCGGTAGAGCATCAGACTTTTAATCTGTGGGTCCAGGGTTCAAGTCCCTGTTTGGGCGTAAGCTTTTAATAAATGGTAATGTTATGTAAAATAGGTGAGGTCATCATGGGGGTGCAATGTGGGTGTAACTTGTATGATGCTAAAAGGTCGTGTGGAAGATCTGTGTGGAACTAGAGCGAGTACAAAGAAGGGCAACAACTACAATACCCAGAGAGATTAGCAAAAAAGTATTATTTTGTCTAGAAACTGAGGGGTGATCTCATAACCATGTATAAGTATATAAGGGGACAATACAAATATCTCTCCGAGGATCTGTTTATACCAAGGAAGGTGACGGTCACAAGGGGGCATTCTCTGCATCTGGAGGAGAGAAGGTTTTTCCACCAACATAGAAAAGGATTCTTTACTGGTAGGGCAGGGAGAATCTGGAATTCCTTGTCTGAGGAGGTGGGGATGGCGAACTCAGTCAAGGGGTTCAAGAGAGGCCCGGATGTCTTCCTGGAGCGTAACAATATTGTATCTTGCAGTTATTAGGTTCTTTAGAAGGACGTAGATCTGGGGATTTCTTCTGACGGAATATAGGCTGAACTGGACGGACAAATGTCTTTTTTCGTCCTTGCTAACTACAGCTCTGGCAAAAATTAAGAGACCACTGCAAAATCTTCAGTTTGTCTTAATTTTCTCTTTATAGGTATATTTTTGAGTAAAATGTAAATTGCTCTTATATTCTATAAACTACTGACAACATGTCTTCGAATTTCCAAGCACTAAATTTTGTACTTATTTTCAGAAAATGAAAAATGGTCAAAATAGCAAAAAAAATGCAGTGCTTGCAGACCTCAAATAATGCTACGAAAACAAGTTCATAATTATTTAGAAACAACAATACTAATGTTTTATCTCAGGAAGAGTTCAGAAATCAATATTTTGTGGAATAACCATGATTTTTAATCACAGCTTTCATGTGTCTTGGCATGCTTTCCACCAGTCTTTCACACTGCTTTTGGGTGACATTATGCCACTCCTGGTACAAAAATTTAAGCAGTTCTTGTTTGATGGCTTGTGACTATCCATCTTCCTCACATTCAAGAGGTTTTCAATGGGGTTCAGGTTTGGAGATTGGGCTGGCCATGACAGCGATTTGAGCTAGTGTTCCTTCATCCACACATTGGTTTACCTAGCCGTGTGGCATGGTGCATTGTTCTGCTGGAAAAGCCAGTCCTCAGAGTTGGGGAACGTTTCCTGAGCAGAAGGAATCAACTATTTTTCCAGGATAACCTTGTATGTGGCTTGATTCACATGTCCTTCGCAAAGATTAACCTGCCCAATTCAAGCCTGGAAATTATGATTTTTGTGGAACTAGAGCAAGTCCAAAAAGGGGCAACAAAATTTAGTAACGGGATGGAAGAATTACGGTACCCAGCGAGATTATCAATGAGGTCATCATGGGGGTGCAATGTGGGTGTAACTTGTATGATGCTAAAAGGTCGTGTGGAAGATCTGTGTGGAACTAGAGCGAGTACAAAGAAGGGCAACAACTACAATACCCAGAGAGATTAGCAAAAAAGTATTATTTTGTCTAGAAACTGAGGGGTGATCTCATAACCATGTATAAGTATATAAGGGGACAATACAAATATCTCTCCGAGGATCTGTTTATACCAAGGAAGGTGACGGTCACAAGGGGGCATTCTCTGCATCTGGAGGAGAGAAGGTTTTTCCACCAACATAGAAAAGGATTCTTTACTGGTAGGGCAGGGAGAATCTGGAATTCCTTGTCTGAGGAGGTGGGGATGGCGAACTCAGTCAAGGGGTTCAAGAGAGGCCCGGATGTCTTCCTGGAGCGTAACAATATTGTATCTTGCAGTTATTAGGTTCTTTAGAAGGACGTAGATCTGGGGATTTCTTCTGACGGAATATAGGCTGAACTGGACGGACAAATGTCTTTTTTCGTCCTTGCTAACTACAGCTCTGGCAAAAATTAAGAGACCACTGCAAAATCTTCAGTTTGTCTTAATTTTCTCTTTATAGGTATATTTTTGAGTAAAATGTAAATTGCTCTTATATTCTATAAACTACTGACAACATGTCTTCGAATTTCCAAGCACTAAATTTTGTACTTATTTTCAGAAAATGAAAAATGGTCAAAATAGCAAAAAAAATGCAGTGCTTGCAGACCTCAAATAATGCTACGAAAACAAGTTCATAATTATTTAGAAACAACAATACTAATGTTTTATCTCAGGAAGAGTTCAGAAATCAATATTTTGTGGAATAACCATGATTTTTAATCACAGCTTTCATGTGTCTTGGCATGCTTTCCACCAGTCTTTCACACTGCTTTTGGGTGACATTATGCCACTCCTGGTACAAAAATTTAAGCAGTTCTTGTTTGATGGCTTGTGACTATCCATCTTCCTCACATTCAAGAGGTTTTCAATGGGGTTCAGGTTTGGAGATTGGGCTGGCCATGACAGCGATTTGAGCTAGTGTTCCTTCATCCACACATTGGTTTACCTAGCCGTGTGGCATGGTGCATTGTTCTGCTGGAAAAGCCAGTCCTCAGAGTTGGGGAACGTTTCCTGAGCAGAAGGAATCAACTATTTTTCCAGGATAACCTTGTATGTGGCTTGATTCACATGTCCTTCGCAAAGATTAACCTGCCCAATTCAAGCCTGGAAATTATGATTTTTGTGGAACTAGAGCAAGTCCAAAAAGGGGCAACAAAATTTAGTAACGGGATGGAAGAATTACGGTACCCAGCGAGAATATCAATGTAGAGAGCCCGGATAGCTCAGTCGGTAGAGCATCAGACTTTTAATCTGAGGGTCCAGGGTTCAAGTCCCTGTTTGGGCGTAAGCTTTTAATAAATGGTAATGTTATGTAAAATAGGTGAGGTCATCATGGGGGTGCAATGTGGGTGTAACTTGTATGCTGATAAAAGGTCGTGTGGAAGATCTGTGTGGAACTAGAGCGAGTACAAAGAAGGGCAACAACTACAATACCCAGAGAGATTAGCAAAAAAGTATTATTTTGTCTAGAAACTGAGGGGTGATCTCATAACCATGTATAAGTATATAAGGGGACAATACAAATATCTCTCCGAGGATCTGTTTATACCAAGGAAGGTGACGGTCACAAGGGGGCATTCTCTGCATCTGGAGGAGAGAAGGTTTTTCCACCAACATAGAAAAGGATTCTTTACTGGTAGGGCAGGGAGAATCTGGAATTCCTTGTCTGAGGAGGTGGGGATGGCGAACTCAGTCAAGGGGTTCAAGAGAGGCCCGGATGTCTTCCTGGAGCGTAACAATATTGTATCTTGCAGTTATTAGGTTCTTTAGAAGGACGTAGATCTGGGGATTTCTTCTGACGGAATATAGGCTGAACTGGACGGACAAATGTCTTTTTTCGTCCTTGCTAACTACAGCTCTGGCAAAAATTAAGAGACCACTGCAAAATCTTCAGTTTGTCTTAATTTTCTCTTTATAGGTATATTTTTGAGTAAAATGTAAATTGCTCTTATATTCTATAAACTACTGACAACATGTCTTCGAATTTCCAAGCACTAAATTTTGTACTTATTTTCAGAAAATGAAAAATGGTCAAAATAGCAAAAAAAATGCAGTGCTTGCAGACCTCAAATAATGCTACGAAAACAAGTTCATAATTATTTAGAAACAACAATACTAATGTTTTATCTCAGGAAGAGTTCAGAAATCAATATTTTGTGGAATAACCATGATTTTTAATCACAGCTTTCATGTGTCTTGGCATGCTTTCCACCAGTCTTTCACACTGCTTTTGGGTGACATTATGCCACTCCTGGTACAAAAATTTAAGCAGTTCTTGTTTGATGGCTTGTGACTATCCATCTTCCTCACATTCAAGAGGTTTTCAATGGGGTTCAGGTTTGGAGATTGGGCTGGCCATGACAGCGATTTGAGCTAGTGTTCCTTCATCCACACATTGGTTTACCTAGCCGTGTGGCATGGTGCATTGTTCTGCTGGAAAAGCCAGTCCTCAGAGTTGGGGAACGTTTCCTGAGCAGAAGGAGTCAACTATTTTTCCAGGATAACCTTGTATGTGGCTTGATTCACATGTCCTTCGCAAAGATTAACCTGCCCAATTCAAGCCTGGAAATTATGATTTTTGTGGAACTAGAGCAAGTCCAAAAAGGGGCAACAAAATTTAGTAACGGGATGGAAGAATTACGGTACCCAGCGAGATTATCAATGTAGAGAGCCCGGATAGCTCAGTCGGTAGAGCATCAGACTTTTAATCTGAGGGTCCAGGGTTCAAGTCCCTGTTTGGGCGTAAGCTTTTAATAAATGGTAATGTTATGTAAAATAGGTGAGGTCATCATGGGGGTGCAATGTGGGTGTAACTTGGATGCTGATAAAAGGTCGTGTGGAAGATCTGTGTGGAACTAGAGCGAGTACAAAGAAGGGCAACAACTACAATACCCAGAGAGATTAGCAAAAAAGTATTATTTTGTCTAGAAACTGAGGGGTGATCTCATAACCATGTATAAGTATATAAGGGGACAATACAAATATCTCTCCGAGGATCTGTTTATACCAAGGAAGGTGACGGTCACAAGGGGGCATTCTCTGCATCTGGAGGAGAGAAGGTTTTTCCACCAACATAGAAAAGGATTCTTTACTGGTAGGGCAGGGAGAATCTGGAATTCCTTGTCTGAGGAGGTGGGGATGGCGAACTCAGTCAAGGGGTTCAAGAGAGGCCCGGATGTCTTCCTGGAGCGTAACAATATTGTATCTTGCAGTTATTAGGTTCTTTAGAAGGACGTAGATCTGGGGATTTCTTCTGACGGAATATAGGCTGAACTGGACGGACAAATGTCTTTTTTCGTCCTTGCTAACTACAGCTCTGGCAAAAATTAAGAGACCACTGCAAAATCTTCAGTTTGTCTTAATTTTCTCTTTATAGGTATATTTTTGAGTAAAATGTAAATTGCTCTTATATTCTATAAACTACTGACAACATGTCTTCGAATTTCCAAGCACTAAATTTTGTACTTATTTTCAGAAAATGAAAAATGGTCAAAATAGCAAAAAAAATGCAGTGCTTGCAGACCTCAAATAATGCTACGAAAACAAGTTCATAATTATTTAGAAACAACAATACTAATGTTTTATCTCAGGAAGAGTTCAGAAATCAATATTTTGTGGAATAACCATGATTTTTAATCACAGCTTTCATGTGTCTTGGCATGCTTTCCACCAGTCTTTCACACTGCTTTTGGGTGACATTATGCCACTCCTGGTACAAAAATTTAAGCAGTTCTTGTTTGATGGCTTGTGACTATCCATCTTCCTCACATTCAAGAGGTTTTCAATGGGGTTCAGGTTTGGAGATTGGGCTGGCCATGACAGCGATTTGAGCTAGTGTTCCTTCATCCACACATTGGTTTACCTAGCCGTGTGGCATGGTGCATTGTTCTGCTGGAAAAGCCAGTCCTCAGAGTTGGGGAACGTTTCCTGAGCAGAAGGAGTCAACTATTTTTCCAGGATAACCTTGTATGTGGCTTGATTCACATGTCCTTCGCAAAGATTAACCTGCCCAATTCAAGCCTGGAAATTATGATTTTTGTGGAACTAGAGCAAGTCCAAAAAGGGGCAACAAAATTTAGTAACGGGATGGAAGAATTACGGTACCCAGCGAGATTATCAATGTAGAGAGCCCGGATAGCTCAGTCGGTAGAGCATCAGACTTTTAATCTGAGGGTCCAGGGTTCAACAATACTAATGTTTTATCTCAGGAAGAGTTCAGAAATCAATATTTTGTGGAATAACCATGATTTTTAATCACAGCTTTCATGTGTCTTGGCATGCTTTCCACCAGTCTTTCACACTGCTTTTGGGTGACATTATGCCACTCCTGGTACAAAAATTTAAGCAGTTCTTGTTTGATGGCTTGTGACTATCCATCTTCCTCACATTCAAGAGGTTTTCAATGGGGTTCAGGTTTGGAGATTGGGCTGGCCATGACAGCGATTTGAGCTAGTGTTCCTTCATCCACACATTGGTTTACCTAGCCGTGTGGCATGGTGCATTGTTCTGCTGGAAAAGCCAGTCCTCAGAGTTGGGGAACGTTTCCTGAGCAGAAGGAGTCAACTATTTTTCCAGGATAACCTTGTATGTGGCTTGATTCACATGTCCTTCGCAAAGATTAACCTGCCCAATTCAAGCCTGGAAATTATGATTTTTGTGGAACTAGAGCAAGTCCAAAAAGGGGCAACAAAATTTAGTAACGGGATGGAAGAATTACGGTACCCAGCGAGATTATCAATGTAGAGAGCCCGGATGTCGGTAGAGCATCAGACTTTTAATCTGAGGGTCCAGGGTTCAAGTCCCTGTTTGGGCGTAAGCTTTTAATAAATGGTAATGTTATGTAAAATAGGTGAGGTCATCATGGGGGTGCAATGTGGGTGTAACTTGTATGCTGATAAAAGGTCGTGTGGAAGATCTGTGTGGAACTAGAGCGAGTACAAAGAAGGGCAACAACTACAATACCCAGAGAGATTAGCAAAAAAGTATTATTTTGTCTAGAAACTGAGGGGTGATCTCATAACCATGTATAAGTATATAAGGGGACAATACAAATATCTCTCCGAGGATCTGTTTATACCAAGGAAGGTGACGGTCACAAGGGGGCATTCTCTGCATCTGGAGGAGAGAAGGTTTTTCCACCAACATAGAAAAGGATTCTTTACTGGTAGGGCAGGGAGAATCTGGAATTCCTTGTCTGAGGAGGTGGGGATGGCGAACTCAGTCAAGGGGTTCAAGAGAGGCCCGGATGTCTTCCTGGAGCGTAACAATATTGTATCTTGCAGTTATTAGGTTCTTTAGAAGGACGTAGATCTGGGGATTTCTTCTGACGGAATATAGGCTGAACTGGACGGACAAATGTCTTTTTTCGTCCTTGCTAACTACAGCTCTGGCAAAAATTAAGAGACCACTGCAAAATCTTCAGTTTGTCTTAATTTTCTCTTTATAGGTATATTTTTGAGTAAAATGTAAATTGCTCTTATATTCTATAAACTACTGACAACATGTCTTCGAATTTCCAAGCACTAAATTTTGTACTTATTTTCAGAAAATGAAAAATGGTCAAAATAGCAAAAAAAATGCAGTGCTTGCAGACCTCAAATAATGCTACGAAAACAAGTTCATAATTATTTAGAAACAACAATACTAATGTTTTATCTCAGGAAGAGTTCAGAAATCAATATTTTGTGGAATAACCATGATTTTTAATCACAGCTTTCATGTGTCTTGGCATGCTTTCCACCAGTCTTTCACACTGCTTTTGGGTGACATTATGCCACTCCTGGTACAAAAATTTAAGCAGTTCTTGTTTGATGGCTTGTGACTATCCATCTTCCTCACATTCAAGAGGTTTTCAATGGGGTTCAGGTTTGGAGATTGGGCTGGCCATGACAGCGATTTGAGCTAGTGTTCCTTCATCCACACATTGGTTTACCTAGCCGTGTGGCATGGTGCATTGTTCTGCTGGAAAAGCCAGTCCTCAGAGTTGGGGAACGTTTCCTGAGCAGAAGGAGTCAACTATTTTTCCAGGATAACCTTGTATGTGGCTTGATTCACATGTCCTTCGCAAAGATTAACCTGCCCAATTCAAGCCTGGAAATTATGATTTTTGTGGAACTAGAGCAAGTCCAAAAAGGGGCAACAAAATTTAGTAACGGGATGGAAGAATTACGGTACCCAGCGAGATTATCAATGTAGAGAGCCCGGATGTCGGTAGAGCATCAGACTTTTAATCTGAGGGTCCAGGGTTCAAGTCCCTGTTTGGGCGTAAGCTTTTAATAAATGGTAATGTTATGTAAAATAGGTGAGGTCATCATGGGGGTGCAATGTGGGTGTAACTTGTATGCTGATAAAAGGTCGTGTGGAAGATCTGTGTGGAACTAGAGCGAGTACAAAGAAGGGCAACAACTACAATACCCAGAGAGATTAGCAAAAAAGTATTATTTTGTCTAGAAACTGAGGGGTGATCTCATAACCATGTATAAGTATATAAGGGGACAATACAAATATCTCTCCGAGGATCTGTTTATACCAAGGAAGGTGACGGTCACAAGGGGGCATTCTCTGCATCTGGAGGAGAGAAGGTTTTTCCACCAACATAGAAAAGGATTCTTTACTGGTAGGGCAGGGAGAATCTGGAATTCCTTGTCTGAGGAGGTGGGGATGGCGAACTCAGTCAAGGGGTTCAAGAGAGGCCCGGATGTCTTCCTGGAGCGTAACAATATTGTATCTTGCAGTTATTAGGTTCTTTAGAAGGACGTAGATCTGGGGATTTCTTCTGACGGAATATAGGCTGAACTGGACGGACAAATGTCTTTTTTCGTCCTTGCTAACTACAGCTCTGGCAAAAATTAAGAGACCACTGCAAAATCTTCAGTTTGTCTTAATTTTCTCTTTATAGGTATATTTTTGAGTAAAATGTAAATTGCTCTTATATTCTATAAACTACTGACAACATGTCTTCGAATTTCCAAGCACTAAATTTTGTACTTATTTTCAGAAAATGAAAAATGGTCAAAATAGCAAAAAAAATGCAGTGCTTGCAGACCTCAAATAATGCTACGAAAACAAGTTCATAATTATTTAGAAACAACAATACTAATGTTTTATCTCAGGAAGAGTTCAGAAATCAATATTTTGTGGAATAACCATGATTTTTAATCACAGCTTTCATGTGTCTTGGCATGCTTTCCACCAGTCTTTCACACTGCTTTTGGGTGACATTATGCCACTCCTGGTACAAAAATTTAAGCAGTTCTTGTTTGATGGCTTGTGACTATCCATCTTCCTCACATTCAAGAGGTTTTCAATGGGGTTCAGGTTTGGAGATTGGGCTGGCCATGACAGCGATTTGAGCTAGTGTTCCTTCATCCACACATTGGTTTACCTAGCCGTGTGGCATGGTGCATTGTTCTGCTGGAAAAGCCAGTCCTCAGAGTTGGGGAACGTTTCCTGAGCAGAAGGAGTCAACTATTTTTCCAGGATAACCTTGTATGTGGCTTGATTCACATGTCCTTCGCAAAGATTAACCTGCCCAATTCAAGCCTGGAAATTATGATTTTTGTGGAACTAGAGCAAGTCCAAAAAGGGGCAACAAAATTTAGTAACGGGATGGAAGAATTACGGTACCCAGCGAGATTATCAATGTAGAGAGCCCGGATAGCTCAGTCGGTAGAGCATCAGACTTTTAATCTGAGGGTCCAGGGTTCAAGTCCCTGTTTGGGCGTAAGCTTTTAATAAATGGTAATGTTATGTAAAATAGGTGAGGTCATCATGGGGGTGCAATGTGGGTGTAACTTGGATGCTGATAAAAGGTCGTGTGGAAGATCTGTGTGGAACTAGAGCGAGTACAAAGAAGGGCAACAACTACAATACCCAGAGAGATTAGCAAAAAAGTATTATTTTGTCTAGAAACTGAGGGGTGATCTCATAACCATGTATAAGTATATAAGGGGACAATACAAATATCTCTCCGAGGATCTGTTTATACCAAGGAAGGTGACGGTCACAAGGGGGCATTCTCTGCATCTGGAGGAGAGAAGGTTTTTCCACCAACATAGAAAAGGATTCTTTACTGGTAGGGCAGGGAGAATCTGGAATTCCTTGTCTGAGGAGGTGGGGATGGCGAACTCAGTCAAGGGGTTCAAGAGAGGCCCGGATGTCTTCCTGGAGCGTAACAATATTGTATCTTGCAGTTATTAGGTTCTTTAGAAGGACGTAGATCTGGGGATTTCTTCTGACGGAATATAGGCTGAACTGGACGGACAAATGTCTTTTTTCGTCCTTGCTAACTACAGCTCTGGCAAAAATTAAGAGACCACTGCAAAATCTTCAGTTTGTCTTAATTTTCTCTTTATAGGTATATTTTTGAGTAAAATGTAAATTGCTCTTATATTCTATAAACTACTGACAACATGTCTTCGAATTTCCAAGCACTAAATTTTGTACTTATTTTCAGAAAATGAAAAATGGTCAAAATAGCAAAAAAAATGCAGTGCTTGCAGACCTCAAATAATGCTACGAAAACAAGTTCATAATTATTTAGAAACAACAATACTAATGTTTTATCTCAGGAAGAGTTCAGAAATCAATATTTTGTGGAATAACCATGATTTTTAATCACAGCTTTCATGTGTCTTGGCATGCTTTCCACCAGTCTTTCACACTGCTTTTGGGTGACATTATGCCACTCCTGGTACAAAAATTTAAGCAGTTCTTGTTTGATGGCTTGTGACTATCCATCTTCCTCACATTCAAGAGGTTTTCAATGGGGTTCAGGTTTGGAGATTGGGCTGGCCATGACAGCGATTTGAGCTAGTGTTCCTTCATCCACACATTGGTTTACCTAGCCGTGTGGCATGGTGCATTGTTCTGCTGGAAAAGCCAGTCCTCAGAGTTGGGGAACGTTTCCTGAGCAGAAGGAATCAACTATTTTTCCAGGATAACCTTGTATGTGGCTTGATTCACATGTCCTTCGCAAAGATTAACCTGCCCAATTCAAGCCTGGAAATTATGATTTTTGTGGAACTAGAGCAAGTCCAAAAAGGGGCAACAAAATTTAGTAACGGGATGGAAGAATTACGGTACCCAGCGAGATTATCAATGTAGAGAGCCCGGATAGCTCAGTCGGTAGAGCATCAGACTTTTAATCTGTGGGTCCAGGGTTGTAAAAATAGGTGAGGTCATCATGGGGGTGCAATGTGGGTGTAACTTGTATGCTGATAAAAGGTCGTGTGGAAGATCTGTGTGGAACTAGAGCGAGTACAAAGAAGGGCAACAACTACAATACCCAGAGAGATTAGCAAAAAAGTATTATTTTGTCTAGAAACTGAGGGGTGATCTCATAACCATGTATAAGTATATAAGGGGACAATACAAATATCTCTCCGAGGATCTGTTTATACCAAGGAAGGTGACGGTCACAAGGGGGCATTCTCTGCATCTGGAGGAGAGAAGGTTTTTCCACCAACATAGAAAAGGATTCTTTACTGGTAGGGCAGGGAGAATCTGGAATTCCTTGTCTGAGGAGGTGGGGATGGCGAACTCAGTCAAGGGGTTCAAGAGAGGCCCGGATGTCTTCCTGGAGCGTAACAATATTGTATCTTGCAGTTATTAGGTTCTTTAGAAGGACGTAGATCTGGGGATTTCTTCTGACGGAATATAGGCTGAACTGGACGGACAAATGTCTTTTTTCGTCCTTGCTAACTACAGCTCTGGCAAAAATTAAGAGACCACTGCAAAATCTTCAGTTTGTCTTAATTTTCTCTTTATAGGTATATTTTTGAGTAAAATGTAAATTGCTCTTATATTCTATAAACTACTGACAACATGTCTTCGAATTTCCAAGCACTAAATTTTGTACTTATTTTCAGAAAATGAAAAATGGTCAAAATAGCAAAAAAAATGCAGTGCTTGCAGACCTCAAATAATGCTACGAAAACAAGTTCATAATTATTTAGAAACAACAATACTAATGTTTTATCTCAGGAAGAGTTCAGAAATCAATATTTTGTGGAATAACCATGATTTTTAATCACAGCTTTCATGTGTCTTGGCATGCTTTCCACCAGTCTTTCACACTGCTTTTGGGTGACATTATGCCACTCCTGGTACAAAAATTTAAGCAGTTCTTGTTTGATGGCTTGTGACTATCCATCTTCCTCACATTCAAGAGGTTTTCAATGGGGTTCAGGTTTGGAGATTGGGCTGGCCATGACAGCGATTTGAGCTAGTGTTCCTTCATCCACACATTGGTTTACCTAGCCGTGTGGCATGGTGCATTGTTCTGCTGGAAAAGCCAGTCCTCAGAGTTGGGGAACGTTTCCTGAGCAGAAGGAATCAACTATTTTTCCAGGATAACCTTGTATGTGGCTTGATTCACATGTCCTTCGCAAAGATTAACCTGCCCAATTCAAGCCTGGAAATTATGATTTTTGTGGAACTAGAGCAAGTCCAAAAAGGGGCAACAAAATTTAGTAACGGGATGGAAGAATTACGGTACCCAGCGAGAATATCAATGTAGAGAGCCCGGATAGCTCAGTCGGTAGAGCATCAGACTTTTAATCTGAGGGTCCAGGGTTCAAGTCCCTGTTTGGGCGTAAGCTTTTAATAAATGGTAATGTTATGTAAAATAGGTGAGGTCATCATGGGGGTGCAATGTGGGTGTAACTTGTATGCTGATAAAAGGTCGTGTGGAAGATCTGTGTGGAACTAGAGCGAGTACAAAGAAGGGCAACAACTACAATACCCAGAGAGATTAGCAAAAAAGTTTTATTTTGTCTAGAAACTGAGGGGTGATCTCATAACCATGTATAAGTATATAAGGGGACAATACAAATATCTCTCCGAGGATCTGTTTATACCAAGGAAGGTGACGGTCACAAGGGGGCATTCTCTGCATCTGGAGGAGAGAAGGTTTTTCCACCAACATAGAAAAGGATTCTTTACTGGTAGGGCAGGGAGAATCTGGAATTCCTTGTCTGAGGAGGTGGGGATGGCGAACTCAGTCAAGGGGTTCAAGAGAGGCCCGGATGTCTTCCTGGAGCGTAACAATATTGTATCTTGCAGTTATTAGGTTCTTTAGAAGGACGTAGATCTGGGGATTTCTTCTGACGGAATATAGGCTGAACTGGACGGACAAATGTCTTTTTTCATCCTTGCTAACTACAGCTCTGGCAAAAATTAAGAGACCACTGCAAAATCTTCAGTTTGTCTTAATTTTCTCTTTATAGGTATATTTTTGAGTAAAATGTAAATTGCTCTTATATTCTATAAACTACTGACAACATGTCTTCGAATTTCCAAGCACTAAATTTTGTACTTATTTTCAGAAAATGAAAAATGGTCAAAATAGCAAAAAAAATGCAGTGCTTGCAGACCTCAAATAATGCTACGAAAACAAGTTCATAATTATTTAGAAACAACAATACTAATGTTTTATCTCAGGAAGAGTTCAGAAATCAATATTTTGTGGAATAACCATGATTTTTAATCACAGCTTTCATGTGTCTTGGCATGCTTTCCACCAGTCTTTCACACTGCTTTTGGGTGACATTATGCCACTCCTGGTACAAAAATTTAAGCAGTTCTTGTTTGATGGCTTGTGACTATCCATCTTCCTCACATTCAAGAGGTTTTCAATGGGGTTCAGGTTTGGAGATTGGGCTGGCCATGACAGCGATTTGAGCTAGTGTTCCTTCATCCACACATTGGTTTACCTAGCCGTGTGGCATGGTGCATTGTTCTGCTGGAAAAGCCAGTCCTCAGAGTTGGGGAACGTTTCCTGAGCAGAAGGAATCAACTATTTTTCCAGGATAACCTTGTATGTGGCTTGATTCACATGTCCTTCGCAAAGATTAACCTGCCCAATTCAAGCCTGGAAATTATGATTTTTGTGGAACTAGAGCAAGTCCAAAAAGGGGCAACAAAATTTAGTAACGGGATGGAAGAATTACGGTACCCAGCGAGATTATCAATGTAGAGAGCCCGGATAGCTCAGTCGGTAGAGCATCAGACTTTTAATGTTATGTAAAATAGGTGAGGTCATCATGGGGGTGCAATGTGGGTGTAACTTGGATGCTGATAAAAGGTCGTGTGGAAGATCTGTGTGGAACTAGAGCGAGTACAAAGAAGGGCAACAACTACAATACCCAGAGAGATTAGCAAAAAAGTATTATTTTGTCTAGAAACTGAGGGGTGATCTCATAACCATGTATAAGTATATAAGGGGACAATACAAATATCTCTCCGAGGATCTGTTTATACCAAGGAAGGTGACGGTCACAAGGGGGCATTCTCTGCATCTGGAGGAGAGAAGGTTTTTCCACCAACATAGAAAAGGATTCTTTACTGGTAGGGCAGGGAGAATCTGGAATTCCTTGTCTGAGGAGGTGGGGATGGCGAACTCAGTCAAGGGGTTCAAGAGAGGCCCGGATGTCTTCCTGGAGCGTAACAATATTGTATCTTGCAGTTATTAGGTTCTTTAGAAGGACGTAGATCTGGGGATTTCTTCTGACGGAATATAGGCTGAACTGGACGGACAAATGTCTTTTTTCGTCCTTGCTAACTACAGCTCTGGCAAAAATTAAGAGACCACTGCAAAATCTTCAGTTTGTCTTAATTTTCTCTTTATAGGTATATTTTTGAGTAAAATGTAAATTGCTCTTATATTCTATAAACTACTGACAACATGTCTTCGAATTTCCAAGCACTAAATTTTGTACTTATTTTCAGAAAATGAAAAATGGTCAAAATAGCAAAAAAAATGCAGTGCTTGCAGACCTCAAATAATGCTACGAAAACAAGTTCATAATTATTTAGAAACAACAATACTAATGTTTTATCTCAGGAAGAGTTCAGAAATCAATATTTTGTGGAATAACCATGATTTTTAATCACAGCTTTCATGTGTCTTGGCATGCTTTCCACCAGTCTTTCACACTGCTTTTGGGTGACATTATGCCACTCCTGGTACAAAAATTTAAGCAGTTCTTGTTTGATGGCTTGTGACTATCCATCTTCCTCACATTCAAGAGGTTTTCAATGGGGTTCAGGTTTGGAGATTGGGCTGGCCATGACAGCGATTTGAGCTAGTGTTCCTTCATCCACACATTGGTTTACCTAGCCGTGTGGCATGGTGCATTGTTCTGCTGGAAAAGCCAGTCCTCAGAGTTGGGGAACGTTTCCTGAGCAGAAGGAATCAACTATTTTTCCAGGATAACCTTGTATGTGGCTTGATTCACATGTCCTTCGCAAAGATTAACCTGCCCAATTCAAGCCTGGAAATTATGATTTTTGTGGAACTAGAGCAAGTCTAAAAAGGGGCAACAAAATTTAGTAACGGGATGGAAGAATTACGGTACCCAGCGAGATTATCAATGTAGAGAGCCCGGATAGCTCAGTCGGTAGAGCATCAGACTTTTAATCTGTGGGTCCAGGGTTCAAGTCCCTGTTTGGGCGTAAGCTTTTAATAAATGGTAATGTTATGTAAAATAGGTGAGGTCATCATGGGGGTGCAATGTGGGTGTAACTTGTATGCTGATAAAAGGTCGTGTGGAAGATCTGTGTGGAACTAGAGCGAGTACAAAGAAGGGCAACAACTACAATACCCAGAGAGATTAGCAAAAAAGTATTATTTTGTCTAGAAACTGAGGGGTGATCTCATAACCATGTATAAGTATATAAGGGGACAATACAAATATCTCTCCGAGGATCTGTTTATACCAAGGAAGGTGACGGTCACAAGGGGGCATTCTCTGCATCTGGAGGAGAGAAGGTTTTTCCACCAACATAGAAAAGGATTCTTTACTGGTAGGGCAGGGAGAATCTGGAATTCCTTGTCTGAGGAGGTGGGGATGGCGAACTCAGTCAAGGGGTTCAAGAGAGGCCCGGATGTCTTCCTGGAGCGTAACAATATTGTATCTTGCAGTTATTAGGTTCTTTAGAAGGACGTAGATCTGGGGATTTCTTCTGACGGAATATAGGCTGAACTGGACGGACAAATGTCTTTTTTCGTCCTTGCTAACTACAGCTCTGGCAAAAATTAAGAGACCACTGCAAAATCTTCAGTTTGTCTTAATTTTCTCTTTATAGGTATATTTTTGAGTAAAATGTAAATTGCTCTTATATTCTATAAACTACTGACAACATGTCTTCGAATTTCCAAGCACTAAATTTTGTACTTATTTTCAGAAAATGAAAAATGGTCAAAATAGCAAAAAAAATGCAGTGCTTGCAGACCTCAAATAATGCTACGAAAACAAGTTCATAATTATTTAGAAACAACAATACTAATGTTTTATCTCAGGAAGAGTTCAGAAATCAATATTTTGTGGAATAACCATGATTTTTAATCACAGCTTTCATGTGTCTTGGCATGCTTTCCACCAGTCTTTCACACTGCTTTTGGGTGACATTATGCCACTCCTGGTACAAAAATTTAAGCAGTTCTTGTTTGATGGCTTGTGACTATCCATCTTCCTCACATTCAAGAGGTTTTCAATGGGGTTCAGGTTTGGAGATTGGGCTGGCCATGACAGCGATTTGAGCTAGTGTTCCTTCATCCACACATTGGTTTACCTAGCCGTGTGGCATGGTGCATTGTTCTGCTGGAAAAGCCAGTCCTCAGAGTTGGGGAACGTTTCCTGAGCAGAAGGAATCAACTATTTTTCCAGGATAACCTTGTATGTGGCTTGATTCACATGTCCTTCGCAAAGATTAACCTGCCCAATTCAAGCCTGGAAATTATGATTTTTGTGGAACTAGAGCAAGTCCAAAAAGGGGCAACAAAATTTAGTAACGGGATGGAAGAATTACGGTACCCAGCGAGATTATCAATGTAGAGAGCCCGGATAGCTCAGTCGGTAGAGCATCAGACTTTTAATCTGAGGGTCCAGGGTTCAAGTCCCTGTTTGGGCGTAAGCTTTTAATAAATGGTAATGTTATGTAAAATAGGTGAGGTCATCATGGGGGTGCAATGTGGGTGTAACTTGTATGCTGATAAAAGGTCGTGTGGAAGATCTGTGTGGAACTAGAGCGAGTACAAAGAAGGGCAACAACTACAATACCCAGAGAGATTAGCAAAAAAGTATTATTTTGTCTAGAAACTGAGGGGTGATCTCATAACCATGTATAAGTATATAAGGGGACAATACAAATATCTCTCCGAGGATCTGTTTATACCAAGGAAGGTGACGGTCACAAGGGGGCATTCTCTGCATCTGGAGGAGAGAAGGTTTTTCCACCAACATAGAAAAGGATTCTTTACTGGTAGGGCAGGGAGAATCTGGAATTCCTTGTCTGAGGAGGTGGGGATGGCGAACTCAGTCAAGGGGTTCAAGAGAGGCCCGGATGTCTTCCTGGAGCGTAACAATATTGTATCTTGCAGTTATTAGGTTCTTTAGAAGGACGTAGATCTGGGGATTTCTTCTGACGGAATATAGGCTGAACTGGACGGACAAATGTCTTTTTTCGTCCTTGCTAACTACAGCTCTGGCAAAAATTAAGAGACCACTGCAAAATCTTCAGTTTGTCTTAATTTTCTCTTTATAGGTATATTTTTGAGTAAAATGTAAATTGCTCTTATATTCTATAAACTACTGACAACATGTCTTCGAATTTCCAAGCACTAAATTTTGTACTTATTTTCAGAAAATGAAAAATGGTCAAAATAGCAAAAAAAATGCAGTGCTTGCAGACCTCAAATAATGCTACGAAAACAAGTTCATAATTATTTAGAAACAACAATACTAATGTTTTATCTCAGGAAGAGTTCAGAAATCAATATTTTGTGGAATAACCATGATTTTTAATCACAGCTTTCATGTGTCTTGGCATGCTTTCCACCAGTCTTTCACACTGCTTTTGGGTGACATTATGCCACTCCTGGTACAAAAATTTAAGCAGTTCTTGTTTGATGGCTTGTGACTATCCATCTTCCTCACATTCAAGAGGTTTTCAATGGGGTTCAGGTTTGGAGATTGGGCTGGCCATGACAGCGATTTGAGCTAGTGTTCCTTCATCCACACATTGGTTTACCTAGCCGTGTGGCATGGTGCATTGTTCTGCTGGAAAAGCCAGTCCTCAGAGTTGGGGAACGTTTCCTGAGCAGAAGGAATCAACTATTTTTCCAGGATAACCTTGTATGTGGCTTGATTCACATGTCCTTCGCAAAGATTAACCTGCCCAATTCAAGCCTGGAAATTATGATTTTTGTGGAACTAGAGCAAGTCCAAAAAGGGGCAACAAAATTTAGTAACGGGATGGAAGAATTACGGTACCCAGCGAGATTATCAATGTAGAGAGCCCGGATAGCTCAGTCGGTAGAGCATCAGACTTTTAATCTGAGGGTCCAGGGTTCAAGTTTGGGCGTAAGCTTTTAATAAATGGTAATGTTATGTAAAATAGGTGAGGTCATCATGGGGGTGCAATGTGGGTGTAACTTGTATGCTGATAAAAGGTCGTGTGGAAGATCTGTGTGGAACTAGAGCGAGTACAAAGAAGGGCAACAACTACAATACCCAGAGAGATTAGCAAAAAAGTATTATTTTGTCTAGAAACTGAGGGGTGATCTCATAACCATGTATAAGTATATAAGGGGACAATACAAATATCTCTCCGAGGATCTGTTTATACCAAGGAAGGTGACGGTCACAAGGGGGCATTCTCTGCATCTGGAGGAGAGAAGGTTTTTCCACCAACATAGAAAAGGATTCTTTACTGGTAGGGCAGGGAGAATCTGGAATTCCTTGTCTGAGGAGGTGGGGATGGCGAACTCAGTCAAGGGGTTCAAGAGAGGCCCGGATGTCTTCCTGGAGCGTAACAATATTGTATCTTGCAGTTATTAGGTTCTTTAGAAGGACGTAGATCTGGGGATTTCTTCTGACGGAATATAGGCTGAACTGGACGGACAAATGTCTTTTTTCGTCCTTGCTAACTACAGCTCTGGCAAAAATTAAGAGACCACTGCAAAATCTTCAGTTTGTCTTAATTTTCTCTTTATAGGTATATTTTTGAGTAAAATGTAAATTGCTCTTATATTCTATAAACTACTGACAACATGTCTTCGAATTTCCAAGCACTAAATTTTGTACTTATTTTCAGAAAATGAAAAATGGTCAAAATAGCAAAAAAAATGCAGTGCTTGCAGACCTCAAATAATGCTACGAAAACAAGTTCATAATTATTTAGAAACAACAATACTAATGTTTTATCTCAGGAAGAGTTCAGAAATCAATATTTTGTGGAATAACCATGATTTTTAATCACAGCTTTCATGTGTCTTGGCATGCTTTCCACCAGTCTTTCACACTGCTTTTGGGTGACATTATGCCACTCCTGGTACAAAAATTTAAGCAGTTCTTCTTTGTTTGATGGCTTGTGACTATCCATCTTCCTCACATTCAAGAGGTTTTCAATGGGGTTCAGGTTTGGAGATTGGGTTGGCCATGACAGCGATTTGAGCTAGTGTTCCTTCATCCACACGTTGGTTTACCTAGGTGTGGCATGGTGCATTGTTCTGCTGGAAAAGCCAGTCCTCAGAGTTGGGGAACGTTGCCTGAGCAGAAGGAATCAACTATTTTTCCAGGATAACCTTGTATGTGGCTTGATTCACATGTCCTTCGCAAAGATTAACCTGCCCAATTCAAGCCTGGAAATTATGATTTTTGTGGAACTAGAGCAAGTCCAAAAAGGGGCAACAAAATTTAGTAACGGGATGGAACAATCACGGTACCCAGCGATATTATCAGTCGGTAGAGCATCAGACTTTTAATCTGAGGGTCCATGGTTCAAGTCCCTGTTCGGGCGTAAGCTTTTAATAAATGGTAATGTTATATAAAATAGGTGAGGTCATCATGGGGGTGCAATGTGGGTGTAACTTGTATGCTGATAAAAGGTCGTGTGGAAGATCTGTGTGGAACTAGAGCGAGTACAAAGAAGGGCAACAACTACAATACCCAGAGAGATTAGCAAAAAAGTATTATTTTGTCTAGAAACTGAGGGGTGATCTCATAACCATGTATAAGTATATAAGGGGACAATACAAATATCTCTCCGAGGATCTGTTTATACCAAGGAAGGTGACGGTCACAAGGGGGCATTCTCTGCATCTGGAGGAGAGAAGGTTTTTCCACCAACATAGAAAAGGATTCTTTACTGGTAGGGCAGGGAGAATCTGGAATTCCTTGTCTGAGGAGGTGGGGATGGCGAACTCAGTCAAGGGGTTCAAGAGAGGCCCGGATGTCTTCCTGGAGCGTAACAATATTGTATCTTGCAGTTATTAGGTTCTTTAGAAGGACGTAGATCTGGGGATTTCTTCTGACGGAATATAGGCTGAACTGGACGGACAAATGTCTTTTTTCGTCCTTGCTAACTACAGCTCTGGCAAAAATTAAGAGACCACTGCAAAATCTTCAGTTTGTCTTAATTTTCTCTTTATAGGTATATTTTTGAGTAAAATGTAAATTGCTCTTATATTCTATAAACTACTGACAACATGTCTTCGAATTTCCAAGCACTAAATTTTGTACTTATTTTCAGAAAATGAAAAATGGTCAAAATAGCAAAAAAAATGCAGTGCTTGCAGACCTCAAATAATGCTACGAAAACAAGTTCATAATTATTTAGAAACAACAATACTAATGTTTTATCTCAGGAAGAGTTCAGAAATCAATATTTTGTGGAATAACCATGATTTTTAATCACAGCTTTCATGTGTCTTGGCATGCTTTCCACCAGTCTTTCACACTGCTTTTGGGTGACATTATGCCACTCCTGGTACAAAAATTTAAGCAGTTCTTCTTTGTTTGATGGCTTGTGACTATCCATCTTCCTCACATTCAAGAGGTTTTCAATGGGGTTCAGGTTTGGAGATTGGGTTGGCCATGACAGCGATTTGAGCTAGTGTTCCTTCATCCACACGTTGGTTTACCTAGCCGTGTGGCATGGTGCATTGTTCTGCTGGAAAAGCCAGTCCTCAGAGTTGGGGAACGTTGCCTGAGCAGAAGGAATCAACTATTTTTCCAGGATAACCTTGTATGTGGCTTGATTCACATGTCCTTCGCAAAGATTAACCTGCCCAATTCAAGCCTGGAAATTATGATTTTTGTGGAACTAGAGCAAGTCCAAAAAGGGGCAACAAAATTTAGTAACGGGATGGAACAATCACGGTACCCAGCGATATTATCAGTCGGTAGAGCATCAGACTTTTAATCTGAGGGTCCATGGTTCAAGTCCCTGTTCGGGCGTAAGCTTTTAATAAATGGTAATGTTATATAAAATAGGTGAGGTCATCATGGGGGTGCAATGTGGGTGTAACTTGTATGCTGATAAAAGGTCGTGTGGAAGATCTGTGTGGAACTAGAGCGAGTACAGTTCTGTGTGGAACTAGAGCGAGTACAAAGAAGGGCAACAACTACAATACCCAGAGAGATTAGCAAAAAAGTATTATTTTGTCTAGAAACTGAGGGGTGATCTCATAACCATGTATAAGTGTATAAGGGGACAATACAAATATCTCTCCGAGGATCTGTTTATACCAAGGAAGGTGACGGTCACAAGGGGGCATTCTCTGCATCTGGAGGAGAGAAGGTTTTTCCACCAACATAGAAAAGGATTCTTTACTGGTAGGGCAGGGAGAATCTGGAATTCCTTGTCTGAGGAGGTGGGGATGGCGAACTCAGTCAAGGGGTTCAAGAGAGGCCCGGATGTCTTCCTGGAGCGTAACAATATTGTATCTTGCAGTTATTAGGTTCTTTAGAAGGACGTAGATCTGGGGATTTCTTCTGACGGAATATAGGCTGAACTGGACGGACAAATGTCTTTTTTCGGCCTTGCTAACTACAGCTCTGGCAAAAATTAAGAGACCACTGCAAAATCTTCAGTTTGTCTTAATTTTCTCTTTATAGGTATATTTTTGAGTAAAATGTAAATTGCTCTTATATTCTATAAACTACTGACAACATGTCTTCGAATTTCCAAGCACTAAATTTTGTACTTATTTTCAGAAAATGAAAAATGGTCAAAATAGCAAAAAAAATGCAGTGCTTGCAGACCTCAAATAATGCTACGAAAACAAGTTCATAATTATTTAGAAACAACAATACTAATGTTTTATCTCAGGAAGAGTTCAGAAATCAATATTTTGTGGAATAACCATGATTTTTAATCACAGCTTTCATGTGTCTTGGCATGCTTTCCACCAGTCTTTCACACTGCTTTTGGGTGACATTATGCCACTCCTGGTACAAAAATTTAAGCAGTTGTTCTTTGTTTGATGGCTTGTGACTATCCATCTTACTCACATTCAAGAGGTTTTCAATGGGGTTCAGGTTTGGAGATTGGGCTGGCCATGACAGCGATTTGAGCTAGTGTTCCTTCATCCACACGTTGGTTTACCTAGCCGTGTGGCATGGTGCATTGTTCTGCTGGAAAAGCCAGTCCTCAGAGTTGGGGAACGTTGCCTGAGCAGAAGGAATCAACTATTTTTCCAGGATAACCTTGTATGTGGCTTGATTCACATGTTCTTCGCAAAGATTAACCTGCCCAATTCAAGCTTGGAAATTATGATTTTTGTGGAACTAGAGCAAGTCCAAAAAGGGGCAACAAAATTTAGTAACGGGATGGAACAATCACGGTACCCAGCGATATTATCAGTCGGTAGAGCATCAGACTTTTAATCTGAGGGTCCATGGTTCAAGTCCCTGTTCGGGCGTAAGCTTTTAATAAATGGTAATGTTATATAAAATAGGTGAGGTCATCATGGGGGTGCAATGTGGGTGTAACTTGTATGCTGATAAAAGGTCGTGTGGAAGATCTGTGTGGAACTAGAGCGAGTACAAAGAAGGGCAACAACTACAATACCCAGAGAGATTAGCAAAAAAGTATTATTTTGTCTAGAAACTGAGGGGTGATCTCATAACCATGTATAAGTATATAAGGGGACAATACAAATATCTCTCCGAGGATCTGTTTATACCAAGGAAGGTGACGGTCACAAGGGGGCATTCTCTGCATCTGGAGGAGAGAAGGTTTTTCCACCAACATAGAAAAGGATTCTTTACTGGTAGGGCAGGGAGAATCTGGAATTCCTTGTCTGAGGAGGTGGGGATGGCGAACTCAGTCAAGGGGTTCAAGAGAGGCCCGGATGTCTTCCTGGAGCGTAACAATATTGTATCTTGCAGTTATTAGGTTCTTTAGAAGGACGTAGATCTGGGGATTTCTTCTGACGGAATATAGGCTGAACTGGACGGACAAATGTCTTTTTTCGTCCTTGCTAACTACAGCTCTGGCAAAAATTAAGAGACCACTGCAAAATCTTCAGTTTGTCTTAATTTTCTCTTTATAGGTATATTTTTGAGTAAAATGTAAATTGCTCTTATATTCTATAAACTACTGACAACATGTCTTCGAATTTCCAAGCACTAAATTTTGTACTTATTTTCAGAAAATGAAAAATGGTCAAAATAGCAAAAAAAATGCAGTGCTTGCAGACCTCAAATAATGCTACGAAAACAAGTTCATAATTATTTAGAAACAACAATACTAATGTTTTATCTCAGGAAGAGTTCAGAAATCAATATTTTGTGGAATAACCATGATTTTTAATCACAGCTTTCATGTGTCTTGGCATGCTTTCCACCAGTCTTTCACACTGCTTTTGGGTGACATTATGCCATTCCTGGTACAAAAATTTAAGCAGTTCTTCTTTGTTTGATGGCTTGTGACTATCCATCTTCCTCACATTCAAGAGGTTTTCAATGGGGTTCAGGTTTGGAGATTGGGCTGGCCATGACAGCGATTTGAGCTAGTGTTCCTTCATCCACACGTTGGTTTACCTAGCCGTGTGGCATGGTGCATTGTTCTGCTGGAAAAGCCAGTCCTCAGAGTTGGGGAACGTTGCCTGAGCAGAAGGAATCAACTATTTTTCCAGGATAACCTTGTATGTGGCTTGATTCACATGTCCTTCGCAAAGATTAACCTGCCCAATTCAAGCCTGGAAATTATGATTTTTGTGGAACTAGAGCAAGTCCAAAAAGGGGCAACAAAATTTAGTAACGGGATGGAACAATCACGGTACCCAGCGATATTATCAGTCGGTAGAGCATCAGACTTTTAATCTGAGGGTCCATGGTTCAAGTCCCTGTTCGGGCGTAAGCTTTTAATAAATGGTAATGTTATATAAAATAGGTGAGGTCATCATGGGGGTGCAATGTGGGTGTAACTTGTATGCTGATAAAAGGTCGTGTGGAAGATCTGTGTGGAACTAGAGCGAGTACAGTTCTGTGTGGAACTAGAGCGAGTACAAAGAAGGGCAACAACTACAATACCCAGAGAGATTAGCAAAAAAGTATTATTTTGTCTAGAAACTGAGGGGTGATCTCATAACCATGTATAAGTATATAAGGGGACAATACAAATATCTCTCCGAGGATCTGTTTATACCAAGGAAGGTGACGGTCACAAGGGGGCATTCTCTGCATCTGGAGGAGAGAAGGTTTTTCCACCAACATAGAAAAGGATTCTTTACTGGTAGGGCAGGTAGAATCTGGAATTCCTTGTCTGAGGAGGTGGGGATGGCGAACTCAGTCAAGGGGTTCAAGAGAGGCCCGGATGTCTTCCTGGAGCGTAACAATATTGTATCTTGCAGTTATTAGGTTCTTTAGAAGGACGTAGATCTGGGGATTTCTTCTGACGGAATATAGGCTGAACTGGACGGACAAATGTCTTTTTTCGGCCTTGCTAACTACAGCTCTGGCAAAAATTAAGAGACCACTGCAAAATCTTCAGTTTGTCTTAATTTTCTCTTTATAGGTATATTTTTGAGTAAAATGTAAATTGCTCTTATATTCTATAAACTACTGACAACATGTCTTCGAATTTCCAAGCACTAAATTTTGTACTTATTTTCAGAAAATGAAAAATGGTCAAAATAGCAAAAAAAATGCAGTGCTTGCAGACCTCAAATAATGCTACGAAAACAAGTTCATAATTATTTAGAAACAACAATACTAATGTTTTATCTCAGGAAGAGTTCAGAAATCAATATTTTGTGGAATAACCATGATTTTTAATCACAGCTTTCATGTGTCTTGGCATGCTTTCCACCAGTCTTTCACACTGCTTTTGGGTGACATTATGCCACTCCTGGTACAAAAATTTAAGCAGTTCTTCTTTGTTTGATGGCTTGTGACTATCCATCTTCCTCACATTCAAGAGGTTTTCAATGGGGTTCAGGTTTGGAGATTGGGCTGGCCATGACAGCGATTTGAGCTAGTGTTCCTTCATCCACACGTTGGTTTACCTAGCCGTGTGGCATGGTGCATTGTTCTGCTGGAAAAGCCAGTCCTCAGAGTTGGGGAACGTTGCCTGAGCAGAAGGAATCAACTATTTTTCCAGGATAACCTTGTATGTGGCTTGATTCACATGTTCTTCGCAAAGATTAACCTGCCCAATTCAAGCCTGGAAATTATGATTTTTGTGGAACTAGAGCAAGTCCAAAAAGGGGCAACAAAATTTAGTAACGGGATGGAACAATCACGGTACCCAGCGATATTATCAGTCGGTAGAGCATCAGACTTTTAATCTGAGGGTCCATGGTTCAAGTCCCTGTTCGGGCGTAAGCTTTTAATAAATGGTAATGTTATATAAAATAGGTGAGGTCATCATGGGGGTGCAATGTGGGTGTAACTTGTATGCTGATAAAAGGTCGTGTGGAAGATCTGTGTGGAACTAGAGCGAGTACAAAGAAGGGCAACAACTACAATACCCAGAGAGATTAGCAAAAAAGTATTATTTTGTCTAGAAACTGAGGGGTGATCTCATAACCATGTATAAGTATATAAGGGGACAATACAAATATCTCTCCGAGGATCTGTTTATACCAAGGAAGGTGACGGTCACAAGGGGGCATTCTCTGCATCTGGAGGAGAGAAGGTTTTTCCACCAACATAGAAAAGGATTCTTTACTGGTAGGGCAGGGAGAATCTGGAATTCCTTGTCTGAGGAGGTGGGGATGGCGAACTCAGTCAAGGGGTTCAAGAGAGGCCCGGATGTCTTCCTGGAGCGTAACAATATTGTATCTTGCAGTTATTAGGTTCTTTAGAAGGACGTAGATCTGGGGATTTCTTCTGACGGAATATAGGCTGAACTGGACGGACAAATGTCTTTTTTCGTCCTTGCTAACTACAGCTCTGGCAAAAATTAAGAGACCACTGCAAAATCTTCAGTTTGTCTTAATTTTCTCTTTATAGGTATATTTTTGAGTAAAATGTAAATTGCTCTTATATTCTATAAACTACTGACAACATGTCTTCGAATTTCCAAGCACTAAATTTTGTACTTATTTTCAGAAAATGAAAAATGGTCAAAATAGCAAAAAAAATGCAGTGCTTGCAGACCTCAAATAATGCTACGAAAACAAGTTCATAATTATTTAGAAACAACAATACTAATGTTTTATCTCAGGAAGAGTTCAGAAATCAATATTTTGTGGAATAACCATGATTTTTAATCACAGCTTTCATGTGTCTTGGCATGCTTTCCACCAGTCTTTCACACTGCTTTTGGGTGACATTATGCCACTCCTGGTACAAAAATTTAAGCAGTTCTTCTTTGTTTGATGGCTTGTGACTATCCATCTTCCTCACATTCAAGAGGTTTTCAATGGGGTTCAGGTTTGGAGATTGGGCTGGCCATGACAGCGATTTGAGCTAGTGTTCCTTCATCCACACGTTGGTTTACCTAGCCGTGTGGCATGGTGCATTGTTCTGCTGGAAAGCCAGTCCTCAGAGTTGGGGAACGTTGCCTGAGCAGAAGGAATCAACTATTTTTCCAGGATAACCTTGTATGTGGCTTGATTCACATGTCCTTCGCAAAGATTAACCTGCCCAATTCAAGCCTGGAAATTATGATTTTTGTGGAACTAGAGCAAGTCCAAAAAGGGGCAACAAAATTTAGTAACGGGATGGAAGAATTATGGTACCCAGCGAGATTATCAATGTAGAGAGCCCGGATATCTCAGTCGGTAGAGCATCAGACTTTTAATCTGAGGGTCCAGGGTTCAAGTCCCTGTTCGGGCATAAGCTTTTAATAAATGGTCATGTTATAGGTAATAGGTGAGGTCATCATGGGGGTGCAATTTTTAATAAATAGTCATGTTATAGGTAATAGGTGAGGTCATCATGGGGGTGCAATGTGGGTGCAATGTGGGTGTAACTTGTATGCTGATAAAAGAAATTATGATCTGTGTGGAACTAGAGCGAGTACAAAGAAGGGCAACAACTACAATACCCAGAATGATTAGCAGAAAAGTATTATTTTGTCTAGAAACTGAGTGGTGATCTCATAACCATGTATAAGTATATAAGGGGACAATACAAATATCTCTCCGAGGATCTGTTTATACCAAGGAAGGTGACGGTCACAAGGGGGCATTCTCTGCATCTGGAGGAGAGAAGGTTTTTCCACCAACATAGAAAAGGATTCTTTACTGGTAGGGCAGGGAGAATCTGGAATTCCTTGTCTGAGGAGGTGGGGATGGCGAACTCAGTCAAGGGGTTCAAGAGAGGCCCGGATGTCTTCCTGGAGCGTAACAATATTGTATCTTGCAGTTATTAGGTACTTTAGAAGGACGTAGATCTGGGGATTTCTTCTGACGGAATATAGGCTGAACTGGACGGACAAATGTCTTTTTTCGGCCTTGCTAACTACAGCTCTGGCAAAAATTAAGAGACCACTGCAAAATCTTCAGTTTGTCTTAATTTTCTCTTTATAGGTATATTTTTGAGTAAAATGTAAATTGCTCTTATATTCTATAAACTACTGACAACATGTCTTCGAATTTCCAAGCACTAAATTTTGTACTTATTTTCAGAAAATGAAAAATGGTCAAAATAGCAAAAAAAATGCAGTGCTTGCAGACCTCAAATAATGCTACGAAAACAAGTTCATAATTATTTAGAAACAACAATACTAATGTTTTATCTCAGGAAGAGTTCAGAAATCAATATTTTGTGGAATAACCATGATTTTTAATCACAGCTTTCATGTGTCTTGGCATGCTTTCCACCAGTCTTTCACACTGCTTTTGGGTGACATTATGCCACTCCTGGTACAAAAATTTAAGCAGTTCTTCTTTGTTTGATGGCTTGTGACTATCCATCTTCCTCACATTCAAGAGGTTTTCAATGGGGTTCAGGTTTGGAGATTGGGCTGGCCATGACAGCGATTTGAGCTAGTGTTCCTTCATCCACAAGTTGGTTTACCTAGCCGTGTGGCATGGTGCATTGTTCTGCTGGAAAAGCCAGTCCTCAGAGTTGGGGAACGTTGCCTGAGCAGAAGGAATCAACTATTTTTCCAGGATAACCTTGTATGTGGCTTGATTCACATGTCCTTCGCAAAGATTAACCTGCCCAATTCAAGCCTGGAAATTATGATTTTTGTGGAACTAGAGCAAGTCCAAAAAGGGGCAACAAAATTTAGTAACGGGATGGAACAATCACGGTACCCAGCGATATTATCAGTCGGTAGAGCATCAGACTTTTAATCTGAGGGTCCATGGTTCAAGTCCCTGTTCGGGCGTAAGCTTTTAATAAATGGTAATGTTATATAAAATAGGTGAGGTCATCATGGGGGTGCAATGTGGGTGTAACTTGTATGCTGATAAAAGGTCGTGTGGAAGATCTGTGTGGAACTAGAGCGAGTACAGTTCTGTGTGTAACTAGAGCGAGTACAAAGAAGGGCAACAACTACAATACCCAGAGAGATTAGCAAAAAAGTATTATTTTGTCTAGAAACTGAGGGGTGATCTCATAACCATGTATAAGTATATAAGGGGACAATACAAATATCTCTCCGAGGATCTGTTTATACCAAGGAAGGTGACGGTCACAAGGGGGCATTCTCTGCATCTGGAGGAGAGAAGGTTTTTCCACCAACATAGAAAAGGATTCTTTACTGGTAGGGCAGGGAGAATCTGGAATTCCTTGTCTGAGGAGGTGGGGATGGCGAACTCAGTCAAGGGGTTCAAGAGAGGCCCGGATGTCTTCCTGGAGCGTAACAATATTGTATCTTGCAGTTATTAGGTTCTTTAGAAGGACGTAGATCTGGGGATTTCTTCTGACGGAATATAGGCTGAACTGGACGGACAAATGTCTTTTTTCGGCCTTGCTAACTACAGCTCTGGCAAAAATTAAGAGACCACTGCAAAATCTTCAGTTTGTCTTAATTTTCTCTTTATAGGTATATTTTTGAGTAAAATGTAAATTGCTCTTATATTCTATAAACTACTGACAACATGTCTTCGAATTTCCAAGCACTAAATTTTGTACTTATTTTCAGAAAATGAAAAATGGTCAAAATAGCAAAAAAATGCAGTGCTTGCAGACCTCAAATAATGCTACGAAAACAAGTTCATAATTATTTAGAAACAACAATACTAATGTTTTATCTCAGGAAGAGTTCAGAAATCAATATTTTGTGGAATAACCATGATTTTTAATCACAGCTTTCATGTGTCTTGGCATGCTTTCCACCAGTCTTTCACACTGCTTTTGGGTGACATTATGCCACTCCTGGTACAAAAATTTAAGCAGTTCTTCTTTGTTTGATAGCTTGTGACTATCCATCTTCCTCACATTCAAGAGGTTTTCAATGGGGTTCAGGTTTGGAGATTGGGCTGGCCATGACAGCGATTTGAGCTAGTGTTCCTTCATCCACAAGTTGGTTTACCTAGCCGTGTGGCATGGTGCATTGTTCTGCTGGAAAAGCCAGTCCTCAGAGTTGGGGAATGTTGCCTGAGCAGAAGGAATCAACTATTTTTCCAGGATAACCTTGTATGTGGCTTGATTCACATGTCCTTCGCAAAGATTAACCTGCCCAATTCAAGCCTGGAAATTATGATTTTTGTGGAACTAGAGCAAGTCCAAAAAGGGGCAACAAAATTTAGTAACGGGATGGAACAATCACGGTACCCAGCGATATTATCAGTCGGTAGAGCATCAGACTTTTAATCTGAGGGTCCATGGTTCAAGTCCCTGTTCGGGCGTAAGCTTTTAATAAATGGTAATGTTATATAAAATAGGTGAGGTCATCATGGGGGTGCAATGTGGGTGTAACTTGTATGCTGATAAAAGGTCGTGTGGAAGATCTGTTTGGAACTAGAGCGAGTACAGTTCTGTGTGGAACTAGAGCGAGTACAAAGAAGGGCAACAACTACAATACCCAGAGAGATTAGCAAAAAAGTATTATTTTGTCTAGAAACAGGGGTGATCTCATAACCATGTATAAGTATATAAGGGGACAATACAAATATCTCTCCGAGGATCTGTTTATACCAAGGAAGGTGACGGTCACAAGGGGGCATTCTCTGCATCTGGAGGAGAGAAGGTTTTTCCACCAACATAGAAAAGGATTCTTTACTGGTAGGGCAGGGAGAATCTGGAATTCCTTGTCTGAGGAGGTGGGGATGGCGAACTCAGTCAAGGGGTTCAAGAGAGGCCCGGATGTCTTCCTGGAGCGTAACAATATTGTATCTTGCAGTTATTAGGTTCTTTAGAAGGACGTAGATCTGGGGATTTCTTCTGACGGAATATAGGCTGAACTGGACGGACAAATGTCTTTTTTCGGCCTTGCTAACTACAGCTCTGGCAATAATTAAGAGACCACTGCAAAATCTTCAGTTTGTCTTAATTTTCTCTTTATAGGTATATTTTTGAGTAAAATGTAAATTGCTCTTATATTCTATAAACTACTGACAACATGTCTTCGAATTTCCAAGCACTAAATTTTGTACTTATTTTCAGAAAATGAAAAATGGTCAAAATAGCAAAAAAAATGCAGTGCTTGCAGACCTCAAATAATGCTACGAAAACAAGTTCATAATTATTTAGAAACAACAATACTAATGTTTTATCTCAGGAAGAGTTCAGAAATCAATATTTTGTGGAATAACCATGATTTTTAATCACAGCTTTCATGTGTCTTGGCATGCTTTCCACCAGTCTTTCACACTGCTTTTGGGTGACATTATGCCACTCCTGGTACAAAAATTTAAGCAGTTCTTCTTTGTTTGATGGCTTGTGACTATCCATCTTCCTCACATTCAAGAGGTTTTCAATGGGGTTCAGGTTTGGAGATTGGGCTGGCCATGACAGCGATTTGAGCTAGTGTTCCTTCATCCACACGTTGGTTTACCTAGCCGTGTGGCATGGTGCATTGTTCTGCTGGAAAAGCCAGTCCTCAGAGTTGGGGAACGTTGCCTGAGCAGAAGGAATCAACTATTTTTCCAGGATAACCTTGTATGTGGCTTGATTCACATGTTCTTCGCAAAGATTAACCTGCCCAATTCAAGCCTGGAAATTATGATTTTTGTGGAACTAGAGCAAGTCCAAAAAGGGGCAACAAAATTTAGTAACGGGATGGAACAATCACGGTACCCAGCGATATTATCAGTCGGTAGAGCATCAGACTTTTAATCTGAGGGTCCATGGTTCAAGTCCCTGTTCGGGCGTAAGCTTTTAATAAATGGTAATGTTATATAAAATAGGTGAGGTCATCATGGGGGTGCAATGTGGGTGTAACTTGTATGCTGATAAAAGGTCGTGTGGAAGATCTGTGTGGAACTAGAGCGAGTACAGTTCTGTGTGTAACTAGAGCGAGTACAAAGAAGGGCAACAACTACAATACCCAGAGAGATTAGCAAAAAAGTATTATTTTGTCTAGAAACTGAGGGGTGATCTCATAACCATGTATAAGTATATAAGGGGAAAATACAAATATCTCTCCGAGGATCTGTTTATACCAAGGAAGGTGACGGTCACAAGGGGGCATTCTCTGCATCTGGAGGAGAGAAGGTTTTTCCACCAACATAGAAAAGGATTCTTTACTGGTAGGGCAGGGAGAATCTGGAATTCCTTGTCTGAGGAGGTGGGGATGGCGAACTCAGTCAAGGGGTTCAAGAGAGGCCCGGATGTCTTCCTGGAGCGTAACAATATTGTATCTTGCAGTTATTAGGTTCTTTAGAAGGACGTAGATCTGGGGATTTCTTCTGACGGAATATAGGCTGAACTGGACGGACAAATGTCTTTTTTCGTCCTTGCTAACTACAGCTCTGGCAAAAATTAAGAGACCACTGCAAAATCTTCAGTTTGTCTTAATTTTCTCTTTATAGGTATATTTTTGAGTAAAATGTAAATTTCTCTTATATTCTATAAACTACTGACAACATGTCTTCGAATTTCCAAGCACTAAATTTTGTACTTATTTTCAGAAAATGAAAAATGGTCAAAATAGCAAAAAAAATGCAGTGCTTGCAGACCTCAAATAATGCTACGAAAACAAGTTCATAATTATTTAGAAACAACAATGCTAATGTTTTATCTCAGGAAGAGTTCAGAAATCAATATTTTGTGGAATAACCATGATTTTTAATCACAGCTTTCATGTGTCTTGGCATGCTTTCCACCAGTCTTTCACACTGCTTTTGGGTGACATTATGCCATTCCTGGTACAAAAATTTAAGCAGTTCTTCTTTGTTTGATGGCTTGTGACTATCCATCTTCCTCACATTCAAGAGGTTTTCAATGGGGTTCAGGTTTGGAGATTGGGCTGGCCATGACAGCGATTTGAGCTAGTGTTCCTTCATCCACACGTTGGTTTACCTAGCCATGTGGCATGGTGCATTGTTCTGCTGGAAAAGCCAGTCCTCAGAGTTGGGGAACGTTGCCTGAGCAGAAGTAATCAACTATTTTTCCAGGATAACCTTGTATGTGGCTTGATTCACATGTCCTTCGCAAAGATTAACCTGCCCAATTCAAGCCTGGAAATTATGATTTTTGTGGAACTAGAGCAAGTCCAAAAAGGGGCAACAAAATTTAGTAACGGGATGGAAGAATTACGGTACCCAGCGAGATTATCAATGTAGAAAGCCCGGATAGCTCAGTCGGTAGAGCATCAGACTTTTAATCTGAGGGTCTAGGTTTCAAGTCCCTGTTCGGGCAAAAGCTTTTTAATAAATGGTAATGTTATGTAAAATAGGTGAGGTCATCATGGGGGTGCAATGTGGGTGTAACTTGTATGCTGATAAAAGGAATTATGATCTGTGTGGAACTAGAGCGAGTATAAAGAAGGGCAACAACTACAATACCCAGAGAGATTAGCAAAAAAGTATTATTTTGTCTAGAAACTGAGTGGTGATCTCATAACCATGTATAAGTATATAAGGGGACAATACAAATATCTCTCCGAGGATCTGTTTATACCAAGGAAGGTGACGGTCACAAGGGGGCATTCTCTGCATCTGGAGGAGAGAAGGTTTTTCCACCAACATAGAAAAGGATTCTTTACTGGTAGGGCAGGGAGAATCTGGAATTCCTTGTCTGAGGAGGTGGGGATGGCGAACTCAGTCAAGGGGTTCAAGAGAGGCCCGGATGTCTTCCTGGAGCGTAACAATATTGTATCTTGCAGTTATTAGGTTCTTTAGAAGGACGTAGATCTGGGGATTTCTTCTGACGGAATATAGGCTGAACTGGACGGACAAATGTCTTTTTTCGTCCTTGCTAACTACAGCTCTGGCAAAAATTAAGAGACCACTGCAAAATCTTCAGTTTGTCTTAATTTTCTCTTTATAGGTATATTTTTGAGTAAAATGTAAATTGCTCTTATATTCTATAAACTACTGACAACATGTCTTCGAATTTCCAAGCACTAAATTTTGTACTTATTTTCAGAAAATGAAAAATGGTCAAAATAGCAAAAAAAATGCAGTGCTTGCAGACCTCAAATAATGCTACGAAAACAAGTTCATAATTATTTAGAAACAACAATACTAATGTTTTATCTCAGGAAGAGTTCAGAAATCAATATTTTGTGGAATAACCATGATTTTTAATCACAGCTTTCATGTGTCTTGGCATGCTTTCCACCAGTCTTTCACACTGCTTTTGGGTGACATTATGCCACTCCTGGTACAAAAATTTAAGCAGTTCTTCTTTGTTTGATGGCTTGTGACTATCCATCTTCCTCACATTCAAGAGGTTTTCAATGGGGTTCAGGTTTGGAGATTGGGTTGGCAATGACAGCGATTTGAGCTAGTGTTCCTTCATCCACACGTTGGTTTACCTAGCCGTGTGGCATGGTGCATTGTTCTGCTGGAAAAGCAAGTCCTCAGAGTTGGGGAACGTTGCCTGAGCAGAAGGAATCAACTATTTTTCCAGGATAACCTTGTATGTGGCTTGATTCACATGTCCTTCGCAAAGATTAACCTGCCCAATTCAAGCCTGGAAATTATGATTTTTGTGGAACTAGAGCAAGTTCAAAAAGGGGCAACAAAATTTAGTAACGGGATGGAACAATCACGGTACCCAGCGATATTATCAGTCGGTAGAGCATCAGACTTTTAATCTGAGGGTCCATGGTTCAAGTCCCTGTTCGGGCGTAAGCTTTTAATAAATGGTAATGTTATATAAAATAGGTGAGGTCATCATGGGGGTGCAATGTGGGTGTAACTTGTATGCTGATAAAAGGTCGTGTGGAAGATCTGTGTGGAACTAGAGCGAGTACAGTTCTGTGTGGAACTAGAGCGAGTACAAAGAAGGGCAACAACTACAATACCCAGAGAGATTAGCAAAAAAGTATTATTTTGTCTAGAAACTGAGGGGTGATCTCATAACCATGTTTAAGTATATAAGGGGACAATACAAATATCTCTCCGAGGATCTGTTTATACCAAGGAAGGTGACGGTCACAAGGGGGCATTCTCTGCATCTGGAGGAGAGAAGGTTTTTCCACCAACATAGAAAAGGATTCTTTACTGGTAGGGCAGGGAGAATCTGGAATTCCTTGTCTGAGGAGGTGGGGATGGCGAACTCAGTCAAGGGGTTCAAGAGAGGCCCGGATGTCTTCCTGGAGCGTAACAATATTGTATCTTGCAGTTATTAGGTTCTTTAGAAGGACGTAGATCTGGGGATTTCTTCTGACGGAATATAGGCTGAACTGGACGGACAAATGTCTTTTTTCGGCCTTGCTAACTACAGCTCTGGCAAAAATTAAGAGACCACTGCAAAATCTTCAGTTTGTCTTAATTTTCTCTTTATAGGTATATTTTTGAGTAAAATGTAAATTGCTCTTATATTCTATAAACTACTGACAACATGTCTTCGAATTTCCAAGCACTAAATTTTGTACTTATTTTCAGAAAATGAAAAATGGTCAAAATAGCAAAAAAAATGCAGTGCTTGCAGACCTCAAATAATGCTATGAAAACAAGTTCATAATTATTTAGAAACAACAATACTAATGTTTTATCTCAGGAAGAGTTCAGAAATCAATATTTTGTGGAATAACCATGATTTTTAATCACAGCTTTCATGTGTCTTGGCATGCTTTCCACCAGTCTTTCACACTGCTTTTGGGTGACATTATGCCACTCCTGGTACAAAAATTTAAGCAGTTCTTCTTTGTTTGATGGCTTGTGACTATCCATCTTCCTCACATTCAAGAGGTTTTCAATGGGGTTCAGGTTTGGAGATTGGGCTGGCCATGACAGCGATTTGAGCTAGTGTTCCTTCATCCACACGTTGGTTTACCTAGCCGTGTGGCATGGTGCATTGTTCTGCTGGAAAAGCCAGTCCTCAGAGTTGGGGAACGTTGCCTGAGCAGAAGGAATCAACTATTTTTCCAGGATAACCTTGTATGTGGCTTGATTCACATGTTCTTCGCAAAGATTAAGCTGCCCAATTCAAGCCTGGAAATTATGATTTTTGTGGAACTAGAGCAAGTCCAAAAAGGAGCAACAAAATTTAGTAACGGGATGGAACAATCACGGTACCCAGCGATATTATCAGTCGGTAGAGCATCAGACTTTTAATCTGAGGGTCCAGGGTTCAAGTCCCTGTTCGGGCGTAAGCTTTTAATAAATGGTAATGTTATGTAAAATAGGTGAGGTCATCATGGGGGTGCAATGTGGGTGTAACTTGTATGCTGATAAAAGGTCTAAAGAAATTATGATGTGTGTGGAACTAGAGCGAGTACAAAGAAGGGCAACAACTACAATACCCAGAGAGATTAGCAAAAAAGTATTATTTAGTCTAGAAACTGAGGGGTGATCTCATAACCATGCATAAGTATATAAGGGGACAATACAAATATCTCTCCGAGGATCTGTTTATACCAAGGAAGGTGACGGTCACAAGGGGGCATTCTCTGCATCTGGAGGAGAGAAGGTTTTTCCACCAACATAGAAAAGGATTCTTTACTGGTAGGGCAGGGAGAATCTGGAATTCCTTGTCTGAGGAGGTGGGGATGGCGAACTCAGTCAAGGGGTTCAAGAGAGGCCCGGATGTCTTCCTGGAGCGTAACAATATTGTATCTTGCAGTTATTAGGTTCTTTAGAAGGACGTAGATCTGGGGATTTCTTCTGACGGAATATAGGCTGAACTGGACGGACAAATGTCTTTTTTCGGCCTTGCTAACTACAGCTCTGGCAAAAATTAAGAGACCACTGCAAAATCTTCAGTTTGTCTTAATTTTCTCTTTATAAGTATATTTTTGAGTAAAATGTAAATTGCTCTTATATTCTATAAACTACTGACAACATGTCTTCGAATTTCCAAGCACTAAATTTTGTACTTATTTTCAGAAAATGAAAAATGGTCAAAATAGCAAAAAAAATGCAGTGCTTGCAGACCTCAAATAATGCTACGAAAACAAGTTCATAATTATTTAGAAACAACAATACTAATGTTTTATCTCAGGAAGAGTTCAGAAATCAATATTTTGTGGAATAACCATGATTTTTAATCACAGCTTTCATGTGTCTTGGCATGCTTTCCACCAGTCTTTCACACTGCTTTTGGGTGACATTATGCCACTCCTGGTACAAAAATTTAAGCAGTTGTTCTTTGTTTGATGGCTTGTGACTATCCATCTTCCTCACATTCAAGAGGTTTTCAATGGGGTTCAGGTTTGGAGATTGGGCTGGCCATGACAGCGATTTGAGCTAGTGTTCCTTCATCCACACGTTGGTTTACCTAGCCGTGTGGCATGGTGCATTGTTCTGCTGGAAAAGCCAGTCCTCAGAGTTGGGGAACGTTGCCTGAGCAGAAGGAATCAACTATTTTTCCAGGATAACCTTGTATGTGGCTTGATTCACATGTCCTTCGCAAAGATTAACCTGCCCAATTCAAGCCTGGAAATTATGATTTTTGTGGAACTAGAGCAAGTCCAAAAAGGGGCAACAAAATTTAGTAACGGGATGGAAGAATTACGGTACCCAGCGAGATTATCAATGTAGAGACTTTTAATCTGAGGGTCCAGGGTTCAAGTCCCTGTTCGGGCGTAAGCTTTTAATAAATGGTAATGTTATGTAAAAAAGGTGAGGTCATCATGGGGGTGCAATGTGGGTGTAACTTGTATGCTGATAAAAGGTCTAAAGAAATTATGATCTGTGTGGAACTAGAGCGAGTACAAAGAAGGGCAACAACTACAATACCCAGAGAGATTAGCAAAAAAGTATTATTTTGTCTAGAAACTGAGGGGTGATCTCATAACCATGTATAAGTATATAAGGGGACAATACAAATATCTCTCCGAGGATATGTTTATACCAAGGAAGGTGACGGTCACAAGGGGGCATTCTCTGCATCTGGAGGAGAGAAGGTTTTTCCACCAACATAGAAAAGGATTCTTTACTGGTAGGGCAGGGAGAATCTGGAATTCCTTGTCTGAGGAGGTGGGGATGGCGAACTCAGTCAAGGGGTTCAAGAGAGGCCCGGATGTCTTCCTGGAGCGTAACAATATTGTATCTTGCAGTTATTAGGTTCTTTAGAAGGACGTAGATCTGGGGATTTCTTCTGACGGAATATAGGCTGAACTGGACGGACAAATGTCTTTTTTCGGCCTTGCTAACTACAGCTCTGGCAAAAATTAAGAGACCACTGCAAAATCTTCAGTTTGTCTTAATTTTCTCTTTATAGGTATATTTTTGAGTAAAATGTAAATTGCTCTTATATTCTATAAACTACTGACAACATGTCTTCGAATTTCCAAGCACTAAATTTTGTACTTATTTTCAGAAAATGAAAAATGGTCAAAATAGCAAAAAAAATGCAGTGCTTGCAGACCTCAAATAATGCTACGAAAACAAGTTCATAATTATTTAGAAACAACAATACTAATGTTTTATCTCAGGAAGAGTTCAGAAATCAATATTTTGTGGAATAACCATGATTTTTAATCACAGCTTTCATGTGTCTTGGCATGCTTTCCACCAGTCTTTCACACTGCTTTTGGGTGACATTATGCCACTCCTGGTACAAAAATTTAAGCAGTTCTTCTTTGTTTGATGGCTTGTGACTATCCATCTTCCTCACATTCAAGAGGTTTTCAATGGGGTTCAGGTTTGGAGATTGGGCTGGCCATGACAGCGATTTGAGCTAGTGTTCCTTCATCCACACGTTGGTTTACCTAGCCGTGTGGCATGGTGCATTGTTCTGCTGGAAAAGCCAGTCCTCAGAGTTGGGGAACGTTGCCTGAGCAGAAGGAATCAACTATTTTTCCAGGATAACCTTGTATGTGGCTTGATTCACATGTCCTTCGCAAAGATTAACCTGCCCAATTCAAGCCTGGAAATTATGATTTTTGTGGAACTAGAGCAAGTCCAAAAAGGGGCAACAAAATTTAGTAACGGGATGGAAGAATTACGGTACCCAGCGAGATTATCAATGTAGAGACTTTTAATCTGAGGGTCCAGGGTTCAAGTCCCTGTTCGGGCGTAAGCTTTTAATAAATGGTAATGTTATGTAAAATAGGTGAGGTCATCATGGGGGTGCAATGTGGGTGTAACTTGTATGCTGATAAAAGGTCTAAAGAAATTATGATCTGTGTGGAACTAGAGCGAGTACAAAGAAGGGCAACAACTACAATACCCAGAGAGATTAGCAAAAAAGTATTATTTTGTCTAGAAACTGAGGGGTGATCTCATAACCATGTATAAGTATATAAGGAGACAATACAAATATCTCTCCGAGGATCTGTTTATACCAAGGAAGGTGACGGTCACAAGGGGGCATTCTCTGCATCTGGAGGAGAGAAGGTTTTTCCACCAACATAGAAAAGGATTCTTTACTGGTAGGGCAGGGAGAATCTGGAATTCCTTGTCTGAGGAGGTGGGGATGGCGAACTCAGTCAAGGGGTTCAAGAGAGGCCCGGATGTCTTCCTGGAGCGTAACAATATTGTATCTTGCAGTTATTAGGTTCTTTAGAAGGATGTAGATCTGGGGATTTCTTCTGACGGAATATAGGCTGAACTGGACGGACAAATGTCTTTTTTCGGCCTTGCTAACTACAGCTCTGGCAAAAATTAAGAGACCACTGCAAAATCTTCAGTTTGTCTTAATTTTCTCTTTATAGGTATATTTTTGAGTAAAATGTAAATTGCTCTTATATTCTATAAACTACTGACAACATGTCTTCGAATTTCCAAGCACTAAATTTTGTACTTATTTTCAGAAAATGAAAAATGGTCAAAATAGCAAAAAAAATGCAGTGCTTGCAGACCTCAAATAATGCTACGAAAACAAGTTCATAATTATTTAGAAACAACAATACTAATGTTTTATCTCAGGAAGAGTTCAGAAATCAATATTTTGTGGAATAACCATGATTTTTAATCACAGCTTTCATGTGTCTTGGCATGCTTTCCACCAGTCTTTCACACTGCTTTTGGGTGACATTATGCCACTCCTGGTACAAAAATTTAAGCAGTTCTTCTTTGTTTGATGGCTTGTGACTATCCATCTTCCTCACATTCAAGAGGTTTTCAATGGGGTTCAGGTTTGGAGATTGGGCTGGCCATGACAGCGATTTGAGCTAGTGTTCCTTCATCCACACGTTGGTTTACCTAGCCGTGTGGCATGGTGCATTGTTCTGCTGGAAAGCCAGTCCTCAGAGTTGGGGAACGTTGCCTGAGCAGAAGGAATCAACTATTTTTCCAGGATAACCTTGTATGTGGCTTGATTCACATGTCCTTCGCAAAGATTAACCTGCCCAATTCAAGCCTGGAAATTATGATTTTTGTGGAACTAGAGCAAGTCCAAAAAGGGGCAACAAAATTTAGTAACGGGATGGAACAATTACGGTACCCAGCGATATTATCAGTCGGTAGAGCATCAGACTTTTAATCTGAGGGTCCAGGGTTCAAGTCCCTGTTCGGGCGTAAGCTTTTAATAAATGGTAATGTTATGTAAAATAGGTGAGGTCATCATGGGGGTGCAATGTGGGTGTAACTTGTATGCTGATAAAAGGTCTAAAGAAATTATGATCTGTGTGGAACTAGAGCGAGTACAAAGAAGGGCAACAACTACAATACCCAGAGAGATTAGCAAAAAAGTATTATTTTGTCTAGAAACTGAGGGGTGATCTCATAACCATGTATAAGTATATAAGGGGACAATACAAATATCTCTCCGAGGATCAGTTTATACGGTCACAAGGGGGCATTCTCTGCATCTGGAGGAGAGACGGTTTTTCCACCAACATAGAAAAGGATTCTTTACTGGTAGGGCAGGGAGAATCTGGAATTCCTTGTCTGAGGAGGTGGGGATGGCGAACTCAGTCAAGGGGTTCAAGAGAGGCCCGGATGTCTTCCTGGAGCGTAACAATATTGTATCTTGCAGTTATTAGGTTCTTTAGAAGGACGTAGATCTGGGGATTTCTTCTGACGGAATATAGGCTGAACTGGACGGACAAATGTCTTTTTTCGGCCTTGCTAACTACAGCTCTGGCAAAAATTAAGAGACCACTGCAAAATCTTCAGTTTGTCTTAATTTTCTCTTTATAGGTATATTTTTGAGTAAAATGTAAATTGCTCTTATATTCTATAAACTACTGACAACATGTCTTCGAATTTCCAAGCACTAAATTTTGTACTTATTTTCAGAAAATGAAAAATGGTCAAAATAGCAAAAAAAATGCAGTGCTTGCAGACCTCAAATAATGCTACGAAAACAAGTTCATAATTATTTAGAAACAACAATACTAATGTTTTATCTCAGGAAGAGTTCAGAAATCAATATTTTGTGGAATAACCATGATTTTTAATCACAGCTTTCATGTGTCTTGGCATGCTTTCCACCAGTCTTTCACACTGCTTTTGGGTGACATTATGCCACTCCTGGTACAAAAATTTAAGCAGTTCTTCTTTGTTTGATGGCTTGTGACTATCCATCTTCCTCACATTCAAGAGGTTTTCAATGGGGTTCAGGTTTGGAGATTGGGCTGGCCATGACAGCGATTTGAGCTAGTGTTCCTTCATCCACACGTTGGTTTACCTAGCCGTGTGGCATGGTGCATTGTTCTGCTGGAAAAGCCAGTCCTCAGAGTTGGGGAACGTTGCCTGAGCAGAAGGAATCAACTATTTTTCCAGGATAACCTTGTATGTGGCTTGATTCACATGTCCTTCGCAAAGATTAACCTGCCCAATTCAAGCCTGGAAATTATGATTTTTGTGGAACTAGAGCAAGTCCAAAAAGGGGCAACAAAATTTAGTAACGGGATGGAAGAATTACGGTACCCAGCGAGATTATCAATGTAGAGACTTTTAATCTGAGGGTCCAGGGTTCAAGTCCCTGTTCGGGCGTAAGCTTTTAATAAATGGTAATGTTATGTAAAATAGGTGAGGTCATCATGGGGGTGCAATGTGGGTGTAACTTGTATGCTGATAAAAGGTCTAAAGAAATTATGATCTGTGTGGAACTAGAGCGAGTACAAAGAAGGGCAACAACTACAATACCCAGAGAGATTAGCAAAAAAGTATTATTTTGTCTAGAAACTGAGGGGTGATCTCATAACCATGTATAAGTATATAAGGAGACAATACAAATATCTCTCCGAGGATCTGTTTATACCAAGGAAGGTGACGGTCACAAGGGGGCATTCTCTGCATCTGGAGGAGAGAAGGTTTTTCCACCAACATAGAAAAGGATTCTTTACTGGTAGGGCAGGGAGAATCTGGAATTCCTTGTCTGAGGAGGTGGGGATGGCGAACTCAGTCAAGGGGTTCAAGAGAGGCCCGGATGTCTTCCTGGAGCGTAACAATATTGTATCTTGCAGTTATTAGGTTCTTTAGAAGGATGTAGATCTGGGGATTTCTTCTGACGGAATATAGGCTGAACTGGACGGACAAATGTCTTTTTTCGGCCTTGCTAACTACAGCTCTGGCAAAAATTAAGAGACCACTGCAAAATCTTCAGTTTGTCTTAATTTTCTCTTTATAGGTATATTTTTGAGTAAAATGTAAATTGCTCTTATATTCTATAAACTACTGACAACATGTCTTCGAATTTCCAAGCACTAAATTTTGTACTTATTTTCAGAAAATGAAAAATGGTCAAAATAGCAAAAAAAATGCAGTGCTTGCAGACCTCAAATAATGCTACGAAAACAAGTTCATAATTATTTAGAAACAACAATACTAATGTTTTATCTCAGGAAGAGTTCAGAAATCAATATTTTGTGGAATAACCATGATTTTTAATCACAGCTTTCATGTGTCTTGGCATGCTTTCCACCAGTCTTTCACACTGCTTTTGGGTGACATTATGCCACTCCTGGTACAAAAATTTAAGCAGTTCTTCTTTGTTTGATGGCTTGTGACTATCCATCTTCCTCACATTCAAGAGGTTTTCAATGGGGTTCAGGTTTGGAGATTGGGCTGGCCATGACAGCGATTTGAGCTAGTGTTCCTTCATCCACACGTTGGTTTACCTAGCCGTGTGGCATGGTGCATTGTTCTGCTGGAAAGCCAGTCCTCAGAGTTGGGGAACGTTGCCTGAGCAGAAGGAATCAACTATTTTTCCAGGATAACCTTGTATGTGGCTTGATTCACATGTCCTTCGCAAAGATTAACCTGCCCAATTCAAGCCTGGAAATTATGATTTTTGTGGAACTAGAGCAAGTCCAAAAAGGGGCAACAAAATTTAGTAACGGGATGGAACAATTACGGTACCCAGCGATATTATCAGTCGGTAGAGCATCAGACTTTTAATCTGAGGGTCCAGGGTTCAAGTCCCTGTTCGGGCGTAAGCTTTTAATAAATGGTAATGTTATGTAAAATAGGTGAGGTCATCATGGGGGTGCAATGTGGGTGTAACTTGTATGCTGATAAAAGGTCTAAAGAAATTATGATCTGTGTGGAACTAGAGCGAGTACAAAGAAGGGCAACAACTACAATACCCAGAGAGATTAGCAAAAAAGTATTATTTTGTCTAGAAACTGAGGGGTGATCTCATAACCATGTATAAGTATATAAGGGGACAATACAAATATCTCTCCGAGGATCAGTTTATACGGTCACAAGGGGGCATTCTCTGCATCTGGAGGAGAGAAGGTTTTTCCACCAACATAGAAAAGGATTCTTTACTGGTAGGGCAGGGAGAATCTGGAATTCCTTGTCTGAGGAGGTGGGGATGGCGAACTCAGTCAAGGGGTTCAAGAGAGGCCCGGATGTCTTCCTGGAGCGTAACAATATTGTATCTTGCAGTTATTAGGTTCTTTAGAAGGACGTAGATCTGGGGATTTCTTCTGACGGAATATAGGCTGAACTGGACGGACAAATGTCTTTTTTCGGCCTTGCTAACTACAGCTCTGGCAAAAATTAAGAGACCACTGCAAAATCTTCAGTTTGTCTTAATTTTCTCTTTATAGGTATATTTTTGAGTAAAATGTAAATTGCTCTTATATTCTATAAACTACTGACAACATGTCTTCGAATTTCCAAGCACTAAATTTTGTACTTATTTTCAGAAAATGAAAAATGGTCAAAATAGCAAAAAAAATGCAGTGCTTGCAGACCTCAAATAATGCTACGAAAACAAGTTCATAATTATTTAGAAACAACAATACTAATGTTTTATCTCAGGAAGAGTTCAGAAATCAATATTTTGTGGAATAACCATGATTCCACCAGTCTTTCACACTGCTTTTGGGTGACATTATGCCACTCCTGGTACAAAAATTTAAGCAGTTCTTCTTTGTTTGATGGCTTGTGACTATCCATCTTCCTCACATTCAAGAGGTTTTCAATGGGGTTCAGGTTTGGAGATTGGGCTGGCCATGACAGCGATTTGAGCTAGTGTTCCTTCATCCACACGTTGGTTTACCTAGCCGTGTGGCATGGTGCATTGTTCTGCTGGAAAAGCCAGTCCTCAGAGTTGGGGAACGTTGCGTGAGCAGAAGGAATCAACTATTTTTCCAGGATAACCTTGTATGTGGCTTGATTCACATGTCCTTCGCAAAGATTAACCTGCCCAATTCAAGCCTGGAAATTATGATTTTTGTGGAACTAGAGCAAGTCCAAAAAGGGGCAACAAAATTTAGTAACGGGATGGAAGAATTACGGTACCCAGCGAGATTATCAATGTAGAGAGCCCGGATAGCTCAGTCGGTAGAGCATCAGACTTTTAATCTGAGGGTCCAGGGTTCAAGTCCCTGTTCGGGCGTAAGGTTTTAATAAATGGTAATGTTATAGGTAATAGGTGAGGTCATCATGGGGGTACAATGTGGGTGCAACAACTACAATACCCAGAGAGATTAGCAAAAAAGTATTATTTTGTCTAGAAACTGAGGGGTGATCTCATAACCATGTATAAGTATATAAGGGGACAATACAAATATCTCTCCGAGGATCTGTTTATACCAAGGAAGGTGACGGTCACAAGGGGGCATTCTCTGCATCTGGAGGAGAGAAGGTTTTTCCACCAACATAGAAAAGGATTCTTTACTGGTAGGGCAGGGAGAATCTGGAATTCCTTGTCTGAGGAGGTGGGGATGGCGAACTCAGTCAAGGGGTTCAAGAGAGGCCCGGATGTCTTCCTGGAGCGTAACAATATTGTATCTTGCAGTTATTAGGTTCTTTAGAAGGACGTAGATCTGGGGATTTCTTCTGACGGAATATAGGCTGAACTGGACGGACAAATGTCTTTTTTCGGCCTTGCTAACTACAGCTCTGGCAAAAATTAAGAGACCACTGCAAAATCTTCAGTTTGTCTTAATTTTCTCTTTATAGGTATATTTTTGAGTAAAATGTAAATTGCTCTTATATTCTATAAACTACTGACAACATGTCTTCGAATTTCCAAGCACTAAATTTTGTACTTATTTTCAGAAAATGAAAAATGGTCAAAATAGCAAAAAAAATGCAGTGCTTGCAGACCTCAAATAATGCTACGAAAACAAGTTCATAATTATTTAGAAACAACAATACTAATGTTTTATCTCAGGAAGAGTTCAGAAATCAATATTTTGTGGAATAACCATGATTCCACCAGTCTTTCACACTGCTTTTGGGTGACATTATGCCACTCCTGGTACAAAAATTTAAGCAGTTCTTCTTTGTTTGATGGCTTGTGACTATCCATCTTCCTCACATTCAAGAGGTTTTCAATGGGGTTCAGGTTTGGAGATTGGGCTGGCCATGACAGCGATTTGAGCTAGTGTTCCTTCATCCACACGTTGGTTTACCTAGCCGTGTGGCATGGTGCATTGTTCTGCTGGAAAAGCCAGTCCTCAGAGTTGGGGAACGTTGCCTGAGCAGAAGGAATCAACTATTTTTCCAGGATAACCTTGTATGTGGCTTGATTCACATGTCCTTCGCAAAGATTAACCTGCCCAATTCAAGCCTGGAAATTATGATTTTTGTGGAACTAGAGCAAGTCCAAAAAGGGGCAACAAAATTTAGTAACGGGATGGAAGAATTACGGTACCCAGCGAGATTATCAATGTAGAGAGCCCGGATAGCTCAGACTTTTAATCTGAGGGTCCAGGGTTCAAGTCCCTGTTCGGGCGTAAGCTTTTTAATAAATGGTAATGTTATGTAAAATAGGTGAGGTCATCATGGGGGTGCAATGTGGGTGTAACTTGTATGCTGATAAAAGGTCTAAAGAAATTATGATCTGTGTGGAACTAGAGCGAGTACAAAGAAGGGCAACAACTACAATACCCAGAGAGATTAGCAAAAAAGTATTATTTAGTCTAGAAACTGAGGGGTGATCTCATAACCATGTATAAGTATATATCTCTCCGAGGATCTGTTTATACCAAGGAAGGTGACGGTCACAAGGGGGCATTCTCTGCATCTGGAGGAGAGAAGGTTTTTCCACCAACATAGAAAAGGATTCTTTACTGGTAGGGCAGGGAGAATCTGGAATTCCTTGTCTGAGGAGGTGGGGATGGCGAACTCAGTCAAGGGGTTCAAGAGAGGCCCGGATGTCTTCCTGGAGCGTAACAATATTGTATCTTGCAGTTATTAGGTTCTTTAGAAGGACGTAGATCTGGGGATTTCTTCTGACGGAATATAGGCTGAACTGGACGGACAAATGTCTTTTTTCGGCCTTGCTAACTACAGCTCTGGCAAAAATTAAGAGACCACTGCAAAATCTTCAGTTTGTCTTAATTTTCTCTTTATAGGTATATTTTTGAGTAAAATGTAAATTGCTCTTATATTCTATAAACTACTGACAACATGTCTTCGAATTTCCAAGCACTAAATTTTGTACTTATTTTCAGAAAATGAAAAATGGTCAAAATAGCAAAAAAAATGCAGTGCTTGCAGACCTCAAATAATGCTACGAAAACAAGTTCATAATTATTTAGAAACAACAATACTAATGTTTTATCTCAGGAAGAGTTCAGAAATCAATATTTTGTGGAATAACCATGATTTTTAATCACAGCTTTCATGTGTCTTGGCATGCTTTCCACCAGTCTTTCACACTGCTTTTGGGTGACATTATGCCACTCCTGGTACAAAAATTTAAGCAGTTCTTCTTTGTTTGATGGCTTGTGACTATCCATCTTCCTCACATTCAAGAGGTTTTCAATGGGGTTCAGGTTTGGAGATTGGGCTGGCCATGACAGCGATTTGAGCTAGTGTTCCTTCATCCACAAGTTGGTTTACCTAGCCGTGTGGCATGGTGCATTGTTCTGCTGGAAAAGCCAGTCCTCAGAGTTGGGGAACGTTTCCTGAGCAGAAGGAATCAACTATTTTTCCAGGATAACCTTGTATGTGGCTTGATTCACATGTCCTTCGCAAAGATTAACCTGCCCAATTCAAGCCTGGAAATTATGATTTTTGTGGAACTAGAGCAAGTCCAAAAAGGGGCAACAAAATTTAGTAACGGGATGGAAGAATTACGGTACCCAGCGAGATTATCAATGTAGAGAGCCCGGATAGCTCATTCGGTAGAGCATCAGACTTTTAATCTGAGGGTCCAGGTTTCAAGTCCCTGTTCGGGCGAAAGCTTTTTAATAAATGGTAATGTTATGTAAAATAGGTGAGGTCATCATGGGGGTGCAATGTGGGTGTAACTTGTATGCTGATAAAAGGTCTAAAGAAATTATGATCTGTGTGGAACTAGAGCGAGTACAAAGAAGGGCAACAACTACAATACCCAGTAAAGTATTATTTAGTCTAGAAACTGAGGGGTGATCTCATAACCATGTATAAGTATATATCTCTCCGAGGATCTGTTTATACCAAGGAAGGTGACGGTCACAAGGGGGCATTCTCTGCATCTGGAGGAGAGAAGGTTTTTCCACCAACATAGAAAAGGATTCTTTACTGGTAGGGCAGGGAGAATCTGGAATTCCTTGTCTGAGGAGGTGGGGATGGCGAACTCAGTCAAGGGGTTCAAGAGGGGCCCGGATGTCTTCCTGGAGCGTAACAATATTGTATCTTGCAGTTATTAGGTTCTTTAGAAGGACGTAGATCTGGGGATTTCTTCTGACGGAATATAGGCTGAACTGGACGGACAAATGTCTTTTTTCGGCCTTGCTAACTACAGCTCTGGCAAAAATTAAGAGACCACTGCAAAATCTTCAGTTTGTCTTAATTTTCTCTTTATAGGTATATTTTTGAGTAAAATGTAAATTGCTCTTATATTCTATAAACTACTGACAACATGTCTTCGAATTTCCAAGCACTAAATTTTGTACTTATTTTCAGAAAATGAAAAATGGTCAAAATAGCAAAAAAAATGCAGTGCTTGCAGACCTCAAATAATGCTACGAAAACAAGTTCATAATTATTTAGAAACAACAATACTAATGTTTTATCTCAGGAAGAGTTCAGAAATCAATATTTTGTGGAATAACCATGATTCCACCAGTCTTTCACACTGCTTTTGGGTGACATTATGCCACTCCTGGTACAAAAATTTAAGCAGTTCTTCTTTGTTTGATGGCTTGTGACTATCCATCTTCCTCACATTCAAGAGGTTTTCAATGGGGTTCAGGTTTGGAGATTGGGCTGGCCATGACAGCGATTTGAGCTAGTGTTCCTTCATCCACACGTTGGTTTACCTAGCCGTGTGGCATGGTGCATTGTTCTGCTGGAAAAGCCAGTCCTCAGAGTTGGGGAACGTTGCCTGAGCAGAAGGAATCAACTATTTTTCCAGGATAACCTTGTATGTGGCTTGATTCACATGTCCTTCGCAAAGATTAACCTGCCCAATTCAAGCCTGGAAATTATGATTTTTGTGGAACTAGAGCAAGTCCAAAAAGGGGCAACAAAATTTAGTAACGGGATGGAAGAATTACGGTACCCAGCGAGATTATCAATGTAGAGAGCCCGGATAGCTCAGACTTTTAATCTGAGGGTCCAGGGTTCAAGTCCCTGTTCGGGCGTAAGCTTTTTAATAAATGGTAATGTTATGTAAAATAGGTGAGGTCATCATGGGGGTGCAATGTGGGTGTAACTTGTATGCTGATAAAAGGTCTAAAGAAATTATGATCTGTGTGGAACTAGAGCGAGTACAAAGAAGGGCAACAACTACAATACCCAGAGAGATTAGCAAAAAAGTATTATTTAGTCTAGAAACTGAGGGGTGATCTCATAACCATGTATAAGTATATATCTCTCCGAGGATCTGTTTATACCAAGGAAGGTGACGGTCACAAGGGGGCATTCTCTGCATCTGGAGGAGAGAAGGTTTTTCCACCAACATAGAAAAGGATTCTTTACTGGTAGGGCAGGGAGAATCTGGAATTCCTTGTCTGAGGAGGTGGGGATGGCGAACTCAGTCAAGGGGTTCAAGAGAGGCCCGGATGTCTTCCTGGAGCGTAACAATATTGTATCTTGCAGTTATTAGGTTCTTTAGAAGGATGTAGATCTGGGGATTTCTTCTGACGGAATATAGGCTGAACTGGACGGACAAATGTCTTTTTTCGGCCTTGCTAACTACAGCTCTGGCAAAAATTAAGAGACCACTGCAAAATCTTCAGTTTGTCTTAATTTTCTCTTTATAGGTATATTTTTGAGTAAAATGTAAATTGCTCTTATATTCTATAAACTACTGACAACATGTCTTCGAATTTCCAAGCACTAAATTTTGTACTTATTTTCAGAAAATGAAAAATGGTCAAAATAGCAAAAAAAATGCAGTGCTTGCAGACCTCAAATAATGCTACGAAAACAAGTTCATAATTATTTAGAAACAACAATACTAATGTTTTATCTCAGGAAGAGTTCAGAAATCAATATTTTGTGGAATAACCATGATTTTTAATCACAGCTTTCATGTGTCTTGGCATGCTTTCCACCAGTCTTTCACACTGCTTTTGGGTGACATTATGCCACTCCTGGTACAAAAATTTAAGCAGTTCTTCTTTGTTTGATGGCTTGTGACTATCCATCTTCCTCACATTCAAGAGGTTTTCAATGGGGTTCAGGTTTGGAGATTGGGCTGGCCATGACAGCGATTTGAGCTAGTGTTCCTTCATCCACACGTTGGTTTACCTAGCCGTGTGGCATGGTGCATTGTTCTGCTGGAAAAGCCAGTCCTCAGAGTTGGGGAACGTTTCCTGAGCAGAAGGAATCAACTATTTTTCCAGGATAACCTTGTATGTGGCTTGATTCACATGTCCTTCGCAAAGATTAACCTGCCCAATTCAAGCCTGGAAATTATGATTTTTGTGGAACTAGAGCAAGTCCAAAAAGGGGCAACAAAATTTAGTAACGGGATGGAAGAATTACGGTACCCAGCGAGATTATCAATGTAGAGAGCCCGAATAGCTCAGTCGGTAGAGCATCAGACTTTTAATCTGAGGGTCCAGGGTAATAAAGTCCAAAAAGGGGCTATTAATAAATGGTAATGTTATAGGTAATAGGTGAGGTCATCATGTGGGTGCAACAACTACAATACCCAGAGAGATTAGCAAAAAAGTATTATTTTGTCTAGAAACTGAGGGGTGATCTCATAACCATGTATAAGTATATAAGGGGACAATACAAATATCTCTCCGAGGATCTGTTTATACCAAGGAAGGTGACGGTCACAAGGGGGCATTCTCTGCATCTGGAGGAGAGAAGGTTTTTCCACCAACATAGAAAAGGATTCTTTACTGGTAGGGCAGGGAGAATCTGGAATTCCTTGTCTGAGGAGGTGGGGATGGCGAACTCAGTCAAGGGGTTCAAGAGAGGCCCGGATGTCTTCCTGGAGCGTAACAATATTGTATCTTGCAGTTATTAGGTTCTTTAGAAGGACGTAGATCTGGGGATTTCTTCTGATGGAATATAGGCTGAACTGGACGGACAAATGTCTTTTTTCGGCCTTGCTAACTACAGCTCTGGCAAAAATTAAGAGACCACTGCAAAATCTTCAGTTTGTCTTAATTTTCTCTTTATAGGTATATTTTTGAGTAAAATGTAAATTGCTCTTATATTCTATAAACTACTGACAACATGTCTTCGAATTTCCAAGCACTAAATTTTGTACTTATTTTCAGAAAATGAAAAATGGTCAAAATAGCAAAAAAAATGCAGTGCTTGCAGACCTCAAATAATGCTACGAAAACAAGTTCATAATTATTTAGAAACAACAATACTAATGTTTTATCTCAGGAAGAGTTCAGAAATCAATATTTTGTGGAATAACCATGATTTTTAATCACAGCTTTCATGTGTCTTGGCATGCTTTCCACCAGTCTTTCACACTGCTTTTGGGTGACATTATGCCACTCCTGGTACAAAAATTTAAGCAGTTCTTCTTTGTTTGATGGCTTGTGACTATCCATCTTCCTCACATTCAAGAGGTTTTCAATGGGGTTCAGGTTTGGAGATTGGGCTGACCATGACAGCGATTTGAGCTAGTGTTCCTTCATCCACACGTTGGTTTACCTAGCCGTGTGGCATGGTGCATTGTTCTGCTGGAAAAGCCAGTCCTCAGAGTTGGGGAACGTTTCCTGAGCAGAAGGAATCAACTATTTTTCCAGGATAACCTTGTATGTGGCTTGATTCACATGTCCTTCGCAAAGATTAACCTGCCCAATTCAAGCCTGGAAATTATGATTTTTGTGGAACTAGAGCAAGTCCAAAAAGGGGCAACAAAATTTAGTAACGGGATGGAAGAATTACGGTACCCAGCGAGATTATCAATGTAGAGAGCCCGGATAGCTCAGTCGGTAGAGCATCAGACTTTTAATCTGAGGGTCCAGGGTTCAAGTCCCTGTTCGGGCGTAAGGTTTTAATAAATGGTAATGTTATAGGTAATAGGTGAGGTCATCATGGGGGTACAATGTGGGTGCAATGTGGGTGCAACAACTACAATACCCAGAGAGATTAGCAAAAAAGTATTATTTTGTCTAGAAACTGAGGGGTGATCTCATAACCATGTATAAGTATATAAGGGGACAATACAAATATCTCTCCGAGGATCTGTTTATACCAAGGAAGGTGACGGTCACAAATGGGGAATTCTCTGCATCTGGAGGAGAGAAGGTTTTTCCACCAACATAGAAAAGGATTCTTTACTGGTAGGGCAGGGAGAATCTGGAATTCCTTGTCTGAGGAGGTGGGGATGGCGAACTCAGTCAAGGGGTTCAAGAGAGGCCCGGATGTCTTCCTGGAGCGTAACAATATTGTATCTTGCAGTTATTAGGTTCTTTAGAAGGACGTAGATCTGGGGATTTCTTCTGACGGAATATAGGCTGAACTGGACGGACAAATGTCTTTTTTCGGCCTTGCTAACTACAGCTCTGGCAAAAATTAAGAGACCACTGCAAAATCTTCAGTTTGTCTTAATTTTCTCTTTATAGGTATATTTTTGAGTAAAATGTAAATTGCTCTTATATTCTATAAACTACTGACAACATGTCTTCGAATTTCCAAGCACTAAATTTTGTACTTATTTTCAGAAAATGAAAAATGGTCAAAATAGCAAAAAAAATGCAGTGCTTGCAGACCTCAAATAATGCTACGAAAACAAGTTCATAATTATTTAGAAACAACAATACTAATGTTTTATCTCAGGAAGAGTTCAGAAATCAATATTTTGTGGAATAACCATGATTTTTAATCACAGCTTTCATGTGTCTTGGCATGCTTTCCACCAGTCTTTCACACTGCTTTTGGGTGACATTATGCCACTCCTGGTACAAAAATTTAAGCAGTTCTTCTTTGTTTGATGGCTTGTGACTATCCATCTTCCTCACATTCAAGAGGTTTTCAATGGGGTTCAGGTTTGGAGATTGGGCTGGCCATGACAGCGATTTGAGCTAGTGTTCCTTCATCCACACGTTGGTTTACCTAGCCGTGTGGCATGGTGCATTGTTCTGCTGGAAAAGCCAGTCCTCAGAGTTGGGGAACGTTTCCTGAGCAGAAGGAATCAACTATTTTTCCAGGATAACCTTGTATGTGGCTTGATTCACATGTCCGTCGCAAAGATTAACCTGCCCAATTCAAGCCTGGAAATTATGATTTTTGTGGAACTAGAGCAAGTCCAAAAAGGGGCAACAAAATTTAGTAACGGGATGGAAGAATTACGGTACCCAGCGAAATTATCAATGTAGAGAGCCCGGATAGCTCAGTCGGTAGAGCATCAGACTTTTAATCTGAGGGTCCAGGGTTCAAGTCCCTGTTCGGGCGTAAGGTTTTAATAGGTAATAGGTAAACTAAGGTAAACTAAGGTTTTAATAGGTAATAGGTGAGGTCATCATGGGGGTACAATGTGGGTGCAATGTGGGTGCAACAACTACAATACCCAGAGAGATTAGCAAAAAAGTATTATTTTGTCTAGAAACTGAGGGGTGATCTCATAACCATGTATAAGTATATAAGGGGACAATACAAATATCTCTCCGAGGATCTGTTTATACCAAGGAAGGTGACGGTCACAAATGGGGAATTCTCTGCATCTGGAGGAGAGAAGGTTTTTCCACCAACATAGAAAAGGATTCTTTACTGGTAGGGCAGGGAGAATCTGGAATTCCTTGTCTGAGGAGGTGGGGATGGCGAACTCAGTCAAGGGGTTCAAGAGAGGCCCGGATGTCTTCCTGGAGCGTAACAATATTGTATCTTGCAGTTATTAGGTTCTTTAGAAGGACGTAGATCTGGGGATTTCTTCTGACGGAATATAGGCTGAACTGGACGGACAAATGTCTTTTTTCGGCCTTGCTAACTACAGCTCTGGCAAAAATTAAGAGACCACTGCAAAATCTTCAGTTTGTCTTAATTTTCTCTTTATAGGTATATTTTTGAGTAAAATGTAAATTGCTCTTATATTCTATAAACTACTGACAACATGTCTTCGAATTTCCAAGCACTAAATTTTGTACTTATTTTCAGAAAATGAAAAATGGTCAAAATAGCAAAAAAAATGCAGTGCTTGCAGACCTCAAATAATGCTACGAAAACAAGTTCATAATTATTTAGAAACAACAATACTAATGTTTTATCTCAGGAAGAGTTCAGAAATCAATATTTTGTGGAATAACCATGATTTTTAATCACAGCTTTCATGTGTCTTGGCATGCTTTCCACCAGTCTTTCACACTGCTTTTGGGTGACATTATGCCACTCCTGGTACAAAAATTTAAGCAGTTCTTCTTTGTTTGATGGCTTGTGACTATCCATCTTCCTCACATTCAAGAGGTTTTCAATGGGGTTCAGGTTTGGAGATTGGGCTGGCCATGACAGCGATTTGAGCTAGTGTTCCTTCATCCACACGTTGGTTTACCTAGCCGTGTGGCATGGTGCATTGTTCTGCTGGAAAAGCCAGTCCTCAGAGTTGGGGAACGTTTCCTGAGCAGAAGGAATCAACTATTTTACCAGGATAACCTTGTATGTGGCTTGATTCACATGTCCTTCGCAAAGATTAACCTGCCCAATTCAAGCCTGGAAATTATGATTTTTGTGGAACTAGAGCAAGTCCAAAAAGGGGCAACAAAATTTAGTAACGGGATGGAAGAATTACGGTACCCAGCGAGATTATCAATGTAGAGAGCCCGGATAGCTCAGTCGGTAGAGCATCAGACTTTTAATCTGAGGGTCCGGGGTTCAAGTCCCTGTTCGGGCGTAAGGTTTTAATAAATGGTAATGTTATAGGTAATAGGTGAGGTCATCATGTGGGTACAATGTGGGTGCAATGTGGGTGCAACAACTACAATACCCAGAGAGATTAGCAAAAAAGTATTATTTTGTCTAGAAACTGAGGGGTGATCTCATAACCATGTATAAGTATATAAGGGGACAATACAAATATCTCTCCGAGGATCTGTTTATACCAAGGAAGGTGACGGTCACAAGGGGGCATTCTCTGCATCTGGAGGAGAGAAGGTTTTTCCACCAACATAGAAAAGGATTCTTTACTGGTAGGGCAGGGAGAATCTGGAATTCCTTGTCTGAGGAGGTGGGGATGGCGAACTCAGTCAAGGGGTTCAAGAGAGGCCCGGATGTCTTCCTGGAGCGTAACAATATTGTATCTTGCAGTTATTAGGTTCTTTAGAAGGACGTAGATCTGGGGATTTCTTCTGACGGAATATAGGCTGAACTGGACGGACAAATGTCTTTTTTCGGCCTTGCTAACTACAGCTCTGGCAAAAATTAAGAGACCACTGCAAAATCTTCAGTTTGTCTTAATTTTCTCTTTATAGGTATATTTTTGAGTAAAATGTAAATTGCTCTTATATTCTATAAACTACTGACAACATGTCTTCGAATTTCCAAGCACTAAATTTTGTACTTATTTTCAGAAAATGAAAAATGGTCAAAATAGCAAAAAAAAATGCAGTGCTTGCAGACCTCAAATAATGCTACGAAAACAAGTTCATAATTATTTAGAAACAACAATACTAATGTTTTATCTCAGGAAGAGTTCAGAAATCAATATTTTGTGGAATAACCATGATTTTTAATCACAGCTTTCATGTGTCTTGGCATGCTTTCCACCAGTCTTTCACACTGCTTTTGGGTGACATTATGCCACTCCTGGTACAAAAATTTAAGCAGTTCTTCTTTGTTTGATGGCTTGTGACTATCCATCTTCCTCACATTCAAGAGGTTTTCAATGGGGTTCAGGTTTGGAGATTGGGCTGGCCATGACAGCGATTTGAGCTAGTGTTCCTTCATCCACACGTTGGTTTACCTAGCCGTGTGGCATGGTGCATTGTTCTGCTGGAAAAGCCAGTCCTCAGAGTTGGGGAACGTTTCCTGAGCAGAAGGAATCAACTATTTTACCAGGATAACCTTGTATGTGGCTTGATTCACATGTCCTTCGCAAAGATTAACCTGCCCAATTCAAGCCTGGAAATTATGATTTTTGTGGAACTAGAGCAAGTCCAAAAAGGGGCAACAAAATTTAGTAACGGGATGGAAGAATTACGGTACCCAGCGAGATTATCAATGTAGAGAGCCCGGATAGCTCAGTCGGTAGAGCATCAGACTTTTAATCTGAGGGTCCGGGGTTCAAGTCCCTGTTCGGGCGTAAGGTTTTAATAAATGGTAATGTTATAGGTAATAGGTGAGGTCATCATGTGGGTACAATGTGGGTGCAATGTGGGTGCAACAACTACAATACCCAGAGAGATTAGCAAAAAAGTATTATTTTGTCTAGAAACTGAGGGGTGATCTCATAACCATGTATAAGTATATAAGGGGACAATACAAATATCTCTCCGAGGATCTGTTTATACCAAGGAAGGTGACGGTCACAAGGGGGCATTCTCTGCATCTGGAGGAGAGAAGGTTTTTCCACCAACATAGAAAAGGATTCTTTACTGGTAGGGCAGGGAGAATCTGGAATTCCTTGTCTGAGGAGGTGGGGATGGCGAACTCAGTCAAGGGGTTCAAGAGAGGCCCGGATGTCTTCCTGGAGCGTAACAATATTGTATCTTGCAGTTATTAGGTTCTTTAGAAGGACGTAGATCTGGGGATTTCTTCTGACGGAATATAGGCTGAACTGGACGGACAAATGTCTTTTTTCGGCCTTGCTAACTACAGCTCTGGCAAAAATTAAGAGACCACTGCAAAATCTTCAGTTTGTCTTAATTTTCTCTTTATAGGTATATTTTTGAGTAAAATGTAAATTGCTCTTATATTCTATAAACTACTGACAACATGTCTTCGAATTTCCAAGCACTAAATTTTGTACTTATTTTCAGAAAATGAAAAATGGTCAAAATAGCAAAAAAAAATGCAGTGCTTGCAGACCTCAAATAATGCTACGAAAACAAGTTCATAATTATTTAGAAACAACAATACTAATGTTTTATCTCAGGAAGAGTTCAGAAATCAATATTTTGTGGAATAACCATGATTTTTAATCACAGCTTTCATGTGTCTTGGCATGCTTTCCACCAGTCTTTCACACTGCTTTTGGGTGACATTATGCCACTCCTGGTACAAAAATTTAAGCAGTTCTTCTTTGTTTGATGGCTTGTGACTATCCATCTTCCTCACATTCAAGAGGTTTTCAATGGGGTTCAGGTTTGGAGATTGGGCTGGCCATGACAGCGATTTGAGCTAGTGTTCCTTCATCCACACGTTGGTTTACCTAGCCGTGTGGCATGGTGCATTGTTCTGCTGGAAAAGCCAGTCCTCAGAGTTGGGGAACGTTTCCTGAGCAGAAGGAATCAACTATTTTTCCAGGATAACCTTGTATGTGGCTTGATTCACATGTCCTTCGCAAAGATTAACCTGCCCAATTCAAGCCTGGAAATTATGATTTTTGTGGAACTAGAGCAAGTCCAAAAAGGGGCAACAAAATTTAGTAACGGGATGGAAGAATTACGGTACCCAGCGAGATTATCAATGTAGAGAGCCCGGATAGCTCAGTCGGTAGAGCATCAGACTTTTAATCTGAGGGTCCAGGGTTCAAGTCCCTGTTCGGGCGTAAGGTTTTAATAAATGGTAATGTTATAGGTAATAGGTGAGGTCATCATGTGGGTACAATGTGGGTGCAATGTGGGTGCAACAACTACAATACCCAGAGAGATTAGCAAAAAAGTATTATTTTGTCTAGAAACTGAGGGGTGATCTCATAACCATGTATAAGTATATAAGGGGACAATACAAATATCTCTCCGAGGATCTGTTTATACCAAGGAAGGTGACGGTCACAAGGGGGCATTCTCTGCATCTGGAGGAGAGAAGGTTTTTCCACCAACATAGAAAAGGATTCTTTACTGGTAGGGCAGGGAGAATCTGGAATTCCTTGTCTGAGGAGGTGGGGATGGCGAACTCAGTCAAGGGGTTCAAGAGAGGCCCGGATGTCTTCCTGGAGCGTAACAATATTGTATCTTGCAGTTATTAGGTTCTTTAGAAGGACGTAGATCTGGGGATTTCTTCTGACGGAATATAGGCTGAACTGGACGGACAAATGTCTTTTTTCGGCCTTGCTAACTACAGCTCTGGCAAAAATTAAGAGACCACTGCAAAATCTTCAGTTTGTCTTAATTTTCTCTTTATAGGTATATTTTTGAGTAAAATGTAAATTGCTCTTATATTCTATAAACTACTGACAACATGTCTTCGAATTTCCAAGCACTAAATTTTGTACTTATTTTCAGAAAATGAAAAATGGTCAAAATAGCAAAAAAAAATGCAGTGCTTGCAGACCTCAAATAATGCTACGAAAACAAGTTCATAATTATTTAGAAACAACAATACTAATGTTTTATCTCAGGAAGAGTTCAGAAATCAATATTTTGTGGAATAACCATGATTTTTAATCACAGCTTTCATGTGTCTTGGCATGCTTTCCACCAGTCTTTCACACTGCTTTTGGGTGACATTATGCCACTCCTGGTACAAAAATTTAAGCAGTTCTTCTTTGTTTGATGGCTTGTGACTATCCATCTTCCTCACATTCAAGAGGTTTTCAATGGGGTTCAGGTTTGGAGATTGGGCTGGCCATGACAGCGATTTGAGCTAGTGTTCCTTCATCCACACGTTGGTTTACCTAGCCGTGTGGCATGGTGCATTGTTCTGCTGGAAAAGCCAGTCCTCAGAGTTGGGGAACGTTTCCTGAGCAGAAGGAATCAACTATTTTTCCAGGATAACCTTGTATGTGGCTTGATTCACATGTCCTTCGCAAAGATTAACCTGCCCAATTCAAGCCTGGAAATTATGATTTTTGTGGAACTAGAGCAAGTCCAAAAAGGGGCAACAAAATTTAGTAACGGGATGGAAGAATTACGGTACCCAGCGAGATTATCAATGTAGAGAGCCCGGATAGCTCAGTCGGTAGAGCATCAGACTTTTAATCTGAGGGTCCGGGGTTCAAGTCCCTGTTCGGGCGTAAGGTTTTAATAAATGGTAATGTTATAGGTAATAGGTGAGGTCATCATGTGGGTACAATGTGGGTGCAATGTGGGTGCAACAACTACAATACCCAGAGAGATTAGCAAAAAAGTATTATTTTGTCTAGAAACTGAGGGGTGATCTCATAACCATGTATAAGTATATAAGGGGACAATACAAATATCTCTCCGAGGATCTGTTTATACCAAGGAAGGTGACGGTCACAAATGGGGAATTCTCTGCATCTGGAGGAGAGAAGGTTTTTCCACCAACATAGAAAAGGATTCTTTACTGGTAGGGCAGGGAGAATCTGGAATTCCTTGTCTGAGGAGGTGGGGATGGCGAACTCAGTCAAGGGGTTCAAGAGAGGCCCGGATGTCTTCCTGGAGCGTAACAATATTGTATCTTGCAGTTATTAGGTTCTTTAGAAGGACGTAGATCTGGGGATTTCTTCTGACGGAATATAGGCTGAACTGGACGGACAAATGTCTTTTTTCGGCCTTGCTAACTACAGCTCTGGCAAAAATTAAGAGACCACTGCAAAATCTTCAGTTTGTCTTAATTTTCTCTTTATAGGTATATTTTTGAGTAAAATGTAAATTGCTCTTATATTCTATAAACTACTGACAACATGTCTTCGAATTTCCAAGCACTAAATTTTGTACTTATTTTCAGAAAATGAAAAATGGTCAAAATAGCAAAAAAAATGCAGTGCTTGCAGACCTCAAATAATGCTACGAAAACAAGTTCATAATTATTTAGAAACAACAATACTAATGTTTTATCTCAGGAAGAGTTCAGAAATCAATATTTTGTGGAATAACCATGATTTTTAATCACAGCTTTCATGTGTCTTGGCATGCTTTCCACCAGTCTTTCACACTGCTTTTGGGTGACATTATGCCACTCCTGGTACAAAAATTTAAGCAGTTCTTCTTTGTTTGATGGCTTGTGACTATCCATCTTCCTCACATTCAAGAGGTTTTCAATGGGGTTCAGGTTTGGAGATTGGGCTGGCCATGACAGCGATTTGAGCTAGTGTTCCTTCATCCACACGTTGGTTTACCTAGCCGTGTGGCATGGTGCATTGTTCTGCTGGAAAAGCCAGTCCTCAGAGTTGGGGAACGTTTCCTGAGCAGAAGGAATCAACTATTTTACCAGGATAACCTTGTATGTGGCTTGATTCACATGTCCTTCGCAAAGATTAACCTGCCCAATTCAAGCCTGGAAATTATGATTTTTGTGGAACTAGAGCAAGTCCAAAAAGGGGCAACAAAATTTAGTAACGGGATGGAAGAATTACGGTACCCAGCGAGATTATCAATGTAGAGAGCCCGGATAGCTCAGTCGGTAGAGCATCAGACTTTTAATCTGAGGGTCCGGGGTTCAAGTCCCTGTTCGGGCGTAAGGTTTTAATAAATGGTAATGTTATAGGTAATAGGTGAGGTCATCATGTGGGTACAATGTGGGTGCAATGTGGGTGCAACAACTACAATACCCAGAGAGATTAGCAAAAAAGTATTATTTTGTCTAGAAACTGAGGGGTGATCTCATAACCATGTATAAGTATATAAGGGGACAATACAAATATCTCTCCGAGGATCTGTTTATACCAAGGAAGGTGACGGTCACAAGGGGGCATTCTCTGCATCTGGAGGAGAGAAGGTTTTTCCACCAACATAGAAAAGGATTCTTTACTGGTAGGGCAGGGAGAATCTGGAATTCCTTGTCTGAGGAGGTGGGGATGGCGAACTCAGTCAAGGGGTTCAAGAGAGGCCCGGATGTCTTCCTGGAGCGTAACAATATTGTATCTTGCAGTTATTAGGTTCTTTAGAAGGACGTAGATCTGGGGATTTCTTCTGACGGAATATAGGCTGAACTGGACGGACAAATGTCTTTTTTCGGCCTTGCTAACTACAGCTCTGGCAAAAATTAAGAGACCACTGCAAAATCTTCAGTTTGTCTTAATTTTCTCTTTATAGGTATATTTTTGAGTAAAATGTAAATTGCTCTTATATTCTATAAACTACTGACAACATGTCTTCGAATTTCCAAGCACTAAATTTTGTACTTATTTTCAGAAAATGAAAAATGGTCAAAATAGCAAAAAAAAATGCAGTGCTTGCAGACCTCAAATAATGCTACGAAAACAAGTTCATAATTATTTAGAAACAACAATACTAATGTTTTATCTCAGGAAGAGTTCAGAAATCAATATTTTGTGGAATAACCATGATTTTTAATCACAGCTTTCATGTGTCTTGGCATGCTTTCCACCAGTCTTTCACACTGCTTTTGGGTGACATTATGCCACTCCTGGTACAAAAATTTAAGCAGTTCTTCTTTGTTTGATGGCTTGTGACTATCCATCTTCCTCACATTCAAGAGGTTTTCAATGGGGTTCAGGTTTGGAGATTGGGCTGGCCATGACAGCGATTTGAGCTAGTGTTCCTTCATCCACACGTTGGTTTACCTAGCCGTGTGGCATGGTGCATTGTTCTGCTGGAAAAGCCAGTCCTCAGAGTTGGGGAACGTTTCCTGAGCAGAAGGAATCAACTATTTTTCCAGGATAACCTTGTATGTGGCTTGATTCACATGTCCTTCGCAAAGATTAACCTGCCCAATTCAAGCCTGGAAATTATGATTTTTGTGGAACTAGAGCAAGTCCAAAAAGGGGCAACAAAATTTAGTAACGGGATGGAAGAATTACGGTACCCAGCGAGATTATCAATGTAGAGAGCCCGGATAGCTCAGTCGGTAGAGCATCAGACTTTTAATCTGAGGGTCCAGGGTTCAAGTCCCTGTTCGGGCGTAAGGTTTTAATAAATGGTAATGTTATAGGTAATAGGTGAGGTCATCATGTGGGTACAATGTGGGTGCAATGTGGGTGCAACAACTACAATACCCAGAGAGATTAGCAAAAAAGTATTATTTTGTCTAGAAACTGAGGGGTGATCTCATAACCATGTATAAGTATATAAGGGGACAATACAAATATCTCTCCGAGGATCTGTTTATACCAAGGAAGGTGACGGTCACAAGGGGGCATTCTCTGCATCTGGAGGAGAGAAGGTTTTTCCACCAACATAGAAAAGGATTCTTTACTGGTAGGGCAGGGAGAATCTGGAATTCCTTGTCTGAGGAGGTGGGGATGGCGAACTCAGTCAAGGGGTTCAAGAGAGGCCCGGATGTCTTCCTGGAGCGTAACAATATTGTATCTTGCAGTTATTAGGTTCTTTAGAAGGACGTAGATCTGGGGATTTCTTCTGACGGAATATAGGCTGAACTGGACGGACAAATGTCTTTTTTCGGCCTTGCTAACTACAGCTCTGGCAAAAATTAAGAGACCACTGCAAAATCTTCAGTTTGTCTTAATTTTCTCTTTATAGGTATATTTTTGAGTAAAATGTAAATTGCTCTTATATTCTATAAACTACTGACAACATGTCTTCGAATTTCCAAGCACTAAATTTTGTACTTATTTTCAGAAAATGAAAAATGGTCAAAATAGCAAAAAAAATGCAGTGCTTGCAGACCTCAAATAATGCTACGAAAACAAGTTCATAATTATTTAGAAACAACAATACTAATGTTTTATCTCAGGAAGAGTTCAGAAATCAATATTTTGTGGAATAACCATGATTTTTAATCACAGCTTTCATGTGTCTTGGCATGCTTTCCACCAGTCTTTCACACTGCTTTTGGGTGACATTATGCCACTCCTGGTACAAAAATTTAAGCAGTTCTTCTTTGTTTGATGGCTTGTGACTATCCATCTTCCTCACATTCAAGAGGTTTTCAATGGGGTTCAGGTTTGGAGATTGGGCTGGCCATGACAGCGATTTGAGCTAGTGTTCCTTCATCCACACGTTGGTTTACCTAGCCGTGTGGCATGGTGCATTGTTCTGCTGGAAAAGCCAGTCCTCAGAGTTGGGGAACGTTTCCTGAGCAGAAGGAATCAACTATTTTTCCAGGATAACCTTGTATGTGGCTTGATTCACATGTCCTTCGCAAAGATTAACCTGCCCAATTCAAGCCTGGAAATTATGATTTTTGTGGAACTAGAGCAAGTCCAAAAAGGGGCAACAAAATTTAGTAACGGGATGGAAGAATTACGGTACCCAGCGAGATTATCAATGTAGAGAGCCCGGATAGCTCAGTCGGTAGAGCATCAGACTTTTAATCTGAGGGTCCAGGGTTCAAGTCCCTGTTCGGGCGTAAGGTTTTAATAAATGGTAATGTTATAGGTAATAGGTGAGGTCATCATGTGGGTACAATGTGGGTGCAATGTGGGTGCAACAACTACAATACCCAGAGAGATTAGCAAAAAAGTATTATTTTGTCTAGAAACTGAGGGGTGATCTCATAACCATGTATAAGTATATAAGGGGACAATACAAATATCTCTCCGAGGATCTGTTTATACCAAGGAAGGTGACGGTCACAAGGGGGCATTCTCTGCATCTGGAGGAGAGAAGGTTTTTCCACCAACATAGAAAAGGATTCTTTACTGGTAGGGCAGGGAGAATCTGGAATTCCTTGTCTGAGGAGGTGGGGATGGCGAACTCAGTCAAGGGGTTCAAGAGAGGCCCGGATGTCTTCCTGGAGCGTAACAATATTGTATCTTGCAGTTATTAGGTTCTTTAGAAGGACGTAGATCTGGGGATTTCTTCTGACGGAATATAGGCTGAACTGGACGGACAAATGTCTTTTTTCGGCCTTGCTAACTACAGCTCTGGCAAAAATTAAGAGACCACTGCAAAATCTTCAGTTTGTCTTAATTTTCTCTTTATAGGTATATTTTTGAGTAAAATGTAAATTGCTCTTATATTCTATAAACTACTGACAACATGTCTTCGAATTTCCAAGCACTAAATTTTGTACTTATTTTCAGAAAATGAAAAATGGTCAAAATAGCAAAAAAAATGCAGTGCTTGCAGACCTCAAATAATGCTACGAAAACAAGTTCATAATTATTTAGAAACAACAATACTAATGTTTTATCTCAGGAAGAGTTCAGAAATCAATATTTTGTGGAATAACCATGATTTTTAATCACAGCTTTCATGTGTCTTGGCATGCTTTCCACCAGTCTTTCACACTGCTTTTGGGTGACATTATGCCACTCCTGGTACAAAAATTTAAGCAGTTCTTCTTTGTTTGATGGCTTGTGACTATCCATCTTCCTCACATTCAAGAGGTTTTCAATGGGGTTCAGGTTTGGAGATTGGGCTGGCCATGACAGCGATTTGAGCTAGTGTTCCTTCATCCACACGTTGGTTTACCTAGCCGTGTGGCATGGTGCATTGTTCTGCTGGAAAAGCCAGTCCTCAGAGTTGGGGAACGTTTCCTGAGCAGAAGGAATCAACTATTTTTCCAGGATAACCTTGTATGTGGCTTGATTCACATGTCCTTCGCAAAGATTAACCTGCCCAATTCAAGCCTGGAAATTATGATTTTTGTGGAACTAGAGCAAGTCCAAAAAGGGGCAACAAAATTTAGTAACGGGATGGAAGAATTACGGTACCCAGCGAGATTATCAATGTAGAGAGCCCGGATAGCTCAGTCGGTAGAGCATCAGACTTTTAATCTGAGGGTCCAGGGTTCAAGTCCCTGTTCGGGCGTAAGGTTTTAATAAATGGTAATGTTATAGGTAATAGGTGAGGTCATCATGTGGGTGCAACAACTACAATACCCAGAGAGATTAGCAAAAAAGTATTATTTTGTCTAGAAACTGAGGGGTGATCTCATAACCATGTATAAGTATATAAGGGGACAATACAAATATCTCTCCGAGGATCTGTTTATACCAAGGAAGGTGACGGTCACAAGGGGGCATTCTCTGCATCTGGAGGAGAGAAGGTTTTTCCACCAACATAGAAAAGGATTCTTTACTGGTAGGGCAGGGAGAATCTGGAATTCCTTGTCTGAGGAGGTGGGGATGGCGAACTCAGTCAAGGGGTTCAAGAGAGGCCCGGATGTCTTCCTGGAGCGTAACAATATTGTATCTTGCAGTTATTAGGTTCTTTAGAAGGACGTAGATCTGGGGATTTCTTCTGACGGAATATAGGCTGAACTGGACGGACAAATGTCTTTTTTCGGCCTTGCTAACTACAGCTCTGGCAAAAATTAAGAGACCACTGCAAAATCTTCAGTTTGTCTTAATTTTCTCTTTATAGGTATATTTTTGAGTAAAATGTAAATTGCTCTTATATTCTATAAACTACTGACAACATGTCTTCGAATTTCCAAGCACTAAATTTTGTACTTATTTTCAGAAAATGAAAAATGGTCAAAATAGCAAAAAAAATGCAGTGCTTGCAGACCTCAAATAATGCTACGAAAACAAGTTCATAATTATTTAGAAACAACAATACTAATGTTTTATCTCAGGAAGAGTTCAGAAATCAATATTTTGTGGAATAACCATGATTTTTAATCACAGCTTTCATGTGTCTTGGCATGCTTTCCACCAGTCTTTCACACTGCTTTTGGGTGACATTATGCCACTCCTGGTACAAAAATTTAAGCAGTTCTTCTTTGTTTGATGGCTTGTGACTATCCATCTTCCTCACATTCAAGAGGTTTTCAATGGGGTTCAGGTTTGGAGATTGGGCTGGCCATGACAGCGATTTGAGCTAGTGTTCCTTCATCCACACGTTGGTTTACCTAGCCGTGTGGCATGGTGCATTGTTCTGCTGGAAAAGCCAGTCCTCAGAGTTGGGGAACGTTTCCTGAGCAGAAGGAATCAACTGTTTTTCCAGGATAACCTTGTATGTGGCTTGATTCACATGTCCTTCGCAAAGATTAACCTGCCCAATTCAAGCCTGGAAATTATGATTTTTGTGGAACTAGAGCAAGTCCAAAAAGGGGCAACAAAATTTAGTAACGGGATGGAAGAATTACGGTACCCAGCGAGATTATCAATGTAGAGAGCCCGGATAGCTCAGTCGGTAGAGCATCAGACTTTTAATCTGAGGGTCCAGGGTTCAAGTCCCTGTTCGGGCGTAAGGTTTTAATAAATGGTAATGTTATAGGTAATAGGTGAGGTCATCATGTGGGTGCAACAACTACAATACCCAGAGAGATTAGCAAAAAAGTATTATTTTGTCTAGAAACTGAGGGGTGATCTCATAACCATGTATAAGTATATAAGGGGACAATACAAATATCTCTCCGAGGATCTGTTTATACCAAGGAAGGTGACGGTCACAAGGGGGCATTCTCTGCATCTGGAGGAGAGAAGGTTTTTCCACCAACATAGAAAAGGATTCTTTACTGGTAGGGCAGGGAGAATCTGGAATTCCTTGTCTGAGGAGGTGGGGATGGCGAACTCAGTCAAGGGGTTCAAGAGAGGCCCGGATGTCTTCCTGGAGCGTAACAATATTGTATCTTGCAGTTATTAGGTTCTTTAGAAGGACGTAGATCTGGGGATTTCTTCTGACGGAATATAGGCTGAACTGGACGGACAAATGTCTTTTTTCGGCCTTGCTAACTACAGCTCTGGCAAAAATTAAGAGACCACTGCAAAATCTTCAGTTTGTCTTAATTTTCTCTTTATAGGTATATTTTTGAGTAAAATGTAAATTGCTCTTATATTCTATAAACTACTGACAACATGTCTTCGAATTTCCAAGCACTAAATTTTGTACTTATTTTCAGAAAATGAAAAATGGTCAAAATAGCAAAAAAAATGCAGTGCTTGCAGACCTCAAATAATGCTACGAAAACAAGTTCATAATTATTTAGAAACAACAATACTAATGTTTTATCTCAGGAAGAGTTCAGAAATCAATATTTTGTGGAATAACCATGATTTTTAATCACAGCTTTCATGTGTCTTGGCATGCTTTCCACCAGTCTTTCACACTGCTTTTGGGTGACATTATGCCACTCCTGGTACAAAAATGTAAGCAGTTCTTCTTTGTTTGATGGCTTGTGACTATCCATCTTCCTCACATTCAAGAGGTTTTCAATGGGGTTCAGGTTTGGAGATTGGGCTGGCCATGACAGCGATTTGAGCTAGTGTTCCTTCATCCACACGTTGGTTTACCTAGCCGTGTGGCATGGTGCATTGTTCTGCTGGAAAAGCCAGTCCTCAGAGTTGGGGAACGTTTCCTGAGCAGAAGGAATCAACTATTTTTCCAGGATAACCTTGTATGTGGCTTGATTCACATGTCCTTCGCAAAGATTAACCTGCCCAATTCAAGCCTGGAAATTATGATTTTTGTGGAACTAGAGCAAGTCCAAAAAGGGGCAACAAAATTTAGTAACGGGATGGAAGAATTACGGTACCCAGCGAGATTATCAATGTAGAGAGCCCGGATAGCTCAGTCGGTAGAGCATCAGACTTTTAATCTGAGGGTCCAGGGTTCAAGTCCCTGTTCGGGCGTAAGGTTTTAATAAATGGTAATGTTATAGGTAATAGGTGAGGTCATCATGTGGGTGCAACAACTACAATACCCAGAGAGATTAGCAAAAAAGTATTATTTTGTCTAGAAACTGAGGGGTGATCTCATAACCATGTATAAGTATATAAGGGGACAATACAAATATCTCTCCGAGGATCTGTTTATACCAAGGAAGGTGACGGTCACAAGGGGGCATTCTCTGCATCTGGAGGAGAGAAGGTTTTTCCACCAACATAGAAAAGGATTCTTTACTGGTAGGGCAGGGAGAATCTGGAATTCCTTGTCTGAGGAGGTGGGGATGGCGAACTCAGTCAAGGGGTTCAAGAGAGGCCCGGATGTCTTCCTGGAGCGTAACAATATTGTATCTTGCAGTTATTAGGTTCTTTAGAAGGACGTAGATCTGGGGATTTCTTCTGACGGAATATAGGCTGAACTGGACGGACAAATGTCTTTTTTCGGCCTTGCTAACTACAGCTCTGGCAAAAATTAAGAGACCACTGCAAAATCTTCAGTTTGTCTTAATTTTCTCTTTATAGGTATATTTTTGAGTAAAATGTAAATTGCTCTTATATTCTATAAACTACTGACAACATGTCTTCGAATTTCCAAGCACTAAATTTTGTACTTATTTTCAGAAAATGAAAAATGGTCAAAATAGCAAAAAAAATGCAGTGCTTGCAGACCTCAAATAATGCTACGAAAACAAGTTCATAATTATTTAGAAACAACAATACTAATGTTTTATCTCAGGAAGAGTTCAGAAATCAATATTTTGTGGAATAACCATGATTTTTAATCACAGCTTTCATGTGTCTTGGCATGCTTTCCACCAGTCTTTCACACTGCTTTTGGGTGACATTATGCCACTCCTGGTACAAAAATTTAAGCAGTTCTTCTTTGTTTGATGGCTTGTGACTATCCATCTTCCTCACATTCAAGAGGTTTTCAATGGGGTTCAGGTTTGGAGATTGGGCTGGCCATGACAGCGATTTGAGCTAGTGTTCCTTCATCCACACGTTGGTTTACCTAGCCGTGTGGCATGGTGCATTGTTCTGCTGGAAAAGCCAGTCCTCAGAGTTGGGGAACGTTTCCTGAGCAGAAGGAATCAACTATTTTTCCAGGATAACCTTGTATGTGGCTTGATTCACATGTCCTTCGCAAAGATTAACCTGCCCAATTCAAGCCTGGAAATTATGATTTTTGTGGAACTAGAGCAAGTCCAAAAAGGGGCAACAAAATTTAGTAACGGGATGGAAGAATTACGGTACCCAGCGAGATTATCAATGTAGAGAGCCCGGATAGCTCAGTCGGTAGAGCATCAGACTTTTAATCTGAGGGTCCAGGGTTCAAGTCCCTGTTCGGGCGTAAGGTTTTAATAAATGGTAATGTTATAGGTAATAGGTGAGGTCATCATGGGGGTACAATGTGGGTGCAATGTGGGTGCAACAACTACAATACCCAGAGAGATTAGCAAAAAAGTATTATTTTGTCTAGAAACTGAGGGGTGATCTCATAACCATGTATAAGTATATAAGGGGACAATACAAATATCTCTCCGAGGATCTGTTTATACCAAGGAAGGTGACGGTCACAAGGGGGCATTCTCTGCATCTGGAGGAGAGAAGGTTTTTCCACCAACATAGAAAAGGATTCTTTACTGGTAGGGCAGGGAGAATCTGGAATTCCTTGTCTGAGGAGGTGGGGATGGCGAACTCAGTCAAGGGGTTCAAGAGAGGCCCGGATGTCTTCCTGGAGCGTAACAATATTGTATCTTGCAGTTATTAGGTTCTTTAGAAGGACGTAGATCTGGGGATTTCTTCTGACGGAATATAGGCTGAACTGGACGGACAAATGTCTTTTTTCGGCCTTGCTAACTACAGCTCTGGCAAAAATTAAGAGACCACTGCAAAATCTTCAGTTTGTCTTAATTTTCTCTTTATAGGTATATTTTTGAGTAAAATGTAAATTGCTCTTATATTCTATAAACTACTGACAACATGTCTTCGAATTTCCAAGCACTAAATTTTGTACTTATTTTCAGAAAATGAAAAATGGTCAAAATAGCAAAAAAAATGCAGTGCTTGCAGACCTCAAATAATGCTACGAAAACAAGTTCATAATTATTTAGAAACAACAATACTAATGTTTTATCTCAGGAAGAGTTCAGAAATCAATATTTTGTGGAATAACCATGATTTTTAATCACAGCTTTCATGTGTCTTGGCATGCTTTCCACCAGTCTTTCACACTGCTTTTGGGTGACATTATGCCACTCCTGGTACAAAAATTTAAGCAGTTCTTCTTTGTTTGATGGCTTGTGACTATCCATCTTCCTCACATTCAAGAGGTTTTCAATGGGGTTCAGGTTTGGAGATTGGGCTGGCCATGACAGCGATTTGAGCTAGTGTTCCTTCATCCACACGTTGGTTTACCTAGCCGTGTGGCATGGTGCATTGTTCTGCTGGAAAAGCCAGTCCTCAGAGTTGGGGAACGTTTCCTGAGCAGAAGGAATCAACTATTTTTCCAGGATAACCTTGTATGTGGCTTGATTCACATGTCCTTCGCAAAGATTAACCTGCCCAATTCAAGCCTGGAAATTATGATTTTTGTGGAACTAGAGCAAGTCCAAAAAGGGGCAACAAAATTTAGTAACGGGATGGAAGAATTACGGTACCCAGCGAGATTATCAATGTAGAGAGCCCGGATAGCTCAGTCGGTAGAGCATCAGACTTTTAATCTGAGGGTCCAGGGTTCAAGTCCCTGTTCGGGCGTAAGGTTTCAATAAATGGTAATGTTATAGGTAATAGGTGAGGTCATCATGTGGGTACAATGTGGGTGCAATGTGGGTGCAACAACTACAATACCCAGAGAGATTAGCAAAAAAGTATTATTTTGTCTAGAAACTGAGGGGTGATCTCATAACCATGTATAAGTATATAAGGGGACAATACAAATATCTCTCCGAGGATCTGTTTATACCAAGGAAGGTGACGGTCACAAGGGGGCATTCTCTGCATCTGGAGGAGAGAAGGTTTTTCCACCAACATAGAAAAGGATTCTTTACTGGTAGGGCAGGGAGAATCTGGAATTCCTTGTCTGAGGAGGTGGGGATGGCGAACTCAGTCAAGGGGTTCAAGAGAGGCCCGGATGTCTTCCTGGAGCGTAACAATATTGTATCTTGCAGTTATTAGGTTCTTTAGAAGGACGTAGATCTGGGGATTTCTTCTGACGGAATATAGGCTGAACTGGACGGACAAATGTCTTTTTTCGGCCTTGCTAACTACAGCTCTGGCAAAAATTAAGAGACCACTGCAAAATCTTCAGTTTGTCTTAATTTTCTCTTTATAGGTATATTTTTGAGTAAAATGTAAATTGCTCTTATATTCTATAAACTACTGACAACATGTCTTCGAATTTCCAAGCACTAAATTTTGTACTTATTTTCAGAAAATGAAAAATGGTCAAAATAGCAAAAAAAATGCAGTGCTTGCAGACCTCAAATAATGCTACGAAAACAAGTTCATAATTATTTAGAAACAACAATACTAATGTTTTATCTCAGGAAGAGTTCAGAAATCAATATTTTGTGGAATAACCATGATTTTTAATCACAGCTTTCATGTGTCTTGGCATGCTTTCCACCAGTCTTTCACACTGCTTTTGGGTGACATTATGCCACTCCTGGTACAAAAATTTAAGCAGTTCTTCTTTGTTTGATGGCTTGTGACTATCCATCTTCCTCACATTCAAGAGGTTTTCAATGGGGTTCAGGTTTGGAGATTGGGCTGGCCATGACAGCGATTTGAGCTAGTGTTCCTTCATCCACACGTTGGTTTACCTAGCCGTGTGGCATGGTGCATTGTTCTGCTGGAAAAGCCAGTCCTCAGAGTTGGGGAACGTTTCCTGAGCAGAAGGAATCAACTATTTTTCCAGGATAACCTTGTATGTGGCTTGATTCACATGTCCTTCGCAAAGATTAACCTGCCCAATTCAAGCCTGGAAATTATGATTTTTGTGGAACTAGAGCAAGTCCAAAAAGGGGCAACAAAATTTAGTAACGGGATGGAAGAATTACGGTACCCAGCGAGATTATCAATGTATAGAGCCCGGATAGCTCAGTCGGTAGAGCATCAGACTTTTAATCTGAGGGTCCAGGGTTCAAGTCCCTGTTCGGGCGTAAGGTTTTAATAAATGGTAATGTTATAGGTAATAGGTGAGGTCATCATGTGGGTGCAACAACTACAATACCCAGAGAGATTAGCAAAAAAGTATTATTTTGTCTAGAAACTGAGGGGTGATCTCATAACCATGTATAAGTATATAAGGGGACAATACAAATATCTCTCCGAGGATCTGTTTATACCAAGGAAGGTGACGGTCACAAGGGGGCATTCTCTGCATCTGGAGGAGAGAAGGTTTTTCCACCAACATAGAAAAGGATTCTTTACTGGTAGGGCAGGGAGAATCTGGAATTCCTTGTCTGAGGAGGTGGGGATGGCGAACTCAGTCAAGGGGTTCAAGAGAGGCCCGGATGTCTTCCTGGAGCGTAACAATATTGTATCTTGCAGTTATTAGGTTCTTTAGAAGGACGTAGATCTGGGGATTTCTTCTGACGGAATATAGGCTGAACTGGACGGACAAATGTCTTTTTTCGGCCTTGCTAACTACAGCTCTGGCAAAAATTAAGAGACCACTGCAAAATCTTCAGTTTGTCTTAATTTTCTCTTTATAGGTATATTTTTGAGTAAAATGTAAATTGCTCTTATATTCTATAAACTACTGACAACATGTCTTCGAATTTCCAAGCACTAAATTTTGTACTTATTTTCAGAAAATGAAAAATGGTCAAAATAGCAAAAAAAATGCAGTGCTTGCAGACCTCAAATAATGCTACGAAAACAAGTTCATAATTATTTAGAAACAACAATACTAATGTTTTATCTCAGGAAGAGTTCAGAAATCAATATTTTGTGGAATAACCATGATTTTTAATCACAGCTTTCATGTGTCTTGGCATGCTTTCCACCAGTCTTTCACACTGCTTTTGGGTGACATTATGCCACTCCTGGTACAAAAATTTAAGCAGTTCTTCTTTGTTTGATGGCTTGTGACTATCCATCTTCCTCACATTCAAGAGGTTTTCAATGGGGTTCAGGTTTGGAGATTGGGCTGGCCATGACAGCGATTTGAGCTAGTGTTCCTTCATCCACACGTTGGTTTACCTAGCCGTGTGGCATGGTGCATTGTTCTGCTGGAAAAGCCAGTCCTCAGAGTTGGGGAACGTTTCCTGAGCAGAAGGAATCAACTATTTTTCCAGGATAACCTTGTATGTGGCTTGATTCACATGTCCTTCGCAAAGATTAACCTGCCCAATTCAAGCCTGGAAATTATGATTTTTGTGGAACTAGAGCAAGTCCAAAAAGGGGCAACAAAATTTAGTAACGGGATGGAAGAATTACGGTACCCAGCGAGATTATCAATGTAGAGAGCCCGGATAGCTCAGTCGGTAGAGCATCAGACTTTTAATCTGAGGGTCCAGGGTTCAAGTCCCTGTTCGGGCGTAAGGTTTTAATAAATGGTAATGTTATAGGTAATAGGTGAGGTCATCATGTGGGTGCAACAACTACAATACCCAGAGAGATTAGCAAAAAAGTATTATTTTGTCTAGAAACTGAGGGGTGATCTCATAACCATGTATAAGTATATAAGGGGACAATACAAATATCTCTCCGAGGATCTGTTTATACCAAGGAAGGTGACGGTCACAAGGGGGCATTCTCTGCATCTGGAGGAGAGAAGGTTTTTCCACCAACATAGAAAAGGATTCTTTACTGGTAGGGCAGGGAGAATCTGGAATTCCTTGTCTGAGGAGGTGGGGATGGCGAACTCAGTCAAGGGGTTCAAGAGAGGCCCGGATGTCTTCCTGGAGCGTAACAATATTGTATCTTGCAGTTATTAGGTTCTTTAGAAGGACGTAGATCTGGGGATTTCTTCTGACGGAATATAGGCTGAACTGGACGGACAAATGTCTTTTTTCGGCCTTGCTAACTACAGCTCTGGCAAAAATTAAGAGACCACTGCAAAATCTTCAGTTTGTCTTAATTTTCTCTTTATAGGTATATTTTTGAGTAAAATGTAAATTGCTCTTATATTCTATAAACTACTGACAACATGTCTTCGAATTTCCAAGCACTAAATTTTGTACTTATTTTCAGAAAATGAAAAATGGTCAAAATAGCAAAAAAAATGCAGTGCTTGCAGACCTCAAATAATGCTACGAAAACAAGTTCATAATTATTTAGAAACAACAATACTAATGTTTTATCTCAGGAAGAGTTCAGAAATCAATATTTTGTGGAATAACCATGATTTTTAATCACAGCTTTCATGTGTCTTGGCATGCTTTCCACCAGTCTTTCACACTGCTTTTGGGTGACATTATGCCACTCCTGGTACAAAAATTTAAGCAGTTCTTCTTTGTTTGATGGCTTGTGACTATCCATCTTCCTCACATTCAAGAGGTTTTCAATGGGGTTCAGGTTTGGAGATTGGGCTGGCCATGACAGCGATTTGAGCTAGTGTTCCTTCATCCACACGTTGGTTTACCTAGCCGTGTGGCATGGTGCATTGTTCTGCTGGAAAAGCCAGTCCTCAGAGTTGGGGAACGTTTCCTGAGCAGAAGGAATCAACTATTTTTCCAGGATAACCTTGTATGTGGCTTGATTCACATGTCCTTCGCAAAGATTAACCTGCCCAATTCAAGCCTGGAAATTATGATTTTTGTGGAACTAGAGCAAGTCCAAAAAGGGGCAACAAAATTTAGTAACGGGATGGAAGAATTACGGTACCCAGCGAGATTATCAATGTAGAGAGCCCGGATAGCTCAGTCGGTAGAGCATCAGACTTTTAATCTGAGGGTCCAGGGTTCAAGTCCCTGTTCGGGCGTAAGGTTTTAATAAATGGTAATGTTATAGGTAATAGGGACAATACAAATATCTCTCCGAGGATCTGTTTATACCAAGGAAGGTGACGGTCACAAGGGGGCATTCTCTGCATCTGGAGGAGAGAAGGTTTTTCCACCAACATAGAAAAGGATTCTTTACTGGTAGGGCAGGGAGAATCTGGAATTCCTTGTCTGAGGAGGTGGGGATGGCGAACTCAGTCAAGGGGTTCAAGAGAGGCCCGGATGTCTTCCTGGAGCGTAACAATATTGTATCTTGCAGTTATTAGGTTCTTTAGAAGGACGTAGATCTGGGGATTTCTTCTGACGGAATATAGGCTGAACTGGACGGACAAATGTCTTTTTTCGGCCTTGCTAACTACAGCTCTGGCAAAAATTAAGAGACCACTGCAAAATCTTCAGTTTGTCTTAATTTTCTCTTTATAGGTATATTTTTGAGTAAAATGTAAATTGCTCTTATATTCTATAAACTACTGACAACATGTCTTCGAATTTCCAAGCACTAAATTTTGTACTTATTTTCAGAAAATGAAAAATGGTCAAAATAGCAAAAAAAATGCAGTGCTTGCAGACCTCAAATAATGCTACGAAAACAAGTTCATAATTATTTAGAAACAACAATACTAATGTTTTATCTCAGGAAGAGTTCAGAAATCAATATTTTGTGGAATAACCATGATTTTTAATCACAGCTTTCATGTGTCTTGGCATGCTTTCCACCAGTCTTTCACACTGCTTTTGGGTGACATTATGCCACTCCTGGTACAAAAATTTAAGCAGTTCTTCTTTGTTTGATGGCTTGTGACTATCCATCTTCCTCACATTCAAGAGGTTTTCAATGGGGTTCAGGTTTGGAGATTGGGCTGGCCATGACAGCGATTTGAGCTAGTGTTCCTTCATCCACACGTTGGTTTACCTAGCCGTGTGGCATGGTGCATTGTTCTGCTGGAAAAGCCAGTCCTCAGAGTTGGGGAACGTTTCCTGAGCAGAAGGAATCAACTATTTTTCCAGGATAACCTTGTATGTGGCTTGATTCACATGTCCTTCGCAAAGATTAACCTGCCCAATTCAAGCCTGGAAATTATGATTTTTGTGGAACTAGAGCAAGTCCAAAAAGGGGCAACAAAATTTAGTAACGGGATGGAAGAATTACGGTACCCAGCGAGATTATCAATGTAGAGAGCCCGGATAGCTCAGTCGGTAGAGCATCAGACTTTTAATCTGAGGGTCCAGGGTTCAAGTCCCTGTTCGGGCGTAAGGTTTCAATAAATGGTAATGTTATAGGTAATAGGTGAGGTCATCATGTGGGTACAATGTGGGTGCAATGTGGGTGCAACAACTACAATACCCAGAGAGATTAGCAAAAAAGTATTATTTTGTCTAGAAACTGAGGGGTGATCTCATAACCATGTATAAGTATATAAGGGGACAATACAAATATCTCTCCGAGGATCTGTTTATACCAAGGAAGGTGACGGTCACAAGGGGGCATTCTCTGCATCTGGAGGAGAGAAGGTTTTTCCACCAACATAGAAAAGGATTCTTTACTGGTAGGGCAGGGAGAATCTGGAATTCCTTGTCTGAGGAGGTGGGGATGGCGAACTCAGTCAAGGGGTTCAAGAGAGGCCCGGATGTCTTCCTGGAGCGTAACAATATTGTATCTTGCAGTTATTAGGTTCTTTAGAAGGACGTAGATCTGGGGATTTCTTCTGACGGAATATAGGCTGAACTGGACGGACAAATGTCTTTTTTCGGCCTTGCTAACTACAGCTCTGGCAAAAATTAAGAGACCACTGCAAAATCTTCAGTTTGTCTTAATTTTCTCTTTATAGGTATATTTTTGAGTAAAATGTAAATTGCTCTTATATTCTATAAACTACTGACAACATGTCTTCGAATTTCCAAGCACTAAATTTTGTACTTATTTTCAGAAAATGAAAAATGGTCAAAATAGCAAAAAAAATGCAGTGCTTGCAGACCTCAAATAATGCTACGAAAACAAGTTCATAATTATTTAGAAACAACAATACTAATGTTTTATCTCAGGAAGAGTTCAGAAATCAATATTTTGTGGAATAACCATGATTTTTAATCACAGCTTTCATGTGTCTTGGCATGCTTTCCACCAGTCTTTCACACTGCTTTTGGGTGACATTATGCCACTCCTGGTACAAAAATTTAAGCAGTTCTTCTTTGTTTGATGGCTTGTGACTATCCATCTTCCTCACATTCAAGAGGTTTTCAATGGGGTTCAGGTTTGGAGATTGGGCTGGCCATGACAGCGATTTGAGCTAGTGTTCCTTCATCCACACGTTGGTTTACCTAGCCGTGTGGCATGGTGCATTGTTCTGCTGGAAAAGCCAGTCCTCAGAGTTGGGGAACGTTTCCTGAGCAGAAGGAATCAACTATTTTTCCAGGATAACCTTGTATGTGGCTTGATTCACATGTCCTTCGCAAAGATTAACCTGCCCAATTCAAGCCTGGAAATTATGATTTTTGTGGAACTAGAGCAAGTCCAAAAAGGGGCAACAAAATTTAGTAACGGGATGGAAGAATTACGGTACCCAGCGAGATTATCAATGTAGTCCCTGTTCGGGCGTAAGGTTTTAATAAATGGTAATGTTATAGGTAATAGGTGAGGTCATCATGTGGGTGCAACAACTACAATACCCAGAGAGATTAGCAAAAAAGTATTATTTTGTCTAGAAACTGAGGGGTGATCTCATAACCATGTATAAGTATATAAGGGGACAATACAAATATCTCTCCGAGGATCTGTTTATACCAAGGAAGGTGACGGTCACAAGGGGGCATTCTCTGCATCTGGAGGAGAGAAGGTTTTTCCACCAACATAGAAAAGGATTCTTTACTGGTAGGGCAGGGAGAATCTGGAATTCCTTGTCTGAGGAGGTGGGGATGGCGAACTCAGTCAAGGGGTTCAAGAGAGGCCCGGATGTCTTCCTGGAGCGTAACAATATTGTATCTTGCAGTTATTAGGTTCTTTAGAAGGACGTAGATCTGGGGATTTCTTCTGACGGAATATAGGCTGAACTGGACGGACAAATGTCTTTTTTCGGCCTTGCTAACTACAGCTCTGGCAAAAATTAAGAGACCACTGCAAAATCTTCAGTTTGTCTTAATTTTCTCTTTATAGGTATATTTTTGAGTAAAATGTAAATTGCTCTTATATTCTATAAACTACTGACAACATGTCTTCGAATTTCCAAGCACTAAATTTTGTACTTATTTTCAGAAAATGAAAAATGGTCAAAATAGCAAAAAAAATGCAGTGCTTGCAGACCTCAAATAATGCTACGAAAACAAGTTCATAATTATTTAGAAACAACAATACTAATGTTTTATCTCAGGAAGAGTTCAGAAATCAATATTTTGTGGAATAACCATGATTTTTAATCACAGCTTTCATGTGTCTTGGCATGCTTTCCACCAGTCTTTCACACTGCTTTTGGGTGACATTATGCCACTCCTGGTACAAAAATGTAAGCAGTTCTTCTTTGTTTGATGGCTTGTGACTATCCATCTTCCTCACATTCAAGAGGTTTTCAATGGGGTTCAGGTTTGGAGATTGGGCTGGCCATGACAGCGATTTGAGCTAGTGTTCCTTCATCCACACGTTGGTTTACCTAGCCGTGTGGCATGGTGCATTGTTCTGCTGGAAAAGCCAGTCCTCAGAGTTGGGGAACGTTTCCTGAGCAGAAGGAATCAACTATTTTTCCAGGATAACCTTGTATGTGGCTTGATTCACATGTCCTTCGCAAAGATTAACCTGCCCAATTCAAGCCTGGAAATTATGATTTTTGTGGAACTAGAGCAAGTCCAAAAAGGGGCAACAAAATTTAGTAACGGGATGGAAGAATTACGGTACCCAGCGAGATTATCAATGTAGAGAGCCCGGATAGCTCAGTCGGTAGAGCATCAGACTTTTAATCTGAGGGTCCAGGGTTCAAGTCCCTGTTCGGGCGTAAGGTTTTAATAAATGGTAATGTTATAGGTAATAGGTGAGGTCATCATGGGGGTACAATGTGGGTGCAATGTGGGTGCAACAACTACAATACCCAGAGAGATTAGCAAAAAAGTATTATTTTGTCTAGAAACTGAGGGGTGATCTCATAACCATGTATAAGTATATAAGGGGACAATACAAATATCTCTCCGAGGATCTGTTTATACCAAGGAAGGTGACGGTCACAAGGGGGCATTCTCTGCATCTGGAGGAGAGAAGGTTTTTCCACCAACATAGAAAAGGATTCTTTACTGGTAGGGCAGGGAGAATCTGGAATTCCTTGTCTGAGGAGGTGGGGATGGCGAACTCAGTCAAGGGGTTCAAGAGAGGCCCGGATGTCTTCCTGGAGCGTAACAATATTGTATCTTGCAGTTATTAGGTTCTTTAGAAGGACGTAGATCTGGGGATTTCTTCTGACGGAATATAGGCTGAACTGGACGGACAAATGTCTTTTTTCGGCCTTGCTAACTACAGCTCTGGCAAAAATTAAGAGACCACTGCAAAATCTTCAGTTTGTCTTAATTTTCTCTTTATAGGTATATTTTTGAGTAAAATGTAAATTGCTCTTATATTCTATAAACTACTGACAACATGTCTTCGAATTTCCAAGCACTAAATTTTGTACTTATTTTCAGAAAATGAAAAATGGTCAAAATAGCAAAAAAAATGCAGTGCTTGCAGACCTCAAATAATGCTACGAAAACAAGTTCATAATTATTTAGAAACAACAATACTAATGTTTTATCTCAGGAAGAGTTCAGAAATCAATATTTTGTGGAATAACCATGATTTTTAATCACAGCTTTCATGTGTCTTGGCATGCTTTCCACCAGTCTTTCACACTGCTTTTGGGTGACATTATGCCACTCCTGGTACAAAAATTTAAGCAGTTCTTCTTTGTTTGATGGCTTGTGACTATCCATCTTCCTCACATTCAAGAGGTTTTCAATGGGGTTCAGGTTTGGAGATTGGGCTGGCCATGACAGCGATTTGAGCTAGTGTTCCTTCATCCACACGTTGGTTTACCTAGCCGTGTGGCATGGTGCATTGTTCTGCTGGAAAAGCCAGTCCTCAGAGTTGGGGAACGTTTCGTGAGCAGAAGGAATCAACTATTTTTCCAGGATAACCTTGTATGTGGCTTGATTCACATGTCCTTCGCAAAGATTAACCTGCCCAATTCAAGCCTGGAAATTATGATTTTTGTGGAACTAGAGCAAGTCCAAAAAGGGGCAAGAAAATTTAGTAACGGGATGGAAGAATTACGGTACCCAGCGAGATTATCAATGTAGAGAGCCCGGATAGCTCAGTCGGTAGAGCATCAGACTTTTAATCTGAGGGTCCAGGGTTCAAGTCCCTGTTCGGGCGTAAGGTTTTAATAAATGGTAATGTTATAGGTAATAGGTGAGGTCATCATGTGGGTGCAACAACTACAATACCCAGAGAGATTAGCAAAAAAGTATTATTTTGTCTAGAAACTGAGGGGTGATCTCATAACCATGTATAAGTATATAAGGGGACAATACAAATATCTCTCCGAGGATCTGTTTATACCAAGGAAGGTGACGGTCACAAGGGGGCATTCTCTGCATCTGGAGGAGAGAAGGTTTTTCCACCAACATAGAAAAGGATTCTTTACTGGTAGGGCAGGGAGAATCTGGAATTCCTTGTCTGAGGAGGTGGGGATGGCGAACTCAGTCAAGGGGTTCAAGAGAGGCCCGGATGTCTTCCTGGAGCGTAACAATATTGTATCTTGCAGTTATTAGGTTCTTTAGAAGGACGTAGATCTGGGGATTTCTTCTGACGGAATATAGGCTGAACTGGACGGACAAATGTCTTTTTTCGGCCTTGCTAACTACAGCTCTGGCAAAAATTAAGAGACCACTGCAAAATCTTCAGTTTGTCTTAATTTTCTCTTTATAGGTATATTTTTGAGTAAAATGTAAATTGCTCTTATATTCTATAAACTACTGACAACATGTCTTCGAATTTCCAAGCACTAAATTTTGTACTTATTTTCAGAAAATGAAAAATGGTCAAAATAGCAAAAAAAATGCAGTGCTTGCAGACCTCAAATAATGCTACGAAAACAAGTTCATAATTATTTAGAAACAACAATACTAATGTTTTATCTCAGGAAGAGTTCAGAAATCAATATTTTGTGGAATAACCATGATTTTTAATCACAGCTTTCATGTGTCTTGGCATGCTTTCCACCAGTCTTTCACACTGCTTTTGGGTGACATTATGCCACTCCTGGTACAAAAATTTAAGCAGTTCTTCTTTGTTTGATGGCTTGTGACTATCCATCTTCCTCACATTCAAGAGGTTTTCAATGGGGTTCAGGTTTGGAGATTGGGCTGGCCATGACAGCGATTTGAGCTAGTGTTCCTTCATCCACACGTTGGTTTACCTAGCCGTGTGGCATGGTGCATTGTTCTGCTGGAAAAGCCAGTCCTCAGAGTTGGGGAACGTTTCCTGAGCAGAAGGAATCAACTATTTTTCCAGGATAACCTTGTATGTGGCTTGATTCACATGTCCTTCGCAAAGATTAACCTGCCCAATTCAAGCCTGGAAATTATGATTTTTGTGGAACTAGAGCAAGTCCAAAAAGGGGCAACAAAATTTAGTAACGGGATGGAAGAATTACGGTACCCAGCGAGATTATCAATGTAGAGAGCCCGGATAGCTCAGTCGGTAGAGCATCAGACTTTTAATCTGAGGGTCCAGGGTTCAAGTCCCTGTTCGGGCGTAAGGTTTCAATAAATGGTAATGTTATAGGTAATAGGTGAGGTCATCATGTGGGTACAATGTGGGTGCAATGTGGGTGCAACAACTACAATACCCAGAGAGATTAGCAAAAAAGTATTATTTTGTCTAGAAACTGAGGGGTGATCTCATAACCATGTATAAGTATATAAGGGGACAATACAAATATCTCTCCGAGGATCTGTTTATACCAAGGAAGGTGACGGTCACAAGGGGGCATTCTCTGCATCTGGAGGAGAGAAGGTTTTTCCACCAACATAGAAAAGGATTCTTTACTGGTAGGGCAGGGAGAATCTGGAATTCCTTGTCTGAGGAGGTGGGGATGGCGAACTCAGTCAAGGGGTTCAAGAGAGGCCCGGATGTCTTCCTGGAGCGTAACAATATTGTATCTTGCAGTTATTAGGTTCTTTAGAAGGACGTAGATCTGGGGATTTCTTCTGACGGAATATAGGCTGAACTGGACGGACAAATGTCTTTTTTCGGCCTTGCTAACTACAGCTCTGGCAAAAATTAAGAGACCACTGCAAAATCTTCAGTTTGTCTTAATTTTCTCTTTATAGGTATATTTTTGAGTAAAATGTAAATTGCTCTTATATTCTATAAACTACTGACAACATGTCTTCGAATTTCCAAGCACTAAATTTTGTACTTATTTTCAGAAAATGAAAAATGGTCAAAATAGCAAAAAAAATGCAGTGCTTGCAGACCTCAAATAATGCTACGAAAACAAGTTCATAATTATTTAGAAACAACAATACTAATGTTTTATCTCAGGAAGAGTTCAGAAATCAATATTTTGTGGAATAACCATGATTTTTAATCACAGCTTTCATGTGTCTTGGCATGCTTTCCACCAGTCTTTCACACTGCTTTTGGGTGACATTATGCCACTCCTGGTACAAAAATTTAAGCAGTTCTTCTTTGTTTGATGGCTTGTGACTATCCATCTTCCTCACATTCAAGAGGTTTTCAATGGGGTTCAGGTTTGGAGATTGGGCTGGCCATGACAGCGATTTGAGCTAGTGTTCCTTCATCCACACGTTGGTTTACCTAGCCGTGTGGCATGGTGCATTGTTCTGCTGGAAAAGCCAGTCCTCAGAGTTGGGGAACGTTTCGTGAGCAGAAGGAATCAACTATTTTTCCAGGATAACCTTGTATGTGGCTTGATTCACATGTCCTTCGCAAAGATTAACCTGCCCAATTCAAGCCTGGAAATTATGATTTTTGTGGAACTAGAGCAAGTCCAAAAAGGGGCAAGAAAATTTAGTAACGGGATGGAAGAATTACGGTACCCAGCGAGATTATCAATGTAGAGAGCCCGGATAGCTCAGTCGGTAGAGCATCAGACTTTTAATCTGAGGGTCCAGGGTTCAAGTCCCTGTTCGGGCGTAAGGTTTTAATAAATGGTAATGTTATAGGTAATAGGTGAGGTCATCATGTGGGTACAATGTGGGTGCAACAACTACAATACCCAGAGAGATTAGCAAAAAAGTATTATTTTGTCTAGAAACTGAGGGGTGATCTCATAACCATGTATAAGTATATAAGGGGACAATACAAATATCTCTCCGAGGATCTGTTTATACCAAGGAAGGTGACGGTCACAACTGAGGGGTGATCTCATAACCATGTATAAGTATATAAGGGGACAATACAAATATCTCTCCGAGGATCTGTTTATACCAAGGAAGGTGACGGTCACAAGGGGGCATTCTCTGCATCTGGAGGAGAGAAGGTTTTTCCACCAACATAGAAAAGGATTCTTTACTGGTAGGGCAGGGAGAATCTGGAATTCCTTGTCTGAGGAGGTGGGGATGGCGAACTCAGTCAAGGGGTTCAAGAGAGGCCCGGATGTCTTCCTGGAGCGTAACAATATTGTATCTTGCAGTTATTAGGTTCTTTAGAAGGACGTAGATCTGGGGATTTCTTCTGACGGAATATAGGCTGAACTGGACGGACAAATGTCTTTTTTCGGCCTTGCTAACTACAGCTCTGGCAAAAATTAAGAGACCACTGCAAAATCTTCAGTTTGTCTTAATTTTCTCTTTATAGGTATATTTTTGAGTAAAATGTAAATTGCTCTTATATTCTATAAACTACTGACAACATGTCTTCGAATTTCCAAGCACTAAATTTTGTACTTATTTTCAGAAAATGAAAAATGGTCAAAATAGCAAAAAAAATGCAGTGCTTGCAGACCTCAAATAATGCTACGAAAACAAGTTCATAATTATTTAGAAACAACAATACTAATGTTTTATCTCAGGAAGAGTTCAGAAATCAATATTTTGTGGAATAACCATGATTTTTAATCACAGCTTTCATGTGTCTTGGCATGCTTTCCACCAGTCTTTCACACTGCTTTTGGGTGACATTATGCCACTCCTGGTACAAAAATTTAAGCAGTTCTTCTTTGTTTGATGGCTTGTGACTATCCATCTTCCTCACATTCAAGAGGTTTTCAATGGGGTTCAGGTTTGGAGATTGGGCTGGCCATGACAGCGATTTGAGCTAGTGTTCCTTCATCCACACGTTGGTTTACCTAGCCGTGTGGCATGGTGCATTGTTCTGCTGGAAAAGCCAGTCCTCAGAGTTGGGGAACGTTTCCTGAGCAGAAGGAATCAACTATTTTTCCAGGATAACCTTGTATGTGGCTTGATTCACATGTCCTTCGCAAAGATTAACCTGCCCAATTCAAGCCTGGAAATTATGATTTTTGTGGAACTAGAGCAAGTCCAAAAAGGGGCAACAAAATTTAGTAACGGGATGGAAGAATTACGGTACCCAGCGAGATTATCAATGTATATAGCCCGGATAGCTCAGTCGGTAGAGCATCAGACTTTTAATCTGAGGGTCCAGGGTTCAAGTCCCTGTTCGGGCGTAAGGTTTTAATAAATGGTAATGTTATAGGTAATAGGTGAGGTCATCATGTGGGTGCAACAACTACAATACCCAGAGAGATTAGCAAAAAAGTATTATTTTGTCTAGAAACTGAGGGGTGATCTCATAACCATGTATAAGTATATAAGGGGACAATACAAATATCTCTCCGAGGATCTGTTTATACCAAGGAAGGTGACGGTCACAAGGGGGCATTCTCTGCATCTGGAGGAGAGAAGGTTTTTCCACCAACATAGAAAAGGATTCTTTACTGGTAGGGCAGGGAGAATCTGGAATTCCTTGTCTGAGGAGGTGGGGATGGCGAACTCAGTCAAGGGGTTCAAGAGAGGCCCGGATGTCTTCCTGGAGCGTAACAATATTGTATCTTGCAGTTATTAGGTTCTTTAGAAGGACGTAGATCTGGGGATTTCTTCTGACGGAATATAGGCTGAACTGGACGGACAAATTTCTTTTTTCGGCCTTGCTAACTACAGCTCTGGCAAAAATTAAGAGACCACTGCAAAATCTTCAGTTTGTCTTAATTTTCTCTTTATAGGTATATTTTTGAGTAAAATGTAAATTGCTCTTATATTCTATAAACTACTGACAACATGTCTTCGAATTTCCAAGCACTAAATTTTGTACTTATTTTCAGAAAATGAAAAATGGTCAAAATAGCAAAAAAAATGCAGTGCTTGCAGACCTCAAATAATGCTACGAAAACAAGTTCATAATTATTTAGAAACAACAATACTAATGTTTTATCTCAGGAAGAGTTCAGAAATCAATATTTTGTGGAATAACCATGATTTTTAATCACAGCTTTCATGTGTCTTGGCATGCTTTCCACCAGTCTTTCACACTGCTTTTGGGTGACATTATGCCACTCCTGGTACAAAAATTTAAGCAGTTCTTCTTTGTTTGATGGCTTGTGACTATCCATCTTCCTCACATTCAAGAGGTTTTCAATGGGGTTCAGGTTTGGAGATTGGGCTGGCCATGACAGCGATTTGAGCTAGTGTTCCTTCATCCACACGTTGGTTTACCTAGCCGTGTGGCATGGTGCATTGTTCTGCTGGAAAAGCCAGTCCTCAGAGTTGGGGAACGTTTCCTGAGCAGAAGGAATCAACTATTTTTCCAGGATAACCTTGTATGTGGCTTGATTCACATGTCCTTCGCAAAGATTAACCTGCCCAATTCAAGCCTGGAAATTATGATTTTTGTGGAACTAGAGCAAGTCCAAAAAGGGGCAACAAAATTTAGTAACGGGATGGAAGAATTACGGTACCCAGCGAGATTATCAATGTAGAGAGCCCGGATAGCTCAGTCGGTAGAGCATCAGACTTTTAATCTGAGGGTCCAGGGTTCAAGTCCCTGTTCGGGCGTAAGGTTTTAATAAATGGTAATGTTATAGGTAATAGGTGAGGTCATCATGTGGGTACAATGTGGGTGCAATGTGGGTGCAACAACTACAATACCCAGAGAGATTAGCAAAAAAGTATTATTTTGTCTAGAAACTGAGGGGTGATCTCATAACCATGTATAAGTATATAAGGGGACAATACAAATATCTCTCCGAGGATCTGTTTATACCAAGGAAGGTGACGGTCACAAGGGGGCATTCTCTGCATCTGGAGGAGAGAAGGTTTTTCCACCAACATAGAAAAGGATTCTTTACTGGTAGGGCAGGGAGAATCTGGAATTCCTTGTCTGAGGAGGTGGGGATGGCGAACTCAGTCAAGGGGTTCAAGAGAGGCCCGGATGTCTTCCTGGAGCGTAACAATATTGTATCTTGCAGTTATTAGGTTCTTTAGAAGGACGTAGATCTGGGGATTTCTTCTGACGGAATATAGGCTGAACTGGACGGACAAATGTCTTTTTTCGGCCTTGCTAACTACAGCTCTGGCAAAAATTAAGAGACCACTGCAAAATCTTCAGTTTGTCTTAATTTTCTCTTTATAGGTATATTTTTGAGTAAAATGTAAATTGCTCTTATATTCTATAAACTACTGACAACATGTCTTCGAATTTCCAAGCACTAAATTTTGTACTTATTTTCAGAAAATGAAAAATGGTCAAAATAGCAAAAAAAATGCAGTGCTTGCAGACCTCAAATAATGCTACGAAAACAAGTTCATAATTATTTAGAAACAACAATACTAATGTTTTATCTCAGGAAGAGTTCAGAAATCAATATTTTGTGGAATAACCATGATTTTTAATCACAGCTTTCATGTGTCTTGGCATGCTTTCCACCAGTCTTTCACACTGCTTTTGGGTGACATTATGCCACTCCTGGTACAAAAATTTAAGCAGTTCTTCTTTGTTTGATGGCTTGTGACTATCCATCTTCCTCACATTCAAGAGGTTTTCAATGGGGTTCAGGTTTGGAGATTGGGCTGGCCATGACAGCGATTTGAGCTAGTGTTCCTTCATCCACACGTTGGTTTACCTAGCCGTGTGGCATGGTGCATTGTTCTGCTGGAAAAGCCAGTCCTCAGAGTTGGGGAACGTTTCCTGAGCAGAAGGAATCAACTATTTTTCCAGGATAACCTTGTATGTGGCTTGATTCACATGTCCTTCGCAAAGATTAACCTGCCCAATTCAAGCCTGGAAATTATGATTTTTGTGGAACTAGAGCAAGTCCAAAAAGGGGCAACAAAATTTAGTAACGGGATGGAAGAATTACGGTACCCAGCGAGATTATCAATGTAGAGAGCCCGGATATCTCAGTCGGTAGAGCATCAGACTTTTAATCTGAGGGTCCAGGGTTCAAGTCCCTGTTCGGGCGTAAGGTTTTAATAAATGGTAATGTTATAGGTAATAGGTGAGGTCATCATGTGGGTACAATGTGGGTGCAACAACTACAATACCCAGAGAGATTAGCAAAAAAGTATTATTTTGTCTAGAAACTGAGGGGTGATCTCATAACCATGTATAAGTATATAAGGGGACAATACAAATATCTCTCCGAGGATCTGTTTATACCAAGGAAGGTGACGGTCACAAGGGGGCATTCTCTGCATCTGGAGGAGAGAAGGTTTTTCCACCAACATAGAAAAGGATTCTTTACTGGTAGGGCAGGGAGAATCTGGAATTCCTTGTCTGAGGAGGTGGGGATGGCGAACTCAGTCAAGGGGTTCAAGAGAGGCCCGGATGTCTTCCTGGAGCGTAACAATATTGTATCTTGCAGTTATTAGGTTCTTTAGAAGGACGTAGATCTGGGGATTTCTTCTGACGGAATATAGGCTGAACTGGACGGACAAATGTCTTTTTTCGGCCTTGCTAACTACAGCTCTGGCAAAAATTAAGAGACCACTGCAAAATCTTCAGTTTGTCTTAATTTTCTCTTTATAGGTATATTTTTGAGTAAAATGTAAATTGCTCTTATATTCTATAAACTACTGACAACATGTCTTCGAATTTCCAAGCACTAAATTTTGTACTTATTTTCAGAAAATGAAAAATGGTCAAAATAGCAAAAAAAATGCAGTGCTTGCAGACCTCAAATAATGCTACGAAAACAAGTTCATAATTATTTAGAAACAACAATACTAATGTTTTATCTCAGGAAGAGTTCAGAAATCAATATTTTGTGGAATAACCATGATTTTTAATCACAGCTTTCATGTGTCTTGGCATGCTTTCCACCAGTCTTTCACACTGCTTTTGGGTGACATTATGCCACTCCTGGTACAAAAATTTAAGCAGTTCTTCTTTGTTTGATGGCTTGTGACTATCCATCTTCCTCACATTCAAGAGGTTTTCAATGGGGTTCAGGTTTGGAGATTGGGCTGGCCATGACAGCGATTTGAGCAAGTGTTCCTTCATCCACACGTTGGTTTACCTAGCCGTGTGGCATGGTGCATTGTTCTGCTGGAAAAGCCAGTCCTCAGAGTTGGGGAACGTTTCCTGAGCAGAAGGAATCAACTATTTTTCCAGGATAACCTTGTATGTGGCTTGATTCACATGTCCTTCGCAAAGATTAACCTGCCCAATTCAAGCCTGGAAATTATGATTTTTGTGGAACTAGAGCAAGTCCAAAAAGGGGCAACAAAATTTAGTAACGGGATGGAAGAATTACGGTACCCAGCGAGATTATCAATGTAGAGAGCCCGGATATCTCAGTCGGTAGAGCATCAGACTTTTAATCTGAGGGTCCAGGGTTCAAGTCCCTGTTCGGGCGTAAGGTTTTAATAAATGGTAATGTTATAGGTAATAGGTGAGGTCATCATGTGGGTACAATGTGGGTGCAATGTGGGTGCAACAACTACAATACCCAGAGAGATTAGCAAAAAAGTATTATTTTGTCTAGAAACTGAGGGGTGATCTCATAACCATGTATAAGTATATAAGGGGACAATACAAATATCTCTCCGAGGATCTGTTTATACCAAGGAAGGTGACGGTCACAAGGGGGCATTCTCTGCATCTGGAGGAGAGAAGGTTTTTCCACCAACATAGAAAAGGATTCTTTACTGGTAGGGCAGGGAGAATCTGGAATTCCTTGTCTGAGGAGGTGGGGATGGCGAACTCAGTCAAGGGGTTCAAGAGAGGCCCGGATGTCTTCCTGGAGCGTAACAATATTGTATCTTGCAGTTATTAGGTTCTTTAGAAGGACGTAGATCTGGGGATTTCTTCTGACGGAATATAGGCTGAACTGGACGGACAAATGTCTTTTTTCGGCCTTGCTAACTACAGCTCTGGCAAAAATTAAGAGACCACTGCAAAATCTTCAGTTTGTCTTAATTTTCTCTTTATAGGTATATTTTTGAGTAAAATGTAAATTGCTCTTATATTCTATAAACTACTGACAACATGTCTTCGAATTTCCAAGCACTAAATTTTGTACTTATTTTCAGAAAATGAAAAATGGTCAAAATAGCAAAAAAAATGCAGTGCTTGCAGACCTCAAATAATGCTACGAAAACAAGTTCATAATTATTTAGAAACAACAATACTAATGTTTTATCTCAGGAAGAGTTCAGAAATCAATATTTTGTGGAATAACCATGATTTTTAATCACAGCTTTCATGTGTCTTGGCATGCTTTCCACCAGTCTTTCACACTGCTTTTGGGTGACATTATGCCACTCCTGGTACAAAAATTTAAGCAGTTCTTCTTTGTTTGATGGCTTGTGACTATCCATCTTCCTCACATTCAAGAGGTTTTCAATGGGGTTCAGGTTTGGAGATTGGGCTGGCCATGACAGCGATTTGAGCTAGTGTTCCTTCATCCACACGTTGGTTTACCTAGCCGTGTGGCATGGTGCATTGTTCTGCTGGAAAAGCCAGTCCTCAGAGTTGGGGAACGTTTCCTGAGCAGAAGGAATCAACTATTTTTCCAGGATAACCTTGTATGTGGCTTGATTCACATGTCCTTCGCAAAGATTAACCTGCCCAATTCAAGCCTGGAAATTATGATTTTTGTGGAACTAGAGCAAGTCCAAAAAGGGGCAACAAAATTTAGTAACGGGATGGAAGAATTACGGTACCCAGCGAGATTATCAATGTAGAGAGCCCGGATAGCTCAGTCGCCCTGTTCGGGCGTAAGGTTTTAATAAATGGTAATGTTATAGGTAATAGGTGAGGTCATCATGGGGGTACAATGTGGGTGCAATGTGGGTGCAACAACTACAATACCCAGAGAGATTAGCAAAAAAGTATTATTTTGTCTAGAAACTGAGGGGTGATCTCATAACCATGTATAAGTATATAAGGGGACAATACAAATATCTCTCCGAGGATCTGTTTATACCAAGGAAGGTGACGGTCACAAGGGGGCATTCTCTGCATCTGGAGGAGAGAAGGTTTTTCCACCAACATAGAAAAGGATTCTTTACTGGTAGGGCAGGGAGAATCTGGAATTCCTTGTCTGAGGAGGTGGGGATGGCGAACTCAGTCAAGGGGTTCAAGAGAGGCCCGGATGTCTTCCTGGAGCGTAACAATATTGTATCTTGCAGTTATTAGGTTCTTTAGAAGGACGTAGATCTGGGGATTTCTTCTGACGGAATATAGGCTGAACTGGACGGACAAATGTCTTTTTTCGGCCTTGCTAACTACAGCTCTGGCAAAAATTAAGAGACCACTGCAAAATCTTCAGTTTGTCTTAATTTTCTCTTTATAGGTATATTTTTGAGTAAAATGTAAATTGCTCTTATATTCTATAAACTACTGACAACATGTCTTCGAATTTCCAAGCACTAAATTTTGTACTTATTTTCAGAAAATGAAAAATGGTCAAAATAGCAAAAAAAATGCAGTGCTTGCAGACCTCAAATAATGCTACGAAAACAAGTTCATAATTATTTAGAAACAACAATACTAATGTTTTATCTCAGGAAGAGTTCAGAAATCAATATTTTGTGGAATAACCATGATTTTTAATCACAGCTTTCATGTGTCTTGGCATGCTTTCCACCAGTCTTTCACACTGCTTTTGGGTGACATTATGCCACTCCTGGTACAAAAATTTAAGCAGTTCTTCTTTGTTTGATGGCTTGTGACTATCCATCTTCCTCACATTCAAGAGGTTTTCAATGGGGTTCAGGTTTGGAGATTGGGCTGGCCATGACAGCGATTTGAGCTAGTGTTCCTTCATCCACACGTTGGTTTACCTAGCCGTGTGGCATGGTGCATTGTTCTGCTGGAAAAGCCAGTCCTCAGAGTTGGGGAACGTTTCCTGAGCAGAAGGAATCAACTATTTTTCCAGGATAACCTTGTATGTGGCTTGATTCACATGTCCTTCGCAAAGATTAACCTGCCCAATTCAAGCCTGGAAATTATGATTTTTGTGGAACTAGAGCAAGTCCAAAAAGGGGCAACAAAATTTAGTAACGGGATGGAAGAATTACGGTACCCAGCGAGATTATCAATGTAGAGAGCCCGGATAGCTCAGTCGGTAGAGCATCAGACTTTTAATCTGAGGGTCCAGGGTTCAAGTCCCTGTTCGGGCGTAAGGTTTTAATAAATGGTAATGTTATAGGTAATAGGTGAGGTCATCATGTGGGTGCAACAACTACTAATACCCAGAGAGATTAGCAAAAAAGTATTATTTTGTCTAGAAACTGAGGGGTGATCTCATAACCATGTATAAGTATATAAGGGGACAATACAAATATCTCTCCGAGGATCTGTTTATACCAAGGAAGGTGACGGTCACAAGGGGGCATTCTCTGCATCTGGAGGAGAGAAGGTTTTTCCACCAACATAGAAAAGGATTCTTTACTGGTAGGGCAGGGAGAATCTGGAATTCCTTGTCTGAGGAGGTGGGGATGGCGAACTCAGTCAAGGGGTTCAAGAGAGGCCCGGATGTCTTCCTGGAGCGTAACAATATTGTATCTTGCAGTTATTAGGTTCTTTAGAAGGACGTAGATCTGGGGATTTCTTCTGACGGAATATAGGCTGAACTGGACGGACAAATGTCTTTTTTCGGCCTTGCTAACTACAGCTCTGGCAAAAATTAAGAGACCACTGCAAAATCTTCAGTTTGTCTTAATTTTCTCTTTATAGGTATATTTTTGAGTAAAATGTAAATTGCTCTTATATTCTATAAACTACTGACAACATGTCTTCGAATTTCCAAGCACTAAATTTTGTACTTATTTTCAGAAAATGAAAAATGGTCAAAATAGCAAAAAAAATGCAGTGCTTGCAGACCTCAAATAATGCTACGAAAACAAGTTCATAATTATTTAGAAACAACAATACTAATGTTTTATCTCAGGAAGAGTTCAGAAATCAATATTTTGTGGAATAACCATGATTTTTAATCACAGCTTTCATGTGTCTTGGCATGCTTTCCACCAGTCTTTCACACTGCTTTTGGGTGACATTATGCCACTCCTGGTACAAAAATTTAAGCAGTTCTTCTTTGTTTGATGGCTTGTGACTATCCATCTTCCTCACATTCAAGAGGTTTTCAATGGGGTTCAGGTTTGGAGATTGGGCTGGCCATGACAGCGATTTGAGCTAGTGTTCCTTCATCCACACGTTGGTTTACCTAGCCGTGTGGCATGGTGCATTGTTCTGCTGGAAAAGCCAGTCCTCAGAGTTGGGGAACGTTTCCTGAGCAGAAGGAATCAACTGTTTTTCCAGGATAACCTTGTATGTGGCTTGATTCACATGTCCTTCGCAAAGATTAACCTGCCCAATTCAAGCCTGGAAATTATGATTTTTGTGGAACTAGAGCAAGTCCAAAAAGGGGCAACAAAATTTAGTAACGGGATGGAAGAATTACGGTACCCAGCGAGATTATCAATGTAGAGAGCCCGGATCAAGGGTCCAGGGTTCAAGTCCCTGTTCGGGCGTAAGGTTTTAATAAATGGTAATGTTATAGGTAATAGGTGAGGTCATCATGTGGGTGCAACAACTACAATACCCAGAGAGATTAGCAAAAAAGTATTATTTTGTCTAGAAACTGAGGGGTGATCTCATAACCATGTATAAGTATATAAGGGGACAATACAAATATCTCTCCGAGGATCTGTTTATACCAAGGAAGGTGACGGTCACAAGGGGGCATTCTCTGCATCTGGAGGAGAGAAGGTTTTTCCACCAACATAGAAAAGGATTCTTTACTGGTAGGGCAGGGAGAATCTGGAATTCCTTGTCTGAGGAGGTGGGGATGGCGAACTCAGTCAAGGGGTTCAAGAGAGGCCCGGATGTCTTCCTGGAGCGTAACAATATTGTATCTTGCAGTTATTAGGTTCTTTAGAAGGACGTAGATCTGGGGATTTCTTCTGACGGAATATAGGCTGAACTGGACGGACAAATGTCTTTTTTCGGCCTTGCTAACTACAGCTCTGGCAAAAATTAAGAGACCACTGCAAAATCTTCAGTTTGTCTTAATTTTCTCTTTATAGGTATATTTTTGAGTAAAATGTAAATTGCTCTTATATTCTATAAACTACTGACAACATGTCTTCGAATTTCCAAGCACTAAATTTTGTACTTATTTTCAGAAAATGAAAAATGGTCAAAATAGCAAAAAAAATGCAGTGCTTGCAGACCTCAAATAATGCTACGAAAACAAGTTCATAATTATTTAGAAACAACAATACTAATGTTTTATCTCAGGAAGAGTTCAGAAATCAATATTTTGTGGAATAACCATGATTTTTAATCACAGCTTTCATGTGTCTTGGCATGCTTTCCACCAGTCTTTCACACTGCTTTTGGGTGACATTATGCCACTCCTGGTACAAAAATTTAAGCAGTTCTTCTTTGTTTGATGGCTTGTGACTATCCATCTTCCTCACATTCAAGAGGTTTTCAATGGGGTTCAGGTTTGGAGATTGGGCTGGCCATGACAGCGATTTGAGCTAGTGTTCCTTCATCCACACGTTGGTTTACCTAGCCGTGTGGCATGGTGCATTGTTCTGCTGGAAAAGCCAGTCCTCAGAGTTGGGGAACGTTTCCTGAGCAGAAGGAATCAACTATTTTTCCAGGATAACCTTGTATGTGGCTTGATTCACATGTCCTTCGCAAAGATTAACCTGCCCAATTCAAGCCTGGAAATTATGATTTTTGTGGAACTAGAGCAAGTCCAAAAAGGGGCAACAAAATTTAGTAACGGGATGGAAGAATTACGGTACCCAGCGAGATTATCAATGTAGAGAGCCCGAATAGCTCAGTCGGTAGAGCATCAGACTTTTAATCTGAGGGTCCAGGGTAATAAAGTCCAAAAAGGGGCTATTAATAAATGGTAATGTTATAGGTAATAGGTGAGGTCATCATGTGGGTGCAACAACTACAATACCCAGAGAGATTAGCAAAAAAGTATTATTTTGTCTAGAAACTGAGGGGTGATCTCATAACCATGTATAAGTATATAAGGGGACAATACAAATATCTCTCCGAGGATCTGTTTATACCAAGGAAGGTGACGGTCACAAGGGGGCATTCTCTGCATCTGGAGGAGAGAAGGTTTTTCCACCAACATAGAAAAGGATTCTTTACTGGTAGGGCAGGGAGAATCTGGAATTCCTTGTCTGAGGAGGTGGGGATGGCGAACTCAGTCAAGGGGTTCAAGAGAGGCCCGGATGTCTTCCTGGAGCGTAACAATATTGTATCTTGCAGTTATTAGGTTCTTTAGAAGGACGTAGATCTGGGGATTTCTTCTGACGGAATATAGGCTGAACTGGACGGACAAATGTCTTTTTTCGGCCTTGCTAACTACAGCTCTGGCAAAAATTAAGAGACCACTGCAAAATCTTCAGTTTGTCTTAATTTTCTCTTTATAGGTATATTTTTGAGTAAAATGTAAATTGCTCTTATATTCTATAAACTACTGACAACATGTCTTCGAATTTCCAAGCACTAAATTTTGTACTTATTTTCAGAAAATGAAAAATGGTCAAAATAGCAAAAAAAATGCAGTGCTTGCAGACCTCAAATAATGCTACGAAAACAAGTTCATAATTATTTAGAAACAACAATACTAATGTTTTATCTCAGGAAGAGTTCAGAAATCAATATTTTGTGGAATAACCATGATTTTTAATCACAGCTTTCATGTGTCTTGGCATGCTTTCCACCAGTCTTTCACACTGCTTTTGGGTGACATTATGCCACTCCTGGTACAAAAATTTAAGCAGTTCTTCTTTGTTTGATGGCTTGTGACTATCCATCTTCCTCACATTCAAGAGGTTTTCAATGGGGTTCAGGTTTGGAGATTGGGCTGGCCATGACAGCGATTTGAGCTAGTGTTCCTTCATCCACACGTTGGTTTACCTAGCCGTGTGGCATGGTGCATTGTTCTGCTGGAAAAGCCAGTCCTCAGAGTTGGGGAACGTTTCCTGAGCAGAAGGAATCAACTATTTTTCCAGGATAACCTTGTATGTGGCTTGATTCACATGTCCTTCGCAAAGATTAACCTGCCCAATTCAAGCCTGGAAATTATGATTTTTGTGGAACTAGAGCAAGTCCAAAAAGGGGCAACAAAATTTAGTAACGGGATGGAAGAATTACGGTACCCAGCGAGATTATCAATGTAGAGAGCCCGGATAGCTCAGTCGGTAGAGCATCAGACTTTTAATCTGAGGGTCCAGGGTTCAAGTCCCTGTTCGGGCGTAAGGTTTTAATAAATGGTAATGTTATAGGTAATAGGTGAGGTCATCATGTGGGTGCAACAACTACAATACCCAGAGAGATTAGCAAAAAAGTATTATTTTGTCTAGAAACTGAGGGGTGATCTCATAACCATGTATAAGTATATAAGGGGACAATACAAATATCTCTCCGAGGATCTGTTTATACCAAGGAAGGTGACGGTCACAAGGGGGCATTCTCTGCATCTGGAGGAGAGAAGGTTTTTCCACCAACATAGAAAAGGATTCTTTACTGGTAGGGCAGGGAGAATCTGGAATTCCTTGTCTGAGGAGGTGGGGATGGCGAACTCAGTCAAGGGGTTCAAGAGAGGCCCGGATGTCTTCCTGGAGCGTAACAATATTGTATCTTGCAGTTATTAGGTTCTTTAGAAGGACGTAGATCTGGGGATTTCTTCTGACGGAATATAGGCTGAACTGGACGGACAAATGTCTTTTTTCGGCCTTGCTAACTACAGCTCTGGCAAAAATTAAGAGACCACTGCAAAATCTTCAGTTTGTCTTAATTTTCTCTTTATAGGTATATTTTTGAGTAAAATGTAAATTGCTCTTATATTCTATAAACTACTGACAACATGTCTTCGAATTTCCAAGCACTAAATTTTGTACTTATTTTCAGAAAATGAAAAATGGTCAAAATAGCAAAAAAAATGCAGTGCTTGCAGACCTCAAATAATGCTACGAAAACAAGTTCATAATTATTTAGAAACAACAATACTAATGTTTTATCTCAGGAAGAGTTCAGAAATCAATATTTTGTGGAATAACCATGATTTTTAATCACAGCTTTCATGTGTCTTGGCATGCTTTCCACCAGTCTTTCACACTGCTTTTGGGTGACATTATGCCACTCCTGGTACAAAAATTTAAGCAGTTCTTCTTTGTTTGATGGCTTGTGACTATCCATCTTCCTCACATTCAAGAGGTTTTCAATGGGGTTCAGGTTTGGAGATTGGGCTGGCCATGACAGCGATTTGAGCTAGTGTTCCTTCATCCACACGTTGGTTTACCTAGCCGTGTGGCATGGTGCATTGTTCTGCTGGAAAAGCCAGTCCTCAGAGTTGGGGAACGTTTCCTGAGCAGAAGGAATCAACTATTTTTCCAGGATAACCTTGTATGTGGCTTGATTCACATGTCCTTCGCAAAGATTAACCTGCCCAATTCAAGCCTGGAAATTATGATTTTTGTGGAACTAGAGCATGTCCAAAAAGGGGCAACAAAATTTAGTAACGGGATGGAAGAATTACGGTACCCAGCGAGATTATCAATGTAGAGAGCCCGGATAGCTCAGTCGGTAGAGCATCAGACTTTTAATCTGAGGGTCCCTGTTCGGGCGTAAGCTTTTAATAAATGGTAATGTTATGTAAAATAGGTGAGGTCATCATGGGGGTGCAATGTGGGGTGCAATGTGGGTGTAACTTGTATGCTGATAAAAGGTCTAAAGAAATTATGATCTGTGTGGATCATAGTACAAAGAAGGGCAACAACTACAATACCCAGAGAGATTAGCAAAAAAGTATTATTTTGTCTAGAAACTGAGGGGTGATCTCATAACCATGTATAAGTATATAAGGGGACAATACAAATATCTCTCCGAGGATCTGTTTATACCAAGGAAGGTGACGGTCACAAGGGGGCATTCTCTGCATCTGGAGGAGAGAAGGTTTTTCCACCAACATAGAAAAGGATTCTTTACTGGTAGGGCAGGGAGAATCTGGAATTCCTTGTCTGAGGAGGTGGGGATGGCGAACTCAGTCAAGGGGTTCAAGAGAGGCCCGGATGTCTTCCTGGAGCGTAACAATATTGTATCTTGCAGTTATTAGGTTCTTTAGAAGGACGTAGATCTGGGGATTTCTTCTGACGGAATATAGGCTGAACTGGACGGACAAATGTCTTTTTTCGGCCTTGCTAACTACAGCTCTGGCAAAAATTAAGAGACCACTGCAAAATCTTCAGTTTGTCTTAATTTTCTCTTTATAGGTATATTTTTGAGTAAAATGTAAATTGCTCTTATATTCTATAAACTACTGACAACATGTCTTCGAATTTCCAAGCACTAAATTTTGTACTTATTTTCAGAAAATGAAAAATGGTCAAAATAGCAAAAAAAATGCAGTGCTTGCAGACCTCAAATAATGCTACGAAAACAAGTTCATAATTATTTAGAAACAACAATACTAATGTTTTATCTCAGGAAGAGTTCAGAAATCAATATTTTGTGGAATAACCATGATTTTTAATCACAGCTTTCATGTGTCTTGGCATGCTTTCCACCAGTCTTTCACACTGCTTTTGGGTGACATTATGCCACTCCTGGTACAAAAATTTAAGCAGTTCTTCTTTGTTTGATGGCTTGTGACTATCCATCTTCCTCACATTCAAGAGGTTTTCAATGGGGTTCAGGTTTGGAGATTGGGCTGGCCATGACAGCGATTTGAGCAAGTGTTCCTTCATCCACACGTTGGTTTACCTAGCCGTGTGGCATGGTGCATTGTTCTGCTGGAAAAGCCAGTCCTCAGAGTTGGGGAACGTTTCCTGAGCAGAAGGAATCAACTATTTTTCCAGGATAACCTTGTATGTGGCTTGATTCACATGTCCTTCGCAAAGATTAACCTGCCCAATTCAAGCCTGGAAATTATGATTTTTGTGGAACTAGAGCAAGTCCAAAAAGGGGCAACAAAATTTAGTAACGGGATGGAAGAATTACGGTACCCAGCGAGATTATCAATGTAGAGAGCCCGGATAGCTCAGTCGGTAGAGCATCAGACTTTTAATCTGAGGGTCCCTGTTCGGGCGTAAGCTTTTAATAAATGGTAATGTTATGTAAAATAGGTGAGGTCATCATGGGGGTGCAATGTGGGGTGCAATGTGGGTGTAACTTGTATGCTGATAAAAGGTCTAAAGAAATTATGATCTGTGTGGATCATAGTACAAAGAAGGGCAACAACTACAATACCCAGAGAGATTAGCAAAAAAGTATTATTTTGTCTAGAAACTGAGGGGTGATCTCATAACCATGTATAAGTATATAAGGGGACAATACAAATATCTCTCCGAGGATCTGTTTATACCAAGGAAGGTGACGGTCACAAGGGGGCATTCTCTGCATCTGGAGGAGAGAAGGTTTTTCCACCAACATAGAAAAGGATTCTTTACTGGTAGGGCAGGGAGAATCTGGAATTCCTTGTCTGAGGAGGTGGGGATGGCGAACTCAGTCAAGGGGTTCAAGAGAGGCCCGGATGTCTTCCTGGAGCGTAACAATATTGTATCTTGCAGTTATTAGGTTCTTTAGAAGGACGTAGATCTGGGGATTTCTTCTGACGGAATATAGGCTGAACTGGACGGACAAATGTCTTTTTTCGGCCTTGCTAACTACAGCTCTGGCAAAAATTAAGAGACCACTGCAAAATCTTCAGTTTGTCTTAATTTTCTCTTTATAGGTATATTTTTGAGTAAAATGTAAATTGCTCTTATATTCTATAAACTACTGACAACATGTCTTCGAATTTCCAAGCACTAAATTTTGTACTTATTTTCAGAAAATGAAAAATGGTCAAAATAGCAAAAAAAATGCAGTGCTTGCAGACCTCAAATAATGCTACGAAAACAAGTTCATAATTATTTAGAAACAACAATACTAATGTTTTATCTCAGGAAGAGTTCAGAAATCAATATTTTGTGGAATAACCATGATTTTTAATCACAGCTTTCATGTGTCTTGGCATGCTTTCCACCAGTCTTTCACACTGCTTTTGGGTGACATTATGCCACTCCTGGTACAAAAATTTAAGCAGTTCTTCTTTGTTTGATGGCTTGTGACTATCCATCTTCCTCACATTCAAGAGGTTTTCAATGGGGTTCAGGTTTGGAGATTGGGCTGGCCATGACAGCGATTTGAGCTAGTGTTCCTTCATCCACACGTTGGTTTACCTAGCCGTGTGGCATGGTGCATTGTTCTGCTGGAAAAGCCAGTCCTCAGAGTTGGGGAACGTTTCCTGAGCAGAAGGAATCAACTATTTTTCCAGGATAACCTTGTATGTGGCTTGATTCACATGTCCTTCGCAAAGATTAACCTGCCCAATTCAAGCCTGGAAATTATGATTTTTGTGGAACTAGAGCAAGTCCAAAAAGGGGCAACAAAATTTAGTAACGGGATGGAAGAATTACGGTACCCAGCGAGATTATCAATGTAGAGAGCCCGGATAGCTCAGTCGGTAGAGCATCAGACTTTTAATCTGAGGGTCCAGGGTTCAAGTCCCTGTTCGGGCGTAAGGTTTTAATAAATGGTAATGTTATAGGTAATAGGTGAGGTCATCATGTGGGTGCAACAACTACAATACCCAGAGAGATTAGCAAAAAAGTATTATTTTGTCTAGAAACTGAGGGGTGATCTCATAACCATGTATAAGTATATAAGGGGACAATACAAATATCTCTCCGAGGATCTGTTTATACCAAGGAAGGTGACGGTCACAAGGGGGCATTCTCTGCATCTGGAGGAGAGAAGGTTTTTCCACCAACATAGAAAAGGATTCTTTACTGGTAGGGCAGGGAGAATCTGGAATTCCTTGTCTGAGGAGGTGGGGATGGCGAACTCAGTCAAGGGGTTCAAGAGAGGCCCGGATGTCTTCCTGGAGCGTAACAATATTGTATCTTGCAGTTATTAGGTTCTTTAGAAGGACGTAGATCTGGGGATTTCTTCTGACGGAATATAGGCTGAACTGGACGGACAAATGTCTTTTTTCGGCCTTGCTAACTACAGCTCTGGCAAAAATTAAGAGACCACTGCAAAATCTTCAGTTTGTCTTAATTTTCTCTTTATAGGTATATTTTTGAGTAAAATGTAAATTGCTCTTATATTCTATAAACTACTGACAACATGTCTTCGAATTTCCAAGCACTAAATTTTGTACTTATTTTCAGAAAATGAAAAATGGTCAAAATAGCAAAAAAAATGCAGTGCTTGCAGACCTCAAATAATGCTACGAAAACAAGTTCATAATTATTTAGAAACAACAATACTAATGTTTTATCTCAGGAAGAGTTCAGAAATCAATATTTTGTGGAATAACCATGATTTTTAATCACAGCTTTCATGTGTCTTGGCATGCTTTCCACCAGTCTTTCACACTGCTTTTGGGTGACATTATGCCACTCCTGGTACAAAAATTTAAGCAGTTCTTCTTTGTTTGATGGCTTGTGACTATCCATCTTCCTCACATTCAAGAGGTTTTCAATGGGGTTCAGGTTTGGAGATTGGGCTGGCCATGACAGCGATTTGAGCTAGTGTTCCTTCATCCACACGTTGGTTTACCTAGCCGTGTGGCATGGTGCATTGTTCTGCTGGAAAAGCCAGTCCTCAGAGTTGGGGAACGTTTCCTGAGCAGAAGGAATCAACTATTTTTCCAGGATAACCTTGTATGTGGCTTGATTCACATGTCCTTCGCAAAGATTAACCTGCCCAATTCAAGCCTGGAAATTATGATTTTTGTGGAACTAGAGCATGTCCAAAAAGGGGCAACAAAATTTAGTAACGGGATGGAAGAATTACGGTACCCAGCGAGATTATCAATGTAGAGAGCCCGGATAGCTCAGTCGGTAGAGCATCAGACTTTTAATCTGAGGGTCCCTGTTCGGGCGTAAGCTTTTAATAAATGGTAATGTTATGTAAAATAGGTGAGGTCATCATGGGGGTGCAATGTGGGGTGCAATGTGGGTGTAACTTGTATGCTGATAAAAGGTCTAAAGAAATTATGATCTGTGTGGATCATAGTACAAAGAAGGGCAACAACTACAATACCCAGAGAGATTAGCAAAAAAGTATTATTTTGTCTAGAAACTGAGGGGTGATCTCATAACCATGTATAAGTATATAAGGGGACAATACAAATATCTCTCCGAGGATCTGTTTATACCAAGGAAGGTGACGGTCACAAGGGGGCATTCTCTGCATCTGGAGGAGAGAAGGTTTTTCCACCAACATAGAAAAGGATTCTTTACTGGTAGGGCAGGGAGAATCTGGAATTCCTTGTCTGAGGAGGTGGGGATGGCGAACTCAGTCAAGGGGTTCAAGAGAGGCCCGGATGTCTTCCTGGAGCGTAACAATATTGTATCTTGCAGTTATTAGGTTCTTTAGAAGGACGTAGATCTGGGGATTTCTTCTGACGGAATATAGGCTGAACTGGACGGACAAATGTCTTTTTTCGGCCTTGCTAACTACAGCTCTGGCAAAAATTAAGAGACCACTGCAAAATCTTCAGTTTGTCTTAATTTTCTCTTTATAGGTATATTTTTGAGTAAAATGTAAATTGCTCTTATATTCTATAAACTACTGACAACATGTCTTCGAATTTCCAAGCACTAAATTTTGTACTTATTTTCAGAAAATGAAAAATGGTCAAAATAGCAAAAAAAATGCAGTGCTTGCAGACCTCAAATAATGCTACGAAAACAAGTTCATAATTATTTAGAAACAACAATACTAATGTTTTATCTCAGGAAGAGTTCAGAAATCAATATTTTGTGGAATAACCATGATTTTTAATCACAGCTTTCATGTGTCTTGGCATGCTTTCCACCAGTCTTTCACACTGCTTTTGGGTGACATTATGCCACTCCTGGTACAAAAATTTAAGCAGTTCTTCTTTGTTTGATGGCTTGTGACTATCCATCTTCCTCACATTCAAGAGGTTTTCAATGGGGTTCAGGTTTGGAGATTGGGCTGGCCATGACAGCGATTTGAGCTAGTGTTCCTTCATCCACACGTTGGTTTACCTAGCCGTGTGGCATGGTGCATTGTTCTGCTGGAAAAGCCAGTCCTCAGAGTTGGGGAACGTTTCCTGAGCAGAAGGAATCAACTATTTTTCCAGGATAACCTTGTATGTGGCTTGATTCACATGTCCTTCGCAAAGATTAACCTGCCCAATTCAAGCCTGGAAATTATGATTTTTGTGGAACTAGAGCAAGTCCAAAAAGGGGCAACAAAATTTAGTAACGGGATGGAAGAATTACGGTACCCAGCGAGATTATCAATGTAGAGAGCCCGGATAGCTCAGTCGGTAGAGCATCAGACTTTTAATCTGAGGGTCCCTGTTCGGGCGTAAGCTTTTAATAAATGGTAATGTTATGTAAAATAGGTGAGGTCATCATGGGGGTGCAATGTGGGGTGCAATGTGGGTGTAACTTGTATGCTGATAAAAGGTCTAAAGAAATTATGATCTGTGTGGATCATAGTACAAAGAAGGGCAACAACTACAATACCCAGAGAGATTAGCAAAAAAGTATTATTTTGTCTAGAAACTGAGGGGTGATCTCATAACCATGTATAAGTATATAAGGGGACAATACAAATATCTCTCCGAGGATCTGTTTATACCAAGGAAGGTGACGGTCACAAGGGGGCATTCTCTGCATCTGGAGGAGAGAAGGTTTTTCCACCAACATAGAAAAGGATTCTTTACTGGTAGGGCAGGGAGAATCTGGAATTCCTTGTCTGAGGAGGTGGGGATGGCGAACTCAGTCAAGGGGTTCAAGAGAGGCCCGGATGTCTTCCTGGAGCGTAACAATATTGTATCTTGCAGTTATTAGGTTCTTTAGAAGGACGTAGATCTGGGGATTTCTTCTGACGGAATATAGGCTGAACTGGACGGACAAATGTCTTTTTTCGGCCTTGCTAACTACAGCTCTGGCAAAAATTAAGAGACCACTGCAAAATCTTCAGTTTGTCTTAATTTTCTCTTTATAGGTATATTTTTGAGTAAAATGTAAATTGCTCTTATATTCTATAAACTACTGACAACATGTCTTCGAATTTCCAAGCACTAAATTTTGTACTTATTTTCAGAAAATGAAAAATGGTCAAAATAGCAAAAAAAATGCAGTGCTTGCAGACCTCAAATAATGCTACGAAAACAAGTTCATAATTATTTAGAAACAACAATACTAATGTTTTATCTCAGGAAGAGTTCAGAAATCAATATTTTGTGGAATAACCATGATTTTTAATCACAGCTTTCATGTGTCTTGGCATGCTTTCCACCAGTCTTTCACACTGCTTTTGGGTGACATTATGCCACTCCTGGTACAAAAATTTAAGCAGTTCTTCTTTGTTTGATGGCTTGTGACTATCCATCTTCCTCACATTCAAGAGGTTTTCAATGGGGTTCAGGTTTGGAGATTGGGCTGGCCATGACAGCGATTTGAGCTAGTGTTCCTTCATCCACACGTTGGTTTACCTAGCCGTGTGGCATGGTGCATTGTTCTGCTGGAAAAGCCAGTCCTCAGAGTTGGGGAACGTTTCCTGAGCAGAAGGAATCAACTATTTTTCCAGGATAACCTTGTATGTGGCTTGATTCACATGTCCTTCGCAAAGATTAACCTGCCCAATTCAAGCCTGGAAATTATGATTTTTGTGGAACTAGAGCAAGTCCAAAAAGGGGCAACAAAATTTAGTAACGGGATGGAAGAATTACGGTACCCAGCGAGATTATCAATGTAGAGAGCCCGGATAGCTCAGTCGGTAGAGCATCAGACTTTTAATCTGAGGGTCCCTGTTCGGGCGTAAGCTTTTAATAAATGGTAATGTTATGTAAAATAGGTGAGGTCATCATGGGGGTGCAATGTGGGGTGCAATGTGGGTGTAACTTGTATGCTGATAAAAGGTCTAAAGAAATTATGATCTGTGTGGATCATAGTACAAAGAAGGGCAACAACTACAATACCCAGAGAGATTAGCAAAAAAGTATTATTTTGTCTAGAAACTGAGGGGTGATCTCATAACCATGTATAAGTATATAAGGGGACAATACAAATATCTCTCCGAGGATCTGTTTATACCAAGGAAGGTGACGGTCACAAGGGGGCATTCTCTGCATCTGGAGGAGAGAAGGTTTTTCCACCAACATAGAAAAGGATTCTTTACTGGTAGGGCAGGGAGAATCTGGAATTCCTTGTCTGAGGAGGTGGGGATGGCGAACTCAGTCAAGGGGTTCAAGAGAGGCCCGGATGTCTTCCTGGAGCGTAACAATATTGTATCTTGCAGTTATTAGGTTCTTTAGAAGGACGTAGATCTGGGGATTTCTTCTGACGGAATATAGGCTGAACTGGACGGACAAATGTCTTTTTTCGGCCTTGCTAACTACAGCTCTGGCAAAAATTAAGAGACCACTGCAAAATCTTCAGTTTGTCTTAATTTTCTCTTTATAGGTATATTTTTGAGTAAAATGTAAATTGCTCTTATATTCTATAAACTACTGACAACATGTCTTCGAATTTCCAAGCACTAAATTTTGTACTTATTTTCAGAAAATGAAAAATGGTCAAAATAGCAAAAAAAATGCAGTGCTTGCAGACCTCAAATAATGCTACGAAAACAAGTTCATAATTATTTAGAAACAACAATACTAATGTTTTATCTCAGGAAGAGTTCAGAAATCAATATTTTGTGGAATAACCATGATTTTTAATCACAGCTTTCATGTGTCTTGGCATGCTTTCCACCAGTCTTTCACACTGCTTTTGGGTGACATTATGCCACTCCTGGTACAAAAATTTAAGCAGTTCTTCTTTGTTTGATGGCTTGTGACTATCCATCTTCCTCACATTCAAGAGGTTTTCAATGGGGTTCAGGTTTGGAGATTGGGCTGGCCATGACAGCGATTTGAGCTAGTGTTCCTTCATCCACACGTTGGTTTACCTAGCCGTGTGGCATGGTGCATTGTTCTGCTGGAAAAGCCAGTCCTCAGAGTTGGGGAACGTTTCCTGAGCAGAAGGAATCAACTATTTTTCCAGGATAACCTTGTATGTGGCTTGATTCACATGTCCTTCGCAAAGATTAACCTGCCCAATTCAAGCCTGGAAATTATGATTTTTGTGGAACTAGAGCAAGTCCAAAAAGGGGCAACAAAATTTAGTAACGGGATGGAAGAATTACGGTACCCAGCGAGATTATCAATGTAGAGAGCCCGGATAGCTCAGTCGGTAGAGCATCAGACTTTTAATCTGAGGGTCCCTGTTCGGGCGTAAGCTTTTAATAAATGGTAATGTTATGTAAAATAGGTGAGGTCATCATGGGGGTGCAATGTGGGGTGCAATGTGGGTGTAACTTGTATGCTGATAAAAGGTCTAAAGAAATTATGATCTGTGTGGTTCATAGTACAAAGAAGGGCAACAACTACAATACCCAGAGAGATTAGCAAAAAAGTATTATTTTGTCTAGAAACTGAGGGGTGATCTCATAACCATGTATAAGTATAAAAGGGGACAATACAAATATCTCTCCGAGGATCTGTTTATACCAAGGAAGGTGACGGTCACAAGGGGGCATTCTCTGCATCTGGAGGAGAGAAGGTTTTTCCACCAACATAGAAAAGGATTCTTTACTGGTAGGGCAGGGAGAATCTGGAATTCCTTGTCTGAGGAGGTGGGGATGGCGAACTCAGTCAAGGGGTTCAAGAGAGGCCCGGATGTCTTCCTGGAGCGTAACAATATTGTATCTTGCAGTTATTAGGTTCTTTAGAAGGACGTAGATCTGGGGATTTCTTCTGACGGAATATAGGCTGAACTGGACGGACAAATGTCTTTTTTCGGCCTTGCTAACTACAGCTCTGGCAAAAATTAAGAGACCACTGCAAAATCTTCAGTTTGTCTTAATTTTCTCTTTATAGGTATATTTTTGAGTAAAATGTAAATTGCTCTTATATTCTATAAACTACTGACAACATGTCTTCGAATTTCCAAGCACTAAATTTTGTACTTATTTTCAGAAAATGAAAAATGGTCAAAATAGCAAAAAAAATGCAGTGCTTGCAGACCTCAAATAATGCTACGAAAACAAGTTCATAATTATTTAGAAACAACAATACTAATGTTTTATCTCAGGAAGAGTTCAGAAATCAATATTTTGTGGAATAACCATGATTTTTAATCACAGCTTTCATGTGTCTTGGCATGCTTTCCACCAGTCTTTCACACTGCTTTTGGGTGACATTATGCCACTCCTGGTACAAAAATTTAAGCAGTTCTTCTTTGTTTGATGGCTTGTGACTATCCATCTTCCTCACATTCAAGAGGTTTTCAATGGGGTTCAGGTTTGGAGATTGGGCTGGCCATGACAGCGATTTGAGCTAGTGTTCCTTCATCCACACGTTGGTTTACCTAGCCGTGTGGCATGGTGCATTGTTCTGCTGGAAAAGCCAGTCCTCAGAGTTGGGGAACGTTTCCTGAGCAGAAGGAATCAACTATTTTTCCAGGATAACCTTGTATGTGGCTTGATTCACATGTCCTTCGCAAAGATTAACCTGCCCAATTCAAGCCTGGAAATTATGATTTTTGTGGAACTAGAGCAAGTCCAAAAAGGGGCAACAAAATTTAGTAACGGGATGGAAGAATTACGGTACCCAGCGAGATTATCAATGTAGAGAGCCCGGATAGCTCAGTCGGTAGAGCATCAGACTTTTAATCTGAGGGTCCAGGGTTCAAGTCCCTGTTCGGGCGTAAGGTTTTAATAAATGGTAATGTTATAGGTAATAGGTGAGGTCATCATGTGGGTACAATGTGGGTGCAATGTGGGTGCAACAACTACAATACCCAGAGAGATTAGCAAAAAAGTATTATTTTGTCTAGAAACTGAGGGGTGATCTCATAACCATGTATAAGTATATAAGGGGACAATACAAATATCTCTCCGAGGATCTGTTTATACCAAGGAAGGTGACGGTCACAAGGGGGCATTCTCTGCATCTGGAGGAGAGAAGGTTTTTCCACCAACATAGAAAAGGATTCTTTACTGGTAGGGCAGGGAGAATCTGGAATTCCTTGTCTGAGGAGGTGGGGATGGCGAACTCAGTCAAGGGGTTCAAGAGAGGCCCGGATGTCTTCCTGGAGCGTAACAATATTGTATCTTGCAGTTATTAGGTTCTTTAGAAGGACGTAGATCTGGGGATTTCTTCTGACGGAATATAGGCTGAACTGGACGGACAAATGTCTTTTTTCGGCCTTGCTAACTACAGCTCTGGCAAAAATTAAGAGACCACTGCAAAATCTTCAGTTTGTCTTAATTTTCTCTTTATAGGTATATTTTTGAGTAAAATGTAAATTGCTCTTATATTCTATAAACTACTGACAACATGTCTTCGAATTTCCAAGCACTAAATTTTGTACTTATTTTCAGAAAATGAAAAATGGTCAAAATAGCAAAAAAAATGCAGTGCTTGCAGACCTCAAATAATGCTACGAAAACAAGTTCATAATTATTTAGAAACAACAATACTAATGTTTTATCTCAGGAAGAGTTCAGAAATCAATATTTTGTGGAATAACCATGATTTTTAATCACAGCTTTCATGTGTCTTGGCATGCTTTCCACCAGTCTTTCACACTGCTTTTGGGTGACATTATGCCACTCCTGGTACAAAAATTTAAGCAGTTCTTCTTTGTTTGATGGCTTGTGACTATCCATCTTCCTCACATTCAAGAGGTTTTCAATGGGGTTCAGGTTTGGAGATTGGGCTGGCCATGACAGCGATTTGAGCTAGTGTTCCTTCATCCACACGTTGGTTTACCTAGCCGTGTGGCATGGTGCATTGTTCTGCTGGAAAAGCCAGTCCTCAGAGTTGGGGAACGTTTCCTGAGCAGAAGGAATCAACTATTTTTCCAGGATAACCTTGTATGTGGCTTGATTCACATGTCCTTCGCAAAGATTAACCTGCCCAATTCAAGCCTGGAAATTATGATTTTTGTGGAACTAGAGCAAGTCCAAAAAGGGGCAACAAAATTTAGTAACGGGATGGAAGAATTACGGTACCCAGCGAGATTATCAATGTAGAGAGCCCGGATAGCTCAGTCGGTAGAGCATCAGACTTTTAATCTGAGGGTCCAGGGTTCAAGTCCCTGTTTTAATAAATGGTAATGTTATAGGTAATAGGTGAGGTCATCATGGGGGTACAATGTGGGTGCAACAACTACAATACCCAGAGAGATTAGCAAAAAAGTATTATTTTGTCTAGAAACTGAGGGGTGATCTCATAACCATGTATAAGTATATAAGGGGACAATACAAATATCTCTCCGAGGATCTGTTTATACCAAGGAAGGTGACGGTCACAAGGGGGCATTCTCTGCATCTGGAGGAGAGAAGGTTTTTCCACCAACATAGAAAAGGATTCTTTACTGGTAGGGCAGGGAGAATCTGGAATTCCTTGTCTGAGGAGGTGGGGATGGCGAACTCAGTCAAGGGGTTCAAGAGAGGCCCGGATGTCTTCCTGGACCGTAACAATATTGTATCTTGCAGTTATTAGGTTCTTTAGAAGGACGTAGATCTGGGGATTTCTTCTGACGGAATATAGGCTGAACTGGACGGACAAATGTCTTTTTTCGGCCTTGCTAACTACAGCTCTGGCAAAAATTAAGAGACCACTGCAAAATCTTCAGTTTGTCTTAATTTTCTCTTTATAGGTATATTTTTGAGTAAAATGTAAATTGCTCTTATATTCTATAAACTACTGACAACATGTCTTCGAATTTCCAAGCACTAAATTTTGTACTTATTTTCAGAAAATGAAAAATGGTCAAAATAGCAAAAAAAATGCAGTGCTTGCAGACCTCAAATAATGCTACGAAAACAAGTTCATAATTATTTAGAAACAACAATACTAATGTTTTATCTCAGGAAGAGTTCAGAAATCAATATTTTGTGGAATAACCATGATTTTTAATCACAGCTTTCATGTGTCTTGGCATGCTTTCCACCAGTCTTTCACACTGCTTTTGGGTGACATTATGCCACTCCTGGTACAAAAATTTAAGCAGTCCTTCTTTGTTTGATGGCTTGTGACTATCCATCTTCCTCACATTCAAGAGGTTTTCAATGGGGTTCAGGTTTGGAGATTGGGCTGGCCATGACAGCGATTTGAGCTAGTGTTCCTTCATCCACACGTTGGTTTACCTAGCCGTGTGGCATGGTGCATTGTTCTGCTGGAAAAGCCAGTCCTCAGAGTTGGGGAACGTTTCCTGAGCAGAAGGAATCAACTATTTTTCCAGGATAACCTTGTATGTGGCTTGATTCACATGTCCTTCGCAAAGATTAACCTGCCCAATTCAAGCCTGGAAATTATGATTTTTGTGGAACTAGAGCAAGTCCAAAAAGGGGCAACAAAATTTAGTAACGGGATGAAAGAATTACGGTACCCAGCGAGATTATCAATGTAGAGAACCCGGATAGCTCAGTCGGTAGAGCATCAGACTTTTAATCTGAGGGTCCAGGGTTCAAGTCCCTGTTCGGGCGTAAGGTTTTAATAAATGGTAATGTTATAGGTAATAGGTGAGGTCATCATGGGGGTACAATGTGGGTGCAATGTGGGTGCAACAACTACAATACCCAGAGAGATTAGCAAAAAAGTATTATTTTGTCTAGAAACTGAGGGGTGATCTCATAACCATGTATAAGTATATAAGGGGACAATACAAATATCTCTCCGAGGATCTGTTTATACCAAGGAAGGTGACGGTCACAAGGGGGCATTCTCTGCATCTGGAGGAGAGAAGGTTTTTCCACCAACATAGAAAAGGATTCTTTACTGGTAGGGCAGGGAGAATCTGGAATTCCTTGTCTGAGGAGGTGGGGATGGCGAACTCAGTCAAGGGGTTCAAGAGAGGCCCGGATGTCTTCCTGGACCGTAACAATATTGTATCTTGCAGTTATTAGGTTCTTTAGAAGGACGTAGATCTGGGGATTTCTTCTGACGGAATATAGGCTGAACTGGACGGACAAATGTCTTTTTTCGGCCTTGCTAACTACAGCTCTGGCAAAAATTAAGAGACCACTGCAAAATCTTCAGTTTGTCTTAATTTTCTCTTTATAGGTATATTTTTGAGTAAAATGTAAATTGCTCTTATATTCTATAAACTACTGACAACATGTCTTCGAATTTCCAAGCACTAAATTTTGTACTTATTTTCAGAAAATGAAAAATGGTCAAAATAGCAAAAAAAATGCAGTGCTTGCAGACCTCAAATAATGCTACGAAAACAAGTTCATAATTATTTAGAAACAACAATACTAATGTTTTATCTCAGGAAGAGTTCAGAAATCAATATTTTGTGGAATAACCATGATTTTTAATCACAGCTTTCATGTGTCTTGGCATGCTTTCCACCAGTCTTTCACACTGCTTTTGGGTGACATTATGCCACTCCTGGTACAAAAATTTAAGCAGTTCTTCTTTGTTTGATGGCTTGTGACTATCCATCTTCCTCACATTCAAGAGGTTTTCAATGGGGTTCAGGTTTGGAGATTGGGCTGGCCATGACAGCGATTTGAGCTAGTGTTCCTTCATCCACACGTTGGTTTACCTAGCCGTGTGGCATGGTGCATTGTTCTGCTGGAAAAGCCAGTCCTCAGAGTTGGGGAACGTTTCCTGAGCAGAAGGAATCAACTATTTTTCCAGGATAACCTTGTATGTGGCTTGATTCACATGTCCTTCGCAAAGATTAACCTGCCCAATTCAAGCCTGGAAATTATGATTTTTGTGGAACTAGAGCAAGTCCAAAAAGGGGCAACAAAATTTAGTAACGGGATGGAAGAATTACGGTACCCAGCGAGATTATCAATGTAGAGAGCCCGGATAGCTCAGTCGGTAGAGCATCAGACTTTTAATCTGAGGGTCCAGGGTTCAAGTCCCTGTTCGGGCGTAAGGTTTTAATAAATGGTAATGTAATGGTAATGTTATAGGTAATATAATATATGTTATAGGTATGTTATAGGTAATAGGTGAGGTCATCATGGGGGTACAATGTGGGTGCAGCAACTACAATACCCAGAGAGATTAGCAAAAAAGTATTATTTTGTCTAGAAACTGAGGGGTGATCTCATAACCATGTATAAGTATATAAGGGGACAATACAAATATCTCTCCGAGGATCTGTTTATACCAAGGAAGGTGACGGTCACAAGGGGGCATTCTCTGCATCTGGAGGAGAGAAGGTTTTTCCACCAACATAGAAAAGGATTCTTTACTGGTAGGGCAGGGAGAATCTGGAATTCCTTGTCTGAGGAGGTGGGGATGGCGAACTCAGTCAAGGGGTTCAAGAGAGGCCCGGATGTCTTCCTGGACCGTAACAATATTGTATCTTGCAGTTATTAGGTTCTTTAGAAGGACGTAGATCTGGGGATTTCTTCTGACGGAATATAGGCTGAACTGGACGGACAAATGTCTTTTTTCGGCCTTGCTAACTACAGCTCTGGCAAAAATTAAGAGACCACTGCAAAATCTTCAGTTTGTCTTAATTTTCTCTTTATAGGTATATTTTTGAGTAAAATGTAAATTGCTCTTATATTCTATAAACTACTGACAACATGTCTTCGAATTTCCAAGCACTAAATTTTGTACTTATTTTCAGAAAATGAAAAATGGTCAAAATAGCAAAAAAAATGCAGTGCTTGCAGACCTCAAATAATGCTACGAAAACAAGTTCATAATTATTTAGAAACAACAATACTAATGTTTTATCTCAGGAAGAGTTCAGAAATCAATATTTTGTGGAATAACCATGATTTTTAATCACAGCTTTCATGTGTCTTGGCATGCTTTCCACCAGTCTTTCACACTGCTTTTGGGTGACATTATGCCACTCCTGGTACAAAAATTTAAGCAGTTCTTCTTTGTTTGATGGCTTGTGACTATCCATCTTCCTCACATTCAAGAGGTTTTCAATGGGGTTCAGGTTTGGAGATTGGGCTGGCCATGACAGCGATTTGAGCTAGTGTTCCTTCATCCACACGTTGGTTTACCTAGCCGTGTGGCATGGTGCATTGTTCTGCTGGAAAAGCCAGTCCTCAGAGTTGGGGAACGTTTCCTGAGCAGAAGGAATCAACTATTTTTCCAGGATAACCTTGTATGTGGCTTGATTCACATGTCCTTCGCAAAGATTAACCTGCCCAATTCAAGCCTGGAAATTATGATTTTTGTGGAACTAGAGCAAGTCCAAAAAGGGGCAACAAAATTTAGTAACGGGATGGAAGAATTACGGTACCCAGCGAGATTATCAATGTAGAGAGCCCGGATAGCTCAGTCGGTAGAGCATCAGACTTTTAATCTGAGGGTCCAGGGTTCAAGTCCCTGTTCGGGCGTAAGGTTTTAATAAATGGTAATGTTATAGGTAATAGGTGAGGTCATCATGGGGGTACAATGTGGGTGCAGCAACTACAATACCCAGAGAGATTAGCAAAAAAGTATTATTTTGTCTAGAAACTGAGGGGTGATCTCATAACCATGTATAAGTATATAAGGGGACAATACAAATATCTCTCCGAGGATCTGTTTATACCAAGGAAGGTGACGGTCACAAGGGGGCATTCTCTGCATCTGGAGGAGAGAAGGTTTTTCCACCAACATAGAAAAGGATTCTTTACTGGTAGGGCAGGGAGAATCTGGAATTCCTTGTCTGAGGAGGTGGGGATGGCGAACTCAGTCAAGGGGTTCAAGAGAGGCCCGGATGTCTTCCTGGACCGTAACAATATTGTATCTTGCAGTTATTAGGTTCTTTAGAAGGACGTAGATCTGGGGATTTCTTCTGACGGAATATAGGCTGAACTGGACGGACAAATGTCTTTTTTCGGCCTTGCTAACTACAGCTCTGGCAAAAATTAAGAGACCACTGCAAAATCTTCAGTTTGTCTTAATTTTCTCTTTATAGGTATATTTTTGAGTAAAATGTAAATTGCTCTTATATTCTATAAACTACTGACAACATGTCTTCGAATTTCCAAGCACTAAATTTTGTACTTATTTTCAGAAAATGAAAAATGGTCAAAATAGCAAAAAAAATGCAGTGCTTGCAGACCTCAAATAATGCTACGAAAACAAGTTCATAATTATTTAGAAACAACAATACTAATGTTTTATCTCAGGAAGAGTTCAGAAATCAATATTTTGTGGAATAACCATGATTTTTAATCACAGCTTTCATGTGTCTTGGCATGCTTTCCACCAGTCTTTCACACTGCTTTTGGGTGACATTATGCCACTCCTGGTACAAAAATTTAAGCAGTTCTTCTTTGTTTGATGGCTTGTGACTATCCATCTTCCTCACATTCAAGAGGTTTTCAATGGGGTTCAGGTTTGGAGATTGGGCTGGCCATGACAGCGATTTGAGCTAGTGTTCCTTCATCCACACGTTGGTTTACCTAGCCGTGTGGCATGGTGCATTGTTCTGCTGGAAAAGCCAGTCCTCAGAGTTGGGGAACGTTTCCTGAGCAGAAGGAATCAACTATTTTTCCAGGATAACCTTGTATGTGGCTTGATTCACATGTCCTTCGCAAAGATTAACCTGCCCAATTCAAGCCTGGAAATTATGATTTTTGTGGAACTAGAGCAAGTCCAAAAAGGGGCAACAAAATTTAGTAACGGGATGGAAGAATTACGGTACCCAGCGAGATTATCAATGTAGAGAGCCCGGATAGCTCAGTCGGTAGAGCATCAGACTTTTAATCTGAGGGTCCAGGGTTCAAGTCCCTGTTCGGGCGTAAGGTTTTAATAAATGGTAATGTTATAGGTAATAGGTGAGGTCATCATGGGGGTACAATGTGGGTGCAGCAACTACAATACCCAGAGAGATTAGCAAAAAAGTATTATTTTGTCTAGAAACTGAGGGGTGATCTCATAACCATGTATAAGTATATAAGGGGACAATACAAATATCTCTCCGAGGATCTGTTTATACCAAGGAAGGTGACGGTCACAAGGGGGCATTCTCTGCATCTGGAGGAGAGAAGGTTTTTCCACCAACATAGAAAAGGATTCTTTACTGGTAGGGCAGGGAGAATCTGGAATTCCTTGTCTGAGGAGGTGGGGATGGCGAACTCAGTCAAGGGGTTCAAGAGAGGCCCGGATGTCTTCCTGGACCGTAACAATATTGTATCTTGCAGTTATTAGGTTCTTTAGAAGGACGTAGATCTGGGGATTTCTTCTGACGGAATATAGGCTGAACTGGACGGACAAATGTCTTTTTTCGGCCTTGCTAACTACAGCTCTGGCAAAAATTAAGAGACCACTGCAAAATCTTCAGTTTGTCTTAATTTTCTCTTTATAGGTATATTTTTGAGTAAAATGTAAATTGCTCTTATATTCTATAAACTACTGACAACATGTCTTCGAATTTCCAAGCACTAAATTTTGTACTTATTTTCAGAAAATGAAAAATGGTCAAAATAGCAAAAAAAATGCAGTGCTTGCAGACCTCAAATAATGCTACGAAAACAAGTTCATAATTATTTAGAAACAACAATACTAATGTTTTATCTCAGGAAGAGTTCAGAAATCAATATTTTGTGGAATAACCATGATTTTTAATCACAGCTTTCATGTGTCTTGGCATGCTTTCCACCAGTCTTTCACACTGCTTTTGGGTGACATTATGCCACTCCTGGTACAAAAATTTAAGCAGTTCTTCTTTGTTTGATGGCTTGTGACTATCCATCTTCCTCACATTCAAGAGGTTTTCAATGGGGTTCAGGTTTGGAGATTGGGCTGGCCATGACAGCGATTTGAGCTAGTGTTCCTTCATCCACACGTTGGTTTACCTAGCCGTGTGGCATGGTGCATTGTTCTGCTGGAAAAGCCAGTCCTCAGAGTTGGGGAACGTTTCCTGAGCAGAAGGAATCAACTATTTTTCCAGGATAACCTTGTATGTGGCTTGATTCACATGTCCTTCGCAAAGATTAACCTGCCCAATTCAAGCCTGGAAATTATGATTTTTGTGGAACTAGAGCAAGTCCAAAAAGGGGCAACAAAATTTAGTAACGGGATGGAAGAATTACGGTACCCAGCGAGATTATCAATGTAGAGAGCCCGGATAGCTCAGTCGGTAGAGCATCAGACTTTTAATCTGAGGGTCCAGGGTTCAAGTCCCTGTTCGGGCGTAAGGTTTTAATAAATGGTAATGTTATAGGTAATAGGTGAGGTCATCATGGGGGTACAATGTGGGTGCAGCAACTACAATACCCAGAGAGATTAGCAAAAAAGTATTATTTTGTCTAGAAACTGAGGGGTGATCTCATAACCATGTATAAGTATATAAGGGGACAATACAAATATCTCTCCGAGGATCTGTTTATACCAAGGAAGGTGACGGTCACAAGGGGGCATTCTCTGCATCTGGAGGAGAGAAGGTTTTTCCACCAACATAGAAAAGGATTCTTTACTGGTAGGGCAGGGAGAATCTGGAATTCCTTGTCTGAGGAGGTGGGGATGGCGAACTCAGTCAAGGGGTTCAAGAGAGGCCCGGATGTCTTCCTGGACCGTAACAATATTGTATCTTGCAGTTATTAGGTTCTTTAGAAGGACGTAGATCTGGGGATTTCTTCTGACGGAATATAGGCTGAACTGGACGGACAAATGTCTTTTTTCGGCCTTGCTAACTACAGCTCTGGCAAAAATTAAGAGACCACTGCAAAATCTTCAGTTTGTCTTAATTTTCTCTTTATAGGTATATTTTTGAGTAAAATGTAAATTGCTCTTATATTCTATAAACTACTGACAACATGTCTTCGAATTTCCAAGCACTAAATTTTGTACTTATTTTCAGAAAATGAAAAATGGTCAAAATAGCAAAAAAAATGCAGTGCTTGCAGACCTCAAATAATGCTACGAAAACAAGTTCATAATTATTTAGAAACAACAATACTAATGTTTTATCTCAGGAAGAGTTCAGAAATCAATATTTTGTGGAATAACCATGATTTTTAATCACAGCTTTCATGTGTCTTGGCATGCTTTCCACCAGTCTTTCACACTGCTTTTGGGTGACATTATGCCACTCCTGGTACAAAAATTTAAGCAGTTCTTCTTTGTTTGATGGCTTGTGACTATCCATCTTCCTCACATTCAAGAGGTTTTCAATGGGGTTCAGGTTTGGAGATTGGGCTGGCCATGACAGCGATTTGAGCTAGTGTTCCTTCATCCACACGTTGGTTTACCTAGCCGTGTGGCATGGTGCATTGTTCTGCTGGAAAAGCCAGTCCTCAGAGTTGGGGAACGTTTCCTGAGCAGAAGGAATCAACTATTTTTCCAGGATAACCTTGTATGTGGCTTGATTCACATGTCCTTCGCAAAGATTAACCTGCCCAATTCAAGCCTGGAAATTATGATTTTTGTGGAACTAGAGCAAGTCCAAAAAGGGGCAACAAAATTTAGTAACGGGATGGAAGAATTACGGTACCCAGCGAGATTATCAATGTAGAGAGCCCGGATAGCTCAGTCGGTAGAGCATCAGACTTTTAATCTGAGGGTCCAGGGTTCAAGTCCCTGTTCGGGCGTAAGGTTTTAATAAATGGTAATGTTATAGGTAATAGGTGAGGTCATCATGGGGGTACAATGTGGGTGCAGCAACTACAATACCCAGAGAGATTAGCAAAAAAGTATTATTTTGTCTAGAAACTGAGGGGTGATCTCATAACCATGTATAAGTATATAAGGGGACAATACAAATATCTCTCCGAGGATCTGTTTATACCAAGGAAGGTGACGGTCACAAGGGGGCATTCTCTGCATCTGGAGGAGAGAAGGTTTTTCCACCAACATAGAAAAGGATTCTTTACTGGTAGGGCAGGGAGAATCTGGAATTCCTTGTCTGAGGAGGTGGGGATGGCGAACTCAGTCAAGGGGTTCAAGAGAGGCCCGGATGTCTTCCTGGACCGTAACAATATTGTATCTTGCAGTTATTAGGTTCTTTAGAAGGACGTAGATCTGGGGATTTCTTCTGACGGAATATAGGCTGAACTGGACGGACAAATGTCTTTTTTCGGCCTTGCTAACTACAGCTCTGGCAAAAATTAAGAGACCACTGCAAAATCTTCAGTTTGTCTTAATTTTCTCTTTATAGGTATATTTTTGAGTAAAATGTAAATTGCTCTTATATTCTATAAACTACTGACAACATGTCTTCGAATTTCCAAGCACTAAATTTTGTACTTATTTTCAGAAAATGAAAAATGGTCAAAATAGCAAAAAAAATGCAGTGCTTGCAGACCTCAAATAATGCTACGAAAACAAGTTCATAATTATTTAGAAACAACAATACTAATGTTTTATCTCAGGAAGAGTTCAGAAATCAATATTTTGTGGAATAACCATGATTTTTAATCACAGCTTTCATGTGTCTTGGCATGCTTTCCACCAGTCTTTCACACTGCTTTTGGGTGACATTATGCCACTCCTGGTACAAAAATTTAAGCAGTTCTTCTTTGTTTGATGGCTTGTGACTATCCATCTTCCTCACATTCAAGAGGTTTTCAATGGGGTTCAGGTTTGGAGATTGGGCTGGCCATGACAGCGATTTGAGCTAGTGTTCCTTCATCCACACATTGGTTTACCTAGCCGTGTGGCATGGTGCATTGTTCTGCTGGAAAAGCCAGTCCTCAGAGTTGGGGAACGTTTCCTGAGCAGAAGGAATCAACTATTTTTCCAGGATAACCTTGTATGTGGCTTGATTCACATGTCCTTCGCAAAGATTAACCTGCCCAATTCAAGCCTGGAAATTATGATTTTTGTGGAACTAGAGCAAGTCCAAAAAGGGGCAACAAAATTTAGTAACGGGATGGAAGAATTACGGTACCCAGCGAGATTATCAATGTAGAGAGCCCGGATAGCTCAGTCGGTAGAGCATCAGACTTTTAATCTGAGGGTCCAGGGTTCAAGTCCCTGTTCGGGCGTAAGGTTTTAATAAATGGTAATGTTATAGGTAATAGGTGAGGTCATCATGGGGGTACAATGTGGGTGCAATGTGGGTGCAACAACTACAATACCCAGAGAGATTAGCAAAAAAGTATTATTTTGTCTAGAAACTGAGGGGTGATCTCATAACCATGTATAAGTATATAAGGGGACAATACAAATATCTCTCCGAGGATCTGTTTATACCAAGGAAGGTGACGGTCACAAGGGGGCATTCTCTGCATCTGGAGGAGAGAAGGTTTTTCCACCAACATAGAAAAGGATTCTTTACTGGTAGGGCAGGGAGAATCTGGAATTCCTTGTCTGAGGAGGTGGGGATGGCGAACTCAGTCAAGGGGTTCAAGAGAGGCCCGGATGTCTTCCTGGACCGTAACAATATTGTATCTTGCAGTTATTAGGTTCTTTAGAAGGACGTAGATCTGGGGATTTCTTCTGACGGAATATAGGCTGAACTGGACGGACAAATGTCTTTTTTCGGCCTTGCTAACTACAGCTCTGGCAAAAATTAAGAGACCACTGCAAAATCTTCAGTTTGTCTTAATTTTCTCTTTATAGGTATATTTTTGAGTAAAATGTAAATTGCTCTTATATTCTATAAACTACTGACAACATGTCTTCGAATTTCCAAGCACTAAATTTTGTACTTATTTTCAGAAAATGAAAAATGGTCAAAATAGCAAAAAAAATGCAGTGCTTGCAGACCTCAAATAATGCTACGAAAACAAGTTCATAATTATTTAGAAACAACAATACTAATGTTTTATCTCAGGAAGAGTTCAGAAATCAATATTTTGTGGAATAACCATGATTTTTAATCACAGCTTTCATGTGTCTTGGCATGCTTTCCACCAGTCTTTCACACTGCTTTTGGGTGACATTATGCCACTCCTGGTACAAAAATTTAAGCAGTCCTTCTTTGTTTGATGGCTTGTGACTATCCATCTTCCTCACATTCAAGAGGTTTTCAATGGGGTTCAGGTTTGGAGATTGGGCTGGCCATGACAGCGATTTGAGCTAGTGTTCCTTCATCCACACGTTGGTTTACCTAGCCGTGTGGCATGGTGCATTGTTCTGCTGGAAAAGCCAGTCCTCAGAGTTGGGGAACGTTTCCTGAGCAGAAGGAATCAACTATTTTTCCAGGATAACCTTGTATGTGGCTTGATTCACATGTCCTTCGCAAAGATTAACCTGCCCAATTCAAGCCTGGAAATTATGATTTTTGTGGAACTAGAGCAAGTCCAAAAAGGGGCAACAAAATTTAGTAACGGGATGGAAGAATTACGGTACCCAGCGAGATTATCAATGTAGAGAGCCCGGATAGCTCAGTCGGTAGAGCATCAGACTTTTAATCTGAGGGTCCAGGGTTCAAGTCCCTGTTCGGGCGTAAGGTTTTAATAAATGGTAATGTTATAGGTAATAGGTGAGGTCATCATGGGGGTACAATGTGGGTGCAATGTGGGTGCAACAACTACAATACCCAGAGAGATTAGCAAAAAAGTATTATTTTGTCTAGAAACTGAGGGGTGATCTCATAACCATGTATAAGTATATAAGGGGACAATACAAATATCTCTCCGAGGATCTGTTTATACCAAGGAAGGTGACGGTCACAAGGGGGCATTCTCTGCATCTGGAGGAGAGAAGGTTTTTCCACCAACATAGAAAAGGATTCTTTACTGGTAGGGCAGGGAGAATCTGGAATTCCTTGTCTGAGGAGGTGGGGATGGCGAACTCAGTCAAGGGGTTCAAGAGAGGCCAGGATGTCTTCCTGGACCGTAACAATATTGTATCTTGCAGTTATTAGGTTCTTTAGAAGGACGTAGATCTGGGGATTTCTTCTGACGGAATATAGGCTGAACTGGACGGACAAATGTCTTTTTTCGGCCTTGCTAACTACAGCTCTGGCAAAAATTAAGAGACCACTGCAAAATCTTCAGTTTGTCTTAATTTTCTCTTTATAGGTATATTTTTGAGTAAAATGTAAATTGCTCTTATATTCTATAAACTACTGACAACATGTCTTCGAATTTCCAAGCACTAAATTTTGTACTTATTTTCAGAAAATGAAAAATGGTCAAAATAGCAAAAAAAATGCAGTGCTTGCAGACCTCAAATAATGCTACGAAAACAAGTTCATAATTATTTAGAAACAACAATACTAATGTTTTATCTCAGGAAGAGTTCAGAAATCAATATTTTGTGGAATAACCATGATTTTTAATCACAGCTTTCATGTGTCTTGGCATGCTTTCCACCAGTCTTTCACACTGCTTTTGGGTGACATTATGCCACTCCTGGTACAAAAATTTAAGCAGTTCTTCTTTGTTTGATGGCTTGTGACTATCCATCTTCCTCACATTCAAGAGGTTTTCAATGGGGTTCAGGTTTGGAGATTGGGCTGGCCATGACAGCGATTTGAGCTAGTGTTCCTTCATCCACACGTTGGTTTACCTAGCCGTGTGGCATGGTGCATTGTTCTGCTGGAAAAGCCAGTCCTCAGAGTTGGGGAACGTTTCCTGAGCAGAAGGAATCAACTATTTTTCCAGGATAACCTTGTATGTGGCTTGATTCACATGTCCTTCGCAAAGATTAACCTGCCCAATTCAAGCCTGGAAATTATGATTTTTGTGGAACTAGAGCAAGTCCAAAAAGGGGCAACAAAATTTAGTAACGGGATGGAAGAATTACGGTACCCAGCGAGATTATCAATGTAGAGAGCCTGGATAGCTCAGTCGGTAGAGCATCAGACTTTTAATCTGAGGGTCCAGGGTTCAAGTCCCTGTTCGGGCGTAAGGTTTTAATAAATGGTAATGTTATAGGTAATAGGTGAGGTCATCATGGGGGTACAATGTGGGTGCAGCAACTACAATACCCAGAGAGATTAGCAAAAAAGTATTATTTTGTCTAGAAACTGAGGGGTGATCTCATAACCATGTATAAGTATATAAGGGGACAATACAAATATCTCTCCGAGGATCTGTTTATACCAAGGAAGGTGACGGTCACAAGGGGGCATTCTCTGCATCTGGAGGAGAGAAGGTTTTTCCACCAACATAGAAAAGGATTCTTTACTGGTAGGGCAGGGAGAATCTGGAATTCCTTGTCTGAGGAGGTGGGGATGGCGAACTCAGTCAAGGGGTTCAAGAGAGGCCCGGATGTCTTCCTGGACCGTAACAATATTGTATCTTGCAGTTATTAGGTTCTTTAGAAGGACGTAGATCTGGGGATTTCTTCTGACGGAATATAGGCTGAACTGGACGGACAAATGTCTTTTTTCGGCCTTGCTAACTACAGCTCTGGCAAAAATTAAGAGACCACTGCAAAATCTTCAGTTTGTCTTAATTTTCTCTTTATAGGTATATTTTTGAGTAAAATGTAAATTGCTCTTATATTCTATAAACTACTGACAACATGTCTTCGAATTTCCAAGCACTAAATTTTGTACTTATTTTCAGAAAATGAAAAATGGTCAAAATAGCAAAAAAAATGCAGTGCTTGCAGACCTCAAATAATGCTACGAAAACAAGTTCATAATTATTTAGAAACAACAATACTAATGTTTTATCTAAGGAAGAGTTCAGAAATCAATATTTTGTGGAATAACCATGATTTTTAATCACAGCTTTCATGTGTCTTGGCATGCTTTCCACCAGTCTTTCACACTGCTTTTGGGTGACATTATGCCACTCCTGGTACAAAAATTTAAGCAGTTCTTCTTTGTTTGATGGCTTGTGACTATCCATCTTCCTCACATTCAAGAGGTTTTCAATGGGGTTCAGGTTTGGAGATTGGGCTGGCCATGACAGCGATTTGAGCTAGTGTTCCTTCATCCACACATTGGTTTACCTAGCCGTGTGGCATGGTGCATTGTTCTGCTGGAAAAGCCAGTCCTCAGAGTTGGGGAACGTTTCCTGAGCAGAAGGAATCAACTATTTTTCCAGGATAACCTTGTATGTGGCTTGATTCACATGTCCTTCGCAAAGATTAACCTGCCCAATTCAAGCCTGGAAATTATGATTTTTGTGGAACTAGAGCAAGTCCAAAAAGGGGCAACAAAATTTAGTAACGGGATGGAAGAATTACGGTACCCAGCGAGATTATCAATGTAGAGAGCCCGGATAGCTCAGTCGGTAGAGCATCAGACTTTTAATCTGAGGGTCCAGGGTTCAAGTCCCTGTTCGGGCGTAAGGTTTTAATAAATGGTAATGTTATAGGTAATAGGTGAGGTCATCATGGGGGTACAATGTGGGTGCAATGTGGGTGCAACAACTACAATACCCAGAGAGATTAGCAAAAAAGTATTATTTTGTCTAGAAACTGAGGGGTGATCTCATAACCATGTATAAGTATATAAGGGGACAATACAAATATCTCTCCGAGGATCTGTTTATACCAAGGAAGGTGACGGTCACAAGGGGGCATTCTCTGCATCTGGAGGAGAGAAGGTTTTTCCACCAACATAGAAAAGGATTCTTTACTGGTAGGGCAGGGAGAATCTGGAATTCCTTGTCTGAGGAGGTGGGGATGGCGAACTCAGTCAAGGGGTTCAAGAGAGGCCCGGATGTCTTCCTGGACCGTAACAATATTGTATCTTGCAGTTATTAGGTTCTTTAGAAGGACGTAGATCTGGGGATTTCTTCTGACGGAATATAGGCTGAACTGGACGGACAAATGTCTTTTTTCGGCCTTGCTAACTACAGCTCTGGCAAAAATTAAGAGACCACTGCAAAATCTTCAGTTTGTCTTAATTTTCTCTTTATAGGTATATTTTTGAGTAAAATGTAAATTGCTCTTATATTCTATAAACTACTGACAACATGTCTTCGAATTTCCAAGCACTAAATTTTGTACTTATTTTCAGAAAATGAAAAATGGTCAAAATAGCAAAAAAAATGCAGTGCTTGCAGACCTCAAATAATGCTACGAAAACAAGTTCATAATTATTTAGAAACAACAATACTAATGTTTTATCTCAGGAAGAGTTCAGAAATCAATATTTTGTGGAATAACCATGATTTTTAATCACAGCTTTCATGTGTCTTGGCATGCTTTCCACCAGTCTTTCACACTGCTTTTGGGTGACATTATGCCACTCCTGGTACAAAAATTTAAGCAGTTCTTCTTTGTTTGATGGCTTGTGACTATCCATCTTCCTCACATTCAAGAGGTTTTCAATGGGGTTCAGGTTTGGAGATTGGGCTGGCCATGACAGCGATTTGAGCTAGTGTTCCTTCATCCACACGTTGGTTTACCTAGCCGTGTGGCATGGTGCATTGTTCTGCTGGAAAAGCCAGTCCTCAGAGTTGGGGAACGTTTCCTGAGCAGAAGGAATCAACTATTTTTCCAGGATAACCTTGTATGTGGCTTGATTCACATGTCCTTCGCAAAGATTAACCTGCCCAATTCAAGCCTGGAAATTATGATTTTTGTGGAACTAGAGCAAGTCCAAAAAGGGGCAACAAAATTTAGTAACGGGATGGAAGAATTACGGTACCCAGCGAGATTATCAATGTAGAGAGCCCGGATAGCTCAGTCGGTAGAGCATCAGACTTTTAATCTGAGGGTCCAGGGTTCAAGTCCCTGTTCGGGCGTAAGGTTTTAATAAATGGTAATGTTATAGGTAATAGGTGAGGTCATCATGGGGGTACAATGTGGGTGCAATGTGGGTGCAACAACTACAATACCCAGAGAGATTAGCAAAAAAGTATTATTTTGTCTAGAAACTGAGGGGTGATCTCATAACCATGTATAAGTATATAAGGGGACAATACAAATATCTCTCCGAGGATCTGTTTATACCAAGGAAGGTGACGGTCACAAGGGGGCATTCTCTGCATCTGGAGGAGAGAAGGTTTTTCCACCAACATAGAAAAGGATTCTTTACTGGTAGGGCAGGGAGAATCTGGAATTCCTTGTCTGAGGAGGTGGGGATGGCGAACTCAGTCAAGGGGTTCAAGAGAGGCCCGGATGTCTTCCTGGAGCGTAACAATATTGTATCTTGCAGTTATTAGGTTCTTTAGAAGGACGTAGATCTGGGGATTTCTTCTGACGGAATATAGGCTGAACTGGACGGACAAATGTCTTTTTTCGGCCTTGCTAACTACAGCTCTGGCAAAAATTAAGAGACCACTGCAAAATCTTCAGTTTGTCTTAATTTTCTCTTTATAGGTATATTTTTGAGTAAAATGTAAATTGCTCTTATATTCTATAAACTACTGACAACATGTCTTCGAATTTCCAAGCACTAAATTTTGTACTTATTTTCAGAAAATGAAAAATGGTCAAAATAGCAAAAAAAATGCAGTGCTTGCAGACCTCAAATAATGCTACGAAAACAAGTTCATAATTATTTAGAAACAACAATACTAATGTTTTATCTCAGGAAGAGTTCAGAAATCAATATTTTGTGGAATAACCATGATTTTTAATCACAGCTTTCATGTGTCTTGGCATGCTTTCCACCAGTCTTTCACACTGCTTTTGGGTGACATTATGCCACTCCTGGTACAAAAATTTAAGCAGTTCTTCTTTGTTTGATGGCTTGTGACTATCCATCTTCCTCACATTCAAGAGGTTTTCAATGGGGTTCAGGTTTGGAGATTGGGCTGGCCATGACAGCGATTTGAGCTAGTGTTCCTTCATCCACACGTTGGTTTACCTAGCCGTGTGGCATGGTGCATTGTTCTGCTGGAAAAGCCAGTCCTCAGAGTTGGGGAACGTTTCGTGAGCAGAAGGAATCAACTATTTTTCCAGGATAACCTTGTATGTGGCTTGATTCACATGTCCTTCGCAAAGATTAACCTGCCCAATTCAAGCCTGGAAATTATGATTTTTGTGGAACTAGAGCAAGTCCAAAAAGGGGCAAGAAAATTTAGTAACGGGATGGAAGAATTACGGTACCCAGCGAGATTATCAATGTAGAGAGCCCGGATAGCTCAGTCGGTAGAGCATCAGACTTTTAATCTGAGGGTCCAGGGTTCAAGTCCCTGTTCGGGCGTAAGGTTTTAATAAATGGTAATGTTATAGGTAATAGGTGAGGTCATCATGTGGGTGCAACAACTACAATACCCAGAGAGATTAGCAAAAAAGTATTATTTTGTCTAGAAACTGAGGGGTGATCTCATAACCATGTATAAGTATATAAGGGGACAATACAAATATCTCTCCGAGGATCTGTTTATACCAAGGAAGGTGACGGTCACAAGGGGGCATTCTCTGCATCTGGAGGAGAGAAGGTTTTTCCACCAACATAGAAAAGGATTCTTTACTGGTAGGGCAGGGAGAATCTGGAATTCCTTGTCTGAGGAGGTGGGGATGGCGAACTCAGTCAAGGGGTTCAAGAGAGGCCCGGATGTCTTCCTGGACCGTAACAATATTGTATCTTGCAGTTATTAGGTTCTTTAGAAGGACGTAGATCTGGGGATTTCTTCTGACGGAATATAGGCTGAACTGGACGGACAAATGTCTTTTTTCGGCCTTGCTAACTACAGCTCTGGCAAAAATTAAGAGACCACTGCAAAATCTTCAGTTTGTCTTAATTTTCTCTTTATAGGTATATTTTTGAGTAAAATGTAAATTGCTCTTATATTCTATAAACTACTGACAACATGTCTTCGAATTTCCAAGCACTAAATTTTGTACTTATTTTCAGAAAATGAAAAATGGTCAAAATAGCAAAAAAAATGCAGTGCTTGCAGACCTCAAATAATGCTACGAAAACAAGTTCATAATTATTTAGAAACAACAATACTAATGTTTTATCTCAGGAAGAGTTCAGAAATCAATATTTTGTGGAATAACCATGATTTTTAATCACAGCTTTCATGTGTCTTGGCATGCTTTCCACCAGTCTTTCACACTGCTTTTGGGTGACATTATGCCACTCCTGGTACAAAAATTTAAGCAGTTCTTCTTTGTTTGATGGCTTGTGACTATCCATCTTCCTCACATTCAAGAGGTTTTCAATGGGGTTCAGGTTTGGAGATTGGGCTGGCCATGACAGCGATTTGAGCTAGTGTTCCTTCATCCACACGTTGGTTTACCTAGCCGTGTGGCATGGTGCATTGTTCTGCTGGAAAAGCCAGTCCTCAGAGTTGGGGAACGTTTCCTGAGCAGAAGGAATCAACTATTTTTCCAGGATAACCTTGTATGTGGCTTGATTCACATGTCCTTCGCAAAGATTAACCTGCCCAATTCAAGCCTGGAAATTATGATTTTTGTGGAACTAGAGCAAGTCCAAAAAGGGGCAACAAAATTTAGTAACGGGATGGAAAAATTACGGTACCCAGCGAGATTATCAATGTAGAGAGCCCGGATAGCTCAGTCGGTAGAGCATCAGACTTTTAATCTGAGGGTCCAGGGTTCAAGTCCCTGTTCGGTCGTAAGGTTTTAATAAATGGTAATGTTATAGGTAATAGGTGAGAGATTAGCAAAAAAGTATTATTTTGTCTAGAAACTGAGGGGTGATCTCATAACCATGTATAAGTATATAAGGGGACAATACAAATATTTCTCCGAGGATCTGTTTATACCAAGGAAGGTGACGGTCACAAGGGGGCATTCTCTGCATCTGGAGGAGAGAAGGTTTTTCCACCAACATAGAAAAGGATTCTTTACTGGTAGGGCAGGGAGAATCTGGAATTCCTTGTCTGAGGAGGTGGGGATGGCGAACTCAGTCAAGGGGTTCAAGAGAGGCCCGGATGTCTTCCTGGACCGTAACAATATTGTATCTTGCAGTTATTAGGTTCTTTAGAAGGACGTAGATCTGGGGATTTCTTCTGACGGAATATAGGCTGAACTGGACGGACAAATGTCTTTTTTCGGCCTTGCTAACTACAGCTCTGGCAAAAATTAAGAGACCACTGCAAAATCTTCAGTTTGTCTTAATTTTCTCTTTATAGGTATATTTTTGAGTAAAATGTAAATTGCTCTTATATTCTATAAACTACTGACAACATGTCTTCGAATTTCCAAGCACTAAATTTTGTACTTATTTTCAGAAAATGAAAAATGGTCAAAATAGCAAAAAAAATGCAGTGCTTGCAGACCTCAAATAATGCTACGAAAACAAGTTCATAATTATTTAGAAACAACAATACTAATGTTTTATCTCAGGAAGAGTTCAGAAATCAATATTTTGTGGAATAACCATGATTTTTAATCACAGCTTTCATGTGTCTTGGCATGCTTTCCACCAGTCTTTCACACTGCTTTTGGGTGACATTATGCCACTCCTGGTACAAAAATTTAAGCAGTTCTTCTTTGTTTGATGGCTTGTGACTATCCATCTTCCTCACATTCAAGAGGTTTTCAATGGGGTTCAGGTTTGGAGATTGGGCTGGCCATGACAGCGATTTGAGCTAGTGTTCCTTCATCCACACGTTGGTTTACCTAGCCGTGTGGCATGGTGCATTGTTCTGCTGGAAAAGCCAGTCCTCAGAGTTGGGGAACGTTTCCTGAGCAGAAGGAATCAACTATTTTTCCAGGATAACCTTGTATGTGGCTTGATTCACATGTCCTTCGCAAAGATTAACCTGCCCAATTCAAGCCTGGAAATTATGATTTTTGTGGAACTAGAGCAAGTCCAAAAAGGGGCAACAAAATTTAGTAACGGGATGAAAGAATTACGGTACCCAGCGAGATTATCAATGTAGAGAGCCCGGATAGCTCAGTCGGTAGAGCATCAGACTTTTAATCTGAGGGTCCAGGGTTCAAGTCCCTGTTCGGGCGTAAGGTTTTAATAAATGGTAATGTTATAGGTAATAGGTGAGGTCATCATGGGGGTACAATGTGGGTGCAGCAACTACAATACCCAGAGAGATTAGCAAAAAAGTATTATTTTGTCTAGAAACTGAGGGGTGATCTCATAACCATGTATAAGTATATAAAGGGACAATACAAATATCTCTCCGAGGATCTGTTTATACCAAGGAAGGTGACGGTCACAAGGGGGCATTCTCTGCATCTGGAGGAGAGAAGGTTTATCCACCAACATAGAAAAGGATTCTTTACTGGTAGGGCAGGGAGAATCTGGAATTCCTTGTCTGAGGAGGTGGGGATGGCGAACTCAGTCAAGGGGTTCAAGAGAGGCCCGGATGTCTTCCTGGACCGTAACAATATTGTATCTTGCAGTTATTAGGTTCTTTAGAAGGACGTAGATCTGGGGATTTCTTCTGACGGAATATAGGCTGAACTGGACGGACAAATGTCTTTTTTCGGCCTTGCTAACTACAGCTCTGGCAAAAATTAAGAGACCACTGCAAAATCTTCAGTTTGTCTTAATTTTCTCTTTATAGGTATATTTTTGAGTAAAATGTAAATTGCTCTTATATTCTATAAACTACTGACAACATGTCTTCGAATTTCCAAGCACTAAATTTTGTACTTATTTTCAGAAAATGAAAAATGGTCAAAATAGCAAAAAAAATGCAGTGCTTGCAGACCTCAAATAATGCTACGAAAACAAGTTCATAATTATTTAGAAACAACAATACTAATGTTTTATCTCAGGAAGAGTTCAGAAATCAATATTTTGTGGAATAACCATGATTTTTAATCACAGCTTTCATGTGTCTTGGCATGCTTTCCACCAGTCTTTCACACTGCTTTTGGGTGACATTATGCCACTCCTGGTACAAAAATTTAAGCAGTTCTTCTTTGTTTGATGGCTTGTGACTATCCATCTTCCTCACATTCAAGAGGTTTTCAATGGGGTTCAGGTTTGGAGATTGGGCTGGCCATGACAGCGATTTGAGCTAGTGTTCCTTCATCCACACGTTGGTTTACCTAGCCGTGTGGCATGGTGCATTGTTCTGCTGGAAAAGCCAGTCCTCAGAGTTGGGGAACGTTTCCTGAGCAGAAGGAATCAACTATTTTTCCAGGATAACCTTGTATGTGGCTTGATTCACATGTCCTTCGCAAAGATTAACCTGCCCAATTCAAGCCTGGAAATTATGATTTTTGTGGAACTAGAGCAAGTCCAAAAAGGGGCAACAAAATTTAGTAACGGGATGAAAGAATTACGGTACCCAGCGAGATTATCAATGTAGAGAGCCCGGATAGCTCAGTCGGTAGAGCATCAGACTTTTAATCTGAGGGTCCAGGGTTCAAGTCCCTGTTCGGGCGTAAGGTTTTAATAAATGGTAATGTTATAGGTAATAGGTGAGGTCATCATGGGGGTACAATGTGGGTGCAGCAACTACAATACCCAGAGAGATTAGCAAAAAAGTATTATTTTGTCTAGAAACTGAGGGGTGATCTCATAACCATGTATAAGTATATAAAGGGACAATACAAATATCTCTCCGAGGATCTGTTTATACCAAGGAAGGTGACGGTCACAAGGGGGCATTCTCTGCATCTGGAGGAGAGAAGGTTTTTCCACCAACATAGAAAAGGATTCTTTACTGGTAGGGCAGGGAGAATCTGGAATTCCTTGTCTGAGGAGGTGGGGATGGCGAACTCAGTCAAGGGGTTCAAGAGAGGCCCGGATGTCTTCCTGGACCGTAACAATATTGTATCTTGCAGTTATTAGGTTCTTTAGAAGGACGTAGATCTGGGGATTTCTTCTGACGGAATATAGGCTGAACTGGACGGACAAATGTCTTTTTTCGGCCTTGCTAACTACAGCTCTGGCAAAAATTAAGAGACCACTGCAAAATCTTCAGTTTGTCTTAATTTTCTCTTTATAGGTATATTTTTGAGTAAAATGTAAATTGCTCTTATATTCTATAAACTACTGACAACATGTCTTCGAATTTCCAAGCACTAAATTTTGTACTTATTTTCAGAAAATGAAAAATGGTCAAAATAGCAAAAAAAATGCAGTGCTTGCAGACCTCAAATAATGCTACGAAAACAAGTTCATAATTATTTAGAAACAACAATACTAATGTTTTATCTCAGGAAGAGTTCAGAAATCAATATTTTGTGGAATAACCATGATTTTTAATCACAGCTTTCATGTGTCTTGGCATGCTTTCCACCAGTCTTTCACACTGCTTTTGGGTGACATTATGCCACTCCTGGTACAAAAATTTAAGCAGTTCTTCTTTGTTTGATGGCTTGTGACTATCCATCTTCCTCACATTCAAGAGGTTTTCAATGGGGTTCAGGTTTGGAGATTGGGCTGGCCATGACAGCGATTTGAGCTAGTGTTCCTTCATCCACACGTTGGTTTACCTAGCCGTGTGGCATGGTGCATTGTTCTGCTGGAAAAGCCAGTCCTCAGAGTTGGGGAACGTTTCCTGAGCAGAAGGAATCAACTATTTTTCCAGGATAACCTTGTATGTGGCTTGATTCACATGTCCTTCGCAAAGATTAACCTGCCCAATTCAAGCCTGGAAATTATGATTTTTGTGGAACTAGAGCAAGTCCAAAAAGGGGCAACAAAATTTAGTAACGGGATGGAAGAATTACGGTACCCAGCGAGATTATCAATGTAGAGAGCCCGGATAGCTCAGTCGGTAGAGCATCAGACTTTTAATCTGAGGGTCCAGGGTTCAAGTCCCTGTTCGGGCGTAAGGTTTTAATAAATGGTAATGTTATAGGTAATAGGTGAGGTCATCATGGGGGTACAATGTGGGTGCAGCAACTACAATACCCAGAGAGATTAGCAAAAAAGTATTATTTTGTCTAGAAACTGAGGGGTGATCTCATAACCATGTATAAGTATATAAAGGGACAATACAAATATCTCTCCGAGGATCTGTTTATACCAAGGAAGGTGACGGTCACAAGGGGGCATTCTCTGCATCTGGAGGAGAGAAGGTTTATCCACCAACATAGAAAAGGATTCTTTACTGGTAGGGCAGGGAGAATCTGGAATTCCTTGTCTGAGGAGGTGGGGATGGCGAACTCAGTCAAGGGGTTCAAGAGAGGCCCGGATGTCTTCCTGGACCGTAACAATATTGTATCTTGCAGTTATTAGGTTCTTTAGAAGGACGTAGATCTGGGGATTTCTTCTGACGGAATATAGGCTGAACTGGACGGACAAATGTCTTTTTTCGGCCTTGCTAACTACAGCTCTGGCAAAAATTAAGAGACCACTGCAAAATCTTCAGTTTGTCTTAATTTTCTCTTTATAGGTATATTTTTGAGTAAAATGTAAATTGCTCTTATATTCTATAAACTACTGACAACATGTCTTCGAATTTCCAAGCACTAAATTTTGTACTTATTTTCAGAAAATGAAAAATGGTCAAAATAGCAAAAAAAATGCAGTGCTTGCAGACCTCAAATAATGCTACGAAAACAAGTTCATAATTATTTAGAAACAACAATACTAATGTTTTATCTCAGGAAGAGTTCAGAAATCAATATTTTGTGGAATAACCATGATTTTTAATCACAGCTTTCATGTGTCTTGGCATGCTTTCCACCAGTCTTTCACACTGCTTTTGGGTGACATTATGCCACTCCTGGTACAAAAATTTAAGCAGTTCTTCTTTGTTTGATGGCTTGTGACTATCCATCTTCCTCACATTCAAGAGGTTTTCAATGGGGTTCAGGTTTGGAGATTGGGCTGGCCATGACAGCGATTTGAGCTAGTGTTCCTTCATCCACACGTTGGTTTACCTAGCCGTGTGGCATGGTGCATTGTTCTGCTGGAAAAGCCAGTCCTCAGAGTTGGGGAACGTTTCCTGAGCAGAAGGAATCAACTATTTTTCCAGGATAACCTTGTATGTGGCTTGATTCACATGTCCTTCGCAAAGATTAACCTGCCCAATTCAAGCCTGGAAATTATGATTTTTGTGGAACTAGAGCAAGTCCAAAAAGGGGCAACAAAATTTAGTAACGGGATGGAAGAATTACGGTACCCAGCGAGATTATCAATGTAGAGAGCCCGGATAGCTCAGTCGGTAGAGCATCAGACTTTTAATCTGAGGGTCCAGGGTTCAAGTCCCTGTTCGGGCGTAAGATTTTAATAAATGGTAATGTTATAGGTAATAGGTGAGGTCATCATGGGTGTACAATGTGGGTGCAGCAACTACAATACCCAGAGAGATTAGCAAAAAAGTATTATTTTGTCTAGAAACTGAGGGGTGATCTCATAACCATGTATAAGTATATAAGGGGACAATACAAATATCTCTCCGAGGATCTGTTTATACCAAGGAAGGTGACGGTCACAAGGGGGCATTCTCTGCATCTGGAGGAGAGAAGGTTTTTCCACCAACATAGAAAAGGATTCTTTACTGGTAGGGCAGGGAGAATCTGGAATTCCTTGTCTGAGGAGGTGGGGATGGCGAACTCAGTCAAGGGGTTCAAGAGAGGCCCGGATGTCTTCCTGGACCGTAACAATATTGTATCTTGCAGTTATTAGGTTCTTTAGAAGGACGTAGATCTGGGGATTTCTTCTGACGGAATATAGGCTGAACTGGACGGACAAATGTCTTTTTTCGGCCTTGCTAACTACAGCTCTGGCAAAAATTAAGAGACCACTGCAAAATCTTCAGTTTGTCTTAATTTTCTCTTTATAGGTATATTTTTGAGTAAAATGTAAATTGCTCTTATATTCTATAAACTACTGACAACATGTCTTCGAATTTCCAAGCACTAAATTTTGTACTTATTTTCAGAAAATGAAAAATGGTCAAAATAGCAAAAAAAATGCAGTGCTTGCAGACCTCAAATAATGCTACGAAAACAAGTTCATAATTATTTAGAAACAACAATACTAATGTTTTATCTCAGGAAGAGTTCAGAAATCAATATTTTGTGGAATAACCATGATTTTTAATCACAGCTTTCATGTGTCTTGGCATGCTTTCCACCAGTCTTTCACACTGCTTTTGGGTGACATTATGCCACTCCTGGTACAAAAATTTAAGCAGTTCTTCTTTGTTTGATGGCTTGTGACTATCCATCTTCCTCACATTCAAGAGGTTTTCAATGGGGTTCAGGTTTGGAGATTGGGCTGGCCATGACAGCGATTTGAGCTAGTGTTCCTTCATCCACACGTTGGTTTACCTAGCCGTGTGGCATGGTGCATTGTTCTGCTGGAAAAGCCAGTCCTCAGAGTTGGGGAACGTTTCCTGAGCAGAAGGAATCAACTATTTTTCCAGGATAACCTTGTATGTGGCTTGATTCACATGTCCTTCGCAAAGATTAACCTGCCCAATTCAAGCCTGGAAATTATGATTTTTGTGGAACTAGAGCAAGTCCAAAAAGGGGCAACAAAATTTAGTAACGGGATGGAAGAATTACGGTACCCAGCGAGATTATCAATGTATTATCAATGTAAAAAGTATTATTTAGTCTAGAAACTGAGGGGTGATCTCATAACCATGTATAAGTATATATCTCTCCGAGGATCTGTTTATACCAAGGAAGGTGACGGTCACAAGGGGGCATTCTCTGCATCTGGAGGAGAGAAGGTTTTTCCACCAACATAGAAAAGGATTCTTTACTGGTAGGGCAGGGAGAATCTGGAATTCCTTGTCTGAGGAGGTGGGGATGGCGAACTCAGTCAAGGGGTTCAAGAGAGGCCCGGATGTCTTCCTGGAGCGTAACAATATTGTATCTTGCAGTTATTAGGTTCTTTAGAAGGACGTAGATCTGGGGATTTCTTCTGACGGAATATAGGCTGAACTGGACGGACAAATGTCTTTTTTCGGCCTTGCTAACTACAGCTCTGGCAAAAATTAAGAGACCACTGCAAAATCTTCAGTTTGTCTTAATTTTCTCTTTATAGGTATATTTTTGAGTAAAATGTAAATTGCTCTTATATTCTATAAACTACTGACAACATGTCTTCGAATTTCCAAGCACTAAATTTTGTACTTATTTTCAGAAAATGAAAAATGGTCAAAATAGCAAAAAAAATGCAGTGCTTGCAGACCTCAAATAATGCTACGAAAACAAGTTCATAATTATTTAGAAACAACAATACTAATGTTTTATCTCAGGAAGAGTTCAGAAATCAATATTTTGTGGAATAACCATGATTTTTAATTACAGCTTTCATGTGTCTTGGCATGCTTTCCACCAGTCTTTCACACTGCTTTTGGGTGACATTATGCCACTCCTGGTACAAAAATTTAAGCAGTTCTTCTTTGTTTGATGGCTTGTGACTATCCATCTTCCTCACATTCAAGAGGTTTTCAATGGGGTTCAGGTTTGGAGATTGGGCTGGCCATGACAGCGATTTGAGCTAGTGTTCCTTCATCCACACGTTGGTTTACCTAGCCATGTGGCATGGTGCATTGTTCTGCTGGAAAAGCCAGTCCTCAGAGTTGGGGAACGTTGCCTGAGCAGAAGGAATCAACTATTTTTCCACGATAACCTTGTATGTGGCTTGATTCACATGTCCTTCGCAAAGATTAACCTGCCCAATTCAAGCCTGGAAATTATGATTTTTGTGGAACTAGAGCAAGTCCAAAAAGGGTCAACAAAATTTAGTAACGGGAAGGAAGAATTACGGTACCCAGCGAGATTATCAATGTATTATCAATGTAAAAAGTATTATTTAGTCTAGAAACTGAGGGGTGATCTCATAACCATGTATAAGTATATAAGGGGACAATACAAATATCTCTCCGAGGATCTGTTTATACCAAGGAAGGTGACGGTCACAAGGGGGCATTCTCTGCATCTGGAGGAGAGAAGGTTTTTCCACCAACATAGAAAAGGATTCTTTACTGGTAGGGCAGGGAGAATCTGGAATTCCTTGTCTGAGGAGGTGGGGATGGCGAACTCAGTCAAGGGGTTCAAGAGAGGCCCGGATGTCTTCCTGGAGCGTAACAATATTGTATCTTGCAGTTATTAGGTTCTTTAGAAGGACGTAGATCTGGGGATTTCTTCTGACGGAATATAGGCTGAACTGGACGGACAAATGTCTTTTTTCGGCCTTGCTAACTACAGCTCTGGCAAAAATTAAGAGACCACTGCAAAATCTTCAGTTTGTCTTAATTTTCTCTTTATAGGTATATTTTTGAGTAAAATGTAAATTGCTCTTATATTCTATAAACTACTGACAACATGTCTTCGAATTTCCAAGCACTAAATTTTGTACTTATTTTCAGAAAATGAAAAATGGTCAAAATAGCAAAAAAAATGCAGTGCTTGCAGACCTCAAATAATGCTACGAAAACAAGTTCATAATTATTTAGAAACAACAATACTAATGTTTTATCTCAGGAAGAGTTCAGAAATCAATATTTTGTGGAATAACCATGATTTTTAATCACAGCTTTCATGTGTCTTGGCATGCTTTCCACCAGTCTTTCACACTGCTTTTGGGTGACATTATGCCACTCCTGGTACAAAAATTTAAGCAGTTCTTCTTTGTTTGATGGCTTGTGACTATCCATCTTCCTCACATTCAAGAGGTTTTCAATGGGGTTCAGGTTTGGAGATTGGGCTGGCCATGACAGCGATTTGAGCTAGTGTTCCTTCATCCACACGTTGGTTTACCTAGCCGTGTGGCATGGTGCATTGTTCTGCTGGAAAAGCCAGTCCTCAGAGTTGGGGAACGTTTCCTGAGCAGAAGGAATCAACTATTTTTCCAGGATAACCTTGTATGTGGCTTGATTCACATGTCCTTCGCAAAGATTAACCTGCCCAATTCAAGCCTGGAAATTATGATTTTTGTGGAACTAGAGCAAGTCCAAAAAGGGGCAACAAAATTTAGTAACGGGATGGAAGAATTACGGTACCCAGCGAGATTATCAATGTAGAGAGCCCGGATAGCTCAGTCGGTAGAGCATCAGACTTTTAATCTGAGGGTCCAGGGTTCAAGTCCCTGTTCGGGCGTAAGGTTTTAATAAATGGTAATGTTATAGGTAATAGGTGAGGTCATCATGTGGGTGCAATGTGGGTGCAACAACTACAATACCCAGAGAGATTAGCAAAAAAGCATTATTTTGTCTCATAACCATTATGTGATCTCATAACCATGTATAAGTATATAAGGGGACAATACAAATATCTCTCCGAGGATCTGTTTATACCAAGGAAGGTGACGGTCACAACTGAGGGGTGATCTCATAACCATGTATAAGTATATAAGGGGACAATACAAATATCTCTCCGAGGATCTGTTTATACCAAGGAAGGTGACGGTCACAAGGGGGCATTCTCTGCATCTGGAGGAGAGAAGGTTTTTCCACCAACATAGAAAAGGATTCTTTACTGGTAGGGCAGGTAGAATCTGGAATTCCTTGTCTGAGGAGGTGGGGATGGCGAACTCAGTCAAGGGGTTCAAGAGAGGCCCGGATGTCTTCCTGCAGCGTAACAATATTGTATCTTGCAGTTATTAGGTTCTTTAGAAGGACGTAGATCTGGGGATTTCTTCTGACGGAATATAGGCTGAACTGGACGGACAAATGTCTTTTTTCGGCCTTGCTAACTACAGCTCTGGCAAAAATTAAGAGACCACTGCAAAATCTTCAGTTTGTCTTAATTTTCTCTTTATAGGTATATTTTTGAGTAAAATGTAAATTGCTCTTATATTCTATAAACTACTGACAACATGTCTTCGAATTTCCAAGCACTAAATTTTGTACTTATTTTCAGAAAATGAAAAATGGTCAAAATAGCAAAAAAAATGCAGTGCTTGCAGACCTCAAATAATGCTACGAAAACAAGTTCATAATTATTTAGAAACAACAATACTAATGTTTTATCTCAGGAAGAGTTCAGAAATCAATATTTTGTGGAATAACCATGATTTTTAATCACAGCTTTCATGTGTCTTGGCATGCTTTCCACCAGTCTTTCACACTGCTTTTGGGTGACATTATGCCACTCCTGGTACAAAAATTTAAGCAGTTCTTCTTTGTTTGATGGCTTGTGACTATCCATCTTCCTCACATTCAAGAGGTTTTCAATGGGGTTCAGGTTTGGAGATTGGGCTGGCCATGACAGCGATTTGAGCTAGTGTTCCTTCATCCACACGTTGGTTTACCTAGCCGTGTGGCATGGTGCATTGTTCTGCTGGAAAAGCCAGTCCTCAGAGTTGGGGAACGTTTCCTGAGCAGAAGGAATCAACTATTTTTCCAGGATAACCTTGTATGTGGCTTGATTCACATGTCCTTCGCAAAGATTAACCTGCCCAATTCAAGCCTGGAAATTATGATTTTTGTGGAACTAGAGCAAGTCCAAAAAGGGGCAACAAAATTTAGTAACGGGATGGAAGAATTACGGTACCCAGCGAGATTATCAATGTAGATTATAGCTCAGTCGGTAGAGCATCAGACTTTTAATCTGAGGGTCCAGGGTTCAAGTCCCTGTTCGGGCGTAAGGTTTTAATAAATGGTAATGTTATAGGTAATAGGTGAGGTCATCATGGGGGTACAATGTGGGTGCAATGTGGGTGCAACAACTACAATACCCAGAGAGATTAGCAAAAAAGTATTATTTTGTCTAGAAACTGAGGGGTGATCTCATAACCATGTATAAGTATATAAGGGGACAATACAAATATCTCTCCGAGGATCTGTTTATACCAAGGAAGGTGACGGTCACAAGGGGGCATTCTCTGCATCTGGAGGAGAGAAGGTTTTTCCACCAACATAGAAAAGGATTCTTTACTGGTAGGGCAGGGAGAATCTGGAATTCCTTGTCTGAGGAGGTGGGGATGGCGAACTCAGTCAAGGGGTTCAAGAGAGGCCCGGATGTCTTCCTGGACCGTAACAATATTGTATCTTGCAGTTATTAGGTTCTTTAGAAGGACGTAGATCTGGGGATTTCTTCTGACGGAATATAGGCTGAACTGGACGGACAAATGTCTTTTTTCGGCCTTGCTAACTACAGCTCTGGCAAAAATTAAGAGACCACTGCAAAATCTTCAGTTTGTCTTAATTTTCTCTTTATAGGTATATTTTTGAGTAAAATGTAAATTGCTCTTATATTCTATAAACTACTGACAACATGTCTTCGAATTTCCAAGCACTAAATTTTGTACTTATTTTCAGAAAATGAAAAATGGTCAAAATAGCAAAAAAAATGCAGTGCTTGCAGACCTCAAATAATGCTACGAAAACAAGTTCATAATTATTTAGAAACAACAATACTAATGTTTTATCTCAGGAAGAGTTCAGAAATCAATATTTTGTGGAATAACCATGATTTTTAATCACAGCTTTCATGTGTCTTGGCATGCTTTCCACCAGTCTTTCACACTGCTTTTGGGTGACATTATGCCACTCCTGGTACAAAAATTTAAGCAGTTCTTCTTTGTTTGATGGCTTGTGACTATCCATCTTCCTCACATTCAAGAGGTTTTCAATGGGGTTCAGGTTTGGAGATTGGGCTGGCCATGACAGCGATTTGAGCTAGTGTTCCTTCATCCACACGTTGGTTTACCTAGCCGTGTGGCATGGTGCATTGTTCTGCTGGAAAAGCCAGTCCTCAGAGTTGGGGAACGTTTCCTGAGCAGAAGGAATCAACTATTTTTCCAGGATAACCTTGTATGTGGCTTGATTCACATGTCCTTCGCAAAGATTAACCTGCCCAATTCAAGCCTGGAAATTATGATTTTTGTGGAACTAGAGCAAGTCCAAAAAGGGGCAACAAAATTTAGTAACGGGATGGAAGAATTACGGTACCCAGCGAGATTATCAATGTAGATTATAGCTCAGTCGGTAGAGCATCAGACTTTTAATCTGAGGGTCCAGGGTTCAAGTCCCTGTTCGGGCGTAAGGTTTTAATAAATGGTAATGTTATAGGTAATAGGTGAGGTCATCATGGGGGTACAATGTGGGTGCAATGTGGGTGCAACAACTACAATACCCAGAGAGATTAGCAAAAAAGTATTATTTTGTCTAGAAACTGAGGGGTGATCTCATAACCATGTATAAGTATATAAGGGGACAATACAAATATCTCTCCGAGGATCTGTTTATACCAAGGAAGGTGACGGTCACAAGGGGGCATTCTCTGCATCTGGAGGAGAGAAGGTTTTTCCACCAACATAGAAAAGGATTCTTTACTGGTAGGGCAGGGAGAATCTGGAATTCCTTGTCTGAGGAGGTGGGGATGGCGAACTCAGTCAAGGGGTTCAAGAGAGGCCCGGATGTCTTCCTGGACCGTAACAATATTGTATCTTGCAGTTATTAGGTTCTTTAGAAGGACGTAGATCTGGGGATTTCTTCTGACGGAATATAGGCTGAACTGGACGGACAAATGTCTTTTTTCGGCCTTGCTAACTACAGCTCTGGCAAAAATTAAGAGACCACTGCAAAATCTTCAGTTTGTCTTAATTTTCTCTTTATAGGTATATTTTTGAGTAAAATGTAAATTGCTCTTATATTCTATAAACTACTGACAACATGTCTTCGAATTTCCAAGCACTAAATTTTGTACTTATTTTCAGAAAATGAAAAATGGTCAAAATAGCAAAAAAAATGCAGTGCTTGCAGACCTCAAATAATGCTACGAAAACAAGTTCATAATTATTTAGAAACAACAATACTAATGTTTTATCTCAGGAAGAGTTCAGAAATCAATATTTTGTGGAATAACCATGATTTTTAATCACAGCTTTCATGTGTCTTGGCATGCTTTCCACCAGTCTTTCACACTGCTTTTGGGTGACATTATGCCACTCCTGGTACAAAAATTTAAGCAGTTCTTCTTTGTTTGATGGCTTGTGACTATCCATCTTCCTCACATTCAAGAGGTTTTCAATGGGGTTCAGGTTTGGAGATTGGGCTGGCCATGACAGCGATTTGAGCTAGTGTTCCTTCATCCACACGTTGGTTTACCTAGCCGTGTGGCATGGTGCATTGTTCTGCTGGAAAAGCCAGTCCTCAGAGTTGGGGAACGTTTCCTGAGCAGAAGGAATCAACTATTTTTCCAGGATAACCTTGTATGTGGCTTGATTCACATGTCCTTCGCAAAGATTAACCTGCCCAATTCAAGCCTGGAAATTATGATTTTTGTGGAACTAGAGCAAGTCCAAAAAGGGGCAACAAAATTTAGTAACGGGATGGAAGAATTACGGTACCCAGCGAGATTATCAATGTAGAGAGCCCGGATAGCTCAGTCGGTAGAGCATCAGACTTTTAATCTGAGGGTCCAGGGTTCAAGTCCCTGTTCGGGCGTAAGGTTTTAATAAATGGTAATGTTATAGGTAATAGGTGAGGTCATCGTGGGGGTACAATGTGGGTGCAATGTGGGTGCAACAACTACAATACCCAGAGAGATTAGCAAAAAAGTATTATTTTGTCTAGAAACTGAGGGGTGATCTCATAACCATGTATAAGTATATAAGGGGACAATACAAATATCTCTCCGAGGATCTGTTTATACCAAGGAAGGTGACGGTCACAAGGGGGCATTCTCTGCATCTGGAGGAGAGAAGGTTTTTCCACCAACATAGAAAAGGATTCTTTACTGGTAGGGCAGGGAGAATCTGGAATTCCTTGTCTGAGGAGGTGGGGATGGCGAACTCAGTCAAGGGGTTCAAGAGAGGCCCGGATGTCTTCCTGGACCGTAACAATATTGTATCTTGCAGTTATTAGGTTCTTTAGAAGGACGTAGATCTGGGGATTTCTTCTGACGGAATATAGGCTGAACTGGACGGACAAATGTCTTTTTTCGGCCTTGCTAACTACAGCTCTGGCAAAAATTAAGAGACCACTGCAAAATCTTCAGTTTGTCTTAATTTTCTCTTTATAGGTATATTTTTGAGTAAAATGTAAATTGCTCTTATATTCTATAAACTACTGACAACATGTCTTCGAATTTCCAAGCACTAAATTTTGTACTTATTTTCAGAAAATGAAAAATGGTCAAAATAGCAAAAAAAATGCAGTGCTTGCAGACCTCAAATAATGCTACGAAAACAAGTTCATAATTATTTAGAAACAACAATACTAATGTTTTATCTCAGGAAGAGTTCAGAAATCAATATTTTGTGGAATAACCATGATTTTTAATCACAGCTTTCATGTGTCTTGGCATGCTTTCCACCAGTCTTTCACACTGCTTTTGGGTGACATTATGCCACTCCTGGTACAAAAATTTAAGCAGTTCTTCTTTGTTTGATGGCTTGTGACTATCCATCTTCCTCACATTCAAGAGGTTTTCAATGGGGTTCAGGTTTGGAGATTGGGCTGGCCATGACAGCGATTTGAGCTAGTGTTCCTTCATCCACACGTTGGTTTACCTAGCCGTGTGGCATGGTGCATTGTTCTGCTGGAAAAGCCAGTCCTCAGAGTTGGGGAACGTTTCCTGAGCAGAAGGAATCAACTATTTTTCCAGGATAACCTTATATGTGGCTTGATTCACATGTCCTTCGCAAAGATTAACCTGCCCAATTCAAGCCTGGAAATTATGATTTTTGTGGAACTAGAGCAAGTCCAAAAAGGGGCAACAAAATTTAGTAACGGGATGGAAGAATTACGGTACCCAGCGAGATTATCAATGTAGAGAGCCCGGATAGCTCAGTCGGTAGAGCATCAGACTTTTAATCTGAGGGTCCAGGGTTCAAGTCCCTGTTCGGGCGTAAGGTTTTAATAAATGGTAATGTTATAGGTAATAGGTGAGGTCATCGTGGGGGTACAATGTGGGTGCAATGTGGGTGCAACAACTACAATACCCAGAGAGATTAGCAAAAAAGTATTATTTTGTCTAGAAACTGAGGGGTGATCTCATAACCATGTATAAGTATATAAGGGGACAATACAAATATCTCTCCGAGGATCTGTTTATACCAAGGAAGGTGACGGTCACAAGGGGGCATTCTCTGCATCTGGAGGAGAGAAGGTTTTTCCACCAACATAGAAAAGGATTCTTTACTGGTAGGGCAGGGAGAATCTGGAATTCCTTGTCTGAGGAGGTGGGGATGGCGAACTCAGTCAAGGGGTTCAAGAGAGGCCCGGATGTCTTCCTGGACCGTAACAATATTGTATCTTGCAGTTATTAGGTTCTTTAGAAGGACGTAGATCTGGGGATTTCTTCTGACGGAATATAGGCTGAACTGGACGGACAAATGTCTTTTTTCGGCCTTGCTAACTACAGCTCTGGCAAAAATTAAGAGACCACTGCAAAATCTTCAGTTTGTCTTAATTTTCTCTTTATAGGTATATTTTTGAGTAAAATGTAAATTGCTCTTATATTCTATAAACTACTGACAACATGTCTTCGAATTTCCAAGCACTAAATTTTGTACTTATTTTCAGAAAATGAAAAATGGTCAAAATAGCAAAAAAAATGCAGTGCTTGCAGACCTCAAATAATGCTACGAAAACAAGTTCATAATTATTTAGAAACAACAATACTAATGTTTTATCTCAGGAAGAGTTCAGAAATCAATATTTTGTGGAATAACCATGATTTTTAATCACAGCTTTCATGTGTCTTGGCATGCTTTCCACCAGTCTTTCACACTGCTTTTGGGTGACATTATGCCACTCCTGGTACAAAAATTTAAGCAGTTCTTCTTTGTTTGATGGCTTGTGACTATCCATCTTCCTCACATTCAAGAGGTTTTCAATGGGGTTCAGGTTTGGAGATTGGGCTGGCCATGACAGCGATTTGAGCTAGTGTTCCTTCATCCACACGTTGGTTTACCTAGCCGTGTGGCATGGTGCATTGTTCTGCTGGAAAAGCCAGTCCTCAGAGTTGGGGAACGTTTCCTGAGCAGAAGGAATCAACTATTTTTCCAGGATAACCTTGTATGTGGCTTGATTCACATGTCCTTCGCAAAGATTAACCTGCCCAATTCAAGCCTGGAAATTATGATTTTTGTGGAACTAGAGCAAGTCCAAAAAGGGGCAACAAAATTTAGTAACGGGATGGAAGAATTACGGTACCCAGCGAGATTATCAATGTAGAGAGCCCGGATAGCTCAGTCGGTAGAGCATCAGACTTTTAATCTGAGGGTCCAGGGTTCAAGTCCCTGTTCGGGCGTAAGGTTTTAATAAATGGTAATGTTATAGGTAATAGGTGAGGTCATCATGGGGGTACAATGTGGGTGCAGCAACTACAATACCCAGAGAGATTAGCAAAAAAGTATTATTTTGTCTAGAAACTGAGGGGTGATCTCATAACCATGTATAAGTATATAAGGGGACAATACAAATATCTCTCCGAGGATCTGTTTATACCAAGGAAGGTGACGGTCACAAGGGGGCATTCTCTGCATCTGGAGGAGAGAAGGTTTTTCCACCAACATAGAAAAGGATTCTTTACTGGTAGGGCAGGGAGAATCTGGAATTCCTTGTCTGAGGAGGTGGGGATGGCGAACTCAGTCAAGGGGTTCAAGAGAGGCCCGGATGTCTTCCTGGACCGTAACAATATTGTATCTTGCAGTTATTAGGTTCTTTAGAAGGACGTAGATCTGGGGATTTCTTCTGACGGAATATAGGCTGAACTGGACGGACAAATGTCTTTTTTCGGCCTTGCTAACTACAGCTCTGGCAAAAATTAAGAGACCACTGCAAAATCTTCAGTTTGTCTTAATTTTCTCTTTATAGGTATATTTTTGAGTAAAATGTAAATTGCTCTTATATTCTATAAACTACTGACAACATGTCTTCGAATTTCCAAGCACTAAATTTTGTACTTATTTTCAGAAAATGAAAAATGGTCAAAATAGCAAAAAAAATGCAGTGCTTGCAGACCTCAAATAATGCTACGAAAACAAGTTCATAATTATTTAGAAACAACAATACTAATGTTTTATCTCAGGAAGAGTTCAGAAATCAATATTTTGTGGAATAACCATGATTTTTAATCACAGCTTTCATGTGTCTTGGCATGCTTTCCACCAGTCTTTCACACTGCTTTTGGGTGACATTATGCCACTCCTGGTACAAAAATTTAAGCAGTTCTTCTTTGTTTGATGGCTTGTGACTATCCATCTTCCTCACATTCAAGAGGTTTTCAATGGGGTTCAGGTTTGGAGATTGGGCTGGCCATGACAGCGATTTGAGCTAGTGTTCCTTCATCCACACGTTGGTTTACCTAGCCGTGTGGCATGGTGCATTGTTCTGCTGGAAAAGCCAGTCCTCAGAGTTGGGGAACGTTTCCTGAGCAGAAGGAATCAACTATTTTTCCAGGATAACCTTATATGTGGCTTGATTCACATGTCCTTCGCAAAGATTAACCTGCCCAATTCAAGCCTGGAAATTATGATTTTTGTGGAACTAGAGCAAGTCCAAAAAGGGGCAACAAAATTTAGTAACGGGATGGAAGAATTACGGTACCCAGCGAGATTATCAATGTAGATTATAGCTCAGTCGGTAGAGCATCAGACTTTTAATCTGAGGGTCCAGGGTTCAAGTCCCTGTTCGGGCGTAAGGTTTTAATAAATGGTAATGTTATAGGTAATAGGTGAGGTCATCATGGGGGTACAATGTGGGTGCAACAACTACAATACCCAGAGAGATTAGCAAAAAAGTATTATTTTGTCTAGAAACTGAGGGGTGATCTCATAACCATGTATAAGTATATAAGGGGACAATACAAATATCTCTCCGAGGATCTGTTTATACCAAGGAAGGTGACGGTCACAAGGGGGCATTCTCTGCATCTGGAGGAGAGAAGGTTTTTCCACCAACATAGAAAAGGATTCTTTACTGGTAGGGCAGGGAGAATCTGGAATTCCTTGTCTGAGGAGGTGGGGATGGCGAACTCAGTCAAGGGGTTCAAGAGAGGCCCGGATGTCTTCCTGGACCGTAACAATATTGTATCTTGCAGTTATTAGGTTCTTTAGAAGGACGTAGATCTGGGGATTTCTTCTGACGGAATATAGGCTGAACTGGACGGACAAATGTCTTTTTTCGGCCTTGCTAACTACAGCTCTGGCAAAAATTAAGAGACCACTGCAAAATCTTCAGTTTGTCTTAATTTTCTCTTTATAGGTATATTTTTGAGTAAAATGTAAATTGCTCTTATATTCTATAAACTACTGACAACATGTCTTCGAATTTCCAAGCACTAAATTTTGTACTTATTTTCAGAAAATGAAAAATGGTCAAAATAGCAAAAAAAATGCAGTGCTTGCAGACCTCAAATAATGCTACGAAAACAAGTTCATAATTATTTAGAAACAACAATACTAATGTTTTATCTCAGGAAGAGTTCAGAAATCAATATTTTGTGGAATAACCATGATTTTTAATCACAGCTTTCATGTGTCTTGGCATGCTTTCCACCAGTCTTTCACACTGCTTTTGGGTGACATTATGCCACTCCTGGTACAAAAATTTAAGCAGTTCTTCTTTGTTTGATGGCTTGTGACTATCCATCTTCCTCACATTCAAGAGGTTTTCAATGGGGTTCAGGTTTGGAGATTGGGCTGGCCATGACAGCGATTTGAGCTAGTGTTCCTTCATCCACACGTTGGTTTACCTAGCCGTGTGGCATGGTGCATTGTTCTGCTGGAAAAGCCAGTCCTCAGAGTTGGGGAACGTTTCCTGAGCAGAAGGAATCAACTATTTTTCCAGGATAACCTTGTATGTGGCTTGATTCACATGTCCTTCGCAAAGATTAACCTGCCCAATTCAAGCCTGGAAATTATGATTTTTGTGGAACTAGAGCAAGTCCAAAAAGGGGCAACAAAATTTAGTAACGGGATGGAAGAATTACGGTACCCAGCGAGATTATCAATGTAGAGAGCCCGGATAGCTCAGTCGGTAGAGCATCAGACTTTTAATCTGAGGGTCCAGGGTTCAAGTCCCTGTTCGGGCGTAAGGTTTTAATAAATGGTAATGTTATAGGTAATAGGTGAGGTCATCGTGGGGGTACAATGTGGGTGCAATGTGGGTGCAACAACTACAATACCCAGAGAGATTAGCAAAAAAGTATTATTTTGTCTAGAAACTGAGGGGTGATCTCATAACCATGTATAAGTATATAAGGGGACAATACAAATATCTCTCCGAGGATCTGTTTATACCAAGGAAGGTGACGGTCACAAGGGGGCATTCTCTGCATCTGGAGGAGAGAAGGTTTTTCCACCAACATAGAAAAGGATTCTTTACTGGTAGGGCAGGGAGAATCTGGAATTCCTTGTCTGAGGAGGTGGGGATGGCGAACTCAGTCAAGGGGTTCAAGAGAGGCCCGGATGTCTTCCTGGACCGTAACAATATTGTATCTTGCAGTTATTAGGTTCTTTAGAAGGACGTAGATCTGGGGATTTCTTCTGACGGAATATAGGCTGAACTGGACGGACAAATGTCTTTTTTCGGCCTTGCTAACTACAGCTCTGGCAAAAATTAAGAGACCACTGCAAAATCTTCAGTTTGTCTTAATTTTCTCTTTATAGGTATATTTTTGAGTAAAATGTAAATTGCTCTTATATTCTATAAACTACTGACAACATGTCTTCGAATTTCCAAGCACTAAATTTTGTACTTATTTTCAGAAAATGAAAAATGGTCAAAATAGCAAAAAAAATGCAGTGCTTGCAGACCTCAAATAATGCTACGAAAACAAGTTCATAATTATTTAGAAACAACAATACTAATGTTTTATCTCAGGAAGAGTTCAGAAATCAATATTTTGTGGAATAACCATGATTTTTAATCACAGCTTTCATGTGTCTTGGCATGCTTTCCACCAGTCTTTCACACTGCTTTTGGGTGACATTATGCCACTCCTGGTACAAAAATTTAAGCAGTTCTTCTTTGTTTGATGGCTTGTGACTATCCATCTTCCTCACATTCAAGAGGTTTTCAATGGGGTTCAGGTTTGGAGATTGGGCTGGCCATGACAGCGATTTGAGCTAGTGTTCCTTCATCCACACGTTGGTTTACCTAGCCGTGTGGCATGGTGCATTGTTCTGCTGGAAAAGCCAGTCCTCAGAGTTGGGGAACGTTTCCTGAGCAGAAGGAATCAACTATTTTTCCAGGATAACCTTATATGTGGCTTGATTCACATGTCCTTCGCAAAGATTAACCTGCCCAATTCAAGCCTGGAAATTATGATTTTTGTGGAACTAGAGCAAGTCCAAAAAGGGGCAACAAAATTTAGTAACGGGATGGAAGAATTACGGTACCCAGCGAGATTATCAATACCCAGAGAGATTAGCAAAAAAGTATTATTTTGTCTAGAAACTGAGGGGTGATCTCATAACCATGTATAAGTATATAAGGGGACAATACAAATATCTCTCCGAGGATCTGTTTATACCAAGGAAGGTGACGGTCACAAGGGGGCATTCTCTGCATCTGGAGGAGAGAAGGTTTTTCCACCAACATAGAAAAGGATTCTTTACTGGTAGGGCAGGGAGAATCTGGAATTCCTTGTCTGAGGAGGTGGGGATGGCGAACTCAGTCAAGGGGTTCAAGAGAGGCCCGGATGTCTTCCTGGACCGTAACAATATTGTATCTTGCAGTTATTAGGTTCTTTAGAAGGACGTAGATCTGGGGATTTCTTCTGACGGAATATAGGCTGAACTGGACGGACAAATGTCTTTTTTCGGCCTTGCTAACTACAGCTCTGGCAAAAATTAAGAGACCACTGCAAAATCTTCAGTTTGTCTTAATTTTCTCTTTATAGGTATATTTTTGAGTAAAATGTAAATTGCTCTTATATTCTATAAACTACTGACAACATGTCTTCGAATTTCCAAGCACTAAATTTTGTACTTATTTTCAGAAAATGAAAAATGGTCAAAATAGCAAAAAAAATGCAGTGCTTGCAGACCTCAAATAATGCTACGAAAACAAGTTCATAATTATTTAGAAACAACAATACTAATGTTTTATCTCAGGAAGAGTTCAGAAATCAATATTTTGTGGAATAACCATGATTTTTAATCACAGCTTTCATGTGTCTTGGCATGCTTTCCACCAGTCTTTCACACTGCTTTTGGGTGACATTATGCCACTCCTGGTACAAAAATTTAAGCAGTTCTTCTTTGTTTGATGGCTTGTGACTATCCATCTTCCTCACATTCAAGAGGTTTTCAATGGGGTTCAGGTTTGGAGATTGGGCTGGCCATGACAGCGATTTGAGCTAGTGTTCCTTCATCCACACGTTGGTTTACCTAGCCGTGTGGCATGGTGCATTGTTCTGCTGGAAAAGCCAGTCCTCAGAGTTGGGGAACGTTTCCTGAGCAGAAGGAATCAACTATTTTTCCAGGATAACCTTGTATGTGGCTTGATTCACATGTCCTTCGCAAAGATTAACCTGCCCAATTCAAGCCTGGAAATTATGATTTTTGTGGAACTAGAGCAAGTCCAAAAAGGGGCAACAAAATTTAGTAACGGGATGGAAGAATTACGGTACCCAGCGAGATTATCAATGTAGAGAGCCCGGATAGCTCAGTCGGTAGAGCATCAGACTTTTAATCTGAGGGTCCAGGGTTCAAGTCCCTGTTCGGGCGTAAGGTTTTAATAAATGGTAATGTTATAGGTAATAGGTGAGGTCATCATGGGGGTACAATGTGGGTGCAGCAACTACAATACCCAGAGAGATTAGCAAAAAAGTATTATTTTGTCTAGAAACTGAGGGGTGATCTCATAACCATGTATAAGTATATAAGGGGACAATACAAATATCTCTCCGAGGATCTGTTTATACCAAGGAAGGTGACGGTCACAAGGGGGCATTCTCTGCATCTGGAGGAGAGAAGGTTTTTCCACCAACATAGAAAAGGATTCTTTACTGGTAGGGCAGGGAGAATCTGGAATTCCTTGTCTGAGGAGGTGGGGATGGCGAACTCAGTCAAGGGGTTCAAGAGAGGCCCGGATGTCTTCCTGGACCGTAACAATATTGTATCTTGCAGTTATTAGGTTCTTTAGAAGGACGTAGATCTGGGGATTTCTTCTGACGGAATATAGGCTGAACTGGACGGACAAATGTCTTTTTTCGGCCTTGCTAACTACAGCTCTGGCAAAAATTAAGAGACCACTGCAAAATCTTCAGTTTGTCTTAATTTTCTCTTTATAGGTATATTTTTGAGTAAAATGTAAATTGCTCTTATATTCTATAAACTACTGACAACATGTCTTCGAATTTCCAAGCACTAAATTTTGTACTTATTTTCAGAAAATGAAAAATGGTCAAAATAGCAAAAAAAATGCAGTGCTTGCAGACCTCAAATAATGCTACGAAAACAAGTTCATAATTATTTAGAAACAACAATACTAATGTTTTATCTCAGGAAGAGTTCAGAAATCAATATTTTGTGGAATAACCATGATTTTTAATCACAGCTTTCATGTGTCTTGGCATGCTTTCCACCAGTCTTTCACACTGCTTTTGGGTGACATTATGCCACTCCTGGTACAAAAATTTAAGCAGTTCTTCTTTGTTTGATGGCTTGTGACTATCCATCTTCCTCACATTCAAGAGGTTTTCAATGGGGTTCAGGTTTGGAGATTGGGCTGGCCATGACAGCGATTTGAGCTAGTGTTCCTTCATCCACACGTTGGTTTACCTAGCCGTGTGGCATGGTGCATTGTTCTGCTGGAAAAGCCAGTCCTCAGAGTTGGGGAACGTTTCCTGAGCAGAAGGAATCAACTATTTTTCCAGGATAACCTTATATGTGGCTTGATTCACATGTCCTTCGCAAAGATTAACCTGCCCAATTCAAGCCTGGAAATTATGATTTTTGTGGAACTAGAGCAAGTCCAAAAAGGGGCAACAAAATTTAGTAACGGGATGGAAGAATTACGGTACCCAGCGAGATTATCAATGTAGAGAGCCCGGATAGCTCAGTCGGTAGAGCATCAGACTTTTAATCTGAGGGTCCAGGGTTCAAGTCCCTGTTCGGGCGTAAGGTTTTAATAAATGGTAATGTTATAGGTAATAGGTGAGGTCATCGTGGGGGTGCAATGTGGGTGCAACAACTACAATACCCAGAGAGATTAGCAAAAAAGTATTATTTTGTCTAGAAACTGAGGGGTGATCTCATAACCATGTATAAGTATATAAGGGGACAATACAAATATCTCTCCGAGGATCTGTTTATACCAAGGAAGGTGACGGTCACAAGGGGGCATTCTCTGCATCTGGAGGAGAGAAGGTTTTTCCACCAACATAGAAAAGGATTCTTTACTGGTAGGGCAGGGAGAATCTGGAATTCCTTGTCTGAGGAGGTGGGGATGGCGAACTCAGTCAAGGGGTTCAAGAGAGGCCCGGATGTCTTCCTGGACCGTAACAATATTGTATCTTGCAGTTATTAGGTTCTTTAGAAGGACGTAGATCTGGGGATTTCTTCTGACGGAATATAGGCTGAACTGGACGGACAAATGTCTTTTTTCGGCCTTGCTAACTACAGCTCTGGCAAAAATTAAGAGACCACTGCAAAATCTTCAGTTTGTCTTAATTTTCTCTTTATAGGTATATTTTTGAGTAAAATGTAAATTGCTCTTATATTCTATAAACTACTGACAACATGTCTTCGAATTTCCAAGCACTAAATTTTGTACTTATTTTCAGAAAATGAAAAATGGTCAAAATAGCAAAAAAAATGCAGTGCTTGCAGACCTCAAATAATGCTACGAAAACAAGTTCATAATTATTTAGAAACAACAATACTAATGTTTTATCTCAGGAAGAGTTCAGAAATCAATATTTTGTGGAATAACCATGATTTTTAATCACAGCTTTCATGTGTCTTGGCATGCTTTCCACCAGTCTTTCACACTGCTTTTGGGTGACATTATGCCACTCCTGGTACAAAAATTTAAGCAGTTCTTCTTTGTTTGATGGCTTGTGACTATCCATCTTCCTCACATTCAAGAGGTTTTCAATGGGGTTCAGGTTTGGAGATTGGGCTGGCCATGACAGCGATTTGAGCTAGTGTTCCTTCATCCACACGTTGGTTTACCTAGCCGTGTGGCATGGTGCATTGTTCTGCTGGAAAAGCCAGTCCTCAGAGTTGGGGAACGTTTCCTGAGCAGAAGGAATCAACTATTTTTCCAGGATAACCTTATATGTGGCTTGATTCACATGTCCTTCGCAAAGATTAACCTGCCCAATTCAAGCCTGGAAATTATGATTTTTGTGGAACTAGAGCAAGTCCAAAAAGGGGCAACAAAATTTAGTAACGGGATGGAAGAATTACGGTACCCAGCGAGATTATCAATGTAGAGAGCCCGGATAGCTCAGTCGGTAGAGCATCAGACTTTTAATCTGAGGGTCCAGGGTTCAAGTCCCTGTTCGGGCGTAAGGTTTTAATAAATGGTAATGTTATAGGTAATAGGTGAGGTCATCGTGGGGGTACAATGTGGGTGCAATGTGGGTGCAACAACTACAATACCCAGAGAGATTAGCAAAAAAGTATTATTTTGTCTAGAAACTGAGGGGTGATCTCATAACCATGTATAAGTATATAATAGGTGAGGTCATCATGGGGGTACAATGTGGGTGCAGCAACTACAATACCCAGAGAGATTAGCAAAAAAGTATTATTTTGTCTAGAAACTGAGGGGTGATCTCATAACCATGTATAAGTATATAAGGGGACAATACAAATATCTCTCCGAGGATCTGTTTATACCAAGGAAGGTGACGGTCACAAGGGGGCATTCTCTGCATCTGGAGGAGAGAAGGTTTTTCCACCAACATAGAAAAGGATTCTTTACTGGTAGGGCAGGGAGAATCTGGAATTCCTTGTCTGAGGAGGTGGGGATGGCGAACTCAGTCAAGGGGTTCAAGAGAGGCCCGGTTGTCTTCCTGGACCGTAACAATATTGTATCTTGCAGTTATTAGGTTCTTTAGAAGGACGTAGATCTGGGGATTTCTTCTGACGGAATATAGGCTGAACTGGACGGACAAATGTCTTTTTTCGGCCTTGCTAACTACAGCTCTGGCAAAAATTAAGAGACCACTGCAAAATCTTCAGTTTGTCTTAATTTTCTCTTTATAGGTATATTTTTGAGTAAAATGTAAATTGCTCTTATATTCTATAAACTACTGACAACATGTCTTCGAATTTCCAAGCACTAAATTTTGTACTTATTTTCAGAAAATGAAAAATGGTCAAAATAGCAAAAAAAATGCAGTGCTTGCAGACCTCAAATAATGCTACGAAAACAAGTTCATAATTATTTAGAAACAACAATACTAATGTTTTATCTCAGGAAGAGTTCAGAAATCAATATTTTGTGGAATAACCATGATTTTTAATCACAGCTTTCATGTGTCTTGGCATGCTTTCCACCAGTCTTTCACACTGCTTTTGGGTGACATTATGCCACTCCTGGTACAAAAATTTAAGCAGTTCTTCTTTGTTTGATGGCTTGTGACTATCCATCTTCCTCACATTCAAGAGGTTTTCAATGGGGTTCAGGTTTGGAGATTGGGCTGGCCATGACAGCGATTTGAGCTAGTGTTCCTTCATCCACACGTTGGTTTACCTAGCCGTGTGGCATGGTGCATTGTTCTGCTGGAAAAGCCAGTCCTCAGAGTTGGGGAACGTTTCCTGAGCAGAAGGAATCAACTATTTTTCCAGGATAACCTTGTATGTGGCTTGATTCACATGTCCTTCGCAAAGATTAACCTGCCCAATTCAAGCCTGGAAATTATGATTTTTGTGGAACTAGAGCAAGTCCAAAAAGGGGCAACAAAATTTAGTAACGGGATGGAAGAATTACGGTACCCAGCGAGATTATCAATGTAGAGAGCCCGGATAGCTCAGTCGGTAGAGCATCAGACTTTTAATCTGAGGGCGTAAGGTTTTAATAAATGGTAATGTTATAGGTAATAGGTGAGGTCATCATGGGGGTACAATGTGGGTGCAGCAACTACAATACCCAGAGAGATTAGCAAAAAAGTATTATTTTGTCTAGAAACTGAGGGGTGATCTCATAACCATGTATAAGTATATAAGGGGACAATACAAATATCTCTCCGAGGATCTGTTTATACCAAGGAAGGTGACGGTCACAAGGGGGCATTCTCTGCATCTGGAGGAGAGAAGGTTTTTCCACCAACATAGAAAAGGATTCTTTACTGGTAGGGCAGGGAGAATCTGGAATTCCTTGTCTGAGGAGGTGGGGATGGCGAACTCAGTCAAGGGGTTCAAGAGAGGCCCGGATGTCTTCCTGGACCGTAACAATATTGTATCTTGCAGTTATTAGGTTCTTTAGAAGGACGTAGATCTGGGGATTTCTTCTGACGGAATATAGGCTGAACTGGACGGACAAATGTCTTTTTTCGGCCTTGCTAACTACAGCTCTGGCAAAAATTAAGAGACCACTGCAAAATCTTCAGTTTGTCTTAATTTTCTCTTTATAGGTATATTTTTGAGTAAAATGTAAATTGCTCTTATATTCTATAAACTACTGACAACATGTCTTCGAATTTCCAAGCACTAAATTTTGTACTTATTTTCAGAAAATGAAAAATGGTCAAAATAGCAAAAAAAATGCAGTGCTTGCAGACCTCAAATAATGCTACGAAAACAAGTTCATAATTATTTAGAAACAACAATACTAATGTTTTATCTCAGGAAGAGTTCAGAAATCAATATTTTGTGGAATAACCATGATTTTTAATCACAGCTTTCATGTGTCTTGGCATGCTTTCCACCAGTCTTTCACACTGCTTTTGGGTGACATTATGCCACTCCTGGTACAAAAATTTAAGCAGTTCTTCTTTGTTTGATGGCTTGTGACTATCCATCTTCCTCACATTCAAGAGGTTTTCAATGGGGTTCAGGTTTGGAGATTGGGCTGGCCATGACAGCGATTTGAGCTAGTGTTCCTTCATCCACACGTTGGTTTACCTAGCCGTGTGGCATGGTGCATTGTTCTGCTGGAAAAGCCAGTCCTCAGAGTTGGGGAACGTTTCCTGAGCAGAAGGAATCAACTATTTTTCCAGGATAACCTTGTATGTGGCTTGATTCACATGTCCTTCGCAAAGATTAACCTGCCCAATTCAAGCCTGGAAATTATGATTTTTGTGGAACTAGAGCAAGTCCAAAAAGGGGCAACAAAATTTAGTAACGGGATGGAAGAATTACGGTACCCAGCGAGATTATCAATGTAGAGAGCCCGGATAGCTCAGTCGGTAGAGCATCAGACTTTTAATCTGAGGGTCCAGGGTTCAAGTCCCTGTTCGGGCGTAAGGTTTTAATAAATGGTAATGTTATAGGTAATAGGTGAGGTCATCATGGGGGTACAATGTGGGTGCAGCAACTACAATACCCAGAGAGATTAGCAAAAAAGTATTATTTTGTCTAGAAACTGAGGGGTGATCTCATAACCATGTATAAGTATATAAGGGGACAATACAAATATCTCTCCGAGGATCTGTTTATACCAAGGAAGGTGACGGTCACAAGGGGGCATTCTCTGCATCTGGAGGAGAGAAGGTTTTTCCACCAACATAGAAAAGGATTCTTTACTGGTAGGGCAGGGAGAATCTGGAATTCCTTGTCTGAGGAGGTGGGGATGGCGAACTCAGTCAAGGGGTTCAAGAGAGGCCCGGATGTCTTCCTGGACCGTAACAATATTGTATCTTGCAGTTATTAGGTTCTTTAGAAGGACGTAGATCTGGGGATTTCTTCTGACGGAATATAGGCTGAACTGGACGGACAAATGTCTTTTTTCGGCCTTGCTAACTACAGCTCTGGCAAAAATTAAGAGACCACTGCAAAATCTTCAGTTTGTCTTAATTTTCTCTTTATAGGTATATTTTTGAGTAAAATGTAAATTGCTCTTATATTCTATAAACTACTGACAACATGTCTTCGAATTTCCAAGCACTAAATTTTGTACTTATTTTCAGAAAATGAAAAATGGTCAAAATAGCAAAAAAAATGCAGTGCTTGCAGACCTCAAATAATGCTACGAAAACAAGTTCATAATTATTTAGAAACAACAATACTAATGTTTTATCTCAGGAAGAGTTCAGAAATCAATATTTTGTGGAATAACCATGATTTTTAATCACAGCTTTCATGTGTCTTGGCATGCTTTCCACCAGTCTTTCACACTGCTTTTGGGTGACATTATGCCACTCCTGGTACAAAAATTTAAGCAGTTCTTCTTTGTTTGATGGCTTGTGACTATCCATCTTCCTCACATTCAAGAGGTTTTCAATGGGGTTCAGGTTTGGAGATTGGGCTGGCCATGACAGCGATTTGAGCTAGTGTTCCTTCATCCACACGTTGGTTTACCTAGCCGTGTGGCATGGTGCATTGTTCTGCTGGAAAAGCCAGTCCTCAGAGTTGGGGAACGTTTCCTGAGCAGAAGGAATCAACTATTTTTCCAGGATAACCTTGTATGTGGCTTGATTCACATGTCCTTCGCAAAGATTAACCTGCCCAATTCAAGCCTGGAAATTATGATTTTTGTGGAACTAGAGCAAGTCCAAAAAGGGGCAACAAAATTTAGTAACGGGATGGAAGAATTACGGTACCCAGCGAGATTATCAATGTAGAGAGCCCGGATACAGGGTTCAAGTCCCTGTTCGGGCGCAAGGTTTTAATAAATGGTAATGTTATAGGTAATAGGTGAGGTCATCATGGGGGTACAATGTGGGTGCAGCAACTACAATACCCAGAGAGATTAGCAAAAAAGTATTATTTTGTCTAGAAACTGAGGGGTGATCTCATAACCATGTATAAGTATATAAGGGGACAATACAAATATCTCTCCGAGGATCTGTTTATACCAAGGAAGGTGACGGTCACAAGGGGGCATTCTCTGCATCTGGAGGAGAGAAGGTTTTTCCACCAACATAGAAAAGGATTCTTTACTGGTAGGGCAGGGAGAATCTGGAATTCCTTGTCTGAGGAGGTGGGGATGGCGAACTCAGTCAAGGGGTTCAAGAGAGGCCCGGATGTCTTCCTGGAGCGTAACAATATTGTATCTTGCAGTTATTAGGTTCTTTAGAAGGACGTAGATCTGGGGATTTCTTCTGACGGAATATAGGCTGAACTGGACGGACAAATGTCTTTTTTCGGCCTTGCTAACTACAGCTCTGGCAAAAATTAAGAGACCACTGCAAAATCTTCAGTTTGTCTTAATTTTCTCTTTATAGGTATATTTTTGAGTAAAATGTAAATTGCTCTTATATTCTATAAACTACTGACAACATGTCTTCGAATTTCCAAGCACTAAATTTTGTACTTATTTTCAGAAAATGAAAAATGGTCAAAATAGCAAAAAAAATGCAGTGCTTGCAGACCTCAAATAATGCTACGAAAACAAGTTCATAATTATTTAGAAACAACAATACTAATGTTTTATCTCAGGAAGAGTTCAGAAATCAATATTTTGTGGAATAACCATGATTTTTAATCACAGCTTTCATGTGTCTTGGCATGCTTTCCACCAGTCTTTCACACTGCTTTTGGGTGACATTATGCCACTCCTGGTACAAAAATTTAAGCAGTTCTTCTTTGTTTGATGGCTTGTGACTATCCATCTTCCTCACATTCAAGAGGTTTTCAATGGGGTTCAGGTTTGGAGATTGGGCTGGCCATGACAGCGATTTGAGCTAGTGTTCCTTCATCCACACGTTGGTTTACCTAGCCGTGTGGCATGGTGCATTGTTCTGCTGGAAAAGCCAGTCCTCAGAGTTGGGGAACGTTTCCTGAGCAGAAGGAATCAACTATTTTTCCAGGATAACCTTGTATGTGGCTTGATTCACATGTCCTTCGCAAAGATTAACCTGCCCAATTCAAGCCTGGAAATTATGATTTTTGTGGAACTAGAGCAAGTCCAAAAAGGGGCAACAAAATTTAGTAACGGGATGGAAGAATTACGGTACCCAGCGAGATTATCAATGTAGAGAGCCCGGATACAGGGTTCAAGTCCCTGTTCGGGCGCAAGGTTTTAATAAATGGTAATGTTATAGGTAATAGGTGAGGTCATCATGGGGGTACAATGTGGGTGCAGCAACTACAATACCCAGAGAGATTAGCAAAAAAGTATTATTTTGTCTAGAAACTGAGGGGTGATCTCATAACCATGTATAAGTATATAAGGGGACAATACAAATATCTCTCCGAGGATCTGTTTATACCAAGGAAGGTGACGGTCACAAGGGGGCATTCTCTGCATCTGGAGGAGAGAAGGTTTTTCCACCAACATAGAAAAGGATTCTTTACTGGTAGGGCAGGGAGAATCTGGAATTCCTTGTCTGAGGAGGTGGGGATGGCGAACTCAGTCAAGGGGTTCAAGAGAGGCCCGGATGTCTTCCTGGAGCGTAACAATATTGTATCTTGCAGTTATTAGGTTCTTTAGAAGGACGTAGATCTGGGGATTTCTTCTGACGGAATATAGGCTGAACTGGACGGACAAATGTCTTTTTTCGGCCTTGCTAACTACAGCTCTGGCAAAAATTAAGAGACCACTGCAAAATCTTCAGTTTGTCTTAATTTTCTCTTTATAGGTATATTTTTGAGTAAAATGTAAATTGCTCTTATATTCTATAAACTACTGACAACATGTCTTCGAATTTCCAAGCACTAAATTTTGTACTTATTTTCAGAAAATGAAAAATGGTCAAAATAGCAAAAAAAATGCAGTGCTTGCAGACCTCAAATAATGCTACGAAAACAAGTTCATAATTATTTAGAAACAACAATACTAATGTTTTATCTCAGGAAGAGTTCAGAAATCAATATTTTGTGGAATAACCATGATTTTTAATCACAGCTTTCATGTGTCTTGGCATGCTTTCCACCAGTCTTTCACACTGCTTTTGGGTGACATTATGCCACTCCTGGTACAAAAATTTAAGCAGTTCTTCTTTGTTTGATGGCTTGTGACTATCCATCTTCCTCACATTCAAGAGGTTTTCAATGGGGTTCAGGTTTGGAGATTGGGCTGGCCATGACAGCGATTTGAGCTAGTGTTCCTTCATCCACACGTTGGTTTACCTAGCCGTGTGGCATGGTGCATTGTTCTGCTGGAAAAGCCAGTCCTCAGAGTTGGGGAACGTTTCCTGAGCAGAAGGAATCAACTATTTTTCCAGGATAACCTTGTATGTGGCTTGATTCACATGTCCTTCGCAAAGATTAACCTGCCCAATTCAAGCCTGGAAATTATGATTTTTGTGGAACTAGAGCAAGTCCAAAAAGGGGCAACAAAATTTAGTAACGGGATGGAAGAATTACGGTACCCAGCGAGATTATCAATGTAGAGAGCCCGGATAGCTCAGTCGGTAGAGCATCAGACTTTTAATCTGAGGGCGTAAGGTTTTAATAAATGGTAATGTTATAGGTAATAGGTGAGGTCATCATGGGGGTACAATGTGGGTGCAGCAACTACAATACCCAGAGAGATTAGCAAAAAAGTATTATTTTGTCTAGAAACTGAGGGGTGATCTCATAACCATGTATAAGTATATAAGGGGACAATACAAATATCTCTCCGAGGATCTGTTTATACCAAGGAAGGTGACGGTCACAAGGGGGCATTCTCTGCATCTGGAGGAGAGAAGGTTTTTCCACCAACATAGAAAAGGATTCTTTACTGGTAGGGCAGGGAGAATCTGGAATTCCTTGTCTGAGGAGGTGGGGATGGCGAACTCAGTCAAGGGGTTCAAGAGAGGCCCGGATGTCTTCCTGGACCGTAACAATATTGTATCTTGCAGTTATTAGGTTCTTTAGAAGGACGTAGATCTGGGGATTTCTTCTGACGGAATATAGGCTGAACTGGACGGACAAATGTCTTTTTTCGGCCTTGCTAACTACAGCTCTGGCAAAAATTAAGAGACCACTGCAAAATCTTCAGTTTGTCTTAATTTTCTCTTTATAGGTATATTTTTGAGTAAAATGTAAATTGCTCTTATATTCTATAAACTACTGACAACATGTCTTCGAATTTCCAAGCACTAAATTTTGTACTTATTTTCAGAAAATGAAAAATGGTCAAAATAGCAAAAAAAATGCAGTGCTTGCAGACCTCAAATAATGCTACGAAAACAAGTTCATAATTATTTAGAAACAACAATACTAATGTTTTATCTCAGGAAGAGTTCAGAAATCAATATTTTGTGGAATAACCATGATTTTTAATCACAGCTTTCATGTGTCTTGGCATGCTTTCCACCAGTCTTTCACACTGCTTTTGGGTGACATTATGCCACTCCTGGTACAAAAATTTAAGCAGTTCTTCTTTGTTTGATGGCTTGTGACTATCCATCTTCCTCACATTCAAGAGGTTTTCAATGGGGTTCAGGTTTGGAGATTGGGCTGGCCATGACAGCGATTTGAGCTAGTGTTCCTTCATCCACACGTTGGTTTACCTAGCCGTGTGGCATGGTGCATTGTTCTGCTGGAAAAGCCAGTCCTCAGAGTTGGGGAACGTTTCCTGAGCAGAAGGAATCAACTATTTTTCCAGGATAACCTTGTATGTGGCTTGATTCACATGTCCTTCGCAAAGATTAACCTGCCCAATTCAAGCCTGGAAATTATGATTTTTGTGGAACTAGAGCAAGTCCAAAAAGGGGCAACAAAATTTAGTAACGTTTTTCCACCAACATAGAAAAGGATTCTTTACTGGTAGGGCAGGGAGAATCTGGAATTCCTTGTCTGAGGAGGTGGGGATGGCGAACTCAGTCAAGGGGTTCAAGAGAGGCCCGGATGTCTTCCTGGACCGTAACAATATTGTATCTTGCAGTTATTAGGTTCTTTAGAAGGACGTAGATCTGGGGATTTCTTCTGACGGAATATAGGCTGAACTGGACGGACAAATGTCTTTTTTCGGCCTTGCTAACTACAGCTCTGGCAAAAATTAAGAGACCACTGCAAAATCTTCAGTTTGTCTTAATTTTCTCTTTATAGGTATATTTTTGAGTAAAATGTAAATTGCTCTTATATTCTATAAACTACTGACAACATGTCTTCGAATTTCCAAGCACTAAATTTTGTACTTATTTTCAGAAAATGAAAAATGGTCAAAATAGCAAAAAAAATGCAGTGCTTGCAGACCTCAAATAATGCTACGAAAACAAGTTCATAATTATTTAGAAACAACAATACTAATGTTTTATCTCAGGAAGAGTTCAGAAATCAATATTTTGTGGAATAACCATGATTTTTAATCACAGCTTTCATGTGTCTTGGCATGCTTTCCACCAGTCTTTCACACTGCTTTTGGGTGACATTATGCCACTCCTGGTACAAAAATTTAAGCAGTTCTTCTTTGTTTGATGGCTTGTGACTATCCATCTTCCTCACATTCAAGAGGTTTTCAATGGGGTTCAGGTTTGGAGATTGGGCTGGCCATGACAGCGATTTGAGCTAGTGTTCCTTCATCCACACGTTGGTTTACCTAGCCGTGTGGCATGGTGCATTGTTCTGCTGGAAAAGCCAGTCCTCAGAGTTGGGGAACGTTTCCTGAGCAGAAGGAATCAACTATTTTTCCAGGATAACCTTGTATGTGGCTTGATTCACATGTCCTTCGCAAAGATTAACCTGCCCAATTCAAGCCTGGAAATTATGATTTTTGTGGAACTAGAGCAAGTCCAAAAAGGGGCAACAAAATTTAGTAACGGGATGGAAGAATTACGGTACCCAGCGAGATTATCAATGTAGAGAGCCCGGATAGCTCAGTCGGTAGAGCATCAGACTTTTAATCTGAGGGCGTAAGGTTTTAATAAATGGTAATGTTATAGGTAATAGGTGAGGTCATCATGGGGGTACAATGTGGGTGCAGCAACTACAATACCCAGAGAGATTAGCAAAAAAGTATTATTTTGTCTAGAAACTGAGGGGTGATCTCATAACCATGTATAAGTATATAAGGGGACAATACAAATATCTCTCCGAGGATCTGTTTATACCAAGGAAGGTGACGGTCACAAGGGGGCATTCTCTGCATCTGGAGGAGAGAAGGTTTTTCCACCAACATAGAAAAGGATTCTTTACTGGTAGGGCAGGGAGAATCTGGAATTCCTTGTCTGAGGAGGTGGGGATGGCGAACTCAGTCAAGGGGTTCAAGAGAGGCCCGGATGTCTTCCTGGACCGTAACAATATTGTATCTTGCAGTTATTAGGTTCTTTAGAAGGACGTAGATCTGGGGATTTCTTCTGACGGAATATAGGCTGAACTGGACGGACAAATGTCTTTTTTCGGCCTTGCTAACTACAGCTCTGGCAAAAATTAAGAGACCACTGCAAAATCTTCAGTTTGTCTTAATTTTCTCTTTATAGGTATATTTTTGAGTAAAATGTAAATTGCTCTTATATTCTATAAACTACTGACAACATGTCTTCGAATTTCCAAGCACTAAATTTTGTACTTATTTTCAGAAAATGAAAAATGGTCAAAATAGCAAAAAAAATGCAGTGCTTGCAGACCTCAAATAATGCTACGAAAACAAGTTCATAATTATTTAGAAACAACAATACTAATGTTTTATCTCAGGAAGAGTTCAGAAATCAATATTTTGTGGAATAACCATGATTTTTAATCACAGCTTTCATGTGTCTTGGCATGCTTTCCACCAGTCTTTCACACTGCTTTTGGGTGACATTATGCCACTCCTGGTACAAAAATTTAAGCAGTTCTTCTTTGTTTGATGGCTTGTGACTATCCATCTTCCTCACATTCAAGAGGTTTTCAATGGGGTTCAGGTTTGGAGATTGGGCTGGCCATGACAGCGATTTGAGCTAGTGTTCCTTCATCCACACGTTGGTTTACCTAGCCGTGTGGCATGGTGCATTGTTCTGCTGGAAAAGCCAGTCCTCAGAGTTGGGGAACGTTTCCTGAGCAGAAGGAATCAACTATTTTTCCAGGATAACCTTGTATGTGGCTTGATTCACATGTCCTTCGCAAAGATTAACCTGCCCAATTCAAGCCTGGAAATTATGATTTTTGTGGAACTAGAGCAAGTCCAAAAAGGGGCAACAAAATTTAGTAACGGGATGGAAGAATTACGGTACCCAGCGAGATTATCAATGTAGAGAGCCCGGATAGCTCAGTCGGTAGAGCATCAGACTTTTAATCTGAGGGCGTAAGGTTTTAATAAATGGTAATGTTATAGGTAATAGGTGAGGTCATCATGGGGGTACAATGTGGGTGCAGCAACTACAATACCCAGAGAGATTAGCAAAAAAGTATTATTTTGTCTAGAAACTGAGGGGTGATCTCATAACCATGTATAAGTATATAAGGGGACAATACAAATATCTCTCCGAGGATCTGTTTATACCAAGGAAGGTGACGGTCACAAGGGGGCATTCTCTGCATCTGGAGGAGAGAAGGTTTTTCCACCAACATAGAAAAGGATTCTTTACTGGTAGGGCAGGGAGAATCTGGAATTCCTTGTCTGAGGAGGTGGGGATGGCGAACTCAGTCAAGGGGTTCAAGAGAGGCCCGGATGTCTTCCTGGACCGTAACAATATTGTATCTTGCAGTTATTAGGTTCTTTAGAAGGACGTAGATCTGGGGATTTCTTCTGACGGAATATAGGCTGAACTGGACGGACAAATGTCTTTTTTCGGCCTTGCTAACTACAGCTCTGGCAAAAATTAAGAGACCACTGCAAAATCTTCAGTTTGTCTTAATTTTCTCTTTATAGGTATATTTTTGAGTAAAATGTAAATTGCTCTTATATTCTATAAACTACTGACAACATGTCTTCGAATTTCCAAGCACTAAATTTTGTACTTATTTTCAGAAAATGAAAAATGGTCAAAATAGCAAAAAAAATGCAGTGCTTGCAGACCTCAAATAATGCTACGAAAACAAGTTCATAATTATTTAGAAACAACAATACTAATGTTTTATCTCAGGAAGAGTTCAGAAATCAATATTTTGTGGAATAACCATGATTTTTAATCACAGCTTTCATGTGTCTTGGCATGCTTTCCACCAGTCTTTCACACTGCTTTTGGGTGACATTATGCCACTCCTGGTACAAAAATTTAAGCAGTTCTTCTTTGTTTGATGGCTTGTGACTATCCATCTTCCTCACATTCAAGAGGTTTTCAATGGGGTTCAGGTTTGGAGATTGGGCTGGCCATGACAGCGATTTGAGCTAGTGTTCCTTCATCCACACGTTGGTTTACCTAGCCGTGTGGCATGGTGCATTGTTCTGCTGGAAAAGCCAGTCCTCAGAGTTGGGGAACGTTTCCTGAGCAGAAGGAATCAACTATTTTTCCAGGATAACCTTGTATGTGGCTTGATTCACATGTCCTTCGCAAAGATTAACCTGCCCAATTCAAGCCTGGAAATTATGATTTTTGTGGAACTAGAGCAAGTCCAAAAAGGGGCAACAAAATTTAGTAACGGGATGGAAGAATTACGGTACCCAGCGAGATTATCAATGTAGAGAGCCCGGATAGCTCAGTCGGTAGAGCATCAGACTTTTAATCTGAGGGTCCAGGGTTCAAGTCCCTGTTCGGGCGTAAGGTTTTAATAAATGGTAATGTTATAGGTAATAGGTGAGGTCATCATGGGGGTACAATGTGGGTGCAATGTGGGTGCAACAACTACAATACCCAGAGAGATTAGCAAAAAAGTATTATTTTGTCTAGAAACTGAGGGGTGATCTCATAACCATGTATAAGTATATAAGGGGACAATACAAATATTTCTCCGAGGATCTGTTTATACCAAGGAAGGTGACGGTCACAAGGGGGCATTCTCTGCATCTGGAGGAGAGAAGGTTTTTCCACCAACATAGAAAAGGATTCTTTACTGGTAGGGCAGGGAGAATCTGGAATTCCTTGTCTGAGGAGGTGGGGATGGCGAACTCAGTCAAGGGGTTCAAGAGAGGCCCGGATGTCTTCCTGGACCGTAACAATATTGTATCTTGCAGTTATTAGGTTCTTTAGAAGGACGTAGATCTGGGGATTTCTTCTGACGGAATATAGGCTGAACTGGACGGACAAATGTCTTTTTTCGGCCTTGCTAACTACAGCTCTGGCAAAAATTAAGAGACCACTGCAAAATCTTCAGTTTGTCTTAATTTTCTCTTTATAGGTATATTTTTGAGTAAAATGTAAATTGCTCTTATATTCTATAAACTACTGACAACATGTCTTCGAATTTCCAAGCACTAAATTTTGTACTTATTTTCAGAAAATGAAAAATGGTCAAAATAGCAAAAAAAATGCAGTGCTTGCAGACCTCAAATAATGCTACGAAAACAAGTTCATAATTATTTAGAAACAACAATACTAATGTTTTATCTCAGGAAGAGTTCAGAAATCAATATTTTGTGGAATAACCATGATTTTTAATCACAGCTTTCATGTGTCTTGGCATGCTTTCCACCAGTCTTTCACACTGCTTTTGGGTGACATTATGCCACTCCTGGTACAAAAATTTAAGCAGTTCTTCTTTGTTTGATGGCTTGTGACTATCCATCTTCCTCACATTCAAGAGGTTTTCAATGGGGTTCAGGTTTGGAGATTGGGCTGGCCATGACAGCGATTTGAGCTAGTGTTCCTTCATCCACACGTTGGTTTACCTAGCCGTGTGGCATGGTGCATTGTTCTGCTGGAAAAGCCAGTCCTCAGAGTTGGGGAACGTTTCCTGAGCAGAAGGAATCAACTATTTTTCCAGGATAACCTTGTATGTGGCTTGATTCACATGTCCTTCGCAAAGATTAACCTGCCCAATTCAAGCCTGGAAATTATGATTTTTGTGGAACTAGAGCAAGTCCAAAAAGGGGCAACAAAATTTAGTAACGGGATGGAAGAATTACGGTACCCAGCGAGATTATCAATGTAGAGAGCCCGGATAGCTCAGTCGGTAGAGCATCAGACTTTTAATCTGAGGGCGTAAGGTTTTAATAAATGGTAATGTTATAGGTAATAGGTGAGGTCATCATGGGGGTACAATGTGGGTGCAGCAACTACAATACCCAGAGAGATTAGCAAAAAAGTATTATTTTGTCTAGAAACTGAGGGGTGATCTCATAACCATGTATAAGTATATAAGGGGACAATACAAATATCTCTCCGAGGATCTGTTTATACCAAGGAAGGTGACGGTCACAAGGGGGCATTCTCTGCATCTGGAGGAGAGAAGGTTTTTCCACCAACATAGAAAAGGATTCTTTACTGGTAGGGCAGGGAGAATCTGGAATTCCTTGTCTGAGGAGGTGGGGATGGCGAACTCAGTCAAGGGGTTCAAGAGAGGCCCGGATGTCTTCCTGGACCGTAACAATATTGTATCTTGCAGTTATTAGGTTCTTTAGAAGGACGTAGATCTGGGGATTTCTTCTGACGGAATATAGGCTGAACTGGACGGACAAATGTCTTTTTTCGGCCTTGCTAACTACAGCTCTGGCAAAAATTAAGAGACCACTGCAAAATCTTCAGTTTGTCTTAATTTTCTCTTTATAGGTATATTTTTGAGTAAAATGTAAATTGCTCTTATATTCTATAAACTACTGACAACATGTCTTCGAATTTCCAAGCACTAAATTTTGTACTTATTTTCAGAAAATGAAAAATGGTCAAAATAGCAAAAAAAATGCAGTGCTTGCAGACCTCAAATAATGCTACGAAAACAAGTTCATAATTATTTAGAAACAACAATACTAATGTTTTATCTCAGGAAGAGTTCAGAAATCAATATTTTGTGGAATAACCATGATTTTTAATCACAGCTTTCATGTGTCTTGGCATGCTTTCCACCAGTCTTTCACACTGCTTTTGGGTGACATTATGCCACTCCTGGTACAAAAATTTAAGCAGTTCTTCTTTGTTTGATGGCTTGTGACTATCCATCTTCCTCACATTCAAGAGGTTTTCAATGGGGTTCAGGTTTGGAGATTGGGCTGGCCATGACAGCGATTTGAGCTAGTGTTCCTTCATCCACACGTTGGTTTACCTAGCCGTGTGGCATGGTGCATTGTTCTGCTGGAAAAGCCAGTCCTCAGAGTTGGGGAACGTTTCCTGAGCAGAAGGAATCAACTATTTTTCCAGGATAACCTTGTATGTGGCTTGATTCACATGTCCTTCGCAAAGATTAACCTGCCCAATTCAAGCCTGGAAATTATGATTTTTGTGGAACTAGAGCAAGTCCAAAAAGGGGCAACAAAATTTAGTAACGGGATGGAAGAATTACGGTACCCAGCGAGATTATCAATGTAGAGAGCCCGGATAGCTCAGTCGGTAGAGCATCAGACTTTTAATCTGAGGGCGTAAGGTTTTAATAAATGGTAATGTTATAGGTAATAGGTGAGGTCATCATGGGGGTACAATGTGGGTGCAGCAACTACAATACCCAGAGAGATTAGCAAAAAAGTATTATTTTGTCTAGAAACTGAGGGGTGATCTCATAACCATGTATAAGTATATAAGGGGACAATACAAATATCTCTCCGAGGATCTGTTTATACCAAGGAAGGTGACGGTCACAAGGGGGCATTCTCTGCATCTGGAGGAGAGAAGGTTTTTCCACCAACATAGAAAAGGATTCTTTACTGGTAGGGCAGGGAGAATCTGGAATTCCTTGTCTGAGGAGGTGGGGATGGCGAACTCAGTCAAGGGGTTCAAGAGAGGCCCGGATGTCTTCCTGGACCGTAACAATATTGTATCTTGCAGTTATTAGGTTCTTTAGAAGGACGTAGATCTGGGGATTTCTTCTGACGGAATATAGGCTGAACTGGACGGACAAATGTCTTTTTTCGGCCTTGCTAACTACAGCTCTGGCAAAAATTAAGAGACCACTGCAAAATCTTCAGTTTGTCTTAATTTTCTCTTTATAGGTATATTTTTGAGTAAAATGTAAATTGCTCTTATATTCTATAAACTACTGACAACATGTCTTCGAATTTCCAAGCACTAAATTTTGTACTTATTTTCAGAAAATGAAAAATGGTCAAAATAGCAAAAAAAATGCAGTGCTTGCAGACCTCAAATAATGCTACGAAAACAAGTTCATAATTATTTAGAAACAACAATACTAATGTTTTATCTCAGGAAGAGTTCAGAAATCAATATTTTGTGGAATAACCATGATTTTTAATCACAGCTTTCATGTGTCTTGGCATGCTTTCCACCAGTCTTTCACACTGCTTTTGGGTGACATTATGCCACTCCTGGTACAAAAATTTAAGCAGTTCTTCTTTGTTTGATGGCTTGTGACTATCCATCTTCCTCACATTCAAGAGGTTTTCAATGGGGTTCAGGTTTGGAGATTGGGCTGGCCATGACAGCGATTTGAGCTAGTGTTCCTTCATCCACACGTTGGTTTACCTAGCCGTGTGGCATGGTGCATTGTTCTGCTGGAAAAGCCAGTCCTCAGAGTTGGGGAACGTTTCCTGAGCAGAAGGAATCAACTATTTTTCCAGGATAACCTTGTATGTGGCTTGATTCACATGTCCTTCGCAAAGATTAACCTGCCCAATTCAAGCCTGGAAATTATGATTTTTGTGGAACTAGAGCAAGTCCAAAAAGGGGCAACAAAATTTAGTAACGGGATGGAAGAATTACGGTACCCAGCGAGATTATCAATGTAGAGAGCCCGGATACAGGGTTCAAGTCCCTGTTCGGGCGCAAGGTTTTAATAAATGGTAATGTTATAGGTAATAGGTGAGGTCATCATGGGGGTACAATGTGGGTGCAGCAACTACAATACCCAGAGAGATTAGCAAAAAAGTATTATTTTGTCTAGAAACTGAGGGGTGATCTCATAACCATGTATAAGTATATAAGGGGACAATACAAATATCTCTCCGAGGATCTGTTTATACCAAGGAAGGTGACGGTCACAAGGGGGCATTCTCTGCATCTGGAGGAGAGAAGGTTTTTCCACCAACATAGAAAAGGATTCTTTACTGGTAGGGCAGGGAGAATCTGGAATTCCTTGTCTGAGGAGGTGGGGATGGCGAACTCAGTCAAGGGGTTCAAGAGAGGCCCGGATGTCTTCCTGGAGCGTAACAATATTGTATCTTGCAGTTATTAGGTTCTTTAGAAGGACGTAGATCTGGGGATTTCTTCTGACGGAATATAGGCTGAACTGGACGGACAAATGTCTTTTTTCGGCCTTGCTAACTACAGCTCTGGCAAAAATTAAGAGACCACTGCAAAATCTTCAGTTTGTCTTAATTTTCTCTTTATAGGTATATTTTTGAGTAAAATGTAAATTGCTCTTATATTCTATAAACTACTGACAACATGTCTTCGAATTTCCAAGCACTAAATTTTGTACTTATTTTCAGAAAATGAAAAATGGTCAAAATAGCAAAAAAAATGCAGTGCTTGCAGACCTCAAATAATGCTACGAAAACAAGTTCATAATTATTTAGAAACAACAATACTAATGTTTTATCTCAGGAAGAGTTCAGAAATCAATATTTTGTGGAATAACCATGATTTTTAATCACAGCTTTCATGTGTCTTGGCATGCTTTCCACCAGTCTTTCACACTGCTTTTGGGTGACATTATGCCACTCCTGGTACAAAAATTTAAGCAGTTCTTCTTTGTTTGATGGCTTGTGACTATCCATCTTCCTCACATTCAAGAGGTTTTCAATGGGGTTCAGGTTTGGAGATTGGGCTGGCCATGACAGCGATTTGAGCTAGTGTTCCTTCATCCACACGTTGGTTTACCTAGCCGTGTGGCATGGTGCATTGTTCTGCTGGAAAAGCCAGTCCTCAGAGTTGGGGAACGTTTCCTGAGCAGAAGGAATCAACTATTTTTCCAGGATAACCTTGTATGTGGCTTGATTCACATGTCCTTCGCAAAGATTAACCTGCCCAATTCAAGCCTGGAAATTATGATTTTTGTGGAACTAGAGCAAGTCCAAAAAGGGGCAACAAAATTTAGTAACGGGATGGAAGAATTACGGTACCCAGCGAGATTATCAATGTAGAGAGCCCGGATAGCTCAGTCGGTAGAGCATCAGACTTTTAATCTGAGGGTCCAGGGTTCAAGTCCCTGTTCGGGCGTAAGGTTTTAATAAATGGTAATGTTATAGGTAATAGGTGAGGTCATCATGGGGGTACAATGTGGGTGCAATGTGGGTGCAACAACTACAATACCCAGAGAGATTAGCAAAAAAGTATTATTTTGTCTAGAAACTGAGGGGTGATCTCATAACCATGTATAAGTATATAAGGGGACAATACAAATATTTCTCCGAGGATCTGTTTATACCAAGGAAGGTGACGGTCACAAGGGGGCATTCTCTGCATCTGGAGGAGAGAAGGTTTTTCCACCAACATAGAAAAGGATTCTTTACTGGTAGGGCAGGGAGAATCTGGAATTCCTTGTCTGAGGAGGTGGGGATGGCGAACTCAGTCAAGGGGTTCAAGAGAGGCCCGGATGTCTTCCTGGACCGTAACAATATTGTATCTTGCAGTTATTAGGTTCTTTAGAAGGACGTAGATCTGGGGATTTCTTCTGACGGAATATAGGCTGAACTGGACGGACAAATGTCTTTTTTCGGCCTTGCTAACTACAGCTCTGGCAAAAATTAAGAGACCACTGCAAAATCTTCAGTTTGTCTTAATTTTCTCTTTATAGGTATATTTTTGAGTAAAATGTAAATTGCTCTTATATTCTATAAACTACTGACAACATGTCTTCGAATTTCCAAGCACTAAATTTTGTACTTATTTTCAGAAAATGAAAAATGGTCAAAATAGCAAAAAAAATGCAGTGCTTGCAGACCTCAAATAATGCTACGAAAACAAGTTCATAATTATTTAGAAACAACAATACTAATGTTTTATCTCAGGAAGAGTTCAGAAATCAATATTTTGTGGAATAACCATGATTTTTAATCACAGCTTTCATGTGTCTTGGCATGCTTTCCACCAGTCTTTCACACTGCTTTTGGGTGACATTATGCCACTCCTGGTACAAAAATTTAAGCAGTTCTTCTTTGTTTGATGGCTTGTGACTATCCATCTTCCTCACATTCAAGAGGTTTTCAATGGGGTTCAGGTTTGGAGATTGGGCTGGCCATGACAGCGATTTGAGCTAGTGTTCCTTCATCCACACGTTGGTTTACCTAGCCGTGTGGCATGGTGCATTGTTCTGCTGGAAAAGCCAGTCCTCAGAGTTGGGGAACGTTTCCTGAGCAGAAGGAATCAACTATTTTTCCAGGATAACCTTGTATGTGGCTTGATTCACATGTCCTTCGCAAAGATTAACCTGCCCAATTCAAGCCTGGAAATTATGATTTTTGTGGAACTAGAGCAAGTCCAAAAAGGGGCAACAAAATTTAGTAACGGGATGGAAGAATTACGGTACCCAGCGAGATTATCAATGTAGAGAGCCCGGATAGCTCAGTCGGTAGAGCATCAGACTTTTAATCTGAGGGTCCAGGGTTCAAGTCCCTGTTCGGGCGTAAGGTTTTAATAAATGGTAATGTTATAGGTAATAGGTGAGGTCATCATGGGGGTACAATGTGGGTGCAATGTGGGTGCAACAACTACAATACCCAGAGAGATTAGCAAAAAAGTATTATTTTGTCTAGAAACTGAGGGGTGATCTCATAACCATGTATAAGTATATAAGGGGACAATACAAATATTTCTCCGAGGATCTGTTTATACCAAGGAAGGTGACGGTCACAAGGGGGCATTCTCTGCATCTGGAGGAGAGAAGGTTTTTCCACCAACATAGAAAAGGATTCTTTACTGGTAGGGCAGGGAGAATCTGGAATTCCTTGTCTGAGGAGGTGGGGATGGCGAACTCAGTCAAGGGGTTCAAGAGAGGCCCGGATGTCTTCCTGGACCGTAACAATATTGTATCTTGCAGTTATTAGGTTCTTTAGAAGGACGTAGATCTGGGGATTTCTTCTGACGGAATATAGGCTGAACTGGACGGACAAATGTCTTTTTTCGGCCTTGCTAACTACAGCTCTGGCAAAAATTAAGAGACCACTGCAAAATCTTCAGTTTGTCTTAATTTTCTCTTTATAGGTATATTTTTGAGTAAAATGTAAATTGCTCTTATATTCTATAAACTACTGACAACATGTCTTCGAATTTCCAAGCACTAAATTTTGTACTTATTTTCAGAAAATGAAAAATGGTCAAAATAGCAAAAAAAATGCAGTGCTTGCAGACCTCAAATAATGCTACGAAAACAAGTTCATAATTATTTAGAAACAACAATACTAATGTTTTATCTCAGGAAGAGTTCAGAAATCAATATTTTGTGGAATAACCATGATTTTTAATCACAGCTTTCATGTGTCTTGGCATGCTTTCCACCAGTCTTTCACACTGCTTTTGGGTGACATTATGCCACTCCTGGTACAAAAATTTAAGCAGTTCTTCTTTGTTTGATGGCTTGTGACTATCCATCTTCCTCACATTCAAGAGGTTTTCAATGGGGTTCAGGTTTGGAGATTGGGCTGGCCATGACAGCGATTTGAGCTAGTGTTCCTTCATCCACACGTTGGTTTACCTAGCCGTGTGGCATGGTGCATTGTTCTGCTGGAAAAGCCAGTCCTCAGAGTTGGGGAACGTTTCCTGAGCAGAAGGAATCAACTATTTTTCCAGGATAACCTTGTATGTGGCTTGATTCACATGTCCTTCGCAAAGATTAACCTGCCCAATTCAAGCCTGGAAATTATGATTTTTGTGGAACTAGAGCAAGTCCAAAAAGGGGCAACAAAATTTAGTAACGGGATGGAAGAATTACGGTACCCAGCGAGATTATCAATGTAGAGAGCCCGGATAGCTCAGTCGGTAGAGCATCAGACTTTTAATCTGAGGGTCCAGGGTTCAAGTCCCTGTTCGGGCGTAAGGTTTTAATAAATGGTAATGTTATAGGTAATAGGTGAGGTCATCATGGGGGTACAATGTGGGTGCAATGTGGGTGCAACAACTACAATACCCAGAGAGATTAGCAAAAAAGTATTATTTTGTCTAGAAACTGAGGGGTGATCTCATAACCATGTATAAGTATATAAGGGGACAATACAAATATTTCTCCGAGGATCTGTTTATACCAAGGAAGGTGACGGTCACAAGGGGGCATTCTCTGCATCTGGAGGAGAGAAGGTTTTTCCACCAACATAGAAAAGGATTCTTTACTGGTAGGGCAGGGAGAATCTGGAATTCCTTGTCTGAGGAGGTGGGGATGGCGAACTCAGTCAAGGGGTTCAAGAGAGGCCCGGATGTCTTCCTGGACCGTAACAATATTGTATCTTGCAGTTATTAGGTTCTTTAGAAGGACGTAGATCTGGGGATTTCTTCTGACGGAATATAGGCTGAACTGGACGGACAAATGTCTTTTTTCGGCCTTGCTAACTACAGCTCTGGCAAAAATTAAGAGACCACTGCAAAATCTTCAGTTTGTCTTAATTTTCTCTTTATAGGTATATTTTTGAGTAAAATGTAAATTGCTCTTATATTCTATAAACTACTGACAACATGTCTTCGAATTTCCAAGCACTAAATTTTGTACTTATTTTCAGAAAATGAAAAATGGTCAAAATAGCAAAAAAAATGCAGTGCTTGCAGACCTCAAATAATGCTACGAAAACAAGTTCATAATTATTTAGAAACAACAATACTAATGTTTTATCTCAGGAAGAGTTCAGAAATCAATATTTTGTGGAATAACCATGATTTTTAATCACAGCTTTCATGTGTCTTGGCATGCTTTCCACCAGTCTTTCACACTGCTTTTGGGTGACATTATGCCACTCCTGGTACAAAAATTTAAGCAGTTCTTCTTTGTTTGATGGCTTGTGACTATCCATCTTCCTCACATTCAAGAGGTTTTCAATGGGGTTCAGGTTTGGAGATTGGGCTGGCCATGACAGCGATTTGAGCTAGTGTTCCTTCATCCACACGTTGGTTTACCTAGCCGTGTGGCATGGTGCATTGTTCTGCTGGAAAAGCCAGTCCTCAGAGTTGGGGAACGTTTCCTGAGCAGAAGGAATCAACTATTTTTCCAGGATAACCTTGTATGTGGCTTGATTCACATGTCCTTCGCAAAGATTAACCTGCCCAATTCAAGCCTGGAAATTATGATTTTTGTGGAACTAGAGCAAGTCCAAAAAGGGGCAACAAAATTTAGTAACGGGATGGAAGAATTACGGTACCCAGCGAGATTATCAATGTAGAGAGCCCGGATAGCTCAGTCGGTAGAGCATCAGACTTTTAATCTGAGGGTCCAGGGTTCAAGTCCCTGTTCGGGCGTAAGGTTTTAATAAATGGTAATGTTATAGGTAATAGGTGAGGTCATCATGGGGGTACAATGTGGGTGCAATGTGGGTGCAACAACTACAATACCCAGAGAGATTAGCAAAAAAGTATTATTTTGTCTAGAAACTGAGGGGTGATCTCATAACCATGTATAAGTATATAAGGGGACAATACAAATATTTCTCCGAGGATCTGTTTATACCAAGGAAGGTGACGGTCACAAGGGGGCATTCTCTGCATCTGGAGGAGAGAAGGTTTTTCCACCAACATAGAAAAGGATTCTTTACTGGTAGGGCAGGGAGAATCTGGAATTCCTTGTCTGAGGAGGTGGGGATGGCGAACTCAGTCAAGGGGTTCAAGAGAGGCCCGGATGTCTTCCTGGACCGTAACAATATTGTATCTTGCAGTTATTAGGTTCTTTAGAAGGACGTAGATCTGGGGATTTCTTCTGACGGAATATAGGCTGAACTGGACGGACAAATGTCTTTTTTCGGCCTTGCTAACTACAGCTCTGGCAAAAATTAAGAGACCACTGCAAAATCTTCAGTTTGTCTTAATTTTCTCTTTATAGGTATATTTTTGAGTAAAATGTAAATTGCTCTTATATTCTATAAACTACTGACAACATGTCTTCGAATTTCCAAGCACTAAATTTTGTACTTATTTTCAGAAAATGAAAAATGGTCAAAATAGCAAAAAAAATGCAGTGCTTGCAGACCTCAAATAATGCTACGAAAACAAGTTCATAATTATTTAGAAACAACAATACTAATGTTTTATCTCAGGAAGAGTTCAGAAATCAATATTTTGTGGAATAACCATGATTTTTAATCACAGCTTTCATGTGTCTTGGCATGCTTTCCACCAGTCTTTCACACTGCTTTTGGGTGACATTATGCCACTCCTGGTACAAAAATTTAAGCAGTTCTTCTTTGTTTGATGGCTTGTGACTATCCATCTTCCTCACATTCAAGAGGTTTTCAATGGGGTTCAGGTTTGGAGATTGGGCTGGCCATGACAGCGATTTGAGCTAGTGTTCCTTCATCCACACGTTGGTTTACCTAGCCGTGTGGCATGGTGCATTGTTCTGCTGGAAAAGCCAGTCCTCAGAGTTGGGGAACGTTTCCTGAGCAGAAGGAATCAACTATTTTTCCAGGATAACCTTGTATGTGGCTTGATTCACATGTCCTTCGCAAAGATTAACCTGCCCAATTCAAGCCTGGAAATTATGATTTTTGTGGAACTAGAGCAAGTCCAAAAAGGGGCAACAAAATTTAGTAACGGGATGGAAGAATTACGGTACCCAGCGAGATTATCAATGTAGAGAGCCCGGATAGCTCAGTCGGTAGAGCATCAGACTTTTAATCTGAGGGTCCAGGGTTCAAGTCCCTGTTCGGGCGTAAGGTTTTAATAAATGGTAATGTTATAGGTAATAGGTGAGGTCATCATGGGGGTACAATGTGGGTGCAATGTGGGTGCAACAACTACAATACCCAGAGAGATTAGCAAAAAAGTATTATTTTGTCTAGAAACTGAGGGGTGATCTCATAACCATGTATAAGTATATAAGGGGACAATACAAATATTTCTCCGAGGATCTGTTTATACCAAGGAAGGTGACGGTCACAAGGGGGCATTCTCTGCATCTGGAGGAGAGACGGTTTTTCCACCAACATAGAAAAGGATTCTTTACTGGTAGGGCAGGGAGAATCTGGAATTCCTTGTCTGAGGAGGTGGGGATGGCGAACTCAGTCAAGGGGTTCAAGAGAGGCCCGGATGTCTTCCTGGACCGTAACAATATTGTATCTTGCAGTTATTAGGTTCTTTAGAAGGACGTAGATCTGGGGATTTCTTCTGACGGAATATAGGCTGAACTGGACGGACAAATGTCTTTTTTCGGCCTTGCTAACTACAGCTCTGGCAAAAATTAAGAGACCACTGCAAAATCTTCAGTTTGTCTTAATTTTCTCTTTATAGGTATATTTTTGAGTAAAATGTAAATTGCTCTTATATTCTATAAACTACTGACAACATGTCTTCGAATTTCCAAGCACTAAATTTTGTACTTATTTTCAGAAAATGAAAAATGGTCAAAATAGCAAAAAAAATGCAGTGCTTGCAGACCTCAAATAATGCTACGAAAACAAGTTCATAATTATTTAGAAACAACAATACTAATGTTTTATCTCAGGAAGAGTTCAGAAATCAATATTTTGTGGAATAACCATGATTTTTAATCACAGCTTTCATGTGTCTTGGCATGCTTTCCACCAGTCTTTCACACTGCTTTTGGGTGACATTATGCCACTCCTGGTACAAAAATTTAAGCAGTTCTTCTTTGTTTGATGGCTTGTGACTATCCATCTTCCTCACATTCAAGAGGTTTTCAATGGGGTTCAGGTTTGGAGATTGGGCTGGCCATGACAGCGATTTGAGCTAGTGTTCCTTCATCCACACGTTGGTTTACCTAGCCGTGTGGCATGGTGCATTGTTCTGCTGGAAAAGCCAGTCCTCAGAGTTGGGGAACGTTTCCTGAGCAGAAGGAATCAACTATTTTTCCAGGATAACCTTGTATGTGGCTTGATTCACATGTCCTTCGCAAAGATTAACCTGCCCAATTCAAGCCTGGAAATTATGATTTTTGTGGAACTAGAGCAAGTCCAAAAAGGGGCAACAAAATTTAGTAACGGGATGGAAGAATTACGGTACCCAGCGAGATTATCAATGTAGAGAGCCCGGATAGCTCAGTCGGTAGAGCATCAGACTTTTAATCTGAGGGTCCAGGGTTCAAGTCCCTGTTCGGGCGTAAGGTTTTAATAAATGGTAATGTTATAGGTAATAGGTGAGGTCATCATGGGGGTACAATGTGGGTGCAGCAACTACAATACCCAGAGAGATTAGCAAAAAAGTATTATTTTGTCTAGAAACTGAGGGGTGATCTCATAACCATGTATAAGTATATAAGGGGACAATACAAATATCTCTCCGAGGATCTGTTTATACCAAGGAAGGTGACGGTCACAAGGGGGCATTCTCTGCATCTGGAGGAGAGAAGGTTTTTCCACCAACATAGAAAAGGATTCTTTACTGGTAGGGCAGGGAGAATCTGGAATTCCTTGTCTGAGGAGGTGGGGATGGCGAACTCAGTCAAGGGGTTCAAGAGAGGCCCGGATGTCTTCCTGGACCGTAACAATATTGTATCTTGCAGTTATTAGGTTCTTTAGAAGGACGTAGATCTGGGGATTTCTTCTGACGGAATATAGGCTGAACTGGACGGACAAATGTCTTTTTTCGGCCTTGCTAACTACAGCTCTGGCAAAAATTAAGAGACCACTGCAAAATCTTCAGTTTGTCTTAATTTTCTCTTTATAGGTATATTTTTGAGTAAAATGTAAATTGCTCTTATATTCTATAAACTACTGACAACATGTCTTCGAATTTCCAAGCACTAAATTTTGTACTTATTTTCAGAAAATGAAAAATGGTCAAAATAGCAAAAAAAATGCAGTGCTTGCAGACCTCAAATAATGCTACGAAAACAAGTTCATAATTATTTAGAAACAACAATACTAATGTTTTATCTCAGGAAGAGTTCAGAAATCAATATTTTGTGGAATAACCATGATTTTTAATCACAGCTTTCATGTGTCTTGGCATGCTTTCCACCAGTCTTTCACACTGCTTTTGGGTGACATTATGCCACTCCTGGTACAAAAATTTAAGCAGTTCTTCTTTGTTTGATGGCTTGTGACTATCCATCTTCCTCACATTCAAGAGGTTTTCAATGGGGTTCAGGTTTGGAGATTGGGCTGGCCATGACAGCGATTTGAGCTAGTGTTCCTTCATCCACACGTTGGTTTACCTAGCCGTGTGGCATGGTGCATTGTTCTGCTGGAAAAGCCAGTCCTCAGAGTTGGGGAACGTTTCCTGAGCAGAAGGAATCAACTATTTTTCCAGGATAACCTTGTATGTGGCTTGATTCACATGTCCTTCGCAAAGATTAACCTGCCCAATTCAAGCCTGGAAATTATGATTTTTGTGGAACTAGAGCAAGTCCAAAAAGGGGCAACAAAATTTAGTAACGGGATGGAAGAATTACGGTACCCAGCGAGATTATCAATGTAGAGAGCCCGGATAGCTCAGTCGGTAGAGCATCAGACTTTTAATCTGAGGGTCCAGGGTTCAAGTCCCTGTTCGGGCGTAAGGTTTTAATAAATGGTAATGTTATAGGTGACGGTGAGGTCATCATGGGGGTACAATGTGGGTGCAGCAACTACAATACCCAGAGAGATTAGCAAAAAAGTATTATTTTGTCTAGAAACAATCTCATAATCATGATTATGAGATTGATAATATGATGATCTCATAACCATGTATAAGTATATAAGGGGACAATACAAATATCTCTCCGAGGATCTGTTTATACCAAGGAAGGTGACGGTCACAAGGGGGCATTCTCTGCATCTGGAGGAGAGAAGGTTTTTCCACCAACATAGAAAAGGATTCTTTACTGGTAGGGCAGGGAGAATCTGGAATTCCTTGTCTGAGGAGGTGGGGATGGCGAACTCAGTCAAGGGGTTCAAGAGAGGCCCGGATGTCTTCCTGGAGCGTAACAATATTGTATCTTGCAGTTATTAGGTTCTTTAGAAGGACGTAGATCTGGGGATTTCTTCTGACGGAATATAGGCTGAACTGGACGGACAAATGTCTTTTTTCGGCCTTGCTAACTACAGCTCTGGCAAAAATTAAGAGACCACTGCAAAATCTTCAGTTTGTCTTAATTTTCTCTTTATAGGTATATTTTTGAGTAAAATGTAAATTGCTCTTATATTCTATAAACTACTGACAACATGTCTTCGAATTTCCAAGCACTAAATTTTGTACTTATTTTCAGAAAATGAAAAATGGTCAAAATAGCAAAAAAAATGCAGTGCTTGCAGACCTCAAATAATGCTACGAAAACAAGTTCATAATTATTTAGAAACAACAATACTAATGTTTTATCTCAGGAAGAGTTCAGAAATCAATATTTTGTGGAATAACCATGATTTTTAATCACAGCTTTCATGTGTCTTGGCATGCTTTCCACCAGTCTTTCACACTGCTTTTGGGTGACATTATGCCACTCCTGGTACAAAAATTTAAGCAGTTCTTCTTTGTTTGATGGCTTGTGACTATCCATCTTCCTCACATTCAAGAGGTTTTCAATGGGGTTCAGGTTTGGAGATTGGGCTGGCCATGACAGCGATTTGAGCTAGTGTTCCTTCATCCACACGTTGGTTTACCTAGCCGTGTGGCATGGTGCATTGTTCTGCTGGAAAAGCCAGTCCTCAGAGTTGGGGAACGTTGCCTGAGCAGAAGGAATCAACTATTTTTCCAGGATAACCTTGTATGTGGCTTGATTCACATGTCCTTCGCAAAGATTAACCTGCCCAATTCAAGCCTGGAAATTATGATTTTTGTGGAACTAGAGCAAGTCCAAAAAGGGGCAACAAAATTTAGTAACGGGATGGAAGAATTACGGTACCCAGCGAGATTATCAATGTAGAGAACCCGGATAGCTCAGTCGGTAGAGCATCAGACTTTTAATCTGAGGGTCCCTGTTCGGGCGTAAGCTTTTAATAAATGGTAATGTTATGTAAAATAGGTGAGGTCATCATGGGGGTGCAATGTGGGGTGCAATGTGGGTGTAACTTGTATGCTGATAAAAGGTCTAAAGAAATTATGATCTGTGTGGATCATAGTACAAAGAAGGGCAACAACTACAATACCCAGAGAGATTAGCAAAAAAGTATTATTTAGTCTAGAAACTGAGGGGTGATCTCATAACCATGTATAAGTATATAAGGGGACAATACAAATATCTCTCCGAGGATCTGTTTATACCAAGGAAGGTGACGGTCACAAGGGGGCATTCTCTGCATCTGGAGGAGAGAAGGTTTTTCCACCAACATAGAAAAGGATTCTTTACTGGTAGGGCAGGGAGAATCTGGAATTCCTTGTCTGAGGAGGTGGGGATGGCGAACTCAGTCAAGGGGTTCAAGAGAGGCCCGGATGTCTTCCTGGAGCGTAACAATATTGTATCTTGCAGTTATTAGGTTCTTTAGAAGGACGTAGATCTGGGGATTTCTTCTGACGGAATATAGGCTGAACTGGACGGACAAATGTCTTTTTTCGGCCTTGCTAACTACAGCTCTGGCAAAAATTAAGAGACCACTGCAAAATCTTCAGTTTGTCTTAATTTTCTCTTTATAGGTATATTTTTGAGTAAAATGTAAATTGCTCTTATATTCTATAAACTACTGACAACATGTCTTCGAATTTCCAAGCACTAAATTTTGTACTTATTTTCAGAAAATGAAAAATGGTCAAAATAGCAAAAAAAATGCAGTGCTTGCAGACCTCAAATAATGCTACGAAAACAAGTTCATAATTATTTAGAAACAACAATACTAATGTTTTATCTCAGGAAGAGTTCAGAAATCAATATTTTGTGGAATAACCATGATTTTTAATCACAGCTTTCATGTGTCTTGGCATGCTTTCCACCAGTCTTTCACACTGCTTTTGGGTGACATTATGCCACTCCTGGTACAAAAATTTAAGCAGTTCTTCTTTGTTTGATAGCTTGTGACTATCCATCTTCCTCACATTCAAGAGGTTTTCAATGGGGTTCAGGTTTGGAGATTGGGCTGGCCATGACAGTGATTTGAGCTAGTGTTCCTTCATCCACACGTTGGTTTACCTAGCCGTGTGGCATGGTGCATTGTTCTGCTGGAAAAGCCAGTCCTCAGAGTTGGGGAACGTTTCCTGAGCAGAAGGAATCAACTATTTTTCCAGGATAACCTTGTATGTGGCTTGATTCACATGTCCTTCGCAAAGATTAACCTGCCCAATTCAAGCCTGGAAATTATGATTTTTGTGGAACTAGAGCAAGTCCAAAAAGGGGCAACAAAATTTAGTAACGGGATGGAAGAATTACGGTACCCAGCGAGATTATCAATGTAGAGAGCCCGAATAGCTCAGTCGGTAGAGCATCAGACTTTTAATCTGAGGGTCCAGGGTTCGGGCGTAAGCTTTTAATAAATGGTAATGTTATGTAAAATAGGTGAGGTCATCATGGGGGTGCAATGTGTTTGTAACTTGTATGCTGATAAAAGGTCTAAAGAAATTATGATCTGTGTGGATCATAGTACGAAGAAGGGCAACAACTACAATACCCAGAGAGATTAGCAAAAAAGTATTATTTTGTCTAGAAACTGAGGGGTGATCTCATAACCATGTATAAGTATATAAGGGGACAATACAAATATCTCTCCGAGGATCTGTTTATACCAAGGAAGGTGACGGTCACAAGGGGGCATTCTCTGCATCTGGAGGAGAGAAGGTTTTTCCACCAACATAGAAAAGGATTCTTTACTGGTAGGGCAGGGAGAATCTGGAATTCCTTGTCTGAGGAGGTGGGATGGCGAACTCAGTCAAGGGGTTCAAGAGAGGCCCGGATGTCTTCCTGGAGCGTAACAATATTGTATCTTGCAGTTATTAGGTTCTTTAGAAGGACGTAGATCTGGGGATTTCTTCTGACGGAATATAGGCTGAACTGGACGGACAAATGTCTTTTTTCGGCCTTGCTAACTACAGCTCTGGCAAAAATTAAGAGACCACTGCAAAATCTTCAGTTTGTCTTAATTTTCTCTTTATAGGTATATTTTTGAGTAAAATGTAAATTGCTCTTATATTCTATAAACTACTGACAACATGTCTTCGAATTTCCAAGCACTAAATTTTGTACTTATTTTCAGAAAATGAAAAATGGTCAAAATAGCAAAAAAAATGCAGTGCTTGCAGACCTCAAATAATGCTACGAAAACAAGTTCATAATTATTTAGAAACAACAATACTAATGTTTTATCTCAGGAAGAGTTCAGAAATCAATATTTTGTGGAATAACCATGATTTTTAATCACAGCTTTCATGTGTCTTGGCATGCTTTCCACCAGTCTTTCACACTGCTTTTGGGTGACATTATGCCACTCCTGGTACAAAAATTTAAGCAGTTCTTCTTTGTTTGATAGCTTGTGACTATCCATCTTCCTCACATTCAAGAGGTTTTCAATGGGGTTCAGGTTTGGAGATTGGGCTGGCCATGACAGCGATTTGAGCTAGTGTTCCTTCATCCACACGTTGGTTTACCTAGCCGTGTGGCATGGTGCATTGTTCTGCTGGAAAAGCCAGTCCTCAGAGTTGGGGAACATTGCCTGAGCAGAAGGAATCAACTATTTTTCCAGGATAACCTTGTATGTGGCTTGATTCACATGTCCTTCGCAAAGATTAACCTGCCCAATTCAAGCCTGGAAATTATGATTTTTGTGGAACTAGAGCAAGTCCAAAAAGGGGCAACAAAATTTAGTAACGGGATGGAAGAATTACGGTACCCAGCGAGATTATCAATGTAGAGAGCCCGGATAGCTCAGTCGGTAGAGCATCAGACTTTTAATCTGAGGGTCCAGGTTCGGGCGTAAGCTTTTAATAAATGGTAATGTTATGTAAAATAGGTGAGGTCATCATGGGGGTGCAATGTGGGTGTAACTTGTATGCTGATAAAAGGTCTAAAGAAATTATGATCTGTGTGGATCATAGTACAAAGAAGGGCAACAACTACAATACCCAGAGAGATTAGCAAAAAAGTATTATTTTGTCTAGAAACTGAGTGGTGATCTCATAACCATGTATAAGTATATAAGGGGACAATACAAATATCTCTCCGAGGATCTGTTTATACCAAGGAAGGTGACGGTCACAAGGGGGCATTCTCTGCATCTGGAGGAGAGAAGGTTTTTCCACCAACATAGAAAAGGATTCTTTACTGGTAGGGCAGGGAGAATCTGGAATTCCTTGTCTGAGGAGGTGGGGATGGCGAACTCAGTCAAGGGGTTCAAGAGAGGCCCGGATGTCTTCCTGGAGCGTAACAATATTGTATCTTGCAGTTATTAGGTTCTTTAGAAGGACGTAGATCTGGGGATTTCTTCTGACGGAATATAGGCTGAACTGGACGGACAAATGTCTTTTTTCGGCCTTGCTAACTACAGCTCTGGCAAAAATTAAGAGACCACTGCAAAATCTTCAGTTTGTCTTAATTTTCTCTTTATAGGTATATTTTTGAGTAAAATGTAAATTGCTCTTATATTCTATAAACTACTGACAACATGTCTTCGAATTTCCAAGCACTAAATTTTGTACTTATTTTCAGAAAATGAAAAATGGTCAAAATAGCAAAAAAAATGCAGTGCTTGCAGACCTCAAATAATGCTACGAAAACAAGTTCATAATTATTTAGAAACAACAATACTAATGTTTTATCTCAGGAAGAGTTCAGAAATCAATATTTTGTGGAATAACCATGATTTTTAATCACAGCTTTCATGTGTCTTGGCATGCTTTCCACCAGTCTTTCACACTGCTTTTGGGTGACATTATGCCACTCCTGGTACAAAAATTTAAGCAGTTCTTCTTTGTTTGATAGCTTGTGACTATCCATCTTCCTCACATTCAAGAGGTTTTCAATGGGGTTCAGGTTTGGAGATTGGGCTGGCCATGACAGCGATTTGAGCTAGTGTTCCTTCATCCACACGTTGGTTTACCTAGCCGTGTGGCATGGTGCATTGTTCTGCTGGAAAAGCCAGTCCTCAGAGTTGGGGAACGTTGCCTGAGCAGAAGGAATCAACTATTTTTCCAGGATAACCTTGTATGTGGCTTGATTCACATGTCCTTCGCAAAGATTAACCTGCCCAATTCAAGCCTGGAAATTATGATTTTTGTGGAACTAGAGCAAGTCCAAAAAGGGGCAACAAAATTTAGTAACGGGATGGAAGAATTACGGTACCCAGCGAGATTATCAATGTAGAGAGCCCGAATAGCTCAGTCGGTAGAGCATCAGACTTTTAATCTGAGGGTCCAGGTTCGGGCGTAAGCTTTTAATAAATGGTAATGTTATGTAAAATAGGTGAGGTCATCATGGGGGTGCAATGTGTTTGTAACTTGTATGCTGATAAAAGGTCTAAACAAATTATGATCTGTGTGGATCATAGTACGAAGAAGGGCAACAACTACAATACCCAGAGAGATTAGCAAAAAAGTATTATTTTGTCTAGAAACTGAGGGGTGATCTCATAACCATGTATAAGTATATAAGGGGACAATACAAATATCTCTCCGAGGATCTGTTTATACCAAGGAAGGTGACGGTCACAAGGGGGCATTCTCTGCATCTGGAGGAGAGAAGGTTTTTCCACCAACATAGAAAAGGATTCTTTACTGGTAGGGCAGGGAGAATCTGGAATTCCTTGTCTGAGGAGGTGGGGATGGCGAACTCAGTCAAGGGGTTCAAGAGAGGCCCGGATGTCTTCCTGGAGCGTAACAATATTGTATCTTGCAGTTATTAGGTTCTTTAGAAGGACGTAGATCTGGGGATTTCTTCTGACGGAATATAGGCTGAACTGGACGGACAAATGTCTTTTTTCGGCCTAGCTAACTACAGCTCTGGCAAAAATTAAGAGACCACTGCAAAATCTTCAGTTTGTCTTAATTTTCTCTTTATAGGTATATTTTTGAGTAAAATGTAAATTGCTCTTATATTCTATAAACTACTGACAACATGTCTTCGAATTTCCAAGCACTAAATTTTGTACTTATTTTCAGAAAATGAAAAATGGTCAAAATAGCAAAAAAAATGCAGTGCTTGCAGACCTCAAATAATGCTACGAAAACAAGTTCATAATTATTTAGAAACAACAATACTAATGTTTTATCTCAGGAAGAGTTCAGAAATCAATATTTTGTGGAATAACCATGATTTTTAATCACAGCTTTCATGTGTCTTGGCATGCTTTCCACCAGTCTTTCACACTGCTTTTGGGTGACATTATGCCACTCCTGGTACAAAAATTTAAGCAGTTCTTCTTTGTTTGATAGCTTGTGACTATCCATCTTCCTCACATTCAAGAGGTTTTCAATGGGGTTCAGGTTTGGAGATTGGGCTGGCCATGACAGCGATTTGAGCTAGTGTTCCTTCATCCACACGTTGGTTTACCTAGCCGTGTGGCATGGTGCATTGTTCTGCTGGAAAAGCCAGTCCTCAGAGTTGGGGAACGTTGCCTGAGCAGAAGGAATCAACTATTTTTCCAGGATAACCTTGTATGTGGCTTGATTCACATGTCCTTCGCAAAGATTAACCTGCCCAATTCAAGCCTGGAAATTATGATTTTTGTGGAACTAGAGCAAGTCCAAAAAGGGGCAACAAAATTTAGTAACGGGATGGAAGAATTACGGTACCCAGCGAGATTATCAATGTAGAGAGCCCGGATAGCTCAGTCGGTAGAGCATCAGACTTTTAATCTGAGGGTCCAGGGTTCAAGCCCCTGTTCATTTTTAATAAATGGTAATGTTATGTAAAATAGGTGAGGTCATCATGGGGGTGCAATGTGGGTGTAACTTGTATGCTGATAAAAGGTCTAAAGAAATTATGATCTGTGTGGATCATAGTACAAAGAAGGGCAACAACTACAATACCCAGAGAGATTAGCAAAAAAGTATTATTTTGTCTAGAAACTGAGGGGTGATCTCATAACCATGTATAAGTATATAAGGGGACAATACAAATATCTCTCCGAGGATCTGTTTATACCAAGGAAGGTGACGGTCACAAGGGGGCATTCTCTGCATCTGGAGGAGAGAAGGTTTTTCCACCAACATAGAAAAGGATTCTTTACTGGTAGGGCAGGGAGAATCTGGAATTCCTTGTCTGAGGAGGTGGGGATGGCGAACTCAGTCAAGGGGTTCAAGAGAGGCCCGGATGTCTTCCTGGAGCGTAACAATATTGTATCTTGCAGTTATTAGGTTCTTTAGAAGGACGTAGATCTGGGGATTTCTTCTGACGGAATATAGGCTGAACTGGACGGACAAATGTCTTTTTTCGGCCTTGCTAACTACAGCTCTGGCAAAAATTAAGAGACCACTGCAAAATCTTCAGTTTGTCTTAATTTTCTCTTTATAGGTATATTTTTGAGTAAAATGTAAATTGCTCTTATATTCTATAAACTACTGACAACATGTCTTCGAATTTCCAAGCACTAAATTTTGTACTTATTTTCAGAAAATGAAAAATGGTCAAAATAGCAAAAAAAATGCAGTGCTTGCAGACCTCAAATAATGCTACGAAAACAAGTTCATAATTATTTAGAAACAACAATACTAATGTTTTATCTCAGGAAGAGTTCAGAAATCAATATTTTGTGGAATAACCATGATTTTTAATCACAGCTTTCATGTGTCTTGGCATGCTTTCCACCAGTCTTTCACACTGCTTTTGGGTGACATTATGCCACTCCTGGTACAAAAATTTAAGCAGTTCTTCTTTGTTTGATAGCTTGTGACTATCCATCTTCCTCACATTCAAGAGGTTTTCAATGGGGTTCAGGTTTGGAGATTGGGCTGGCCATGACAGCGATTTGAGCTAGTGTTCCTTCATCCACACGTTGGTTTACCTAGCCGTGTGGCATGGTGCATTGTTCTGCTGGAAAAGCCAGTCCTCAGAGTTGGGGAACGTTGCCTGAGCAGAAGGAATCAACTATTTTTCCAGGATAACCTTGTATGTGGCTTGATTCACATGTCCTTCACAAAGATTAACCTGCCCAATTCAAGCCTGGAAATTATGATTTTTGTGGAACTAGAGCAAGTCCAAAAAGGGGCAACAAAATTTAGTAACGGGATGGAAGAATTACGGTACCCAGCGAGATTATCAATGTAGAGAGCCCGGATAGCTCAGTCGGTAGAGCATCAGACTTTTAATCTGAGGGTCCAGGTTCGGGCGTAAGCTTTTAATAAATGGTAATGTTATGTAAAATAGGTGAGGTCATCATGGGGGTGCAATGTGTTTGTAACTTGTATGCTGATAAAAGGTCTAAAGAAATTATTATCTGTGTGGATCATAGTACGAAGAAGGGCAACAACTACAATACCCAGAGAGATTAGCAAAAAAGTATTATTTTGTCTAGAAACTGAGGGGTGATCTCATAACCATGTATAAGTATATAAGGGGACAATACAAATATCTCTCCGAGGATCTGTTTATACCAAGGAAGGTGACGGTCACAAGGGGGCATTCTCTGCATCTGGAGGAGAGAAGGTTTTTCCACCAACATAGAAAAGGATTCTTTACTGGTAGGGCAGGGAGAATCTGGAATTCCTTGTCTGAGGAGGTGGGGATGGCGAACTCAGTCAAGGGGTTCAAGAGAGGCCCGGATGTCTTCCTGGAGCGTAACAATATTGTATCTTGCAGTTATTAGGTTCTTTAGAAGGACGTAGATCTGGGGATTTCTTCTGACGGAATATAGGCTGAACTGGACGGACAAATGTCTTTTTTCGGCCTTGCTAACTACAGCTCTGGCAAAAATTAAGAGACCACTGCAAAATCTTCAGTTTGTCTTAATTTTCTCTTTATAGGTATATTTTTGAGTAAAATGTAAATTGCTCTTATATTCTATAAACTACTGACAACATGTCTTCGAATTTCCAAGCACTAAATTTTGTACTTATTTTCAGAAAATGAAAAATGGTCAAAATAGCAAAAAAAATGCAGTGCTTGCAGACCTCAAATAATGCTACGAAAACAAGTTCATAATTATTTAGAAACAACAATACTAATGTTTTATCTCAGGAAGAGTTCAGAAATCAATATTTTGTGGAATAACCATGATTTTTAATCACAGCTTTCATGTGTCTTGGCATGCTTTCCACCAGTCTTTCACACTGCTTTTGGGTGACATTAAGCCACTCCTGGTACAAAAATTTAAGCAGTTCTTCTTTGTTTGATAGCTTGTGACTATCCATCTTCCTCACATTCAAGAGGTTTTCAATGGGGTTCAGGTTTGGAGATTGGGCTGGCCATGACAGCGATTTGAGCTAGTGTTCCTTCATCCACACGTTGGTTTACCTAGCCGTGTGGCATGGTGCATTGTTCTGCTGGAAAAGCCAGTCCTCAGAGTTGGGGAACGTTGCCTGAGCAGAAGGAATCAACTATTTTTCCAGGATAACCTTGTATGTGGCTTGATTCACATGTCCTTCGCAAAGATTAACCTGCCCAATTCAAGCCTGGAAATTATGATTTTTGTGGAACTAGAGCAAGTCCAAAAAGGGGCAACAAAATTTAGTAACGGGATGGAAGAATTACGGTACCCAGCGAGATTATCAATGTAGCGAGCCCGGATAGCTCAGTCGGTAGAGCATCAGACTTTTAATCTGAGGGTCCAGGTTCGGGCGTAAGCTTTTAATAAATGGTAATGTTATGTAAAATAGGTGAGGTCATCATGGGGGTGCAATGTGGGTGCAACTTGTATGCTGATAAAAGGTCTAAAGAAATTATGATCTGTGTGGATCATAGTACAAAGAAGGGCAACAACTACAATACCCAGAGAGATTAGCAAAAAAGTATTATTTTGTCTAGAAACTGAGGGGTGATCTCATAACCATGTATAAGTATATAAGGGGACAATACAAATATCTCTCCGAGGATCTGTTTATACCAAGGAAGGTGACGGTCACAAGGGGGCATTCTCTGCATCTGGAGGAGAGAAGGTTTTTCCACCAACATAGAAAAGGATTCTTTACTGGTAGGGCAGGGAGAATCTGGAATTCCTTGTCTGAGGAGGTGGGGATGGCGAACTCAGTCAAGGGGTTCAAGAGAGGCCCGGATGTCTTCCTGGAGCGTAACAATATTGTATCTTGCAGTTATTAGGTTCTTTAGAAGGACGTAGATCTGGGGATTTCTTCTGACGGAATATAGGCTGAACTGGACGGACAAATGTCTTTTTTCGGCCTTGCTAACTACAGCTCTGGCAAAAATTAAGAGACCACTGCAAAATCTTCAGTTTGTCTTAATTTTCTCTTTATAGGTATATTTTTGAGTAAAATGTAAATTGCTCTTATATTCTATAAACTACTGACAACATGTCTTCGAATTTCCAAGCACTAAATTTTGTACTTATTTTCAGAAAATGAAAAATGGTCAAAATAGCAAAAAAAATGCAGTGCTTGCAGACCTCAAATAATGCTACGAAAACAAGTTCATAATTATTTAGAAACAACAATACTAATGTTTTATCTCAGGAAGAGTTCAGAAATCAATATTTTGTGGAATAACCATGATTTTTAATCACAGCTTTCATGTGTCTTGGCATGCTTTCCACCAGTCTTTCACACTGCTTTTGGGTGACATTATGCCACTCCTGGTACAAAAATTTAAGCAGTTCTTCTTTGTTTGATAGCTTGTGACTATCCATCTTCCTCACATTCAAGAGGTTTTCAATGGGGTTCAGGTTTGGAGATTGGGCTGGCCATGACAGCGATTTGAGCTAGTGTTCCTTCATCCACACGTTGGTTTACCTAGCCGTGTGGCATGGTGCATTGTTCTGCTGGAAAAGCCAGTCCTCAGAGTTGGGGAACGTTGCCTGAGCAGAAGGAATCAACTATTTTTCCAGGATAACCTTGTATGTGGCTTGATTCACATGTCCTTCGCAAAGATTAACCTGCCCAATTCAAGCCTGGAAATTATGATTTTTGTGGAACTAGAGCAAGTCCAAAAAGGGGCAACAAAATTTAGTAACGGGATGGAAGAATTACGGTACCCAGCGAGATTATCAATGTAGAGAGCCCGGATAGCTCAGTCGGTAGAGCATCAGACTTTTAATCTGAGGGTCCAGGTTCGGGCGTAAGCTTTTAATAAATGGTAATGTTATGTAAAATAGGTGAGGTCATCATGGGGGTGCAATGTGGGTGTAACTTGTATGCTGATAAAAGGTCTAAAGAAATTATGATCTGTGTGGATCATAGTACAAAGAAGGGCAACAACTACAATACCCAGAGAGATTAGCAAAAAAGTATTATTTTGTCTAGAAACTGAGGGGTGATCTCATAACCATGTATAAGTATATAAGGGGACAATACAAATATCTCTCCGAGGATCTGTTTATACCAAGGAAGGTGACGGTCACAAGGGGGCATTCTCTGCATCTGGAGGAGAGAAGGTTTTTCCACCAACATAGAAAAGGATTCTTTACTGGTAGGGCAGGGAGAATCTGGAATTCCTTGTCTGAGGAGGTGGGGATGGCGAACTCAGTCAAGGGGTTCAAGAGAGGCCCGGATGTCTTCCTGGAGCGTAACAATATTGTATCTTGCAGTTATTAGGTTCTTTAGAAGGACGTAGATCTGGGGATTTCTTCTGACGGAATATAGGCTGAACTGGACGGACAAATGTCTTTTTTCGGCCTTGCTAACTACAGCTCTGGCAAAAATTAAGAGACCACTGCAAAATCTTCAGTTTGTCTTAATTTTCTCTTTATAGGTATATTTTTGAGTAAAATGTAAATTGCTCTTATATTCTATAAACTACTGACAACATGTCTTCGAATTTCCAAGCACTAAATTTTGTACTTATTTTCAGAAAATGAAAAATGGTCAAAATAGCAAAAAAAATGCAGTGCTTGCAGACCTCAAATAATGCTACGAAAACAAGTTCATAATTATTTAGAAACAACAATACTAATGTTTTATCTCAGGAAGAGTTCAGAAATCAATATTTTGTGGAATAACCATGATTTTTAATCACAGCTTTCATGTGTCTTGGCATGCTTTCCACCAGTCTTTCACACTGCTTTTGGGTGACATTATGCCACTCCTGGTACAAAAATTTAAGCAGTTCTTCTTTGTTTGATAGCTTGTGACTATCCATCTTCCTCACATTCAAGAGGTTTTCAATGGGGTTCAGGTTTGGAGATTGGGCTGGCCATGACAGCGATTTGAGCTAGTGTTCCTTCATCCACACGTTGGTTTACCTAGCCGTGTGGCATGGTGCATTGTTCTGCTGGAAAAGCCAGTCCTCAGAGTTGGGGAACGTTGCCTGAGCAGAAGGAATCAACTATTTTTCCAGGATAACCTTGTATGTGGCTTGATTCACATGTCCTTCGCAAAGATTAACCTGCCCAATTCAAGCCTGGAAATTATGATTTTTGTGGAACTAGAGCAAGTCCAAAAAGGGGCAACAAAATTTAGTAACGGGATGGAAGAATTACGGTACCCAGCGAGATTATCAATGTAGCGAGCCCGGATAGCTCAGTCGGTAGAGCATCAGACTTTTAATCTGAGGGTCCAGGTTCGGGCGTAAGCTTTTAATAAATGGTAATGTTATGTAAAATAGGTGAGGTCATCATGGGGGTGCAATGTGGGTGCAACTTGTATGCTGATAAAAGGTCTAAAGAAATTATGATCTGTGTGGATCATAGTACAAAGAAGGGCAACAACTACAATACCCAGAGAGATTAGCAAAAAAGTATTATTTTGTCTAGAAACTGAGGGGTGATCTCATAACCATGTATAAGTATATAAGGGGACAATACAAATATCTCTCCGAGGATCTGTTTATACCAAGGAAGGTGACGGTCACAAGGGGGCATTCTCTGCATCTGGAGGAGAGAAGGTTTTTCCACCAACATAGAAAAGGATTCTTTACTGGTAGGGCAGGGAGAATCTGGAATTCCTTGTCTGAGGAGGTGGGGATGGCGAACTCAGTCAAGGGGTTCAAGAGAGGCCCGGATGTCTTCCTGGAGCGTAACAATATTGTATCTTGCAGTTATTAGGTTCTTTAGAAGGACGTAGATCTGGGGATTTCTTCTGACGGAATATAGGCTGAACTGGACGGACAAATGTCTTTTTTCGGCCTTGCTAACTACAGCTCTGGCAAAAATTAAGAGACCACTGCAAAATCTTCAGTTTGTCTTAATTTTCTCTTTATAGGTATATTTTTGAGTAAAATGTAAATTGCTCTTATATTCTATAAACTACTGACAACATGTCTTCGAATTTCCAAGCACTAAATTTTGTACTTATTTTCAGAAAATGAAAAATGGTCAAAATAGCAAAAAAAATGCAGTGCTTGCAGACCTCAAATAATGCTACGAAAACAAGTTCATAATTATTTAGAAACAACAATACTAATGTTTTATCTCAGGAAGAGTTCAGAAATCAATATTTTGTGGAATAACCATGATTTTTAATCACAGCTTTCATGTGTCTTGGCATGCTTTCCACCAGTCTTTCACACTGCTTTTGGGTGACATTATGCCACTCCTGGTACAAAAATTTAAGCAGTTCTTCTTTGTTTGATAGCTTGTGACTATCCATCTTCCTCACATTCAAGAGGTTTTCAATGGGGTTCAGGTTTGGAGATTGGGCTGGCCATGACAGCGATTTGAGCTAGTGTTCCTTCATCCACACGTTGGTTTACCTAGCCGTGTGGCATGGTGCATTGTTCTGCTGGAAAAGCCAGTCCTCAGAGTTGGGGAACGTTGCCTGAGCAGAAGGAATCAACTATTTTTCCAGGATAACCTTGTATGTGGCTTGATTCACATGTCCTTCGCAAAGATTAACCTGCCCAATTCAAGCCTGGAAATTATGATTTTTGTGGAACTAGAGCAAGTCCAAAAAGGGGCAACAAAATTTAGTAACGGGATGGAAGAATTACGGTACCCAGCGAGATTATCAATGTAGAGAGCCCGGATAGCTCAGTCGGTAGAGCATCAGACTTTTAATCTGAGGGTCCAGGTTCGGGCGTAAGCTTTTAATAAATGGTAATGTTATGTAAAATAGGTGAGGTCATCATGGGGGTGCAATGTGGGTGTAACTTGTATGCTGATAAAAGGTCTAAAGAAATTATGATCTGTGTGGATCATAGTACAAAGAAGGGCAACAACTACAATACCCAGAGAGATTAGCAAAAAAGTATTATTTTGTCTAGAAACTGAGGGGTGATCTCATAACCATGTATAAGTATATAAGGGGACAATACAAATATCTCTCCGAGGATCTGTTTATACCAAGGAAGGTGACGGTCACAAGGGGGCATTCTCTGCATCTGGAGGAGAGAAGGTTTTTCCACCAACATAGAAAAGGATTCTTTACTGGTAGGGCAGGGAGAATCTGGAATTCCTTGTCTGAGGAGGTGGGGATGGCGAACTCAGTCAAGGGGTTCAAGAGAGGCCCGGATGTCTTCCTGGAGCGTAACAATATTGTATCTTGCAGTTATTAGGTTCTTTAGAAGGACGTAGATCTGGGGATTTCTTCTGACGGAATATAGGCTGAACTGGACGGACAAATGTCTTTTTTCGGCCTTGCTAACTACAGCTCTGGCAAAAATTAAGAGACCACTGCAAAATCTTCAGTTTGTCTTAATTTTCTCTTTATAGGTATATTTTTGAGTAAAATGTAAATTGCTCTTATATTCTATAAACTACTGACAACATGTCTTCGAATTTCCAAGCACTAAATTTTGTACTTATTTTCAGAAAATGAAAAATGGTCAAAATAGCAAAAAAAATGCAGTGCTTGCAGACCTCAAATAATGCTACGAAAACAAGTTCATAATTATTTAGAAACAACAATACTAATGTTTTATCTCAGGAAGAGTTCAGAAATCAATATTTTGTGGAATAACCATGATTTTTAATCACAGCTTTCATGTGTCTTGGCATGCTTTCCACCAGTCTTTCACACTGCTTTTGGGTGACATTATGCCACTCCTGGTACAAAAATTTAAGCAGTTCTTCTTTGTTTGATGGCTTGTGACTATCCATCTTCCTCACATTCAAGAGGTTTTCAATGGGGTTCAGGTTTGGAGATTGGGCTGGCCATGACAGCGATTTGAGCTAGTGTTCCTTCATCCACACGTTGGTTTACCTAGCCGTGTGGCATGGTGCATTGTTCTGCTGGAAAAGCCAGTCCTCAGAGTTGGGGAACGTTGCCTGAGCAGAAGGAATCAACTATTTTTCCAGGATAACCTTGTATGTGGCTTGATTCACATGTCCTTCACAAAGATTAACCTGCCCAATTCAAGCCTGGAAATTATGATTTTTGTGGAACTAGAGCAAGTCCAAAAAGGGGCAACAAAATTTAGTAACGGGATGGAAGAATTACGGTACCCAGCGAGATTATCAATGTAGAGAGCCCGGATAGCTCAGTCGGTAGAGCATCAGACTTTTAATCTGAGGGTCCAGGTTCGGGCGTAAGCTTTTAATAAATGGTAATGTTATGTAAAATAGGTGAGGTCATCATGGGGGTGCAATGTGGGTGTAACTTGTATGCTGATAAAAGGTCTAAAGAAATTATCATCTGTGTGGATCATAGTACAAAGAAGGGCAACAACTACAATACCCAGAGAGATTAGCAAAAAAGTATTATTTTGTCTAGAAACTGAGGGGTGATCTCATAACCATGTATAAGTATATAAGGGGACAATACAAATATCTCTCCGAGGATCTGTTTATACCAAGGAAGGTGACGGTCACAAGGGGGCATTCTCTGCATCTGGAGGAGAGAAGGTTTTTCCACCAACATAGAAAAGGATTCTTTACTGGTAGGGCAGGGAGAATCTGGAATTCCTTGTCTGAGGAGGTGGGGATGGCGAACTCAGTCAAGGGGTTCAAGAGAGGCCCGGATGTCTTCCTGGAGCGTAACAATATTGTATCTTGCAGTTATTAGGTTCTTTAGAAGGACGTAGATCTGGGGATTTCTTCTGACGGAATATAGGCTGAACTGGACGGACAAATGTCTTTTTTCGGCCTTGCTAACTACAGCTCTGGCAAAAATTAAGAGACCACTGCAAAATCTTCAGTTTGTCTTAATTTTCTCTTTATAGGTATATTTTTGAGTAAAATGTAAATTGCTCTTATATTCTATAAACTACTGACAACATGTCTTCGAATTTCCAAGCACTAAATTTTGTACTTATTTTCAGAAAATGAAAAATGGTCAAAATAGCAAAAAAAATGCAGTGCTTGCAGACCTCAAATAATGCTACGAAAACAAGTTCACAATTATTTAGAAACAACAATACTAATGTTTTATCTCAGGAAGAGTTCAGAAATCAATATTTTGTGGAATAACCATGATTTTTAATCACAGCTTTCATGTGTCTTGGCATGCTTTCCACCAGTCTTTCACACTGCTTTTGGGTGACATTATGCCACTCCTGGTAAAAAAATTTAAGCAGTTCTTCTTTGTTTGATAGCTTGTGACTATCCATCTTCCTCACATTCAAGAGGTTTTCAATGGGGTTCAGGTTTGGAGATTGGGCTGGCCATGACAGCGATTTGAGCTAGTGTTCCTTCATCCACACGTTGGTTTACCTAGCCGTGTGGCATGGTGCATTGTTCTGCTGGAAAAGCCAGTCCTCAGAGTTGGGGAACGTTGCCTGAGCAGAAGGAATCAACTATTTTTCCAGGATAACCTTGTATGTGGCTTGATTCACATGTCCTTCGCAAAGATTAACCTGCCCAATTCAAGCCTGGAAATTATGATTTTTGTGGAACTAGAGCAAGTCCAAAAAGGGGCAACAAAATTTAGTAACGGGATGGAAGAATTACGGTACCCAGCGAGATTATCAATGTAGAGAGCCCGGATAGCTCAGTCGGTAGAGCATCAGACTTTTAATCTGAGGGTCCAGGTTCGGGCGTAAGCTTTTAATAAATGGTAATGTGATGTAAAATAGGTGAGGTCATCATGGGGGTGCAATGTGGGTGTAACTTGTATGCTGATAAAAGGTCTAAAGAAATTATGATCTGTGTGGATCATAGTACAAAGAAGGGCAACAACTACAATACCCAGAGAGATTAGCAAAAAAGTATTATTTTGTCTAGAAACTGAGGGGTGATCTCATAACCATGTATAAGTATATAAGGGGACAATACAAATATCTCTCCGAGGATCTGTTTATACCAAGGAAGGTGACGGTCACAAGGGGGCATTCTCTGCATCTGGAGGAGAGAAGGTTTTTCCACCAACATAGAAAAGGATTCTTTACTGGTAGGGCAGGGAGGATCTGGAATTCCTTGTCTGAGGAGGTGGGGATGGCGAACTCAGTCAAGGGGTTCAAGAGAGGCCCGGATGTCTTCCTGGAGCGTAACAATATTGTATCTTGCAGTTATTAGGTTCCTTAGAAGGACGTAGATCTGGGGATTTCTTCTGACGGAATATAGGCTGAACTGGACGGACAAATGTCTTTTTTCGGCCTTGCTAACTACAGCTCTGGCAAAAATTAAGAGACCACTGCAAAATCTTCAGTTTGTCTTAATTTTCTCTTTATAGGTATATTTTTGAGTAAAATGTAAATTGCTCTTATATTCTATAAACTACTGACAACATGTCTTCGAATTTCCAAGCACTAAATTTTGTACTTATTTTCAGAAAATGAAAAATGGTCAAAATAGCAAAAAAAATGCAGTGCTTGCAGACCTCAAATAATGCTACGAAAACAAGTTCACAATTATTTAGAAACAACAATACTAATGTTTTATCTCAGGAAGAGTTCAGAAATCAATATTTTGTGGAATAACCATGATTTTTAATCACAGCTTTCATGTGTCTTGGCATGCTTTCCACCAGTCTTTCACACTGCTTTTGGGTGACATTATGCCACTCCTGGTACAAAAATTTAAGCAGTTCTTCTTTGTTTGATAGCTTGTGACTATCCATCTTCCTCACATTCAAGAGGTTTTCAATGGGGTTCAGGTTTGGAGATTGGGCTGGCCATGACAGCGATTTGAGCTAGTGTTCCTTCATCCACACGTTGGTTTACCTAGCTGTGTGGCATGGTGCATTGTTCTGCTGGAAAAGCCAGTCCTCAGAGTTGGGGAACGTTGCCTGAGCAGAAGGAATCAACTATTTTTCCAGGATAACCTTGTATGTGGCTTGATTCACATGTCCTTCGCAAAGATTAACCTGCCCAATTCAAGCCTGGAAATTATGATTTTTGTGGAACTAGAGCAAGTCCAAAAAGGGGCAACAAAATTTAGTAACGGGATGGAAGAATTACGGTACCCAGCGAGATTATCAATGTAGAGAGCCCGGATAGCTCAGTCGGTAGAGCATCAGACTTTTAATCTGAGGGTCCAGGTTCGGGCGTAAGCTTTTAATAAATGGTAATGTTATGTAAAATAGGTGAGGTCATCATGGGGGTGCAATGTGGGTGTAACTTGTATGCTGATAAAAGGTCTAAAGAAATTATGATCTGTGTGGATCATAGTACAAAGAAGGGCAACAACTACAATACCCAGAGAGATTAGCAAAAAAGTATTATTTTGTCTAGAAACTGAGGGGTGATCTCATAACCATGTATAAGTATATAAGGGGACAATACAAATATCTCTCCGAGGATCTGTTTATACCAAGGAAGGTGACGGTCACAAGGGGGCATTCTCTGCATCTGGAGGAGAGAAGGTTTTTCCACCAACATAGAAAAGGATTCTTTACTGGTAGGGCAGGGAGAATCTGGAATTCCTTGTCTGAGGAGGTGGGGATGGCGAACTCAGTCAAGGGGTTCAAGAGAGGCCCGGATGTCTTCCTGGAGCGTAACAATATTGTATCTTGCAGTTATTAGGTTCTTTAGAAGGACGTAGATCTGGGGATTTCTTCTGACGGAATATAGGCTGAACTGGACGGACAAATGTCTTTTTTCGGCCTTGCTAACTACAGCTCTGGCAAAAATTAAGAGACCACTGCAAAATCTTCAGTTTGTCTTAATTTTCTCTTTATAGGTATATTTTTGAGTAAAATGTAAATTGCTCTTATATTCTATAAACTACTGACAACATGTCTTCGAATTTCCAAGCACTAAATTTTGTACTTATTTTCAGAAAATGAAAAATGGTCAAAATAGCAAAAAAAATGCAGTGCTTGCAGACCTCAAATAATGCTACGAAAACAAGTTCATAATTATTTAGAAACAACAATACTAATGTTTTATCTCAGGAAGAGTTCAGAAATCAATATTTTGTGGAATAACCATGATTTTTAATCACAGCTTTCATGTGTCTTGGCATGCTTTCCACCAGTCTTTCACACTGCTTTTGGGTGACATTATGCCACTCCTGGTACAAAAATTTAAGCAGTTCTTCTTTGTTTGATGGCTTGTGACTATCCATCTTCCTCACATTCAAGAGGTTTTCAATGGGGTTCAGGTTTGGAGATTGGGCTGGCCATGACAGCGATTTGAGCTAGTGTTCCTTCATCCACACGTTGGTTTACCTAGCCGTGTGGCATGGTGCATTGTTCTGCTGGAAAAGCCAGTCCTCAGAGTTGGGGAACGTTGCCTGAGCAGAAGGAATCAACTATTTTTCCAGGATAACCTTGTATGTGGCTTGATTCACATGTCCTTCGCAAAGATTAACCTGCCCAATTCAAGCCTGGAAATTATGATTTTTGTGGAACTAGAGCAAGTCCAAAAAGGGGCAACAAAATTTAGTAACGGGATGGGAGAATTACGGTACCCAGCGAGATTATCAATGTAGAGAGCCCGGATAGCTCAGTCGGTAGAGCATCAGACTTTTAATCTGAGGGTCCAGGTTCGGGCGTAAGCTTTTAATAAATGGTAATGTTATGTAAAATAGGTGAGGTCATCATGGGGGTGCAATGTGGGTGTAACTTGTATGCTGATAAAAGGTCTAAAGAAATTATGATCTGTGTGGATCATAGTACAAAGAAGGGCAACAACTACAATACCCAGAGAGATTAGCAAAAAAGTATTATTTTGTCTAGAAACTGAGGGGTGATCTCATAACCATGTATAAGTATATAAGGGGACAATACAAATATCTCTCCGAGGATCTGTTTATACCAAGGAAGGTGACGGTCACAAGGGGGCATTCTCTGCATCTGGAGGAGAGAAGGTTTTTCCACCAACATAGAAAAGGATTCTTTACTGGTAGGGCAGGGAGAATCTGGAATTCCTTGTCTGAGGAGGTGGGGATGGCGAACTCAGTCAAGGGGTTCAAGAGAGGCCCGGATGTCTTCCTGGAGCATAACAATATTGTATCTTGCAGTTATTAGGTTCTTTAGAAGGACGTAGATCTGGGGATTTCTTCTGACGGAATATAGGCTGAACTGGACGGACAAATGTCTTTTTTCGGCCTTGCTAACTACAGCTCTGGCAAAAATTAAGAGACCACTGCAAAATCTTCAGTTTGTCTTAATTTTCTCTTTATAGGTATATTTTTGAGTAAAATGTAAATTGCTCTTATATTCTATAAACTACTGACAACATGTCTTCGAATTTCCAAGCACTAAATTTTGTACTTATTTTCAGAAAATGAAAAATGGTCAAAATAGCAAAAAAAATGCAGTGCTTGCAGACCTCAAATAATGCTACGAAAACAAGTTCATAATTATTTAGAAACAACAATACTAATGTTTTATCTCAGGAAGAGTTCAGAAATCAATATTTTGTGGAATAACCATGATTTTTAATCACAGCTTTCATGTGTCTTGGCATGCTTTCCACCAGTCTTTCACACTGCTTTTGGGTGACATTATGCCACTCCTGGTACAAAAATTTAAGCAGTTCTTCTTTGTTTGATGGCTTGTGACTATCCATCTTCCTCACATTCAAGAGGTTTTCAATGGGGTTCAGGTTTGGAGATTGGGCTGGCCATGACAGCGATTTGAGCTAGTGTTCCTTCATCCACACGTTGGTTTACCTAGCCGTGTGGCATGGTGCATTGTTCTGCTGGAAAAGCCAGTCCTCAGAGTTGGGGAACGTTGCCTGAGCAGAAGGAATCAACTATTTTTCCAGGATAACCTTGTATGTGGCTTGATTCACATGTCCTTCGCAAAGATTAACCTGCCCAATTCAAGCCTGGAAATTATGATTTTTGTGGAACTAGAGCAAGTCCAAAAAGGGGCAACAAAATTTAGTAACGGGATGGAAGAATTACGGTACCCAGCGAGATTATCAATGTAGAGAGCCCGGATAGCTCAGTCGGTAGAGCATCAGACTTTTAATCTGAGGGTCCAGGTTCGGGCGTAAGCTTTTAATAAATGGTAATGTGATGTAAAATAGGTGAGGTCATCATGGGGGTGCAATGTGGGTGTAACTTGTATGCTGATAAAAGGTCTAAAGAAATTATGATCTGTGTGGATCATAGTACAAAGAAGGGCAACAACTACAATACCCAGAGAGATTAGCAAAAAAGTATTATTTTGTCTAGAAACTGAGGGGTGATCTCATAACCATGTATAAGTATATAAGGGGACAATACAAATATCTCTCCGAGGATCTGTTTATACCAAGGAAGGTGACGGTCACAAGGGGGCATTCTCTGCATCTGGAGGAGAGAAGGTTTTTCCACCAACATAGAAAAGGATTCTTTACTGGTAGGGCAGGGAGAATCTGGAATTCCTTGTCTGAGGAGGTGGGGATGGCGAACTCAGTCAAGGGGTTCAAGAGAGGCCCGGATGTCTTCCTGGAGCGTAACAATATTGTATCTTGCAGTTATTAGGTTCCTTAGAAGGACGTAGATCTGGGGATTTCTTCTGACGGAATATAGGCTGAACTGGACGGACAAATGTCTTTTTTCGGCCTTGCTAACTACAGCTCTGGCAAAAATTAAGAGACCACTGCAAAATCTTCAGTTTGTCTTAATTTTCTCTTTATAGGTATATTTTTGAGTAAAATGTAAATTGCTCTTATATTCTATAAACTACTGACAACATGTCTTCGAATTTCCAAGCACTAAATTTTGTACTTATTTTCAGAAAATGAAAAATGGTCAAAATAGCAAAAAAAATGCAGTGCTTGCAGACCTCAAATAATGCTACGAAAACAAGTTCACAATTATTTAGAAACAACAATACTAATGTTTTATCTCAGGAAGAGTTCAGAAATCAATATTTTGTGGAATAACCATGATTTTTAATCACAGCTTTCATGTGTCTTGGCATGCTTTCCACCAGTCTTTCACACTGCTTTTGGGTGACATTATGCCACTCCTGGTACAAAAATTTAAGCAGTTCTTCTTTGTTTGATAGCTTGTGACTATCCATCTTCCTCACATTCAAGAGGTTTTCAATGGGGTTCAGGTTTGGAGATTGGGCTGGCCATGACAGCGATTTGAGCTAGTGTTCCTTCATCCACACGTTGGTTTACCTAGCCGTGTGGCATGGTGCATTGTTCTGCTGGAAAAGCCAGTCCTCAGAGTTGGGGAACGTTGCCTGAGCAGAAGGAATCAACTATTTTTCCAGGATAACCTTGTATGTGGCTTGATTCACATGTCCTTCGCAAAGATTAACCTGCCCAATTCAAGCCTGGAAATTATGATTTTTGTGGAACTAGAGCAAGTCCAAAAAGGGGCAACAAAATTTAGTAACGGGATGGAAGAATTACGGTACCCAGCGAGATTATCAATGTAGAGAGCCCGGATAGCTCAGTCGGTAGAGCATCAGACTTTTAATCTGAGGGTCCAGGTTCGGGCGTAAGCTTTTAATAAATGGTAATGTTATGTAAAATAGGTGAGGTCATCATGGGGGTGCAATGTGGGTGTAACTTGTATGCTGATAAAAGGTCTAAAGAAATTATGATCTGTGTGGATCATAGTACAAAGAAGGGCAACAACTACAATACCCAGAGAGATTAGCAAAAAAGTATTATTTTGTCTAGAAACTGAGGGGTGATCTCATAACCATGTATAAGTATATAAGGGGACAATACAAATATCTCTCCGAGGATCTGTTTATACCAAGGAAGGTGACGGTCACAAGGGGGCATTCTCTGCATCTGGAGGAGAGAAGGTTTTTCCACCAACATAGAAAAGGATTCTTTACTGGTAGGGCAGGGAGAATCTGGAATTCCTTGTCTGAGGAGGTGGGGATGGCGAACTCAGTCAAGGGGTTCAAGAGAGGCCCGGATGTCTTCCTGGAGCGTAACAATATTGTATCTTGCAGTTATTAGGTTCTTTAGAAGGACGTAGATCTGGGGATTTCTTCTGACGGAATATAGGCTGAACTGGACGGACAAATGTCTTTTTTCGGCCTTGCTAACTACAGCTCTGGCAAAAATTAAGAGACCACTGCAAAATCTTCAGTTTGTCTTAATTTTCTCTTTATAGGTATATTTTTGAGTAAAATGTAAATTGCTCTTATATTCTATAAACTACTGACAACATGTCTTCGAATTTCCAAGCACTAAATTTTGTACTTATTTTCAGAAAATGAAAAATGGTCAAAATAGCAAAAAAAATGCAGTGCTTGCAGACCTCAAATAATGCTACGAAAACAAGTTCATAATTATTTAGAAACAACAATACTAATGTTTTATCTCAGGAAGAGTTCAGAAATCAATATTTTGTGGAATAACCATGATTTTTAATCACAGCTTTCATGTGTCTTGGCATGCTTTCCACCAGTCTTTCACACTGCTTTTGGGTGACATTATGCCACTCCTGGTACAAAAATTTAAGCAGTTCTTCTTTGTTTGATGGCTTGTGACTATCCATCTTCCTCACATTCAAGAGGTTTTCAATGGGGTTCAGGTTTGGAGATTGGGCTGGCCATGACAGCGATTTGAGCTAGTGTTCCTTCATCCACACGTTGGTTTACCTAGCCGTGTGGCATGGTGCATTGTTCTGCTGGAAAAGCCAGTCCTCAGAGTTGGGGAACGTTGCCTGAGCAGAAGGAATCAACTATTTTTCCAGGATAACCTTGTATGTGGCTTGATTCACATGTCCTTCGCAAAGATTAACCTGCCCAATTCAAGCCTGGAAATTATGATTTTTGTGGAACTAGAGCAAGTCCAAAAAGGGGCAACAAAATTTAGTAACGGGATGGAAGAATTACGGTACCCAGCGAGATTATCAATGTAGAGAGCCCGGATAGCTCAGTCGGTAGAGCATCAGACTTTTAATCTGAGGGTCCAGGTTCGGGCGTAAGCTTTTAATAAATGGTAATGTTATGTAAAATAGGTGAGGTCATCATGGGGGTGCAATGTGTTTGTAACTTGTATGCTGATAAAAGGTCTAAAGAAATTATTATCTGTGTGGATCATAGTACGAAGAAGGGCAACAACTACAATACCCAGAGAGATTAGCAAAAAAGTATTATTTTGTCTAGAAACTGAGGGGTGATCTCATAACCATGTATAAGTATATAAGGGGACAATACAAATATCTCTCCGAGGATCTGTTTATACCAAGGAAGGTGACGGTCACAAGGGGGCATTCTCTGCATCTGGAGGAGAGAAGGTTTTTCCACCAACATAGAAAAGGATTCTTTACTGGTAGGGCAGGGAGAATCTGGAATTCCTTGTCTGAGGAGGTGGGGATGGCGAACTCAGTCAAGGGGTTCAAGAGAGGCCCGGATGTCTTCCTGGAGCGTAACAATATTGTATCTTGCAGTTATTAGGTTCTTTAGAAGGACGTAGATCTGGGGATTTCTTCTGACGGAATATAGGCTGAACTGGACGGACAAATGTCTTTTTTCGGCCTTGCTAACTACAGCTCTGGCAAAAATTAAGAGACCACTGCAAAATCTTCAGTTTGTCTTAATTTTCTCTTTATAGGTATATTTTTGAGTAAAATGTAAATTGCTCTTATATTCTATAAACTACTGACAACATGTCTTCGAATTTCCAAGCACTAAATTTTGTACTTATTTTCAGAAAATGAAAAATGGTCAAAATAGCAAAAAAAATGCAGTGCTTGCAGACCTCAAATAATGCTACGAAAACAAGTTCATAATTATTTAGAAACAACAATACTAATGTTTTATCTCAGGAAGAGTTCAGAAATCAATATTTTGTGGAATAACCATGATTTTTAATCACAGCTTTCATGTGTCTTGGCATGCTTTCCACCAGTCTTTCACACTGCTTTTGGGTGACATTATGACACTCCTGGTACAAAAATTTAAGCAGTTCTTCTTTGTTTGATGGCTTGTGACTATCCATCTTCCTCACATTCAAGAGGTTTTCAATGGGGTTCAGGTTTGGAGATTGGGCTGGCCATGACAGCGATTTGAGCTAGTGTTCCTTCATCCACACGTTGGTTTACCTAGCCGTGTGGCATGGTGCATTGTTCTGCTGGAAAAGCCAGTCCTCAGAGTTGGGGAACGTTGCCTGAGCAGAAGGAATCAACTATTTTTCCAGGATAACCTTGTATGTGGCTTGATTCACATGTCCTTCGCAAAGATTAACCTGCCCAATTCAAGCCTGGAAATTATGATTTTTGTGGAACTAGAGCAAGTCCAAAAAGGGGCAACAAAATTTAGTAACGGGATGGAAGAATTACGGTACCCAGCGAGATTATCAATGTAGAGAGCCCGGATAGCTCAGTCGGTAGAGCATCAGACTTTTAATCTGAGGGTCCAGGTTCGGGCGTAAGCTTTTAATAAATGGTAATGTTATGTAAAATAGGTGAGGTCATCATGGGGGTGCAATGTGGGTGTAACTTGTATGCTGATAAAAGGTCTAAAGAAATTATCATCTGTGTGGATCATAGTACAAAGAAGGGCAACAACTACAATACCCAGAGAGATTAGCAAAAAAGTATTATTTTGTCTAGAAACTGAGGGGTGATCTCATAACCATGTATAAGTATATAAGGGGACAATACAAATATCTCTCCGAGGATCTGTTTATACCAAGGAAGGTGACGGTCACAAGGGGGCATTCTCTGCATCTGGAGGAGAGAAGGTTTTTCCACCAACATAGAAAAGGATTCTTTACTGGTAGGGCAGGGAGAATCTGGAATTCCTTGTCTGAGGAGGTGGGGATGGCGAACTCAGTCAAGGGGTTCAAGAGAGGCCCGGATGTCTTCCTGGAGCGTAACAATATTGTATCTTGCAGTTATTAGGTTCTTTAGAAGGACGTAGATCTGGGGATTTCTTCTGACGGAATATAGGCTGAACTGGACGGACAAATGTCTTTTTTCGGCCTTGCTAACTACAGCTCTGGCAAAAATTAAGAGACCACTGCAAAATCTTCAGTTTGTCTTAATTTTCTCTTTATAGGTATATTTTTGAGTAAAATGTAAATTGCTCTTATATTCTATAAACTACTGACAACATGTCTTCGAATTTCCAAGCACTAAATTTTGTACTTATTTTCAGAAAATGAAAAATGGTCAAAATAGCAAAAAAAATGCAGTGCTTGCAGACCTCAAATAATGCTACGAAAACAAGTTCACAATTATTTAGAAACAACAATACTAATGTTTTATCTCAGGAAGAGTTCAGAAATCAATATTTTGTGGAATAACCATGATTTTTAATCACAGCTTTCATGTGTCTTGGCATGCTTTCCACCAGTCTTTCACACTGCTTTTGGGTGACATTATGCCACTCCTGGTAAAAAAATTTAAGCAGTTCTTCTTTGTTTGATAGCTTGTGACTATCCATCTTCCTCACATTCAAGAGGTTTTCAATGGGGTTCAGGTTTGGAGATTGGGCTGGCCATGACAGCGATTTGAGCTAGTGTTCCTTCATCCACACGTTGGTTTACCTAGCCGTGTGGCATGGTGCATTGTTCTGCTGGAAAAGCCAGTCCTCAGAGTTGGGGAACGTTGCCTGAGCAGAAGGAATCAACTATTTTTCCAGGATAACCTTGTATGTGGCTTGATTCACATGTCCTTCGCAAAGATTAACCTGCCCAATTCAAGCCTGGAAATTATGATTTTTGTGGAACTAGAGCAAGTCCAAAAAGGGGCAACAAAATTTAGTAACGGGATGGAAGAATTACGGTACCCAGCGAGATTATCAATGTAGAGAGCCCGGATAGCTCAGTCGGTAGAGCATCAGACTTTTAATCTGAGGGTCCAGGTTCGGGCGTAAGCTTTTAATAAATGGTAATGTTATGTAAAATAGGTGAGGTCATCATGGGGGTGCAATGTGGGTGTAACTTGTATGCTGATAAAAGGTCTAAAGAAATTATGATCTGTGTGCATCATAGTACAAAGAAGGGCAACAACTACAATACCCAGAGAGATTAGCAAAAAAGTATTATTTTGTCTAGAAACTGAGGGGTGATCTCATAACCATGTATAAGTATATAAGGGGACAATACAAATATCTCTCCGAGGATCTGTTTATACCAAGGAAGGTGACGGTCACAAGGGGGCATTCTCTGCATCTGGAGGAGAGAAGGTTTTTCCACCAACATAGAAAAGGATTCTTTACTGGTAGGGCAGGGAGAATCTGGAATTCCTTGTCTGAGGAGGTGGGGATGGCGAACTCAGTCAAGGGGTTCAAGAGAGGCCCGGATGTCTTCCTGGAGCGTAACAATATTGTATCTTGCAGTTATTAGGTTCTTTAGAAGGACGTAGATCTGGGGATTTCTTCTGACGGAATATAGGCTGAACTGGACGGACAAATGTCTTTTTTCGGCCTTGCTAACTACAGCTCTGGCAAAAATTAAGAGACCACTGCAAAATCTTCAGTTTGTCTTAATTTTCTCTTTATAGGTATATTTTTGAGTAAAATGTAAATTGCTCTTATATTCTATAAACTACTGACAACATGTCTTCGAATTTCCAAGCACTAAATTTTGTACTTATTTTCAGAAAATGAAAAATGGTCAAAATAGCAAAAAAAATGCAGTGCTTGCAGACCTCAAATAATGCTACGAAAACAAGTTCATAATTATTTAGAAACAACAATACTAATGTTTTATCTCAGGAAGAGTTCAGAAATCAATATTTTGTGGAATAACCATGATTTTTAATCACAGCTTTCATGTGTCTTGGCATGCTTTCCACCAGTCTTTCACACTGCTTTTGGGTGACATTATGCCACTCCTGGTACAAAAATTTAAGCAGTTCTTCTTTGTTTGATGGCTTGTGACTATCCATCTTCCTCACATTCAAGAGGTTTTCAATGGGGTTCAGGTTTGGAGATTGGGCTGGCCATGACAGCGATTTGAGCTAGTGTTCCTTCATCCACACGTTGGTTTACCTAGCCGTGTGGCATGGTGCATTGTTCTGCTGGAAAAGCCAGTCCTCAGAGTTGGGGAACGTTGCCTGAGCAGAAGGAATCAACTATTTTTCCAGGATAACCTTGTATGTGGCTTGATTCACATGTCCTTCGCAAAGATTAACCTGCCCAATTCAAGCCTGGAAATTATGATTTTTGTGGAACTAGAGCAAGTCCAAAAAGGGGCAACAAAATTTAGTAACGGGATGGAAGAATTACGGTACCCAGCGAGATTATCAATGTAGAGAGCCCGGATAGCTCAGTCGGTAGAGCATCAGACTTTTAATCTGAGGGTCCAGGTTCGGGCGTAAGCTTTTAATAAATGGTAATGTGATGTAAAATAGGTGAGGTCATCATGGGGGTGCAATGTGGGTGTAACTTGTATGCTGATAAAAGGTCTAAAGAAATTATGATCTGTGTGGATCATAGTACAAAGAAGGGCAACAACTACAATACCCAGAGAGATTAGCAAAAAAGTATTATTTTGTCTAGAAACTGAGGGGTGATCTCATAACCATGTATAAGTATATAAGGGGACAATACAAATATCTCTCCGAGGATCTGTTTATACCAAGGAAGGTGACGGTCACAAGGGGGCATTCTCTGCATCTGGAGGAGAGAAGGTTTTTCCACCAACATAGAAAAGGATTCTTTACTGGTAGGGCAGGGAGAATCTGGAATTCCTTGTCTGAGGAGGTGGGGATGGCGAACTCAGTCAAGGGGTTCAAGAGAGGCCCGGATGTCTTCCTGGAGCGTAACAATATTGTATCTTGCAGTTATTAGGTTCCTTAGAAGGACGTAGATCTGGGGATTTCTTCTGACGGAATATAGGCTGAACTGGACGGACAAATGTCTTTTTTCGGCCTTGCTAACTACAGCTCTGGCAAAAATTAAGAGACCACTGCAAAATCTTCAGTTTGTCTTAATTTTCTCTTTATAGGTATATTTTTGAGTAAAATGTAAATTGCTCTTATATTCTATAAACTACTGACAACATGTCTTCGAATTTCCAAGCACTAAATTTTGTACTTATTTTCAGAAAATGAAAAATGGTCAAAATAGCAAAAAAAATGCAGTGCTTGCAGACCTCAAATAATGCTACGAAAACAAGTTCACAATTATTTAGAAACAACAATACTAATGTTTTATCTCAGGAAGAGTTCAGAAATCAATATTTTGTGGAATAACCATGATTTTTAATCACAGCTTTCATGTGTCTTGGCATGCTTTCCACCAGTCTTTCACACTGCTTTTGGGTGACATTATGCCACTCCTGGTACAAAAATTTAAGCAGTTCTTCTTTGTTTGATAGCTTGTGACTATCCATCTTCCTCACATTCAAGAGGTTTTCAATGGGGTTCAGGTTTGGAGATTGGGCTGGCCATGACAGCGATTTGAGCTAGTGTTCCTTCATCCACACGTTGGTTTACCTAGCTGTGTGGCATGGTGCATTGTTCTGCTGGAAAAGCCAGTCCTCAGAGTTGGGGAACGTTGCCTGAGCAGAAGGAATCAACTATTTTTCCAGGATAACCTTGTATGTGGCTTGATTCACATGTCCTTCGCAAAGATTAACCTGCCCAATTCAAGCCTGGAAATTATGATTTTTGTGGAACTAGAGCAAGTCCAAAAAGGGGCAACAAAATTTAGTAACGGGATGGAAGAATTACGGTACCCAGCGAGATTATCAATGTAGAGAGCCCGGATAGCTCAGTCGGTAGAGCATCAGACTTTTAATCTGAGGGTCCAGGTTCGGGCGTAAGCTTTTAATAAATGGTAATGTTATGTAAAATAGGTGAGGTCATCATGGGGGTGCAATGTGGGTGTAACTTGTATGCTGATAAAAGGTCTAAAGAAATTATGATCTGTGTGGATCATAGTACAAAGAAGGGCAACAACTACAATACCCAGAGAGATTAGCAAAAAAGTATTATTTTGTCTAGAAACTGAGGGGTGATCTCATAACCATGTATAAGTATATAAGGGGACAATACAAATATCTCTCCGAGGATCTGTTTATACCAAGGAAGGTGACGGTCACAAGGGGGCATTCTCTGCATCTGGAGGAGAGAAGGTTTTTCCACCAACATAGAAAAGGATTCTTTACTGGTAGGGCAGGGAGAATCTGGAATTCCTTGTCTGAGGAGGTGGGGATGGCGAACTCAGTCAAGGGGTTCAAGAGAGGCCCGGATGTCTTCCTGGAGCGTAACAATATTGTATCTTGCAGTTATTAGGTTCTTTAGAAGGACGTAGATCTGGGGATTTCTTCTGACGGAATATAGGCTGAACTGGACGGACAAATGTCTTTTTTCGGCCTTGCTAACTACAGCTCTGGCAAAAATTAAGAGACCACTGCAAAATCTTCAGTTTGTCTTAATTTTCTCTTTATAGGTATATTTTTGAGTAAAATGTAAATTGCTCTTATATTCTATAAACTACTGACAACATGTCTTCGAATTTCCAAGCACTAAATTTTGTACTTATTTTCAGAAAATGAAAAATGGTCAAAATAGCAAAAAAAATGCAGTGCTTGCAGACCTCAAATAATGCTACGAAAACAAGTTCATAATTATTTAGAAACAACAATACTAATGTTTTATCTCAGGAAGAGTTCAGAAATCAATATTTTGTGGAATAACCATGATTTTTAATCACAGCTTTCATGTGTCTTGGCATGCTTTCCACCAGTCTTTCACACTGCTTTTGGGTGACATTATGCCACTCCTGGTACAAAAATTTAAGCAGTTCTTCTTTGTTTGATGGCTTGTGACTATCCATCTTCCTCACATTCAAGAGGTTTTCAATGGGGTTCAGGTTTGGAGATTGGGCTGGCCATGACAGCGATTTGAGCTAGTGTTCCTTCATCCACACGTTGGTTTACCTAGCCGTGTGGCATGGTGCATTGTTCTGCTGGAAAAGCCAGTCCTCAGAGTTGGGGAACGTTGCCTGAGCAGAAGGAATCAACTATTTTTCCAGGATAACCTTGTATGTGGCTTGATTCACATGTCCTTCGCAAAGATTAACCTGCCCAATTCAAGCCTGGAAATTATGATTTTTGTGGAACTAGAGCAAGTCCAAAAAGGGGCAACAAAATTTAGTAACGGGATTGAAGAATTACGGTACCCAGCGAGATTATCAATGTAGAGAGCCCGGATAGCTCAGTCGGTAGAGCATCAGACTTTTAATCTGAGGGTCCAGGTTCGGGCGTAAGCTTTTAATAAATGGTAATGTTATGTAAAATAGGTGAGGTCATCATGGGGGTGCAATGTGGGTGTAACTTGTATGCTGATAAAAGGTCTAAAGAAATTATGATCTGTGTGGATCATAGTACAAAGAAGGGCAACAACTACAATACCCAGAGAGATTAGCAAAAAAGTATTATTTTGTCTAGAAACTGAGGGGTGATCTCATAACCATGTATAAGTATATAAGGGGACAATACAAATATCTCTCCGAGGATCTGTTTATACCAAGGAAGGTGACGGTCACAAGGGGGCATTCTCTGCATCTGGAGGAGAGAAGGTTTTTCCACCAACATAGAAAAGGATTCTTTACTGGTAGGGCAGGGAGAATCTGGAATTCCTTGTCTGAGGAGGTGGGGATGGCGAACTCAGTCAAGGGGTTCAAGAGAGGCCCGGATGTCTTCCTGGAGCATAACAATATTGTATCTTGCAGTTATTAGGTTCTTTAGAAGGACGTAGATCTGGGGATTTCTTCTGACGGAATATAGGCTGAACTGGACGGACAAATGTCTTTTTTCGGCCTTGCTAACTACAGCTCTGGCAAAAATTAAGAGACCACTGCAAAATCTTCAGTTTGTCTTAATTTTCTCTTTATAGGTATATTTTTGAGTAAAATGTAAATTGCTCTTATATTCTATAAACTACTGACAACATGTCTTCGAATTTCCAAGCACTAAATTTTGTACTTATTTTCAGAAAATGAAAAATGGTCAAAATAGCAAAAAAAATGCAGTGCTTGCAGACCTCAAATAATGCTACGAAAACAAGTTCACAATTATTTAGAAACAACAATACTAATGTTTTATCTCAGGAAGAGTTCAGAAATCAATATTTTGTGGAATAACCATGATTTTTAATCACAGCTTTCATGTGTCTTGGCATGCTTTCCACCAGTCTTTCACACTGCTTTTGGGTGACATTATGCCACTCCTGGTAAAAAAATTTAAGCAGTTCTTCTTTGTTTGATAGCTTGTGACTATCCATCTTCCTCACATTCAAGAGGTTTTCAATGGGGTTCAGGTTTGGAGATTGGGCTGGCCATGACAGCGATTTGAGCTAGTGTTCCTTCATCCACACGTTGGTTTACCTAGCCGTGTGGCATGGTGCATTGTTCTGCTGGAAAAGCCAGTCCTCAGAGTTGGGGAACGTTGCCTGAGCAGAAGGAATCAACTATTTTTCCAGGATAACCTTGTATGTGGCTTGATTCACATGTCCTTCGCAAAGATTAACCTGCCCAATTCAAGCCTGGAAATTATGATTTTTGTGGAACTAGAGCAAGTCCAAAAAGGGGCAACAAAATTTAGTAACGGGATGGAAGAATTACGGTACCCAGCGAGATTATCAATGTAGAGAGCCCGGATAGCTCAGTCGGTAGAGCATCAGACTTTTAATCTGAGGGTCCAGGTTCGGGCGTAAGCTTTTAATAAATGGTAATGTTATGTAAAATAGGTGAGGTCATCATGGGGGTGCAATGTGGGTGTAACTTGTATGCTGATAAAAGGTCTAAAGAAATTATGATCTGTGTGCATCATAGTACAAAGAAGGGCAACAACTACAATACCCAGAGAGATTAGCAAAAAAGTATTATTTTGTCTAGAAACTGAGGGGTGATCTCATAACCATGTATAAGTATATAAGGGGACAATACAAATATCTCTCCGAGGATCTGTTTATACCAAGGAAGGTGACGGTCACAAGGGGGCATTCTCTGCATCTGGAGGAGAGAAGGTTTTTCCACCAACATAGAAAAGGATTCTTTACTGGTAGGGCAGGGAGAATCTGGAATTCCTTGTCTGAGGAGGTGGGGATGGCGAACTCAGTCAAGGGGTTCAAGAGAGGCCCGGATGTCTTCCTGGAGCGTAACAATATTGTATCTTGCAGTTATTAGGTTCTTTAGAAGGACGTAGATCTGGGGATTTCTTCTGACGGAATATAGGCTGAACTGGACGGACAAATGTCTTTTTTCGGCCTTGCTAACTACAGCTCTGGCAAAAATTAAGAGACCACTGCAAAATCTTCAGTTTGTCTTAATTTTCTCTTTATAGGTATATTTTTGAGTAAAATGTAAATTGCTCTTATATTCTATAAACTACTGACAACATGTCTTCGAATTTCCAAGCACTAAATTTTGTACTTATTTTCAGAAAATGAAAAATGGTCAAAATAGCAAAAAAAATGCAGTGCTTGCAGACCTCAAATAATGCTACGAAAACAAGTTCATAATTATTTAGAAACAACAATACTAATGTTTTATCTCAGGAAGAGTTCAGAAATCAATATTTTGTGGAATAACCATGATTTTTAATCACAGCTTTCATGTGTCTTGGCATGCTTTCCACCAGTCTTTCACACTGCTTTTGGGTGACATTATGCCACTCCTGGTACAAAAATTTAAGCAGTTCTTCTTTGTTTGATGGCTTGTGACTATCCATCTTCCTCACATTCAAGAGGTTTTCAATGGGGTTCAGGTTTGGAGATTGGGCTGGCCATGACAGCGATTTGAGCTAGTGTTCCTTCATCCACACGTTGGTTTACCTAGCCGTGTGGCATGGTGCATTGTTCTGCTGGAAAAGCCAGTCCTCAGAGTTGGGGAACGTTGCCTGAGCAGAAGGAATCAACTATTTTTCCAGGATAACCTTGTATGTGGCTTGATTCACATGTCCTTCGCAAAGATTAACCTGCCCAATTCAAGCCTGGAAATTATGATTTTTGTGGAACTAGAGCAAGTCCAAAAAGGGGCAACAAAATTTAGTAACGGGATGGAAGAATTACGGTACCCAGCGAGATTATCAATGTAGAGAGCCCGGATAGCTCAGTCGGTAGAGCATCAGACTTTTAATCTGAGGGTCCAGGTTCGGGCGTAAGCTTTTAACAAATGGTAATGTGATGTAAAATAGGTGAGGTCATCATGGGGGTGCAATGTGGGTGTAACTTGTATGCTGATAAAAGGTCTAAAGAAATTATGATCTGTGTGGATCATAGTACAAAGAAGGGCAACAACTACAATACCCAGAGAGATTAGCAAAAAAGTATTATTTTGTCTAGAAACTGAGGGGTGATCTCATAACCATGTATAAGTATATAAGGGGACAATACAAATATCTCTCCGAGGATCTGTTTATACCAAGGAAGGTGACGGTCACAAGGGGGCATTCTCTGCATCTGGAGGAGAGAAGGTTTTTCCACCAACATAGAAAAGGATTCTTTACTGGTAGGGCAGGGAGAATCTGGAATTCCTTGTCTGAGGAGGTGGGGATGGCGAACTCAGTCAAGGGGTTCAAGAGAGGCCCGGATGTCTTCCTGGAGCGTAACAATATTGTATCTTGCAGTTATTAGGTTCCTTAGAAGGACGTAGATCTGGGGATTTCTTCTGACGGAATATAGGCTGAACTGGACGGACAAATGTCTTTTTTCGGCCTTGCTAACTACAGCTCTGGCAAAAATTAAGAGACCACTGCAAAATCTTCAGTTTGTCTTAATTTTCTCTTTATAGGTATATTTTTGAGTAAAATGTAAATTGCTCTTATATTCTATAAACTACTGACAACATGTCTTCGAATTTCCAAGCACTAAATTTTGTACTTATTTTCAGAAAATGAAAAATGGTCAAAATAGCAAAAAAAATGCAGTGCTTGCAGACCTCAAATAATGCTACGAAAACAAGTTCACAATTATTTAGAAACAACAATACTAATGTTTTATCTCAGGAAGAGTTCAGAAATCAATATTTTGTGGAATAACCATGATTTTTAATCACAGCTTTCATGTGTCTTGGCATGCTTTCCACCAGTCTTTCACACTGCTTTTGGGTGACATTATGCCACTCCTGGTACAAAAATTTAAGCAGTTCTTCTTTGTTTGATAGCTTGTGACTATCCATCTTCCTCACATTCAAGAGGTTTTCAATGGGGTTCAGGTTTGGAGATTGGGCTGGCCATGACAGCGATTTGAGCTAGTGTTCCTTCATCCACACGTTGGTTTACCTAGCCGTGTGGCATGGTGCATTGTTCTGCTGGAAAAGCCAGTCCTCAGAGTTGGGGAACGTTGCCTGAGCAGAAGGAATCAACTATTTTTCCAGGATAACCTTGTATGTGGCTTGATTCACATGTCCTTCGCAAAGATTAACCTGCCCAATTCAAGCCTGGAAATTATGATTTTTGTGGAACTAGAGCAAGTCCAAAAAGGGGCAACAAAATTTAGTAACGGGATGGAAGAATTACGGTACCCAGCGAGATTATCAATGTAGAGAGCCCGGATAGCTCAGTCGGTAGAGCATCAGACTTTTAATCTGAGGGTCCAGGTTCGGGCGTAAGCTTTTAATAAATGGTAATGTTATGTAAAATAGGTGAGGTCATCATGGGGGTGCAATGTGGGTGTAACTTGTATGCTGATAAAAGGTCTAAAGAAATTATGATCTGTGTGGATCATAGTACAAAGAAGGGCAACAACTACAATACCCAGAGAGATTAGCAAAAAAGTATTATTTTGTCTAGAAACTGAGGGGTGATCTCATAACCATGTATAAGTATATAAGGGGACAATACAAATATCTCTCCGAGGATCTGTTTATACCAAGGAAGGTGACGGTCACAAGGGGGCATTCTCTGCATCTGGAGGAGAGAAGGTTTTTCCACCAACATAGAAAAGGATTCTTTACTGGTAGGGCAGGGAGAATCTGGAATTCCTTGTCTGAGGAGGTGGGGATGGCGAACTCAGTCAAGGGGTTCAAGAGAGGCCCGGATGTCTTCCTGGAGCGTAACAATATTGTATCTTGCAGTTATTAGGTTCTTTAGAAGGACGTAGATCTGGGGATTTCTTCTGACGGAATATAGGCTGAACTGGACGGACAAATGTCTTTTTTCGGCCTTGCTAACTACAGCTCTGGCAAAAATTAAGAGACCACTGCAAAATCTTCAGTTTGTCTTAATTTTCTCTTTATAGGTATATTTTTGAGTAAAATGTAAATTGCTCTTATATTCTATAAACTACTGACAACATGTCTTCGAATTTCCAAGCACTAAACTTTGTACTTATTTTCAGAAAATGAAAAATGGTCAAAATAGCAAAAAAAATGCAGTGCTTGCAGACCTCAAATAATGCTACGAAAACAAGTTCATAATTATTTAGAAACAACAATACTAATGTTTTATCTCAGGAAGAGTTCAGAAATCAATATTTTGTGGAATAACCATGATTTTTAATCACAGCTTTCATGTGTCTTGGCATGCTTTCCACCAGTCTTTCACACTGCTTTTGGGTGACATTATGCCACTCCTGGTACAAAAATTTAAGCAGTTCTTCTTTGTTTGATGGCTTGTGACTATCCATCTTCCTCACATTCAAGAGGTTTTCAATGGGGTTCAGGTTTGGAGATTGGGCTGGCCATGACAGCGATTTGAGCTAGTGTTCCTTCATCCACACGTTGGTTTACCTAGCCGTGTGGCATGGTGCATTGTTCTGCTGGAAAAGCCAGTCCTCAGAGTTGGGGAACGTTGCCTGAGCAGAAGGAATCAACTATTTTTCCAGGATAACCTTGTATGTGGCTTGATTCACATGTCCTTCGCAAAGATTAACCTGCCCAATTCAAGCCTGGAAATTATGATTTTTGTGGAACTAGAGCAAGTCCAAAAAGGGGCAACAAAATTTAGTAACGGGATTGAAGAATTACGGTACCCAGCGAGATTATCAATGTAGAGAGCCCGGATAGCTCAGTCGGTAGAGCATCAGACTTTTAATCTGAGGGTCCAGGTTCGGGCGTAAGCTTTTAATAAATGGTAATGTTATGTAAAATAGGTGAGGTCATCATGGGGGTGCAATGTGGGTGTAACTTGTATGCTGATAAAAGGTCTAAAGAAATTATGATCTGTGTGGATCATAGTACAAAGAAGGGCAACAACTACAATACCCAGAGAGATTAGCAAAAAAGTATTATTTTGTCTAGAAACTGAGGGGTGATCTCATAACCATGTATAAGTATATAAGGGGACAATACAAATATCTCTCCGAGGATCTGTTTATACCAAGGAAAGTGACGGTCACAAGGGGGCATTCTCTGCATCTGGAGGAGAGAAGGTTTTTCCACCAACATAGAAAAGGATTCTTTACTGGTAGGGCAGGGAGAATCTGGAATTCCTTGTCTGAGGAGGTGGGGATGGCGAACTCAGTCAAGGGGTTCAAGAGAGGCCCGGATGTCTTCCTGGAGCATAACAATATTGTATCTTGCAGTTATTAGGTTCTTTAGAAGGACGTAGATCTGGGGATTTCTTCTGACGGAATATAGGCTGAACTGGACGGACAAATGTCTTTTTTCGGCCTTGCTAACTACAGCTCTGGCAAAAATTAAGAGACCACTGCAAAATCTTCAGTTTGTCTTAATTTTCTCTTTATAGGTATATTTTTGAGTAAAATGTAAATTGCTCTTATATTCTATAAACTACTGACAACATGTCTTCGAATTTCCAAGCACTAAATTTTGTACTTATTTTCAGAAAATGAAAAATGGTCAAAATAGCAAAAAAATGCAGTGCTTGCAGACCTCAAATAATGCTACGAAAACAAGTTCACAATTATTTAGAAACAACAATACTAATGTTTTATCTCAGGAAGAGTTCAGAAATCAATATTTTGTGGAATAACCATGATTTTTAATCACAGCTTTCATGTGTCTTGGCATGCTTTCCACCAGTCTTTCACACTGCTTTTGGGTGACATTATGCCACTCCTGGTAAAAAAATTTAAGCAGTTCTTCTTTGTTTGATAGCTTGTGACTATCCATCTTCCTCACATTCAAGAGGTTTTCAATGGGGTTCAGGTTTGGAGATTGGGCTGGCCATGACAGCGATTTGAGCTAGTGTTCCTTCATCCACACGTTGGTTTACCTAGCCGTGTGGCATGGTGCATTGTTCTGCTGGAAAAGCCAGTCCTCAGAGTTGGGGAACGTTGCCTGAGCAGAAGGAATCAACTATTTTTCCAGGATAACCTTGTATGTGGCTTGATTCACATGTCCTTCGCAAAGATTAACCTGCCCAATTCAAGCCTGGAAATTATGATTTTTGTGGAACTAGAGCAAGTCCAAAAAGGGGCAACAAAATTTAGTAACGGGATGGAAGAATTACGGTACCCAGCGAGATTATCAATGTAGAGAGCCCGGATAGCTCAGTCGGTAGAGCATCAGACTTTTAATCTGAGGGTCCAGGTTCGGGCGTAAGCTTTTAATAAATGGTAATGTTATGTAAAATAGGTGAGGTCATCATGGGGGTGCAATGTGGGTGTAACTTGTATGCTGATAAAAGGTCTAAAGAAATTATGATCTGTGTGGATCATAGTACAAAGAAGGGCAACAACTACAATACCCAGAGAGATTAGCAAAAAAGTATTATTTTGTCTAGAAACTGAGGGGTGATCTCATAACCATGTATAAGTATATAAGGGGACAATACAAATATCTCTCCGAGGATCTGTTTATACCAAGGAAGGTGACGGTCACAAGGGGGCATTCTCTGCATCTGGAGGAGAGAAGGTTTTTCCACCAACATAGAAAAGGATTCTTTACTGGTAGGGCAGGGAGAATCTGGAATTCCTTGTCTGAGGAGGTGGGGATGGCGAACTCAGTCAAGGGGTTCAAGAGAGGCCCGGATGTCTTCCTGGAGCGTAACAATATTGTATCTTGCAGTTATTAGGTTCTTTAGAAGGACGTAGATCTGGGGATTTCTTCTGACGGAATATAGGCTGAACTGGACGGACAAATGTCTTTTTTCGGCCTTGCTAACTACAGCTCTGGCAAAAATTAAGAGACCACTGCAAAATCTTCAGTTTGTCTTAATTTTCTCTTTATAGGTATATTTTTGAGTAAAATGTAAATTGCTCTTATATTCTATAAACTACTGACAACATGTCTTCGAATTTCCAAGCACTAAATTTTGTACTTATTTTCAGAAAATGAAAAATGGTCAAAATAGCAAAAAAAATGCAGTGCTTGCAGACCTCAAATAATGCTACGAAAACAAGTTCATAATTATTTAGAAACAACAATACTAATGTTTTATCTCAGGAAGAGTTCAGAAATCAATATTTTGTGGAATAACCATGATTTTTAATCACAGCTTTCATGTGTCTTGGCATGCTTTCCACCAGTCTTTCACACTGCTTTTGGGTGACATTATGCCACTCCTGGTACAAAAATTTAAGCAGTTCTTCTTTGTTTGATGGCTTGTGACTATCCATCTTCCTCACATTCAAGAGGTTTTCAATGGGGTTCAGGTTTGGAGATTGGGCTGGCCATGACAGCGATTTGAGCTAGTGTTCCTTCATCCACACGTTGGTTTACCTAGCCGTGTGGCATGGTGCATTGTTCTGCTGGAAAAGCCAGTCCTCAGAGTTGGGGAACGTTGCCTGAGCAGAAGGAATCAACTATTTTTCCAGGATAACCTTGTATGTGGCTTGATTCACATGTCCTTCGCAAAGATTAACCTGCCCAATTCAAGCCTGGAAATTATGATTTTTGTGGAACTAGAGCAAGTCCAAAAAGGGGCAACAAAATTTAGTAACGGGATGGAAGAATTACGGTACCCAGCGAGATTATCAATGTAGAGAGCCCGGATAGCTCAGTCGGTAGAGCATCAGACTTTTAATCTGAGGGTCCAGGTTCGGGCGTAAGCTTTTAATAAATGGTAATGTTATGTAAAATAGGTGAGGTCATCATGGGGGTGCAATGTGGGTGTAACTTGTATGCTGATAAAAGGTCTAAAGAAATTATGATCTGTGTGGATCATAGTACAAAGAAGGGCAACAACTACAATACCCAGAGAGATTAGCAAAAAAGTATTATTTTGTCTAGAAACTGAGGGGTGATCTCATAACCATGTATAAGTATATAAGGGGACAATACAAATATCTCTCCGAGGATCTGTTTATACCAAGGAAGGTGACGGTCACAAGGGGGCATTCTCTGCATCTGGAGGAGAGAAGGTTTTTCCACCAACATAGAAAAGGATTCTTTACTGGTAGGGCAGGGAGAATCTGGAATTCCTTGTCTGAGGAGGTGGGGATGGCGAACTCAGTCAAGGGGTTCAAGAGAGGCCCGGATGTCTTCCTGGAGCGTAACAATATTGTATCTTGCAGTTATTAGGTTCTTTAGAAGGACGTAGATCTGGGGATTTCTTCTGACGGAATATAGGCTGAACTGGACGGACAAATGTCTTTTTTCGGCCTTGCTAACTACAGCTCTGGCAAAAATTAAGAGACCACTGCAAAATCTTCAGTTTGTCTTAATTTTCTCTTTATAGGTATATTTTTGAGTAAAATGTAAATTGCTCTTATATTCTATAAACTACTGACAACATGTCTTCGAATTTCCAAGCACTAAATTTTGTACTTATTTTCAGAAAATGAAAAATGGTCAAAATAGCAAAAAAAATGCAGTGCTTGCAGACCTCAAATAATGCTACGAAAACAAGTTCATAATTATTTAGAAACAACAATACTAATGTTTTATCTCAGGAAGAGTTCAGAAATCAATATTTTGTGGAATAACCATGATTTTTAATCACAGCTTTCATGTGTCTTGGCATGCTTTCCACCAGTCTTTCACACTGCTTTTGGGTGACATTATGCCACTCCTGGTACAAAAATTTAAGCAGTTCTTCTTTGTTTGATGGCTTGTGACTATCCATCTTCCTCACATTCAAGAGGTTTTCAATGGGGTTCAGGTTTGGAGATTGGGCTGGCCATGACAGCGATTTGAGCTAGTGTTCCTTCATCCACACGTTGGTTTACCTAGCCGTGTGGCATGGTGCATTGTTCTGCTGGAAAAGCCAGTCCTCAGAGTTGGGGAACGTTGCCTGAGCAGAAGGAATCAACTATTTTTCCAGGATAACCTTGTATGTGGCTTGATTCACATGTCCTTCGCAAAGATTAACCTGCCCAATTCAAGCCTGGAAATTATGATTTTTGTGGAACTAGAGCAAGTCCAAAAAGGGGCAACAAAATTTAGTAACGGGATGGAAGAATTACGGTACCCAGCGAGATTATCAATGTAGAGAGCCCGGATAGCTCAGTCGGTAGAGCATCAGACTTTTAATCTGAGGGTCCAGGTTCGGGCGTAAGCTTTTAATAAATGGTAATGTTATGTAAAATAGGTGAGGTCATCATGGGGGTGCAATGTGGGTGTAACTTGTATGCTGATAAAAGGTCTAAAGAAATTATGATCTGTGTGGATCATAGTACAAAGAAGGGCAACAACTACAATACCCAGAGAGATTAGCAAAAAAGTATTATTTTGTCTAGAAACTGAGGGGTGATCTCATAACCATGTATAAGTATATAAGGGGACAATACAAATATCTCTCCGAGGATCTGTTTATACCAAGGAAGGTGACGGTCACAAGGGGGCATTCTCTGCATCTGGAGGAGAGAAGGTTTTTCCACCAACATAGAAAAGGATTCTTTACTGGTAGGGCAGGGAGAATCTGGAATTCCTTGTCTGAGGAGGTGGGGATGGCGAACTCAGTCAAGGGGTTCAAGAGAGGCCCGGATGTCTTCCTGGAGCGTAACAATATTGTATCTTGCAGTTATTAGGTTCTTTAGAAGGACGTAGATCTGGGGATTTCTTCTGACGGAATATAGGCTGAACTGTACGGACAAATGTCTTTTTTCGGCCTTGCTAACTACAGCTCTGGCAAAAATTAAGAGACCACTGCAAAATCTTCAGTTTGTCTTAATTTTCTCTTTATAGGTATATTTTTGAGTAAAATGTAAATTGCTCTTATATTCTATAAACTACTGACAACATGTCTTCGAATTTCCAAGCACTAAATTTTGTACTTATTTTCAGAAAATGAAAAATGGTCAAAATAGCAAAAAAAATGCAGTGCTTGCAGACCTCAAATAATGCTACGAAAACAAGTTCATAATTATTTAGAAACAACAATACTAATGTTTTATCTCAGGAAGAGTTCAGAAATCAATATTTTGTGGAATAACCATGATTTTTAATCACAGCTTTCATGTGTCTTGGCATGCTTTCCACCAGTCTTTCACACTGCTTTTGGGTGACATTATGCCACTCCTGGTACAAAAATTTAAGCAGTTCTTCTTTGTTTGATGGCTTGTGACTATCCATCTTCCTCACATTCAAGAGGTTTTCAATGGGGTTCAGGTTTGGAGATTGGGCTGGCCATGACAGCGATTTGAGCTAGTGTTCCTTCATCCACACGTTGGTTTACCTAGCCGTGTGGCATGGTGCATTGTTCTGCTGGAAAAGCCAGTCCTCAGAGTTGGGGAACGTTGCCTGAGCAGAAGGAATCAACTATTTTTCCAGGATAACCTTGTATGTGGCTTGATTCACATGTCCTTCGCAAAGATTAACCTGCCCAATTCAAGCCTGGAAATTATGATTTTTGTGGAACTAGAGCAAGTCCAAAAAGGGGCAACAAAATTTAGTAACGGGATTGAAGAATTACGGTACCCAGCGAGATTATCAATGTAGAGAGCCCGGATAGCTCAGTCGGTAGAGCATCAGACTTTTAATCTGAGGGTCCAGGTTCGGGCGTAAGCTTTTAATAAATGGTAATGTTATGTAAAATAGGTGAGGTCATCATGGGGGTGCAATGTGGGTGTAACTTGTATGCTGATAAAAGGTCTAAAGAAATTATGATCTGTGTGGATCATAGTACAAAGAAGGGCAACAACTACAATACCCAGAGAGATTAGCAAAAAAGTATTATTTTGTCTAGAAACTGAGGGGTGATCTCATAACCATGTATAAGTATATAAGGGGACAATACAAATATCTCTCCGAGGATCTGTTTATACCAAGGAAGGTGACGGTCACAAGGGGGCATTCTCTGCATCTGGAGGAGAGAAGGTTTTTCCACCAACATAGAAAAGGATTCTTTACTGGTAGGGCAGGGAGAATCTGGAATTCCTTGTCTGAGGAGGTGGGGATGGCGAACTCAGTCAAGGGGTTCAAGAGAGGCCCGGATGTCTTCCTGGAGCGTAACAATATTGTATCTTGCAGTTATTAGGTTCTTTAGAAGGACGTAGATCTGGGGATTTCTTCTGACGGAATATAGGCTGAACTGGACGGACAAATGTCTTTTTTCGGCCTTGCTAACTACAGCTCTGGCAAAAATTAAGAGACCACTGCAAAATCTTCAGTTTGTCTTAATTTTCTCTTTATAGGTATATTTTTGAGTAAAATGTAAATTGCTCTTATATTCTATAAACTACTGACAACATGTCTTCGAATTTCCAAGCACTAAATTTTGTACTTATTTTCAGAAAATGAAAAATGGTCAAAATAGCAAAAAAAATGCAGTGCTTGCAGACCTCAAATAATGCTACGAAAACAAGTTCATAATTATTTAGAAACAACAATACTAATGTTTTATCTCAGGAAGAGTTCAGAAATCAATATTTTGTGGAATAACCATGATTTTTAATCACAGCTTTCATGTGTCTTGGCATGCTTTCCACCAGTCTTTCACACTGCTTTTGGGTGACATTATGCCACTCCTGGTACAAAAATTTAAGCAGTTCTTCTTTGTTTGATGGCTTGTGACTATCCATCTTCCTCACATTCAAGAGGTTTTCAATGGGGTTCAGGTTTGGAGATTGGGCTGGCCATGACAGCGATTTGAGCTAGTGTTCCTTCATCCACACGTTGGTTTACCTAGCCGTGTGGCATGGTGCATTGTTCTGCTGGAAAAGCCAGTCCTCAGAGTTGGGGAACGTTTCCTGAGCAGAAGGAATCAACTATTTTTCCAGGATAACCTTGTATGTGGCTTGATTCACATGTCCTTCGCAAAGATTAACCTGCCCAATTCAAGCCTGGAAATTATGATTTTTGTGGAACTAGAGCAAGTCCAAAAAGGGGCAACAAAATTTAGTAACGGGATTGAAGAATTACGGTACCCAGCGAGATTATCAATGTAAAGAGCCCGGATAGCTCCGTCGGTAGAGCATCAGACTTTTAATCTGAGGGTCCAGGGTTCAAGTCCCTGTCCCTTGTTTTAATAAATGGTAATGTTATGTAAAATAGGTGAGGTCATCATGGGGGTGCAATGTGGGTGTAACTTGTATGCTGATAAAAGGTCTAAAGAAATTATGATCTGTGTGGATCATAGTACAAAGAAGGGCAACAACTACAATACCCAGAGAGATTAGCAAAAAAGTATTATTTTGTCTAGAAACTGAGGGGTGATCTCATAACCATGTATAAGTATATAAGGGGACAATACAAATATCTCTCCGAGGATCTGTTTATACCAAGGAAGGTGACGGTCACAAGGGGGCATTCTCTGCATCTGGAGGAGAGAAGGTTTTTCCACCAACATAGAAAAGGATTCTTTACTGGTAGGGCAGGGAGAATCTGGAATTCCTTGTCTGAGGAGGTGGGGATGGCGAACTCAGTCAAGGGGTTCAAGAGAGGCCCGGATGTCTTCCTGGAGCGTAACAATATTGTATCTTGCAGTTATTAGGTTCTTTAGAAGGACGTAGATCTGGGGATTTCTTCTGACGGAATATAGGCTGAACTGGACGGACAAATGTCTTTTTTCGGCCTTGCTAACTACAGCTCTGGCAAAAATTAAGAGACCACTGCAAAATCTTCAGTTTGTCTTAATTTTCTCTTTATAGGTATATTTTTGAGTAAAATGTAAATTGCTCTTATATTCTATAAACTACTGACAACATGTCTTCGAATTTCCAAGCACTAAATTTTGTACTTATTTTCAGAAAATGAAAAATGGTCAAAATAGCAAAAAAAATGCAGTGCTTGCAGACCTCAAATAATGCTACGAAAACAAGTTCATAATTATTTAGAAACAACAATACTAATGTTTTATCTCAGGAAGAGTTCAGAAATCAATATTTTGTGGAATAACCATGATTTTTAATCACAGCTTTCATGTGTCTTGGCATGCTTTCCACCAGTCTTTCACACTGCTTTTGGGTGACATTATGCCACTCCTGGTACAAAAATTTAAGCAGTTCTTCTTTGTTTGATGGCTTGTGACTATCCATCTTCCTCACATTCAAGAGGTTTTCAATGGGGTTCAGGTTTGGAGATTGGGCTGGCCATGACAGCGATTTGAGCTAGTGTTCCTTCATCCACACGTTGGTTTACCTAGCCGTGTGGCATGGTGCATTGTTCTGCTGGAAAAGCCAGTCCTCAGAGTTGGGGAACGTTGCCTGAGCAGAAGGAATCAACTATTTTTCCAGGATAACCTTGTATGTGGCTTGATTCACATGTCCTTCGCAAAGATTAACCTGCCCAATTCAAGCCTGGAAATTATGATTTTTGTGGAACTAGAGCAAGTCCAAAAAGGGGCAACAAAATTTAGTAACGGGATTGAAGAATTACGGTACCCAGCGAGATTATCAATGTAGAGAGCCTGGATAGCTCAGTCGGTAGAGCATCAGACTTTTAATCTGAGGGTCCAGGTTCGGGCGTAAGCTTTTAATAAATGGTAATGTTATGTAAAATAGGTGAGGTCATCATGGGGGTGCAATGTGGGTGTAACTTGTATGCTGATAAAAGGTCTAAAGAAATTATGATCTGTGTGGATCATAGTACAAAGAAGGGCAACAACTACAATACCCAGAGAGATTAGCAAAAAAGTATTATTTTGTCTAGAAACTGAGGGGTGATCTCATAACCATGTATAAGTATATAAGGGGACAATACAAATATCTCTCCGAGGATCTGTTTATACCAAGGAAGGTGACGGTCACAAGGGGGCATTCTCTGCATCTGGAGGAGAGAAGGTTTTTCCACCAACATAGAAAAGGATTCTTTACTGGTAGGGCAGGGAGAATCTGGAATTCCTTGTCTGAGGAGGTGGGGATGGCGAACTCAGTCAAGGGGTTCAAGAGAGGCCCGGATGTCTTCCTGGAGCGTAACAATATTGTATCTTGCAGTTATTAGGTTCTTTAGAAGGACGTAGATCTGGGGATTTCTTCTGACGGAATATAGGCTGAACTGGACGGACAAATGTCTTTTTTCGGCCTTGCTAACTACAGCTCTGGCAAAAATTAAGAGACCACTGCAAAATCTTCAGTTTGTCTTAATTTTCTCTTTATAGGTATATTTTTGAGTAAAATGTAAATTGCTCTTATATTCTATAAACTACTGACAACATGTCTTCGAATTTCCAAGCACTAAATTTTGTACTTATTTTCAGAAAATGAAAAATGGTCAAAATAGCAAAAAAAATGCAGTGCTTGCAGACCTCAAATAATGCTACGAAAACAAGTTCATAATTATTTAGAAACAACAATACTAATGTTTTATCTCAGGAAGAGTTCAGAAATCAATATTTTGTGGAATAACCATGATTTTTAATCACAGCTTTCATGTGTCTTGGCATGCTTTCCACCAGTCTTTCACACTGCTTTTGGGTGACATTATGCCACTCCTGGTACAAAAATTTAAGCAGTTCTTCTTTGTTTGATGGCTTGTGACTATCCATCTTCCTCACATTCAAGAGGTTTTCAATGGGGTTCAGGTTTGGAGATTGGGCTGGCCATGACAGCGATTTGAGCTAGTGTTCCTTCATCCACACGTTGGTTTACCTAGCCGTGTGGCATGGTGCATTGTTCTGCTGGAAAAGCCAGTCCTCAGAGTTGGGGAACGTTGCCTGAGCAGAAGGAATCAACTATTTTTCCAGGATAACCTTGTATGTGGCTTGATTCACATGTCCTTCGCAAAGATTAACCTGCCCAATTCAAGCCTGGAAATTATGATTTTTGTGGAACTAGAGCAAGTCCAAAAAGGGGCAACAAAATTTAGTAACGGGATTGAAGAATTACGGTACCCAGCGAGATTATCAATGTAGAGAGCCCGGATAGCTCAGTCGGTAGAGCATCAGACTTTTAATCTGAGGGTCCAGGTTCGGGCGTAAGCTTTTAATAAATGGTAATGTTATGTAAAATAGGTGAGGTCATCATGGGGGTGCAATGTGGGTGTAACTTGTATGCTGATAAAAGGTCTAAAGAAATTATGATCTGTGTGGATCATAGTACAAAGAAGGGCAACAACTACAATACCCAGAGAGATTAGCAAAAAAGTATTATTTTGTCTAGAAACTGAGGGGTGATCTCATAACCATGTATAAGTATATAAGGGGACAATACAAATATCTCTCCGAGGATCTGTTTATACCAAGGAAGGTGACGGTCACAAGGGGGCATTCTCTGCATCTGGAGGAGAGAAGGTTTTTCCACCAACATAGAAAAGGATTCTTTACTGGTAGGGCAGGGAGAATCTGGAATTCCTTGTCTGAGGAGGTGGGGATGGCGAACTCAGTCAAGGGGTTCAAGAGAGGCCCGGATGTCTTCCTGGAGCATAACAATATTGTATCTTGCAGTTATTAGGTTCTTTAGAAGGACGTAGATCTGGGGATTTCTTCTGACGGAATATAGGCTGAACTGGACGGACAAATGTCTTTTTTCGGCCTTGCTAACTACAGCTCTGGCAAAAATTAAGAGACCACTGCAAAATCTTCAGTTTGTCTTAATTTTCTCTTTATAGGTATATTTTTGAGTAAAATGTAAATTGCTCTTATATTCTATAAACTACTGACAACATGTCTTCGAATTTCCAAGCACTAAATTTTGTACTTATTTTCAGAAAATGAAAAATGGTCAAAATAGCAAAAAAAATGCAGTGCTTGCAGACCTCAAATAATGCTACGAAAACAAGTTCACAATTATTTAGAAACAACAATACTAATGTTTTATCTCAGGAAGAGTTCAGAAATCAATATTTTGTGGAATAACCATGATTTTTAATCACAGCTTTCATGTGTCTTGGCATGCTTTCCACCAGTCTTTCACACTGCTTTTGGGTGACATTATGCCACTCCTGGTAAAAAAATTTAAGCAGTTATTCTTTGTTTGATAGCTTGTGACTATCCATCTTCCTCACATTCAAGAGGTTTTCAATGGGGTTCAGGTTTGGAGATTGGGCTGGCCATGACAGCGATTTGAGCTAGTGTTCCTTCATCCACACGTTGGTTTACCTAGCCGTGTGGCATGGTGCATTGTTCTGCTGGAAAAGCCAGTCCTCAGAGTTGGGGAACGTTGCCTGAGCAGAAGGAATCAACTATTTTTCCAGGATAACCTTGTATGTGGCTTGATTCACATGTCCTTCGCAAAGATTAACCTGCCCAATTCAAGCCTGGAAATTATGATTTTTGTGGAACTAGAGCAAGTCCAAAAAGGGGCAACAAAATTTAGTAACGGGATGGAAGAATTACGGTACCCAGCGAGATTATCAATGTAGAGAGCCCGGATAGCTCAGTCGGTAGAGCATCAGACTTTTAATCTGAGGGTCCAGGTTCGGGCGTAAGCTTTTAATAAATGGTAATGTTATGTAAAATAGGTGAGGTCATCATGGGGGTGCAATGTGGGTGTAACTTGTATGCTGATAAAAGGTCTAAAGAAATTATGATCTGTGTGGATCATAGTACAAAGAAGGGCAACAACTACAATACCCAGAGAGATTAGCAAAAAAGTATTATTTTGTCTAGAAACTGAGGGGTGATCTCATAACCATGTATAAGTATATAAGGGGACAATACAAATATCTCTCCGAGGATCTGTTTATACCAAGGAAGGTGACGGTCACAAGGGGGCATTCTCTGCATCTGGAGGAGAGAAGGTTTTTCCACCAACATAGAAAAGGATTCTTTACTGGTAGGGCAGGGAGAATCTGGAATTCCTTGTCTGAGGAGGTGGGGATGGCGAACTCAGTCAAGGGGTTCAAGAGAGGCCCGGATGTCTTCCTGGAGCGTAACAATATTGTATCTTGCAGTTATTAGGTTCTTTAGAAGGACGTAGATCTGGGGATTTCTTCTGACGGAATATAGGCTGAACTGGACGGACAAATGTCTATTTTCGGCCTTGCTAACTACAGCTCTGGCAAAAATTAAGAGACCACTGCAAAATCTTCAGTTTGTCTTAATTTTCTCTTTATAGGTATATTTTTGAGTAAAATGTAAATTGCTCTTATATTCTATAAACTACTGACAACATGTCTTCGAATTTCCAAGCACTAAATTTTGTACTTATTTTCAGAAAATGAAAAATGGTCAAAATAGCAAAAAAAATGCAGTGCTTGCAGACCTCAAATAATGCTACGAAAACAAGTTCATAATTATTTAGAAACAACAATACTAATGTTTTATCTCAGGAAGAGTTCAGAAATCAATATTTTGTGGAATAACCATGATTTTTAATCACAGCTTTCATGTGTCTTGGCATGCTTTCCACCAGTCTTTCACACTGCTTTTGGGTGACATTATGCCACTCCTGGTACAAAAATTTAAGCAGTTCTTCTTTGTTTGATGGCTTGTGACTATCCATCTTCCTCACATTCAAGAGGTTTTCAATGGGGTTCAGGTTTGGAGATTGGGCTGGCCATGACAGCGATTTGAGCTAGTGTTCCTTCATCCACACGTTGGTTTACCTAGCCGTGTGGCATGGTGCATTGTTCTGCTGGAAAAGCCAGTCCTCAGAGTTGGGGAACGTTGCCTGAGCAGAAGGAATCAACTATTTTTCCAGGATAACCTTGTATGTGGCTTGATTCACATGTCCTTCGCAAAGATTAACCTGCCCAATTCAAGCCTGGAAATTATGATTTTTGTGGAACTAGAGCAAGTCCAAAAAGGGGCAACAAAATTTAGTAACGGGATGGAAGAATTACGGTACCCAGCGAGATTATCAATGTAGAGAGCCCGGATAGCTCAGTCGGTAGAGCATCAGACTTTTAATCTGAGGGTCCAGGTTCGGGCGTAAGCTTTTAATAAATGGTAATGTTATGTAAAATAGGTGAGGTCATCATGGGGGTGCAATGTGGGTGTAACTTGTATGCTGATAAAAGGTCTAAAGAAATTATGATCTGTGTGGATCATAGTACAAAGAAGGGCAACAGCTACAATACCCAGAGAGATTAGCAAAAAAGTATTATTTTGTCTAGAAACTGAGGGGTGATCTCATAACCATGTATAAGTATATAAGGGGACAATACAAATATCTCTCCGAGGATCTGTTTATACCAAGGAAGGTGACGGTCACAAGGGGGCATTCTCTGCATCTGGAGGAGAGAAGGTTTTTCCACCAACATAGAAAAGGATTCTTTACTGGTAGGGCAGGGAGAATCTGGAATTCCTTGTCTGAGGAGGTGGGGATGGCGAACTCAGTCAAGGGGTTCAAGAGAGGCCCGGATGTCTTCCTGGAGCGTAACAATATTGTATCTTGCAGTTATTAGGTTCTTTAGAAGGACGTAGATCTGGGGATTTCTTCTGACGGAATATAGGCTGAACTGGACGGACAAATGTCTTTTTTCGGCCTTGCTAACTACAGCTCTGGCAAAAATTAAGAGACCACTGCAAAATCTTCAGTTTGTCTTAATTTTCTCTTTATAGGTATATTTTTGAGTAAAATGTAAATTGCTCTTATATTCTATAAACTACTGACAACATGTCTTCGAATTTCCAAGCACTAAATTTTGTACTTATTTTCAGAAAATGAAAAATGGTCAAAATAGCAAAAAAAATGCAGTGCTTGCAGACCTCAAATAATGCTACGAAAACAAGTTCATAATTATTTAGAAACAACAATACTAATGTTTTATCTCAGGAAGAGTTCAGAAATCAATATTTTGTGGAATAACCATGATTTTTAATCACAGCTTTCATGTGTCTTGGCATGCTTTCCACCAGTCTTTCACACTGCTTTTGGGTGACATTATGCCACTCCTGGTACAAAAATTTAAGCAGTTCTTCTTTGTTTGATGGCTTGTGACTATCCATCTTCCTCACATTCAAGAGGTTTTCAATGGGGTTCAGGTTTGGAGATTGGGCTGGCCATGACAGCGATTTGAGCTAGTGTTCCTTCATCCACACGTTGGTTTACCTAGCCGTGTGGCATGGTGCATTGTTCTGCTGGAAAAGCCAGTCCTCAGAGTTGGGGAACGTTGCCTGAGCAGAAGGAATCAACTATTTTTCCAGGATAACCTTGTATGTGGCTTGATTCACATGTCCTTCGCAAAGATTAACCTGCCCAATTCAAGCCTGGAAATTATGATTTTTGTGGAACTAGAGCAAGTCCAAAAAGGGGCAACAAAATTTAGTAACGGGATTGAAGAATTACGGTACCCAGCGAGATTATCAATGTAGAGAGCCCGGGTAGCTCAGTCGGTAGAGCATCAGACTTTTAATCTGAGGGTCCAGGTTCGGGCGTAAGCTTTTAATAAATGGTAATGTTATGTAAAATAGGTGAGGTCATCATGGGGGTGCAATGTGGGTGTAACTTGTATGCTGATAAAAGGTCTAAAGAAATTATGATCTGTGTGGATCATAGTACAAAGAAGGGCAACAACTACAATACCCAGAGAGATTAGCAAAAAAGTATTATTTTGTCTAGAAACTGAGGGGTGATCTCATAACCATGTATAAGTATATAAGGGGACAATACAAATATCTCTCCGAGGATCTGTTTATACCAAGGAAGGTGACGGTCACAAGGGGGCATTCTCTGCATCTGGAGGAGAGAAGGTTTTTCCACCAACATAGAAAAGGATTCTTTACTGGTAGGGCAGGGAGAATCTGGAATTCCTTGTCTGAGGAGGTGGGGATGGCGAACTCAGTCAAGGGGTTCAAGAGAGGCCCGGATGTCTTCCTGGAGCGTAACAATATTGTATCTTGCAGTTATTAGGTTCTTTAGAAGGACGTAGATCTGGGGATTTCTTCTGACGGAATATAGGCTGAACTGGACGGACAAATGTCTTTTTTCGGCCTTGCTAACTACAGCTCTGGCAAAAATTAAGAGACCACTGCAAAATCTTCAGTTTGTCTTAATTTTCTCTTTATAGGTATATTTTTGAGTAAAATGTAAATTGCTCTTATATTCTATAAACTACTGACAACATGTCTTCGAATTTCCAAGCACTAAATTTTGTACTTATTTTCAGAAAATGAAAAATGGTCAAAATAGCAAAAAAAATGCAGTGCTTGCAGACCTCAAATAATGCTACGAAAACAAGTTCATAATTATTTAGAAACAACAATACTAATGTTTTATCTCAGGAAGAGTTCAGAAATCAATATTTTGTGGAATAACCATGATTTTTAATCACAGCTTTCATGTGTCTTGGCATGCTTTCCACCAGTCTTTCACACTGCTTTTGGGTGACATTATGCCACTCCTGGTACAAAAATTTAAGCAGTTCTTCTTTGTTTGATGGCTTGTGACTATCCATCTTCCTCACATTCAAGAGGTTTTCAATGGGGTTCAGGTTTGGAGATTGGGCTGGCCATGACAGCGATTTGAGCTAGTGTTCCTTCATCCACACGTTGGTTTACCTAGCCGTGTGGCATGGTGCATTGTTCTGCTGGAAAAGCCAGTCCTCAGAGTTGGGGAACGTTTCCTGAGCAGAAGGAATCAACTATTTTTCCAGGATAACCTTGTATGTGGCTTGATTCACATGTCCTTCGCAAAGATTAACCTGCCCAATTCAAGCCTGGAAATTATGATTTTTGTGGAACTAGAGCAAGTCCAAAAAGGGGCAACAAAATTTAGTAACGGGATTGAAGAATTACGGTACCCAGCGAGATTATCAATGTAGAGAGCCCGGATAGCTTTTAATAAATGGTAATGTTATGTAAAATAGGTGAGGTCATCATGGGGGTGCAATGTGGGTGTAACTTGTATGCTGATAAAAGGTCTAAAGAAATTATGATCTGTGTGGATCATAGTACAAAGAAGGGCAACAACTACAATACCCAGAGAGATTAGCAAAAAAGTATTATTTTGTCTAGAAACTGAGGGGTGATCTCATAACCATGTATAAGTATATAAGGGGACAATACAAATATCTCTCCGAGGATCTGTTTATACCAAGGAAGGTGACGGTCACAAGGGGGCATTCTCTGCATCTGGAGGAGAGAAGGTTTTTCCACCAACATAGAAAAGGATTCTTTACTGGTAGGGCAGGGAGAATCTGGAATTCCTTGTCTGAGGAGGTGGGGATGGCGAACTCAGTCAAGGGGTTCAAGAGAGGCCCGGATGTCTTCCTGGAGCGTAACAATATTGTATCTTGCAGTTATTAGGTTCTTTAGAAGGACGTAGATCTGGGGATTTCTTCTGACGGAATATAGGCTGAACTGGACGGACAAATGTCTTTTTTCGGCCTTGCTAACTACAGCTCTGGCAAAAATTAAGAGACCACTGCAAAATCTTCAGTTTGTCTTAATTTTCTCTTTATAGGTATATTTTTGAGTAAAATGTAAATTGCTCTTATATTCTATAAACTACTGACAACATGTCTTCGAATTTCCAAGCACTAAATTTTGTACTTATTTTCAGAAAATGAAAAATGGTCAAAATAGCAAAAAAAATGCAGTGCTTGCAGACCTCAAATAATGCTACGAAAACAAGTTCATAATTATTTAGAAACAACAATACTAATGTTTTATCTCAGGAAGAGTTCAGAAATCAATATTTTGTGGAATAACCATGATTTTTAATTACAGCTTTCATGTGTCTTGGCATGCTTTCCACCAGTCTTTCACACTGCTTTTGGGTGACATTATGCCACTCCTGGTACAAAAATTTAAGCAGTTCTTCTTTGTTTGATGGCTTGTGACTATCCATCTTCCTCACATTCAAGAGGTTTTCAATGGGGTTCAGGTTTGGAGATTGGGCTGGCCATGACAGCGATTTGAGCTAGTGTTCCTTCATCCACACGTTGGTTTACCTAGCCATGTGGCATGGTGCATTGTTCTGCTGGAAAAGCCAGTCCTCAGAGTTGGGGAACGTTGCCTGAGCAGAAGGAATCAACTATTTTTCCAGGATAACCTTGTATGTGGCTTGAATCACATGTCCTTCGCAAAGATTAACCTGCCCAATTCAAGCCTGGAAATTATGATTTTTGTGGAACTAGAGCAAGTCCAAAAAGGGGCAACAAAATTTAGTAACGGGATGGAAGAATTACGGTACCCAGCGAGATTATCAATGTATTATCAATGTAAAAAGTATTATTTAGTCTAGAAACTGAGGGGTGATCTCATAACCATGTATAAGTATATATCTCTCCGAGGATCTGTTTATACCAAGGAAGGTGACGGTCACAAGGGGGCATTCTCTGCATCTGGAGGAGAGAAGGTTTTTCCACCAACATAGAAAAGGATTCTTTACTGGTAGGGCAGGGAGAATCTGGAATTCCTTGTCTGAGGAGGTGGGGATGGCGAACTCAGTCAAGGGGTTCAAGAGAGGCCCGGATGTCTTCCTGGAGCGTAACAATATTGTATCTTGCAGTTATTAGGTTCTTTAGAAGGACGTAGATCTGGGGATTTCTTCTGACGGAATATAGGCTGAACTGGACGGACAAATGTCTTTTTTCGGCCTTGCTAACTACAGCTCTGGCAAAAATTAAGAGACCACTGCAAAATCTTCAGTTTGTCTTAATTTTCTCTTTATAGGTATATTTTTGAGTAAAATGTAAATTGCTCTTATATTCTATAAACTACTGACAACATGTCTTCGAATTTCCAAGCACTAAATTTTGTACTTATTTTCAGAAAATGAAAAATGGTCAAAATAGCAAAAAAAATGCAGTGCTTGCAGACCTCAAATAATGCTACGAAAACAAGTTCATAATTATTTAGAAACAACAATACTAATGTTTTATCTCAGGAAGAGTTCAGAAATCAATATTTTGTGGAATAACCATGATTTTTAATCACAGCTTTCATGTGTCTTGGCATGCTTTCCACCAGTCTTTCACACTGCTTTTGGGTGACATTATGCCACTCCTGGTACAAAAATTTAAGCAGTTCTTCTTTGTTTGATGGCTTGTGACTATCCATCTTCCTCACATTCAAGAGGTTTTCAATGGGGTTCAGGTTTGGAGATTGGGCTGGCCATGACAGCGATTTGAGCTAGTGTTCCTTCATCCACACGTTGGTTTACCTAGCCGTGTGGCATGGTGCATTGTTCTGCTGGAAAAGCCAGTCCTCAGAGTTGGGGAACGTTGCCTGAGCAGAAGGAATCAACTATTTTTCCAGGATAACCTTGTATGTGGCTTGATTCACATGTCCTTCGCAAAGATTAACCTGCCCAATTCAAGCCTGGAAATTATGATTTTTGTGGAACTAGAGCAAGTCCAAAAAGGGGCAACAAAATTTAGTAACGGGATTGAAGAATTACGGTACCCAGCGAGATTATCAATGTAGAGAGCCTGGATAGCTCAGTCGGTAGAGCATCAGACTTTTAATCTGAGGGTCCAGGTTCGGGCGTAAGCTTTTAATAAATGGTAATGTTATGTAAAATAGGTGAGGTCATCATGGGGGTGCAATGTGGGTGTAACTTGTATGCTGATAAAAGGTCTAAAGAAATTATGATCTGTGTGGATCATAGTACAAAGAAGGGCAACAACTACAATACCCAGAGAGATTAGCAAAAAAGTATTATTTTGTCTAGAAACTGAGGGGTGATCTCATAACCATGTATAAGTATATAAGGGGACAATACAAATATCTCTCCGAGGATCTGTTTATACCAAGGAAGGTGACGGTCACAAGGGGGCATTCTCTGCATCTGGAGGAGAGAAGGTTTTTCCACCAACATAGAAAAGGATTCTTTACTGGTAGGGCAGGGAGAATCTGGAATTCCTTGTCTGAGGAGGTGGGGATGGCGAACTCAGTCAAGGGGTTCAAGAGAGGCCCGGATGTCTTCCTGGAGCGTAACAATATTGTATCTTGCAGTTATTAGGTTCTTTAGAAGGACGTAGATCTGGGGATTTCTTCTGACGGAATATAGGCTGAACTGGACGGACAAATGTCTTTTTTCGGCCTTGCTAACTACAGCTCTGGCAAAAATTAAGAGACCACTGCAAAATCTTCAGTTTGTCTTAATTTTCTCTTTATAGGTATATTTTTGAGTAAAATGTAAATTGCTCTTATATTCTATAAACTACTGACAACATGTCTTCGAATTTCCAAGCACTAAATTTTGTACTTATTTTCAGAAAATGAAAAATGGTCAAAATAGCAAAAAAAATGCAGTGCTTGCAGACCTCAAATAATGCTACGAAAACAAGTTCATAATTATTTAGAAACAACAATACTAATGTTTTATCTCAGGAAGAGTTCAGAAATCAATATTTTGTGGAATAACCATGATTTTTAATCACAGCTTTCATGTGTCTTGGCATGCTTTCCACCAGTCTTTCACACTGCTTTTGGGTGACATTATGCCACTCCTGGTACAAAAATTTAAGCAGTTCTTCTTTGTTTGATGGCTTGTGACTATCCATCTTCCTCACATTCAAGAGGTTTTCAATGGGGTTCAGGTTTGGAGATTGGGCTGGCCATGACAGCGATTTGAGCTAGTGTTCCTTCATCCACACGTTGGTTTACCTAGCCGTGTGGCATGGTGCATTGTTCTGCTGGAAAAGCCAGTCCTCAGAGTTGGGGAACGTTGCCTGAGCAGAAGGAATCAACTATTTTTCCAGGATAACCTTGTATGTGGCTTGATTCACATGTCCTTCGCAAAGATTAACCTGCCCAATTCAAGCCTGGAAATTATGATTTTTGTGGAACTAGAGCAAGTCCAAAAAGGGGCAACAAAATTTAGTAACGGGATTGAAGAATTACGGTACCCAGCGAGATTATCAATGTAGAGAGCCCGGATAGCTCAGTCGGTAGAGCATCAGACTTTTAATCTGAGGGTCCAGGTTCGGGCGTAAGCTTTTAATAAATGGTAATGTTATGTAAAATAGGTGAGGTCATCATGGGGGTGCAATGTGGGTGTAACTTGTATGCTGATAAAAGGTCTAAAGAAATTATGATCTGTGTGGATCATAGTACAAAGAAGGGCAACAACTACAATACCCAGAGAGATTAGCAAAAAAGTATTATTTTGTCTAGAAACTGAGGGGTGATCTCATAACCATGTATAAGTATATAAGGGGACAATACAAATATCTCTCCGAGGATCTGTTTATACCAAGGAAGGTGACGGTCACAAGGGGGCATTCTCTGCATCTGGAGGAGAGAAGGTTTTTCCACCAACATAGAAAAGGATTCTTTACTGGTAGGGCAGGGAGAATCTGGAATTCCTTGTCTGAGGAGGTGGGGATGGCGAACTCAGTCAAGGGGTTCAAGAGAGGCCCGGATGTCTTCCTGGAGCATAACAATATTGTATCTTGCAGTTATTAGGTTCTTTAGAAGGACGTAGATCTGGGGATTTCTTCTGACGGAATATAGGCTGAACTGGACGGACAAATGTCTTTTTTCGGCCTTGCTAACTACAGCTCTGGCAAAAATTAAGAGACCACTGCAAAATCTTCAGTTTGTCTTAATTTTCTCTTTATAGGTATATTTTTGAGTAAAATGTAAATTGCTCTTATATTCTATAAACTACTGACAACATGTCTTCGAATTTCCAAGCACTAAATTTTGTACTTATTTTCAGAAAATGAAAAATGGTCAAAATAGCAAAAAAAATGCAGTGCTTGCAGACCTCAAATAATGCTACGAAAACAAGTTCACAATTATTTAGAAACAACAATACTAATGTTTTATCTCAGGAAGAGTTCAGAAATCAATATTTTGTGGAATAACCATGATTTTTAATCACAGCTTTCATGTGTCTTGGCATGCTTTCCACCAGTCTTTCACACTGCTTTTGGGTGACATTATGCCACTCCTGGTAAAAAAATTTAAGCAGTTATTCTTTGTTTGATAGCTTGTGACTATCCATCTTCCTCACATTCAAGAGGTTTTCAATGGGGTTCAGGTTTGGAGATTGGGCTGGCCATGACAGCGATTTGAGCTAGTGTTCCTTCATCCACACGTTGGTTTACCTAGCCGTGTGGCATGGTGCATTGTTCTGCTGGAAAAGCCAGTCCTCAGAGTTGGGGAACGTTGCCTGAGCAGAAGGAATCAACTATTTTTCCAGGATAACCTTGTATGTGGCTTGATTCACATGTCCTTCGCAAAGATTAACCTGCCCAATTCAAGCCTGGAAATTATGATTTTTGTGGAACTAGAGCAAGTCCAAAAAGGGGCAACAAAATTTAGTAACGGGATGGAAGAATTACGGTACCCAGCGAGATTATCAATGTAGAGAGCCCGGATAGCTCAGTCGGTAGAGCATCAGACTTTTAATCTGAGGGTCCAGGTTCGGGCGTAAGCTTTTAATAAATGGTAATGTTATGTAAAATAGGTGAGGTCATCATGGGGGTGCAATGTGGGTGTAACTTGTATGCTGATAAAAGGTCTAAAGAAATTATGATCTGTGTGGATCATAGTACAAAGAAGGGCAACAACTACAATACCCAGAGAGATTAGCAAAAAAGTATTATTTTGTCTAGAAACTGAGGGGTGATCTCATAACCATGTATAAGTATATAAGGGGACAATACAAATATCTCTCCGAGGATCTGTTTATACCAAGGAAGGTGACGGTCACAAGGGGGCATTCTCTGCATCTGGAGGAGAGAAGGTTTTTCCACCAACATAGAAAAGGATTCTTTACTGGTAGGGCAGGGAGAATCTGGAATTCCTTGTCTGAGGAGGTGGGGATGGCGAACTCAGTCAAGGGGTTCAAGAGAGGCCCGGATGTCTTCCTGGAGCGTAACAATATTGTATCTTGCAGTTATTAGGTTCTTTAGAAGGACGTAGATCTGGGGATTTCTTCTGACGGAATATAGGCTGAACTGGACGGACAAATGTCTTTTTTCGGCCTTGCTAACTACAGCTCTGGCAAAAATTAAGAGACCACTGCAAAATCTTCAGTTTGTCTTAATTTTCTCTTTATAGGTATATTTTTGAGTAAAATGTAAATTGCTCTTATATTCTATAAACTACTGACAACATGTCTTCGAATTTCCAAGCACTAAATTTTGTACTTATTTTCAGAAAATGAAAAATGGTCAAAATAGCAAAAAAAATGCAGTGCTTGCAGACCTCAAATAATGCTACGAAAACAAGTTCATAATTATTTAGAAACAACAATACTAATGTTTTATCTCAGGAAGAGTTCAGAAATCAATATTTTGTGGAATAACCATGATTTTTAATCACAGCTTTCATGTGTCTTGGCATGCTTTCCACCAGTCTTTCACACTGCTTTTGGGTGACATTATGCCACTCCTGGTACAAAAATTTAAGCAGTTCTTCTTTGTTTGATGGCTTGTGACTATCCATCTTCCTCACATTCAAGAGGTTTTCAATGGGGTTCAGGTTTGGAGATTGGGCTGGCCATGACAGCGATTTGAGCTAGTGTTCCTTCATCCACACGTTGGTTTACCTAGCCGTGTGGCATGGTGCATTGTTCTGCTGGAAAAGCCAGTCCTCAGAGTTGGGGAACGTTGCCTGAGCAGAAGGAATCAACTATTTTTCCAGGATAACCTTGTATGTGGCTTGATTCACATGTCCTTCGCAAAGATTAACCTGCCCAATTCAAGCCTGGAAATTATGATTTTTGTGGAACTAGAGCAAGTCCAAAAAGGGGCAACAAAATTTAGTAACGGGATGGAAGAATTACGGTACCCAGCGAGATTATCAATGTAGAGAGCCCGGATAGCTCAGTCGGTAGAGCATCAGACTTTTAATCTGAGGGTCCAGGTTCGGGCGTAAGCTTTTAATAAATGGTAATGTTATGTAAAATAGGTGAGGTCATCATGGGGGTGCAATGTGGGTGTAACTTGTATGCTGATAAAAGGTCTAAAGAAATTATGATCTGTGTGGATCATAGTACAAAGAAGGGCAACAACTACAATACCCAGAGAGATTAGCAAAAAAGTATTATTTTGTCTAGAAACTGAGGGGTGATCTCATAACCATGTATAAGTATATAAGGGGACAATACAAATATCTCTCCGAGGATCTGTTTATACCAAGGAAGGTGACGGTCACAAGGGGGCATTCTCTGCATCTGGAGGAGAGAAGGTTTTTCCACCAACATAGAAAAGGATTCTTTACTGGTAGGGCAGGGAGAATCTGGAATTCCTTGTCTGAGGAGGTGGGGATGGCGAACTCAGTCAAGGGGTTCAAGAGAGGCCCGGATGTCTTCCTGGAGCGTAACAATATTGTATCTTGCAGTTATTAGGTTCTTTAGAAGGACGTAGATCTGGGGATTTCTTCTGACGGAATATAGGCTGAACTGGACGGACAAATGTCTTTTTTCGGCCTTGCTAACTACAGCTCTGGCAAAAATTAAGAGACCACTGCAAAATCTTCAGTTTGTCTTAATTTTCTCTTTATAGGTATATTTTTGAGTAAAATGTAAATTGCTCTTATATTCTATAAACTACTGACAACATGTCTTCGAATTTCCAAGCACTAAATTTTGTACTTATTTTCAGAAAATGAAAAATGGTCAAAATAGCAAAAAAAATGCAGTGCTTGCAGACCTCAAATAATGCTACAAAAACAAGTTCATAATTATTTAGAAACAACAATACTAATGTTTTATCTCAGGAAGAGTTCAGAAATCAATATTTTGTGGAATAACCATGATTTTTAATCACAGCTTTCATGTGTCTTGGCATGCTTTCCACCAGTCTTTCACACTGCTTTTGGGTGACATTATGCCACTCCTGGTACAAAAATTTAAGCAGTTCTTCTTTGTTTGATGGCTTGTGACTATCCATCTTCCTCACATTCAAGAGGTTTTCAATGGGGTTCAGGTTTGGAGATTGGGCTGGCCATGACAGCGATTTGAGCTAGTGTTCCTTCATCCACACGTTGGTTTACCTAGCCGTGTGGCATGGTGCATTGTTCTGCTGGAAAAGCCAGTCCTCAGAGTTGGGGAACGTTTCCTGAGCAGAAGGAATCAACTATTTTTCCAGGATAACCTTGTATGTGGCTTGATTCACATGTCCTTCGCAAAGATTAACCTGCCCAATTCAAGCCTGGAAATTATGATTTTTGTGGAACTAGAGCAAGTCCAAAAAGGGGCAACAAAATTTAGTAACGGGATTGAAGAATTACGGTACCCAGCGAGATTATCAATGTAGAGAGCCCGGATAGCTCCGTCGGTAGAGCATCAGACTTTTAATCTGAGGGTCCAGGGTTCAAGTCCCTGTCCCTTGTTTTAATAAATGGTAATGTTATGTAAAATAGGTGAGGTCATCATGGGGGTGCAATGTGGGTGTAACTTGTATGCTGATAAAAGGTCTAAAGAAATTATGATCTGTGTGGATCATAGTACAAAGAAGGGCAACAACTACAATACCCAGAGAGATTAGCAAAAAAGTATTATTTTGTCTAGAAACTGAGGGGTGATCTCATAACCATGTATAAGTATATAAGGGGACAATACAAATATCTCTCCGAGGATCTGTTTATACCAAGGAAGGTGACGGTCACAAGGGGGCATTCTCTGCATCTGGAGGAGAGAAGGTTTTTCCACCAACATAGAAAAGGATTCTTTACTGGTAGGGCAGGGAGAATCTGGAATTCCTTGTCTGAGGAGGTGGGGATGGCGAACTCAGTCAAGGGGTTCAAGAGAGGCCCGGATGTCTTCCTGGAGCGTAACAATATTGTATCTTGCAGTTATTAGGTTCTTTAGAAGGACGTAGATCTGGGGATTTCTTCTGACGGAATATAGGCTGAACTGGACGGACAAATGTCTTTTTTCGGCCTTGCTAACTACAGCTCTGGCAAAAATTAAGAGACCACTGCAAAATCTTCAGTTTGTCTTAATTTTCTCTTTATAGGTATATTTTTGAGTAAAATGTAAATTGCTCTTATATTCTATAAACTACTGACAACATGTCTTCGAATTTCCAAGCACTAAATTTTGTACTTATTTTCAGAAAATGAAAAATGGTCAAAATAGCAAAAAAAATGCAGTGCTTGCAGACCTCAAATAATGCTACGAAAACAAGTTCATAATTATTTAGAAACAACAATACTAATGTTTTATCTCAGGAAGAGTTCAGAAATCAATATTTTGTGGAATAACCATGATTTTTAATCACAGCTTTCATGTGTCTTGGCATGCTTTCCACCAGTCTTTCACACTGCTTTTGGGTGACATTATGCCACTCCTGGTACAAAAATTTAAGCAGTTCTTCTTTGTTTGATGGCTTGTGACTATCCATCTTCCTCACATTCAAGAGGTTTTCAATGGGGTTCAGGTTTGGAGATTGGGCTGGCCATGACAGCGATTTGAGCTAGTGTTCCTTCATCCACACGTTGGTTTACCTAGCCGTGTGGCATGGTGCATTGTTCTGCTGGAAAAGCCAGTCCTCAGAGTTGGGGAACGTTGCCTGAGCAGAAGGAATCAACTATTTTTCCAGGATAACCTTGTATGTGGCTTGATTCACATGTCCTTCGCAAAGATTAACCTGCCCAATTCAAGCCTGGAAATTATGATTTTTGTGGAACTAGAGCAAGTCCAAAAAGGGGCAACAAAATTTAGTAACGGGATTGAAGAATTACGGTACCCAGCGAGATTATCAATGTAGAGAGCCCGGATAGCTCAGTCGGTAGAGCATCAGACTTTTAATCTGAGGGTCCAGGTTCGGGCGTAAGCTTTTAATAAATGGTAATGTTATGTAAAATAGGTGAGGTCATCATGGGGGTGCAATGTGGGTGTAACTTGTATGCTGATAAAAGGTCTAAAGAAATTATGATCTGTGTGGATCATAGTACAAAGAAGGGCAACAACTACAATACCCAGAGAGATTAGCAAAAAAGTATTATTTTGTCTAGAAACTGAGGGGTGATCTCATAACCATGTATAAGTATATAAGGGGACAATACAAATATCTCTCCGAGGATCTGTTTATACCAAGGAAGGTGACGGTCACAAGGGGGCATTCTCTGCATCTGGAGGAGAGAAGGTTTTTCCACCAACATAGAAAAGGATTCTTTACTGGTAGGGCAGGGAGAATCTGGAATTCCTTGTCTGAGGAGGTGGGGATGGCGAACTCAGTCAAGGGGTTCAAGAGAGGCCCGGATGTCTTCCTGGAGCGTAACAATATTGTATCTTGCAGTTATTAGGTTCTTTAGAAGGACGTAGATCTGGGGATTTCTTCTGACGGAATATAGGCTGAACTGGACGGACAAATGTCTTTTTTCGGCCTTGCTAACTACAGCTCTGGCAAAAATTAAGAGACCACTGCAAAATCTTCAGTTTGTCTTAATTTTCTCTTTATAGGTATATTTTTGAGTAAAATGTAAATTGCTCTTATATTCTATAAACTACTGACAACATGTCTTCGAATTTCCAAGCACTAAATTTTGTACTTATTTTCAGAAAATGAAAAATGGTCAAAATAGCAAAAAAAATGCAGTGCTTGCAGACCTCAAATAATGCTACGAAAACAAGTTCATAATTGTTTAGAAACAACAATACTAATGTTTTATCTCAGGAAGAGTTCAGAAATCAATATTTTGTGGAATAACCATGATTTTTAATCACAGCTTTCATGTGTCTTGGCATGCTTTCCACCAGTCTTTCACACTGCTTTTGGGTGACATTATGCCACTCCTGGTACAAAAATTTAAGCAGTTCTTCTTTGTTTGATGGCTTGTGACTATCCATCTTCCTCACATTCAAGAGGTTTTCAATGGGGTTCAGGTTTGGAGATTGGGCTGGCCATGACAGCGATTTGAGCTAGTGTTCCTTCATCCACACGTTGGTTTACCTAGCCGTGTGGCATGGTGCATTGTTCTGCTGGAAAAGCCAGTCCTCAGAGTTGGGGAACGTTGCCTGAGCAGAAGGAATCAACTATTTTTCCAGGATAACCTTGTATGTGGCTTGATTCACATGTCCTTCGCAAAGATTAACCTGCCCAATTCAAGCCTGGAAATTATGATTTTTGTGGAACTAGAGCAAGTCCAAAAAGGGGCAACAAAATTTAGTAACGGGATTGAAGAATTACGGTACCCAGCGAGATTATCAATGTAGAGAGCCCGGATAGCTCAGTCGGTAGAGCATCAGACTTTTAATCTGAGGGTCCAGGTTCGGGCGTAAGCTTTTAATAAATGGTAATGTTATGTAAAATAGGTGAGGTCATCATGGGGGTGCAATGTGGGTGTAACTTGTATGCTGATAAAAGGTCTAAAGAAATTATGATCTGTGTGGATCATAGTACAAAGAAGGGCAACAACTACAATACCCAGAGAGATTAGCAAAAAAGTATTATTTTGTCTAGAAACTGAGGGGTGATCTCATAACCATGTATAAGTATATAAGGGGACAATACAAATATCTCTCCGAGGATCTGTTTATACCAAGGAAGGTGACGGTCACTTTAGAAGGACGTAGATCTGGGGATTTCTTCTGACGGAATATAGGCTGAACTGGACTGACAAATGTCTTTTTTCGGCCTTGCTAACTACAGCTCTGGCAAAAATTAAGAGACCACTGCAAAATCTTCAGACAAAAGACATTTGTCCGTCCAGTTCAGCCTATATTCCGTCAGAAGAAATCCCCAGATCTACGTCCTTCTAAAGTGACCGTCACCTTCCTTGGTATAAACAGATCCTCGGAGAGATATTTGTATTGTCCCCTTATATACTTATACATGGTTATGAGATCACCCCTCAGTTTCTAGACTAAATAATACTTTTTTGCTAAACTCTCTGGGTATTGTAGATGTTGCCCTTCTTTGTACTCGCTCTAGTTCCACACAGATCATAATTTCTTTAGACCTTTTATCAGCATACAAGTTACACCCACATTGCACCCCCATGATGACCTCACCTATTTTACATAACATTACCATTTATTAAAAGCTTACGCCCGAACAGGGACTTGAACCCTGGACCCTCAGATTAAAAGTCTGATGCTCTACTGACATCCGGGCTCTCTACATTGATAATCTCGCTGGGTACCGTAATTCTTCCATCCCGTTACTAAATTTTGTTGCCCCTTTTTGGACTTGCTCTAGTTCCACAAAAATCATAATTTCCAGGCTTGAATTGGGCAGGTTAATCTTTGCGAAGGACATGTGAATCAAGCCACATACAAGGTTATCCTGGAAAAATAGTTGATTCCTTCTGCTCAGGAAACGTTCCCCAACTCTGAGGACTGGCTTTTCCAGCAGAACAATGCACCATGCCACACGGCTAGGTAAACCAACGTGTGGATGAAGGAACACTAGCTCCTAGTTGTTGTTTCTTAATAATTATGAACTTTTTTTCGTAGCATTATTTGAGGTCTGCAAGCACTGCATTTTTTTTGCTATTTTGACCATTTTTCATTTTCTGAAAATAAGTACAAAATTTAGTGCTTGGAAATTCGAAGACATGTTGTCAGTAGTTTATAGAATATAAGAGCAATTTACATTTTACTCAAAAATATACCTATAAAGAGAAAATTAAGTCAAACTGAAGATTTTGCAGTGGTCTCTTAATTTTTGCCAGAGCTGTAGTTAGCAAGGCCGAAAAAAGACATTTGTCCGTCCAGTTCAGCCTATATTCCGTCAGAAGAAATCCCCAGATCTACGTCCTTCTAAAGTGACCGTCACCTTCCTTGGTATAAACAGATCCTCGGAGAGATATTTGTATTGTCCCCTTATATACTTATACATGGTTATGAGATCACCCCTCAGTTTCTAGACTAAATAATACTTTTTTGCTAAACTCTCTGGGTATTGTAGTTGTTGCCCTTCTTTGTACTCGCTCTAGTTCCACACAGATCATAATTTCTTTAGACCTTTTATCAGCATACAAGTTACACCCACATTGCACCCCCATGATGACCTCACCTATTTTACATAACATTACCATTTATTAAAAGCTTACGCCCGAACAGGGACTTGAACCCTGGACCCTCAGATTAAAAGTCTGATGCTCTACCGACATCCGGGCTCTCTACATTGATAATCTCGCTGGGTACCGTAATTCTTCCATCCCGTTACTAAATTTTGTTGCCCCTTTTTGGACTTGCTCTAGTTCCACAAAAATCATAATTTCCAGGCTTGAATTGGGCAGGTTAATCTTTGCGAAGGACATGTGAATCAAGCCACATACAAGGTTATCCTGGAAAAATAGTTGATTCCTTCTGCTCAGGAAACGTTCCCCAACTCTGAGGACTGGCTTTTCCAGCAGAACAATGCACCATGCCACACGGCTAGGTAAACCAACGTGTGGATGAAGGAACACTAGCTCCTAGTTGTTGTTTCTTAATAATTATGAACTTGTTTTCGTAGCATTATTTGAGGTCTGCAAGCACTGCATTTTTTTTGCTATTTTGACCATTTTTCATTTTCTGAAAATAAGTACAAAATTTAGTGCTTGGAAATTCGAAGACATGTTGTCAGTAGTTTATAGAATATAAGAGCAATTTACATTTTACTCAAAAATATACCTATAAAGAGAAAATTAAGACAAACTGAAGATTTTGCAGTGGTCTCTTAATTTTTGCCAGAGCTGTAGTTAGCAAGGCCGAAAAAAGACATTTGTCCGTCCAGTTCAGCCTATATTCCGTCAGAAGAAATCCCCAGATCTACGTCCTTCTAAAGTGACCGTCACCTTCCTTGGTATAAACAGATCCTCGGAGAGATATTTGTATTGTCCCCTTATATACTTATACATGGTTATGAGATCACCCCTCAGTTTCTAGACTAAATAATACTTTTTTGCTAAACTCTCTGGGTATTGTAGTTGTTGCCCTTCTTTGTACTCGCTCTAGTTCCACACAGATCATAATTTCTTTAGACCTTTTATCAGCATACAAGTTACACCCACATTGCACCCCCATGATGACCTCACCTATTTTACATAACATTACCATTTATTAAAAGCTTACGCCCGAACAGGGACTTGAACCCTGGACCCTCAGATTAAAAGTCTGATGCTCTACCGACATCCGGGCTCTCTACATTGATAATCTCGCTGGGTACCGTAATTCTTCCATCCCGTTACTAAATTTTGTTGCCCCTTTTTGGACTTGCTCTAGTTCCACAAAAATCATAATTTCCAGGCTTGAATTGGGCAGGTTAATCTTTGCGAAGGACATGTGAATCAAGCCACATACAAGGTTATCCTGGAAAAATAGTTGATTCCTTCTGCTCAGGAAACGTTCCCCAACTCTGAGGACTGGCTTTTCCAGCAGAACAATGCACCATGCCACACGGCTAGGTAAACCAACGTGTGGATGAAGGAACACTAGCTCAAATCGCTGTCATGGCCATCCCAATCTCCAAACCTGAACCCCATTGAAAACCTCTTGAATGTGAGGAAGATGGATAGTCACAAGCCATCAAACAAAGAAGAACTGCTTAAATTTTTGTACCAGGAGTGGCATAATGTCACCCAAAAGCAGTGTGAAAGACTGGTGGAAAGCATGCCAAGACACATGAAAGCTGTGATTAAAAATCATGGTTATTCCACAAAATATTGATTTCTGAACTCTTCCTGAGATAAAACATTAGTATTGTTGTTTCTTAATAATTATGAACTTGTTTTCGTAGCATTATTTGAGGTCTGCAAGCACTGCATTTTTTTTGCTATTTTGACCATTTTTCATTTTCTGAAAATAAGTACAAAATTTAGTGCTTGGAAATTCGAAGACATGTTGTCAGTAGTTTATAGAATATAAGAGCAATTTACATTTTACTCAAAAATATACCTATAAAGAGAAAATTAAGACAAACTGAAGATTTTGCAGTGGTCTCTTAATTTTTGCCAGAGCTGTAGTTAGCAAGGCCGAAAAAAGACATTTGTCCGTCCAGTTCAGCCTATATTCCGTCAGAAGAAATCCCCAGATCTACGTCCTTCTAAAGTGACCGTCACCTTCCTTGGTATAAACAGATCCTCGGAGAGATATTTGTATTGTCCCCTTATATACTTATACATGGTTATGAGATCACCCCTCAGTTTCTAGACTAAATAATACTTTTTTGCTAAACTCTCTGGGTATTGTAGTTGTTGCCCTTCTTTGTACTCGCTCTAGTTCCACACAGATCATAATTTCTTTAGACCTTTTATCAGCATACAAGTTACACCCACATTGCACCCCCATGATGACCTCACCTATTTTACATAACATTACCATTTATTAAAAGCTTACGCCCGAACAGGGACTTGAACCCTGAACCCTCAGATTAAAAGTCTGATGCTCTACTGACATCCGGGCTCTCTACATTGATAATCTCGCTGGGTACCGTAATTCTTCCATCCCGTTACTAAATTTTGTTGCCCCTTTTTGGACTTGCTCTAGTTCCACAAAAATCATAATTTCCAGGCTTGAATTGGGCAGGTTAATCTTTGCGAAGGACATGTGAATCAAGCCACATACAAGGTTATCCTGGAAAAATAGTTGATTCCTTCTGCTCAGGAAACGTTCCCCAACTCTGAGGACTGGCTTTTCCAGCAGAACAATGCACCATGCCACACGGCTAGGTAAACCAACGTGTGGATGAAGGAACACTAGCTCAAATCGCTGTCATGGCCAGCCCAATCTCCAAACCTGAACCCCATTGAAAACCTCTTGAATGTGAGGAAGATGGATAGTCACAAGCCATCAAACAAAGAAGAACTGCTTAAATTTTTGTACCAGGAGTGGCATAATGTCACCCAAAAGCAGTGTGAAAGACTGGTGGAAAGCATGCCAAGACACATGAAAGCTGTGATTAAAAATCATGGTTATTCCACAAAATATTGATTTCTGAACTCTTCCTGAGATAAAACATTAGTATTGTTGTTTCTTAATAATTATGAACTTGTTTTCGTAGCATTATTTGAGGTCTGCAAGCACTGCATTTTTTTTGCTATTTTGACCATTTTTCATTTTCTGAAAATAAGTACAAAATTTAGTGCTTGGAAATTCGAAGACATGTTGTCAGTAGTTTATAGAATATAAGAGCAATTTACATTTTACTCAAAAATATACCTATAAAGAGAAAATTAAGACAAACTGAAGATTTTGCAGTGGTCTCTTAATTTTTGCCAGAGCTGTAGTTAGCAAGGCCGAAAAAAGACATTTGTCCGTCCAGTTCAGCCTATATTCCGTCAGAAGAAATCCCCAGATCTACGTCCTTCTAAAGTGACCGTCACCTTCCTTGGTATAAACAGATCCTCGGAGAGATATTTGTATTGTCCCCTTATATACTTATACATGGTTATGAGATCACCCCTCAGTTTCTAGACTAAATAATACTTTTTTGCTAAACTCTCTGGGTATTGTAGTTGTTGCCCTTCTTTGTACTCGCTCTAGTTCCACACAGATCATAATTTCTTTAGACCTTTTATCAGCATACAAGTTACACCCACATTGCACCCCCATGATGACCTCACCTATTTTACATAACATTACCATTTATTAAATGGTCTGATGCTTTACCGACTGAGCTATCCGGGCTCTCTACATTGATAATCTCGCTGGGTACCGTAATTCTTCCATCCCGTTACTAAATTTTGTTGCCCCTTTTTGGACTTGCTCTAGTTCCACAAAAATCATAATTTCCAGGCTTGAATTGGGCAGGTTAATCTTTGCGAAGGACATGTGAATCAAGCCACATACAAGGTTATCCTGGAAAAATAGTTGATTCCTTCTGCTCAGGAAACGTTCCCCAACTCTGAGGACTGGCTTTTCCAGCAGAACAATGCACCATGCCACACGGCTAGGTAAACCAACGTGTGGATGAAGGAACACTAGCTCAAATCGCTGTCATGGCCAGCCCAATCTCCAAACCTGAACCCCATTGAAAACCTCTTGAATGTGAGGAAGATGGATAGTCACAAGCCATCAAACAAAGAAGAACTGCTTAAATTTTTGTACCAGGAGTGGCATAATGTCAACCAAAAGCAGTGTGAAAGACTGGTGGAAAGCATGCCAAGACACATGAAAGCTGTGATTAAAAATCATGGTTATTCCACAAAATATTGATTTCTGAACTCTTCCTGAGATAAAACATTAGTATTGTTGTTTCTTAATAATTATGAACTTGTTTTCGTAGCATTATTTGAGGTCTGCAAGCACTGCATTTTTTTTGCTATTTTGACCATTTTTCATTTTCTGAAAATAAGTACAAAATTTAGTGCTTGGAAATTCGAAGACATGTTGTCAGTAGTTTATAGAATATAAGAGCAATTTACATTTTACTCAAAAATATACCTATAAAGAGAAAATTAAGACAAACTGAAGATTTTGCAGTGGTCTCTTAATTTTTGCCAGAGCTGTAGTTAGCAAGGCCGAAAAAAGACATTTGTCCGTCCAGTTCAGCCTATATTCCGTCAGAAGAAATCCCCAGATCTACGTCCTTCTAAAGTGACCGTCACCTTCCTTGGTATAAACAGATCCTCGGAGAGATATTTGTATTGTCCCCTTATATACTTATACATGGTTACTTATACATGGTTATGAGATCACCCCTCAGTTTCTAGACTAAATAATACTTTTTTGCTAAACTCTCTGGGTATTGTAGTTGTTGCCCTTCTTTGTACTCAGCATACAAGTTACACCCACATTGCACCCCCATGATGACCTCACCTATTTTACATAACATTACCATTTATTAAAAGCTTACGCCCGAACAGGGACTTGAACCCTGGACCCTCAGATTAAAAGTCTGATGCTCTACCGACATGCAGGCTCTCTACATTGATAATCTCGCTGGGTACCGTAATTCTTCCATCCCGTTACTAAATTTTGTTGCCCCTTTTTGGACTTGCTCTAGTTCCACAAAAATCATAATTTCCAGGCTTGAATTGGGCAGGTTAATCTTTGCGAAGGACATGTGAATCAAGCCACATACAAGGTTATCCTGGAAAAATAGTTGATTCCTTCTGCTCAGGAAACGTTCCCCAACTCTGAGGACTGGCTTTTCCAGCAGAACAATGCACCATGCCACACGGCTAGGTAAACCAACGTGTGGATGAAGGAACACTAGCTCAAATCGCTGTCATGGCCAGCCCAATCTCCAAACCTGAACCCCATTGAAAACCTCTTGAATGTGAGGAAGATGGATAGTCACAAGCCATCAAACAAAGAAGAACTGCTTAAATTTTTGTACCAGGAGTGGCATAATGTCAACCAAAAGCAGTGTGAAAGACTGGTGGAAAGCATGCCAAGACACATGAAAGCTGTGATTAAAAATCATGGTTATTCCACAAAATATTGATTTCTGAACTCTTCCTGAGATAAAACATTAGTATTGTTGTTTCTTAATAATTATGAACTTGTTTTCGTAGCATTATTTGAGGTCTGCAAGCACTGCATTTTTTTTGCTATTTTGACCATTTTTCATTTTCTGAAAATAAGTACAAAATTTAGTGCTTGGAAATTCGAAGACATGTTGTCAGTAGTTTATAGAATATAAGAGCAATTTACATTTTACTCAAAAATATACCTATAAAGAGAAAATTAAGACAAACTGAAGATTTTGCAGTGGTCTCTTAATTTTTGCCAGAGCTGTAGTTAGCAAGGCCGAAAAAAGACATTTGTCCGTCCAGTTCAGCCTATATTCCGTCAGAAGAAATCCCCAGATCTACGTCCTTCTAAAGTGACCGTCACCTTCCTTGGTATAAACAGATCCTCGGAGAGATATTTGTATTGTCCCCTTATATACTTATACATGGTTACTTATACATGGTTATGAGATCACCCCTCAGTTTCTAGACTAAATAATACTTTTTTGCTAAACTCTCTGGGTATTGTAGTTGTTGCCCTTCTTTGTACTCAGCATACAAGTTACACCCACATTGCACCCCCATGATGACCTCACCTATTTTACATAACATTACCATTTATTAAAAGCTTACGCCCGAACAGGGACTTGAACCCTGGACCCTCAGATTAAAAGTCTGATGCTCTACCGACATGCGGGCTCTCTACATTGATAATCTCGCTGGGTACCGTAATTCTTCCATCCCGTTACTAAATTTTGTTGCCCCTTTTTGGACTTGCTCTAGTTCCACAAAAATCATAATTTCCAGGCTTGAATTGGGCAGGTTAATCTTTGCGAAGGACATGTGAATCAAGCCACATACAAGGTTATCCTGGAAAAATAGTTGATTCCTTCTGCTCAGGAAACGTTCCCCAACTCTGAGGACTGGCTTTTCCAGCAGAACAATGCACCATGCCACACGGCTAGGTAAACCAACGTGTGGATGAAGGAACACTAGCTCAAATCGCTGTCATGGCCAGCCCAATCTCCAAACCTGAACCCCATTGAAAACCTCTTGAATGTGAGGAAGATGGATAGTCACAAGCCATCAAACAAAGAAGAACTGCTTAAATTTTTGTACCAGGAGTGGCATAATGTCAACCAAAAGCAGTGTGAAAGACTGGTGGAAAGCATGCCAAGACACATGAAAGCTGTGATTAAAAATCATGGTTATTCCACAAAATATTGATTTCTGAACTCTTCCTGAGATAAAACATTAGTATTGTTGTTTCTTAATAATTATGAACTTGTTTTCGTAGCATTATTTGAGGTCTGCAAGCACTGCATTTTTTTTGCTATTTTGACCATTTTTCATTTTCTGAAAATAAGTACAAAATTTAGTGCTTGGAAATTCGAAGACATGTTGTCAGTAGTTTATAGAATATAAGAGCAATTTACATTTTACTCAAAAATATACCTATAAAGAGAAAATTAAGACAAACTGAAGATTTTGCAGTGGTCTCTTAATTTTTGCCAGAGCTGTAGTTAGCAAGGCCGAAAAAAGACATTTGTCCGTCCAGTTCAGCCTATATTCCGTCAGAAGAAATCCCCAGATCTACGTCCTTCTAAAGTGACCGTCACCTTCCTTGGTATAAACAGATCCTCGGAGAGATATTAGATATTTGTATTGTCCCCTTATATACTTATACATGGTTATGAGATCACCCCTCAGTTTCTAGACTAAATAATACTTTTTTGCTAAACTCTCTGGGTATTGTAGTTGTTGCCCTTCTTTGTACTCGCTCTAGTTCCACACAGATCATAATTTCTTTAGACCTTTTATCAGCATACAAGTTACACCCACATTGCACCCCCATGATGACCTCACCTATTTTACATAACATTACCATTTATTAAATGGTCTGATGCTTTACCGACTGAGCTATCCGGGCTCTCTACATTGATAATCTCGCTGGGTACCGTAATTCTTCCATCCCGTTACTAAATTTTGTTGCCCCTTTTTGGACTTGCTCTAGTTCCACAAAAATCATAATTTCCAGGCTTGAATTGGGCAGGTTAATCTTTGCGAAGGACATGTGAATCAAGCCACATACAAGGTTATCCTGGAAAAATAGTTGATTCCTTCTGCTCAGGAAACGTTCCCCAACTCTGAGGACTGGCTTTTCCAGCAGAACAATGCACCATTCCACACGGCTAGGTAAACCAACGTGTGGATGAAGGAACACTAGCTCAAATCGCTGTCATGGCCAGCCCAATCTCCAAACCTGAACCCCATTGAAAACCTCTTGAATGTGAGGAAGATGGATAGTCACAAGCCATCAAACAAAGAAGAACTGCTTAAATTTTTGTACCAGGAGTGGCATAATGTCAACCAAAAGCAGTGTGAAAGACTGGTGGAAAGCATGCCAAGACACATGAAAGCTGTGATTAAAAATCATGGTTATTCCACAAAATATTGATTTCTGAACTCTTCCTGAGATAAAACATTAGTATTGTTGTTTCTTAATAATTATGAACTTGTTTTCGTAGCATTATTTGAGGTCTGCAAGCACTGCATTTTTTTTTGCTATTTTGACCATTTTTCATTTTCTGAAAATAAGTACAAAATTTAGTGCTTGGAAATTCGAAGACATGTTGTCAGTAGTTTATAGAATATAAGAGCAATTTACATTTTACTCAAAAATATACCTATAAAGAGAAAATTAAGACAAACTGAAGATTTTGCAGTGGTCTCTTAATTTTTGCCAGAGCTGTAGTTAGCAAGGCCGAAAAAAGACATTTGTCCGTCCAGTTCAGCCTATATTCCGTCAGAAGAAATCCCCAGATCTACGTCCTTCTAAAGTGACCGTCACCTTCCTTGGTATAAACAGATCCTCGGAGAGATATTTGTATTGTCCCCTTATATACTTATACATGGTTACTTATACATGGTTATGAGATCACCCCTCAGTTTCTAGACTAAATAATACTTTTTTGCTAAACTCTCTGGGTATTGTAGTTGTTGCCCTTCTTTGTACTCAGCATACAAGTTAAACCCACATTGCACCCCCATGATGACCTCACCTATTTTACATAACATTACCATTTATTAAAAGCTTACGCCCGAACAGGGACTTGAACCCTGGACCCTCAGATTAAAAGTCTGATGCTCTACCGACATGCGGGCTCTCTACATTGATAATCTCGCTGGGTACCGTAATTCTTCCATCCCGTTACTAAATTTTGTTGCCCCTTTTTGGACTTGCTCTAGTTCCACAAAAATCATAATTTCCAGGCTTGAATTGGGCAGGTTAATCTTTGCGAAGGACATGTGAATCAAGCCACATACAAGGTTATCCTGGAAAAATAGTTGATTCCTTCTGCTCAGGAAACGTTCCCCAACTCTGAGGACTGGCTTTTCCAGCAGAACAATGCACCATGCCACACGGCTAGGTAAACCAACGTGTGGATGAAGGAACACTAGCTCAAATCGCTGTCATGGCCAGCCCAATCTCCAAACCTGAACCCCATTGAAAACCTCTTGAATGTGAGGAAGATGGATAGTCACAAGCCATCAAACAAAGAAGAACTGCTTAAATTTTTGTACCAGGAGTGGCATAATGTCACCCAAAAGCAGTGTGAAAGACTGGTGGAAAGCATGCCAAGACACATGAAAGCTGTGATTAAAAATCATGGTTATTCCACAAAATATTGATTTCTGAACTCTTCCTGAGATAAAACATTAGTATTGTTGTTTCTTAATAATTATGAACTTGTTTTCGTAGCATTATTTGAGGTCTGCAAGCACTGCATTTTTTTTGCTATTTTGACCATTTTTCATTTTCTGAAAATAAGTACAAAATTTAGTGCTTGGAAATTCGAAGACATGTTGTCAGTAGTTTATAGAATATAAGAGCAATTTACATTTTACTCAAAAATATACCTATAAAGAGAAAATTAAGACAAACTGAAGATTTTGCAGTGGTCTCTTAATTTTTGCCAGAGCTGTAGTTAGCAAGGCCGAAAAAAGACATTTGTCCGTCCAGTTCAGCCTATATTCCGTCAGAAGAAATCCCCAGATCTACGTCCTTCTAAAGTGACCGTCACCTTCCTTGGTATAAACAGATCCTCGGAGAGATATTTGTATTGTCCCCTTATATACTTATACATGGTTACTTATACATGGTTATGAGATCACCCCTCAGTTTCTAGACTAAATAATACTTTTTTGCTAAACTCTCTGGGTATTGTAGTTGTTGCCCTTCTTTGTACTCAGCATACAAGTTACACCCACATTGCACCCCCATGATGACCTCACCTATTTTACATAACATTACCATTTATTAAAAGCTTACGCCTGAACAGGGACTTGAACCCTGGACCCTCAGATTAAAAGTCTGATGCTCTACCGATATGCGGGCTCTCTACATTGATAATCTCGCTGGGTACCGTAATTCTTCCATCCCGTTACTAAATTTTGTTGGCCCTTTTTGGACTTGCTCTAGTTCCACAAAAATCATAATTTCCAGGCTTGAATTGGGCAGGTTAATCTTTGCGAAGGACATGTGAATCAAGCCACATACAAGGTTATCCTGGAAAAATAGTTGATTCCTTCTGCTCAGGAAACGTTCCCCAACTCTGAGGACTGGCTTTTCCAGCAGAACAATGCACCATGCCACACGACTAGGTAAACCAACGTGTGGATGAAGGAACACTAGCTCAAATCGCTGTCATGGCCAGCCCAATCTCCAAACCTGAACCCCATTGAAAACCTCTTGAATGTGAGGAAGATGGATAGTCACAAGCCATCAAACAAAGAAGAACTGCTTAAATTTTTGTACCAGGAGTGGCATAATGTCAACCAAAAGCAGTGTGAAAGACTGGTGGAAAGCATGCCAAGACACATGAAAGCTGTGATTAAAAATCATGGTTATTCCACAAAATATTGATTTCTGAACTCTTCCTGAGATAAAACATTAGTATTGTTGTTTCTTAATAATTATGAACTTGTTTTCGTAGCATTATTTGAGGTCTGCAAGCACTGCATTTTTTTTGCTCTTTTGACCATTTTTCATTTTCTGAAAATAAGTACAAAATTTAGTGCTTGGAAATTCGAAGACATGTTGTCAGTAGTTTATAGAATATAAGAGCAATTTACATTTTACTCAAAAATATACCTATAAAGAGAAAATTAAGACAAACTGAAGATTTTGCAGTGGTCTCTTAATTTTTGCCAGAGCAGTAGTTAGCAAGGCCGAAAAAAGACATTTGTCCGTCCAGTTCAGCCTATATTCCGTCAGAAGAAATCCCCAGATCTACGTCCTTCTAAAGTGACCGTCACCTTCCTTGGTATAAACAGATCCTCGGAGAGATATTTGTATTGTCCCCTTATATACTTATACATGGTTACTTATACATGGTTATGAGATCACCCCTCAGTTTCTAGACTAAATAATTCTTTTTTGCTAAACTCTCTGGGTATTGTAGTTGTTGCCCTTCTTTGTACTCAGCATACAAGTTACACCCACATTGCACCCCCATGATGACCTCACCTATTTTACAAAACATTACCATTTATTAAAAGCTTACGCCCGAACAGGGACTTGAACCCTGGACCCTCAGATTAAAAGTCTGATGCTCTACCGACATGCGGGCTCTCTACATTGATAATCTCGCTGGGTACCGTAATTCTTCCATCCCGTTACTAAATTTTGTTGCCCCTTTTTGGACTTGCTCTAGTTCCACAAAAATCATAATTTCCAGGCTTGAATTGGGCAGGTTAATCATTGCGAAGGACATGTGAATCAAGCCACATACAAGGTTATCCTGGAAAAATAGTTGATTCCTTATGCTCAGGAAACGTTCCCCAACTCTGAGGACTGGCTTTTCCAGCAGAACAATGCACCATGCCACACGGCTAGGTAAACCAACGTGTGGATGAAGGAACACTAGCTCCTAGTTGTTGTTTCTTAATAATTATGAACTTGTTTTCGTAGCATTATTTGAGGTCTGCAAGCACTGCATTTTTTTTGCTATTTTGACCATTTTTCATTTTCTGAAAATAAGTACAAAATTTAGTGCTTGGAAATTCGAAGACATGTTGTCAGTAGTTTATAGAATATAAGAGCAATTTACATTTTACTCAAAAATATACCTATAAAGAGAAAATTAAGACAAACTGAAGATTTTGCAGTGGTCTCTTAATTTCTGCCAGAGCTGTAGTTAGCAAGGCCGAAAAAAGACATTTGTCCGTCCAGTTCAGCCTATATTCCGTCAGAAGAAATCCCCAGATCTACGTCCTTCTAAAGTGACCGTCACCTTCCTTGGTATAAACAGATCCTCGGAGAGATATTTGTATTGTCCCCTTATATACTTATACATGGTTATGAGATCACCCCTCAGTTTCTAGACTAAATAATACTTTTTTGCTAAACTCTCTGGGTATTGTAGATGTTGCCCTTCTTTGTACTCGCTCTAGTTCCACACAGATCATAATTTCTTTAGACCTTTTATCAGCATACAAGTTACACCCACATTGCACCCCCATGATGACCTCACCTATTTTACATAACATTACCATTTATTAAAAGCTTACGCACGAACAGGGACTTGAACCATGGACCCTCAGATTAAAAGTCTGATGCTCTACCGACATCCGGGCTCTCTACATTGATAATCTCGCTGGGTACCGTAATTCTTCCATCCCGTTACTAAATTTTGTTGCCCCTTTTTGGACTTGCTCTAGTTCCACAAAAATCATAATTTCCAGGCTTGAATTGGGCAGGTTAATCTTTGCGAAGGACATGTGAATCAAGCCACATACAAGGTTATCCTGGAAAAATAGTTGATTCCTTCTGCTCAGGCAACGTTCCCCAACTCTGAGGACTGGCTTTTCCAGCAGAACAATGCACCATGCCACACGGCTAGGTAAACCAACGTGTGGATGAAGGAACACTAGCTCAAATCGCTGTCATGGCCAGCCCAATCTCCAAACCTGAACCCCATTGAAAACCTCTTGAATGTGAGGAAGATGGATAGTCACAAGCCATCAAACAAAGAAGAACTGCTTAAATTTTTGTACCAGGAGTGGCATAATGTCACCCAAAAGCAGTGTGAAAGACTGGTGGAAAGCATGCCAAGACACATGAAAGCTGTGATTAAAAATCATGGTTATTCCACAAAATATTGATTTCTGAACTCTTCCTGAGATAAAACATTAGTATTGTGGTTTCTTAATAATTATGAACTTGTTTTCGTAGCATTATTTGAGGTCTGCAAGCACTGCATTTTTTTTGCTATATTGACCATTTTTCATTTTCTGAAAATAAGTACAAAATTTAGTGCTTGGAAATTCGAAGACATGTTGTCAGTAGTTTATAGAATATAAGAGCAATTTACATTTTACTCAAAAATATACCTATAAAGAGAAAATTAAGACAAACTGAAGATTTTGCAGTGGTCTCTTAATTTTTGCCAGAGCTGTAGTTAGCAAGGCCGAAAAAAGACATTTGTCCGTCCAGTTCAGCCTATATTCCGTCAGAAGAAATCCCCAGATCTACGTCCTTCTAAAGAACCTAATAACTGCAAGATACAATATTGTTACGCTCCAGGAAGACATCCGGGCCTCTCTTGAACCCCTTGACTGAGTTCGCCATCCCAACCTCCTCAGACAAGGAATTCCAGATTCTCCCTGCCCTACCAGTAAAGAATCCTTTTCTATGTTGGTGGAAAAACCTTCTCTCCTCCAGATGCAGAGAATGCCCCCTTGTGACCGTCACCTTCCTTGGTATAAACAGATCCTCGGAGAGATATTTGTATTGTCCCCTTATATACTTATACATGGTTATGAGATCACCCCTCAGTTTCTAGACAAAATAATACTTTTTTGCTAATCTCTCTGGGTATTGTAGTTGTTGCCCTTCTTTGTACTCGCTCTAGTTCCACACAGAACTGTACTCGCTCTAGTTCCACACAGATCATAATTTCTTTAGACCTTTTATCAGCATACAAGTTACACCCACATTGCACCCCCATGATGACCTCACCTATTTTACATAACATTAGATTAAAACCCTCAGATTAAAAGTCTGATGCTCTACCGACTGAGCTATCCGGGCTCTCTACATTGATAATCTCGCTGGGTACCGTAATTCTCCCATCCCGTTACTAAATTTTGTTGCCCCTATTTGGACTTGCTCTAGTTCCACAAAAATCATAATTTCCAGGCTTGAATTGGGCAGGTTAATCTTTGCGAAGGACATGTGAATCAAGCCACATACAAGGTTATCCTGGAAAAATAGTTGATTCCTTCTGCTCAGGAAACGTTCCCCAACTCTGAGGACTGGCTTTTCCAGCAGAACAATGCACCATGCCACATGGCTAGGTAAACCAACGTGTGGATGAAGGAACACTAGCTCAAATCGCTGTCATGGCCAGCCCAATCTCCAAACCTGAACCCCATTGAAAACCTCTTGAATGTGAGGAAGATGGATAGTCACAAGCCATCAAACAAAGAAGAACTGCTTAAATTTTTGTACCAGGAGTGGCATAATGTCACCCAAAAGCAGTGTGAAAGACTGGTGGAAAGCATGCCAAGACACATGAAAGCTGTGATTAAAAATCATGGTTATTCCACAAAATATTGATTTCTGAACTCTTCCTGAGATAAAACATTAGTATTGTTGTTTCTTAATAATTATGAACTTGTTTTCGTAGCATTATTTGAGGTCTGCAAGCACTGCATTTTTTTTGCTATTTTGACCATTTTTCATTTTCTGAAAATAAGTACAAAATTTAGTGCTTGGAAATTCGAAGACATGTTGTCATTAGTTTATAGAATATAAGAGCAATTTACATTTTACTCAAAAATATACCTATAAAGAGAAAATTAAGACAAACTGAAGATTTTGCAGTGGTCTCTTAATTTTTGCCAGAGCTGTAGTTAGCAAGGCCGAAAAAAGACATTTGTCCGTCCAGTTCAGCCTATATTCCGTCTGAAGAAATCCCCAGATCTACGTCCTTCTAAAGAACCTAATAACTGCAAGATACAATATTGTTACGCTCCAGGAAGACATCCGGGCCTCTCTTGAACCCCTTGACTGAGTTCGCCATCCCCACCTCCTCAGACAAGGAATTCCAGATTCTCCCTGCCCTACCAGTAAAGAATCTTTTTCTATGTTGGTGGAAAAATCTTCTCTCCTCCAGATGCAGAGAATGCCCCCTTGTGACCGTCACCTTCCTTGGTATAAACAGATCCTCGGAGAGATATATACTTATACATGGTTATGAGATCACCCCTCAGTTTCTAGACTAAATAATACTTTTTTGCTAATCTCTCTGGGTATTGTAGTTGTTGCCCTTCTTTGTACTCGCTCTAGTTCCACACAGATCATAATTTCTTTAGACCTTTTATCAGCATACAAGTTACACCCACATTGCACCCCCATGATGACCTCACCTATTTTACATAACATTACCATATATTAAAAGCTTACGCCCGAACAGGGACTTGAACCCTGGACCCTCAGATTAAAAGTCTGAGCTATCCGGGCTCTCTACATTGATAATCTCGCTGGGTACCGTAATTCTTCCATCCCGTTACTAAATTTTGTTGCCCCTTTTTGGACTTGCTCTAGTTCCACAAAAATCATAATTTCCAGGCTTGAATTGGGCAGGTTAATCTTTGCGAAGGACATGTGAATCAAGCCACATACAAGGTTATCCTGGAAAAATAGTTGATTCCTTCTGCTCAGGCAACGTTCCCCAACTCTGAGGACTGCCTTTTCCAGCAGAACAATGCACCATGCCACACGGCTAGGTAAACCAACGTGTGGATGAAGGAACACTAGCTCAAATCGCTGTCATGGCCAGCCCAATCTCCAAACCTGAACCCCATTGAAAACCTCTTGAATGTGAGGAAGATGGATAGTCACAAGCCATCAAACAGAGAAGAACTGCTTAAATTTTTGTACCAGTAGTGGCATAATGTCACCCAAAAGCAGTGTGAAAGACTGGTGGAAAGCATGCCAAGACACATGAAAGCTGTGATTAAAAATCATGGTTATTCCACAAAATATTGATTTCTGAACTCTTCCTGAGATAAAACATTAGTATTGTTGTTTCTAAATAATTATGAACTTGTTTTCGTAGCATTATTTGAGGTCTGCAAGCACTGCATTTTTTTTGCTATTTTGACCATTTTTCATTTTCTGAAAATAAGTACAAAATTTAGTGCTTGGAAATTCGAAGACATGTTGTCAGTAGTTTATAGAATATAAGAGCAATTTACATTTTACTCAAAAATATACCTATAAAGAGAAAATTAAGACAAACTGAAGATTTTGCAGTGGTCTCTTAATTTTTGCCAGAGCTGTAGTTAGCAAGGCCGAAAAAAGACATTTGTCCGTCCAGTTCAGCCTATATTCCGTCAGAAGAAATCCCCAGATCTACGTCCTTCTAAAGAACCTAATAACTGCAAGATACAATATTGTTACGCTCCAGGAAGACATCCGGGCCTCTCTTGAACCCCTTGACTGAGTTCGCCATCCCCACCTCCTCAGACAAGGAATTCCAGATTCTCCCTACCCTACCAGTAAAGAATCCTTTTCTATGTTGGTGGAAAAACCTTCTCTCCTCCAGATGCAGAGAATGCCCCCTTGTGACCGTCACCTTCCTTGGTATAAACAGATCCTCGGAGAGATATATACTTATACATGGTTATGAGATCACCCCTCAGTTTCTAGACTAAATAATACTTTTTTGCTAATCTCTCTGGGTATTGTAGTTGTTGCCCTTCTTTGTACTCGCTCTAGTTCCACACAGATCATAATTTCTTTAGACCTTTTATCAGCATACAAGTTACACCCACATTGCACCCCCATGATGACCTCACCTATTTTACATAACATTACCATATATTAAAAGCTTACGCCCGAACAGGGACTTGAACTCTGGACCCTCAGATTAAAAGTCTGAGCTATCCGGGCTCTCTACATTGATAATCTCGCTGGGTACCGTAATTCTTCCATCCCGTTACTAAATTTTGTTGACCCTTTTTGGACTTGCTCTAGTTCCACAAAAATCATAATTTCCAGGCTTGAATTGGGCAGGTTAATCTTTGCGAAGGACATGTGAATCAAGCCACATACAAGGTTATCCTGGAAAAATAGTTGATTCCTTCTGCTCAGGCAACGTTCCCCAACTCTGAGGACTGGCTTTTCCAGCAGAACAATGCACCATGCCACACGGCTAGGTAAACCAACGTGTGGATGAAGGAACACTAGCTCAAATCGCTGTCATGGCCAGCCCAATCTCCAAACCTGAACCCCATTGAAAACCTCTTGAATGTGAGGAAGATGGGTAGTCACAAGCCATCAAACAAAGAAGAACTGCTTAAATTTTTGTACCAGGAGTGGCATAATGTCACCCAAAAGCAGTGTGAAAGACTGGTGGAAAGCATGCCAAGACACATGAAAGCTGTAATTAAAAATCATGGTTATTCCACAAAATATTGATTTCTGAACTCTTCCTGAGATAAAACATTAGTATTGTTGTTTCTAAATAATTATGAACTTGTTTTCGTAGCATTATTTGAGGTCTGCAAGCACTGCATTTTTTTTGCTATTTTGACCATTTTTCATTTTCTGAAAATAAGTACAAAATTTAGTGCTTGGAAATTCGAAGACATGTTGTCAGTAGTTTATAGAATATAAGAGCAATTTACATTTTACTCAAAAATATATCTATAAAGAGAAAATTAAGACAAACTGAAGATTTTGCAGTGGTCTCTTAATTTTTGCCAGAGCTGTAGTTAGCAAGGCCGAAAAAAGACATTTGTCCGTCCAGTTCAGCCTATATTCCGTCAGAAGAAATCCCCAGATCTACGTCCTTCTAAAGAACCTAATAACTGCAAGATACAATATTGTTACGCTCCAGGAAGACATCCGGGCCTCTCTTGAACCCCTTGACTGAGTTCGCCATCCCCACCTCCTCAGACAAGGAATTCCAGATTCTCCCTGCCCTACCAGTAAAGAATCCTTTTCTATGTTGGTGGAAAAACCTTCTCTCCTCCAGATGCAGAGAATGCCCCCTTGTGACCGTCACCTTCCTTGGTATAAACAGATCCTCGGAGAGATATATACTTATACATGGTTATGAGATCACCCCTCAGTTTCTAGACTAAATAATACTTTTTACATTGATAATACATTGATAATCTCGCTGGGTACCGTAATTCTTCCATCCCGTTACTAAATTTTGTTGACCCTTTTTGGACTTGCTCTAGTTCCACAAAAATCATAATTTCCAGGCTTGAATTGGGCAGGTTAATCTTTGCGAAGGACATGTGATTCAAGCCACATACAAGGTTATCCTGGAAAAATAGTTGATTCCTTCTGCTCAGGCAACGTTCCCCAACTCTGAGGACTGGCTTTTCCAGCAGAACAATGCACCATGCCACATGGCTAGGTAAACCAACGTGTGGATGAAGGAACACTAGCTCAAATCGCTGTCATGGCCAGCCCAATCTCCAAACCTGAACCCCATTGAAAACCTCTTGAATGTGAGGAAGATGGATAGTCACAAGCCATCAAACAAAGAAGAACTGCTTAAATTTTTGTACCAGGAGTGGCATAATGTCACCCAAAAGCAGTGTGAAAGACTGGTGGAAAGCATGCCAAGACACATGAAAGCTGTAATTAAAAATCATGGTTATTCCACAAAATATTGATTTCTGAACTCTTCCTGAGATAAAACATTAGTATTGTTGTTTCTAAATAATTATGAACTTGTTTTCGTAGCATTATTTGAGGTCTGCAAGCACTGCATTTTTTTTGCTATTTTGACCATTTTTCATTTTCTGAAAATAAGTACAAAATTTAGTGCTTGGAAATTCGAAGACATGTTGTCAGTAGTTTATAGAATATAAGAGCAATTTACATTTTACTCAAAAATATACCTATAAAGAGAAAATTAAGACAAACTGAAGATTTTGCAGTGGTCTCTTAATTTTTGCCAGAGCTGTAGTTAGCAAGGCCGAAAAAAGACATTTGTCCATCCAGTTCAGCCTATATTCCGTCAGAAGAAATCCCCAGATCTACGTCCTTCTAAAGAACCTAATAACTGCAAGATACAATATTGTTACGCTCCAGGAAGACATCCGGGCCTCTCTTGAACCCCTTGACTGAGTTCGCCATCCCCACCTCCTCAGACAAGGAATTCCAGATTCTCCCTGCCCTACCAGTAAAGAATCCTTTTCTATGTTGGTGGAAAAACCTTCTCTCCTCCAGATGCAGAGAATGCCCCCTTGTGACCGTCACCTTCCTTGGTATAAACAGATCCTCGGAGAGATATATACTTATACATGGTTATGAGATCACCCCTCAGTTTCTAGACTAAATAATACTTTTTACATTGATAATACATTGATAATCTCGCTGGGTACCGTAATTCTTCCATCCCGTTACTAAATTTTGTTGACCCTTTTTGGACTTGCTCTAGTTCCACAAAAATCATAATTTCCAGGCTTGAATTGGGCAGGTTAATCTTTGCGAAGGACATGTGAATCAAGCCACATACAAGGTTATCCTGGAAAAATAGTTGATTCCTTCTGCTCAGGCAACGTTCCCCAACTCTGAGGACTGGCTTTTCCAGCAGAACAATGCACCATGCCACACGGCTAGGTAAACCAACGTGTGGATGAAGGAACACTAGCACAAATCGCTGTCATGGCCAGCCCAATCTCCAAACCTGAACCCCATTGAAAACCTCTTGAATGTGAGGAAGATGGATAGTCACAAGCCATCAAACAAAGAAGAACTGCTTAAATTTTTGTACCAGGAGTGGCATAATGTCACCCAAAAGCAGTGTGAAAGACTGGTGGAAAGCATGCCAAGACACATGAAAGCTGTAATTAAAAATCATGGTTATTCCACAAAATATTGATTTCTGAACTCTTCCTGAGATAAAACATTAGTATTGTTGTTTCTAAATAATTATGAACTTGTTTTCGTAGCATTATTTGAGGTCTGCAAGCACTGCATTTTTTTTGCTATTTTGACCATTTTTCATTTTCTGAAAATAAGTACAAAATTTAGTGCTTGGAAATTCGAAGACATGATGTCATTAGTTTATAGAATATAAGAGCAATTTACATTTTACTCAAAAATATACCTATAAAGAGAAAATTAAGACAAACTGAAGATTTTGCAGTGGTCTCTTAATTTTTGCCAGAGCTGTAGTTAGCAAGGCCGAAAAAAGACATTTGTCCGTCCAGTTCAGCCTATATTCCGTCAGAAGAAATCCCCAGATCTACGTCCTTCTAAAGAACCTAATAACTGCAAGATACAATATTGTTACGCTCCAGGAAGACATCCGGGCCTCTCTTGAACCCCTTGACTGAGTTCGCCATCCCCACCTCCTCAGACAAGGAATTCCAGATTCTCCCTGCCCTACCAGTAAAGAATCCTTTTCTATGTTGGTGGAAAAATCTTCTCTCCTCCAGATGCAGAGAATGCCCCCTTGTGACCGTCACCTTCCTTGGTATAAACAGATCCTCGGAGAGATATATACTTATACATGGTTATGAGATCACCCCTCAGTTTCTAGACTAAATAATACTTTTTTGCTAATCTCTCTGGGTATTGTAGTTGTTGCCCTTCTTTGTACTCGCTCTAGTTCCACACAGATCATAATTTCTTTAGACCTTTTATCAGCATACAAGTTACACCCACATTGCACCCCCATGATGACCTCACCTATTTTACATAACATTACCATATATTAAAAGCTTACGCCCGAACAGGGACTTGAACCCTGGACCCTCAGATTAAAAGTCTGAGCTATCCGGGCTCTCTACATTGATAATCTCGCTGGGTACCGTAATTCTTCCATCCCGTTACTAAATTTTGTTGCCCCTTTTTGGACTTGCTCTAGTTCCACAAAAATCATAATTTCCAGGCTTGAATTGGGCAGGTTAATCTTTGCGAAGGACATGTGAATCAAGCCACATACAAGGTTATCCTGGAAAAATAGTTGATTCCTTCTGCTCAGGCAACGTTCCCCAACTCTGAGGACTGCCTTTTCCAGCAGAACAATGCACCATGCCACACGGCTAGGTAAACCAACGTGTGGATGAAGGAACACTAGCTCAAATCGCTGTCATGGCCAGCCCAATCTCCAAACCTGAACCCCATTGAAAACCTCTTGAATGTGAGGAAGATGGATAGTCACAAGCCATCAAACAAAGAAGAACTGCTTAAATTTTTGTACCAGTAGTGGCATAATGTCACCCAAAAGCAGTGTGAAAGACTGGTGGAAAGCATGCCAAGACACATGAAAGCTGTGATTAAAAATCATGGTTATTCCACAAAATATTGATTTCTGAACTCTTCCTGAGATAAAACATTAGTATTGTTGTTTCTAAATAATTATGAACTTGTTTTCGTAGCATTATTTGAGGTCTGCAAGCACTGCATTTTTTTTGCTATTTTGACCATTTTTCATTTTCTGAAAATAAGTACAAAATTTAGTGCTTGGAAATTCGAAGACATGTTGTCAGTAGTTTATAGAATATAAGAGCAATTTACATTTTACTCAAAAATATACCTATAAAGAGAAAATTAAGACAAACTGAAGATTTTGCAGTGGTCTCTTAATTTTTGCCAGAGCTGTAGTTAGCAAGGCCGAAAAAAGACATTTGTCCGTCCAGTTCAGCCTATATTCCGTCAGAAGAAATCCCCAGATCTACGTCCTTCTAAAGAACCTAATAACTGCAAGATACAATATTGTTACGCTCCAGGAAGACATCCGGGCCTCTCTTGAACCCCTTGACTGAGTTCGCCATCCCCACCTCCTCAGACAAGGAATTCCAGATTCTCCCTGCCCTACCAGTAAAGAATCCTTTTCTATGTTGGTGGAAAAACCTTCTCTCCTCCAGATGCAGAGAATGCCCCCTTGTGACCGTCACCTTCCTTGGTATAAACAGATCCTTCGAGAGATATATACTTATACATGGTTATGAGATCACCCCTCAGTTTCTAGACTAAATAATACTTTTTTGCTAATCTCTCTGGGTATTGTAGTTGTTGACCTTCTTTGTACTCGCTCTAGTTCCACACAGATCATAATTTCTTTAGACCTTTTATCAGCATACAAGTTACACCCACATTGCACCCCCATGATGACCTCACCTATTTTACATAACATTACCATATATTAAAAGCTTACGCCCGAACAGGGACTTGAACTCTGGACCCTCAGATTAAAAGTCTGAGCTATCCGGGCTATCTACATTGATAATCTCGCTGGGTACCGTAATTCTTCCATCCCGTTACTACATTTTGTTGCCCCTTTTTGGACTTGCTCTAGTTCCACAAAAATCATAATTTCCAGGCTTGAATTGGGCAGGTTAATCTTTGCGAAGGACATGTGAATCAAGCCACATACAAGGTTATCCTGGAAAAATAGTTGATTCCTTCTGCTCAGGCAACGTTCCCCAACTCTGAGGACTGGCTTTTCCAGCAGAACAATGCACCATGCCACACGGCTAGGTAAACCAACGTGTGGATGAAGGAACACTAGCTCAAATCGCTGTCATGGCCAGCCCAATCTCCAAACCTGAACCCCATTGAAAACCTCTTGAATGTGAGGAAGATGGATAGTCACAAGCCATCAAACAAAGAAGAACTGCTTAAATTTTTGTACCAGGAGTGGCATAATGTCACCCAAAAGCAGTGTGAAAGACTGGTGGAAAGCATGCCAAGACACATGAAAGCTGTAATTAAAAATCATGGTTATTCCACAAAATATTGATTTCTGAACTCTTCCTGAGATAAAACATTAGTATTGTTGTTTCTAAATAATTATGAACTTGTTTTCGTAGCATTATTTGAGGTCTGCAAGCACTGCATTTTTTTTGCTATTTTGACCATTTTTCATTTTCTGAAAATAAGTACAAAATTTAGTGCTTGGAAATTCGAAGACATGTTGTCAGTAGTTTATAGAATATAAGAGCAATTTACATTTTACTCAAAAATATACCTATAAAGAGAAAATTAAGACAAACTGAAGATTTTGCAGTGGTCTCTTAATTTTTGCCAGAGCTGTAGTTAGCATGGCCGAAAAAAGACATTTGTCCGTCCAGTTCAGCCTATATTCCGTCAGAAGAAATCCCCAGATCTACGTCCTTCTAAAGAACCTAATAACTGCAAGATACAATATTGTTACGCTCCAGGAAGACATCCGGGCCTCTCTTGAACCCCTTGACTGAGTTCGCCATCCCCACCTCCTCAGACAAGGAATTCCAGATTCTCCCTGCCCTACCAGTAAAGAATCCTTTTCTATGTTGGTGGAAAAACCTTCTCTCCTCCAGATGCAGAGAATGCCCCCTTGTGACCGTCACCTTCCTTGGTATAAACAGATCCTCGGAGAGATATATACTTATACATGGTTATGAGATCACCCCTCAGTTTCTAGACTAAATAATACTTTTTACATTGATAATACATTGATAATCTCGCTGGGTACCGTAATTCTTCCTTCCCGTTACTAAATTTTGTTGACCCTTTTTGGACTTGCTCTAGTTCCACAAAAATCATAATTTCCAGGCTTGAATTGGGCAGGTTAATCTTTGCGAAGGACATGTGAATCAAGCCACATACAAGGTTATCCTGGAAAAATAGTTGATTCCTTCTGCTCAGGCAACGTTCCCCAACTCTGAGGACTGGCTTTTCCAGCAGAACAATGCACCATGCCACATGGCTAGGTAAACCAACGTGTGGATGAAGGAACACTAGCTCAAATCGCTGTCATGGCCAGCCCAATCTCCAAACCTGAACCCCATTGAAAACCTCTTGAATGTGAGGAAGATGGATAGTCACAAGCCATCAAACAAAGAAGAACTGCTTAAATTTTTGTACCAGGAGTGGCATAATGTCGCCCAAAAGCAGTGTGAAAGACTGGTGGAAAGCATGCCAAGACACATGAAAGCTGTAATTAAAAATCATGGTTATTCCACAAAATATTGATTTCTGAACTCTTCCTGAGATAAAACATTAGTATTGTTGTTTCTAAATAATTATGAACTTGTTTTCGTAGCATTATTTGAGGTCTGCAAGCACTGCATTTTTTTTGCTATTTTGACCATTTTTCATTTTCTGAAAATAAGTACAAAATTTAGTGCTTGGAAATTCGAAGACATGTTGTCAGTAGTTTATAGAATATAAGAGCAATTTACATTTTACTCAAAAATATACCTATAAAGAGAAAATTAAGACAAACTGAAGATTTTGCAGTGGTCTCTTAATTTTTGCCAGAGCTGTAGTTAGCAAGGCCGAAAAAAGACATTTGTCCGTCCAGTTCAGCCTATATTCCGTCAGAAGAAATCCCCAGATCTACGTCCTTCTAAAGAACCTAATAACTGCAAGATACAATATTGTTACGCTCCAGGAAGACATCCGGGCCTCTCTTGAACCCCTTGACTGAGTTCGCCATCCCCACCTCCTCAGACAAGGAATTCCAGATTCTCCCTGCCCTACCAGTAAAGAATCCTTTTCTATGTTGGTGGAAAAACCTTCTCTCCTCCAGATGCAGAGAATGCCCCCTTGTGACCGTCACCTTCCTTGGTATAAACAGATCCTCGGAGAGATATATACTTATACATGGTTATGAGATCACCCCTCAGTTTCTAGACTAAATAATACTTTTTACATTGATAATACATTGATAATCTCGATGGGTACCGTAATTCTTCCATCCCGTTACTAAATTTTGTTGACCCTATTTGGACTTGCTCTAGTTCCACAAAAATCATAATTTCCAGGCTTGAATTGGGCAGGTTAATCTTTGCGAAGGACATGTGAATCAAGCCACATACAAGGTTATCCTGGAAAAATAGTTGATTCCTTCTGCTCAGGCAACGTTCCCCAACTCTGAGGACTGGCTTTTCCAGCAGAACAATGCACCATGCCACACGGCTAGGTAAACCAACGTGTGGATGAAGGAACACTAGCTCAAATCGCTGTCATGGCCAGCCCAATCTCCAAACCTGAACCCCATTGAAAACCTCTTGAATGTGAGGAAGATGGATAGTCACAAGCCATCAAACAAAGAAGAACTGCTTAAATTTTTGTACCAGGAGTGGCATAATGTCACCCAAAAGCAGTGTGAAAGACTGGTGGAAAGCATGCCAAGACACATGAAAGCTGTAATTAAAAATCATGGTTATTCCACAAAATATTGATTTCTGAACTCTTCCTGAGATAAAACATTAGTATTGTTGTTTCTAAATAATTATGAACTTGTTTTCGTAGCATTATTTGAGGTCTGCAAGCACTGCATTTTTTTTGCTATTTTGACCATTTTTCATTTTCTGAAAATAAGTACAAAATTTAGTGCTTGGAAATTCGAAGACATGTTGTCAGTAGTTTATAGAATATAAGAGCAATTTACATTTTACTCAAAAATATACCTATAAAGAGAAAATTAAGACAAACTGAAGATTTTGCAGTGGTCTCTTAATTTTTGCCAGAGCTGTAGTTAGCAAGGCCGAAAAAAGACATTTGTCCGTCCAGTTCAGCCTATATTCCGTCAGAAGAAATCCCCAGATCTACGTCCTTCTAAAGAACCTAATAACTGCAAGATACAATATTGTTACGCTCCAGGAAGACATCCGGGCCTCTCTTGAACCCCTTGACTGAGTTCGCCATCCCCACCTCCTCAGACAAGGAATTCCAGATTCTCCCTGCCCTACCAGTAAAGAATCCTTTTCTATGTTGGTGGAAAAACCTTCTCTCCTCCAGATGCAGAGAATGCCCCCTTGTGACCGTCACCTTCCTTGGTATAAACAGATCCTCGGAGAGATATATACTTATACATGGTTATGAGATCACCCCTCAGTTTCTAGACTAAATAATACTTTTTACATTGATAATACATTGATAATCTCGCTGGGTACCGTAATTCTTCCATCCCGTTACTAAATTTTGTTGACCCTTTTTGGACTTGCTCTAGTTCCACAAAAATCATAATTTCCAGGCTTGAATTGGGCAGGTTAATCTTTGCGAAGGACATGTGATTCAAGCCACATACAAGGTTATCCTGGAAAAATAGTTGATTCCTTCTGCTCAGGCAACGTTCCCCAACTCTGAGGACTGGCTTTTCCAGCAGAACAATGCACCATGCCACACGGCTAGGTAAACCAACGTGTGGATGAAGGAACACTAGCTCAAATCGCTGTCATGGCCAGCCCAATCTCCAAACCTGAACCCCATTGAAAACCTCTTGAATGTGAGGAAGATGGATAGTCACAAGCCATCAAACAAAGAAGAACTGCTTAAATTTTTGTACCAGGAGTGGCATAATGTCACCCAAAAGCAGTGTGAAAGACTGGTGGAAAGCATGCCAAGACACATGAAAGCTGTAATTAAAAATCATGGTTATTCCACAAAATATTGATTTCTGAACTCTTCCTGAGATAAAACATTAGTATTGTTGTTTCTAAATAATTATGAACTTGTTTTCGTAGCATTATTTGAGGTCTGCAAGCACTGCATTTTTTTTGCTATTTTGACCATTTTTCATTTTCTGAAAATAAGTACAAAATTTAGTGCTTGGAAATTCGAAGACATGTTGTCAGTAGTTTATAGAATATAAGAGCAATTTACATTTTACTCAAAAATATACCTATAAAGAGAAAATTAAGACAAACTGAAGATTTTGCAGTGGTCTCTTAATTTTTGCCAGAGCTGTAGTTAGCAAGGCCGAAAAAAGACATTTGTCCGTCCAGTTCAGCCTATATTCCGTCAGAAGAAATCCCCAGATCTACGTCCTTCTAAAGAACCTAATAACTGCAAGATACAATATTGTTACGCTCCAGGAAGACATCCGGGCCTCTCTTGAACCCCTTGACTGAGTTCGCCATCCCCACCTCCTCAGACAAGGAATTCCAGATTCTCCCTGCCCTACCAGTAAAGAATCCTTTTCTATGTTGGTGGAAAAACCTTCTCTCCTCCAGATGCAGAGAATGCCCCCTTGTGACCGTCACCTTCCTTGGTATAAACAGATCCTCGGAGAGATATATACTTATACATGGTTATGAGATCACCCCTCAGTTTCTAGACTAAATAATACTTTTTACATTGATAATACATTGATAATCTCGCTGGGTACCGTAATTCTTCCATCCCGTTACTAAATTTTGTTGACCCTTTTTGGACTTGCTCTAGTTCCACAAAAATCATAATTTCCAGGCTTGAATTGGGCAGGTTAATCTTTGCGAAGGACATGTGAATCAAGCCACATACAAGGTTATCCTGGAAAAATAGTTGATTCCTTCTGCTCAGGCAACGTTCCCCAACTCTGAGGACTGGCTTTTCCAGCAGAACAATGCACCATGCCACACGGCTAGGTAAACCAACGTGTGGATGAAGGAACACTAGCTCAAATCGCTGTCATGGCCAGCCCAATCTCCAAACCTGAACCCCATTGAAAACCTCTTGAATGTGAGGAAGATGGATAGTCACAAGCCATCAAACAAAGAAGAACTGCTTAAATTTTTGTACCAGGAGTGGCATAATGTCACCCAAAAGCAGTGTGAAAGACTGGTGGAAAGCATGCCAAGACACATGAAAGCTGTAATTAAAAATCATGGTTATTCCACAAAATATTGATTTCTGAACTCTTCCTGAGATAAAACATTAGTATTGTTGTTTCTAAATAATTATGAACTTGTTTTCGTAGCATTATTTGAGGTCTGCAAGCACTGCATTTTTTTTGCTATTTTGACCATTTTTCATTTTCTGAAAATAAGTACAAAATTTAGTTCTTGGAAATTCGAAGACATGATGTCATTAGTTTATAGAATATAAGAGCAATTTACATTTTACTCAAAAATATACCTATAAAGAGAAAATTAAGACAAACTGAAGATTTTGCAGTGGTCTCTTAATTTTTGCCAGAGCTGTAGTTAGCATGGCCGAAAAAAGACATTTGTCCGTCCAGTTCAGCCTATATTCCGTCAGAAGAAATCCCCAGATCTACGTCCTTCTAAAGAACCTAATAACTGCAAGATACAATATTGTTACGCTCCAGGAAGACATCCGGGCCTCTCTTGAACCCCTTGACTGAGTTCGCCATCCCCACCTCCTCAGACAAGGAATTCCAGATTCTCCCTGCCCTACCAGTAAAGAATCCTTTTCTATGTTGGTGGAAAAACCTTCTCTCCTCCAGATGCAGAGAATGCCCCCTTGTGACCGTCACCTTCCTTGGTATAAACAGATCCTCGGAGAGATATATACTTATACATGGTTATGAGATCACCCCTCAGTTTCTAGACTAAATAATACTTTTTACATTGATAATACATTGATAATCTCGCTGGGTACCGTAATTCTTCCTTCCCGTTACTAAATTTTGTTGACCCTTTTTGGATTTGCTCTAGTTCCACAAAAATCATAATTTCCAGGCTTGAATTGGGCAGGTTAATCTTTGCGAAGGACATGTGAATCAAGCCACATACAAGGTTATCCTGGAAAAATAGTTGATTCCTTCTGCTCAGGCAACGTTCCCCAACTCTGAGGACAGGCTTTTCCAGCAGAACAATGCACCATGCCACATGGCTAGGTAAACCAACGTGTGGATGAAGGAACACTAGCTCAAATCGCTGTCATGGCCAGCCCAATCTCCAAACCTGAACCCCATTGAAAACCTCTTGAATGTGAGGAAGATGGATAGTCACAAGCCATCAAACAAAGAAGAACTGCTTAAATTTTTGTACCAGGAGTGGCATAATGTCATCCAAAAGCAGTGTGAAAGACTGGTGGAAAGCATGCCAAGACACATGAAAGCTGTAATTAAAAATCATGGTTATTCCACAAAATATTGATTTCTGAACTCTTCCTGAGATAAAACATTAGTATTGTTGTTTCTAAATAATTATGAACTTGTTTTCGTAGCATTATTTGAGGTCTGCAAGCACTGCATTTTTTTTGCTATTTTGACCATTTTTCATTTTCTGAAAATAAGTACAAAATTTAGTGCTTGGAAATTCGAAGACATGTTGTCAGTAGTTTATAGAATATAAGAGCAATTTACATTTTACTCAAAAATATACCTATAAAGAGAAAATTAAGACAAACTGAAGATTTTGCAGTGGTCTCTTAATTTTTGCCAGAGCTGTAGTTAGCAAGGCCGAAAAAAGACATTTGTCCGTCCAGTTCAGCCTATATTCCGTCAGAAGAAATCCCCAGATCTACGTCCTTCTAAAGAACCTAATAACTGCAAGATACAATATTGTTACGCTCCAGGAAGACATCCGGGCCTCTCTTGAACCCCTTGACTGAGTTCGCCATCCCCACCTCCTCAGACAAGGAATTCCAGATTCTCCCTGCCCTACCAGTAAAGAATCCTTTTCTATGTTGGTGGAAAAACCTTCTCTCCTCCAGATGCAGAGAATGCCCCCTTGTGACCGTCACCTTCCTTGGTATAAACAGATCCTCGGAGAGATATATACTTATACATGGTTATGAGATCACCCCTCAGTTTCTAGACTAAATAATACTTTTTACATTGATAATACATTGATAATCTCGATGGGTACCGTAATTCTTCCATCCCGTTACTAAATTTTGTTGACCCTTTTTGGACTTGCTCTAGTTCCACAAAAATCATAATTTCCAGGCTTGAATTGGGCAGGTTAATCTTTGCGAAGGACATGTGAATCAAGCCACATACAAGGTTATCCTGGAAAAATAGTTGATTCCTTCTGCTCAGGCAACGTTCCCCAACTCTGAGGACTGGCTTTTCCAGCAGAACAATGCACCATGCCACACGGCTAGGTAAACCAACGTGTGGATGAAGGAACACTAGCTCAAATCGCTGTCATGGCCAGCCCAATCTCCAAACCTGAACCCCATTGAAAACCTCTTGAATGTGAGGAAGATGGATAGTCACAAGCCATCAAACAAAGAAGAACTGCTTAAATTTTTGTACCAGGAGTGGCATAATGTCACCCAAAAGCAGTGTGAAAGACTGGTGGAAAGCATGCCAAGACACATGAAAGCTGTAATTAAAAATCATGGTTATTCCACAAAATATTGATTTCTGAACTCTTCCTGAGATAAAACATTAGTATTGTTGTTTCTAAATAATTATGAACTTGTTTTCGTAGCATTATTTGAGGTCTGCAAGCACTGCATTTTTTTTGCTATTTTGACCATTTTTCATTTTCTGAAAATAAGTACAAAATTTAGTGCTTGGAAATTCGAAGACATGTTGTCAGTAGTTTATAGAATATAAGAGCAATTTACATTTTACTCAAAAATATACCTATAAAGAGAAAATTAAGACAAACTGAAGATTTTGCAGTGGTCTCTTAATTTTTGCCAGAGCTGTAGTTAGCAAGGCCGAAAAAAGACATTTGTCCGTCCAGTTCAGCCTATATTCCGTCAGAAGAAATCCCCAGATCTACGTCCTTCTAAAGAACCTAATAACTGCAAGATACAATATTGTTACGCTCCAGGAAGACATCCTCACCTCCTCAGACAAGGAATTCCAGATTCTCCCTGCCCTACCAGTAAAGAATCCTTTTCTATGTTGGTGGAAAAACCTTCTCTCCTCCAGATGCAGAGAATGCCCCCTTGTGACCGTCACCTTCCTTGGTATAAACAGATCCTCGGAGAGATATATTCTTATACATGGTTATGAGATCACCCCTCAGTTTCTAGACTAAATAATACTTTTTTGCTAATCTCTCTGGGTATTGTAGTTGTTGCCCTTCTTTGTACTAGCTCTAGTTCCACACAGATCATAATTTCATAATTGCACCCCCATGATGACCTCACCTATTTTTAAACATTACCATTTATTAAAAGCTTACGCCCGAACAGGGACTTGAACCCTGGACCCTCAGATTAAAAGTCTGATGCTCTACCGACTGAGCTATCCGGGCTCTCTACATTGATAATCTCGCTGGGTACCGTAATTCTTCCATCCCGTTACTAAATTTTGTTGACCCTATTTGGACTTGCTCTAGTTCCACAAAAATCATAATTTCCAGGCTTGAATTGGGCAGGTTAATCTTTGCGAAGGACATGTGAATCAAGCCACATACAAGGTTATCCTGGAAAAATAGTTGATTCCTTCTGCTCAGGCAACGTTCCCCAACTCTGAGGACTGGCTTTTCCAGCAGAACAATGCACCATGCCACACGGCTAGGTAAACCAACGTGTGGATGAAGGAACACTAGCTCAAATCGCTGTCATGGCCAGCCCAATCTCCAAACCTGAACCCCATTGAAAACCTCTTGAATGTGAGGAAGATGGATAGTCACAAGCCATCAAACAAAGAAGAACTGCTTAAATTTTTGTACCAGGAGTGGCATAATGTCACCCAAAAGCAGTGTGAAAGACTGGTGGAAAGCATGCCAAGACACATGAAAGCTGTAATTAAAAATCATGGTTATTCCACAAAATATTGATTTCTGAACTCTTCCTGAGATAAAACATTAGTATTGTTGTTTCTAAATAATTATGAACTTGTTTTCGTAGCATTATTTGAGGTCTGCAAGCACTGCATTTTTTTTGCTATTTTGACCATTTTTCATTTTCTGAAAATAAGTACAAAATTTAGTGCTTGGAAATTCGAAGACATGTTGTCAGTAGTTTATAGAATATAAGAGCAATTTACATTTTACTCAAAAATATACCTATAAAGAGAAAATTAAGACAAACTGAAGATTTTGCAGTGGTCTCTTAATTTTTGCCAGAGCTGTAGTTAGCAAGGCCGAAAAAAGACATTTGTCCGTCCAGTTCAGCCTATATTCCGTCAGAAGAAATCCCCAGATCTACGTCCTTCTAAAGAACCTAATAACTGCAAGATACAATATTGTTACGCTCCAGGAAGACATCCGGGCCTCTCTTGAACCCCTTGACTGAGTTCGCCATCCCCACCTCCTCAGACAAGGAATTCCAGATTCCCCCTGCCCTACCAGTAAAGAATCCTTTTCTATGTTGGTGGAAAAACCTTCTCTCCTCCAGATGCAGAGAATGCCCCCTTGTGACCGTCACCTTCCTTGGTATAAACAGATCCTCGGAGAGATATTTGTATTGTCCCCTTATATACTTATACATGGTTATGAGATCACCCCTCAGTTTCTAGACAAAATAATACTTTTTTGCTAATCTCTCTGGGTATTGTAGTTGTTGCCCTTCTTTGTACTATGATCCACACAGATCATAATTTCTTTAGACCTTTTATCAGCATACAAGTTACACCCACATTGCACCCCCCATGATGACCTCACCTATTTTACATAACATTACCATTTATTAAAAGCTTACGCCCGAACAGGGACTTGAACCCTGGACCCTCAGATTGGACCCCTGCACCCCCAATTGCACCCCCATGATGACCTCACCTATTTTACATAACATTACCATATATTAAAAGCTTTCGCCCGAACAGGGACTTGAACCCTGGACCCTCAGATTAAAAGTCTGATGCTCTACCGACTGAGCTATCATTATACATTGATAATATCGCTGGGTACCGTAATTCTTCCATCCCGTTACTAAATTTTGTTGCCCCTTTTTGGACTTGCTCTAGTTCCACAAAAATCATAATTTCCAGGCTTGAATTGGGCAGATTAATCTTTGCGAAGGACATGTGAATCAAGCCACATACAAGGTTATCCTGGAAAAATAGTTGATTCCTTCTGCTCAGGCAACGTTCCCCAACTCTGAGGACTGGCTTTTCCAGCAGAACAATGCACCATGCCACACGGCTAGGTAAACCAACGTGTGGATGAAGGAACACTAGCTCAAATCGCTGTCATGGCCAGCCCAATCTCCAAACCTGAACCCCATTGAAAACCTCTTGAATGTGAGGAAGATGGATAGTCACAAGCCATCAAACAAAGAAGAGCTGCTTAAATTTTTGTACCAGGAGTGGCATAATGTCACCCAAAAGCAGTATGAAAGACTTGTGGAAAGCATGCCAAGACACATGAAAGCTGTGATTAAAAATCATGGTTATTCCACAAAATATTGATTTCTGAACTCTTCCTGAGATAAAACATTAGTATTGTTGTTTCTAAATAATTATGAACTTGTTTTCGTAGCATTATTTGAGGTCTGCAAGCACTGCATTTTTTTTGCTATTTTGACCATTTTTCATTTTCTGAAAATAAGTACAAAATTTAGTGCTTGGAAATTCGAAGACATGTTGTCAGTAGTTTATAGAATATAAGAGCAATTTACATTTTACTCAAAAATATACCTATAAAGAGAAAATTAAGACAAACTGAAGATTTTGCAGTGGTCTCTTAATTTTTGCCAGAGCTGTAGTTAGCAAGGCCGAAAAAAGACATTTGTCCGTCCAGTTCAGCCTATATTCCGTCAGAAGAAATCCCCAGATCTACGTCCTTCTAAAGAACCTAATAACTGCAAGATACAATATTGTTACGCTCCAGGAAGACATCCGGGCCTCTCTTGAACCCCTTGACTGAGTTCGCCATCCCCACCTCCTCAGACAAGGAATTCCAGATTCTCCCTGCCCTACCAGTAAAGAATCCTTTTCTATGTTGGTGGAAAAACCTTCTCTCCTCCAGATGCAGAGAATGCCCCCTTGTGACCGTCACCTTCCTTGGTATAAACAGATACTCGGAGAGATATTTGTATTGTCCCCTTATATACTTATACATGGTTATGAGATCACCCCTCAGTTTCTAAAGTGACCGTCACCTTCCTTGGTATAAACAGATCCTCGGAGAGATATTTGTATTGTCCCCTTATATACTTATACATGGTTATGAGATCACCCCTCAGTTTCTAGACGAAATAATACTTTTTTGCTAATCTCTCTCTGTAGTTGTTGCCCTTCTTTGTACTCGCTCTAGTTCCACAATTTCTTTAGACCTTTTATCAGCATACAAGTTACACCCACATTGCAACCCCATGATGACCTCACCTATTTTACATAACATTACCATTTATTAAAAGCTTACGCCCAAACAGGGACTTGAACCCTGGACCCTCAGATTAAAAGTCTGATGCTCTACCGACTGAGCTATCCGGGCTCTCTACATTGATAATCTCGCTGGGTACCGTAATTCTTCCATCCCGTTACTAAATTTTGTTGCCCCTTTTTGGACTTGCTCTAGTTCCACAAAAATCATAATTTCCAGGCTTGAATTGGGCAGATTAATCTTTGCGAAGGACATGTGAATCAAGCCACATACAAGGTTATCCTGGAAAAATAGTTGATTCCTTCTGCTCAGGCAACGTTCCCCAACTCTGAGGACTGGCTTTTCCAGCAGAACAATGCACCATGCCACACGGCTAGGTAAACCAACGTGTGGATGAAGGAACACTAGCTCAAATCGCTGTCATGGCCAGCCCAATCTCCAAACCTGAACCCCATTGAAAACCTCTTGAATGTGAGGAAGATGGATAGTCACAAGCCATCAAACAAAGAAGAACTGCTTAAATTTTTGTACCAGGAGTGGCATAATGTCACCCAAAAGCAGTATGAAAGACTTGTGGAAAGCATGCCAAGACACATGAAAGCTGTGATTAAAAATCATGGTTATTCCACAAAATATTGATTTCTGAACTCTTCCTGAGATAAAACATTAGTATTGTTGTTTCTAAATAATTATGAACTTGTTTTCGTAGCATTATTTGAGGTCTGCAAGCACTGCATTTTTTTTGCTATTTTGACCATTTTTCATTTTCTGAAAATAAGTACAAAATTTAGTGCTTGGAAATTCGAAGACATGTTGTCAGTAGTTTATAGAATATAAGAGCAATTTACATTTTACTCAAAAATATACCTATAAAGAGAAAATTAAGACAAACTGAAGATTTTGCAGTGGTCTCTTAATTTTTGCCAGAGCTGTAGTTAGCAAGGCCGAAAAAAGACATTTGTCCGTCCAGTTCAGCCTATATTCCGTCAGAAGAAATCCCCAGATCTACGTCCTTCTAAAGAACCTAATAACTGCAAGATACAATATTGTTACGCTCCAGGAAGACATCCGGGCCTCTCTTGAACCCCTTGACTGAGTTCGCCATCCCCACCTCCTCAGACAAGGAATTCCAGATTCTCCCTGCCCTACCAGTAAAGAATCCTTTTCTATGTTGGTGGAAAAACCTTCTCTCCTCCAGATGCAGAGAATGCCCCCTTGTGACCGTCACCTTCCTTGGTATAAACAGATCCTCGGAGAGATATTTGTATTGTCCCCTTATATACTTATACATGGTTATGAGATCACCCCTCAGTTTCTAGACGAAATAATACTTTTTTGCTAATCTCTCTCTGTAGTTGTTGCCCTTCTTTGTACTCGCTCTAGTTCCACAATTTCTTTAGACCTTTTATCAGCATACAAGTTACACCCACATTGCAACCCCATGATGACCTCACCTATTTTACATAACATTACCATTTATTAAAAGCTTACGCCCAAACAGGGACTTGAACCCTGGACCCTCAGATTAAAAGTCTGATGCTCTACCGACTGAGCTATCCGGGCTCTCTACATTGATAATCTCGCTGGGTACCGTAATTCTTCCATCCCGTTACTAAATTTTGTTGCCCCTTTTTGGACTTACTCTAGTTCCACAAAAATCATAATTTCCAGGCTTGAATTGGGCAGGTTAATCTTTGCGAAGGACATGTGAATCAAGCCACATACAAGGTTTTCCTGGAAAAATAGTTGATTCCTTCTGCTCAGGCAACGTTCCCCAACTCTGAGGACTGGCTTTTCCAGCAGAACAATGCACCATGCCACACGGCTAGGTAAACCAACGTGTGGATGAAGGAACACTAGCTCAAATCGCTGTCATGGCCAGCCCAATCTCCAAACCTGAACCCCATTGAAAACCTCTTGAATGTGAGGAAGATGGATAGTCACAAGCTATCAAACAAAGAAGAACTGCTTAAATTTTTGTACCAGGAGTGGCATAATGTCACCCAAAAGCAGTGTGAAAGACTGGTGGAAAGCATGCCAAGACACATGAAAGCTGTGATTAAAAATCATGGTTATTCCACAAAATATTGATTTCTGAACTCTTCCTGAGATAAAACATTAGTATTGTTGTTTCTAAATAATTATGAACTTGTTTTCGTAGCATTATTTGAGGTCTGCAAGCACTGCATTTTTTTTGCTATTTTGACCATTTTTCATTTTCTGAAAATAAGTACAAAATTTAGTGCTTGGAAATTCGAAGACATGTTGTCAGTAGTTTATAGAATATAAGAGCAATTTACATTTTACTCAAAAATATACCTATAAAGAGAAAATTAAGACAAACTGAAGATTTTGCAGTGGTCTCTTAATTTTTGCCAGAGCTGTAGTTAGCTAGGCCGAAAAAAGACATTTGTCCGTCCAGTTCAGCCTATATTCCGTCAGAAGAAATCCCCAGATCTACGTCCTTCTAAAGAACCTAATAACTGCAAGATACAATATTGTTACGCTCCAGGAAGACATCCGGGCCTCTCTTGAACCCCTTGACTGAGTTCGCCATCCCCACCTCCTCAGACAAGGAATTCCAGATTCTCCCTGCCCTACCAGTAAAGAATCCTTTTCTATGTTGGTGGAAAAACCTTCTCTCCTCCAGATGCAGAGAATGCCCCCTTGTGACCGTCACCTTCCTTGGTATAAACAGATCCTCGGAGAGATATTTGTATTGTCCCCTTATATACTTATACATGGTTATGAGATCACCCCTCAGTTTCTAGACAAAATAATACTTTTTTGCTAATCTCTCTGGGTATTGTAGTTGTTGCCCTTCTTTGTACTATGATCCACACAGATCATAATTTCTTTAGACCTTTTATCAGCATACAAGTTACACCCACATTGCACCACCATGATGACCTCACCTATTTTACATAACATTACCATTTATTAAAAGCTTACGCCCGAACAGGGATTTGAACCCTGGACCCTCAGATTAAAAGTCTGATGCTCTACCGACATTGATAATCTCGCTGGGTACCGTAATTCTTCCATCCCGTTACTAAATTTTGTTGCCCCTTTTTGGACTTGCTCTAGTTCCACAAAAATCATAATTTCCAGGCTTGAATTGGGCAGGTTAATCTTTGCGAAGGACATGTGAATCAAGCCACATACAAGGTTATCCTGGAAAAATAGTTGATTCCTTCTGCTCAGGCAACGTTCCCCAACTCTGAGGACTGGCTTTTCCAGCAGAACAATGCACCATGCCACACGGCTAGGTAAACCAACGTGTGGATGAAGGAACACTAGCTCAAATCGCTGTCATGGCCAGCCCAATCTCCAAACCTGAACCCCATTGAAAACCTCTTGAATGTGAGGAAGATGGATAGTCACAAGCTATCAAACAAAGAAGAACTGCTTAAATTTTTGTACCAGGAGTGGCATAATGTCACCCAAAAGCAGTGTGAAAGACTGGTGGAAAGCATGCCAAGACACATGAAAGCTGTGATTAAAAATCATGGTTATTCCACAAAATATTGATTTCTGAACTCTTCCTGAGATAAAACATTAGTATTGTTGTTTCTAAATAATTATGAACTTGTTTTCGTAGCATTATTTGAGGTCTGCAAGCACTGCATTTTTTTTGCTATTTTGACCATTTTTCATTTTCTGAAAATAAGTACAAAATTTAGTGCTTGGAAATTCGAAGACATGTTGTCAGTAGTTTATAGAATATAAGAGCAATTTACATTTTACTCAAAAATATACCTATAAAGAGAAAATTAAGACAAACTGAAGATTTTGCAGTGGTCTCTTAATTTTTGCCAGAGCTGTAGTTAGCTAGGCCGAAAAAAGACATTTGTCCGTCCAGTTCAGCCTATATTCCGTCAGAAGAAATCCCCAGATCTACGTCCTTCTAAAGAACCTAATAACTGCAAGATACAATATTGTTACGCTCCAGGAAGACATCCGGGCCTCTCTTGAACCCCTTGACTGAGTTCGCCATCCCCACCTCCTCAGACAAGGAATTCCAGATTCTCCCTGCCCTACCAGTAAAGAATCCTTTTCTATGTTGGTGGAAAAACCTTCTCTCCTCCAGATGCAGAGAATGCCCCCTTGTGACCGTCACCTTCCTTGGTATAAACAGATCCTCGGAGAGATATTTGTATTGTCCCCTTATATACTTATACATGGTTATGAGATCACCCCTCAGTTTCTAGACAAAATAATACTTTTTTGCTAATCTCTCTGGGTATTGTAGTTGTTGCCCTTCTTTGTACTATGATCCACACAGATCATAATTTCTTTAGACCTTTTATCAGCATACAAGTTACACCCACATTGCACCACCATGATGACCTCACCTATTTTACATAACATTACCATTTATTAAAAGCTTACGCCCGAACAGGGACTTGAACCCTGGACCCTCAGATTAAAAGTCTGATGCTCTACCGACATTGATAATCTCGCTGGGTACCGTAATTCTTCCATCCCGTTACTAAATTTTGTTGCCCCTTTTTGGACTTGCTCTAGTTCCACAAAAATCATAATTTCCAGGCTTGAATTGGGCAGGTTAATCTTTGCGAAGGACATGTGAATCAAGCCACATACAAGGTTATCCTGGAAAAATAGTTGATTCCTTCTGCTCAGGCAACGTTCCCCAACTCTGAGGACTGGCTTTTCCAGCAGAACAATGCACCATGCCACACGGCTAGGTAAACCAACGTGTGGATGAAGGAACACTAGCTCAAATCGCTGTCATGGCCAGCCCAATCTCCAAACCTGAACCCCATTGAAAACCTCTTGAATGTGAGGAAGATGGATAGTCACAAGCTATCAAACAAAGAAGAACTGCTTAAATTTTTGTACCAGGAGTGGCATAATGTCACCCAAAAGCAGTGTGAAAGACTGGTGGAAAGCATGCCAAGACACATGAAAGCTGTGATTAAAAATCATGGTTATTCCACAAAATATTGATTTCTGAACTCTTCCTGAGATAAAACATTAGTATTGTTGTTTCTAAATAATTATGAACTTGTTTTCGTAGCATTATTTGAGGTCTGCAAGCACTGCATTTTTTTTGCTATTTTGACCATTTTTCATTTTCTGAAAATAAGTACAAAATTTAGTGCTTGGAAATTCGAAGACATGTTGTCAGTAGTTTATAGAATATAAGAGCAATTTACATTTTACTCAAAAATATACCTATAAAGAGAAAATTAAGACAAACTGAAGATTTTGCAGTGGTCTCTTAATTTTTGCCAGAGCTGTAGTTAGCTAGGCCGAAAAAAGACATTTGTCCGTCCAGTTCAGCCTATATTCCGTCAGAAGAAATCCCCAGATCTACGTCCTTCTAAAGAACCTAATAACTGCAAGATACAATATTGTTACGCTCCAGGAAGACATCCGGGCCTCTCTTGAACCCCTTGACTGAGTTCGCCATCCCCACCTCCTCAGACAAGGAATTCCAGATTCTCCCTGCCCTACCAGTAAAGAATCCTTTTCTATGTTGGTGGAAAAACCTTCTCTCCTCCAGATGCAGAGAATGCCCCCTTGTGACCGTCACCTTCCTTGGTATAAACAGATCCTCGGAGAGATATTTGTATTGTCCCCTTATATACTTATACATGGTTATGAGATCACCCCTCAGTTTCTAGACAAAATAATACTTTTTTGCTAATCTCTCTGGGTATTGTAGTTGTTGCCCTTCTTTGTACTCGCTCTAGTTCCACACAGATCATAATTTCTTTAGACCTTTTATCAGCATACAAGTTACACCCACATTGCACCCCCATGATGACCTCACCTATTTTACATAACATTACCATTTATTAAAAGCTTACGCCCGAACAGGGACTTGAACCCTGCTCTACCGACTGAGCTATCCGGGCTCTCTACATTGATAATCTCGCTGGGTACCGTAATTCTTTCATCCCGTTACTAAATTTTGTTGCCCCTTTTTGGACTTGCTCTAGTTCCACAAAAATCATAATTTCCAGGCTTGAATTGGGCAGGTTAATCTTTGCGAAGAACATGTGAATCAAGCCACATACAAGGTTATCCTGGAAAAATAGTTGATTCCTTCTGCTCAGGAAACGTTCCCCAACTCTGAGGACTGGCTTTTCCAGCAGAACAATGCACCATGCCACACGGCTAGGTAAACCAACGTGTGGATGAAGGAACACTAGCTCAAATCGCTGTCATGGCCAGCCCAATCTCCAAACCTGAACCCCATTGAAAACCTCTTGAATGTGAGGAAGATGGATAGTCACAAGCTATCAAAAAAGAAGAACTGCTTAAATTTTTGTACCAGGAGTGGCATAATGTCACCCAAAAGCAGTGTGAAAGACTGGTGGAAAGCATGCCAAGACACATGAAAGCTGTGATTAAAAATCATGGTTATTCCACAAAATATTGATTTCTGAACTCTTCCTGAGATAAAACATTAGTATTGTTGTTTCTAAATAATTATGAACTTGTTTTCGTAGCATTATTTGAGGTCTGCAAGCACTGCATTTTTTTTGCTATTTTGACCATTTTTCATTTTCTGAAAATAAGTACAAAATTTAGTGCTTGGAAATTCGAAGACATGTTGTCAGTAGTTTATAGAATATAAGAGCAATTTACATTTTACTCAAAAATATACCTATAAAGAGAAAATTAAGACAAACTGAAGATTTTGCAGTGGTCTCTTAATTTTTGCCAGAGCTGTAGTTAGCTAGGCCGAAAAAAGACATTTGTCCGTCCAGTTCAGCCTATATTCCGTCAGAAGAAATCCCCAGATCTACGTCCTTCTAAAGAACCTAATAACTGCAAGATACAATATTGTTACGCTCCAGGAAGACATCCGGGCCTCTCTTGAACCCCTTGACTGAGTTCGCCATCCCCACCTCCTCAGACAAGGAATTCCAGATTCTCCCTGCCCTACCAGTAAAGAATCCTTTTCTATGTTGGTGGAAAAACCTTCTCTCCTCCAGATGCAGAGAATGCCCCCTTGTGACCGTCACCTTCCTTGGTATAAACAGATCCTCGGAGAGATATTTGTATTGTCCCCTTATATACTTATACATGGTTATGAGATCACCCCTCAGTTTCTAGACAAAATAATACTTTTTTGCTAATCTCTCTGGGTATTGTAGTTGTTGCCCTTCTTTGTACTCGCTCTAGTTCCACACAGATCATAATTTCTTTAGACCTTTTATCAGCATACAAGTTACACCCACATTGCACCCCCATGATGACCTCACCTATTTTACATAACATTACCATTTATTAAAAGCTTACGCCCGAACAGGGACTTGAACCCTGCTCTACCGACTGAGCTATCCGGGCTCTCTACATTGATAATCTCGCTGGGTACCGTAATTCTTTCATCCCGTTACTAAATTTTGTTGCCCCTTTTTGGACTTGCTCTAGTTCCACAAAAATCATAATTTCCAGGCTTGAATTGGGCAGGTTAATCTTTGCGAAGAACATGTGAATCAAGCCACATACAAGGTTATCCTGGAAAAATAGTTGATTCCTTCTGCTCAGGAAACGTTCCCCAACTCTGAGGACTGGCTTTTCCAGCAGAACAATGCACCATGCCACACGGCTAGGTAAACCAACGTGTGGATGAAGGAACACTAGCTCAAATCGCTGTCATGGCCAGCCCAATCTCCAAACCTGAACCCCATTGAAAACCTCTTGAATGTGAGGAAGATGGATAGTCACAAGCTATCAAAAAAGAAGAACTGCTTAAATTTTTGTACCAGGAGTGGCATAATGTCACCCAAAAGCAGTGTGAAAGACTGGTGGAAAGCATGCCAAGACACATGAAAGCTGTGATTAAAAATCATGGTTATTCCACAAAATATTGATTTCTGAACTCTTCCTGAGATAAAACATTAGTATTGTTGTTTCTAAATAATTATGAACTTGTTTTCGTAGCATTATTTGAGGTCTGCAAGCACTGCATTTTTTTTGATATTTTGACCATTTTTCATTTTCTGAAAATAAGTACAAAATTTAGTGCTTGGAAATTCGAAGACATGTTGTCAGTAGTTTATAGAATATAAGAGCAATTTACATTTTACTCAAAAATATACCTATAAAGAGAAAATTAAGACAAACTGAAGATTTTGCAGTGGTCTCTTAATTTTTGCCAGAGCTGTAGTTAGCAAGGCCGAACTGTCCGTCCAGTTCAGCCTATATTCCGTCAGAAGAAATCCCCAGATCTACGTCCTTCTAAAGAACCTAATAACTGCAAGATACAATATTGTTACGCTCCAGGAAGACATCCGGGCCTCTCTTGAACCCCTTGACTGAGTTCGCCATCCCCACCTCCTCAGACAAGGAATTCCAGATTCTCCCTGCCCTACCAGTAAAGAATCCTTTTCTATGTTGGTGGAAAAACCTTCTCTCCTCCAGATGCAGAGAATGCACCCTTGTGACCGTCACCTTCCTTGGTATAAACAGATCCTCGGAGACATATATACTTATACATGGTTATGAGATCACCCCTCAGTTTCTAGACAAAATAATACTTTTTTGCTAATCTCTCTGGGTATTGTAGTTGTTGCCCTTCTTTGTACTCGCTCTAGTTCCACAAAGATCATAATTTCTTTAGACCTTTTATCAGCATACAAGTTACACCCACATTGCACCCCCATGATGACCTCACCTATTTTACATAACATTACCATTTATTAAAAGCTTACGCCCGAACAGGGACTTGAACCCTGGACCCTCAGATTAAAAGTCTGATGCTCTACCGACTGAGCTATCCGGGCTCTCTACATTGATAATCTCGCTGGGTACCGTAATTCTTTCATCCCGTTACTAAATTTTGTTGCCCCTTTTTGGACTTGCTCTAGTTCCACAAAAATCATAATTTCCAGGCTTGAATTGGGCAGGTTAATCTTTGCGAAGAACATGTGAATCAAGCCACATACAAGGTTATCCTGGAAAAATAGTTGATTCCTTCTGCTCAGGAAACGTTCCCCAACTCTGAGGACTGGCTTTTCCAGCAGAACAATGCACCATGCCACACGGCTAGGTAAACCAACGTGTGGATGAAGGAACACTAGCTCAAATCGCTGTCATGGCCAGCCCAATCTCCAAACCTGAACCCCATTGAAAACCTCTTGAATGTGAGGAAGATGGATAGTCACAAGCTATCAAAAAAGAAGAACTGCTTAAATTTTTGTACCAGGAGTGGCATAATGTCACCCAAAAGCAGTGTGAAAGACTGGTGGAAAGCATGCCAAGACACATGAAAGCTGTGATTAAAAATCATGGTTATTCCACAAAATATTGATTTCTGAACTCTTCCTGAGATAAAACATTAGTATTGTTGTTTCTAAATAATTATGAACTTGTTTTCGTAGCATTATTTGAGGTCTGAAAGCACTGCATTTTTTTTGATATTTTGACCATTTTTCATTTTCTGAAAATAAGTACAAAATTTAGTGCTTGGAAATTCGAAGACATGTTGTCAGTAGTTTATAGAATATAAGAGCAATTTACATTTTACTCAAAAATATACCTATAAAGAGAAAATTAAGACAAACTGAAGATTTTGCAGTGGTCTCTTAATTTTTGCCAGAGCTGTAGTTAGCAAGGCCGAACTGTCCGTCCAGTTCAGCCTATATTCCGTCAGAAGAAATCCCCAGATCTACGTCCTTCTAAAGAACCTAATAACTGCAAGATACAATATTGTTACGCTCCAGGAAGACATCCGGGCCTCTCTTGAACCCCTTGACTGAGTTCGCCATCCCCACCTCCTCAGACAAGGAATTCCAGATTCTCCCTGCCCTACCAGTAAAGAATCCTTTTCTATGTTGGTGGAAAAACCTTCTCTCCTCCAGATGCAGAGAATGCACCCTTGTGACCGTCACCTTCCTTGGTATAAACAGATCCTCGGAGACATATATACTTATACATGGTTATGAGATCACCCCTCAGTTTCTAGACAAAATAATACTTTTTTGCTAATCTCTCTGGGTATTGTAGTTGTTGCCCTTCTTTGTACTCGCTCTAGTTCCACACAGATCATAATTTCTTTAGACCTTTTATCAGCATACAAGTTACACCCACATTGCACCCCCATGATGACCTCACCTATTTTACATAACATTACCATTTATTAAAAGTTACGCCCGAACAGGGACGTAACCCTGGACGAACCCTGGACCCTCAGATTAAAAGTCTGATGCTCTACCGACTGAGCTATCCGGGCTCTCTACATTGATAATCTCGCTGGGTACCGTAATTCTTTCATCCCGTTACTAAATTTTGTTGCCCCTTTTTGGACTTGCTCTAGTTCCACAAAAATCATAATTTCCAGGCTTGAATTGGGCAGGTTAATCTTTGCGAAGAACATGTGAATCAAGCCACATACAAGGTTATCCTGGAAAAATAGTTGATTCCTTCTGCTCAGGAAACGTTCCCCAACTCTGAGGACTGGCTTTTCCAGCAGAACAATGCACCATGCCACACGGCTAGGTAAACCAACGTGTGGATGAAGGAACACTAGCTCAAATCGCTGTCATGGCCAGCCCAATCTCCAAACCTGAACCCCATTGAAAACCTCTTGAATGTGAGGAAGATGGATAGTCACAAGCTATCAAAAAAGAAGAACTGCTTAAATTTTTGTACCAGGAGTGGCATAATGTCACCCAAAAGCAGTGTGAAAGACTGGTGGAAAGCATGCCAAGACACATGAAAGCTGTGATTAAAAATCATGGTTATTCCACAAAATATTGATTTCTGAACTCTTCCTGAGATAAAACATTAGTATTGTTGTTTCTAAATAATTATGAACTTGTTTTCGTAGCATTATTTGAGGTCTGCAAGCACTGCATTTTTTTTGCTATTTTGACCATTTTTCATTTTCTGAAAATAAGTACAAAATTTAGTGCTTGGAAATTCGAAGACATGTTGTCAGTAGTTTATAGAATATAAGAGCAATTTACATTTTACTCAAAAATATACCTATAAAGAGAAAATTAAGACAAACTGAAGATTTTGCAGTGGTCTCTTAATTTTTGCCAGAGCTGTAGTTAGCTAGGCCGAAAAAAGACATTTGTCCGTCCAGTTCAGCCTATATTCCGTCAGAAGAAATCCCCAGATCTACGTCCTTCTAAAGAACCTAATAACTGCAAGATACAATATTGTTACGCTCCAGGAAGACATCCGGGCCTCTCTTGAACCCCTTGACTGAGTTCGCCATCCCCACCTCCTCAGACAAGGAATTCCAGATTCTCCCTGCCCTACCAGTAAAGAATCCTTTTCTATGTTGGTGGAAAAACCTTCTCTCCTCCAGATGCAGAGAATGCCCCCTTGTGACCGTCACCTTCCTTGGTATAAACAGATCCTCGGAGAGATATTTGTATTGTCCCCTTATATACTTATACATGGTTATGAGATCACCCCTCAGTTTCTAGACAAAATAATACTTTTTTGCTAATCTCTCTGGGTATTGTAGTTGTTGCCCTTCTTTGTACTCGCTCTAGTTCCACACAGATCATAATTTCTTTAGACCTTTTACCATTACCATTTATTAAAAGCTTACGCCCGAACAGGGACTTGAACCCTGGACCCTCAGAATAAAAGTCTGATGCTCTACCGACTGAGCTATCCGGGCTCTCTACATTGATAATCTCGCTGGGTACCGTAATTCTTCCATCCCGTTACTAAATTTTGTTGCCCCTTTTTGGACTTGCTCTAGTTCCACAAAAATCATAATTTCCAGGCTTGAATTGGGCAGGTTAATCTTTGCGAAGGACATGTGAATCAAGCCACATACAAGGTTATCCTGGAAAAATAGTTGATTCCTTCTGCTCAGGCAACGTTCCCCAACTCTGAGGACTGGCTTTTCCAGCAGAACAATGCACCATGCCACACGGCTAGGTAAACCAACGTGTGGATGAAGGAACACTAGCTCAAATCGCTGTCATGGCCAGCCCAATCTCCAAACCTGAACCCCATTGAAAACCTCTTGAATGTGAGGAAGATGGATAGTCACAAGCTATCAAACAAAGAAGAACTGCTTAAATTTTTGTACCAGGAGTGGCATAATGTCACCCAAAAGCAGTGTGAAAGACTGGTGGAAAGCATGCCAAGACACATGAAAGCTGTGATTAAAAATCATGGTTATTCCACAAAATATTGATTTCTGAACTCTTCCTGAGATAAAACATTAGTATTGTTGTTTCTAAATAATTATGAACTTGTTTTCGTAGCATTATTTGAGGTCTGCAAGCACTGCATTTTTTTTGCTATTTTGACCATTTTTCATTTTCTGAAAATAAGTACAAAATTTAGTGCTTGGAAATTCGAAGACATGTTGTCAGTAGTTTATAGAATATAAGAGCAATTTACATTTTACTCAAAAATATACCTATAAAGAGAAAATTAAGACAAACTGAAGATTTTGCAGTGGTCTCTTAATTTTTGCCAGAGCTGTAGTTAGCAAGGCCGAACTGTCCGTCCAGTTCAGCCTATATTCCGTCAGAAGAAATCCCCAGATCTACGTCCTTCTAAAGAACCTAATAACTGCAAGATACAATATTGTTACGCTCCAGGAAGACATCCGGGCCTCTCTTGAACCCCTTGACTGAGTTCGCCATCCCCACCTCCTCAGACAAGGAATTCCAGATTCTCCCTGCCCTACCAGTAAAGAATCCTTTTCTATGTTGGTGGAAAAACCTTCTCTCCTCCAGATGCAGAGAATGCACCCTTGTGACCGTCACCTTCCTTGGTATAAACAGATCCTCGGAGACATATATACTTATACATGGTTATGAGATCACCCCTCAGTTTCTAGACTAAATAATACTTTTTTGCTAATCTCTCTGGGTATTGTAGTTGTTGCCCTTCTTTGTACTCGCTCTAGTTCCACACAGATCATAATTTCTTTAGACCTTTTATCAGCATACAAGTTACACCCACATTGCACCCCCATGATGACCTCACCTATTTTACATAACATTACCATTTATTAAAAGCTTACGCCCGAACAGGGACTTGAACCCTGGACCCTCAGATTAAAAGTCTGATGCTCTACCGACTGAGCTATCCGGGATCTCTACATTGATAATCTCGCTGGGTACCGTAATTCTTTCATCCCGTTACTAAATTTTGTTGCCCCTTTTTGGACTTGCTCTAGTTCCACAAAAATCATAATTTCCAGGCTTGAATTCTGCAGGTTAATCTTTGCGAAGAACATGTGAATCAAGCCACATACAAGGTTATCCTGGAAAAATAGTTGATTCCTTCTGCTCAGGAAACGTTCCCCAACTCTGAGGACTGGCTTTTCCAGCAGAACAATGCACCATGCCACACGGCTAGGTAAACCAACGTGTGGATGAAGGAACACTAGCTCAAATCGCTGTCATGGCCAGCCCAATCTCCAAACCTGAACCCCATTGAAAACCTCTTGAATGTGAGGAAGATGGATAGTCACAAGCTATCAAAAAAGAAGAACTGCTTAAATTTTTGTACCAGGAGTGGCATAATGTCACCCAAAAGCAGTGTGAAAGACTGGTGGAAAGCATTCCAAGACACATGAAAGCTGTGATTAAAAATCATGGTTATTCCACAAAATATTGATTTCTGAACTCTTCCTGAGATAAAACATTAGTATTGTTGTTTCTAAATAATTATGAACTTGTTTTCGTAGCATTATTTGAGGTCTGCAAGCACTGCATTTTTTTTGCTATTTTGACCATTTTTCATTTTCTGAAAATAAGTACAAAATTTAGTGCTTGGAAATTCGAAGACATGTTGTCAGTAGTTTATAGAATATAAGAGCAATTTACATTTTACTCAAAAATATACCTATAAAGAGAAAATTAAGACAAACTGAAGATTTTGCAGTGGTCTCTTAATTTTTGCCAGAGCTGTAGTTAGCTAGGCCGAAAAAAGACATTTGTCCGTCCAGTTCAGCCTATATTCCGTCAGAAGAAATCCCCAGATCTACGTCCTTCTAAAGAACCTAATAACTGCAAGATACAATATTGTTACGCTCCAGGAAGACATCCGGGCCTCTCTTGAACCCCTTGACTGAGTTCGCCATCCCCACCTCCTCAGACAAGGAATTCCAGATTCTCCCTGCCCTACCAGTAAAGAATCCTTTTCTATGTTGGTGGAAAAACCTTCTCTCCTCCAGATGCAGAGAATGCCCCCTTGTGACCGTCACCTTCCTTGGTATAAACAGATCCTCGGAGAGATATTTGTATTGTCCCCTTATATACTTATACATGGTTATGAGATCACCCCTCAGTTTCTAGACAAAATAATACTTTTTTGCTAATCTCTCTGGGTATTGTAGTTGTTGCCCTTCTTTGTACTCGCTCTAGTTCCACACAGATCATAATTTCTTTAGACCTTTTATCAGCATACAAGTTACACCCACATTGATGACCTCACCTATTTTACATAACATTACCATTTATTAAAAGCTTATGCCCGAACAGGGACTTGAACCCTGGACCCTCAGAATAAAAGTCTGACGCTCTACCGACTGAGCTATCCGGGCTCTCTACGTTGATAATCTCGCTGGGTACCGTAATTCTTCCATCCCGTTACTAAATTTTGTTGCCCCTTTTTGGACTTGCTCTAGTTCCACAAAAATCATAATTTCCAGGCTTGAATTGGGCAGGTTAATCTTTGCGAAGGACATGTGAATCAAGCCACATACAAGGTTATCCTGGAAAAATAGTTGATTCCTTCTGCTCAGGCAACGTTCCCCAACTCTGAGGACTGGCTTTTCCAGCAGAACAATGCACCATGCCACACGGCTAGGTAAACCAACGTGTGGATGAAGGAACACTAGCTCAAATCGCTGTCATGGCCAGCCCAATCTCCAAACCTGAACCCCATTGAAAACCTCTTGAATGTGAGGAAGATGGATAGTCACAAGCTATCAAAAAAGAAGAACTGCTTAAATTTTTGTACCAGGAGTGGCATAATGTCACCCAAAAGCAGTGTGAAAGACTGGTGGAAAGCATGCCAAGACACATGAAAGCTGTGATTAAAAATCATGGTTATTCCACAAAATATTGATTTCTGAACTCTTCCTGAGATAAAACATTAGTATTGTTGTTTCTAAATAATTATGAACTTGTTTTCGTAGCATTATTTGAGGTCTGCAAGCACTGCATTTTTTTTGCTATTTTGACCATTTTTCATTTTCTGAAAATAAGTACAAAATTTAGTGCTTGGAAATTCGAAGACATGTTGTCAGTAGTTTATAGAATATAAGAGCAATTTACATTTTACTCAAAAATATACCTATAAAGAGAAAATTAAGACAAACTGAAGATTTTGCAGTGGTCTCTTAATTTTTGCCAGAGCTGTAGTTAGCAAGGCCGAACTGTCCGTCCAGTTCAGCCTATATTCCGTCAGAAGAAATCCCCAGATCTACGTCCTTCTAAAGAACCTAATAACTGCAAGATACAATATTGTTACGCTCCAGGAAGACATCCGGGCCTCTCTTGAACCCCTTGACTGAGTTCGCCATCCCCACCTCCTCAGACAAGGAATTCCAGATTCTCCCTGCCCTACCAGTAAAGAATCCTTTTCTATGTTGGTGGAAAAACCTTCTCTCCTCCAGATGCAGAGAATGCACCCTTGTGACCGTCACCTTCCTTGGTATAAACAGATCCTCGGAGACATATATACTTATACATGGTTATGAGATCACCCCTCAGTTTCTAGACTAAATAATACTTTTTTGCTAATCTCTCTGGGTATTGTAGTTGTTGCCCTTCTTTGTACTCGCTCTAGTTCCACACAGATCATAATTTCTTTAGACCTTTTATCAGCATACAAGTTACACCCACATTGCACCCCCATGATGACCTCACCTATTTTACATAACATTACCATTTATTAAAAGCTTACGCCCGAACAGGGACTTGAACCCTGGACCCTCAGATTAAAAGTCTGATGCTCTACCGACTGAGCTATCCGGGCTCTCTACATTGATAATCTCGCTGGGTACCGTAATTCTTTCATCCCGTTACTAAATTTTGTTGCCCCTTTTTGGACTTGCTCTAGTTCCACAAAAATCATAATTTCCAGGCTTGAATTCTGAAGGTTAATCTTTGCGAAGAACATGTGAATCAAGCCACATACAAGGTTATCCTGGAAAAATAGTTGATTCCTTCTGCTCAGGAAACGTTCCCCAACTCTGAGGACTGGCTTTTCCAGCAGAACAATGCACCATGCCACACGGCTAGGTAAACCAACGTGTGGATGAAGGAACACTAGCTCAAATCGCTGTCATGGCCAGCCCAATCTCCAAACCTGAACCCCATTGAAAACCTCTTGAATGTGAGGAAGATGGATAGTCACAAGCTATCAAAAAAGAAGAACTGCTTAAATTTTTGTACCAGGAGTGGCATAATGTCACCCAAAAGCAGTGTGAAAGACTGGTGGAAAGCATGCCAAGACACATGAAAGCTGTGATTAAAAATCATGGTTATTCCACAAAATATTGATTTCTGAACTCTTCCTGAGATAAAACATTAGTATTGTTGTTTCTAAATAATTATGAACTTGTTTTCGTAGCATTATTTGAGGTCTGCAAGCACTGCATTTTTTTTGCTATTTTGACCATTTTTCATTTTCTGAAAATAAGTACAAAATTTAGTGCTTGGAAATTCGAAGACATGTTGTCAGTAGTTTATAGAATATAAGAGCAATTTACATTTTACTCAAAAATATACCTATAAAGAGAAAATTAAGACAAACTGAAGATTTTGCAGTGGTCTCTTAATTTTTGCCAGAGCTGTAGTTAGCTAGGCCGAAAAAAGACATTTGTCCGTCCAGTTCAGCCTATATTCCGTCAGAAGAAATCCCCAGATCTACGTCCTTCTAAAGAACCTAATAACTGCAAGATACAATATTGTTACGCTCCAGGAAGACATCCGGGCCTCTCTTGAACCCCTTGACTGAGTTCGCCATCCCCACCTCCTCAGACAAGGAATTCCAGATTCTCCCTGCCCTACCAGTAAAGAATCCTTTTCTATGTTGGTGGAAAAACCTTCTCTCCTCCAGATGCAGAGAATGCCCCCTTGTGACCGTCACCTTCCTTGGTATAAACAGATCCTCGGAGAGATATTTGTATTGTCCCCTTATATACTTATACATGGTTATGAGATCACCCCTCAGTTTCTAGACAAAATAATACTTTTTTGCTAGTAGTTGTTGCCCTTCTTTGTACTCGCTCTAGTTCCACACAGATCATAATTTCTTTAGACCTTTTATCAGCATACAAGTTACACCCACATTGCACCCCCATGATGACCTCACCTATTTTACATAACATTACCATTTATTAAAAGCTTACGCCCGAACAGGGACTTGAACCCTGGACCCTCAGAATAAAAGTCTGATGCTCTACCGACTGAGCTATCCGGGCTCTCTACATTGATAATCTCGCTGGGTACCGTAATTCTTCCATCCCGTTACTAAATTTTGTTGCCCCTTTTTGGACTTGCTCTAGTTCCACAAAAATCATAATTTCCAGGCTTGAATTCTGCAGGTTAATCTTTGCGAAGAACATGTGAATCAAGCCACATACAAGGTTATCCTGGAAAAATAGTTGATTCCTTCTGCTCAGGAAACGTTCCCCAACTCTGAGGACTGGCTTTTCCAGCAGAACAATGCACCATGCCACACGGCTAGGTAAACCAACGTGTGGATGAAGGAACACTAGCTCAAATCGCTGTCATGGCCAGCCCAATCTCCAAACCTGAACCCCATTGAAAACCTCTTGAATGTGAGGAAGATGGATAGTCACAAGCTATCAAAAAAGAAGAACTGCTTAAATTTTTGTACCAGGAGTGGCATAATGTCACCCAAAAGCAGTGTGAAAGACTGGTGGAAAGCATGCCAAGACACATGAAAGCTGTGATTAAAAATCATGGTTATTCCACAAAATATTGATTTCTGAACTCTTCCTGAGATAAAACATTAGTATTGTTGTTTCTAAATAATTATGAACTTGTTTTCGTAGCATTATTTGAGGTCTGCAAGCGCTGCATTTTTTTTGCTATTTTGACCATTTTTCATTTTCTGAAAATAAGTACAAAATTTAGTGCTTGGAAATTCGAAGACATGTTGTCAGTAGTTTATAGAATATAAGAGCAATTTACATTTTACTCAAAAATATACCTATAAAGAGAAAATTAAGACAAACTGAAGATTTTGCAGTGGTCTCTTAATTTTTGCCAGAGCTGTAGTTAGCTAGGCCGAAAAAAGACATTTGTCCGTCCAGTTCAGCCTATATTCCGTCAGAAGAAATCCCCAGATCTACGTCCTTCTAAAGAACCTAATAACTGCAAGATACAATATTGTTACGCTCCAGGAAGACATCCGGGCCTCTCTTGAACCCCTTGACTGAGTTTGCCATCCCCACCTCCTCAGACAAGGAATTCCAGATTCTCCCTGCCCTACCAGTAAAGAATCCTTTTCTATGTTGGTGGAAAAACCTTCTCTCCTCCAGATGCAGAGAATGCCCCCTTGTGACCGTCACCTTCCTTGGTATAAACAGATCCTCGGAGAGATATTTGTATTGTCCCCTTATATACTTATACATGGTTATGAGATCACCCCTCAGTTTCTAGACAAAATAATACTTTTTTGCTAATCTCTCTGGGTATTGTAGTTGTTGCCCTTCTTTGTACTCGCTCTAGTTCCACACAGATCATAATTTCTTTAGACCTTTTATCAGCATACAAGTTACACCCACATTGATGACCTCACCTATTTTACATAACATTACCATTTATTAAAAGCTTATGCCCGAACAGGGACTTGAACCCTGGACCCTCAGAATAAAAGTCTGATGCTCTACCGACTGAGCTATCCGGGCTCTCTACGTTGATAATCTCGCTGGGTACCGTAATTCTTCCATCCCGTTACTAAATTTTGTTGCCCCTTTTTGGACTTGCTCTAGTTCCACAAAAATCATAATTTCCAGGCTTGAATTGGGCAGGTTAATCTTTGCGAAGGACATGTGAATCAAGCCACATACAAGGTTATCCTGGAAAAATAGTTGATTCCTTCTGCTCAGGCAACGTTCCCCAACTCTGAGGACTGGCTTTTCCAGCAGAACAATGCACCATGCCACACGGCTAGGTAAACCAACGTGTGGATGAAGGAACACTAGCTCAAATCGCTGTCATGGCCAGCCCAATCTCCAAACCTGAACCCCATTGAAAACCTCTTGAATGTGAGGAAGATGGATAGTCACAAGCTATCAAAAAAGAAGAACTGCTTAAATTTTTGTACCAGGAGTGGCATAATGTCACCCAAAAGCAGTGTGAAAGACTGGTGGAAAGCATGCCAAGACACATGAAAGCTGTGATTAAAAATCATGGTTATTCCACAAAATATTGATTTCTGAACTCTTCCTGAGATAAAACATTAGTATTGTTGTTTCTAAATAATTATGAACTTGTTTTCGTAGCATTATTTGAGGTCTGCAAGCACTGCATTTTTTTTGCTATTTTGACCATTTTTCATTTTCTGAAAATAAGTACAAAATTTAGTGCTTGGAAATTCGAAGACATGTTGTCAGTAGTTTATAGAATATAAGAGCAATTTACATTTTACTCAAAAATATACCTATAAAGAGAAAATTAAGACAAACTGAAGATTTTGCAGTGGTCTCTTAATTTTTGCCAGAGCTGTAGTTAGCTAGGCCGAAAAAAGACATTTGTCCGTCCAGTTCAGCCTATATTCCGTCAGAAGAAATCCCCAGATCTACGTCCTTCTAAAGAACCTAATAACTGCAAGATACAATATTGTTACGCTCCAGGAAGACATCCGGGCCTCTCTTGAACCCCTTGACTGAGTTCGCCATCCCCACCTCCTCAGACAAGGAATTCCAGATTCTCCCTGCCCTACCAGTAAAGAATCCTTTTCTATGTTGGTGGAAAAACCTTCTCTCCTCCAGATGCAGAGAATGCCCCCTTGTGACCGTCACCTTCCTTGGTATAAACAGATCCTCGGAGAGATATTTGTATTGTCCCCTTATATACTTATACATGGTTATGAGATCACCCCTCAGTTTCTAGACAAAATAATACTTTTTTGCTAATCTCTCTGGGTATTGTAGTTGTTGCCCTTCTTTGTACTCGCTCTAGTTCCACACAGATCATAATTTCTTTAGACCTTTTATCAGCATACAAGTTACACCCACATTGCACCCCCATGATGACCTCACCTATTTTACATAACATTACCATTTATTAAAAGCTTACGCCCGAACCTGGACCCTCAGATTAAAAGTCTGATGCTCTACCGACTGAGCTATCCGGGCTCTCTACATTGATAATCTCGCTGGGTACCGTAATTCTTCCATCCCGTTACTAAATTTTGTTGCCCCTTTTTGGACTTGCTCTAGTTCCACAAAAATCATAATTTCCAGGCTTGAATTCTGCAGGTTAATCTTTGCGAAGAACATGTGAATCAAGCCACATACAAGGTTATCCTGGAAAAATAGTTGATTCCTTCTGCTCAGGAAACGTTCCCCAACTCTGAGGACTGGCTTTTCCAGCAGAACAATGCACCATGCCACACGGCTAGGTAAACCAACGTGTGGATGAAGGAACACTAGCTCAAATCGCTGTCATGGCCAGCCCAATCTCCAAACCTGAACCCCATTGAAAACCTCTTGAATGTGAGGAAGATGGATAGTCACAAGCTATCAAACAAAGAAGAACTGCTTAAATTTTTGTACCAGGAGTGGCATAATGTCACCCAAAAGCAGTGTGAAAGACTGGTGGAAAGCATGCCAAGACACATGAAAGCTGTGATTAAAAATCATGGTTATTCCACAAAATATTGATTTCTGAACTCTTCCTGAGATAAAACATTAGTATTGTTGTTTCTAAATAATTATGAACTTGTTTTCGTAGCATTATTTGAGGTCTGCAAGCACTGCATTTTTTTTGCTATTTTGACCATTTTTCATTTTCTGAAAATAAGTACAAAATTTAGTGCTTGGAAATTCGAAGACATGTTGTCAGTAGTTTATAGAATATAAGAGCAATTTACATTTTACTCAAAAATATACCTATAAAGAGAAAATTAAGACAAACTGAAGATTTTGCAGTGGTCTCTTAATTTTTGCCAGAGCTGTAGTTAGCAAGGCCGAACTGTCCGTCCAGTTCAGCCTATATTCCGTCAGAAGAAATCCCCAGATCTACGTCCTTCTAAAGAACCTAATAACTGCAAGATACAATATTGTTACGCTCCAGGAAGACATCCGGGCCTCTCTTGAACCCCTTGACTGAGTTCGCCATCCCCACCTCCTCAGACAAGGAATTCCAGATTCTCCCTGCCCTACCAGTAAAGAATCCTTTTCTATGTTGGTGGAAAAACCTTCTCTCCTCCAGATGCAGAGAATGCACCCTTGTGACCGTCACCTTCCTTGGTATAAACAGATCCTCGGAGACATATATACTTATACATGGTTATGAGATCACCCCTCAGTTTCTAGACTAAATAATACTTTTTTGCTAATCTCTCTGGGTATTGTAGTTGTTGCCCTTCTTTGTACTCGCTCTAGTTCCACACAGATCATAATTTCTTTAGACCTTTTATCAGCATACAAGTTACACCCACATTGCACCCCCATGATGACCTCACCTATTTTACATAACATTACCATTTATTAAAAGCTTACGCCCGAACAGGGACTTGAACCCTGGACCCTCAGATTAAAAGTCTGATGCTCTACCGGGCTCTCTACATTGATAATCTCGCTGGGTACCGTAATTCTTCCATCCCGTTACTAAATTTTGTTGCCCCTTTTTGGACTTGCTCTAGTTCCACAAAAATCATAATTTCCAGGCTTGAATTGGGCAGGTTAATCTTTGCGAAGGACATGTGAATCAAGCCACATACAAGGTTATCCTGGAAAAATAGTTGATTCCTTCTGCTCAGGCAACGTTCCCCAACTCTGAGGACTGGCTTTTCCAGCAGAACAATGCACCATGCCACACGGCTAGGTAAACCAACGTGTGGATGAAGGAACACTAGCTCAAATCGCTGTCATGGCCAGCCCAATCTCCAAACCTGAACCCCATTGAAAACCTCTTGAATGTGAGGAAGATGGATAGTCACAAGCTATCAAACAAAGAAGAACTGCTTAAATTTTTGTACCAGGAGTGGCATAATGTCACCCAAAAGCAGTGTGAAAGACTGGTGGAAAGCATGCCAAGACACATGAAAGCTGTGATTAAAAATCATGGTTATTCCACAAAATATTGATTTCTGAACTCTTCCTGAGATAAAACATTAGTATTGTTGTTTCTAAATAATTATGAACTTGTTTTCGTAGCATTATTTGAGGTCTGCAAGCACTGCATTTTTTTTGATATTTTGACCATTTTTCATTTTCTGAAAATAAGTACAAAATTTAGTGCTTGGAAATTCGAAGACATGTTGTCAGTAGTTTATAGAATATAAGAGCAATTTACATTTTACTCAAAAATATACCTATAAAGAGAAAATTAAGACAAACTGAAGATTTTGCAGTGGTCTCTTAATTTTTGCCAGAGCTGTAGTTAGCAAGGCCGAACTGTCCGTCCAGTTCAGCCTATATTCCGTCAGAAGAAATCCCCAGATCTACGTCCTTCTAAAGAACCTAATAACTGCAAGATACAATATTGTTACGCTCCAGGAAGACATCCGGGACTCTCTTGAACCCCTTGACTGAGTTCGCCATCCCCACCTCCTCAGACAAGGAATTCCAGATTCTCCCTGCCCTACCAGTAAAGAATCCTTTTCTATGTTGGTGGAAAAACCTTCTCTCCTCCAGATGCAGAGAATGCAACCTTGTGACCGTCACCTTCCTTGGTATAAACAGATCCTCGGAGAGATATTTGTATTGTCCCCTTATATACTTATACATGGTTATGAGATCACCCCTCAATTTCTAGACAAAATAATACTTTTTTGCTAATCTCTCTGGGTATTGTAGTTGTTGCCCTTCTTTGTACTCGCTCTAGTTCCACACAGATCATAATTTCTTTAGACCTTTTATCAGCATACAAGTTACACCCACATTGCACCCCCATGATGACCTCACCTATTTTACATAACATTACCATTTATTAAAAGCTTACGCCCGAACAGGGACTTGAACCCTGCTCTACCGACTGAGCTATCCGGGCTCTCTACATTGATAATCTCGCTGGGTACCGTAATTCTTCCATCCCGTTACTAAATTTTGTTGCCCCTTTTTGGACTTGCTCTAGTTCCACAAAAATCATAATTTCCAGGCTTGAATTGGGCAGGTTAATCTTTGCGAAGGACATGTGAATCAAGCCACATACAAGGTTATCCTGGAAAAATAGTTGATTCCTTCTGCTCAGGCAACGTTCCCCAACTCTGAGGACTGGCTTTTCCAGCAGAACAATGCACCATGCCACACGGCTAGGTAAACCAACATGTGGATGAAGGAACACTAGCTCAAATCGCTGTCATGGCCAGCCCAATCTCCAAACCTGAACCCCATTGAAAACCTCTTGAATGTGAGGAAGATGGATAGTCACAAGCTATCAAACAAAGAAGAACTGCTTAAATTTTTGTACCAGGAGTGGCATAATGTCACCCAAAAGCAGTGTGAAAGACTGGTGGAAAGCATGCCAAGACACATGAAAGCTGTGATTAAAAATCATGGTTATTCCACAAAATATTGATTTCTGAACTCTTCCTGAGATAAAACATTAGTATTGTTGTTTCTAAATAATTATGAACTTGTTTTCGTAGCATTATTTGAGGTCTGCAAGCACTGCATTTTTTTTGATATTTTGACCATTTTTCATTTTCTGAAAATAAGTACAAAATTTAGTGCTTGGAAATTCGAAGACATGTTGTCAGTAGTTTATAGAATATAAGAGCAATTTACATTTTACTCAAAAATATACCTATAAAGAGAAAATTAAGACAAACTGAAGATTTTGCAGTGGTCTCTTAATTTTTGCCAGAGCTGTAGTTAGCAAGGCCGAACTGTCCGTCCAGTTCAGCCTATATTCCGTCAGAAGAAATCCCCAGATCTACGTCCTTCTAAAGAACCTAATAACTGCAAGATACAATATTGTTACGCTCCAGGAAGACATCCGGGCCTCTCTTGAACCCCTTGACTGAGTTCGCCATCCCCACCTCCTCAGACAAGGAATTCCAGATTCTCCCTGCCCTACCAGTAAAGAATTCTTTTCTATGTTGGTGGAAAAACCTTCTCTCCTCCAGATGCAGAGAATGCACCCTTGTGACCGTCACCTTCCTTGGTATAAACAGATCCTCGGAGACATATATACTTATACATGGTTATGAGATCACCCCTCAGTTTCTAGACTAAATAATACTTTTTTGCTAATCTCTCTGGGTATTGTAGTTGTTGCCCTTCTTTGTACTCGCTCTAGTTCCACACAGATCATAATTTCTTTAGACCTTTTATCAGCATACAAGTTACACCCACATTGCACCCCCATGATGACCTCACCTATTTTACATAACATTACCATTTATTAAAAGCTTACGCCCGAACAGGGACTTGAACCCTGGACCCTCAGATTAAAAGTCTGATGCTCTACCGACTGAGCTATCCGGGCTCTCTACATTGATAATCTCGCTGGGTACCGTAATTCTTTCATCCCGTTACTAAATTTTGTTGCCCCTTTTTGGACTTGCTCTAGTTCCACAAAAATCATAATTTCCAGGCTTGAATTGGGCAGGTTAATCTTTGCGAAGAACATGTGAATCAAGCCACATACAAAGTTATCCTGGAAAAATAGTTGATTCCTTCTGCTCAGGAAACGTTCCCCAACTCTGAGGACTGGCTTTTCCAGCAGAACAATGCACCATGCCACACGGCTAGGTAAACCAACGTGTGGATGAAGGAACACTAGCTCAAATCGCTGTCATGGCCAGCCCAATCTCCAAACCTGAACCCCATTGAAAACCTCTTGAATGTGAGGAAGATGGATAGTCACAAGCTATCAAACAAAGAAGAACTGCTTACATTTTTGTACCAGGAGTGGCATAATGTCACCCAAAAGCAGTGTGAAAGACTGGTGGAAAGCATGCCAAGACACATGAAAGCTGTGATTAAAAATCATGGTTATTCCACAAAATATTGATTTCTGAACTCTTCCTGAGATAAAACATTAGTATTGTTGTTTCTAAATAATTATGAACTTGTTTTCGTAGCATTATTTGAGGTCTGCAAGCACTGCATTTTTTTTGCTATTTTGACCATTTTTCATTTTCTGAAAATAAGTACAAAATTTAGTGCTTGGAAATTCGAAGACATGTTGTCAGTAGTTTATAGAATATAAGAGCAATTTACATTTTACTCAAAAATATACCTATAAAGAGAAAATTAAGACAAACTGAAGATTTTGCAGTGGTCTCTTAATTTTTGCCAGAGCTGTAGTTAGCAAGGCCGAACTGTCCGTCCAGTTCAGCCTATATTCCGTCAGAAGAAATCCCCAGATCTACGTCCTTCTAAAGAACCTAATAACTGCAAGATACAATATTGTTACGCTCCAGGAAGACATCCGGGCCTCTCTTGAACCCCTTGACTGAGTTCGCCATCCCCACCTCCTCAGACAAGGAATTCCAGATTCTCCCTGCCCTACCAGTAAAGAATCCTTTTCTATGTTGGTGGAAAAACCTTCTCTCCTCCAGATGCAGAGAATGCACCCTTGTGACCGTCACCTTCCTTGGTATAAACAGATCCTCGGAGACATATATACTTATACATGGGTATTGTAGTTGTTGCCCTTCTTTGTACTCGCTCTAGTTCCACACAGATCATAATTTCTTTAGACCTTTTATCAGCATACAAGTTACACCCACATTGCACCCCCATGATGACCTCACCTATTTTACATAACATTACCATTTATTAAAAGCTTACGCCCGAACAGGGACTTGAACCCTGCTCTACCGACTGAGCTATCCGGGCTCTCTACATTGATAATCTCGCTGGGTACCGTAATTCTTTCATCCCGTTACTAAATTTTGTTGCCCCTTTTTGGACTTGCTCTAGTTCCACAAAAATCATAATTTCCAGGCTTGAATTGGGCAGGTTAATCTTTGCGAAGGACATGTGAATCAAGCCACATACAAGGTTATCCTGGAAAAATAGTTGATTCCTTCTGCTCAGGAAACGTTCCCCAACTCTGAGGACTGGCTTTTCCAGCAGAACAATGCACCATGCCACACGGCTAGGTAAACCAACGTGTGGATGAAGGAACACTAGCTCAAATCGCTGTCATGGCCAGCCCAATCTCCAAACCTGAACCCCATTGAAAACCTCTTGAATGTGAGGAAGATGGATAGTCACAAGCCATCAAACAAAGAAGAACTGCTTAAATTTTTGTACCAGGAGTGGCATAATGTCACCCAAAAGCAGTGTGAAAGACTGGTGGAAAGCATGCCAAGACACATGAAAGCTGTGACTAAAAATCATGGTTATTCCACAAAATATTGATTTCTGAACTCTTCCTGAGATAAAACATTAGTATTGTTGTTTCTAAATAATTATGAACTTGTTTTCGTAGCATTATTTGAGGACTGCAAGCACTGCATTTTTTTTGCTATTTTGACCATTTTTCATTTTCTGAAAATAAGTACAAAATTTAGTGCTTGGAAATTCGAAGACATGTTGTCAGTAGTTTATAGAATATAAGAGCAATTTACATTTTACTCAAAAATATACCTCTAAAGAGAAAATTAAGACAAACTGAAGATTTTGCAGTGGTCTCTTAATTTTTGCCAGAGCTGTAGTTAGCAAGGCCGAAAAAAGACATTTGTCCGTCCAGTTCAGCCTATATTCCGTCAGAAGAAATCCCCAGATCTACGTCCTTCTAAAGAACCTAATAACTGCAAGATACAATATTGTTACGCTCCAGGAAGACATCCGGGCCTCTCTTGAACCCCTTGACTGAGTTCGCCATCCCCACCTCCTCAGACAAGGAATTCCAGATTCTCCCTGCCCTACCAGTAAAGAATCCTTTTCTATGTTGGTGGAAAAACCTTCTCTCCTCCAGATGCAGAGAATGCACCCTTGTGACCGTCACCTTCCTTGGTATAAACAGATCCTCGGAGACATATATACTTATACATGGTTATGAGATCACCCCTCAGTTTCTAGACTAAATAATACTTTTTTGCTAATCTCTCTGGGTATTGTAGTTGTTGCCCTTCTTTGTACTCGCTCTAGTTCCACACAGATCATAATTTCTTTAGACCTTTTATCAGCATACAAGTTACACCCACATTGATGACCTCACCTATTTTACATAACATTACCATTTATTAAAAGCTTACGCCCGAACAGGGACTTGAACCCTGCTCTACCGACTGAGCTATCCGGGCTCTCTACATTGATAATCTCGCTGGGTACCGTAATTCTTTCATCCCGTTACTAAATTTTGTTGCCCCTTTTTGGACTTGCTCTAGTTCCACAAAAATCATAATTTCCAGGCTTGAATTGGGCAGGTTAATCTTTGCGAAGGACATGTGAATCAAGCCACATACAAGGTTATCCTGGAAAAATAGTTGATTCCTTCTGCTCAGGAAACGTTCCCCAACTCTGAGGACTGGCTTTTCCAGCAGAACAATGCACCATGCCACACGGCTAGGTAAACCAACGTGTGGATGAAGGAACACTAGCTCAAATCGCTGTCATGGCCAGCCCAATCTCCAAACCTGAACCCCATTGAAAACCTCTTGAATGTGAGGAAGATGGATAGTCACAAGCCATCAAACAAAGAAGAACTGCTTAAATTTTTGTACCAGGAGTGGCATAATGTCACCCAAAAGCAGTGTGAAAGACTGGTGGAAAGCATGCCAAGACACATGAAAGCTGTGACTAAAAATCATGGTTATTCCACAAAATATTGATTTCTGAACTCTTCCTGAGATAAAACATTAGTATTGTTGTTTCTAAATAATTATGAACTTGTTTTCGTAGCATTATTTGAGGACTGCAAGCACTGCATTTTTTTTGCTATTTTGACCATTTTTCATTTTCTGAAAATAAGTACAAAATTTAGTGCTTGGAAATTCGAAGACATGTTGTCAGTAGTTTATAGAATATAAGAGCAATTTACATTTTACTCAAAAATATACCTCTAAAGAGAAAATTAAGACAAACTGAAGATTTTGCAGTGGTCTCTTAATTTTTGCCAGAGCTGTAGTTAGCAAGGCCGAAAAAAGACATTTGTCCGTCCAGTTCAGCCTATATTCCGTCAGAAGAAATCCCCAGATCTACGTCCTTCTAAAGAACCTAATAACTGCAAGATACAATATTGTTACGCTCCAGGAAGACATCCGGGCCTCTCTTGAACCCCTTGACTGAGTTCGCCATCCCCACCTCCTCAGACAAGGAATTCCAGATTCTCCCTGCCCTACCAGTAAAGAATCCTTTTCTATGTTGGTGGAAAAACCTTCTCTCCTCCAGATGCAGAGAATGCACCCTTGTGACCGTCACCTTCCTTGGTATAAACAGATCCTCGGAGACATATATACTTATACATGGTTATGAGATCACCCCTCAGTTTCTAGACTAAATAATACTTTTTTGCTAATCTCTCTGGGTATTGTAGTTGTTGCCCTTCTTTGTACTCGCTCTAGTTCCACACAGATCATAATTTCTTTAGACCTTTTATCAGCATACAAGTTACACCCACATTGATGACCTCACCTATTTTACATAACATTACCATTTATTAAAAGCTTACGCCCGAACAGGGACTTGAACCCTGGACCCTCAGATTAAAAGTCTGATGCTCTACCGACTGAGCTACCCGGGCTCTCTACATTGATAGTCTCGCTGGGTACCGTAATTCTTTCATCCCGTTACTAAATTTTGTTGCCCCTTTTTGGACTTGCTCTAGTTCCACAAAAATCATAATTTCCAGGCTTGAATTGGGCAGGTTAATCTTTGCGAAGGACATGTGAATCAAGCCACATACAAGGTTATCCTGGAAAAATTGTTGATTCCTTCTGCTCAGGAAACGTTCCCCAACTCTGAGGACTGGCTTTTCCAGCAGAACAATGCACCATGCCACACGGCTAGGTAAACCAACGTGTGGATGAAGGAACACTAGCTCAAATCGCTGTCATGGCCAGCCCAATCTCCAAACCTGAACCCCATTGAAAACCTCTTGAATGTGAGGAAGATGGATAGTCACAAGCCATCAAACAAAGAAGAACTGCTTAAATTTTTGTACCAGGAGTGGCATAATGTCACCCAAAAGCAGTGTGAAAGACTGGTGGAAAGCATGCCAAGACACATGAAAGCTGTGATTAAAAATCATGGTTATTCCACAAAATATTGATTTCTGAACTCTTCCTGAGATAAAACATTAGTATTGTTGTTTCTAAATAATTATGAACTTGTTTTCGTAGCATTATTTGAGGTCTGCAAGCACTGCATTTTTTTTGCTATTTTGACCATTTTTCATTTTCTGAAAATAAGTACAAAATTTAGTGCTTGGAAATTCGAAGACATGTTGTCAGTAGTTTATAGAATATAAGAGCAATTTACATTTTACTCAAAAATATACCTATAAAGAGAAAATTAAGACAAACTGAAGATTTTGCAGTGGTCTCTTAATTTTTGCCAGAGCTGTAGTTAGCAAGGCCGAAAAAAGACATTTGTCCGTCCAGTTCAGCCTATATTCCGTCAGAAGAAATCCCCAGATCTACGTCCTTCTAAAGAACCTAATAACTGCAAGATACAATATTGTTACGCTCCAGGAAGACATCCGGGCCTCTCTTGAACCCCTTGACTGAGTTCGCCATCCCCACCTCCTCAGACAAGGAATTCCAGATTCTCCCTGCCCTACCAGTAAAGAATCCTTTTCTATGTTGGTGGAAAAACCTTCTCTCCTCCAGATGCAGAGAATGCCCCCTTGTGACCGTCACCTTCCTTGGTATAAACAGATCCTCGGAGAGATATTTGTATTGTATATTTGTCTGATGCATCAGACTTTTAATCTGAGGGTCCAGGGTTCAAATCCCTGTTCGGGCGTAAGCTTTTAATAAATGGTAATGTTATGTAAAATAGGTGAGGTCGTCATGGGGGTGCAATGTGGGTGTAACTTGTATGCTGATAAAAGGTCTAAAGAAATTATGATCTGTGTGGAACTAGAGCGAGTACAAAGAAGGGCAACAACTACAATACCCAGAGAGATTAGCAAAAAAGTATTATTTAGTCTAGAAAAGAGGCAACTGAGGGGTGATCTCATAACCATGTATAAGTATATAAGGGGACAATACAAATTTCTCTCCGAGGATCTGTTTATACCAAGGAAGGTGACGGTCACAAGGGGGCATTCTCTGCATCTGGAGGAGAGAAGGTTTTTCCACCAACATAGAAAAGGATTCTTTACTGGTAGGGCAGGGAGAATCTGGAATTCCTTGTCTGAGGAGGTGGGGATGGCGAACTCAGTCAAGGGGTTCAAGAGAGGCCCGGATGTCTTCCTGGAGCGTAACAATATTGTATCTTGCAGTTATTAGGTTCTTTAGAAGGACGTAGATCTGCGGATTTCTTCTGACGGAATATTGGATGGACAAATGTCTTTTTTCGGCCTTGCTAACTACAGCTCTGGCAAAAATTAAGAGACCACTGCAAAATTTTCAGTTTGTCTTAATTTTCTCTTTATAGGTATATTTTTGAGTAAAATGTAAATTGCTCTTATATTCTATAAACTACTGACAACATGTCTTCGAATTTCCAAGCACTAAATTTTGTACTTATTTTCAGAAAATGAAAAATGGTCAAAATAGCAAAAAAAAAAATGCAGTGCTTGCAGACCTCAAATAATGCTACGAAAACAAGTTCATAATTATTTAGAAACAACAATACTAATGTTTTAGCTCAGGAAGAGTTCAGAAATCAATATTTTGTGGAATAACCATGATTTTTAATCACAGCTTTCATGTGTCTTGGCATGCTTTCCACCAGTCTTTCACACTGCTTTTGGGTGACATTATGCCACTCCTGGTACAAAAATTTAAGCAGTTCTTCTTTGTTTGATGGCTTGTGACTATCCATCTTCCTCACATTCAAGAGGTTTTCAATGGGGTTCAGGTTTGGAGATTGGGCTGTCCATGACAGCGATTTGAGCTAGTGTTCCTTCATCCACACGTTGGTTTACCTAGCCGTGTGGCATGGTGCATTGTTCTGCTGGAAAAACCAGTCCTAAGAGTTGGGGAATGTTGCCTGAGCAGAAGGAGTCAACTGTTTTTCCAGGATAACCTTGTATGCGGCTTGATTCACATGTACTTCACAAAGATTAACCTGCCCAATTCAAGCCTGGAAATTATGATTTTTGTGGAACTAGAGCAAGTCCAAAAAGGGGCAACAAAATTTAGTAACGGGATGGTAGAATTACAGTACCCAGCGAGATTGTCAAAGTAGAGAGCCCGGATAGCTCAGTCGGTAGAGCATCAGACTTTTAATCTGAGGGTCCAGGGTTTGTTTCAATAAATGGTAATGTTATGTACCATGGATATGGTATGACTGTACTCAGTCACTATTTGGCACTATTATGCGGTTCTGTTATGGTGATATTCAGAAGATGCACATTTTTCATAACTGTATCTCCTGCCTGTAAGCCACAAATCAATAGTGGACAGATCGATAACAACAGCCATGTCATGTTTGGTCTCTGGGTAGTGGTAAAATCCGATAAAAGATATGGCGGCAATCTCAAACTTTTGCGATCATCAGGGGTGAAGATATCACATAAGTTGGGAATTTCATAAAATCCTGAAGGGCTGAGGGCATCCCACAACCGGTCTCCCATGAGGTCATCATGGGGGTGCAATGTGGGTCTTACTTGTGTGCTGATAAAAGGTCTAAAGAAATTATGATCTGTGTGGAACTAGAACGAGTACAAAGAAGGGCAACAAAATTAATAAAGGGGATGGAGGAACTACAATACCCAGAGAGATTAGCAAAAAAGTATTATTTAGTCTAGAAAAGAGGCAACTGAAGGGCGATCTCATAACCATGTATAAGTATATAAGGGGACAATACAAATATCTCTCCGAGGATCTGTTTATACCAAGGAAGGTGACGGTCACAAGGGGGCATTCTCTGCGTCTGGAGGAGAAAAGGTTTCTCCACCAACATAGAAAAGGATTCTTTACTGGTAGGGAAGGGAGAATTTGGAATTCCTTGTCTGAAGAGGTGGGGATGGCGAACTCAGTCAAGGGGTTCAAGAGAGGCCCGGATGTCTTCCTGGAGCGTAACAATATTGTATCTTGCAGTTATTAGGTTCTTTAGAAGGACGTAGATTTGGGGATTTCTTCTGACGGAATATAGGCTGAACTGGATGGACAAATGTCTTTTTTCGGCCTTGCTAACTACAGCTCTGGCAAAAATTAAGAGACCACTGCAAAATTTTCAGTTTGTCTTAATTTTCTCTTTATAGGTATATTTTTGAGTAAAATGTAAATTGCTCTTATATTCTATAAACTACTGACAACATGTCTTCGAATTTCCAAGCACTAAATTTTGTACTTATTTTCAGAAAATGAAAAATGGTCAAAATAGCAAAAAAAAATGCAGTGCTTGCAGACCTCAAATAATGCTACGAAAACAAGTTCATAATTATTTAGAAACAACAATACTAATGTTTTATCTCAGGAAGAGTTCAGAAATCAATATTTTGTGGAATAACCATGATTTTTAATCACAGCTTTCATGTGTCTTGGCATGCTTTCCACCAGTCTTTCACACTGCTTTTGGGTGACATTATGCCACTCCTGGTACAAAAATTTAAGCAGTTCTTCTTTGTTTGATGGCTTGTGACTATCCATCTTCCTCACATTCAAGAGGTTTTCAATGGGGTTCAGGTTTGGAGATTGGGCTGGCCATGACAGCGATTTGAGCTAGTGTTCCTTCATCCACACGTTGGTTTACCTAGCCGTGTGGCATGGTGCATTGTTCTGCTGGAAAAACCAGTCCTCAGAGTTGGGGAACGTTGCCTGAGCAGAAGGAGTCAACTGTTTTTCCAGGATAACCTTGTATGCGGCTTGATTCACATGTACTTCGCAAAGATTAACCTGCCCAATTCAAGCCTGGAAATTATGATTTTTGTGGAACTAGAGCAAGTCCAAAAAGGGGCAACAAAATTTAGTAACGGGATGGAAGAATTACAGTACCCAGCGAGAATGTCCAAGTAGAGACCCTGGATAGCTCAGTCGGTAGAGCATCACACTTTTAATCTGAGGGTCCAGGGTTCAAGTCCCTGTTCAGGCGTAAGATTTTAATAAATGATAATGTTATGTACCATGGATATGGTATGACGGTACTCAGTCACTATTTGGCACTTTTATGTGGTTCTGCTATGGTGATATTCAGAAGATGCATGTTTTTCATAACTGTATCTCCTGCCTGTAAGCCACAAATCAATAGTGGACACATCGCTAACAACAGCCATGTCATGTTTGGTCTCTGGGTAGTGGTAAAATCCGATAAAAGATATGGCGGCAATCTCAAACTTTTGCGATCATCAGGGGTGAAGATATCACATAAGTTGGGAATTTCATAAAATCCTGAAGGGCTGAGGGCATCGCACAACCGGTCTCCCATGAGGTCATCATGGGGGTGCAATGTGGGTGTAACTTGTGTGCTGATAAAAGGTCTAAAGAAATTATGATCTGTGTGGAACTAGAGCGAGTACAAAGAAGGGCAACAAAATGAATAAAGGGGATGGAGGAACTACAATACCCAGAGAGATTAGCAAAAAAGTATGTATAACCATGTATAAGTATATAAGGGGACAATACAAATATCTCTCCGAGGATCTGTTTATACCAAGGAAGGTGACGGTCACAAGGGGGCATTCTCTGCGTCTGGAGGAGAGAAGGTTTTTCCACCAACATAGAAAATGATTCTTTACTGGTAGGGCAGGGAGAATCTGGAATTCCTTGTCTGAGGAGGTGGGGATGGCGAACTCAGTCAAGGGGTTCAAGAGAGGCCCGGATGTCGTCCTGGAGCGTAACAATATTGTATCTTGCAGTTATTAGGTTCTTTAGAAGGACGTAGATCTGCGGATTTCTTCTGACGGAATATTGGATGGACAAATGTCTTTTTTCGGCCTTGCTAACTACAGCTCTGGCAAAAATTAAGAGACCACTGCAAAATTTTCAGTTTGTCTTAATTTTCTCTTTATAGGTATATTTTTGAGTAAAATGTAAATTGCTCTTATATTCTATAAACTACTGACAACATGTCTTCGAATTTCCAAGCACTAAATTTTGTACTTATTTTCAGAAAATGAAAAATGGTCAAAATAGCAAAAAAAAAAATGCAGTGCTTGCAGACCTCAAATAATGCTACAAAAACAAGTTCATAATTATTTAGAAACAACAATACTAATGTTTTATCTCAGGAAGAGTTCAGAAATCAATATTTTGTGGAATAACCATGATTTTTAATCACAGCTTTCATGTGTCTTGGCATGCTTTCCACCAGTCTTTCACACTGCTTTTGGGTGACATTATGCCACTCCTGGTACAAAAATTAAAGCAGTTCTTCTTTGTTTGATGGCTTGTGACTATCCATCTTCCTCACATTCAAGAGGTTTTCAATGGGGTTCAGGTTTGGAGATTGGGCTGTCCATGACAGCGATTTGAGCTAGTGTTCCTTCATCCACACGTTGGTTTACCTAGCCGTGTGGCATGGTGCATTGTTCTGCTGGAAAAACCAGTCCTCAGAGTTGGGGAACGTTGCCTGAGCAGAAGGAGTCAACTGTTTTTCCAGGATAACCTTGTATGCGGCTTGATTCACATGTACTTCGCAAAGATTAACCTGCCCAATTCAAGCCTGGAAATTATGATTTTTGTGGAACTAGAGCAAGTCCAAAAAGGGGCAACAAAATTTAGTAACGGGATGGAAGAATTACAGTACCCAGCGAGATTGTCAAAGTAGAGAGCCCGGATAGCTCAGTCGGTAGAGCATCAGACTTTTAATCTGAGGGTCCAGGGTTTGTTTCAATAAATGGTAATGTTATATACCATGGATATGGTATGACGGTACTCAGTCATTATTTGGCACTATTATGTGGTTCTGTTATGGTGATATTGAGAAGATGCCTATTTTTCATAACTGTATCTCCTGCCTGTAAGCCACAAATCAATAGTGGACAGATCGCTAACAACAGCCATGTCATGTTTGGTCTCTGGGTAGTGGTAAAATCCGATAAAAGATATGGCGGCAATCTCAAACTTTTGCAATCATCAGGGGTGAAGACATCACATAAGTTGGGAATTTCATAAAATCCTGAAGGGCTGAGGGCATCCCACAACCGGTCTCCCATGAGGTCATCATGTGGGTGCAATGTGGGTGTAACTTGTGTGCTGATAAAAGGTCTAAAGAAATTATGATCTGTGTGGAACTAGAGCGAGTACAAAGAAGGTCAACAAAATTAATAAAGGGGATGGAGGAACTACAATACCCAGAGAGATTAGCAAAAAAGTATTATTTAGTCTAGAAAAGAGGCAACTGAGGGGCGATCTCATAACCATGTATAAGTATATAAGGGGACAATACAAATATCTCTCCGAGGATCTGTTTATACCAAGGAAGGTGACGGTCACAAGGGGGCATTCTCTGCGTCTGGAGGAGAGAAGGTTTTTCCACCAACATAGAAAAGGGTTCTTTACTGGTAGGGCAGGGAGAATCTGGAATTCCTTGTCTGAGGAGGTGGGGATGGCGAACTCAGTCAAGGGGTTCAAGAGAGGCCCGGATGGCTTCCTGGAGCGTAACAATATTGTATCTTGCAGTTATTAGGTTCTTTAGAAGGACGTAGATCTGGGGATTTCTTCCGACGGAATATAGGCTGAACTGGACGGACAAATGTCTTTTTTCGGCCTTGCTAACTACAGCTCTGGCAAAAATTAAGAGACCACTGCAAAATTTTCAGTTTGTCTTAATTTTCTCTTTATAGGTATATTTTTGAGTAAAATGTAAATTGCTCTTATATTCTATAAACTACTGACAACATGTCTTCGAATTTCCAAGCACTAAATTTTGTACTTATTTTCAGAAAATGAAAAATGGTCAAAATAGCAAAAAAAAAATGCAGTGCTTGCAGACCTCAAATAATGCTACGAAAACAAGTTCATAATTATTTAGAAACAACAATACTAATGTTTTATCTCAGGAAGAGTTCAGAAATCCATATTTTGTGGAATAACCATGATTTTTATTCACAGCTTTCATGTGTCTTGGCATGCTTTCCACCAGTCTTTCACACTGCTTTTGGGTGACATTATGCCACTCCTGGTACAAAATTTTAAGCAGTTCTTTGTTTGATGGCTTGTGACTATCCATCTTCCTCACATTCAAGAGGTTTTCAATGGGGTTCAGGTTTGGAGATTGGGCTGGCCATGACAGCGATTTGAGCTAGTGTTCCTTCATCCAAACGTTGGTTTACCTAGCCGTGTGGCATGGTGCATTGTTCTGCTGGAAAAGCCAGTCCTCAGAGTTGGGGAACGTTGCCTGAGCAGAAGGAATAAACTATTTTTCCAGGATAACCTTGTATGTGGCTTGATTCACATGTCCTTCGCAAAGATTAACCTGCCCAATTCAAGCCTGGAAATTATGATTTTTGTGGAACTAGAGCAAGTCCAAAAAGGTGCAACAAAATTTAGTAACGGCATGGAAGAATTACGGTACCCAGCGAGATTATCAATGTAGAGTTCCCGGATATCTCAGTCGGTAGAGCATCAGACTTTTAATCTGAGGGTCCAGGGTTCAAGTCCCTGTTGAATAACATTATTTAAATGAATAATTTATTTAATATTAATAACATTAATAACATTACCATTTACCAACAAAATTTAGTAACGGCATGGAAGAATAACATTACCATGTTATTAAATAAATGGTAATGTTATTTACCATGGATATGGTATGACGGTACTCAGTCACTATTTGGCACTATTATGTGGTTCTCTTATGGTGATATTCAGAAGATGCATATTTTTCATAACTGTATCTCCTGCCTATAAGCCACAAATCAATAGTGGACAGATCGCTAACAACAGCCATGTCATGTTTGGTCTCTGGGTAGTGGTAAAATCCCGATAAAAGATATGGCGGCAATCTCAAACTTTTGCGATCATCAGGGGTGAAGATATCACATAAGTTGGGAATTTCATAAAATCCTGAAGGGCTGAGGGCATCCCACAACCGGTCTTCTATGAGGTCATCATGGGGGTGCAATGTGGGTGTAACTTGTGTGCTGATAAAAGGTCTAAAGAAATTATGATCTGTGTGGAACTAGAGCGAGTACAAAGAAGGGCAACAAAATTAATAAAGGGGATGGAGGAACTACAATACCCAGAGAGATTAGCAAAAAAGTATTATTTAGTCTAGAAAAGAGGCAACTGAGGGGTGATCTCATAACCATGTATAAGTATATAAGGAGACAATACAAATATCTCTCCGAGGATCTGTTTATACCAAGGAAGGTGACGGTCACAAGGGGGCATTCTCTGCATCTGGAGGAGAGAAGGTTTTTCCACCAACATAGAAAAGGATTCTTTACTGGCAGGGCAGGGAGAATCTGGAATTCCTTGTCTGAGGACGTGGGGATGGCGAACTCAGTCAAGGGGTTCAAGAGAGGCCCGGATGTCTTCCTGGAGCGTAACAATATTGTATCTTGCAGTTATTAGGTTCTTTAGAAGGACGTAGATCTGGGGATTTCTTCTGACGGAATATAGGCTTAACTGGACGGACAAATGTCTTTTTTCGGCCTTGCTAACTACAGCTCTGGCAAAAATTAAGAGACCACTGCAAAATTTTCAGTTTGTCTTAATTTTCTCTTTATAGGTATATTTTTGAGTAAAATGTAAATTGCTCTTATATTCTATAAACTACTGACAACATATCTTCGAATTTCCAAGCACTAAATTTTGTACTTATTTTCAGAAAATGAAAAATGGTCAAAATAGCAAAAAAAATGCAGTGCTTGCAGACCTCAAATAATGCTACAAAAACAAGTTCATAATTATTTAGAAACAACAATACTAATGTTTTATCTCAGGAAGAGTTCAGAAATCAATATTTTGTGGAATAACCATGATTTTTAATCACAGCTTTCATGTGTCTTGGCATGCTTTCCACCAGTCTATCACACTGCTTTTGGGTGACATTATGCCACTCCTGGTACAAAAATTTAAGCAGTTCTTCTTTGTTTGATGGCTTGTGACTATCCATCTTCCTCACATTCAAGAGGTTTTCAATGGGGTTCAGGTTTGGAGATTGGGCTGGCCATGACAGCGATTTGAGCTAGTGTTCCTTCATCCACACGTTGGTTTACCTAGCCGTGTGGCATGGTGCATTGTTCTGCTGGAAAAGCCAGTCCTCAGAGTTGGGGAACGTTGCCTGAGCAGAAGAAATCAACTATTTTTCCAGGATAACCTTGTATGTGGCTTGATTCACATGTCCTTCGCAAAGATTAACCTGCCCAATTCAAGCCTGGAAATTATGATTTTTGTGGAACTAGAGCAAGTCCAAAAAGGGGCAACAAAATTTAGTAACGGCATGGAAGAATTACAGTACCCAGTGAGATTATCAATGTAGAGAGCCCGGATAGCTCAGTCGGTAGAGTATCAGACTTTTAATCTGAGGGTCCATAAATGGTAATGTTATGATGGTACTCAGGCACTATTATGTGGTTCTGTTATGGTGATATTCAGAAGATGAATATTTTTCATAACTGTATCTCCTGCCTATAAGCCACAAATCAATAGTGGACAGATCGCTAACAACAACCATGTCATGTTTGGTCTCTGGGTATTGGTAAAATCCCGATAAAAGATATGGCGGCAATCTCAAACTTTTGCGATCATCAGGGGTGAAGATATCACATAAGTTTGGAATTTCATAAAATCCTGAAGGGCTGAGGGCATCCGGTCTCCCATGAGGTCATCATGGGGGTGCAATGTGGGTCTAACTTGTGTGCTGATAAAAGGTCTAAAGAAATTATGATCTGTGTGGAACTAGAGCGAGTACAAAGAAGGGCAACAAAATTAATAAAGGGGATGGAGGAACTACAATACCCAGAGAGATTAGCAAAAAAAGTATTATTTAGTCTAGAAAAGAGGCAACTGAGGGGTGATCTCATAACCATGTATAAGTATATAAGAGGAGAGAAGGTTTTTCCACCAACATAGAAAAGGATTCTTTACTGGTAGGGAAGGGAGAATCTGGAATTCCTTGTCTGAGGAGGTGGGGATGGTGAACTCAGTCAAGGGGTTCAAGAGAGGCCCGGATGTCTTCCTGGAGCATAACAATATTGTATCTTGCAGTTATTAGGTTCTTTAGAAGGACGTAGATCTGGGGATTTCTTCTGACGGAATATAGGCTGAACTGGACGGACAAATGTCTTTTTTCGGCCTTGCTAACTACAGCTCTGGCAAAAATTAAGAGACCACTGCAAAATTTTCATTTTGTCTTAATTTTCTCTTTATAGGTATATTTTTGAGTAAAATGTAAATTGCTCTTATATTCTATAAACTACTGACAACATGTCTTCGAATTTCCAAGCACTAAATTTTGTACTTATTTTCAGAAAATGAAAAATGGTCAAAATAGCAAAAAAAATGCAGTGCTTGCAGACCTCAAATAATGCTACGAAAACAAGTTCATAATTATTTAGAAACAACAATACTAATGTTTTATCTCAGGAAGAGTTCAGAAATCAATATTTTGTGGAATAACCATGATTTTTAATCACAGCTTTCATGTGTCTTGGCATGCTTTCCACCAGTCTTTCACACTGCTTTTGGGTGACATTATGCCACTCCTGGTACAAAAATTTAAGCATTTCTTCTTTGTTTGATGGCTTGTGACTATTCATCTTCCTCACATTCAAGAGGTTTTCAATGGGGTTCAGGTTTGGAGATTGGGCTGGCCATGACAGCGATTTGAGCTAGTGTTCCTTCATCCACACATTGGTTTACCTAGCCATGTGGCATGGTGCATTGTTCTGCTGGAAAAGCCAGTCTTCAGAGTTGGGGAACGTTGCCTGAGCAGAAGGAATCAACTGACTTTTAATCTGAGGGTCCAGGGTTCAAGTCCCTGTTCGGGCGTAAGCTTTTAATAAATGGTAATGTTATGTACCATGAATATGGTATGACGGTACTCAGTCACTATTTGGCACTATTATGTGGTTCTGTTATGGTGATATTCAGTAGATGCATATCTTTCATAACTGTATCTCCTGCCTATAAGCCACAAATCAATAGTGGACAGATCGCTAACAACAGCCATGTCATGTTTGGTCTCTGGGTAGTGGTAAAATCCCGATAAAAGATATGGCGGCAATCTCAAACTTTTGCGATCATCAGGGGTGAAGATATCACATAAGTTGGGAATTTCATAAAATCCTGAAGGGCTGAGGGCATCCCCCAACCGGGATGCCAGGATAACCTTGTATGCGGCTTGATTCACATGTCCTTCGCAAAGATTAACCTGCCCAATTCAAGCCTGGAAATTATGATTTTTGTGGAACTAGAGCAAGTCCAAAAAGGGTCAACAAAATTTAGTAACGGCATGAAAGAATTACGTTACCCAGCGAGATTATCAATATGGAGAGCCCGGATAGCTCAGTCGGTAGAGCATCAGACTTTTAATCTGAGGGTCCAGGGTTCAAGTCATAATAAATGGTAATGTTATGTACCATGGATATGGTATGAAGATGCTTTGGCACTAATATGTGGTTCTGTTATGGTGATATTCAGAAGATGCATATTTTTCATAACTGTATCTCCTGCCTATAAGCCACAAATCAATAGTGGACAGATCGCTAACAACAGCCATGTCATGTTTGGTCTCTGGGTAGTGGTAAAATCCCGATAAAAGATATGGCGGCAATCTCAAACTTTTGCGATCATCAGGGGTGAAGATATCACATAAGTTGGGAATTTCATAAAATCCTGAAGGGCTGAGGGCATCCCACAACCGGTCTCCCATGAGGTCATCATGGGGGTGCAATGTGGGTGTAACTTGTGTGCTGATAAAAGGTCTAAAGAAATTATGATCTGTGTGGAACTAGAGCGAGTACAAAGAAGGGCAACAAAATTAATAAAGGGGATGGAGGAACTACAATACCCAGAGAGATTAGCAAAAAAAGTATTATTTAGTCTAGAAAAGAGGCAACTGAGGGGTGATCTCATAACCATGTATAAGTATATAAGAGGAGAGAAGGTTTTTCCACCAACATAGAAAAGGATTCTTTACTGGTAGGGCAGGGAGAATCTGGAGGTGGGGATGGCGAACTCAGTCAAGGGGTTCAAGAGAGGCCCGGATGTCTTCCTGGAGCGTAACAATATTGTATCTTGCAGTTATTAGGTTCTTTAGAAGGACGTAGATCTGGGGATTTCTTCTGACGGAATATAGGCTGAACTGGACGGACAAATGTCTTTTTTCGGCCTTGCTAACTACAGCTCTGGCAAAAATTAAGAGACCACTGCAAAATTTTCATTTTGTCTTAATTTTCTCTTTATAGGTATATTTTTGAGTAAAATGTAAATTGCTCTTATATTCTATAAACTACTGACAACATGTCTTCGAATTTCTAAGCAGTAAATTTTGTACTTATTTTCAGAAAATGAAAAATGGTCAAAATAGCAAAAAAAATGCAGTGCTTGCAGACCTCAAATAATGCTACGAAAACAAGTTCATAATTATTTAGAAACAACAATACTAATGTTTTATCTCAGGAAGAGTTCAGAAATCAATATTTTGTGGAATAACCATGATTTTTAATCACAGCTTTCATGTGTCTTGGCATGCTTTCCACCAGTCTTTCACACTGCTTTTGGGTGACATTATGCCACTCCTGGTACAAAAATTTAAGCATTTCTTCTTTGTTTGATGGCTTGTGACTATCCATCTTCCTCACATTCAAGAGGTTTTCAATGGGATTCAGGTTTGGAGATTGGGCTGGCCATGACAGCGATTTGAGCTAGTGTTCCTTCATCCACACGTTGGTTTACCTAGCTGTGTGGCATGATGCATTGTTCTGCTGGAAAAGCCAGTCCTCAGAGTTGGGGAACATTGCCTGAGCAGAAGGAATCAACTGTTTTTCCAGGATAACCTTGTATGCGGCTTGATTCACATGTCCTTCGCAAAGATTAACCTGCCAAATTCAAGCCTGGAAATTATGATTTTTGTGGAACTAGAGCAAGTCCAAAAAGGGGCAACAAAATTTAGTAACGGGATGGAAGAATTACGGTACCCAGCGAGATTATCAATGTAGAGAGCGCAGATAGCTCAGTCAGTAGAGCATCAGATTTTTAATCAAGTCCCTGTTCGGGCATAAGATTTTAATAAATGGTAATGTTATGTACCATGGATATGGTATGACGGTACTCAGGCACTATTATGTGGTTCTGTTATGGTGATATTCAGAAGTTGCATATTTTTCATAACTGTATCTCCTGCCTATAAGCCACAAATCAATAGTGGACAGATCGCTAACAACAGCCATGTCATGTTTGGTCTCTGGGTAGTGGTAAAATCCCGATAAAAGATATGGCGGCAATCTCAAACTTTTGCGATCATCAGGGGTGAAGATATCACATAAGTTGGGAATTTCATAAATTCCTGAAGGGCTGAGGGCATCCCACAACCGGTCTCCCATGAGGTCATCATGGGAGTGCAATGTGGGTGTAACTTGTGTGCTGATAAAAGGTCTAAAGAAATTATGATCTGTGTGGAACTAGAGCGAGTACAAAGAAGGGCAACAAAATTAATAAAGGGGATGGAGGAACTACAATACCCAGAGAGATTAGCAAAAAAGTATTATTTAGTCTAGAAAAGAGGCAACTGAGGGGCGATCTCATAACCATGTATAAGTATATAAGGGGACATTACAAATATCTCTCCGAGGATCTGTTTATACCAAGGAAGGTGACGGTCACAAGGGGGCATTCTTTGCGTCTGGAGGAGAGAAGGTTTTTACACCAACATAGAAAAGGATTCTTTACTGGTAGGGCAGGGAGAATCTGGAATTCCTTGTCTGAGGAGGTGGGGATGGCGAACTCAGTTAAGGGGTTCAAGAGAGGCCCGGATGTCTTCCTGGAGCGTAACAATATTGTATCTTGCAGTTATTAGGCTCTTTAGAAGGACGTAGATCTGGGGATTTCTTCTGACGGAATATAGGCTGAACTGGACGGACAAATGTCTTTTTTCGGCCTTGCTAACTACAGCTCTGGCAAAAATTAAGAGACCACTGCAAAATTTTCAGTTTGTCTTAATTTTCTCTTTATAGGTATATTTTTGAGTAAAATGTAAATTGCTCTTTTATTCTATAAACTACTGACAACATGTCTTCGAATTTCCAAGCACTAAATTTTGTACTTATTTTCAGAAAATGAAAAATGGTCAAAATAGCAAAAAAAATGCAGTGCTTGCAGACCTCAAATAATGCTACGAAAACAAGTTCATAATTATTTAGAAACAACAATACTAATGTTTTATCTCAGGAAGAGTTCAGAAATCAATATTTTGTGGAATAACCATGATTTTTAATCACAGCTTTCATGTGTCTTGGCATGCTTTCCACCAGTCTTTCACACTGCTTTTGGGTGACATTATGCCACTCCTGGTACAAAAATTTAAGCAGTTCTTCTTTGTTTGATGGCTTGTGACTATCCATCTTCCTCACATTCAAGAGGTTTTCAATGGGGTTCAGGTTTGGAGATTGGGCTGGCCATGACAGCGATTTGAGCTAGTGTTCCTTCATCAACACGTTGGTTTACCTAGCCGTGTGGCATGGTGCATTGTTCTGCTGGAAAACCAGTCCTCAGAGTTGGGGAACGTTGCCTGAGCAGAAGAAATCAACTGTTTTTCCAGGATAACCTTGTATGCGGCTTGATTCACATGTCCTTCGCAAAGATTAACCTGCCCAATTCAAGCCAGAAACCACTGGAGCCATAGGCGGAGGAGGACATGACTTGGCGATGGGTGGACCTTTACTCCTGCAGCTTTTTTGGTGTAGTGGTGTAGATTTTTAAGCACGAGGGATGTTGCTTTCAGAGTAAGAAGCCCAGTATGTCTGTGCCTCGGGGTTACTGTGAGGAGGGTGGGCTTATATAGAGCAGGAAATCTGCCTCTCTCCCTCATTCTTGTACAGGATGAACAGGAGGAAGCATGTCTGCAGTTTCAGGGAGTATAATACTGGGGTTGTCACCTCACATGACAGATGATAGGAGTACATTCACCTCAGACATCATGTACCAGTGTAGTATCAGCTCCTACATCATATCTGGGATCAATATTACCTCAGCAATTCATGCAGCTGCCATGTCCCTCATGTGCATGCTACATTTTCCTCACAGACTGTGAGACAACTTCTGGGTGACCTCCCTGTAGACATGTTTGATATACTACTCTGCACTCACCTCAGACATTGTGTAGTGTGTACTAGGGTAGTATCAGCTCCTACATCATATCTGGGATCAAGATTACCTCAGAAATTCATGTAGCTGCCATGTTCCCTCACTTATTGCAGAGGCAGCTTTTGTGTGACCTCCCTGCAGACATTTCTGATACACCACATTACTGCTGTATTATACAGAGTCTTCATGAGTTCTGGGTTTACTGTATGTATGATAGGAGAGAGCAGGGACACATGCAGTGTCTGCCATTACTATGGTGGAGCTGGACAGTCCCATGTATTAGAGACACTGGTGAGAGGGGCAGTCGGGGGATGGTATATGTATGATGATGAGAGGCTGCACTTCATGTCATTGCACTGTATACTGACCCTGCTGTGTGCGGATTATGCCCCCCTTCCCAGTTATGGAGTCTGATGATCTGTATGTGACCTCATCTGTTACATACTGTGAGGCTGGGTGTGCGGATCCTGTGTAACCAGGTTACTCACTATATGTGGTATATGTGTAAAGGCTCTATTCCTGTGCTGTATACTTAACCTCTACCACAGGTCTGTATACATGATATCACTCCTCACTCTGCTATATACAGATCGTGCTGGGTATAGACATCCTGTGTCTCCAGGTTATTTTCTTGGCTGTACATATAACCTGGACATGACTTCCAGCTTAGTGCTTGATTTCTGTAGCTATTGCTGCCATTAGTCCTCTTATGTTACATGCTGTCCTGCCGGATATATCCATCCTGTTTATATTGTCCCCCTCGTATGTTGCATGATCAGAGTATACCCACCAAGAGCTTATTTTATATTACCTAAGATGGTGGATAGCACAGGCCTGAATGGATTATGTTTTTTCATGTGTAAAATAAATAATCGTGGAGTAACTCGGCACATTTGAGTGGGCAGTAATAACTCAGCACATGGCGGGCAGTGAGTGGGCACTAATAACTCAGCACATGGCGGGCAGTGAGTGGGCACTAATAACTCAGCACATGGTGGGCAGTGAGTGGGCACTAATAACTCAGCACATGGTGGGCAGTGAGTGGGCACTAATAACTCAGCACATGGCGGGCAGTGAGTGGGCACTAATAACTCAGCACATGGCTGGCAGTGAGTGGGCACTAATAACTCAGCACATGGCGGGCAGTGAGTGGGCACTAATAACTCAGCACATGGCTGGCAGTGAGTGGGCACTAATAACTCAGGACATGGCGGGCAGTGAGTGGGCACTAATAACTCAGCACATGGCGGGCAGTGAGTGGGCACTAATAACTCAGCACATGGTGGGCAGTGAGTGGGCACTAATAACTCAGCACATGGTGGGCAGTGAGTGGGCACTCCTAGTGTGATGCTGCACATTGCTCTGGAGGACACAGCATGGGCCCAGTTTTCAGCCCTGTCTCTTGTCTATTGTATGTAGTAGAGTGACTGGGATACAGAACTTGCAGTTTGCTGCTCACACACCTATGGCTGCAGGCAGCTTATATTAGACCTACATGTTTCTTACCATTTATGTGCAGCTGGTGATTAGAGTCTGTCTGTAACTGCTGTAGAGGAGCAGGCGGCTTCTCATTTATTGTTACAGCATATAACACAGCATTGCCCATCTCTGTCTATTCCTGGACCTTACGATGGGATATTTTCCATTATTAACCTGTTGTATACCTTGGTTGTAAACCTGCATGATTTTCACCCTCACTTATCACACATTTTGTGCGGTTGGAGGGGTCCTTGAAGTTGGTTAAATATGGTCTGGGGGATCCATTGGGATATGGTTTCCTCCTTTTGGAATTCAATATGGTTCTAATCTGGTGAAAGGTGGAGGGGAGTTTCGGCAAGGGTTTGTCGGATCCCCTGGAAATTCAAGTGAACATTGGAACCCTTGTGGTTATGGTGCTCCCGAGCTGGTGGGGTAACGGCTGGGAGTAATTGTTGGTACATTTTTATGTTCACTTTATGTTTGGTAATTTTGGGAGCTTCAAGGACTCCTACCAGCGTGTTAATATTATTTATGCTTTGATGTTTTATGGTATGTTTGTTTTAATAAAGGTGTGAATAATAATTATATTAAAAAAAAAAAAGGATCGGTGTATACCCACCAAGTGCTTATTTTATATTACTTAAGATGGCGGATAGCGCAGGCCTGAGTGGATTACCTGGAGCCTGGTGGTTGGGGGGGTCCTTGAAGTTGGTTAGAAATTGGTCTGGGGGATCCATTGGGATATGGATTCCTCTTTTTGGAAGTTAATATGGTTCTGGACCTGGTGAAAGGTGGAGGGGAGTTTCGGCAAGGGTTTGTCGGATCCCCAGGAAATTCAAGTGAACATTGGAACCCTTGTGGTTATGGTGCTCCTGAGCCAGTGGGGTAACGGCTGGGAGTAATTGTTGGTACATTTTATGTTTGGTAATCACCAGATTTGGGAGCTTCAAGGACTCCCCCAGCGTGTTAACTTTATTTATGCTTTGATGTTTATTTTATGTTTATTTTAATAAGGACATGAGTTTAAAATTAAAAAAAAAACAAAAACAAAAAAACAAACAAACAGTTATTTGTTTTCCTTTTAGTGGGTCCTTGGAAGTTATTTATAAATTTGTCAGTAGGGGTAACCATATTAAGTATGGACCTCTGGGGTGGGGTTCTTGGAGTTGACGTTGAATCAGCGAAAAGGAATTGGTAGTTAAAATTCTGGATCTGGCTTTTGGTTACGGCTCTGGACGGGTAACACTGGACGGGGTGTTACCCGGGAGCCTTTGGTGGTTGGACTTCCCGGAACGGGATGTTTGGTGCCCTCGAGCTGGTGGTTTACGGCTGAGGGTAACGTGGATTTTTAAGTTCTTGTGTTTTTGCCAAATATTTAGCCAGAATTTTTGGGGCTCCAAGAACCCTTCCCTCATGTCGTATAAGATTGTGTATTTAATACTTATTGTAAATGTTTATGTTATTTGTTAATAAACTGGCCGCTGACCCCCCCGGGTTTGGAAGGGTAACCATTTCAGGTATGGCACCCTGTTTTTGAGGGGTAATCATCTCAGGTATGGCCCCCTGGTGTGGAGGGTAACCATCTCGTGTATGGCCCCCTGGTGTGGAGGGGGTAACCATCTCGGGTATGGCCCCCTGGTTTCAAGAAGCATTTATATTTTATAGGACCCTGTTAGGGTAAAGTCCCTGGGGTCATGGCAATCATATTTTGCATGCCTACAGAAGAAATTGCCTCCTCTGAGCCAGGAACAGCGGCTGGAGGGGAGAAGAGAACAAGGTTGTCGTCTGGACAATGCAGTTATCTAGTGCATGAAACTGAAGAGCAATGTACCTAATCTATGTTCCCTTGAGCCAGTGGGAGCGGCTAAGGGTAAAGTAATCAAGTGCATTAACACGAAGGGCAATATGCCTATTCCCAATGCCTTTGACCCAGTTGGAGAGGTCAACAGTAAATGTTATCAAGCGCATGAAAAACAACAATGGCGTGGCAGGGTTATTAATAATGCCTTTGTAGACTTTTTCTGCTTTAGGTTTATTTAAATTACTACTTCCAGATATTCTGAACGTTATTTTATGGTCCGTTATAATGTTGTTATATTGTGTATAGTTTTTAATTACTCCCTATTTATAATATCTTTCTATTGATGTGTTCATCACTTTTCGGGTAGTGATCGTAAGTGGGTTTAAGAAATTTTACTGCACAGCTACTGTAAATAATGGTGGTTTCTAGAACTAAAATCTGTGATTTGGTGAATTATTAGAGCTGGCTACAATACGTGCGGTATAATAGTTTTTTGAGGCATGACAGATGTCATTATACAGGTATTCAGATTGTGGCTACGACCTTAATTATGGTTTACTTTCCACATTCCCCATTATGGGATCCTCATTGCAGGATGTTTAGCAACTGCTATTTTGCTGTAGTTACCGTATTATCGATCATAACTTGGTAGCATGGCATTGATAAAATTAATCTGTCGGAGCTCTGGATTTTTAAGTTTATTACTTGTGTGCACAGACTTTCCATAGCATGTAGAAATGGTTGATGGGGGTCGAGTCCATTTAAGGTGTCAAATGGCCTCTCTGGTGGCGGTTTAGGAGTCAGGTGGAAGTTGCAGGCAAGTTAAGGTGGACTCATTTTAACTAATAGAGGATGTAAAACCTCATGGTGGTGAACAGGCTCGGCTTTGGTGGCCAGCCTCAAGGACGTTGTAATGGTAACGTCAATCAGGGGCGGTACAGTGGTTAAGCACAGGAGTGAGGATAATAGGGTCATTGGTGCCCTGAAAGTTTACTGGCTCTGCTTGAATGGCAAGCCAGTGCGTGCCGCCCCTTTATAGCTGTCTGTCCTGGTTCTGTATGTCAGACAGCTGGGGATATCACAGTACTTGTGAATCCCAATGTACTAGCACTTCACCTGACTCCTACTGTGATTGTTTTAATTCCTGTGATTTAAATAAAGCTGTGGCCATTTTGACAACCAAAATAATGTGTTGTGTATTTATTCTAGTGCCTAGGTTTACTGTAGTTATGGTGGTTTTAAGATGGAGTGGGGGTCCGTCCCATATCCATAAGTCAAGAAACCACTGGAGCCATAGGCGGAGGAGGACATGACTTGGGGATGGGTGGACCTTTACTCCTGCAGCTTTTTTGGTGTAGTGGTGTAGATTTTTAAGCACGAGGGATGTTGCTTTCAGAGTAAGAAGCCCAGTATGTCTGTGCCTGGGGCAGGGCTGCCACTAGGAATTTCGGGGCCCCATACTGGCAAAATTTTTGGGGCCCCCCTTGAGACTCCGCCCAAGCTCCACCCCAGCCCCGCCTCCACCCTTCGAACTGTCCACAGCCCCACCGCTCTCTCTTGGAGAAACTCCACTTCTCACCAATCACACATTAACAGTTCCCCATCACCAGATCACACATATAACCAGCAGCTTTTGTTTTGGCCAAAAGATTTTTTAAGCTGCCACCATAACACGGTAGACACTTTTGGCCGAGCTCTACTCTACTGTAATCTATTAAATATTTCTTAAAATATGCAATACAATTTAGGTACATTTTTATTTATTTTTCAATTTTTAAAATGACCAATAATATCGCATACAAGGGACAAATAGCACCGCACCATGTCCAGACCACATAGTGACCTATAATACCATACAGAAGGAACAAATACCGCCAGACCAGACCACATATTACCACCACAGTGACCGAATAATATCACATACAAGGAACACATAAGACGGCACCATGACCAGACCACATATTACCACCACATAGTGACCTGTAATACCACATACAAAGAAGAAATACCGCCACACCATGACCAGACCACACATTACCACCACAGTGACAGAATAATGGCACATACAAGGGACAAATACCACCGCACCATGACCAGACCACATATTACCACCACATTGACCGAATAATAGCACATACAAGAGACAAATACCGCAATACCATGTCCAGACCACATAGTAGCACCACATAGTGACTGAATATTACAATACTGATCAGTAATAAAAAAACACAATAATATCACCATAAGTGCCATTATACACAGGAGATCTGTACTTAGTATGCAGTGTCTGTGTGTACAGGTATTACAGTGATCACTAGTGACATTGTACACAGGAGCTCTGTATATAGTATACAGTTTACAGTGGCAGTGTACAGGTAACACACTCACTCACCACTGATGTCTCTAGGTGAAGTCCTTCATCCTTGCTTTTCATCTTTCATCCAGCACAGACCGCCATCACTTCTTCCAGCCAGGACTCGTCTCTGCAGGAAATAACAGTTATCTAGAGCTCCGCTTGCAGAACACATTACTTATTTTTTCCTAACTTCTACATTACATCACATGAAGAAAAAAAGGCAACATAGAATCACTCTATACAGTAACAGGACCACCCCCCCATTTAAAACAGTATACTCAAGAAATAAAATAAATACATCACTGCAGTAATAATATCCCTTAATTAGCCCCTATGGGAATAATATCCCCCATCCTGGCTCCGTGTGTCTCATTCCAGGCTTCAGCCATATGTTCTCCCATCCCACCCTCATGAGTATCCATTCTGCCCCATATGATCTCCCCATCCTTCCCCATCCATCTCCATCATATCCATCCTGCCCCATGATCCTGCACAATCTGTCTCAAACCTTTCCCCCAGTGTCTCCAATCATGCCCCCATTGTCCCCAATCATGCCCCCATTGTAACCAATCATGCCTCCAGTGTCTCCAATCATGCCCCATGTCTTTCATCCTGCCCCCTGTTTCTCCAATCATTAACTAGGGGTAACTAGTGGGACAATTTTATAGGTCGGGTCGTTGCGGACGCGGTGCTGATATTAAATACGTGCACTTTTAGTGTTTAGATTTTTTTCTTCAAAGAATGATTTAATGATGGAATATTGATTTTTTTTATATATATTTTTTCACTTATTTATTTTTTAAAAATTTTTTACACTGTATCCTGCCCTGTGAGCCCTGTTGGAATGCGGCCCCCCTGCCTGCCCTGGGCCCTGTTGTTGGATGCTGCGGCTGCGCAGGGCCCCCCCTGCCTACCCTGGGAATTCTGAAGTGCGTGCGCCCCCCCCCCGGGCCCTGTTGGTGGATCATGATCCCCTGGGCCCTGTTGGTGGAAGCTGCAGCTGCGTCAGATCCCCCTGCCTGCCTTGTGGCTGTGGGAATGCTGCAGTGCAGGTGCCCCCCGGCCCTGTTGGTGGATGCTGCAGCTGCGCCGGGTCCCCCCTGCCTGCCCTGGGGCCCTGTGGCTGTGCGAATGCTGAAGTGTGCAAGTGCCCCCTCCCGGCCCTGTTGGTGGATCATGAAGCTGCGGGCGACTGCGCCGGCCCCCCCTGCCTGCCCTGTGGCTGTGGGAATGCTGCAGTGTGGGCGCCCCCCCTGGGCCCTGTTGGTGGATGCTGCAGCTGCGCCGGGTCCCCCCTGCCTGCCCTGGGGCCCTGTGGCTGTGCGAATGCTGAAGTCTGCAAGCGCCCCCCTCGGGCCCTGTTGGTGGATCATGAAGCTGTGGGTAACTGCGCCGGGCCCCCCCTGCCTGCCCTGTGGCTGTGGGAATGCTGCAGTGTGGGGGCCCCCCCGGGCCCTGTTGAGGGAGGGATGCTGCAGCTGCGCCGGGTCCCCCCTGCCTGCCCTGGGGCCCTGTGGCTGTGCGAATTCTGAAGTGTGCGGGCCTGTTGGTGGATGCTGTGGGCGGCTGCGCCGGGCGCCCCCTGCCAGCCCTGTGGCTGTGGGCCCTGTTAGTGGATGGCTGCTGGCTGCATTGGGCCCCCCTGCCTGCCCTGCTGAGACAGGCTACTCACCCGGCCTGCTCATTCGCCTGCCGCCTCCAGCTGCACATCCGATCCGGTCCACTGCACTTCTCCTCTGGTGTCCGTCCTCTCTGACCGCCGTCTGCCGGGCCCGACCGCTGTCCACTGCTCCCATCCACATGGCACACCACACATGCTGCTCTGCTCCGGAATGAGGAAGTGGAGCAGAGTAGTGTGTGTCTGTGTGACATCAGGAGAGGCTGGCTAGACCATGATGCACTGGGGCAGGCCGTAGCTTAAAGCTACAGTGCCCGCCCATTTCCTCTTGCCGGCTGGGCCCGGGGCATTGTAAAATATAAGCGCCTGCTGCCTGAATAAAATATCGGGGGCCCCACGCACGCACGGGCCCCTCAAATCACCGGGCCCCATACAGGAGTAAGGGCTGTAATGCCCTGATGGCGGCCCTGGCCTGGGGGTTACTGTGAGGAGGGTGGGGCTTATATAGAGCAGGAAATCTGTGTCTCTTCCTCTTTCATGCACAGGATGAACAGGAGGAAGCATTTCCCGCCCACCCGCCCTGTTTATAATCATTGTCCTAAAATGTTTTAATTATTGCTTGTATGATGAATGCTTTATTGTATTTTTGAACTTACCATTGTATATTTTGTTCCAGGTTCAATTTTATCATGGCTATAAAGAGTTAACAGCATTAACCTTCTAAGCCCAAGGGAAGGGCCATCCTTCAGCCATGGTTCCCTAGAGGTTTCCTCCACAGGGGGTTTTTCCTCTCCTGAGTGCTGTAGGATGACTCTTTGTGAGTCGGAGGTTTGCCAAGTTAGTCCCCTTAATGCTTTTGCAGGGACTTCTAGTTTATAAGTTTACTAAAGTGATTTATGAAAAAAAAAAAAAATGGTGTCAAATGTGAATTTACAACCCGTCACAGCTTTGCGGTTTAGGAGTCAGGTGGAAGTTGCAGGCAAGTTAAGGTGGACTCATTTTAACTAATAGAGGATGTAAAACCTCATGGTGGTGAACAGGCTCGGCTTTGGTGGCCAGCCTCAAGGACGTTGTAATGGTAACGTCAATCAGGGGCGGGCACAGTGGTTAAGCACAGGAGTGAGGATAATAGGCTCATTGGTGCCCTGAAAGTTTACTGGCTCTGCTTGAATGGCAAGCCAGTGCGTGCCGCCCCCCTTTATGGCTGTCTGGCCTGGTTCTGTATGTCAGACAGCTGGGGATATCACAGTACTTGTGAATCCCAATGTACTAGCACTTCACCTGACTCCTACTGTGATTGTTTTTAATCCTGTGATTTAAATAAAGCTGTGGCCATTTTGACAACCAAAATAATGTGTTGTGTATTTATTCTAGTGCCTAGGTTTACTGTAGTTATGGTGGTTTTAAGATGGAGTGGGGGTCCGTCCCATATCCATAAGTCATGGAAATTATGATTTTTGTGGAACTAGAGCAAGTCCAAAAAGGGGCAACAAAATTTAGTAACGGGATGAAAGAATTACGGTACCCAGCAAGATTATCAATGTAGAGAGCACAGATAGCTCAGTCGGTAGAGCATCAGACTTTTAATCTGAGGGTCCAGGGTTCAAGTGCCTGTTCAGGCATAAGCTTTTAATAAATGGTAATGTTATGTACCATGGATATGGTTGAATGTGGTTGTGTTATGGTGATATTCAGAAGATGCATATTTTTCATAACTGTATCTCCTGCCTATACGCCACAAATCAATAGTGGACAGATCGCTAACAACAGCCATGTCATGTTTGGTCTCTGGGTAGTGGTAAAATCCCGATAAAAGATATGGCGGCAATCTCAAACTTTTGCGATCATCAGGGGTGAAGATATCACATAAGTTGGGAATTTCATAAAATCCTGAAGGGCTGAAGGCATCCCACAACCGGTCTCCCATGAGGTCATCATGGGGGTGCAATGTGGGTGTAACTTGTGTGCTGATAAAAGGTCTAAAGAAATTATGATCTGTGTGGAACTATAGCGAGTACAAAGAAGGGCAACAAAATTAATAAAGGGGATGGAGGAACTACAATACCCAGAGAGATTAGCAAAAAAGTATTATTTAGTCTAGAAAAGAGGCAACTGAGGGGCGATCTCATAACCATGTATAAGTATATAAGGGGACAATACAAATATCTCTCCGAGGATCTGTTTATACCAAGGAAGGTGACGGTCACAAGGGGGCATTCTCTGCGTCTGGAGGAGAGAAGGTTTTTACACCAACATAGAAAAGGATTCTTTACTGTTAGGGCAGGGAGACTCTGGAATTCCTTGTCTGAGGAGGTGGGGATGGCGAACTCAGTCAAGGGGTTCAAGAGAGGCCCGGATGTCTTCCTGGAGCGTAACAATATTGTATCTTGCAGTTATTAGGTTCTTTAGAAGGACGTAGATCTGGGGATTTCTTCTGACGGAATATAGGCTGAACTGGACAGACAAATGTCTTTTTTCGGCCTTGCTAACTACAGCTCTGGGAAAAATTAAGAGACCACTGCAAAATTTTCAGTTTGTCTTAATTTTCTCTTTATAGGTATATTTTTGAGTAAAATGTAAATTGCTCTTTTATTCTATAAACTACTGACAACATGTCTTCGAATTTCCAAGCACCAAATTTTGTACTTATTTTCAGAAAATGAAAAATGGTCAAAATAGCAAAAAAAATGCAGTGCTTGCAGACCTCAAATAATGCTACGAAAACAAGTTCATAATTATTTAGAAACAACAATACTAATGTTTTATCTCAGGAAGAGTTCAGAAATCAATATTTTGTGGAATAACCATGATTTTTAATCCCAGCTTTCATGTGTCTTGGCATGCTTTCCACCAGTCTTCCACACTGCTTTTGGGTGACATTATGCCACTCCTGGTACAAAAATTTAAGCAGTTCTTCTTTGTTTGATGGCTTGTGACTATCCATCTTCCTCACATTCAAGAGGTTTTCAATGGGGTTCAGGTATGGAGATTGGGCTGGCCATGACAGCGATTTGAGCTAGTGTTCCTTCATCCACACATTGGTTTACCTAGCCGTGTGGCATGGTGCATTGTTCTGCTGGAAAAACCAGTCCTCAGAGTTGGGGAACGTTGCCTGAGCAGGAATCAACTGTTTTTCCAGGATAACCTTGTATGCGGCTTGATTCACATGTCCTTCGCAAAGATTAACCTGCCCAATTCAAGCCTGGAAATTATGATTTTTGTGGAACTAGAGCAAGTCCAAAAAGGGGCAACAAAATTTAGTAACGGGATGGAAGAATGAAAGTACCCAGAGAGATTATCAAAGTAGAGAGCCCGGATAGCTCAGTTGGTAGAGCATCAGACTTTTAATCTGAGGGTCAAGTCCCTGTTCGGGCGTAAGCTTTTAATAAAGAGGAAAACAATAAACCCAAGATTTAAAGGATGTAACGAAACACAGAAACAAATGATGGCTGTTATGATGAGTCACCGAAGGAGGAAAAAACAAAATACCAGCTAAGTCCAGAAAAACCAGAGAGGTTGGCAGCTATCGGATTGCAGACCCCTGAACCTATCCACAACAACTAGCAGTAGCCGTGGGGGGTTCCTACGGTGCCCTAGACCCCTCGATCACAGCCGGAGAACTATATAGCCTAAAGACAGAAAGGGGAAAAACTAAACTGCCCCAGAGCAGACCCCAAAGCAATAGGCAGCCCCCAACATATCATAACGGTGAAGCAAGATGAAAACACTAACACAGATAGAAAGATAGGTTGAGCAAATGATGGGGCCCAAGCTAACTACATAGGACAGGATAGGAGAGCTGCTGTCTGCCAACCGTAAAACCCCTATCAAATGAGCCAACCGACTGATAGGAAAAACAGGCCCTGAAGACGCTAGGCTTCAAAAGACTATATCAGCACTCAGGTATATTCTGAAGACAGAGCAAAAGATTAACAGATCAGAGACAAAAATGGAATTCAGCTCACCCCCGGCCGGGGATGGCAGAACTCCCAAAAAACAAGGCAAAACAAAAACCAAACAGAAGTGTACAAAGCAGAGCAGAAAAACTTAGCTTTGAGATGCAGGAATCAGACTGGTCTCCAAGAATCCAGCAGGAAAATCACCAGCCAGGAAGAAGGGCATCGGCAGCCTTATATCCAGTCCTCAATTCCAGCCACCCAGTCATCATCTAGCTGCCCATGTGTTTGGTAATCAGCCTCACTACCTTCCTTCACCAGAGGAGGGAGTTCATCAGACCTCAATGGTGAAGGGAAAAATTAATTCACAACAGTACCTCCCCCTTGAGGAGGGGTCACCGAACCCTCATCCATGCCACCAGGGCGATCCGGGTGAGCCCGATGAAAGGCACGCACCAATCTTTCGGCATGAATATCAGAGGCAGAGACCCAGGAATTATCCTCCTGACCATAACCCTTCCACTTAACCAAATACTGGAGTCTCCGTCTAGCCAGATGGGAATCCAGTATCTTCTCTAGCTCATATTCCATGTTACCTTCAACCAATATAGGGTCAGGAGGTGCCACCACAGGAACTACTGGTTCAACAAACCTCTTCAACAAGGACTTATGAAACACATTATGAATTTTAAATGTGACAGGAAGAGCCAACCGAAAAGAGACCGGATTAATAATCTCCAAAATCTTGTAAGGTCCAAAAAATCTAGGCTTAAACTTAGGAGAAGCCACCTTCATAGCGATATTTTTTGATGACAACCAAACCATATCACCCATCTTAAACTGGGGACTAAACTAAACTAAACTGGGGATTAAAAGTCTGATGCTCTACCAACTGAGCTATAAGGGCTCCCTAGTTTGGTAAACTCTCTGGGTACTGTAATTCTAACATCCCGTTATGAAATATTGTTGCCCCTTTTTGGACTTGCTCTAGTTCCACAAAAGTCATAATTTCCAGGCTTGAATTGGGCAGGTTAATCTTTGCGAAGGACATGTGAATCAAGCTGCATACAAGGTTATCCTGGAAAAACAGTTCATTCCTTCTGCTCAGGTAACGTTCCTCAACTCTGAGGACTGGTTTTTCCAGCAGAACAATGCACCATGCCACACGGCTAGGTAAACCAACGTGTGGATGAAGGAACACTAGCTCAAATCGCTGTCATGGCCAGCCCAATCTCCAAACCTGAACCCCATTGAAAACCTCTTGAATGTGAGGAAGATGGATAGTCACAAGCCATCAAACAAAGAAGAACTGCTTAAATTTTTGTACCAGGAGTGGCATAATGTCACCCAAAAGCTGTGTGAAAGACTGGTGGAAAGCATGCCAAGACACATGAAAGCTGTGATTAAAAATCATGGTTATTCCACAAAATATTGATTTCTGAACTCTTCCTGAGTTAAAACATTAGTATTGTTGTTTCTAAATAATTATGAACTTGTTTTCTTAGCATTATTTGAGGTCTGCAAGCACTGCATTTTTTTGCTATTTTGACCATTTTTCATTTTCTGAAAATAAGTACAAAATTTAGTGCTTGGAAATTCGAAGACATGTTGTCAGTAGTTTTTAGAATATAAGAGCAATTTACATTTTACTCAAAAATATACCTATAAAGAGAAAATTCAGACAAACTGAAAATTTTGCAGTGGACTCTTAATTTTTGCCAGAGCTGTAGTTAGCAAGGCCGAAAAAAGACATTTGTCCGTCCAGTTCAGCCTATATTCCGTCAGAAGAAATCCCCAGATCTACGTCCTTCTAAAGAACCTAATAACTGCAAGATACAATATTGTTACGCTCCAGGAAGACATCCAGGCCTCTCTTGAAAACGTTGACTGAGTTCGCCATCCCCACCTCCTCAGACAAGGAATTCTAGATTCTCCCTGCCCTAACAGTAAAGAATCCTTTTCTATGTTGGTGGAAAAACCTTCTCTCCTCCAGACGCAGAGAATGCCCCCTTGTGACCGTCACCTTCCTTGGTATAAACAGAACCTCGGAGAGATATTTGTATTGTCCCCTTATATACTTATACATGGTTATGAGATCGCCCCTCAGTTGCCTCTTTTCTAGACTAAATAATACTTTTTTGCTAGTCTCTCTGGGTATTGTAGTTCCTCCATCCCCTTTATTAATTTTGTTGCCCTTCTTTGTATTTGCTCCAGTTCCACACAGATCATAATTTCTTTAGACCTTTTATCAGCACACAAGTTACACCCACATTCCACCCCCATGATGACCTCATGGGAGACCGGTTGTGGGATGCTCTCAGCCCTTCAGGATTTTATGAAATTCCCAACTTATGTGATATCTTCACCCCTGATGATCGCAAAAGTTTGAGATTGCCGCCATATCTTTTATCGGGATTTTACCACTACCCAGAGACCAAACATGACATGGCTGTTATTAGCGATCTGTCCACTATTGATTTGTGGCTTATAGGCAGGAGATACAGTTATGAAAAATATGCATCTTCTGAATATCACCATAACAGAACCACATAATAGTGCCAAATAGTGACTGAGTACCGTCATACCATATCCATGGTACATAACATTACCAGTGATCACTTGTTGCTGGTGCCAAAAAAGCAGCAAAGGAGAACATGGTCACGGCCCTGTTCTGTCAAAACTAACAGAAATCATAACCATGATATTTTCCTGAATAGTCGCCATCATTTGTTTCTCTGTTTCGTTACATCCTTTAAATCTTGGGTTTATTGATTTCCTCTTATTAAAATCTTACGCCCGAACAGGCGTAACATCTCTACATTGATAATCTCTCTGGGTACTGTAATTCTTCCATCCTGTTTCTAAATTTTGTTGCCCTTTTTGGACTTGCTCTAGTTCCACAAAAATCATAATTTCCAGGCTTGAATTGGGCAGGTTAATCTTTGCGAAGGACATGTGAATCAAGCCGCATACAAGGTTATCCTGGAAAAACAGTTGATTCCTTCTGCTCAGGCAACGTTCCTCAACTCTGAGGACTGGATTTTACAGCAGAACAATGCACCATGCCACACGGCTAGGTAAACCAACGTGTGGATGAAGGAACACTAGCTCAAATCGCTGTCATGGCCAGCCCAATCTCCAAACCTGAACCCCATTGAAAACCTCTTGAATGTGAGGAAGATGGATCGTCACAAGCCATCAAACAAAGAAGAACTGCTTACATTTTTGTACCAAAAGTGGCATAATGTCACCCAAAAGCTGTGTGAAAGACTGGTGGAAAGCATGCCAAGACACATGAAAGCTGTGACTAAAAATCATGGTTATTCCACAAAATATTGATTTCTGAACTCTTCCTGAGTTAAAACATTAGTATTGTTGTTTCTAAATAATTATGAACTTGTTTTCGTAGCATTATTTGAGGTCTGCAAGCACTGCATTTTTTTTGCTATTATGACCATTTTTCATTTTCTGAAAATAAGTACAAAATTTAGTGCTTGGAAATTCGAAGACATGTTGTCAGTAGTTTATAGAATATAAGAGCAATTTACATTTTACTCAAAAATATACCTATAAAGAGAAAATTCAGACAAACTGAAAATTTTGCAGTGGTCTCTTAATTTTTGCCAGAGCTGTAGTTAGCAAGGCCGAAAAAAGACATTTGTCCGTCCAGTTCAGCCTATATTCCGTCAGAAGAAATCCCCAGATCTACGTCCTTCTAAAGAACCTAATAACTGCAAGATACAATATTGTTACGCTCCAGGAAGACATCCAGGCCTCTCTTGAACCCCTTGACTGAGTTCGCCATCCCCACCTCCTCAGACAAGGAATTCCAGATTCTCCCTGCCCTAACAGTAAAGAATCCTTTTCTATGTTGGTGGAAAAACCTTCTCTCCTCCACACGCAGAGAATGCCCCCTTGTGACCGTCACCTTCCTTGGTATAAACAGATCCTCGGAGAGATATTTGTATTGTCCCCTTATATACTTATACATGGTTATGAGATCGCCCCTCAGTTGCCTCTTTTCTAGACTAAATAAAACTTTTTTGCTAATCTCTCTGGGTATTGTAGTTCCTCCATCCCCTTTATTAATTTTGTTGCCCTTCTTTGTACTCGCTCTAGTTCCACACAGATCATAATTTCTTTAGACCTTTTATCAGCACACAAGTTACCCCCACATTGCACCCCCCATGATGACCTCATGGGAGACCGGTTGTGGGATGCCCTCAGCCCTTCAGGATTTTATGAATTTCCCAACTTATGTGATATCTTCACCCCTGATGATCGCAAAAGTTTGAGATTGCCGCCATATCTTTTATCGGCCAGTAGTTCAATCTGAGCATATCCCTGCTCTGTTGTTGTAAGGGCTCTGCTTGCAAATGTGAGTGGCTGTTTGTTCTGCATTAATGTAGCTCCAAGGCCTTTTTCTGTAGCATCACATTGTACCATTACTTATCAATCTGTATCGAAATACTTTAGGGTTGCTGCATCTGCAATAGCCTTCTTTACTGATTGGAAAGCAGTCTCCTGGATTTCCGTCCATTCCCAGAGCACATCTTTGTGGGTTAGCTGTCTCAGTGGCTCACACATGTCTGACAGATGTCTGCAAAATTTGGAGAGATAATTTACCATGCCCAAAAATCGTTATACTCCACAAACATCAGTAGGGGTAGGCAAATCTTGTATTGCTCTCACCTTTTCAGGATCCACTTTTACACCGTTTGAAGTCAGACGATGTCCAATATCGGCCACTTCTGTCATTTTCAGTTTGAATTTGTCCAAGTTCAGCTTTATGTGTTTTGCTCTTTATCTGTCCAAAAATGGAATCATCTTCTGATCGTGATCCTTGATTGCAAATTCCAAATCTTCACCATCTCCCACTATTAGTATATCATCTGCTATTGTCTTCACTCCAGGAAGTCCTTCCAAAGCCTGCATTAATGTCTGCTGGAACACCTCTGGAGCAGGTTTTAGTCCCATGGTCATTCTCAGCCATTAATAGGGCCAAATGGTGAAGAAAATGTCAATAAACTTGATTCTTCAGTCAGTGTCACATGTCAAAATCCATTTTTCACATCACATACAGAAAATATTTTAGCTTTTGATAGATCTAGTAGAACATCATCTAATGTCGGCATGGGGTAATGATTTCTTTTCAGCGCCTTGTTGAGTGGCTTAGGATCAATGCATATTCTTAACTTGCCAGATGGTTTCTGCACTATGACCAAACTGCTGATCCAATCTGTGCTCTTATGGACTGGTGCTATCATGCCTCTTCTCTGTAAATCTTGCAGTTCTACTTTCAGTGATTGCATTAAAGCTACAGGCACTCTCCTTGTAGGTAATCTGGTAGGCTGCACGGTGTTGTCAATTTCTAGCCTATATTTACCTTCAGGGCACCCATCACCTTCAAATAAATCAGCATACTATGTTTTTATTTTATGAATATCCAAGATGTGCTCTGCATGTAGTTTGGGATTTGGTATATCCTGGGAAACGTCAACAGACATAATATTCTGAGACTGTACTTTTATTAAGTCCATTGCCTGAACAGCTTTTACTCCCACTAATGGTACATGGTTACAACCACGTGTAGAGGTGGTGGGCCGAGGTGGGGGGTGGTCCCTCTCTTTACTGGGCAGAGACGTACAGAGACAAGTCAGAGACAGATTCCGGGTGCAACAGGTCCAAGTTTATTCGCTCGCTGTCCGCCTGACAGCCACACAACACTCCGCAATCCTCTTCAAGGCACTCCGATTACACTTTACCACAGAACACCGTAGTTCCACCAGGGACGTATATTTACGTACCGTCCCTTTTCCCTTGTTGACGCTCTGACCACTTCCGACACTGTGGCTGCCTTAGGCCTATTCACCAACAGTCCTTTCACTGGTCAAACGTCGTTCATAACACAGTATCCATAACCTCTGTGCCTCGTCAATATAATCTCCGTGTCTTGTCTATCTTGCAGTATTCCTGTCAGGACCACCCCCCTGACGTTCTCTCTCCTCAGTCCCCCTTGTTTAGATTCTCCTCACAGCGCACAGACTGTCGCAGTCCTCCTGTCACTGGAGCTCCCCCTGGGGACTGGAACCTTCTGGAACCCTCCCTCAGTATTTATAGCATTCCCGGTCCCCTGTCACAGTAACTCCGCCCCCCATGACCAACAGTTTCTAAAGCCCTAAGCTGCTGTCAAGTCTTTTGCTCACACTCCTCCCTGCCATCTAATGGTCAACCCCAGTATTGCACGTCCACTACACTTTCCAAGCTGTTTTCCACTGTAATGACTGACACCTACCCACACTGTGCAAACCTTTCCTTCTTCTCTATGACTAGTCCGTCCGTCCGTCAGGTCACCTTCCCTACACTCCCCCTTCCTTTGTCCATTGTCGTCCTCGACAATTCGTAATCCCTACCTTCGTCATTCTGAAGCCTCACCTACATTCTGTTGTCGGACCAGCTGTTGGGCCAAACCCACTTCCTGCGGGGACCAAACCATACTGGGATTACCATGCTCTGAGCAGCCTACTGTTACTCACCAGCATGCACGCCACATGACAACGTCTTTCAAACTGGGCAAGGTACACCCGTAGTCTCTCTACAGCGTGTATCTTTCCCCTACTCTCCCCTTCTGTTACCTTTCACTATCCGGTACGCCATGATCGAGGCCACACACCTACCAGATTATTGCCGGTGCCCGCCTTTCCTTCTTCAGGGGTGTCCATGGTGTAGGGGACCTGACCTAGGACGGCCGTCTCTCTCGCATCTTCCATCTCTTTTACCTTTCTTTCAGTTACATGTCATGGTCGGCGCCTCGGTCTCCCAGACCCTCTTCAAACATAGACCCCTCTTCGGATCTCACACTTCCCGTTGGTTCCTCAGACCTTCCCTTACCCGAACCAGTTGCATTTTACTTTGGCATATTATACATTAAACAACTTTATAATAGCACAAGTACCCATTTTATATTTTTTTTTCATTTTCTTTTGCTTCTAAAACCAACATATAACAATTCAACATTACATGTACTCCTTTCCCCCCCTTCCTTGGACCTGGACACCCCTCCGCTTCTTCGTATCCCCGTTCTGTCAGGCTAACAAATTAACACAAGACATCTTGTAAAAGGAGCATAAACATCAAAAATAAACTCAGCAGATAAACATTTTTTTTTTAACTGTTCTTCATAACCTGCACTACGGTGCACCAAACTCCTGACAGTCTAGTCCACTATTCAGTGGTCAGTAGTGAAGGACCCCACAGCCGTGGAGGCCCCGGGGATACTGAGGGTGTCCATTCAAGTCCTCTTCACGGGGGTTCACTCCCTTCGGACTCTGCCAGTGCAGCCACCGCATAATACCCACGGGGACAGTACTCCTTATAGTAGGACACTAAGTCCCCTTCATGTAGAGCCCGACTGAGGCGAATTGAAGCCACATTAATGTAGATCTTCTGGCCTGTTTCATCATGGATAGACCCGTATCCCCGGTCCAGATTGGTATAGACCAGCCGTCCCCTAGATCTCTTCTTTTCCATGCCGGCCTCTCCTTGAGTGTGGAGCAGGTTCCACACTTCCTGCTCCCGGGCCTTCTTCTTCTTGATCACCTCTGCTACCCACATGTAGGGTACAGCACGGGCCCTGGAGTCCGGTGGGCGGGACTCCGCTGAGAAAGACCGTGAGACAGAAGCGGCCAATTTCTGCGGCCCAGCAGCCACTGGAGTAAGGTGGCAAGCGGGGACAACCGGGTCCTCGGGGACTGGAATCACAGGACCCGCTAAGCCGGCCGCAACTGACTCCAGCACCGGCATAACCGCGGCCTCAGGACAGGCCGCATCCACTACTTCCAACGGAGCTGAAGTAACGGCCGGTTCCAACGAGGCAGCTGCTATTAGCAGGGGGAGCGCAGCAGCGACTTCTTTGGGTGAGCTCCGCACTGGTGACTCCGGGCGGGGTAGCTCGGGGACTTGAGCGGGGGCCTCGCTCAGCTCTGCATACACCACAGGGCCCGAGGTAACTAGGCCTTCCGGTGCGCAGGGGGCCACGTGCTGTGACAGAATGGTGGGGGCCGCTTGCGGAGACACTGGTGGGGCCGGGGGTACTCTCACCTTCCCCGGCGCTGCGGCCTCCGTCACACCATCACACGACTTTCCCCGCAGCCTCCGTTCCTCGCTCCACTGTCCTGCGGGCCTTTCCTCCAGATTCGGGGGCTCCGCGGGAAAGTCCTTTGCCGGTATTGGTGGTGGCCGCTCTCGCTGACTCCGCTCAGGCTCCACTCCCCAGCTCAGCATCCCGCTGCCTGCCCGTTGTTCTAAAGATGACTTCTGGTGCAGCTCCATCTCCTGCCGCCATTGCCACTCTAGGCGGCCGATGCCCCGACATCCGCAGCATCTCATACCGTCCGTTGGGCGGCACTCGAATGGCGCCAGACAGCCGCAGCCAAGCTTTTCTTCTGTGCCACTCCTCCTGCTGGGTGGGGCGTTGGCAGGCCTTTCCACCCATCTGCCAGGATCCAGCACACGGGAGCGTCGGCCTCCGGGCACATACCGCTGTCCACAGGGGTACGTTGGAAGGGGCCCCAGTCCATTCAACACGACTGCAAACACTCGGACCTCTCCCCTGCGCTGTAGTAATACCGCCATCTTGGGCAGAATCAGCTACTGCCTTGGATCCTCTGCAAGCAACGCAGATCTGACACAGCGTCCAATTTGTAATCCACAGGTCAGTAATTGGTAGTCCACAGGTGTTTATAATCCGAAATAGACCAGTCCAAGTTTTCCTCAGTCCTTCAGTCGCAGGCCTGCCGCAGAAGCAGTGGCGGATCTTAATAGGGGCGGATGGGGCGGTCGCCCCGGGCCCAAGGTTTTTTGGGGGCCCAGGGGCTGGGCCGGGTGTCAGAGAGGCAAATGCCCCCCGGGCCGCTCCCCCAGCACCTGTACAGTGCCGGCTGTGCCCTGTGCTGTGACGCCGCCGGCAGCAGACAGCCGCCCGCGTCACATTCTATGAGGCCGGGGCCGGGAGCTGTGCACGGCCGTCACCTTGATGGCTGCTCAGCTCCGGCTCCCTCCGGCTGTACTTCCGGGTCAGATGTCGGGCGTGCACGATGACGTCATCGTGCACGCGCCGACATGTCCCAGAGGATGCTGAAAGCAGAGGCGCTGCTGGGGAGCAAGCCAGCTGTGAGGTAAGTATGGGGAACTTTTTTTATTTTTTTTATTTATAAAATGAATTAAATGGGGGAGGGGGTGAGTGGGGGCTGTACACAATGAAGGGGGGGTGACTGGGGCCTGTATATGATGACAGGGGGGTGACTGGGGGCTGTATATGATGAAGGGGGTGAGTGGGGCTACACAGGATGAAGGGGGTTGAGTGGGGTTGTACAGGATGAAGGGGGGTGACTGCGGTTGTACAGGATGAAGGGGGGTGACTGGGGTTGTACAGGATGAAGGGGGGATGAGTAGGGGCTTCACAGGATGAAGGGGGGATGAGTGGGGGCTTCACATGATGAAGGGGGGTGAGTGGGGCTGCATATGATGAAGGGGGGTGAGTGGGGCTGAACATGATGAAGTGGGGGATAAGGGGGACTGCACATGATGAATTAAGGGGTAAGTGGGACTGCACATGATGAATTAAGGGGTAAGTGGGACTGCACATGATGAATTGGGGGTAAGGGGGACTGCACATGATGAATTGGGGGTAAGGGGGACTGCACATGATGAATTGGGGGTAAGGGGGACTGCACATGATGAATTGGGGGTAAGGGGGACTGCACATGATGAATTGGGGGTAAGGGGCACTGCACATGAAGTGGGGGTAAGGGGCACTGCACATGAAGTGGGGGTAAGGGGGACTGCACATGATGTGGGGGTAAAATTAACTGCACATGATGATGGGGGAGTGGGGCTGCACATGAAGTTGGGGGAAGGGGACTGCACATGATGAAATGGAAGGGGGGATAAGGGGCTGCAAATGATGAAGCGGCACTGCAGATGAAGTGAGTGGGTGATAGGGGACTGCAATGGATGAAGGGGACTTCAAATTAAAGTGGGGACATTAAAGTGGATCCCCTATGGCCAGGATCACGTTGGGCGATTTTGTGCGTATTGGCCGTAGGCCTACAGCTTATCTGCAACGTCATTTTAGGCCATGTCCACACGTGGTGGAATGGTGGCGGGTTTTCCGTATGGACCCGCAGCAAACCAAGTGCTGCGGTCCGTACGGCTGTCAATTCCCGCACAGGGACCGTAGCGCTCAGGTGGGAAGGGGGGTACAGGGGCCCAGGTTTTATGAACAGCCCCGGGCCCATAGTCCACTTAATCCGCCACTGCGCAGAAGACAGCGTATTAGCGGCGGCGATCCTGCCGACTACACCAAGTGTAGAGGTGGTGGGCCGAGCTGGGGGGTGGTCCCTCTCTTTACTGCGCAGAGACGTACAGAGACAAGTCAGAGACAGATTCCGGGTGCAACAGGTCCAAGTTTATTCGCTCGCTGTCCGCCTGACAGCCACCCAACACTCCGCAATCCTCTTCAAGTCACTCCGACTACACTTTACCACAGAACACCGTAGTTCCACCAGGGACGTATATTTACGTACCGTCCCTTTTCCCTTGTTGACGCTCTGACCGCTTCCGACACTGTGGCTGCCTTAGGCCTATTCACCAACAGTCCTTTCACTGGTCAAACGTCGTTCATAACACGGTATCCGTAACCTCTGTGCCTCGTCAATATAATCTCCGTGTCTTGTCTATCTTGCAGTATTCCTGTCAGGACCACCCCCCTGACGTTCTCTCTCCTCAGTCCCCCTGGTTTAGATTCTCCTCACAGCGCACAGACTGTCGCAGTCCTCCTGTCACTGGAGCTCCCCCTGGAGACTGGAACCTTCTGGAACCCTCCCTCAGTATTTATAGCATTCCCGATCCCCTGTCACAGTAACTCCGCCCCCCATGACCAACAGTTTCTAAAGCCCTAAGCTGCTGTCAAGTCCTTTGCTCACACTCCTCCCTGCCATCTAATGGTCAACCCCGGTATTGCACGTCCACTACACTTTCCTAGCTGTTTCCCACTGTAATGACTGACACCTACCCACACTGTGCAAACCTTTCCTTCTTCTCTCTGACTAGTCCGTCCGTCCGTCAGGTCACCTTCCCTACACACGCAACACGGTAAATTCAACTCCATAACTCTTTCTGTTACATGGGTTCCGTATTTTGAGCTTACATGTCCCCATCGGTTTCAGAACACTTTTGTTGTACATCACCAGGACCTTGTCAGTTGGCTCAATAGAAACCTGTTTGTTCAGCGGAGCAGATGGAATTACATTGCAGCTTGCTCCACAATCCAGCTGACATCTAATGGGCTTCTCATCCAACAAGAATGTTGTATAAAGCTGCTTGGCATCCTTGACTGCTGGCTGCCTGACTACATTGACTTTCTCTGCTGCAGGCTGTGGTTGTAGCCATGTAATGTCCTCTGCACTGTCAGTGTCTGGTGTCACAGTGTGGAGCTGTCTGTACTGTTTGCTTGTTCCCAGCCTGTAGACAGCTGAGAAATGATTCTTCTTGTCACATGATCTGCAGGTTTCACCATATGCTGATCACTTGGTTTTGTCTCTCTCATGTCTTTTCCCACAATACTTGCAGTGGACAGTGTTTATAGGTGAGCTTGGTCTTGTCTTTCCTTTCATAGATACTGCATGAACCTTATCATCTTCATTATCACTGGTGCCTGCCATCATCTCCAGGCTGTGTTTTGTCAGTTCAGCAGCCCTGCAGATTTGCATGCATTTCTCTAAAGTCATGTCTTCCTCTCTCAGTAATCTTTCTTTGAGATGACTGTCTTTTATGCCACACACCATTCTGTCTTTGATTAGACTGTCCCTGATCTCTCCGAAGCCACATGTTGTTGACAGTCTCCTCAGCTCTGTCAGATATCTGTCCACATTTTCACCATCCTCCTGATGTCTTGTGAAAAAGTTATATCTTTCCACTGTCTCATTCTTCTTTAGGTCACAGTGTTTATCAAATGCCTGCAAAATATCTGCTAGAAGGAGATTGTTTGTGTGTGGGAGTAAGGTGTGGGCTAATTCTCTGCCATTTTCCCCAATAAGGTAATAAAACAGCTTTACTTTTCATTTGTCATCACTGGGAGCTACTGTCAAATCCATGTACAGTGTAAACTCTTCCTTCCAATGTCTCCAAGTCTGGGACAGATTACATCAGTGGTGTAGCTAGCAGGGGGGCAGAGGGGATGGTCGCCTCGGGCCCCTTGCTCTGACAGGGCCCACCCACACCCAGAGCTTCTCCCACTGTTAACCATGTCAGTGTGTCCAGCTCACAGATGTAATTAAGCTTCTCTGTATAGTGCAGGGACACTATACCTTTAAGTTTCCTCCAGCAAACTGCAGACATGCCCACACTGCTCCCTGTGTGACTGCAGGAGAGAGGTCACCACAGACAGAGCAAGACATTAGATGGAGCTGTGAGTAAGAACTCAGGGGGCCCTGAGGTGTCTATGCAGTGATGAGGGGCAGGACGCTGCTCCCCTCCTTACAAGTCCTGGATGGTTTATTGTTTGTGGTCCTGTATCTGAGGCACAGTAGATTTGTGGCGGCTGCTTGAACTTTTATACAGCTCAGAAGATGTCTCTGTCAGTGCAAATCAGCTGCCATAAATCTCACTGCGCCTCAGAGCCACTGACATGAGAGGTCAGTATCATGCACTGCCCTAATAGAAGTCACCTCGGCTGCAGGACTGCACAGAGAAGAATATGTGACTTTCCCTCTTCATATATATATATATATATATATATATATTGCACACAGGTAAATGTAAAAATCTTTATAAAAACCAGTGGCGCTGCATGAGGGTATGACAGCTGCAAAATAACAGATAATGCCACCTTTTATCTGGATGATATTAAAAAATTACTTAAAAATATTTATTTGCGCTAGTAATACCCACAATATTGTCTCTCTTCAAAGACAAACATACAATGTAAAAATGTATATATATATATGTAAATAAATTCCCTTTATAATCTAAAAAACCACATCAATAGTGCAACTAAATAACGCAAAATGAACAATAAATTAAGGAGGAAGCAGATAAACTAATAAACTGATAAAAAACCAAACCGCTCCCCCACATAGCTGTGTGTAAAATTAGGCACACATAAATGCACCTGAAATTGGCAGATGATAAAAATTAGTCTCAATTCAAATAGCGCACATACCTATTGTGCTCCCCTGCTTGACTTCCTTATAATCCAATAGTGAAGCGGCGTGGATAGAAAAAATAATAATCACGAAAGGATCTGGGTAAATGTTGCAAGAGGGTCACCTTTAGTGATGTCCAAAGTACTAGCGGGGGATGCTCCGGCCGGTAGCAATCCCCCTGTTCACCGCTGATACTCCACCCGTTGACAGAAGGGCGAGAAGCGGAGCCGATCACGTGCTCTGACACGTGACTGTGACGTCACGCAAGGTCCTGTACCTTGCCGGCTCCAAACAGCGTCCTCCGCTTCTAAAGGTGACCCTCTTGCAACATTTACCCAGATCCTTTCGTGATTATTATTTTTTCTATCCACGCCGCTTCACTATTGGATTATAAGGAAGTCAAGCAGGGGAGCACAATAGGTATGTGCGCTATTTGAATTGAGACTAATTTTTATCATCTGCCAATTTCAGGTGCATTTATGTGTGCCTAATTTTACACACTGCTATGTGGGGGAGCAGTTTGGTTTTTTATCAGTTTATTAGTTTATCTGCTTCCTCCTTAATTTATTGTTCATTTTGCGTTATTTAGTTGCACTATTGATGTGGTTTTTTAGATTATAAAGGGAATTTATTTACATATATATATACATTTTTACATTGTATGTTTGTCTTTGAAGAGAGACAATATTGTGGGTATTACTAGCGCAAATAAATATTTTTAAGTAAATGTAAAAATCTATAGTAGCAAAAAAAGAAGGCAGAGCACCAATGACAAAATTAAAAAATAGTGGTTTAATAGCTCATTGGGGCTCAGCAATGTTTCAGTTCTACTGAGAACCTTTTTCCAGGAGAACCAAAACTCATTTTTTTTCATTTTGTATAAATGGTGAGCCGCCTTCATCTTTTCTGTTATATTGAAGATCAGTAAGTGCCTGTTATGTTTGGCAGCCGTATATTTCATATATCTCTACATATATGTATATATACACACATATACACACACACCCTGTGACTTGGTCCTGTAGCCGGGGTGAGGGTCCTATCATCTCATATTGTAAATCCAGGGTGGCAAGCATGAAAACCCAATTACGGTATGTAACTTTTTATAACAAAAATAATCCCACAAATAAGGATGAATATATATATGATAAAGAGCCAAATAGAAGAAAATACAAACAGCCAGCAGGTGCATATAGCTGATCACATATAGACCCCTGAACGTATACTCAGTCTGGACAAGACCCCCCCAAAGTCAGAAAATAGAATAAAAGAGAAGACGTACCAGGGGGCGCAGCTTCTTCTTTACATGAGTAATATTTTACCTCCCCCTCTTCTAATTCCCTCTTTCTTTCCGGTTCCCTCTTTGGGGTCTTGTCCAGACAAGAGTATTTCTTTTAGGGTCACCTGGACACATTCAGGGAGCTGTACCCATACACTGGCCTCTATACGCACCCACTGGCTGCTTCTAGTTTCTTCTATTTAGTTCTTTGTCTTATATATCTGAGCTGTGCAAGTTGTAGCCACAGACAGGGACCAGAATCAAAGGAACGGGAGCTACAACGGGGGCCATTATACAGTGCTAGAGCTAATTCGGGGGTCATTGTACAATGGATGAGCGAATGCGAGAGCCAAAATACAGCGTGAGAGCTAATGCAGGGGTCATTATAGAGTATAGGAGCTAATGTGGGGCCAATGTATGCGGGGGTCATTATAGAGTATAGGAGCTAATGTGGGGCCAGTGTATGCGGGGGTCATTATACAGTATGGGAGCTAATGCAGGGGTCATTATAGAGTATAGGAGCTAATGTGGGGCCAGTGTATGCAGGGGTCATTATAGAGTATAGGAGCTAATGTGGGGCCAGTGTATGCGGGGGTCATTATACAGTATGGGAGCTAATGCAGGGGTCATTATAGAGTATAGGAGCTAATGTGGGGCCAGTGTATGCGGGGGTCATTATACAGTATGGGAGATAATGCAGGGGTCATTATAGAGTATAGGAGCTAATGTGGGGCCAGTGTATGCGGGGGTCATTATACAGTATGAGAGCTAATGCAGGGGTCATTATAGAGTATAGGAGCTAATGTGGGGCCAGTGTATGCGGGGGTCATTATACAGTATGAGAGCTAATGCAGGGGTCATTATAGAGTATAGGAGCTAATGTGGGGCCAGTGTATGCAGGGGTCATTGTACAGTATGGGAGCTAATGCAGGGGTCATTATAGAGTATAGGAGCTAATGTGGGGCCAGTGTATGCGGGGGTCATTATACAGTATGAGAGCTAATGCAGGGGTCATTATAGAGTATAGGAGCTAATGTGGGGCCAGTGTATGCAGGGGTCATTATACAGTATGAGAGCTAATGAAAGGGGTCATTATAGAGTATAGGAGCTAATGTGGGGCCAGTGTATGCAGGGGTCATTATACAGTATGAGAGCTAATGAAAGGGGTCATTATACAGTATGGGAGCTAATGCAGGGGCCAGTGTATGCAGGGGTCATTATACAGTATGAGAGCTAATGAAAGGGGTCATTATAGAGTATAGGAGCTAATGTGGGGCCAGTGTATGCGGGGGTCATTATACAGTATGAGAGCTAATGAAAGGGGTCATTATAGAGTATGGGAGCTAATGTGGGGCCAGTGTATGCGGGGGTCATTATACAGTATGAGAGCTAATGCAGGGGTCATTATAGAGTATAGGAGCTAATGTGGGGCCAGTGTATGCGGGGGTCATTATACAGTATGAGAGCTAATGCAGGGGTCATTATAGAGTATAGGAGCTAATGTGGGGCCAGTGTATGCAGGGGTCATTGTACAGTATGGGAGCTAATGCAGGGGTCATTATAGAGTATAGGAGCTAATGTGGGGCCAGTGTATGCGGGGGTCATTATACAGTATGAGAGCTAATGCAGGGGTCATTATAGAGTATAGGAGCTAATGTGGGGCCAGTGTATGCAGGGGTCATTATACAGTATGAGAGCTAATGAAAGGGGTCATTATACAGTATGGGAGCTAATGCAGGGGCCAGTGTATGCAGGGGTCATTGTACAGCATGGGAGCAAATGTAGGGGTCTTTATACAGTACAGTTTAAAGGCTACTGTGGGGGCCATCATACAGTATGGGGGCCTATATACAGTGTGGGAGCTATTGTGAGGGCACAAGAGACATTCTGCTATGTATAGGGCACAATGGTGGCATTATTATGTGAGGCAGTTAGAGGAGCTCTGCTTTAGTACCACACAGCAGGTACAATAGTAGGGACACATACGGCAGCAGGGGCTCAGTATTGGGTGAGTAGTCTGTGCACGTTGGAGATAGATGGGTACTGGGCTGGAAATGTGAGAAGTCAGATGTGTCTTTGTTGTAATCTCTGCAGATGAGTCCTGCTGGAGAAGTCGTCATGTCGGTCTGAGTAAGATGCAAAAGTGAACGATTATCAGAAAGAACATCTCCTGTAAGTAATCATCTGTAACTGTATAGCAAACTCTTGTATATTCTGCAGGACTGGTATCTACCACTATGAAGTCACCATATGGCGGTAATATCAGTATTGTTTTATGTATAGAGCTTTGTTTCAGTTACAGCGCGGTCATCTGCTGAGGTTCTCCTATACTCCCGACTAGAGTGCGCCACCTGAGTTGTAATCAGGGTTACCGGTTAGGGGCCCACTCAGATTTTTCACCCCCCCTAAGCTGAACCCCTAGCTACGCCTCTGGATTATATGAAGTGACATCCAGTCCCTGAGGGGGCTTCAAGCCAGTCTCCATTTTGTGGTACTGTCAGGGAATCTGTACTAACAGGTGCTGTGATCCTCTGTACAGTCCCAGCCTCACACAAGCTCTGAGGATTTGCAGGTTCTGTGCCCGGCTGCCACCATGTTCTGTTAGTTGTTTCCAGTCATGCATCACACTCAGTGGGTATCTCCAGGCTGTTTATTTGATTATGTGCAATCCATTACAAGAGTTCTCTTTCACAACAACCAGCAAGTTTCAAACATGACTATAGTACACACATAAACGTAGTGAGACCCCTAGAGGCCACATCATCATATAACATATAAACGCCCTAAGCAGCTTCCGGTTGTAACAACTTCCGTCCAGTTGTAACCGGTGACGTCACCGCACACCTCTCTCCATGTTAACCCTCAACACACACACTCCTCTCACCTTTCACCATCTCCACTCACTCTTTCACTCCACATACGACCCCTTCTCTCACTCCGTCTCTCATACTCACGCCGTCATCGCCGCTGATCCACGATCCCCGACATCTTCTTCCACCGGCGCCATCCTGGATCCAGACGTCCTCCACGCCGGCGACATGTTCTTGCAGCGACGCCATTTTGGATCGGCGAAATCCCGCGATAGTCAAGATGGAGTCGCCGCAAGAACATGTCACCGGCGTGGATGCCGTCGGGATCCAAAATGGCGTCGGTGAAATCTCGCGAGATTTCGCCGACGCCATTTTGGATCCCGACGTCGTCCACGCCGGCGACATGTTCTTCCGGTGACGCCATCTTAAGTATCGTGGGATTTCACGATACTCAAGATGGCGTCGCCGCAAGAACATGTCGCCGGCGTGGACAACGTCTGGATCCAGGATGGCGCCGGCAGAAGAAGATGTCGGGGATCATGGAGCAGCAGCGATGACGGCGTGAGTATGAGAGACGGAGTGAGAGAAGGGGTCGTATGTGGAGTGAAAGAGTGAGTGGAGATGGTGAAAGGTGAGAGGAGTGTGTGTGTTGAGGGTTAACATGGCAAGAGGTGTGATGCTATCGCATCCTCCCAATGGGATAGCATCGGGCCATAACCTAGTATAACATATTTCTACACCTGCTAGTGAGACTCTTAAGGGAGTTTTACACATAGCGATATCGCTAGCAATATCGCTAAAACGTCACTGGTTTTGTGACGTTATAGCGATATCGCTATGTGTGATACTTACCTCCGACCGTCTCCCCCGCTGTCCATCGCTGATCACGCGAGATCGCGCGGCTCCATTTCTCGTTGTCAGCTTCCTGCTGGGGCTTCCTGCTGTGTGAGACGAGCGATGCTGGAGGCGGGTGGGAGGACGTCTTCATCGATGTGTGTGAAAGGTGAGTATCGTGCGCTGCATCGCTGTGAGATCTTCCTGTGTGGCAGCTCACTAGCGATCATTTAGCGATGCACCAGCGATCCTGACCGGGTCGGATCGCTGGTCGGATCGCTGGTGCATCGCTAAATGTAAAAGGGCCTTTAGACAGTGGAGCCCACACACTCCGCAGAGAAAGATCTTCCAACAGTTAGCGCGGGCAGCACATGCCCAAGAAACATTTCAGGATAGGAGAATACTAGGAAAAGTGATAGTGCCTTCTGTGTTGTGAGTTCATTTTCCCCTCCGTCACTGAGGCCTGGTGAACTCCCTATTCTAGTGAAGGAAGGTAGTGAGCCTGATTATCAGGCACCTGGGACTAATGAAGACGATTGGCTGAGTGGAGTCACTGACTGGATTTAAGGCAGCCTACGCCCTTTCTGCCCTGCGGGTGATTTCTCTGTGGACTCTTGGACACCAGTCTGATTCCTGCTCTCCTAAAGCTAAGTTTTCTGTTTTGCCTTTTTGCATCTAAGATTTGTTTTTGTTTTTCTTGCTTTTGGATTCTGCCACTCCCTGCTGGAGTGTGCAGTGTTCCGTTAGCTCTGTCTTCTGAAAGTTCCTGAGTGCTGATTTAGTTTTTGAAGCTTAGTTGCTTCAGGGCCATTTTTATATCAGCTTGTTGGCTTTTGTCTCTGATAGGGTTTTGGCAGATTGCAGACAGCAGCCTTCCTATCCGTTCCTATCTAGGTAGTTTTTGGGCCCCGTCTTTGCTCAGCCTGTCTTTCTGTCTGTGTAAGTGTTTTCATCTTGCTTCACCGTCATTATATGTGGGGGGCTGCCTTTTGCTTTGGGGTCTGCTCTGGGGCTGTTAGATTTCTCCTTTCCTTCTTTAGGCCTATGTATCTCTCCGGCTGTGATCGAGGGGTCTAGGTCATCGTAGGAACCCCCCACGGCTACTGCTAGTTGTGTTGATAGGTTCAGGGGTCTGCAATCTGATAGTTGCCAACTTCTCTGGTTTTCTGGACTTAGCTAGCATTTCTATTTTTGCCTCCTACGGTGACTCAATCATAACAGAATCACCCGCCAAACCGCAGATCCTGGGGTACTCAATAGCAGGAAAGAATTGTGTTAAAAAAAAAAAAAGAGAGTGTGTATATTCTTTCCTCTATATCTCTGAGGCCGTAGGGGGAAATTTTTTTTCCCAATGGAGATAAAGCAAGTGTCTGATCGTGTGGAGCAGCTCGCTGCTGAAGTGCGAGGAATTTCCGCCTATCTTGCTCGTTCACATGCTGTTGAACCATAGATCCCCACACCTGATGTATTTTTTGGGGATCGATCTAAATTTTTGAGTTTCAAAAATAATTGTAAATTATTTTTTGCTTTGAAGCCTAACTCGTCAGGGAGCCCCGCGCAGCAGGTTAAAATTGTCATCTCTTTGCTGCGTGGCGATCCCCAGGATTGGGCGTTTTCTTTGAAACCAGATGACCCTATTCTGACTAATGTGAACGCATTTTTTCAAGCCTTGGGGTTGCTGTACGATGAACCTAATGCTATTGATCAGGCTGAAAAGACCCTGTTAGCATTGAATCAGGGTCGAGAATCTGCAGAGTTGTACTGTCAAAAGTTCTGAAAGTGGGCGGTCCTTACTACCTGGAATGATAGTGCCTTGGCTGCTCTCTTTCGGAAGGGTTTGTCAGAAGCCGTAAAAGATACTATGGTGGGATTTCCTGTTCCCTCTGGTCTGGACGATTCTATGTCTTTAGCTATTCAGGTTGATCGGCGTTTACGTGAACGCAGGATTACACGAGAGGTGTTGCCACCAGTTGAACAGACGTCTGAACCTATGCAATGTGATAGAGTTTTGTCTAAGGCGCAACGTCAGGAATTCAGAAGGCGCAATAAGCTGTGTTTTTTCTGTGGAGATGCCTCACATATTATTTCTGTTTGTCCTAAATGTGAGAAACGCTTTGCACACACATTTTCTGTTGGTGGGGTTCAGCCTAAGTTTCTTTTGGCGATTACTCTGATCTGTTCCCTGTCCACATTTTCCGCCAAGGCTTTTGTGGATTCGGGAGCAGCGCTAAACCTAATGGACTTGGATTTTGCTAAACGTTGTGGATTTCCGTTGACACCTCTGCAGACGCCTATCCCTTTGAGGGGGATTGATGCTACCCCTCTGGCTAAAAATAAACCTCAGTTTTGGACCCAGTTGGTCATGCGGGTCGCCCCAGACCACCAAGAAAATTGCAGATTTTTGGTGTTGCATGGTCTGCATGATGCCGTTGTTCTGGGGTTTCCCTGGTTGCAGATTCATAATCCAGTTTTGGATTGGAAGTCTGTGTCTGTGGTGAGTTGGGGTTGCCGGTGTACCTTTAGTGAGGCTCCGTTTTTTTCCACCTCTCCTCAGTCGCATGAGGTTCCTGACTATTTGGCGGACTTCTATGATGTATTTAGTGAGAATGAGTCTGCGTCCTTGCCTCCTCATAGGAGTTATGACTGTGCAATTGAACTAAGCCTGGGGTGTAAATTTCCTAAGGGTCGGCTCTTCAATTTATCTGTACCCGAGCACGAGGCTATGCGGTCCTATATTAAGGAGGCGTTGGAGAAGGGTCATATTAGACCATCCTCTTCACCCTTAGGTGCCGTTTTTTTTTGTGGCCAAGAAGGATGGTTCTTTAAGGCCTTGTATTGATTATCGTGCCCTCAATAAAATTACTATTAAATATCAGTATCCGTTACCCCTGATTTCGGATCTATTCTCTAGAGTCAGAGGTGCTTGCTGGTTTACCAAGCTTGACCTCAGGGGGCGTATAATCTTATCCGCATTAAGCAGGGGGATGAATGGAAGACGGCGTTTAATACTCCGGAGGGACATTTTGAGTACCTGGTGATGCCTTTTGGGCTCACTAATGCCCCTTCTGTCTTCCAGTGCTTCATGAACGATATTTTCCGAGACTTTGTCGATAAATTTTTGATTAGCTATCTGGACGATATTTTGATCTTCTCCAAGGATTGGGATGCTCATGTGGAACATATTCGGACTGTGTTCCGGATCTTGAGAGAGAATTCTCTGTATGTCAAGGGATCAAAATGCCTTTTTGGAGTACAGAGGATTTCTTTTTTGGGATTTATTTTATCTCCGTCAACTATTGAAATGGACCCGGCCAAGGTACAGGCCATTTATGATTGGGTTCAGCCCACTTCTTTGAAGGCCCTCCAGAAGTTTTTGGGTTTTGCTAATTTTTATCGGAAATTTATAGCAAAATTTTCTAGTATTGCCAAACCATTGACTGACCTGACCAGGAAGGGTGCGGATGTGTTGAATTGGTCTCCGGAGGTGGTTGCTTCCTTTCAGGAGCTGAAGCGTAGATTTACCTCCGCTCCGGTTCTGCGGCAACCTGATGTCTCACTCCCATTTCAGGTAGAGGTGGATGCTTCTGAGATTGGTGCAGGAGCAGTGTTGTCCCAAAAGGATCCGGTAACATCTAAAATGAATCCCTGTGCTTTCTTTTCCCGAAAGTTCTCTTCATCTGAACGTAACTATGATGTGGGGAATCGGGAACTGTTGGCCATGAAATGGGCATTTGAGGAGTGGAGACATTGGTTGGAGGGAGCCAAACATCAAGTTGTGGTCCTCACTGACCACAAAAATTTGATTTACCTAGAGTCGGCTAAACGCTTGAACCCTAGACAGGCTAGGTGGGCCTTGTTTTTTTACACGTTTTGATTTTGTGGTCTCTTTCCTTCCTGGAACTAAGAATGGCAAGGCAGACGCCCTCTCTAGGAGTTTCTTTGCTGATTCTCCTGTGGTGACCAAGCCTGCTACCATCTTAGGTGAAGGGGTAGTTCTTTCTGCCATCTCGCCCGATTTGAGACTTGCTCTGCAAGAGTTCCAGGAGGACAAACCTGAGCGTTGCCCCAGTGGAAAGTTGTATGTTCCTGACCAGTGGAAGAAGAGAGTGATGTCTGAAGTTCATTGCTCTGCATTGGCTGGTCATCCGGGTATTTTTGGTACTAGAGATCTGGTGAGTCGCTCTTTTTGGTGGCCCACCTTGTCTCATGATGTCAGGAATTTTGGGCAGTCCTGTGGGACTTGCTCCCGGTCTAAATCTTGTTCTCGCTCTAGTGGGTTGTTGATGCCTTTGCCGGTCCCCAGGAGGCCATGGACCCATATTTCAATGGATTTCATATCTGATATGCCGGTCTCTCAAAGAATGACTGTTATTTGGGTGATTTGTGATAGGTTCTCTAAGATGATTCATCTTGTACCACTCCCTAAGTTGCCATCTTCCTCTGAGTTGGTGCCCCTGTTTTTGCAACAGGTGGTTCGCTTGCACGGGATTCCTGAGAACATTGTATCTGACAGAGAAGTTCAATTTGTGTCTAAATTTTGGAGGACGTTCTGTTCCAAATTGGGAATTCAGTTGTCTTTCTCCTCTGCTTTTCACCCTCAGACCAATGGGCAGACAGAGAGAACAAACCAGACCTTGGAGTCGTATTTGAGATGTTTTATTTCCGCTGATCAGGATGATTGGGTTTCATTTTTGCCCTTGGCCGAATTTGCTTTAAATAATAGAGCTAGTTCTGCCACTTTGATGTCACCTTTTTTTTGTAACTTTGGGTTTCATCCTCGATTTTCTTCAGGGCAGGTGGAGCCCTCTGCCTGCCCAGGTGTTGACACTGTGGTGGAGAGAATGCACCAAATCTGGGACCAAGTGGTGGATAAGTTATCTCTCTGTAAAATAATGCTTATCCTGTAAAATACTCAGGACTAGTTACCAGCTAAAAATATAGTGGTTCATTTGGATTCTTCCATCAAAGAAAGGTTATTACAGAAAAACAGGTGAATAAAAATAGGTGAAAGAGAGATTGTCCATTAGATCATGCTCTGAGATCCCACATGGCAAAAGCAACATGTATTCTTCTTCTCTCCGGGATCCTGAATAGCAAAGAGCTGCTGTGTCTCAGTTCGGCTTCTCACATAGCCGTCAAGTAATATACCAGCTGTTATGTCATGTCATGGCCCAACACAGGCGACATCTTCGTGTCTGTCTCTCATGATGGTGAGGGAAGAAGACAGCGACCTCTACAGTTAGCCATGAATTATATACGTCTCTTGAAACACGTGATCTCGGTATATATGGAGTTTGACATTTACCTCAAGGCTAAACTTAAATATGTAGTGAGCTGACATTTCTACCATGAGCAAAGCTTAAAAATAGCCTATGTCATATAAGCTAAAGCAATCTACAGAACTGGGTGTAATAAGAAATATTTAACGAATTATTAATATTTAACAATTCCCCCTTTTGAGGGAGACAGACATTAATTGGAACCCTCAAATATAACAAGATCTTTTTTCTTCTTTTCTTCTTCTTTGACAAAATAATTTAATATCAATAACAATAATAATATCAGATTACCGTTATAAGTAGAGTTGAGCGATACCATCCGATACTTCAAAGTATCGTATCGGATGGTATCGGCCGATCTTTAAAAAAAGTATCGGTATCGCCGATTCCGATACCGGAAGTCCCATTCAAGTCTATGGGACTTCCGGTATCGGAATAAGAAAAACCCTTTCCTGCCCTTGTACAGCCTCTCTGGGGTCTGTACGGGCCTTTCGGGGGGCTGTGCCGGCCTGCCAGGGGGTCTGTGCAGGCTCCGGTGGTCTGTGCCGGCCTGCCGGTGGTCTGTGCAGGCTCCGGGGGGCTGTGCCGGCCTGCCGGGGGGCTGTGCCGGCCTGCCAGGGGGTCTGTGCAGGCTCCGGTGGTCTGTGCAGGCTCCGGGGGGCTGTGCCGGCCTGCCGGGGGGCTGTGCCGGCCTGCCGGGGGGCTGTGCCGGCCTGCCGGTGGTCTGTGCAGGCTCCGGGGGTCTGTGCAGGCATCGTCCGATGGGACTACAAGTCCCATCTGGCGATGCCTGCTACCATGACAGTGATTGACACATTAGCCAATGATGGGACAGTAGTAGTCCCATCATCCGGCTAATGTGTTAAATGTAAAAAAAAAAAAAAAAAAAAAAAATTACATGCTACATTCATACTACATACTACATACATGCTACATTCATACTACATACTACATACATGCTACATTCATACTACATGCAACATACATACTACATATATACTACATGCATGCTACATATATACTACATGCATGCTACATACATACTACATATATACTACATGCATGCTACATATATACTACATGCATGCTACATACATACTACATACATGCTACATATATACTACATACATACTACATATATACTACATGCATGCTACATATATACTACATACATACTACATATATACTACATGCATGCTACATATATACTACATACATACTACATATATACTACATACATGCTACATATATACTACATACATACTACATATATACTACATACATGCTACATATATACTACATACATGCTACATATATACTACATACATACTACATATATACTACATACATGCTACATATATACTACATGCATGCTACATACATACTACATATATACTACATGCATGCTACATACATACTACATGCTACATGCATGCTACATACATACTACATACATACTACATGCTACATACATACCACATATATACTACATACATACAATACATTCATACAATACATACATAGACATACAGTACATATAACATAGAGTAACATACTTACCAATACTTGTCACATTGTTCCCCGAAGCCATTGTCTTTCCGGAATAAATATTAACATAACAAACCACAAAAATACTCACCCACGATCCGAAGCAGTCCACGAGTGTGTCCCACGACGATCTTGGGTAGAGAACTGCAGCATCAGCTGTTGCTGCCGTTCTCTACGGGCTGCAGGAATCCAATGACGGAAGGTAGGTATCCTTCCGCACTGTATTCCTCCGCCACTTAAAAAAAAAAAAAAGTCCCTAGTCTCACTTTATGCCATTGCTGTGTGGGAATTTCCCACACAGCAATGGCATAAAGTGAGACTAGGGACTTTTTTTTTTTAAGTGGCGGAGGAATACAGTGCGGAAGGATACCTACCTTCCGTCATTGGATTCCTGCAGCCCGTAGAGAACGGCAGCATCATCTGATGCTGCAGTTCTCTACCCAAGATCGTCGTGGGACACACTCGTGGACTGCTTCGGATCGTGGGTGAGTATTTTTGTGGTTTGTTATGTTAATATTTATTCCGGAAAGACAATGGCTTCGGGGAACAATGTGACAAGTATTGGTAAGTATGTTACTCTATGTTATATGTACTGTATGTCTATGTATGTATTGTATGAATGTATTGTATGTATGTAGTATATATGTGGTATGTATGTAGCATGTAGTATGTATGTAGTATGTATGTAGCATGCATGTAGCATGTAGTATGTATGTAGCATGCATGTAGTATATATGTAGTATGTATGTAGCATGCATGTAGTATATATGTAGCATGTATGTAGTATATATGTAGTATGTATGTAGTATATATGTAGCATGTATGTAGTATATATGTAGCATGTATGTAGTATATATGTAGTATGTATGTAGTATATATGTAGCATGTATGTAGTATATATGTAGTATGTATGTAGTATATATGTAGCATGCATGTAGTATATATGTAGTATGTATGTAGTATATATGTAGCATGCATGTAGTATATATGTAGTATGTATGTAGTATATATGTAGCATGTATGTAGTATGTATGTAGCATGCATGTAGTATATATGTAGCATGCATGTAGTATATATGTAGTATGTATGTAGCATGCATGTAGTATATATGTAGCATGCATGTAGTATATATGTAGTATGTATGTTGCATGTAGTATGAATGTAGCATGTATGTAGTATGTAGTATGAATGTAGCATGTATGTAGTATGTAGTATGAATGTAGCATGTAATTTTTTTTTTTTTTTTTTTTTTTACATTTAACACATTAGCCGGATGATGGGACTACTACTGTCCCATCATTGGCTAATGTGTCAATCACTGTCATGGTAGCAGGCATCGCCCGATGGGACTTGTAGTCCCATCGGACGATGCTTGCACAGACCCCCGGACATCAGCACAGCCCCCCGGCAGGCCGGCACAGCCCCCCGGCAGGCCGGTACAGACCCCCACAGGGTGCACAGCCCCCCGGCAGGCCGGCACAGCCCCCCGGCAGGCCGGCAGAGACCCCGGGCAGTCCACACAGCCCCCCGGCAGGCCGGCACAGCCCCCCGGCAGGCCGGCAGAGACCCCCGGAAGGCCCGAAATGACGGCGCATCATGATGCGCACACACCGCGCATCATGATGACGTCAGGCCGTCAATCAACTGAACTTCCGATTCCGATGCCGAATTCCGATATTGAAAAAATATCGGAAGTCGGTATCGGAATTCCGATACAGCAAGTATCGGCCGATACCCGATACTTGCGGTATCGGAATGCTCAACACTAGTTATAAGTACTCAATGACATAATTGATGTGAATTCATGTTATGGTAAGTCGTGAACAATATTCATATAAAATATGTATAATTATACTTCCCTAAGTCTAAATTGAAGCATCTCAGGTTCAGTCATCATCTGGTGTCATCTGGTCTTCATTTTGATGTCTTCTGTCTTCTTCTTGGTTCTTTTAAAAATACAGTTTTTCTCTAGCATATAGATGTTGTAGAAATCGTGTTGTATATAAAATCAAAGTCCATAAATTCAAATGTTAATACGAAAACAAAGTCTATGCAGCTTTAATATCTGTGTAGTGTCACCTTTAAAAACCTGGGCTTACATTGGCTCGCCTTGGATATTCTGGAATCCTCCATCGGCACTGGTCTTTGAACAGGTGTGACGTCTTTGGTCAGCAAAGCAAGGGTTAAAATGACTCTTCCTTGCTAAACATAGCACCATAACCAGTCCTTGTCCTAATGCACAGGACATATGTCAGGGTTAATTACCTTCATTGTTCACCAGCTTTACATTGAAGCTTTACAGGTGATTGAAAACCTCTGGAACTTGATAAGAACGTGATAACACAGTTCATCTCAGCATCGTAGGATCATCCTCCTCTGGTTGTCAGGTTAGACACTTTAATTGTGACTGTCGGTGGTGGATACTGCACTTGTAATTAACACAGTATATTACTCAGTAATCATAGCTTTGTTACCTTCTGGGACTTCTGGATCGCGGCATTCTTCTTCTTGCAACTGATAAGAATCAATGAAGTTTAGAAATGTGAAAAGTCTTTATTAACATAATTTCAGTATCTTGCTTGAAGTCTTCATTCCCTATTCTATACCAAATCTGGTAATTTTCCTATCCTATAATATCACAGCGTACCATAGCAATCAGTAATATCCATATAATTATTATCAGAATTTGTACCATATATGGATTTCAATATTTGAAATAATAAACCAATAATAAGTGATAATACATTATTATCCATTTTTTTCATGTGATAGAACATTTTTATGTCATAGGTGTAATTACCTTTTTCAACCCATAGGTGTCACTGTGTTTTATGTAACCAGTGTTTTCATCTTTATTAATAAGGAATATATTTATTATACTAATAATATGTAGGAATGTAAAGCCATGAACCAAAATAAGAATATATGAGTGAGCGAATGAATTAATAAAAGAATTGTTGCATATAACTCAGAAGTGAAACATTTTCCTTAGTAAAAGAACCATATAATTGCTATATTTAATGAAGCAATATTCTCAGTAGATATTACTTTACTAAATATTGGTGAAAGAATTAAAAATAATGAAAAATAAGAACAAAAATAAGAATAAGAATAAGGCCTTTATGTTGATGCAGAGTAGTTATGTCTTCAGTAACATATACCCTTAATATTTCCAAGATCTGGATTATTTCATAATTGTCATAAACTTGTGTTACCAAAATATTCAAATTATGCAACTTTGCATGTAATTCCTCTTAGTGTAAAGAAATGACTCTTTATAATACTTGTTATTATACCCAATACTTATACCATTGTACCTTATTAATATTTTTTTCCTATTAAAATGTGTGAAGAAGAGGGTATTAATCAAATGTGATGATGTAGTCAGGATAAAAAACATATTTTCCCCCTTAATACCAAAAAATATTGTTTCATGAAATAATTCATTTATCAAAACCAAAATTAAAAATAATTAATGTATAAATTATATGAATTTATACTTGCTTATACCATTATTTGTCTGAAGATGTGTGACCATTAAAATTAATTTGAATATCATAAAATTATCCTTTGGAAAAATTAATTTGCATAAACCATTTTGATGTGCGATTGCACTTTGCACTTATCCACAATTAACTAAATCAAGAAATAATTACTATAGAAATACAGAAATATATGTTGTATAGATAATATTTCATTATATATCCTAATATTCTAATAATTTATCTGATCTGCATATTTCTCCTAAAGATAAAAGCTTTGGGGGTTTTTTTTTTTTCTCTCATTCAGAATCCTGAGGCCTCTTACAAACGTATCACATCACTCGCTCAGCAGCTGCTCATACACTCAGTCACTGTCATTCAGACTGTGTCACATATTAACTTTAAACCAAATACCTCACATACGAAGGTGTGATGAATACACGTATTTTAACCCAAATTATCCTAATTATCAATGCATTGTAAACTATTTCAATTTAGTCTCTTAATATTTCTTTGAATATTCCCCAAATACACATGACATAATTATATATATAGCTATACTTGACATTTAGGCCTGGAAAAAAAAAAAATTCCATTGGTTTGCAAAAGTTGAGACCCCCTTAAAAATTCTTTCCCTAAGGAACAGGGACATAGTATACTGGTATACTTGTATTATTAGAACAAGTTTCAAATTTCACCTGCTGTGGTTGTCATTCGAACCATGCAGAAAAGCACACACACAGAACATATTTTAAAATGCAGTTAGTTATTTTCTTTTAAGGGTTAGATATATAAAATCATGCAATTATTGCAACTTCCTGTGTAAATAAAGGCATAAATCCTTGGAAGAGAATTTTTCCCGATTAAGTCCTGCTTTGAAATGAAAATTCTAAGGAAACATAAAAAATAAAGTTAATATCATATAATTCTAAATATTATTACTGATGTAGATTTTAATTTTCATTAAAAAATACAGTTCTACTATTTCTACTTCTACAAACACTCTATATATACTGTATGAATATGTATATATCCACAAACCATAAAACTACAGGATTATACTCTATAAAATAATTACATATAACTCACTAATTGTATAACACTGTTACACAAAATATATATATATAATTACTTTTTCTAGACAATTCCTAAACCCATACTTATTTCTCTGCAAAAAATATCCTGAAAGGTTCTTGCCATTTTAAAGCTGATAGATTCTTGGAGCAGAGTATTCAGTTTACAGGCCATGATGTCACTCACCACCTGTTTCTGTCTGTCAAATTCGGCCATCTTGGTTACAGAAAGAAGATCAAAACTCATCATTTTTCTTAATTCAATTTGTGTCTTTTCGGTGTTCCTTTGCATCATTCCATATGGCTTATAACAAACATGTGATTTCCTTTGTTCTTCATATATTTGATTTTGGGGAAAACTCATTTTAGAAGGTTTTGCTAATACAGGCTTCTGATAAGATTTTACTCTGCCTGTCTTTACAAAATTAGCACAATTTACTTTCCTCTCACGATTCTCGTGTTTTCTGGCAAAATCAAGGGATTGCGCACATTCAAATAAAGAATCTTTTTGTGACGCAATAACACGAGATGCAGGATTTAAAAACCAAAATTTGCTTACAAAACTCCTTATGAGGGACGGTGTTTTGACATTCTCACTCAGCATTCTATACAAACGTTCATATATGGACATGAACGTAAAAATACATTCCTTCCGACCAATCCTTAATTTTTGAAGAATATCAATATCTGGATGATTTTCATTTGATGAACAAAAAATGAGAATTTTTAATCTGTCCTTATCAGTTAAATTCTCATGTATTTCACCAGATAACTTTAAAGATAACCTCCTGGAAAAGGTTACAGGGATCCACATTTTGAACAACTGATTCCTCTCCTCGTTAGATAAATCAAATTTGTCAACACAACTTTCAAAAACCTCAGAGTTTCTACAAACATGCATTTTGTTGTCATATTCAGGAATTATTTTGCATATCGTTAGCAAAGTTTTTCTTACTTTCCTTCGGATTTGGGCCTGTGAGTGATCTATATTTAGTGGTACGTCTTTCCCTTGTACGTCCTCTACGTCAGTTCTGAAGTCTCCTCCTACTTCTCCATTTTGTTCCACGTCTGCAAGGTCACCTTCAATAGCTGCTGCTACTTGTAACTGTTTCTCCACATTACAGTGAATCTCGGGAATATCACTATCCTCTACACAATCATTTTTAGATTTCTCTGACACAGATCTATGAAATATATCTACTATCTGTAGAATATTTTTTAATCTCTCTCTTTCTCTATTGAAAAACTTAGAATCTAACCTTTGATTCTCGAGTTCACACTCGGCATATAAACTTAACCATAAAACTTCTGAATTAGAATTGTCTACAGACTTAAATTTCAATTTACTCTGCTTAGCAAGACAATTAATGACATCCATTTTATCTTACCTTGAAATGTCTCAGCTTGTTCCTTTGATGGACAACGCTGGGCTCCTGTCTTCACACGTCTGGCTTACGTCTGGTACTTTTGGCCCTTGTAGTACTTCTCAATCTATCTGGCACTTCTTAGTCCTCACGTCTAGGTTCCGTCTGATTCTTGTGAATAGTGGAGTTCCTGACAACTTGCACATATGAGCAAAGTTCAATCCCCCTTGTGGGCAAGTTGAGGGAAATCCGCAAAAAAGTACAAAAATTCAGATCTGGCTGGCTCTCCAATGTAAAATAATGCTTATCCTGTAAAATACTCAGGACTAGTTACCAAATAAAAATATAGTGGTTTATTTGGATTCTTCCATCAAAGAAAGGTTATTACAGAAAAACAGGTGAATAAAAATAGGTGAGAGATTGTCCATTAGATCATGCTCTGAGATCCCACATGGCAAAAGCAACATGTATTCTTCTTCTCTCCGGGATCCTGAATAGCAAATAGCTGCTGTGTCTCAGTTCAGCTTCTCACATAGCCGTCAAGTAATATACCAGCTGTTATGTCATGTCATGGCCCAACACAGGCGACATCTTCGTGTCTGTCTCTCATGATGGTGAGGGAAGAAGACAGCGACCTCTACAGTTAGCCATGAATTATATACGTCTCTTGAAACACGTGATCTCGGTATATATGGAGTTTGACATTTACCTCAAGGCTAAACTTAAATATGTAGTGAGCTGACATTTCTACCATGAGCCAAGCTTAAAAATAGCCTATGTCATATAAGCTAAAGCAATCTACAGAACTGGGTGTAATAAGAAATATTTAACGAATTATTAATATTTAACACTCTCTCCCAGGAAAAGGCCCAGCGGTTTTCCAATCGACATAGGACCATTGGTCCCCAGTTTAAGATTGGTGATATGGTGTGGTTATCATCAAAAAATATTGCTATGAAGGTGGCTTCTCCTAAGTTTAAGCCTAGATTTATTGGACCTTACAAGATTTTGGAGATTATTAATCCGGTCTCTTTTCGTTTGGCTCTTCCTGTCACATTTAAGATCCATAATGTGTTCCATAAGTCCTTGTTGAAGAGGTTTGTTGAGCCAGTTGTGCCTGAGGTGGCACCTCCGGACCCTGTATTGGTTGAAGGTAACTTGGAATATGAGGTAGAGAAAATTCTGGATTCCCGTCTGGCTAGACGGAGACTCCAGTATTTGGTTAAGTGGAAGGGTTATGGTCAGGAGGATAATTCCTGGGTCTCTGCCTCTGATATTCATGCCAAAAGATTGGTGCGTGCCTTTCATCGGGCTCACCCTGATCGCCCTGGTAGCGTTGTTGAGGGTTCGGTGACCCCTCCTCAAGGGGGGGTAGTGTTGTGAGTTCATTTTCCCCTCCGTCACTGAGGCCTGGTGAACTCCCTATTCTAGTGAAGGAAGGTAGTGAGCCTGATTATCAGGCACCTGGGACTAATGAAGACGATTGGCTGAGTGGAGTCACTGACTGGATTTAAGGCAGCCTACGCCCTTTCTGCCCTGCGGGTGATTTCTCTGTGGACTCTTGGACAGCAGTCTGATTCCTGCTCTCCTAAAGCTAAGTTTTCTGTTTTGCCTTTTTGCATTTAAGATTTGTTTTTGTTTTTCTTGCTTTTGGATTCTGCCACTCCCTGCTGGAGTGTGCAGTGTTCCGTTAGCTCTGTCTTCTGAAAGTTCCTGAGTGCTGATTTAGTTTTTGAAGCTTAGTTGCTTCAGGGCCATTTTTATATCAGCTTGTTGGCTTTTGTTTCTGATAGGGTTTTGGCAGATTGCAGACAGCAGCCTTCCTACCCGTTCCTATCTAGGTAGTTTTTGGGCCCCGTCTTTGCTCAGCCTGTCTTTCTGTCTGTGTAAGTGTTTTCATCTTGCTTCACCGTCATTATATGTGGGGGGCTGCCTTTTGCTTTGGGGTCTGCTCTGGGGCAGTTAGATTTCCCCTTTCCTTCTTTAGGCCTATGTATCTCTCCGGCTGTGATCGAGGGGTCTAGGTCATCGTAGGAACCCCCCACGGCTACTGCTAGTTGTGTTGATAGGTTCAGGGGTCTGCAATCTGATAGTTGCCAACTTCTCTGGTTTTCTGGACTTAGCTAGCATTTCTATTTTTGCCTCCTACGGTGACTCAATCATAACACTTCTGCGCCCAAACTCGTACTGCCACCCAGGCAAACAGTGCTCACTCTGCCAGTCCAAGCTCACATTCCCCTGGAGGGGGTGGAGGTACAGGTCGAGCTGTCTTTCTCCGAATGACTACTGCAGGATTGTTGGTGGCCCGGACCCTTGCCACTGTGTGGGATGGGGCTGTGCTCTTACGTTGCGTCAACCTGGAAGATCAGGACATCACCGTCTGCCCCAGATGCAGGGCCGGCCCGAACGTATAGGCGAACTAGGCGGCCGCCTAGGGTGCCGACCCACATGGGGCGCCAGAGAAAAAATTATAAAAAATCTTTTCAAAAGGCAAAAAGTTTTAGGGATGGAAAGAAAAGTGTACATATTTAAGGGCAAATATGACGCAAGAGAGGTTGCTTGGGTTGGCAACAATTTCGATAGAATCTGAAGTTGCTAAACAAATTAATCTCGGTGACTTAGTGTCATCCTTTTCAAAAAAAAGGCAAGTAAACAAAATTTTTAATTACCTATGGCCTTTTTTGTTTTGTGTTATTGATTACTTTGTATATATTTGTCCTATACAACTTCTCAGAAGATTAGAAGATTAAAGAGTTAGGAGAGAGTTAATGAATCATTGTTGTTGTGGTTTATTTTGCTCCTAAATTTATATCACAAGTTTTCATCTACTGCCAAGAATAGTAGGGGCGCAACAAAATAGTTTCGCCTAGGGTGCCGTAATCTCTCGGGCCGGCCCTGCCCAGATGGGAGGTGGCCCGGGTCGCGGGCCTGCCTGAAGAGATTGTGACCTCTCAGTCAATGCAGCTTGAAGTACTTCACGGGAACCTCTGGACGGTGTCCGTAAATTCAGAGCCACAACATGTCCCAGAGGGGCGAGTGATCTTTCAACAAATGTGTGCCGAACTGACGGAGCTTACGCCGGATTAGGTTGTACAGGTGGAAGCCCTTCTGGGAAGATACAGAGATGTGTTTGCTCACCACAACGATGATTTCGGCTGCACCACGGCTATTACACATGAGATCCCTATGGAAAATGTGGCACCCATCAGAGAGCGGTATCGGCAATTTCCCACCATTTATATCAAGAAGTTAAGAAAATGCTGGGGCAGATGCTGCAGAACGGCGTTATCCGCGAGAGCCAAAGACCCTGGGCTGCCCCGATAGTGTTGGTATGGAAGAAGGACTGCAGTTTACGGTTTTGTGTGGATTATCGGAAATTAAACGCCTGCACTGTGAAAGACTCATATCCTCTCCCCGTATCAAGGAATCCTTGTCGGCACTTAGAAGGGCCAAATTCTTTTCCACCTTAGATCTCACCAGCAGATACTGGCAAGTTCCCATGTCGGAACAGGATCGTGCCAAGACTGCCTTCAACTTGCCTATGGGCCTATTCGAGTTCAACCACATGCCGTTTGGCCCGGCCAATGCCCCCGGGACTTTTCAGCAGAATGATGTCTGGGAGAGCTAAACTTCGAGGGCCACCCTCATTTACATGGACAACATCATAGTCTACACGGCTTCATTCAAGGAGCACCTACAACACCTGGAACAAGAATTGAGTTGCTTGCAGAAGCACGGGCTGAAAGTGAAGCCTCAAAAATGTCACTTATTCCGTACCCAAATCGAGTACCTGGGGCATTTAGTATCTGCAGAAGGGGTGAAACCCTCCCGAGAAAAGATTGCAGTGATACAGGATACAGGATTGGCCCACCCCGGAGACCGTGAAGGATGTACGTGTCTTCCTGGGACTGACTGGCTACTACCACCGCTTTGTAAAAAAGTTTGCACGACAAGCCAGACCTCTGCTGGAATTACTGAAAGGAGTGCCTTCTGGCGCAAAGATCTGGAACATCTGGTGGAGGGAACCACAAGAGGAGGCCTTCCCGGATCTAAAAAAAGCACTGACCAAAGCACCCATGTTGGCGTATGCGGACTTTACCGAACCGTTCATTCTCCACACCGACGGGAGTCTGCATAGACTTGGGGCTGTGTGGTGCCAGACACTGGGTGGGAGAGAGAGGGTGATCTCCTATGCCGGACAACTACAGTTCTTTTAAGTTAGAATTGCTGGCGTTGGTGTGGGGGATGACGTAGAGGTTTGCAGAGTACCTTTCCGGGTCGGAGATCCTCGTGCGCACTGATAATAATCCTCTCACACATCTGGAGAACTCAAAGCTAGGGGCCTTTGAACAGCGGTGGGTGGCCAGAATGGTGAAATTCCAGTATAAAATTGTGTACAAGAGAGGAGAAGAGAATACCCATGCCGACGCCCTGTCCAGAGTAAGATATTCTGGGCCTGGGCGGAACTGAGATGAAGAATTAGAATGTGTTGAAGTTCCCAGGTTCCTGGAGTACGACAGAGCGAAGGCGCTGACACAGCTGCAAGTGCAGGCCAAGGTCAAGGAAGGCCTCCTGGGGCGGTCCCGGGATGAGTGGGTCCGCCTACAACAAAAAGATAAGGAGCTAGCCCTGTTAAAGCAGTGGGTGACCGCAAAGAGGCTCCCTAGCCTTACCGAAAGAAATACTCTGGCAACGGAAATCTTGCGGATCCTTTGCCAAAGGAAAGTTTGCAGATGAAAAATGTCCTGCTGTACCAGAAAATTCAGATGCAGGTAGTGCTGGGGCCCATCTGGCAAGTCATGGTCCCCAACAGCCTGTAGTCTGAGCTCTCCATCAAAGTGGTTGCATCATTTCATTTTCCATCCACGACTAAAAGAGGCAGTGGAAAAGTCGTGCAAAGCATGTTGACTGTGTGAATTGGCTAAACCGCCAGAAGAAGGAGCCCACATGCAAACTATAGTGACCTCGGCTCCCTTGGAACTATTAATGATAGACTATCTTACCATCGGCCGGCCCACCTAGGATATGAACATTGCTTAGGGAGGATAGACCATTTCACTAAATTTGACGTTGTCACTCCCACTCAAGATCAGACGGCAGAGTCAGCCGCTTATGCCATCTGCAAAAACTTTATTCAAGTCTATGGCTGCCCTAAATGGATCCACTCAGACCAGGGAGCCTGTTTCCTCGGAAAACTAATGGCAGATCTGCACCGGATTACCGAGACTATACAAGTCACGCACTACACCGTATCATCCTGCGAGCGGTATAATCGTACGCTGATCCAAATGCTGAGACCTCTCGAGGAAGATCGGAAGGCCCGATGGCCTGAATACATTTCCAAACTGGTCTGGGTGTACAATAATCAACTGCACCGCACTACTGGGCACATGCCTTGCTGTCTTCTATTTGGTCGAGCTGGGAAAAGCATCACCAAATTAGTGTTGGATCCTGAAGCTGAGAGTTCACAAGATGGGATACCCTCATGGATCCGGTAACACCGCCATCATCTGCAGACGTTGCATAGATTGGTACAAACTCGGTTAAGGGAGTTAGACCATGTTGATAGAACTCCACCGCGAGCACGGGAACTACAAGTGGGAGACCGTGTTCTGGTACGAGACAAACGTCCATGAGACAAATTGGAACATCGCTGGGAGGAAGTTCCGTACCGGGTTAATTATGAGGGCTCTGTGTATGAGATCCAAAAAGAGTTCCAACTACTTGAAATATGTAACTAATGAGCTGTTGTTGGTGAAGGAGAACATGGTCACCGTCCAAATCTGTGCAAAACTATCCTAAATCACAGTAACCGTGATATTTATGATACCACCATACCATAACCACATAATAGCATAAAAGAGAGACTAAATACCGCCATACATAATAGTGACTGAATACCGCCATACCATCACCACAAAAACCAAATGGCGACTGATTACTGCCATATTATCAGCACACAATACCACCAAGTAATGATTGTAATACCGCCATACCACATCCATACAGTAACAAAACATTCTTACATGAACATATAGAGTAATCTCCAGGGAAGCCGCTGACTAGATAGTAATCCTGTAACTCTTCCTCCTCATTACTTTGCTTTTGATCTTAGGGAAGTAAAATGTCACATAATTCTCAGCCTGACACATGTAACATACGGCTCCAATACAGCTGCATACAAATACTCTCTATAACTGCATTAACGCTTTCTCTTCTACTATTAACCACCTATTCAGTCTCCTGGGAGACTGTCAAAAATTGCCATGCTGACTGTATTACAAGCCATCATAGCGGGGTATTGGGAAAAGTTTTCAACTAGCATGACTTAGGAAAGTCTGACTGATGGCTTCACTGTAATGACCCCTCCCAAAACCCACACTTACCCCTTCTTAACTTAAATAAGACACGACTGCGTGACATTGGATGTAAAAGGCCACAGCAGCCCCGTTTATTAACACCAAACAAGCAATAACATTTTATCCATAAACGTAGAAATATTCCATAAACATAACCACCAGCAAAAGGAGGGGGGGTAAATGAAGAGTCCATTGTACATGATTGCAACACCAGCTCCACCACGTGCCCTCAGCCGCACCACACCGGCTCGAGGACACCCAGCCGAGTGTTGCAAAACCCATTGTACATGATTGCAACACCAGCTCCACCACGTGCCCTCAGCCGCACCACACCGGCTCGAGGACACCCAGCCGAGTGTTGCCCAACCAATGTCCTGCTGGGACCCAGCCCAGCAGGGTCCCACGTTAACATGTCCCGCTGTGACCCAGCACAGCTGGGACCCACCTTAACCAAGTATACCATTGCACCACCAGGGGTAACCCGCTCCTGCACTGGGTTCACCCCCCTCTTTGTGCAATCCACCGACTTCAAATACCCCCCTCCTTTCCGCCGACTGCTGCGACAACGTCAAACCTCTTCTTCTCTTCACCATGTTGATCTCCAGAAGATCCTAAAATTAGGGCGGGAGGGCGGGACGATTCCGGACGTCTGCAAGGTAAGGAATGACCATCCCCCCACAGTTCTGCCCTATATATCCATCCAGCTACTGACCACTCCCTCCAACTCACATTGCACAATAAGCCCCATAGCTCCAACCCACACCTTCCCCACAAGCACAAAGCACTACTGACCACTCCCTGCCAACTCACATTGCACCATAAGCCCCATAGCTCCAACCCACACCTTCCCCACAAACACAAAAGCACTACACCTTACCCTTCACTAACCCTCAGGCCTAGCATCCCTCCTTAGTCATGTGCGCCCTCCCTGTAGCCCCTTTGGGGCAGGCGTCCGGGCTTGCCTTGACTTAGGAAAGTCTGACTGACGGCTTCACTGTAATGACCCCTCCCAAAACCCACACTTACCCCTTCTTAACTTAAATAAGACACGACTGCGTGACATTGGATGTAAAAGGCCACAGCAGCCCCATTTATTAACACCAAACAAGCAATAACATTTTATCCATAAACGTAGAAATATTCCATAAACATAACCACCAGCAAAAGTAGGGGGGGTAAATGAAGAGTCCATTGTACATGATTGCAACACCAGCTCCACCACGTGCCCTCAGCCGCACCACACCGGCTCGAGGACACCCAGCCGAGTGTTGCAAAACCCATTGTACATGATTGCAACACCAGCTCCACCACGTGCCCTCAGCCGCACCACACCGGCTCGAGGACACCCAGCCGAGTGTTGCCCAAACAATGTCCTGCTGGGACCCAGCCCAGCAGGGACCCACGTTAACATGCCCCGCTGTGACCGAGCACAGCAGGGTCCCACGTTAACATGTCCCGCTGTGACCCAGCACAGCTGGGACCCACCTTAACCAAGTATACCATTGCACCACCAGGGGTAACCCACTCCTGCACTGGGTTCACCCCCCCTCTTTGTGCAATCCACCAACTTCAAATACCCCCCTCCTTTCCGCCACCGCGAGCACGTATGACACCTTGTACGTGCGAGTACCACCACCAAAAACCCAACCCGATCCGACTCTGCGGCTCGAGTAACCAATGTTTCTGTACCAAGACCAATCAATCAAAACTGATCCCCATTAGACCTCACAATGCCAACCTACACCAAAATACCAGTACAACAAGGTCAGCCACACCCAAGACCTGCAACTAGCCAACCGCATCGTCCAATCCTATGCACCGCCTGCGCGACCAGTCCCCAACCTGAGCCGCCGCCTCTGCCTCGTTGAGACCGCAACATTGCAGGTGCCTCCGAAAATTATACTTCACCTAATAATTAATCAAAGCCAACCATTATTGCTGTGAACAAAAGAACCTACATTGGTTCCCCAAACCTCCGATAGATTCTTGAAAATGTGCCCAGTAAAACCCACTATGTAGTCATTCCAAACAGGAGCCCCTATGGACACCAACATGAGCACGGCTCCCAGGCAGAAAATTGCACTCCACCTGATAATAATCAAAGCCAACCATTATAGACGTAACAACAGAACCTACACTGGTTCCCCAACCTCCGACAGATTCTTGAAAAACGTGCCCCACTATATAGTCATGAACAACAACATGAGCATGGCTCCCAGGCAGGAGCATTCAGGCCCGATGTCTCAGATCAAACTCCTTGACGCCCCAGCGACCAAGTCTCCACCACACACGTGCAGTACCAAAACGCTGTTGGTCCCGTCAACCCTGCGTGATAGCATCTATCTTAAAATATCCACCCAACTAGAAAACATAAACCAATCCACCCCGTAATCACCATGACCCGGAACAAATTAATTGTGTGCATCACCCGTGCACTTCGAACCCAGAATCACAACACTATTGTTGCCACCCTCTTACCAAAAGTGAGATGTACTCCGCACCCATTCCCCACTGAACTGCGGATTCAACACTACTCACAAAAGAAAGAAAAGCGACTCCACACCACCTGAAGTCCAGGAAAACTCAGACACACATCACGTCTCCCGAAAACCCCAGACACCATAAACCCGGGCCATCCGTCAAAACATTGCACTCACCGGTGCCCGATGCTTGTCCACCACTCAGCCTTAAAGCACCGCAAAAAGCACCCCCAAACGGAGCACAGCCCCAGACGATTACCAGGTCCTTAGAATCATTAAAAGTCAATGCACATCGCACTAGCTTCCCCAGCCACAGCGTACCACCAGCCCGACATTAATGAAAGTAATGTTATAGCTGCAACCTGCTCACCCACTACCTAAAGTACACCTCCCCCGCAGCAGCGCTGCACCACAACCGTGTCCCCATAATACCAGCCGGTCCTGACAAGTGCGCATAACGGAATAAATGACATAGCCATGTATTGCCGGACGGGCTACACCCACGCGGGAGACCATTCACACGGCCATCGAAACAACATGTCCTGCCTCATGCTCTATACAGAATTCCTGACAAATGGAACAACACCCGCTGGATAAACAAACCGTTCACCAACCAGGACCCCCGAGACCAGTAAAGCACACGCTGGGTTACCAAACTCAAATGTTGCATCATCCTTACGCAACACTTCACCCTGGCCCCCCCGTCCGGGGGCACCCAAAAAGAAGAGACTCTAAGGAGAGCTGTATACCCAGAAGGCAAAGCAGGACCAGCTGCACCCACAATAAACCTCCTAGCCCATTGTAACGAAAAACTATCCACTCTGTATAATAAACTCCTACGTAGCTGCAATCAACGGCTGTAACAAATACCACCCGATACAGCCTGCCAAAAGCTCAATCGGCAACCCTAAAGAACCGCAGTGAGAACCCACCAGTCCTTACGTACAAAAGTTGTTAAAACTGCCCCAGGGCAGCCACGACCAGCAAATTACCGTAAGAACGCCATATGACTGCAGATCATGCAAAAACCCCCAGTGGATCGTAGCCCCACGTATTCAATAACCAAAATCAACCCCCCAAAACAGCAGCGCGATATATATGGGAACCTAATAACGACCCCCGAGCTAACACGATGTACTCGTTAACCTAACCTGACTTAGACATAGGGCCCCAGGTGAATCAAACACTTTGACTTATCCAAACACATGATAACCGCAACAATGCCCTGAGCATGAAGAAACCCAAAGTAGTCAAGGGTTGGACCATGAACAGAAATAAGCACACCACCTTCCCTAATACCAGATAGTAGTCCCAGGTTGGACCATGAACAGAAAATAAGCACTGCACCATCCCTAATACCAGATAATCCCCAACTACCACACAGAAACCAAACCACGGACCTCAACAACCGGACATTGACCAACCATAACCCCAGCTCCACGCCATATCTACGTACCCCCAGAAATTAACCAGGAAAACAAATCCGGTAAAAGGTCAACTCCAAGCCCCCCGGGGGAAATGTCATCCATTGCTGCCAGAAAGGCAGGTTCCCGAAAGATCTGCCGTCCCAAGCATCTCGACCTCACCAGAACGTCTGCCGCAACAAACCAAAATGCCCCTAGTGAACATGAAAACCCTTAGTACACTCAAAGCCCCTATTGGTGAACCGAACCCGGCATATAAATAAAACACACCCTAATGAAAACTCGACCACCTACCCCCTCACCTCTGACCAGCAATAGAACACACCCCACTGTAACGTGAAAGATTAAGCCGCCCGATGCACTACCCAAACAGATCACCACGTCAGTGAACTGCCATCCAACCCTTATCAAATACTAGGCGCGGCGATAAAACTGCTCGCCACATCAGTGAACTACCATCAAGCCCTTATCAAATACTAGGCGCGGCGATAAAACTGCTCACCACATCAGTGAACTACCATCAAACCCTTATCAAATACTAGGCGCGGCGATAAAACTGCTCACCACATCAATGAACTAACATCAACCCTTATCAAATACTAGGCGCGGCGATAAAACTGCTCACCACATCAGTGAACTAACATCAACCCTTATCAAATACTAGGCGCGGCGATAAAACAGCTCACCACATCAGTGAACTACCATCAAACCCTTATCAAATACTTGGCGCGGCGATAATCCACCAGCCCAAAGACCCCATGCCTATAACAATAAACCATAAAACTGGCATGGATATGGCTATCCACCACCACTCTGCCAATATCCGTATCACCACCTGAATTACTCACAAACCGCCATGGAATCACCACCAGTCATACACAAACACCCAGAGAATGCAAGCACAATTATACTAACCAAAATAAAATGATGTCGTCACCTATAGATATACCCACTATCATAAAAGCAAACTAGCATGAAATTAAAAAATACCTCCCAACACTCATGAAGTGCACAAAACAGCCTCCTGGACCACAAAGCAACCATTCCCTCACAGATTCGAACGCTGTCCACATGGACCAGCAGCGCATCTTTCCGAACCCCTAGACAAACACCCGAAACCATACGTAGCAACACCCTTCCCAACCAATATAATCTAGACATTAATAAAGGTTTAAGTGAGCCTTACTTACTAGGCTGACTCCGCGGAACCCCACGGAACAGCCGTCACGTGTCCTCCGCGTCGAGCACCGCAACTGCGATCTTCTCCATGGATCTACGCCGACTGCAGCCCTCCTGGGCTGCAGCGCCAGCGCCCAGACCGACTGTCCGTCCGGGAACGCATGGCAAAAAGTCACTGGCTCGGAGCCTCAAACAGGGGGGGGAGGTTGGCGCTCCAGCCGCAGGCAACACCTCCTGAATCTGGCACCCAACGCCGGGGGAACGCGACGCCGGACCACATGACCTGTGGCCCCTGGCAGCTGAAGGGTGGCCACATGACCGAGCCACCGCCCGCTTCCCCCCAGCGCCGCGAGAAAGGAAATGAGGCCGGTGAAGTCACACACCACCTCGCCACCGGGCTCCTTGCCGCGTCACGTCACCGCCGTCCACCGATGCCGATGACCGCGCCGGGTCAGGTGACCACGCCGGGTAACGTGGCCGCGACGTGCGCGTCACCACTGTGTGACGCGATCCGAAATGGAGGGGAGGCCGGCCACGTCACTCACCGCCCCGTTACCTTGCTGCCTGCTTCTCGACTTCTGGCTCCGGCCCCGCGATGTCTTCTGCAACAGGTCTGCTAATGGGGCTCATCCTCCGCTGCAAACTTAACTCCAGGCTGAGGTGCTCAGGAGGCCGTGATCGTCGCTGCCGCTTCGGAGGCAGAGGGGTCCCATCTTCTCCGCCGTCGCCATCACCAGACCATCGCTGCAGCTGTTCCTTCATCCACTGCTGGCTGCGCTGCTCCATCATCCTCTTCATCTGTGCCACGAGGTATTCCATCTTCTGGATCCAAAGATTCAAGCTGAAGTCCCAGATGTGAGGAGCTGACGATTCCGGACGTCTGCAAGGTAAGGAATGACCATCCCCCCACAGTTCTGCCCTATATATCCATCCAACTACTGACCACTCCCTCCAACTCACATTGCACAATAAGCCCCATAGCTCCAACCCACACCTTCCCCACAAGCACAAAGCACTACTGACCACTCCCTGCCAACTCAAATTGCACCATAAGCCCCATAGCTCCAACCCACACCTTCCCCACAAACACAAAAGCACTACACCTTACCCTTCACTAACCCTCAGGCCTAGCATCCCTCCTTAGTCATGTGCGCCCTCCCTGTAGCCCCTTTGGGGCAGGCGTCAGGGCTTGCCTATAATCACGCCTCGGATAAACCTCATGGGCTATGATACTGCCACTGCGCAAAGCTGAAGCCTACCAATGAGGAGCCGCGGCCTCCGGATCTGGGGCTCTATCTACATTGTGGAGAGATGACGTAATCAGGGGGCTGTGGGAGCAAAGGATTCTGGGAGTGGATATGCTAATACCCCCCCTACCTTAAGGCTGGATCTGCCCCCATCCACCTTTCCTACAACCCCTACCCAACATCCCTACAGTCCCTACCCCTATTCCCTTTTGTGCACTTGCTTTGGCAAAACTAATGTGTACTTAGTCCTACCAATAAAGCTTCTTTGAATTTAAATTTGGAAGAAAGAAAAGACCCCCAGGCTGGGGGAAGGGAGCGGGTTTCTCTTCCTTTCTGGTAACAGAGTATCAGCACCTCCTACTATACAGACTGCTGTCTCCTGAGTCCTGGGTGGATCCTGCCCTTATGTATTAGAGGACTGCATTACCAGTGACGTCCTGCTGTTGGCGAAAGAGCATCAGAGAAGCATTACTGTCACAACGTGACCATAAAATAACACCAAATAGTGACTGAATACCATCATGCAATGACAAACTGACTTTCTCCTGCAGCCATCTGACTGCTCTTCCTTTCTGCTTACACAGTATCATCACGCACCACTGTACATTCCATCCATTGGTTTGTATGTAATGGAAGGGAACCTACACTTATATTCCATTCCAATCGTGTCCAGCAATGCAGAGATCATCCCATAAGACGTAACGTTTCAATAGCAGAGAGGATGACACCAGGGACTAATAATGAATTGGGGGTGGGGGAGGATGCTATACAGGGACTAATAATGAATTGGGGGTGGGGGAGGATGCTATACAGGGACAAATAATGAATTGGGGGTGGGGGAGGATGCTATACAGGAAATAATAATGAATTGGGGGTGGGGGAGGATGCTATACAGGAAATAATAATGTATTGGGGGTGGGAGAGGATGCTATACAGGGACTAATAATGAATTGGGGGTGGGGGAGGATGCTATACAGAGACTAATAATGAATTGGGGGTGGGGGAGGATGCTATACAGGGACTAATAATGAATTGGGGGTGAGGGAGGATGCTATACAGGGACTAATAATGAATTGGGGTGGTGGAGGAAGTTATACAGGGATTAATAATGAATTGGGGTGGGGGAGGATGCTATACAGGAACTAATAATGAATTAGGGGTGGGGGAGGATGCTATACAGGGACTAATAATGAATTGGGGGTGGAGGAGGATGCTATACAGGGACTAATAATGAATTGGGGGTGGGGAGGATGCTATACAGGGACTAATAATGAATTGGGGGTGGGGGAGGATGCTATACAGGGACTAATAATGAATTGGGATGGGGGAGGATGCTATACAGAGACTAATAATGAATTGGGGGTGGGGGAGGATGCTATACAGGGACTAATAATGAATTGGGATGGGGAGGATGCTATATAGAGACTAATAATGAATTGGGGGTGGGGGAGGATGCTATACAGGGACTAATAATGAATTGGGGGTGGGAGAGGATGCTATACAGGGACTATTAATGAATTGGGGGTGGGGGAGGATGCTATACAGGGACTAATAATGAATTGGGATGGGGGAGGATGCTATACAGAGACTAATAATGAATTGGGGGTGGGGGAGGATGCTATACAGGGACTAATAATGAATTGGGGGTGGGGGAGGATGTTATACAGGGACTAATAATGAATTGGGATGGGGGAGGATGCTATACAGAGACTAATAATGAATTGGGGGTGGGGGAGGATGCTATACAGGGACTAATAATGAATTGGGGTGGGGGAGGATGCTATACTGGGACTAATAATGAATTGGGGGTGGGGGAGTATGCTATACAGAGACTAATAATGAATTGGGGGTGGGGGAGGATGCTATACAGGGACTAATAATGAATTGGGGGTGGGGGAGGATGCTATACAGGGACTAATAATGAATTGGGGGTAGGGGAGAATGCTAAACAGGGACTGATAATGAATTGGGGGTGGGGGAGGATGCTATACAGGGACTAATAATAAATTGGGGGTGGGGAGGATGCTATACAGGGACTAATAATGAATTGAGGGTGGGGGAGGATGCTATACATTGACTAATAATGAATTGGGGTGGGGTAGGATGCTATACAGGGACTAAGAATGAATTGGGGTGGGGTAGGATGCTATACAGAGACTAATAATGAATTGGGGGTGGGGGAGGATGCTATACAGGGACTAATAATGAATTGGGGGTGGGGGAGGATGCTATACGGGGACTAATAATGAATTGGGGATGGGGGAGGATGCTATACAGGGACTAATAATGGATTGGGGGTGGGGGAGGATGCTATACAGGGACTAATAATGAATTGGGGGTGGGGGAGGATGCTATACGGGGACTAATAATGAATTGGGGGTGGGGGAGGATGCTATACAGGGACTAATAATGAATTGCGGTGGGGGAGGATGCTATACAGGGACTAATAATGAATTGGGGGTGGGGGAGTATGCTATACAGAGACTAATAATGAATTGGGGGTGGGGGAGGATGCTATACAGGGACTAATAATGAATTGGGGGTGGGGGAGGATGCTATACAGGGACTAATAATGAATTGGGGGTAGGGGAGGATGCTAAACAGGGACTGATAATGAATTGGGGGTGGGGGAGGATGCTATACAGGGACTAATAATAAATTGGGGGTGGGGAGGATGCTATACAGGGACTAATAATGAATTGAGGGTGGGGGAGGATGCTATACATTGACTAATAATGAATTGGGGTGGGGTAGGATGCTATACAGAGACTAATAATGAATTGGGGGTGGGGGAGGATGCTATACAGGGACTAATAATGAATTGGGGGTGGGGGAGGATGCTATACGGGGACTAATAATGAATTGGGGGTGGGGGAGGATGCTATACAGGGACTAATAATGAATTGGGGGTGGGGGAGGATGCTATACGGGGACTAATAATGAATTGGGGGTGGGGGAGGATGCTATACAGGGACTAATAATGAATTGGGGGTGGGGGAGGATGCTATACAGGGACTAATAATGAATTGGGGGTGGGGGAGGATGCTATAAAGGGACTAATAATGAATTGGGGGTGGGAGAGGATGCTATACGGGGACTAATAATGAATTGGGGGTGGGGGAGGATGCTATACAGGAACTAATAATGAATTGGGGGTGGGGAAGGATGCTATACGGGGACTAATAATGAATTGGGGGTGGGGGAGGATGCTATACAGGGACTAATAATGAATTGGGGGTGGGGGAGGATGCTATACAGGGACTAATAATGAATTGGGGGTGGGGGAGGATGCTATACGGGGACTAATAATGAATTGGGGGTGGGGGAGGATGCTATACAGGGACTAATAATGAATTGCGGTGGGGGAGGATGCTATACAGGGACTAATAATGAATTGGGGGTGGGGGAGTATGCTATACAGAGACTAATAATGAATTGGGGGTGGGGGAGGATGCTATACAGGGACTAATAATGAATTGGGGGTGGGGGAGGATGCTATACAGGGACTAATAATGAATTGGGGGTAGGGGAGGATGCTAAACAGGGACTGATAATGAATTGGGGGTGGGGGAGGATGCTATACAGGGACTAATAATAAATTGGGGGTGGGAAGGATGCTATACAGGGACTAATAATGAATTGAGGGTGGGGGAGGATGCTATACATTGACTAATAATGAATTGGGGTGGGGTAGGATGCTATACAGAGACTAATAATGAATTGGGGGTGGGGGAGGATGCTATACAGGGACTAATAATGAATTGGGGGTGGGGGAGGATGCTATACGGGGACTAATAATGAATTGGGGGTGGGGGAGGATGCTATACAGGGACTAATAATGAATTGGGGGTGGGGGAGGATGCTATACGGGGACTAATAATGAATTGGGGGTGGGGGAGGATGCTATACAGGGACTAATAATGAATTGGGGGTGGGGGAGGATGCTATACAGGGACTAATAATGAATTGGGGGTGGGGGAGGATGCTATAAAGGGACTAATAATGAATTGGGGGTGGGAGAGGATGCTATACGGGGACTAATAATGAATTGGGGGTGGGGGAGGATGCTATACAGGGACTAATAATGAATTGGGGGTGGGAGAGGATGCTATACAGGGACTAATAATGATTGGGGGTGGGGGAGGATGCTCTACAGGGACTAATAATGAATTGGGGGTGGGGGAGGATGCTATGCAGGGACTGATACTGAATTAGTGGGTTGGGGAGTATGCTTTACAGGGACTTATAATTACGTGGGAATATGGATGAAGCCATAAGGGACTTTATGAATATGTGGATTTTTGCCTACTTGATGTATAATATATAGATATGATTTCATACAAATCAAGCATTCAACGATGATTGCACTTTATGGACATCATTACTGTGTATGGTCCTTTTTTCTCTTTCAGTAATTTACTTCCATATCGAGACCACATAATAACACAAAATAATGACTGAATACCGCCATATAGTGCCCTGTATACAGACTGTCCACAAGTTCCAACCACTTGAAATATGTAACTAATGAGCTGTTGTTGGTGAAGGAGAACATGGTCTCTGCCCAAATCTGTGCAAAACTATCCTAAATCACAGTAACCGTGACATTTATGATACCACCATACCATAACCACATAATAGCATAAAAGAGAGGCTAAATACCGCCATACCATCACCACATAAAACCAAATGGTGACTGATTACTGCCATATTATCAGCACACAATATCACCAAGTAATGATTGTAATACCGCCATACCACAACAGAACATTCTAACATGACCATATGGAGTAATCTCCAGTGAAGCCGCTGACTAGATAGTAATCCTGTAACTCTTCCTCCTCGTTTCTTTCCTTTTGATCTTAGGGAAGTAAAATGTCCCATATAATTCTCAGCCTGACCCACGTAACATACGGCTCCAATAGAGCTGCATACAAATACTCTCTATAACTGCATTAACACTTTCTCTTCTACTATTAACCACTAGAGTTGAGCGACTTTTGGTTTTTTAGGGTCGAGTTTCGTTTCGTGAAACCCGACTTTTCCAAAAGTCGGGTCGAGCAAGATCGGCCGATTATAGGGAAAAGTCGGGGTCGTCCCGAAACACGAAACCCAATGTAAGTCAATGGGGAATAAAAGTCGGCAGTGAGAGGAGGACAGGAAACACACCTACAGTGCTCATTTGAATGCCAAAAGCATCAATTCTTCTTACTTAAGCTTGTCAACCTTAATTAACTTCATAATACAAGTTACGCACTGAAATATGGGGTTATTTGGCTAAAGTTGTGGGGGGGTAGGGCTGGCTCCAGGTTTTCATGTGCCCTGGGCAAAAGAGCGCCCCTTTAACACATACCACAACTCATCATGCTCCGATACGGCAGAGAAATAGCGGTATAGTACAATGAAAAATACCTCACTTTTTACATCTCATGACGAGGCCCATCTACAGTGGGGAAAAAAAGTATTTAGTCAGTCAGCAATAGTGCAAGTTCCACCACTTAAAAAGATGAGAGGCGTCTGTAATTTACATCATAGGTAGACCTCAACTATGGGAGACAAACTGAGAAAAAAAATCCAGAAAATCACATTGTCTGTTTTTTTTTCATTTTATTTGCATATTATGGTGGAAAATAAGTATTTGGTCAGAAACAAGCAATCAAGATTTCTGGCTCTCACAGACCTGTAACTTCTTCTTTAAAAGTCTCCTCTTTCCTCCACTCATTACCTGTAGTAATGGCACCTGTTTAAACTTGTTATCAGTATAAAAAGACACCTGTGCACACCCTCTAACAGTCTGACTCCAAACTCCACTATGGTGAAGACTAAAGAGCTGTCAAACAAAATTGTAGCCCTGCACCAGGCTGGAACGACTGAATCTGCAATAGCCAACCAGCTTGGAGTGAAGAAATCAACTGTGGGAGCAATAATTAGAAAATGGAAGACATACAAGACCACTGATAATCTCCCTCGATCTGGTGCTCCACGCAAAATCCCACCCCATGGGGTCAGAATGATCACAAGAACGGTGAGCAAAAATCCCAGAACCACACGGGGGACCTAGTGAATGAACTGCAGAGAGCTGGGACCAATGTAACAAGGCCTACCATAAGTAACACACTACGCCACCATGGACTCAGATCCTGCAGTGCCAGACGTGTCCCACTGCTTAAGCCTGTACATGTCCGGGCCCGTCTGAAGAGCATTTGGATGATCCAGAGGAGTTTTGGGAGAATGTCCTATGGTCTGATGAAACCAAACTGGAACTGTTTGGTAGAAACACAACTTGTCGTGTTTGGAGGAAAAAGAATACTGAGTTGCATCCATCAAACACCATACCTACTGTAAAGCATGGTGGTGGAAACATCATGCTTTGGGGCTGTTTCTCTGCAAAGGGGCCAGGACGACTGATCCGGGTACATGAAAGAATGAATGGGGCCATGTATCTTGAGATTTTGAGTGCAAACCTCCTTCCATCAGCAAGGGCATTGAAGATGAAACGTGGCTGGGTCTTTCAACATGACAATGATCCAAAGCACACCGCCAGGGCAACGAAGGAGTGGCTTCGTAAGAAGCATTTCAAGGTCCTGCAGTGGCCTAGCCAGTCTCCAGATCTCAACCCTATAGAAAACCTTTGGAGGGAGTTGAAAGTCCGTGTTGCCAAGCGAAAAGCCAAAAACATCACTGCTCTAGAGGAGATCTGCATGGAGGAATGGGCCAACATACCAACAACAGTGTGTGGCAACCTTGTGAAGACTTACAGAAAACGTTTGACCTCTGTCATTGCCAACAAAGGATATATCACAAAGTATTGAGATGAAATTTTGTTTCTGACCAAATACTTATTTTCCACCATAATATGCAAATAAAATGAAAAAAAAACAGACAATGTGATTTTCTGGATTTTTTTCTCTCAGTTTGTCTCCCATAGTTGAGGTCTACCTATGATGTAAATTACAGACGCCTCTCATCTTTTTAAGTGGTGGAACTTGCACTATTGCTGACTGACTAAATACTTTTTTTCCCCACTGTATTTCTCCATACAGAATCATTGGTCCCATATAATGTTTGAAACAGTATATGATGAGCTCCACATAATGCTACAGTATATGTTGGTCCCCATGGATGAAGCTCCACTGTCTTATGGGCCCAAATAATGCTCCAAACATAATGTGCCCCATTTCTAATGCTCTAGTGTATAATGGGCCCTGTAAATGCTGCTCCAGTGTCTGATGTCCACCTTTGGAATGTTCCAGTGTATGGTGGGCCCCATCTATCATTCTCCAGAGTATAGTGCTCCCCAAAAATTGCTGTCCCAACACTGAAAACAATCCAATAAGTCTCCTCGCTAGGGAATCCCTGTACTAGTCTGGACTCCTCCTCGTCCCCATCTTCCATCTCACTGCACAGTATTTCAACCTTGCAAGTGCTGTGATCCTGAACAAGCAGGGGGGGCCCACTCGTTGGCGACGGCACTGGCACAGGGCCCCTGATAGTACGGTGGTGTGTCTGATGGCGGGTGGGCCGAACCTGCACTTTCATCTGCAGCTTCCTCTTTGTCACCGTGTAAGATGGAACTGTATATGGGAAGGGTAACCTGAGTTTCATCAGGGTCAGATTCAGGCCGTGTAACGTGCGAGGGGAATGTAGTGGTCTGGGTCAATGTACCAGCAGATTCATCGAGCAGTGGCTGGGCATCAGTGCACTTGTGTCACCCCCAGGAGTACGGTCGCCACAGTGGCATTACCTTCCTCCTAGGGAGTGTGATGTCATGCTTGGGAGCAACGAAGGATCTCTCTAGCAGGTTAACTGATTGGGCGGCGTTATTCCCACGAGTCATGACCCTCCAAACAGCGTTCATGAAGGCAAAGTGTTTGTTTTACGTGGGCAGTATGGTTGCAAAGCTGAACCTTAAAGGAATGTCCAGAAGGGCACCACCAGGAGTGGAGCCTACGGTTAAATTCGACTCCACCTGGGAAACCTCAACCATGCCAGCTACAGAACAGATGCACACATTGCAAGCTTAATTCCGTTAACGAACGAGACTCCGTCATGCCCCGCGGTCCGAGTCCGGCTTACTAGAGGGACACGTGAGGCTCTGGCACATGAGATTGGCCAATAACTGGTGTGTCATGCCCTTACATGTCCGTGGCTGCATGTGCGTTACACTGAAAAGGCCAGCATTTGTGGCTTACAGGTGCAGATAACCCGCTGAACAACGTTAGTGATGGGGATCACTGATTACAATTATTACCCGCGAACGATGATTTCCCAGTAAGTGCAGGTCAACCGCAGTTCCGGAATTAGGCCTAACCGTCATTCCTGAAAAAATGAAAAACTTACGTGTGCAAACCACAGGTGCTGTAGCTTGCTTAACAGCTCGCCAGCCGTTCTCACGCCCAGTATGGATTACACGTGATTGTACAAAGGTGAGAAAGGGTACCGTATCCCCAGATAACATGTATGGATAGCGTACACATTCAAAATATATGTCTATACATCAGGAGGCAGGCTCAGACGGTGTTAGGCCCAGTATGGCTTGCACGTGATTGCACAAAGGTGAGAAAGGGTACTGTATCCCCGGATAACATGTATGGATAGCGTACACATTCAAAATATATGTCTATACATCCAGGAGGCAGGCTCAGACGGTGTCAGGCACAGTATGGATTTGACGGCCCAGACTACACAGCGGAGGAGCAGGGAGAGGTAAAGATTGCAAATGCTGGGGCCCTGCCCAAGCAAGGGGGGCCCACTCGTGGGCGTCGGTACTGGCACTGAGCCCCTCATAGTACGGCGGTGTGTCTGACGGCGGGTGTGCACCACCACCGTCAGAGACACTTGATTGCACTATGAGGGACCCTGTGCCAGTGCCCACGCCCAAGAGTCGGCCTACCCACCTGTCCAGGGCAACGGCACTCGCACGGTGTCGTGCGCTAGGTGGTGACCCCGGCCATGGGGGGGAGGCAGCACAGTTAGGGAGTTTTAGAAAGTGGCATATGTTGATGTTGGACATTCACCTGATGCAAAAGGCGAAATAGGTCATGTCCCAGGAAGAGGTGGACCAAAGCAAGCCATTTTTCTGTCACCCTATGTGTCATCAGGGGAAGGTGGGACAAAATCCTTGGAAACCCATGCATGGTTCATTTTAATGAAGGTTAGATCATCCACATTTTGGGTTGACAGACGGGTCCTTTTTTCTGTCAGGATTGATCCAGCTGCACTGAAGACTCTTTCCGATAGCACACTTGCAGCTGGGCAAGCGAGCTCCTGTAAGGCATATTGTGCCAATTCAGGCCAGGTGTCCAGTTTAGCGGCCCAATAGTCAAAGGGGAATGACCTGTGTGGGAGAACATCGATATGGGAGGAAAAGTAGTTTGTAACCATAGTTGACAACTGCTGTCTCCTGTCACTTTCCATCGATGCAGTATTACCAGTTGTGTGAGCGGTACTTGAAAAATCAGTCCACAACATTGTCATGAAACCCCTGTCTCCAACGCCACTTCTGCTGTGTGCACCATGAACACCTCTGCCAAGCTGCCCCCAGCCCGTACGGCTCGTGTGAGAACCATCACCACTGCTGTGTGCTGGGAATGCCTCAAGCAACCGATTTACCAGAGTTGCTTGTTTATTAGCCAATATTAGGTCAAGGTTCTCCTGTGGCATGATGTTTTGTAATTTGCCTTTATAGCGTGGATCCAGGATGCTGGCCAACCAGTAGTCGTCATCGTTCATCATTTTGGCAATGCGGGGGTCCCTTTTTAGGATCTGCAAGGCATAATCTGATATGTGGGCCAATGTTCCCGGTGTCAATGATGCACTGCGAGTGCTGGTTGGAGGAGCACTTTCTGGCAAATCCACATCCCTCCAGTCACGCACAAACCCTGTACCAGACCTTGCCACGCCAACATTTTCACTTGCCACATGAGATGCATCCTCCTCCCCTAAGTAATCATCCCCATCATCATCCTCCTCCTCTTCTTCCTCCACCTCGTCCAGGAGAGGTCCCTGAGCAGACAATGGCTGAATGTCATCAAGGATTCCCTCCTCGTCAACATTGGCTGCAGACGCCTGCTCCTTAAGGTGCGTCAAAGTTTGCATGAGCAGACGCATAAGTGGGATGCTCATGCTTAGGATGGCGTCGTCTGCGCTTACCAGCCGTGTGCATTCCTCAAAACACTGAAGGACTTTACAGAGGTCTTTCAGCTTCGACCACTGCACACCTGTCAACTCCATGTCTGCTCTCAAAGTGCCTGGCCGTGTATCCTCCCACAAATGCATTATGGCCTGCCTCTGCTCGCACAGCCGCTCCACCATGTGCAGGGTGGAGTTCCACCTTGTTGCAATGTCGATAATGAGGCGGTGGTTGGGAAGGTGGAGCAATCGCTGCAGCTTCTGCATACGAACGGAGTGTACAGGCAACCGGCGGATGTGCGCGCACAGTCTTCGCGCCTTCTGGAGCAGGGCTGTTAACTCCGGATAATTTTTGAGGAAGCACTACACCACCAGGTTCAAGGTGTGAGCCAAGCAAGGTATGTGGCTGAGTTTTGAAAGGGCTATGGCTGCCACAAAATTACGGCCGTTATCACTAACTACCTTGCCTGCCTCAAGATGTACACTGCCCAGCCATGACTCAGTTTGTCGCTTCAAGTACTCGGCCAGCACCTCGGCGGTCTGTCTGTCGCCCAAACACATCATCTGAAACACAGCCTGCTGATGCTTTCCACTAGCTGCTCGATAGGGGGACACCTCGTGTGCAACAGTGGCAGCTGCAGATGGAGTGCTCGTACGACTGCGCTCTGTGGACGAGCTTTCGCTTCTGGAGGAGGAGGAGGGTCGAACGCCTACAGCCAACTGTTTCCTATACCGTGGGCTAGGCAGCACTGTCCCACCACCGCTGTCCCCTGTGGACCCTGCATCCACCACATTAACCCAGTGCGCAGTGATGGACATGTAACGGCCCTGGCCATGCCGACTGGACCATGCATCAGTTGTGAGGTGCACCTTTCCACTCACTGACTGCTTGAGTGCATGGACAATGCGGTCTTTTACATGATGGTGGAGGGCTGGGATGGCTTTGCGAGAGAAGAAGTGGCGACTGGGTAGGTCATAGCGTGGTACTGCATAGGCCATGAGTTCGCAGAAAGCTGCGCTTTCCACCAACCGATAGGGCATCATCTCAAACGAGATTAGTTTGGCAATGTGGGCGTTCAAACCCAGTGTACGCGGATGAGAGACTGAGTACTTTCTTGACCTACTCATAGTGTCTGGGAGGGTGAGCTGGACTTGAGAGCTGCATATGGTGGAAGTAGCGGTGGACAGGGCAGACTGAGAGAGGGTTGATGATGGTGATGGAGTTGGTGTTCTTTCTGATGGCCTAGATTCAGTATTTCGTTGATATAACAGTGGGATTCCCTGACTGCTGTGGCCTTGCAACGACACCTCAACATTTGCTGCTGTGCTAACCGGTGGGCTTACAGTGGGGGACACAATGTAGCGTTGCTGACTACCTTCTTTGTGATCAGTTGCACATGTGGCACTTGAGGTTTGGTGTTGTGTCCACGCTTGCAAGTGCATGGTGGTTAAATGTCTAAGCATGCAACGGGTATTCAAATTTTTCAGATTTTTCCCTCGGCTAAAGGTCTTTGCGCACGTCTTACAGATAACCTTGGCCTGATCATGAGGATTTTGTTCAAAAAAGTGCCACACTGCACTCTTCCTACTTTGGCAGACATTTTGCGGCCTAGCACGCTGTGATCTTTTTACCCTCTGGACAAGCTGTCCAGCAACTCTTTTGATTTTTGGAACCTGTCTTTGGAGTGCTCCGGGCCTGCCAGATAACAGCTGTTGCGATGTCGATGTCTGCTGTGGATGCTCCTCATCTGAGCTATTGGAAGCAGCACCCTCTTCCCCCAATGGATGCCAATCTGGGTCAACAACTGGGTCATCCATCACCTCCTCTTCAATGTCATGTGCACCTTCCTCTGTGTCACCGTGTATGGTGGTATAGTGTGCGGGAAGGGGCACCTGAGTCTCATCAGGGTCAGAATCTGGCTCTGTACACTGCGAGGACAATGTAGTGCTCTGAGTGAATGTTCCAGCAGAATCATCTATCAGCGGCTGTGCATCAGTGCACTCCATGTCAGATTCATCTTGGCCTGGGTAATTCACCATTTCACTTGATAATCCAGGCATGGTATGTGAAAACAGCTCCGTGGAGTAATCAGTAGTATGGCCTGCGTCATCCTTCAATCTTGGTTGGGGTGAAGGACACAAGGAAAGGTGTGGTTCATGAACATGAGCCTCCAATGACGACTCAGTGCTTTTACTTTTTACAACTTCAGAAGAGGAAGCGATAGAGCTGGAGGCTGAGTCAGCAATGTAAGACAAAACTTTTTCCTGATGCTCTGGCTTTAAAAGCGGTTTGCCAACTCCTAGAAAACTAAGCCTTCGAAGCCTTATGGAGCCAGACGATGACGCAGGCTCAACACCTCCTGCATTCGGTCCTATTTTGCTCTTGCCACTACCATCAGATCCACCACCAACACCATCATTACCAGCTGCCAACCCCCGCCCAATTCCACGGCCTCTTCCACCAGCCTTCCTCATTTTTTGTAGAAATGTAGACAAAATCCAGCAAACTATATAGTAATGTAAAACAAGGTACAAGGTGTCTATAGGACAGGGGAGATTTAGATTTTCTGCAGACACTTGTGGACACTGGACACTTGGATTGTGTGAGGCCCACTGAATATCAGAGCGCTATGTCACAGGCTCGATGGCACAGGTGTGAAAAAAGTGACTACAGAATAAGGGAGATTTTGAATTTCTGCACACACTAGTGGACACTGGACACTTTTGGATTGTGTGAGGCCCACTGAATATCACAGCACTATGTCACAGGCTCGATGGCACAGGTGTGAAAAAAGTGACTACAGGATCACAGAGATTTTGAATTTCTGCACACACTTGTGGACACTGGACACTTTTGGATTGTGTGAGGCCCACTGAATATCACAGCGCTATGTCACAGGCTCGATGGCACAGGTGTGAAAAAAGTGACTACAGGATCACAGAGATTTTGAATTTCTGCACACACTTGTGGACACTGGACACTTATGGATTGTGTGAGGCCCACTGAATATCAGAGCGCTATGTCACAGGCTCGATGACACAGGTGTGAAAAAAGTGACTACAGGATCACAGATTTTGAATTTCTGCACACACTTGTGGACACTGGACACTTATGGATTGTGTGAGGCCCACTGAATATCAGAGCGCTATGTCACAGGCTCGATGGCACAGGTGTGAAAAAAGTGACTACAGGATAAGGGAGATTTTGAATTTCTGCACACACTAGTGGACACTGGACACTTTTGTATTGTGTGAAAAAATGCACGCTCAGTACCTCAGCAGGACAAAAAAAAAAATTGGGATTGCTTTTAAAAAAGCAGTTTGCAGAGCAGTGGGGAAACAGCAATGCAGCTGTCAGGAAGCCTTAGAAGGCAGCCTAACAACCAACACCGCTGATCCACCACAATATAGCCTCCCCTTGCACTGCACACACAGTGACTGGTGTGTTGTACAGGCAAAATCGCTAGCAGCACAAGCAGTTTTTTTTTCTTCTTCCCTGCCTAACGCTCTCCCTAAAGAATCAGCAGCAGCAACCTCTCCCTATGCTAAGATCGGCAGAAGTAAGATGAAGGTCGGCGTGCACGCCCTTTTATAACCCCTGTGACACCCACCAAAGCAAGCCAATCACTTGCATGCCCTTCTGAAAGATGGTGGTGACCCCTGCCTATGTCATCACGTTGCCCACAGTGTCCGTGGATCCTGATTGGCTGAAAAAGAGCGCAAAACAAACTTTTGAAACGCGACATTGGCGCACAAGTCGCCGACCTCATCCTAGGGTCAGGTTTCTTTTCATGAAATCCAAGTTTGCCAAAAGTCAGCGACTTTTGAAATTTTTCAACCCGTTTCTCTCAATTCTATTAACCACCTATTCAGTCTCCTGGGAGACTGTCAAAAATTGCCATGCTGACTGTATTACAAGCCATCATGGCGGGGTATTGGGAAAAGTTTTCAACTAGCAATAATCACACCTCGGATAAACCTCATGGGCTATGATACTGCCACTGCGCAAAGCTGCAGCCCATCTATGAGGAGCCGCGGCCTCCGAATCTGGGGCTCTATCTACATTGTGGGGAGACGACGTCATCAGGGGGTTGCAGAAGCAAAGGATTCTGGGAGTGGATATGCTAATACCCCTCTCCCCTAAGGCTGGATCTGCCCCATCCACCTTTCCTACAACCCCTACCCAACATCCCTACAGTTCCTACCCCTATTCCCTTTTGTGCACTTGCTTTGGTAAAACTAATGTGTATTTAATCCTGCCAAAAAAGCTTCTTTGAATTTGAATATGGAAGAAAGAAAGGACCCCCAGGCTGGGGGAGGGGAGCGGGTTTCTCTTCCTTTCTGGTAACAGAGTATCAGCACCTCCTACTATACAGTCGGCTCCTGAGTCCTGGGGGAGCCTGCAGGGACTAATAATGAATTGGAGGTGGGGGAGGAAGCTATACAGGGGCTAATAATGAAATGGAGGTGGGGGAGGATGCTATACAGGGACTAATAATGAATTGGGGGTGGGGGAGGATGCTATACAGGGACTAATAATGAATTGGGGGTGGGGGAGGATACTATACATGGACTAATAATGAATTGGCGGTGGAGGAGGATGCTATACAGGGACTAATAATGAATTGGGGGTGGGGGAGGATACTATACATGGACTAATAATGAATTGGGGGTGGGGGAGGATGCTATACAGGGACTAATAATGAATTGGGGGTGGGGGAGGATGCTATACAGGGACTAATAATGAATTGGGGGTGGGGAGGATGCTATACAGGGACTAATAATGAATTGGGGGTGGGGGAGGATGCTATACAGGGACTAATAATGAATTGGGGGTGGAGGAGGATGCTATACAGGGACTAATAATGAATTGGGGGTGGGGAGGATGCTATACGGGGACTAATAATGAATCGGAGGTGGGGGAGGATGCTATACAGGGACTAATAATGAATTGGGGTGGGGGAGGATGCTATACAGGGACTAATAATGAATTGGGGGTGGGGAGGATGCTATACGGGGACTAATAATGAATTGGGGGTGGGGGAGGATGCTGTACAGGGACTAATAATGAATTGGGGGTGGGGGAGGATGCTATACAGGGACTAATAATGAATTGGGGGTTGAGGAGGATGCTATACAGGGACTAATAATGAATTGGGGGTGGGGAGGATGCTATACGGGGACTAATAATGAATTGGGGGTGGGGGAGGATGCTATACAGGGACTAATAATGAATTGGGGTGGGGGAGGATGCTATACAGGGACTAATAATGAATTGGGGGTGGGGGAGGATGCTATACAGGGACTAATAATGAATTGGGGGTGGAGGAGGATGCTATACAGGGACTAATAATGAATTGGGGGTGGGGGAGGATGCCATACAGGGACTAATAATGAATTGGGGGTGGGGGGAGGATGCTATACAGGGACTAATAATGAATTGGGGGTGGGGGAGAATGCTATGCAGGGACTGATACTGAATTAGTGGGTTGGGGAGGATGCTATACAGGGACTTATAATTACGTGGGAATATGGATGAAGCCATAAGGGACTGTATGAATATGTGGATTTTTGCCTACTTGATGTATAATATATAGATATGATTTCATACAAATCAAGCATTCAACGATGATTGCACTTTATGGACATCATTACTGTGTATGGTCCTTTTTTCTCTTTCAGTAATTTACTTCCATATCGAGACCACATAATAACACAAAATAATGACTGAATACCGCCATATAGTGCCCTGTATACAGACTGTCCACAAGTTCCAACCACTTTAAATATGTAACTAATGAGCTGTTGTTGGTGAAGGAGAACATGGTCTCTGCCCAAATCTGTGCAAAACTATCCTAAATCACAGTAACCGTGACATTTATGATACCACCATACCATAACCACATAATAGCATAAAAGAGAGGCTAAATACCGCCATACCATCACCACATAAAACCAAATGGTGACTGATTACTGCCATACTATCAGCACACAGTATCACCAAGTAATGATTGTAATACCGCCATACCACGTCCATACAGCAACAGAACATTCTAACATGACCACATGGCGTAATCTCCAGGGATGCCGCTGACTAGATAGTAATCCTGTAACTCTTCCTCCTCATTATTTTGCTTTTGATCTTAGGGAAGTAAAATGTCCCGCATAATTCTCAGCCTGACACATGTAACATACAGATCCAATACAGCTGCATACAAATACTCTCTATAACTGCATTAACACTTTCTCTTCTACTATTAACCACCTATTCAGTCTCCTGGGAGACTGTCAAAAATTGCCATGCTGACTGTATTACAAGCCGTCATGGCGGGGTATTGGGAAAAGTTTTCAAGTAGCAATAATCACGCCTCAGATAAACCTCATGGGCTATGATACTGCCACTGCACAAAGCTGGAGCCCATCTATGAGGAGCCGCGGCCTCCGGATCTGGGGCTCTATCTACATTGTGGAGAGACGACGTAATCAGGGGGCTGTGGGAGCAAAGGATTCTGGGAGTGGATATGCTAATACCCCCCTACCTTAAGGCTGGATCTGCCCCATCCACCTTTCCTACAACCCCTACCCAACATCCCTACAGTTCCTACCCCTATTCCCTTTTGTGCACTTGCTTTGGTAAAACTAATGTGTATTTAATCCTGCCAAAAAAGCTTCTTTGAATTTGAATATGGAAGAAAGAAAGGACCCCCAGGCTGGGGGAGGGGAGCGGGTTTCTCTTCCTTTCTGGTAACAGAGTATCAGCACCTCCTACTATACAGACAGTCGGCTCCTGAGTCCTGGGGGGAGCCTGCAGGGACTAATAATGAATTGGGGGTGGGGGAGCCTGCAGGGACTGATAATGAATTGGGGGTGGGGGAGGATGCTATACAGGGACTAATAACGAATTGGGGGTGGGGGAGGATGCTATACAGGGACTAATAATGAATTGGGGGTGGGGGAGGATGCTATACGGGGACTAATAATGAATTGGGGGTGGGGGAGGATGCTATACAGCAGGGTTCCCCAACTCCAGTCCTCAAGGCCCACCAACAGATCATGTTTTCAGGATTTCCTTAGCATTGCTCAGGTGATAATTGCTTCACCTGTGAAATATAAAGGAAATCCTGAAAACATGATCTGTTGGTGGGCCTTGAGGACTGGAGTTGGGGAACCCTGCTATACAGGGACTAATAATGAATTGGGGGTGGGGGAGGATGCTATACAGGGACTAATAACGAATTGGGGGTGGGGGAGGATGCTATACAGGGACTAATAACGAATTGGGGGTGGGGGAGGATGCTATACAGGGACTAATAATGAATTGGGGGTGGGGGAGGATGCTATACAGGGACTAATAACGAATTGGGGGTGGGGGAGGATGCTATACAGGGACTAATAACGAATTGGGGGTGGGGGAGGATGCTATACAGGGACTAATAACGAATTGGGGGTGGGGGAGGATGCTATACAGGGACTAATAACGAATTGGTGGTGGGGGAGGATGCTAAACAGGGACTAATAACGAATTGGGGGTGGGGGAGGATGCTATACAGGGACTAATAACGAATTGGGGGTGGGGGAGGATGCTATACAGGGACTAATACTGAATTGGGGGTAGGGGAGGATGCTATACAGGGACTAATAATGAATTGGGGGTGGGGGAGGATGCTATACAGGGACTAATAACGAATTGGGGGTGGGGGAGGATGCTATACAGGGACTAATAACGAATTGGTGGTGGGGGAGGAGGCTATACAGGGACTAATAACGAATTGGGGGTGGGGGAGGATGCTATACAGGGACTAATAATGAATTGGGGGTGGGGGAGGATGCTATACAGGGACTAATAACGAATTGGGGTGGGGGAGGATGCTATACAGGGACTAATAACGAATTGGTGGTGGGGAGGATGCTATACAGGGACTAATAACGAATTGGGGGCGGGGGAGGATGCTATACAGTGACTAATAATGAATTGGGGGGTGGGGAGGATGCTATATAGGGACTAATAATGAACTGGGGGTGGGAGAGGATGCTATACAGGGACTAATAATGAATTGGGTTGGGGAGAATGCGATACAAGGACTAATAATGAATTGGTGGTGGAGAGGATGCAATACAGGGACTAATAATGAATTGGGGTGGGGGAGGATGCTATACAGGGACTAATAATGAATTGGGGTAGGGGAGGATGCTATACAGGGACTAATAATAAACTGGGGGTGGGGAGGATGCTATACAGGGACTAATAATGAATTGGGGTGGGGAGGATGCGATACAGGGACTAATAATGAATTGGGGGTGGAGAGGATGCAATACAGGGACTAATAATGAATTGGGGTGGGGGAGGATGCTATACAGGGACTAATAATGAATTGGGGTAGGGGAGGATGCTATACAGGGACTAATAATGAATTGGGGGTGGGGGAGGATGCTATACAGTGACTAATAATGAATTGGGGTGGGGAGGATGCGATACAGGGACTAATAATGAATTGGGGGTGGAGAGGATGCAATACAGGGACTAATAATGAATTGGGGTGGGGGAGGATGCTATACAGGGACTAATAATGAATTGGGGTAGGGGAGGATGCTATACAGAGACTAATAATGAATTGGGGTGGGGGAGGATGCTATACAGGGACTAATAATGAATTGGGGTGGGGGAGGATGCTATACAGGGACTAATAATGATTTGGGTGGTGGGGGAGGATGCTATACAGGGACTAATAACGAATTGGGGTGAGGGAGGATGCTGTACAGTGACTAATAATGAATTGGGGGTGGGGGAGGATGCTATACAGGGACTAATAATGAATTGGGGTGGGGGAGGATGCTATAAAGGGACACATAATGAATTGGGGGTGGGGGAGGATGCTATACAGGGGCTAATAATGAATTGGGGGTGGGGGAGGATGCTATACAGGGACTAATAATGAATTGAGGGTGAAGGAGGATGCTATAAAGGGACTAATAATGAATTGGGGTGGGGGAAGATGCTATACAGGGACTAATAATGAATTGGGGGTAGGGGAGGATGCTATACAGGGACTGATAATGAATTGGGGGTGGGGGAGGATGCTATACAGGGACTAATAATGAATTGGGGGTAGGGGAGGATGCTATACAGGGACTGATAATGAATTGGGGGTGGGGGAGGATGCTATACAGGGACTGATAATGAATTGGGGGTGGGGAAGGATGTTATACATTGACTAATAATGAATTGGGGGTGGGGAGGATGCTATACAGGGACTAATAATGAATTGTGATGGGGGAGGATGCTATACAGGGACTAATAATGAATTGGGGGTAGGGGAGGATGCTATACAGGGACTAATAATGAATTGGGGGTGGGGAAGGATGCTATACAGGGACTAATAATGAATTGGGGTGGGGGAGGATGCTATACAGGTACTAATAATGAATTGGTGAGGGGGAGGATGCTATACAGGGACATTCATAACTGGCTTAGTGATCGGACCCAAAGAGTGGTCGTAAATGTCTGCACATCCAGTTGGAAGAATGTCTCAAGTGGGGTATCACAGGACTCTATACTGGGACCTGTATTGCTCAACATCTTTATCAACGATTTAGATGAAGGAATTGAGGGTAAACTTATTAAATTTGCTGATGACACAAAGCTAGGAGGGATAGCTAATACTAGAGAAGAGAGAGAGAGGATTCAAAAAGATTTAAATAAACTGGAGAAGTGGGCAGCAACTAACAGAATGGTTTTTAACAGGGAAAAATGCAAAATACTACATCTAGGCAATAAAAATGAAAAAAGCATATATAGAATGGGAGGAATAAGGCTAAGCAACAGCACATGTGAAAAAGACTTGGGTATACTAATAGATCACAGACTGAATATGAGTCAACAGTGTGATGCAGCAGCAAAAAAGGCAAATGCAATTCTAGGATGTATTAACAGAAGCATACAGTCTAGTTAACGTGAAGTCATTATTGCCCTCTACTCCTCTTTGGTCAGACCTCATCTGGAATATTGTGTCCAGTTTTGGGCACCACATTTTAAAAAAGACCTCACCAAACTGGAGCAAGTTCAGAAAAGAGCGACCAGAATGGTGACCGGTCTGCAAACCCTGTCTTATGAGGAAAGGTTGCAGGATTTGGGAATGTTTAGTTTGCAAAAGAGAAGACTGAGAAGAGACTTAATAGCTGTCTACAAATATCTAAAGGCCTGTCACATTGTAGAAGGATCATCTTTATTCTCATTTGCACAAGGAAAGACTAGAAGCAATGGGATGAAACTGAATGGGAGGAGACACAGATTAGATATTAGAAAAAACTTTTTGACAGTGAGGGTGATCAATGAGTGGAACAGGCTGCCATGAGAAGTGGCGAGTGGTCCTTCAATGGAAGTCTTCAAACAGAGGCTGGACAGACATCTGACTGGGATGATTTAGCGAATCCTGCTTTGAGCAGGGGGTTGGACCAGATGGCCCAGGAGGTCCCTTCCAACTCTACGATTCTATGATTCTGATTCTGCATGAAGGGGATCATGATGGGGCATTTGGCACGTGCTGGCACTTCGTCATAAATCATTGGGTTTTAGGTTGCAGTTTGAGCGCTCGGTCTCAGAAAGGTTTGCCATCACTGCCATAACCACATAATAGCATAAAAGAGAGGCTAAATACCGCCATACATAATAGTGACTGAATACCGCCATACCATCACCACATAGCACCAAATGGCAACTGATTTCTGCCATATTATCAGCACACAATATCACCAAGTAATGATTGTAATACCGCCATACCACATCCATACAATAACAGAACATTCTTACATGACCATATAGAGTAATCTCCAGGGAAGCCGCTGACTAGATAGTAATCCTGTAACTCTTCCTCCTCATTTCTTTGCTTTTGATCTTAGGGAAGTAAAATGTCCCATATAATTCTCAGCCTGACACATGTAACATACGGCTCCAATACAGCTGCATACAAATACTCTCTATAACTGCATTAACCCTTTCTCTTCTACTATTAACCACCCATTCAGTCTCCTGGGAGACTATCAAAAATTGCCATGCTGACTGTATTACAAGCCATCATGGCGGGGTATTGGGAAAAGTTTTCAACTAGCAATAATCACGCCTCGGATAAACCTCATGGGCTATGATACTGCCACTGCGCAAAGCTGGAGCCCATCTATGAGGAGCCGCGGCCTCCGGATCTGGGGCTCTATCTACATTGTGGAGAGACGACGTCATCAGGGGGTTGTGGGAGCAAAGGATTCTGGGAGTGGATATGCTAATACCCCCCTCCCCTGTGTAGGGTCAGTAGCAGGCAGGGCGGCCGGAGACCATTGTCCCGATGTTGTCGCTGTGTGGGCCGCACGGTGTCATTATTCGCGCCGAGCTGTCGTTGCCGTTAGCGCTGACATTTTACTTTCAGTCGTTTTTTTTATTGCGATGCGGAAACCAAAAAATAATTTGCAATTTTATTATTTGTTGTTGTTTCTTTACATTTCACACTATATAGGGATAAATAATTGTATATTTCGATATTATTATTCGATATTTCAGTTGTATGTTATCCTTTTGTTATTGTGGAGCTGGCAGTGACTGTAGCGGGGCGTGCATATAGATTTCATCGGTGGGGTCTGTACCGTCCGCTCACGGCGAGTTCCCCAGTGACCGATCCGGCAGTGGAGGCGGCCGCGGCCTCGCTCACTAGAGATGTCGCCTCAATCTTTAAGGCCAAGTTCACACTGGGCTTTTTTTGCTGCTTTTTCCAGTCCCAGCGAAGCCCACGAGCGGCCAGACGTCTCCTGCACACATTGCTTTATCGTGTCCTCAGCGGTTTCAGGATTTTTGCACACACAGCGTCACTTCTTTCAGCGTTTCTCATGGTTTCCTACTTTTTTTTTCTTTTTTTTAGCCAAAATCTGATTCTACAGAATAGGACTTTATCTGTTTCCAATACTAAACTTTATCAACATGTGCACGAGAGACAGAAATGTCAAAACCGCATCACAGAAAACTAGGGAAAACATGATTTTTTTTCCTGCAGCTTTGTTCCTCCCAATACATCAGGTTTGGCTGCAGAAATAAAAAAAAAAAATTGAAAAAAACGCTTAGTGTAAACTTAGCCTGATTGCAGGCAGTGTAGTTCAGTGCTCCTGACGCTTGGTGGCAGCAGTGAGTCCTGTGTGATCTCTAAGTGTTTTCCCTGACAAACCTCTACTACAGGATGTCTCCTCTCACTGCAGTCCAAACATGGCGACCACAGAGAACCAGGAGAAAGCCCAAACCTCTAGAGAACACTATGGGGCATGATGTAAGGAGTACAAACATGACATAGCAAAAACATCATGAGAGTATAAACAAGGCGACCACAGAGAAAGCCCAAAACTGTGAAGGGACATCAGACGCTGTGCATTATGGGGCATAATAAAAGGAGCACAAACATGGTTTCCACCTCCACCTGCTTTTTACCACCTATTCAGTCTCCTGGGAGACTGTCAAAAATTGCCATACTGACTATATTTCAAGCCATCATGGCGGGGTATTGGGAAAAGTTTACAATTAGCAATAATCACGCCTCAGATAAACCTCATGGGCTATGATACTGCCACTGGGCAAAGCTGGAGCCTATCTATGAGGAGCCGCGGCCTCCAGATCTGGGGCTCTATCTACATTGTGGAGAGACGACATCATCAGGGGTTGTGGGAGCAAAGGATTCTGGGAGTGTCCACATGCTAACGACATCGCTTCTTATCGCCTTCCCCTTCCTATCGTCTCACCAACTAATTGCAGCGACCAACTCGCTCTGTTGGCGTAACACAGATCGTATGCAAATGAGGCAATATAGAAAATACAACGACGCTGAGCCTGTTCAGAACACAGGAACTCAGCGGTGCACGCGCGGTGAATGGTCACCGGAGTAGTTAAAAAACGGCACTCACTCCGCCAGGACCTACCGTAAACTCTCGTGGAAAACTGCGCTACAGCAGCGCGGCGTGAGACTTGCCGCAAGGTAACACTGCAGTAACGCAAGCGCGATGTTAGACGCTAGCAGGTGCAGTAGTGGAGCAATGGCGTGCTGACTACTGGCTATAACTCATTCCCTCACACAGCCGTAATATCCAAGGAAGGGGGCTTCAAATGAGTCATTCACCAGTCCATGCATCCATCCACATACACACAGCAGCAAGTATGACTATACTAGCACATGGCAGAGCAGCCATGCACACCTTTTATAGCGAACGTGACCTTCCAGATCTCTGAGCTGAGCCAATGGAATCTGGAGCAGGACCTGAGCACCTGACTCCTGAGCTCCAATGGCCGATTGTCCCACGAGCATGCTCAGAGGAAGGGACGAAGGACTTAGCCTCCGGAGAGAGTTGCTGTAAAGCAATCTCCTCTGCAATCTCCTTTACATTAGACAAAGAGCAGGAGACTGCAGCATGTGAGGGTCAAGATTCCTGCCTAGTAATGGCCGAAATCTGACTCCTAACATTACCCCCCCTCCTAGGGCCCCCTCCCTCCCTGAACCTTCCGAACTGATTAAATTTGCTGATGACACAAAGCTAGGAGGGATAGCTAATACTAGAGAAGAGAGAGAGAGGATTCAAAAAGATTTAAATAAACTGGAGAAGTGGGCAGCAACTAACAGAATGGTTTTTAACAGGGAGAAATGCAAAGTACTACATCTGGGCAATAAAAATGAAAAAAGCATATATAGAATGGGAGGAATAGGGCTAAGTGACAGCACATGTGAAAAAGACTTGGGTATACTAATAGATCACAGACTGAATATGAGTCAACAGTGTGATGCAGCAGCAAAAAAGGCAAATGCAGTTCTAGGATGTATTAACAGAAGGATACAGTCTAGATCACGGGATGTCATTATTTCCCTCTACTCCTCTTTGGTCAGACCTCATCTGGAATATTGTGTCCAGTTTTGGGCACCACATTTTAAAAAAGACATCAACAAACTGGAGCAAGTTCAGAAAAGAGCGACCAGAATGGTGACCGGTCTGCAAACCCTGTCTTATGAGGAAAGGTTGCAGGATTTGGGAATGTTTATTTTGCAAAAGAGAAGACTGAGAGGAGACTTAATTGCTGTCTACAAATATCTAAAGGGCTGTCACATTGTAGAAGGATCAACTTTATTCTCATTTGCACAAGGAAAGACTAGAAGCAATGGGATGAAACTGAATGGGAGGAGACACAGATTAGATATTAGAAAAAACTTTTTGACAGTTAGAGTGATCAATGAGTGGAACAGGCTGCCACAAGAAGTGGTGAGTTCTCCTTCAATGGAAGTCTTCAAACAGAGGCTGGACAGACATCTGACTGGGATGATTTAGCGAATCCTGCTTTGAGCAGGGGGTTGGACCAGATGGCCCAGGAGGTCCCTTCCAACTCTACGATTCTATGATTCTATGATTCTATGAACCACCAGCCTGTGCCCGACATTGGCACAGGCCCCAGACTTGTCCAAGGGCGAGCCTGATGTCCTGGTTGGTGACATAGAAAACCGGGACACACGGAAGGGATCAGCGGGGGCAAGGTCGCCAGGTCTCAAAAGGGACACCCGGGAGATGATGGGAGCGGGAGTTTCAGGGGAACGGCGCCGTGTGTCAGCGACCGTCGCTACTCTCCATCTGGGAAGACTATCCCGAGCACATAAGGTGCATGCCCGAATAAACTTTTTAACGTGCCGAGCCCTGTGCGGCCACCAATACGATCCGGCCAGCGACTTCGTGGTCTGCATATAGCCACGATGGCCGTCCACATTGGACGCTTGTGCCCACGCGAGAATCTTAGGCCGCAAGCGAGGAGGAACAAAAGTCTCGCCGACCGACTCACAATCTGACCATTGCGGGGCGCTATCTTCCTGAGAAGCAGCGTGTAGATGGTGACAACCGCACATGGACTCTTGAGCTGGATGTCTCTCAAAATTGGCGTGAGACACCTCCATGGGCTCTGGGGGTAGAACCTCTGGTTTGGGCAGCTCCAGAGGCTCAGAAAAGTTGGGAGCCGCAGTACCTCTCCGTTTGGAGTGAGCACGCTCCATACCGCGCTCCGAAAAACGGAGGTCAATACGGGAGGAGATGGATATTAACTCCTCCAGAGTGGTAGGGATCTCTCTAGTAGAGAGAGCATCCTTGATGTGCTCCGCTAAACCTCTCCAAAAAAACGAAATCAGTGCCTTGTCGGACCACTCCAGCTCGGACGCCAGTGTCCGAAAACGGACGGCATACTAGCTAACCGAGAGGGATCCCTGAATCAAGGCAAGCAACTGTAGAGAGGTGTCGTGTGTGACCCGTGGACCGAGGAAAAGTTGCTTGATGGCTGTTAGCAAGTGGGCAGCAGTCCGAATATCAGGATCACCACGCTCCCATAAAGGCGTATCCCATTCCAGCACCTTGCCCGACAGTAGGGAAATAATAAAGGCCACCTTGGCCCATTCTGTAGGGAATTGTGCAGCCAGCAGCTCCATGTGTATCGAGCACTGGCTGATGAAACCCCTGCAGGAGGCGCCATCACCAGAATATTTATCAGGCAACGGGAGGTGGGTAACTGTCGGCACAAGGGTGGACATGGACATACGTCCTACCGCATCTGTGAGTGCCTGTACAGCAGCATCAGTGGCCTGCGAAGCTGAGAGAGCCCTCTCAAGAGTGGCCAAGCGACCCTCGAGCTGTCGCACACACTGCAGAAGTTGCTGCTGTTCTGCCATCACTAGCCAGACCCTGGCACTAGTATAATGTTATGAACGGCGGAAGGCACTAAATAAAAAATATGAATAAAGTACCTTCACCACTCGGGGTCCACCGTGCGGTAGATGGAGAAGCCGCAGAGCAATCTGGCGGTAATGTGCACGGGGTTTAGATAGCACCCAGGTGCACAAAGGAATCTCTGTTAAACACACAGAGCCAATAAAGAAAATATAACAACGCTGAGCCTGTTCAGAACACAGGAACTCAGCGGTGCACGAGCAGTGTATGGTCACCGGAGTAGTTAAAAAACAGCACTCACTCCGCCAGGACCTACCGTAAACTCTCGTGGAAAACTGCGCTACAGCAGCGCGGCGTGAGACTTGCCGCAAGGTAACACCACAGTAACGCAAGCGCGATGTTAGACGCTAGCAGGTGCAGTAGTGGAGCAATGGCGCGCTGGCGCTGTCTACTGGCTATAACGCATTCCCTCACACAACCGTAATATCCAAGGAAGGGGCTTCAAATGAGTCATTCACCAGTCCATGCATCCATCCACATACACACAGCAGCAAGTATGACTATACTAGCGCATGGCGGAACAGCCATGCACACTTTTTATAGCGAACGGGACCGTCCGGAAATCTCAAAAGCCCTGAGCAGAACCAATGGAATCTGGAGCAGGACCTGAGCACCTGACTCCTGAGCTCCAATGGCCGATTGTCCCATGAGCATGCTCAGAAGAAGGGACGAAGGACTTAAGCTGGAGTCACACATAGCGACTTACCAGCGATCCCGACATCGATATCAACGTGTCAGGATCGCTGGTAAGTCGCTATGTGATCGCTGGTGAGCTGCCAAACAGACACCTTCACCAGCGATCAGCACAGCGATGCCATTGATTCATGTAAAAAAATAGAATTAAAATAAAATATATTGTTATTCTCACCTTCCGACGTCCCGCGCAGCATTCCCGCCTCTCTCCACGCTCCGGTCCCAGTGATCCTTTGTGAGAATGACCACGAGAATGTCACGGTCTTGCAGTCATTCGTGCAAAGGATCACTGGGATCGGGAGAGTGGAGAGAGGTGGGAATGCTGCGCAGGACGTCGGAAGGTGAGAATAACAATATTTTTTATTTTTTTTATTATTTTTTTACAGCTGATCACTGGTCTCCCGCCTGTCGCACGCAGCGATGCGTGCTGGCCAGCTGGAGACCAGTGACGAAAAATGTGTCCAGAGGTTTCTTGCAGCGATCAGCGATACCGGCAGGGGGGCCGCTCGCTGATCGGTGTCACACACAGCAAGCAAAGAACAGGAGACTGCAGCATGTGAGGGTCTAGATTCCAACCTAGTAATGGCCAAAATCTGACTCCTAACACTAACAATGAAATGGGGGTGGAGGAGGATGCTATACAGGGACTAATAATGAATTTGGGTGGGGGAGGATGCTATACAGGGACTAATAATGAATTGGGGTGGGGGAGGATGCTATACAGGGACTAATAATGAATTGGGGGTGGGGGAGGATGCTATACAGGGACTAATAATGAATTAGGGGTGGGGGAGGATGCTATACAGGGACTAATAATGAATTGGGGTGGGGTAGGATGCTATACAGGGACTAATAATGAATTGGGGTGAGGGAGGATGCTATACAGGGACTAATAATGAATTGGGGTGGGGGAGGATGCTATACAGGGACTAATAATGAATTGGGGGTGGGGGAGGATGCTATACAGGGACTAATAATGAATTGAGGGTGGAGGAGGATGCTATACAGGGACTAATAATGAATTGGGGTGGGGGAGGATGCTATACAGGGACTAATAATGAATTGGGGTGGGGGAGGATGCTATACAGGGACTAATAATGAATTGGGGGTGGGGAGGATGCTATACAGGGACTAATAATGAATTGGGGGTGGGGGAGGATGCTATACAGGGACTAATAATGAATTGGGGGTGGGGGAGGATGCTATACAGGGACTAATAATGAATTGAGGGTGGGGGAGGATGCTATACAGGGACTAATAATGAATTGGGGGTGGGGGAGGATGCTATACAGGGACTAATAATGAATTGGGGGGTGGAGGAAGCTATACAGGGACTAATAACTAATCGGAGGTGGGGGAGGATGCTATACAGGGACTAATAATGAATTGGGGGTGGGGAGGAAGCTATACAGGGACTAATAATGAATTGGGGGTTGGGGAGGATGCTATACAGGGACTAATAATGAATTGGGGTGGGGGAGGATGCTATACAGGGACTAATAACTAATCGGAGGTGAGAGAGGATGCTATACAGGGAATAATAATGAATTGGGGGTGGGGAGGATGCTATACAGAGACTAATAATGAATTGGGGGTGGGAGAGGATGCTATACAGGGACTAATAATGAATTGGGGGTGGGGGAGGATGCTATGCAGGGACTAATAATGAATTGGGGTGAGGGAGGATGCTATACAGGGACTAATAATGAATTGGGGTTGGGGAGGATGCTATACAGTGACTAATAATGAATTGGGGGTGGAGGAGGATGCTATACAGGGACTAATAATGAATTGGGGGTTGGGGAGGATGCTATACAGTGACTAATAATGAATTGGGGGTGGAGGAGGATGCTATACAGGAACTAATAATGAATTGGATGTGAGGGAGGATGCTATACAGGGACTAATAATGAATTGGTGTGGGGGAGGATGCTATACAGGGACTAATAATGAATTGGGGGTGGCGGAGGATGCCATACAGGGACTAAGAATGAATTGGGGGTGGGGGAGGATGCTATACAGGGACTAATAATGAATTGGGGAAGGGGAGGATGCTATACAGGGACTAATAATGAATTGGGGATGGGGGAGGATGCTATACAGGGACTAATAATGAATTGGGGGTGGGGCAGGATGCTATAAAGGGACTAATAATGAATTGGGGTGGGGGAGGATGCTATACAGGGATTAATAATGAATTGGGGGTGGGGGAGGATGCTATACAGGGGCTAATAATGAATTGGGGGTGGGGAGGATGCTATACAGGGACTAATAATGAATTGGGGGTGGAGGAGGATGCTTTACAGGGACTAATAACGAATTGGAGGAGGGAGAGGATGCTATACAGGGGCTAATAATGAATTGGGGTGGGGGAGGATGCTATACAGGGACTAATAATGAATTGGGGGTGGGGGAGGATACTATACAGGGACTAATAATGAATTGGGGTGGGGGAGGATGCTATACAGGGACTAATAATGAATTGGGGGTGGGGGAGGTTACTATACAGAGACTAATAATTAATTGGGGGTGGGGGAGGATGCTACACAGAGACTAATAATGAATTGGGGTGGGGGAGGATGCTATACAGGGACTAATAATGAATTGGGGGTGGGGGAGGATGCTATACAGGGACTAATAATGAATTGGGGGTGGGGGAGGATGCTATACAGGGACTAATAATGAATTGGGGGTGGGGGAGGATGCTATACAGGGACTAATAATGAATTGGGGGTGGGGGAGGATGCTATACAGAGACTAATAATGAATTGGGTGGGGGAGGATGCTATACAGGGACTAATAATGAATTGGGGGTGGGAGAGGATGCTATACAGGGACTAATAATGAATTGGGGTGGGGGAGGATGCTATACAGGGACTAATAATGAATTGGGGGTGGGGGAGGATGCTATACAGGGACTAATAATGAATTGGGGGTGGGGAGGATGCTATACAGGGACTAATAATGAATTGGGGGTGGGGAGGATGCTATACAGGGACTAATAATGAATTGGGGGTGGGAGAGGATGCTATACAGGGACTAATAATGAATTGGGCTGGAGGAGGATGCTATACAGAGACTAATAATGAATTGGGGGTGGGGAGGATGTTATGCAGGGACTAATAATGAATTGGGGGAGGGGAGGATGCTATACAGGAACTAATAATGAATTGGGGGTGGGGAGGATGCTATACAGGGACTAATAATGAATTGGAGGTGGAGGAGGATGCTATACAGGGACTAATAATTAATTGGGGGTGGGGAGGATGCTATACAGGGACTAATAATGAATTGGAGGTGGAGGAGGATGCTATACAGGGACTAATAATGAATTGGGGGTGGGAGAGGATGCTATACAGGGACTAATAATGAATTTGGGGTGGGGGAGGATGCTATACAGGAGCTAATAATGAATTGGGGGTGGGGGAGGATACTATACAGGGACTAATAATGAATTGGGGGTAGGGGGATGCTATACAGGGACTAATAATGAATTGGGGGTGGGGGAGGATGCTATACAGGGACTAATAATGAATTGGGGGTGGGGGAGGATGCAATACAGGGACTAATAATGAATTGGGGTGGGGAGGATGCTATACAGGGACTAATAATGAATTGGGGTGGGGGAGGATGCTATACAGGGACTAATAATGAATTGGGGGTGGGGGAGGATGCTATACAGGGACTGATAATTAATTGGGGGTGGGGGAGGATGCTATACAGGGACTAATAATGAATTGGGGGTGGGGGAGGATGCTATACAGGGACTAATAATGAATTGGGGGTGGGAGAGGATGCTATACAGGGACTAATAATGAATTTGGGGTGGGGAAGGATGCTATACAGGAGCTAATAATGAATTGGGGGTGGGGGAGGATACCATACAGGGACTAATAATGAATTGGGGGTAGGGGGATGCTATACAGGGACTAATAATGAATTGGGGGTGGGGGAGGATGCTATACAGGGAATAATAATGAATTGGGTTGGGGGAGGATGCTATACAGGGACTAATAATGAATTGGGGGTGGGGGAGGATGCTATACAGGGACTAATAATGAATTGGGGGTGGGGAGGATGCTATACAGGGACTAATAATGAATTGGGGGTGGGGAGGATGCTATACAGGGACTAATAATGAATTGGGGGTGGGAGAGGATGCTATACAGGGACTAATAATGAATTGGGCTGGAGGAGGATGCTATACAGAGACTAATAATGAATTGGGGGTGGGGAGGATGTTTTGCAGGGACTAATAATGAATTGGGGGAGGGGAGGATGCTATACAGGGACTAATAATGAATTGGGGGTGGGGAGGATGCTATACAGGGACTAATAATGAATTGGAGGTGGAGGAGGATGCTATACAGGGACTAATAATTAATTGGGGGTGGGGAGGATGCTATACAGGGACTAATAATGAATTGGAGGTGGAGGAGGATGCTATACAGGGACTAATAATGAATTGGGGGTGGGAGAGGATGCTATACAGGGACTAATAATGAATTTGGGGTGGGGGAGGATGCTATACAGGAGATAATAATGAATTGGGGGTGGGGGAGGATACTATACAGGGACTAATAATGAATTGGGGGTAGGGGGATGCTGTACAGGGACTAATAATGAATTGGGGGAAGGAGGATGCTATACAGGGACTAATAATGAATTGGGGGAAGGAGGATGCTATACAGGGAATAATAATGAATTCAGGGAGGGGGAGGATGCTATACAGGGACTGATAATGATTTGGGAGTGGGGGAGGATGCTATACAGGTACTAATAATGAATCGGTGTGGGGGAGGATGCTATACAGGGACATTCATAACTGGCTTAGTGATCGGACCCAAAGAGTGGTCGTAAATGGCTGCACATCCAGTTGGAAGAATGTCTCAGGTGTGGTACCACAGGGCTCTGTCCTGGGATCTGTATTGTTCAACATCTTTATCAACGATTTAGATGAAGGAATTGAGGGTAAACTTATTAAATTTGCTGATGACACAAAGCTAGGAGGGATAGCTAATACTAGAGAAGAGAGAGAGGATTCAAAAAGATATAAATAAACTGGAGCAGAGGGCAGCAACTAACAGAATGGTTTTTAACAGGGAAAAATGCAAAGTACTTCATCTGGGCAATAAAAATGAAAAAAGCATATACAGAATGGGAGGAATAGGGCTAAGCAACAGCACATGTGAAAAAGTCGGGTATACTAATAGATCACAGACTGAATATGCGTCAACAGTATGATGCAGTAGCAAAAAAGGCAAATGCAATTCTAGGATGTATAAACAGAAGCATACAGTCTAGATCACATGAAGTCATTATTTCCCTCTACTCCTCTTTGGTCAGACCTCATCTGGAATATTGTGTCCAGTTTTGGGCACCACATTTTAAAAAAGACATCAACAAACTGGAGCAAGTTCAGAAAAGAGCGACCAGAATGGTAACCGGTCTGTAAACCTTGTCTTATGAGGAAAGGTTGCAGGATTTGGGAATGTTTAGTTTGCAAAAGAGAAGACTGAGAGGAGACTTAATAGCTGTCTACAAATATCTAAAGGGCTGTCACATTGTAGAAGGATCAACTTTATTCTCATTTGCACAAGGAAAGACTAGAAGCAATGGGATGAAACTGAATGGGAGGAGACACAGATTAGATATTAGAAAAAAAATTTTGACAGAGTGATCAATGAGTGGAACAGGCTGCCACGAGAGGTGGTGAGTTCTCCTTCAATGGAAGTCTTCAAACAGAGGCTGGACAGACATCTGTCTGGGATGATTTAGCAAATCCTGCTTTGAGCAGGGGGTTGGACCAGATGGCCCAGGAGGTCCCTTCCTACTCTACGATTCTATGATTTTGATTCTACATTTCTTCATGAAGGGGATCATGATGGGGCATTTGGCACGTGCTGGCACTTCGTCATAAATCATTGGGTTTTAGGTTGCAGTTTGAGCGCTCGGTCTCAGAAAGGTTTGCCATCACTGCCATAACCACATAATAGCATAAAAGAGAGGCTAAATACCGCCATACATAATAGTGACTGAATACCGCCATACCATCACCACATAAAACCAAATGGTGACTGATTTCTGCCATATTATCAGCACACAATATCACCAAGTAATGATTGTAATACCACCATACCACATCCATACAATAACAGAACATTCTTACATGACCATATAGAGTAATCTCCAGGGAAGCCGCTGACTAGATAGTAATCCTGTAACTCTTTCTCCTCATTTCTTTGCTTTTGATCTTTGGGAAGTAAAATGTCACAAATAATTCTCAGCCTGACACATGTAACATACGGCTCCAATACAGCTGCATACAAATACTCTCTATAACTGCATTAACCATTTCTCTTCTACTATTAACCACCTATTCAGTCTCATGGGAGCCTGTCAAAAATTGCCATGCTGACTATATTACAAGCCATCATGGCGGGGTATTGGGAAAAGTTTTCAACTAGCAATAATCACGCCTCGGATAAACCTCATGGGCTATGATACTGCCACTGCGCAAAGCTGGAGCCCATCTATGAGGAGCCGCGGCCTCCGGATCTGGGGCTCTATCTACATTGCAGGGAGACGACGTCATCAGGGGGTTGTGGGAGCAAAGGATTCTGGGAGTGGATATGCTAATACCCCCCTCCCCTGTGTAGGGTCAGTAGCAGGCAGGGCGGCCGGAGACCATTGTCCCGATGTTGTCGCTGTGTGGGCCGCACGGTGTCATTATTCGCGCCGAGCTGTCGTTGCCGTTAGCGCTGACATTTTACTTTCAGTCGTTTTTTTTATTGCGATGCGGAAACCAAAAAATAATTTGCAATTTTATTATTTGTTGTTGTTTCTTTACATTTCACACTATATAGGGTTAAATAATTGTATATTTCGATATTATTATTCGATATTTCAGTTGTACGTTATCCTTTTGTTATTGTGGAGCTGGCAGTGACTGTAGCGGGGCGTGCATATAGATTTCATCGGTGGGGTCTGTACCGTCCGCTCACGGCGAGTTCCCCAGTGACCGATCCGGCAGTGGAGGCGGCCGCGGCCTCGCTCACTAGAGATGTCGCCTCAATCTTTAAGGCCAAGTTCACACTGGGCTTTTTTTTGCTGCTTTTTCCAGTCCCAGCGAAGCCCACGAGCGGCCAGACGTCTCCTGCACACATTGCTTTATCGTGTCCTCAGCGGTTTCAGGATTTTTGCACACACAGCGTCACTTCTTTCAGCATTTCTCATGTTTTGCCGCTTTTTTTTTTTAACCAAAATCTGTTTCCAATACTAAACTTTATCAACATGTGCACGAGAGACAGAAATGTCAAAACCGCATCACAGAAAACTAGGGAAAAGATAATTTTTTTTTTTTCTGCAGCTTTGTTCCTCCCAATAGATCAGGTTTGTCTGCAGAAATAAAAAAAAAAAATGAAAAAAAATACTTAGTGTAAACTTAGCCTGATTGCAGGCAGTGTAGTTCTATGCTCCTGACGCTTGGTGGCAGCAGTGAGTCCTGTGTGATCTCTAAGTGTTTTCCCTGACGAGCCTCTACTACAGGATGTCTCCTCTCACTGCAGTACAAACATGGCGACCACAGAGAACCAGGAGAAAGCCCAAAGTATGAATGGAGATCAGCCGCAGTGCACTATGGGGCATAATACAAGGAGTACAAACACGACATATAGAAAACATCATGAGAACACAAACATGGTTTCCACCTCCATCTGCTTTTTACCATCTATTCAGTCTCCTGGGAGACTGTCAAAAATTGCCATGCTGACTATATTTCAAGTCATCATGGCGGGGTATTGGGAAAAGTTTTCAATTAGCAATAATCACGCCTCGGATAAACCTCATTGGCTATGATACTGCCACTGCGCAAAGCTAACAACCAAGTCTGAGGAGCCGCGGCCTCACTGCCAGCACACCCCTGACAGCTCATGGAGAGCTGCGTCCACGCTGTACTGATGTGAAGCAGACAGGACCCTGGGAGTGTCCACATGCTAACGACATCGCTTCTTATAGCCTTCCCCTTCCTATCGTCTCACCAACCAATCACAGCGACCAACTCGCTCTGTTGGCGTAACACAGATCGTATGCAAATGAGGCAATATAGAAAATATAACAACGCTGAGCCTGTTCAGAACACAGGAACTCAGCGATGCACGCGCGGTGTATGGTCACCGGAGTAGTTAAAAAACGGCACTCACTCCGCCAGGACCTACCGTAAACTCTCGTGGAAAACTGCGCTACAGCAGCGCGGTGTGAGACTTGCCGCAAGGTAACACCGCAGTAACGCAAGTGCGATGTTACATGCTAGCAGGTGCAGTAGTGGAGCAATGGCGCGCTGACTACTGGCTATAACTCATTCCCTCACACAACCGTAATATCCAAGGAAGGGGGCTTCAAATGAGTCATTCACCAGTCCATGCATCCATCCACATACACACAGCAGCAAGTATGACTATACTAGCACATGGCGGTACAGCCAAGCACACTTTTTATAGCAAACGGGACCTTCCAGATCTCTGAGCTGAGCCAATGGAATCTGGAGCAGGACCTGAGCACCTGACTCCTGAGCTCCAATGGCCGATTGTCCCACGAGCATGCTCAGAGGAAGGGACGAAGGACTTAGCCTCCGGAGAGAGTTGCTGTAAAGCAATCTCCTCTGCAATCTCCTTTACATTAGACAAAGAGCAGGAGATTGCAGCATGGGAGGGTCTAGATTCCTCCCTAGTAATGGCCGAAATCTGACTCCTATCATTACCTCCCCTCCTAGGGGACTCTCCCTCCCTGAACCTTCCGAACCACCAGCCTGTGCCCGACATTAAGCCGACATTGGCACAGGTCCCAGACTTGTCCAAGGGCGAGCCTGATGTCCTGGTTGGTGACATAGAAAACCGGGACACACGGAAGGTATCAGCGGGGGCAAGATCGCCAGGTCTCAAAAGGGACACCCGGGAGATGATGGGAGCGGGAGTTTCAGGGGAACGGCGCCGTGTGTCAGCGACTGTCGCCACTCTCCATCTGGGAAGACTATCCCGAGCACATAAGTTGCATGCCCGAATAAACTTTTTAACGTCCCGAGCCCTGTGCGGCCACCAATACAATCCGGCCAGCGACTTCGTGGTCTGCATATAGCCACGATGGCCGTCAGCATTGGACGCGTGTGCCCACGCGAGAATCTTAGGCCGCAAGCGAGGAGGAACAAAAGTCTCACCGACCAACTCACAATTTGACCATTGCGGGGCGCTATCTTCCTGAGAAGTAGCGTGTAGACGGTGACAACCGCACATGGACTCTTGAGCTGGACGTCTCTCAAAATTGGCGTGAGACACCTCCATGAGCTCTGGGGGTAGAACCTCTGGCTCGGGCAGCTCCAGAGGCTCAAAAAAGTTGGGAGCCGCAGTACCTCTCCGTTTGGAGTGAGCACGCTCCATACCGCACTCTGAAAAACGGAGGTCAATACGGGAGGAGATGGATATTAACTCCTCCAGAGTGGTAGGGATCTCTCTAGAAGAGAGAGCATCCTTGACGTGCTCCGCTAAACCTCTCCAAGAAACCAGAATCAGTGCCTTGTCGGACCACTCCAGCTCGGACACCAGTGTCCGAAAACGGACGGCATACTGGCTAACCGAGAGGGATCAAGGCAAGCAACTGTAGAGAGGTGTCGTGTGTGACCCGTGGACCGAGAAAAACTTGCTTGATGGCTGTTAGCAAGTGGGCAGCGGTCCGAATATCAGGATCACCACGCTCCCATAAAGGCGAAGCCCATTCCAGCACCTTGCCCGACAGTAGGGAAATAATAAAGGCCACCTTGGCCCGCTCTGTAGGGAATTGCGCAGCCAGCAGCTCCAGGTGGATTGAGCACTGGCTGATGAAACCCCTGCAGGAGGCGCCATCACCAGAATATTTATTATCAGGCAACGGGAGGCGGGTAACTGTCGGCGCAAGGGTGGACATGGACATACACCCTACCGCATCTGTGAGTGCCTGTACAGCAGCATCAGTGGCCTGCGAAGCTGCGAGAGCCCTCTCAAGAGTAGCCAAGCGACCCTCGAGCTGCCGCACACACTGTAGGAGTTGCTGCTGTTCTGCCATCACTAGTCAGACCCTGGCGTGTTGTGAGTTCATTTTCCCCTTCACTACTGAGGCCCGAGGAACTCCCTCTTCTGGTGAAGAAAGGTAGTGAGCCTGATTGTCAGACACCTGGGGCTGATGATGATGACTGGCTAAGTGGAGTTAATGACTGGATATAAGGCTGCCGACGCCTTCTGGCCTGCGGGTGATTTCTCTGTGGACTTCTAGGAAACCAGTCTGATTCCTGCTCATCTAAAGCTAAGATTTCTGCTTTGCCTTTTTGCATTAGTGTTTTGTTTTCCTTGCTTTTCTGGATTCTGCCATTCCCTGCTGGGGTTAGTTGAATCTCCTTTTGCCTGTTGCTCTGTCTTCAGAATATTCCTGAGTACTGACATAGCTTTTTTGAAGCCTAGCGTCTTCAGGGCCTTTTTTACTGTCAGTTTGTTGGCTCTTATTTTCATAGGGTTTTTCACAGATTGCAGACAGCAGCCTTCCTGTCCTTTCCTATCTAAGCTAGTGTGGGCCCCATCTTTGCTCAGTCTATCTTTCTGTCTGTGTTTTGTTCTTTCTTCTTGCTTCACCGTCATTATATGTGGGGGGCTGCCTTTTACTTTGGAGTCTGCTCTGGGGCTGTTTAGATTTCCCTTTCTGTCTTTAGGCTATGTAGTCCTCTGGCTGTGATCGAGGGGCCTAGGGCATCGTAGGAGCCCCCCACGGCTACTGCTAGTTGTGTTGATAGGTTCAGGGGTCTGCAATCCGATAGCTGCCAACTTATCTGGTTTTATGGACTTAGCTAGCATTTCTATTTTTGCCTCCTACGGTGACTCAATCATAACACTGGCGCTAGTATAATGCTAGGAGTGGTGGAAGACACTAAATAAAAAATATGAATAAAGTGCCTTCGCCACTCGGGGTCCACCGTGCGGAGGATGGAGAAACCGCAGCTAAGTGACGCAGAGCAATCTGGCGGTAATGTGCACGGGGTTTGGATAGCACCCAGGTGCACAAAGGAATCTCTGTTAAACACACAGAGCCAATAAAGAAAATATAACAACGCTGAGCATGTTCAGAACACAGGAACTCAGCGGTGCACGAGCGGTGAATGGTCACCGGAGTAGTTAAAAAACAGCACTCACTCTGCCAGGACCTACCGTAAACTCTCGTGGAAAACTGCGCTGCAACTGCAGACGCAAACAATAGCTGCAACAGCAGCGCGGCGTAAGACTTGCCGCAAGGTAACACCGCAGTAACGCAAGCGCGAAGTTAGCAGGTGCAATAGTGGAGCAATGGTGCGCTGGCGCTGACTACTGGCTATAACTCATTCCCTCACACAACCGTAATATCCAAGGAAGGGGCTTCAAATGAGTCATTCACCAGTCCATGCATCCATCCACATACACACAGCAGCAAGTACGACTATACTAGCACATGGCAGAACAGCCATGCACACTTTTTATAGCAAACGGGACCTTCCGGAACTCTCCAGAGCCCTGAGCAGAACCAATGGAATCTGGAGCAGGACCTGAGCACCTGACTCCTGAGCTCCAATGGCCGATTGTCCCATGAGCATGCTCAGAAGAAGGGACGAAGGACTTAAGCTGGAGTCACACATAGCGACTTACCAGCGATCCCGGCAACGATATCAATGTGTCAGGATCGCTGGTAAGTCGCTATGTGATCGCTGCTGAGCTGTCAAACAGACAGCTTCACCAGCGATCAGCACAGCGATGCCATTGATTCATGTAAAAAAATAGAATTAAAATAAAAAATATTGTTATTCTCACCTTCCGCCGTCCCGCGCAGCATTCCCGCCTCTCTCCACGCTCCCGGTCCCAGTAATCCTTTGCGAGAATGACCACGAGATGTCACGGTCTCGCAGTCAATCGTGCAAAGGATCACTGGGACCGGGAGTGTGGAGAGAGGTGGGAATGCTGCGCAGGACGTCGGAAGGTGAGAATAACAATATTTTTTATTTTTTGTATTATTTTTTTACAGCTGATCGCTGGTCTCCCGCCTGTCACACGCAGCGATGAGTGCTGGCCAGCGGGAGACCAGCGACGAAAAATGGGTCCAGAGGGTTCTTGAAGTGATCAGCGATACCGGCAGGGGGGCCGCTCGCTGATCGTTGTCACACACAGCAAGCAAACAACAGGAGACTGCAGCATGTGAGGGTCTAGATTACAGCCTAGTAATGGCCGAAATCTGACAACTAACACTAATAATGAATTGGGGGTGGGGGAGGATGCTATACAGGGACTAATAATGAATTGGGGTGGGGGAGGATGCTATACAGGGACTAATAATGAATTGGGGTGGGGGAGGATGCCATACAGGGACTAATAATGAATTGGGGGTGGGGGAGAATGCTATACAGGGACTATTAATGAATTGGGGGTGGGGGAGGATGCTATACAGGGACTAATAATGAATTGGGGGTGGGGGAGGATGCTATACAGGGACTAATCATGAATTGGGGGTGGGGGAGGATGCTATACAGGGACTAATAATGAATTGGGGGTGGGGGAGGATGCTATACAGGGACTATTAATGAATTGGGGGAGGGGGAGGATGCTATACAGGGACTAATAACGAATTGGGGGTGGGGGAGGATGCTATACAGGGATAATGAATTGGGGGTGGGGAGGATGCTATACAGGGACTAATAATGAATTGGGGGTGGAGGAGGATGCTATACAGTGACTAATTACGAATTGGAGGTGGGAGAGGATGCTATACAGGGACTAATAATAAATTGGGGGTGGGGGAGGATGCTATACAGGGACTAATAATTAATTGGGGGTGGGGAGGATGCTATACAGGGACTAATAATGAATTGGGGGTGGAGGAGGATGCTATAAAGAGACTAATAATGAATTGGGGTGGGGGGATGCTATACAGGGACTAATAACGAATTGGAGGTGGGAGAGGATGCTATACAGGGACTAATAATGAATTGGGGGTGGCGGAGGATGCTATACAGGGACTAATAATGAATTGGGGGTGGGGGAGGATGCTACACAGGGACTAATAATGAATTGGGGGTGGGGGAGGATACTATACAGGGACTAATAATTAATTGGGGGTGGGGGAGGATGCTACACAGATACTAATAATGAATCGGGGTGGGGGAGGATGCTATACAGGGACTAATAATGAATTGGGGGTGGGGGAGGATGCTATACAGGGACTAATAATGAATTGGGGGTGGGGGAGGATGCTATACAGGGACTAATAATGAATTGGGGGTGGGGAGGATGCTATACAGGGACTAAGAATGAATTGGGGGTGGAGGAGGATGCTATACAGGGACTAATAACGAATTGGGGGTGGGAGAGATGCTATACAGGGACTAATAATGAATTGGGGATGGGGGAGGATGCTATACAGGGACTAATAATGAATTGGGGGTGGGGCAGGATGCTATAAAGGGACTAATAATGAATTGGGGTGGGGGAGGATGCTATACAGGGATTAATAATGAATTGGGGGTGGGGGAGGATGCTATACAGGGGCTAATAATGAATTGGGGGTGGGGAGGATGCTATACAGGGACTAATAATGAATTGGGGGTGGAGGAGGATGCTTTACAGGGACTAATAACGAATTGGAGGTGGGAGAGGATGCTATACAGGGGCTAATAATGAATTGGGGTGGGGGAGGATGCTATACAGGGACTGATAATTAATTGGGGGTGGGGGAGGATGCTATACAGGGACTAATAATGAATTGGGGGTGGGGGAGGATGCTATACAGGGACTAATAATGAATTGGGGGTGGGAGAGGATGCTATACAGGGACTAATAATGAATTTGGGGTGGGGAAGGATGCTATACAGGAGCTAATAATGAATTGGGGGTGGGGGAGGATACCATACAGGGACTAATAATGAATTGGGGGTAGGGGGATGCTATACAGGGACTAATAATGAATTGGGGGTGGGGGAGGATGCTATACAGGGGCTAATAATGAATTGGGGTGGGGGAGGATGCTATACAGGGACTAATAATGAATTGGGGGTGGGGGAGGATGCTATACAGGGACTAATAATGAATTGGGGGTGGGGAGGATGCTATACAGGGACTAATAATGAATTGGGGGTGGGGAGGATGCTATACAGGGACTAATAATGAATTGGGGGTGGGAGAGGATGCTATACAGGGACTAATAATGAATTGGGCTGGAGGAGGATGCTATACAGAGACTAATAATGAATTGGGGGTGGGGAGGATGTTTTGCAGGGACTAATAATGAATTGGGGGAGGGGAGGATGCTATACAGGGACTAATAATGAATTGGGGGTGGGGAGGATGCTATACAGGGACTAATAATGAATTGGAGGTGGAGGAGGATGCTATACAGGGACTAATAATTAATTGGGGGTGGGGAGGATGCTATACAGGGACTAATAATGAATTGGAGGTGGAGGAGGATGCTATACAGGGACTAATAATGAATTGGGGGTGGGAGAGGATGCTATACAGGGACTAATAATGAATTTGGGGTGGGGGAGGATGCTATACAGGAGCTAATAATGAATTGGGGGTGGGGGAGGATACTATACAGGGACTAATAATGAATTGGGGGTAGGGGGATGCTGTACAGGGACTAATAATGAATTGGGGGTGGGGGAGGATGCTATACAGGGACTAATAATGAATTGGGGGTGGGGGAGGATGCAATAGAGGGACTAATAATGAATTGGGGTGGGGGAGGATGCTATACAGGGACTAATAATGAATTGGGGGTGGCGGAGGATGCTATACAGGGACTAATAATGAATTGGGGGTGGGGGAGGATGCTATACAGGGACTAATAATGAATTGGGGGTGGGGGAGGATGCTATACAGGGACAAATAATGAATTGGGGGTGGGGGAGGATGCAATAGAGGGACTAATAACGAATTGGAGGTGGGAGAGGATGCTATACAGGGACTAATAATGAATTGGGGGTGGCGGAGGATGCTATACAGGGACTAATAATGAATTGGGGGTGGGGGAGGATGCTATACAGGGACTAATAATGAATTGGGGGTGGGGGAGGATACTATACAGGGACTAATAATTAATTGGGGGTGGGGGAGGATGCTACACAGATACTAATAATGAATTGGGGTGGGGGAGGATGCTATACAGGGACTAATAATGAATTGGGGGTGGGGGAGGATGCTATACAGGGACTAATAATGAATTGGGGTGGGGGAGGATGCTATACAGGGACTAATAATGAATTGGGGGTGGGGGAGGATGCTATACAGGGACTAATAATGAATTGGGGGTGGGGAGGATGCTATACAGGGACTAAGAATGAATTGGGGGTGGAGGAGGATGCTATACAGGGACTAATAACGAATTGGGGGTGGGAGAGGATGCTATACAGGGACTAATAATGAATTGGGGATGGGGGAGGATGCTATACAGGGACTAATAATGAATTGGGGGTGGGGCAGGATGCTATAAAGGGACTAATAATGAATTGGGGTGGGGGAGGATGCTATACAGGGATTAATAATGAATTGGGGGTGGGGGAGGATGCTATACAGGGGCTAATAATGAATTGGGGGTGGGGAGGATGCTATACAGGGACTAATAATGAATTGGGGGTGGAGGAGGATGCTTTACAGGGACTAATAACGAATTGGAGGAGGGAGAGGATGCTATACAGGGGCTAATAATGAATTGGGGTGGGGGAGGATGCTATACAGGGACTAATAATGAATTGGGGGTGGGGGAGGATGCTATACAGGGACTAATAATGAATTGGGGGTGGGGGAGGATGCTATACAGGGACTAATAATGAATTGGGGGTGGGGGAGGATGCTATACAGAGACTAATAATGAATTGGGTGGGGGAGGATGCTATACAGGGACTAATAATGAATTGGGGGTGGGGGAGGATGCTATACAGGGAATAATAATGAATTGGGGTGGGGGAGGATGCTATACAGGGAGTAATAATGAATTGGGGGAGGATACTATACAGGGACTAATAACGAATTGGGGTGGGGGAGGATGCTATACAGGGACTAATAATGAATTGGTGGTGGGGGAGGATGCTATACAGGGACTGATAATGAATTGGGGGTGGGGGAGGATGCTATACAGGGACTAATAATGAATTGGGGGTGGGGGAGGATGCTATACAGGGACTAATAATGAATTGGGGGTGGGAGAGGATGCTATACAGGGACTAATAATGAATTTGGGGTGGGGGAGGATGCTATACAGGAGCTAATAATGAATTGGGGGTGGGGGAGGATACTATACAGGGACTAATAATGAATAGGGGGTAGGGCGATGCCATACAGGGACTAATAATGAATTGGGGGTGGGGGAGGATGCTATACAGGGACTAATAATGAATTGGAGGTGGGGGAGGATGCAATACAGGGACTAATAATGAATTGGGGTGGGGGAGGATGCTATACAGGGACTAATAATGAATTGGGGGTGGGGGAGGATGCTATACAGGGACTAATAATGAATTGGGGGTGGGGAGGATGCTATACAGGGACTAATAATGAATTGGGGGTGGGGGAGGATGCTATACAGGGACTGATAATTAATTGGGGGTGGGGGAGGATGCTATACAGGGACTAATAATGAATTGGGGGTGGGGGAGGATGCTATACAGGGACTAATAATGAATTGGGGGTGGGAGAGGATGCTATACAGGGACTAATAATGAATTTGGGGTGGGGAAGGATGCTATACAGGAGCTAATAATGAATTGGGGGTGGGGGAGGATACTATACAGGGACTAATAATGAATTGGGGGTAGGGGGGATGCTATACAGGGACTAATAATGAATTGGGGGTGGGGGAGGATGCTATACAGGGACTAATAATGAATTGGGGTGGGGAGGATGCTATACAGGGACTAATAATGAATTGGGGGTGGGGGAGGATGCTATACAGGGACTAATAATGAATTGGGGTGGGGAGGATGCTATACAGGGACTAATAATGAATTGGGGGTGGGGAGGATGCTATACAGGGACTAATAATGAATTGGGGGTGGGAGAGGATGCTATACAGGGACTAATAATGAATTGGGCTGGAGGAGGATGCTATACAGAGACTAATAATGAATTGGGGGTGGGGAGGATGTTATGCAGGGACTAATAATGAATTGGGGGAGGGGAGGATGCTATACAGGGACTAATAATGAATTGGGGGTGGGGAGGATGCTATACAGGGACTAATAATGAATTGGAGGTGGAGGAGGATGCTATACAGGGACTAATAATTAATTGGGGGTGGGGAGGATGCTATACAGGGACTAATAATGAATTGGAGGTGGAGGAGGATGCTATACAGGGACTAATAATGAATTGGGGGTGGGAGAGGATGCTATACAGGGACTAATAATGAATTTGGGGTGGGGGAGGATGCTATACAGGAGCTAATAATGAATTGGGGGTGGGGGAGGATACTATACAGGGACTAATAATGAATTGGGGGTAGGGGGATGCTATACAGGGACTAATAATGAATTGGGGGTGGGGGAGGATGCTATACAGGGACTAATAATGAATTGGGGGTGGGGGAGGATGCAATACAGGGACTAATAATGAATTGGGGTGGGGGAGGATGCTATACAGGGACTAATAATGAATTGGGGGTGGGGGAGGATGCTATACAGGGACTAATAATGAATTGGGGGTGGGGGAGGATGCTATACAGGGACTGATAATTAATTGGGGGTGGGGGAGGATGCTATACAGGGACTAATAATGAATTGGGGGTGGGGGAGGATGCTATACAGGGACTAATAATGAATTGGGGGTGGGAGAGGATGCTATACAGGGACTAATAATGAATTTGGGGTGGGGAAGGATGCTATACAGGAGCTAATAATGAATTGGGGGTGGGGGAGGATACCATACAGGGACTAATAATGAATTGGGGGTAGGGGGATGCTATACAGGGACTAATAATGAATTGGGGGTGGGGGAGGATGCTATACAGGTACTAATAATGAATTGGGGTGGAGGAGGATGCTATACAGGGACTAATAATGAATTGGGGGTGGGGGAGGATGCTATACAGGGACTAATAATGAATTGGGGGTGGGGAGGATGCTATACAGGGACTAATAATGAATTGGGGGTGGGGAGGATGCTATACAGGGACTAATAATGAATTGGGGGTGGGAGAGGATGCTATACAGGGACTAATAATGAATTGGGCTGGAGGAGGATGCTATACAGAGACTAATAATGAATTGGGGGTGGGGAGGATGTTTTGCAGGGACTAATAATGAATTGGGGGAGGGGAGGATGCTATACAGGGACTAATAATGAATTGGGGGTGGGGAGGATGCTATACAGGGACTAATAATGAATTGGAGGTGGAGGAGGATGCTATACAGGGACTAATAATTAATTGGGGGTGGGGAGGATGCTATACAGGGACTAATAATGAATTGGAGGTGGAGGAGGATGCTATACAGGGACTAATAATGAATTGGGGGTGGGAGAGGATGCTATACAGGGACTAATAATGAATTTGGGGTGGGGGAGGATGCTATACAGGAGCTAATAATGAATTGGGGTGGGGGAGGATACTATACAGGGACTAATAATGAATTGGGGGTAGGGGGATGCTGTACAGGGACTAATAATGAATTGAGGGTGGGGGAGGATGCTATACAGGGACTAATAATGAATTGGGGGTGGGGGAGGATGCAGTAGAGGGACTAATAATGAATTGGGGTGGGGGAGGATGCTATACAGGGACTAATAATGAATTGGGGGTGGGGGAGGATGCTATACAGGGACTAATAATGAATTGGGGGTGGGGGAGGATGCTATACAGGGACTAATAATGAATTGGGGGTGGGGAGGATGCTATACAGGGACTGATAATTAATTGGCGGTGGGGGAGGATGCTATACAGGGACTGATAATGAATTGGGGGTGGGGGAGGATGCTATACAGGGACTAATAATGAATTGGGGGTGGGGGAGGATGCTATACAGGGACTAATAATGAATTGGGGGTGGGAGAAGATGCTATACAGGGACTAATAATGAATTTGGGGTGGGGGAGGATGCTATACAGGAGCTAATAATGAATTGGGGGTGGGGGAGGATACTATACAGGGACTAATAATCAATTGGGGGTAGGGGGGATGCTATACAGGGACTAATAATGAATTGGGGGTGGGGGAGGATGCTATACAGGGACTAATAATGAATTGGGGGTGGGGGAGGATGCTATACAGGGACTAATAATGAATTGGGGTGGGGGAGGATGCTATACAGGGACTAATAATGAATTGGGGGTGGGGGAGGATGCTATACAGGGACTAATAATGAATTGGGGTGGGGGAGGATGCTATACAGGGACTAATAATGAACTGGGGGTGGGGAGGATGCTATACAGGGACTAATAATGAATTGGGGGTGGGGAGGATGCTATACAGGGACTAATAATGAATTGGGGGTGGGAGAGGATGCTATACAGGGACTAATAATGAATTGCGCTGGAGGAGGATGCTATACAGAGACTAATAATGAATTGGGGGTGGGGAGGATGTAATGCAGGGACAAATAATGAATTGGGGGAGGGGAGGATGCTATACAATGACTAATAATGAATTGGGGGTGGGGAGGATGCTATACAGGGACTAATAATGAATTGGGGGTGGGGAGGATGCTATACAGGGACTAATAATGAATTGGAGGTGGGGGAGGATGCTATACAGGGACTAACAATGAATTGGAGGTGGAGGAGGATGCTATACAGGGACTAATATTGAATTGAGGGTGGAGGAGGATGCTATACAGAGACTAATAATGAATTGGGGGTGGGAGAGGATGCTATACAGGGACTAATAATGAATTTGGGGTGGGGAAGGATGCTATACAGGAGCTAATAATGAATTGGGGGTGGGGGAGGATACTATACAGGGACTAATAATGAATTGGGGGTAGGGGGGATGCTATACAGGGACTAATAATGAATTGGGGGTGGGGGAAGATGCTATACAGGGACTAATAATGAATTGGGGTGGGGGAGGATGCTATACAGGGACTAATAATGAATTGGGGGTGGGGGAGGATGCTATACAGGGACTAATAATGAATTGGGGGTGGGGAGGATGCTATACAGGGACTAATAATGAATTTGGGGTGGGGAGGATGCTATACAGGGACTAATAATGAATTGGGGGTGGGAGAGGATGCTATACAGGGACTAATAATGAATTGGGCTGGAGGAGGATGCTATACAGAGACTAATAATGAATTGGGGGTGGGGAGGATGTTATGCAGGGACTAATAATGAATTGGGGGAGGGGAGGATGCTATACAGGGACTAATAATGAATTGGGGGTGGGGAGGATGCTATACAGGGACTAATAATGAATTGGAGGTGGAGGAGGATGCTATACAGGGACTAATAATTAATTGGGGGTGGGGAGGATGCTATACAGGGACTAATAATGAATTGGAGGTGGAGGAGGATGCTATACAGGGACTAATAATGAATTGGGGGTGGGAGAGGATGCTATACAGGGACTAATAATGAATTTGGGGTGGGGGAGGATGCTATACAGGAGCTAATAATGAATTGTGGGTGAGGGAGGATACTATACAGGGACTAATAATGAATTGGGGGTAGGGGGATGCTATACAGGGACTAATAATGAATTGGGGTGGGGGAGGATGCTATACAGGGACTAATAATGAATTGGGGGTGGGGGAGGATGCAATACAGGGACTAATAATGAATTGGGGTGGGGGAGGATGCTATACAGGGACTAATAATGAATAGGGGGTGGGGGAGGATGCTATACAGGGACTAATAATGAATTGGGGGTGGGGGAGGATGCTATACAGGGACTAATAATGAATTGGGGGTGGGGAGGATGCTATACAGGGACTAATAATGAATTGGGGGTGGGGGAGGATGCTATACAGGGACTGATAATGAATTGGGGGTGGGGGAGGATGCTATACAGGGACTAATAATGAATTGGGGGTGGGGGAGGATGCTATACAGGGACTAATAATGAATTGGGGGTGGGAGAGGATGCTATACAGGGACTAATAATGAATTTGGGGTAAGGGAGGATGCTATACAGGAGCTAATAATGAATTGGGGGTGGGGGAGGATACTATACAGGGACTAATAATGAATTGGGGGTAGGGGGGATGCTATACAGCGACTAATAATGAATTGGGGGTGGGGGAGGATGCTATACAGGGACTAATAATGAATTGGGGTGGGGGAGGATGCTATACAGGGACTAATAATGAATTGGGGTGGGGGAGGATGCCATACAGGGACTAATAATGAATTGGGGGTGGGGGAGAATGCTATACAGGGACTATTAATGAATTGGGGGTGGGGGAGGATGCTATACAGGGACTAATAATGAATTGGGGGTGGGGGAGGATGCTATACAGGGACTAATCATGAATTGGGGGTGGGGGAGGATGCTATACAGGGACTATTAATGAATTGGGGGAGGGGGAGGATGCTATACATGGACTAATAACGAATTGGGGGTGGGGGAGGATGCTATACAGGGATAATGAATTGGGGGTGGGGAGGATGCTATACAGGGACTAATAATGAATTGGGGGTGGAGGAGGATGCTATACAGTGACTAATAACGAATTGGAGGTGGGAGAGGATGCTATACAGGGACTAATAATAAATTGGGGGTGGGGGAGGATGCTATACAGGGACTAATAATTAATTAGGGGTGGGGAGGATGCTATACAGGGACTAATAATGAATTGGGGGTGGAGGAGGATGCTATAAAGAGACAAATAATGAATTGGGGTGGGGGGATGCTATACAGGGACTAATAACGAATTGGAGGTGGGAGAGGATGCTATACAGGGACTAATAATGAATTGGGGGTGGCGGAGAATGCTATACAGGGACTAATAATGAATTGGGGGTGGGGGAGGATGCTATACAGGGACTAATAATGAATTGGGGGTGGGGGAGGATACTATACAGGGACTAATAATTAATTGGGGGTGGGGGAGGATGCTACACAGATACTAATAATGAATTGGGGTGGGGGAGGATGCTATACAGGGACTAATAATGAATTGGGGGTGGGGGAGGATGCTATACAGGGACTAATAATTAATTGGGGTGGGGGAGGATGCTATACAGGGACTAATAATGAATTGGGGGTGGGGGAGGATGCTATACAGGGACTAATAATGAATTGGGGGTGGGGAGGATGCTATACAGGGACTAAGAATGAATTGGGGGTGGAGGAGGATGCTATACAGGGACTAATAACGAATTGGGGGTGGGAGAGGATGCTATACAGGGACTAATAATGAATTGGGGATGGGGAGGATGCTATACAGGGACTAATAATGAATTGGGGGTGGGGCAGGATGCTATAAAGGGACTAATAATGAATTGGGGTGGGGGAGGATGCTATACAGGGATTAATAATGAATTGGGGGTGGGGGAGGATGCTATACAGGGGCTAATAATGAATTGGGGGTGGGGAGGATGCTATACAGTGACTAATAATGAATTGGGGGTGGAGGAGGATGCTTTACAGGGACTAATAACGAATTGGAGGTGGGAGAGGATGCTATACAGGGGCTAATAATGAATTGGGGTGGGGGAGGATGCTATACAGGGACTAATAATGAATTGGGGGTGGGGGAGGATACTATACAGGGACTAATAATGAATTGGGGTGGGGGAGGATGCTATACAGGGACTAATAATGAATTGGGGGTGGGGGAGGATACTATACAGAGACTAATAATTAATTGGGGGTGGGGGAGGATGCTACACAGAGACTAATAATGAATTGGGGTGGGGGAGGATGCTATACAGGGACTAATAATGAATTGGGGGTGGGGGAGTATGCTATACAGGGACTAATAATGAATTGGGGTGGGGGAGGATGCTATACAGGGACTAATAATGAACTGGGGGTGGGGAGGATGCTATACAGGGACTAATAATGAATTGGGGGTGGGGAGGATGCTATACAGGGACTAATAATGAATTGGGGGTGGGAGAGGATGCTATACAGGGACTAATAATGAATTGCGCTGGAGGAGGATGCTATACAGAGACTAATAATGAATTGGGGGTGGGGAGGATGTTATGCAGGGACAAATAATGAATTGGGGGAGGGGAGGATGCTATACAATGACTAATAATGAATTGGGGGTGGGGAGGATGCTATACAGGGACTAATAATGAATTGGGGGTGGGGAGGATGCTATACAGGGACTAATAATGAATTGGAGGTGGGGGAGGATGCTATACAGGGACTAACAATGAATTGGAGGTGGAGGAGGATGCTATACAGGGACTAATAATGAATTGGGGGTGGGGAGGATGCTATGCAGGGACTAATAATGAATTGGAGGTGGAGGAGGATGCTATACAGGGACTAATAATGAAATGGGGGTGGGAGAGAATGCTATACAGGGACTAATATTGAATTGAGGGTGGAGGAGGATGCTATACAGAGACTAATAATGAATTGGGGTGGGAGAGGATGCTATACAGGGACTAATAATGAATTAGGGGTGGGGAAGGATGCTATACAGGAGCTAATAATGAATTGGGGGTGGGGGAGGATACTATACATGGACTAATAATGAATTGGGGGTAGGGGGGATGCTATACAGGGACTAATAATGAATTGGGGGTGGGGGAGGATGCTATACAGGGACTAATAATGAATTGGGGTGGGGGAGGATGCTATACAGGGACTAATAATGAATTGGGGGTGGGGGAGGATGCTATACAGGGACTAATAATGAATTGGGGGTGGGGAGGATGCTATACAGGGACTAATAATGAATTTGGGGTGGGGAGGATGCTATACAGGGACTAATAATGAATTGAGGGTGGGAGAGGATGCTATACAGGGACTAATAATGAATTGGGCTGGAGGAGGATGCTATACAGAGACTAATAATGAATTGGGGGTGGGGAGGATGTTATGCAGGGACTAATAATGAATTGGGGGAGGGGAGGATGCTATACAGGGACTAATAATGAATTGGGGGTGGGGAGGATGCTATACAGGGACTAATAATGAATTGGAGGTGGAGGAGGATGCTATACAGGGACTAATAATTAATTGGGGGTGGGGAGGATGCTATACAGGGACTAATAATGAATTGGGGTGGGGGAGGATGCTATACAGGGACTAATAATGAATTGGGGGTGGGGGAGGATGCTATACAGGGACTAATAATGAATTGGGGTGGGGGAGGATGCTATACAGGGACTAATAATGAATTGGGGGTGGGGGAGTATGCTATACAGGGACTAATAATGAATTGGGGTGGGGGAGGATGCTATACAGGGACTAATAATGAACTGGGGGTGGGGAGGATGCTATACAGGGACTAATAATGAATTGGGGGTGGGGAGGATGCTATACAGGGACTAATAATGAATTGGGGGTGGGAGAGGATGCTATACAGGGACTAATAATGAATTGCGCTGGAGGAGGATGCTATACAGAGACTAATAATGAATTGGGGGTGGGGAGGATGTTATGCAGGGACAAATAATGAATTGGGGGAGGGGAGGATGCTATGCAATGACTAATAATGAATTGGGGGTGGGGAGGATGCTATACAGGGACTAATAATGAATTGGGGGTCGGGAGGATGCTATACAGGGACTAATAATGAATTGGAGGTGGGGGAGGATGCTATACAGGGACTAACAATGAATTGGAGGTGGAGGAGGATGCTATACAGGGACTAATAATGAATTGGGGGTGGGGAGGATGCTATACAGGGACTAATAATGAATTGGAGGTGGAGGAGGATGCTATACAGGGACTAATAATGAAATGGGGTGGGAGAGAATGCTATACAGGGACTAATATTGAATTGAGGGTGGAGGAGGATGCTATACAGAGACTAATAATGAATTGGGGGTGGGGAGGATGCTATACAGAGACTAATAATGAATTGGGGGAAGGAGGATGCTATACAGGGAATAATAATTAATTCAGGGAGGGGGAGGATGCTATACAGGGACTGATAATGATTTGGGAGTGGGGGAGGATGCTATACAGGTACTAATAATGAATCGGTGTGGGGGAGGATGCTATACAGGGACATTCATAACTGGCTTAGTGATCGGACCCAAAGAGTGGTCGTAAATGGCTGCACATCCAGTTGGAAGAATGTCTCAGGTGTGGTACCACAGGGCTCTGTCCTGGGCTCTGTATTGTTCAACATCTTTATCAACGATTTAGATGAAGGAATTGAGGGTAAACTTATTAAATTTGCTGATGACACAAAGCTAGGAGGGATAGCTAATACTAGAGAAGAGAGAGAGGATTCAAAAAGATATAAATAAACTGGAGCAGAGGGCAGCAACTAACAGAATGGTTTTTAACAGGGAAAAATGCAAAGTACTTCATCTGGGCAATAAAAATGAAAAAAGCATATACAGAATGGGAGGAATAGGGCTAAGCAACAGCACATGTGAAAAAGTCGGGTATACTAATAGATCACAGACTGAATATGCGTCAACAGTATGATGCAGTAGCAAAAAAGGCAAATGCAATTCTAGGATGTATAAACAGAAGCATACAGTCTAGATCACATGAAGTCATTATTTCCCTCTACTCCTCTTTGGTCAGACCTCATCTGGAATATTGTGTCCAGTTTTGGGCACCACATTTTAAAAAAGACATCAACAAACTGGAGCAAGTTCAGAAAAGAGCGACCAGAATGGTAACCGGTCTGTAAACCTTGTCTTATGAGGAAAGGTTGCTGGATTTGGGAATGTTTAGTTTGCAAAAGAGAAGACTGAGAGGAGACTTAATAGCTGTCTACAAATATCTAAAGGGCTGTCACATTGTAGAAGGATCAACTTTATTCTCATTTGCACAAGGAAAGACTAGAAGCAATGGGATGAAACTGAATGGGAGGAGACACAGATTAGATATTAGAAAAAAAATTTTGACAGAGTGATCAATGAGTGGAACAGGCTGCCACGAGAGGTGGTGAGTTCTCCTTCAATGGAAGTCTTCAAACAGAGGCTGGACAGACATCTGTCTGGGATGATTTAGCAAATCCTGCTTTGAGCAGGGGGTTGGACCAGATGGCCCAGGAGGTCCCTTCCTACTCTACGATTCTATGATTTTGATTCTACATTTCTTCATGAAGGGGATCATGATGGGGCATTTGGCACGTGCTGGCACTTCGTCATAAATCATTGGGTTTTAGGTTGCAGTTTGAGCGCTCGGTCTCAGAAAGGTTTGCCATCACTGCCATAACCACATAATAGCATAAAAGAGAGGCTAAATACCGCCATACATAATAGTGACTGAATACCGCCATACCATCACCACATAAAACCAAATGGTGACTGATTTCTGCCATATTATCAGCACACAATATCACCAAGTAATGATTGTAATACCACCATACCACATCCATACAATAACAGAACATTCTTACATGACCATATAGAGTAATCTCCAGGGAAGCCGCTGACTAGATAGTAATCCTGTAACTCTTTCTCCTCATTTCTTTGCTTTTGATCTTAGGGAAGTAAAATGTCACAAATAATTCTCAGCCTGACACATGTAACATACGGCTCCAATACAGCTGCATACAAATACTCTCTATAACTGCATTAACCCTTTCTCTTCTACTATTAACCACCTATTCAGTCTCATGGGAGCCTGTCAAAAATTGCCATGCTGACTGTATTACAAGCCATCATGGCGGGGTATTGGGAAAAGTTTTCAACTAGCAATAATCACGCCTCGGATAAACCTCATGGGCTATGATACTGCCACTGCGCAAAGCTGGAGCCCATCTATGAGGAGCCGCGGCCTCCGGATCTGGGGCTCTATCTACATTGCAGGGAGACGACGTCATCAGAGGGTTGTGGGAGCAAAGGATTCTGGGAGTGGATATGCTAATACCCCCCTCCCCTGTGTAGGGTCAGTAGCAGGCAGGGCGGCCGGAGACCATTGTCCCGATGTTGTCGCTGTGTGGGCCGCACGGTGTCATTATTCGCGCCGAGCTGTCGTTGCCGTTAGCGCTGACATTTTACTTTCAGTCGTTTTTTTTATTGCGATGCGGAAACCAAAAAATAATTTGCAATTTTATTATTTGTTGTTGTTTCTTTACATTTCACACTATATAGGGTTAAATAATTGTATATTTCGATATTATTATTCGATATTTCAGTTGTACGTTATCCTTTTGTTATTGTGGAGCTGGCAGTGACTGTAGCGGGGCGTGCATATAGATTTCATCGGTGGGGTCTGTACCGTCCGCTCACGGCGAGTTCCCCAGTGACCGATCCGGCAGTGGAGGCGGCCGCGGCCTCGCTCACTAGAGATGTCGCCTCAATCTTTAAGGCCAAGTTCACACTGGGCTTTTTTTGCTGCTTTTTCCAGTCCCAGCGAAGCCCACGAGCGGCCAGACGTCTCCTGCACACATTGCTTTATCGTGTCCTCAGCGGTTTCAGGATTTTTGCACACACAGCGTCACTTCTTTCAGCATTTCTCATGTTTTGCCGCTTTTTTTTTTTAACCAAAATCTGTTTCCAATACTAAACCTTATCAACATGTGCACGAGAGACAGAAATGTCAAAACCGCATCACAGAAAACTAGGGAAAAGATAATTTTTTTTTTTTCTGCAGCTTTGTTCCTCCCAATAGATCAGGTTTGTCTGCAGAAATAAAAAAAAAAAAATGAAAAAAAATACTTAGTGTAAACTTAGCCTGATTGCAGGCAGTGTAGTTCTATGCTCCTGACGCTTGGTGGCAGCAGTGAGTCCTGTGTGATCTCTAAGTGTTTTCCCTGACGAGCCTCTACTACAGGATGTCTCCTCTCACTGCAGTACAAACATGGCGACCACAGAGAACCAGGAGAAAGCCCAAAGTATGAATGGAGATCAGCCGCAGTGCACTATGGGGCATAATACAAGGAGTACAAACATGACATATAGAAAACATCATGAGAACACAAACATGGCTTCCACCTCCATCTGCTTTTTACCACCTATTCAGTCTCCTGGGAGACTGTCAAAAATTGCCATGCTGACTATATTTCAAGTCATCATGGCGGGGTATTGGGAAAAGTTTTCAATTAGCAATAATCACGCCTCGGATAAACCTCATTGGCTATGATACTGCCACTGCGCAAAGCTAACAACCAAGTCTGAGGAGCCGCGGCCTCACTGCCAGCACACCCCTGACAGCTCATGGAGAGCTGCGTCCACGCTGTACTGATGTGAAGCAGACAGGACCCTGGGAGTGTCCACATGCTAACGACATCGCTTCTTATCGCCTTCCCCTTCCTATCGTCTCACCAACCAATCACAGCGGCCAACTCGCTCTGTTGGCGTAACACAGATCGTATGCAAATGAGGCAATATAGAAAATATAACAACGCTGAGCCTGTTCAGAACACAGGAACTCAGCGGTGCACGCGCGGTGTATGGTCACCGGAGTAGTTAAAAAACGGCACTCACTCCGCCAGGACCTACCGTAAACTCTCGTGGAAAACTGCGCTACAGCAGCGCGGTGTGAGACTTGCCGCAAGGTAACACCGCAGTAACGCAAGTGCGATGTTACATGCTAGCAGGTGCAGTAGTGGAGCAATGGCGCGCTGACTACTGGCTATAACTCATTCCCTCACACAACCGTAATATCCAAGGAAGGGGGCTTCAAATGAGTCATTCACCAGTCCATGCATCCATCCACATACACACAGCAGCAAGTATGACTATACTAGCACATGGCGGTACAGCCAAGCACACTTTTTATAGCAAACGGGACCTTCCAGATCTCTGAGCTGAGCCAATGGAATCTGGAGCAGGACCTGAGCACCTGACTCCTGAGCTCCAATGGCCGATTGTCCCACGAGCATGCTCAGAGGAAGGGACGAAGGACTTAGCCTCCGGAGAGAGTTGCTGTAAAGCAATCTCCTCTGCAATCTCCTTTACATTAGACAAAGAGCAGGAGATTGCAGCATGGGAGGGTCTAGATTCCTCCCTAGTAATGGCCGAAATCTGACTCCTATCATTACCTCCCCTCCTAGGGGACTCTCCCTCCCTGAACCTTCCGAACCACCAGCCTGTGCCCGACATTAAGCCGACATTGGCACAGGTCCCAGACTTGTCCAAGGGCGAGCCTGATGTCCTGGTTGGTGACATAGAAAACCGGGACACACGGAAGGTATCAGCGGGGGCAAGATCGCCAGGTCTCAAAAGGGACACCCGGGAGATGATGGGAGCGGGAGTTTCAGGGGAACGGCGCCGTGTGTCAGCGACCGTCGCCACTCTCCATCTGGGAAGACTATCCCGAGCACATAAGTTGCATGCCCGAATAAACTTTTTAACGTCCCGAGCCCTGTGCGGCCACCAATACAATCCGGCCAGCGACTTCGTGGTCTGCATATAGCCACGATGGCCGTCAGCATTGGACGCGTGTGCCCACGCGAGAATCTTAGGCCGCAAGCGAGGAGGAACAAAAGTCTCACCGACCAACTCACAATTTGACCATTGCGGGGCGCTATCTTCCTGAGAAGTAGCGTGTAGACGGTGACAACCGCACATGGACTCTTGAGCTGGACGTCTCTCAAAATTGGCGTGAGACACCTCCATGAGCTCTGGGGGTAGAACCTCTGGCTCGGGCAGCTCCAGAGGCTCAAAAAAGTTGGGAGCCGCAGTACCTCTCCGTTTGGAGTGAGCACGCTCCATACCGCACTCTGAAAAACGGAGGTCAATACGGGAGGAGATGGATATTAACTCCTCCAGAGTGGTAGGGATCTCTCTAGAAGAGAGAGCATCCTTGACGTGCTCCGCTAAACCTCTCCAAGAAACCAGAATCAGTGCCTTGTCGGACCACTCCAGCTCGGACACCAGTGTCCGAAAACGGACGGCATACTGGCTAACCGAGAGGGATCAAGGCAAGCAACTGTAGAGAGGTGTCGTGTGTGACCCGTGGACCGAGAAAAACTTGCTTGATGGCTGTTAGCAAGTGGGCAGCGGTCCGAATATCAGGATCACCACGCTCCCATAAAGGCGAAGCCCATTCCAGCACCTTGCCCGACAGTAGGGAAATAATAAAGGCCACCTTGGCCCGCTCTGTAGGGAATTGCGCAGCCAGCAGCTCCAGGTGGATTGAGCACTGGCTGATGAAACCCCTGCAGGAGGCGCCATCACCAGAATATTTATCAGGCAACGGGAGGCGGGTAACTGTCGGCGCAAGGGTGGACATGGACATACACCCTACCGCATCTGTGAGTGCCTGTACAGCAGCATCAGTGGCCTGCGAAGCTGCGAGAGCCCTCTCAAGAGTAGCCAAGCGACCCTCGAGCTGCCGCACACACTGTAGGAGTTGCTGCTGTTCTGCCATCACTAGTCAGACCCTGGCGTGTTGTGAGTTCATTTTCCCCTTCACTACTGAGGCCCGAGGAACTCCCTCTTCTGGTGAAGAAAGGTAGTGAGCCTGATTGTCAGACACCTGGGGCTGATGATGATGACTGGCTGAGTGGAGTTAATGACTGGATATAAGGCTGCCGACGCCCTTCTGGCCTGCGGGTGATTTCTCTGTGGACTTCTAGGAAACCAGTCTGATTCCTGCTCATCTAAAGCTAAGATTTCTGCTTTGCCTTTTTGCATTAGTGTTTTGTTTTCCTTGCTTTTCTGGATTCTGCCATTCCCTGCTGGGGTTAGTTGAATCTCCTTTTGCCTGTTGCTCTGTCTTCAGAATATTCCTGAGTACTGACATAGCTTTTTTGAAGCCTAGCGTCTTCAGGGCCTTTTTTACTGTCAGTTTGTTGGCTCTTATTTTCATAGGGTTTTTCACAGATTGCAGACAGCAGCCTTCCTGTCCTTTCCTATCTAAGCTAGTGTGGGCCCCATCTTTGCTCAGTCTATCTTTCTGTCTGTGTTTTGTTCTTTCTTCTTGCTTCACCGTCATTATATGTGGGGGGCTGCCTTTTACTTTGGAGTCTGCTCTGGGGCTGTTTAGATTTCCCTTTCTGTCTTTAGGCTATGTAGTCCTCTGGCTGTGATCGAGGGGCCTAGGGCATCGTAGGAGCCCCCCACGGCTACTGCTAGTTGTGTTGATAGGTTCAGGGGTCTGCAATCCGATAGCTGCCAACTTATCTGGTTTTATGGACTTAGCTAGCATTTCTATTTTTGCCTCCTACGGTGACTCAATCATAACACTGGCGCTAGTATAATGCTAGGAGTGGCGGAAGACACTAAATAAAAAATATGAATAAAGTGCCTTCGCCACTCGGGGTCCACCGTGCGGAGGATGGAGAAACCGCAGCTAAGTGACGCAGAGCAATCTGGCGGTAATGTGCACGGGGTTTGGATAGCACCCAGGTGCACAAAGGAATCTCTGTTAAACACACAGAGCCAATAAAGAAAATATAACAACGCTGAGCATGTTCAGAACACAGGAACTCAGCGGTGCACGAGCGGTGAATGGTCACCGGAGTAGTTAAAAAACAGCACTCACTCTGCCAGGACCTACCGTAAACTCTCGTGGAAAACTGCGCTGCAACTGCAGACGCAAACAATAGCTGCAACAGCAGCGCGGCGTAAGACTTGCCGCAAGGTAACACCGCAGTAACGCAAGCGCGAAGTTAGCAGGTGCAATAGTGGAGCAATGGTGCGCTGGCGCTGACTACTGGCTATAACTCATTCCCTTACACAACCGTAATATCCAAGGAAGGGGCTTCAAATGAGTCATTCACCAGTCCATGCATCCATCCACATACACACAGCAGCAAGTACGACTATACTAGCACATGGCAGAACAGCCATGCACACTTTTTATAGCAAACGGGACCTTCCGGAACTCTCCAGAGCCCTGAGCAGAACCAATGGAATCTGGAGCAGGACCTGAGCACCTGACTCCTGAGCTCCAATGGCCGATTGTCCCATGAGCATGCTCAGAAGAAGGGACGAAGGACTTAAGCTGGAGTCACACATAGCGACTTACCAGCGATCCCGGCAACGATATCAACGTGTCAGGATCGCTGGTAAGTCGCTATGTGATCGCTGCTGAGCTGTCAAACAGACAGCTTCACCAGCGATCAGCACAGCGATGCCATTGATTCATGTAAAAAAATAGAATTAAAATAAAAAATATTGTTATTCTCACCTTCCGCCGTCCCGCGCAGCATTCCCGCCTCTCTCCACGCTCCCGGTCCCAGTAATCCTTTGCGAGAATGACCACGAGATGTCACGGTCTCGCAGTCAATCGTGCAAAGGATCACTGGGACCGGGAGTGTGGAGAGAGGTGGGAATGCTGCGCAGGACGTCGGAAGGTGAGAATAACAATATTTTTTATTTTTTGTATTATTTTTTTACAGCTGATCGCTGGTCTCCCGCCTGTCACACGCAGCGATGAGTGCTGGCCAGCGGGAGACCAGCGACGAAAAATGGGTCCAGAGGGTTCTTGAAGTGATCAGCGATACCGGCAGGGGGGCCGCTCGCTGATCGTTGTCACACACAGCAAGCAAAGAACAGGAGACTGCAGCATGTGAGGGTCTAGATTACAGCCTAGTAATGGCCGAAATCTGACAACTAACACTAATAATGAATTGGGGGTGGGGGAGGATGCTATACAGGGACTAATAATGAATTGGGGTGGGGGAGGATGCTATACAGGGACTAATAATGAATTGGGGTGGGGGAGGATGCCATACAGGGACTAATAATGAATTGGGGGTGGGGGATAATGCTATACAGGGACTATTAATGAATTGGGGGTGGGGGAGGATGCTATACAGGGACTAATAATGAATTGGGGGTGGGGGAGGATGCTATACAGGGACTAATCATGAATTGGGGGTGGGGGAGGATGCTATACAGGGACTATTAATGAATTGGGGGAGGGGGAGGATGCTATACATGGACTAATAACGAATTGGGGGTGGGGGAGGATGCTATACAGGGATAATGAATTGGGGGTGGGGAGGATGCTATACAGGGACTAATAATGAATTGGGGGTGGAGGAGGATGCTATACAGTGACTAGTAACGAATTGGAGGTGGGAGAGGATGCTATACAGGGACTAATAATAAATTGGGGGTGGGGGAGGATGCTATACAGGGACTAATAATTAATTGGGGGTGGGGAGGATGCTATACAGGGACTAATAATGAATTGGGGGTGGAGGAGGATGCTATAAAGAGACTAATAATGAATTGGGGTGGGGGGATGCTATACAGGGACTAATAACGAATTGGAGGTGGGAGAGGATGCTATACAGGGACTAATAATGAATTGGGGGTGGCGGAGAATGCTATACAGGGACTAATAATGAATTGGGGGTGGGGGAGGATGCTATACAGGGACTAATAATGAATTGGGGGTGGGGGAGGATACTATACAGGGACTAATAATTAATTGGGGGTGGGGGAGGATGCTACACAGATACTAATAATGAATTGGGGTGGGGGAGGATGCTATACAGGGACTAATAATGAATTGGGGGTGGGGGAGGATGCTATACAGGGACTAATAATGAATTGGGGTGGGGGAGGATGCTATACAGGGACTAATAATGAATTGGGGGTGGGGGAGGATGCTATACAGGGACTAATAATGAATTGGGGGTGGGGAGGATGCTATACAGGGACTAAGAAAGAATTGGGGGTGGAGGAGGATGCTATACAGGGACTAATAACGAATTGGGGGTGGGAGAGGATGCTATACAGGGACTAATAATGAATTGGGGATGGGGAGGATGCTATACAGGGATTAATAATGAATTGGGGGTGGGGCAGGATGCTATAAAGGGACTAATAATGAATTGGGGTGGGGGAGGATGCTATACAGGGATTAATAATGAATTGGGGGTGGGGGAGGATGCTATACAGGGGCTAATAATGAATTGGGGGTGGGGAGGATGCTATACAGGGACTAATAATGAATTGGGGTGGAGGAGGATGCTTTACAGGGACTAATAACGAATTGGAGGTGGGAGAGGATGCTATACAGGGGCTAATAATGAATTGGGGTGGGGGAGGATGCTATACAGGGACTAATAATGAATTGGGGGTGGGGGAGGATACTATACAGGGACTAATAATGAATTGGGGTGGGGGAGGATGCTATACAGGGACTAATAATGAATTGGGGGTGGGGGAGGATACTATACAGAGACTAATAATTAATTGGGGGTGGGGGAGGATGCTACACAGAGACTAATAATGAATTGGGGTGGGGGAGGATGCTATACAGGGACTAATAATGAATTGGGGGTGGGGGAGGATGCTATACAGGGACTAATAATGAATTGGGGGTGGGGGAGGATGCTATACAGGGACTAATAATGAATTGGGGGTGGGGGAGGATGCTATACAGGGACTAATAATGAATTGGGGGTGGGGGAGGATGCTATACAGAGACTAATAATGAATTGGGGTGGGGGAGGATGCTATACAGGGACTAATAATGAATTGGGGGTGGGGGAGGATGCTATACAGGGAATAATAATGAATTGGGGGTGGGGGAGGATGCTATACAGGGAGTAATAATGAATTGGGGGAGGATACTATACAGGGACTAATAACGAATTGGGGTGGGGGAGGATGCTATACAGGGACTAATAATGAATTGGTGGTGGGGGAGGATGCTATACAGGGACTGATAATGAATTGGGGGTGGGGGAGATTGCTATACAGGGACTAATAATGAATTGGGGGTGGGGGAGGATGCTATACAGGGACTAATAATAAATTGGGGGTGGGAGAGGATGCTATACAGGGACTAATAATGAATTTGGGGTGGGAGAGGATGCTATACAGGAGCTAATAATGAATTGGGGGTGGGGGAGGATACTATACAGGGACTAATAATGAATTGGGGGTAGGGCGATGCCATACAGGGACTAATAATGAATTGGGGGTGGGGGAGGATGCTATACAGGGACTAATAATGAATTGGAGGTGGGGGAGGATGCAATACAGGGACTAATAATGAATTGGGGGTGGGGAGGATGCTATACAGGGACTAATAATGAATTGGGGGTGGGGGAGGATGCTATACAGGGACTGATAATTAATTGGGGGTGGGGGAGGATGCTATACAGGGACTAATAATGAATTGGGGGTGGGGGAGGATGCTATACAGGGACTAATAATGAATTGGGGGTGGGAGAGGATGCTATACAGGTACTAATAATGAATTTGGGGTGGGGAAGGATGCTATACAGGAGCTAATAATGAATTGGGGGTGGGGGAGGATACTATACAGGGACTAATAATGAATTGGGGGTAGGGGGGATGCTATACAGGGACTAATAATGAATTGGGGGTGGGAGAGGATGCTATACAGGGACTAATAATGAATTGGGGTGGGGGAGGATGCTATACAGGGACTAATAATGAATTGGGGGTGGGGGAGGATGCTATACAGGGACTAATAATGAATTGGGGGTGGGGAGGATGCTATACAGGGACTAATAATGAATTGGGGGTGGGGAGGATGCTATACAGGGACTAATAATGAATTGGGGGTGGGAGAGGATGCTATACAGGGACTAATAATGAATTGGGCTGGAGGAGGATGCTATACAGAGACTAATAATGAATTGGGGGTGGGGAGGATGTTATGCAGGGACTAATAATGAATTGGGGGAGGGGAGGATGCTATACAGGAACTAATAATGAATTGGGGGTGGGGAGGATGCTATACAGGGACTAATAATGAATTGGAGGTGGAGGAGGATGCTATACAGGGACTAATAATTAATTGGGGGTGGGGAGGATGCTATACAGGGACTAATAATGAATTGGAGGTGGAGGAGGATGCTATACAGGGACTAATAATGAATTGGGGGTGGGAGAGGATGCTATACAGGGACTAATAATGAATTTGGGGTGGGGGAGGATGCTATACAGGAGCTAATAATGAATTGGGGGTGGGGGAGGATACTATACAGGGACTAATAATGAATTGGGGGTAGGGGGATGCTATACAGGGACTAATAATGAATTGGGGGTGGGGGAGGATGCTATACAGGGACTAATAATGAATTGGGGGTGGGGGAGGATGCAATACAGGGACTAATAATGAATTGGGGTGGGGGAGGATGCTATACAGGGACTAATAATGAATTGGGGTGGGGGAGGATGCTATACAGGGACTAATAATGAATTGGGGGTGGGGGAGGATGCTATACAGGGACTGGTAATTAATTGGGGGTGGGGGAGGATGCTATACAGGGACTAATAATGAATTGGGGGTGGGGGAGGATGCTATACAGGGACTAATAATGAATTGGGGGTGGGAGAGGATGCTATACAGGGACTAATAATGAATTTGGGGTGGGGAAGGATGCTATACAGGAGCTAATAATGAATTGGGGGTTGGGCGAGGATACCATACAGGGACTAATAATGAATTGGGGGTAGGGGGATGCTATACAGGGACTAATAATGAATTGGGGGTGGGGGAGGATGCTATACAGGGAATAATAATGAATTGGGGTGGTGGAGGATGCTATACAGGGACTAATAATGAATTGGGGGTGGGGGAGGATGCTATACAGGGACTAATAATGAATTGGGGGTGGGGAGGATGCTATACAGGGACTAATAATGAATTGGGGGTGGGGAGGATGCTATACAGGGACTTATAATGAATTGGGGGTGGGAGAGGATGCTATACAGGGACTAATAATGAATTGGGCTGGAGGAGGATGCTATACAGAGACTAATAATGAATTGGGGGTGGGGAGGATGTTTTGCAGGGACTAATAATGAATTGGGGGAGGGGAGGATGCTATACAGGGACTAATAATGAATTGGGGGTGGGGAGGATGCTATACAGGGACTAATAATGAATTGGAGGTGGAGGAGGATGCTATACAGGGACTAATAATTAATTGGGGGTGGGGAGGATGCTATACAGGGACTAATAATGAATTGGAGGTGGAGGAGGATGCTATACAGGGACTAATAATGAATTGGGGGTGGGAGAGGATGCTATACAGGGACTAATAATGAATTTGGGGTGGGGGAGGATGCTATACAGGAGATAATAATGAATTGGGGGTGAGGGAGGATACTATACAGGGACTAATAATGAATTGGGGGTAGGGGGATGCTGTACAGGGACTAATAATGAATTGGGGGAAGGAGGATGCTATACAGGGACTAATAGTGAATTGGGGGAAGGAGGATGCTATACAGGGAATAATAATGAATTCAGGGAGGGGGAGGATGCTATACAGGGACTGATAATGATTTGCGAGTGGGGGAGGATGCTATACAGGTACTAATAATGAATCGGTGTGGGGGAGGATGCTATACAGGGACATTCATAACTGGCTTAGTGATCGGACCCAAAGAGTGGTCGTAAATGGCTGCACATCCAGTTGGAAGAATGTCTCAGGTGTGGTACCACAGGGCTCTGTCCTGGGCTCTGTATTGTTCAACATCTTTATCAACGATTTAGATGAAGGAATTGAGGGTAAACTTATTAAATTTGCTGATGACACAAAGCTAGGAGGGATAGCTAATACTAGAGAAGAGAGAGAGGATTCAAAAAGATATAAATAAACTGGAGCAGAGGGCAGCAACTAACAGAATGGTTTTTAACAGGGAAAAATGCAAAGTACTTCATCTGGGCAATAAAAATGAAAAAAGCATATACAGAATGGGAGGAATAGGGCTAAGCAACAGCACATGTGAAAAAGTCGGGTATACTAATAGATCACAGACTGAATATGCGTCAACAGTATGATGCAGTAGCAAAAAAGGCAAATGCAATTCTAGGATGTATAAACAGAAGCATACAGTCTAGATCACATGAAGTCATTATTTCCCTCTACTCCTCTTTGGTCAGACCTCATCTGGAATATTGTGTCCAGTTTTGGGCACCACATTTTAAAAAAGACATCAACAAACTGGAGCAAGTTCAGAAAAGAGCGACCAGAATGGTAACCGGTCTGTAAACCTTGTCTTATGAGGAAAGGTTGCAGGATTTGGGAATGTTTAGTTTGCAAAAGAGAAGACTGAGAGGAGACTTAATAGCTGTCTACAAATATCTAAAGGGCTGTCACATTGTAGAAGGATCAACTTTATTCTCATTTGCACAAGGAAAGACTAGAAGCAATGGGATGAAACTGAATGGGAGGAGACACATATTAGATATTAGAAAAAAAATTTTGACAGAGTGATCAATGAGTGGAACAGGCTGCCACGAGAGGTGGTGAGTTCTCCTTCAATGGAAGTCTTCAAACAGAGGCTGGACAGACATCTGTCTGGGATGATTTAGCAAATCCTGCTTTGAGCAGGGGGTTGGACCAGATGGCCCAGGAGGTCCCTTCCTACTCTACGATTCTATGATTTTGATTCTACATTTCTTCATGAAGGGGATCATGATGGGGCATTTGGCACGTGCTGGCACTTCGTCATAAATCATTGGGTTTTAGGTTGCAGTTTGAGCGCTCGGTCTCAGAAAGGTTTGCCATCACTGCCATAACCACATAATAGCATAAAAGAGAGGCTAAATACCGCCATACATAATAGTGACTGAATACCGCCATACCATCACCACATAAAACCAAATGGCGACTGATTACTGCCATATTATCAGCACACAATATCACCAAGTAATGATTGTAATACCACCATACCACATCCATACAATAACAGAACATTCTTACATGACCATATAGAGTAATCTCCAGGGAAGCCGCTGACTAGTTAGTAATCCTGTAACTCTTTCTCCTCATTTCTTTGCTTTTGATCTTAGGGAAGTAAAATGTCACAAATAATTCTCAGCCTGACACATGTAACATACGGCTCCAATACAGCTGCATACAAATACTCTCTATAACTGCATTAACCCTTTCTCTTCTACTATTAACCACCTATTCAGTCTCATGGGAGCCTGTCAAAAATTGCCATGCTGACTATATTACAAGCCATCATGGCGGGGTATTGGGAAAAGTTTTCAACTAGCAATAATCACGCCTCGGACAAACCTCATGGGCTATGATACTGCCACTGCGCAAAGCTGGAGCCCATCTATGAGGAGCCGCGGCCTCCGGATCTGGGGCTCTATCTACATTGCAGGGAGACGACGTCATCAGGGGGTTGTGGGAGCAAAGGATTCTGGGAGTGGATATGCTAATACCCCCCTCCCCTGTGTAGGGTCAGTAGCAGGCAGGGCGGCCGGAGACCATTGTCCCGATGTTGTCGCTGTGTGGGCCGCACGGTGTCATTATTCGCGCCGAGCTGTCGTTGCCGTTAGCGCTGACATTTTACTTTCAGTCGTTTTTTTTATTGCGATGCGGAAACCAAAAAATAATTTGCAATTTTATTATTTGTTGTTGTTTCTTTACATTTCACACTATATAGGGTTAAATAATTGTATATTTCGATATTATTATTCGATATTTCAGTTGTACGTTATCCTTTTGTTATTGTGGAGCTGGCAGTGACTGTAGCGGGGCGTGCATATAGATTTCATCGGTGGGGTCTGTACCGTCCGCTCACGGCGAGTTCCCCAGTGACCGATCCGGCAGTGGAGGCGGCCGCGGCCTCGCTCACTAGAGATGTCGCCTCAATCTTTAAGGCCAAGTTCACACTGGGCTTTTTTTGCTGCTTTTTCCAGTCCCAGCGAAGCCCACGAGCGGCCAGACGTCTCCTGCACACATTGCTTTATCGTGTCCTCAGCGGTTTCAGGATTTTTGCACACACAGCGTCACTTCTTTCAGCATTTCTCATGTTTTGCCACTTTTTTTTTTTAACCAAAATCTGTTTCCAATACTAAACTTTATCAACATGTGCACGAGAGACAGAAATGTCAAAACCGCATCACAGAAAACTAGGGAAAAGATAATTTTTTTTTTTCTGCAGCTTTGTTCCTCCCAATAGATCAGGTTTGTCTGCAGAAATAAAAAAAAAAAATGAAAAAAAATACTTAGTGTAAACTTAGCCTGATTGCAGGCAGTGTAGTTCTATGCTCCTGACGCTTGGTGGCAGCAGTGAGTCCTGTGTGATCTCTAAGTGTTTTCCCTGACGAGCCTCTACTACAGGATGTCTCCTCTCACTGCAGTACAAACATGGCGAGCACAGAGAACCAGGAGAAAGCCCAAAGTATGAATGGAGATCAGCCGCAGTGCACTATGGGGCATAATACAAGGAGTACAAACACGACATATAGAAAACATCATGAGAACACAAACATGGTTTCCACCTCCATCTGCTTTTTACCACCTATTCAGTCTCCTGGGAGACTGTCAAAAATTGCCATGCTGACTATATTTCAAGTCATCATGGCGGGGTATTGGGAAAAGTTTTCAATTAGCAATAATCACGCCTCGGATAAACCTCATTGGCTATGATACTGCCACTACGCAAAGCTAACAACCAAGTCTGAGGAGCCGCGGCCTCACTGCCAGCACACCCCTGACAGCTCATGGAGAGCTGCGTCCACGCTGTACTGATGTGAAGCAGACAGGACCCTGGGAGTGTCCACATGCTAACGACATCGCTTCTTATAGCCTTCCCCTTCCTATCGTCTCACCAACCAATCACAGCGACCAACTCGCTCTGTTGGCGTAACACAGATCGTATGCAAATGAGGCAATATAGAAAATATAACAACGCTGAGCCTGTTCAGAACACAGGAACTCAGCGATGCACGCGCGGTGTATGGTCACCGGAGTAGTTAAAAAACGGCACTCACTCCGCCAGGACCTACCGTAAACTCTCGTGGAAAACTGCGCTACAGCAGCGCGGTGTGAGACTTGCCGCAAGGTAACACCGCAGTAACGCAAGTGCGATGTTACATGCTAGCAGGTGCAGTAGTGGAGCAATGGCGCGCTGACTACTGGCTATAACTCATTCCCTCACACAACCGTAATATCCAAGGAAGGGGGCTTCAAATGAGTCATTCACCAGTCCATGCATCCATCCACATACACACAGCAGCAAGTATGACTATACTAGCACATGGCGGTACAGCCAAGCACACTTTTTATAGCAAACGGGACCTTCCAGATCTCTGAGCTGAGCCAATGGAATCTGGAGCAGGACCTGAGCACCTGACTCCTGAGCTCCAATGGCCGATTGTCCCACGAGCATGCTCAGAGGAAGGGACGAAGGACTTAGCCTCCGGAGAGAGTTGCTGTAAAGCAATCTCCTCTGCAATCTCCTTTACATTAGACAAAGAGCAGGAGATTGCAGCATGGGAGGGTCTAGATTCCTCCCTAGTAATGGCCGAAATCTGACTCCTATCATTACCTCCCCTCCTAGGGGACTCTCCCTCCCTGAACCTTCCGAACCACCAGCCTGTGCCCGACATTAAGCCGACATTGGCACAGGTCCCAGACTTGTCCAAGGGCGAGCCTGATGTCCTGGTTGGTGACATAGAAAACCGGGACACACGGAAGGTATCAGCGGGGGCAAGATCGCCAGGTCTCAAAAGGGACACCCGGGAGATGATGGGAGCGGGAGTTTCAGGGGAACGGCGCCGTGTGTCAGCGACCGTCGCCACTCTCCATCTGGGAAGACTATCCCGAGCACATAAGTTGCATGCCCGAATAAACTTTTTAACGTCCCGAGCCCTGTGCGGCCACCAATACAATCCGGCCAGCGACTTCGTGGTCTGCATATAGCCACGATGGCCGTCAGCATTGGACGCGTGTGCCCACGCGAGAATCTTAGGCCGCAAGCGAGGAGGAACAAAAGTCTCACCGACCAACTCACAATTTGACCATTGCGGGGCGCTATCTTCCTGAGAAGTAGCGTGTAGACGGTGACAACCGCACATGGACTCTTGAGCTGGACGTCTCTCAAAATTGGTGTGAGACACCTCCATGAGCTCTGGGGGTAGAACCTCTGGCTCGGGCAGCTCCAGAGGCTCAAAAAAGTTGGGAGCCGCAGTACCTCTCCGTTTGGAGTGAGCACGCTCCATACCGCACTCTGAAAAACGGAGGTCAATACGGGAGGAGATGGATATTAACTCCTCCAGAGTGGTAGGGATCTCTCTAGAAGAGAGAGCATCCTTGACGTGCTCCGCTAAACCTCTCCAAGAAACCAGAATCAGTGCCTTGTCGGACCACTCCAGCTCGGACACCAGTGTCCGAAAACGGACGGCATACTGGCTAACCGAGAGGGATCAAGGCAAGCAACTGTAGAGAGGTGTCGTGTGTGACCCGTGGACCGAGAAAAACTTGCTTGATGGCTGTTAGCAAGTGGGCAGCGGTCCGAATATCAGGATCACCACGCTCCCATAAAGGCGAAGCCCATTCCAGCACCTTGCCCGACAGTAGGGAAATAATAAAGGCCACCTTGGCCCGCTCTGTAGGGAATTGCGCAGCCAGCAGCTCCAGGTGGATTGAGCACTGGCTGATGAAACCCCTGCAGGAGGCGCCATCACCAGAATATTTATTATCAGGCAACGGGAGGCGGGTAACTGTCGGCGCAAGGGTGGACATGGACATACACCCTACCGCATCTGTGAGTGCCTGTACAGCAGCATCAGTGGCCTGCGAAGCTGCGAGAGCCCTCTCAAGAGTAGCCAAGCGACCCTCGAGCTGCCGCACACACTGTAGGAGTTGCTGCTGTTCTGCCATCACTAGTCAGACCCTGGCGTGTTGTGAGTTCATTTTCCCCTTCACTACTGAGGCCCGAGGAACTCCCTCTTCTGGTGAAGAAAGGTAGTGAGCCTGATTGTCAGACACCTGGGGCTGATGATGATGACTGGCTGAGTGGAGTTAATGACTGGATATAAGGCTGCCGACGCCTTCTGGCCTGCGGGTGATTTCTCTGTGGACTTCTAGGAAACCAGTCTGATTCCTGCTCATCTAAAGCTAAGATTTCTGCTTTGCCTTTTTGCATTAGTGTTTTGTTTTCCTTGCTTTTCTGGATTCTGCCATTCCCTGCTGGGGTTAGTTGAATCTCCTTTTGCCAGTTGCTCTGTCTTCAGAATATTCCTGAGTACTGACATAGCTTTTTTGAAGCCTAGTGTCTTCAGGGCCTTTTTTACTGTCAGTTTGTTGGCTCTTATTTTCATAGGGTTTTTCACAGATTGCAGACAGCAGCCTTCCTGTCCTTTCCTATCTAAGCTAGTGTGGGCCCCATCTTTGCTCAGTCTATCTTTCTGTCTGTGTTTTGTTCTTTCTTCTTGCTTCACCGTCATTATATGTGGGGGGCTGCCTTTTACTTTGGAGTCTGCTCTGGGGCTGTTTAGATTTCCCTTTCTGTCTTTAGGCTATGTAGTCCTCTGGCTGTGATCGAGGGGCCTAGGGCATCGTAGGAGCCCCCCACGGCTACTGCTAGTTGTGTTGATAGGTTCAGGGGTCTGCAATCCGATAGCTGCCAACTTATCTGGTTTTATGGACTTAGCTAGCATTTCTATTTTTGCCTCCTACGGTGACTCAATCATAACACTGGCGCTAGTATAATGCTAGGAGTGGCGGAAGACACTAAATAAAAAATATGAATAAAGTGCCTTCGCCACTCGGGGTCCACCGTGCGGAGGATGGAGAAACCGCAGCTAAGTGACGCAGAGCAATCTGGCGGTAATGTGCACGGGGTTTGGATAGCACCCAGGTGCACAAAGGAATCTCTGTTAAACACACAGAGCCAATAAAGAAAATATAACAACGCTGAGCATGTTCAGAACACAGGAACTCAGCGGTGCACGAGCGGTGAATGGTCACCGGAGTAGTTAAAAAACAGCACTCACTCTGCCAGGACCTACCGTAAACTCTCGTGGAAAACTGCGCTGCAACTGCAGACGCAAACAATAGCTGCAACAGCAGCGCGGCGTAAGACTTGCCGCAAGGTAACACCGCAGTAACGCAAGCGCGAAGTTAGCAGGTGCAATAGTGGAGCAATGGTGCGCTGGCGCTGACTACTGGCTATAACTCATTCCCTCACACAACCGTAATATCCAAGGAAGGGGCTTCAAATGAGTCATTCACCAGTCCATGCATCCATCCACATACACACAGCAGCAAGTACGACTATACTAGCACATGGCAGAACAGCCATGCACACTTTTTATAGCAAACGGGACCTTCCGGAACTCTCCAGAGCCCTGAGCAGAACCAATGGAATCTGGAGCAGGACCTGAGCACCTGACTCCTGAGCTCCAATGGCCGATTGTCCCATGAGCATGCTCAGAAGAAGGGACGAAGGACTTAAGCTGGAGTCACACATAGCGACTTACCAGCGATCCCGGCAACGATATCAATGTGTCAGGATCGCTGGTAAGTCGCTATGTGATCGCTGCTGAGCTGTCAAACAGACAGCTTCACCAGCGATCAGCACAGCGATGCCATTGATTCATGTAAAAAAATAGAATTAAAATAAAAAATATTGTTATTCTCACCTTCCGCCGTCCCGCGCAGCATTCCTGCCTCTCTCCACGCTCCCGGTCCCAGTAATCCTTTGCGAGAATGACCACGAGATGTCACGGTCTCGCAGTCAATCGTGCAAAGGATCACTGGGACCGGGAGTGTGGAGAGAGGTGGGAATGCTGCGCAGGACGTCGGAAGGTGAGAATAACAATATTTTTTATTTTTTGTATTATTTTTTTACAGCTGATCGCTGGTCTCCCGCCTGTCACACGCAGCGATGAGTGCTGGCCAGCGGGAGACCAGCGACGAAAAATGGGTCCAGAGGGTTCTTGAAGTGATCAGCGATACCGGCAGGGGGGCCGCTCGCTGATCGTTGTCACACACAGCAAGCAAACAACAGGAGACTGCAGCATGTGAGGGTCTAGATTACAGCCTAGTAATGGCCGAAATCTGACAACTAACACTAATAATGAATTGGGGGTGGGGGAGGATGCTATACAGGGACTAATAATGAATTGGGGTGGGGGAGGATGCTATACAGGGACTAATAATGAATTGGGGTGGGGGAGGATGCCATACAGGGACTAATAATGAATTGGGGGTGGGGGAGAATGCTATACAGGGACTATTAATGAATTGGGGGTGGGGAGGATGCTATACAGGGACTAATAATGAATTGGGGGTGGGGGAGGATGCTATACAGGGACTAATCATGAATTGGGGGTGGGGGAGGATGCTATACAGGGACTAATAATGAATTGGGGGTGGGGGAGGATGCTATACAGGGACTATTAATGAATTGGGGGAGGGGGAGGATGCTATACAGGGACTAATAACGAATTGGGGGTGGGGGAGGATGCTATACAGGGATAATGAATTGGGGGTGGGGAGGATGCTATACAGGGACTAATAATGAATTGGGGGTGGAGGAGGATGCTATACAGTGACTAATTACGAATTGGAGGTGGGAGAGGATGCTATACAGGGACTAATAATAAATTGGGGGTGGGGGAGGATGCTATACAGGGACTAATAATTAATTGGGGGTGGGGAGGATGCTATACAGGGACTAATAATGAATTGGGGGTGGAGGAGGATGCTATAAAGAGACTAATAATGAATTGGGGTGGGGGGATGCTATACAGGGACTAATAACGAATTGGAGGTGGGAGAGGATGCTATACAGGGACTAATAATGAATTGGGGGTGGCGGAGGATGCTATACAGGGACTAATAATGAATTGGGGGTGGGGGAGGATGCTACACAGGGACTAATAATGAATTGGGGGTGGGGGAGGATACTATACAGGGACTAATAATTAATTGGGGGTGGGGGAGGATGCTACACAGATACTAATAATGAATTGGGGTGGGGGAGGATGCTATACAGGGACTAATAATGAATTGGGGGTGGGGGAGGATGCTATACAGGGACTAATAATGAATTGGGGTGGGGGAGGATGCTTTACAGGGACTAATAATGAATTGGGGGTGGGGGAGGATGCTATACAGGGACTAATAATGAATTGGGGGTGGGGAGGATGCTATACAGGGACTAAGAATGAATTGGGGGTGGAGGAGGATGCTATACAGGGACTAATAACGAATTGGGGGTGGGAGAGGATGCTATACAGGGACTAATAATGAATTGGGGATGGGGGAGGATGCTATACAGGGACTAATAATGAATTGGGGTGGGGGAGGATGCTATACAGGGATTAATAATGAATTGGGGGTGGGGGAGGATGCTATACAGGGGCTAATAATGAATTGGGGGTGGGGAGGATGCTATACAGGGACTAATAATGAATTGGGGGTGGAGGAGGATGCTTTACAGGGACTAATAACGAATTGGAGGTGGGAGAGGATGCTATACAGGGGCTAATAATGAATTGGGGTGGGGGAGGATGCTATACAGGGACTGATAATTAATTGGGGGTGGGGGAGGATGCTATACAGGGACTAATAATGAATTGGGGGTGGGGGAGGATGCTATACAGGGACTAATAATGAATTGGGGGTGGGAGAGGATGCTATACAGGGACTAATAATGAATTTGGGGTGGGGAAGGATGCTATACAGGAGCTAATAATGAATTGGGGGTGGGGGAGGATACCATACAGGGACTAATAATGAATTGGGGGTAGGGGGATGCTATACAGGGACTAATAATGAATTGGGGGTGGGGGAGGATGCTATACAGGGGCTAATAATGAATTGGGGTGGGGGAGGATGCTATACAGGGACTAATAATGAATTGGGGGTGGGGGAGGATGCTATACAGGGACTAATAATGAATTGGGGGTGGGGAGGATGCTATACAGGGACTAATAATGAATTGGGGGTGGGGAGGATGCTATACAGGGACTAATAATGAATTGAGGGTGGGAGAGGATGCTATACAGGGACTAATAATGAATTGGGCTGGAGGAGGATGCTATACAGAGACTAATAATGAATTGGGGGTGGGGAGGATGTTTTGCAGGGACTAATAATGAATTGGGGGAGGGGAGGATGCTATACAGGGACTAATAATGAATTGGGGGTGGGGAGGATGCTATACAGGGACTAATAATGAATTGGAGGTGGAGGAGGATGCTATACAGGGACTAATAATTAATTGGGGGTGGGAAGGATGCTATACAGGGACTAATAATGAATTGGAGGTGGAGGAGGATGCTATACAGGGACTAATAATGAATTGGGGGTGGGAGAGGATGCTATACAGGGACTAATAATGAATTTGGGGTGGGGGAGGATGCTATACAGGAGCTAATAATGAATTGGGGGTGGGGGAGGATACTATACAGGGACTAATAATGAATTGGGGGTAGGGGGATGCTGTACAGGGACTAATAATGAATTGGGGGTGGGGGAGGATGCTATACAGGGACTAATAATGAATTGGGGGTGGGGGAGGATGCAATAGAGGGACTAATAATGAATTGGGGTGGGGGAGGATGCTATACAGGGACTAATAATGAATTGGGGGTGGCGGAGGATGCTATACAGGGACTAATAATGAATTGGGGGTGGGGGAGGATGCTATACAGGGAATAATAATGAATTGGGGGTGGGGGAGGATGCTATACAGGGACAAATAATGAATTGGGGGTGGGGGAGGATGCAATAGAGGGACTAATAACGAATTGGAGGTGGGAAAGGATGCTATACAGGGACTAATAATGAATTGGGGGTGGCGGAGGATGCTATACAGGGACTAATAATGAATTGGGGGTGGGGGAGGATGCTATACAGGGACTAATAATGAATTGGGGGTGGGGGAGGATACTATACAGGGACTAATAATTAATTGGGGGTGGGGGAGGATGCTACACAGATACTAATAATGAATTGGGGTGGGGGAGGATGCTATACAGGGACTAATAATGAATTGGGGGTGGGGGAGGATGCTATACAGGGACTAATAATGAATTGGGGTGGGGGAGGATGCTATACAGGGACTAATAATGAATTGGGGGTGGGGGAGGATGCTATACAGGGACTAATAATGAATTGGGGGTGGGGAGGATGCTATACAGGGACTAAGAATGAATTGGGGGTGGAGGAGGATGCTATACAGGGACTAATAACGAATTGGGGGTGGGAGAGGATGCTATACAGGGACTAATAATGAATTGGGGATGGGGGAGGATGCTATACAGGGACTAATAATGAATTGGGGGTGGGGCAGGATGCTATAAAGGGACTAATAATGAATTGGGGTGGGGGAGGATGCTATACAGGGATTAATAATGAATTGGGGGTGGGGGAGGATGCTATACAGGGGCTAATAATGAATTGGGGGTGGGGAGGATGCTATACAGGGACTAATAATGAATTGGGGGTGGAGGAGGATGCTTTACAGGGACTAATAACGAATTGGAGGAGGGAGAGGATGCTATACAGGGGCTAATAATGAATTGGGGTGGGGGAGGATGCTATACAGGGACTAATAATGAATTGGGGGTGGGGGAGGATGCTATACAGGGACTAATAATGAATTGGGGGTGGGGGAGGATGCTATACAGGGACTAATAATGAATTGGGGGTGGGGGAGGATGCTATACAGAGACTAATAATGAATTGGGTGGGGGAGGATGCTATACAGGGACTAATAATGAATTGGGGGTGGGGGAGGATGCTATACAGGGAATAATAATGAATTGGGGGTGGGGGAGGATGCTATACAGGGAGTAATAATGAATTGGGGGAGGATACTATACAGGGACTAATAACGAATTGGGGTGGGGGAGGATGCTATACAGGGACTAATAATGAATTGGTGGTGGGGGAGGATGCTATACAGGGACTGATAATGAATTGGGGGTGGGGGAGGATGCTATACAGGGACTAATAATGAATTGGGGGTGGGGGAGGATGCTATACAGGGACTAATAATGAATTGGGGGTGGGAGAGGATGCTATACAGGGACTAATAATGAATTTGGGGTGGGGGAGGATGCTATACAGGAGCTAATAATGAATTGGGGGTGGGGGAGGATACTATACAGGGACTAATAATGAATAGGGGGTAGGGCGATGCCATACAGGGACTAATAATGAATTGGGGGTGGGGGAGGATGCTATACAGGGACTAATAATGAATTGGAGGTGGGGGAGGATGCAATACAGGGACTAATAATGAATTGGGGTGGGGGAGGATGCTATACAGGGACTAATAATGAATTGGGGGTGGGGGAGGATGCTATACAGGGACTAATAATGAATTGGGGGTGGGGAGGATGCTATACAGGGACTAATAATGAATTGGGGGTGGGGGAGGATGCTATACAGGGACTGATAATTAATTGGGGGTGGGGGAGGATGCTATACAGGGACTAATAATGAATTGGGGGTGGGGGAGGATGCTATACAGGGACTAATAATGAATTGGGGGTGGGAGAGGATGCTATACAGGGACTAATAATGAATTTGGGGTGGGGAAGGATGCTATACAGGAGCTAATAATGAATTGGGGGTGGGAGAGGATACTATACAGGGACTAATAATGAATTGGGGGTAGGGGGATGCTATACAGGGACTAATAATGAATTGGGGGTGGGGGAGGATGCTATACAGGGACTAATAATGAATTGGGGTGGGGGAGGATGCTATACAGGGACTAATAATGAATTGGGGGTGGGGGAGGATGCTATACAGGGACTAATAATGAATTGGGGTGGGGAGGATGCTATACAGGGACTAATAATGAATTGGGGGTGGGGAGGATGCTATACAGGGACTAATAATGAATTGGGGGTGGGAGAGGATGCTATACAGGGACTAATAATGAATTGGGCTGGAGGAGGATGCTATACAGAGACTAATAATGAATTGGGGGTGGGGAGGATGTTATGCAGGGACTAATAATGAATTGGGGGAGGGGAGGATGCTATACAGGGACTAATAATGAATTGGGGGTGGGGTGGATGCTATACAGGGACTAATAATGAATTGGAGGTGGAGGAGGATGCTATACAGGGACTAATAATTAATTGGGGGTGGGGAGGATGCTATACAGGGACTAATAATGAATTGGAGGTGGAGGAGGATGCTATACAGGGACTAATAATGAATTGGGGGTGGGAGAGGATGCTATACAGGGACTAATAATGAATTTGGGGTGGGGGAGGATGCTATACAGGAGCTAATAATGAATTGGGGGTGGGGGAGGATACTATACAGGGACTAATAATGAATTGGGGGTAGGGGGATGCTATACAGGGACTAATAATGAATTGGGGGTGGGGGAGGATGCTATACAGGGACTAATAATGAATTGGGGGTGGGGGAGGATGCAATACAGGGACTAATAATGAATTGGGGTGGGGGAGGATGCTATACAGGGACTAATAATGAATTGGGGGTGGGGGAGGATGCTATACAGGGACTAATAATGAATTGGGGGTGGGGGAGGATGCTATACAGGGACTGATAATTAATTGGGGGTGGGGGAGGATGCTATACAGGGACTAATAATGAATTGGGGGTGGGGGAGGATGCTATACAGGGACTAATAATGAATTGGGGGTGGGAGAGGATGCTATACAGGGACTAATAATGAATTTGGGGTGGGGAAGGATGCTATACAGGAGCTAATAATGAATTGGGGGTGGGGGAGGATACCATACAGGGACTAATAATGAATTGGGGGTAGGGGGATGCTATACAGGGACTAATAATGAATTGGGGGTGGGGGAGGATGCTATACAGGTACTAATAATGAATTGGGGTGGGGGAGGATGCTATACAGGGACTAATAATGAATTGGGGGTGGGGGAGGATGCTATACAGGGACTAATAATGAATTGGGGGTGGGGAGGATGCTATACAGGGACTAATAATGAATTGGGGGTGGGGAGGATGCTATACAGGGACTAATAATGAATTGAGGGTGGGAGAGGATGCTATACAGGGACTAATAATGAATTGGGCTGGAGGAGGATGCTATACAGAGACTAATAATGAATTGGGGGTGGGGAGGATGTTTTGCAGGGACTAATAATGAATTGGGGGAGGGGAGGATGCTATACAGGGACTAATAATGAATTGGGGGTGGGGAGGATGCTATACAGGGACTAATAATGAATTGGAGGTGGAGGAGGATGCTATACAGGGACTAATAATTAATTGGGGGTGGGGAGGATGCTATACAGGGACTAATAATGAATTGGAGGTGGAGGAGGATGCTATACAGGGACTAATAATGAATTGGGGGTGGGAGAGGATGCTATACAGGGACTAATAATGAATTTGGGGTGGGGGAGGATGCTATACAGGAGCTAATAATGAATTGGGGTGGGGGAGGATACTATACAGGGACTAATAATGAATTGGGGGTAGGGGGATGCTGTACAGGGACTAATAATGAATTGAGGGTGGGGGAGGATGCTATACAGGGACTAATAATGAATTGGGGGTGGGGGAGGATGCAATAGAGGGACTAATAATGAATTGGGGTGGGGGAGGATGCTATACAGGGACTAATAATGAATTGGGGGTGGGGGAGGATGCTATACAGGGACTAATAATGAATTGGGGGTGGGGGAGGATGCTATACAGGGACTAATAATGAATTGGGGGTGGGGAGGATGCTATACAGGGACTGATAATTGGCGGTGGGGGAGGATGCTATACAGGGACTGATAATGAATTGGGGGTGGGGGAGGATGCTATACAGGGACTAATAATGAATTGGGGGTGGGGGAGGATGCTATACAGGGACTAATAATGAATTGGGGGTGGGAGAAGATGCTATACAGGGACTAATAATGAATTTGGGGTGGGGGAGGATGCTATACAGGAGCTAATAATGAATTGGGGGTGGGGGAGGATACTATACAGGGACTAATAATCAATTGGGGGTAGGGGGGATGCTATACAGGGACTAATAATGAATTGGGGGTGGGGGAGGATGCTATACAGGGACTAATAATGAATTGGGGGTGGGGGAGGATGCTATACAGGGACTAATAATGAATTGGGGTGGGGGAGGATGCTATACAGGGACTAATAATGAATTGGGGGTGGGGGAGGATGCTATACAGGGACTAATAATGAATTGGGGTGGGGGAGGATGCTATACAGGGACTAATAATGAACTGGGGGTGGGGAGGATGCTATACAGGGACTAATAATGAATTGGGGGTGGGGAGGATGCTATACAGGGACTAATAATGAATTGGGGGTGGGAGAGGATGCTATACAGGGACTAATAATGAATTGCGCTGGAGGAGGATGCTATACAGAGACTAATAATGAATTAGGGGTGGGGAGGATGTTATGCAGGGACAAATAATGAATTGGGGGAGGGGAGGATGCTATACAATGACTAATAATGAATTGGGGGTGGGGAGGATGCTATACAGGGACTAATAATGAATTGGGGGTGGGGAGGATGCTATACAGGGACTAATAATGAATTGGAGGTGGGGGAGGATGCTATACAGGGACTAACAATGAATTGGAGGTGGAGGAGGATGCTATACAGGGACTAATATTGAATTGAGGGTGGAGGAGGATGCTATACAGAGACTAATAATGAATTGGGGGTGGGAGAGGATGCTATACAGGGACTAATAATGAATTTGGGGTGGGGAAGGATGCTATACAGGAGCTAATAATGAATTGGGGGTGGGGGAGGATACTATACAGGGACTAATAATGAATTGGGGGTAGGGGGGATGCTATACAGGGACTAATAATGAATTGGGGGTGGGGGAGGATGCTATACAGGGACTAATAATGAATTGGGGTGGGGGAGGATGCTATACAGGGACTAATAATGAATTGGGGGTGGGGGAGGATGCTATACAGGGACTAATAATGAATTGGGGGTGGGGAGGATGCTATACAGGGACTAATAATGAATTTGGGGTGGGGAGGATGCTATACAGGGACTAATAATGAATTGGGGGTGGGAGAGGATGCTATACAGGGACTAATAATGAATTGGGCTGGAGGAGGATGCTATACAGAGACTAATAATGAATTGGGGGTGGGGAGGATGTTATGCAGGGACTAATAATGAATTGGGGGAGGGGAGGATGCTATACAGGGACTAATAATGAATTGGGGGTGGGGAGGATGCTATACAGGGACTAATAATGAATTGGAGGTGGAGGAGGATGCTATACAGGGACTAATAATTAATTGGGGGTGGGGAGGATGCTATACAGGGACTAATAATGAATTGGAGGTGGAGGAGGATGCTATACAGGGACTAATAATGAATTGGGGGTGGGAGAGGATGCTATACAGGGACTAATAATGAATTTGGGGTGGGGGAGGATGCTATACAGGAGCTAATAATGAATTGTGGGTGAGGGAGGATACTATACAGGGACTAATAATGAATTGGGGGTAGGGGGATGCTATACAGGGACTAATAATGAATTGGGGGTGGGGGAGGATGCTATACAGGGACTAATAATGAATTGGGGGTGGGGGAGGATGCAATACAGGGACTAATATTGAATTGGGGTGGGGGAGGATGCTATACAGGGACTAATAATGAATAGGGGGTGGGGGAGGATGCTATACAGGGACTAATAATGAATTGGGGGTGGGGGAGGATGCTATACAGGGACTAATAATGAATTGGGGGTGGGGAGGATGCTATACAGGGACTAATAATGAATTGGGGGTGGGGGAGGATGCTATACAGGGACTGATAATGAATTGGGGGTGGGGGAGGATGCTATACAGGGACTAATAATGAATTGGGGTGGGGGAGGATGCTATACAGGGACTAATAATGAATTGGGGGTGGGAGAGGATGCTATACAGGGACTAATAATGAATTTGGGGTAAGGGAGGATGCTATACAGGAGCTAATAATGAATTGGGGGTGGGGGAGGATACTATACAGGGACTAATAATGAATTGGGGGTAGGGGGGATGCTATACAGCGACTAATAATGAATTGGGGGTGGGGGAGGATGCTATACAGGGACTAATAATGAATTGGGGGTGGGGGAGGATGCTATACAGGGACTAATAATGAATTGGGGTGGGGGAGGATGCTATACAGGGACTAATAATGAATTGGGGGTGGGGGAGGATGCTATACAGGGACTAATAATGAATTGGGGTGGGGGAGGATGCTATACAGGGACTAATAATGAACTGGGGGTGGGGAGGATGCTATACAGGGACTAATAATGAATTGGGGGTGGGGAGGATGCTATACAGGGACTAATAATGAATTGGGGGTGGGAGAGGATGCTATACAGGGACTAATAATGAATTGCGCTGGAGGAGGATGCTATACAGAGACTAATAATGAATTGGGGGTGGGGAGGATGTTATGCAGGGACAAATAATGAATTGGGGGAGGGGAGGATGCTATACAATGACTAATAATGAATTGGGGGTGGGAAGGATGCTATACAGGGACTAATAATGAATTGGGGGTGGGGAGGATGCTATACAGGGACTAATAATGAATTGGAGGTGGGGGAGGATGCTATACAGGGACTAACAATGAATTGGAGGTGGAGGAGGATGCTATACAGGGACTAATAATGAATTGGGGGTGGGGAGGATGCTATACAGGGACTAATAATGAATTGGAGGTGGAGGAGGATGCTATACAGGGACTAATAATGAAATGAGGGTGGGAGAGAATGCTATACAGGGATTAATATTGAATTGAGGGTGGAGGAGGATGCTATACAGAGATTAATAATGAATTGGGGGTGGGGAGGATGCTATACAGGGACTAATAATGAATTGGGGGAAGGAGGATGCTATACAGGGAATAATAATGAATTCAGGGAGGGGGAGGATGCTATACAGGGACTGATAATGAATTGGGAGTGGGGGAGGATGCTATACAGGTACTAATAATGAATCGGTGTGGGGGAGGATGCTATACAGGGACATTCATAACTGGCTTAGTGATCGGACCCAAAGAGTGGTCGTAAATGGCTGCACATCCAGTTGGAAGAATGTCTCAGGTGTGGTACCACAGGGCTCTGTCCTGGGCTCTGTATTGTTCAACATCTTTATCAACGATTTAGATGAAGGAATTGAGGGTAAACTTATTAAATTTGCTGATGACACAAAGCTAGGAGGGATAGCTAATACTAGAGAAGAGAGAGAGGATTCAAAAAGATATAAATAAACTGGAGCAGAGGGCAGCAACTAACAGAATGGTTTTTAACAGGGAAAAATGCAAAGTACTTCATCTGGGCAATAAAAATGAAAAAAGCATATACAGAATGGGAGGAATAGGGCTAAGCAACAGCACATGTGAAAAAGTCGGGTATACTAATAGATCACAGACTGAATATGCGTCAACAGTATGATGCAGTAGCAAAAAAGGCAAATGCAATTCTAGGATGTATAAACAGAAGCATACAGTCTAGATCACATGAAGTCATTATTTCCCTCTACTCCTCTTTGGTCAGACCTCATCTGGAATATTGTGTCCAGTTTTGGGCACCACATTTTAAAAAAGACATCAACAAACTGGAGCAAGTTCAGAAAAGAGCGACCAGAATGGTAACCGGTCTGTAAACCTTGTCTTATGAGGAAAGGTTGCAGGATTTGGGAATGTTTAGTTTGCAAAAGAGAAGATTGAGAGGAGACTTAATAGCTGTCTACAAATATCTAAAGGGCTGTCACATTGTAGAAGGATCAACTTTATTCTCATTTGCACAAGGAAAGACTAGAAGCAATGGGATGAAACTGAATGGGAGGAGACACAGATTAGATATTAGAAAAAAAATTTTGACAGAGTGATCAATGAGTGGAACAGGCTGCCACGAGAGGTGGTGAGTTCTCCTTCAATGGAAGTCTTCAAACAGAGGCTGGACAGACATCTGTCTGGGATGATTTAGCAAATCCTGCTTTGAGCAGGGGGTTGGACCAGATGGCCCAGGAGGTCCCTTCCTACTCTACGATTCTATGATTTTGATTCTACATTTCTTCATGAAGGGGATCATGATGGGGCATTTGGCACGTGCTGGCACTTCGTCATAAATCATTGGGTTTTAGGTTGCAGTTTGAGCGCTCGGTCTCAGAAAGGTTTGCCATCACTGCCATAACCACATAATAGCATAAAAGAGAGGCTAAATACCGCCATACATAATAGTGACTGAATACCGCCATACCATCACCACATAAAACCAAATGGCGACTGATTTCTGCCATATTATCAGCACACAATATCACCAAGTAATGATTGTAATACCACCATACCACATCCATACAATAACAGAACATTCTTACATGACCATATAGAGTAATCTCCAGGGAAGCCGCTGACTAGATAGTAATCCTGTAACTCTTTCTCCTCATTTCTTTGCTTTTGATCTTAGGGAAGTAAAATGTCACAAATAATTCTCAGCCTGACACATGTAACATACGGCTCCAATACAGCTGCATACAAATACTCTCTATAACTGCATTAACCCTTTCTCTTCTACTATTAACCACCTATTCAGTCTTATGGGAGCCTGTCAAAAATTGCCATACTGACTGTATTACAAGCCATCATGGCGGGGTATTGGGAAAAGTTTTCAACTAGCAATAATCACGCCTCGGATAAACCTCATGGGCTATGATACTGCCACTGCGCAAAGCTGGAGCCCATCTATGAGGAGCCGCGGCCTCCGGATCTGGGGCTCTATCTACATTGCAGGGAGACAACGTCATCAGGGGGTTGTGGGAGCAAAGGATTCTGGGAGTGGATATGCTAATACCCCCCTCCCCTGTGTAGGGTCAGTAGCAGGCAGGGCGGCCGGAGACCATTGTCCCGATGTTGTCGCTGTGTGGGCCGCACGGTGTCATTATTCGCGCCGAGCTGTCGTTGCCGTTAGCGCTGACATTTTACTTTCAGTCGTTTTTTTTATTGCGATGCGGAAACCAAAAAATAATTTGCAATTTTATTATTTGTTGTTGTTTCTTTACATTTCACACTATATAGGGATAAATAATTGTATATTTCGATATTATTATTCGATATTTCAGTTGTATGTTATCCTTTTGTTATTGTGGAGCTGGCAGTGACTGTAGCGGGGCGTGCATATAGATTTCATCGGTGGGGTCTGTACCGTCCGCTCACGGCGAGTTCCCCAGTGACCGATCCGGCAGTGGAGGCGGCCGCGGCCTCGCTCACTAGAGATGTCGCCTCAATCTTTAAGGCCAAGTTCACACTGGGCTTTTTTTGCTGCTTTTTCCAGTCCCAGCGAAGCCCACGAGCGGCCAGACGTCTCCTGCACACATTGCTTTATCGTGTCCTCAGCGGTTTCAGGATTTTTGCACACACAGCGTCACTTCTTTCAGCATTTCTCATGTTTTGCCGCTTTTTTTTTTTAACCAAAATCTGTTTCCAATACTAAACCTTATCAACATGTGCACGAGAGACAGAAATGTCAAAACCGCATCACAGAAAACTAGGGAAAAGATAATTTTTTTTTTTTCTGCAGCTTTGTTCCTCCCAATAGATCAGGTTTGTCTGCAGAAATAAAAAAAAAAAAATGAAAAAAAATACTTAGTGTAAACTTAGCCTGATTGCAGGCAGTGTAGTTCTATGCTCCTGACGCTTGGTGGCAGCAGTGAGTCCTGTGTGATCTCTAAGTGTTTTCCCTGACGAGCCTCTACTACAGGATGTCTCCTCTCACTGCAGTACAAACATGGCGACCACAGAGAACCAGGAGAAAGCCCAAAGTATGAATGGAGATCAGCCGCAGTGCACTATGGGGCATAATACAAGGAGTACAAACATGACATATAGAAAACATCATGAGAACACAAACATGGCTTCCACCTCCATCTGCTTTTTACCACCTATTCAGTCTCCTGGGAGACTGTCAAAAATTGCCATGCTGACTATATTTCAAGTCATCATGGCGGGGTATTGGGAAAAGTTTTCAATTAGCAATAATCACGCCTCAGATAAACCTCATTGGCTATGATACTGCCACTGCGCAAAGCTAACAACCAAGTCTGAGGAGCCGCGGCCTCACTGCCAGCACACCCCTGACAGCTCATGGAGAGCTGCGTCCACGCTGTACTGATGTGAAGCAGACAGGACCCTGGGAGTGTCCACATGCTAACGACATCGCTTCTTATCGCCTTCCCCTTCCTATCGTCTCACCAACCAATCACAGCGGCCAACTCGCTCTGTTGGCGTAACACAGATCGTATGCAAATGAGGCAATATAGAAAATATAACAACGCTGAGCCTGTTCAGAACACAGGAACTCAGCGATGCACGCGCGGTGTATGGTCACCGGAGTAGTTAAAAAACGGCACTCACTCCGCCAGGACCTACCGTAAACTCTCGTGGAAAACTGCGCTACAGCAGCGCGGTGTGAGACTTGCCGCAAGGTAACACCGCAGTAACGCAAGTGCGATGTTACATGCTAGCAGGTGCAGTAGTGGAGCAATGGCGCGCTGACTACTGGCTATAACTCATTCCCTCACACAACCGTAATATCCAAGGAAGGGGGCTTCAAATGAGTCATTCACCAGTCCATGCATCCATCCACATACACACAGCAGCAAGTATGACTATACTAGCACATGGCGGTACAGCCAAGCACACTTTTTATAGCAAACGGGACCTTCCAGATCTCTGAGCTGAGCCAATGGAATCTGGAGCAGGACCTGAGCACCTGACTCCTGAGCTCCAATGGCCGATTGTCCCACGAGCATGCTCAGAGGAAGGGACGAAGGACTTAGCCTCCGGAGAGAGTTGCTGTAAAGCAATCTCCTCTGCAATCTCCTTTACATTAGACAAAGAGCAGGAGATTGCAGCATGGGAGGGTCTAGATTCCTCCCTAGTAATGGCCGAAATCTGACTCCTATCATTACCTCCCCTCCTAGGGGACTCTCCCTCCCTGAACCTTCCGAACCACCAGCCTGTGCCCGACATTAAGCCGACATTGGCACAGGTCCCAGACTTGTCCAAGGGCGAGCCTGATGTCCTGGTTGGTGACATAGAAAACCGGGACACACGGAAGGTATCAGCGGGGGCAAGATCGCCAGGTCTCAAAAGGGACACCCGGGAGATGATGGGAGCGGGAGTTTCAGGGGAATGGCGCCGTGTGTCAGCGACCGTCGCCACTCTCCATCTGGGAAGACTATCCCGAGCACATAAGTTGCATGCCCGAATAAACTTTTTAACGTCCCGAGCCCTGTGCGGCCACCAATACAATCCGGCCAGCGACTTCGTGGTCTGCATATAGCCACGATGGCCGTCAGCATTGGACGCGTGTGCCCACGCGAGAATCTTAGGCCGCAAGCGAGGAGGAACAAAAGTCTCACCGACCAACTCACAATTTGACCATTGCGGGGCGCTATCTTCCTGAGAAGTAGCGTGTAGACGGTGACAACCGCACATGGACTCTTGAGCTGGACGTCTCTCAAAATTGGCGTGAGACACCTCCATGAGCTCTGGGGGTAGAACCTCTGGCTCGGGCAGCTCCAGAGGCTCAAAAAAGTTGGGAGCCGCAGTACCTCTCCGTTTGGAGTGAGCACGCTCCATACCGCACTCTGAAAAACGGAGGTCAATACGGGAGGAGATGGATATTAACTCCTCCAGAGTGGTAGGGATCTCTCTAGAAGAGAGAGCATCCTTGACGTGCTCCGCTAAACCTCTCCAAGAAACCAGAATCAGTGCCTTGTCGGACCACTCCAGCTCGGACACCAGTGTCCGAAAACGGACGGCATACTGGCTAACCGAGAGGGATCAAGGCAAGCAACTGTAGAGAGGTGTCGTGTGTGACCCGTGGACCGAGAAAAACTTGCTTGATGGCTGTTAGCAAGTGGGCAGCGGTCCGAATATCAGGATCACCACGCTCCCATAAAGGCGAAGCCCATTCCAGCACCTTGCCCGACAGTAGGGAAATAATAAAGGCCACCTTGGCCCGCTCTGTAGGGAATTGCGCAGCCAGCAGCTCCAGGTGGATTGAGCACTGGCTGATGAAACCCCTGCAGGAGGCGCCATCACCAGAATATTTATTATCAGGCAACGGGAGGCGGGTAACTGTCGGCGCAAGGGTGGACATGGACATACACCCTACCGCATCTGTGAGTGCCTGTACAGCAGCATCAGTGGCCTGCGAAGCTGCGAGAGCCCTCTCAAGAGTAGCCAAGCGACCCTCGAGCTGCCGCACACACTGTAGGAGTTGCTGCTGTTCTGCCATCACTAGTCAGACCCTGGCGTGTTGTGAGTTCATTTTCCCCTTCACTACTGAGGCCCGAGGAACTCCCTCTTCTGGTGAAGAAAGGTAGTGAGCCTGATTGTCAGACACCTGGGGCTGATGATGATGACTGGCTGAGTGGAGTTAATGACTGGATATAAGGCTGCTGACGCCCTTCTGGCCTGCGGGTGATTTCTCTGTGGACTTCTAGGAAACCAGTCTGATTCCTGCTCATCTAAAGCTAAGATTTCTGCTTTGCCTTTTTGCATTAGTGTTTTGTTTTCCTTGCTTTTCTGGATTCTGCCATTCCCTGCTGGGGTTAGTTGAATCTCCTTTTGCCTGTTGCTCTGTCTTCAGAATATTCCTGAGTACTGACATAGCTTTTTTGAAGCCTAGCGTCTTCAGGGCCTTTTTTACTGTCAGTTTGTTGGCTCTTATTTTCATAGGGTTTTTCACAGATTGCAGACAGCAGCCTTCCTGTCCTTTCCTATCTAAGCTAGTGTGGGCCCCATCTTTGCTCAGTCTATCTTTCTGTCTGTGTTTTGTTCTTTCTTCTTGCTTCACCGTCATTATATGTGGGGGGCTGCCTTTTACTTTGGAGTCTGCTCTGGGGCTGTTTAGATTTCCCTTTCTGTCTTTAGGCTATGTAGTCCTCTGGCTGTGATCGAGGGGCCTAGGGCATCGTAGGAGCCCCCCACGGCTACTGCTAGTTGTGTTGATAGGTTCAGGGGTCTGCAATCCGATAGCTGCCAACTTATCTGGTTTTATGGACTTAGCTAGCATTTCTATTTTTGCCTCCTACGGTGACTCAATCATAACACTGGCGCTAGTATAATGCTAGGAGTGGCGGAAGACACTAAATAAAAAATATGAATAAAGTGCCTTCGCCACTCGGGGTCCACCGTGCGGAGGATGGAGAAACCGCAGCTAAGTGACGCAGAGCAATCTGGCGGTAATGTGCACGGGGTTTGGATAGCACCCAGGTGCACAAAGGAATCTCTGTTAAACACACAGAGCCAATAAAGAAAATATAACAACGCTGAGCATGTTCAGAACACAGGAACTCAGCGGTGCACGAGCGGTGAATGGTCACCGGAGTAGTTAAAAAACAGCACTCACTCTGCCAGGACCTACCGTAAACTCTCGTGGAAAACTGCGCTGCAACTGCAGACGCAAACAATAGCTGCAACAGCAGCGCGGCGTAAGACTTGCCGCAAGGTAACACCGCAGTAACGCAAGCGCGAAGTTAGCAGGTGCAATAGTGGAGCAATGGTGCGCTGGCGCTGACTACTGGCTATAACTCATTCCCTCACACAACCGTAATATCCAAGGAAGGGGCTTCAAATGAGTCATTCACCAGTCCATGCATCCATCCACATACACACAGCAGCAAGTACGACTATACTAGCACATGGCAGAACAGCCATGCACACTTTTTATAGCAAACGGGACCTTCCGGAACTCTCCAGAGCCCTGAGCAGAACCAATGGAATCTGGAGCAGGACCTGAGCACCTGACTCCTGAGCTCCAATGGCCGATTGTCCCATGAGCATGCTCAGAAGAAGGGACGAAGGACTTAAGCTGGAGTCACACATAGCGACTTACCAGCGATCCCGGCAACGATATCAACGTGTCAGGATCGCTGGTAAGTCGCTATGTGATCGCTGCTGAGCTGTCAAACAGACAGCTTCACCAGCGATCAGCACAGCGATGCCATTGATTCATGTAAAAAAATAGAATTAAAATAAAAAATATTGTTATTCTCACCTTCCGCCGTCCCGCGCAGCATTCCCGCCTCTCTCCACGCTCCCGGTCCCAGTAATCCTTTGCGAGAATGACCACGAGATGTCACGGTCTCGCAGTCAATCGTGCAAAGGATCACTGGGACCGGGAGTGTGGAGAGAGGTGGGAATGCTGCGCAGGACGTCGGAAGGTGAGAATAACAATATTTTTTATTTTTTGTATTATTTTTTTACAGCTGATCGCTGGTCTCCCGCCTGTCACACGCAGCGATGAGTGCTGGCCAGCGGGAGACCAGCGACGAAAAATGGGTCCAGAGGGTTCTTGAAGTGATCAGCGATACCGGCAGGGGGGCCGCTCGCTGATCGTTGTCACACACAGCAAGCAAAGAACAGGAGACTGCAGCATGTGAGGGTATAGATTACAGCCTAGTAATGGCCGAAATCTGACAACTAACACTAATAATGAATTGGGGGTGGGGGAGGATGCTATACAGGGACTAATAATGAATTGGGGTGGGGGAGGATGCTATACAGGGACTAATAATGAAATGGGGTGGGGGAGGATGCCATACAGGGACTAATAATGAATTGGGGGTGGGGGAGAATGCTATACAGGGACTATTAATGAATTGGGGGTGGGGGAGGATGCTATACAGGGACTAATAATGAATTGGGGGTGGGGGAGGATGCTATACAGGGACTAATCATGAATTGGGGGTGGGGGAGGATGCTATACAGGGACTAATAATGAATTGGGAGTGGGGGAGGATGCTATACAGGGACTATTAATGAATTGGGGGAGGGGGAGGATGCTATACAGGGACTAATAACGAATTGGGGGTGGGGGAGGATGCTATACAGGGATAATGAATTGGGGGTGGGGAGGATGCTATACAGGGACTAATAATGAATTGGGGGTGGAGGAGGATGCTATACAGTGACTAATTACGAATTGGAGGTGGGAGAGGATGCTATACAGGGACTAATAATAAATTGGGGGTGGGGGAGGATGCTATACAGGGACTAATAATTAATTGGGGGTGTGGAGGATGCTATACAGGGACTAATAATGAATTGGGGGTGGAGGAGGATGCTATAAAGAGACTAATAATGAATTGGGGTGGGGGGGATGCTATACAGGGACTAATAACGAATTGGAGGTGGGAGAGGATGCTATACAGGGACTAATAATGAATTGGGGGTGGCGGAGGATGCTATGCAGGGACTAATAATGAATTGGGGGTGGGGGAGGATGCTATACAGGGACTAATAATGAATTGGGGGTGGGGGAGGATACTATACAGGGACTAATAATTAATTGGGGGTGGGGGAGGATGCTACACAGATACTAATAATGAATTGGGGTGGGGGAGGATGCTATACAGGGACTAATAATGAATTGGGGGTGGGGGAGGATGCTATACAGGGACTAATAATGAATTGGGGTGGGGGAGGATGCTATACAGGGACTAATAATGAATTGGGGGTGGGGGAGGATGCTATACAGGGACTAATAATGAATTGGGGGTGGGGAGGATGCTATACAGGGACTAAGAATGAATTGGGGGTGGAGGAGGATGCTATACAGGGACTAATAACGAATTGGGGGTGGGAGAGGATGCTATACAGGGACTAATAATGAATTGGGGATGGGGGAGGATGCTATACAGGGACTAATAATGAATTGGGGGTGGGGCAGGATGCTATAAAGGGACTAATAATGAATTGGGGTGGGGGAGGATGCTATACAGGGATTAATAATGAATTGGGGGTGGGGGAGGATGCTATACAGGGGCTAATAATGAATTGGGGGTGGGGAGGATGCTATACAGGGACTAATAATGATTTGGGGGTGGAGGAGGATGCTTTACAGGGACTAATAACGAATTGGAGGTGGGAGAGGATGCTATACAGGGGCTAATAATGAATTGGGGTGGGGGAGGATGCTATACAGGGACTGATAATTAATTGGGGGTGGGGGAGGATGCTATACAGGGACTAATAATGAATTGGGGGTGGGGGAGGATGCTATACAGGGACTAATAATGAATTGGGGGTGGGAGAGGATGCTATACAGGGACTAATAATGAATTTGGGGTGGGGAAGGATGCTATACAGGAGCTAATAATGAATTGGGGGTGGGGGAGGATACCATACAGGGACTAATAATGAATTGGGGGTAGGGGGATGCTATACAGGGACTAATAATGAATTGGGGGTGGGGGAGGATGCTATACAGGGACTAATAATGAATTGGGGTGGGGGAGGATGCTATACAGGGACTAATAATGAATTGGGGGTGGGGGAGGATGCTATACAGGGACTAATAATGAATTGGGGGTGGGGAGGATGCTATACAGGGACTAATAATGAATTGGGGGTGGGGAGGATGCTATACAGGGACTAATAATGAATTGGGGGTGGGAGAGGATGCTATACAGGGACTAATAATGAATTGGGCTGGAGGAGGATGCTATACAGAGACTAATAATGAATTGGGGGTGGGGAGGATGTTTTGCAGGGACTAATAATGAATTGGGGGAGGGGAGGATGCTATACAGGGACTAATAATGAATTGGGGGTGGGGAGGATGCTATACAGGGACAAATAATGAATTGGAGGTGGAGGAGGATGCTATACAGGGACTAATAATTAATTGGGGGTGGGGAGGATGCTATACAGGGACTAATAATGAATTGGAGGTGGAGGAGGATGCTATACAGGGACTAATAATGAATTGGGGGTGGGAGAGGATGCTATACAGGGACTAATAATGAATTTGGGGTGGGGGAGGATGCTATACAGGAGCTAATAATGAATTGGGGGTGGGGGAGGATACTATACAGGGACTAATAATGAATTGGGGGTAGGGGGATGCTGTACAGGGACTAATAATGAATTGGGGGTGGGGGAGGATGCTATACAGGGACTAATAATGAATTGGGGGTGGGGGAGGATGCAATAGAGGGACTAATAATGAATTGGGGTGGGGGAGGATGCTATACAGGGACTAATAATGAATTGGGGGTGGCGGAGGATGCTATACAGGGACTAATAATGAATTGGGGGTGGGGGAGGATGCTATACAGGGACTAATAATGAATTGGGGGTGGGGGAGGATGCTATACAGGGACAAATAATGAATTGGGGGTGGGGGAGGATGCAATAGAGGGACTAATAACGAATTGGAGGTGGGAGAGGATGCTATACAGGGACTAATAATGAATTGGGGGTGGCGGAGGATGCTATACAGGGACTAATAATGAATTGGGGGTGGGGGAGGATGCTATACAGGGACTAATAATGAATTGGGGGTGGGGGAGGATACTATACAGGGACTAATAATTAATTGGGGGTGGGGGAGGATGCTACACAGATACTAATAATGAATTGGGGTGGGGGAGGATGCTATACAGGGACTAATAATGAATTGGGGGTGGGGGAGGATGCTATACAGGGACTAATAATGAATTGGGGTGGGGGAGGATGCTATACAGGGACTAATAATGAATTGGGGGTGGGGGAGGATGCTATACAGGGACTAATAATGAATTGGGGGTGGGGAGGATGCTATACAGGGACTAAGAATGAATTGGGGGTGGAGGAGGATGCTATACAGGGACTAATAACGAATTGGGGGTGGGAGAGGATGCTATACAGGGACTAATAATGAATTGGGGATGGGGGAGGATGCTATACAGGGACTAATAATGAATTGGGGGTGGGGCAGGATGCTATAAAGGGACTAATAATGAATTGGGGTGGGGGAGGATGCTATACAGGGATTAATAATGAATTGGGGGTGGGGGAGGATGCTATACAGGGGCTAATAATGAATTGGGGGTGGGGAGGATGCTATACAGGGACTAATAATGAATTGGGGGTGGAGGAGGATGCTTTACAGGGACTAATAACGAATTGGAGGAGGGAGAGGATGCTATACAGGGGCTAATAATGAATTGGGGTGGGGGAGGATGCTATACAGGGACTAATAATGAATTGGGGGTGGGGGAGGATACTATACAGGGACTAATAATGAATTGGGGTGGGGGAGGATGCTATACAGGGACTAATAATGAATTGGGGGTGGGGGAGGATACTATACAGAGACTAATAATCAATTGGGGGTGGGGGAGGATGCTACACAGAGACTAATAATGAATTGGGGTGGGGGAGGATGCTATACAGGGACTAATAATGAATTGGGGGTGGGGGAGGATGCTATACAGGGACTAATAATGAATTGGGGGTGGGGGAGGATGCTATACAGGGACTAATAATGAATTGGGGGTGGGGGAGGATGCTATACAGGGACTAATAATGAATTGGGGGTGGGGGAGGATGCTATACAGAGACTAATAATGAATTGGGTGGGGGAGGATGCTATACAGGGACTAATAATGAATTGGGGGTGGGGGAGGATGCTATACAGGGAATAATAATGAATTGGGGGTGGGGGAGGATGCTATACAGGGAGTAATAATGAATTGGGGGAGGATACTATACAGGGACTAATAACGAATTGGGGTGGGGGAGGATGCTATACAGGGACTAATAATGAATTGGTGGTGGGGGAGGATGCTATACAGGGACTGATAATGAATTGGGGGTGGGGGAGGATGCTATACAGGGACTAATAATGAATTGGGGGTGGGGGAGGATGCTATACAGGGACTAATAATGAATTGGGGGTGGGGGAGGATGCTATACAGGGACTAATAATGAATTGGGGGTGGGGGAGGATGCTATACAGGGACTAATAATGAATTGGGGGTGGGGGAGGATGCTATACAGGGACTAATAATGAATTGGGGGTGGGGGAGGATGCTATACAGGGACTGATAATTAATTGGGGGTGGGGGAGGATGCTATACAGGGACTAATAATGAATTGGGGGTGGGGGAGGATGCTATACAGGGACTAATAATGAATTGGGGGTGGGAGAGGATGCTATACAGGGACTAATAATGAATTTGGGGTGGGGAAGGATGCTATACAGGGACTAATAATGAATTGGGGGTGGGAGAGGATACTATACAGGGACTAATAATGAATTTGGGGTGGGGGAGGATGCTATACAGGAGCTAATAATGAATTGGGGGTGGGGGAGGATACTATACAGGGACTAATAATGAATTGGGGGTAGGGGGATGCTATACAGGGACTAATAATGAATTGGGGGTGGGGGAGGATGCTATACAGGGACTAATAATGAATTGGGGGTGGGGGATAATGCAATACAGGGACTAATAATGAATTGGGGTGGGGGAGGATGCTATACAGGGACTAATAATGAATTGGGGGTGGGGGAGGATGCTATACAGGGACTAATAATGAATTGGGGGTGGGGGAGGATGCTATACAGGGACTGATAATTAATTGGGGGTGGGGGAGGATGCTATACAGGGACTAATAATGAATTGGGGGTGGGGGAGGATGCTATACAGGGACTAATAATGAATTGGGGGTGGGAGAGGATGCTATACAGGGACTAATAATGAATTTGGGGTGGGGAAGGATGCTATACAGGAGCTAATAATGAATTGGGGGTGGGGGAGGATACCATACAGGGACTAATAATGAATTGGGGGTAGGGGGATGCTATACAGGGACTAATAATGAATTGGGGGTGGGGGAGGATGCTATACAGGGAATAATAATGAATTGGGGGTGGGGGATAATGCAATACAGGGACTAATAATGAATTGGGGTGGGGGAGGATGCTATACAGGGACTAATAATGAATTGGGGGTGGGGGAGGATGCTATACAGGGACTAATAATGAATTGGGGGTGGGGGAGGATGCTATACAGGGACTGATAATTAATTGGGGGTGGGGGAGGATGCTATACAGGGACTAATAATGAATTGGGGGTGGGGGAGGATGCTATACAGGGACTAATAATGAATTGGGGGTGGGAGAGGATGCTATACAGGGACTAATAATGAATTTGGGGTGGGGAAGGATGCTATACAGGAGCTAATAATGAATTGGGGGTGGGGGAGGATACCATACAGGGACTAATAATGAATTGGGGGTAGGGGGATGCTATACAGGGACTAATAATGAATTGGGGGTGGGGGAGGATGCTATACAGGGACTAATAATGAATTGGGGTGGGGGAGGATGCTATACAGGGACTAATAATGAATTGGGGGTGGGGGAGGATGCTATACAGGGACTAATAATGAATTTGGGGTGGGGAGGATGCTATACAGGGACTAATAATGAATTGGGGGTGGGGAGGATGCTATACAGGGACTAATAATGAATTGGGGGTGGGGGAGGATGCTATACAGGGACTAATAATGAATTGGGGGTGGGGGAGGATGCTATACAGGGACTGATAATTAATTGGGGGTGGGGGAGGATGCTATACAGGGACTAATAATGAATTGGGGGTGGGGGAGGATGCTATACAGGGACTAATAATGAATTGGGGGTGGGAGAGGATGCTATACAGGGACTAATAATGAATTTGGGGTGGGGAAGGATGCTATACAGGAGCTAATAATGAATTGGGGGTGGGGGAGGATACCATACAGGGACTAATAATGAATTGGGGGTAGGGGGATGCTATACAGGGACTAATAATGAATTGGGGGTGGGGGAGGATGCTATACAGGGAATAATAATGAATTGGGGGTGGGGGATAATGCAATACAGGGACTAATAATGAATTGGGGTGGGGGAGGATGCTATACAGGGACTAATAATGAATTGGGGGTGGGGGAGGATGCTATACAGGGACTAATAATGAATTGGGGGTGGGGGAGGATGCTATACAGGGACTGATAATTAATTGGGGGTGGGGGAGGATGCTATACAGGGACTAATAATGAATTGGGGGTGGGGGAGGATGCTATACAGGGACTAATAATGAATTGGGGGTGGGAGAGGATGCTATACAGGGACTAATAATGAATTTGGGGTGGGGAAGGATGCTATACAGGAGCTAATAATGAATTGGGGGTGGGGGAGGATACCATACAGGGACTAATAATGAATTGGGGGTAGGGGGATGCTATACAGGGACTAATAATGAATTGGGGGTGGGGGAGGATGCTATACAGGGACTAATAATGAATTGGGGTGGGGGAGGATGCTATACAGGGACTAATAATGAATTGGGGGTGGGGGAGGATGCTATACAGGGACTAATAATGAATTTGGGGTGGGGAGGATGCTATACAGGGACTAATAATGAATTGGGGGTGGGGAGGATGCTATACAGGGACTAATAATGAAATGGGGGTGGGAGAGGATGCTATACAGGGACTAATAATGAATTGGGCTGGAGGAGGATGCTATACAGAGACTAATAATGAATTGGGGGTGGGGAGGATGTTTTGCAGGGACTAATAATGAATTGGGGGAGGGGAGGATGCTATACAGGGACTAATAATGAATTGCGGGTGGGGAGGATGCTATACAGGGACTAATAATGAATTGGAGGTGGAGGAGGATGCTATACAGGGACTAATAATTAATTGGGGGTGGGGAGGATGCTATACAGGGACTAATAATGAATTGGAGGTGGAGGAGGATGCTATACAGGGACTAATAATGAATTGGGGGTGGGAGAGGATGCTATACAGGGACTAATAATGAATTTGGGGTCGGGGAGGAAGCTATACAGGAGCTAATAATGAATTGGGGGTGGGGGAGGATACTATACAGGGACTAATAATGAATTGGGGGTAGGGGGATGCTGTACAGGGACTAATAATGAATTGAGGGTGGGGGAGGATGCTATACAGGGACTAATAATGAATTGGGGGTGGGGGAGGATGCAATAGAGGGACTAATAATGAATTGGGGTGGGGGAGGATGCTATACAGGGACTAATAATGAATTGGGGGTGGGGGAGGATGCTATACAGGGACTAATAATGAATTGGGGGTGGGGGAGGATGCTATACAGGGACTAATAATGAATTGGGGGTGGGGAGGATGCTATACAGGGACTGATAATTAATTGGCGGTGGGGGAGGATGCTATACAGGGACTGATAATGAACTGGGGGTGGGGGAGGATGCTATACAGGGACTAATAATGAATTGGGGGTGGGGGAGGATGCTATACAGGGACTAATAATGAATTGGGGGTGGGAGAAGATGCTATACAGGGACTAATAATGAATTTGGGGTGGGGGAGGATGCTATACAGGAGCTAATAATGAATTGGGGGTGGGGGAGGATACTATACAGGGACTAATAATGAATTGGGGGTAGGGGGGATGCTATACAGGGACTAATAATGAATTGGGGGTGGGGGAGGATGCTATACAGGGACTAATAATGAATTGGGGGTGGGGGAGGATGCTATACAGGGACTAATAATGAATTGGGGTGGGGGAGGATGCTATACAGGGACTAATAATGAATTGGGGGTGGGGGAGGATGCTATACAGGGACTAATAATGAATTGGGGTGGGGGAGGATGCTATACAGGGACTAATAATGAACTGGGGGTGGGGAGGATGCTATACAGGGACTAATAATGAATTGGGGGTGGGGAGGATGCTATACAGGGACTAATAATGAATTGGGGGTGGGAGAGGATGCTATACAGGGACTAATAATGAATTGCGCTGGAGGAGGATGCTATACAGAGACTAATAATGAATTGGGGGTGGGGAGGATGTTATGCAGGGACAAATAATGAATTGGGGGAGGGGAGGATGCTATACAATGACTAATAATGAATTGGGGGTGGGGAGGATGCTATACAGGGACTAATAATGAATTGGGGGTGGGGAGGATGCTATACAGGGACTAATAATGAATTGGAGGTGGGGGAGGATGCTATACAGGGACTAACAATGAATTGGAGGTGGAGGAGGATGCTATACAGGGACTAATATTGAATTGAGGGTGGAGGAGGATGCTATACAGAGACTAATAATGAATTGGGGGTGGGAGAGGATGCTATACAGGGACTAATAATGAATTTGGGGTGGGGAAGGATGCTATACAGGAGCTAATAATGAATTGGGGGTGGGGGAGGATACTATACAGGGACTAATAATGAATTGGGGGTAGGGGGGATGCTATACAGGGACTAATAATGAATTGGGGGTGGGGGAGGATGCTATACAGGGACTAATAATGAATTGGGGTGGGGGAGGATGCTATACAGGGACTAATAATGAATTGGGGGTGGGGGAGGATGCTATACAGGGACTAATAATGAATTGGGGGTGGGGAGGATGCTATACAGGGACTAATAATGAATTTGGGGTGGGGAGGATGCTATACAGGGACTAATAATGAATTGGGGGTGGGAGAGGATGCTATACAGGGACTAATAATGAATTGGGCTGGAGGAGGATGCTATACAGAGACTAATAATGAATTGGGGGTGGGGAGGATGTTATGCAGGGACTAATAATGAATTGGGGGAGGGGAGGATGCTATACAGGGACTAATAATGAATTGGGGGTGGGGAGGATGCTATACAGGGACTAATAATGAATTGGAGGTGAAGGAGGATGCTATACAGGGACTAATAATTAATTGGGGGTGGGGAGGATGCTATACAGGGACTAATAATGAATTGGAGGTGGAGGAGGATGCTATACAGGGACTAATAATGAATTGGGGGTGGGAGAGGATGCTATACAGGGACTAATAATGAATTTGGGGTGGGGGAGGATGCTATACAGGAGCTAATAATGAATTGTGGGTGAGGGAGGATACTATACAGGGACTAATAATGAATTGGGGGTAGGGGGATGCTATACAGGGACTAATAATGAATTGGGGGTGGGGGAGGATGCTATACAGGGACTAATAATGAATTGGGGGTGGGGGAGGATGCAATACAGGGACTAATAATGAATTGGGGTGGGGGAGGATGCTATACAGGGACTAATAATGAATAGGGGGTGGGGGAGGATGCTATACAGGGACTAATAATGAATTGGGGGTGGGGGAGGATGCTATACAGGGACTAATAATGAATTGGGGGTGGGGAGGATGCTATACAGGGACTAATAATGAATTGGGGGTGGGGGAGGATGCTATACAGGGACTGATAATGAATTGGGGGTGGGGGAGGATGCTATACAGGGACTAATAATGAATTGGGGGTGGGGGAGGATGCTATACAGGGACTAATAATGAATTGGGGGTGGGAGAGGATGCTATACAGGGACTAATAATGAATTTGGGGTAAGGGAGGATGCTATACAGGAGCTAATAATGAATTGGGGGTGGGGGAGGATACTATACAGGGACTAATAATGAATTGGGGGTAGGGGGGATGCTATACAGCGACTAATAATGAATTGGGGGTGGGGGAGGATGCTATACAGGGACTAATAATGAATTGGGGGTGGGGGAGGATGCTATACAGGGACTAATAATGAATTGGGGTGGGGGAGGATGCTATACAGGGACTAATAATGAATTGGGGGTGGGGGAGGATGCTATACAGGGACTAATAATGAATTGGGGTGGGGGAGGATGCTATACAGGGACTAATAATGAACTGGGGGTGGGGAGGATGCTATACAGGGACTAATAATGAATTGGGGGTGGGGAGGATGCTATACAGGGACTAATAATGAATTGGGGGTGGGAGAGGATGCTATACAGGGACTAATAATGAATTGCGCTGGAGGAGGATGCTATACAGAGACTAATAATGAATTGGGGGTGGGGAGGATGTTATGCAGGGACAAATAATGAATTGGGGGAGAGGAGGATGCTATACAATGACTAATAATGAATTGGGGGTGGGAAGGATGCTATACAGGGACTAATAATGAATTGGGGGTGGGGAGGATGCTATACAGGGACTAATAATGAATTGGAGGTGGGGGAGGATGCTATACAGGGACTAATAATGAAATGGGGGTGGGAGAGAATGCTATACAGGGATTAATATTGAATTGAGGGTGGAGGAGGATGCTATACAGAGACTAATAATGAATTGGGGGTGGGGAGGATGCTATACAGGGACTAATAATGAATTGGGGGAAGGAGGATGCTATACAGGGAATAATAATGAATTCAGGGAGGGGGAGGATGCTATACAGGGACTGATAATGAATTGGGAGTGGGGGAGGATGCTATACAGGTACTAATAATGAATCGGTGTGGGGGAGGATGCTATACAGGGACATTCATAACTGGCTTAGTGATCGGACCCAAAGAGTGGTCGTAAATGGCTGCACATCCAGTTGGAAGAATGTCTCAGGTGTGGTACCACAGGGCTCTGTCCTGGGCTCTGTATTGTTCAACATCTTTATCAACGATTTAGATGAAGGAATTGAGGGTAAACTTATTAAATTTGCTGATGACACAAAGCTAGGAGGGATAGCTAATACTAGAGAAGAGAGAGAGGATTCAAAAAGATATAAATAAACTGGAGCAGAGGGCAGCAACTAACAGAATGGTTTTTAACAGGGAAAAATGCAAAGTACTTCATCTGGGCAATAAAAATGAAAAAAGCATATACAGAATGGGAGGAATAGGGCTAAGCAACAGCACATGTGAAAAAGTCGGGTATACTAATAGATCACAGACTGAATATGCGTCAACAGTGTGATGCAGTAGCAAAAAAGGCAAATGCAATTCTAGGATGTATAAACAGAAGCATACAGTCTAGATCACATGAAGTCATTATTTCCCTCTACTCCTCTTTGGTCAGACCTCATCTGGAATATTGTGTCCAGTTTTGGGCACCACATTTTAAAAAAGACATCAACAAACTGGAGCAAGTTCAGAAAAGAGCGACCAGAATGGTAACCGGTCTGTAAACCTTGTCTTATGAGGAAAGGTTGCAGGATTTGGGAATGTTTAGTTTGCAAAAGAGAAGACTGAGAGGAGACTTAATAGCTGTCTACAAATATCTAAAGGGCTGTCACATTGTAGAAGGATCAACTTTATTCTCATTTGCACAAGGAAAGACTAGAAGCAATGGGATGAAACTGAATGGGAGGAGACACAGATTAGATATTAGAAAAAAAATTTTGACAGAGTGATCAATGAGTGGAACAGGCTGCCACGAGAGGTGGTGAGTTCTCCTTCAATGGAAGTCTTCAAACAGAGGCTGGACAGACATCTGTCTGGGATGATTTAGCAAATCCTGCTTTGAGCAGGGGGTTGGACCAGATGGCCCAGGAGGTCCCTTCCTACTCTACGATTCTATGATTTTGATTCTACATTTCTTCATGAAGGGGATCATGATGGGGCATTTGGCACGTGCTGGCACTTCGTCATAAATCATTGGGTTTTAGGTTGCAGTTTGAGCGCTCGGTCTCAGAAAGGTTTGCCATCACTGCCATAACCACATAATAGCATAAAAGAGAGGCTAAATACCGCCATACATAATAGTGACTGAATACCGCCATACCATCACCACATAAAACCAAATGGCGACTGATTACTGCCATATTATCAGCACACAATATCACCAAGTAATGATTGTAATACCACCATACCACATCCATACAATAACAGAACATTCTTACATGACCATATAGAGTAATCTCCAGGGAAGCCGCTGACTAGATAGTAATCCTGTAACTCTTTCTCCTCATTTCTTTGCTTTTGATCTTAGGGAAGTAAAATGTCACAAATAATTCTCAGCCTGACACATGTAACATACGGCTCCAATACAGCTGCATACAAATACTCTCTATAACTGCATTAACCCTTTCTCTTCTACTAATAACCACCTATTCAGTCTCATGGGAGCCTGTCAAAAATTGCCATGCTGACTATATTACAAGCCATCATGGCGGGGTATTGGGAAAAGTTTTCAACTAGCAATAATCACGCCTCGGATAAACCTCATGGGCTATGATACTGCCACTGCACAAAGCTGGAGCCCATCTATGAGGAGCCGCGGCCTCCGGATCTGGGGCTCTATCTACATTGCAGGGAGACGACGTCATCAGGGGGTTGTGGGAGCAAAGGATTCTGGGAGTGGATATGCTAATACCCCCCTCCCCTGTGTAGGGTCAGTAGCAGGCAGGGCGGCCGGAGACCATTGTCCCGATGTTGTCGCTGTGTGGGCCGCACGGTGTCATTATTCGCGCCGAGCTGTCGTTGCCGTTAGCGCTGACATTTTACTTTCAGTCGTTTTTTTTTATTGCGATGCGGAAACCAAAAAATAATTTGCAATTTTATTATTTGTTGTTGTTTCTTTACATTTCACACTATATAGGGTTAAATAATTGTATATTTCGATATTATTATTCGATATTTCAGTTGTACGTTATCCTTTTGTTATTGTGGAGCTGGCAGTGACTGTAGCGGGGCGTGCATATAGATTTCATCGGTGGGGTCTGTACCGTCCGCTCACGGCGAGTTCCCCAGTGACCGATCCGGCAGTGGAGGCGGCCGCGGCCTCGCTCACTAGAGATGTCGCCTCAATCTTTAAGGCCAAGTTCACACTGGGCTTTTTTTGCTGCTTTTTCCAGTCCCAGCGAAGCCCACGAGCGGCCAGACGTCTCCTGCACACATTGCTTTATCATGTCCTCAGCGGTTTCAGGATTTTTGCACACACAGCGTCACTTCTTTCAGCATTTCTCATGTTTTGCCGCTTTTTTTTTTTAACCAAAATCTGTTTCCAATACTAAACCTTATCAACATGTGCACGAGAGACAGAAATGTCAAAACCGCATCACAGAAAACTAGGGAAAAGATAATTATTTTTTTTTCTGCAGCTTTGTTCCTCCCAATAGATCAGGTTTGTCTGCAGAAATAAAAAAAAAAAAAAATGAAAAAAAAATACTTAGTGTAAACTTAGCCTGATTGCAGGCAGTGTAGTTCTATGCTCCTGACGCTTGGTGGCAGCAGTGAGTCCTGTGTGATCTCTAAGTGTTTTCCCTGACGAGCCTCTACTACAGGATGTCTCCTCTCACTGCAGTACAAACATGGCGACCACAGAGAACCAGGAGAAAGCCCAAAGTATGAATGGAGATCAGCCGCAGTGCACTATGGGGCATAATACAAGGAGTACAAACATGACAAATAGAAAACATCATGAGAACACAAACATGGTTTCCACCTCCATCTGCTTTTTACCACTTATTCAGTCTCCTGGGAGACTGTCAAAAATTGCCATGCTGACTATATTTCAAGTCATCTTGGCGGGGTATTGGGAAAAGTTTTCAATTAGCAATAATCACGCCTCAGATAAACCTCATTGGCTATGATACTGCCACTGCGCAAAGCTAACAACCAAGTCTGAGGAGCCGCGGCCTCACTGCCAGCACACCCCTGACAGCTCATGGAGAGCTGCGTCCACGCTGTACTGATGTGAAGCAGACAGGACCCTGGGAGTGTCCACATGCTAACGACATCGCTTCTTATCGCCTTCCCCTTCCTATCGTCTCACCAACCAATCACAGCGACCAACTCGCTCTGTTGGCGTAACACAGATCATATGCAAATGAGGCAATATAGAAAATATAACAACGCTGAGCCTGTTCAGAACACAGGAACTCAGCGGTGCACGCGCGGTGTATGGTCACCGGAGTAGTTAAAAAACGGCACTCACTCCGCCAGGACCTACCGTAAACTCTCGTGGAAAACTGCGCTACAGCAGCGCGGTGTGAGACTTGCCGCAAGGTAACACCGCAGTAACGCAAGTGCGATGTTACATGCTAGCAGGTGCAGTAGTGGAGCAATGGCGCGCTGACTACTGGCTATAACTCATTCCCTCACACAACCGTAATATCCAAGGAAGGGGGCTTCAAATGAGTCATTCACCAGTCCATGCATCCATCCACATACACACAGCAGCAAGTATGACTATACTAGCACATGGCGGTACAGCCAAGCACACTTTTTATAGCAAACGGGACCTTCCAGATCTCTGAGCTGAGCCAATGGAATCAGGAGCAGGACCTGAGCACCTGACTCCTGAGCTCCAATGGCCGATTGTCCCACGAGCATGCTCAGAGGAAGGGACGAAGGACTTAGCCTCCGGAGAGAGTTGCTGTAAAGCAATCTCCTCTGCAATCTCCTTTACATTAGACAAAGAGCAGGAGATTGCAGCATGGGAGGGTCTAGATTCCTCCCTAGTAATGGCCGAAATCTGACTCCTATCATTACCTCCCCTCCTAGGGGACTCTCCCTCCCTGAACCTTCCGAACCACCAGCCTGTGCCCGACATTAAGCCGACATTGGCACAGGTCCCAGACTTGTCCAAGGGCGAGCCTGATGTCCTGGTTGGTGACATAGAAAACCGGGACACACGGAAGGTATCAGCGGGGGCAAGATCGCCAGGTCTCAAAAGGGACACCCGGGAGATGATGGGAGCGGGAGTTTCAGGGGAACGGCGCCGTGTGTCAGCGACCGTCGCCACTCTCCATCTGGGAAGACTATCCCGAGCACATAAGTTGCATGCCCGAATAAACTTTTTAACGTCCCGAGCCCTGTGCGGCCACCAATACAATCCGGCCAGCGACTTCGTGGTCTGCATATAGCCACGATGGCCGTCAGCATTGGACGCGTGTGCCCACGCGAGAATCTTAGGCCGCAAGCGAGGAGGAACAAAAGTCTCACCGACCAACTCACAATTTGACCATTGCGGGGCGCTATCTTCCTGAGAAGTAGCGTGTAGACGGTGACAACCGCACATGGACTCTTGAGCTGGACGTCTCTCAAAATTGGCGTGAGACACCTCCATGAGCTCTGGGGGTAGAACCTCTGGCTCGGGCAGCTCCAGAGGCTCAAAAAAGTTGGGAGCCGCAGTACCTCTCCGTTTGGAGTGAGCACGCTCCATACCGCACTCTGAAAAACGGAGGTCAATACGGGAGGAGATGGATATTAACTCCTCCAGAGTGGTAGGGATCTCTCTAGAAGAGAGAGCATCCTTGACGTGCTCCGCTAAACCTCTCCAAGAAACCAGAATCAGTGCCTTGTCGGACCACTCCAGCTCGGACACCAGTGTCCGAAAACGGACGGCATACTGGCTAACCGAGAGGGATCAAGGCAAGCAACTGTAGAGAGGTGTCGTGTGTGACCCGTGGACCGAGAAAAACTTGCTTGATGGCTGTTAGCAAGTGGGCAGCGGTCCGAATATCAGGATCACCACGCTCCCATAAAGGCGAAGCCCATTCCAGCACCTTGCCCGACAGTAGGGAAATAATAAAGGCCACCTTGGCCCGCTCTGTAGGGAATTGCGCAGCCAGCAGCTCCAGGTGGATTGAGCACTGGCTGATGAAACCCCTGCAGGAGGCGCCATCACCAGAATATTTATCAGGCAACGGGAGGCGGGTAACTGTCGGCGCAAGGGTGGACATGGACATACACCCTACCGCATCTGTGAGTGCCTGTACAGCAGCATCAGTGGCCTGCGAAGCTGCGAGAGCCCTCTCAAGAGTAGCCAAGCGACCCTCGAGCTGCCGCACACACTGTAGGAGTTGCTGCTGTTCTGCCATCACTAGTCAGACCCTGGCGTGTTGTGAGTTCATTTTCCCCTTCACTACTGAGGCCCGAGGAACTCCCTCTTCTGGTGAAGAAAGGTAGTGAGCCTGATTGTCAGACACCTTGGGCTGATGATGATGACTGACTGAGTGGAGTTAATGACTGGATATAAGGCTGCCGACGCCCTTCTGGCCTGCGGGTGATTTCTCTGTGGACTTCTAGGAAACCAGTCTGATTCCTGCTCATCTAAAGCTAAGATTTCTGCTTTGCCTTTTTGCATTAGTGTTTTGTTTTCCTTGCTTTTCTGGATTCTGCCATTCCCTGCTGGGGTTAGTTGAATCTCCTTTTGCCAGTTGCTCTGTCTTCAGAATATTCCTGAGTACTGACATAGCTTTTTTGAAGCCTAGTGTCTTCAGGGCCTTTTTTACTGTCAGTTTGTTGGCTCTTATTTTCATAGGGTTTTTCACAGATTGCAGACAGCAGCCTTCCTGTCCTTTCCTATCTAAGCTAGTGTGGGCCCCATCTTTGCTCAGTCTATCTTTCTGTCTGTGTTTTGTTCTTTCTTCTTGCTTCACCGTCATTATATGTGGGGGGCTGCCTTTTACTTTGGAGTCTGCTCTGGGGCTGTTTAGATTTCCCTTTCTGTCTTTAGGCTATGTAGTCCTCTGGCTGTGATCGAGGGGCCTAGGGCATCGTAGGAGCCCCCCACGGCTACTGCTAGTTGTGTTGATAGGTTCAGGGGTCTGCAATCCGATAGCTGCCAACTTATCTGGTTTTATGGACTTAGCTAGCATTTCTATTTTTGCCTCCTACGGTGACTCAATCATAACACTGGCGCTAGTATAATGCTAGGAGTGGCGGAAGACACTAAATAAAAAATATGAATAAAGTGCCTTCGCCACTCGGGGTCCACCGTGCGGAGGATGGAGAAACCGCAGCTAAGTGACGCAGAGCAATCTGGCGGTAATGTGCACGGGGTTTGGATAGCACCCAGGTGCACAAAGGAATCTCTGTTAAACACACAGAGCCAATAAAGAAAATATAACAACGCTGAGCATGTTCAGAACACAGGAACTCAGCGGTGCACGAGCGGTGAATGGTCACCGGAGTAGTTAAAAAACAGCACTCACTCTGCCAGGACCTACCGTAAACTCTCGTGGAAAACTGCGCTGCAACTGCAGACGCAAACAATAGCTGCAACAGCAGCGCGGCGTAAGACTTGCCGCAAGGTAACACCGCAGTAACGCAAGCGCGAAGTTAGCAGGTGCAATAGTGGAGCAATGGTGCGCTGGCGCTGACTACTGGCTATAACTCATTCCCTTACACAACCGTAATATCCAAGGAAGGGGCTTCAAATGAGTCATTCACCAGTCCATGCATCCATCCACATACACACAGCAGCAAGTACGACTATACTAGCACATGGCAGAACAGCCATGCACACTTTTTATAGCAAACGGGACCTTCCGGAACTCTCCAGAGCCCTGAGCAGAACCAATGGAATCTGGAGCAGGACCTGAGCACCTGACTCCTGAGCTCCAATGGCCGATTGTCCCATGAGCATGCTCAGGAGAAGGGACGAAGGACTTAAGCTGGAGTCACACATAGCGACTTACCAGCGATCCCGGCAACGATATCAACGTGTCAGGATCGCTGGTAAGTCGCTATGTGATCGCTGCTGAGCTGTCAAACAGACAGCTTCACCAGCGATCAGCACAGCGATGCCATTGATTCATGTAAAAAAATAGAATTAAAATAAAAAATATTGTTATTCTCACCTTCCGCCGTCCCGCGCAGCATTCCCGCCTCTCTCCACGCTCCCGGTCCCAGTAATCCTTTGCGAGAATGACCACGAGATGTCACGGTCTCGCAGTCAATCGTGCAAAGGATCACTGGGACCGGGAGTGTGGAGAGAGGTGGGAATGCTGCGCAGGACGTCGGAAGGTGAGAATAACAATATTTTTTATTTTTTGTATTATTTTTTTACAGCTGATCGCTGGTCTCCCGCCTGTCACACGCAGCGATGAGTGCTGGCCAGCGGGAGACCAGCGACGAAAAATGGGTCCAGAGGGTTCTTGAAGTGATCAGCGATACCGGCAGGGGGGCCGCTCGCTGATCTTTGTCACACACAGCAAGCAAAGAACAGGAGACTGCAGCATGTGAGGGTCTAGATTACAGCCTAGTAATGGCCAAAATCTGACAACTAACACTAATAATGAATTGGGGGTGGGGGAGGATGCTATACAGGGACTAATAATGAATTGGGGTGGGGGAGGATGCTATACAGGGACTAATAATGAATTGGGGTGGGGGAGGATGCCATACAGGGACTAATAATGAATTGGGGGTGGGGGAGAATGCTATACAGGGACTATTAATGAATTGGGGGTGGGGGAGGATGCTATACAGGGACTAATAATGAATTGGGGGTGGGGGAGGATGCTATACAGGGACTAATCATGAATTGGGGGTGGGGGAGGATGCTATACAGGGACTAATCATGAATTGGAGGTGGGGGAGGATGCTATACAGGGACTATTAATGAATTGGGGGAGGGGGAGGATGCTATACATGGACTAATAACGAATTGGGGGTGGGGGAGGATGCTATACAGGGATAATGAATTGGGGGTGGGGAGGATGCTATACAGGGACTAATAATGAATTGGGGGTGGAGGAGGATGCTATACAGTGACTAATAACGAATTGGAGGTGGGAGAGGATGCTATACAGGGACTAATAATAAATTGGGGGTGGGGGAGGATGCTATAGAGGGACTAATAATTAATTGGGGGTGGGGAGGATGCTATACAGGGACTAATAATGAATTGGGGGTGGAGGAGGATGCTATAAAGAGACTAATAATGAATTGGGGTGGGGGGATGCTATACAGGGACTAATAACGAATTGGAGGTGGGAGAGGATGCTATACAGGGACTAATAATTAATTGGGGGTGGGGGAGGATGCTACACAGATACTAATAATGAATTGGGGTGGGGGAGGATGCTATACAGGGACTAATAATGAATTGGGGGTGGGGGAGGATGCTATACAGGGACTAATAATGAATTGGGGTGGGGGAGGATGCTATACAGGGACTAATAATGAATTGGGGGTGGGGGAGGATGCTATACAGGGACTAATAATGAATTGGGGGTGGGGAGGATGCTATACAGGGACTAAGAATGAATTGGGGGTGGAGGAGGATGCTATACAGGGACTAATAACGAATTGGGGGTGGGAGAGGATGCTATACAGGGACTAATAATGAATTGGGGATGGGGAGGATGCTATACAGGGACTAATAATGAATTGGGGGTGGGGCAGGATGCTATAAAGGGACTAATAATGAATTGGGGTGGGGGAGGATGCTATACAGGGATTAATAATGAATTGGGGGTGGGGGAGGATGCTATACAGGGGGCTAATAATGAATTGGGGGTGGGGAGGATGCTATACAGGGACTAATAATGAATTGGGGTGGAGGAGGATGCTTTACAGGGACTAATAACGAATTGGAGGTGGGAGAGGATGCTATACAGGGGCTAATAATGAATTGGGGTGGGGGAGGATGCTATACAGGGACTAATAATGAATTGGGGGTGGGGGAGGATACTATACAGGGACTAATAATGAATTGGGGTGGGGGAGGATGCTATACAGGGACTAATAATGAATTGGGGGTGGGGGAGGATACTATACAGAGACTAATAATTAATTGGGGGTGGGGGAGGATGCTACACAGAGACTAATAATGAATTGGGGTGGGGGAGGATGCTATACAGGGACTAATAATGAATTGGGGGTGGGGGAGGATGCTATACAGGGACTAATAATGAATTGGGGGTGGGGGAGGAAGCTATACAGGGACTAATAATGAATTGGGGGTGGGGGAGGATGCTATACAGGGACTAATAATGAATTGGGGGTGGGGGAGGATGCTATACAGAGACTAATAATGAATTGGGGTGGGGGAGGATGCTATACAGGGACTAATAATGAATTGGGGGTGGGGGAGGATGCTATACAGGGAATAATAATGAATTGGGGGTGGGGGAGGATGCTATACAGGGAGTAATAATGAATTGGGGGAGGATACTATACAGGGACTAATAACGAATTGGGGTGGGGGAGGATGCTATACAGGGACTAATAATGAATTGGTGGTGGGGGAGGATGCTATACAGGGACTGATAATGAATTGGGGGTGGGGGAGGATGCTATACAGGGACTAATAATGAATTGGGGGTGGGGGAGGATGCTATACAGGGACTAATAATGAATTGGGGGTGGGAGAGGATGCTATACAGGGACTAATAATGAATTTGGGGTGGGAGAGGATGCTATACAGGAGCTAATAATGAATTGGGGGTGGGGGAGGATACTATACAGGGACTAATAATGAATTGGGGGTAGGGCGATGCCATACAGGGACTAATAATGAATTGGGGGTGGGGGAGGATGCTATACAGGGACTAATAATGAATTGGAGGTGGGGGAGGATGCAATACAGGGACTAATAATGAATTGGGGGTGGGGAGGATGCTATACAGGGACTAATAATGAATTGGGGGTGGGGGAGGATGCTATACAGGGACTGATAATTAATTATGGGTGGGGGAGGATGCTACACAGGGACTAATAATGAATTGGGGGTGGGGGAGGATGCTATACAGGGACTAATAATGAATTGGGGGTGGGAGAGGATGCTATACAGGGACTAATAATGAATTTGGGGTGGGGAAGGATGCTATACAGGAGCTAATAATGAATTGGGGGTGGGGGAGGATACTATACAGGGACTAATAATGAATTGGGGGTAGGGGGGATGCTATACAGGGACTAATAATGAATTGGGGTTGGGAGAGGATGCTATACAGGGACTAATAATGAATTGGGGTGGGGGAGGATGCTATACAGGGACTAATAATGAATTGGGGGTGGGGGAGGATGCTATACAGGGACTAATAATGAATTGGGGGTGGGGAGGATGCTATACAGGGACTAATAATGAATTGGGGGTGGGGAGGATGCTATACAGGGACTAATAATGAATTGGGGGTGGGAGAGGATGCTATACAGGGACTAATAATGAATTGGGCTGGAGGAGGATGCTATACAGAGACTAATAATGAATTGGGGGTGGGGAGGATGTTATGCAGGGACTAATAATGAATTGGGGGAGGGGAGGATGCTATACAGGGACTAATAATGAATTGGGGGTGGGGAGGATGCTATACAGGGACTAATAATGAATTGGAGGTGGAGGAGGATGCTATACAGGGACTAATAATTAATTGGGGGTGGGGAGGATGCTATACAGGGACTAATAATGAATTGGAGGTGGAGGAGGATGCTATACAGGGACTAATAATGAATTGGGGGTGGGAGAGGATGCTATACAGGGACTAATAATGAATTTGGGGTAGGGGAGGATGCTATACAGGAGCTAATAATGAATTGGGGGTGGGGGAGGATACTATACAGGGACTAATAATGAATTGGGGGTAGGGGGATGCTATACAGGGACTAATAATGAATTGGGGGTGGGGGAGGATGCTATACAGGGACTAATAATGAATTGGGGGTGGGGGAGGATGCAATACAGGGACTAATAATGAATTGGGGTGGGGGAGGATACTATACAGGGACTAATAATGAATTGGGGTGGGGGAGGATGCTATACAGGGACTAATAATGAATTGGGGGTGGGGAGGATGCTATACAGGGACTGATAATTAATTGGGGGTGGGGGAGGATGCTATACAGGGACTAATAATGAATTGGGGGTGGGGGAGGATGCTATACAGGGACTAATAATGAATTGGGGGTGGGAGAGGATGCTATACAGGGACTAATAATGAATTTGGGGTGGGGAAGGATGCTATACAGGAGCTAATGATGAATTGGGGGTGGGGGAGGATACCATACAGGGACTAATAATGAATTGGGGGTAGGGGGATGCTATACAGGGACTAATAATGAATTGGGGGTGGGGGAGGATGCTATACAGGGAATAATAATGAATTGGGGTGGGGGAGGATGCTATACAGGGACTAATAATGAATTGGGGGTGGGGGAGGATGCTATACAGGGACTAATAATGAATTGGGGGTGGGGAGGATGCTATACAGGGACTAATAATGAATTGGGGGTGGGGAGGATGCTATACAGGGACTAATAATGAATTGGGGGTGGGAGAGGATGCTATACAGGGACTAATAATGAATTGGGCTGGAGGAGGATGCTATACAGAGACTAATAATGAATTGGGGGTGGGGAGGATGTTTTGCAGGGACTAATAATGAATTGGGGGAGGGGAGGATGCTATACAGGGACTAATAATGAATTGGGGGTGGGGAGGATGCTATACAGGGACTAATAATGAATTGGAGGTGGAGGAGGATGCTATACAGGGACTAATAATTAATTGGGGGTGGGGAGGATGCTATACAGGGACTAATAATGAATTGGAGGTGGAGGAGGATGCTATACAGGGACTAATAATGAATTGGGGGTGGGAGAGGATGCTATACAGGGACTAATAATGAATTTGGGGTGGGGGAGGATGCTATACAGGAGCTAATAATGAATTGGGGGTGGGGGAGGATACTATACAGGGACTAATAATGAATTGGGGGTAGGGGGATGCTGTACAGGGACTAATAATGAATTGGGGGTGGGGGAGGATGCTATACAGGGACTAATAATGAATTGGGGGTGGGGGAGGATGCAATACAGGGACTAATAATGAATTGGGGTGGGGGAGGATGCTATACAGGGACTAATAATGAATTGGGGGTGGGGGAGGATGCTATACAGGGACTAATAATGAATTGGGGGTGGGGGAGGATGCTATACAGGGACTAATAATGAATTGGGGGTGGGGAGGATGCTATACAGGGACTGATAATTAATTGGGGGTGGGGGAGGATGCTATACAGGGACTGATAATGAATTGGGGGTGGGGGAGGATGCTATACAGGGACTAATAATGAATTGGGGGTGGGGGAGGATGCTATACAGGGACTAATAATGAATTGGGGGTGGGAGAAGATGCTATACAGGGACTAATAATGAATTTGGGGTGGGGGAGGATGCTATACAGGAGCTAGTAATGAATTGGGGGTGGGGGAGGATACTATACAGGGACTAATAATGAATTGGGGGTAGGGGGGATGCTATACAGGGACTAATAATGAATTGGGGTGGGGGAGGATGCTATACAGGGACTAATAATGAATTGGGGGTGGGGGAGGATGCTATACAGGGACTAATAATGAATTGGGGTGGGGGAGGATGCTATACAGGGACTAATAATGAATTGGGGGTGGGGGAGTATGCTATACAGGGACTAATAATGAATTGGGGTGGGGGAGGATGCTATACAGGGACTAATAATGAACTGGGGGTGGGGAGGATGCTATACAGGGACTAATAATGAATTGGGGGTGGGGAGGATGCTATACAGGGACTAATAATGAATTGGGGGTGGGAGAGGATGCTATACAGGGACTAATAATGAATTGCGCTGGAGGAGGATGCTATACAGAGACTAATAATGAATTGGGGGTGGGGAGGATGTTATGCAGGGACAAATAATGAATTGGGGGAGGGGAGGATGCTATACAATGACTAATAATGAATTGGGGGTGGGGAGGATGCTATACAGGGACTAATAATGAATTGGGGGTGGGGAGGATGCTATACAGGGACTAATAATGAATTGGAGGTGGGGGAGGATGCTATACAGGGACTAACAATGAATTGGAGGTGGAGGAGGATGCTATACAGGGACTAATAATGAATTGGGGGTGGGGAGGATGCTATACAGGGACTAATAATGAATTGGAGGTGGAGGAGGATGCTATACAGGGACTAATAATGAAATGGGGGTGGGAGAGAATGCTATACAGGGACTAATATTGAATTGAGGGTGGAGGAGGATGCTATACAGAGACTAATAATGAATTGGGGTGGGAGAGGATGCTATACAGGGACTAATAATGAATTTGGGGTGGGGAAGGATGCTATACAGGAGCTAATAATGAATTGGGGGTGGGGGAGGATACTATACATGGACTAATAATGAATTGGGGGTAGGGGGGATGCTATACAGGGACTAATAATGAATTGGGGGTGGGGGAGGATGCTATACAGGGACTAATAATGAATTGGGGTGGGGGAGGATGCTATACAGGGACTAATAATGAATTGGGGGTGGGGGAGGATGCTATACAGGGACTAATAATGAATTGGGGGTGGGGAGGATGCTATACAGGGACTAATAATGAATTGGGGGTGGGAGAGGATGCTATACAGGGACTAATAATGAATTGGGCTGGAGTAGGATGCTATACAGAGACTAATAATGAATTGGGGGTGGGGAGGATGTTATGCAGGGACTAATAATGAATTGGGGGAGGGGAGGATGCTATACAGGGACTAATAATGAATTGGGGGTGGGGAGGATGCTATACAGGGACTAATAATGAATTGGAGGTGGAGGAGGATGCTATACAGGGACTAATAATTAATTGGGGGTGGGGAGGATGCTATACAGGGACTAATAATGAATTGGAGGTGGAGGAGGATGCTATACAGGGACTAATAATGAATTGGGGGTGGGAGAGGATGCTATACAGGGACTAATAATGAATTTGGGGTGGGGGAGGATGCTATACAGGAGCTAATAATGAATTGTGGGTGGGGGAGGATACTATACAGGGACTAATAATGAATTGGGGGTAGGGGGATGCTATACAGGGACTAATAATGAATTGGGGGTGGGGAGGATGCTATACAGGGACTAATAATGAATTGGGGGTGGGGGAGGATGCAATACAGGGACTAATAATGAATTGGGGTGGGGGAGGATGCTATACAGGGACTAATAATGAATAGGGGGTGGGGGAGGATGCTATACAGGGACTAATAATGAATTGGGGGTGGGGGAGGATGCTATACAGGGACTAATAATGAATTGGGGGTGGGGAGGATGCTATACAGGGACTAATAATGAATTGGGGGTGGGGGAGGATGCTATACAGGGACTGATAATGAATTGGCGGTGGGGGAGGATGCTATACAGGGACTAATAATGAATTGGGGGTGGGGGAGGATGCTATACAGGGACTAATAATGAATTGGGGGTGGGAGAGGATGCTATACAGGGACTAATAATGAATTTGGGGTGGGGGAGGATGCTATGCAGGAGCTAATAATGAATTGGGGGTGGGGGAGGATACTATACAGGGACTAATAATGAATTGTGGGTAGGGGGGATGCTATACAGCGACTAATAATGAATTGGGGGTGGGGGAGGATGCTATACAGGGACTAATAATGAATTGGGGGTGGGGGAGGATGCTATACAGGGACTAATAATGAATTGGGGTGGGGGAGGATGCTATACAGGGACTAATAATGAATTGGGGGTGGGGGAGGATGCTATACAGGGACTAATAATGAATTGGGGTGGGGGAGGATGCTATACAGGGACTAATAATGAACTGGGGGTGGGGAGGATGCTATACAGGGACTAATAATGAATTGGGGGTGGGGAGGATGCTATACAGGGACTAATAATGAATTGGGGGTGGGAGAGGATGCTATACAGGGACTAATAATGAATTGCGCTGGAGGAGGATGCTATACAGAGACTAATAATGAATTGGGGGTGGGGAGGATGTTATGCAGGGACAAATAATGAATTGGGGGAGGGGAGGATGCTATACAATGACTAATAATGAATTGGGGGTGGGGAGGATGCTATACAGGGACTAATAATGAATTGGGGGTCGGGAGGATGCTATACAGGGACTAATAATGAATTGGAGGTGGGGGAGGATGCTATACAGGGACTAACAATGAATTGGAGGTGGAGGAGGATGCTATACAGGGACTAATAATGAATTGGGGGTGGGGAGGATGCTATACAGGGACTAATAATGAATTGGAGGTGGAGGAGGATGCTATACAGGGACTAATAATGAAATGGGGGTGGGAGAGAATGCTATACAGGGACTAATATTGAATTGAGGGTGGAGGAGGATGCTATACAGAGACTAATAATGAATTGGGGGTGGGGAGGATGCTATACAGGGACTAATAATGAATTGGGGGAAGGAGGATGCTATACAGGGAATAATAATGAATTCAGGGAGGGAGAGGATGCTATACAGGGACTGATAATGAATTGGGAGTGGGGGAGGATGCTATACAGGTACTAATAATGAATCGGTGTGGGGGAGGATGCTATACAGGAACATTCATAACTGGCTTAGTGATCGGACCCAAAGAGTGGTCGTAAATGGCTGCACATCCAGTTGGAAGAATGTCTCAGGTGTGGTACCACAGGGCTCTGTCCTGGGCTCTGTATTGTTCAACATCTTTATCAACGATTTAGATGAAGGAATTGAGGGTAAACTTATTAAATTTGCTGATGACACAAAGCTAGGAGGGATAGCTAATACTAGAGAAGAGAGAGAGGATTCAAAAAGATATAAATAAACTGGAGCAGAGGGCAGCAACTAACAGAATGGTTTTTAACAGGGAAAAATGCAAAGTACTTCATCTGGGCAATAAAAATGAAAAAAGCATATACAGAATGGGCTGTCACATTGTAGAAGGATCAACTTTATTCTCATTTGCACAAGGAAAGACTAGAAGCAATGGGATGAAACTGAATGGGAGGAGACACAGATTAGATATTAGAAAAAAAATTTTGACAGAGTGATCAATGAGTGGAACAGGCTGCCACGAGAGGTGGTGAGTTCTCCTTCAATGGAAGTCTTCAAACAGAGGCTGGACAGACATCTGTCTGGGATGATTTAGCAAATCCTGCTTTGAGCAGGGGGTTGGACCAGATGGCCCAGGAGGTCCCTTCCTACTCTACGATTCTATGTTTTGATTCTACATTTCTTCATGAAGGGGATCATGATGGGGCATTTGGCACGTGCTGGCACTTCGTCATAAATCATTGGGTTTTAGGTTGCAGTTTGAGCGCTCGGTCTCAGAAAGGTTTGCCATCACTGCCATAACCACATAATAGCATAAAAGAGAGGCTAAATACCGCCATACATAATAGTGACTGAATACCGCCATACCATCACCACATAAAACCAAATGGTGACTGATTTCTGCCATATTATCAGCACACAATATCACCAAGTAATGATTGTAATACCGCCATACCACATCCATACAATAACAGAACATTCTTACATGACCATATGGAGTAATCTCAAGGGAAGCCGCTGACTAGATAGTAATCCTGTAACTCTTTCTCCTCATTTCTTTGCTTTTGATCTTAGGGAAGTAAAATGTCACAAATAATTCTCAGCCTGACACATGTAACATACGGCTCCAATACAGCTGCATACAAATACTCTCTATAACTGCATTCACCCTTTCTCTTCTACTATTAACCACCTATTCAGTCTCCTGGGAGCCTGTCAAAAATTGCCATACTGACTATATTACAAGCCATCATGGCGGGGTATTGGGAAAAGTTTTCAACTAGCAATAATCACGCCTCGGATAAACCTCATGGGCTATGATACTGCCACTGCGCAAAGCTGGAGCCCATCTATGAGGAGCCGCGGCCTCCGGATCTGGGGCTCTATCTACATTGCAGGGAGACGACGTCATCAGGGGGTTGTGGGAGCAAAGGATTCTGGGAGTGGATATGCTAATACCCCCCTCCCCTGTGTAGGGTCAGTAGCAGGCAGGGCGGCCGGAGACCATTGTCCCGATGTTGTCGCTGTGTGGGCCGCACGGTGTCATTATTCGCGCCGAGCTGTCGTTGCCGTTAGCGCTGACATTTTACTTTCAGTCGTTTTTTTTATTGCGATGCGGAAACCAAAAAATAATTTGCAATTTTATTATTTGTTGTTGTTTCTTTACATTTCACACTATATAGGGTTAAATAATTGTATATTTCGATATTATTATTCGATATTTCAGTTGTACGTTATCCTTTTGTTATTGTGGAGCTGGCAGTGACTGTAGCGGGGCGTGCATATAGATTTCATCGGTGGGGTCTGTACCGTCCGCTCACGGCGAGTTCCCCAGTGACCGATCCGGCAGTGGAGGCGGCCGCGGCCTCGCTCACTAGAGATGTCGCCTCAATCTTTAAGGCCAAGTTCACACTGGGCTTTTTTTGCTGCTTTTTCCAGTCCCAGCGAAGCCCACGAGCGGCCAGACGTCTCCTGCACACATTGCTTTATCGTGTCCTCAGCGGTTTCAGGATTTTTGCACACACAGCGTCACTTCTTTCAGCATTTCTCATGTTTTGCCGCTTTTTTTTTTTAACCAAAATCTGTTTCCAATACTAAACCTTATCAACATGTGCACGAGAGACAGAAATGTCAAAACCGCATCACAGAAAACTAGGGAAAAGATAATTTTTTTTTTTTCTGCAGCTTTGTTCCTCCCAATAGATCAGGTTTGTCTGCAGAAATAAAAAAAAAAAATGAAAAAAAATACTTAGTGTAAACTTAGCCTGATTGCAGGCAGTGTAGTTCTATGCTCCTGACGCTTGGTGGCAGCAGTGAGTCCTGTGTGATCTCTAAGTGTTTTCCCTGACGAGCCTCTACTACAGGATGTCTCCTCTCACTGCAGTACAAACATGGCGAGCACAGAGAACCAGGAGAAAGCCCAAAGTATGAATGGAGATCAGCCGCAGTGCACTATGGGGCATAATACAAGGAGTACAAACATGACATATAGAAAACATCATGAGAACACAAACATGGCTTCCACCTCCATCTGCTTTTTACCACCTATTCAGTCTCCTGGGAGACTGTCAAAAATTGCCATGCTGACTATATTTCAAGTCATCATGGCGGGGTATTGGGAAAAGTTTTCAATTAGCAATAATCACGCCTCGGATAAACCTCATTGGCTATGATACTGCCACTGCGCAAAGCTAACAACCAAGTCTGAGGAGCCGCGGCCTCACTGCCAGCACACCCCTGACAGCTCATGGAGAGCTGCGTCCACGCTGTACTGATGTGAAGCAGACAGGACCCTGGGAGTGTCCACATGCTAACGACATCGCTTCTTATAGCCTTCCCCTTCCTATCGTCTCACCAACCAATCACAGCGACCAACTCGCTCTGTTGGCGTAACACAGATCGTATGCAAATGAGGCAATATAGAAAATATAACAACGCTGAGCCTGTTCAGAACACAGGAACTCAGCGATGCACGCGCGGTGTATGGTCACCGGAGTAGTTAAAAAACGGCACTCACTCCGCCAGGACCTACCGTAAACTCTCGTGGAAAACTGCGCTACAGCAGCGCGGTGTGAGACTTGCCGCAAGGTAACACCGCAGTAACGCAAGTGCGATGTTACATGCTAGCAGGTGCAGTAGTGGAGCAATGGCGCGCTGACTACTGGCTATAACTCATTCCCTCACACAACCGTAATATCCAAGGAAGGGGGCTTCAAATGAGTCATTCACCAGTCCATGCATCCATCCACATACACACAGCAGCAAGTATGACTATACTAGCACATGGCGGTACAGCCAAGCACACTTTTTATAGCAAACGGGACCTTCCAGATCTCTAAGCTGAGCCAATGGAATCTGGAGCAGGACCTGAGCACCTGACTCCTGAGCTCCAATGGCCGATTGTCCCACGAGCATGCTCAGAGGAAGGGACGAAGCACTTAGCCTCCGGAGAGAGTTGCTGTAAAGCAATCTCCTCTGCAATCTCCTTTACATTAGACAAAGAGCAGGAGATTGCAGCATGGGAGGGTCTAGATTCCTCCCTAGTAATGGCCGAAATCTGACTCCTATCATTACCTCCCCTCCTAGGGGACTCTCCCTCCCTGAACCTTCCGAACCACCAGCCTGTGCCCGACATTAAGCCGACATTGGCACAGGTCCCAGACTTGTCCAAGGGCGAGCCTGATGTCCTGGTTGGTGACATAGAAAACCGGGACACACGGAAGGTATCAGCGGGGGCAAGATCGCCAGGTCTCAAAAGGGACACCCGGGAGATGATGGGAGCGGGAGTTTCAGGGGAACGGCGCCGTGTGTCAGCGACCGTCGCCACTCTCCATCTGGGAAGACTATCCCGAGCACATAAGTTGCATGCCCGAATAAACTTTTTAACGTCCCGAGCCCTGTGCGGCCACCAATACAATCCGGCCAGCGACTTCGTGGTCTGCATATAGCCACGATGGCCGTCAGCATTGGACGCGTGTGCCCACGCGAGAATCTTAGGCCGCAAGCGAGGAGGAACAAAAGTCTCACCGACCAACTCACAATTTGACCATTGCGGGGCGCTATCTTCCTGAGAAGTAGCGTGTAGACGGTGACAACCGCACATGGACTCTTGAGCTGGACGTCTCTCAAAATTGGCGTGAGACACCTCCATGAGCTCTGGGGGTAGAACCTCTGGCTCGGGCAGCTCCAGAGGCTCAAAAAAGTTGGGAGCCGCAGTACCTCTCCGTTTGGAGTGAGCACGCTCCATACCGCACTCTGAAAAACGGAGGTCAATACGGGAGGAGATGGATATTAACTCCTCCAGAGTGGTAGGGATCTCTCTAGAAGAGAGAGCATCCTTGACGTGCTCCGCTAAACCTCTCCAAGAAACCAGAATCAGTGCCTTGTCGGACCACTCCAGCTCGGACACCAGTGTCCGAAAACGGACGGCATACTGGCTAACCGAGAGGGATCAAGGCAAGCAACTGTAGAGAGGTGTCGTGTGTGACCCGTGGACCGAGAAAAACTTGCTTGATGGCTGTTAGCAAGTGGGCAGCGGTCCGAATATCAGGATCACCACGCTCCCATAAAGGCGAAGCCCATTCCAGCACCTTGCCCGACAGTAGGGAAATAATAAAGGCCACCTTGGCCCGCTCTGTAGGGAATTGCGCAGCCAGCAGCTCCAGGTGGATTGAGCACTGGCTGATGAAACCCCTGCAGGAGGCGCCATCACCAGAATATTTATTATCAGGCAACGGGAGGCGGGTAACTGTCGGCGCAAGGGTGGACATGGACATACACCCTACCGCATCTGTGAGTGCCTGTACAGCAGCATCAGTGGCCTGCGAAGCTGCGAGAGCCCTCTCAAGAGTAGCCAAGCGACCCTCGAGCTGCCGCACACACTGTAGGAGTTGCTGCTGTTCTGCCATCACTAGTCAGACCCTGGCGTGTTGTGAGTTCATTTTCCCCTTCACTACTGAGGCCCGAGGAACTCCCTCTTCTGGTGAAGAAAGGTAGTGAGCCTGATTGTCAGACACCTGGGGCTGATGATGATGACTGGCTGAGTGGAGTTAATGACTGGATATAAGGCTGCCGACGCCTTCTGGCCTGCGGGTGATTTCTCTGTGGACTTCTAGGAAACCAGTCTGATTCCTGCTCATCTAAAGCTAAGATTTCTGCTTTGCCTTTTTGCATTAGTGTTTTGTTTTCCTTGCTTTTCTGGATTCTGCCATTCCCTGCTGGGGTTAGTTGAATCTCCTTTTGCCTGTTGCTCTGTCTTCAGAATATTCCTGAGTACTGACATAGCTTTTTTGAAGCCTAGCGTCTTCAGGGCCTTTTTTACTGTCAGTTTGTTGGCTCTTATTTTCATAGGGTTTTTCACAGATTGCAGACAGCAGCCTTCCTGTCCTTTCCTATCTAAGCTAGTGTGGGCCCCATCTTTGCTCAGTCTATCTTTCTGTCTGTGTTTTGTTCTTTCTTCTTGCTTCACCGTCATTATATGTGGGGGGCTGCCTTTTACTTTGGAGTCTGCTCTGGGGCTGTTTAGATTTCCCTTTCTGTCTTTAGGCTATGTAGTCCTCTGGCTGTGATCGAGGGGCCTAGGGCATCGTAGGAGCCCCCCACGGCTACTGCTAGTTGTGTTGATAGGTTCAGGGGTCTGCAATCCGATAGCTGCCAACTTATCTGGTTTTATGGACTTAGCTAGCATTTCTATTTTTGCCTCCTACGGTGACTCAATCATAACACTGGCGCTAGTATAATGCTAGGAGTGGCGGAAGACACTAAATAAAAAATATGAATAAAGTGCCTTCGCCACTCGGGGTCCACCGTGCGGAGGATGGAGAAACCGCAGCTAAGTGACGCAGAGCAATCTGGCGGTAATGTGCACGGGGTTTGGATAGCACCCAGGTGCACAAAGGAATCTCTGTTAAACACACAGAGCCAATAAAGAAAATATAACAACGCTGAGCATGTTCAGAACACAGGAACTCAGCGGTGCACGAGCGGTGAATGGTCACCGGAGTAGTTAAAAAACAGCACTCACTCTGCCAGGACCTACCGTAAACTCTCGTGGAAAACTGCGCTGCAACTGCAGACGCAAACAATAGCTGCAACAGCAGCGCGGCGTAAGACTTGCCGCAAGGTAACACCGCAGTAACGCAAGCGCGAAGTTAGCAGGTGCAATAGTGGAGCAATGGTGCGCTGGCGCTGACTACTGGCTATAACTCATTCCCTCACACAACCGTAATATCCAAGGAAGGGGCTTCAAATGAGTCATTCACCAGTCCATGCATCCATCCACATACACACAGCAGCAAGTACGACTATACTAGCACATGGCAGAACAGCCATGCACACTTTTTATAGCAAACGGGACCTTCCGGAACTCTCCAGAGCCCTGAGCAGAACCAATGGAATCTGGAGCAGGACCTGAGCACCTGACTCCTGAGCTCCAATGGCCGATTGTCCCATGAGCATGCTCAGAAGAAGGGACGAAGGACTTAAGCTGGAGTCACACATAGCGACTTACCAGCGATCCCGGCAACGATATCAACGTGTCAGGATCGCTGGTAAGTCGCTATGTGATCGCTGCTGAGCTGTCAAACAGACAGCTTCACCAGCGATCAGCACAGCGATGCCATTGATTCATGTAAAAAAATAGAATTAAAATAAAAAATATTGTTATTCTCACCTTCCGCCGTCCCGCGCAGCATTCCCGCCTCTCTCCACGCTCCCGGTCCCAGTAATCCTTTGCGAGAATGACCACGAGATGTCACGGTCTCGCAGTCAATCGTGCAAAGGATCACTGGGACCGGGAGTGTGGAGAGAGGTGGGAATGCTGCGCAGGACGTCGGAAGGTGAGAATAACAATATTTTTTATTTTTTGTATTATTTTTTTACAGCTGATCGCTGGTCTCCCGCCTGTCACACGCAGCGATGAGTGCTGGCCAGCGGGAGACCAGCGACGAAAAATGGGTCCAGAGGGTTCTTGAAGTGATCAGCGATACCGGCAGGGGGGCCGCTCGCTGATCGTTGTCACACACAGCAAGCAAAGAACAGGAGACTGCAGCATGTGAGGGTCTAGATTACAGCCTAGTAATGGCCGAAATCTGACAACTAACACTAATAATGAATTGGGGGTGGGGGAGGATGCTATACAGGGACTAATAATGAATTGGGGTGGGGGAGGATGCTATACAGGGACTAATAATGAATTGGGGTGGGGGAGGATGCCATACAGGGACTAATAATGAATTGGGGGTGGGGGAGAATGCTATACAGGGACTATTAATGAATTGGGGGTGGGGGAGGATGCTATACAGGGACTAATAATGAATTGGGGGTGGGGGAGGATGCTATACAGGGACTAATCATGAATTGGGGGTGGGGGAGGATGCTATACAGGGACTAATAATGAATTGGGGGTGGGGGAGGATGCTATACAGGGACTATTAATGAATTGGGGGAGGGGGAGGATGCTATACAGGGACTAATAACGAATTGGGGGTGGGGGAGGATGCTATACAGGGATAATGAATTGGGGGTGGGGAGGATGCTATACAGGGACTAATAATGAATTGGGGGTGGAGGAGGATGCTATACAGTGACTAATTACGAATTGGAGGTGGGAGAGGATGCTATACAGGGACTAATAATAAATTGGGGGTGGGGGAGGATGCTATAGAGGGACTAATAATTAATTGGGGGTGGGGAGGATGCTATACAGGGACTAATAATGAATTGGGGGTGGAGGAGGATGCTATAAAGAGACTAATAATGAATTGGGGTGGGGGGGATGCTATACAGGGACTAATAACGAATTGGAGGTGGGAGAGGATGCTATACAGGGACTAATAATGAATTGGGGGTGGTGGAGGATGCTATACAGGGACTAATAATGAATTGGGGGTGGGGGAGGATGCTATACAGGGACTAATAATGAATTGGGGGTGGGGGAGGATACTATACAGGGACTAATAATTAATTGGGGGTGGGGGAGGATGCTACACAGATACTAATAATGAATTGGGGTGGGGGAGAATGCTATACAGGGACTAATAATGAATTGGGGGTGGGGGAGGATGCTATACAGGGACTAATAATGAATTGGGGTGGGGGAGGATGCTATACAGGGACTAATAATGAATTGGGGGTGGGGGAGGATGCTATACAGGGACTAATAATGAATTGGGGGTGGGGAGGATGCTATACAGGGACTAAGAATGAATTGGGGGTGGAGGAGGATGCTATACAGGGACTAATAACGAATTGGGGGTGGGAGAGGATGCTATACAGGGACTAATAATGAATTGGGGATGGGGGAGGATGCTATACAGGGACTAATAATGAATTGGGGGTGGGGCAGGATGCTATAAAGGGACTAATAATGAATTGGGGTGGGGGAGGATGCTCTACAGGGATTAATAATGAATTGGGGGTGGGGGAGGATGCTATACAGGGGCTAATAATGAATTAGGGGTGGGGAGGATGCTATACAGGGACTAATAATGAATTGGGGGTGGAGGAGGATGCTTTACAGGGACTAATAACGAATTGGAGGTGGGAGAGGATGCTATACAGGGGCTAATAATGAATTGGGGTGGGGGAGGATGCTATACAGGGACTGATAATTAATTGGGGGTGGGGGAGGATGCTATACAGGGACTAATAATGAATTGGGGGTGGGGGAGGATGCTATACAGGGACTAATAATGAATTGGGGGTGGGAGAGGATGCTATACAGGGACTAATAATGAATTTGGGGTGGGGAAGGATGCTATATAGGAGCTAATAATGAATTGGGGGTGGGGGAGGATACCATACAGGGACTAATAATGAATTGGGGGTAGGGGGAAGCTATACAGGGACTAATAATGAATTGGGGGTGGGGGAGGATGCTATACAGGGACTAATAATGAATTGGGGGTGGGAGAGGATGCTATACAGGGACTAATAATGAATTGGGCTGGAGGAGGATGCTATACAGAGACTAATAATGAATTGGGGGTGGGGAGGATGTTATGCAGGGACTAATAATGAATTGGGGGAGGGGAGGATGCTATACAGGGACGAATAATATATTGGGGGTGGGGAGGATGCTATACAGGGACTAATAATGAATTGGAGGTGGAGGAGGATGCTATACAGGGACTAATAATTAATTGGGGGTGGGGAGGATGCTATACAGGGACTAATAATGAATTGGAGGTGGAGGAGGATGCTATACAGGGACTAATAATGAATTGGGGGTGGGAGAGAATGCTATACAGGGACTAATATTGAATTGAGGGTGGAGGAGGATGCTATACAGAGACTAATAATGAATTGGGGGTGGGGAGGATGCTATACAGGGACTAATAATGAATTGGGGGGAAGGAGGATGCTATACAGGGACTAATAATGAATTGGGGGTGGGGAGGATGCTATACAGGGACTAATAATGAATTGGGGGTGGGGAGGATGCTATACAGGGACTAATAATGAATTGGGAGTGGGGGAGGATGCTATACAGGTACTAATAATGAATCGGTGTGGGGGAGGATACTATACAGGGACATTCATAACTGGCTTAGTGATCGGACCCAAAGAGTGGTCGTAAATGGCTGCACATCCAGTTGGAAGAATGTCTCAAGTGGGGTACCACAGGGCTCTGTCCTGGGCCCTGTATTGTTCAACATCTTTATCAACGATTTAGATGAAGGAATTGAGGGTAAACTTATTAAATTTGCTGATGACACAAAGCTAGGAGGGATAGCTAATACTAGAGAAGAGAGAGAGGATTCAAAAAGATATAAATAAACTGGAGCAGTGGGCAGCAACTAACAGAATGGTTTTTAACAGGGAAAAATGCAAAGTACTTCATCTGGGCAATAAAAATGAAAAAAGCATATATAGAATGGGAGAAATAGGGCTAAGCAACAGCACATGTGAAAAAGTCGGGTATACTAATAGATCACAGACTGAATATGCGTCAACAGTGTGATGCAGCAGCAAAAAAGGCAAATGCAATTCTAGGATGTATAAACAGAAGCATACAGTCTAGATCACATGAAGTCATTATTTCCCTCTACTCCTCTGTGGTCAGACCTCATCTGGAATATTGTGTCCAGTTTTGGGCACCACATTTTAAAAAAGACATCAACAAACTGGAGCAAGTTCAGAAAAGAGCGACCATAATGGTAACCGGTCTGTAAACCCTGTCTTATGAGGAAAGGTTGCAGGATTTGGGAATGTTTAGTTTGCAAAAGAGAAGACTGAGAGGAGACTTAATAGCTGTCTACAAATATCTAAAGGGCTGTCACATTGTAGAAGGATCAACTTTATTCTCATTTGCACAAGGAAAGACTAGAAGCAATGGGATGAAACTGATTGGGAGGAGACACAGATTAGATATTAGAAAATTTTTTTTGACAGAGTGATCAATGAGTGGAACAGGCTGCCACGAGAGGTGGTGAGTTCTCCTTTCATGGAAGTCTTCCAACAGAGGCTGGACAGATATCTGTCTGGGATGATTTGGTGAATCCTGCTTTGAGCAGGGTTTGGACCAGATGGCCAAGGAGGTCCCTTCCAACTCTACGATTCTATGATTCTGATTCTGCATGAAGGGGATCATGATGGGGCATTTGGCACGTGCTGGCACTTCGTCATAAATCATTGGGTTTTAGGTTGCAGTTTGAGCGCTCGGTCTCAGAAAGGTTTGCCATCACTGCCATAACCACATAATAGCATAAAAGAGAGGCTAAATACCGCCATACATAATAGTGACTGAATACCGCCATACCATCACCACATAAAACCAAATGGTGACTGATTACTGCCATATTATCAGCACACAATATCACCAAGTAATGATTGTAATACCACCATACCACATCCATACAATAACAGAACATTCTAACATGACCACATGGCGTAATCTCCAGGGAAGCCGCTGACTAGATAGTAATCCTGTAACTCTTCCTCCTCATTATTTTGCTTTTGATCTTAGGGAAGTAAAATGTCCCATATAATTCTCAGCCTGACACATGTAACATACGGCTCCAATACAGCTGCATACAAATACTCTCTATAACTGCATTAACCCTTTCTCTTCTACTATTAACCACCTATTCAGTCTCCTGGGAGCCTGTCAAAAATTGCCATGCTGACTGTATTACAAGCCATCATGGCGGCATATTGGGAAAAGTTTTCAACTAGCAATAATCACGCCTCGGATAAACCTCATGGGCTATGATACTGCCACTGCGCAAAGCTGGAGCCCATCTATGAGGAGCCGCGGCCTCCGGATCTGGGGCTCTATCTACATTGTGGAGAGACGACATCATCAGGGGGTTGTGGGAGCAAAGGATTCTGGGAGTGGATATGCTAATACCCCCCTCCCCTGTGTAGGGTCAGTAGCAGGCAGGGCGGCCCGAGACCATTGTCCCGATGTTGTCGCTGTGTGGGCCGCACGGTGTCATTATTCGCGCCGAGCTGTCGTTGCCGTTAGCGCTGACATTTTACTTTCAGTGGGTTTTTTTATTGCGATGCGGAAACCAAAAAATAATTTGCAATTTTATTATTTGTTGTTGTTTCTTTACATTTCACACTATATAGGGTTAAATAATTGTATATTTCGATATTATTATTCGATATTTCAGTTGTATGTTATCCTTTTGTTATTGTGGAGCTGGCAGTGACTGTAGCGGGGCGTGCATATAGATTTCATCGGTGGGGTCTGTACCGTCCGCTCACGGCGAGTTCCCCAGTGACCGATCCGGCAGTGGAGGCGGCCGCGGCCTCGCTCACTAGAGATGTCGCCTCAATCTTTAAGGCCAAGTTCACACTGGGCTTTTTTTGCTGCTTTTTCCAGTCCCAGCGAAGCCCACGAGCGGCCAGACGTCTCCTGCACACATTGCTTTATCGTGTCCTCAGCGGTTTCAGGATTTTTGCACACACAGCGTCACTTCTTTCAGCGTTTCTCATGGTTTCCTACTTTTTTTTTCTTTTTTTTAGCCAAAATCTGATTCTACAGAATAGGACTTTATCTGTTTCCAATACTAAACTTTATCAACATGTGCACGAGAGACAGAAATGTCAAAACCGCATCACAGAAAACTAGGGAAAAGATGATTTTTTTTTTTCTGCAGCTTTGTTCCTCCCAATAGATCAGGTTTGTCTGCAGAAATAAAAAAAAAATTGAAAAAAAATACTTAGTGTAAACTTAGCCTGATTGCAGGCAGTGTAGTTCTATGCTCCTGACGCTTGGTGGCAGCAGTGAGTCCTGTGTGATCTCTAAGTGTTTTCCCTGACGAGCCTCTACTACAGGATGTCTCCTCTCACTGCAGTACAAACATGGCGACCACAGAGAACCAGGAGAAAGCCCAAAGTATGAATGGAGATCAGCCGCAGTGCACTATGGGGCATAATACAAGGAGTACAAACACGACATATAGAAAACATCATGAGAACACAAACATGGCTTCCACCTCCATCTGCTTTTTACCACCTATTCAGTCTCCTGGGAGACTGTCAAAAATTGCCATGCTGACTATATTTCAAGTCATCATGGCGGGGTATTGGGAAAAGTTTTCAATTAGCAATAATCACGCCTCAGATAAACCTCATTGGCTATGATACTGCCACTGCGCAAAGCTAACAACCAAGTCTGAGGAGCCGCGGCCTCACTGCCAGCACACCCCTGACAGCTCATGGAGAGCTGCGTCCACGCTGTACTGATGTGAAGCAGACAGGACCCTGGGAGTGTCCACATGCTAACGACATCGCTTCTTATCGCCTTCCCCTTCCTATCGTCTCACCAACCAATCACAGCGGCCAACTCGCTCTGTTGGCGTAACACAGATCGTATGCAAATGAGGCAATATAGAAAATATAACAACGCTGAGCCTGTTCAGAACACAGGAACTCAGCGATGCACGCGCGGTGAATGGTCACCGGAGTAGTTAAAAAACGGCACTCACTCCGCCAGGACCTACCGTAAACTCTCGTGGAAAACTGCGCTACAGCAGCGCGGCGTGAGACTTGCCGCAAGGTAACACCGCAGTAACGCAAGCGCGATGTTAGACGCTAGCAGGTGCAGTAGTGGAGCAATGGCGCGCTGACTACTGGCTATAACTCATTCCCTCACACAACCGTAATATCCAAGGAAGGGGCTTTCAAATGAGTCATTCACCAGTCCATGCATCCATCCACATACACACAGCAGCAAGTATGACTATACTAGCACATGGCGGTACAGCCAAGCACACTTTTTATAGCAAACGGGACCTTCCAGATCTCTGAGCTGAGCCAATGGAATCTGGAGCAGGACCTGAGCACCTGACTCCTGAGCTCCAATGGCCGATTGTCCCACGAGCATGCTCAGAGGAAGGGACGAAGGACTTAGCCTCCGGAGAGAGTTGCTGTAAAGCAATCTCCTCTGCAATCTCCTTTACATTAGACAAAGAGCAGGAGATTGCAGCATGGGAGGGTCTAGATTCCTCCCTAGTAATGGCCGAAATCTGACTCCTATCATTACCTCCCCTCCTAGGGGACTCTCCCTCCCTGAACCTTCCGAACCACCAGCCTGTGCCCGACATTAAGCCGACATTGGCACAGGTCCCAGACTTGTCCAAGGGCGAGCCTGATGTCCTGGTTGGTGACATAGAAAACCGGGACACACGGAAGGTATCAGCGGGGGCAAGATCGCCAGGTCTCAAAAGGGACACCCGGGAGATGATGGGAGCGGGAGTTTCAGGGGAACGGCGCCGTGTGTCAGCGACCGTCGCCACTCTCCATCTGGGAAGACTATCCCGAGCACATAAGTTGCATGCCCGAATAAACTTTTTAACGTCCCGAGCCCTGTGCGGCCACCAATACGATCCGGCCAGCGACTTCGTGGTCTGCATATAGCCACGATGGCCGTCAGCATTGGACGCGTGTGCCCACGCGAGAATCTTAGGCCGCAAGCGAGGAGGAACAAAAGTCTCACCGACCAACTCACAATTTGACCATTGCGGGGCGCTATCTTCCTGAGAAGTAGCGTGTAGACGGTGACAACCGCACAAGGACTCTTGAGCTGGACGTCTCTCAAAATTGGCGTGAGACACCTCCATGAGCTCTGGGGGTAGAACCTCTGGCTCGGGCAGCTCCAGAGGCTCAAAAAAGTTGGGAGCCGCAGTACCTCTCCGTTTGGAGTGAGCACGCTCCATACCGCACTCTGAAAAACGGAGGTCAATACGGGAGGAGATGGATATTAACTCCTCCAGAGTGGTAGGGATCTCTCTAGAAGAGAGAGCATCCTTGACGTGCTCCGCTAAACCTCTCCAAGAAACCAGAATCAGTGCCTTGTCGGACCACTCCAGCTCGGACACCAGTGTCCGAAAACGGACGGCATACTGGCTAACCGAGAGGGATCAAGGCAAGCAACTGTAGAGAGGTGTCGTGTGTGACCCGTGGACCGAGAAAAACTTGCTTGATGGCTGTTAGCAAGTGGGCAGCGGTCCGAATATCAGGATCACCACGCTCCCATAAAGGCGAAGCCCATTCCAGCACCTTGCCCGACAGTAGGGAAATAATAAAGGCCACCTTGGCCCGCTCTGTAGGGAATTGCGCAGCCAGCAGCTCCAGGTGGATTGAGCACTGGCTGATGAAACCCCTGCAGGAGGCGCCATCACCAGAATATTTATTATCAGGCAACGGGAGGCGGGTAACTGTCGGCGCAAGGGTGGACATGGACATACACCCTACCGCATCTGTGAGTGCCTGTACAGCAGCATCAGTGGCCTGCGAAGCTGCGAGAGCCCTCTCAAGAGTAGCCAAGCGACCCTCGAGCTGCCGCACACACTGTAGGAGTTGCTGCTGTTCTGCCATCACTAGTCAGACCCTGGCGTGTTGTGAGTTCATTTTCCCCTTCACTACTGAGGCCCGAGGAACTCCCTCTTCTGGTGAAGAAAGGTAGTGAGCCTGATTGTCAGACACCTGGGGCTGATGATGATGACTGGCTGAGTGGAGTTAATGACTGGATATAAGGCTGCCGACGCCTTCTGGCCTGCGGGTGATTTCTCTGTGGACTTCTAGGAAACCAGTCTGATTCCTGCTCATCTAAAGCTAAGATTTCTGCTTTGCCTTTTTGCATTAGTGTTTTGTTTTCCTTGCTTTTCTGGATTCTGCCATTCCCTGCTGGGGTTAGTTGAATCTCCTTTTGCCTGTTGCTCTGTCTTCAGAATATTCCTGAGTACTGACATAGCTTTTTTGAAGCCTAGCGTCTTCAGGGCCTTTTTTACTGTCAGTTTGTTGGCTCTTATTTTCATAGGGTTTTTCACAGATTGCAGACAGCAGCCTTCCTGTCCTTTCCTATCTAAGCTAGTGTGGGCCCCATCTTTGCTCAGTCTATCTTTCTGTCTGTGTTTTGTTCTTTCTTCTTGCTTCACCGTCATTATATGTGGGGGGCTGCCTTTTACTTTGGGGTCTGCTCTGGGGCTGTTTAGATTTCCCTTTCTGTCTTTAGGCTATGTAGTCCTCCGGCTGTGATCGAGGGGCCTAGGGCATCGTAGGAGCCCCCCACGGCTACTGCTAGTTGTGTTGATAGGTTCAGGGGTCTGCAATCCGATAGCTGCCAACTTATCTGGTTTTCTGGACTTAGCTAGCATTTCTATTTTTGCCTCCTACGGTGACTCAATCATAACACTGGCGCTAGTATAATGCTAGGAGTGGCGGAAGACACTAAATAAAAAATATGAATAAAGTGCTTTCGCCACTCAGGGTCCACCGTGCGGAGGATGGAGAAACCGCAGCTAAGTGACGCAGAGCAATCTGGCGGTAATGTGCACGGGGTTTGGATAGCACCCAGGTGCACAAAGGAATCTCTGTTAAACACACAGAGCCAATAAAGAAAATATAACAACGCTGAGCATGTTCAGAACACAGGAACTCAGCGGTGCACGAACGGTGAATGGTCACCGGAGTAGTTAAAAAACAGCACTCACTCTGCCAGGACCTACCGTAAACTCTCGTGGAAAACTGCGCTGCAACTGCAGACGCAAACAATAGCTGCAACAGCAGCGCGGCGTAAGACTTGCCGCAAGGTAACACCGCAGTAACGCAAGCGTGAAGTTAGCAGGTGCAATAGTGGAGCAATGGTGCGCTGGCGCTGACTACTGGCTATAACTCATTCCCTCACACAACCGTAATATCCAAGGAAGGGGCTTCAAATGAGTCATTCACCAGTCCATGCATCCATCCACATACACACAGCAGCAAGTACGACTATACTAGCACATGGCGGAACAGCCATGCACACTTTTTATAGCAAACGGGACCTTCCGGAACTCTCCAGAGCCCTGAGCAGAACCAATGGAATCTGGAGCAGGACCTGAGCACCTGACTCCTGAGCTCCAATGGCCGATTGTCCCATGAGCATGCTCAGAAGAAGGGACGAAGGACTTAAGCTGGAGTCACACATAGCGACTTACCAGCGATCCCGGCAACGATATCAACATGTCAGGATCGCTGGTAAGTCACTACGTGATCGCTGGTGAGCTGTCAAACAGATACCTTCACCAGCGATCAGCACAGCGATGCCATTGATTCATGTAAAAAAATAGAATTAAAATATTGTTATTCTCACCTTCCGCCGTCCCGCGCAGCATTCCCGCCTCTCTCCACGCTCCCGGTCCCAGTAATCCTTTGCGAGAATGACCACGAGATGTCACGGTCTCGCAGTCATTCGTGCAAAGGATCACTGAGACCGGGAGTGTGGAGAGAGGTGGGAATGCTGCGCGGGACGGCGGAAGGTGAGAATAACAATATTTTTTATTTTTTGTATTATTTTTTTACAGCTGATCGCTGGTCTCCCACCTGTCACACGCAGCGATGCGTGCTGGCCAGCTGGAGACCAGCGACGAAAAATGGGTCCAGAGGGTTCTTGAAGTGATCAGCGATGCCGGCAGGGGGGCCGCTCGCTGATCGTTGTCACACACAGCAAGCAAAGAACAGGAGACTGCAGCTTGTGAGGGTCTAGATTACAGCCTAGTAATGGCCGAAATCTGACAACTAACACTAATAATGAATTGGGGGTGGGGGAGGATGCTATACAGGGACTAATAATGAAATGGGGGTGGGGGAGGATGCTATACAGGGAATAATAATGAATTGGGGGTGGGGAGGATGCTATACAGGGACTAATAATGAATTGGGGTGGGGGAGGATGCTATACAGGGACTAATAATGAATTGGGGGTGGGGGACGATGCTATAGAGGGACTAATAATGAATTGGGGGTGGGGGAGGATGCTATACAGGGACTAATCATGAATTGGGGGTGGGGAGGATACTATACAGGGACTAATAACGAATTGGGGGTGGGGGAGGATGCTATACAGGGACTAATAATGAATTGGGGGTGGGGGAGGATGCTATACATGGTCTAATAACGAATTGGGGGTGGGGGAGGATGCTATACTGGGACTAATAACGAACTGGAGTTGGGAGAGAATGCTATACAGGGACAAATAATGAATTGGGGGTGGGGTGATGCCATACAGGGACTAATAATGAATTGGGGGTGGGGGAGGATGCTATACAGGGACTAATAATGAATTGGGGGTGGAGAGGATGCTATACAGGGACTAATAATGAATTGGGGGTGGGGGAGAATGCTATACAGGGACTAATAACGAATTGGGGGTGGGGGAGGATGCTATACAGGGACTAATAACGAATTAGAGGTGGGGGAGGATGCTATACAGGGACTAATAACGAATTGGGGGTGGGGGAGGATGCTATACAGGGACTAATAACGAATTAGAGGTGGGAGAGAATGCTATACAGGGACTAATAATGAATTGGGGGTGGGGGAGGATGCTATACAGGGACTAATAATGAATTGGGGGTGGGGGAGGATGCTATACAGGAACTAATAATGAATTGGGGGTGGGGGAGGATGCCATACAGGGACTAATATTGAATTGGGGGTGGGGGAGGATGCCATACAGGGACTAATATTGAATTGGGGATGGGGGAGGATGCTATACAGGGACTAATATTGAATTGGGGGTGGGGGAGGATACTATACATGGACTAATAATGAATTGGGGGTGGGGGAGGATACTATACAGGGACTAATAATGAATTGGGGGTGGGGGAGGATACTATACATGCACTTATAATGAATTGGGGGGTGGGGAGGATGCTACTCAGGGACTAATAATGAATTGGGGGGGAGGATGCTATACAGGGACTAATAATGAATTAGGGGTGAGGGAGGATGCTATACAGGGACTAATAATGAATTGGGGGTGGGGGAGGATGATATACAGGGACTAATAATGAATTGGGGGTGGAGGAGTATGCTATACAGGGACTAATAATGAATTGGGGGTGGAGGAGGATACTATACAGGGACTAATAATTAATTGGAGGTGGGGGAGGATGCTATACAGGGACTAATAATGAATTGGGGGTGGGGGAGGATGCTATACAGGGACTAATAATGAATTGGGGGTGGGGGAGGATGCCATACAGTGACTAATAATGAATTTGGGGTGGGGGAGGATACTATACATGGACTAATAATGAATTTGGGTGGGGAGGATGCCATACAGGGACTAATAATGAATTGGGGGTGGGGGAGGATGCTATACAGGAACTAATAAAGAATTCGGGTGGGGGAGGATGCCATACAGGGACTAATAATGAATTGGGGGTGGGGGAGGATACTATACATGGACTAATAATGAATTGGGGGTGGGGAGGATGCTATACAGGGACTAATAATGAATTGGGGTGGGGGAGGATGCTATACAGGAACTAATAATGAATGGGGGGTGGGGGAGGATGCCATACAGGGACTAATAATGAATTGGGGGTGGGGGAGGATACTATACATGGACTAGTAATGAATTGGGGGTGGGGAGGATGCTATACAGGGACTAACAATGAATTGGGGTGGGGGAGGATGCTATACAGGGACTAATAATGAATTGCGGGTGGGGGAGGATGCTATACAGGGACTAATAATGAATTGGGGGTGGGGGAGGATGCTATACAGGGACTAATAATGAATTGGGGGTGGGGGAGGATGCTATACAGGGACTAATAATGAATTGGGGTGGAGGAGGATGCTATACAGGGACTAATAATGAATTGGGGGTGGGGGAGGATACTATACATGGACTAATAACGAATTGGGGGTGGGGAGGATGCTCTACAGGGACTAATAATGAATTGGGGTGGGGGAGGATGCTATACAGGGACTAATAATGAATTGGGGTGGGGGAGGATGCTATACAGGGACTAATAATGAATTGGGAGAGAGGGAGGATGCTATACAGGGACTAATAATGAATTGGCGGTGGAAAAGGATGCTATACAGGGACTAATAATGAATTGGGGGTGGGGGAGGATGCTATACAGGGACTAATAATGAATTGGGAGAGAGGGAGGATGCTATACAGGGACTAATAATGAATTGGGGTGGGGGAGGATGCTATACAGGGACTAATAATGAATTGGTGGTGGAGGAGGATGCTATACAGGGACTCATAATGAATTGGGGGTGGAGGAGGATGCTATACAGGGAATAATAATGAATTGGGGGTGGGGGAGGATGCTATACAGGGACTAATAATGAATTGGGGGTGAGGGAGGATGCTATACAGGGACTAATAATGAATTGGGGTGGGGAGGATGCTATACAGGGACTAATAATGAATTGGGGGTGGAGGAGGATGCTATACAGGGACTAATAATGAATTGGTGGTGGAAGAGGATGCTATACAGGGACTAATAATGAATTGGCGGTGGGGGAGGATGCTATACAGGGACTAATAATGAATTGGGGGTGGGGGAGGATACTATACAGGGACTAATAATGAATTGGGGGTGGGGGAGGTTGCCATACAGGGACTAATAATGAATTGGGGGTGGGGGAGGATGCTATACAGGGACTAATAATGAATTGGGGTGGGGGAGAATTCTATACAGGAACTAATAATGAATTGGGGGTGGGGGAGGATGCCATACAGGGACTAATAATGAATTGGGGGTGGGGGAGGATACTATACATGGACTAATAATGAATTGAGGGGTGGGGAGGATGCTAAACAGGGACTAATAATGAATTGGGGGTGGGCGAGGATACTATACATGGACTAATAATGAATTGGGGGGTGGGGAGGATGCTATACAGGGACTAATAATGAATTGGGGTGGGGGAGGATGCTATACAGGGACTAATAATGAATTGGGGTGGGGAGGATGCAATACAGGGACTAATATTGAATTGGGGGTGGGAGAGGATGCTATACAGGGACTAATAATGAATTGGGGGTAGGGAAGGATGCCATACAGGGACTAATATTGAATTGGGGGTGGGGGAGGATGCCATACAGGGACTAATAATGAATTGGGGTGAGGGAGGATGCTATACAGGGACTAATAATGAATTGGGGGTGGGCGAGGATACTATACATGAACTAATAATAAATTGGGGGGTGGGGAGGATGCTATACAGGGACTAATAATGAATTGGGGTGGGGGAGGATGCTATACAGGAACTAATAATGAATTGGGGGTGGGGGAGGATGCCATACAGGGACTAATATTGAATTGGGTGTGGGGGAGGATGCCATACAGGGACTAATATTGAATTGGGGGTGGGGGAGGATGCTATACAGGGACTAATATTGAATTGGGGGTGGGGGAGGATGCCATACAGGGACTAATAATGAATTGGGGGTGGGGGAGGATGCCATACAGGGACTAATATTGAATTGGGGTTGGGGGAGGATGCCATACAGGGACTAAAAATGAATTGGGGGTGGGGAGGATGCTATACAGGGACTAATAATGAATTGGGGGTGAGGGAGGATGCTATACAGGGACTAATAATGAATTGGGGGTGGGGGAGGATGCTATACAGGGACTAATATTGAATTGGGGGTGGGGGAGGATGCCATAAAGGGACTAATAATGAATTGGGGGTGGGGGAGGATGCCATATAGGGACTAATATTGAATTTGGGGTGGGGGAGGATGCCATACAGGGACTAATAATGAATTGGGGGTGAGGGATGATGCTATACAGGGACTAATAATGATTTGGGGATGGGAGAGGATGCTATACAGGGACTAATAATGAATTGGGGTGGGGGAGGATGCTATACAGGAGCTAATAATGAATTGGGGGTGGGGGAGGATGCCATACAGGGACTAATATTGAATTGGGAGTGGGGGAGGATACTATTCATGGACTAATAATGAATTAGGGGGTGGGCAGGATGCTATACAGGGACTAATAATGAATTGGTGGTGGGGGAGGATACTATACATGGACTAATAATGAATTGGGGGGTTGGGAGGATGTTATACAGGGACTAATAATGATTTGGGGTGGGGGAGGATGCTATACAGGAACTAATAATGAATTGGGGGTGGGGGAGGATGCTATACAGGGACTAATAATGAATTGTGGGTGAGGGAGGATGCTATACAGGGACTGGTAATGAATTGGGGGTGGGGGAGGATGCTATACAGGGACTAATAATGAATTGGGTGTGGGGAGGATGCTATACAGTGAGTAATAATGAATTGGGGGTGGGGCGGATGCTATACAGGGACTAATAATGAATTGGGTGTCGGAGGATGCTATACAGGGAGTAATAATGAATTGGGGGTGGGGAAGGATGCTATAGAGGGACTAATAATGAATTGCGGGTGGGGAGGATACTATACATGGACTAATAATGAATTGGGGGTGGGGGAGGATGCTATACAGGAACTAATAATGAATTGGGGGTGGAGGAGGATGCTATACAGGGACTAATAATGAATTGGGGGTGGGGGAGGATGCTATACAGGGACTAATAATGAATTGGGGGTGGAGGAGGATGCTATACAGGGACTAATAATGAATTGCAGTTGGGGAGGATGCTATACAGGAACTAATAATGAATTGGGGGTGGGGGAGGATGCCATACAGGGATTAACAATGAATTGGGGGTGGGGGAGGATGCCATAAAGGGACTAATAATGAATTGGTGTGGGGGAGAATGCTATACAGTGACATTCATAACTGGCTTAGTGATTGAACCCAAACAGTGGTCGTAAATGGCTGCACATCCAGTTGGAACAATGTCTCAAGTGGGGTACCACAGGGCTTTGTCCTGGGCCCTGTATTGTTCAACATCTTTATCAACGATTTAGATGAAGGAATTGAGGGTAAGCTGATTAAATTTGCTGATGACACAAAGCTAGGAGGGATAGCAAATACTAGAGAAGAGAGAGAGGATTCAAAAAGATATAAATAAACTGGAGAAGTGGGCAGCAACTAACAGAATGGTTTTTAACATGGAAAAATGCAAAGTACTACATCTGGGCAATAAAGTTGAAAAAAGCATATACAGAATGGGAGGAATAGGGCTAAGCAACAGCACATGTGAAAAAGACTTGGGTATACTAATAGATCACAGACTGAATATGAGTCAACAGTGTGATGCAGCAGCAAAAAAGGCAAATGCAATTCTAGGATGTATTAACAGAAGCATACAGTCTAGATCACGTGAAGTCATTATTTCCCTCTACTCCTCTTTGGTCAGACCTCATCTGGAATATTGTGTCTAGTTTTGGGCGCCACATTTTAAAAAAGACATCAACAAACTTTAGCAAGTTCAGAAAAGAGCGACCAGAATGGTGACTGGTCTGCAAACCCTGTCTTATGAGGAAAGGTTGCAGGATTAGGGATTGTTTAGTTTGCAAACGAGAAGACTGAGAGGAGACTTAATAGCTGTCTACAAATATCTAAAGGGCTGTCACATTGTAGAAGGATCATCTTTATTCTCTTGTGCACACGGAAAGACTAGAAGCAATGGGATGAAACTGAATGGGAGGAGACACAGATTAGATATTAGAAAAAACTTTTTGACAGTGAGGGTGATCAATGAGTGGAACAAGCTGCCACGAGAAGTGGTGAGTTCTCCTTCAATGGAAGTCTTCAAACAGAGGCTGGACAGACATCTGACTGGGATGATTTAGTGAATCCTGCTTTGAGCAGGGGGTTGGACCAGATGGCCCAGGAGGTCCCTTCCAACTCTACAATTCTATGATTTTGATTCTACATTTCTTCATGAAGGGGATCATGATGGGGCATTTGGCACGTGCTGGCACTTCGTCATAAATCATTGGGTTTTAGGTTGCAGTTTGAGCGCTCGGTCTCAGAAAGGTTTGCCATCACTGCCATAACCACATAATAGCATAAAAGAGAGGCTAAATACCGCCATACATAATAGTGACTGAATACCGCCATAACATCACCACATAGCACCAAATGGCAACTGATTTCTGCCATATTATCAGCACACAATATCACCAAGTAATGATTGTAATACCGCCATACCACATCCATACAATAACAGAACATTCTTACATGACCATATGGAGTAATCTCCAGGGAAGCCGCTGACTAGATAGTAATCCTGTAACTCTTCCTCCTTGTTTCTTTGCTTTGGATCTTAAGGCCTGTTTCACACTTCCGTTTTTGTGTCCGCCAAACGGATCCGTTTCCGTTTTTTTGACGGAAACAGATCCGTTTTTTGACGGATCCGCGGTAACCGCTATGGGACAAAAACGGATCCCTTTTTTTACGGAAACCAACGGATTTTGACAGATTTGAAAAAACGGAAGTGTGAAACAGGCCTTAGGGAAGTAAAATGTCCCATATAATTCTCAGCCTGACACATGTAACATACAGCTGCATACAAATACTCTCTATAACTGCATTAACCCTTTCTCTTCTACTATTAACCACCTATTCAGTCTCCTGGGAGACTGTCAAAAATTGCTATGCTGACTGTATTACAAGCCATCATGGCGGGGTATTGGGAAAAGTTTTCAACTAGCAATAATCACGCCTCGGATAAACCTCATGGGCTATGATACTGCCACTGCGCAAAGCTGGAGCTCATCTATGAGGAGCCGCGGCCTCCGGATCTGGGGCTCTATCTACATTGTGGAGAGACGACGTCATCAGGGGGTTGTGGGAGCAAAGGATTCTGGGAGTGGATATGCTAATACCCCCCTCCCCTGTGTAGGGTCAGTAGCAGGCAGGGCGGCCGGAGACCATTGTCCCGATGTTGTCGCTGTGTGGGCCGCACGGTGTCATTATTCGCGCCGAGCTGTCGTTGCCGTTAGCGCTGACATTTTACTTTCAGTCGTTTTTTTTTATTGCGATGCGGAAACCAAAAAATAATTTGCAATTTTATTATTTGTTGTTGTTTTGTTTACATTTCACACTATATAGGGTTAAATAATTGTATATTTCGATATTAGTATTCGATATTTCAGTTGTATGTTATCCTTTTGTTATTGTGGAGCTGGCAGTGACTGTAGCGGGGCGTGCATATAGATTTCATCGGTGGGGTCTGTACCGTCCGCTCACGGCGAGTTCCCCAGTGACCGATCCGGCAGTGGAGGCGGCCGCGGCCTCGCTCACTAGAGATGTCGCCTCAATCTTTAAGGCCAAGTTCACACTGGGCTTTTTTTGTTGCTTTTTCCAGTCCCAGCGAAGCCCACGAGCGGCCAGACGTCTCCTGCACACATTGCTTTATTTTGTCCTCAGCGGTTTGAAGATTTTTGCACACACAGTGTCACTTCTTTCAGCGTTTCTCATATTTTGCTGCTTTTTTTTTTAGCTGAAATCTGATTCTACAGAATAGGACTTTATCTGTTTCCAATACTAAACTTTATCACCATGTGCACAAGAGACAGAAATGTCAAAACCGCATCACATAAAACTAGGGAAAACATGATTTTTTTTTTCCTGCAGCTTTGTTCCTCCCAATACATCATGTTTGGCTGCAGAAATAAAAAAAAAAAAATTGAAAAAAAAACGCTTAGTGTAAACTTAGCCTGATTGTAGGCAGTGTAGTTCAGTGGTCCTGACGCTTGGTGGCAGCAGTGAGTCCTGTGTGATCTCATATGGCGACCACTGAGAACCAGGAGAAAGCCCAAACCTCTAGAGAACACTATGGTATACGATATAAGGAGCACAAACATGGCTTCCACCTCCATCTGCTTTTTACCACCTATTCAGTCTCCTGGGAGACTGTCAAAAATTGCCATACTGACTATATTTCAAGTCATCATGGCGGGGTATTGGGAAAAGTTTTCAATTAGCAATAATCACGCCTCGGATAAACCTCATTGGCTATGATACTGCCACTGCGCAAAGCTAACAACCAAGTCTGAGGAGCCGCGGCCTCACTGCCAGCACACCCCTGACAGCTCATGGAGAGCTGCGTCCACGCTGTACTGATGTGAAGCAGACAGGACCCTGGGAGCGTCCACATGCTGACGACATCGCTTCTTATCGCCTCCCGGTTCTTATTGTTATATCAAACAATGACAGCAGCCAACTCGTTCTGGTGGCGTAACACAGATCGTATGCAAATGCAAGTGCATGACGGGAGTTTTCCTTATCTATTGCTTGGAAGCGCTTTGGTTTTGTCATTGTCAATAAAGCTTATTTGATACGAAGCGCTTTGGTTTTGTCATTGTCAATAAAGCTTATTTGATATAGATTTTTTTAAAAAAAGTTTGCAGGCGGCTTTACTCAAAACGCTGTTCGGTGTGCGCTATGTTAATAAAGTTAATCGTCTTAAAAAAAAAAGGAAATTCGACTTCCGTACGACGCGATGACGTCAATGGCAAACCCGGAAGTGTCGCCCAAGGGTGTGTTGCAGTCAGTCAGGGCTCGGGATGGAGGGGCGGAAGTGAGACCGGCTGATATGGGCAGGTGATTTCCGGCGGGGCTTCCTCTGGGAGAGAGATGAGGTAAGAGGGTCTGTCTGGGCTCGCCGGTCATGTGACTCTGTCCTTATCGCTAGGATTCGGCGCTGGGTGCTCTCGTGGACTGTTCCATTCTCAGCAGCAGGGGGGGGAGGCTGCACATAGAAGGCGGCTCTGCCTGTGGTTTTTGGTAATTTTTTCTTGTATTTGTTTATCCAGGAATTTGCCTTTAAATAAGTCCTCTCTCCCTGAGGCTATAGGACGGGGCATGCTTTTACCATGGTGCAGTCCTTGAAGGGGTTGTCCAGTGTTCAGTGACCTTGTAGGACATGGCCTCTACTTCAGGTTTAGGGGGGAGAGAGTCGCCGGGGTCATTCTGTGGGAGGAGGGTCCGCGGTATGTCACCGGGCAGGTATGGGGTCTGGTAATGAAGCTTGGTGTTGGTGCTTTCACGTCCTCTGTCTCCATCCGCTGGGAAGGAGCAGATTGATGGCACAGGTGTATGGGATCCTCCTCCTGTTTGTGTCTGGGGCTTACGAGCTACACAGCGGCAGTGGTCGGTCTCCCAGGCAACACTTCTTACTTTACATGTGTGGATATGTGTAATCAATATATATATTGGTATCATATATGCACAGTCATGTTTATCTCCTTTGTGTGTATTGTAGCAACACAGAAAAAAAAGGTAAATTGGAAATAATTTCACACGAAATCCCAAAAATGAGTCAGACTAAAGTATTGGCACCTTTCCAAAATTGTCTCATGCACGTGATGCTCGTTCACACTCACCTGTGGCAAGTAACAGGTGAGGGCAATATGAAAATCACACCTGAAACATGATGAAAAAGGGCGAGGTTGACTGAATCTTTGCATTGTGTGTCCCACACTAAGCATGGAGACGGAAAGCGAAGAGAACTAGAATTGTTGAACAATTATCAACAATCTTAAGGTTACAAGTTCATCTTCAGCGATCTTTATGTACCTTTGTCCATGGTGCACAACATAATCAAGAAGTTTACAACCCATGGCAGCTAATCTCCCTGGACGTGGACGGCAGAGAAAAATTGATGAAAGGTTGCAATGCAGGATAGTCCAGATAGTGGATAAGCAGTCCCTAATCAAGTTCCAAAGAAATTCAAGCTGTTCTGCAGACTCAGCGTGCATCAGTGTCAGCACAATCTATCCGTCCATATTTGAATAAAATGAAATGCTGTGGCAGGAGACCCAGGAGGACCGCATTGCTGACACAGACATAAAAAGATAGACTGCAGTTTGCCAAAATTTATGTGAGTAAGCCAAAATCCCTCTGGGAAAGCATCTTGTGGACAGATGAGACCAAGATAGAGCTTATTGGTAAAGCACATCATTCTATTGTTTACTAAAAACGGAATGAAGTCTGCAAAGAAAACACAGTACCTACAGTCAAATATGGTGGAGGTTCAAAAATGTTTTGGGGTTGGTCTGCTGCCTCTGGCACTGGGTACATTGACCGTGTGCAAGACATCATGAAATCTGAAGATTACTACAGGGTTTTGAGTCACAATATAGTGCCCAGTGTCAGAAAGCTGGGTTTGCATCCGAGGTCATGGGTCATCCAGAAGGACAATGACCACAAACATAATTCAAGAATCCCCCAGAAATTTATGGAAACAAAGCACTGGAGAGTTCTGAAGAGGCAGCATGAGTCCGGATGTAAACCCCACTGATCACCTGTGGAGAGATCTTACAATCGCTGTTAGGAGAAGGCGCCTTCACATACGAGAGACCTGGAGCAATTTGCAAAAGAAGAGTCGTCCAAAATTTCAGGTGAGAGGTGTAAGAAGCTTGTTAGTGGTTATAGGAAGCGACTGATTGCAGTTATTTATTCCAAAGGGTGTGAAACCAAATATTAAGCCAAGGGTTCCAATAATTCTGTTCAGCTCATTTTGGGGATTTTGTGTGACATTCTGTCCAGTTTGCCTTTTTTTGTGTGTGTTGTTCCAAAATTGTGTCATTTTCTGCAACAATTTCAAGGGTGCCAAAACTTTCTCCATGACTGTATATGTATGTATATATAATTTTTTTTTCTTTATTTTTTAGTCCTTTTAGGGAGTCAGACCTGCAATTGTCTGATCACTTACCCTACGTACATGTACCGTGAAACTGCTGGACTCCTATGGAGCTCAGACAATGAAAGAGGCCCTCAGCTGCAGGGCCCCGGCTACCATGGTAATCCATCGGTGCTGCGGGTGGGCCGATGGCAGTCGGTGTGTGTGTGAGCACCAGCAGTCATGTAATTTAAAGACCGCCATCACAGATTGACAGTGGCATTTAAGTGGTTAACAGCAGCTTTTAGAGCTCAGCTCTGTAATATAGCCACCATCTTCCGCGAGTGCAGCTCCTGAGCCCCCGCGTCACACAGTCACCCCCACAATAATATACAGTGACGTCATGTAGTGTTAAAGGGGTCCCCCCATCTCTGTTAGGGCTGCGATCTGAGGATTGTGGGGGGCGCAGGGTCACATCCCCTGCCATATAATGGTGATACTCGGCCCTTCTCTTCCCAGAGTGACTCCGGTCATGCTCTTCCCCTCCAGACAGGATAAATGAATTCCGTGTCGCCAGCGGCCACTCAGTACGGCAGCCCGGAGGGCCGGCGACGCAGGAACCTGAGTGGCCGCCATGATCCTCCTCAGATGGGGTACCAAGGAGCAGGACGAGACCGGGCGACAGATGAGGTGGATAAAATAAAGAGCAAACTACAGACCGCGTGGAACAGTGTGAAGTACGGTAAGATCTGGCGAGGGGCGCCACCATTGTATCTGGGAAAGCTGGGTGCCAGTGTTAGAGCAGCTGCTACAGACAAGCACCCAACTTTCCCAGGTGCTATCACTGCAGATCAATTAGGGCAGCCGAATTGGTTGTCACCCAGCTTTCCCAGAAACTGATATAATAACACCCTTTGATTTTGTGTTGCAGGATGGACAGTGAAGATGAAGACTCAGTTCAGCCGTTCGTCCCCCCTATATTTGCTGAGCAAACACTACTACTTTGGCTATGAAGGTAAGCGCAAAGCAGCCTCCTCTCCCCGACTATCGGGATGTAGCCTCCTCTCCCCGACTATCGGGATGTAGCCTCCTCTCCCCGACTATCGGGATGTAGCCTCCTCTCCCCGACTATCGGGATGTAGCCTCCTCTCCCCGACTATCGGGATGTAGCCTCCTCTCCCCGACTATCGGGATGTAGCCTCCTCTCCCCGACTATCGGGATGTAGCCTCCTCTCCCCGACTATCGGGATGTAGCCTCCCGTCCCCTGCCATCGGGATGTAGCCTCCCGTCCCCTGCCATCGGGGTGTAGCCTCCCGTCCCCTGCCATCGGGGTGTAGCCTCCCGTCCCCTGCCATCGGGGTGTAGCCTCCCGTCCCCTGCCATCGGGATGTAGCCTCCCGTCCCCTGCCATCGGGGTGTGGCCTCCCGTCCCCTGCCATCGGGGTGTGGCCTCCCGTCCCCTGCCATCGGGGTGTGGCCTCCCGTCCCCTGCCATCGGGGTGTGGCCTCCCGTCCCCTGCCATCGGGGTGTGGCCTCCCGTCCCCTGCCATCGGGGTGTGGCCTCCCGTCCCCTGCCATCGGGGTGTGGCCTCCAGTCCCCTGCCATCGGGGTGTGGCCTCCCGTCCCCTGCCATCGGGATGTGGCCACATTAGAGTTTCTTCTGTAGTCATATTATCCCTGGTGGTCTAGGGAGTTGAAGGTAATTTGTTTAGGTCTTGGATAGAAAAGAGGTAATATTTTATTCGCTTGTGCTCAGTGAACAATGGATAAGAGAATATGTAGCAGTCAGAGATCAATATTGTTGTCACTGGTGGTCTAGGGTTAAAGAGGGAGTTAATACTTAGGTTAGAAAAACAGTTGATGTTTTATTTCCTATTTGTCTATGGTTTTATGGAACAGTTAAAGGGAATGTGTCAAGGCAAAATTATTATTGTTTAAAGGGAACCTGATGGGTCGGATAATGCTAACCTGCAGTTATAGGGTTCATCTTTGTGTTATGGAGGTGTCATGTTGCTATACTGAAAGTGCGGCACCTGGAAAGTGGAAACTAGACTTTCTTTCCCCCTGGAGCTGCCGGCTTTCAGTCATACAGGCGTGACCGATCATAGTCACTGCTCACAGCGCTGAGAGCAGCGGGTGGTCATACATTTTTCCCTGGTGGTCCAGGGTATTTAGGGGGGTTTATACCCAGTGATCTGATGATCGCGGGGGGCACTGATGGCTTGTTGTGGCTGCTGGGGACCTGCTGAAATGATTTATCCGGTATTATTCGCGGTTATTTTCTTTTCTGCTCACAGATGACATTGAACAATTCCAGCGGGATTTCGTCTCCAGGGTTTGGCTGACTTACAGACGGGATTTCCCTCCCCTGGAGGGGACGCAGCTGACTACAGACTGCGGATGGGGCTGTATGATCCGGAGCGCGCAGATGATGCTGGCACAGGCTCTTCTCATGCATCTCCTCAACAGGGGTCAGCATCACCTCCTCTCCTCATTGTGGCACCGACGTTACACTCTATGGCAGTATATTTCTAGTCCAGAAGTGCACACGTGACGTGTACTGTGAGACCACAAGCAATACACGCAGTCCCTGCACCTCACATGTACATAGCGCCGCCAAGGGGATAAACGGGGGCTTCCACAGGGCATCGGCTTTCTGATTATTTTGTGTACAAGTGTTTGAGGATGACAGTTAGGTTTTAAAGATTTGCTGTGGTAGTGCTGTGCTGTTTTGAGGGCAATAAATAATTTAATACTGCCTCTATATACCAGAATATAACTACTATAATACTGCCCCCTATGTACAAGAATATAACTACTATAATACTGCTCCCTTTGTACAAGAATATAACTACTATAATACTGCTCCCTATGTACAAGAATATAACTACTATAATACTGCCCCCTATGTACAAGAATAAAACTACTATAATACTGCTCCTATGTACAAGAATATAACTACTATAATACTGCCCCCTATATACAAGAATATAACTACTATAATACTGCCCCCTATATACAAGAATATAACTACTATAGTACTGCTCCGATATACAAGACTGTAACTACTATAATACTGCCTCTATGTACAAGAATATAACTACTATAATACTGCCCCTATGTACAAGAATATAACTACTATATTACTGCCCCCTATGTACAAGAATATAACTACTATAATACTGCCCCCTATGTACAGTACAAGAATATAACTATAATACTGCCCCCTATGTACAAGAATATAACTACTATAATACTGCCCCTATTTACAAGAATATAACTACTATAATACTGCCCCCTATGTACAAGAATATAACTACTATAATACTGCTCCTATGTTAAAGAATATAACTACTATAATACTACTCCCTATGTACAAGAATATAACTACTATAATACTGCCGCTATGTACAAGAATATAACTAGTATAATACTGCACCCTATATACAAGAATATAACTACTATAATACTGCCCCTATGTACAAGAATATAACTACTATAATACTGCCCCTATGTACAAGAATATAACTACTATAATACTGCCCCTATGTACAAGAATATAACTACTATAATACTGCCCCTATGTACAAGAATATAACTACTATAATACTGCCCCCTATGTACAAGAATATAACTACTATAATACTTCCCCTATGTACAAGAATATAACTACTATAATACTGCCCCTATGTACAAGAATATAACTACTATAATACTGCCCCCTATGTACAAGAATATAACTACTATAATACTGCCCCTATGTACAAGAATATAACTAGTATAATACTGCACCCTATGTACAAGAATATAACTACTATAATACTGCCCCTATGTACAAGAATATAACTACTATAATACTGCCCCTATGTACAAGAATATAACTACTATAATACTGCCCCCTATGTACAAGAATATTACTACTATAATACTGCCCCTATGTACAAGAATATTGCTACTATAATACAGCCCCTATGTACACGAATATAACTAGTATAATACTGCACCCTATGTACAAGAATATAACTACTATAATACTGCCCCCTATGTACAAGAATATAACTATAATACTGCTCCTATGTACAAGAATATAACTACTACAATACTGCACCCTATGTACAAGAATACAATTACTATAATACTGCCCCTATGTTCAAGAATATAACTACTATAATACTGTTGCTATGTACAAGAACATAACTACTATAATACTGCCCCTATGTACAAGATATAACTACTATAATACTGCTCCTATGTACAAGAATATAACTACTATAATACTGCCCCCTATGTACAAGAATATAACTACTATAATACTGCCCCCTATGTACAAGAATATAACTTATACTGCTCCTATGTACAAGAATATAACTACTATAATACTGCCCCCTATGTACAAGAATATAACTACTATAATACTGCCCCTATGTACAAGAATATAACTACTATAATACTGCCCCCTATGTACAAGAATATAACTATAATACTGCCTCTATGTACAAGAATATAACTACTATAATACTGCCCCCTATGTACAGGAATATAACTACTATAATCCTGCCTCCTATGTACAAGAATATAACTACTATAATACTGCCCCCTATGTACAAGAATATAACTACTATAATACTGCCCCCTATGTACAAGAATATAACTACTATAATACTGCCCCCTATGTACAAGAATATAACTACTATATTACTGCCTCTATGTACAAGGATTTAACTACTATAATACTGCCCCCTATGTACAGGAATATAACTACTATAATACTGCCCCCTATATACAAGAATATAACTACTATAGTACTGCTCCGATATACAAGAATGTAACTACTATAATACTGCTCCTATGTACAAGAATATAACTACTATAATACTGCCTCTATGTACAAGAATATAACTACTATAATACTGCCCCCTATATACAAGAATATAACTACTATAATATTGCCCCCTATGTATAAGAATATAACTACTATATTACTGCCTCTATGTACAAGGATTTAACTACTATAATACTGCCCCCTATGTACAGGAATATAACTACTATAATACTGCCCCCTATATACAAGAATATAACTACTATAGTACTCCTATGTACAAGACTATAACTACTATAATACTGCCTCTATGTACAAGAATATAACTACTATAATACTGCCCCTATGTACAAGAATATAACTACTATAATACTGCCCCTATGTACAAGAATATAACTACTATAATACTGCCCCTATGTACAAGAATATAACTACTATAATACTGCCCCTATGTACAAGAATATAACTGCTATAATACTGCCCCCTATGTACAAGAATATAACTACTATAATACTGCCTCTATGTACAAGAATATAACTACTATAATACTGCCCCCTATGTACAAGAATATAACTACTATAATACTGCCCCGTATATACAAGAATATAACTACTACAATACTGCTCCTATATACAAGAATATAACTGCTATAATACTGCCTCTATGTACAAGAATATAACTACTATAATACTGCCCCCTATGTACAGGAATATAACTACTATAATACTGCCCCCTATATACAAGAATATAACTACTATAATACTGCCCCTATGTACAAGAATATAACTACTATAATACTGCCCCCTATGTACAAGAATATAACTACTATATTACTGCCCCCTATGTACAAGAATATAACTACTATATTACTGCTTCTATGTACAAGGATTTAACTACTATAATACTGCCCCCTAAGTACAGGAATATAACTACTATAATACTGCCCCCTATGTACAGGAATATAACTACTATAATACTGCCCCCTATGTACAAGAATATAACTACTATATTACTGCCCCCTATGTACAGGAATATAACTACTATAATACTGCCCCCTATGTACAAGAATATAACTACTATAATACTGCCCCCTATGTACAAGAATATAACTACTATAATACTGCCCCCTATGTACAAGAATATAACTACTATAATACTGCCCCCTATGTATAAGAATATAACTACTATAATACTGCCCCTATGTACAAGAATATAACTACTATAATACTGCCCCCTATGTACAAGAATATAACTACTATAATACTGCCCCCTATGTACAAGAATATAACTACTATAATACTGCTCCGTATGTACAATAATATAACTACTATAATACTGCCCCCTATGTACAAGAATATAACTACTATAATACTGCCCCTATGTACAAGAATATAACTACTATAATACTGCCCCCTATGTACAAGAATATAACTACTATAATACTGCTCCCTATGTACAAGAATATAACTACTATAATACTGCCCCCTATGTACAAGAATATAACTACTATAATACTGCCCCTATGTACAAGACTATACTATAATACTGCCCTCTATGTACAAGAATATAACTACTATATTACTGCCCCCTATGTACAAGAATATAACTACTATAATACTGCCCCTATGTACAAGAATATAACTACTATAATACTGCCCCCTGTGTACAGGAATATAACTACTATAGTACTGCTCCGATATACAAGAATATAACTACTATAGTACTGCTCCGATATACAAGAATGTAACTACTATAATACTGCTCCTATGTACAAGAATATAACTACTATATTACTGCCCCCTATGTACAAGAATATAACTACTATATTACTGCCCCCTATGTACAAGAATATAACTACTATATTACTGCCCCCTATGTACAAGAATATAACTACTATAATACTGCCCCTATGTACAAGAATATAACTACTATAATACTGCCCCCTATGTACAAGAATATAACTACTATAATACTGCCCCCTATGTACAAGAATATAACTACTATAATACTGCCCCTATGTACAGGAATATTACTACTATAATACTGCTCCCCTATGTGCAAGACTATAACTACTATAATACTGCTCCCTATGTACAAGAATGTAATAAAGCTTGATATGTTCTGTACTGATGAAATTCTCTCTTCTGTTCAGATTGGTCGTGGCCAGAAGCACTGAACACGCTTTTCGTTGAGATGGAGCCCCTTCGTTCCTCTTCTCCGCACTCCCTTCATTCTTTCTCCTCTATATCTTCACCTGTTTCTCCCTCTAGTCATCTGTACCGTCGCTCGACCTCCTGTCCCTCCAAACCTCATGTACGAGACCCCCACCAAGAGCTGATCCACAGGGACATCCTGCGGTGGCTGTCTGACTGCCCTGATGCTCCTTTTGGTCTCCATCACTTGGTGAAATTAGGTGGAAGCCTCGGCAAGAAAGCAGGAGACTGGTACGGCCCCAGTATTGTGGCTCACATCGTGAGGTGAGAGAACAGTACACCACATTTTTCTGAGGAGGAGGGTCTGATCCTGGCTATAAATGTACTGTGTTCACACTCCCCTGCAATGGATGTGAGGGGTAAAAACTGCTTTTTCTTTTTTATACACAATTTGAGTTTTTGTCCCCTGTTGCTGTACCAGGCCACTTCTCCAATTTCTCCAATTGTTTTAGCAGGACAACCTCGTAGCAAAATATCACTCCTCCGTCAATTTTGGCAAGCGTCCTGGTAGTCACAGCACATATTTTAGCCTTCAGTTAAAAAAATAAATCACAGGAGGCATCCCCCTCCTCAGCATTCACAGCAGGCATCCCCTCCCCAGCATTCACAGCAGGCGACCCCTCCCCAGCATTCACAGCAGGCATCCCCCTCCCCAGCATTCACAGCAGGCATCCCCCTCCCCAGCATTCACAGCAGGCTTCCCCCTCCCCAGCATTCACAGCAGGCTTCCACCTCCCCAGCATTCACAGCAGGCTTCCCCCTCCCCAGCATTCACAGCAGGCGACCCCTCCCCAGCATTCACAGCAGGCGACCCCTCCCCAGCATTCACAGCAGGCGACCCCTCCCCAGCATTCACAGCAGGCGGCCCCTCCCCAGCATTCACAGCAGGCGACCCTTCCCCAGCATCCCCAACATTTACTAGGAAACTCATCTGTCATGTTTTTCAGTCACTCCTCCTGAACTTTACTTAGAAGCCTCAGCAGGATACCTGCTTTCGACAGATTTTCTAGTAGTGAAAGCGGACCTCCCCAGCAGGATACCATGATGGCTGTGTATCCAGCAGCGCTTTCCTAGCAGTCACTACAGAGAGCCCCTCTGGAGGATTTGAGAAGTCACAGCATGTACATGGGCTTTCAATTAAGAAAATAAATACATCAGGCGACCCTTCCCGAACTGTCACAGCAGGCGACCCTTCCCGAACTGTCACAGCAGGCGACCCTTCCCGAACTGTCACAGCAGGCGACCCTTCCCGAACTGTCACAGCAGGCGACCCTTCCCGAACTGTCACAGCAGGCGACCCTTCCCGAACTGTCACAGCAGGCGACCCTTCCCGAACTGTCACAGCAGGCGACCCTTCCCGAACTGTCACAGCAGGCGACCCTTCCCGAACTGTCACAGCAGGCGACCCTTCCCGAACTGTCACAGCAGGCGACCCTTCCCCAACTGTCACAGCAGGCGACCCTTCCCCAACTGTCACAGCAGGCGACCCTTCCCCAACTGTCACAGCAGGCGACCCTTCCCCAACTGTCACAGCAGGCGACCCTTCCCCAACTGTCACAGCAGGCGACCCTTCCCCAACTGTCACAGCAGGCGACCCTTCCCCAACTGTCCAAGTAGTTACGGCAGGCGACCCTTTCCCAGTAGGCGACCCTTCCCCAACTGTCACAGCAGGCGACCCTTCCCCAACTATGATTCTATGATTCTATGATTCAACTGTCACAGCAGGCGACCCTTCCCCAACTGTCACAGCAGGCGACCCTTCCCCAACTGTCCAAGTAGTTACGGCAGGCGACCCTTTCCCAGCAGGCGACCCTTCCCCAACTGTCACAGCAGGCGACCCTTCCCCAACTATGATTCTATGATTCAACTGTCACAGCAGGCGACCCTTCCCCAACTGTCACAGCAGGCGACCCTTCCCCAACTGTCACAGCAGGCGACCCTTCCCCAACTGTCACAGCAGGCGACCCTTCCCCAACTGTCCAAGTAGTTACGGCAGGCGACCCTTTCCCAGTAGTCACAGCGGGTGACCCCTCTGCACAGGTTTTTTTTTTTTTTAAGTACTTTATTGTGAGCCTTGTGTTGGTGATTGTCCCAATGTCACTGAAGATATCCCTTTTAATTTTGAATATATTTGGGGGTCCCGGGTTCAGGTCCCACATTTATGTTCCGGACCTTCCCCTGCTGGGCGGAATACAACCACTGATTTGTGTCCTCAGGAAAGCTCTGGAGACATCCCCTCAAGTGCCCGAGCTGTCGGTGTACGTGTCTCAAGACTGTACAGGTACGAGAGGCCATGAGCGATGGGACTGAGCAATGTGACAGGCGCCATCATTAACCCTTTGTATCCCCTCAGTGTACAGGGCAGACGTGGAGCAGCTGCTGGGTACAGATGGTCCGGTCACAGATATGAGCAACACGGGAAGAGCGGTCATCATCCTCATCCCCGTACGTCTTGGCGGAGAGAGCTTCAACCCGGTGTATAAGCAGTGCATTAAGGTAAGACGCACAGAGTGCCCCCTGCCTGCTCCCCCACACAATGTTATCACCCATAGGACACGTGCTTAGTTCTGCTTGCAAAATTCTGAATGCAGCTCTGGAGTATATAATACATGTCAGTCTGTCGAGGTAGCTATTTTGGGAGGGCTAAATTAACCCTTCATGGTTGAGCCAGTGATTTCCAAATTATTCCAGTGTTGCTTGCAACTCAAATGACCACACGGAGACGGGGGTCTCTGTACGGGAGGATCGAGGCAGATCACTAAGCCCCTTTATTTTAGTCACATCTTTTATAATCTTTTGCTTAATTATGCAAGGTTCTCAAGTACCAATAGCATCATTTAACTTTATAAGCCAATAATATTGCAAGAAAACCGGAAACTACATATATGTCTGTACCTAAATAGCGTAGAAAGTAGTATAATGGCATATTCAGAGCAATGCACCCCCCCGAGCCCCTTATCTTTGTACCTGATGAGAGCAGTCTGGTTTCATGACAGCCCATGCCAATTATAAAAATTTATCTTGCAACAACAAAAACGGAGAAACGAAACCTCCAGAGAATGGATAAAACGAAACTTCAGCTCTGATTTTAGTATTAACCCTTCACATTCCCCCCTAGATAAATTGTTTTTAACACATATGTAGCATCAGAGGTGCTATCCCAAGCTAACAGCTTGAGGGGTACTGGTCTTCACATGACTGATGCCGTGTTACCAGTCATGGCTGTCGCGGCGCACCCGTCCCCCCTGTATACTGCAGTTCACGAATAACAATTGTTGATGACGGTGGTGGAGATCTTTTGTAGGTAGGCATGTGCTTGGCTTCAACATCTTCATCAAGTAGCCTTTTGAGATCGGTGCAGAGAAGAGCAGGGGCAACGACACCTTTGGTATCATCATTAGCTGTCTTAGTGCAGAATTTCCTAATACATACAGAAATACACCAAAGAACAAGGTTTAGTATCACATATACAACAAGGATACAGGCAGCAGTGTGTAACAAGCTCTGTAAGATCCCAGCTATCCAGCCCCCAATTCCCTTAAACCAATTGGCTGGATTGAGAAAGGAGAAAGTGTCTGACCACCAACTGTCCTTAGTACGATCATTGTCTTTATCGTATTGATCTCTGAGTCATTGAATATCTTCTAACTTTAACTTCTGCCAATAATAATAATAATAATATGAAAAATGCGGAAAACCAAAACATTATGTCCCCTTCATTTGCTATTGGCTTGTTGGGTGATGAGGAGAACTTGATAGGGACCGTCATACAAGGGTTCTAGTCCGTGCTTCCTGACATGCCTCTTCACGACTACCAAATCACCAGGCTTCAGGTTATGACAAGTGCCGGTTTCTGCTGAATCTGGAAAAGAAAAGGAAACTAGAACATAGGTGTTAGCAAGATTTTTACTAAGCTGAATAACATATTGAACAGCACGGTCAGTTTCTTCTGATAACTGCTGAGGCTGGAAATTTGCAACTGGGGGCCTAGTACCAAACAATATCTCATATGGGGACAGGCCATGTTTTGCAATAGGGGTAGTACGGATGTGGTATAGTACAATGGGTAGGAGCTCTGGCCATGGAGCCGTAGTCTCCTGCATCATTTTGGTCAATTGTCCCTTCAGTGTGCCGTTCAGCCTCTCAACTTCCCCACTCTATTGTGGGTGGTATGGAGTATGGAGGGCTACAGTGGATCCAAGCATTGTCAGAACTTCTTGGTACACATGAGAAGAAAAGGCCGGGCCTTGATCACTTTCAACAACTTCTAGAACCCCATATCTGCATTTAACTTCCATCACCAGTTTCTTCGCTGTGGTCTTTGCAGTCATGTTGGTAACAGGGAATGCTTCCGGCCAACTGGAGAACCGGGGCCCAGTAGAATTTTTGCACCAGTGCGAGGGCCTGATTCTTTCCTCGATGTGTAGGCTCATGTGCCCATGTGGCAATAGCAGGGTACATCCGCTTAGGGAGACACACAAGTTGGTCCTTTTTCCAGAGACCATTATCCATACGTGCCTCATCAGTCTTCCATTGCTTCACCTCTTCCTTTGGAGACATTCTCTGCATCGTCATTAAGCGGTCTCGCGGGGTCCGACAGAAAACTTCAGTCTGTTGTAGATCATCAGGTTCTTGTAAGGTCAATGCTTCTTGTAACTGTTTACACTGAGAGTGTGTGGTCACCATAGTTGGTGTGGTTGGTTCAACGGGTAAGAGAGCAGCGGCTTTTGCTTGCATATCCGCAAATATGTTGCCAACAGTCTGTGGGCTGTTCCTAGGACCGTGCGCCCTAACTTTGATAATGGCCAATTGAGTAGGTAATTTGATTGAGTCCATGAGGGTTTTAACAGCTTCAGCATTTTTCACTGGGGTTCCGGCAGTAGTAATAAACCCTCGATTGGCCCATAGAGCCCCAAAATTGTGAGCAATACCAAATGCATACGGTGAGTCCGTGTATATATTAGCCCGTCTGTTCTTGGCCAAAGTACATGCAGTAGATAGAGCCTGGAGTTCTGCTTCTTGTGCTGACTGTGAGGGTGGGAGTGCAGCTGCGTGCACTACAGTGTCCTCTGTGGTAACAGCGTATCCCGTGTGGAATCTACCAAACTCGTCAGCATATCTTGAACCATCCGTGTATAACACCAGATCAGGATTTGGGAGTGGGTTCTCACTGACATTTGGTGGTGTAGCTGTTTCTTCAGTCAGAAGTTGGGAACAATCATTGGAGGTAATCCTCATCACTGCCATCTTCCCTTATAGTTCATTATGCCGTCTTTCAAGGCGTTGTAAAGAGGTTGCATTATGCGGGATGCATCCGGTATCCACTGACAACAATAAGTGCATAGTCCAAGAAAACGCTAGAGTTCTGCTTCATCTTTTGGGAAAGGAAGGGAGCTGACAGCTATTATTCTTCTGCGAGGTGTCTGGCACCCTGAAGAAGGAGACAGTGACCCAAGAATATCACTTGACCAAGGCAGAACTGAAGTCCCGAGGCCGAAACTCGACAGGTCAGTGCTGCCAGATACTTTAAGGAGGCTAACAGTGGCAGCAATGGCAAAATACACCTGCTATTTTTTGCAAACTGGTTGGGACTGTTTTGTGCCCCTTGTGGATTAGCGGAACTGTGATAATTAATCTACCCCTAGTAAATTTACAGGACATATGAGAGAGATTACAAACTGAGCAGTAACGAGAATTAGCAGGGAGGGGCTGAGGAGCAGGGTTCCCACTAGCTGAAGTTTGAGGAAGGGGGGTGAGAGTTTGCTGTGTGGGCTGAAGGGCACACTGTGTGCTCGCAGCTGCGGTGGGGGCTGGAGGCTGCTGTTTGCTCTCTTTTTTTTTTTTTTTTTTTTTTTCTCTCTCTCTCTCCTGAACAGAGCAGGTTAAAGTCTGAAAACCTTTTTTTTTCCTCTGGAGCTGGTAAATGGATGGGGTGGACACTCAACCACTAGCAATGATAATAGGTGCCGTCAGCAGAGGTGGGGGCTGCGACTCTCGGTCTCCTTGTACAATTGTCATCTAGCAGGGAGACCTCTTCTTTCAAATCATCACTTTTAACTATTTCCCTGACACATTAATATCAATCTTAGTTCCTTCTTTAATCAATCACATTCTCATACCACAGTCACTTTCTTGAACCATAAAAAAAATACTATCCCGTCCCTGTCGTAATAGACAATTTTTCCTTCTTCAACATAGCAGTAACAGAAACAATCAGAATTCACTTGCTGTTCAATTTCCACGTAACCTTCATTATACAATTCATGTGCCAAGCCACGGAATTCCTCAGCGCCTTTAAGTAATCCATCATCAGTCAATCTCCCTGTATTTTTTTTTTTAACTCCTTCATCCCATAGCGTAGGCTACAACCTCCCACCCTTAGGAAATCCCAGAATCGAAAATATTTTTCCTGCATTCCTGACAGATTTCTTTCCTCGTCTTTGAATCATAAGACTAACAGTATCTGATCCTTCACACAATTCCAAACTTTTCTTTTTCTTCCACAGAAACATAATTCTCTCCTTTAGAGCTAAATATCCTGACAAATTGTGCACAATACTGGAGCAGCCGTCTCCGTTTGTTCCACAGGGTCAACCCCCTCTGGGAAGCCCAAAATTCGCGGTACTCCGTGAAAGGAGGAGGGCGTCTCAGACTATACCTCCGGACACCTCTGGTTATATATATATATCTATCTATATATACCTGAGTTACGTATCCTACCCAGTCTTCGATCACATGACCACGCCTGATTACTAACAGTGAATTCAGGACTTCAGGATATTTTGACTATAAAGAGAGCCACAATCACTGGTCAATCCGGGGTGTCCGTCCCTTATGAGGTACGGTTCGAGCACTGGGCCCCCAACGGGACTGCACCTCTATATGATTCCACCCATGAATCACCCCACCAGGGGACAAACCTCAGATCCTCTTTGCAGCAACAAGCACAGGAAAACCACACCAACGGTCAGTCTGAACAGTATAACTGCCAACTTACCGTGGTCGTGGGGGATGATCAATCCCAATTTTCCAGCACCTGTGTCCGCTCCGAGGGTCCTTTGTCTTGTTGTCCTCCGGGGGCAGAGGCGTCCCTGTCCAGGGGCCCCACGTTGGGCGCCACTGTCAAGATAGCTATTTTGGGAGGGCTAAATTAACCCTTCATGGTTGAGCCAGTGATTTCCAAATTATTCCAGTGTTGCTAGCAACTCAAATGACCACATGGAGACGGCCCGGGTCTCTGTACGGGAGGATCGAGGCAGATCACTAAGCCCCTTTATTTTAGTCACATCTTTTATAATCTTTTGCTTAATTATGCAAGGTTCTCAAGTACCAATAGCATCATTTAACTTTATAAGCCAATAATATTGCAAGAAAACCGGAAACTACATATATGTCTGTACCTAAATAGCGTAGAAAGTAGTATAATGGCATATTCAGAGCAATGCACCCCCCGAGCCCCTTATCTTTGTACCTGATGAGAGCAGTCTGGTTTCATGACAGCCCATGCCAATTATAAAAATTTATCTTGCAACAACAAAAACGGAGAAACGAAACCTCCAGAGAATGGATAAAACGAAACTTCAGCTCTGATTTTAGTATTAACCCTTCACAAGTGAAGTGCAGCGTGTGATAAAGAGCAGTGATCATAGTTTGGGCTGTTGGTAATCATCGTCCTAATGGTCTCCTCTTTATTTTCAGGAGTTCCTGCAGATGCCAGCGTGTGTGGGCATCATAGGAGGAAAACCTAAACATTCACTTTATTTCATTGGTTACCAAGGTCAGTAATTCTGCCCCATAACCAACAGATAATCCAGTCCTCTCATCAGTGCATAGGAGCGGAGCTGCAGTACCTGAGAACAGCCACTAGGTGGTGTACAAAGTGGTTGACTTACAGCTGGCTCCATATTTGCAAAAAGGGGATAGCGGGGGTCCCGGATGCTGGACCCCCACTGATCTGACATTGATGACCTGTCCTGTGGATAGCTTTTACAAATCTGTTGGATATGCATTTTAAGGGGTAATCCCTCTATCGCCCCTTTATATAAAAAAAAATAAAGATATTTGTAATTAGGATCCCACTCCTGTGACCCTTGTAGTCGCTGCACAGCAGAAGTCGCAGCCCCCCACTGAGGAGGGAAAACTGACGGGGTCGCTCAGGTCCTGCTGCTTTACGAAGACCCCCACCAATGAGAAAGCGATGTGATCACGACGTACTTGCGTTCTATTGTTTGGCGTCTATACAACTTATTCCTGTGCATAATGTAACAGGTTTGTTTCATCAGATAATCATCTGTTATACCTGGATCCACATTACTGCCAGGCGCATGTAGACACCAGCAAGGCCGACTTCCCCCTAGATGTGAGTATGGCTGTCTGTCTGCAGAACGCAAGAAAAAGTGCATTCAGCAATGTCCTACATCCACAAGTACATCAACATTACTAATCCTGTACTGAGGATGTAACTCAGGATCAGTAATGTCATGTATTATAATCCAGAGCTGCACTCACTATTCTGCTGGTGCAGTCACTGTGTACATACATTACTGATCCTGAGTTACATCCTGTATTATACCCCAGAGCTGCACTCACTATTCTGCTGGTGCAGTCACTGTGTACATACATTACTGATCCTGAGTTACATCCTGTATTATACTCCAGAGCTGCACTCACTATTCTGCTGGTGCAGTCAGTGTGTACATACATTACTGATCCTGAGTTACATCCTGTATTATACCCCAGAGCTGCACTCACTGTGTACATACATTACATTACTGATCCTGAGTTACATCCTGTATTATACTCCAGAGCTGCACTCACTATTCTGCTGGTGCAGTCACTGTGTACATACATTACTGATCCTGAGTTACATCCTGTATTATACCCCAGAGCTGCACTCACTATTCTGCTGGTGCAGTCACTGTGTACATACATTACTGATCCTGAGTTACATCCTGTATTATACCCCAGAGCTGCACTCACTATTCTGCTGGTGCAGTCACTGTGTGCATACATTACTGAGCCTGGATTATACTCCAGAGCTGTATTCATAAACCTGCTGAATTCTATTTGATAACAGGCCTGATTAAGTGATCTGATGCATTACATGAGATCGGTATTTAGTTACATCTGACAAGCTTGTTGAATGGTTCCAATAGCAACCAGCAGATTTGTGAGTGCAGCTCTTGTGTAAAATGAGGATACTGTAAAATATTTTATGTACATGATGTCACTAGATAAATGTTAGAGGTGGATTTACAGTAAAAGATCACATTTTGTTCTTCAGACTTTTCACTGTAATTCTCCACGCAAGATGTCCATCGTGAAGATGGATCCCAGCTGCACCATCGCGTTTTACGCCAGAAATCAAGCAGACTTTGGAGTCCTCTGTGACCATGTGACAAAGGTACCGGATGGCATTTACAGTATATATTGAGCTGCAGTGCTGCCCCGGCTTTATGGCGCCTGCCTGGCATTGATGCGCTGCAGCAGTCTGCCATTGGTTTCTTAGCGGCAGTTTTGGAAAGCTGAGTGACCGGGCTACCATTGGCCATCTCACAGGGGTCGTCAGCAGCGATATCCTTTATCTCCTGCCCCTTTAGGGAGACATTATTTTGGGGGGCTCCTCACTATTCCCTTTTGCCCTCTAGGTGTTAAGCTCACCGTCCGCAGAGGAGAAGTACCCCGTGTTCAGCATCTCAGATGGCCACGCTCAGGAATTCTACGCGCCGGAGGTGCTGCCGCGCTCCTCTTACCCCCTGGCTCATCGGAGCAGGGGGGCGATGGCGAAGAGACCCAGCTCCGATGAGTTTGAGTTCCTATAACACGGAGACTTTTCCAGACCTGCTGTACGGGGGGGAGGGAGACCCTATTTTTCTGAACATTGCTGTTACTGATCTTTTTACACTTGTTGCTATGTAGTGAATCACTGTCGGGTCAGCCGAGACCTGTGACCATGGAGAACCGAACACACAGGGTTGTGTACTTCCACTCATGACCTTGGGCGGTAATATGGCTAAACTGCAATACCGCACCCTGCCTCCTGCACAAGAGTGGCGCTGTTTCCACAAATAGTTGGTTTATCTCATCGTCTACTCGTTCAATAAGCTTTATACATACACTGGGGGGGAACTAGCCTCAGTCCCTCTGCCAAGGGTAGCAGCTTTTGTGCCGCCGTATTTGACGTTTTAAACTTTTTTTTTTTTTTTTAAGCTCACCCCCATGAACTGGCCAGTTATAGAGAATAGGTCACTTAAGAGGCAGCTAGTAAACCCCCCTCAATATAAAGAGGCCCCCTATGCAAGTTTAGTCTTTGGGTCAGTGTTGTGTTAGTAGGGGGCTGTGGTCCTTTTTAAACTTGGGGAATTGATAAATCTGCTGGCTGTGGACTGGTCTGTGGCAACCTGCACTCCATATACAAGCCACAGACCACCAGGGGTAACTGCAGGGATAGGCCTCCACCTACACCGTGACAGGGGCATCACACGTGCGGGTCCTGCTCGTGGTGCTGAACGGCCCTGGACGGTTCACAGTAATGAATGCACTGTACTTGTAACTCCGTTATGTACCTTTATTTCTGAGGGTCCATGAGCAGATATCTGTATATTTGGGCATTTATAGACCACCTTACATAGGGCCAGCCACTCCTCCTACACTGTTATTCCTCCTGGAAACATACGGCCAAATTGAAAACCGGGTCTTATAAATAGGGTGCCTCCCAACACTGATCGGACAGTGTCCGCGTGTAAAGACATCCCCTATCGATGATGGGTAGGAGTCATTGCCAGGAGGCACAACAGAGGAACAGTAATAGAGCAAATTCCTGGCTTCGGAGACTGATCTGGAAGGGATCAGCTGACACTTATTTTACAAATGCCCTAAGCTAAAGGAATCTCTGGAGACGAGGCCTCAAACTGGAAAATGAATACTGTATATTGTTGAAATAACTTTATTATCAGGGGAATAAAGTCTTTTTTTTTTTATTAATAAAGTTCCGTTTGTGGTCTGTACGACGTGCAGTTATTCCGGCTTTCCACTCTTCTCCTGCTTCTTTTTATGTTTTCTCCTCTCCAGGTCCAGCTGTTTGTACTTCAGCTTCTTGGGGTTGAGGCCGTATGCCAGCAGCCGCTGTCCGCTGAACTCTCGCCCACCCAGCCGCAGCCTATTGCTCAGCAGACAGCCGCCCTTCCTTTTCTGCTTCTTCCTCTTGGCTGAGCTGCTTACACCGGCCTCTGCAGTCGTGGAGATCTGTGTGGAGTTTTTCTTCCGTTTGGGCAGAATAACCTTGTTCTTACCCCTTTGTGATTGTGGAGTTTCGGCTGCTAGTTTCTCCTTGCCCTTCTCTGATTGTGGAATGTTGGATGCTGGTTTCTCTTCTATTGTTGCCACCTCCTTGCGATGTGGGTGAACATTGTCAGGACCAGTTTGCACCGTTGGTGACAACACAGCTGTGGACTCCGGGTCCTGGTTCTTTTCCTCGGCCTGACTCTTTAATCTGTCTCGTCGTTTCTTTCCCACTTTAGATTTCGAGGAGGTTGGAGATTCGGAATCTTCATCATTACTGAAGAGAAGGATATATAAAAAGGGATTGTCCAGTTAAAACAGACACCATAAAATTACCTTTGGTTTAAATCAGTTTCTATTTATGATCTTAACAAAACCTTGCAATTTTTTCTCTGACCACAAGGCCTGATTTAGACTCAGTTTTTGCAATGAGCAGAGGCTGGATTACAAGAACAGGTAACACAGGAGACTTCAATCACAATAGGAGAGGTCACAGTTCACCTCCTCATGCCTCAATACAAAAGTACTTTTTTTTTTTTAGACTCAACAATGGCTAATGTACAGGTGTTATTTCCTGAAACAGGATGTTGAGTCTAAAAAAAGACCCAGTGGCCAGTGTGAGAACGGCAAGATTATTTTTTATTTTAACATATCGTGATATTAAATAAACTGCCAATCTCTATATATAAAATTGAATGTGTGTATCATCAACCAATCACAAAGCATCCTTCATTTCACCAGAGCTGTTTAAAAGTTGAGCTATGATTGGTTGCTATGAGCAACAGTTTCCTCACTGCATGACAACACCGCAGTAGACACTGGTGGGAGAAATCTAGTATCCCTCGGAACATAAGCTCACAGCCATTGTCTACCCCGCAGAAAGGAGCAGAGAGCACATGACAGAAATGAATCCCCCCCACCCGGGCCCATATACCAATCACACATCCTCCATCCTATAGGCACATCTTCCCTCTTTAAGGGATCATTGGTATGGAAGTCAGGGCAAATCCATCCAGCGCTTTGGTACTGACCACAGGGTCTCTTAAAGGGATCCCCGGTATGGAAGTCAGGGCAATTACCTTCAAATGCTCTGGTTCTGACCCCAGGCCTCTATTAAAGGGATCATTGGTATGGAAGTCAGGGCAAATCCATCCAGAGCTTTGGCTTTGACCCCACACATCTCTTAAAGGGATCCCCTGTATGGCTGTTAGGACCGTTCCATTCAGTCTGTGGTACTGACCACAGGGCCTCTTAAAGGGATCATTGGTATGGAAGTTAGGGCAATTACACTCGGCGCTCTGGTTCTGACCCCAGGCCCCTTTTAAAGGAATCCCCGGTATGGAAGTGAGGGCAAATCCACTCAGCGCTCTGGTTCTGACTCCAGGCTGACGTGGATTATTAGCGGGAGTAGTCTGGTGGCTGTGGCTGATGGGATTGTGTGGTAAATTATAGTGAATATGGCCATGCGGAGTGGGCGGGGCTATACACTCAGGTATATACACACACATACTATGCCCGGGCAGCGCCAGGCTCTTCAGCTAGTTATTAAATACTTTTAAAACACAAAAACTTAGGGAAACTATTCCTCAAAAAAAATTACTCTTTTTGGCAAACTTATTAGACCTTAAAAGAGAACCTGTATTAAAAATAAGCTCTGGAGGCAGATTCTCCGAGAGATCTATGCCCCACCCATAGGGTTTAACAGCTCATTTACATAAAGAGTGGATTCCTTTGGATTAAGACATCGAATTACGGATATCATGGTATCGTTTTACTCAGCTTCTAATGACCTACATGCCCATATGTATGGCTTAGGAGGGTTGATCCTACTGACAGATTCCCTTTAAATATGGGAGGTCCTATATTCCAAATTCTCATTTCCTGAACCAAACTGGAAAGCTGTTACAAAGAGCGTCTCAACAGACACTGAATTACACACTGTAATACTTATACCAAACCCAAACTTATAGCGATTTTTATATCTTAGTGGCTTAAAAATAAAAAAATACAATAATTATAAATTGGTCGCCATGTTCTGTCTCGTAAATGTATTTTTTTTCGGTCACTGGAGCAGTTTTTTTTTTTTTTTAGTCCATCCAAGAGACTTCTACTTGTGCTCGTTTGCTGGCTTGTTCTACATGCTGCGATCGTGGAGTGCTCCGGACAAACAACGATGTCCTACGAGGTGCAGCTTATTGCTGGACTTCACAGAACACCAAGATGGCCCAATGGGGGTATTCATCAGGCCCCCGGGCTGTCATAATAACCCATCGGCACCCAGGTATTGCGTTTAAAAGGGGACAATTAAATTGAGGCAGGACCCAGTAGCAGCGATCATACTGGAGGCAGATTCTGGCTGTGCAACTCAGCCGGCACCTGCCTTGTGTGGAGCCGATCAGCTCATACACTTCCCCCTAGATAGGTACTGTGACGTCCTGGGTACATTTGATTCCTGGAGGTCATTCTGGTTGGCTTAAGGTCAGTGGGGACCATCTACCAAGTAGGGACTGTCTAAAGCGGAGAACCCCTTTAAGCCAAGGATCCATTCACAGTAAAGGAGAAGGGACTGGTTAGAAAGTATACGATGAGCTCACCTGTGCGACAGAGACTTAAGGATTTGCTGCTTCTTCCAGGCGTTTTGCCCCTTCAGCCCGTAGATACTTTGATCGGCAATATCCTCCTTGTCAGATCTGGAACACAGATTTCATTTCTTTATTACCAAGACGTGACATGGGCGACCTGAGAAAATAATTCCTCCATTGTCCATTCATCTGGCCAAGTCATCTGACTAGTAGTGGGACCTACAACCTACAATTGATTGGGGGAGGGGGGTGGGTGTTCTAGTCAACACAATTCCTTACACCAACATCAAGCAAGGGTCATGATCACAGAATTAAAAAAAAAAAAAAAAAAATTGAAAAACTTTGAGGCTACGTGCCCACGTTACGTGTTAAAACGCACACTGAAAACTGGACTCCTTCCCAGAAATCGCGAGGTTTTTTCCGCACGATTTCACCACGATTCTGTTCGCAATTTTCTCAAGCACTTTCCAAGTGATTTGAAGCATCGCTTGGAAAGTGATTGACAGGTTGGTCACACTCGTCAAACATATGCGGCCTCAATAGTAAAAGATAAAATGTTAAAAATGATTAAAAAAATCGGGGTATATTTACCTTCCGACGTCCCGCGCTGCATTCCCGGCCTCAGCGTTCCCAGCGATGCCTTGCGAGACCTGTGATGACGTAGTCTCGTGTTGCTATAGTGATCTCGCGAGATCACGTCATTACAGGACCTTGCCGCAAGGCATTACTGGGAACGCTGAGGCCGGGAATGCAGCGCGGGACGCCGGAAGGTAAATATACCCCGATTTTTTTATTTTGTTTTTTACAGGGGTATGGTACCCAGGGCCTGGAGGACAGTCTCCTCTCCTCCACACCGTGGGTACCAACCGCACATGAGACGCTTAACTTCGCGCATGGTGGGCATAGCCACATGCGGGAAGTCAGCGATTCTCATGCATTCCTACGGGTGCGGAATCGCGGCAATTCTTTGCGATTCCGCACAAAAGAATGAGCATGCTGCGATTTTTTCCGCGCTGCGATTCCGCCGCAGAAAAAAGCGCAGCATTAGCACAGCATGTGCGGAATGCCATAGGAATGCATGGGGGGGCGTTCTGTACACAATTTTTAAACGTTTTCGCGCCAAAAACGCTTAAAAATCGCATCGTGGGCACACAGCCTAAAAGTAACTTTCCAGTCCTACTATGGACATTTACGGAAAATTTTCCCTAGGGGCCGGACTTGTGTCCTCTTCTCCTGGGACTCACCGATACATGCAGGTTTTCCTTAGAGAACACCATCTGTTCAAATCGCTGTCATCTGCTCCCAAAATCTGCAAGAAGAAACCTCCATTAGAGGTCGTCATACATGTATGTACACAGATCCCGCACCTCCAGCGCAACCCGCACCTCCAGCGCAACCACCTCCTCACCTCCTCCATTGTGAGTCCAAAGTCACAGGCCACCACCTGCCGGTACTTGAATCTGCACGGAAGATCGTCCACTATATCCTCATAATCTAACTTGTAATACTCCTCCACGTACTGCTGGAAGCTTTTATCATCTGTGCAGGATACAAAAATGGGGATAAGTCTGCACAAAGCTAGTCTAATGGGGGTCCGCCTTGAATGTCCATCAAAGAAATTATCCACTACTTCATATTAGGTAAAAAAAAAAGAAAAAAAAACTAAAAATAATTAAAAGAATATACAAAAAAAAAAGAAAAGACATGCTCACCTACCAGACTCCCAATACTCCTTTATTCTTCTGCCTGTGTCTTCCACCAGTGTCCTGGTGGGGGGACGTCAGCCAATTAGTGGCCACTGATTGGCTGCAGTGGTCACATTCCATCTAAGCTAAAAGAATCTGTCTCCAATGTTTCTTCTGCTTCGTATAAAATGTGACCACTGCAGCCGATCATCGGCCGCAGCATCTGACGTTTCCCTCCAGAAGAGGAGATCAGCAGGGTCTGTTAGAGTATGAACTAAAGTCACCATATTTTTTTTTTTGGTCTTATGGTATTTATTAACCCCTTCCCAATGTATAGGTACGTCATAGGTCAAGTCCTCCCCCCTTTGACCTAGGCTCTGGTGCTGAGCCCGCATCTTTCCCTACACCTGACAGCTGATTTGAGTCATGTGCAGCTAACAGCCGCGGTTGGAATAGAGAGCCCGAAAAATGAAGCCTTTATTTTTTTTTTCATCACTTAAAAAAAAAAAAGAACCTAGACATGTTTTGTATCTGCAAACTCGTAATGACCTGAAGGATCATGATGGCAGGTCAGTTTTAGCACTTTGTGAACCTGGTAAATAAAAAAACGAAAACACAATTGTGGAATTGCACTTTTTTGCAATTTCACTGTATTTGGATTCCCCTCCGTTTTTCAGTGCCTCATATGATAAAATCAATGGTGTCGTTCAAAAGTACAAAAAGTACAACTCGTCTTGCAAAAATAAAGCCCTCACACGGCCATGTTGATGGAAAAATAAAAAAGTTATGGCTCTCTGAAGTAGGGGAGGGAAAAAAAATAAAAACAAAAAAGGGTCGTGAAGGAGGTTAATGTTTTTTTGAGACAAATTCTGTAAGAAGTTTCTGCAGAAATTGAAAAAAAAAAAAAGTGTCATGTTCCGCTAAAATGTCACAAAATATACACTCAAAACAAAAAGTAAAGAGTTGTATGTACTTAGATATCAATAAAAGAGAGGGATACATTTGTGGAAGAAGAAAAACTTATGCAAAGGTTGCAATTGATGAATAAGTCCCCCACCCAAAAAAAAAAAGCTATAAATTCTGAATCTCCAGGTCATTACGAGTTCGCAGATACCAAACACCACTGCACATAAACTTTAGCACCCACCTGGGTTGAACACCGGCTTCTGTCTGCTCACGGCTTCTGCAAACTTCGACTTCTTCCTCTTCTTTACATTCTTCTCCTGCTCAAGTCTCATCTTTTTCCTTTCTTTACGAGACGGGCCAGGAGCGGCCTGAGGGTCGTACTCTGCATCCATCTGAAAGCAGAGATCTGTAGTGAGACCTTGATGGCAGAGACCATGTGGGATTTTCCAGAATCGGCCACATCAGTCCCCCAATAGGATGGGAACAGAGGTTTTACCACAAAGTCCGGATCGTCGCAATGAGGTGCAGAGACGTCCTCCGTATTGTCATCACCCTCTTGTTCTTCTGCTCCGGTCCATTTATCCCAATTCCAGTCCTCTGTGGGGAAGGGGGGGGGGGAAAGAAGACGAGAGTATAGAGGTCAATGGGTGTACAGAACCTCAAATCAGGATAAACAAATAAAGCTGCACTCTGCAGAGCTACAGCATGGAATTATGCAATATATGAAATATGAACAGCAATACTGCTCTAGATAATAGGTAAAAGCAGACGCTTAGCACATAATTTGGCCAATTCCTGCGCGCCCAGCAGCAACGACAAGGCGGTCTCCAATCTCCTGGCAACCAACCTGTCTAGTGTGAATACCTCTTCAAGAGGCTGCGGAGAACGCATGAATTGGCCAAATTATGTGCTAAGCGTCTCTATTTTTTCTTATTATCTAGAGCAGTAATGCTATTCATATTTCATATTACATAATTTCACGCCATAGCTCTACAGAGTGCAGCTTTATTAGATTGTTGTATATGAAGGTGGCTACTCCTAGTTCTCACCTGTTCACACTAGTTTTCTGATTTGGAAATGCCACTCAGTTTTTTGCTATTCTCAAATCAGGATAAGACATGTACACAGTGACTGCACCAGCAGAATAGTGAGTGCAGCTCTGGAGTATAATACAGGAGGTAACTCAGGATCAGTAATGTAATGTATGTACACAGTGACTGCACCAGCAGAATAGTGAGTGCAGCTCTGGAGTATAATACAGGAGGTAACTCAGGATCAGTAATGTAATGTATGTACACAGTGACTGCACCAGCAGAATAGTGAGTGCAGCTCTGGAGTATAATACAGGAGGTAACTCAGGATCAGTAATGTAATGTATGTACACAGTGACTGCACCAGCAGAATAGTGAGTGCAGCTCTGGAGTATAATACAGGAGGTAACTCAGGATCAGTAATGTAATGTATGTACACAGTGACTGTACCAGCAGAATAGTGAGTGCAGCTCTGGAGTATAATACAGGAGGTAACTCAGGATCAGTAATGTAATGTATGTACACAGTGACAGCACCAGCAGAATAGTGAGTGCAGCTCTGGAGTATAATACAGGATGTAACTCAGGGTCAGTAATGTAATGTATGTACACAGTGACTGCACCAGCAGAATAGTGAGTGCAGCTCTGGAGTATAATACAGGAGGTAACTCAGGATCAGTAATGTAATGTACGTACACAGTGACTGCACCAGCAGAATAGTGAGTGCAGCTCTGGAGTATAATACAGGATGTAACTCAGGATCAGTAATGTAATGTATGTACACAGTGACTGCACCAGCAGAATAGTGAGCGCAGCTCTGGGGTATAATACAGGATGTAACTCAGGATCAGTAATGTAATGTATGTACACAGTGACTGCACCACCAGAATAGTGAGCGCAGCTCTGGAGTATAATACAGGATGTAACTCAGGATCAGTAATGTATGTACACAGTGACTGCACCAGCAGAATAGTGAGTGCAGCTCTGGAGTATAATACAGGATGTAACTCAGGATCAGTAATGTAATGTATGTACACAGTGACTGCACCAGCAGAATAGTGAGTGCAGCTCTGGAGTATAATACAGGATGTAACTCAGGATCAATAATGTATTGTATGTACACAGTGACTGCACCAGCAGAATAGTGAGTGCGGCTCTGGGGTATAATTCAGGATGTAACTCAGGATCAGTAATGTAATGTATGTACACAGTGCACCAGCAGAATAGTGAGTGGGGCTCTGGGGTATAATACAGGCTGTAACTCAGGATCAGTAATGTATGTACACAGTGACTGCACCAGCAGAATAGTGAGTGCAGCTCTGGGGTATAATACAGGATGTAACTCAGGATCAGTAATGTAATGTATGTACACAGTGACTGCACCAGCAGAATAGTGAGTGCAGCTCTGGGAGTATAATGCAGGATGTAACTCAGAATCAGTAATGTAATGTATGTACACAGTGACTGCACCAGCAGAATAGTGAGTGCAGCTCTGGAGTATAATACAGGATGTAACTCAGGATCAGTAATGTAATGTATGTACACAGTGACTGCACCAGCAGAATAGTGAGTGCAGCTCTGGGGTATAATACAGGATGTAACTCAGGATCAGTAATGTAATGTATGTACACAGTGACTGCACCAGCAGAATAGTGAGTGCAGCTCTGGAGTATAATACAGGATGTAACTCAGGATCAGTAATGTAATGTATGTACACAGTGACTGCACCAGCAGAATAGTGAGTGCAGCTCTGGGGTATAATACAGGATGTAACTCAGGATCAGTAATGTAATGTATGTACACAGTGACTGCACCAGCAGAATAGTGAGTGCAGCTCTGGTGTATAATACAGGATGTAACTCAGGATCAGTAATGTAATGTATGTACACAGTGACTGCACCAGCAGAATAGTGAGTGCAGCTCTGGAGTATAATACAGGATGTAACTCAGGATCAGTAATGTAATGTATGTACACAGTGACTGCACCAGCAGAATAGTGAGTGCAGCTCTGGAGTATAATACAGGAGGTAACTCAGGATCAGTAATGTAATGTATGTACACAGTGACTGTACCAGCAGAATAGTGAGTGCAGCTCTGGAGTATAATACAGGAGGTAACTCAGGATCAGTAATGTAATGTATGTACACAGTGACAGCACCAGCAGAATAGTGAGTGCAGCTCTGGAGTATAATACAGGATGTAACTCAGGGTCAGTAATGTAATGTATGTACACAGTGACTGCACCACCAGAATAGTGAGCGCAGCTCTGGAGTATAATACAGGATGTAACTCAGGATCAGTAATGTATGTACACAGTGACTGCACCAGCAGAATAGTGAGTGCAGCTCTGGAGTATAATACAGGATGTAACTCAGGATCAGTAATGTAATGTATGTACACAGTGACTGCACCAGCAGAATAGTGAGTGCAGCTCTGGAGTATAATACAGGATGTAACTCAGGATCAATAATGTATTGTATGTACACAGTGACTGCACCAGCAGAATAGTGAGTGCGGCTCTGGGGTATAATTCAGGATGTAACTCAGGATCAGTAATGTAATGTATGTACACAGTGCACCAGCAGAATAGTGAGTGGGGCTCTGGGGTATAATACAGGCTGTAACTCAGGATCAGTAATGTATGTACACAGTGACTGCACCAGCAGAATAGTGAGTGCAGCTCTGGGGTATAATACAGGATGTAACTCAGGATCAGTAATGTAATGTATGTACACAGTGACTGCACCAGCAGAATAGTGAGTGCAGCTCTGGGAGTATAATGCAGGATGTAACTCAGAATCAGTAATGTAATGTATGTACACAGTGACTGCACCAGCAGAATAGTGAGTGCAGCTCTGGAGTATAATACAGGATGTAACTCAGGATCAGTAATGTAATGTATGTACACAGTGACTGCACCAGCAGAATAGTGAGTGCAGCTCTGGGGTATAATACAGGATGTAACTCAGGATCAGTAATGTAATGTATGTACACAGTGACTGCACCAGCAGAATAGTGAGTGCAGCTCTGGAGTATAATACAGGATGTAACTCAGGATCAGTAATGTAATGTATGTACACAGTGACTGCACCAGCAGAATAGTGAGTGCAGCTCTGGGGTATAATACAGGATGTAACTCAGGATCAGTAATGTAATGTATGTACACAGTGACTGCACCAGCAGAATAGTGAGTGCAGCTCTGGAGTATAATACAGGATGTAACTCAGGATCAGTAATGTAATGTATGTACACAGTGACTGCACCAGCAGAATAGTGAGTGCAGCTCTGGGGTATAATACAGGATGTAACTCAGGATCAGTAATGTAATGTATGTACACAGTGACTGCACCAGCAGAATAGTGAGTGCAGCTCTGGAGTATAATACAGGATGTAACTCAGGATCAGTAATGTAATGTATGTACACAGTGACTGCACCAGCAGAATAGTGAGTGCAGCTCTGGAGTATAATACAGGATGTAACTCAGGATCAGTAATGTAATGTATGTACACAGTGACTGCACCAGCAGAATAGTGAGTGCAGCTCTGGAGTATAATACAGGATGTAACTCAGGATCAGTAATGTAATGTATGTACACAGTGACTGCACCAGCAGAATAGTGAGTGCAGCTCTGGGGTATAATACAGGATGTAACTCAGGATCAGTAATGTAATGTATGTACACAGTGACTGCACCAGCAGAATAGTGAGTGCAGCTCTGGAGTATAATACAGGATGTAACTCAGGATCAGTAATGTAATGTATGTACACAGTGACTGCACCAGCAGAATAGTGAGTGCAGCTCTGGAGTATAATACAGGATGTAACTCAGGATCAGTACAATAATGCAGTGTAATAGATCCCTTATGCAACTAAATATACTAAAAAATGTTCAGACCAGAGATCTTTAGTAGAAAATATTCACCTTCCATTTCATCTTCATCCTCAAACTGTGGTTTCTGAGATTCCTCTACGCCATAGTAGTCATCTCCAAAACATTTCTGTCAGGAAGAAGTGGTCAAAGATCAGTGAACAGCAGCTGTGCCACGAGGAGCCTTGGATCCAGCACCAACCCCCCGTCTGTCCGCTGCGTATCTGAGCATGTAGGTGGCAAATGTACATTTGGTTTGAGGATCGACTAATGTCCGTACAGAACATACCTGCATAATCTCATCATGCTTTGCTGGGTCAAAATCATCCATCAAATCCTCCTCCGTCACTCCGAAGTGCTGATCCCCAGACAACTCGCGCAACTTCTGCACTTTCCCCTGCAATTCTTTACGCTTCAAATTTTTTAGCTGCTTCAGATCTTCTTGTATTTTCTCTTTTTCCTGAAATTACAACAGATCATCATAGAACTAGAGGAGAAAACGCCAGATCTATCTTCCTAGAAGAGAGATTCATTATATTCCTGGTCACAAGACAATATGATGGCAGTTGCCTTCCTGTAGGTAAGTTGCTCACCTTCTTCTTTCTCTCCTTTATCTCTTCCCGCTTCCTCTTCCTCCGATCATCTTTCCTTCTTACTGATTGTGCGATAGTTCTGGGGAAAGTCTTTATCTGCGCACACAATACATCACTGTCAGTCATACAGGGATAGAGAGCAGACCATGGCTGTCATGTGATCACGGCTTTCCTGTGACATCTCCCGATCCTGGCTCTCTCTCCAGGCGGAGGAGACACAACACAATCCCATTCCTCAACACTCACTCATAACATACCAAATCAGAATCGGGTTCCTCAAATCGAAAGTTGTATTTTCTCTCAAAATCTTCCTGTTTCTTTAGGAAAAGTTCACCCTCGTCCTCTGAGTCTGAGATGTGCAACTCCTTCTCCAAAGCTGGGGGGCTGCAGGGAGAGATGGGGGCGCAATCAGCACCTATTACCTCCCTAATAATACACATCTGAACTGTAATAATATTAATGGGGCGTAGCCTCCATCACACCAATCAGATTGCTGGAGATGTGCGTGTGTGTATGTATATATATAGTATGTGTCTGTGTGTGTGTGTGTGTATATATATATATATATATATATATATATATATATATATATATATATATATATATATATATAGTGTATGTATATATATATATATATATATATATATATATATATATATATATATATATATATATATACACACATATACACACACACTTATACACAGCTGTATGTAGGGTTATAAAAAGTTTTGCATCACCATTTTCCAGGCCCCATACCCTTTTCTCTATATTTCCATATAACACATCTCACCATTCCTCATCTTCGTCGTCTTCCTCCTCCTTCTCAGACTCTTCGTCCTTATACTCCTTGTTCAGAATATAATCTCTCAGGAATTTCTCCCCATCATCCAGAGCAGGGTTACTCCAATATTCCTTTAGATGATCCTACAAAAAGAAAAAAAAAAAAAAAAAGACCCGAATCAGTGCCTCGCCCTCCATCTCACCCTGCACTGTATCATGGATGCTGCGGCTACCAACCAAAATCCTAAGAAGTCATGGCCAATATCTCAGCTCTGAGAGGGGTCGATACCCAGCCTTGCCGAACTCCCTAAAGGAGATGTGTGTCACGAGAGATAATGCCACATCTGTAGGATATGTCAGAGAGACCACATTTATCTCCATTATTGTAGGTCCCAAGATCTCCCTTTACAGCAGGGGTCCGACCAGAAGCTAGCAGGACAGCCACATGAACCAGCTCTCTCCATATACAGCCAAGCGCATCTGCATTGCTCATAGATCTCCCACCAGAACTAAATAGTCATCTGATACAACACTTGAAACAACATGTATCTAAAGGTCAAAAGTGGCCACGTTTTGCTCTTAGTTAGTTGCCGCCGCTCTCCCGAGTTTCCCCATTTTTTTTTCAAAATCCACCGTACGGTTCCAGAGATATGATCCTTTTAAGTCAGTTGTAATTTTAATGCGCTTTACTAAAAGGGGTGTGGCCTACAGGGTAATTATGCAGATCAGTCTAAAGACCCGCCCCTGCGGAGCCAGTGAAATATAAACCCTACATAAAAGGCCCATATCTCTGGAACTGTGTGGCAGAACTTCAAAAAAAAAAACTCAATACACAAGTGAGCAATGGGAATAAAATAAAATGGGCTGCTATTAAACTTGTAACAGATCCTCAAAGGGCTGATAACAGATATCAATGGCATACAGGCAAAACTCTAAGTTGCCAAGCGAATTTCAATTGCAATTATGTATGGCGAGAGATCTCTGGTGATTCTAAACCCCTTAATGACCGGGCCAATTTTTACAATTCTGACCCCTGTCACTTTATGAGGTTATAGTTCAGGAACGCTTCAACGGATCCCGCTGATTCTGAGACTGTTTTTTCGTGACATATTGTACTTCATGGTAGTGGTAAAATTTCTTCTGTATGACTTACATTTATGGAAAAAAAAGGAAATTTGGCAAAAATCTTGAAAATTTTGCAATTTTAAAATTTTTTATTTTTTGCCCCCTTAAATCAGAGAGTCATATCGCACAAAATAGATAATAAATAACATTTCCCACATGTCTGCTTTACATCTGCACAATTTTGGAAACCTAACTTTCTTTTTTTAAGGACGTTATAAGGGTTAAAAGTTGACCAGCGATTTCTCATTTTTCCAACAAAACTTACAAAACCACATCTGAAGTCACTTTGAGGGGTCTATATAACAGAAAATACCCAAAAGTGACACCATTCTAAAAACTGCACCCCTCAAGGAGCTCAAAACCACATTCAAGAAGTTTATTAACCCTTCAAGTGCTTCACGAGAACTAAAGAAATGTGGAAGGAAAAAATGAACATTTTACTTTTTTTCACCAAAAAATTTACTTTGGAACCAAACTTTATTTTCACAAGGGTATCAGGAGAAAATGGACCACAAAATTTGTTGTGCAATTTCTCCTGAGTACGCCAACAGCACCGTATGACTTTTTGAACGCAAAATTGGCTGGAATAAATGGTGGCGCCATGTCACGTTTGGAGACCCCCTTATGTGCCTAAACAGTGGAAACCCCCCAATTCTAACTCCAACCTTAACACAGCCCTAACCTCAACCCCTACGACACCCCTAACTCTAATCCCAACCCTAACTATAACCCCCAACTCTAACCCCAATGGAAAAACGGAAATACTGTTTTGTTTTTTAATTATTTTTACCTAACTAAGGGGGTGATAAAGGGGGGGTTTATTTACTATTTTTTTATTTTGATCACTGAGTTAGGGTCTATCACAGTGATCAAAATGCACCCCCCCCCGTTTTCTTCCCGGAAGAAGACGCCGCCGGCCGGGGAACATCACGGGGGGGCTCAGGGGACCCAATTTCTCTCTCCTCTGATGTGCGATGACATCAGAGGAGAGAGAGAAATAAATGGGAAATGAGACTTTTTTTTTTTTTTTTTTTTATTTAAACTGACCCGAATCATGTTCTCCGGGGTAGCCAAGACCCTGAAGAATTTGACACTGGCGCTGAGGAATAAGTACCCTTAACTGCCGCTGTTAAAAGGCGTATCGGCGGTCGTTAAGTGGTTAAAGGTTTCTGATTAAAAATATATCAGACAGAATCTGACATCATATCATTTATGTACCAGGTGACAACCTTCCTGGCCCCGTGTATTTCTTGGTGGTCACTAAATCTCCTCCTGGCTGCTGATTTCTGCTGCAGCGCAGTAGACCGCAGTTTGCGCCATGCATGTGGCACGCACGCAGCAGTACCGAGCGCAGCCGGCCGCCTCTCCTGGCCCGTCCACCTCCATCTGCAGCTATGGAGTAACACGACATGAAATGATCTGTGTAACCTATAGGGATACCATTACTTGTGTAATGCCAAGTAGACTGCTCCATTCACCGCATGCTTTTATGTGCGACCCGGGCACATCTATTACTCACCATTTCCTTCACATCATCTAAGTTTTCAATATCTTTCTGTCCTCTGAGCCAAGCGATGTATTCTTCATCCTCCTGCTCCTGCAAGATGATCGTGAAAAAATGTTATGTCAATAAACCACCTCAGTCTATGGTAATGTCTTACCCTACAACACATAGAAAAAATTACGATCATAGGTCCAAAAATAATATGAAAAATTCATACAAAAAATCCTTTATTAGATAAAACATACAGGTAAGGTATAACACCACTTTTGTGCAAACAGCAAGAATATTGACGACATTCGGACGTCACACTGAAGCCTCCTCATTACATCATGTAATAAAAAGCTGATCATCATACATATAATTATAATCCCCTGAGTCTGACACAATGAAAGAAATACACAGTCATTATAGAAACTATTGTGCCAAAGAGTAAGGCTCAACCAGTGCATGGGTGGAAATGAGCACTTACTAAACAATCACAGGCAAGAAATATCCGGCAGTGATCATACCTTATAGGCAAAATGACAACAGGGGGCAAGAGGCCACAGCATTCGGCGTCCAAGCGTCTCCCCGACGCACGTTTCGGAGCCCTGCTCCTTCTTCAGGGCTCCGAAACGTGCGTCGGGGAGACGCTTTGACGCCGAACGCTGTGGCCTCTTGCCCCCTGTTGTCATTTTGCCTATAAGGTATGATCACTGCCGGATATTTCTTGCCTGTGATTGTTTAGTAAGTGCTCATTTCCACCCATGCACTGGTTGAGCCTTACTCTTTGGCACAATAGTTTCTATAATGACTGTGTATTTCTTTCATTGTGTCAGACTCAGGGGATTATAATTATATGTATGATGATCAGCTTTTTATTACATGATGTAATGAGGAGGCTTCAGTGTGACGTCCGAATGTCGTCAATATTCTTGCTGTTTGCACAAAAGTGGTGTTATACATTACCTGTATGTTTTATCTAATAAAGGATTTTTTGTATGAATTTTTCATATTTTTGGACCTATGATCGTAATTTTTTCTATGTGTTGTGCGGTTTCATACTGCGATCTGTCCACACTTTAGTCCATGATAGTTGTACCTAATTTATTGCCTCCTTATATATATATATATAATCTAGCATGTTTCTGGTACCTATGTTGAATTGCTTTCTTAATGTCTTACCCTGTGGCACTAAAAACACTACAGAACTACAATGCCCAGAATGCCTTAGGCATCGTCAGATCCACAGGTAGGAGAAAGCTACAGCTACGTCCATAGAAAGATAATACTGCCCTCTAGTGGACAAAGGGGGCACTGCCAGGTAAAGAGTTCTAGTAATGAAACTTCCCGTTTCTTCCTGCAGCCTGAGCAGAGATGGCCAATGTCGAAGCCATGAGCGGGGCACGGCTCATCACACCGCACCGACGCGTGGAACGGCTCATCACACCGCACCGACGCGTGGAACGGCTCATCACACCGCACCGACGCGGGGCACGGCTCATCACACCGCACCGACGCGGGGCACGGCTCATCACACTTACCTGTTCTTTCTTGGTTTTGGAGCGTTTTGTTAGCAGATTTGCTGCAGCCTCATCCTCTTCATCATCGTCACTGTCCTCAACAAACTGACGGAAACTGAAGAGTCAGAAAAAGACACAGTTATGACAGTCACCTTTTGGTGGGAAGGGCAGACTCCATGTTACACAGCTCCTCCCTCCTGTCACCCTGTGGTGGGAGGAGCAGACCCCATGTCATAGTAACATAGTTATTAAGGTTGAAGGAAGATTTTAAGTCCATCTAGTTCAACCCATATCCTATCCTAACTTGCCCTAACAGGTTGATCTAGAGGAAGGCAAAAAATCCCATGTGGCAAACAGTAAGCTTCACATTGGGGAAAAAAATTCCTTCCCGACTCCACATACGGCAATCAGACTAGCTCCCTGGATCAACGCAATATTAAGGAAACTAGTGTATATACCCTGTAATATTATACTTTTCAAGAAAGGCATCCAGTCCCTTCTTAAATTTTAGTAGGGAATCACTCATTACAACATCATATGGCAGAGAGTTCCATAGTCTCACTGCTCTTACAGTAAAGAATCCACGTCTGTCATTATGCTTAAACCTTCTTTCCTCCAGACGTAGAGGATGCCCCCTTGTCCCATCACAGGTCTAAGAGTAAAAAGATCATTAGAAAGGACTTTGTATTGTCCCCGCATATACAGTGGGGCAAAAAAGTATTTAGTCAGTCAGCAATAGTGCAAGTTCCACCACTTAAAAAGATGAGAGGCGTCTGTAATTTACATCATAGGTAGACCTCAACTATGGGAGACAAACTGAGAAAAAAAAATCCAGAAAATCACATTGTCTGGTTTTTTTTCATTTTATTTGCATATTATGGTGGAAAATAAGTATTTGGTCAGAAACAAGCAATCAAGATTTCTGGCTCTCACAGACCTGTAACTTCTTCTTTAAGAGTCTCCTCTTTCCTCCACTCATTACCTGTAGTAATGGCACCTGTTTAAACTTGTTATCAGTATAAAAGACACCTGTGCACACCCTCAAACAGTCTGACTCCAAACTCCACTATGGTGAAGACCAAAGAGCTGTCAAAGGACACCAGAAACAAAATTGTAGCCCTGCACCAGGCTGGGAAGACTGAATCTGCAATAGCCAACCAGCTTGGAGTGAAGAAATCAACTGTGGGAGCAATAATTAGAAAATGGAAGACATACAAGACCACTGATAATCTCCCTCGATCTGGTGCTCCACGCAAAATCCCACCCCGTGGGGTCAGAATGATCACAAGAACGGTGAGCAAAAATCCCAGAACCACGCGGGGGGACCTAGTGAATGAACTGCAGAGAGCTGGGACCAATGTAACAAGGCCTACCATAAGTAACACACTACGCCACCATGGACTCAGATCCTGCAGTGCCAGACGTGTCCCACTGCTTAAGCCTGTACATGTCCGGGCCCGTCTGAAGTTTGCTAGAGAGCATTTGGATGATCCAGAGGAGTTTTGGGAGAATGTCCTATGGTCTGATGAAACCAAACTGGAACTGTTTGGTAGAAACACAACTTGTCGTGTTTGGAGGAAAAAGAATACTGAGTTGCATCCATCAAACACCATACCTACTGTAAAGCATGGTGGTGGAAACATCATGCTTTGGGGCTGTTTCTCTGCAAAGGGGCCAGGACGACTGATCCGGGTACATGAAAGAATGAATGGGGCCATGTATCGTGAGATTTTGAGTGCAAACCTCCTTCCATCAGCAAGGGCATTGATGATGAAACGTGGCTGGGTCTTTCAACATGACAATGATCCAAAGCACACCGCCAGGGCAACGAAGGAGTGGCTTCGTAAGAAGCATTTCAAGGTCCTGGAGTGGCCTAGCCAGTCTCCAGATCTCAACCCTATAGAAAACCTTTGGAGGGAGTTGAAAGTCCGTGTTGCCAAGCGAAAAGCCAAAAACATCACTGCTCTAGAGGAGATCTGCATGGAGGAATGGGCCAACATACCAACAACAGTGTGTGGCAACCTTGTGAAGACTTACAGAAAACGTTTGACCTCTGCCATTGCCAACAAAGGATATATCACAAAGTATTGAGATGAAATTTTGTTTCTGACCAAATACTTATTTTCCACCATAATATGCAAATAAAATAAAAAAAAAAAAACAGACAATGTGATTTTCTGGATTTTTTTTTCTCAGTTTGTCTCCCATAGTTGAGGTCTACCTATGATGTAAATTACAGACGCCTCTCATCTTTTTAAGTGGTGGAACTTGCACTATTGCTGACTGACTAAATACTTTTTTGCCCCACTGTATTTATACATTGTAATAAGATCACCCCTAAGCCTTCGATTTTCCAAACTAAATAACCCCAAGTGTAATAACCTGTCTTGGTATTGCAGACCCCCCAGTTCCCTAATAACCTTGGTCGCTCTTCTCTGCACCCGCTCCAGTTCAGCTATGTCTTTCTTAGGCTGGTTTCACATTAGCGTTGAAACAACGCTGCGCACTGCGTCGGTAAGCCCCGCCCCGATCCGGCTCCCTGCCCACCCCATCCGGGATCACCGCCTACTATCGCATTTGCACGCATGCGATCGGCGCACCCTATCTTTAGCATAGGGTGCGCAGATCATGCGCCGCCAGTGTGAAAGTAGCGTGCTGCGCACCTCTGACGGTGCGCCGTGCGTGCCCAAATGCAACATGTTGCATTTGGGCGCGCACGGCTCACCGTCAGAAGTGCGCAGCACGCTACTTTCACACTGGCAGCGCATGATCTGCGCACCCTATGCTAAAGATAGGGTGCGCCGATCGCATGCGTGCAAATGCGATAGTAGGCGGTGATCCCGGATGGGGTGGGCAGGGAGCCGGATCGGGGCGGGGCTTACCGACGCAGTGCGCAGCGTTGTTTCAACGCTAATGTGAAACCAGCCTTACACACCGGAGACCAGAACTGTACACAGTATTCTAAGTGTGGTCGCACTAGTGACTTATATAGAGGTAAAATTATGTTCTCCTCATGAGCATCTATGCCTCTTTTAATGCATCCCATTATTTTATTTGCCTTTGCAGCAGCTGCCTGACACTGGCCACTAAATGAGAGTTTGTCGTCCACCCATACACCCAGGTCTTTTTCAGTGACTGTTTTGCCCAGTGTTTTACAATTAATCACATAATTATACATCTTGTTCGTTCTACCCAAGTGCATGACCTTACATTTATCCCCATTAAAGCTCATTTGCCATTAAAGCTCATTATCAGCCCAAGCTTCTAGTTTACATAAATCCTCCTGTAATATAAAATTGTCCTCCTCTGTATTGATTACCCTGCAGAGTTTAGTGTCATCTGCAAATATTGAAATTCCACTCTCTATGCCCCCTACAAGGTCATTAATATGTTAAAAAGAAGCAGGCCCAAAACTGACCCCTGTGGTACCCCACTGCTAACCGTGACCCAGTCCGAGTGTGCTCCATTAATAACCACCCTTTGTTTCCTATCCCTGAGCCAGCTCTTAACCCACCTACACACATTTTCCTCTATCCCCATTGTTCTCATTTTATGTATCAACCTTTTGTGTGGCACCGTATCAAAAGCTTTTGAAAAGTCTATGTACACCACGTCCACTGCATTCCCTTGGTCCAGTCCTGAACTTACCTCTTCATAAAAGCTTATCAGATTAGTCTGACAGGAACGGTCCCTTGTAAACCCATGTTGATATTGGGTCATGAGGTTATTCTTCTCCAGATACTCCAGTATAGTATCTCTTAGAAAACCTTCCAGGATTTTACCCACAGTTGAGGTTAAACTTACTGGCCTATAATTTCCAAGTTCAGTTTTTGTCCCCTTTTTGAATATTGGCACCACATTTGCTATACGCCATTCCTGTGGTACAGACCCTGTTATTATGGAATCTTTAAAGATTAAAAATAATGGTCTATCTATGACTGTGCTTAATTCCTGCAGTACTCGGGGGTGTATCCCATCTGGGCCCGGGGATTTGTCAATTTTAGTGATTTGTAGACGCCGCTGTACTTCCTGCTGGGTTTAGCAGGTGACATTTAACGGAGAATTTTTATCCCTGATCATGTTATCCGTCATGGGATTTTCTTGTGTAAATACTGTTGAAAAAAGTCATTTAGCATATTGGCTTTTTCCTCATCCTCATCCACCATTTCACCCAGACTATTTTTAAGGGGGCCAACACTATCATTTTTTAGCTTCTTACTATTTATGTAGTTAAAGAATATTTTGGGATTATTTTTACTTTCTCTGGCAATGAGTCTCTCTGTCTCAATCTTTGCTGTCTTGATTTGCTTTTTACAGAATTTATTTAATCTTCTGTATTGATTTAATGCCTCATCACTACCTACTTGCTTTAATTCTCTAAATGCTTTATTTTTGTCCCTTATTGCGCCCCTTACAGCTCTATTTAGCCATAGTGGTTTCCTCCTATTTCTCGCATGTTTATTCCCATACGGTATATATTGTGCACAGCTCCTATTCAGGATGCTAATAAACGTCTCCCATTTTCTTTGTGTATTTTTATGTCTCAGGATATCGTCCCAGTTAATTGCACCAGGATCATCTCTCATCCGCTGGAAATTTGCTTTCCTGAAGTTTAGTGTCCTTGTAACCCCTCTACTACACATCTTATTAAAGGATACATGAAAACTTATTATTTTGTGATCACTATTACCCAAGTGACCCCCAACCCTTACATTTGATATGCGGTCCGGCCTGTTGGTTAATATTAGGTCTAGCAGTGCCCCCCATCTTGTTGGGTCCTGAACCAGTTGTGAAAGGTAATTGTCTCTCATAGTTGTCAGAAACCTATCACCTTTGCTGGAACTGCAGGTTTCGGTTCCCCAATGTATTTCAGGGTAGTTGAAGTCCCCCATAATAATGACTTCTCCTTGAGTCGCTGTTTCATCTATTTGCTTTATGAGGATATTCTCTGTTGCTTCCATTATTTTTGGAGACTTATAACAAACCCCTATCAGTAATTTATTATTTTTCCCCCCTCCCCTTATCTCTACCCACAGGGACTCTACATTTTCATTAGATTCATATACACTCACTGGCCACTTTATTAGGTACACCTGTCCAACTGTGTGTTAAGACTTAATTTCTAATCAGCCAATCACATGGCGGCAACTCAGTGCATTTAGGCATGTAGACATGGTCAAGACAATCTCCTGCAGTTCAAACCGAGCATCAGTATGGGGAAGAAAGGTGATTTGAGTGCCTTTGAACGTGGCATGATTGTTGGTGCCAGAAGGGCTGGTCTGAGTATTTCAGAAACTGCTGATCTACTGGGATTTTCACGCACAACCATCTCTAGGGTTTACAGAGAATGGTCCGAAAAAGAAAAAAAATCCAGTGAGCGGCAGTTCTGTGGCCGGAAATGCCTTGTTGATGCCAGAGGTCAGAGGAGAATGGGCATACTGGTTCGAGCTGATAGAAAGGCAACAGTGACTCAAATTGCCACCCGTTACAACCAAGGTAGGCAGAAGAGCATCTCTGAACGCACAGTGCGTCGAACTTTGAGGCAGATGGGCTACAGCAGCAGAAGACCACACTGGGTACCACTCCTCTCAGCTAAGAACAGGAAACTGAGGCTACAATTTGCACAAGCTCATCGAAATTGGACAGTAGAAGATTGGAAAAACGTTGCCTGGTCTGATGAGTCTCGATTTCTGCTGCGACATTCGGATGGTCGGGTCAGAATTTGGCGTAAACAACATGAAAGCATGGATCCATCCTGCCTTGTATCAACGGTTCAGGCTGGTGGTGGTGGTGTCATGGTGTGGGGAATTTTTTCTGGGCACTCTTTGGGCCCCTTGGTACCAATTGAGCATCGTTGCAACGCCACAGCCTACCTGAGTATTGTTGCTGACCATGTCCATCCCTTTATGACCACAATGTACCCAACATCTGATGGCTACTTTCAGCAGGATAATGCGCCATGTCATAAAGCTCGAATCATCTCAGATTGGTTTCTTGAACATGACAATGAGTTTACTGTACTCAAATGGCCTCCTCAGTCACCAGATCTCAATCCAATAGAGCATCTTTGGGATGTGGTGGAACGGGAGATTCGCATCAGGGATGTGCAGCCGACAAATCTGCGCCAACTGTGTGATGCCATCATGTCAATATGGTCCAAAATCTCTGAGGAATGCTTCCAGCACCTTGTTGAATCTCTGCCACGAAGAATTGAGGCAGTTCTGAAGGCAAAAGGGGGTCCAACCACTTACTAGCATGGTGTACCTAATAAAGTGGCCAGTGAGTGTATATTATCACGCAGGATGGGTATTAAGGATGATTTTACATATAAACACCCCCCTCCCCCTCGCTTATTAGTACTGTCATTTCTGAACAGACTATAGCCCTGTAAATTATCCGCCCGGTCACGGCTCTCATCCAGCCATGTCTCAGATATCCCCACCATGTCAGAATTATGCTCCAACAACATTAACTCCAATTCTTCCATTTTGTTGGCGAGGCTTCTGGCATTAGTATACATGCACTTTATGTATCTCTCTGTACCTCTATTCTTTCTTAAATTATTAACTGTTCTAACGCCACCCCCCATGCCACCTCCACCCCCATGTCATTATTTGTGCCCAGGTCTCTATCTGCACTGTCTTCCCCTCCTATAAAAGGAATACCCTCCCCCCCGTCCCTAGTTTAAACACTCCTCCAACCTTCTAGCCGTTTTCTCCCCCAGCACAGCTGCACCCTCCCCATTGAGGTGCAGCCCGTCCCTAGCGTAGAACCTGTAGCCAACTGAGAAGTCAGCCCAGTTCTGCAGGAACCCAAACCCCTCCTTCCTACACCAATTCCTGAGCCACTTATTAACCTCCCTAATCTCCCGTTGCCTCTCTGGCGTGGCACGTGGTACAGGAAGTATTTCCGAAAATACCACCTTGGAGGTCCTTGCTTTAAGCTTACAGCCTAATTCCCTGAAATCATCTTTAAGGACCTTCCACCTACCTCTAACTTTGTCATTTGTGCCAATGTGCACCATGACCGCTGGATCCTCACCAGCCCCTCCCAGTAATCTGTCAACCCGATCAGCGATGTGTCGGACTCGAGCGCCAGGTAGGCAGCACACCGTTCGACGATCCCTGTCTTTGTGACAGATTGCCCTATCTGTTCCCCTAATAATTGAGTCTCCCACTACCAGAACCTGTCTGGCCTGCCCTGCTCTCCTATTTCCCCACTTACTGGAGCAGACACTCCTCCGGCTTTCAGAGGACATGCCTTGCTGCAGCAGTGCTACTCCTGCACTAACACTCCCCTCATCTGCCAACTTAGCAAACTTATTGGGGTGTGCCACATAGCTCCTCCCTCCTGTCACTCTGTGGTGGGAGGAGCAGACCCCATGTCACATAGCTCCTCCCTCCTGTCACCCTGTGGTGGAAAGAGCAGACCCCATGTCACATAGCTCCTCCCTCCTGACTGTCACCCTGTGGTGGGAAAAGCAGACCCCATGTCACATAGCTCCTCCCTCCTGACTGTCACCCTGTGGTGGGAAAAGCAGACCCCATTTCACATAGCTCCTCCCTCCTGACTGTCACCCTGTGGTGGGAGGAGCAGACCCCAATGTCACACAGCTCCTCCCTCCAGCATTACACCTGCTCACCTTTCTCGGATCTGTCTCTGCTCCTCCATGTATGTTGGGGATCGCGCTCTCTAAAAATCAGAAAATTAGATCAGAACCAAAATAGATGAAAATGTTCTTTTATTTATTGTTTATGGATTTCCAGAATTAGAGAACATGTCTGGTTTCCTCTAAAGAACCTCACCCACCTACCCACAGACTGCAGCAAGTGTGGATGAGCTGCAGTACCAGGCACAACCTGTGGACAGGGGTGGCGCCATCTACTGCAAAAAGCAGCTGCATGTTCTAATTTTATAAGTGTGAACCCAGAAGAATGAGGCACCTGCACCCAGGAGAGCGCTAAGCGGGCACCCTGCACCTCTGCCCAATACCTGGGGCCTCCAGTGAGAGGTACGCTGATGGCGACATCAGCCACAACCATTACCTGATCCTGCACGAACATGTCGTCTTCTCCTGAGCTTTCATCATCCTCGTATTTACTGCAAGAAAAGAAGATGAGTGACCACAAGAAGCCGCCTACGGTACCCTCATGTCATGAGGACGAGCAAGTGTGACGTCCTCACCCCTCCTTCTCCAGGATGACTTTTCTTTCATAGTCCTTCAGGTACATGGGCTTCTCCTTGGAAGTTTTACTCTGGTTAGGGGCAGATGGACCTGAAACGCCGAAAATCATCCACAGATCATACATGGGAAACACAAGGGAAAGAAAAAAACAACCTGTATGTTACTGATCCTGTATCATACCCCAGAGCTGCACTCACTATTGTGCTGGTGCAGTCACTGTGTACATACATTACATTACTGATCCTGAGTTACACCCTGTATTATACCCCAGAGCTGCACTCACTATTCTGCTGGTGCAGTCACTGTGTACGTACATTACATTACTGATCCTGAGTTACATCCTGTATTATACTCCAGAGCTGCACTCACTATTCTGCTGGTGCAGTCACTGTGTACATACATTACATTACTGATCCTGAGTTACATCCTGTATTATACCCCAGAGCTGCACTCACTATTCTGCTGGTGCAGTCACTGTGTACATACATTACATTACTGATCCTGAGTTACATCCTGTATTATACTCCAGAGCTGCACTCACTATTGTGCTGGTGCAGTCACTGTGTACATACATTACATTACTGATCCTGAGTTACACCCTGTATTATACCCCAGAGCTGCACTCACTATTCTGCTGTTGCAGTCACTGTGTGTATACATTACTGATCCTGAGTTACATCCTGTATTATACTCCAGAGCTGCACTCACTATTCTGCTGGTGCAGTCACTGTGTACATACATTACATTACTGATCCTGAGTTACATCCTGTATTATACCCCAGAGCTGCACTCACTATTCTGCTGTTGCAGTCACTGTGTGTATACATTACTGATCCTGAGTTACATCCTGTATTATACTCCAGAGCTGCACTCACTATTCTGCTGGTGCAGTCACTGTGTACATACATTACATTACTGATCCTGAGTTACATCCTGTATTATACCCCAGAGCTGCACTCACTATTCTGCTGGTGCAGTCACTGTGTACATACATTACATTACTGATCCTGAGTTACATCCTGTATTATACTCCAGAGCTGCACTCACTATTCTGCTGGTGCAGTCACTGTGTACATACATTACTGATCCTGAGTTACACCCTGTATTATACCCCAGAGCTGCACTCACTATTCTGCTGGTGCAGTCACTGTGTACATACATTACTGATCCTGAGTTACACCCTGTATTATACCCCAGAGCTGCACTCACTATTCTGCTGGTGCAGTCACTGTGTACATACATTACATTACTGATCCTGAGTTACATCCTGTATTATACCCCAGAGCTGCACTCACTATTCAGCTGGTGCAGTCACTCTGTACATACATTACATTACTGATCCTGAGTTACATCCTGTATTATACCCCAGAGCTGCACTCACTATTCTGCTGTTGCAGTCACTGTGTGTATACATTACTGATCCTGAGTTACATCCTGTATTATACTCCAGAGCTGCACTCACTATTCTGCTGGTGCAGTCACTGTGTACATACATTACATTACTGATCCTGAGTTACATCCTGTATTATACCCCAGAGCTGCACTCACTATTCTGCTGGTGCAGTCACTGTGTACATACATTACATTACTGATCCTGAGTTACATCCTGTATTATACTCCAGAGCTGCACTCACTATTCTGCTGGTGCAGTCACTGTGTACATACATTACTGATCCTGAGTTACACCCTGTATTATACCCCAGAGCTGCACTCACTATTCTGCTGGTGCAGTCACTGTGTACATACATTACTGATCCTGAGTTACACCCTGTATTATACCCCAGAGCTGCACTCACTATTCTGCTGGTGCAGTCACTGTGTACATACATTACATTACTGATCCTGAGTTACATCCTGTATTATACCCCAGAGCTGCACTCACTATTCAGCTGGTGCAGTCACTCTGTACATACATTACATTACTGATCCTGAGTTACATCCTGTATTATACCCCAGAGCTGCACTCACTATTCTGCTGGTGCAGTCACTGTGTACATACATTACTGATCCTGAGTTACATCCTGTATTATACTCCAGAGCTGCACTCACTATTCTGCTGGTGCAGTCACTGTGTACATACATTACATTACTGATCCTGAGTAACTTCCTGCATTATACTCCAGAGCTGCGCTCACTGTGTACATACATTTCTTACAGCCGTCAGCTCAGCGCTCTTACCGGCTTCTGTGTAAAAGGTCGCGTCCTCCTTGTAGATGATGGGATCTTTCTTTTTGAGAAGGGACAGGGTGCGGTAAAAGTCTTTGTCCAGCTGGGGGTCGATCTCCTGCAGGACGGAGGAGAGGACACATCACCGTCTCCCGCAGATAACGTGAGGCCGTGCGTCGGGGAATGTGAACGGAGGAGAGGAGCGTCACCGTGATGCCCCTGATCCCGGGGAACGATCTCTCAGGCAGGTGAAATATCAGAGCCACGGGAGCCGAGAAGCTGCTCGCCGACATCATGAACATCTATAGGGGTCCCGACATATCGGGGGAAGCGGCCTGAGGACCCCCTACTGGTAACCTGAAATGGGGATAGACCCTTTGCCCCTTAGTAGGGGGCCACATTACTCACCAGGTCAGCCATAATAAGGGCCCCCAGCTTTTACAGCCCCGATGTGTCTGGGAGTCACGGCTTGTTTCTACTGACCCCTGACTAGCACTATGGGGGTCCCTGTATTTATGCAGCCTGAGCCCATTAGCGATCACATCACATAGAATATAAGGATGAAAGAAAGCTGGAGCAAATTAAAGCACCAGTCACCATCAGTACATTAGGAGAGGAAACCATCAGCATGTTGCCACTGATGGATCTAATAATTATTAAAAAAAACTAACAGATCAGCCAACAGCAGCTATCCTGCTTACTGACAGTTTCCAGTCAAAAACGAGTAAAAAAAAAAAAAAAACAACTTTTAAAAAATAAGCTGGATTTTATATGACTACATAACCCTGCCATCAGCGCCACAGCCACATCGGGGGCAGTACCCACCAGGTCATCCTCACTGTCCGACCCGGAGCTCGAGGAGCCGCTGTCGTCTGCTTGTTTGTCCCCGTATCGGTCCTTCACTGCACGAGAGAAAGAAATAATCCGGTGACGCCTCTATGAATAACAATACTGGTATAACCCTCAGGCTGAAGACTGCTCACAGCTGAGGGTTTGTGACACTGCTACACACTGAACTCATCGTGACAGGACACAATACTGCACAGTGCTGTTATTGGGGGGGGGGAGGGGCGCAACTGCAACAGATGCGGGGGTGGAAATCGCACCCCAGCACTGGAGACCGAGGGGCCCCAAAAGGTCCTTTTGCCCCATATGAGAAAAGACCATCACTATTAAAGACCCCCGATAATTGGGGCCTAAAAGCTTCATGTTACCCAACTGGGTGGGGGGAAAATTGGGAGGAGCAGGCACTGTGGTGGGAGAAAGCGTGGAACAAGCTTGTACCGCTGTGTAGGGGGGCATCTAGGACCAATGCACGCCGCTGTGTAGGGGGCACCTGGGACCAATGCACGCCGCTGGGTAGGGGGCACCTGGGACCAATGCACGCCGCCGTGTAGGGGGGCACCTGGGACCAATGCACGCCGCTGTGTAGGGGGGGCACCTGGGACCAATGCACGCCGCTGTGTAGGGGGGCACCTGGGACCAATGCACGCCGCTGTGTAGGGGGGCACCTGGGACCAATGCACGCTGCTGTGTAGGGGGGCACCTGGGACCAATGCACGCTGCTGTGTAGGGGGGCACCTGGGACCAATGCACGCCGCTGTGTAGGGGGGCACCTGGGACCAATGCACGCCGCTGTGTAGGGGGGCACCTGGGACCAATGCACGCCGCTGTGTAGGGGGCACCTGGGACCAATGCACGCAGCTGTGTAGGGGGGCACCTGGGACCAATGCACGCCGCTGTGTAGGGGGCACCTGGGACCAATGCACGCCGCTGTATAGGGGGGCACCTGGGACCAATGCACGCCGCTGTGTAGGGGGGCACCTGGGACCAATGCACGCCGCTGTGTAGGGGGCACCTGGGACCAATGCACGCAGCTGTGTAGGGGGGCACCTAGGACCAATGCACGCCGCTGTGTAGGGGGCACCTGGGACCAATGCACGCCGCTGTGTAGGGGGCACCTAGGACCAATGCACGCCGCTGGGTAGGGGGCACCTGGGACCAATGCACGCCGCTGTGTAGGGGGGCACCTGGGACCAATGCACGCCGCTGTGTAGGGGGCACCTAGGACCAATGCACGCCGCTGTGTAGGGGGGGCACCTGGGACCAATGCACGCCGCTGTGTAGGGGGGGCACCTGGGTCCAATGCACGCCGCTGTGTAGGGGGGGGCACCTGGGACCAATGCACGCCGCTGTGTAGGGGGGGGCACCTGGGACCAATGCACGCCGCTGTGTAGGGGGGGGCACCTGGGACCAATGCACGCCGCTGTGTAGGGGGGGGCACCTGGGACCAATGCACGCCGCTGTGTAGGGGGGGGCACCTGGGACCAATGCACGCCGCTGTGTAGGGGGGGGCACCTGGGACCAATGCACGCCGCTGTGTAGGGGGCACCTGGGACCAATGCACGCCGCTGTGTAGGGGGGCACCTGGGACCAATGCACGCCGCTGTGTAGGGGGGGGCACCTGGGACCAATGCACGCCGCTGTGTAGGGGGGGGGCACCTGGGACCAATGCACGCCGCTGTGTAGGGGGGCACCTGGGACCAATGCACGCCGCTGTGTAGGGGGGGGCACCTGGGACCAATGCACGCCGCTGTGTAGGGGGGCACCTGGGACCAATGCACGCCGCTGTGTAGAGGGCACCTGGGACCAATGCACGCCGCTGTGTAGGGGGGCACCTGGGACCAATGCACGCCGCTGTGTAGGGGGGCACCTGGGACCAATGCACGCCGCTGTGTAGGGGGGGCACCTGGGACCAATGCACGCCGCTGTGTAGGGGGGGCACCTGGGACCAATGCACGCCGCTGTGTAGGGGGGCACCTGGGACCAATGCACGCCGCTGTGTAGGGGGGCACCTGGGACCAATGCACGCCGCTGTGTAGGGGGCACCTAGGACCAATGCACGCCGCTGTGTAGGGGGCACCTAGGACCAATGCACGCCGCTGTGTAGGGGGGCACCTGGGACCAATGCACGCCGCTGTGTAGGGGGGCACCTGGGACCAATGCACGCCGCTGTGTAGGGGGGGCACCTGGGACCAATGCACGCCGCTGTGTAGGGGGGGCACCTGGGACCAATGCACGCCGCTGTGTAGGGGGGCACCTGGGACCAATGCACGCCGCTGTGTAGGGGGGCACCTGGGACCAATGCACGCCGCTGTGTAGGGGGGCACCTGGGACCAATGCACGCCGCTGTGTAGGGGGCACCTAGGACCAATGCACGCCGCTGTGTAGGGGGGCACCTGGGACCAATGCACGCCGCTGTGTAGGGGGGCACCTGGGACCAATGCACGCCGCTGTGTAGGGGGGGGCACCTGGGACCAATGCACGCCGCTGTGTAGGGGGGCACCTGGGACCAATGCACGCCGCTGTGTAGGGGGGCACCTGGGACCAATGCACGCCGCTGTGTAGGGGGGCACCTGGGACCAATGCACGCCGCTGTGTAGGGGGGCACCTGGGACCAATGCACGCCGCTGTGTAGGGGGGCACCTGGGACCAATGCACGCCGCTGTGTAGGGGGGCACCTGGGACCAATGCACGCCGCTGTGTAGGGGGCACCTAGGACCAATGCACGCCGCTGTGTAGGGGGGCACCTGGGACCAATGCACGCCGCTGTGTAGGGGGGCACCTGGGACCAATGCACGCCGCTGTGTAGGGGGGGGCACCTGGGACCAATGCACGCTGCTGTGTAGGGGGGCACCTGGGACCAATGCACGCCGCTGTGTAGGGGGGCACCTGGGACCAATGCACGCCGCTGTGTAGGGGGGCACCTGGGACCAATGCACGCCGCTGTGTAGGGGGGGGCACCTGGGACCAATGCACGCTGCTGTGTAGGGGGCACCTAGGACCAATGCACGCCGCTGTGTAGGGGGGCACCTGGGACCAATGCACGCCGCTGTGTAGGGGGCACCTAGGACCAATGCACGCCGCTGTGTAGGGGGCCACTGGCACGGGCTGGGGAGACTCTCCTACCGCAGCCCAGTCACGGCGAACTACAAGTCACAGCACATCTCCGAGTGATATCTAGTAGTTTATACTGGACCGTGAGAACTACAAGTCCCAGCCTCTCTATTGCACGCAGGGGGCTGCAGTGTTGCCCTTTAAGGCTCAGGAAAGCCACTTCCGGTCAGGCCTATAACACGGACCCCGGGGAGCGGGACACTTACGCCGCTGCAGCTCCTCCTTCTCCCGGTAGCGGTCATAGCGCTCGGCGAACTGGCGATTGATCTTCAGTTCGGCCATGCTGTTCACGGCACCAGGAACCACGTTACCTCACAGGACACGCCCACTCCGTTACGTCATGCGTTTCATCGGAGATAATAACAAAGCAAGGATTCCGCCTTTTGCGTTTCAAGTTAAACCAGCCAATCATCACCGTGGGGGGCGGGGCGCTATTTTAAAGGGCCAGAACTCTATTATGTTATTTTCTCCAGTTATGATGATGATTAGTTGGAGGGCGGTACTGCAGCTTGAAGTGGAGTATGTGACTGCTCTGTGATGAGGATTTCTCACCTCTCATCCTGCTTCTTCCATGAATCCACCATATATAATATTCAGGGTTTGGCTTCAGCTGCACAATGGAAAAAAAAAAAGTAAATCGCAGAAAAATCACAAGCAAAGTCTGGAAAAGTAAGTGGCGAAAGAGAGAAATACAGCTGGAGGGTCACTTTTTAACTGTGTATAAAGAGCATGTTAGAGAGGCAGAGTCTCCCCGCAGCAAAGATGGTCGGAGGTCACCGATCTGTCAACTGCTTCTAAAACGTGGAAGAAATTCTGAAAAATGTACTAAGACTCCCATCATGTACAGCACATATCAAACTCATCAATATTCTTTCCATTGTATCCCCCATACAGCCCTTATTCACACAGGACGTCACAGGGTGAGGCTTTAATATTAAAGGTTAGGACCAGCCCGAAGTTGGGTAACACCATGACGCTGGTGTTATTAATACGCACTATTGCTTTTACTTATTACTTACAGCGGGGTATTTTTTATTTTGTTTCTGTCGGGTTTTAATACAAAAAAATCTCCAAAATACGGACATAATCTTCCCCACCCCCCAGTGGTCCCCACACAGTAGTAGAGGATGCCTTTGCTGCCACTAAATAGGAATAGCATCCACCCTTCATGCCCTGTTACAGGTTTAACTTCCCCCTTTGTGATCCCATACAACAATAATGCCCCCATTGTGACCCCATAGTCTAATAAAGCCCCCCATATGGTATATTGTCCCTCATTGTGACTCCATAGTCTAATAAAGCCCCCATGGTATATTGTCCCTCATTGTGACCCCATAGCCTAATAAAGCCCCCCATATGGTATATTGTCCCCCATTGTGACTCCATAGTCTAATAAAGCCCCCCATATGGTATATTGTCCCCCATTGTGACTCCATAGTCTAATAAAGCCCCCCCATATGGTATATTGTCCCTCATTGTGACCCCGTAGTCTAATAAAGCCCCCCATATGGTATATTGTCCCTCATTGTGACTCCATAGTCTAATAAAGCCCCCCCATGGTATATTGTCCCTCATTGTGACCCCATAGTCTAATAAAGCCCCCCCATGGTATATTGTCCCTCATTGTGACCCCATAGTCTAATAAAGCACCCCATATGGTATATTGTCCCTCATTGTGACCCGATAGTCTAATAAAGCCCCCCATATGGTATATTGTCCCTCATTGTGACCCCATAGTGTAATAAAGCCCCCCATATGGTATATTGTCCCTCATTGTGACCCCAAAGTCTAATAAAGCACCCCATATGGTATATTGTCCCTCATTGTGACCCCATAGTCTAATAAAGCACCCCATATGGTATATTGTCCCTCATTGTGACCCCATAGTCTATTAAAGCACCCCATATGGTATATTGTCCCCCATTGTGACCCCATAGTCTAATAAAGCCCCCCATATGGTATATTGTCCCTCATTGTGACCCCATAGTCTAATAAAGCCCCCCATGGTATATTGTCCCCCATTGTGACGCCATAGTCTAATAAAGCCCCCCATATGGTATATTGTCCCTCATTGTGACCCCATAGTGTAATAAAGCCCCCCATATGGTATATTGTCCCTCATTGTGACCCCATAGTCTAATAAAGCACCCCATATGGTATATTGTCCCTCATTGTGACCCCATAGTCTAATAAAGCACCCCATATGGTATATTGTCCCTCATTGTGACCCCATAGTCTAATAAAGCACCCCATATGGTATATTGTCCCTCATTGTGACCCTATAGTCTAATAAAGCACCCCATATGGTATATTGTCCCTCATTGTGACTCCATAGTCTAATAAAGCACCCCATATGGTATATTGTCCCTCATTGTGACCCCATAGTCTAATAAAGCCCCCCATATGGTATATTGTCCCTCATTGTGACCCCATAGTCTAATAAAGCCTCCCATATGGTATATTGTCCCTCATTGAGACCCCATAGTCTATTAAAGCACCCCATATGGTATATTGTCCCCCATTGTGACCCCATAGTCTAATAAAGCCCCCCATATGGTATATTGTCCCTCATTGTGACCCCATAGTCTAATAAAGCCCCCCCATGGTATATTGTCCCCCATTGTGACTCCATAGTCTAATAAAGCCCCCCATATGGTATATTGTCCCTCATTGTGGCCCCATAGTCTAATAAAGCCCCCCATATAGTATATTGTCCCTCATTGTGACTCCATAGTCTAATAAAGCCCCCCATATGGTATATTGTCCCTCATTGTGACTCCATAGTCTAATAAAGCACCCCATATGGTATATTGTCCCTCATTGTGACCCCATAGTCTAATAAAGCCCCCCATATGGTATATTGTCCCTCATTGTGACCCCATAGTCTAATAAAGCCCCCCATATGGTATATTGTCCCTCATTGTGACCCCATAGTCTAATAAAGCCCCCCCAAGGTATATTGTCCCCCATTGTGACTCCATAGTCTAATAAATCCCCCCATATGGTATAATAATAATAATAATAATAATAATAATAATCTTTATTTATATAGCGCCAACATATTCCGCAGCGCTTTACAGTTGAACAGTTTCAAACACAACAGTCATAAGTAACAACGTTAACAATACAATAATTAAAGCGAAATAAGACGACCCTGCTCGTGGAGCTTACAATCTACAATGAGGTGGGGGGGATACAAAGCACAGGTTTGTATTTACAATGATGTATTTACAATGACGGTCCAGCCATCTTCAGGGGGTGGGGGTTATTGTCCCTCATTGTGACTCCATAGTCTAATAAAGCCCCCCATATGGTATATTGTCCCTCATTGTGACTCCATAGTCTAATAAAGCCCCCCCATGGTATATTGTCCCTCATTTTGACTCCATAGTCTAATAAAGCCCCCCCATGGTATATTGTCCCTCATTGTGACTCCATAGTCTAATAAAGCCCCCCCATGGTATATTGTCCCCCATTGTGACTCCATAGCCTAATAAAGCCCCCCATATGGTATATTGTTCCCTCATTGTGACTCCATAGTCTAATAAAGCCCCCCATATGGTATATTGTCCCTCACTGTGACTCCATAGTCTAATAAAGCACCCCATGTGGTATATTGTCCCTCATTGTGACTCTATAGTCTAATAAAGCCCCCCATATGCTATATTGTCCCTCATTGTGACTCCATAGTCTAATAAAGCCCCCCCATGGTATATTGTCCCTCATTTTGACTCCATAGTCTAATAAAGCCCTCCCATGGTATATTGTCCCTCATTGTGACTCCATAGTCTAATAAAGCCCCCTATATGGTATATTGTCCCTCATTGTGACTCCATAGTCTAATAAAGCCCCCCATATGGTATATTGTCCCTCATTGTGACTCCATAGTCTAATAAAGCCCCCTATATGGTATATTATCCCTCATTGTGACTCCATAGTCTAATAAAGCCCCCCATATGGTATATTGTCCCTCATTGTGACTCCATAGTCTAATAAAGCCCTCCCATGGTATATTGTCCCTCATTGTGACTCCATAGTCTAATAAAGCCCCCCCATGGTATATTGTCCCCCATTGTGACTCCATAGTTTAATAAAGCCACCCATATGGTATATTGTTCCTCATTGTGACTCCATAGTCTAATAAAGCCCCCCATGGTGTATTGTCCCCCATTGTGACTCCATAGTCTAATAACGCCCCCCATATGGTATATTGTCCCTCATTGTGACTCCATAGTCTAATAAAGCTCCCCATATAGTATAATGTCCATTGTGAGCCCATACAACAATAATGCCTACATTTTGACCCCATATTATAAAAGCCCCTGTATGGTACAGTGACCCCCATTGTGATCCTATAGTGTAATAAAGCCCTCATATAGTATAATGTCCCCCATTGTGACCCCAGTCTAATAAAGCTCCCTATATAGTACAAAGTACCCAATTGTGAGTCCATACAACAATATTGCCCCTATTGTGTCCCAAGTCCAATAAAGCCCCCCATATAGTATAACGTCCCCCCTTGTGAGCCCAAACAACAATAATGCCCCCATTATGACCCTGTAGTCTTATAAAGCCCCCATACAGTATGACATCCCCCATTGAAAGCCCAAAGAATAATGCCCATCATTGTGAGCCCCATAGTCTAATAAAGCCCACCCCCACATAGTATAATGTCCCCCATTGTGAGTCCATACAACGATGGCCTCCATTATGACCACGTACAATAATGTCCCCTCCACCCCTGAGTCCACTCCATATAGTGCAGCTGCCCTCCTGCTGTACATGTACTGTGCACGACACCAAGGGGTTAAGAATAGAAAAAAAGTAAACCCATAATTGAGGTGAACCCTTCTGTGCAGGGCATTAGTATAAAAGCTTCTTACTGATGTCATGATGCCGGCCCCGGGCGCTCCACCCCACACGCAGCCCTATAGTCGCTGCATGCATAACTTATCAGGATAATCCTAAAAAAACCCAGAAAAGGGGATTACTGTATAATCAAGGGGAATCAGACAGAGGAGCATTGTCATTTTCATGCTTTCTGCCAGCAAATCCAAATTTCTTGTTTTATGTCGAGAGTTTACTACAATTATATCCAGTGTATGCCGTAAAGACCCTCAGATGGACCCCAATATTATAAGCCAATGTGGGGGGGGGGTGGGTGAAGAGAGGTTTTTTTCCCCATATACCAGTGCACTAGTCTAAGTGGGGGGCGAGTCATCATGGGGCATCACACTTTTGGGAGGCACTGTGGGTGTGCCGGAAAGGTAACTTGGGGAAACATTATGGCTGCCATAGTGTGTATAGGGGGCATTGTGGGGATTCATATTGTGTGCTGAGGAATAAAATATTGGGACATCACCTTTTGTGGAGGAGTGCAGAGTAAGAGTATTTATACTGTGTGTGGGGGGAGGTGCAATATGGAGGCGTCAGCAAGGGGCATCATAGTGTGTGTGGGGAGTACTGAGGGGCATCATACTGTGCGTAGAGGGAGCACTGAGGGGCATCATACTGTGTGTAGAGGGAGCACTGAGGGGCATCATACTGTGTGTAGAGGGAGCACTGAGGGGCATCATACTGTGTGTAGAGGGAGCACTGAGGGGCATCATACTGTGTGTAGAGGGAGCACTGAGGGGCAACATACTGTGTGTAGAGGGAGCACTGAGGGGCAACATACTGTGTGTAGAGGGAGCACTGAGGGGCATCATACTGTGCGTAGAGGGAGCACTGAGGGGCATCATACTGTGCGTAGAGGGAGCACTGAGGGGCATCATACTGTGCGTAGAGGGAGCACTGAGGGGCATCATACTGTGCGTAGAGGGAGCACTGAGGGGCATCATACTGTGTGTAGAGGGAGCACTGAGGGGCAACATACTGTGTGTAGAGGGAGCACTGAGGGGCAACATACTGTGTGTAGAGGGAGCACTGAGGGGCATCATACTGTGTGTAGAGGGAGCACTGAGGGGCATCATACTGTGTGTAGAGGGAGCACTGAGGGGCATCATACTGTGTGTAGAGGGAGCACTGAGGGGCATCATACTTTGTGTAGAGGGAGCACTGAGGGGCATCATACTATGTGGGGGAGAGCACTGAGGGGCATCATACTGTGTGTAGAGGGAGCACTGAGGGGCATCATACTGTGTGTAGAGGGAGCACTGAGGGGCATCATACTGTGTGTAGAGGGAGCACTGAGGGGCATCATACTGTGTGTAGAGGGAGCACTGAGGGGCATCATACTATGTGTGTGTGTGTGTGTGTGTGTGGGGGGGGGGGGGGGGGGAGTGCCGAGGGGCGTCATACTATGCGGGGGGGGCACTGAGGGGCATCATACTGTGTGTGGAGGGGGGGGGAGCACCAAGGGGCATCATACTGTGTGTAGAGGGAGAACTGGGGGGCATCATACTGTGTGTGTCTGTGGAGTAGTGAGGGGCATCATACTGTGTGTGTGTAGGGGGAGCACTGAGGGCCTGCTATTGTGTGTCTGTGGAGTAGTGAGAGGTCTTATACTCTGTGTGGGGGGCAATATACTGTGGTTGGGGCCCATCTTTGGGGAATTATATTGATTGGTTCATCACAGAGTGAGGACCATGAAAAAAAGGCACCACACTGTGACCATGAAGAGGCTTCACTAGGGGAACTATTTCAAGAGCGTCCAAAAAGGGCTGTATGCTGTCAGACGTGTGGCTTACAGTAAAAAAAAGTCAAAATAAATTCTATACATGTCCCGCTTTTCTATTTTTTTTTTGGAATGTGCAGGAATCTGAAATAAACAGACACCATGTTGGAAGCGTGACCTTAAATCTAAAGAAATAAATTAGGATGGGAGAGAGAGTTCTGCTGTTGATGAATTTAACTCAGAAGGACTGACCACAAATGAAATCTTTCAGTAATAGCGCCACCTTGGCCAACAGGTCATGTTTGGTATTGCTGATCAGCCACATTCCCGGTGTCAGTCTTCTCACACCTTCTTCCATGATGTCATCTCCAGCGGACCAATCACAACCTGCAGGAGATGACATCACTAGTACTGCATCTCCATCGGTCAGACACTCGCCCTCCCACCCACCCCCTCCGAACAAATGAGACCCCTCAGGCCAGCACATAAGTATTTCCCATTTTATATTTATTGAATTCAGATCTCAAAACAGCAAGCGACGCCGAAAACGACAACCAGAGTTAAAAACCATCCAAATGTAACAAAGATTTAAAAATAAAAAGCAGAAAATTAAAAAAAAAAAACAAACCTTCAAGTCCACAAATATTAATTTAATAGTTAAAAAAACAAAGTCATCCAAAAAGTCCTTCACGGGTTTAATAAATACAGAAATTCATATTTCATCCAATGCTACGGATTAAGGGCGAGAAAATTCATATATTTCTTAAATTAATATTAAAAAAAAGCCATTAAATACGGTTTTATAATGTGCACGGGCTGGACACAAACAAAAAAAAAAAAAAAGGAAGAAAAAAATTTTTTTCCCTTCTACAGTCAGAACCAAACTAAAAAAAACAACAGAAATATGAGGTCAATAAATTAAGAAACAAAACAAAAAACGGATGCGTACCTGGTAGCAAATCATACCAGACTGACAATCCTCTTAGTTTAGTACTGCAAAGAATAAAAATTATAAAAAACAAAGAATATTGCACCGTGTAACCCCAACGTTATATATTACGATAAGAAAGCAGTTAAAAAAAAAAATTTAAAAAATTATAAATTTTTGTAAGTTTTTTTAATATGTAACAATATGTTTTGTTCATTTGCATACTTTTTTTTAATGAGCACGTAAATCGAATTAATGGTAAAAGGCTATTTTGCACAATATTTTTTCGGATATTTCCGCGCTAAAAAAAAATCACTTCCTTTTGGGCCTTTAATGGGTGTTGTGGCCCTTTAAGACGATCACGCAGTTGAGTTTTTACAGTAAAGTTGTGGCCTGGGATGATCATAGAAAGAGTTGTCGTGCCGCGTCTGAGGGGTTAAGCCGGATGGGGTACATGGCTGTCCCGAAATTCCTGCGCGGTGCTCTCCTACGCTGTCGCCCGGACCTTAGTCATTCATAGGAAGCAGAAAATCAAGGAATGGCATGTAGTAGGAGGATTAGGAAAAAAAAAAATAAAAATTCCTCCTGTCCGCGTCCGCCTACATCAAATTCTAATCCGGTGACTGCTCCGCCGCGGCGTCTACAAAGTGGCGATTATCTGGTGGTCTGCTGATACAACCTGTGCACTGGGGTGGAAGTCTAGTGGTACTGTACCTTTAATTAATGCCTTGCATAGGGAGACGTAACAAAAAAAAAAAAAAGTAAAACATAAATTACACAAAATATAAAAAAAATAAAATAACGATAATAAAAAAAAAATAATCACCTGAGTATCAAAATAAAACAACCTGCACATAACCGGCCATACATGCACATAGTATATACACTTTACAGGGAAATGCCCCCCATACCGCACAGTTTGTAAAAGCAGGTATCATGGATACAGGAGGTGCCTGACCGCAGCAGACGTCAGCCGCCGTGCCTGATCGCAGGGGTGTAAGCGGTTCCTCGTTTATTTAGTGCCGCCCATACGAGCGTGACCCAGTGGCTGGTGGGCACCGCGCAGGGAGGCGTCTCCGCTCTTCGTCTCACACCCACACGTGGCCGCTTCTACCTATGTAATTCTAATATGGCCGCCAGGTTGGGACCCAGCACGGACGCGAGCTGCAGGGGGGTCCTACCCTGCCGGTCCCGGTGCTCTAAGTTGGAGCGTGAGGCGAGGTAGGCGATGACGGGGAGGTGGCCCTCTCGGAGGGCCAGGTGGACAGGGAGAGAGCCCGAGGCGTCAGGAGTGTTGACGTCGGCGCCGTATTGAACCAAGACCTGCAGGGTGTCCAGGAAGCCCGTCCGGGCGGCATCGTGAGCCGGGGAGATGCCGTACGAGTCCTGGGTATTCGGGCAGGCGCCCTGCTTCAGAAGCTCGGATGCCACCGATGTGCTGCCGAACATCATCACCTGGACAGACAAAGGGAGAGGGGTCATGAGAACAAAGCGCTGGCCCTGTGAGCGGGGCAGGGGCACAGCTCCTATAGAAGTCAATGGCAGCAGTATCAATATAGAGCCCACTAGCGCCCCCCTAGTGGCTGCTGCTAGCAGCCCTCAGGCGGCTTTAGGTAATCCGGCTGCTGTGCCTTAGGATATGACTGCAGCCATATATCAGGTGAGTGCGTGATGTGACAGGTACACACCTGCAGGGCGGTCTTTCCGAAGCGGTTCAGGCAGTCTGGATGGATTCGCTCCTGGTAGAGCAGCCTCTTCACCTCGTCCAGATCTCCCTGAGCTGCGGCTCGTGTCAGGAGGTCTCCGGCACTGGTCTCGTGCACCAACATGAGGGGTGAGGATGGGGAGGATCTGTGAGGTGAGGAGGAGGAAGGTCAGCACTGATAATGCTACAGATTCACCCGACTACTGGGGTGGCACCGGCCCCATACACATGCTACTGCACTGATTATGGGGGCACTGATTATGGCTCCTTCCTGGAAACTATTCCTAGCAGTGTCGGGGAGCGCCCGTGGACGGACGGGATCTGTGCAAGGAGCAGCTGTCACGCAGTCAGAATAGCGCACAGCTGTCCTGGAGCGCCCGTGTCACCACGCGCATTATATATGGGGGCAGCTGCCCGTCCTATACACCACTGAGCGCACGGGAGGCTTCACACAGGAGACCAGGAGCTGCACAGACATCGGCCCCCGCTGCTGGTGGCCACAAACGCTCCTCTGTGGGATGATGTGGGGCCATGTGTTCTCCCGATGGTCACACATGTTTCCTTCTCTATCCCCCTTGGTCGCGCAGATCACATTATCACAGCGCTGCGCCAATCATTATAGCACAGATCAGCACAGCGCAGAGCAACACAGCACTCACAGCAGTGCACAATTACCACAGCGCAGAGCATCACAGCAGAGCATCACAGCAGAGCATCACAGCAGTGCACAATTACCACAGCGCAGAGCATCACAGCAGAGCATCACAGCAGAGCATCACAGCAGAGCATCACAGCAGAGTACATTACCGCAGCACAGCGCAGAGCATCACAGCAGAGCACATTACCGCAGCGCTGCGCCAGTCATTACAGCACAGGTCAACAAAGCGCAGAGTAACACAGCAGAGCACATTACCACAGTGCAACACACAACACAGCGCACACTGCCATGCAATACCTGCCTAATAGCGCCATGTACTGCCCAGCCTAATAGCGCCATACACCGCCCAGCCTAATAGCGCCATACACCCCCAGCCTAATAGCGCCATACACCCCCAGCCTAATAGCGCCATACACCCCCAGCCTAATAGCGCCATACACCCCCAGCCTAATAGCGCCATACACCCCCAGCCTAATAGCGCCATACACCCCCAGCCTAATAGCGCCATACACCCCCAGCCTAATAGCGCCATACACCCCCAGCCTAATAGCGCCGTACACCGCCCAGCCTAATAGCGCCATACACCCCCAGCCTAATAGCGCCATACACCGCCCAGCCTAATAGCGCCATACACCGCCAGCCTAATAGCGCCATACACCCCCAGCCTAATAGCGCCATACACCCCCAGCCTAATAGCGCCATGCGGGCACTATATGTCACTACTATGACCGCTGCCCTTACTGTCCGGCGCAGGTACCTGACACCATGTGGCGGTATTACATGGCTCAGTCCCCCTGTATACAGCACTAGTGTCAGCACGGCCCAGGGACAGACTGCAGGCTCCCGGATGAGATCAGCAGGCGCTGAGCCGGCACAGGCTGTAGCCATGGAGACACCGCAGTCAGCAGGAGAGCTGTGTACACCGCACGGCGCTGGTTGTTTTCCCCAGGGGCCGGTGACGTCACCATGGTAACACACCCTGTCCGCGGATGACCCTCCCTATAGGTGTAGCAGGAGGATCAGTCTGTGCAGTGACAGGTAACCCCCAGCCTCCCCGCAGCCGCCTCCTCACCTCCTCTCACACTCTGCGTTCCCGCCTCGACCACCGGGTGAGCCCCTCAGCACGGAGGCGACCAACGGACGCAGCGGCAGCCGAGCGCCCAGCCGCCGGCTCTGTGTCGCTCACTCTGTGTCTCTCTGACGTCACAGCCCCACGTGGTACGAGTGTTTTTTTTAAATATCGCAACTGTGTATCCGCAACTGAGGAGGGGAGGGGGTGGGAGGCGGGGTCTGCCCAGGCCGTCACCTCTAGCCACGCCCATCACCACCACACACTCCACCAATGAGGAGAGGTTAGAAGAGAGGGCTCGCCGTTGCTATGAAGTAACCTAGGGAAGGAGAGCGGCAGAGGACAATCATTGGTTAGTGAGGCGCCTATCAGAGGATTTAGCATCACGTGGGCGGGGCGTGTGATGTTTTTTAAACGCAGAGAGGGCGGGTTTCGCGTCATTGCTGAGGTAAAGGGTCAGGTAGGTGTCAGGGCGCGGGCTCACCTCCCTGTCACCTCGGCTGCCGGGGTTTCAGTCGACAGAAGCCTCTGCTCTTGTGGTGACGACGAGTCCAGCTCTCCCTTCCGGCCTTTGCTTTTTTCCTTTGATTTAGCCGCATTAATTTTACCACATAATGTACAGAAAAAAAAAATCTAAATAGTGAAAAAAATGCACTAGGAGCCAGCTGAGTGGTCACATAACAGCTTAGAGGTATGGGAACCAAATTGCACCCACAAAGCCAACAAAGTATTAATGGACGAGTTATCCTTGTAGCTTATATCCATATAATGATGATAATTTTATTTCTATAGCGCCGACATATTCCGCAGCACTTTACATTTCAGAGGGGATTTGTACAGACAATAGACATTACAGCATAACAATAATCACATAGATCATAACTAGTGTTGAGCATTCCGATACCGCAAGTATCGGGTATCGGCCGATACTTGCTGTATCGGAATTCCGATACCGACTTCCGATATTTTTTCAATATCGGAATTCGGTATCGGAATCGGAAGTTCAGTTGATTGACGGCCTGACGTCATCATGATGCGCGGTGTGTGCGCATCATGATGCGCCGTCATTTCGGGCCTTCCGGGGGTCTCTGCCGGCCTGCCGGGGGGCTGTGTGGACTGCCCGGGGTCTGTACCGGCCTGCCGGTGGTCTGTACCGGCCTGCCGGGGGGCTGTGCCGATGTCCGGGGGTCTGTGCAAGCATCGTCCGATGGGACTACAAGTCCCATCGGGCGATGCCTGCTACCATGACAGTGATTGACACATTAGCCAATGATGGGACAGTAGTAGTCCCATCATCCGGCTAATGTGTTAAATGTTAAAAAAAAAAAAATACTACATACATACTACATGCATGCTACATACATACTACATGCATGCTACATACATACTACATGCATGCTACATACATACTACATGCATGCTACATACATACTACATGCATGCTACATACATACTACATGCATGCTACATACATACTACATGCATGCTACATACATACTACATGCATGCTACATACATACTACATGCATGCTACATACATGCTGCATGCTACATACATACTACATGCATGCTACATGCATGCTACATGCATGCTACATGCATGCTACATGCATGCTACATACATACTACATGCATGCTACATACATACTACATGCATGCTACATACATACTACATATATACTACATACATGCATGCTACATGCATGCTACATGCATGCTACATGCATGCTGCATGCATGCTACATACATACTGCATGCTACATACATACTACATGCTACATACATGCTACATGCTACATACATGCTACATGCTACATACATACTACATACATACTACATACATACTACATACATACATACTACATACATACTACATGCTACATACATACCACATACATACCACATACATACTACATACATACTACATACATACTACATACTACATATATACTACATGCATGCTACATACATACTACATGCATGCTACATACATACTACATACATACTACATATATACTACATGCATGCTACATACATACTACATGCTACATACATACCACATACATACTACATACATACCACATGCTACATACATACCACATGCTACATACATACCACATGCTACATACATACCACATGCTACATACATACCACATGCTACATACATACCACATACATACTACATACATGCTACATACATACTACATATATACTACATGCATGCTACATACATACTACATGCTACATACATACCACATGCTACATACATACCACATACATACTACATACATGCTACATATATACTACATGCATGCTACATACATACTACATATATACTACATGCATGCTACATACATACTACATGCTACATGCATGCTACATACTACATACATACTACATGCTACATACATACCACATATATACTACATACATACAATACATTCATACAATACATACATAGACATACAGTACATATAACATAGAGTAACATACTTACCAATACTTGTCACATTGTTCCCCGAAGCCATTGTCTTTTCCGGAATAAATATTAACATAACAAACCACAAAAATACTCACCCACGATCCGAAGCAGTCCACGAGTGTGTCCCACGACGATCTTGGGTAGAGAACTGCAGCATCAGATGATGCTGCCGTTCTCTACGGGCTGCAGGAATCCAATGACGGAAGGTAGGTATCCTTCCGCACTGTATTCCTCCGCCACTTAAAAAAAGAAAAGTCCCTAGTCTCACTTTATGCCATTGCTGCGTGGGAAATTCCCACACAGCAATGGCATAAAGTGAGACTAGGGACTTTTTTTTTTTAAGTGGCGGAGGAATACAGTGCGGAAGGATACCTACCTTCCGTCATTGGATTCCTGCAGCCCGTAGAGAACGGCAGCATCATCTGATGCTGCAGTTCTCTACCCAAGATCGTCGTGGGACACACTCGTGGACTGCTTCGGATCGTGGGTGAGTATTTTTGTGGTTTGTTATGTTAATATTTATTCCGGAAAAGACAATGGCTTCGGGGAACAATGTGACAAGTATTGGTAAGTATGTTACTCTGTTATATGTACTGTATGTCTATGTATGTATTGTATGAATGTATTGTATGTATGTAGTATATATGTGGTATGTATGTAGCATGTAGTATGTATGTAGTATGTATGTAGCATGCATGTAGCATGCAGTATGTATGTAGCATGCATGTAGTATATATGTAGTATGTATGTGGTATGTATGTAGCATGTAGTATGTATGTAGCATGCATGTAGTATGTATGTAGCATGCATGTAGTATATATGTAGTATGTATGTAGCATGTATGTAGCATGCATGTAGTATATATGTGTTATGTATGTGGTATGTATGTAGCATGCATGTAGTATGTATGTAGTATATATGTAGTATGTATGTAGCATGTAGTATGTATGTAGTATGTATGTAGCATGCATGTAGCATGCAGTATGTATGTAGCATGCATGTAGTATATATGTAGTATGTATGTAGCATGTAGTATGTAGCATGCATGTAGTATATATGTAGTATGTAGCATGTAGTATGTATGTAGCATGCATGTAGTATATATGTGTTATGTATGTAGCATGCATGTAGCATGTATGTAGCATGCATGTAGCATGTATGTAGTATGTATGTAGCATGCAGTATGTATGTAGCATGCATGTAGTATATATGTAGTATGTATGTTGCATGTAGCATGCATGTAGCATGCATGTAGTATGTATGTAGTATATATGTGGTATGTATGTAGCATGCAGTATGTATGTAGCATGCATGTAGTATATTTGTAGTATGTATGTTGCATGTAGTATTTATGTAGTATGAATGTAGCATGTATGTAGTATGTAGTATGAATGTAGCATGTATGTAGTATGCATGTTGTATGTATGTAGCATGTAATTTTTTTTTTTTTTTTTTACATTTAACACATTAGCCGGATGATGGGACTACTACTGTCCCATCATTGGCTAATGTGTCAATTACTGTCATGGTAGCAGGCATCGCCCGATGGGACTTGTAGTCCCATCGGACGATGCCTGCACAGACCACCGGCAGGCCGGCACAGCCCCCCGGCAGGCCGGCACAGCCCCCCGGAGCCTGCACAGACCACCGGCAGGCCGGCACAGACCACCGGAGCCTGCACAGACCCCCTGGCAGGCCGGCACAGCCCCCCGAAAGGCCCGTACAGACCCCAGAGAGGCTGTACAAGGGCAGGAAAGGGTTTTTCTTATTCCGATACCGGAAGTCCCATAGACTTGAATGGGACTTCCGGTATCGGAATCGGCGATACCGATACTTTTTTTAAAGATCGGCCGATACCATCCGATACGATACTTTGAAGTATCGGACGGTATCGCTCAACTCTAATCATAACAGATACCAAGAGGAGTGAGGGCCCTGCTCGCAAGCTTACAGTCTATGAGGAAAGAGGTAGACACGAAAGGTGGGTGGTAAGTTGCCCTGATTGTATGGACCAGCCATATAATGCCATAAATTTCTCCAAAGCATGACAGCTCCTCCCAAAACAGCGCCGCACCTGTTCACAGGCTGTTCCCAGTATTGCAGCTTATCTCCATTCACTTCAATGGAGTTGCCATACCAGTAACAACCACTAACTATACCAGTAAATACCACTATCTATAGTCAGTTGTGGTGGCGCTGTTTCTGCAAGAAGGCCGCTGTGTGTTTCTACTCCTAGGCAACACCTTTCGGCTTTGTACATAAACGTACAGGTCTGAATTTTACATTTATGCTCTGGGTATGGGCCTGCTGCAATCCTGGCTATTGAACTGTTTAGATGCAATTGTCAAGAGCAACCAAGGCCTCCAAACAGTTAGAGGCAGGAGTGTGCTCAGTGAAGACTGGAAGATGAGGGTCCCGTTAGAGCAGGGGTCCCCAACCTGTAGCTCGGGAGCCACATGTGGCTCGTGGTCCCATGAATTGTGGCTCGCGACTGTCTGCCAGCTTGGTGCATTAGCTTCAGGTCTAGCAAACAGGTATGAAGAGTACATCTCAAAATGGTGAATTTTGTGAGTAGCCCTGCACAGAAGTGTAGAGCTGGATGCACATTTACTGGTCTCAGGGGTTTAGAGATGTTTTAGGTGTGGTACGCAGGAGGATGGTGCTACCTGTTAGAGGAGGTGCTCAGAGCTGGATTTGACAATGTGTTGGGAGTCCTTGATGGGAGAATACTGAATGGGGGTATTGTAAGAACTCCTGGATCTCAGTGTTCTGCTTTGGAGTTATTTCTGTGGAAAAGCTTTAGTTATTATACCTATAATGGGGGCTTTGGTTGACACTACTTTGAGGGGGTGGGAGCTGGATGGGGCTCGCGACCCTCTCAATAAGCTGAATGTTGCTCTGAAGGTCAGAAAGTTGTGGACCACTGCTTTATACAGTAAAGCCTAAGTTTTTGCTATGGGTGGTCCTCTGAAAGAAGATGGGAGTCCCAAGGGGCATCACCACCACTGACTGGAAACCCACCCTCAATACGACTTGGTGTCTTCGCTGATCCGGTCACTATGGGCGTTTGCCCCTTTTTCTAATAATTTGGGCAGCATTTTTAAGCATCTTGAATGAAAAGTGTAACTGAAGCCCGGATGTCATTGTTGAGGGCCAAACAACCTCCTAATAACCGTGAAATGGGACAGTACGCCATATTGTGTGCAGTCTCGGATGATGTCCCGGGTCACCGAGTCTTGGTGCAGCTTGTCGGAAAATGTATTGAATGGTGAGCACCGGTTCTTGCCCTTCCATGGCTATAATTGGGCCGCCCAAGCAGCGTTGAAGAGTGAATGCGTGTCTGGAGAAAAAAAAAAAAATTGCTTACGGGTCACTTTGTGGTGTTTACTGGTGGGCATCAACTTACTGGAGCGCTCTCAACTAAAGAGACTCTGGGATGACAGTCCTCAAGTGACTGCACTAAACAGAGACCCGATGTGCAGTGAGAGTGACTGAGGACGGCTGCTGGGAATGTCGGCCATGGCCAGCGGGGACCAGCCCTGCTGTGGGCGGGAGCTGGAGTGAGATGTGGCCCGGGAGCTGGAGTGAGATGTGGCCCGAAGGTTGAACGTTCCGTAGGCAGTACCTGAGTCATTATTGCATTTGCGCCTTTTCTTTGTTTTTCACATACATCTTGTTTCTCTTTTTTCTTTTAAACCTCCCCCCCCCCCTCCTGTGTTCAGCATGGTGGAGGGATTAGGAATTTCCAGATTTTTCTTTTCCAATAAATTTTTGCAGGAACGTACTCCAGTCCGTCCCCCAGAATAATTATACAATCAGCTGGATTTTTTATTTTTTTTTAAACAAATGTTGCTACAGTTGAGCAGAACATTTGATTTTTTTTTTTGCTCTAAAAAGTAGTCAAAGGTTAAAAAGGAAAAAAAAAAATCACTGCGATTTTGTGCAAAATATATGAATCATGTTTGAAAATGTGAAGAATTTGGGGCCTAAAACCATCAACAAATATAATGCAAAAGAAAAGGACTTAAGGGGAAAAAACTGGTTTATAGAGCGCACTTTCAAAACAAGTTTTGCTTTGCATCAGTGAGACCGGACAAGCTGTGCCATGATCATCGCCTGTAGGGGGCAGAGCTCGTCGGCAGTGAGACTACTCTTTCCATCAGAGACTCGTACTACAACCAACAAGCTTAGTGCCTCATGACACGGCATGTAACCAGCAAGACTTGTACCTACATTCTGAGGTGTGACCATGAAACGTCTGCAAACCAGTCTTTGACTTGTATCCTACTCACAACGGACTGGGGGAAAGTTCCCAAGAAACGATCAGTGATGGAAAATTGTCTCCGACCATTGTTTTAGGGGCCAATGTGTCACCATTGAACACAGAATTGGGTGCCATCATTGTCCATAGTAGAGGTATTACTCACCAACTGGCTCCAAATGGGCTTATTTTGTCAAGCCTAGTGGCTGGTGTGGTCCAAAGTTTTGGGAGGGGCACATTTCTAAGCAGCAGCTGGCTGATATTAGACTTTGCTTACTACTGAAAAAGAAGGGACTCCTCCTTACTTCACAGGCGTCACTGTAAATTATCCTTCTAGAATCGACTATACTCCCAAAAACACCCACGCCAAGGATTATTAAAGTTTTCAGATGCCTAAAAAGAACAATTATATCAATAAAGTCAGTTTGGAACTGGGGGCGCTGTTTCATTGGAGTCTATGGAAAATATAAGGCATTTCAGTGGTCAGAAGTGGTACTGCATTTTTATTTTTTTTAGAAAAACTTGAAACTACACTTCTGGCTCACAGGGCTGATAGAAATTTTTACTTTGTAAGCAACTGGATAGCTACAAATTAATAATCACCCTGGTCACAGTTTACAGAGAGACAGTTTATTTTTACACATATAGTAGATGTAGGAAATTGTCAACGTGGAACAGATAGAATTCGATGTAAATAGAAGTTTTTTTGGAGGAGGTTGAGGTTGTCCAGACACTAAAGTATGGAAGCCCATCAAGGAAAGTGTTAAATCAGTTTCCCTGATTTTATGTAAAGAAAATTCACATTCAATTCACTTTAATTTCATAAATTCCTTGTAATTGCCATTGTTGGATCCCAACCTTGTCGTATGCAGAGCGCTCCGATAACGACCACACACGGGGATGTTTCCTCATTAGGACGCCCCTCAAGTTCACACGTTACCTTCCCAAGGATCCCAAACTAAGGACACTTTTTCCACACTGCAGATCCAACATCTTTCCCCCATCATTTACCCAAATCTAATTAATTCTTACAAATAATTATATAATTTTAACTTTAGAAAGAGCATTTTGTTTTAATTAGATTAAAACCAAAAAAAAAAAAAACTTTGGATTTTTTTTTTTTTTAAGTTCATACACCCCTTTGTCAATACAAGACTTGAAGGTGGCACCGTACATCCTATGGTCCCATCATTAGTGTCCTCTGCAGGGTACAGGTTTGCCCCCATTACGACCAGCAATAGGAATCTCTCTCAGTAGGAAAAATCCTATCTGAGGACACTTCTGGGGATACAATCTGTTGCCTCCGGATCACAACTGTTCTCGCCAAAAATCTTATTTTTTGATGCTTGGTTTCCGTACTATAAAGACTTAGTTTTTTTTGTTCCCTTTATCTTCATATGAAAAGTGTAATACAGGCCGTAGACAGGAGCACCTCACACATGCATAAGGAGAGATTCTTGGTTACGATCAGTTTGTGCGGAGCTGGTAATCTGCAAAAGAAAAAAAAAAAAAAATTGAAAAAGACGGACCAAAAAGTGGCGCCGTTTCCTGGTTTTGGACAATTCCTTTAATGGGGATTTGTCAGTTTTCCAGAATGATTCCTCATGATTTAAGCAGAACATCGTTTCTTAGAACTGTTGTCTTGTTCCTCTGTTATTTTGCCTGAAAATGGAGGAATGAACTGACAGCTGGATGTTGGCATTCCCCTTGGGGGTCAAACATTGTCAGACCTCAGTGGGTAGTGCTAAACTGTACACAGATCTCTTAATTCAACTACATCCCTTTTTTGAGCAGATTCTCTCTTTGTAGAGGGACTGTCCCGGCTTTAAAACCAATTTCCTCCCAGGGAAATTTTTTTGGCTCAGAGGGGGAAATCACTTCCAGAATGTGGCCACCTCAGCCCTTGATCCCACCATTGGAACAACAGGCAAAAAGCTGTGACCAAGGCCTGAGTGATGGCCCGTCTTATACAAAGGCACTCCTGTCCACTAAATTGGGAGCTTCTGTCCTAGATTGAAAATGCAGTGGAGGACCAATCAACGAGATGGGGGTAGTCTAAATCATGCTGTTATGGATCAGCGGGGGCGGGCTTAACCACTCATCTTTAGACCACACCCCTGAGGGATTCTTAATTTTTTTCTACTAGGGCCACCTCATCATCCAGACATTGGTGGTGATGATCAGTTCCCATGGTCAAAAACTAACTCAAAATTAAAATCATTTTTGCTTAATTTACTCCATTTTATTTTAACAACTGACTCCTTTTGGGGTTTATTTTAAAGTTGTTAAACCAGAAATTACCTTATCAAAATTAAGGTGTTACCCTCACCCCCTCCCCCTCCCCATTTTACAGCATTTACCAATCGGGTTAATTACATTTATATTTTGAGAGACTGGACTTCTATGGACGCCAGCCAGAAGGTGTCGTTCCCAGGAGTACAGTCATGACAGGCACAGGAGTCTTCATCAGACCCCCTGCCATCATAGCAAACCATCAGCACCATGTGATCTCGTCACAGGGGCACTGTTGAGTGGTTAGAATAGAGCACCCCCTGCGACATGATCTGTCAATGACCGCAGCATTTACCAGTGGTGACAGTTAGTGCTTGTAAAATTCTATGGAGGGAGAAGTTAGAGAACGACACAGACACCAGTGATACGATGACTAGTATAGCAGCCTACGGCTATATTATACCGCAGCTTTGTGTTTTCACCCTCCTTCCACATTATTCACTTACCTCCGCTTTGGGTTATGTATCTGACCCATGGAAGTGCTTGGTATCCACTTTTTTCAATAATTTTCATGTAACGAACCTAGAAAAAGGACAAATATAGTAACAAATACAATCCTACAGACACATATAATAGGCGACTTTCCACAACAATGAATGTGGACGGCTTACCCCAGTGGACTAGCCCTCAGAAATAAACAGTAGTCCATAAGGTTCACTTTACCATGTAATTAATGTGGGACATGCACCCAGACAGTGGGCCTCAGTCACATGTCCTCTGCAGGACTTAACACTAGTACACCTCGACCCCCGCTCCTCTAATCAATCCACATTGACACGTACAGCTCTGGCAAAAAAATTAAGAGACCACTGCAAAATTTTCAGTTTGTCCGATTTTTCTCTTTATAGGTATATTTTTGAGTAAAATGTAAATTATTTTATTCTATAAACTACTGACATGTCTTCGAATTTCCAAGCACTAAATTTTGGATTTATTTTCAGAAAATGAGAAATGGTCAAAATAAAAAAAATGCAATATTTTGTGGAATAACCATGATTTTTAATCACCGCTTTCATGTGTCTTGGCATGCTTTCCACCAGTCTTTCACACTGCTTTTGGGTGACCTTATGCCACTCCTGGTACAAAAATTTAAGCAGTTCTTTGTTTGATGGCTTGTGACTATCCATCTTCCTCTTGATTACATTCCAGAGGTTTTCAATGGGCTTCAGGTCTGGAGATTGGGCTGGCCATGACAGCAATTTGATCTGGTGTTCCTTCATCCACACATTGACTGACCTAGCCGTGTGGCATGGCGCATTGTCCTGCTGGAAAAAAAGAGTCCTCAGAGTTGTGGAACGTTGCCTGAGCAGGAGGAATCAACTGTTTTTCCAGGATAACCTTGTATGCGGCTTGATTCATACATCCTTCACAAACATTAACCTGCCCAATTCCAGCCTTGCTGAAGTATCCCCAGATCATCACCGATCCTCCACCAAATTTCACAGTGGGTGCAAGACACTGTGGCTTGTACGCCTGTCCAGGTCTCCGTCTAATCATTAGACGACCAGGTGTTGGGCAAAGCTGAAAATTAGACTCATCAGAGAAGATTACCTTACTCCAGTCCTCTATGGTCCAATCCTTATGGTCTTTGGCAAACTTCAGCCTGGCTCTCCTTTGCTTCTCATTAATGTAAAGGTAGAAAAAAGCCTTTCATGACTTGAGCCCTGCCTCTAGGAGCCTGTTACAAACTGTTCTTGCTGTGCACTTCACCCCAGCTGCCATTTGCCATTCCTTTTGTAGGTCACTTGATGTCATCCTGCGGTTGCTGAGTGACATTCAAATAAGATGACGGTCATCCCGGTCAGTGGAGAGTCGTTTTCGCCCTCTGCCGGTCTGTAGCTTTGTTGTCCCCAATGTCTGCTGCTTGACCTTGTTGTAATGGACTGTAGTCTTAGAAATTTTAAGGATGGAGGCAACATTACGCTCACTGTATCCCTCTGCTAGTAAAGCCAGAATTGAGCCCTTCTTTTCCTCACTCAAGACTTTTCTTTTCAACTCCTTTGACATGGTTAAAAGCTATTTTTTTTCATTCCTATTACTTTTGGGATATTACTAGCACTTGTTTTGCCATCCAGCTTGTCCTATTGCAAGAGGATTGTGAACACCACAGCAGGGTTTTTTCTACTTTCCTTCATTAAATAAGATTTGGTTCAGGTGATCACATTATCAGAAGCACAGTAAGTAGAATGAGGTGTACTCTGGATGGAATTCACCTGACACTGGAATGGAATGGCCGTCAGACATGTAGAGAAGCTGATTTTTACAAAACTGTGCAGTGGTCTCTTAATTTTTACCAGAGCTGTAGATATCCCTGGCAGCTCAGTGGGCTGCGTTACATCCTTGGTGATCAGTGACTGATGTGATGGTGTCATCCTTCCCATGACCTGATCCATGTCCCATCCCTGAACACTTGTCGTCTCCGTTTCTTCAGTAAATTGTCAGACGCCACTTACCTGGATTCCAGATACTGTGAAATAAGGAATTTCAAATTTGACGCCGATTGGGGGTTTTCCTTCTAACTCTTCTGTCTCCACACTAGGTAGCCCGAAGTGCGCCCTCATCAAATACTCCTTCCCACCCTGCAGAATAATAACAAGATGTTAGACTTAATTATGATGGACCAACAGAAAGTGGGCCCTGAGGTCCCAGCACCAGCCCCAGCAGCTCAAGGGCCCCAGCACATATCATACATGACATCTACTACTATCATATTGGACTTTTGATAAGGTGCACCAGGGATCAGAAGAGACATGGACGGCGGAGGCCTCAACCTTTAGGAACCCACAGATATAAACCAGCCAGCTCATCAGACAAGAATGAGTCACTTTTCTTTGTCTCGCTCACCGGAAAGGACTTGATCGTCCACACAACCACATTTTTCTCGGGAACATATTTCGCACTCCCCACACTGGTCTTGAATTTCGGAGAATCCGCGTCACTTGGAACAGGAACGGAAATCTCTACGTTGTTCGCCACGGACTGTTTCTTAAACTGACCCTTTGCCTAATACAAGAGAAATGATTGTACATGCCATCCCAGAAAGAGACAGGAGGAACTGCAAGGTTATCAGTTAACATGTCACGTAGCTCCTCCCTCCTGACTGTCACCCTGTTATGGGAGGGGCAGACACCATGTCACAACTCCTCCCTCATGACTCATGGGAGGGCCATACTCCATGTCACTCAGCTCTTCCTCCCCCCCATGATCCTATGATGGGAGGGGGAGACACCATAGCTCCTCCCTCATGACTCATAGGAGGGACATACTCCCTTCCATCACTCTGTGGTGAGAGAGGAAGACCCCACGTCACTCAGCTCCTCCCTCCTGACTGAGGTCCTAAGTTTCTTGAGCTTTACCTTCACCATGATTTCCAGTCGACTGTGACTGAACTTCTCTATGACAGATTCAATCCAAATCAAAGGTTTGACCTGCAGGGAATAAAATAAAAAGGTGTATGACTGCACATCCCCGCAGGGCAGGACTACAGAGAGTACAAAAATAAACTAGGCACTCAACTTAAAGATGTATTTTTTTGAGAGATTTTATGGTTGTGGGTAATGAAATGATGGGGGATCGGTAATAAAAGGTTTTTACAGCGGATGGTGGATTTGTGTTTGGAAATGTGATCTTTGACAGACTGGGGGGTGGTTTCTCCCACATAGGCTAAACCGCATGGACATTTGATTAGGTAGACCACAAATGGTGTGTCGCAGGGGAAGTACTTCTGGATTTTGTATTTCTTGTCTGAATGGGGATGATGGATGTTTTCCCCTTTAAGTACGTTGCCACATTGGGTGCAATGTAGGCACGGAAATGTACCACATCTCGGGGTATGAAGGGTGAGCTGACTGGAAATAGTAGTGGTTGTGCCTATGTCAGCGCGTACCAGTCGGTACCTAATGTTGGGTGCTCTATTAAAGCACGGTAGAAGAGGTTGTTGGAATTCGGAAATTTCTGGGTAGGCTTCATGTAACAAATGCCAATGTCGACGTATGGACCTTATGTATCCGATAGGCAAATGGATGATGAGTGGACGAAAGGGATTCTTTCGCTAGCATTCGTGCAATTAGTGGGCCGTGTTGCCTGTGCTTACAATAGGACAGACTGGGGGTAACCTCTGTTTTGAAACTTGGTATGTAGTTCATTAACCCGCTGTTGACGTAGAGTATGGTCTGTTACTATGCGGTTAATTCTATGTGTCTGAGATTTTGGGATGGATTTTTTTTTACCGATACTGGATGGAAACTTTGATAGTGTAATAAGCTACAGTTAGGTCCATATTTATTTGGACAGAGACAACATTTTTCTAATTTTGGTTCTAGACATTACCGCAATGAATTTTACACAAAACAATTCAGATGCAGTTGAAGTTCAGACTTTCAGCTTTCATTTGAGGGCATCCACATTAAACTTGGATGAAGGGTTTAGGAGTTTCAGCTCCTTAACATGTGCCACCCTGCTTTTAAAGGGACCAAAAGTAATTGGACAGATTAAATAATTGTAAAAAAAATGTTCATTTCTAGCACTTGGTTGAAAACCCTTTGTTGGCAATGACTGCCTGAAGTCTTGAACTCATGGACATCACCAGACGCTGTGTTTCCTCCTTTTTGATGCTCTGCCAGGCCTCCACTGCGGTGGTTTTCAGTTGCTGTTTGTTTTTGGGCCTGTCTGAAGTTTAGTCTTTAACAAGTGAAATGCATGCTCAATTGGGTTGAGATCAGGTGACTGACTTGGCCATTCAAGAATATTCCACTTCTTTGCTTTAATAAACTCCTGGGTTGCTTTGGTCGTCGTTTCATAGTACAGATGGACAATGACCCAAAACATAAAGCCAATCAGTTTGGCTGGATCTGAGCACACAGTATGGCTCTGAATACCTCAGAATTCATTCGGCTGCTTCGGTCCTGTGTCACATCATCAATAAACACTAGTGAACCAGTGCCACTGGCAGCCATGCATGCCCAAGCCATCACACTGCCTCCGCCGTGTTTTACAGATGATGTTGTCTTCTGTGGGCGCCCAGGTCTTTTTGCATTGATGAGTTCACCAGTGCTTTCTTTCTTTCTCAGGAAGTACCAAACTGTAGATTTTGCCACTCCTAATGTTGTAGCAATTTTCTCGGAATGGTTTTTTCTGTTTTTGCAGCTTAAGGATGGCTTGTTTCACCTGCATGGAGAGCTCCTTTGACCGCATGTTTCCTTCACAGCAAAACCTTCCAAATGCAAGCACCACACCTCAAATCAACTCCAGGCCTTTTATCTGCTTAAGTGAGAATGACATAACGAAGGGATTGCCCATACCTGTCCATGAAATAGCCTTGGAGTCAGTTGTCCAATTACTTTTGGTCCCTTTAAAAACAGGGTGGCACATGTTAAGGAGCTTAAACTCCTAAACCCTTCATCCAATTTTAATGTGGATACCCTCAAATGAAAGCTGAAAGTCTGTACTTCAACTGCATCCGAATTGTTTTGTTTAAAATTCATTGTGGTAATGTCTAGAACCAAAATTAGAAAAATGTTGTCTCTGTCCAAATATATATGGACCTAACTGTATTTCTGTCAGTACTTTTGACATATAGGGCTGTAGTTAGCTTGCCTTCTGTGTCTTTTAGAACTAGGGTATCTAGAAAATTGATTTCATTTCTATCGAAGGACATTGTGAAGGATAGGCCTGGCCAAGAAGAATTGAGTAACTGGAAGAAAAGATGATGTAATTCGACCGTTCCTTGCCAGATACAGAAGATATTGTCTATGAAGCGTTTCCACATCAAGACATTATCCTGGTATAACTGGCTGGCATAGATCACAGTACTCTCGTAGTCTGCCATGTAGCAGTTAGCATACGGTGGCGTTACGTTAGAGCCCATAGCGGTCCTCTTTCCTCCTTTAACTGATATAATGAGATATAAAGTTGAGCATTGTATTTTGGACCTCTATATGTTGGTACTATTATATTTATCTGACTTGGACCAATATTACCTATCTTTGTGTATACTTTATTTTTGTTGTTCTCATTATGAATTAAATAATGATTTATTATTTTTCTCTGTTCCATAGTAATTGATAAAGGCCAAATGCGGCCGAAACGTTTTGCCTTGACTACATTAAAAGACTAAAAAAAATACATCTTTAAGTTGAGTGCCTTGAGTTTATTTTTATTACTTTATAGTGTTGGATCCTACTACGGCACCTTCCTTAGTGCACACGGTTCTCTACTAGTACAGAGAGTACAAGACACACCCCACATGAGATGGTGACCTACAAGATAGCCATCTGATTTGTAATGCCAGTTTTTGAAAAAAATAAAATTGTACTGCAGTAGACTAGATAGGCAGGATTACACACCCGAAAGCAGCAACAGAGAGGACAGAGGCAACAGATGCTCAGGTACCTGTGTATTCAGACGGTAAGACATCAGCTCAAAATCACCATCCGGAGGGATAAACGAGATGGTGCGATCATTCTCAAAACGGGAGAGACGCACGCACTGGTGGAATTTCACATCTTCAAGCTCCACGGTCTTATTCTTGTTACCTAGGCATCAAGCACGGCTAAATGTAAATGTGACAGCTGCATTAAGACTTACCTCCTATCAACAAGACATGACTGCTTGCAAGTCAGGCTTCATTAACAATTTTGCCCCATTTGCCACCTTTTTTGCTCTGTGTTGCATTATCTATACCTGGCTTCAAAATGAATTAACTTAGAATCCATCAGGGAGCTCGTTTTGACAGATAGTTATTAGTCCCCCCCCACGACAGTAAATTCATCACCACATCAAAGTTCAGCTCAACTTTTATGTTTGCTGTGGACATAAATCCACATGGGAGTTCAGCAAAGGACACAAAAGTTATGAACTCCCTGTCGGAATGAGTTCACTGATGGATTTTCAGATAACTCATTCTGCAGCCAGCAGGGAAACAAAGAACCTGTAGAAGGCAATCAGTGCAAAATTTTTAATGTAACCCTATGTCAAATTATTTTTAGGCCAAAAAGCAAATTGTCCCAGAAGGTGTCCATAGCCCTTCAGGCCTGTGAGATTTTCACTTCTTGAACAACTACATCTCCCCATACCCTAGTAAATATATTTGCTATGGCCACAGTCTGGGGCGCTTTTCTTCTGGCTCCAGGCAACCCAACCCCTGCGCTTTCCCTTTACACCCTGGTACTCACGTCCGGTAAGCTCGAAGAGGACTCGGTCATTCAATCCAAGCCTCAGCTCTGGCATCCCGGAGAGGAAGACTTTGAGTTTCACACTTCCCACGATCTCGCTTAATAGAACGCTGCCATTACTGTTCACCTGAAATACAACCGTATGAGTTTTCTCATTTCGTCAGGTTTCCCCTAAAACGAGATCTCAAAAAAGCTCACCAGCAAGTTCACAGACTCGATCACATCTATGAAGACCTCGTTCTTCTTGTACTTGAGCCCCTCAGACCTCCAGGACACTGCATTGGTCACAGTGGTCGGGACTCGAGACTTGGCTGTTTCCAGTTTGTTTCCTTGTTGTGTGATGTATCTAGACCAGAAGAAATGAAAATGAGGGATGAAGAAGATGACAACCTTGTGATGGCCGTCACGTGAAGCCCTTACGTATATGCCTCAGGGGCTGACATATCATTGGTGCAACCTGTGCGGCTGTACAGGGGCCCAGGGAGGCCCATTTCCACCTCCAAAGCAGGAGACTTGTGCATTATGATGAGCTATTGGGCTGCAAAGGGCCCATATACTGCTCTTCTATAGGGGCGCTCTCCTAACTCTGGCCGACACGCCTCACCTATATACAGTGGCCCAACTTGGGCCCAGATACAAAATTTGGACACGGGCCCCTACCTGCACGCTGGTCAGATGTATGGGCCCTTGTAGTGTTCTAGCTCTTTTAAAGACATACGTGTTCACCCTCCATGTAACAGTTTTATCTGTCCTGGGTCCCTTTTGGTATTAATGTCCCCGGTCTTCTGTGACTGATTATTACGCTGCAGCTTACATAACCTGAGTTTATCCGATACATTTTCAAACCAGATAATACAAAGGATACCATTTCCAACTTGGGTCAGAGTTTGGGTTTAGATATTAGCAAAATGGCTTTTTGCAGTTCCAAGTGGGAAAACACTCAGATCGTGATGTTTCTATAAGACTTTCATGACCTTGGAGGTGTCTGTAGGAATTAGTGACCAGTCACCCTAAAGATCATTTGTGAGGTCAGACCCTGTGGCTGGGAGTGGTGTTAGATGGGGATTGTGGTAAGCGCACTGTTCAGACATTAGTTTTTCCCATCCCAACTCATCCCTCCATGCCTTTATGGACATTGACGTGTGCAGAGTCATACAGGATCTTCACCAAATATTATCACAAAGCTGAAAGTGTCAGTCAAAAAATGTCTGTGCATGTTGGAATATTAACATCACCCTTCTGTGGAAAAAAACAGACCCACACCAGGCAAACCCTCCGCCCCCCCCGATGCGCGCCCCAGGTAAACCCTCTGGCTCCCCGACGCGTGCCCCAGGCAAACCCTCTGGCCCCAACGCCGTCTAATGATTGAAGGCTTGCCTACAGCTGCTCAGCCATTGAAACCCATACCTTAAAGCTCGAGGTGGACAGTTTGTGCGCCAATGAAAGAGGTCTGAACTCAATTTAGCCACCTCACCATTACTAAACTTTCAGTATTTGACCATGGAGGACATGACTGTGTGCTTGGTTTTATCCCCAGTGTAGAATAAGCAAGCTGAAACACTGGAGTTCATTAATAAGGAGAGGTGGGGGGGGGTCAGATACTTTTGTAATGTACAATATAAACGGACTATTGATGTTCCATCACACACAGTAGGTAATGTATGGTCATGGTCCACCACCTGAAGAAGGTTGTGTTTCGCCATTCAGTACACAGCGGAAGCCTATGTTAGTTACTGGGAACGGATCTCACTTACTCTTGCAGGATTTTGCTTTCTGTTGTCTGAGGGAATCCAAAATCCATCACCTCATCCAGCAGCTCATAGACAATGACAAAGTTGTCTCGGATGCTCTCTTCTTCCAACTCCTTGAAGTACTCAGTAAAAACCTACAGGAAGAAACACTAGACATGTACAAGACGATCGACCTCTACCCTAGCTCTGTGCTGGGAGTATCCCACATGGTTGGTGCCCATGGTATGATGCAATAGCTGTGGTGGAACTACAACTCTCAGCATGCCTGCACAGACGCAGGATGTCAGGCAGCTGTAAGAGTGTGCTAGGAGTTGTAGTTATTCTGTCCTCATCCCTTTCCGAGACTTATACACGATCGGTTACCTCTACTACTTTGTACAGGAAGGAGTAGACCAGAGCCGCATTGGCATTCTTATTGGTTAAGGCGACCACTGAAGACAGAGAGTTAAGGACAACAAGTCTATCATCTGAAGGCATAAAATCGTACAGAAGGTAGAAAAATACAGCTACTCTCTTCCAGAAACAGCGCCCCACCCAAGCACAGGCTGCACGTGGTATTGCAACACAGCCATTCCACGTCAATGAAACTGAACAGTAATACCAGACACAAACTAAGGACAGGTGTGGTGGTGTGTTTCGGAAAAAGAGTAGCTATATTTTCTGAAAGAAATGGTTTAAAGAGGTTTCCAGCTTCTAAAAAAATTCTCACCAAGAAACAAAGGGGTCGGGGGGGGGGGGGACAAAAAAAAAAAACGCTGCATGGTCAACAGACTGGTGGTTGGGATGTAATCACTTCCAGTCTGGCAGAGATTTTTGGGGCCGGGAGCAGATTCCTGAGGAAAACATCATTTATTTTACTTCTTTTATTTAAACAGCTATCTAATGTAATGTTAAACAGCTGAAAAACCCCTTTAAGGAGGACCTGTTACCAGGTGAAAAGCAGGCAGTTTTTGCCCTTGTTATATTCCCGCTGCTCCACTGAATTTTCAGATATTTGCATTTTTCTTTAAATCCAGAGATATGAGCCAAGCCTTTTTATTTAGTTATGATTTCTATCGTCTTTTTTCAAAGGGGGAGCATGGTTCACCGAGTAATCATGTAGTGCTGCCAAGAGACACACCCCTGAGGCTCCCGTCAGACACACCCCTGAGGCTCCCGTCAGACACACCCCCTTGTAACAACGATTATAAATAATCATAAAAAAATTCCGTCATTTTTGGGTCCCAGGAGTCGGACTCCTGGCGATCATACATTTATCACTGCCCTGTGGAAAGGCAATACATATCGTTCATGGCACAAAGATTAAAGTAAGAATTATTTCATTACCCAAATCTCCCCAATCACTGGAGTATTCCTTCTTAAAGGGGAATTGCACTTTTTTTTTTTTAATTCAACAATAACTTTGATGCAATACAACAACTTTAAACCCCAAGATGCACAAAAGGGCGGACTGTGGTGTTTTTTTTTTTAGAGCCCCCCCCCCCAAAAAAAAATCACATTTGTCCTGCTGACGGATTTCCCTTGGAAAGAAGATTTTGGGTAGAACTCTCCTGCAAATAATGGACAACTCTAGGTAATTTTTCCCCGCAGCTAGATAGAAACTGATATTATATTAGGGGCTCATTCTTATACAGGTTCCAGGGCAGGTCATAAAAAAAAAAAAAAAAACACAAACACACCCCACTACCGAGGATTCTACCCCCAAAAAACCCGGGTATCCTCCAGTTGTAGAATAATGGTTTCCAATCCATAACCCTCCAGCAGGCTGTGACAGCTAAGCTAAAGGCTGTGGTTTTGCAATGACATGTATGGGGAAAGTGTCGCGGCCCCTGTGGAGATAGAATTAGATCATGTAATCCGCACTAGTCTGCGCGTCACACGTGGAGGATACGGTAGAGGTTGCTGTGTTTGATCCACAAGAAGTGGACCTTCCCGTGAACGAGGAGCGGCGTCAGGTTCCCTTCTTCTTCCCTCTGGACGACCAGCGGCATAAAGTGATCGATCTCCATCATGTTAATGTCCCCCTTATAATTCCGGCAGATGAGGGGCTACACAAAAAGAGGAACGTATATACGGTTACACGGTGAGGGAGGGGTTCACATACGTACAGTCTGGTCTGGATGTCGCCCTACATATTAGACTGTGAAATATTATGGAATATCAAATGATCGCAGGTAGACATCACCTAGGGGTGCCAGAAAGAAAACATTTTATAAACTATATCAGTTTATTAACACGATGTATATCAGATTAATAGAAATATATTTGGTAAAATATATTTTCATTCTAAAAAAATATTATATATCATATACACATGAATATGTGTGTGTAATATTTTTTTTCTATTTTTTGGTACAGACCAAAAGTTTGGACACACCTCATTCAGAGTTTTCTTTTGTTTCATGACTATGAAAATTGTAGATTCACTCTGAAGGCATCAAAACTATGAATTAACACATGTGGAATTATATAATTAACAAAAAAGTGTGAAACAACTGAAAATATGTCTTATATTCTAGGTTCTTCAAAGTAGCCACCTTTTGCTTTGTTTACGGCTTTGCACACTCTTGGCATTCTCTTGATGAGCTTCAAGAGGTAGTCACCGGAAATGGTTTTCCAACAGTCTTGAAGGAGTTCCCAGAGATGCTTAGCACTTGTTGGCCCTTTTGCCTTCACTCTGCGGTCCAGCTCACCCCAAACCATCTCGATTGGGTTCAGGTCTGGTGACTGTGGAGGCCAGGTCATCTGGCGTAGCACCCCATCACTCTCCTTCTTGGTCAAATAGCCCTTACACAGCCCGGAGGTGTGTTTGGGGTCATTGTCCTGTTGAAAAATAAATGATGGTCCAACTAAACACAAACCGGATGGAATAACATGCCGCTGCAAGATGCTGTGGTAGCCATGCTGGTTCAGTATGCCTTCAATTTTTAATAAATCCCCAACAGTGTCACCAGCTAAGCACCCCCCCCACACCATCATACCTCCTCCTCCATGCTTCATGGTGGGAACCAGGCCTGGTCTCTAATCTGAGCTGCTGTTAACCTGCGATTTCTGAGGCAGGTGACTCGGATGAACTTATCCTCCGCAGCAGAGGTGACTCTTGGTCTTCCTTTCCTGGGGCGGTCCTCATGTGAGCCAGTTTCTTTGTAGCGCTTGATGGTTTATGCCACTGCACTTGGTGACACTTTCAAAGTTTTCCCAATTTTTCGGACTGACTGACCTTCATTTCTTAAAGTAATGATGGCCACTCGTTTTTCTTTACTTAGAATTTGTATTATGGCAAGAAAAAAGCATCTAACAGTCTATTCAGTAGGACAATCAGCTGAGTATCCACCAGACTTCTGCACAACACAACTGATGGTCCCAACCCCATTAATAAGGCAAGAAATCCCACTTATTAAACCTGACAGGGCACACCTGTGAAGTGAAAACCATTTCCGGTGACTACCTCTTGAAGCTCATCAAGAGAATGCCAAGAGTGTGCAAAGCAGAAATCAAAGAAAAAGGTGGCTACTTTGAAGAACCTAGAATATAAGACGTATTTTCAGTTGTTTCACACTTTATTATATAATCCCACATGTGATAATTCATAGTTTGGATGCCTTCAGAGTGAATCTACAATTTTCATAGTCATGAAAATAAAGAAAACTCTTTGAATGAGAAGTTGTGTCCAAACTTTTGGTTTGTACTCATATATATAATTTTATTACTGTGTAATATTAGGGGCAGACATATCATTGGTGCAACCTGTGCAGACACACAGGTGCCCAAGGAATAAGGGGGGGCCATGTACACCTTCAAAGTAGGTGAAATTTGCAGTATGATGAGCTACTGGACTGTAAAGGACCAATATAATTATATTTAAGAAACTAATTTTTTATTACACATTAATAAAAAAATATATAATTTATAAAATATACTTCACACACACACATATATCACCCTTTATAAAATGTATTTTTATTATTTATTAATATTTGTATTAGTGTAAAATATGATTGTATACAGTAATAATTCTCTATTGTTTAAGTATTTTATGCATTACGCACACGTGTGTATAATATAGAATCTTTTTTCATAAAAATATATTTTATAAGTTATATTTTATTAGTACGTGAGACATGGCCTATAAGACATTCATAAAATTATATATTTTATAATATTTTATTATAAAATATTGTATTTATTGCACACTAATAAAAATATATAATTTATCTATATTTTAAGAAAAATTAAAATTATACACACACATTTGGGGTGGACATTGGATGGTGCTTGGTAATGTAAGGCTGCGTGCCCATGACCCTGGAGCTGGGCCGGGCTACACGGCGGGATCATGAAGCCACATTGTAGGAGTGATTATTATGGGGGTGGTCTTTTCTTTTTTCTTTCCAGCCACACATTTTATCCATTTTTCAGTATATTATATGGTAAAGTAAATGGTGTCATAAAAAAAAAAAAAAAATATTATATATATATTTTAACACTGCAAAAAACAGGAATTGACTTGGTAGAAAGGGGTATCATTATCCCAAAGTCACCTAAAATAGGTCATTAAGATTGACGTGTCTAATGCTGGGGAACTACAGATGTCAGCATGCCAAACACCATCCTATGCGATGAGGGAGTAGGAGAATGATGGACAGTGCGGCTTATTACAGCCCCGTGCACATTACACGTCTAGAACACGAGGCTTCAGGAGAAACTGCAGCTTTCCTGTCATGATAGAGAAGTTTCCTGCATTCACCGAGTTAGCAGCTACTGAACTACATCTCCCAGGGTCCCCACCCAATAGTCCGGCTGGAGAGCATCATGGGAAATGTAGTCCCCTCGCCGCTGGAGCGCTCTGCAGGCAGAATAGCAGCCAGGGGCCGGGGCACTTACTTTTCCCTTCAGGTCCAGGACGAAGACGGCGGAGGCGGACATGGCGACACCTGGGTGTAATGTGAAGGAAGGGGACAGAGCTGGTAGGAAGCCACTGCCACTGTGTCAGCTTCTCAATGGCCGCCACCTTCCTCTTCCTGTGCGCACCTGTCTGACGTCACCAGCTCAGGTAGGAGCCAGGTGTGGACTTCTTAAAGGAGCCGCCCCCTGTCCCCGCTTACCTGCCGCAGGCACAAGCAGGAGGGGGTGCGGTCCCTTTAAATTAGAGGAGTTGCAGGGTGGAGGCTCAGGGGCTGACTTTTCAGGTTTTTCAACTGCGACTTATAAATGACTTCGTTTTTGCAAAAAGACTGGGGACCAAACGAAAATGTGCGGACAGGATGTGATTGGGCAAGATTCTCGTCATCGCAGTTGGTAGAAATCCACCACCTGTTGGGACCACTGCCAGCTACTTTTGGGGGACGTCGCATGGCCCCCCATCAACCGCTGAGAAAAGTTTTGTGTGGTTTTGGTGCATATCCCCTTTAAAAAAAAAATCTGTGGTGGAGCCCTAGTGGTTTAGGAGTCCCTATGGCGCCCCCTGCTGGCTGTGCGTTGTATCCCATGTGGAGACGTTACCTGAGTGGAGCACTGCCCCTTGCTGGAGGTCAGCAGCACTACAGAGGGGTGTGACTGGGGCAAGGTCCAGGGGTGCAGCGGTGGCGGCCACACTCGGGAGCAGACACCAATGCTATAACCGGCACGACAGATGGGGGACAATTTTTTTTTTTTAGCGGATCCACTTTAAAATCCTCCCAAGAAATACCAAAATCTCGGAAAACGCTTCCTAATAATATCACGGTGGGAGATTACTGCTGCAGAACTTCTCTATGGGCGTGTCCGCGTCTTGATTGGCCAGAATAGAAGAAAACACGCCCCCAATGAGTTCTGTGGCGCAGAAGAAAAAGGAAAACCAGGGGCCTATATGTGGGGGGGGGGACAGGCAGGGCATTTGCATTTTGCAGACCCCCCCATGGTGCGAGTCGGCAGTTCTCTGAGCAATCAATTGTGCTCACGTCTTTCCGATGCCAGTGAAATTGAAGCTCTGGCACTTCTGGCGACGTCAGCAGCGGGACCAGACTAGCTAATCACGGTGCTGCCATCACTCGCCGGTGCTGCAAAGGCGCATGCAACGCTGGTGGGAAGTGATCCAGGGGAGCTGAAGACACCAAAGATTTATTGTAAGAGGGAGGGAGGGTATGAGGACAAAGTATGGGGAGCGAGGGGGGATGGGAGCAGACAGTATGGGGAGCCGGGGGTATGTATGAGGACACAATATGAGTGGGGATGGGTGCGGACACAGTGTAAGGAGTGGGGGGTGAAATTTGAGGACACAGTATGAGGAGCGAGGGGGGATGGGTGCAGATACAGTATGGGGAAACACTATAGACACAGAAGTGGTTATTATGTGAGGAGACAGTATGAGGGAGAGGGAAATGTGTGACTATTGAGAGGAATGGTGTGAGGAGACAGTATGGGGGGAGTGAAGGAGCACAGAATAGAGATTGGGTAGCATGGAGGGACAGTATGAGGAGGGGAAATGTGATGAGGGGCCACAGTATAGAGACTATCCCCTATGGGGGGCACAGTGTGGAGGGGGTCCTGTATGGCAAGGAGAGGGCATTGCGGAGGGCATGTACCATAAGAGGGATAATGCAGGAGTCATATTTTTTGCAGGAAACACCGCAAGGGGCAACCATCCATGCAGGGGCTCAGCGTAGGGCAGATATTTTTATTCTGGAACATTATAAGTCATGCTACTATCTTTAAGGGGATCGTGTGGAGAGTTGCTGCAGAAGACCGGAGAAGATGGAAGTCTGCAGAGACGGCTGTGGATGAGAAAAGTCATCATGGGGTCTGGACAAGATGAAGAAAAGAAAGAACTATTCCAATCAGAGACGACATCGTCTATAAAAGGTACTTAGGTGTAAATGTTTGTGACACCAATTTTCTTCTGTGGTTCATGTACGGTCCGCAGTATGATCATGACTGATAACTCCCAGCATACTCCTTACCATTAAAGGACATATTGGGAGTTACAGGTTCAGGCGATACAAATGTATATGGGTCTGTCATGACATTACGATTAATGTGCCATGAACTGATGGTGATTTTGGTGATGTATTCATGTACTGATCATGGTTCAGGTGATTTATTCATTTAATGATGGCGTTTCTGATGATGTATTTCTGTACTGATGGTGGTTCTGGTGCTGAATTCATGTACTAATGATGGTGCTGATGTATTTATGTAAGGAATGGGGGGGGGGGGTTATTGATGCTTCTGTACTGCTAGTGGTTCTGGTGATTTATCTCTGTACTGATTATGATTGTGATGCTGTGTTTCTGTACTGCTAGTGGTTCTTGTGCTGTTACCGGTTCTGATCCTGTGTACATGTAACAATCCATAACGTGTAAGATTGTGTGATACGACTATGTTAATTCTTGTGGCGTCTGACAAGGTTTGTATGTTTTTATTTATTTTAAGAGCATTAAAGGGGTTGTCCAAGTTTGTGATGAAAGTCTTCAGTGACTTTATGTGACTGCTGACTTCTCAAATTTGCACGCCATGAGGATTCTCTGGTGCCGGCGGCGAGTCAGGAAACCGCAAGTATGCGATTTACATAGGTGACGTGTGTGGTGTCAATCAATGGAAATGAATTGAGCCAGGCCGGACATGCCCAGTCCTAACAGCGTGTAATATCCTCACTGTCAGGATTCAGCTCATCACATGACCACTTTTTTTTGTTAATCTAGATAAGTATGTACACCCCTATTTGGAGGGGAATCACGCGACCCTTCCCGCTGGTTATAATGGCACAGTGGAGGTCATAATCTCACCCTGGTCAGGAAATAAAAGACCCGAGCAGACGACGATTTATACAAAACCTTTATTACCGATCTGCGGAGTTCATCTCTGAACACGCTTTTAAGGCGCAAGTTTATACAAACGGCAGGGAGCAACGACATTTGGTATCTCAGTAAACGTGGTGGACACGATTATATATATATATACAAAGACGTAAAACACTCTCCATGCAAATATATATATAAAAAACCATAAAAAACAAAACACAACTGACAGTCCAGTAAACAGTAGGTGAAACCTGGTGACTGGGCGCCAAGCTGTGGCCACAAGGATGATGGGCAAAGTAGTGTAACGGAGGACTCTGCCTTTAGGTGGCACTGCGCCTCCTATAATAGAAAGGATCTGCTTCTGGGAAACCCATATGGTTATTACAGCACTTCATCCAGCTTTCCTAGACTCCTGAAAACGGCATCAATAGGTCAGTCACATGCAGGAGTTTAGAAAAGCTGGGGAGACGCTCCAACCCAGCTCTACCAGAAGACATCACCAAAATAATGTATCCTTTAGATTTTTTTTTTCTTAATCGAAACCGATCCATACTTCAGTGCAGAGTCAATCCTTAGTATATCCTTAAAAGGGGTTCAGGACTTAATTTTTCTGATACACTGCACCAAATCTCCTGCATGGACACACGAGTAAAAGATAGAAATCTATTTTATCTGCAGCCACCACTAGAGGGAGCAGATGAGTTTACTAGATACAGAACTAAATGCAGTGAGCTCCCTCTAGTGGTGGCCAAAGGTAAATAATTTTATATCTATGCCAGGGATTTGGGTAGGGGAAAAACTTCAACCTTTCCCCACCTTATAATAGATATATTTCACAATTAGTCTGACCTGAGCAAATCTTTATAGGGGGAGTCAAACCTCATTTTTTTCATAATACATAGCTCCAAATCTCCTGCCTAGATATAAAGCTGGCGATAACATGATTTACCTGCAGTCACCACTAGAGGGAGCAGAGGAGCTTGCTGCAAACTAAGGGATGTAAATGCAGTGAGCTCCCTCTAGTGGTGGCTGCAGGGATTTTGCCATTAATTCCATGTCTCTGCAGGAGGTTTGGAGCCGTGTATCAGTGAGGAGGACAGACGGCAGAATTTTGACCTTAAATGACAGTGGAGATTTACAGTAAGTTTGCCCGCAGAAGTTGATTTGTGACATTATATACATTCTATATTCTGGGAGAGGATATGGCGCACGTGTCCGGCCCGTGAGGTCACTGTGTGCAGCGATCACTTCTCGCCCTCCTCTTTGTTCTTTTTGTTCAGCAGCTTCTGCAGGTTGGGCGACATGTAATAGGGTCTCTCCGAGGAGCCATCGTTCCTTTCCAGATCTTCCACTGTGCAGGAGGGAATGGAGACGTGAAGATGGCGGCACATGTCAGATATGAGCGCGGGTCATGCAGCGGGTAACAAGGCACTGGGTGTTGGCATGTTCCATACATGTCGTATTTTGCGCACACACAAAAGGTACAGATTAACCCTTAGAGGCTGTCCCCGGCCTCCGCACCAGCTCCATTAAAGCTACGGCCCGGTGCCCTGGTCTGTGCCAGGCATGAGGTACAGGAGGAGGGTTAGTGGTGTCAGGAGAGAGGAGGTAGACGGCGGCACCGCCCGCGCCCTCAGCTTTGGCTCTCGCTGGATTTTAGGAGCTCTGCATCTTTTTTCAGCAAGATCTGGCTGAGTTCCGGAGACATGTAATATGGCCGCTCCAAGGAGCCATCATTCCTCTCCAGATCTTCACCTTGTAAAGCGTCAGCCCCGGCAGCAAGATAGATAGAAGAAAGGCAGACGGGAGGCGCGTGGAGGCAGAAAAGGGAGACGCGAGGCGGAGAAAGGAGTCATAAGACAGGTACGAGGTGGAAAGAGGAGTCGGAAGAGAGGTACGAGGCGGAAAGAGGAGTCAGAAGGGAGGCGTGAGGCGGAAAGAGGAGTCAGAAGAGAGGAGCGAGACGGAGAGAGGAGTCAGAAGGGAGACGCAAGGAGGAAAGAGGAGTCAGAAGGAGGTGCAAGGAGGAAAGAGGAGTCAGAAGGGAGGCGTCAGGCGGAAAGAGGAGTCAGAAGGGAGGCGCGAGGCGGAAAGAGGAGTCAGAAGAGAGGAGCGAGACGGAGAGAGGAGTCAGAAGGGAGGGGCAAGGAGGAAAGAGGAGGCAGAAGAGAGGTGCGAGGTGGGAACAGGAGGCAGAAGAGTTGCAAGGCGGAAACGAGGCAGAAGAGAGGAGCGAGGAGGAAACAGGAGAAAGAAAAAGAGAGGCGCGAGTCAGAAAGATGACAGAAGAAGGGAGGCGCGAGTTGGAAAGAGGAGGCAGAGAAAAAGGGAGGCGCAAGACGGCAAGAGGAGGCGCGAGATGGAAAGGGTGCGAAGCAGAGGGGGACAGAGATGGGAGTACAAGAATTATTTACAGAGACAAGCAGTGCAGGGAGGAGGAATGGAAGCAGTTTGAAGGATTAGATAGAAGGGGAAAAATGGAAAAAAAAAGAGAAACCCGGATTAGTATAGGACAGATCCTTGTATCATTAGAGGGGTGCAGGCTTCCATGGACAGCCCCCCACCTATAATCAGGGCCCTGGTGTCCTAGTGTGATGGCTGCACAGAAGCAGAGCTGTCAGGGCGGGTCAGACAGGAGACATCAGTGGCCTGATCAGGGCATGTGTAAGAAGGGGTTAATCCTCCAGCACTCCCTGCGGTCAGTCTCTGTACACACCAGCGGACCCGAGTACAGACGGGGGACTGTCCTGATGGGGACACCCATAGACAGGCAGAGACAGAAGAGTGCAAGCTCTTAGGTTCCCCACCACCCCATCCCCAGGAGTGTACCAAGCCGCGATACTTACAGAAACACAGGAACAGGGTGTCCACACACATCGCGTACACGCTGAAGAAGCCATGGGCAATGAGGTAGGAGCCGATCACCACCGTCTGCGGAGAGAAGGAGAAATCACTGGGGTCCGATAGACATCCGACATATTGGAGGGGAGGTCTCCAGTTGGTATGGAACTACAAGTTCCAAAATGAGCCGTATTTCCTGGTACACAGCTCCAAATCCCCTGCATGTAACATGCAAGTCTGACTTTGTGCAGCCACCACTAGGGGGCGCTCACTGCAGACATAACATGTTCGGCGTCCCTCTCTGTGGTTTGGGGGGCACTCACCAGAATCGGTACCCAGTAGTAATTTAGAGTGGGGGCCGTGTCCTGTATAACCCGGATGCGATGAGTAAAGAAGAAGAAAGCCAGGATTCCTGCAAAGTAATAGAAATGACAATGATATTTTAAGAGAGAATACCGGATTTGGTGAGAATCATCCCTTTTTGCGGCAGCAGTGGGATGTGTCCTTTACACCTCAGAGCTGTATTCACAATTCTGCTGGTTGATATTGGAATCCATTAACCAGCCGGATGAAGGCGACCTGGAATTCCACTGGATTCATTTTCTTTACATCGGATTACTTGAAATTCAAGTCACCAAAACGTGCTGGGAACGCTGTGGGACTTCAGCTCTGAATCCGGCAGAATTGTGAATGCAGTTCGAGGAGAATACAAATCCAGAATGACAAGCGTCTTCATTTTACAGTCAGGGACCATAGCGGGCACCTTGGCTAAAGGGGTACACAGGCCCACCGGATGACCGTCCCCTCAAGGATGGAATGAACCAACGTAGATTTCTTGCTCCTCTCTCCTTTGCATGGTTTCAGCGGCGCCTCCCTGTGGTGAGGTCACGTGCAGTCTACCTCTCACTTTATTGGTGTACTTACCCACACAGCCCACCACCAGTAATTTTCCAAGGAACAGCAGGAAGTCGGTGACTTTATCAAGGACGGCAACACTGCAGGGTGAAAAGAGCAGGAGGGGAGTTACACTGTTAAGCCACCAGGGGGCAGTATTGCTAAGGCAGATATCAGAAGCTACACCAAGAAGGAAAAGTGGCAATATTCACTGCTCCCCACGCCCATAATCCCACCCAGCTATATGCACTGAAGCCGGCATCGAGAGCTGGGAGTGACTATGGGCGTGGGGAGCAGTGAATATTCATTCTCTTTAACAGCGGGCACAGTGTTAACCACAGACGCCGGCTTCCTGCAGCGGCTGGGCAATCACGCTATTAATGAATACTCACTGCTCTCCACTCCTACAGTCCCAGCGTGGGGAGCATTGGGTATTCCGGGAGCTGACCTCAGCATGCGAGCAATGCATGACGTCACTGATATGTGATCCTCACAAACTGAAATCAGCTGCTGGCATCAGAACAGGACGCTGCGAGGGAGCGGACAGAAGGTACGCAGAATGGTTTATGCTCTTATGTGTGCAGCGTGATGGGGGCCATGTATACCAGGATGGGGATGAGGGGGCCATGTATACCAGGATGGGGATGAGGGGGCCATGTATACCAGGATGGGGATGAGGGGGCCATGTATACCAGGATGAGGAAGAGGGGGCCATGTATACCAGGATGGGGATGAGGGGGCCATGTATACCAGGATGAGGATGAGGGGGCCATGTATACCAGGATGAGGATGAAGAGGCCATGTATACCAGGATGAGGAAGAGGGGGCCATGTATACCAGGATGGGGATGAGGGGGCCATGTATACCAGGATGAGGAAGAGGGGGTCATGTAAACCAGGATGGGGATGAGTGGGCCATGTATACCAGGTTGGGGATGAGGGGGCCATGTATACCAGGATGAGGAAGAGGGGGTCATGTAAACCAGGATGAGGATGAGGAGGCCATGTATACCAGGATGGGGATGAGGGGGCCATGTATACCAGGATGAGGAAGAGGGGGTCATGTAAACCAGGATGGGGATGAGTGGGCCATGTATACCAGGATGGGGATGAGGGGGCCATGTATACCAGGATGAGGAAGAGGGGGTCATGTAAACCAGGATGAGGATGAGGAGGCCATGTATACCAGGATGGGGATGAGGGGGTCATGTATACCAGGTTGGGGATGAGGAGGCCATGTATACCAGGATGGGGATGAAGGGGCCATGTATACCAGGATGGGGATGAAGGGGCCATGTATACCAGGATGGGGATGAGGAGGCCATGTATACCAGGATGAGGAAGAGGAGGCCATGTAAACCAGGATGGGGATGAGGAGGCCATGTATATCAGGATGGGGATGAGGGGGCCATGTATACCAGGATGGGGATGAAGGGGCCATGTATACCAGGATGGGGATGAAGGGGCCATGTATACCAGGATGGGGATGAAGGGGCCATGTATACCAGGATGGGGATGAGGAGGCCATGTATACCAGGATGAGGATGAAGAGGCCATGTATACCAGGATGAGGAAGAGGGGGCCATGTATACCAGGATGGGGATGAGGGGGCCATGTATACCAGGATGAGGAAGAGGGGGCCATGTATACCAGGATGAGGATGAAGGGGCCATGTATACCAGGATGGGGATGAAGGGGCCATGTATACCAGGATGGGGATGAAGGGGCCATGTATGCCAGGATGGGGATGAAGGGGCCATGTATGCCAGGATGGGGATGAAGGGGCCATGTATGCCAGGATGGGGATGAAGGGGCCATGTATGCCAGGATGGGGATGAAGGGGCCATGTATGCCAGGATGGGGATGAAGGGGCCATGTATGCCAGGATGGGGATGAGGAGGCCATGTATACCAGGATGGGGATGAAGGGGCCATGTATACCAGGATGGGGATGAAGGGGCCATGTATACCAGGATGGGGATGAGGAGGCCATGTATACCAGGATGAGGAAGAGGAGGCCATGTAAACCAGGATGGGGATGAGGAGGCCATGTATATCAGGATGGGGATGAGGGGGCCATGTATACCAGGATGGGGATGAAGGGGCCATGTATACCAGGATGGGGATGAAGGGGCCATGTATACCAGGATGGGGATGAAGGGGCCATGTATACCAGGATGGGGATGAGGAGGCCATGTATACCAGGATGAGGATGAAGAGGCCATGTATACCAGGATGAGGAAGAGGGGGCCATGTATACCAGGATGGGGATGAGGGGGCCATGTATACCAGGATGAGGAAGAGGGGGCCATGTATACCAGGATGAGGATGAAGGGGCCATGTATACCAGGATGGGGATGAAGGGGCCATGTATACCAGGATGGGGATGAAGGGGCCATGTATGCCAGGATGGGGATGAAGGGGCCATGTATGCCAGGATGGGGATGAAGGGGCCATGTATGCCAGGATGGGGATGAAGGGGCCATGTATGCCAGGATGGGGATGAAGGGGCCATGTATGCCAGGATGGGGATGAAGGGGCCATGTATGCCAGGATGGGGATGAAGGGGCCATGTATGCCAGGATGGGGATGAAGGGGCCATGTATGCCAGGATGGGGATGAAGGGGCCATGTATGCCAGGATGGGGATGAAGGGGCCATGTATGCCAGGATGGGGATGAAGGGGCCATGTATGCCAGGATGGGGATGAAGGGGCCATGTATGCCAGGATGGGGATGAAGGGGCCATGTATGCCAGGATGGGGATGAAGGGGCCATGTATGCCAGGATGGGGATGAAGGGGCCATGTATGCCAGGATGGGGATGAAGGGGCCATGTATGCCAGGATGGGGATGAAGGGGCCATGTATGCCAGGATGGGGATGAAGGGGCCATGTATGCCAGGATGGGGATGAAGGGGCCATGTATGCCAGGATGGGGATGAAGGGGCCATGTATGCCAGGATGGGGATGAAGGGGCCATGTATGCCAGGATGGGGATGAAGGGGCCATGTATACCAGGATGGGGATGAAGGGGCCATGTATACCAGGATGAGGATGAGGAGGCCATGTATACCAGGATGAGGAGGCCATGTATACCAGGATGAGGAGGCCATGTATACCAGGATGAGGAGGCCATGTATACCAGGATGAGGAGGCCATGTATACCAGGATGAGGAGGCCATGTATACCAGGATGAGGATGAGGAGGCCATGTATACCAGGATGGGGATGAGGGGGTCATGTATACCAGGATGGGGATGAGGGGGTCATGTATACCAGGATGGGGATGAGGGGGTCATGTATACCAGGATGGGGATGAGGGGGTCATGTATACCAGGATGGGGATGAGGGGGCCATGTATACCAGGATGGAGGATGAGGGGGCCATGTATACCAGGATGGGGATGAGGGGGCCATGTATACCAGGATGGAGGATGAGGAGGCCTTGTATACCAGGATGGGGATGAGAAGGCCATGTATACCAGGATGGGGATGAAGGGGCCATGTATAACAGGATGGGGATGAGGGGGCCATGTATACCAGGATGGGGATGAGGAGGCCATGTATACCAGGATGGGGATGAGGGGGCCATGTATACCAGGATGGGGATGAAGGGGCCATGTATACCAGGATGGGGATGAAGGGGCCATGTATACCAGGATGGGGCTGAAGGGGCCATGTATACCAGGATGGGGATGAAGGGGCCATGTATACCAGGATGGGGATGAGGGGGCCATGTATACCAGGATGGGGATGAGGAGGCCATGTATACGAGGATGAGGATGAATGGGCATGTATACCAGGATGGGGATGAGGAGGCCATGTATACCAGGATGAGGATGAGGAGGCCATGTATACCAGGATGGGGATGAGGAGGCCATGTATACCAGGATGGGGATGAGGGGGCCATGTATACCAGGATGGGGATGAAGGGGGCCATGTATACCAGGATGAGGATGAAGGGGCCATGTATACCAGGATAGGGATGAGGAGGTCATGTATACCAGGATGGGGATGAGGAGGTCATGTATACCAGGATGGGGATGAGGAGGCCATGTATACCAGGATGGGGATGAGGAGGCCATGTATACCAGGATGGGGATGAGGAGGCCATGTATACCAGGATGGGGATGAGGGGGCGATGTATACCAGGATGGGGATGAAGGGGCATGTATACCAGGATGAGGATGACGAGGCCATGTATACCAGGATGGGGATGAGGGGGTCATGTATACCAGGATGGGGATGAGGAGGCCATGTATACCAGGATGGGGATGAGGGGGCCATGTATACCAGGATGGGGATGAGGGGGCCATGTATACCAGAATGGGGATGAGGGGGCCATGTATACCAGGATGAGGATGAATGGGCATGTATACCAGGATGAGGATGAGGCCATGTATACCAGGATGAGGAGGCCATGCATACCAGGATGAGGATGAGGAGGCCATGTATACCAGGATGAGGATGAGGAGGCCATGTATACCAGGATGGGGATGAGGGGGTCATGTATACCAGGATGGGGATGAGGGGGCCATGTAAACCAGGATGGAGGATGAGGGGGCCATGTATACCAGGATGGGGATGAGGGGGCCATGTATACCAGGATGGGGATGAGGGGGCCATGTATACCAGGATGGGGATGGGGATGAGGGGGGCCATGTATACCAGGATGAGGAAGAGGGGGCCATGTATACCAGGATGAGGAAGAGGGGGCCATGTATACCAGGATGAGGATGAAGGGGCCATGTATACCAGGATGGGGATGAAGGGGCCATGTATGCCAGGATGGGGATGAAGGGGCCATGTATGCCAGGATGGGGATGAAGGGGCCATGTATGCCAGGATGGGGATGAAGGGGCCATGTATGCCAGGATGGGGATGAAGGGGCCATGTATGCCAGGATGGGGATGAAGGGGCCATGTATGCCAGGATGGGGATGAAGGGGCCATGTATGCCAGGATGGGGATGAAGGGGCCATGTATGCCAGGATGGGGATGAAGGGGCCATGTATGCCAGGATGGGGATGAAGGGGCCATGTATGCCAGGATGGGGATGAAGGGGCCATGTATGCCAGGATGGGGATGAAGGGGCCATGTATGCCAGGATGGGGATGAAGGGGCCATGTATGCCAGGATGGGGATGAAGGGGCCATGTATGCCAGGATGGGGATGAAGGGGCCATGTATGCCAGGATGGGGATGAAGGGGCCATGTATGCCAGGATGGGGATGAAGGGGCCATGTATGCCAGGATGGGGATGAAGGGGCCATGTATACCAGGATGAGGATGAATGGGCATGTATACCAGGATGAGGAGGCCATGTATACCAGGATGAGGAGGCCATGTATACCAGGATGAGGAGGCCATGTATACCAGGATGAGGAGGCCATGTATACCAGGATGAGGATGAGGAGGCCATGTATACCAGGATGGGGATGAGGGGGTCATGTATACCAGGATGGGGATGAGGGGGCCATGTATACCAGGATGGAGGATGAGGGGGCCATGTATACCAGGATGGGGATGAGGGGGCCATGTATACCAGGATGGAGGATGAGGAGGCCTTGTATACCAGGATGGGGATGAGAAGGCCATGTATACCAGGATGGGGATGAAGGGGCCACGTATAACAGGATGGGGATGAGGGGGCCACGTATACCAGGATGGGGATGAGGAGGCCATGTATACCAGGATGGGGATGAGGAGGCCATGTATACCAGGATGGGGATGAGGAGGCCATGTATACCAGGATGGGGATGAAGGGGCCATGTATACCAGGATGGGGCTGAAGGGGCCATGTATACCAGGATGGGGATGAAGGGGCCATGTATACCAGGATGGGGATGGGGGGCCATGTATACCAGGATGGGGATTAAGGGGCCATGTATACCAGGATGAGGATGAATGGGCATGTATACCAGGATGAGGATGAGGAGGCCATGTATACCAGGATGAGGAGGCCATGTATACCAGGATGAGGAGGCCATGTATACCAGGATGAGGAGGCCATGTATACCAGGATGAGGATGAGGAGGCCATGTATACCAGGATGGGGATGAGGGGGTCATGTATACCAGGATGGGGATGAGGGGGCCATGTATACCAGGATGGAGGATGAGGGGGCCATGTATACCAGGATGGGGATGAGGGGGCCATGTATACCAGGATGGAGGATGAGGAGGCCTTGTATACCAGGATGGGGATGAGAAGGCCATGTATACCAGGATGGGGATGAAGGGGCCATGTATAACAGGATGGGGATGAGGGGGCCACGTATACCAGGATGGGGATGAGGAGGCCATGTATACCAGGATGGGGATGAGGAGGCCATGTATACCAGGATGGGGATGAGGGGGCCATGTATACCAGGATGGGGATGAAGGGGCCATGTATACCAGGATGGGGATGAAGGGGCCATGTATACCAGGATGGGGCTGAAGGGGCCATGTATACCAGGATGGGGATGAAGGGGCCATGTATACCAGGATGGGGATGAGGGGGCCATGTATACCAGGATGGGGATGAGGAGGCCATGTATACGAGGATGAGGATGAATGGGCATGTATACCAGGATGAGGATGAGGAGGCCATGTATACCAGGATGAGGAGGCCATGTATACCAGGATGGGGATGAGGGGGCCATGTATACCAGGATGGGGATGAAGGGGGCCATGTATACCAGGATGAGGATGAAGGGGGCCATGTATACCAGGATGAGGATGAAGGGGCCATGTATACCAGGATAGGGATGAGGAGGTCATGTATACCAGGATGGGGATGAGGAGGTCATGTATACCAGGATGGGGATGAGGAGGTCATGTATACCAGGATGGGGATGAGGAGGCCATGTATACCAGGATGGGGATGAGGAGGCCATGTATACCAGGATGGGGATGAGGGGGCGATGTATACCAGGATGGGAATGAGGAGGTCATGTATACCAGGATGGGGATGAGGAGGTCATGTATACCAGGATGGGGATGAGGAGGCCATGTATACCAGGATGGGGATGAGGGGGCGATGTATACCAGGATGGGGATGAGGGAGCCATGTATACCAGGATGGGGATGAGGGGGCCATGTATACCAGGATGGGGATGAGGGGGCCATGTATACCAGGATGGGGATGAGGGGGCCAAGTATACCAGGATGGGGATGAGGGGGCCATGTATACCAGGATGGGGATGAAGGGGCCATGTATACCAGGATGGGGATGAGGAGGCCATGTATACCAAGATGGGGATGAGGAGGCCATGTATACCAGGATGGGGATGAGGGGGCCATGTATACCAGGATGGGGATGAGGAGGCCATGTATACCAGGATGGGGATGAAGGGGCATGTATACCAGGATGAGGATGACGAGGCCATGTATACCAGGATGGGGATGAGGGGGTCATGTATACCAGGATGGGGATGAGGAGGCCATGTATACCAGGATGGGGATGAGGGGGCCATGTATACCAGGATGGGGATGAGGGGGCCATGCATACCAGGATGGGGATGAGGGGGCCATGCATACCAGGATGGGGATGAGGGGGCCATGTATACCAGGATGAGGATGAATGGGCATGTATACCAGGATGAGGATGAGGAGGCCATGTATACCAGGATGAGGAGGCCATGCATACCAGGATGAGGATGAGGAGGCCATGTATACCAGGATGAGGATGAGGAGGCCATGTATACCAGGATGGGGATGAGGGGGTCATGTATACCAGGATGGGGATGAGGGGGCCATGTATACCAGGATGGAGGATGAGGGGGCCATGTATACCAGGATGGAGGATGAGGAGGCCTTGTATACCAGGATGGGGATGAGAAGGCCATGTATACCAGGATGGGGATGAAGGGGCCATGTATACCAGGATGGGGATGAGGGGGCCATGTATACCAGGATGGGGATGAGGGGGCCATGTATACCAGGATGGGGATGAGGAGGCCATGTATACCAGGATGGGGATGAGGGGGCCATGTATACCAGGATGGGGATGAAGGGGCCATGTATACCAGGATGGGGATGAAGGGGCCATGTATACCAGGATGGGGATGAGGGGGCCATGTATACCAGGATGGGGATGAGGAGGCCATGTATACCAGGATGAGGATGAATGGGGATGTATACCAGGATGAGGATGAGGAGGCCATGTATACCAGGATGAGGATGAGGAGGCCATGTATACCAGGATGGGGATGAGGGGGCAATGTATACCAGGATGGTGATGAGGGGGCAATGTATACCAGGATGAGGATGAGGGGGCCATGTATACCAGGATGAGGATGAGGGGGCCATGTATACCAGGATGAAGGGGCACGTATACCAGGATGAGGAGGCCATGTATACCAGGATGGGGATGAGGGGGCCATGTATACCAGGATGGGGATGAAGGGGCATGTATACCAGGATGAGGAGGAGGAGGCCATGTACACCAGGATGGGGATGAGGGGGTCATGTATACCAGGATGGGGATGAGGAGGCCATATATACCAGGATGGGGATGAGGAGGCCATGTATACCAGGATGGGGATGAAGGGGCATGTATACCAGGGTGAGGATGAGGAGGCCATGTATACCAGGATGGGGATGAGGGGTCCATGTATACCAGGATGGGGATGAAGGGGCATGTATACCAGGGTGAGGATGAGGAGGACATGTATACCAGGGTGAGGATGAGGCGGCCATGTATACCAGGATGGGGATGAAGGGGCATGTATACCAGGATGAGGATGAGGATGAAGGGGCATGTATACCAGGATAGGGATGAGGGGGCAATGTATACCAGGATGGTGATGAGGGGGCCATGTATACCAGGATGAGGATGAGGGGGCCATGTATACCAGGATGAGGATGAAGGGGCACGTATACCAGGATGAGGAGGCCATGTATACCAGGATGGGGATGAGGGGGTCATGTATACCAGGATGGGGATGAGGGGGCCATGTATACCAGGATGGGGATGAGGGGGCATGTATACCAGGATGAGGAGGCCATGTACACCAGGATGGGGATGAGGGGGTCATGTATACCAGGATGGGGATGAGGAGGCCATGAATACCAGGATGGGGATGAGGGGGCCATGAATACCAGGATGAGGATGAAGGGGCATGTATACCAGGATGGGGATGAGGGGGCAATGTATACCAGGATGGGGATGAGGGGGCCATGTATACCAGGATGGGGATGAAGGGGCATGTATACCAGGATGGGGATGAGGGGGCAATGTATACCAGGATGGGGATGAGGGGGCCATGTATACCAGGATGGGGATGAAGGGGCCATGTATACCAGGATGGGGATGAGGGAGCCATGTATACCAGGATGGGGATGAGGAGGCCATGTATACCAGGATGGGGATGAAGGGGCCATGTATACCAGGATGGGGATGAAGGGGCCATGTATACCAGGATCGGGATGAGGAGGCCATGTATACAAGAATGAGGATGAAGGGGCCATGTATACCAGGATGAGGATGAAGAGGCCATGTATAGCAGGATGGGTATGAGGAGGCCATGTATACTAGGATGGGGGTGAGGAGGCCATGTATACTAGGATGGGGATGAGGAGGCCATGTATACTAGGATGGGGATGAGGAGGCCATGTATATTAGGATGGGGATGAGGAGGCCATGTATACTAGGATGGGGATGAGGAGGCCATGTATACTAGGATGAGGAGGCCATGTATACCAGAATGGGGATAAAGGAGGCATGTATACTAGGATGGGGATGAGGGGGCCATGTATACCAGGATGGGTATGAAGGGGCCATGTATACCAGGATGGGTATGAAGGGGCCATGTATACCAGGATGGGGATGAAGGTGCTTCTTATAGTCCGAAAAATACGATATATAAATGACCGCTGTGCTATTGAACGTCACTCACCGGACTATATTTCTCATGAGCAGGAAGAAGGCGTTCCGAGCCGACGTGCAGAAGTTGGTGCCGTAGATGGCAATCTGTCAGAGGAGAGGATTGTTTGGATCAGACAAGCTGGGGGTTGTAATTTTGCAGCAGATGGACGCTACTGCTCTAAAGTAATCAAATCTAGTCATCCCCCATGGCGCAAAGATCCATGCAGTGTAGTACCATAAACGAACACCAGGGGGCACTAGATTGAGACTTCTGCCCATAGCCAGCGCGTTCTTACAGAAGCACAGATATCGGACTACTCCGCCTAACAGGGAGATGGGATGATGGGAGTAGTGCATCATCTCCGCTCTTTTCTCACCATGATGTAGGCATTTCGATTGAGGAACTTGATGAATTTTTCGAGGCACCAGAAACAGCACTTGAGGCAGCAAAGGAGGAAACGGGCACACTTGTTATCCGCTCCTGACCAGAGGGGAAAAAAAAAAATCAGTCCATACAAAGTGCCATTAATAAACCATTCATACATGGCCAGAGACTTTGGCCAGAAATGTGACTTTTTTTTTGCAATGTTGAGTTTGTGGAGTTGCAGCAAACAACTGTTTAATGCGGTGGAAACAGTCAGCAAGCAGCCGCTGTCAGCAGTATATGCATGGATGAGATATGTCTTCCAGGTGGCCCATTCAATTCATGGGCACCATGTAAAGCCTTGCATAATTGAATAAAGAAGAAAAAAAAAAAAAACATCCATCAAGAGCAACTTGTTGACCGTTTCCAAACACAGATTTTTCTTTAGGATAAAAACCAAAAAGCTCAGGTGTTGCTGAAGTTATATGGTAAATATACAAAAAGATTAGTGGGATCATAACTGACAGATGGGATTGGTAGATCAAAATCTGTTATGGGGTCTGTGCTCGATGGTCAAAGCAGACTGGCTTGTTGGCGCCACCTAGTGGCTCAAAAAGTCCAACTCAATAACTCACCTTTCAGTTTGTGATCCAGATATTCCAGCAGGATCCTGATCAGCTGCACGATTGCAAGGATAAGAGACCCGAAGGCCAGGGAACCCGTGTGGTATCTGAAGGGAGCAGTAAGGGTGTACTGGTGAAGAGAGACACTACCACTACCGGGAGCATGTGCCTATGGCGGCATCCTGCGTGTGGCGGTTCGGCAACAGATAGGGAGCCACAGATTGGAGACCATCAGCCAATGTTCTGTACCAATAGACTCCATTTGCTTACCTGAGAGCACGGCCCAAGGAGGAGAAAATGGGAAAAGCGGGCATGTCATCTGGTTTCTTAAAGGCCCAGTAATAAGAGGCAAATGCCCCGGCCAGAGTCACCTGACCCAGAGCGATGACGAAGTTTGCCAGCCAGAGGAACATGAAGGCATTATAGATCTGAAAGACGATCAGGTACTTGTGGTAGTAGGTCTCTCCGCCATAGAAAGCGAACTGGCAAGTGGCATCCGGGCAAATGCGGGAAATGTTGGTGGTATTAAAAGTCTGAAAAAGAAATGACAACTCATTTTAGAGGCAGCCTGTAAGGATCATTTCTGGGTGAGCAGCCTGTGTAATAGCTGGAAAATGCTCAGTGACATCTAGGATCACTTCTGGGTGAGCAGCCTGTGTATTAGCTGGAAAATGCTCAGTGACATCTAGGATCACTTCTGGGTGAGCAACCTGTGTACTAGCTGGAAAATGCTCAGTGCCATCTAGGATCACTTCTGGGTGAGCAACTTGTGTACTAGCTGGAAAATGCTCAGTGCCATCTAGGATCACTTCTGGGTGAGCAACCTGTGTACTAGCTGGAAAATGGTCAGTGCCATCTAGGATCACTTCTGGGTGAGCAACCTGTGTATTAGCTGGAAAATGCTCAGTGCCATCTAGGATCACTTCTGGGTGAACAACCTGTGTACTAGCTGGAAAATTCTCAGTGCCATCTAGGATCACTTCTGGGTGAGCAGCCTGTGTACTAGCAGGAAAATACTCAGTGTCATCTAAGATCAGTCTGAATGAACAGCCTGTGTACTAGCTGGAAAATGCTCAGTGCGATCTAGGATCACTCAAACTGCCTGTATATTAGCTGGAAAATGCATAGTGTGATCTAAGATCACAGAGCCCAAAAAAAAAAAAAAAAAAAAAAAAGTTCTAAGTCTTATCCTCCTATATATTCAGACATAGCTTGGGGATAGCATTTATGCAGGGGGCATTTATGCACACTTTATCCAAGTACAATTTATCAAAGTACTGGCAGTTATAACATGGCAGTTAGACAGGGCAGGAGACAGGTAAGACATTTATATACATCTACTCCCTGTACATTTGGAGGACAACAAATATATACCATATGCATTTGTGTAATTTTAATCCTGGCCGCTGCATGCACACACATCAACCGCCCTGGCATTAACTCTCTACACTCCATCCACATTGGCCCCTCGCTTCTTTCCTCTCCTATGTATAGCACTCATGCTCTTTTCACATTGTTAAACTGCACAGATCCAGTCAGTCCCACCATTCAACATCAGAGACGCTCTCACAAATCACTTAACCATCTGCTCACTCTTTCTATCCTCCTTCTCCTAGTCGCAGGAGACATTGCTCCCAACCCTGGTCCCCCATGTTATAGAAAGTCAAACCTCCCGACTGCTACACTCAGAAACCCCTCTAATCTTATTAATATTCCCAGCATGCCATCTGTCTCTCTTAATTGTGCACTTTGGAATTCTCGCTCAGTGTGTAACAAACTCTCCTTCATTCATGACTTTTTCCTTTTTAATTCTCTTAACCTCCTGGCTCTTACTGAAACCTGGATCCAGCAGTCAGACACCACCGCTGCTGCTGCTCTTTCATACGGGGGGCTTCACTTCTCTCATACCCCAAGATCAGACAATAGAGCTGGTGGAGGCGTTGGTCTGCTCCTATCACCAAAATGTACCTTTCAGGTTATCCCTCAAGTACCCTCACTTGTCTTCCCTTCTTTTGAGGTCCATGCCGTCAGACTCTACACCCCCTTCTCCATGCGAGTGGCGGTGGTGTATCGTCCTCCCGGCCCCTCCCATCAGTTCCTGGATCATTTTGCCACTTGGCTTCCACATTTTCTCTCCTGTGACATCCCTACCCTCATCATGGGTGATTTCAACATCCCCATTGCTCTTCCCCTCTCCCCATCTGCTACTCACCTTTTATCTCTAACCTCCTCATTTGGCCTTTCGCAGCTTACTAATTCTCCAACGCATGAAGACGGAAACTCCCTCGATTTGGTCTTCTCTCGGCTTTGTGCAGTGGATGATTTTGCAAACTCCCCTCTCCCGCTCTCTGACCACAATCTTCTTTCATTCTCTATCAAGAACTGCCAGGCTGCTCAGGTCACCCCCACTGTCCATACTTATAGAAACATACAGGCCATTAACACCCAGAAACTTATGAAGAACTTGCAGTCTTCATTGGCCCCTATCTCCTCCCTCTCATGTCCTGATTCTGCATTGAAGCATTACAATGAAACACTTCAAAGTGCCCTGGATGAATTTGCACCCCCTATAAATAGAACACCACAACGCAGATGGCGACAACCCTGGCACACGGTGCAAACACGTTTCCTGCAGCGGTGCTCCAGGTGCGCCGAACGTCTGTGGAGAAAATCCAATCTACCCGAAGATTTCATCCATTTTAAGTTTATGCTTAGAACATACAACACTGCCCTTCACCTCTCCAAACAAACCTATTTCAACACCCTCATCACCTCACTGTCCAATAACCCGAAACGTCTCTTTGACACTTTTCATTCTCTACTCAATCCAAGAGTACAGGCCCCAACCACGGAGCTCCGAGCTGACGATCTGGCCAATTACTTCAAAGAAAAAATTGACCAGATCCGACAGGAAATTATCTCCCAATCACCTCATACCATGCACTGTCCTCCCTCCCCCACTGCATCTAACTCACTCTCTGATTTTGAACCAGTCACAGAAGAAGTAGTAAGCAGGCTCCTTGCATCTTCTCACCCAACTACTTGCACCAGTGACCCATTTCCGTCACAGCTCCTTCAGTCCCTTTCCCCTGCTGTCACCCCTCACCTAACTAAAATATTTAACCTCTCTCTCTCTTCTGGTGTTTTTCCCTTCTCATTTAAGCATGCCATCATACATCCACTACTTAAAAAACCATCCCTCGACCAAAACTGTGCCGCTAACTATAGACCTGTCTCTAATCTTCCCTTCATCTCTAAACTCCTGGAACGCCTGGTCCACTCCCGTCTTATCCGCTATCTCTCAGAAAACTCTCTTCTCGACCCTCTCCAATCCTGTTTCCGCTCTTTACACTCCACTGAAACTGCCCTCACTAAAGTCTCTAATGATCTGCTAACAGCTAAATCAAATGGTCATTACTCCATGCTAATTCTCTTGGATCTCTCTGCAGCATTCGACACTGTGGATCATCAGGTCCTCCTCACTATGCTCCGTTCCATTGGCCTCAAGGACACCGTTCTCTCCTGGTTCTCCTCCTATCTCTCCGACCGCTCCTTTACTGTATCTTTTGCCGGTTCCTCCTCCTCTCATTTTCCCCTTACTGTTGGGGTCCCCCAAGGATCGGTTCTAGGTCCCCTCCTCTTCTCCTTGTACACTGCCCCTATTGGTCAAACAATCAGTAGATTTGGTTTCCAGTACCATCTCTATGCTGATGACACCCAATTATACGCTTCTTCTCCTGACATCACGCCAGCCTTTCTAGAAAACACCGGCGATTGTCTAAACGCTGTGTCTAATATCATGTCCTCACTATATCTGAAACTGAACCTGTCAAAGACTGAACTCCTGGTGTTTCCTCCCTCTACTAATGTACCTATACCCGACATTGCCATTTCTGTGTGTGGTTCCACTATTACTCCCCAGCAACATGCCCGCTGTCTTGGGGTCATACTTGATTCCGAGCTTTCCTTTGCCCCCCACATTCGATCACTGGCTCGCTCTTGTCATCTGCACCTCAAAAACATTTCTAGAATTCGACCTTTTCTTACCTTTGACTCTGCAAAAACTCTTACTGTTTCTCTTATTCATTCTCGTCTTGACTATTGTAACTCTCTTCTAATCGGTCTCCCTCTTACCAAACTCTCCCCCCTCCAATCTGTCTTGAATGCTGCAGCCAGGATCATATTCCTCACCAATCGTTACACTGATGCCTCTACCTTGTGCCAGTCATTACACTGGCTACCCATCCACTCCAGAATTCAGTATAAACTTATTACCCTCACTCACAAAGCCCTCCATGGCTCAGCACCACCCTACATCTCCTCCCTTGTTTCAGTATACCACCCTACCCGCGCCCTCCGTTCTGCTGATGACCTGAGATTAGCATCCTCAATAGTCAGAACCTCCCACTCCCGTCTCCAAGACTTTACACGTGCCGCACCAATTCTTTGGAATGCACTTCCCAGGTCAATATGATTAGTCCCCAATCCCCACAATTTTAAGCGTGTCCTGAAAACGCATTTATTCAGACTGGCCTACCACCCCAACACATTAACCTAATCTATCCCTGTGTGGCAGAGCCAAATGTTTTACCATAACCAGGTTCCCCGCATCATGTTCCCACATGCTTTATGCCTCCATTAGCCCTCTGTGTCTGTACTGTTACACACTTAACATTATGACTGGTCCATACAATTCAGGGTAACTGTTACCACCCACCTTTCGTGTCTACCTCTTTCCTCATAGACTGTAAGCTTGCGAGCAGGGCCCTCTTTCCTCTTGGTATGTGTTATAATCTACTGTATGTGATTATTGTTATGCTGTAATGTCTATTGTCTGTACAAATCCCCTCTGAAATGTAAAGTGCTGCGGAATATGTAGGCGCTATAAAAATAAAATTTATTATTATTATATTATTCTGTGGGCTCATCCTATGTACTAGCTGAAAAATAATCCTCAAAGCGATCTAGGATCACTTGAAGATGAGCAGCCTGTGCACAAGCTAAAAAATGCTCAGTGCGACCTAGGACCACTTCTGGGTGGACAACCTGTGGACTAGCTGGAAAATGCATAGTGGGATCAAGGATTATTTCTGGGTGAACAGACAAAACGTACCAAAGGAAAAGAAGAAGAAAAAAAACAAAAACACACAACCTAAAAGTTCTATTAAAGTATACATTTAATTAATCACTTGGGAAAATGATATAAAAAGAAAAGAATGAAAAAAAAGTTTCATTTTTAATTTTTTTTTTAATTATTTTACTATATCTGGGAATTAATGGCGTTATTCAAAATTACAATGTCAGTGGGAAAAGAAAAAGTTATAGCTCCTGGAAGAAAAGGAGCACAATAAAGAAAACTAGCAGCAGCAGGAAGGGGTTACACAGCCTGAAAATATCATTTGGAAGAACAACGTACCTCGGGGTTACAGGTTTTGCCGGCGTAATCGCACTGCGTCTCATTGAACACTTTATAGATGGCCTCATTGGAGGTGGACAGGAATCTATGTGGTTGGGTCAAGGACAAACCATACAGGTCTATAGCAAGGTGCCAATCATCTACTCTCCATGTGCAGAGACGTCCTGGAGGGCTTGTGCTAAGAAATGTGAACAAGCAGAGCTGCAGTATAAAGCATGGGGGACAAGAACAATCCTAATGGTGGAAGGAGAATATAAAGGATACACTGCGGTGATGGCCCAATACGCAATACAGAGACACACGAGCAAGAAGGTGAAGAGCGGGAATACCAAGGAGCACATGACATGTCCGACAGCCCTGAGGAAAGAAAGACACAATCCATAATGTCCCACCATTCAAACCGCATGTACAGATGTAGCAGAGCCGAATCAGTCAAATTTACCTGCAGTCCCATGTCAATCCACAGATAGTAATCACCAGCTGATAAATTAAGCTCATCTAGGAACGTTATGGATCACAATTCATAGAGCTGAAATCTCCCAGCTTTCCCTGCATGTCCAGTGTAAAACACTCTACAGTAATATCATTTCTGCCCCCCTACATTATCCAGGCTCTGAAAAACTATTCAGGGCAAGTCTGATGATAAATGTTGTTAACCATTCCGAAAAGCAACCAAAAGAATTGTGAGCTCTGGGGTATAATACAGGATGTAACTCAGGATCAGTAATGTAATGTATGTACACAGTGACTGCACCAGCAGAATAGTGAGTGCAGCTCTGGGAGTATAATGCAGGATGTATCTCAGGATCAGTAATGTAATGTATGTACACAGTGACTGCACCAGCAGAATAGTGAGTGCAGCTCTGGGGTATAATACAGGATGTAACTCAGGATCAGTAATGTAATGTATGTACACAGTGACTGCACCAGCAGAATAGTGAGTGCAGCTCTGGGGTATAATACAGGATGTAACTCAGGATCAGTAATGTAATGTATGTACACAGTGACTGCACCAGCAGAATAGTGAGTGCAGCTCTGGAGTATAATACAGGATGTAACTCAGGATCAGTAATGTAATCTATGTACACAGTGACTGCACCAGCAGAATAGTGAGTGCAGCTCTGGAGTATAATACAGGATGTAACTCAGGATCAGTAATGTATTGTATGTACACAGTGACTGCACCAGCAGAATAGTGAGGGCAGCTCTGGAGTATAATACAGGATGTAACTCAGGATCAGTAATGTAATGTATGTACACAGTGACTGCACCAGCAGAATAGTGAGTGCAGCTCTGGGGTATAATACAGGATGTAACTCAGGATCAGTAATGTAATGTATGTACACAGTGACTGCATCAGCAGAATAGTGAGTGCAGCTCTGGAGTATAATACAGGATGTAACTCAGGATCAGTAATGTAATGTAATGTATGTACACAGTGACTGCACCAGCAGAATAGTGAGTGCAGCTCTGGAGTATAATACAGGATGTAACTCAGGATCAGTAATGTAATGTATGTACACAGTGACTGCACCAGCAGAATAGTGAGTGCAGCTCTGGAGTATAATACAGGATGTAACTCAGGATCAGTAATGTAATGTATGTACACAGTGACTGCACCAGCAGAATAGTGAGTGCAGCTCTGGAGTATAATACAGGATGTAACTCAGGATCAGTAATGTAATGTATGTACACAGTAACCGCACCAGCAGAAGAGTGAGTGCAGCTCTGGGGTATAATACAGGAGGTAACTCAGGATCAGTAATGTAATGTATGTGCACAGTAACCGCACCAGAAGAGTGAGTGCAGTTCTGAAGTGTAATAGAAACTTCTGCCATTCTGAGTTACAACCTGTAGCAAAGCAGATCACATAGATTTGGAGCCATGATACACAGAGTATTGCACGTGATCATCCCAGCAGTTTGGGGAATAGTTTATGCCCATTTGTAGTATATGGCCCTTCAGCCTACAGAGTACTGTATTGTGACCCCCCATCGTACCTAACACTTCTGGATATGACCGTAGACCACCCAGCAATCTGCTCCTCACCTGCTGGATTCCTTGATGAGAGCAATGGCAATCATGATCCTTTTCCGGAGGAATATCAGTAGCAGGATGATGACGACTTCCATAATACACAGAATGATCACTGCAGACAGAAGACGAAGTATATAAGATACTACACCACAATCTGGCTGAAATGGCAGCATATACAGGTGCTTCTTACTAAATTAGAATATCGTCAAAAAGTGAAATTATTTCAGTTCTTCAATACAAAAAGTGAATCTCCTATATTCTCTAGAGTCATTACACACAGAGTGATCTATGTCATGTGTTTATTTCTGTTAGTGTTGATGATTATGGCTTACAGCCAATGAAAACCCAAAAGTCATTATCTCAGGAAATTAGAATACTTTATAACACCAGGTTGAAAAATGATTTTATAATCTGGAATGTTGGCCTACTGAAATGTACGAGGGGCGATCCAAAAGTAATAATAATCGGTTATTTCTATTGCACACAGAAATTAAAATAAAATGTTTTCTTCTCTCTTAGGTTCCCACTAGTCCAGGAAAAAAAAAATCACTTAAATAGGCCACGATTCCCAGGAACTACATTCATTTGAATATGAACTGCCAAGGAGTGAACATCAAAATGGAAAATAACGAGCTCAGAGCTGTCATCAAATACCTCTGCTTGAAAAAAATGTCTACCAAAGACATACACAGCGACTTGGTGGAAACATTGGGGGACTCTTCTCCATATTCCACAGTTGCACGCTGGGCCAAGGAATTTAAGCTGGGAAGAACCTCGACGGAAGATGAACATCGCGAAGGACGCCCATCCACGTCCCTCAATGAAGAAAACGTGAAAAAAGTTGAAGTAGTTGTGTTGGCAGATCGAAGAGTGACTATCAGGCATGTAGCTGAGGTCACAGGGATCTCATATGGCAGTATTCAAAGAATCCTTGCAAAAGAATTGCATATGAGAAAGGTCTCCGCGCGTTGGGTGCCAAAAATGTTAACCGACGAGCAAAAGAAGAAACGAGTTGACATTTCAATAGCAAATCTCGAAAAGTTCCAAGCAGAATTTTTTGTCACGTTTTTTGACCATGGATGAGACCTGGATCCACCACTTTGATCCCGAAACGAAACAACAATCGATGACATGGAAACGAGCCGACGAACCGACGCCGAAGAAATTCATCGTGTCAAGCTCAGCAGGGAAGGTTATGGCGTCCGTTTTTTGGGATGCTGAAGGAATTATTATGGTGGACTATTTGGAGAAGGGAGCCACTATTACGGGCTACTGCTACGCAGAACAAATAAGAAGATTGCGGGAGGCTATCAAGGAGAAAAGGGCTGGAGTGCTGTTTCACCAAGATAGCGCACCGGCTCACAAAGCTGCAGTTGCCATGGCTACCATTCAAAAAGCATGCTTTGAACTGGTGGAACACCCCCCTATTCGCCAGATCAAGCCCCCAGTGACTTCTTTCACTTTCCTCGGCTCAAGGAACACCTCCGGGGCAAGAAATTTGACAACAATAGCGACGTGATAACCGCTGTTGGGGAGTTTTTTGAGGGTCAAGATCAAGAATTTTTTTCGAAGGGAGTTCTAAGTTTAGAAAAGAGATGGACTAAATGTATAGACTTGTTAGGAGACTATGTAGAAAAATAAAAAATTTTTTTGACTACATTCATTGTGTTTATTATTGATTATCATTACTTTTGGATCGCCCCTCGTATATTCAGTAACTGCACTCAGTACTTGGTCGGGCACCTTTCGCATCAATTACTGCATCAATGCAGCGTGGCATGGAGGCGATCAGCCTGTGGTACTGCTGAGGGGTTATGGAAGCCCAGGTTGCTTTTATAGCAGACTTCAGCTCGTCTGCATTGTTGGGTCTGGTGTCTCTCATCTTCCTCTTGACAATATTCCATAGATTCTCTATAAGATCAGGCGAGTTTGCTGCCAATCAAGCACAGTGATACTGTTGTTTTTACACCAGGTATTGGTACATTTGGCAGTGTGGACCGGGGCCAAGTCCTGCAGGAGAATGACATTTCCATCTCCATAAAGCTTGTCGGCAGAGGGAAGCATGAAGAGCTCTAAAATGTCCTGGTAGATGGCTGCGCTGACTTTGGTCTTGATAAAACCCAGTGGACCTACACCAGCAGATGACATGGCTCCCCAAACCATCACTGATTGTGGAGACTTCACACTAGACCTCCAGCAGCTTGGATTGTGGCCTCTCCACTCTTACTCCAGACTCTGGGACCTTGATTTCCAAATGAAATGCAAAATGTACTTTCATCTGAAAACACCTTGAGCCACTGACAACAGTCCAGTTCTTTTCCTCCTTGGCCCAGGTAAGACGCTTCTGGCGTTGTCTATTGGTCATGAGTGGCTGACACAAGGAATGTGACACTTGTAGCCCATATCCTGGATACGTCTGTGTGTGGTGGCTCTTGAAGCAATGACTCCAGCAGCAGTCCACTCCTTGTGAATCTCCCCCAAATTTTTGAATGACCTTTTCTTAACAATCCTTTCAAGGCTGCGGTTATCTCAGTTGCTTGTGCACCTTTTTCTACCACACTTTTTCCTTCCACTCCACTTTCCATTAATATTCTTGGATACAGCACTCTGATCAGCCAGCTTCTTTAGCAATGACCTTTTGTGGCTTCCCCTCGTTGTGGAGTGTGTCAGTGACTGCCTCTTGGACATCTGTCAGGTCAGCAGTCTTCCCCATGATTGTGGAGCTACTGAAACAGACTAAGGGACCTTTAGAAACACTTAGGAAGACTGTGCAGGTGTTTTTTGTTAATTATTCTAATTTCCTGAGATAATGACTTTTGGGTTTTCATTGGCTGTAAGCCATCATCATCAACATTACCAGAAATAAACACGTGACATAGATCACTCTGTGTGTAATGCCTCTATAGAATATGTGAATTACACTTATTGTATTGAAGAACTGAAATAAATTCACTTTGTGCTGATATTCTAATTCAGTGAGAAGCATCTGTAATTGTTGTAAACACCAGTCTAAAAAGAGGTTTGGGGTCAATGATTTTTTTAAATTTAACTGCACTTATTATTGGCTAAAAATCATTTTTACAATTGGGTTTCATCAAAAAGTTTGCACCGTTTGCCTTCTGTAGCTCTCCTCTGCTGATTTATAACCACCAACCGCATCAAAAAAGTCCACGGTGCAAAGAAACAAAAAGATCCTATAAAGGGGACATGGTGAAAAATGTTTAATGAAACCCAATTGCAAAAATTATTTTTAGCCCCAAATATATGAATTTAAGTAAGAAAAAAAAAAAAAAAAAAGTTTGTCTCGAGTGATGGACAATCCCTTTAAGTAAATTTGCCCTGAATCTATACCAGTCACCTGTAGTCCTACTCTACCTCTACAGTGCCGGATACCCTGCCGCTTGTATTGTTTCAATGTTCCCTTACCCAACGTATACATTTTAGGACTTACTGAATGCCAGCCACGTCTGCCGCAGGTGTAGATAAATCCGTAAATCGCTCTGAAATCCAATGTCCGTCAACTTGACGTCTGAGCCCGCCGTTCCCTTTAGTCTGGCATACTCCATGTAACAATGGAAGATTCCTGCGGATGGAAGAAGAAAACATAAGTTGTATGGGTGAAAACCAATACAGGGGAAAGAAACCACCAGACGTGGCCAATACTCACCATAACCCATCACCGCGATCACCAACACAATCATCACCCAGACCATAATCCCAGCCAGAAATCTCAGCAAGACGACGAAAATCAAGCTGATGAGCATGGCGATGACCAGGCCGCTGTGAATGATGGGCACGGATTAGATTCAGGACATGGATGTGAGTCATCAGCGAGAAGGCACTGCAGGAACTTACAGGATTATCCAGTACCAGGACACGGTGTAGTCCTCGAATATCTTCATGGCCACCTGCCGCGCCTCCAGAACCACGTTGGCTTTCCTGTGGGGTAATATGAGGGTTATCGCTTAGTACATAACACCGAACTGCCGGGGACGGGCCTCACGGTCAAGACTCACTTAGCTCCTTCCACCAAGTCTGTCACATTGCGTTGTCTGTCATCTCTTCCATCATCGAACGTCGTTGAGTTTCCAACCATCACCACCCCTTTCTGTATGTTAATGGCTGGGAAGCATCTTCTGGTAACTGAGCAATCACAAAAATGGTGAAAGGAGATGTTTGTCCCTCCTATACCAGCAGATTTACAGCAGGGAAGAGCTATGTGACATTGAGTCTGCCCCTCCCAACAGAGTAATGAAGGAGGAGCTATGTAATATGGAGTCTGCCCCTCCCACCACAGTCATGAAGAAGCTATGTAATATGGAGTATGCCCCTCCCACCAGTCATGAAGGAGGAGCTATGTAACATGGAGTCTGCCCCTCCCAACAGAGTAATGAAGGAGGAGCTATGTAATATGGCATCTGCCCCTCCCACCACAGTCATGAAGAAGCTTTGTAATATGGAGTATGCCCCTCCCACCAGTCATGAAGGAGGAGCTATGTAATATGGAGTCTGCCCCTCCCAACAGAGTAATGAAGGAGGAGCTATGTAATATGGCATCTGCCCCTCCCACCACAGTCATGAAGAAGCTATGTAATATGGAGTATGCCCCTCCCACCAGTCATGAAGGAGGAGCTATGCAATATCGAGTCTGCCCTTCCCACCACAGTCATGAAGGGGGAGCTATGTAATATGGAGTCTGCCCCTCCCAACACAGTCATGAAGGAGAAGCTATGTGACATGGAGTCTGCCCCTCCCACCACAGTCACAAAGGAGAAGCTATGTGACACGTATTATGCCACGCCCACAAGTATGCCCCTCCCTCCACAGGATAATAACAGTCAGGAGGGAGGAGCTATGGGATATGTAGACTGCTTCTCCCACAGCAGTCATGAAGGAGCTATTTTACATGGAGTCTGCCCCTACCACCAGTCATGAAGGAGGCGCTATGTGACATGCTACTCCCACGAGTCTGCCCCTCCCACTACAGGGTGACAGTCAGGATGGAGAAGCTATGGGACATGGAGACTGCTTCTCCCACAGCAGTCATGAAGGAGGAGCCATGTACAATGGAGACTGTGCTTCGCACTACTCACATGGTTTGCTTGGTGTGATCATAGCCGGACAGTCTCGGTCTCGGAAAACTTCCACTTGGCTCTGGGACATAACAGAGCGGGCATTAGTGAGATGTAATAACTTCTTCCTCCACCCCAACAACTCCTCCACATCACTCACTGCCGCCATCTTATCTAGTCTCCTACAGTAAACCACGTACCAGAGACAGTCCGTGCTCGTGGGCCTTAAAGGGGCTGTACAGGGTTCTAAAACATGGCCGCTCTCCTGGTGAGCATTAGATATGGGGTAGGAATCCCCCCTCTAGAGAAGCTGTGTCATAGACGGGGTGTAGGGGCACACTAGCACCAGACGCTTCTGTCTAGGATGGTAAAAATGGGTGATGGGGGGTCCAGTGTGATTTCTGGGGTCCGCGCTCCCAGCTACACCACAAGTTACCTTGGTGAAGTTGTTGAAGCCTTCTCTGCAGAACTGCTTGTAGTAATCAAAGTGCTCCTGGGCCGCGGCCACGCCGATATACGTGAGGAATCTGTCCGGACATTTCTCCACACAGATCTGTCAGAGAACAGAGACCATTAGCACCGAGGCGTCACATCGTCCTCATACAGGTGGGTGCAGAGCTGCCAACTAGGGTGAAACGGGGGCCCGGAGGGGGCCATATGGGGCAAGGAGCTGAAAGTTATACCGCTGACCCAGACCAAGCAGAAGTATCTAAATATCACTATTTCCAGTAATATCCCATTAATCCGGCATTACATTAAAGTACATATCTTACAACATCCCTGAACGTTCAGAAAACTCTTCAATCCACCCAAAAAAAAAAAAAAAAAACATCTTCCTAGTGAAAAAAAAACAAAAACAAAAAAAAAACACGAGAAGGGGAGAGGAGGGAGATGGAGCTGCAGGCTTTTCAATGAAGCAGCAGCTGATTGGTCAGAGTGCAAACATTACACCAGTTAAACCCGCCCACTCAGATTATACGGTTCCAGATGATGCCCTGAGAGCAGAAAAGGGGAAGCGTGGCCTCCAAAACGGAGGGCAACACCCTGAGGTTTCACTCACCTGGGGAGTTGGACACTGGAATTCCAGTAGGACGAGGGGACTGGCGCATTTCATGATATTGAAGTAAAATAAGTACGGCTTCTTCCTGAGAAGACAATAACGGACACTCGAAATACTGATAACGGGGATGCCGAGAGTCAGATCTACACTCGTCTGATACAAGGATAACTCATCAATAACTCGGTCCTAGATATCCCCTTTAAGTGATAACATTTGGCTTCCTGTAGTCCCCAGTAGGGGAGCTCTCTGAAGAAGGATATGTATAGCTCCCATTGAACTCAGTGATAAATCCATGACCTGTATGCTGCTCCTAGTGGTCAAAGCAGGCAGCTACAATAATTTTCATGTCAGTCTCCAGCTATCCAGGGAATTCGGAGCTTTGAAGCTGTGTTCATCGACAAGTATTAAAGGTGTTGTCCCAGGTCTAGTTTCTTAGCGATTTCCCCTCACCCAACTTATCAACAGGGGGAGACATGTCCAACTATACAATTCTTCACTTTGGCTCATGTCCAAGCCCCTCTGAATCGTCATCTTATGGACAATACATAGAAAGTACAAGACAATATAAGATCCTCTTACTCGTAGGGGGTCCCAGCCTGTCCGCAGAACTGGCCCTTGCTGTCTGTTGGGTAGATGACTTTCCGTGGATCTCCATAAGTCCAGGCTGTGGAAGTGACACAACCATAAAAGTCACATACAGGACATCACACTCTGGCCCCGATGCCGACATTTTGGCCGGAGTTGGGAACATTTAGTTGTATTTTCTTATTCAGATCCCGACTTTCTGTAAATCACTGTTAACACCCAGCGGAAAGATGAGAATCCCTCTGGTCACCGCTCCTTCCCTTTAAGCTGACCCGAGAGCCACAAAATGTCTCCCCTGTCCTAAATCTGTAGCCCAGACGTCACCTCACTACATTCTGCAATAACCCCGCCGTCACCTCACTACATTCTGCAATAACCCCGCCGTCACCTCACTACATTTTGCAATAACCCCACCGTCACCTCACTACATTCTGCAATAACCCCACCGTCACCTCACTACATTCTGCAATAACCCCGCCGTCACCTCACTACATTCTGCAATAACCCCGTCACCTCACTACATTTTGCAATAACCCCACCGTCACCTCACTACATTCTGCAATAACCCCACCGTCACCTCACTACATTCTGCAATAACCCCACCGTCACCTCACTACATTCTGCAATAACCCCACCGTCACCTCACTACATTCTGCAATAACCCCACCGTCACCTCACTACATTCTGCAATAACCCCACCGTCACCTCACTACATTCTGCAATAACCCCACCGTCACCTCACTACATTCTGCAATAACCCCACCGTCACCTCACTACATTCTGCAATAACCCCACCGTCACCTCACTACATTCTGCAATAACCCCACCGTCACCTCACTACATTCTGCAATAACCCCACCGTCACCTCACTACATTCTGCAATAACCCCACCGTCACCTCACTACATTCTGCAATAACCCCACCGTCACCTCACTACATTCTGCAATAACCCCACCGTCACCTCACTACATTCTGCAATAACCCCACCGTCACCTCACTACATTCTGCAATAACCCCACCGTCACCTCACTACATTCTGCAATAACCCCACCGTCACCTCACTACATTCTGCAATAACCCCACCGTCACCTCACTACATTCTGCAATAACCCCACCGTCACCTCACTACATTCTGCAATAACCCCACCGTCACCTCACTACATTCTGCAATAACCCCACCGTCACCTCACTACATTCAGCAATAACCCCACCGTCACCTCACTACAATCTGCAATAACCCCTCCGTCACCTCACTATATTCTGCAATAACCCCACCGTCACCTCACTACAGTCTGCAATAACCCCACGTCACCTTACTACATTCTGCAATGACCCCGCCGTCACCTCACTACATTCTGCAATGACCCCGCCGTCACCTCACTACATTTTTCAATAACCCCACCGTCACCCCAATGCATCCTGGAATAACCCCGTCGTCACCTCACTACATTCTGCAATAACCCCGCCGTCACCTCACTGCATTCTGCAATGACCCCGTCACCTCACTGCATTCTGCAATGACCCCGCCGTCACCTCACTACATTCTGCAATGACCCCGTCACCTCACTGCATTCTGCAATGACCCCGCCGTCACCTCACTACATTCTGCAATGACCCCGCCGTCACCTCACTACATTCTGCAATGACCCCGCCGTCACCTCACTACATTCTGCAATGACCCCGCCGTCACCTCACTACATTCTGCAATGACCCCGCCGTCACCTCACTACATTTTTCAATAACCCCACCGTCACCCCAATGCATCCTGGAATAACCCCGTCGTCACCTCACTACATTCTGCAATAACCCCGCCGTCACCTCACTGCATTCTGCAATGACCCCGCCGTCACCTCACTGCATTCTGCAATGACCCCGCCGTCACCTCACTACATTCTGCAATGACCCCGCCGTCACCTCACTACATTCTGCAATGACCCCGCCGTCACCTCACTACATTCTGCAATAACCCCGCCGTTACCTCAGGACATTCTACAATTAGCATGTCGTCACCTCACTACACTCTGCAATGACCCCGCCGTCACCTCACTACATTCTGCAATGACCCCGCCGTCACCTCACTACATTCTGCAATAACCCCACCGTCACCTCACTACATTCTGCAATAACCCCACCGTCACCTCACTACATTCTGCAATAACCCCACCGTCACCTCACTACATTCTGCAATAACCCCGCCGTCACCTCACTACATTCTGCAATGACCCCGCCGTCACCTCACTGCATTCTGCAATGACCCCGCCGTCACCTCACTACATTCTGCAATGACCCCGCCGTCACCTCACTACATTCTGCAATGACCCCGCCGTCACCTCACTGCATTCTGCAATGACCCCGCCGTCACCTCACTACATTCTGCAATGACCCCGCCGTCACCTCACTACATTCTGCAATGACCCCGCCGTCACCTCACTACATTCTGCAATGACCCCGCCGTCACCTCACTACATTTTTCAATAACCCCACCGTCACCCCAATGCATCCTGGAATAACCCCGTCGTCACCTCACTACATTCTGCAATAACCCCGCCGTCACCTCACTGCATTCTGCAATGACCCCGCCGTCACCTCACTGCATTCTGCAATGACCCCGCCGTCACCTCACTACATTCTGCAATGACCCCGCCGTCACCTCACTACATTCTGCAATGACCCCGCCGTCACCTCACTACATTCTGCAATAACCCCGCCGTTACCTCAGGACATTCTACAATTAGCATGTCGTCACCTCACTACACTCTGCAATGACCCCGCCGTCACCTCACTACATTCTGCAATGACCCCGCCGTCACCTCACTACATTCTGCAATAACCCCACCGTCACCTCACTACATTCTGCAATAACCCCACCGTCACCTCACTACATTCTGCAATAACCCCACCGTCACCTCACTACATTCTGCAATAACCCCGCCGTCACCTCACTACATTCTGCAATGACCCCGCCGTCACCTCACTGCATTCTGCAATGACCCCGCCGTCACCTCACTACATTCTGCAATGACCCCGCCGTCACCTCACTACATTCTGCAATGACCCCGCCGTCACCTCAGTACATTCTGCAATGACCCCGCCGTCACCTCACTACATTTTTCAATAACCCCACCGTCACCCCAATGCATCCTGGAATAACCCCGTCGTCACCTCACTACATTCTGCAATAACCCCGCCGTCACCTCACTACATTCTGCAATGACCCCGCCGTCACCTCACTGCATTCTGCAATGACCCCGCCGTCACCTCACTACATTCTGCAATGACCCCGCCGTCACCTCACTACATTCTGCAATGACCCCACCGTCACCTCACTACATTCTGCAATAACCCCACCGTCACCTCACTACATTCTGCAATAACCCCGCCGTCACCTCACTACATTCTGCAATGACCCCGCCGTCACCTCACTGCATTCTGCAATGACCCCGCCGTCACCTCACTGCATTCTGCAATGACCCCGCCGTCACCTCACTACATTCTGCAATGACCCCGCCGTCACCTCACTACATTCTGCAATGACCCCGCCGTCACCTCACTGCATTCTGCAATGACCCCGCCGTCACCTCACTACATTCTGCAATGACCCCGCCGTCACCTCACTACATTCTGCAATGACCCCGCCGTCACCTCACTACATTCTGCAATGACCCCGCCGTCACCTCACTACATTTTTCAATAACCCCACCGTCACCCCAATGCATCCTGGAATAACCCCGTCGTCACCTCACTACATTCTGCAATAACCCCGCCGTCACCTCACTGCATTCTGCAATGACCCCGCCGTCACCTCACTGCATTCTGCAATGACCCCGCCGTCACCTCACTACATTCTGCAATGACCCCGCCGTCACCTCACTACATTCTGCAATGACCCCGCCGTCACCTCACTACATTCTGCAATAACCCCGCCGTTACCTCAGGACATTCTACAATTAGCATGTCGTCACCTCACTACACTCTGCAATGACCCCGCCGTCACCTCACTACATTCTGCAATGACCCCGCCGTCACCTCACTACATTCTGCAATAACCCCACCGTCACCTCACTACATTCTGCAATAACCCCACCGTCACCTCACTACATTCTGCAATAACCCCGCCGTCACCTCACTACATTCTGCAATAACCCCGCCGTCACCTCACTACATTCTGCAATGACCCCGCCGTCACCTCACTGCATTCTGCAATGACCCCGCCGTCACCTCACTACATTCTGCAATGACCCCGCCGTCACCTCACTACATTCTGCAATGACCCCGCCGTCACCTCAGTACATTCTGCAATGACCCCGCCGTCACCTCACTACATTTTTCAATAACCCCACCGTCACCCCAATGCATCCTGGAATAACCCCGTCGTCACCTCACTACATTCTGCAATAACCCCGCCGTCACCTCACTACATTCTGCAATGACCCCGCCGTCACCTCACTGCATTCTGCAATGACCCCGCCGTCACCTCACTACATTCTGCAATGACCCCGCCGTCACCTCACTACATTCTGCAATGACCCCGCCGTCACCTCACTACATTCTGCAATGACCCCGCCGTCACCTCACTACATTCTGCAATAACCCCGCCGTCACCTCACTACATTCTGCAATGACCCCGCCGTCACCTCACTGCATTCTGCAATGACCCCGCCGTCACCTCACTACATTCTGCAATGACCCCGCCGTCACCTCACTACATTCTGCAATGACCCCGCCGTCACCTCACTACATTCTGCAATGACCCCGCCGTCACCTCACTACATTTTTCAATAACCCCACCGTCACCCCAATGCATCCTGGAATAACCCCGTCGTCACCTCACTACATTCTGCAATAACCCCGCCGTCACCTCACTGCATTCTGCAATGACCCCGCCGTCACCTCACTGCATTCTGCAATGACCCCGCCGTCACCTCACTACATTCTGCAATGACCCCGCCGTCACCTCACTACATTCTGCAATAACCCCACCGTTACCTCAGGACATTCTACAATTAGCATGTCGTCACCTCACTACATTCTGCAATGACCCCGCCGTCACCTCACTACATTCTGCAATGACCCCGCCGTCACCTCACTACATTTTTCAATAACCCCGCCGTCACCTCACTGCATCCTGGAATAACCCCGTCGTCACCTCACTACATTCTGCAATAACCCCGTCGTCACCTCACTACATTCTGCAATAACCCCGTCGTCACCTCACTGCATTCTGCAATAATCCCATCACTCGTGCGACGCTCCCAATTCAGGAAGAGGCGTAGGCGACTCCAGCACTTGAACAACGCCGGCCTTCATGAATCAGAGCCAATCGCTTATTAGAAAGAGTGGCAGAATTTTTCATCATGAGCCTGAACATGTACGGATACTCACCGACAATCCCCACCGCCACATACGCAATAATGGCGAGTACGATGAGTATACAGCACAGGATATCCGTACAGCCTCTGCAACACACAGAGAATGGTTAAAGATGAAGTACCCCACCGGTGTACAGAACATACCGCACAGAGGGACACCCCGACAACACCCCGTACCCCCCCACATTAACTGTTCAGTCCCATCAGATTGGTATATTCTCCATTCACAGTCAAAGCAAAGGCATCTGCGCTCCCACAATGCACTGCTCTCCTATATACAGACGGCTGCTGAATTTCACCAGGTGCTTTGGATGTGAATAGAGAAGATTCTTATATTTCATGTGTGCGGTGTGGAAGACGATACGAGGTAGATCACATTTCTGTATTACAGGAGGCCATGAGTCACCCCGTTATCAGAGCCATCCACTCAGCGAGCCACGCCTGGCTCATCACATGCCACGCCTGTACTAGCCCGGTTCCCATATAGTGCACAGTGTGTATAGCGGCATGCACGGAGTGTAATACTGTAATGATGGAGGAGGGGACGATGGAAGGAAACAAACAAGGCTTCCTAGGAAAGTATCAGATTTATGAGGCACTTATGTCGGCCAGCCGCAGAAATGGGCTGCCGCGGTAGGAAACGCAGTATGAATTATTATCTCCGTGTTAGTCTGGAAGGAGATGATGATGGATGGTGGATGATCAATGTCATCATAATCTAGAAGCCTTTATAGTTGGTAAACAGAACAGTCTTAATCTTAAGATCTCAGGTAGTCAAGGCAGTGAAGGGGCTTCCAGGATCCCTGGTGGTCAAAGGTAGTGAGAAGGAGTAAATGCCAGGATCCCTGGTGGTCTAGGGTAGTGAGAAGGGGTAAATGCCAGGATCCCTGGTGGTCTAGGGTAGTGAGAAGGGGTAAATGCCAGGATCCCTGGTGGTCTAGGGTAGTGAGAAGGGGTAAATGCCAGGATCCCTGGTGGTCTAGGGTAGTGAGAAGGGGTAAATACCAGGATCCCTGGTGGTCTAGGGTAGTGAGAAGGGGTAAATGCAAGGATCCCTGGTGGTCTAGGGTAGTAAGAACGGGTAAATGCAAGGAACCCTAGGGGTCTAGGGTAGCATGAAGGGTAAAATGCCAGGATCCCTAGTGGTCTAGAGTAGTGAGAAGGGGTAAATGCAAGGATCCCTGGTGGTCTAGGGTAGTCAGAAGACATAATTGCCAGGATCCCTGGTGATCTAGGGTAGGGAGAAGGGGTAAATGCCAGGATCCCTCCCTGGTGGTCTAGGGTAGTGATAATGGGTAAATGCCAGGATCCGTGGTGTTCAGTAAAAAGGTTCATGCCAAGTTCCATTGTAGTCTAGAGCAATGAGCTGGCGGATGCCAACATCCCTAGTGGATTAGAGCAGTAAATGGGGTTCATGCCAAGGTACCTACTGGTCAAGGGCAGCGAGAGTTGTAAATGTCAGAATACCTGGAAGTCTAGGGCAGTAAAAGAGGGTTAATGACAAAATCCCTGGTGGTCGGGCAGTGAAATGGGCGAATACTATGATGTTTAGTGGTCTATAGCAGTAAAATGAGTAAATTGTAGGCTCCTTATTGAAATAAGTGAATGCCAGGATCCCTGGTGGTCTAGGGAGATGAAAGGGATATGTTTTAGGATCCCTGGTGGTCTAGGGCAGAAATAGGGTAAATATTAGGATATCTGATGGTCCAAGGAAGAGAACGAGGTTAAAACCAAGCTCTCTGGTGGGGTAAAGTTATCGTCTCTGGTGTTCCAGGGCAATGATCAATTAAATGGGCAATATCAGGATCCCCAGTGATCTATGGCAGCAATATGAGTAGAAGTCAGTAGTTATTACTGTACAGCAGCGCCATCGTGCACCCCAGCTGGACCAGACTCTCCCGGAGGAGAAGAGCTTTAGGCGAGTCCTAATTAAAGACAAACTTGAGAACTTGTGCACCCACCATACAATCTGTAGTAATAAGTTACCTGTTATGTATCGGACCTTTGAAGCTCGGATCATATTTCCTTGGTTCTCCTAAAAATGAAAAAAAATAAAAAAAGTTTCTCATTTTTATTTTTAACAAAAGCAAAGGAAAAAAGTGTGCCCCCTGGTGCCTAGAATCTGCACCACACAATTACATAGATCACAACATAATTACCATTCAGGAGTATAGGAAAGATGGGTAGACAGCAGAATTTTCACAGACATCGTACTTTTATTTGTTTCCATTTTGGGGCGTATGGCCCTTTAAATTTACAGTAATGAATGGATTGCTTGCCAAGAGAACACATTTTCCGTCCCTCCTTCCTACATAAGTGCTGGGCGATCGCTGGCTGCATATCCCAGGCCAAGAATTCCTCTTTGCGCTTTACTCTCTAATTTTGGCTAAATGTTTGAGGCAGCGCAGAATCGGGAGGGGGACGATCAGGAGCAGCCAGAAATTGTATATTACCCGATACATAGAGACGTGCGAGAACCGAGCCCCCAGCCCAGCTGGACCTCCCTTTACAGACTGAGGTGCATTAAAAACACATGAGAAATGCGCGTAACGTAGCAGAATTCTTTCTTGTCAATACCATGCTGTTTTTCATGGTTTCTATAGGTTCGGTGCATTTTTTCAATTTTTACCATCTGCCCACGTTTCTTATATATAAAGCCGTCCGTGTACAAGACGCTATAATCTCGGTCTACTATGGTCAGTACAACACTATAATCATAGAGAGATGAAGAACACCGTCCCGCTGGCAGCGGGCAGCCCGAGCGAGCCCAGAAATACACCCAGAGTATGCCAACACTGACCGGGGGACGTTCACAAGTTATATTCTTGTACATAGGGGGCAGTATTATAGTAGTTATATTCTTGTACATAGGGGGCAGTATTATAGTAGTTATATTCTTGTACATAGGGGGCAGTATTATAGTAGTTATATTCTTGTACATAGGGGGGCAGTATTATAGTAGTTATATTCTTGTACATAGGGGCAGTATTATAGTAGATATATTCTTGTACATAGGGGGCAGTATTATAGTAGTTATAGTCTTGTATATAGGGGCAGTATTATAGTAGATATATTCTTATACATAGGGGGCAGTATTATAGTAGTTATATTCTTATACATAGGGGGCAGTATTATAGTAGTTATATTCTTGTACATAGGGGGGCAGTATTATAGTAGTTATATTCTTATACATAGGGGGCAGTATTATAGTAGTTATATTCTTGTACATAGGGGGGCAGTATTATAGTAGTTATATTCTTATACATAGGGGGCAGTATTATAGTAGTTATATTCTTGTACATAGGGGCCAGTATTATAGTAGTTATATTCTTGTACATAGGGGGGCAGTATTATAGTAGTTATATTCTTGTACATAGGGGGCAGAATTATAGTAGTTATATTCTTGTACATAGGGGGGCAGTATTATAGTAGTTATATTCTTGTACATAGGGGGGCAGTATTATAGTAGTTATATTCTTGTACATAGGGGCCAGTATTATAGTAGTTATATTCTTGTACATAGGGGCCAGTATTATAGTAGTTATATTCTTGTACATAGGGGGGCAGTATTATAGTAGTTATATTCTTATACATAGGGGGCAGTATTATAGTAGTTATATTCTTGTACATAGGGGCCAGTATTATAGTAGTTATATTCTTGTACATAGGGGGGCAGTATTATAGTAGTTATATTCTTGTACATAGGGGGCAGAATTATAGTAGTTATATTCTTGTACATAGGGGCCAGTATTATAGTAGTTATATTCTTGTACATAGGGGGGCAGTATTATAGTAGTTATATTCTTATACATAGGGGGCAGTATTATAGTAGTTATATTCTTGTACATAGGGGGGCAGTATTATAGTAGTTATATTCTTATACATAGGGGGCAGTATTATAGTAGTTATATTCTTGTACATAGGGGCCAGTATTATAGTAGTTATATTCTTGTACATAGGGGGGCAGTATTATAGTAGTTATATTCTTGTACATAGGGGGCAGAATTATAGTAGTTATATTCTTGTACATAGGGGGCAGTATTATAGTAGTTATATTCTTGTACATAGGGGGGCAGTATTATAGTAGTTATATTCTTGTACATAGGGGCCAGTATTATAGTAGTTATATTCTTGTACATAGGGGCCAGTATTATAGTAGTTATATTCTTGTACATAGGGGGGCAGTATTATAGTAGTTATATTCTTGTACATAGGGGGCAGAATTATAGTAGTTATATTCTTGTACATAGGAGCAGTATTATAGTAGTTATATTCTTGTACATGGGGCAGTATTATAGTAGTTATATTCTTGTACATAGAGGGGCAGTATTATAGTAGTTATATTCTTGTACATAGGGGGCAGTATTATAGTAGTTATATTCTTGTACATAGGGGCAGTATTATAGTAGTTATAGTCTTGTACATAGGGAGCAGTATTATAGTAGATATATTCTTGTACATAGGGAGCAGTATTATAGTAGTTATATTCTTGTACATAGGGGGCAGTATTATAGTAGTTATATTCTTGTACATAGGAGCAGTATTACAGTAGTTATATTCTTGTACATAGGGGGCAGTATTATAGTAGTTATATTCTTGTACATAGAGGGGCAGTATTATAGTAGTTATATTCTTGTACATAGGGGGCAGTATTATAGTAGTTATATTCTTGTACATAGGGGCAGTATTATAGTAGTTATAGTCTTGTACATAGGGAGCAGTATTATAGTAGATATATTCTTGTACATAGGGAGCAGTATTATAGTAGTTATATTCTTGTACATAGGGGCAGTATTATAGTAGTTATAGTCTTGTACATAGGGGCAGTATTACAGTAGTTATATTCTTGTACATAGGGGGGCAGTATTATAGTAGTTATATTCTTGTACATGGGGCAGTATTATAGTAGTTATATTCTTGTACATAGAGGGGCAGTATTACAGTAGTTATATTCTTGTACATAGGGGGCAGTATTATAGTAGTTATATTCTTGTACATAGGGGCAGTATTATAGTAGTTATAGTCTTGTACATAGGGAGCAGTATTATAGTATATTCTTGTACATAGGGAGCAGTATTATAGTAGTTATATTCTTGTACATAGGGGGCAGTATTATAGTAGTTATATTCTTGTACATAGGAGCAGTATTATAGTAGTTATATTCTTGTACATGGGGCAGTATTATAGTAGTTATATTCTTGTACATAGAGGGGCAGTATTATAGTAGTTATATTCTTGTACATAGGGGGCAGTATTATAGTAGTTATATTCTTGTACATAGGGGCAGTATTATAGTAGTTATATTCTTGTACATAGAGGGCAGTATTATAGTAGTTATAGTCTTGTACATAGGGAGCAGTATTATAGTAGATATATTCTTGTACATAGGGAGCAGTATTATAGCAGTTATATTCTTGTATATGGAGCAGTATTATAGTAGATATATTCTTGTACATAGGGAGCAGTATTATAGTAGTTATATTCTTGTACATAGGGGGCAGTATTATAGTAGTTATATTCTTGTACATAGGGGGCAGTATTATAGTAGTTATATTCTTGTACATAGGGAGCAGTATTATAGTAGCTATATTCTTGTACATAGGGAGCAGTATTATAGTAGCTATATTCTTGTACATAGGGAGCAGTATTATAGTAGTTATATTCTTGTACATAGGGGGCAGTATTATAGTAGTTATATTCTTGTACATAGGGGGCAGTATTATAGTAGTTATATTCTTGTACATAGGGAGCAGTATTATAGTAGCTATATTCTTGTACATAGGGGGCAGTATTAGAATAGTTATGTATTCCTACCCAAATGCAAAATCGGTAACAGGGCTGCCACCTAACTTGAACGATTTGTAATACTCTTCCTCCTATGTGGCCCCTACAGGCACCAGCAGTACGAGGTTTGATCTGCCCCTGACATGAATAGTTGTTTTTCTCAGTTCCGTCTGCTCCGTGTGGCATAAAAGGAGAGACGACAAAACCCATAGAAAGGTGACAAAGGAGGGGCTGAGTAGTTTTACTAGTTTTCACCCGGTAGTGACTCCAATGATAAAAAGTGATTTTTGCCCATATACTCATCATCACATAAGCATTTACAGTCAACTTAGCCAAATGGGCGGGGTCATTTCTATAAAAGGAGATAAGCAGCAAAAATGTCATCTTTTTGTGCCGCTTATCTCAGACAATAAAGACTCAGAACTATTATAAATAATAAATATAACAACACCCAATGACAGCTACACCCAGTGCTGTCACTGAGGAGATTATATAGCAGAATCCACACAAGATTTTCTGTAGGAAAAGAACAAAGAGGCTGAGAAAACAAACATTTACCAACCGCACCCAAGGAAACTTTTACACCCCCAGTCCTTATATTAAGATGCATCTGTGATGGAGGAGGCCTCTAGTTGGATAGCGCTTGTAAAAACAAGCACTTCTGCAGCTTACGGCATATTGAAATTCGCAGCCGTTCTTGAGGTATTAACACTCTTCTGTTCTTTAGAGCTCGTTGCCTTGGAGACCGACCACCGCTGATGCCTAGTTTTATAAGCAGCGGGCTGAAGCTGGCTGGGATTAGGTGGTTATGGTGTGCTCCTGGTCAGCTTCAAGGCGGGGGTTTTACAAGCTCAACATGAAATTGCTTGTAAGCACTGCGCATGTTCGAATGTCTAGCAGCGGTGGCCGGTTTCCAAGGCAACGAGCTATAAACAAAAAGAGAAATACCAATATCTCAAGAACGGCTGAAAAATTTAACAGTAAATTGCAAAATTACTTGTACTTAGTGCAAGCGCTATCCGATAATATCCATTTAGTAATATAGGAATAACCCCTTTAAGGTGTCAAAAGTGGGACCCCCCATTGATCTATGGCCTAGTCTGAGCAATAAACCATCACTCTTTTGGAGCGGATAAGAATACTCATTAGTGCAAACACGGCCGATCAGGTCGTATAATGTGTAACGGGTGTCCAACTCCACTGGAGAAATTAAGGAGCGGGCAGATTGGATTTCAACATGTCCAATCCTGTCGTTCTTCTGTTAAAGCTAGAGATGTCTGGCAATGGATTGGTCTAATGAGAACGCAAGGACGCTTGACCGGGGCGAGTGCGCATGTGTAAGGGGGAGTAGTCGAGACAAATGCCTGATCGCTTAAAGGGGTCATCCAACGTCCCCCACATTGGGAGCGGAGAGGTGAAGCCAACATGGCGCCCATCTAGCTTAGAAGCTGATGTGCAGCTGTCCTATTAGAGCAGCAGCCGTCAGCTCCAGATGTGGAAAAGAGAGGCGATGGACAAGCCCTTTAAGGCGTTAAACCACATCCAATGTAAAAGAGAACCCCTCCCCCCACAACAAACCCGTAAGGAATTTAGGATTTTAGACGCCTCAGACAGCACCATTTCATGTGGCTATAGGGAATGTCTCAGAACAATGAAAGTTATTCAGCGAGAGTCATCATAGAAGACGGGGACTCGGACTCCGGGCTCGGCTTAAAGCCAAGATCCAGACCGAGTGAGTCACAATACGCCATGCCTGAAACAAGAACCAATCGGAGCGCAGCTTTTACTTCACCACAGCAGTATCAGAAATGAAAGCAGAGCAGCGATTGGTCGCTATGGGTAACCATGACTGCTATGAGTCGCCATGTCCTTTGTAAATACATCACCTGGACTTATGATATAAAAGTGAAAATTTAGCTAATGATGCATTTTCTAACCCGTTTGTACATGCATGTATTGTGTTTGGGGGCGGCCATGTTGTCTGCGATGGTAAGAACATTCAGAAAATGGCGTTCTAGTAGCCACATGGACGATAGCAATCTGTAGTCTGGACATGTTCATTGGCTTCTATGGGAGAGTGTTGTGGGCATGCTCCATGACCTGTGCAGAGGTCATTATATAGGAGGAGGTGAGCTGTGATATCACCTATTGTGAATGGTGGATCCTGTGTTATCTACTGGATATCACCTATTGTGAATGGTGGATCCTGTGTTATCTACTGTATCTAGAGGTGTTATCAGTCATTGTACAGGAGGAGGAGGTGAGCTGTGATATCACCTATTGTGAATGGTGGATCCTGTGTTATCTACTGTATCTAGAGGTGTTATCAGTCGTTGTACAGGAGGAGGAGGTGAGCTGTGATATCACCTATTGTGGATCCTGTGTTATTTATTGTATCTAGAGGTGTTATCAGTCATTGTACAGGAGGAGGAGGTGAGCTGTGATATCACCTATTGTGAATGGTGGATCCTGTGTTATCTACTGTATCTAGAGGTGTTATCAGTCGTTGTACAGGAGGAGGAGGTGAGCTGTGATATCACCTATTGTGGATCCTGTGTTATTTATTGTATCTAGAGGTGTTATCAGTCATTGTACAGGAGGAGGTGAGCTGTGATATCACCAATTGTGAATGGTGGATCCTGTGTTATCTACTGTATATAGAGGTGTTATCAGTCATTGTACAAGAGGAGGAGGAGGTGAGCTGTGATATCACCTATTGTGGATCCTGTGTTATTTACTGTATTATAGAGGTGTTATCAGTCATTGTACAGGAGGTGAGCTGTGATATCATCACCCATTGTGGATCCTGTGTTATCTACTATATATAGAGGTGTTATCAGTCATTGTACAGGAGGAGGTGAGCTGTGATATCACCTATTGTGAATGGTGGATCCTGTGTTATCTACTGTATATAGAGGTGTTATCAGTCATTGTACAGGAGGAGGAGGAGGTGAGCTGTGATATCACCCATTGTGGATCCTGTGTTATCTACTGTATATAGAGGTGTTTGTTATGAATGAGTCACCGTAGGAGGCAAAGACAGAAATACTAGCCAAGTCCAGAAAACCAGAGAAGTTGGCAGCTATCGGATTGCAGACCCCTGAACCTATCAACAACTAGCAGTAGCCGTGGGGGTTTCCTACGGTGCCCTAGACCCCTCGATCACAGCCGGAGAACTAAATAGCCTAAAGACAGAAAGGGAAATCTAAACTGCCCCAGAGCAGACCCCAAAGCAACAGGCAGCCCCCCAACATATAATGAAGGTGAAGCAAGATGAAAAAATACTCACACAGATAGAAAGATAGGCTGAGCAAATGATGGGGCCCAAGCTAACTAAATAGGACAGGATAGAAAAGCTGCTGTCTGCAATCCGCAAAAACCCTATCAAAACAAGAGCCAACAGACTGATCGGAAAAAACCCTGAAGACGTTAGGCTTCAAAAAGACTAAATCAGTACTCAGGTATTTTCTGAAGACAGAGCAAAAAGGAATTCAGCTCACCCCAGCAGGGAATGGCAGAAATCCAGAAAAACAAGGCAAAACAAAACCAAAACACAAATGCAAAAAGCAGAGCAGAAAACTTAGCTTTTGAGGAGCAGGAATCAGACTGGTCTCCTATAATCCCTCAGAGAAATCACCAGCGTAGGGCGTAGGCTGCCTTATATCCAGTCAGCAATTCCCGTCACCCAGTCATCATCATCCTGCTCAGGTGCTTGGTAATCAGCCTCACTACCTTCCTTCACCAGAAGAGGGAGTTCATCAGACCTCAATGGTGAAGGGGAAAATGAACTCACAACAGGTGTTATCAGTCATTGTACAGGAGGAGGTGAGCTTTGATATCACCCATTGTGGATCCTGTGTTATCAGTCATTGTACAGGAGGAGGTGAGCTGTGATATCACCTATTGTGGATCCTGTGTTATTTACTGTATATAGGTGTTATCAGTCATTGTACAGGAGGAGGTGAGCTGTGATATCACCCATTGTGGATCCTGTGTTATCTACTGTATATAGAGGTGTTATCAGTCATTGTACAGGAGGAGGTGAGCTGTGATATCACCCATTGTGGATCCTGTGTTATCTACTGTATATAGAAGTGTTATCTGTCACCTTAATCCTGCCTGCGATAATAATGAGATGACTGCTGTGATCTCTACAGGAAAGTAACTATCAGCATCGTAGTCATCATGAAAACTGCAAGGTTTTTGTTTTTTTTGGTAAATAAATAAAAACTAGATTTCTGCATCAGGTTTTATATTGACGACACAGTCACTTTTACCAAAACAGCTGCAATGGATGTGGCCGTGTGCCCAGAACGGTGTCCTCCAGTAGTTCAGACAGGCAGCATAACACAGACTGTAGGTTCATGAAGATTTGGCCATTAATAAAGTGTCCTATATGAACATTAAAATCCATAAGACATTTCTAGGGAGGGGACAGGTCCCCCCCCATCCCTCACATTGAACAGATGTGGGGGAAAGAGGAAAAACTACCAATAACTGGATAAATCATACAAAAGAAACAAAGCGGAAACTATATGCCAGAAAAACAATAGAACTTTATTAGAAAGCAATTAGAAAGCACTGAAGTGCAATGCAATAGTTTTCATGCCCTAAAGCTTCATTGTGAAACATGTGTCAAGGGGCGCTGCAGCCATCCAGGTACAGTACCTGCCGCCTAGCAGGAGCAGCTCTTAACCCTTTCCTCTCCCCTCTCCTTGGTTTACTTTATACTGTTTGTAAGCAGCTTTTTGGCTTTTAGGACTGCACTACGCCTCTCCTCTTAGCCCATTTGCTTGCTGCACTATGCTCAGTATGCTTAAGTATTCGCATTTATTAGGGATTGAGACTTTTTGATATAATCCTTGTTATCTGCACATTTTAGGAACTATCCCTCCGGGAAGCTTGTTTTCTATATAAGGAAAGCTCCATATATAGATTATTGAATTACTCTAGGTGCATATATTTTCTCATGAAATTGATGGTACCTGATTTATAGGCCTTTGTCTTTTTGCATTTATTGCCCCGAAAAATACTGCATTGCACTTCAGTGCTTTTTAATTGATCTATAATAAAATTCTATTGTTTTTATGGCGTATAGTTTCCGCTTTGTTTCTTTTGTATGATTTATGAATTTATTGGAAATGCCGCCTCTATTAAGCAATATATAATATTATGATATTTACCTATAACTGGAGAAGAGCTGACACTCTAATCCCAACTAGAAAGGGAGGATGATTACAGCTAGGGAGAGAGAAACTAAAACAACTTTTGAAGCAGAGACCTCCTGCTAGGAGCAGGTGATTAAAACAGGACATCTGCTGGGGAAAGAAAAAAGTCAGTTTGAGATCTGTTTACGGAGAGAAGGAGCAGTTTAGGGGCTGCCTATGTTCCAAGGAAAGGGAATCCTGGGCTCCAAGGATTTTCCGAGAGCGTTCCAGCCTTTGTGTCTCAATTATCAAGATATGAATAATGGGGTTTAGTATTGATGTATTGATCTGATATTTATGTGATATAGATTTTCAGTGATGTAGCAAAGGGATGAACCTGACGCATTCACTCACATCGCAGTGGGGCCACTAGGACCCCTCCAACTTAACGTTCCGATAGATAATGCGAACCGGGCAATGTTTGATCTCTATGTCAGGGTAAAATCATAACAAATATGACGTCAATATCCTCCGCCTGGGACCCTCAGGGGTAAAGGTCTCAAATAAGATGGGGAGCTCAAGAAATTCTAACAGACCCAGCACATCCCCCAATCCGCCCCAACATGAGCTCATCAAGAGGAGGCGTGTGGCTGTAACCTTCAGCTGATAAAAAGCAGTATTTGGGTCTGGGCCATTCGTCAGTCCTTTGAAGATATAGTGCGCTGTCAGTTTTGTCCATTTTCCCCAATCGGAGTGCTTCCCTCCGCTAAGCTCTGACCCATTTCTGTGACATCAGGTTTAGTACTTTTCTTTCATTATTCCTTTTTATTTCAGGTCATTGTATATACTGTACTGTTTGTTCCTGTCTGGTATATGTTATTGTTATTAACGCTACCTATCTTTCCAGACTTAACCCCTTATTGTCCAGTGATGGATATATCCAACATTGGACCCCTCCCCGTTTGGGGTGCAGGCTCCGGCGATGAGCCCCACCTTTTCCGGCACATGACAGCTGATCTGATCAGCTGACATGTGCCCCTAACAGCCGCGGGTGGAATCGAGATCTTCCCATGGCTGTTAACTTGTTAAATGCCGCTCAAACACTGACAGCGGCATTTAACATGCACGCACAGGAAGTGAGTCAATAACCCCACCCATCGGCGCCCGTGTCACATGACCACAGCTCGCCAATGGGTTAGCATTACAACCCCAGGTCTGCAGGAGACCCCTGTGGTTGTCATACCCGGATAGCTATGAGTGCCACCCTGCGATCTGCGCTTATAGCAAGTGAGCATTTCTGTTCCACAGAGCAGAGCTGCAGATTTTCCCATAACTGAGATAGAGGGTGAAAGTTGGTGCTTTTAAAATTCTATGGAAAGTGGGGCGGTGAGAGGAGGAGCTAGAGGCCAGCACATACATTGCGGTGCAAGTTCTCCTGAAACTTAGATTTCTATAACTCCTCCCTCCTATTTTTCCATGTGTCTGCCTTTCGCTCCTCCCTCCTCTATGTCTGTGTTCCTCTAGCTCCTCCCTATCCATAGAATTTTAAAAGCACCAACTCATATCAGATCTCAGTAATGGGAAAGTATCTTTATAGGTAATATCTGTATTCAGCGCATGCGTGATCAATCCAAGAGGAGAAAGAAGCGGATTTCTCTGATCACATAGCAACTTTTGTAATATTTCATGTACTATTGATTTTATGAAATAAACATTTAAGATGACGGTTACTTTTTGGCGTCTATATCAGGTCACTCTGTACAACCTTTTTCACAAATCAAGAGCCTTCATACCAGGGCCCAGGATAAATGAGGCCTAATCCCAATATAACTAGCTGCAAGTCACTCACTGACGTTCTTCAAGTCTGAGTCACTGTTCTGAAGGCCGGAGAGCCTCAGATCACCCAACCCTTACATGTGTTACCTACTGGACTCACAGAAACACCGGTACAGATTTCACTGGAACGTTCCCACAAATACTTTTGGGGATTCTCCAGTAGATTCACAAATGTACTTTAAGTGTCAAGTCTGAGGGTCTTCTGTAGAACAGGTAGAACTTCCTGTGACCTCATTAGTTCATGTACAGCTATGGTAGTCACTCAGACCTGGGACAAGCAGTCGCTAGGCAACCTGCATTAACTTTTGTTTTTATTAAAGCATCTGAACCAAGGTGTGAACGTATTCCCTACCCATAGGATTGAAAACACTGTACCCTGTTATTTACATGTATAATTACCATTGACTGACCTACTTGCTGTATGTAAGGTGTATGGTTCATTTCTGTTTTTTGTTTCCTTGGGTTTTATTTAAGAAGGGGTTGTCCAAGTGGCGGACAAGCCCTCGGGCCCAAGTGGCGGACAAGCCCTCGGGCCCAAGTGGCGGACAAGCCCTCGGGCCCAAGTGGCGGACAAGCCCTCGGGCCAAAGTGGCGGACAAGCCCTCGGGCCAAAGTGGCGGACAAGCCCTCGGGCCAAAGTGGCGGACAAGCCCTCGGGCCAAAGTGGCGGACAAGCCCTCGGGCCAAAGTGGCGGACAAGCCCTCGGGCCCAAAGTGGCGGACAAGCCCTCGGGCCCAAAGTGGCGGACAAGCCCTCGGGCCCAAAGTGGCGGACAAGCCCTCCGGCCCAAGTGGCGGACAACCTTTCTAGTACTGAACACCTTGACATCTTCCCCCAAACAACACAATGGAATTTTCCCATAATTGCAAACTTTTTACAAGGACTTTCAAGAGAGAAAAATACAAATATGTGCTAAAGGTGTCACCATTATTTTTTTTTCCAGCCAGCACTTTGGGCACCTCCTGAGACCTGCTTCACGAGAAGTTTTGTGATGATCCAATGGTGCCCGGTAGATTTGCCAATTCCTCCAGGAATTCAAGAGGTGTCCTTTTTATTTCCAGCAGGGTTGGCAAGAATGGAATTTTCAGTATGTGGTACCATTATAATAAAAAGCTACTGATGGAGCGTCCTACAGCTGTTGCCTACCTAGAAGGGGAGCACAATGTGACCTCTACTAATCAGGAGGGCTTACTATCCCTAAATATTCAGGTGCCCACTGACTGATCTTTGGGCTTCCCGGCATTGATCATGGGCGCCGCATATTATTCAGTCTTCATTCCCTGCACAGGAGTTTTCCAATAAAACATCTGGAAACATTTGGTACTGGCAAATCTCCGAGGTCTCGGCCTCCTCCCTCTTATCAGATGTCAGCCGACAGGCGCTGGGATGTTCTCGCTATCACACAGAGCGTTATATTTTCCATTAGTGTTCGTGTAATCTATTCAGGGCAAGGATCAGAAATGTTCCATCAAAGACGTCTGGTTTGGTAATCCCCGTTTCCCCATCAGGGGAACCCCCCCCCCCCTTCAGGATTCTCATACATTAGAAGACTACCACAAATCTCTCTTATTTTGGAGGACTGGGAGCATGTAATACTTCACTTCACCTTTAGGGGCGCTGTGAGGAGATTGAATACATCAAATTAGAGCTGTTTATTCGTTGGGGATCACAGATAACCTGTTATTTTCGGTGGATTGTACAATGTGCACCTTTTTACAGGTTGTATTTTGTCCCCAGAGATTGGCACAGAGATCCAGGCCGAGAGTAATCTTCTTATGAGGGCAATGGCCTGACTTGTACAAGTCATCATGCCGAGATAATCTTCCGACTTCAGGGTTATGTGAGAACTGGTTTGTGGATTAGTGAAAGATAATCTACCCGTTAGCCATAACTGGGTCATCAGACAAACCGTTAAAGGGAACGTTTCATTAGATTATTTAATTTAACCTGTGTACTTCTTCCAATTCCCGCTGCTCCAATGATTCCAGAACAGTTTTTCTTTTTCTTCTCTGCCCTTCCGTCCCAAAGTTATGCCCCTCAGTAATAATGGTGTAAATTTTCCCTTTTCCCCCCCACTGGGCGTATACGCTAGAACGCCTCTGTGGGCGTGTCTGTGGTTTGATTGGCCAGAGATAGAGGAGAACGCGCAAAGAATTCATATGGTACACGCCCAGTTGGCTGAAGGGAAGATTTTCACCATTATTTTCAGGGGGCATAACTTTGGAATGGAGGGGCACAGAAGAAATATAAAAACTGTTCCAAAATCAGCAGAGCGGCGGCAATCGGAAGAGGTGGAGGCAACTAGAGGATTAAGTAATAAAAAAAATTCAATTAAAAAGTCCATTTAAGGAGGGCTTCTACCTTGTTGAGAACTGTAGTTTGCCAAACGTTTAGGAGTCACAGATGTGAGGCCAATGTCTTATAGTGAACAATAAATTCCCCAACTTTCTATATCCCCATTGTACACCCTTGTTCACACGTGGCCTTTTTTTTTGCAGCGTACGGATGTAAAAACGCGACAAAAATGCACACACTGTACCGAGCGTGTTTTCCTGCTGTCACTCACACTAGAACTCTCCTTTTCATGATTGATGGGCCCCTTGTGTGAGGATCTCTGGGGTCACTCTTTACGGAAAAACGCAACCCTAGTAGTAGAGGGGGTCCTGAGCAGAGAAGTCATCCCCCTATGTGATATCAATCTGTTCCATGTGAACAAACCCTCTAAATGCAAAGTTGGGGGGAGCAGAGGTATTATGCTCCACCTGGAGATGTACTGGAGATGTTCTCTAGGGGGCGCCGTTTGGATTACATAGGTCTGTGCCACGCTCTCTCCATATAGTGATCATTATATACGGTCCATATAGTGACCCTGTGGATGTGGTACATACCCGACCCTCCTCGCCCGGCCTCAGCCTCTCAGTCACCTTTTCGGTACCGAATTCTGCACAGTTTATGTTGGGAGGCCGCGGACGGCCGCTGTTGGTTTAGCCTTATTTACTGCGGATGAAGAGCTCCTTTCATTACTCAGGCCGCGGCCCCCGGCTTGTCCGGCCCGAAACATCGCAGTAACACAGTCAGGCATCTACCTGCCGAAGGTTATCCCCGATAGAGGGTAGAGACAGGTCCTCTCCCCCTGCGCCAGTTACGTCAGGCAGGTCCTCTCCCCCTGCGCCAGTTACGTCAGGCAGGTCCTCTCCCCCTGCGCCAGTTACGTCAGGCAGGTCCTCTCCCCCTGCGCCAGTTACGTCAGGCAGGTCCTCTCCCCCTGCGCCAGTTACGTCAGGCAGGTCCTCTCCCCCTGCGCCAGTTACGTCAGGCAGGTCCTCTCCCCCTGCGCCAGTTACGTCAGGCAGGTCCTCTCCCCCTGCGCCAGTTACGTCAGGCAGGTCCTCTCCCCCTGCGCCAGTTACGTCAGGCAGGTCCTCTCCCCCTGCGCCAGTTACGTCAGGCAGGTCCTCTCCCCCTGCGCCAGTTACGTCAGGCAGGTCCTCTCCCCCTGCGCCAGTTACGTCAGGCAGGTCCTCTCCCCCTGCGCCAGTTACATCAGGCAGGTCCTCTCCCCCTGCGCCAGTTACATCAGGCAGGTCCTCTCCCCCTGCGCCAGTTACATCAGGCAGGTCCTCTCCCCCTGCGCCAGTTACATCAGGCAGGTCCTCTCCCCCTGCGCCAGTTACATCAGGCAGGTCCTCTCCCCCTGCGCCAGTTACATCAGGCAGGTCCTCTCCCCCTGCGCCAGTTACATCAGGCAGGTCCTCTCCCCCTGCGCCAGTTACATCAGGCAGGTCCTCTCCCCCTGCGCCAGTTACATCAGGCAGGTCCTCTCCCCCTGCGCCAGTTACATCAGGCAGGTCCTCTCCCCCTGCGCCAGTTACATCAGGCAGGTCCTCTCCCCCTGCGCCAGTTACATCAGGCAGGTCCTCTCCCCCTGCGCCAGTTACATCAGGCAGGTCCTCTCCCCCTGCGCCAGTTACATCAGGCAGGTCCTCTCCCCCTGCGCCAGTTACATCAGGCAGGTCCTCTCCCCCTGCGCCAGTTACATCAGGCAGGTCCTCTCCCCCTGCGCCAGTTACATCAGGCAGGTCCTCTCCCCCTGCGCCAGTTACATCAGGCAGGTCCTCTCCCCCTGCGCCAGTTACATCAGGCAGGTCCTCTCCCCCTGCGCCAGTTACATCAGGCAGGTCCTCTCCCCCTGCGCCAGTTACATCAGGCAGGTCCTCTCCCCCTGCGCCAGTTACATCAGGCAGGTCCTCTCCCCCTGCGCCAGTTACATCAGGCAGGTCCTCTCCCCCTGCGCCAGTTACATCAGGCAGGTCCTCTCCCCCTGCGCCAGTTACATCAGGCAGGTCCTCTCCCCCTGCGCCAGTTACATCAGGCAGGTCCTCTCCCCCTGCGCTAGTTACATCAGGCAGGTCCTCTCCCCCTGCGCTAGTTACATCAGGCAGGTCCTCTCCCCCTGCGCTAGTTACATCAGGCAGGTCCTCTCCCCCTGCGCTAGTTACATCAGGCAGGTCCTCTCCCCCTGCGCTAGTTACATCAGGCAGGTCCTCTCCCCCTGCGCTAGTTACATCAGGCAGGTCCTCTCCCCCTGCGCCAGTTACATCAGGCAGGTCCTCTCCCCCTGCGCCAGTTACATCAGGCAGGTCCTCTCCCCCTGCGCCAGTTACATCAGGCAGGTCCTCTCCCCCTGCGCCAGTTACATCAGGCAGGTCCTCTCCCCCTGCACTAGTTACATCAGGCAGGTCCTCTCCCCCTGCACCAGTTACATCAGGCAGGTCCTCTCCCCCTGCACCAGTTACATCAGGCAGGTCCTCTCCCCCTGCGCCAGTTACATCAGGCAGGTCCTCTCCCCCTGCACTAGTTACATCAGGCAGGTCCTCTCCCCCTGCACTAGTTAAATCAGGCAGGTCCTCTCCCCCTGCACCAGATACATCAGGCAGGTCCTCTCCCCCTGCAGTAGTTACATCAGGCAGGTCCTCTCCCCCTGCACCAGTTACATCAGGCAGGTCCTCTCCCCCTGCGCCAGTTACATCAGGCAGGTCCTCTCCCCCTGCGCTAGTTACATCAGGCAGGTCCTCTCCCCCTGCCCTAGTTACATCAGGCAGGTCCTCTCCCCCTGCGCCAGTTACATCAGGCAGGTCCTCTCCCCCTGCGCCAATTACATCAGGCAGGTCCTCTCCCCCTGCCCTAGTTACATCAGGCAGGTCCTCTCCCCCTGCACTAGTTACATCAGGCAGGTCCTCTCCCCCTGCGCTAGTTACATCAGGCAGGTCCTCTCCCCCTGCGCCAGTTACATCAGGCAGGTCCTCTCCCCCTGCACTAGTTACATCAGGCAGGTCCTCTCCCCCTGCGCCAGTTACATCAGGCAGGTCCTCTCCCCCTGCACTAGTTACATCAGGCAGGTCCTCTCCCCCTGCGCTAGTTACATCAGGCAGGTCCTCTCCCCCTGCGCCAATTACATCAGGCAGGTCCTCTCCCCCTGCCCTAGTTACATCAGGCAGGTCCTCTCCCCCTGCGCCAGTTACATCAGGCAGGTCCTCTCCCCCTGCACTAGTTACATCAGGCAGGTCCTCTCCCCCTGCGCTAGTTACATCAGGCAGGTCCTCTCCCCCTGCACTAGTTACATCAGGCAGGTTAGTCAGTGCAGGGCTACTAGTCACACACGGACCGGTGGAGCTGCGTTATTTGCGCTCCTCCATGTCTGTGTTTGGTGAGGCAGGATAACGCAGTCCCATGCAAACCTGCATCCTGCGCCCCCAGCAGCAGCGCCGCCGCCATCACTCACCATGCTTGCCATAGTAGTTCTCCTGGTCCCCCATGCTGCTGCGGCGCCTCCTGTGTCACCCCTGCCCACTCCCCGCCCGCCTGCCTCTATTTTCTCAGCCTGTCTTCTCCCCCACCCATGTCAGCTGGTCCCAGTCACCCAATTACACCTCTCAGTCTCCTCCAAACTGGTCCAACTGGTGTCAGGTTCACAGGCGGGGCAGGGCCGGCCCCAAAACTGAGGCAGGGAGGTCAGAGGGGCAACAAGAGGGGCGCACAGCTGCCGTGTGGTGTCAGGGGGCAGTGACGGCGAGGGGACACCGCCACCTACCGGGGACAGCGCCACCTACCGGGGACACCGCCACCAACCGGGGACACCGCCACCTACCGGGGACAGCGCCACCTACCGGGGACACCGCCACCTACCGGGGAGACCGCCACCTACCGGGGAGACCGCCAACAACCGGGGAGATCGCCACCTACCGGGGACACCGCCACCAACCGGGGACACCGCCACCTACCGGGGAGACCGCCACCTACCGGGGACACCGCCACCTACCGGGGAGATCGCCACCTACCGGGGACAGCGCCACCTACCGGGGACACCGCCACCTACCGGGGACACCGCCACCAACCGGGGACATGGGGCGGCTCAGATACAGCGGGTCAGCAGACAGGAGCCACACATTATACGAGCTTAGATACACTGCTCCGCAGACGGTACCACACATTATATGGGCTCAGATACAGCGGTACCACAGATTATATGGGCTTAGATACACTGCTCAGGAGACAGGAGCCACACATACGGGCTTAGATACACTGCTCCGCAGACGGTACCACACATTATATGGGCTCAGATACAGCGGTACCACAGATTATATGGGCTTAGATACACTGCTCAGGAGACAGGAGCCACACATACGGGCTTAGATACACTGCTCCGCAGACGGTACCACACGTTATATGGGCTCAGATACAGCGGTACCACAGATTATATGGGCTTAGATACACTGCTCAGCAGACAGGAGCCACACATTATATGGGCTTAGATACACTGCTCAGCAGACGGTACCACACGTTATGTGGGCTTAGATACACTGCTCAGCAGACTGTACCACACGTTATATGGGCTTAGATACACTGCTCCGCAGACGGTACCACACGTTATGTGGGCTTAGATCCATTGCTCAGCAGACTGTACCACATATTATATGGGCTTAGATACACTGCTCAGCAGACGGTACCACACGTTATGTGGGCTTAGATACACTGCTCAGCAGACTGTACCACACGTTATATGGGCTTAGATACACTGCTCAGCAGATGGTACCATACATTATATGGGCTTAGATACACTGCTCAGCAGATGGTACCATACATTATATGGGCTTAGATACACTGCTCCGCAGACGGTACCACACATATGGGCTTAGATACACTGCTCAGCAGACAGTACCACACGTTATATGGGCTTAGATACACTGCTCAGCAGACTGTACCACACATTATATGGGCTTAGATACAATGCTCAGCAGACGGTACCACGCGTTATATGGGCTTAGATACACTGCTCTGCAGACGGTACCACACGTTATATGGGCTCAGATACACTGCTCAGCAGACGGTACCACGCGTTATATGGGCTTAGATACACTGCTCAGCAGACAGTACCACACATTATATGGGCTTAGATACATTGCTCAGCAGACTGTACCACACATTATATGGGCTTAGATACACTGCTCAGCAGACGGTACCACACGTTATATGGGCTTAGATACACTGCTCAGCAGACGGTACCACACGTTATATGGGCTTAGATACACTGCTCAGCAGACGGTACCACACGTTATATGGGCTTAGATACACTGCTCAGCAGACGGTACCACACGTTATATGGGCTTAGATACACTGCTCAGCAGACGGTACCACACGTTATATGGGCTTAGATACACTGCTCAGCAGACAGTACCACACGTTATGTGGGCTTAGATACATTGCTCAGCAGACTGTACCACACATTATATGGCCTTAGATACACTGCTCTGCAGACTGTACCACACATATGGCCTTAGATACACTGCTCTGCAGACTGTACCACACATTATATGGGCTTAGATAAAATGCTCAGCAGACTGTACCACACATTATATGGGCTCAGATACACTGCTCAGCAGACTGTACCACACATTATATGGGCTTAGATACACTGCTCAGCAGACGGTATCACACATTATATGGGCTTAGATACACTGCTCAGCAGACGGTATCACACATTATATGGGCTTAGATACACTGCTCAGCAGACGGTACAACACGTTATATGGGCTTAGATACACTCCTCAGCAGACTGTACCACACATATGGGCTTAGATACACTGCTCAGCAGAGGGAACCACACATTATATGGGCTTAGATACACTGCTCAGCAGACGGTATCACACATTATATGGTCTTAGATACACTCCTTAGCAGACGTACCACACATTATACAGGCTTAGATACACTGCTCAGCAGACTGTACCACACATTATATGGGCTCAGATACAGCGGGTCAGCAGACGGTACCACACATTATACGGGCTTAGATACACTGCTTAGTAGACTGTACCACACATTATAAAGGCTTAGATACACTGCTCAGCAGACGGTACCACACATTATATGGGCTTAGATACACTGCTCAGCAGACTGTACCACACGTTATATGGGCTTAGATACACTGCTCAGCAGACGGTACCACACATTATATGGGCTTAGATACACTGCTCAGCAGACGGTTTCACACATTATATGGGCTTAGGTACAGCAGTTAAGTAAACTATACCACTCATTTAGATACAGCAGATCAACAGTCTGTACCACACATGATAATCTTAGATACAGTAACAGACTATATCACACATTATAGGCTTAGATACTGGATCAAAGCAAACAGCACCACAGATTACAGGCTTAAATACAGCAGCTCAACAGACAGAATCACCCATGAAAGGCTTAGATACGGGCGCTCCATAGACAGTATCATGAAAGCTTGGATACAGGTGCTCAGCAGACAGTATCACACATGAATACATCGGATAGGCAGACATGTCACACATGAAATGCTTAGATACACTTGCCCTGAAATCAGTAATACATGTAAGAGAATTGGATACACAGCAGTGACTGTATCACATGGAAAAGGCTTGGATACACCAGTCAAGGCCGGATTCAGACACCCGAGTATCACTTTCCGAGTACTGGCCGCAGGTCTCCTGCTGAGGGAGTAGATTTGGGGCCCAGAGACCCACGGACCCTCCGAGCAGCAGCCAGAAAAGTGAGATATACCGAGGGCTGAACTCAGGCTGAAACCGATGACATCACATAATAGGCTTAGATACACAGCCTAGAAAACAGTATCACACACAACAGGCTTGGGTACACAGCTCAGCAGGCAGTATCACACATAACAGGCTTAGATACCAAGCTCAGCAGGCAGCATACACAGCTGAGAAAACAGTATCACACAGCAAAGGCTTAGATACCCAGCTCAACAGGTAGTATCACACAGTAGAATGTAGATATGTGAGAAAAGCACAATAGATGGAGGCAATACTATATATATATATATATATATATATATATTACTCCTTGGCCCCACCCTGCCTTTACTTTCACCCACACCCATCATATCGTCACATTTCCTCACCCCCGGGCTCCGTCTTATTCCACCATGACTATATCTTTATGTATGCGGCACAAATAAAGAATATTGCACACTGCACATTATATACGGCCGCTCTACATTAGGGGGAGCTGACCTGGCCTGAACAAGCAGAGCTGCAGTATAAAGCATGACATTACAGGATGTGGATTTCAGATTACCACAGACTCAAACACACAATGTGGTTCAACCAGCGAGGAGCCTCTGGAGGACCCAGCATATTCCATCTACTGTACAGCCGGCTGTTCTCATGGCACCATGCAATACTTCATTTTCCCTATGGAGGCGCTGCAGGAAAACTGAACACTCTCTACCAGGTTCCCCCCATTTGAAGGATTGCAATTTAAGATCAGATACCCTTTAAGTGGAACATCCCTTTAAATAGCATGATGGAGCCTATGGCAAAGAAGGAAGCAGAAGTCCAGTCAGTATGGTAGCCAGATACATATGAGAAGATGATGGTCTATCATCTAGGCCATCACTTCAGTACAGAATGAATGGGGCTCTATAGATTGATGAGTTCCATTCTAGATCAAAGTGTCTCCATGGTAACAGACTACAAAAACACTGCGTAGTCTGATCCTGCAGTCATACGCCCACCTGACCCCTACTACTTGTTAGTAGAGATGAGCGACTTTGCCTTTTTTCTTATTACTGAAATATGGCAACCTTAATTTACTTTATAATAATAGTTAGGCATTGAAAACTGGGGGTTATTTGGCTAAAGTTGTGGGGGGGGTAGGGCTCGCTCCAGGTTTTCGTGTGCCCTGGGCCAAAGAGTGTCACTGGGCTCCTTTAACACATACCACAATTCATGATCCTCTGATACGGCAGAGAAATAGCAGTATAGTACAATGAAAAATACTTCACTTCTTACATCACATGACTGATATCTATTTTAAATTCTCCAATAGCTCCAAAAACGGACAGTATATTCCTCCATACAGTATTATGGCCACCACCTAGTGCGCCATACAGAGTAATGAGGCCCATATATTTCTCCATACAGAATCACTGGTCCCATATAATGTTCGATACAGTATATGATGAGCTCCACATAATGCTACAGTATATGTTGGTCCTCATGGATGAAGCTCCACTGTCTTATGGGTCCAAATAATGCTCCAAACATAATGGGCCCCATTTCTAATGCTCCAGTGTATAATAGGCCCTGTAAATGCTGCTCCAGTGTCTGATGTCCCTCATTTGGAAAGCTCCAGCATATGATGGGCCTCACGGATGATGCTCTAGTGTACGATTGGTCCAAATAATGCTCCATATATAATCTTCCCCATTTACAATGCTCCAGTATATGATGGGCCCCATGGATGATGCTCCAGTGTCTAATGAGCCCGAATAATGCTCCATATATAATGGGCCCCATTTCTACGGCTCCAGTGTATAATGGGCCCTGTAAATGCTGCTCCAGTGTCTGATGTCCACCTTTGGAATGCTCCAGTGTATGGTGGGCCCCATATATCATTCTCCAGAGTATAGTGCTCCCCAAAAATTGCTGTCCCAACATTGAAAACAATGAAATAAGTCTCCTCGCTAGGGAATCCCTGTACTAGTCTGGACTCCTCGTCGTCCCCATCTTCCATCTCTCTGCACTTGGACTGTTTAGGCAGAGGGCGTACAGACGTGATGTCATCGCGCTCTCTGACCAGAATGTCACTGTCAGGAAAAGTGTTTGGTTTCCGTGGGCAATATGGTTGCAAAGCTGAACCTTAAAGGAAAGTCCAGAAGGGCACCACCAGGAGTGGAGCCTACGGTTAAATTCGACTCCACCTGGGAAACCTCAACCATGCCATCCACACAAAAGCTGCACACATTGCAAGCTTAATTCCGTTAACGAACGAGACTCCGGCATGCCCCCGCGGTCCGCGTCCAGCTTACTAGAGGGACACGCGAGGCTCTGGCATGCGAGATCAGCCAATAACAGGTGTGTCATGCCCTTACATGTCCAGGGCTACACGCGAGCTACAATGAAAGGACTAGCGTGTGTCGCTTACAGGTGCAGATAACCCGCTGAACCCTGTTAGTGATGGTGATCTGGGATTCCATTTCTTCCCCGCGAACAAGCATTTCCCAGTAAGTGCAGGTCAACCGGAATTCCGGAATTAGGCCTAACCGGCATTCCAGAAAGAATGTGAAAAAATTACGTGTCCAAACCGCAGGTGCTGTAGCTTGCTTAACAGCTGGGCTCCTCTGCTGAGTAGCACACAGTTCTTACATAAACAGGCGGCATAGCTTGGTTCACGGGTGGGCAACTCTGCTGAGTAGCACACAGTTCTTACATAAACAGGCGGCATAGCTTGGTTCACGGGTGGGCTCCTCTGCTGAGTAGCACACAGTTCTTACATAAACAGGCGGCATAGCTTGGTTCACGGGTGGGCTCCTCTGCTGAGTAGCACACAGTTCTTACATAAACAGGCGGCATAGCTTGGTTCACGGGTGGGCTCCTCTGCTGAGTAGCACACAGTTCTTACATAAACAGGCGGCATAGCTTGGTTCACGGGTGGGCTCCTCTGCTGAGTAGCACACAGTTCTTACATAAACAGGCGGTATAGCTTGGTTCACGGGTGGGCTCCTCTGCTGAGTAGCAGACAGTTCTTATATAAACAGGCGGCATAGCTTTGTGGCCAACTCTGCTGAGTAGCAGACACAGTTACTAGGCCCAAAGTATTAAGTGGTGTAAATGCAGTCAAAAACTGGTTCTTTCATAAACAGGCGGCATAGCTTGGTTCACGGGTGGGCTCCTCTGCTGAGTAGCAGACACAGTTACTAGGCCCAAAAAGATTTTCAGGACAATATGCGGGAAATAATTATTAGAAACACACACGGTGTAGCTCCTTGACAGGTGTACTACACCGCTGGCTACCAGACACCACTACTATGCCCTAAAACTGTCTATTATCATTGAAAACCATTATTAATGTGAAAAAAAAGTTACGCTTTTGTTTAACGAAACGTTCTCGAACGGAAACTCAAACAGCGAATTTTAATCAAAGTATTGTAGTTCGACAAACGGATCTAACACCGCCCAAAACAGCTGGAATTTGAACTTGGCCAACAGTTCCACTCAAACACCGCTCATCTGTAATCAGGAGGCAGACTCAGACGGTTTCAGGCACAGTATGGATTCGACAAGATTGCAGAAAGTTGAGAAAGGGTACAGGATCACCGGATAAGGCCTGTTTCACACATCAGTTTTTCCACCATCAGTCAAAATCCGCCGTTTTGCAAAAAAAACGGATTCGCCAAGAAAAACGGATCCGTTTTTTTCCCCATTGACTTGCATTATCGGCGGATTTTGACTGACGGTTATCCGTCCCATCCGTATTTCTGCGGATCCGCCAAAACTTTGGCGTCCGCTGACATCACAGGACGGACAATGCAACGTTTTTTTGGCGGTCGGATCCGCATTTTTGCCTTTCGCTACAGATTTAACCCTAAATCCAATGTGGCTGCTGGACAAAATATTCTCTCTCTCTCCTCACCGCGTGACTGCCGATATCCCAAACGACATTGCGGCGACCCGACATCTTCATCACGACCATTTGCCACTGACATTCCCGCGATAGCCCGGCCTCTTCCCACGATAGCACGCCCTCTTCTTCGCGGACATTCCCGCGATAACCCGGCCTCTTCCCGCGACATCAGCGGTACTTTTATTTCAGCGCGGTTCCTTTAACTTTCCCTCATCGGCGGATCCCGGCGCACCAACGGTCCGGTGGCTCCCGTTGGTGTTGCCACGGCTACGGATCCGTTCTCCGCCTTTTTGGCGGATGACTACTGACACAAAAAACGTAAGTGTGAAACAGGCCTAACAGGTATATATAGCATAGTTTAAACATTTAAAATCTCCGTGTTTATTTCCGGAGTCCGACAAAGACACAGCCTCAGTATGGATTAGACAACAATCTAAAAAGTAGAAAAAAGGAAATGTTTTTGAGGCGTACACCAGTATACACTGTTGGGGCATTTTTAAATCTTCATATATATTTCTGTCTCAGTAAGACAGTCCAGACTCTCCGCAATAGGAAACGAGATGGATACAAGTACAGACGGAAAGTCGAGTGATTGCATAAATTTAGGAATTACTAATCACGGGAAAAACTCCCGGGAGAATTCTCAGAGGCGATGCTGACCCTCAATTACTTTGTGTGTGGAGACAGCGAAAACAGTTCTTGTGAAGAAAGTGTTGCTGTATCGCAGTACTGTGGATCCCATCACCGTTACTCATCTCCATCAAATTGTGATCACAGGGAGAGATGTAGACATGGTCCTCACTGGCTATCATGGTCTGTCAAGTAACTTTGGAGTGCAAAAGACAGAAGCCACAGGCCGTAGGCGATTCTATTGGATTGGCATGAGAGGGCACATTTAAAAATGTGTAAAAAAAAAAAAAAAAAATTATGTTTACTAAATACCCTTATTATTATTACCTTTATGCATTATTTGCAGTTTATTTTTTCTTTTTAGTTCAGGATATTTGTGTTTTTTGCTTTTTGTTTTCACATTTAAAAATGTGGGCCGGAATGTCACACGTCTGTGAGTAGGAAAACTGTGAAAGCTGATGATAAACCACCACTGCATCTCATTGTGAGTCGACGTCCATAAGAAATGGAAGCCAATGATCATCTGAAGCTAGATCCCGGCCAGCGGGACAGGGCATAGCTACGTCTTAACCATCATCTATCAGTTCACCAAATTTGTAGTGGCAGTCCCAGGGAAGGATTTGACAGCCCAGACTACACAGCGGAGGAGCAGGGAGAGGTAAATATTGCAAATGCTGGGGCCCTGCGTCAGCGCTGGCACTGGGCCCCTCATAGTACGCCGGTGTGTCTGATGGCGGGTGTGCACCCCCACCGTCAGAGACACTTGATTGCACTATGAGGGACCCTGTGCCATGTGCCGGCGCCAAAGAGTGGGCCCACCCACCTATCCAGGGCAACGGCACTCGCACGGTTGCGTGCAATAGGTGGTGACCCCGGCCCTGTGGGGGGAGGCAGCCCAGTTAGGGAGGTTTAAAAAATGGCATATGCTGATGTTGGACATTCAGCAGCTGCAAATGGAGGAATTGGAGAAGTCCGAGGAAGAGGAGGACAAAAGCGAGCCATTTTTCTGTCACCCTATGTGTCATCAGGGGAAGGTGGGACAAAATCCTTGGAAACCCATGCATGGTTCATTTTAATGAAGGTTAGATCATCCACATTTTGGGTTGACAGACGGGTCCTTTTTTCTGTCAGGATTGATCCAGCTGCACTGAAGACTCTTTCCGATAGCACACTTGCAGCTGGGCAAGCGAGCTCCTGTAAGACATATTGGGCCAATTCAGGCCAGGTGTCCAGTTTAGCGGCCCAATAGTCAAAGGGGAATGACCTGTGTGGGAGAACATCGATATGGGAGGAAAAGTAGTTTGTAACCATAGTTGACAACTGCTGTCTCCTGTCACTTTCCATCGATGCAGTATTACCAGTTGTGTGAGCGGTACTTGAAAAATCAGTCCACAACATTGTCATGAAACCCCTGTCTCCAACGCCACTTCTGCTGTGTGCACCACGAACACCTCTTCCATGTTGCCCCCTACAGCTTGTTGGAGAACCATCACCGCTGCTGTGTGCTGGGAATGCCTCAAACAAACGGTTTACCAGAGTTGCTTGTTTATTAGCCAATATTAGGTCAAGGTTCTCCTGTGGCATGATGTTTTGGAATTTGCCTTTATAGCGTGGATCCAGGATGCTGGCCAACCAGTAGTCGTCATCATTCATCATTTTGGCAATGCGGGGGTCCTTTTTTAGGATCTGCAAGGCATAATCTGACATGTGGGCCAATGTTCCCGGTGTCAGTGATGCACTGCGAGTGCTGGGTGGAGGAGCATTTTCTGGCAAATCCACATCCCTCCAGTCACGCACAAACCCTGTACCAGACCTTGCCACGCCAACATTTTCACTTGCCCCACGAGATGCATCCTCCTCCCCAAAATAATCATCCCCATCATCATCCTCCTCCTCCTCGTCCAGGAGAGGTCCCGGAGCAGACAATGGCTGTCATCAAGGCTTCCCTCCTCCTCTTCCTCCTCAGCTGCAGACGACTGCTCCTTAATGTGCGTCAAAGTTTGCATGAGCAGATGCATAAGTGGGATGCTCATGCTTATGATGGCGTCGTCTGCGCTTACCAGCCGTGTGCATTCCTCAAAACACTGAAGGACTTTACAGAGGTCTTTCAGCTTCGACCACTGCACACCCAACAACTCCATGTCTGCCCTCAAAGTGCCTGGCCGTGTATCCTCCCACAAATGAAATACAGCCTGCCTCTGTTCGCACAGCCTCTGAACCATGTGCAGGGTGGAGTTCCACCTTGTTGCAACGTCGATAATTAGCCGGTGCTTGGGAAGGTGGAGCAATCGCTGCAGCTTCTGCATACGACTGGAGTGTACCGGCGACCGGCAGATGTGCGAGCACAGTCTTCGGACCTTCTGGAGCAGGGCTGTTAACTCCGGATAATTATTGAGGAAGCACTGCACCACCAGGTTCAAGGTGTGAGCCAGGCAAGGTATGTGTCGTAGTTTTGAAAGGGCTATGGCTGCCACAAAATTCCGGCTGTTATCACTAACTACCTTGCCTGCCTCAAGGTATAGACTGCCCAGCCATGACTCAGTTTGTCGCTGCAAGTAGTCGGCCAGTACCTCCGCGGTGTGTCTGTTGCCTCCCAAACACATCATCTTCAACACAGCCTGCTGACGCTTACCACTAGCTGTTCGATAGTGGGACACCGAGTGTGCAACACTGGCAGCTGCAGATGGAGTGCTCGTGCGACTGCGCTCTGTGGACGAGCTTTCGCTTCTGGAGGAGGAGAGTCGAACACCTACACCCAACTGTTTGCCGTGGGCTAAGCAGCACTGTCCCACCGCCGCTGTCCCCTGTGGACCCTGCATCCACCACATTAACCCAGTGTGCAGTGATGGACACGTAACGGCCCTGGCCATACCTACTGGACCATGCATCTGTTGTGAGGTGCACCTTTCCTCTCATTGATTGCTTGAGTGCATGGACAATGCGGTCTTTGACATGAAGGTGGAGGGCTGGGATGGCTTTGCGAGAAAAGAAGTACCGACTGGGTAGGTCATAGCGTGGTACTGCGTAGGCCATGAGTTCGCGGAAAGCTCACTTTCAACCAACCGGTAGGGCATCATCTCTAATGAGATTAGTTTGGCAATGTGGGCGTTCAAACCCAGTGTACGCGGATGAGAGGACGAGTACTTTCTTGTCCTACTCATAGTCTCTGGTAGGGTGAACTGGACTTGAGAGCTGCATATGGTGGAACTAGCGGTGGACATGGCGGACTGAGACAGGGTTGATGATGGTGATGGAGTTGGTGTTTTTTCTGATGGCCTAGATTCAGTCTTTCGTAGCAATAACATTGTGATTCCCTGACTGCTTGGCCTTGCGACGACACCTCAACATTTGCTGCTGGTGGTGTGCTAACCGGTGGGCTTACAGTGGGGGAAACGATGTAGCGCTGCTGACTACCTTCATTGGGAGCAGTTGCACATGTGGTACATGAGGTTTGGTAGTCCCTCCACGCTTGCAAGTGCATGGTGGTTAAATGTCTAAGCATGCAACTGGTATTCAAATTTCTCAGATTTTTCCCTCGGCTAAAGGACTTTGCGCACTTCTTACAGATAACCTTTGCCTGATCATTAGGATTTTGTTCAAAAAAGTGCCACACTGCACTCTTCCTACTATGGAAGACATTTTGAGGCCTTGCACGCTGTGTCCCACAACCCACAATTCTAGACATCTAGAGTGTGAGACCTACAGATGATGGACTATACAGGCCCACAACCCACAACTCTGGACAACTACAGTGTGAGACCTACAGATGACGGACAGTAGGGGCCCACAACCTACAACTCTGGACAACTACAGTGTGAGACCTACAGATAACACACCGTATGAGCCCACAACCCACAATTCTAGACATCTATAGTGTGAGACCTACAGATCACAGACCGTACAGGCCCACAACCCACAATTCTAGACATCTATAGTGTGAGATCTACAGATGAGGCCCCGTATGGGCCTACAACCCACAGTTCAGGACATCTATAGTGTGAGACTTAAAGACATACAGATGATATGCCAGTACGGGCCCATCATTCTGGACATCTAGAGTGTGAGACCTACAGATGACGGACCATACAGACCCACAACCCACAATTCTAGACATCTAGAGTGTGAGACCTACAGATGAGGGATCGTACGGACCCACAACCCACAATTCTAGACATCTAGAGTGTGAGACCTACAGATGACGGACCGTACGGGTCTACAACCAACAAGTCTAGAGATCCATAGTGTGAGACCTACAGATGATGGACTGTACAGGCCTACAACCCACAATTCTAGACATCTATAGTGTGAGACCTACAGATGACGAACTGTACGGGTCTACAACACACAATTCTAGAGATCTATAGTGTGACACCTACAGATGACGGACCGTACAGGCCTACAACTCTAGACAACTACAGTGTGAGACCTACAGATGACGGACCGTACAGGCTTACAACTCACAATTCTAGACATCTATAGGGTGAGACCTAGAGATGTTGGCCCGCTGACCTCACCTGAGGTTTCGGATATCAGCCTCGGCAGACCCTTTCAGAACCTCTGTGAGTCTGACCCTCCAAGGCACAGTCTTCAACTTGGCATGGTACAATTAAGGCCCCCCCCCACTTACTTTTAACTGGATGCCCATATATTTTTCTAGATACCAGACGTTGCCTGAAATTCAGACCGGTGGGATGTCCCATGGCCGGGTCATTGATGAGGCAGGGGCATCGTCAGTGTTTCCCACTAGTTCCATTATCAGTGGAAGGAGATGGTCCTGAGGCCAGAGGGGCACATGGGCCTCTTTGCCATTTTAGAGTGCATTGGCGTTTAACAAAAAATAAAAAAAATGCAAAAAAAATAAAAGACACATAGTAGGAGACACAGATTTTGCATTAGGGCCCAGGAGTTTACATCTCTGGCAGTTTAGATCTGTGGGCAGGTAGATGATCTGAAACCGTCTCAGACGACACAAGATTCCGCTCAGGCAGGAAATGTTTTTTTTTTTTTCACTCTAGAACTTAATCTGCGGACATCTGTTTCCTACAGAATGAGCGAGATCAGTCTCTGCCGTGGTAAGGTTTAATTTTCTCCTGAAAGGAAACCGGAAAGTTGTCCCACCCCATGTTTTCTCCTTATACCCTCTACATAAATCTTAAAGACCCATGTTTAACTCTTTGAGGTGGTGGCCGACGAGTGGGCGACACTTGTGACGAGCAAAAGTACAAAGTTTAACTATGCTGTAATACCGGACAAAACCTCTTAGCAGGGGAGGCGCTGTTTCTAGAGGAAAGCATGTTTTTCCAATCCTCCGGAATGTTAAAGGCTTCATACAACTTCACAACCAGATTAGTTTTTAATGTTATGCAAAAAGAAGCAACTAAACAATTTGTATAGCTTAAAAATTACTTTTTTTTTTCTCTACAGCTCCTATCCACAATGATTTGTCTCCTTAGCAACAGACTACAAGTCAACAGTGTAGTCTGACTGTGTGGGGCCAAGTAGGTGAGCGTAGACGGAAAACTGATCGCAACCCTCGATCGTGTAGAGGGTCAATTCCCACCTTCACAGCAGAGCGTCAGTCCCCGTACCCAAAAACGTTCCCTAGCTACAGATCCCTGACCAGTCGTGCAGAATCTCGCCTGGCCTCGTTCCTGGCCTCTTCTTCCCTCCAGGATGCCACCTGAGGCAACGTTGTGACACCAGGGCCATTGTTGGCGCCATGATGGTGGGACTGATTTCTATGGCGGCGCCCCGCTGTGCAGGAACGGGGAGATGTGACTATGTTTGACGCTCAGGAGACCCCTGCTTTTAACAAGTATCTCTCCGAGAGTTAGCGAATATAAGTAAAGGTAGTCAGGGTCGGGAACAGGGGTCAGAAAGAGCGTTACTGCGAAGCAATGGGACACCCACCGCTATCATATTGGGCGAAGATCGGAATATCCCTTTAAGGCTGATAACATCAAGGAGAACGAAGGATGAGACATCTGTAAATTTCAACTTCCGATCCTTTTGTTCATGGGGAAATAAGCAACTGTGAGTCAGTGACTAATTTGCTTCTCTCATGCGGCCGCAATTATTACGGGAGGGGGGGTTGGGAAGAATAGCCGAGAAGACCATCGTGTTTGGGATAGTTGACCCCATGCATCTATAAAACAATCCACAGATGACTTTGCTCATACTACAGCCGGAGAGCACTATACCCGCTGTGTCCACTATGTGGCAGCACGATCGCACCGACCCGTGGCTCCAGTAAAAAGAATGACATCATCGATGTAAATACTGCGCCATGCAGAGGTGCTATCCCATATCCTGCCACTACTGCACTCGTCACCAGCGGGCCGATGAACAAACAAGCTGGGAGAGTGGGAGTAGTGTTGAGGAACGCCTAGCCCTAATGTCGCCTTATCTGTGGTTATTGAAAAGGGGATGACTATGTTCTATCAATATGTCACCGACATACGGGCACGGACCATATGGGCATCGAGCCCTTGCATTGCAGAGAAACATAAACTACAGTGCAACAGAAATGGGTGAGGATGCATTTGGGAATGCAACATATTGTAATATATTCCCAAATGTTCCTTTAGGTTATGTATAGATCCCAATATTGGTAAATAACAGAGAGAATTCTCTATACCCCGTGATATCATCGAAGTACAGAGACTTTTAGGTTCAAGGCTGTATAAAGTGAGAACTACAGATGACGGCAAGTATGGGCTAATAACCCACAAATCAAGACATCTATAGTGTGACATATAGATGACATGATCATATGAGCCCACAACATAGGACATCTATAGTGTGAGACCTACACATGTAGGACCATATGGGTCCTCAACTCACAACCCTGGACATCTATAGTGTGAGACCTTCAGATGTTGGATTGTATGGGTCCTCAACTCACAACCTTGGATATCTATAGTGTGAGACCTTCAGATGTTGGACTGTATGGGTCCTCAACTCACAACCTTGGACATCTATAGTGTGAGACCTTCAGATGTTGGATTGTATGGGTCCTCAACTCACAACCTTGGACATCTATAGTGTGAGACCTTCAGATGTTGGACTGTATGGGTCCTCAACTCACAACCTTGGACATCTATAGTGTGAGACCTTCAGATGTTGGACTGTATGGGTCCTCAACTCACAACTCTGGACATCTATAGTATGAGACTTCCAGACATTCAGATGACATCCTGCAGGCCCACAACTCTGGACATCAATTGTGTAAAGACTTACAGATATCATCAATAAACCCACAACCCTGAGTATGAGACTGACAGATGATGGCCCTGTAGACTGTGGGATCAAAAGATTTTCGTTCCTACTTTATATTTCATAATGGTTGAAACCTATAGGGCATGAGCCCTATAAATCACAACGTTTTGTGTGTTATTTGTCATGTTATGAGAGAAGACTGAAGAAATAGCACATGATTGTCGAGTATAAGAACCAGTCACCATGTGTCATCTCCTAGAGTTCCCCTTTCTCCTGTTATATCTGCACATACGGTATATTGCAGGACCCTGTAGATGTAGACAACGTGGGGAAACATTCCCTTCGAAGACTTCACTGACCTCATAAAGAGCAGATGTTGGGTGGGTGAACCCACAACTATGGACATCCAGGGCTAATGAAAGAGACATCAGGACTACTAAAGGGCGAACCATTAAGGATAGTTGGGACATGTGGGCTATCAGCATAAGGCAGCACTTTATTTCATTTTTCATAGCCATAGCTGGAAGAACAAGGATCAAAGATGTAGAAAAGGTAGCCCTGAAGAAGTCAGTATTGTAAAATGAGGAATAAGTGAAGACTTGAAAAATGGTGTCAAAAATAACAATAGGAACCTTGATCAAATGAAGATCGTTGTGGAGGTTCCCAGACACCCTCAATGGCCACCGGCCGAAGATTCGCTTAATCCATAACTGTTCTCAATAGGAAAAGGCTGTTCCCCGATAACTCAGACATCAGCCTATATCTTCCCTGAGTATGAAAGGGGAAGAGGTGAAATTAAACATGTGTGATCCATCTTCACCCAAAATCAGTAGGTATGGCTGACATTCCTCCAATATGTATAGGATAGAATCTCCAGCGCTGGACTTCAGTTAAAAATTCATCATTTAAGTATGAATAAGGACATACAGGCAGATGGGGTCTCTGGTGGTCTCCAACCAACGCGTTTCGACCTAGAGGGTCTTACTCATGGTTCACACTAGACCAGTACTGACAACTACAAATAATACAAAGACTGGTAAATCACAGGTGTTGGACAAAAGAATTAATGAAAATAGGGAGTATCCCTACCAGTTAACTCTTGCAAAACACTCAGCCTAATGTGGAGCTGAAATATACATTAACCCTTTTACCATTAGTAAATGAAATAATGTAAACAAAAACTTATCGGGAAAAAATAAAAACTAATGAAAAGATATCATAAGAATATAATGAATAGCAAAAAAAAAAAAAAAAAAAAAAAACAACCTTCATCAATTAATATAATGTTAATAAACAAAGTAACAATCACAAAAATTATCAGAATAGCCAGAATTAAATAGGACTAAGTAAAATGTACAGAAGAAAATATCAATCTAATTGCAATATTAAATCAAGTCGTTTGTTCAGACCTAATGGTACTCTTGTATTTAATTTAAAAATCCAGAAGGATTCACGATTTAATAATTTTCTCCTGAAATCACCTCCCCTAGTAGATCTATAGACTTTCTCTATTGCTATAATTTTGAGACTATCAGTTTTACCTCCATGAACAGTTTTACAATGATAAGAAACTGCTGAGATATTATAATTGTTGCTAGTAGCTTCTGACAAGTGTTTCCTAATTCTCTTTTTAAGGGGTCCTATTGTGCAGCCTACATATTGTAGGTTACAAAAAACGCATTCAATAACATATATTACTCCTTCTGAATTACAATTTATGTGAGACTGAATAGGGTATGATATGCCAGTAACACTAGAAGTGAATCTGCTGGTTTTAACCACATAGTTGCAGACTTTACAGGGATGATGTCCACATTTGGAAAAGCCTTTATATGACAACCAAGTATTTTTAGTTCTCCTATTACTGATAAAAAGACTGGGGGATAAGATATCGCTCAAAGCAGGAGCTTTCCTGGCTATGTATCGTATCTGGGTATTGTCCAGAATTTGACCAAGTTTATTATCATTGTGTAAAATAGGTAAGTATTTTTTGACAATGTCCTTTATCTTATTGAATTGTGGACTGTACATGGTAGAGAAACTAACTATAGGACGGTCATGATTATTGCAGGAGGCCCGTGTGCGATTCTTTTTCTTGTTAGCAGTAATTCCAGTGTGTACAAGGCTCAAAGGAGATTCATTCAGCAGGGTGTGTCTATGGATCCTGCTGACAATATTGTCAGCTTTCCTTAGCATCCAATTAGCATATCCTCTGTCCTTAAGTCTAGAGAGGGTTTTGTTTGATTCTTTGGCAAATGTTATAGGTGAACTGCAATTTCTTTTTAACCTAATTAATTCTCCCACTGGAATGTTTTTAACCACGTGCTTGGGGTGACAAGAATAAGCTTGTAAACTTGAGTTTGTATCTGTGGGTTTTCTGAAAGGAAAAACGCAGACCTTTTGGCTGTCAGAATTCACAGAAAGTCACATCCAGATAATTGATAGAAAAATCTGACACTGTAAATGTAAATGAAAGATTAAACTCGTTCATATTAATATAGCTAATGAAATCACTAATCCCTGAGATGTCTCCCTTCCAATATGTATAGGGGCACTTAGGTTTGAAGTACAAATGACCAAAATGATGTGAGAAGTGGAAGTGGAGAGAAGAGGAGGAAAAGATGGAAAATGACAAAGGAAATCATCAACAGGTGAAAAGGAAATCTGAAGAGACAACTCGAGACTGGGTTATAGGCAGTGGATATGTAGTAATAAGAGGAGATATAGGGAGGATATATGGAGTAATAGGAGGAGATATAGGGAGGATATATGGAGTAATAGGAGGAGATATAGGGAGGATATATGGAGTAATAGGAGGAGATATAGGGAGGATATATGGAGTAATAGGAGGAGATATAGGGAGGATATATGGAGTAATAGGGGGAGATATAGGGAGGATATATGGAGTAATAGGGGGAGATATAGGGAGGATATATGGAGTAATAGGAGGAGATATAGGGAGGATATATGGAGTAATAGGGGGAGATATAAGGAGGATATATGGAGTAATAGGGGGAGATATATGGAGGATATATGGAGTAATAGGGGGAGATATAGGGAGGATATATGGAGTAATAGGAGGAGATATAGGGAGGATATATGGAGTAATAGGAGGAGATATAGGGAGGATATATGGAGTAATAGGGGGAGATATAGGGAGGATATATGGAGTAATAGGAGGAGATATAGGGAGGATATAGGGGGAGATATAGGGAGGATATATGGAGTAATAGGGGGAGATATAGAGAGGATATATGGAGTAATAGGAGGAGATATAGGGAGGATGTATGGAGTAATAGGAGGAGATATAGGGAGGATATATGGAGTAATAGGAGGAGATATAGGGAGGATGTATGGAGTAATAGGAGGAGATATAGGGAGGATATATGGAGGAGATATAGGGAGGATATATGGAGTAATAGGAGGAGATATAGGGAGGATATATGGGGTAATAGGAGGAGATATAGGGAGGATATATGGGGTAATAGGGGGAGATATAGGGAGGATATATGGAGTAATAGGGGGAGATATAGAGAGGATATATGGAGTAATAGGAGGAGATATAGGGAGGATGTATGGAGTAATAGGAGGAGATATAGGGAGGATATATGGAGTAATAGGAGGAGATATAGGGAGGATGTATGGAGTAATAGGAGGAGATATAGGGAGGATATATGGAGTAATAGGAGGAGATATAGGGAGGATATATGGAGTAATAGGAGGAGATATAGGGAGGATATATGGAGTAATAGGAGGAGATATAGGGAGGATATATGGAGTAATAGGAGGAGATATAGGGAGGATGTATGGAGTAATAGGGGGAGATATAGGGAGGATATATGGAGTAATAGGAGGAGATATAGGGAGGATGTATGGAGTAATAGGGGGAGATATAGGGAGGATATATGGAGTAATAGGAGGAGATATAGAGAGAATATATGGGGTAATAGGAGGAGATATAGGGAGGATATATGGGGTAATAGGAGGAGATATAGGGAGGATGTATGGAGTAATAGGGGGAGATATAGGGAGGATATATGGAGTAATAGGAGGAGATATAGGGAGGATATATGGAGTAATAGGAGGAGATATAGGGAGGATATATGTGGTAATAGGGGGAGATATAGGGAGGATATATGGAGTAATAGGGGGAGATATAGGGAGGATATATGGAGTAATAGGAGGAGATATAGGGAGGATATATGGAGTAATAGGAGGAGATATAGGGAGGATATATGGAGTAATAGGAGGAGATATAGGGAGGATATATGGAGTAATAGGAGGAGATATAGGGAGGATGTATGGAGTAATAGGGGGAGATATAGGGAGGATATATGGAGTAATAGGAGGAGATATAGGGAGGATGTATGGAGTAATAGGGGGAGATATAGGGAGGATATATGGAGTAATAGGAGGAGATATAGGGAGGATATATGGAGTAATAGGAGGAGATATAGGGAGGATATATGGAGTAATAGGAGGAGATATAGGGAGGATATATGGAGTAATAGGAGGAGATATAGGGAGGATGTATGGAGTAATAGGGGGAGATATAGGGAGGATATATGGAGTAATAGGAGGAGATATAGGGAGGATGTATGGAGTAATAGGGGGAGATATAGGGAGGATATATGGAGTAATAGGAGGAGATATAGAGAGGATATATGGGGTAATAGGAGGAGATATAGGGAGGATATATGGGGTAATAGGAGGAGATATAGGGAGGATGTATGGAGTAATAGGGGGAGATATAGGGAGGATATATGGAGTAATAGGAGGAGATATAGGGAGGATATATGGAGTAATAGGAGGAGATATAGGGAGGATATATGTGGTAATAGGGGGAGATATAGGGAGGATATATGGAGTAATAGGGGGAGATATAGGGAGGATATATGGAGTAATAGGAGGAGATATAGGGAGGATATATGGAGTAATAGGAGGAGATATAGGGAGGATATATGGAGTAATAGGAGGAGATATAGGGAGAATATATGGAGTAATAGGGGGAGATATAGGGAGGATATATGGAGTAATAGGAGATATAGGGAGGATATATGGAGTAATAGGAGGAGATATAGGGAGGATATATGGAGTAATAGGAGGAGATATAGGAAGGATATATGGAGTAATAGGAGGAGATATAGGGAGGATATATGGAGTAATAGGGGGAGATATAGAGAGGATATATGGAGTAATAGGAGGAGATATAGGGAGGATATATGGAGTAATAGGAGGAGATATAGGGAGGATATATGGAGTAATAGGAGGAGATATAGGGAGGATATATGGGGTAATAGGGGGAGATATAGGGAGGATATATGGAGTAATAGGAGGAGATATAGGGAGGATATATGGAGTAATAGGAGGAGATATAGGGAGGATATATGGGGTAATAGGGGGAGATATAGGGAGGATATATGGGGTAATAGGAGGAGATATAGGGAGGAAATATGGAGTTATAGGAGGAGATATAGGGAGGATATATGGAGTAATAGGAGGAGATATAGGGAGGATATATGGGGTAATAGGGGGAGATATAGGGAGGATATATGGGGTAATAGGAGGAGATATAGGGAGGAAATATGGAGTTATAGGAGGAGATATAGGGAGGATATATGGAGTAATAGGAGGAGATATAGGGAGGATATATGGAGTAATAGGGGGAGATATAGGGAGGATATATGGAGTAATAGGAGAAGATATAGGGAGGATATATGGAGTAATAGGGGGAGATATAGGGAGGATATATGGAGTAATAGGAGGAGATATAGGGAGGATATATGGGGTAATAGGAGGAGATATAGGGAGGAAATATGGAGTTATAGGAGGAGATATAGGGAGGATATATGGAGTAATAGGAGGAGATATAGGGAGGATATATGGGGTAATAGGGGGAGATATAGGGAGGATATATGGGGTAATAGGAGGAGATATAGGGAGGAAATATGGAGTTATAGGAGGAGATATAGGGAGGATATATGGAGTAATAGGAGGAGATATAGGGAGGATATATGGAGTAATAGGGGGAGATATAGGGAGGATATATGGAGTAATAGGAGAAGATATAGGGAGGATATATGGAGTAATAGGGGGAGATATAGGGAGGATATATGGAGTAATAGGAGGAGATATAGGGAGGATATATGGAGTAATAGGAGGAGATATAGGGAGGATATATGGGGTAATAGGAGGAGATATAGGGAGGAAATATGGAGTTATAGGAGGAGATATAGGGAGGATATATGGAGTAATAGGAGGAGATATAGGGAGGATATATGGGGTAATAGGGGGATATATAGGGAGGATATATGGAGTAATAGGAGGAGATATAGAGAGGATATATGGAGTAATAGGAGGAGATATAGGGAGGATATATGGGGTAATAGGGGGAGATATAGGGAGGATATATGGAGTAATAGGAGGAGATATAGGGAGGATATATGGGGTAATAGGGGGAGATATAGGGAGGATATATGGAGTAATAGGAGGAGATATAGGGAGGATATATGGGGTAATAGGAGGAGATATAGGGAGGATATATGGGGTAATAGGAGGAGATATAGGGAGGAAATATGGAGTTATAGGAGGAGATATAGGGAGGATATATGGAGTAATAGGAGGAGATATAGGGAGGGTATATGGAGTAATAGGAGATATAGGGAGGATATATGGAGTTATAGGAGGAGATATAGGGAGGATATATGAAGCAATAGGGGGAGATATAGGGAGGATATATGGGGTAATAGGGGGAGATATAGGGAGGATATATGGAGTAATAGGAGGAGATATAGGGAGGATATATGGAGTAATAGGAGGAGATATAGGGAGGATATATGGGGTAATAGGGGGAGATATAGGGAGGATATATGGGGTAATAGGAGGAGATATAGGGAGGAAATATGGAGTTATAGGAGGAGATATAGGGAGGATATATGGAGTAATAGGAGGAGATATAGGGAGGATATATGGGGTAATAGGGGGAGATATAGGGAGGATATATGGGGTAATAGGAGGAGATATAGGGAGGAAATATGGAGTTATAGGAGGAGATATAGGGAGGATATATGGAGTAATAGGAGGAGATATAGGGAGGATATATGGAGTAATAGGGGGAGATATAGGGAGGATATATGGAGTAATAGGAGAAGATATAGGGAGGATATATGGAGTAATAGGGGGAGATATAGGGAGGATATATGGAGTAATAGGAGGAGATATAGGGAGGATATATGGGGTAATAGGAGGAGATATAGGGAGGAAATATGGAGTTATAGGAGGAGATATAGGGAGGATATATGGAGTAATAGGAGGAGATATAGGGAGGATATATGGGGTAATAGGGGGAGATATAGGGAGGATATATGGGGTAATAGGAGGAGATATAGGGAGGAAATATGGAGTTATAGGAGGAGATATAGGGAGGATATATGGAGTAATAGGAGGAGATATAGGGAGGATATATGGAGTAATAGGGGGAGATATAGGGAGGATATATGGAGTAATAGGAGAAGATATAGGGAGGATATATGGAGTAATAGGGGGAGATATAGGGAGGATATATGGAGTAATAGGAGGAGATATAGGGAGGATATATGGAGTAATAGGAGGAGATATAGGGAGGAAATATGGAGTTATAGGAGGAGATATAGGGAGGATATATGGGGTAATAGGAGGAGATATAGGGAGGAAATATGGAGTTATAGGAGGAGATATAGGGAGGATATATGGAGTAATAGGAGGAGATATAGGGAGGATATATGGGGTAATAGGAGGAGATATAGGGAGGAAATATGGAGTTATAGGAGGATATATAGGGAGGATATATGGAGTAATAGGAGGAGATATAGGGAGGATATATGGGGTAATAGGGGGATATATAGGGAGGATATATGGAGTAATAGGAGGAGATATAGAGAGGATATATGGAGTAATAGGAGGAGATATAGGGAGGATATATGGGGTAATAGGGGGAGATATAGGGAGGATATATGGAGTAATAGGAGGAGATATAGGGAGGATATATGGGGTAATAGGGGGAGATATAGGGAGAATATATGGAGTAATAGGGGGAGATATAGGGAGGATATATGGAGTAATAGGAGATATAGGGAGGATATATGGAGTAATAGGAGGAGATATAGGGAGGATATATGGAGTAATAGGAGGAGATATAGGGAGGATATATGGAGTAATAGGAGGAGATATAGGGAGGATATATGGAGTAATAGGGGGAGATATAGAGAGGATATATGGAGTAATAGGAGGAGATATAGGGAGGATATATGGAGTAATAGGAGGAGATATAGGGAGGATATATGGAGTAATAGGAGGAGATATAGGGAGGATATATGGGGTAATAGGGGGAGATATAGGGAGGATATATGGAGTAATAGGAGGAGATATAGGGAGGATATATGGAGTAATAGGAGGAGATATAGGGAGGATATATGGGGTAATAGGGGGAGATATAGGGAGGATATATGGGGTAATAGGAGGAGATATAGGGAGGAAATATGGAGTTATAGGAGGAGATATAGGGAGGATATATGGAGTAATAGGAGGAGATATAGGAAGGATATATGGGGTAATAGGGGGAGATATAGGGAGGATATATGGGGTAATAGGAGGAGATATAGGGAGGAAATATGGAGTTATAGGAGGAGATATAGGGAGGATATATGGAGTAATAGGAGGAGATATAGGGAGGATATATGGAGTAATAGGGGGAGATATAGGGAGGATATATGGAGTAATAGGAGAAGATATAGGGAGGATATATGGAGTAATAGGGGGAGATATAGGGAGGATATATGGAGTAATAGGAGGAGATATAGGGAGGATATATGGGGTAATAGGAGGAGATATAGGGAGGAAATATGGAGTTATAGGAGGAGATATAGGGAGGATATATGGAGTAATAGGAGGAGATATAGGGAGGATATATGGGGTAATAGGGGGAGATATAGGGAGGATATATGGGGTAATAGGAGGAGATATAGGGAGGAAATATGGAGTTATAGGAGGAGATATAGGGAGGATATATGGAGTAATAGGAGGAGATATAGGGAGGATATATGGAGTAATAGGGGGAGATATAGGGAGGATATATGGAGTAATAGGAGAAGATATAGGGAGGATATATGGAGTAATAGGGGGAGATATAGGGAGGATATATGGAGTAATAGGAGGAGATATAGGGAGGATATATGGAGTAATAGGAGGAGATATAGGGAGGATATATGGGGTAATAGGAGGAGATATAGGGAGGAAATATGGAGTTATAGGAGGAGATATAGGGAGGATATATGGAGTAATAGGAGGAGATATAGGGAGGATATATGGGGTAATAGGGGGATATATAGGGAGGATATATGGAGTAATAGGAGGAGATATAGAGAGGATATATGGAGTAATAGGAGGAGATATAGGGAGGATATATGGGGTAATAGGGGGAGATATAGGGAGGATATATGGAGTAATAGGAGGAGATATAGGGAGGATATATGGGGTAATAGGGGGAGATATAGGGAGGATATATGGAGTAATAGGAGGAGATATAGGGAGGATATATGGGGTAATAGGAGGAGATATAGGGAGGATATATGGGGTAATAGGAGGAGATATAGGGAGGAAATATGGAGTTATAGGAGGAGATATAGGGAGGATATATGGAGTAATAGGAGGAGATATAGGGAGGGTATATGGAGTAATAGGAGATATAGGGAGGATATATGGAGTTATAGGAGGAGATATAGGGAGGATATATGAAGCAATAGGGGGAGATATAGGGAGGATATATGGGGTAATAGGGGGAGATATAGGGAGGATATATGGAGTAATAGGAGGAGATATAGGGAGGATATATGGAGTAATAGGAGGAGATATAGGGAGGATATATGGGGTAATAGGGGGAGATATAGGGAGGATATATGGGGTAATAGGAGGAGATATAGGGAGGAAATATGGAGTTATAGGAGGAGATATAGGGAGGATATATGGAGTAATAGGAGGAGATATAGGGAGGATATATGGGGTAATAGGGGGAGATATAGGGAGGATATATGGGGTAATAGGAGGAGATATAGGGAGGAAATATGGAGTTATAGGAGGAGATATAGGGAGGATATATGGAGTAATAGGAGGAGATATAGGGAGGATATATGGAGTAATAGGGGGAGATATAGGGAGGATATATGGAGTAATAGGAGAAGATATAGGGAGGATATATGGAGTAATAGGGGGAGATATAGGGAGGATATATGGAGTAATAGGAGGAGATATAGGGAGGATATATGGGGTAATAGGAGGAGATATAGGGAGGAAATATGGAGTTATAGGAGGAGATATAGGGAGGATATATGGAGTAATAGGAGGAGATATAGGGAGGATATATGGGGTAATAGGGGGAGATATAGGGAGGATATATGGGGTAATAGGAGGAGATATAGGGAGGAAATATGGAGTTATAGGAGGAGATATAGGGAGGATATATGGAGTAATAGGAGGAGATATAGGGAGGATATATGGAGTAATAGGGGGAGATATAGGGAGGATATATGGAGTAATAGGAGAAGATATAGGGAGGATATATGGAGTAATAGGGGGAGATATAGGGAGGATATATGGAGTAATAGGAGGAGATATAGGGAGGATATATGGAGTAATAGGAGGAGATATAGGGAGGAAATATGGAGTTATAGGAGGAGATATAGGGAGGATATATGGGGTAATAGGAGGAGATATAGGGAGGAAATATGGAGTTATAGGAGGAGATATAGGGAGGATATATGGAGTAATAGGAGGAGATATAGGGAGGATATATGGGGTAATAGGAGGAGATATAGGGAGGAAATATGGAGTTATAGGAGGATATATAGGGAGGATATATGGAGTAATAGGAGGAGATATAGGGAGGATATATGGGGTAATAGGGGGATATATAGGGAGGATATATGGAGTAATAGGAGGAGATATAGAGAGGATATATGGAGTAATAGGAGGAGATATAGGGAGGATATATGGGGTAATAGGGGGAGATATAGGGAGGATATATGGAGTAATAGGAGGAGATATAGGGAGGATATATGGGGTAATAGGGGGAGATATAGGGAGGATATATGGAGTAATAGGAGGAGATATAGGGAGGATATATGGGGTAATAGGAGGAGATATAGGGAGGATATATGGGGTAATAGGAGGAGATATAGGGAGGAAATATGGAGTTATAGGAGGAGATATAGGGAGGATATATGGAGTAATAGGAGGAGATATAGGGAGGGTATATGGAGTAATAGGAGATATAGGGAGGATATATGGGGTAATAGGGGGAGATATAGGGAGGAAACATGGAGTAATAGGAGATATAGGGAGGATATATGGAGTAATAGGGGGAGATATAGGGAGGATGTATGGGGTAATAGGAGGAGATATAGGGAGGATATATGAAGTAATAGGGGGAGATATAGGGAGGATATATGGAGTAATAGGGGGAGATATAGGGAGGATATATGGAGTAATAGGGGGAGATATAGGGAGGATATATGGAGTAATAGGGGGAGATATAGGGAGGAAACATGGAGTAATAGGAGGAGATATAGGGAGGATATATGGAGTAATAGGGGGAGATATAGGGAGGATATATGGGGTAATAGGAGGAGATATAGGGAGGAAACATGGAGTAATAGGAGGAGATATAGGGAGGATATATGGAGTAATAGGAGGAGATATAGGGAGGATATATGGAGTAATAGGAGGAGATATAGGGAGGATATATGGAGTAATAGGAGGAGATAGAGAGAGGATATATGGAGTAATAGGAGGAGATATAGGGAGGATATATGAAGCAATAGGGGGAGATATAGGGAGGGTATATGGAGTAATAGGAGATATAGGGAGGATATATGGGGTAATAGGGGGAGATATAGGGAGGATATATGGGGTAATAGGAGGAGATATAGGGAGGAAACATGGAGTAATAGGAGATATAGGGAGGATATATGGAGTAATAGGGGGAGATATAGGGAGGATATATGAAGTAATAGGGGGAGATATAGGGAGGATGTATGGGGTAATAGGAGGAGATATAGGGAGGATATATGAAGTAATAGGGGGAGATATAGGGAGGATGTATGGGGTAATAGGAGGAGATATAGGGAGGAAACATGGAGTAATAGGAGGAGATATAGGGAGGATATATGGAGTAATAGGGGGAGATATAGGGAGGATATATGGGGTAATAGGAGGAGATATAGGGAGGAAACATGGAGTAATAGGAGGAGATATAGGGAGGATATATGGAGTAATAGGAGGAGATATAGGGAGGATATATGGAGTAATAGGAGGAGATATAGGGAGGATATATGGAGTAATAGGAGGAGATAGAGAGAGGATATATGGAGTAATAGGAGGAGATATAGGGAGGATATATGGAGTAATAGGAGGAGATATAGGGAGGATATATGGAGTAATAGGAGGAGATATAGGGAGGATATATGGAGTAATAGGAGGAGATATAGGGAGGGTATATGGAGTAATAGGAGATATAGGGAGGATATATGGAGTTATAGGAGGAGATATAGGGAGGATATATGAAGCAATAGGGGGAGATATAGGGAGGGTATATGGAGTAATAGGCGATATAGGGAGGATATATGGGGTAATAGGGGGAGATATAGGGAGGATATATGGGGTAATAGGAGGAGATATAGGGAGGAAACATGGAGTAATAGGAGATATAGGGAGGATATATGGAGTAATAGGGGGAGATATAGGGAGGATGTATGGGGTAATAGGAGGAGATATAGGGAGGATATATGAAGTAATAGGGGAGATATAGGGAGGATATATGGAGTAATAGGGGGAGATATAGGGAGGATGTATGGGGTAATAGGGGGAGATATAGGGAGGAAACATGGAGTAATAGGAGGAGATATAGGGAGGATATATGGAGTAATAGGGGGAGATATAGGGAGGATATATGGGGTAATAGGAGGAGATATAGGGAGGAAACATGGAGTAATAGGAGGAGATATAGGGAGGATATATGGAGTAATAGGAGGAGATATAGGGAGGATATATGGAGTAATAGGAGGAGATATAGGGAGGATATATGGAGTAATAGGAGGAGATAGAGAGAGGATATATGGAGTAATAGGAGGAGATATAGGGAGGATATATGAAGCAATAGGGGGAGATATAGGGAGGGTATATGAAGCAATAGGGGGAGATATAGGGAGAATATATGGAGTAATAGGAGATATAGGGAGGATATATGGGGTAATAGGGGGAGATATAGGGAGGATATATGAAGCAATAGGGGGAGATATAGGGAGAATATATGGAGTAATAGGAGGAGATATAGGGAGGATATATGGGGTAATAGGGGGAGATATAGGGAGGATATATGGGGTAATAGGAGGAGATATAGGGAGGAAACATGGAGTAATAGGAGATATAGGGAGGATATATGGAGTAATAGGGGGAGATATAGGGAGGATGTATGGGGTAATAGGAGGAGATATAGGGAGGAAACATGGAGTAATAGGAGGAGATATAAGGAGGATATATGGAGTAATAGGAGGAGATATAGGGAGGATATATGGAGTAATAGGAGGAGATATAGGGAGGATATATGGAGTAATAGGAGGAGATATAGGGAGGATATATGGAGTAATAGGAGGAGATAGAGAGAGGATATATGGAGTAATAGGAGGAGATATAGGGAGGATATATGAAGCAATAGGGGGAGATATAGGGAGGGTATATGAAGCAATAGGGGGAGATATAGGGAGAATATATGGAGTAATAGGAGATATAGGGAGGATATATGGGGTAATAGGGGGAGATATAGGGAGGATATATGAAGCAATAGGGGGAGATATAGGGAGAATATATGGAGTAATAGGAGGAGATATAGGGAGGATATATGGGGTAATAGGAGGAGATATAGGGAGGATATATGGGGTAATAGGAGGAGATATAGGGAGGAAACATGGAGTAATAGGAGATATAGGGAGGATATATGGAGTAATAGGGGGAGATATAGGGAGGATATATGGGGTAATAGGGGGAGATATAGGGAGGATATATGGGGTAATAGGAGGAGATATAGGGAGGAAACATGGAGTAATAGGAGATATAGGGAGGATATATGGAGTAATAGGGGGAGATATAGGGAGGATATATGGGGTAATAGGAGGAGATATAGGGAGGAAACATGGAGTAATAGGAGGAGATATAGGGAGGATATATGGAGTAATAGGGGGAGATATAGGGAGGATATATGGAGTAATAGGAGATATAGGGAGGATATATGGAGTAATAGGAGGAGATATAGGGAGGATATATGGAGTAATAGGAGATATAGGGAGGATATATGGAGTAATAGGAGATATAGGGAGGATATATGGAGTAATAGGAGGAGATATAGGGAGGATATATGGAGTAATAGGGGGAGATATAGGGAGGATATATGGAGTAATAGGAGGAGATATAGGGAGGATATATGGAGTAATAGGAGGAGATATAGGGAGGATATATGGAGTAATAGGAGGAGATATAGGGAGGATATATGGAGTAATAGGAGGAGATATAGGGAGGATATATGGGGTAATAGGAGGAGATATAGGGAGGATATATGGAGTAATAGGAGGAGATATAGGGAGGATATATGGAGTAATAGGAGGAGATATAGGGAGGATATATGGAGTAATAGGGGGAGATATAGGGAGGATATATGGAGTAATAGGAGGAGATATAGGGAGGATATATGGAGTAATAGGAGGAGATATAGGGAGGATATATGGGGTAATAGGAGGAGATATAGGGAGGATATATGGGGTAATAGGAGGAGATATAGGGAGGATATATGGGGTAATAGGAGGAGATATAGGGAGGATATATGGAGTAATAGGGGGAGATATAGGGAGGATATATGGAGTAATAGGAGATATAGGGAGGATATATGGAGTAATAGGAGGAGATATAGGGAGGATATATGGAGTAATAGGGGGAGATATAGGGAGGATATATGGGGTAATAGGAGGAGATATAGGGAGGAAACATGGAGTAATAGGAGATATAGGGAGGATATATGGAGTAATAGGGGGAGATATAGGGAGGATGTATGGGGTAATAGGAGGAGATATAGGGAGGAAACATGGAGTAATAGGAGGAGATATAAGGAGGATATATGGAGTAATAGGAGGAGATATAGGGAGGATATATGGAGTAATAGGAGGAGATATAGGGAGGATATATGGAGTAATAGGAGGAGATAGAGAGAGGATATATGGAGTAATAGGAGGAGATATAGGGAGGATATATGAAGCAATAGGGGGAGATATAGGGAGGGTATATGAAGCAATAGGGGGAGATATAGGGAGAATATATGGAGTAATAGGAGATATAGGGAGGATATATGGGGTAATAGGGGGAGATATAGGGAGGATATATGAAGCAATAGGGGGAGATATAGGGAGAATATATGGAGTAATAGGAGGAGATATAGGGAGGATATATGGGGTAATAGGAGGAGATATAGGGAGGATATATGGGGTAATAGGAGGAGATATAGGGAGGAAACATGGAGTAATAGGAGATATAGGGAGGATATATGGAGTAATAGGGGGAGATATAGGGAGGATATATGGGGTAATAGGGGGAGATATAGGGAGGATATATGGGGTAATAGGAGGAGATATAGGGAGGAAACATGGAGTAATAGGAGATATAGGGAGGATATATGGAGTAATAGGGGAGATATAGGGAGGATATATGGGGTAATAGGAGGAGATATAGGGAGGAAACATGGTAATAGGAGATATAGGGAGGATATATGGAGTAATAGGGGGAGAGGTATAGGGAGGATATATGGAGTAATAGAGGAGATATAGGGAGGATATATGGAGTAATAGGAGGAGATATAGGGAGGATATATGGAGTAATAGGGGAGATATAGGGAGGATATATGGAGTAATAGGAGATATAGGGAGGATATATGGAGTAATAGGAGGAGATATAGGGAGGATATATGGAGTAATAGGGGAGATATAGGGAGGATATATGGAGTAATAGGAGGAGATATAGGGAGGATATATGGAGTAATAGGAGGAGATATAGGGAGGATATATGGAGTAATAGGAGGAGATATAGGGAGGATATATGGGGTAATAGGAGGAGATATAGGGAGGATATATGGAGTAATAGGAGGAGATATAGGGAGGATATATGGAGTAATAGGAGGAGATATAGGGAGGATATATGGAGTAATAGGGGAGATATAGGGAGGATATATGGAGTAATAGGAGGAGATAGGGAGGATATATGGAGTAATAGGAGGAGATATAGGGAGGATATATGGGTAATAGGAGGAGATATAGGGAGGATATATGGAGTAATAGGAGGAGATATAGGGAGGATATATGGGGTAATAGGAGGAGATATAGGGAGGATATATGGAGTAATAGGAGGAGTATAGGGAGGATATATGGAGTAATAGGGGAGATATAGGGAGGATATATGGAGTAATAGGAGGAGATATAGGGAGGATATATGGAGTAATAGGAGGAGATATAGGGAGGATATATGGAGTAATAGGAGGAGATATAGGGAGGATATATGGAGTAATAGGAGGAGATATAGGGAGGATATATGGAGTAATAGGAGGAGATATAGGGAGGATATATGGAGTAATAGGAGGAGATATAGGGAGGATATATGGAGTAATAGGAGGAGATATAGGGAGGATATATGGAGTAATAGGAGGAGATATAGGGAGGATATATGGAGTAATAGGGAGGAGATATAGGGAGGATATATGGAGTAATAGGAGGAGATATAGGGAGGATATATGGAGTAATAGGAGGAGATATAGGGAGGATATATGGGGTAATAGGAGGAGATATAGGGAGGATATATGGGGTAATAGGAGGAGATATAGGGAGGATATATGGAGTAATAGGAGGAGATATAGGGAGGATATATGGAGTAATAGGAGGAGATATAGGGAGGATATATGGAGTAATAGGAGGAGATATAGGGAGGATATATGGAGTAATAGGAGGAGATATAGGGAGGATATATGGAGTAATAGGGGAGATATAGGGAGGATATATGGAGTAATAGGAGGAGATATAGGGAGGATATATGGAGTAATAGGAGGAGATATAGGGAGGATATATGGAGTAATAGGAGGAGATATAGGGAGGATATATGGAGTAATAGGAGGAGATATAGGGAGGATATATGGAGTAATAGGAGGAGATATAGGGAGGATATATGGAGTAATAGGAGGAGATATAGGGAGGATATATGGGAGTAATAGGAGGAGATATAGGGAGGATATATGGTATGGAGTAATAGGAGGAGATATAGGGAGGATATATGGAGTAATAGGAGGAGATATAGGGAGGATATATGGAGTAATAGGAGGAGATATAGGGAGGATATATGGGGTAATAGGAGGAGATATAGGGAAGATATATGGAGTAATAGGAGGAGATATAGGGAGGATATATGGAGTAATAGGAGGAGATATAGGGAGGATATATGGAGTAATAGGAGGAGATATAGGGAGGATATATGGGGTAATAGGGGGGATATAGGGAGGATATATGGGGTAATAGGGGGAGATATAGGGAGGATATATGGAGTAATAGGAGGAGATATAGGGAGGATATATGGAGTAATAGGGGGAGATATAGGGAGGATATATGGAGTAATAGGAGGAGATATAGGGAGGATATATGGGGTAATAGGAGGAGATATAGGGAAGATATATGGAGTAATAGGAGGAGATATAGGGAGGATATATGGAGTAATAGGAGGAGATATAGGGAGGATATATGGGGTAATAGGGGGGATATAGGGAGGATATATGGGGTAATAGGGGGAGATATAGGGAGGATATATGGAGTAATAGGAGGAGATATAGGGAGGATATATGGAGTAATAGGAGGAGATATAGGGAGGATATATGGAGTAATAGGAGGAGATATAGGGAGGATATATGGAGTAATAGGAGGAGATATAGGGAGGATATATGGGGTAATAGGGGGGATATAGGGAGGATATATGGAGTAATAGGAGATATAGGGAGGATATATGGGGTAATAGGAGGAGATATAGGGAGGATATATGGGGTAATAGGAGGAGATATAGGGAGGATATATGGGGTAATAGGAGGAGATATAGGGAGGATATATGGAGTAATAGGAGGAGATATAGGGAGGATATATGGAGTAATAGGAGGAGATATAGGGAGGATATATGGGGTAAGTGGAGTATAACACTTCTCATTATCACTCCTCCATACATCCCTGCTGTGTAGTTGGAGGTCACTCTCGACTCTTACCATACGCTCCGTCAGGAGGGGTCTTCTCGGTGTCGTCCTCCATGTCTGGGTCTCCCCCGTGTGTCGGTGGTGCAGGCTGGCTCCGGTCTCCCCCTCCTCCGGCAGTGGTCTTTCCCTCACCCCCTCTGTTCTGCTCCTCCAGATGTCAGTCCTGCAGCTGCCGGCCACGCCCACACCCTGTATGTACCATGTACCGTGTACACCCTGCAGCCCTGCACCAATACGAGTGGAGGGGCGGAGTCTTGCGGCTCCTGAGGTAGCGGCATCCTCCTGATACTTTCTATTACAGTTAGTTGCGGTTAGTTAGTTGAGCAGCAGTCAGTGGTTACTGGGTATGGATGGACCTGTATGATGCATAGCGCCCCCTGGTGTCCGGTAGGGGGGTGACAGGCAGTGTTATTTGGTCCCATGTTCTATAGTGCTGATGATTATGTATGGGAAGCCCACACAGTGCAGCGTTATACCGGGGTGACGTCTGTACAGGGAGGGTTGTATAGAATTACAGGTACATACCGGGCGGTGTCACAGTCACATCCTCATGTATAGTTAATGCTACATGTGTAGGAGATAACACGATCCTCCGGAGGGCGCCGCGCCCATCATCGCTGGGATTATAGCTACAGGGGCATTGTGGGAAATTATAAACCCCTTTATATTCATTATGTGGCTACACAGGGGGTCTAATGATGTGTTCTGTATTCATGGGGGAAAAGGAGACTCCCCATCTCCATAGAACTGTCACATAGCTCCTCCCTCCTGACTGTGGTGGGAGGAGCAGACTCCATATCACATAGCTCCTCCCTCCTGACTGTCGCCCTGTGGTGAGAGGAGCAGACCTCATGTCACATAGCTCCTCGCACCCAGGACCTTGTTTAGATGCTTAGGAGCCTTTGCAGGTGTTTTTTTGTTAATTAGTCTAATTTACTGAGATAATGACTTTTGGGTTTTCATTGGCTGTAAGCCAAAATCATTAACAGAAATAACCATGTGACATAGATCACTCTGTGTGTAATGACTCTATAGAATATAGGAGATTCACTTTTTGTATTGAAGAACTGAAATAAATTAACTCTGATGATCTTGTTCTGTGAGAAGCCCCTGTATGTCCTCTGTATGAAGCTCCGTTTCCCACGCTCTCTGTGACATGTGGTGTGGTCTTCCGCGCTCTCTGTGACATGTGATGTGGTCTTCCACGCTCTCTGTGACATGTGGTGTGGTCTTCCACGCTCTCTGTGACATGTGGTGTGGTCTTCCGCGCTCTCTGTGACATGTGATGTGGTCTTCCACGCTCTCTGTGACATGTGGTGTGGTCTTCCACGCTCTCTGTGACATGTGGTGTGGTCTTCCCCGCTCTCTGTGACATGTGGTGTGGTCTTCCACGCTCTCTGTGACATGTGGTGTGGTCTTCCATGGTCTCTGTGACATGTGGCGTGGTCTTCCGCGCTCTCTGTGACATGTGGCGTGGTCTTCCGCGCTCTCTGTGACATGTGGCGTGGTCTTCCGCGCTCTCTGTGACATGTGGCGTGGTCTTCCACGCTCTCTGTGACATGTGGTGTGGTCTTCCATGCTCTCTGTGACATGTGGCGTGGTCTTCCCCGCTCTCTGTGACATGTGGCGTGGTCTTCCACGCTCTCTGTGACATGTGGTGTGGTCTTCCCCGCTCTCTGTGACATGTAGCGTGGTCTTCCACGCTCTCTGTGACATGTGGTGTGGTCTTCCACGCTCTCTGTGACATGTGGCGTGGTCTTCCACGCTCTCTGTGACATGTGGTGTGGTCTTCCATGGTCTCTGTGACATGTGGTGTGGTCTTCCCCGCTCTCTGTGACATGTAGCGTGGTCTTCCACGCTCTCTGTGACATGTGGTGTGGTCTTCCACGCTCTCTGTGACATGTGGCGTGGTCTTCCACGCTCTCTGTGACATGTGGTGTGGTCTTCCATGGTCTCTGTGACATGTGGTGTGGTCTTCCCCGCTCTCTGTGACATGTAGCGTGGTCTTCCACGCTCTCTGTGACATGTGGTGTGGTCTTCCACGCTCTCTGTGACATGTAGCGTGGTCTTCCACGCTCTCTGTGACATGTGGTGTGGTCTTCCACGCTCTCTGTGACATGTGGCGTGGTCTTCCACGCTCTCTGTGACATGTGGTGTGGTCTTCCATGCTCTCTGTGACATGTGGTGTGGTCTTCCCCGCTCTCTGTGACCTGTAGCGTGGTCTTCCACGCTCTCTGTGACATGTGGTGTGGTCTTCCACGCTCTCTGTGACATGTGGTGTGGTCTTCCACGCTCTCTGTGACATGTGGTGTGGTCTTCCACGGTCTCTGTGACATGTGGTGTGGTCTTCCGCGCTCTCTGTGACATGTGGTGTGGTCTTCCATGCTCTCTGTGACATGTGGTGTGGTCTTCCACGCTCTCTGTGACATGTGGTGTGGTCTTCCACGCTCTCTGTGACATGTGGCGTGGTCTTCCGCGCTCTCTGTGACATGTGGCGTGGTCTTCCACGCTCTCTGTGACATGTGACGTGGTCTTCCCCGCTCTCTGTGACATGTGGTGTGGTTTTCCACGCTCTCTGTGACATGTGGTGTGGTCTTCCACGCTCTCTGTGACATGTGGTGTGGTCTTCCGCGCTCTCTGTGACATGTGGCGTGGTCTTCCATGGTCTCTGTGACATGTGGTGTGGCATGTGGTGTGGTCTTCCGCGCTCTCTGTGACATGTGGTGTGGTCTTCCACGCTCTCTGTGACATGTGGTGTAGTCTTCCACGCTCTCTGTGACATGTGGCATGGTCTTCCCCGCTCTCTGTGACATGTGGTGTGGTCTTCCACGCTCTCTGTGACATGTGGTGTGGTCTTCCATGCTCTCTGTGACATGTGGTGTGGTCTTCCACGCTCTCTGTGACATGTGGTGTGGTCTTCCACGCTCTCTGTGACATGTGGCTTGGTCTTCCCCGCTCTCTGTGACATGTGGCGTGGTCTTCCCCGCTCTCTGTGACATGTGGTGTGGTCTTCCACGCTCTCTGTGACATGTGGCGTGGTCTTCCCCGCTCTCTGTGACATGTGGCATGGTCTTCCCCGCTCTCTGTGACATGTGGTGTGGTCTTCCATGCTCTCTGTGACATGTGGTGTGGTCTTCCACGCTCTCTGTGACATGTGGTGTGGTCTTCCACGCTCTCTGTGACATGTGGTGTGGTCTTCCACGCTCTCTGTGACATGTGGCGTGGTCTTCCATGCTCTCTGTGACATGTGGTGTGGTCTTCCCCGCTCTCTGTGACATGTGGTGTGGTCTTCCATGCTCTCTGTGACATGTGGTGTGGTCTTCCCCGCTCTCTGTGACATGTGGTGTGGTCTTCCATGGTCTCTGTGACATGTGGTGTGGTCTTCCATGCTCTCTGTGACATGTGGTGTGGTCTTCCCCGCTCTCTGTGACATGTGGTGTGGTCTTCCGCGCTCTCTGTGACATGTGGTGTGGTCTTCCGCGCTCTCTGTGACATGTGGTGTGGTCTTCCACGCTCTCTGTGACATGTGGTGTGGTCTTCCCCGCTCTCTGTGACATGTGGTGTGGTCTTCCATGCTCTCTGTGACATGTGGTGTGGTCTTCCGCGCTCTCTGTGACATGTGGTGTGGTCTTCCACGCTCTCTGTGACATGTGGTGTGGTCTTCCCCGCTCTCTGTGACATGTGGTGTGGTCTTCCATGCTCTCTGTGACATGTGGTGTGGTCTTCCCCGCTCTCTGTGACATGTGGTGTGGTCTTCCACGCTCTCTGTGACATGTGGTGTGGTCTTCCATGGTCTCTGTGACATGTGGTGTGGTCTTCCCCGCTCTCTGTGACATGTGGTGTGGTCTTCCATGGTCTCTGTGACATGTGGTGTGGTCTTCCACGCTCTCTGTGACATGTGGTGTGGTCTTCCATGGTCTCTGTGACATGTGGTGTGGTCTTCCATGGTCTCTGTGACATGTGGTGTGGTCTTCCCCGCTCTCTGTGACATGTGGTGTGGTCTTCCCCGCTCTCTGTGACATGTGGTGTGGTCTTCCACGCTCTCTGTGACATGTGGTGTAGTCTTCCGCGCTCTCTGTGACACGTGGCGTGGTCTTCCATGGTCTCTGTGACATGTGGTGTGGCATGTGGTGTGGTCTTCCGCGCTCTCTGTGACATGTGGTGTGGTCTTCCACGCTCTCTGTGACATGTGGTGTGGTCTTCCACGCTCTCTGTGACATGTGGCATGGTCTTCCCCGCTCTCTGTGACATGTGGTGTGGTCTTCCACGCTCTCTGTGACATGTGGTGTGGTCTTCCATGCTCTCTGTGACATGTGGTGTGGTCTTCCACGCTCTCTGTGACATGTGGTGTGGTCTTCCGCGCTCTCTGTGACATGTGGTGTGGTCTTCCATGCTCTCTGTGACATGTGGTGTGGTCTTCCACGCTCTCTGTGACATGTGGTGTGGTCTTCCACGCTCTCTGTGACATGTGGCGTGGTCTTCCGCGCTCTCTGTGACATGTGGCGTGGTCTTCCACGCTCTCTGTGACATGTGGCGTGGTCTTCCCCGCTCTCTGTGACATGTGGTGTGGTCTTCCACGCTCTCTGTGACATGTGGTGTGGTCTTCCACGCTCTCTGTGACATGTGGTGTGGTCTTCCGCGCTCTCTGTGACATGTGGCGTGGTCTTCCATGGTCTCTGTGACATGTGGTGTGGCATGTGGTGTGGTCTTCCGCGCTCTCTGTGACATGTGGTGTGGTCTTCCACGCTCTCTGTGACATGTGGTGTGGTCTTCCACGCTCTCTGTGACATGTGGCATGGTCTTCCCCGCTCTCTGTGACATGTGGTGTGGTCTTCCACGCTCTCTGTGACATGTGGTGTGGTCTTCCATGCTCTCTGTGACATGTGGTGTGGTCTTCCACGCTCTCTGTGACATGTGGTGTGGTCTTCCACGCTCTCTGTGACATGTGGCTTGGTCTTCCCCGCTCTCTGTGACATGTGGCATGGTCTTCCCCGCTCTCTGTGACATGTGGTGTGGTCTTCCATGCTCTCTGTGACATGTGGCATGGTCTTCCCCGCTCTCTGTGACATGTGGCATGGTCTTCCCCGCTCTCTGTGACATGTGGCGTGGTCTTCCATGGTCTCTGTGACATGTGGTGTGGCATGTGGTGTGGTCTTCCATGCTCTCTGTGACATGTGGCGTGGTCTTCCCCGCTCTCTGTGACATGTGGTGTGGTCTTCCATGCTCTCTGTGACATGTGGTGTGGTCTTCCCCGCTCTCTGTGACATGTGGTGTGGTCTTCCCCGCTCTCTGTGACATGTGGTGTGGTCTTCCATGCTCTCTGTGACATGTGGTGTGGTCTTCCCCGCTCTCTGTGACATGTGGTGTGGTCTTCCACGCTCTCTGTGACATGTGGTGTGGTCTTCCATGGTCTCTGTGACATGTGGTGTGGTCTTCCCCGCTCTCTGTGACATGTGGTGTGGTCTTCCATGGTCTCTGTGACATGTGGTGTGGTCTTCCACGCTCTCTGTGACATGTGGTGTGGTCTTCCATGGTCTCTGTGACATGTGGTGTGGTCTTCCATGGTCTCTGTGACATGTGGTGTGGTCTTCCCCGCTCTCTGTGACATGTGGTGTGGTCTTCCCCGCTCTCTGTGACATGTGGTGTGGTCTTCCACGCTCTCTGTGACATGTGGTGTGGTCTTCCGCGCTCTCTGTGACATGTGGCGTGGTCTTCCATGGTCTCTGTGACATGTGGTGTGGCATGTGGTGTGGTCTTCCGCGCTCTCTGTGACATGTGGTGTGGTCTTCCACGCTCTCTGTGACATGTGGTGTGGTCTTCCACGCTCTCTGTGACATGTGGCATGGTCTTCCCCGCTCTCTGTGACATGTGGTGTGGTCTTCCACGCTCTCTGTGACATGTGGTGTGGTCTTCCATGCTCTCGGTGACATGTGGTGTGGTCTTCCACGCTCTCTGTGACATGTGGTGTGGTCTTCCACGCTCTCTGTGACATGTGGCTTGGTCTTCCCGCGCTCTCTGTGACATGTGGCATGGTCTTCCCCGCTCTCTGTGACATGTGGTGTGGTCTTCCACGCTCTCTGTGACATGTGGCATGGTCTTCCCCGCTCTCTGTGACATGTGGCATGGTCTTCCCCGCTCTCTGTGACATGTGGTGTGGTCTTCCATGCTCTCTGTGACATGTGGTGTGGTCTTCCACGCTCTCTGTGACATGTGGTGTGGTCTTCCACGCTCTCTGTGACATGTGGTGTGGTCTTCCACGCGCTCTGTGACATGTGGCGTGGTCTTCCATGCTCTCTGTGACATGTGGTGTGGTCTTCCCCGCTCTCTGTGACATGTGGTGTGGTCTTCCATGCTCTCTGTGACATGTGGTGTGGTCTTCCCCGCTCTCTGTGACATGTGGTGTGGTCTTCCATGGTCTCTGTGACATGTGGTGTGGTCTTCCATGGTCTCTGTGACATGTGGTGTGGTCTTCCATGCTCTCTGTGACATGTGGTGTGGTCTTCCCCGCTCTCTGTGACATGTGGTGTGGTCTTCCCCGCTCTCTGTGACATGTGGTGTGGTCTTCCACGCTCTCTGTGACATGTGGTGTGGTCTTCCATGCTCTCTGTGACATGTGGTGTGGTCTTCCGCGCTCTCTGTGACATGTGGTGTGGTCTTCCACGCTCTCTGTGACATGTGGTGTGGTCTTCCCCGCTCTCTGTGACATGTGGTGTGGTCTTCCATGCTCTCTGTGACATGTGGTGTGGTCTTCCCCGCTCTCTGTGACATGTGGTGTGGTCTTCCACGCTCTCTGTGACATGTGGTGTGGTCCTCCATGGTCTCTGTGACATGTGGTGTGGTCTTCCCCGCTCTCTGTGACATGTGGTGTGGTCTTCCATGGTCTCTGTGACATGTGGTGTGGTCTTCCACGCTCTCTGTGACATGTGGTGTGGTCTTCCCCGCTCTCTTTGACATGTGGTGTGGTCTTCCATGCTCTCTGTGACATGTGGTGTGGTCTTCCCCGCTCTCTGTGACATGTGGTGTGGTCTTCCACGCTCTCTGTGACATGTGGTGTGGTCCTCCATGGTCTCTGTGACATGTGGTGTGGTCTTCCCCGCTCTCTGTGACATGTGGTGTGGTCTTCCATGGTCTCTGTGACATGTGGTGTGGTCTTCCACGCTCTCTGTGACATGTGGTGTGGTCTTCCCCGCTCTCTGTGACATGTGGTGTGGTCTTCCACACTCTCTGTGACATGTGGTGTGGTCCTCCATGGTCTCTGTGACATGTGGTGTGGTCTTCCCCGCTCTCTGTGACATGTGGTGTGGTCTTCCATGGTCTCTGTGACATGTGGTGTGGTCTTCCATGGTCTCTGTGACATGTGGTGTGGTCTTCCATGGTCTCTGTGACATGTGGTGTGGTCTTCCATGGTCTCTGTGACATGTGGTGTGGTCTTCCCCGCTCTCTGTGACATGTGGTGTGGTCTTCCCCGCTCTCTGTGACATGTGGTGTGGTCTTCCGCGCTCTGTGACTTGTGGCGTGGTCTTCCCCGCTCTCTGTGACATGTGGTGTGGTCTTCCATGCTCTCGGTGACATGTGGTGTGGTCTTCCACGCTCTCTGTGACATGTGGTGTGGTCTTCCACGCTCTCTGTGACATGTGGCTTGGTCTTCCCGCGCTCTCTGTGACATGTGGCATGGTCTTCCCCGCTCTCTGTGACATGTGGTGTGGTCTTCCACGCTCTCTGTGACATGTGGCATGGTCTTCCCCGCTCTCTGTGACATGTGGCATGGTCTTCCCCGCTCTCTGTGACATGTGGTGTGGTCTTCCATGCTCTCTGTGACATGTGGTGTGGTCTTCCACGCTCTCTGTGACATGTGGTGTGGTCTTCCACGCTCTCTGTGACATGTGGTGTGGTCTTCCACGCGCTCTGTGACATGTGGCGTGGTCTTCCATGCTCTCTGTGACATGTGGTGTGGTCTTCCCCGCTCTCTGTGACATGTGGTGTGGTCTTCCATGCTCTCTGTGACATGTGGTGTGGTCTTCCCCGCTCTCTGTGACATGTGGTGTGGTCTTCCATGGTCTCTGTGACATGTGGTGTGGTCTTCCATGGTCTCTGTGACATGTGGTGTGGTCTTCCATGCTCTCTGTGACATGTGGTGTGGTCTTCCCCGCTCTCTGTGACATGTGGTGTGGTCTTCCCCGCTCTCTGTGACATGTGGTGTGGTCTTCCACGCTCTCTGTGACATGTGGTGTGGTCTTCCATGCTCTCTGTGACATGTGGTGTGGTCTTCCGCGCTCTCTGTGACATGTGGTGTGGTCTTCCACGCTCTCTGTGACATGTGGTGTGGTCTTCCCCGCTCTCTGTGACATGTGGTGTGGTCTTCCATGCTCTCTGTGACATGTGGTGTGGTCTTCCCCGCTCTCTGTGACATGTGGTGTGGTCTTCCACGCTCTCTGTGACATGTGGTGTGGTCCTCCATGGTCTCTGTGACATGTGGTGTGGTCTTCCCCGCTCTCTGTGACATGTGGTGTGGTCTTCCATGGTCTCTGTGACATGTGGTGTGGTCTTCCACGCTCTCTGTGACATGTGGTGTGGTCTTCCCCGCTCTCTTTGACATGTGGTGTGGTCTTCCATGCTCTCTGTGACATGTGGTGTGGTCTTCCCCGCTCTCTGTGACATGTGGTGTGGTCTTCCACGCTCTCTGTGACATGTGGTGTGGTCCTCCATGGTCTCTGTGACATGTGGTGTGGTCTTCCCCGCTCTCTGTGACATGTGGTGTGGTCTTCCATGGTCTCTGTGACATGTGGTGTGGTCTTCCACGCTCTCTGTGACATGTGGTGTGGTCTTCCCCGCTCTCTGTGACATGTGGTGTGGTCTTCCACACTCTCTGTGACATGTGGTGTGGTCCTCCATGGTCTCTGTGACATGTGGTGTGGTCTTCCCCGCTCTCTGTGACATGTGGTGTGGTCTTCCATGGTCTCTGTGACATGTGGTGTGGTCTTCCATGGTCTCTGTGACATGTGGTGTGGTCTTCCATGGTCTCTGTGACATGTGGTGTGGTCTTCCATGGTCTCTGTGACATGTGGTGTGGTCTTCCCCGCTCTCTGTGACATGTGGTGTGGTCTTCCCCGCTCTCTGTGACATGTGGTGTGGTCTTCCGCGCTCTGTGACTTGTGGCGTGGTCTTCCACGCTCTCTGTGCCCGCTCAGACCCCCCTGACTCCGCTCTCCCCCTCTCTCATGTCTTCTCGCCTCCCTCACATATTTCCCATTTCTGTCGTGTCTCGGCCTGTCGGTGTCAGATGATGGGACTCGCACGTTTGCAGTTTCACATCCCTCCATATTTGCTGCAGCAGATAAAATTGCAGATATTTGCAATGTAAATTTCCCGTTCAGCTGCCATCTCTGTATATTCCACGCTGTCAGAGATAAGCGGCTGCCTGACGCCTCGGCTCCAGCTCCATCACTGGTGTCAGAGGTGCATACAAGGCCGGAAAGAGGCTGGAGCTTGGGGGGGATCATGGCCCCCAAAATAAGCATTCTCTCAGCCAACGGAGACGTCACCAGAGATCAGCGGTGCCAGGTGTGACTGTCAGCCACTTATAGAGGTGACCCATCCAAGAGGTGAGCAGAGAGCCGAGCTCCTTCATCTGAGCTGTGGGCTGGGGCCTCTGAGTTAGGGTCTGTGCACACGGTGCGGATTTGACCCTGCGGATCTGCAGCAGATCTGCAAGTGATGTACAGTACCATTTAAAGGGAATCTGTCACCCTATTTCTTGCCTATCAGCTGCCGGTACCGCCATCAGGGGCTTATCTACAGCATTCTGTAACGCTGTAGATAAGCCCCCGATGTAACCTGAAAGAGAAGAAAAATGAGTTAGATTATACTCACCCGGGGGTCCGGTCCAGTTTTGGTCCGATGGGTGTCGCGGTCCGTTCCGGCGCCTCCCATCTTCTAATAGTGACGTCCTCTTCTTTCCTTCCCGTCGTGGCTCCGGCGCAGGTGCACTGCTCTGCCCTAATGAGGGCAGAGCAGAGTCCTGCAGCGCGCAGGCGCCGGACCTCGCTTAGTGATCGCTTAGTGAGACGGGGCCTTTACAGAATGCTGTAGATAAGCCCCTGATGGCGGTGCCGGCAGCTGATAGGCAAGAAATGGGGTGACAGATTCCATTTTAGGCTATGTAAAACAAAAAACGCAGTGCACATGCTGCAGATTTTTTCTGCGCAGATTTGCTGCTGATTTAAGGCTATGTGCACACGTAGGAAAAGTGTTGCAGAATTTTCTGCACAAAAAACTGCATCTCCTGGCAGAATCCGCAGCCGCAGTTTTGCCGCGGAATTGATGCGGATTTTGTGCGGATTTTCATCAGTTTTTGCCCCTGCGGATTTCTATCATGGAGGGGTCCAGAAACGCTGCAGATCCGCACAAAAGAAGTGACATGCTCTTCTTTTAAATACGCAGCAATTCTGCACTGATTTTTCTGCACAGCTTTTTTCTTTCCATTGATTTACATTGTACTGTAAATCACAGTGCGGATCCGCAGCAAATCTGCATCGTGTGCACATAGCCTTAAACTTCAGCATGTCACTTCTTTTGTGCAGTCACGCAGCAGTTTTACACCTGCTCCATTATAGAAATCCACAGATGTAAAACTGCAGGGGAAATCCGCAGTAAATCTGCACTAAACCCGCAGGTAAAACGCAGGCCATTTTACCTACAGATTTAGCAAAATCTGCGCAGAAAATTCCACAGCAGAATCTGCACCATGAGCACATAGCCTTACGCTGTCTATTGCTGGCTGTAGAATGAGCTAACTGAGAATCCATCAGTGAGCTCAGTTTCTTCTGAATATACAGACCTGCGGTTTTACCTGAGGATTAGCCTGCGGTTTTTCATCTCCACAATGGAGGAGATGGCAAACCGCAGCGGAATCTGTGGAAAAGAATGACATGTCAATTCTTTCTGCGGTTTAGAAACCGCAATAAAACCGCGCGGAACCGCAGCAGAATCCGCAGCGTGTGCACACACCCTAAAAAACCCTGTTGTGGTGTTGACAATCTTCTTGCAATAGGACAAGCTGGATGGCAAAACAAGTGCTAGTAACATCCCAAAAGTAATAGGAATGAAAAAATAACTTGAGTGAGGAAAAGAAGGGCTCAATTCTGGCTTTACTAGCAGAGGGACACAGTGAGCGTAATGTTGCCTCCATCCTTAAAGTTTCTAAGATGGCAGTCCATTACAACAAGGTCAAGGAGCAGACATTGGAGATAATAAAGCTACAGACCGGCAGAGGGCAAAAACGACTCTCCACTGACCTGGATGATGGTCATCTTATTCGAATGTCACTCAGCAGCCGCAGGATGACATCAAGTGACCTACAAAAAGAATGGCAAATGGCAGCTGGGGTGAAGTGCACGGCAAGAACAGTTTGTAACAGGCTCCTAGAGGCAGGGCTGAAGTCATGTCAAGCTAGAAAAAAGCCTTTCATCAATGAGAAGCAAAGGAGAGCCGGGCTGAAGTTTGCCAAAGACCATAAGGATTGGACCATAGAGGACTGGAGTAAGGTAATCTCCTCTGATGAGTCTAATTTCCAGCTTTGCCCAACACCTGGTCGTCTAATGATTAGACGGAGACCTGGAGAGGCGTACAAGCCACAGTGTCTTGCACCCACTGTGAAATTTGGTGGAGGATCGGTGATGATCTGGGGATACTTCAGCAAGGCTGGAATTGGGCAGGTTAATGTTTGTGAAGGATGTATGAATCAAGCCGCATACAAGGTTATCCTGGAAAAACAGTTGATTCCTTCTGCTCAGGCAACGTTCCCCAACTCTGAGGACTGGTTTTTCCAGCAGAACAATGCGCCATGCCACACGGCTAGGTCAATCAACGTGTGGATGAAGGAACACTAGCTCAAATCGCTGTCATGGCCAGCCCAATCTCCAAACCTGAACCCCACTGAAAACCTCTTGAATGTGAGGAAGATGGATAGTCACAAGCCATCAAACAAAGAAGAACTGCTTAAATTTTTGTACCAGGAGTGGCATAATGTCACCCAAAAGCAGTGTGAAAGACTGGTGGAAAGTGTCATGGGAAGCCTAGGTAACTTTAGGCTGAAACCCCGGGACCCCTGCGATGTCCCTCAGACTAGGGGAGACCCTGTCTGTCCCTCAACCCAGGGTTTACACTGAAGGTGTGCCTGCCTGGGCCTCCACCCTGTCCTTGTCTCCTGTCCAGCCCTAAGCTGAACCCACCACCCTCCACCCAGTGAGGAGACCAAACACCAGACCCCACAAATAAGTACGAACAGGGATAAAGGAAACGCACCACACCGCGTACACACAGGGGAATACAATAATGTGCAAGGGCAACCAAAAAATACAACACAGGGAGGCAAAATGGCAACAACGGAATATACTACACCAGAAACCGTATGCTCCTTAGACCACCACTCCAGACCGGTATCGCTAGCACAAGGCAAGAGCTATAGTCGGCGACGCCCATAGTCACGCAGGACAATTTAAAGACAGAGGGCGTGGCTAAGCCCTCAGCCAGAGTGACAACCTGGTTAACCCAATCCAAGCCGGATCAGAAGACCAACCAGCGCCGCTGAGAACCAAGTGGTAGGATGAGGTATTACCGCTGTCTGCCGGACACCCTGGTGCGAACAGTGTCCGACATGACAGAAAGCATGCCAAGACACATGAAAGCTGTGATTAAAAATCATGGTTATTCCACAAAATATTGATTTCTGAACTCTTCCTGAGTTAAATGGAATCTGTCACCCCATTTTAGCCCTATAAGCTGCGGCCACAGCCATCAGGGACTTATCTACAGCATTCTGTAATGCTTTAGATAAGCCCCCGATGAAACCTGAAAGATAAGAAAAACACGTTAGATTATACTAACCGGGGGGCCGGAGTCGGGTGCGGTGGTTGTCGCGGTCCGGTCCGGCGCCTCCCATCTTCATACGATGATATCCTCCTAATTGCTTCACCCTTGGCTCCCGCGCAGGCGTACTTTATCTGCCCTGTTGAGGGCAGAGTAAAATACAGAATGCTGTAGATAAGCCCCTGATGCGGTGGCCGCAGCGAATAGGGCTAAAATGGGGTGACAGATTCCCTTTAAGGCTGTGTGCACACGCTGCGGATTTTGCTGCGGTTCCGCAGCGGTTTTGGCCGCTGCGGACCCGCAGCAGTTTCTGCTGCGGTGTACAGTACAATGATTCCCTATGGGAATCAAAAACCGCAGTGCAGACGGTGCGGAATTTTCCGCGCGGATTATCTGCGGTTTTCAATCCGCAGAAAGAATTGACATGTCAATTCTTTCTGCGGATTCTCCTGCGGTTTGCCATCTCCTCCATTGAGGAGATGAAAAACCGCAGGGCAAAACCGCAGAGCAATCCGCAGGTAAAACCGCAGGTCTTTTGACCTGCGGTTTCACCTGCGGATTGTACAAAATCCGCGCGGATGAACCCGCACCTTTTCCGCAGCGTGTGCACACAGCCTAAAACATTAATATTATTGTTTCTAAATAATTATGAACTTGTTTTCTTAGCATTATTTGAGGTCTGCAAGCACTGCATTTTTTTGCTATTTTGACCATTTTTCATTTTCTGAAAATAAGTACAAAATTTAGTGCTTGGAAATTCGAAGACATGTTGTCAGTAGTTTATAGAATATAAGAGCAATTTATATTTTACTCAAAAATATACCTATAAAGAGAAAATTAAGACAAACTGAAAATTTTGCAGTGGTCTCTTAATTTTTGCCAGAGCTGTAGTTACATAACATCCCAAGACATGAGCCGCACTATTCATTGGGGAACTCTGTCTATATTCATTCTTACTCTCACAACCACGTCTGGCATCACAGCTTCTTCTTTATTTTGACTACGAGGCCAGTATTGGTCGTACCCTACTGAACCTTACCTTACCTGGATAATAAAAATAAAAAAGCATATACAGAATGGGAGGAATAGGGCTAAGCAACAGCACGTGTGAAAAAGACTTGGGTATACTAATAGATCACAGACTGAATATGAGTCAATAGTGTGATGCAGCAGCAAAAAAGGGAAAGAAAATTCTAGGATGTATAAACAGAAGCATACAGTCTAGATCACGTGAAGTCATTATTGCCCTCTACTCCTCTTTGGTCAGACCTCATCTGGAATATTGTGTCCAGTTTTGGGCACCACATTTTAAAAAAAGACATCAACAAACTGGAGCAAGTTCAGAGAAGAGCCACCAGAATGGTGACCTGTCTGCAAACCCTGTCTTATGAGGAAAGGTTGCAGGATTTGGGAATGTTTAGCTTGCAGAAGAGAAGACTGAGAGGAGACTTAATAGCTGTCTACAAATATCTCAAGGGCTGTCACATTGTAGAAGGATCAACATTATTCTCATTTGCACAAGGAAAGACTAGAAGCAATGGGATGAAACTGAAAGGGAGGAGATACAGATTACATATTAGAAAAAACTTTTTGACAGTGAGGTTGATCAATGAGTGGAACAGGCTGCCACGAGAGGTGGTGAGTTCTCCTTCAATAGAAGTCTTCAAACAGAGGCTAGACAGACATCTGTCTGGGATGAGTTAGTGTATCCTGCATTGAGCGTTGGACACGTTGGCCGAGGAGGTCCCTTCCAACTCTAACATTCTATGATTCTATGATATTACTACTGTCACCTGCATATATCTATGACCACGCCTGCATATATCTATGACCACGCCTGCATATATATATTTTGACAGTGAGGGTGATCAATGAGTGGAACAGGCTCTGACTCAAACTGACGCTGTCACTGTCAGTGGTAATATCATCCTGCTATGTGTGCGACAAGTGTAGAGAAGACAGTGATGTCATTGACGGAATGAAAAGTCTGCACGCTAACAGTGGCTGAGAAAGAATTCAGAACTCTGACTCAAACTGATGGTGTCGCTGTCATAGAATCATAGAATCATAGAATCGTAGAGTTGGAAGGGACCTCCTGGGCCATCTGGTCCAACCCCCTGCTCAAAGCAGGATTCGCTAAATCATCCCAGTCAGATGTCTGTCCAGCCTCTGTTTGAAGACTTCCATTGAAGGAGAACTCACCACTTCTCGTGGCAGCTTGTTCCACTCATTGATCACTCTGTCAAAAAGTTTTTTCTAATATCTAATCTGTGTCTCCTCCCATTCAGTTTCATCCTATTGCTTCTAGTCTTTCCTTGTGCAAATGAGAATAAAGTTGATCCTTCTACAATGTGACAGCCCTTTAGATATTTGTAGACAGCTATTAAGCCTCCTCTCAGTCTTCTCTTTTGCAAACTAAACATTCCCAAATCCTGCAACCTTTCCTCATAAGACAGGGTTTGCAGACCGGTCACCATTCTGGTCGCTCTTTTCTGAACTTGCTCCAGTTTGTTGATGTCTTTTTTAAAATGTGGTGCCCAAAACTGGACACAATATTCCAGATGAGGTCTGACCAAAGAGGAGTAGAGGGAAATAATGACTTCACGTGATCTAGACTGTATGCTTCTGTTAATACATCCTAGAATTGCATTTGCCTTTTTTGCTGCTGCATCACACTGTTGACTCATATTCAGTCTGTGATCTATTCATATACCCAAGTCTTTTTCACATGTGCTGTTGCTTAGCCCTATTCCTCCCATTCTGTATATGCTTTTTTTCATTTTTATTGCCCGGATGTAGTACTTTGCATTTTTCCCTGTTAAAAACCATTCTGTTAGTTGCTGCGCACTTCTCCAGTTTATTTATATCTTTTTGAATCCTCTCTCTCTCTTCTCTAGTATTAGCTATCACTCCTAGCTTTGTGTCATCAGCAAATTTAATCAGTTTACCCGCAATTCCTTCATCTAAATCATTGATAAAGATGTTGAATTATACAGGGCCCAGGACAGAGCCCTGTGGTACCCCACTTGAGACATTCTTCCAACTGGATGTGCAGCCATTTACGACCACTCTTTGGGTCCGATCACTAAGCCAGTTATGAATCCACCTAACAGTTGCCTTGTCCATTCCATACTTAGTCATTTTTTCAATAAGGATTGTGTGAGATACTTTGTCAAATGCTTTGCTGAAGTCAAGATATACTATATCTACAGCATTTCCTTGATCCACCCAATCAGTGATTCCGTCATAGTAGGAAATTAAGTTAGTCTGACATGACTTATTAGTTACAAACCCATGCTGACTCTGTTTAATCACTTCATTCTTATCCAGGTACTGACATACATGTTGTTTAATAATTTGTTCAAAGATCTTTCCTGGTATAGAAGTCAGACTCACCGGCCTATAGTTGCCTGGGTCCACCTTCTTCCCCTTTTTAAAGATAGGAACAACATTTGCTCTTCTCCAGCCTTCTGGGACTTCTCCTGTTCTCCTAGAATTTTCAAAGATTATGGAGAGGGGTTCAAAAATTTCTTCTGCTATCTCCTTCAGTACTCTGGGGTGTAATTCATCTGGACCTGGAGACTTGAATTCATTTAGGTTAGCTAAGTGTTTCCTCACTATCTTTCTGTTTTTAGATATCCTGGATTCTTCTATACCCTTAATAGGACAGTGAAGAACAGTTGATGTTACGTTTCCTTTCTGAGAGAAAACAGATGCAAAATAGGAATTTAAAAGTTTGGCCTTCTCAACATCCTGTCTTACCATTTCATCATTTTCATCCTGTAAAAATCCTATAGCATCTTTGACTTTTCTTTTACTTTTGACATATCCCCAAAATCCTTTATTATTGCTTTTGACATCTCTTGCAAGCCTCAATTCATTTTCAGCTTTAGCTAATCTGATTTGTGCCCTGCAGGTTCTGCAGACAGCATTATATTCTTCTTTAGATATGCCTCCCTCTTTCCATTTTATAAACATTTTTTTCTTCCTTTTTAGCATGTGCTTAAGTTCTGTGTTCATCCATCCTGGTTTCCTTAAATGCTTCCTATTCTTCCCTCTTTTCGGAATTGTTAACAATTGTGCTTTGAGAATTTCATTTTTCAAGATTTCCCATCCTTCCTGGACATTTTTGTCTTTAAGGATATCCAGCCATTGGATCCCTCCAATTCTCTTTCTGAGTCCCTTAAAATCTTCCTTTCTGAAATCTAACCTTAACGTCTGAGTCTTCACAGGTCTTCCTCCTCTAGTTATCCAAAATTCTAAAATAGCATGGTCGCTACCTCCTAGGGTCCCAGCCACTTTTACCTCCTCAACCATTTCCTCCCTGTTTATAAGGATTAGATCCAAGGTAGCAGTTCCCCTTGTTTTCTCCCTTACCTTTTGGAAGATAAAGTTGTCAGCAAGAGAGGATAAGAATTTCCTTGACCGTTTAGTTTTGCCTGAGAGAGATTCCCAACAAATGTCTGGATAGTTGAAATCTCCCATGACAACTGTGACGGACTCAGCTCCTGCTGAGCCCATTTTTTGAGTGGACCCTCTGGGTCGTGGCACCCACCCACCGAGGGCGAGCTGACCTTGTGAGAATCCACCCCCTATACAGGGAGTGTCAGGGGCAAGACCAAGGGGGTGAGCCACCACAACTGCTGGGACCAGACGGCCGGCTCAGGGGACACTAGACGAGTGTCTGACGACAAGGACGAGCAGGAAGCAAGACGAGACTAGACGTAGGTGCAAGGTATCTTCATTAGAATAACACAAGATCACATACAGAGAAAACAAGCAAAACGTGCAAGGTGCGCGCGTGGGCACGCCAAGGTCCATAACATGGTACGTGCCAGATGGCACGCCTAGGCACAGGTAATGGCATGATGGCATCGGACTCCGGACTGCTGGCAAACCGACAGGGTCCAGGGATCAGGCTGCGGACGTCAGCTCCGGACATCAGGCCGTAGTCATCTGGTTCCGGACCTCTGGCAACGGTCGGCAGGTTCCGGGCATCCGGCAGGCAAACCAGGGTTCAAGCAAGGAGGCACGACAGATATCCAAGCAGGGTGCGTGTTTAGGGAACACGCCAAGGTCCGAGGCTAGGTGCGTGTGTAGGGGACACGCCAGGGTCCAAGGCTAGGTGCGTGTGCAGGGGACACGCCAGGGTCCAAGGCTAGGTGCGTGTGTAGGGGACACGCCAGGGTTCAAAGCGAGGTGCGTGTGTAGGGGACACGCCAGGGTTCACAAACGAGACAGGGTGCGTGTGTAGAGCCACGCCAAAGCATAGGATAAGATAAGACAGAGTGCGTGTAGAGACACGCCAAGGCACAAGACAGAGTGCATGTAGAGACACGCCAAGGTACAAGACAGAGTGCATGTAGAGACACGCCAAGGTTCAGAGCAGGGCTGCGCGCTAGGAGCCACGCAGGGACGCACACCTCACTGGCCAGCACGAGGCACGACTAAGGCACAGGAGGGGGCAAAGGAACCTTCGTGCTAGGAGCCACGCCAGGTTCAGGGCAGGGTGCGTGCTAGGAGCCACGCCAGGGTTCAAGGCAGGGTGCGTGCTAGGAGCCACGCCAGGGTTCAAGGCAGGGTGCGTGCTAGGAGCCACGCCAGGGCACAAGGAAGGGCTGCGTGCTAGGAGCCACGCAGGGGGCACGCCACACTGGCCAGTACACACGGCTGTACACAAACACGTGGCACTTACCACGGCACATGAGACGGCCAAGGGGAACCCACGCCGGGGTTCAATGCAAGTACAAGGCAGGGAACAAGGCAAGGAACACAAGCAGAAACAGGGCCAGGTCAGAGCGAGGACAGAGTCTAGCAGCGGAGCGTAGGCAGAAGCCCAGAGCCGGGCCAAGGGAAGACCTTGGGACTAGACAAAGAAACGAGCACTAAGGAGAGGAGAAATGGTGCGTGTGCCAGGGAGCACTACAGAGCACCATAGGAGAGAGCGAGGCAGAGCAAGCAAAGACTGAGACCATAGGGAGGAACACAAAGCAAGGAATAGCAAGGCAGAGAACACAGGGAGGACTACAAGTCAAAGCATAGCAAAAGCAAGACATGGCAAAACAGGCGAGGCAGAGAACACAGGAAGGACTACAAGTCAAAGCAAAGCAAAAGCAAGACATGGCAAAACAGGCGAGGCAGAGAACACAGGAAAAACATGGCACGAGAGACAACACAAGACATGGCACAAGACAAGAGGCGGAATACGAGCACGGAGCGTGTGCAGAGACACACTACAGAGCAAAGTGCAAGGGCACAGAATAGAGGGAGCAACCCCACAGACCCAGAGCCTTGCAGGGAAGCAACACAATAATCAGGACCTGAGCATAGGAAGAGGCGGCCTGATATAGGGCATAGCTCCTCCTCCTCCAGGTCAGGACCAGGGGAGAACTTCCGGGATTCTAGACATGACGAGATGATAGCAGAACCAGACAGTGCAGGATCTTAGGAAACGTCACATGATCAGGGTTTCAGACATGACGAGATGATCACCGAACCAACCAGTGCAGGATCCTAGGAAGAACACATGATCCGGGATTCTAGACATGACGAGATGATTGCAGAACCAGACAGTGCAGGATCTTAAGAAACATCACATGATCAAGGACTCCAGACATGACGAGAAGATCACAGAAGGCAGAGCAGAAACGCAGGGATCCTGCAGCTCAGACATGAGGTGAGTCTGCACACAGCTCTAGCGCACATGCAGGACAGCAGACAAAACATGCGCATGCACATCGCTCCAGGAGTTCTTGAGACAAACAGACATGGCGGACGTGACAACAACTATGTCATATTTTTGGAGAACTTGGCCATTTGATGCATAAAGAGTTCATCCATATCTTCAGCTTGCACAGGTGGCCTGTAGTAAATGCCTACAATGGTGTCCTTTCCATTGTTCTGTCCTTGTATTCTTACCCAAACAGTTTCCACAGAACTCCCAATCTCTGAAGCTTCAATCTCTGTGCAGATATACGCGTTTCTAACATACAATGCGACACCCCCTCCTCGTTTATCAAGTCTGTTTCTTGCAAATAAGTTGTATCCTTCTAGTCTTGTATTCCAATCATGTGTATTGTCCCACCAAGTTTCCGTGATTCCAATGACATCATATTTGTTTTCCTGTGTTAGTAGTTCCAATTCTCCTTGTTTGTTGCCCATGTTTTGTGCATTAGTATAGAAACATTTTAGTTTGTGATTGGTTTCTCCTTCTCCAATATTTTTATTAATTAGATTCTTTTGTCTTTGTTCTTCCTTTCCACTTCTAATAGCAGAGTTCTCAATAGCATTTGTCGGGTGTATGGCTTTTTCTGGTCTTTTGCTTCCTTTCCCATGTTGTTCTAGTTTAAAGCTCTCGTTACAAGTGTAGCAAGGCGACTTCCAAATACATGCTTTCCAGTCTTCGTAAGGTGCACCCCATCTCTAGCAAGTAGTCCATCGTATAAGTAGTTCACTCCGTGATCCAGAAATCCAAATCTTTGCTGACGGCACCATCGACGTAGCCAGTTGTTCACCTGCAGAATCTTATTCCACCTCCTTGTTCCATGGCCATCCACTGGGAGGATGGAAGAGAAGACCACCTGCGCTCCCAGTTCTTTCACTTTCTTGCCTAAGTCTTCAAAGTCTCTGCAGATGGTTTCCAGGTCGTTTCTTGCGGTGTCATTTGTCCCCACGTGTAGTAGCAGGAATGGGTAGTCATCTGTAGGTCTGAAGAGTCCTGATATCCTGTCAGACACATCTTTAATTTTTGCACCTGGAAGACAGCACATTTCTCTTGAAGTTATATCCGGTCTGCAGATAGCGGCCTCTGTTCCTCTCAACAGGGAATCCCCCATGACCACCACTCTCCGTTTCTTCTTCACAACGTTTTTCTTTCTCCATCCAGGAGGACTCTGAAGGCGTACAAGGTTGCTGTTTGTTGGCAAAGTCTTATCCTGATGTATTTCTTCATCGTTTTCCTGCGTGAGAGCCTGGTACTGGTTCCTGAGCAGTATGGGTGCTGACTGCCTCCTGATCCTCCTGCTTCTCTGGGTCACATGTCTCCATTCCTCTGTTTCTTCAGGTGCACTTCGAATGTCTTCTCTTTCTGTAACATGAAGAGATAATTCTGCTCTGTCCAAGAACTCTTCACCTTCCTTAATGATCTTCAACGTAGCCAACCTCTCTTCGAGATTTTGCAACTTTTCCTCCAACAGGGACACAAGCTTGCATTTGTGGCATGTGAAGTTTGGCTTTTCCACTGGTAAATCTGTGAACATGTAGCACGAAATGCAGCTCACCAAATGGCTCCATATTGAGATTTCTTAAAAACGATGAAAGATGAGCCAAAATTCGCGTGCCGAAAAAACCAGGGGAAGAGTCTTGAGGAGATCACCTGCACATTCCCAGTGACTTATCCCAGAAGGCACTGGGAATGTGCAGGTGATCTCCTCAAGACTCTTCCCCTGGTTTTCCGATTTCCTCTTTTCAGCTGCAACAGCCAAAACCCAGTGATCGTTGAGCTCGCGGAGACTCTTCACTTATCCTGTCAGTGGTAATATCATCCTGCCGTGACTTGGACGAGTGTTGGGGCTTTGAAGACGAGGGTTCTGAGAAGATATTTATGACAGAATTAAGACGCTGCAATCAATAAGCTTATAGCGGCTGAGAAAGACTTCAGAACGCCGACTCAAACTGACGGTGTCACTGTCAGTGGTAATATCATCCTGCTGTGACTGTGACGCGTGATGTGCCATAGATTCTACAATGTCCTCTGTTTCCTCCTCACTATTTGCTGAAGGCAAAGGAAGTTAATTGTAACGTGCTTTTGGCATTACTACTAGCTGGTGCCAATAGTGGTGGAGCTGCTCCCATATTCTTACTGCCACATGCTGTGACATGGGATATTTTTCTTTTATATTTCTGTATTCATTGCCATTGCTACGTTTTACCATACATTTTTTTACTACAGTGAAACTAATTTGATTTTTGAGCTACAATTCCCCATTTCCCAAAAAGGAGGGACCACCTAAAAAAAAAAAAAAATCAGCCGTAACAGGCCACAGTGTTGATGTGGTATGTATGTAGGTCAAATTAGACTAATGAAACAGGTATGAAAAAATTTGTAGTAGTTTTTGTGACTCATTCTGTCTCTGAGACAGATCGCCTCTCTTTGTCCCTCTTTCATGAATTAAATGTGTCTTGTTCTCATTTGCTCGCACAATAATTCCCCTCACTGCTCTGCTGCCATATACATTTTTTGTACCATTTCTTCTGTGTTTTATGGCTTTCTCTATTTCTATGGCTAAGTTGTGAGCTGTGACTTCCTCACACTATCCAGATTCAGCACCAAATGGCTGCTTCATTCTCTGCTTCAGCTTTTATACAGGCAGTGACAGTACCTCCAGATTGGCTGTGCTACATAATGTGATGTGGTAGTTGCAAGACATTTAGGAGACTTAGGCAAAGAAAAATTAATGGGAATGTGTCATTTTTTCACATCACTAGCTGTAATAAACAGAAATTATACAATTTCCATAGTGACCACTAGGCCTGTCCTGTACTTCACTTAGACATTAGGAGCAATAGACTGACTCAGACCCTAATTGTTTATCTAGGGGTGTAAACTTGTCATACGCTAATCTGGGCAAAGAGCTGCGTGCAGGACGAGGAGGTGAGCTGTGACATCACCTATTGTGAATGGTGGATCCTGTGTATCTACTGTATATAGAAGTGTTATCAGTCATTGTACAGAAGGAGGAGGTGAGCTGTGACATCACCTATTGTGAATGGTGGATACTGTGTATCTACTGTATATAGAAGTGTTATCAGTCAGTGTACAGGAGGAGGAGGTGAGCTGTGACATCACCTATTGTGAATGGTGGATTCTGTGTTATTTACTGTATATAGAGGTGTTATCAGTCATTGTACAGGAGGAGGAGGTGAGCTGTGCCATCATCTATTGTGAATGGTGGATCATGTGTTATCTATTGTGTAAAGAGGTGTTATCAGTCATTGTACAGGAGGAGGAGGTGAGCTGTGACATCACCTATTATGAAGGGATAATCCTGTGTTATCTACTGTATATAGAGGTGTTATCAGTCATTTTACAGGAGGAGGAGGAGGTGAGCTGTGACATCACCTTTTGTGAATGGTGGATACTGTGTTATGTACTGTATATAGAGGTGTTATCAGTCATTCTACAGGAGGAGGAGGTGAGCTGTGACATCACCTATTGTGAAGGGATGATCCTGTGTTATCTACTGTATATAGAGGTGTTATCAGACATTGTACAGGAGGAGGAGGAGGTGAGCTGTGACATCGCCTATTGTGAATGGTGGATCCTGTGTTATGTACTGTATATAGAGGTGTTATCAGTCATTCTACAGGAGGAGGAGGTGAGCTGTGACATCACCTATTGTGAATGGTGGATTCTGTGTTATCTAACATATATAGAGGTGTTATCAGTCATTGTACAGGAGGAGGAGGTGAGCTGTGACATCACCTATTGTGAATGGTGGATCCTGTGTTATCTACTGTATATAGAGGTGTTATCAGTCATTGTACAGGAGGAGGAGGAGGTGATCTTGACATCACCTATTGTGAATGATGGATCCTGTGTTATCTATTGTGTAAAGAGGTGCCAGGTTTCCTTCTAATCCTGTGATGATATTGAGACTACTGAAATGTCTTATGTACAGAACAGGACGTATGATCCTATTATAAGTCCTAATGTTCACTTTGGAAATTGCAATATATCTTATTTTTTGATATGGAAAATAATCTGTAAATTAAAACAAATGAAATAGTTATTTGCAACAAAATCCTTAAATAATGGGGCATTTTCTGCAGATACATTTCCTTTCAAATCAAGTTCATGGACGGGACTCGGCCTTCACCATACAGGAATAACCTGAGAGAGAATATTCAGAGGAAGGCGCGGAAGATCAAACGAGCCATTTATGTACACTCCTGTGACGTAAGGAAAAGAGGACAGGAAAACTCAGAGTGAAGCCATGTGACAGCCAGAGGCAAGCACGCAATCACAAGGCAGAGAGCAGACACTGGGGGAGAAGTCAGTCATCATTTTTACAATGTACAGCAAAATTTTGCTTCTTGGAAACCATCAGCAAGTTGCTGGTGACAATAAGAGTTAAGACGGAGTGTCATGTTATTGTATTATTGGATAATTGCAATAGTCACCTTAATGGGAGGATGTCACAGGAGGATGCATTGTTTCGCTCACATTTCAGGGCATCCTGTGAAGAAATAGAACCAAGAAGTGAAAGTCGCAGCCACATCAACCATGTCCTTACATCTATTAAATAAGTATACACTTACCGTATACCATAATAAGCTTAACAAAAAATGTAAAAAAGTGCTCTCACTAAAGTAAGCTAACCATCTCATGTTCCATAGTAAGGTGAATGTATCAAGCTGCGAGGGAGCATTAAAGTATAGAATGTCAGTGGGCATAGAAAGAAGGGTGAGGGGTCTGTGCCGTGTGGAATATATGCAGGGTATGGTTCAATGTGAACTTAAAGGGGGCCTTTTACCAGGTCAAAAGTGTCCAGTTTTTGTTTTTTATTTTATTCTTGGTGTTCCAATGAGTATTCCGCTTTTTTCTTTTTTTAAATCCGTCAAACGGGTCCAGAGATATGGGCCTTTTTATTTAGTGCTCATTTTTATGGTCTTTACAAAGTGGGCGTGGTTCGTGGGATTGTCTGAGGGGGCGTGTCTTTAGGCTACTCTGCTGTGAGCCACGCCCACCTTGGAAAGACCCTAAAAATTAGCACTAAATAAAAGGGCCCATATCTCCAGAACCGTATGGCGGATTTACAAAAAGAAAAAAGCTGAAAGCTCAGGAGAACAGCGAGTGTAAAATAAGAGAAAAAAACTGGACACTTTTCACTTTGCGATAAGTCTCCTTCAAATAGAGGAATCGAGCTCCAAAATTGGTGCAGTGCGCCAAAATGCCTGGAATATGGTACACACCATATCTGAGATAAGTATATGGATGGGAGCATGCTGGTTCACCAGAAAACAGGTGCTCCATTACAAACCACTGGGACTTAATAGAGAATTTGAGTTGTTTTATCTTTAATCCTTTTACTTGTCCTTTTACTTGATTGCCTGAGTCATGCTCGCCATGTGTGTCATCTCCGCCTTGTCTGTTTTGCCTCAAGAGCCCCTGGAGCGGTGTGCACGCGCATCTCATGTCTGCTATCCTGCATGTTCTCTAGAGCAGTGTGCACACTCACCTCATGTCTGTTGAGGTGCAGAATGCCTGCGTTTCTGCTCTGCCTTCTGTGATCATCTCGTCGTGTCTAGAGTCCCTGATCAGGTGTCCCTCCTATGTTCCAGCATAGGCTGGTTCTGCATTCGTCTCTGCATGTCTGAAACCCTGATCATGTGACCTTTCCTAGGATCCTGTACTGTCCGGTTCTGCAATCGTCTCTGCAGGTCTGAAACCCTGATCATGTGACCTTTCCTAGGATCCTGGACTGTCTGGTTCTGCAATCGTCTCTGCTGCTCTGAAGCCCTGATCATGTGACCATGGTCTGTGATCCTAGAGGATCTGAACTGGAAGCTCTTCCCTGGTCCTGACCCGGATGTGGTGGTGCTATGCCCTATATCAGACCGCCCCTTTCTATGCTCAGGGCTTGAGTATTGTGTTGCTTCCCTGCATGGCTGTTTGTCTGCTGGGTTGCTCCCTCTATTCTGTGCCCGTGCACTCTGCTCTGTCGTGCGTCTCTGCACATGCTCCGTGCTCGTACTCTATCTCTTGTCCCGTGCCTTGTCTTATGTTTGTCCGTTGTGCCATGTTCGTCCTTGTCCTGCTTGGACTTGTAGTCCTTCTGTTATTCTCTGCCTTGCCTGTTTTTGCCATATCTTGCCTTCGCTATACTCTGCCTTGTTCCTCCCTATGGTCTCAGTCTTTGCTTGCTCTGCCTCGCTCTCTCCTATGGTGCTCTGTAGTGCTCCCTGGCACATGCACCATTCCTCCTCTCTTTCCATTTGTGCTCTTTTCCATGTCTAGTCCCAAGGCTCTGCCTTGGCCCGGCTCTGGGCTCCAGCCTACGCTCCGCTGCTAGCTCTGTTCTTGCTCTGTTCCTGTTCCGTGTTTCTGCCTATGCTTCCGTTCCTGGTTCAGTACTCTGCCTAAGCTCTGCCTGGTTTCTTGTCTTGTCTTCCCATTCTGCTTCGTGTGCTCTTTGCATGCGCCTGGCCTTCCTAGCCTCCTGTTTGTGCCTCAGCCGTGCCCGCCTGCTTGTGCCTCAGCCGTGCTCGGTCAGTGACAGCTGTGTCGCCTGCCATGCCTCAGCCGGTTCGCTGGAGTCTTGCCCGTCTGTCAGTGCCGCAGCCCGATCAACTAGCCAGTGCCCCAGCCGTGCTCTCTGTGCTTCCTTGCACTTCACGCTGTTTCTGCACTGTGCTTTCCGTTCTCTCTAAAGCACGCGCAGGCCTCGCCTGCCCATGGCATACCTCCCCGTGCTTCTATAATAGTACGTGCAGGTTTGGCCATGTATCCTGTCGTGCCCTCTTGCATGCACAGGCCCTAACCCTGTCCTGGAACCCTGACCCTGGCGTGTCTCTTTGCACACGCAGGACTCTGCTTTGTTACTTGTGCCTTGGCGTGTCTCTATACACGCACCCTGTCTCGTTTTGTGAACCCTGGCGTGTCCCCTACACACGCACCTAGCCTTGAACCCTGGCGTGTCCCCTACACACGCACCTAGCCTTGAACCCTGGCGTGTCCCCTACACACGCACCTAGCCTTGAACCCTGGCGTGTCCCCTACACACGCACCTAGCCTTGAACCCTGGCGTGTCCCCTACACACGCACCTAGCCTTGAACCCTGGCGTGTCCCCTACACACGCACCTAGCCTTGAACCCTGGCGTGTCCCCTACACACGCACCTTGTCTTGCACCTAGCCTTGGACCTTGGCGTGTTCCCTAACACGCACCATGCCTGGATATCTGACGTTCCTCCTTGCCTGAACCCTGGTTTGCCTGCCGGATGCCCGGAACCTGCCGATCGCTGCCAGAGATCGTAAGCTTGATGACTGCGGCCTGATGTCCGGAGCTGGTGTCCGCAGCCTGATGCCCTGATCATATCTATCGTTGCCAGCAATCCAAGAGTCCGATGCCATTGTGCCTTTACCTGTACCTAGGCGTGCTACCTGGCACGTACTATGCTATGGACCTTGGCGTGCCCATGCGCGCACCTTGCACGGTTTGCTTGTTTTCATGTTTGCACTGAATGTGATCCTGAAGATCTTAATGAAGATACCTTGCACTTACCTCGTCTTGTCTTGTTTCCTGCTTGTCCCTGGTCGTCAGACACTCCCATAGTATCCCCCTGAGCCGGCCGTCTGGTTCCAGCAGTCGTGGTGGCTCACCCCCTTGGTCTTGCCCCTGACACTCCCTGTATAGGGGGTGGAACCTCAAGGTCAGCTCGTCCTCGGTGGGTGGGTGCCACGACCCAGAGGGTCCACTCCAAAAAATGGGCTCAGCGGAAGCTGAGTCCGTCACAGCCTGCATGATGTTAATATGTGCATGATTCATTATTTGTGTTTTAAGTCCCTTTTTTGTGTTTTGCAGTATTTGTTGCATACGGTTCATGAATTTTGCTCATGATCAAAAATGTTCTTTATTTTTGTCTTTGAAGGGGTTTTTTTTTAAACTTTTTTACCCTAAACATGTGACATATTCCGCGTCACAAAATTTGTTCAAACGCTATAGAAGTCCAGAAAATGACTCCGGGAGTAGGACTGGAGTATATTGGCACAAAAGCTCAGCAGCTTTTTTAAAAAGTTGAAATTGATGAATCATTAGAAAATGTCTGGAAACCCCAAAGCCCATCTGCAAAGGAGAACGTAAAAAAAAAAACACTAAAAAAACAGACAAAACAGGCGAACACATAAAATAGACTTTAAAAAAGGCACAAATTAAAAGAAAAATAAGACAAAAAATGCACAATAATGAATCTGTCTTCTCCACAAATGAAATACGGTAATACATCCCTAAAAATGGAACAGGGGGGGCGTGGGGTTACTCATGCTCCTCTCATTTATACATCCTTCTCTTTCCCTCTTTCCCTTTTTTCCTTTTTTTTTTACAATTTTTACTCCTATTCTTTTTTCTGTTGTTTGCAGCTCTCATTGCTCATTTAAATCTTGACTTATAATGTTGAGGTAGGGCTAAATTAACCCTTCACGGTTGAGCCAGTGATTTCCAAATTAATTTACAGGGCGTTGCTAGCAACTGGGAATGACCACACGGAGACGGGGGTCTCTGTACGGGAGGATCGAGGCAGATCATTGAGCCCCTTTACTGAATCTCACATTACATAGCATTCTGCTTAATTATGCAAAGTATACAGCTACCAACAGAATCGTAATACATTTAAGCCAATAGTATTGCAACAAAATCAGAATATGTCCCCAGCTGCGTGACGTAGAATATAGAACAATAGCACATTCTTTTAGGGTCTCATCTCATATCTTGTACAAGCTAGAACAGTCTGGTTTCATAACAGCCGTGAACTTTCATCTAGTTAAGTTACAAAATTTAACTCGTAAACAGCAAAATGGCGTCGCAAGCACAAAGATGGAGTCTGGAGAACAAGATGTCCAGTACATCTGAATACTGTACTTCACAATTCCCCCCTAGATAAATTTTGATAACACATATGCAGCATCAGAGGTGCTATCCCAAGCTAACAGCTCGAGGGGTACTGGTCTTCACATGACTGATGCCGTGTTACCAGTCATGGCTGTCGCGGCGCACCCGTCCCCCCTGTATACTGCAATTCACGAATAACAATTTTTGATGACGGTGATGGGGATCTTTTGTAAGTAGCCATGACTTCAACATCTTCATCAAGTAGCCTTTTGAGATCGGTGGAGAGAAAAGCAGGGGCAACGACACCTTTGGTATCATCATTATCTGGCTTAGTGTAGAATTTCCTAATACATACAGAAATACACCAAAAAACAAGTTTTAGTATCACATATACAACAAGGATACAGGCAGCAATGTGTAACAAGCTCTGTAAGATCCCAGCTATCCAGCCCCCAATTCCCTTAAACCAATTGGCTGGATTGAGAAAGGAGAAGGTGTCTGACCACCAACTGTCCTTATTACGATCATTGTCTTTATCGTATTGATCTCTGAGTCTTTGAATATCTTCTAACTTTAACTTTAACTTCATAGTACTGTTAGGATCTATATAATGACAGCAAGCGGGTCCAATGACCTGACACTTACCACCTTGTGCTGCTGTTAAGTAGTCCAGCACTATAGTATGTTGATTAGTGACTATAATAAGTTGATTTTGGACAGCAACAGTAGTGTTAAGTATATCCAATATATCCCAAATTTAATCATCTAGATAGTCTGTGGCTCTAACCAATTTATCCCACATTTGTGTAATCATAGGGTAAATGAAAATGGAACTGACAACTTTATTGGCCACACTCATCTGTACTATATGTGGTCTCCCTGAAGGGCGGGGTGAATTGTCCGCAGCTCTTTTGCATAATGTATGTTTGGGTATAGCCTGTGTATCCAACTGTTTGTTTAGAATAACAAAGGTGGCCGGGGTCAAGCGACCCAGAGTACAAGTACCTCTACCCCTACTGGCAACCATTTATAAGCATTGTCTCCACATACCCAGAACATGTCATCAGGTAAATCCCATAGGGCTGAATGTTGCAGTACCAATCTATGAACTAAGTCTATGAATTCCACTGCATTCTGAAGCATACACCAAGCTGGAGATTGTCCTAAAGGACTACAATAACCTACATCAGGATTTCCACAAGTGGGGGTTCCTGGTACATATTCAGAGGACTCATTACAAGATATATTACCAGGAATACTGGCACAGGTTTCTTAGAACCCTGGGGAAACAAATTAGAAAATTCCCATGACGTGTTATGTAACCTTCTTTCTAGCAACATTGGTTTGAAGGCATCAGTAGAGTGTGAAGTTACATTGAAACTGACTTGTAAACCATACGTTGGAACTTGCCCTAGATTGGTTAGACTAGTCTTATTCTTAGGGACCCAGGCCCCTCCTTTGTAGGCCAAATATTGAAGTTGTGTATTACTTCCTGAAAGGTTACCTTGTCACCAGGGGTATCCCACCCATCCCACAATAGGTATACCAACAGTTAAATTCCATAACTTAACATTATCTGTGGCATTATTAGCGAGTGTGTCAGAACAGTCAGTCCAAGCAAATAACTCCTCGGGTGGAACAAGGATAGCCAAAAAGGGGATGCTTGTGGCTGACACTGGTGAATACGTGCAGATCCAACAGTCTGCCAGAGACTGGGAATTGTCCAACAAATCTCTCAGTAATTTTTCATGATGTTGTATAACCTTATTATTCAAGGACGTTGGGGAATTTAGGCTGTCCCATGCAGTTACCAATAATGTGAAAAATGCGAAAAACCAAAACATTATGTCCCCTTCATTTGCTATTGGCTTGTTGGGTGATGAGGAGAACTTCATAGGGACCGTCATACAAGGGTTCTAGTCCGTGCTTCCTGACATGCCTTTTCACGACTACCAAATCACCAGGCTTCAGGTTATAGCAGGTGTCGGTTTCTGCTGAATCTGGAAAAGAAGAGGAAACTAGAGCATGGGTGTTCGCAAGATTTTTACTAAGCTGAATAACATATTGAACAGCACGGTCAGTCTCTTCTGATAACTGCTGAGGCTGGAAATTTGCAACTGGGGGCCTAGTACCAAACAATATCTCATATGGGGACAGGCCATGTTTTGCAATAGGGGTAGTACGAATGTGGTATAGTACAATGGGTAGGAGCTCTGGCCATGGAGCCGTAGTCTCCTGCATCATTTTGGTCAATTGTCCCTTCAGTGTGCCGTTCAGCCTCTCAACTTCCCCACTGGATTGTGGTGATATGAAGTATGGAGGGCTACAGTGGATCCAAGCATTGTCAGAACTTCTTGGTACACATGAGAAGAAAAGGCCGGGCCTTGATATCAACAACTTCTGGAACCCCATATCTGCATATAACTTCCATCACCAGTTTCTTCGCCGTAGTTTTTGCAGTCATGTTGGTAACAGGGAATGCTTCCAACTGGAGAACCGGGGCCCAGTAGAATTTTTGCACCAGTGCGAGGGCCTGATTCTTTCCTCGATGTGTAGGTCCATGTGCCCATGTGGCAATAGCAGGGTACATCCGCTTAGGGAGACACACGAGTTGGTCCTTTTTCCAGAGACCATTATCCATACGTGCCCCATCAGTCTTCCATTGCTTCACCTCTTCCTTTGGAGACATTCTCTGCATCGTCATTAAGCGGTCTCGCGGGGTCCGACAGAAAACTTCAGTCTGTTGTAGATCATCAGGTTCTTGTAGGGTCAATGCTTCTTGTAACTGTTTACGCTGAGAGCGTGTGGTCACCATAGTTGGTACGGTTGGTTCAACGGGTAAGAGAGCGGCGGCTTTTGCTTGCATATCCGCAAATGCGTTGCCAACAGTCTGTGGACTGGTCCTAGGACCGTGCGCCTTAACTTTGATAATGGCCACCTGAGTAGGTAATTTGATTGAGTCCATGAGGGTTTTAACAGCTTCAGCATTTTTCACTGGAGTTCCGGCAGTAGTAATAAACCCTCGATTGGCCCATAGATCCCCAAAATCGTGAGCAATACCAAATGCATACCGTGAGTCCGTGTATATATTAGCCCGTCTGTTCTTGGCTAAAGTACATGCAGTAGACAGAGCCTGGAGTTCTGCTTCTTGTGCTGACTGTGAGGGCGGGAGTGCAGCTGCGCGCACTACAGTGTCCTCTGTGGTAACAGCATATCCCGTGTGGAATCTACCAAACTCGTCAGCATATCTTGAACCATCCGTGTATAACACCAGATCAGGATTTGGGAGTGGATTCTCACTGACATTTGGTGGAGTAGCTGTTTCTTCAGTCAGAAGTTGGGAACAATCATATTGGAGGTAATCCTCATCACTGCCATCTTCCCTTATAGTTCATTATACCGTCTTTCAAGGCGTTGTAAAGGGGTTGCATTATGCGGGATGCATCCGGTATCCACTGACGACAATAAGTGCATAAGAAAACGCTGGAGTTCAGTTTCATCTTTTGGGAAAGGAAGGGAGCTGACAGCTATTTTTCTTTCTTCTGCGAGGTGTCTGGCACCCTGAAGGAGACAGTGACCCAAGAACATCACTTGACCAAGGCAGAACTGAAGTCTCGAGGCCGAAACCCGACAGTTCAGTGCTGCCAGATGCTTTAAGGAGGCTAACAGTGGCAGCAATGGCTAAAGACACCTGCTCATATTTTTTTTTTTTTTTGCAAACTGTTGGGACTGTTTTGGGCCCCTTGTGACATAACTGTCCATGTTAACTGTCGTCCCTGCTAAGTGAATGCAAATAGAAACTGGCAGTCATTGTGTAACGGAATGCTAAAGAAGGCATTGGTAAGATCAATAACTGTAAACCAAGCAGCATCCTGGGGTATTTGGGACAAAAGAGTATGAGGATTAGGCACCAGGTTTTAGAAACACTTTTACTGGTTCTAAAGGCATTTTCCCTATATCATTTGGCCATCATCTTGGAATTGTATTCTGGAGCGGAACTGTGATAATTAATCTGCCCCTAGTAAATTTACTGGACATGTGGGAGAGATTACGAACTGAACAGTAACCTTGGGAAAAGGTCCCACAGAAATAGGGTTTATGAAAGAATATTAATTGGGTCTACCATCTACTCCGATTAAAATAGCAGGGGAATGACAATCTCTGAAAATGTTCGAGTCTGGCACAGCGCCATAATTAGCAGGGAGGGGCTGAGGAGTAAGGTTCTCAGTAGCTGAAGACTGGGGAAGGGGGGGGCGAGAGTTTGCTGTGTGGGCTGAAGGGCACACTGTGTGCTCGCAGCTGCGGTGGGGACTGGAGGCTGCTGTTTGCTTTTTTTTTTTTTTCTGTACGCTGAACAGACGGGTTAAATACTTCTGAAAACTTTTTTTTTTCTTTTTCTTTTTTTAGCGGGGACTGAGGCTGGCAGCGGTGGCTCATAAGAGATACTGTGAGCGTTTAACAAAGAAAAGGTGGGGGCTGCGACTCTCGGTCTCCTTGTACAATTGTCATCTAGCAGGGAGACCTCTTCTTTCAAATCATCACTTTTAACTATTTCCCTGACACATTAATATCAATCTTAGTTCCTTCGTAACCACATTCTCACAGCACAGTCACTTTCTTGAACCACAATACATTCCGTCTTTGCCATAATAATAGACAATTTTTCCTTCTTCAACATAGCAGTAACAGAAACAATCAGAATTCACTTTCTCTGTTCTTCCTAACACCTTCATCACACAATTCATGTGCCAAGCCACAAAATTCTTCTTTTCCTTCCACAGATTCTCTCATTTAGAGCTAAATATCCTTACTTCAGTTGTGCACAATACTGGAGCGGCCGTCTCAGTCTGTTCCACAGGGTCAATAATCCCCCTCTGGGATTGCCCAAAATTCGCGGTACTCAGTGAAAGGAGGAGGGCGTCTCAGACTATCCCTCCGGACACCTCTGGTTATATATATATATATATATATATATATATATCTATATATACCTGAGTTACGTATCCTACCCATCTTCGATCACTGACCACGCCTGACTACTAACAGTGAATTCAGGATTTCAGGATATTTTGACTATAAAGAGAGTCACAATCACTGGTCAATCCGGGGTGTCCGTCCCTTATGAGGTACGGTTCGAGCACTGGGCCCCCAACGGGACTACACCTCTATATGATTCCACCCATGAATCACCCCACCACGGGGACAAACCTCAGATCCTCTTTGCAGCAACAAGGACAGGAAAACCACACCAACGGTCAGTCTGAACAGTATAACTGCCAACTTACCGCGGCTGTGGGGGGTGATCAGTCCCAATTTTCCAACACCTGTGTCCGCTCCGAGGGTCCTTTGTCTTGTTGTCCTCCGGGGGCAGAGGCGTCCCTACTCGGGGGCCCCACGTTGGGCGCCAAGCTGTTGAGGTAGGGCTAAATTAACTCTTCACGGTTGAGCCAGTGATTTCCAAATTAATTTACAGGGCGTTGCTAGCAACTGGGAATGACCACACGGAGACGGGGGTCTCTGTACGGGAGGATCGAGGCAGATCACTGAGCCCCTTTACTGAATCTCACATTACATAGCATTCTGCTTAATTATGCAAAGTATACAGCTACCAATAGAATCGTAATACATTTAAGCCAATAGTATTGTAAGAAAATCAGAATATGTCCCCAGCTGCGTGACGTAGAATATAGAACAATAGCACATTCTTTTAGGGTCTCATCTCATATCTCATATCTTGTACAAGCTGGAACAGTCTGGTTTCATAACAGCCGTGAACTTTCATCTAGTTAAGTTACAAAATTTAACTCGTAAACAGCAAAATGGCGTCGCAAGCACAAAGATGGAGTCTGGAGAACAAGATGTCCTGTACATCTGAATACAGTACTTCACAATAATATATACATATATATACTGTATATATATATATATATATATTTACAATTTCCTTCTCTACTATTTTCTTATTACCCTCAGTTATAGTTTATTATATTGTTAATTAAATTTCTTTATGGCCTGGTCAGGGGGCTGAATTAACTTATGGCCCAGTCTGGGGGCTGTATTACCTTATGGCCCGGTTTGGGGGCTGAATTACCTTATGGCCCAGTCTGGGGGCTGAATTACCTTATGGCCCGGTCAGGGGGCTGAATTACCTTATGGCCCGGTCTGGGGGCTGAATTACCTTATGGCTCAGTCTGGGGGCTGTATTACCTTATGGTCTGGTCTGGGGGCTGAATTACCTTATGGCCCGGTCTGGGGGCTGAATTACCTTATGGCCCGGTCTGGGGGCTGTATTACCTTATGGCCCGGTCTGGGAGCTGAATTACCTTATGGCCCGGTCTGGGAGCTGAATTACCTTATGGCCCGGTCTGGGGGCTGTATTACCTTATGGCCCAGTCTGGGAGCTGAATTACCTTATGGCCCGGTCTGGGGGCTCTATTACCTTATGGCCCAGTCTGGGAGCTGAATTACCTTATGGCCCGGTCTGGGAGCTGAATTACCTTATGGCCCGGTCTGGGGGCTGAATTACCTTATGGCCCGGTCTGGGGGCTGAATTAGGTCTTGTCTGACGTCTACACTTATTATAAAGGGGCCTGGTCTGGGGTTTGAGTTAATTTAGGAGTGTGGTCTGGAGGTGGTGGCTGGACCTTTCAGCAGGTCTTCTTAGCCTTTAGCTAGTCCTGTGAAACTGGCCTTTCACTCTGGACCAGTCATTGTTAGTAGCCACATCTCCACATCAGTGGCCGCTCAGGAGTTTTATTTGTGATAAGACAACCCCTATTTTTTTCTTAAAAAAAACAAACAAATGACCTATATAACATATAATGCTCCCCACTCCAAAGTGTCGGCATCCTCTCTGCTGCATGCAGCTCACGCCTCCGACTTTCATGTGGTCACATAAAATAGATCACATCCTCTTGGCTCAGTAGGAAACTCCACAGGGCATGATGGGTTTGGAGAGAGAGAAATTAGTAAGCGCCATTTCCGCTAATGACTTCCTGCCAAGTGCAGACAGTACAGCCAGCAATGGAAATACGTGTCCTATCAGTGCCATCGGCAGGATTCCCCCAGTGACACTGTCCTATACGTGGGTGCAGATATAGTTGTGGGAATATAGGAATGTGCATATAGGAGTGTCCATATAGTGGTGTGCATATAGGAATGTACATATAGGGGTGTAAATATGGAGGTGTACATATAGAAATGTACATATATGAGTGTGCATATAGAGGTCTGAATATAGGAGTGTACATATAGGGTTGTACATATAGGGATGTACATATAGCGTTGTACATGAAGGGTGTACATATATACTGGTAAACATACATACAGGGGTATATAAATATATAATATATATAGGAAGTATACATATAGGGTTATACATATAGGGTTGTAAAGATAGGGTGCATATAGGGGTGTACATATAGAAATGTGCATATAGGAAGGGTACATATAGGAGTGTAAATATATGAGTGTACATATAGGGGTGTACATATAGTTGTGCACATATAGGGTTATACATATAGGGGTGTACATAAAAGGTTTACATCTAGGAGTGTACAGACAGGGGTATACATATAGGGCTGTTCATATAAGGGTATACATATAGGAAGTGTACATATGGGGATGTACATAAAGGAGTGTACATATAGAGGTGTACCTATATGGGTGCCACCAGGGCCGCCATCAGGGCATTACGGCTCTGACTGGCGTATGGGGCTCGGTGGGCAGAGGTGGGTCCGCATCAAGTGCGCACTTCAGCTGCATGGAGGGAGCATCGCTGCAGGAGCGCGGCCAGGTAAGAAGAACTTGTTTTTTGTTTTCTTTTATTGAAAGCGGCAATCCGGGGGGCCCGGGGCAGACTGCGAGACATGATGGGGGAAGAATGTGAGACATGATGGGGGCAGAATGCGAGACATGATGGGGGCAGAATGCGAGACATGATGGGGGCAGAATGCGAGACATGATGGGGGCAGAATGCGACACACGGAGGCAGAATGGACACGGGGCAGAATGTGGCAGTAAGACATTGGAGGGGGCAGAATGTGGCAGTAAGACAATGGAGGGGGCAGAATGTGACAGTAAGACACAGGAGAGGGCAGAATGTGACAGTAAGACACAGGAAGGGTGCAGAATGTGACAGTAAGACAGGAGGGGGCAGAATGTGACAGTAAGACACAGGAGGGGGCAGAATGTGACAGTGAGATACGGGAGGGGCAGAATGGACATGGGGCAGAATGTGACAGTGAGACATAGGAGGGGGCAGAATGTGGCAGTGAGACACAGGAGGGGGCATGGGGGAAGGTCCTGTTACTGTGCAGAGCGACACTTTGTCGCCTTTTTTTCTTCATCTAGTGTAGTGTAGAAGTTGGGAAAAAATTAAGTAATGTGTTCTGCAAGTGGAGCTTTAGATAACTGTGTTATTTCCTGCAGAGATGAGCCCTGGCTGGAAGACGTGATGGCGGTCTGTGCTGGATGAAGATGAAAAGTGAAGCTGAAGGGCTTCACCTAGAGACGTCACTGGTGAGTTAGTGTGTTACCTGTACATTGACACCATACACTGTATACTATATACAGAGTGCCTGTGTACAATGTCACCAGTGATCACTGCATTACTTGTACACTGGCACTATACACTATATACAGAGTTCCTGTATACTAAGTACAGATCTCCTGTGTATAATGGCACTTTTGGTGATATTATGTTTTTATATTTTTATGTTCTATGTTATGTGTTTATGTTTTATGTGTTATCATGGTTTTTTTTAATTAATGATCAGTATTTTAGTATTCAGTCACCATGTGGTGGTAATATGGTGTCTGGTCATGGTGCGGTGGTATTTGTTCCATGTATGTGCTATTATTCAGTCACTATGTGGTGGTAATATGTGGTTTGGGCATGGTGCGGTGGTATTTATCCCTTGTATGTGTATTATTCTGTCACTGTGGTGGTAATATGTGGTCTGGTCATGGTGTGGCGGTATTTGTTCCTTGTATGTGGTATTATAGGTCACTATATGGTGGTAATATGGTGTCTGGTCATGGTGCGGTGGTATTTGTCCCTTTGGATGTGATATTATTGGTCTTTTTTAAAAATTGAAAAATAAGTGAAAAAATATACCTAAATTGTATTGGATATTTTAACAAATGATTAATAGGTTAGAGTAGAGTAGGGCTCGGCCAAAAGAATCTACCTTGTCGTGTTGGCAGATTTAAAAAATCTTTTGGCCAAAACAAGAGCCGCCGGCTATATGTGTGATCTGGAGATGGGAACTGTTAATGTGTGATAGGTGAGAAGTGGAGTTTTTCCAAGAGAGTAGTGGGACTGTGGACAGTGTGAGGGGAGGGGGCGGGGCCTGGGCGGAGTCTCAATTTTGCCAGTATGGGGCCCCGAAATTCCTAGTGGCAGCCCTGGGTGCCACCTAAGTGGACACAAGTACTGACTTTGGATTAGGATCCAGGTAGAATTCCATGAAAAGAATTTGTTCTTAAAGGGAAACGCCACCTAAATTCATCTTCTAACAGGTCATACTGTACAGTAGAGGGTATTTTAGGAGTCCATAAAGTTTTTTTTAACTCTTTTGGTGCTGCAGTTTGCAGATTTTCATCATGTAAAAACCCTCAGAATGTAAGTCCGCAAGGACAGGATCCCTTCCCCTCTGTACCAGTCTGTCATCGTAAATTTGTTTACTGTTAACGATATCTATAACTTTGTATGTAACCCCCTTCTCATGTACAGCACCATGGAATTAATGGCGCTATATAAATAAATGATAATAATAATAATAATGACTTGTCATGAGATAAAGACTTTACACTTTTTTGAAGTGTCACTTTAAAATCAATGTCTACTTTGCAGAGACTCTAGGGACATCTTGTGGCCATTATTGGTATTGCCTTTAGTGATACTATTTTATCTGAAAGGAAGAGAAAGGAGTTTTACACTGTAACTTCACACTATGACATTTCTGAGCTTTAGCTGTATCAGGTGAGTATTCAGAATAAGCTGGTCTGTGTAAACATGAGGAATAACAACGTTTCTATCCATTATTTGACTTGTATCCTGCATTCAGAGCAGATTTTAGCTTTTCTGCAGCGCATTATAAACCTGCAGTGAATAGAAGCAATCACCTTATTGCTTTTTACGTTTTCCTTTTATTGGATTCATGACTAGAGTTGAGCGACTTTGGTCAGATCGGGTTTCGTGAAACCCGACAGAAACAAAATTTGAGTCGGATGAAACTGGTCCGACTAGGGCAAAAAAAAGTCGGAGTTTCGTCCGAAACCCGACCCCAATGCAAGTCAATGGGAAATAAAAGTCGGCATTGAGCGGATGACATTCATCCACTCAATGCCGACTTTTATCCCCATTGACTTGCTTTGGGGTCGGGTTTCGTACGAAACTCCGACTTTTTTTGCCCTAGTCAGACCAGTTTCATCCGACTCAAATTTTGTTTCAGTCGGGTTTCACGAAACCCCATCCGACCAAAGTCGCTCAACTCTATTCATGACCTCTGAACCTGATTATCTAAGTCAGTACGATTACGGCGTTACTAGCCTTGAATTAATTTTTTCTGTAAAAAAAAAAACTGGTTTGTTGGTTTGAGTTTAAAATTGTGAGATCCATACCATTTTTATTTTTCCGCCCATGCAGCTCCTTGAGGCTTGTTTTATTTGTGAGATGAGCTGAAGTTTTTAATAGTACTGTTTTGTGATACATACAACGTTTTTATCATGTTTGTTGCCTTTTTTATGGAGGTGAGGCCTTCAAATACAAAGGTTTTTATATTTGAAGTATATTGATCAGTACATGAATACAGTACCAGGACCACGATCAATACAGAAATACTTCATCAGAACTATCATCACTACAAGAATTAGTAAAGAATTAGGAGACAAAAAAGCTTAATTTCAATCCCTGCAAGAAAACTGTTCATCTGATGGCGCAGAGTAAGAGCGTGTAGATGTCAGCTGCTACAAATCCACAAGTCAGCAAACCCGACCTCTCAGAACCGTTATAGTAGATAAATGCGGATAAAATCTGCGCTGCTGCAGTGTTCCTGTCTGCGCCTGGAGAAGGAGCACTGCAGCAGCGTGGATTTTATCGCATTTATCTACTATAACAGTATAAGAATACAATACTACAACCAACATCAGTACAAGAATACATCACCAGAACCATTGTCAGTACATGAATACATCACCAGAACTATCATCAGTGCATGTTGTGTTATGATTAGGTCACCGAGGAGGATAGCCGGGAAATAAGCTAGGCAACCAGAAAACCAGAAAGGTTGGTAACTGAGCGGATTGCAGACCCCTAAACCTAACAACACAACTATAATTAGCCATGGGACGTACCTACAATGCCCTAGACGCCTCGGCAAAGCCAAAGAGTTAACTAAGCCTAAAGCAAGAAAGGGGAAAGCTGAACTGCCCCGGAGCAGAACCCCAAAGGAATAGATAGCCCTCGAACATATATTGCCAGTGAGACAAGATGAGGCACAAACACAGGCAGAAAATAGAGTAAGCAAATGATGGGGCCCAAACTGTCTAGATGGAACAGGACAGGAAAGGCACTGTCTGCAATCACGCAAAAACCCTAAAAAATCCAACACGTCTGATATGCAAAAATACTGAGGCCACACAACCTCTCCCCCACTAGATCAGCATTCTGGTGTGAACTGGAAGCAAAACAAAAGATACTGATATAACTGGGGATTAGCAATACTGAACAGACTGACATAAGCTGTGGCATATGGAACGGGGTCCAGCACTGGTCCCAGCAGGGAACAATGCTGAACCCACACAGCAAAGTAGAGAAAAGCAAAACTGGATCAAATGCAAACAAATAACTTATCTGAACGATGCAGGACTAAGCAAGGGACAAGCAGACTTCAAGATGCACAGGAAGAAAACCAAATCACCAGCAGCAACTGAGGGAAGGTTGCTCACTTAAATCTTCCCAGTCTGTAACACCTGACCTCCACTCATCGTCTTCAGGTGATTGACTTCTGTCAACCCGACCAGCTCCACTACCCGCAGCAACCACCAGAGGGAGCCCAAACTTAGAAGTCAGGTCAAGAGTGTTCACAACAATGTTGCATGTATACCATGTTAATTTGTTTTGGTTTTGCTTTAGGTTCTTGCACTCAGTGCATGTAAGGGTGTGGTCTCTCTTTTTTTTAACTCGGCATTACGTTTATATAGCTTCCCATTGCTTGGTTGCTTGGTTCCCATAGTTGAGCCCTAGTCCTGCTCAGTCCTTATTGAGCCTAGGAGAGGATTTACATTAGGATAGGTTCACAGCAAAGAGAATCGCTTTAACGCAGCTGCTGAGTATACATGAATTGGCCAATTAATGAGCTAAGTATTCTTGTTTTTTTCTTATTTTCTAGAGCAGTAATGCAATTCAAGTTTCATATATTTCATGTTTGCATGATATAGCGTTACAGAGTGCAACTTTACTTGTTAGTTAATTGAGGTAACTTTTGACACATGGTAAGGTTTTAAGATTAGAAGTTAAGGCCATCCCGGTTGGGTATACTTTGGTGCTGTTTGGATGGATTTTACACTTTTTTTTACCAAAGATGGATTTTTTTTAAGTACCCCATGTTATTAATATGCACTATTGCTTTTTACTTACAGCGGGATATATGTTCATTTTCTATCTTAGGTTTTATCAGTACATTAAGACGTCACCAGAACCATCATCAGCACATAAACACTGCACCAGATCCACGATCATTAATGTACATGAATGTATCGTTAGAATTATCATCAGTAAATGAAAAAAATACCATAAACAACAACAGTACATGAATACATCACCACAACCATTGTCAGTACATGAATACAAGATAAGAACATCATCAGCACATGAATACAGCACCAGAACAATCATTAGTGCATGAATACATAACCAGACCTAACATCAGAACATACATACAACACCAGAACTAATATAAGTACATTAATACATCACCAGGACCATCATCAGTACATCACCAGAACATAATATAATATAATAACATAACCCCCATCGGTACATGAATAAATCACCACAAACATCGTCAGTATATGAAAACATAACCAGAACTATCATCATCAGCACATATATACAATACCAAAACCAACATCAGTATATTAATATATCATCAGAACCATCATCAGTATGTGCGTACAACACCAGAACAATCATCAGTACAAGAATACATAACCAGAACTATCATCAGTGCATAAATGCAATACCAGATTCAACATCAGTGTCAGGCTCACCTAATGAGGTGTATTCATAAAGCCACAGGTTCAGGTGGACATATGAACCCTAGGCATTGGCACAACAGGCTGGAGGTCATGAGGACTTGGAAACACTGGAAGCCATAGAACCAGGAGAGCAGATGAAAAGGGGAACAGCAAGTCCAAATTAGCGCACAGAGGAAGGAAGCACTCTAAACAACAACTGAGCACATAAGTCTCAATACTAAGCCACAGCTGTTTGTCTATGCATACATAATGTGTCCGCACACTACAATGAGTGAATTCATAAAGTTCACTATTGCCGTAAATGTTAAAAATGTAAAGTACTTAACATTTTTGAATCAAAAAGTGCAATAACCATTTGAAACTTGGAAAGTGATGGAAACTAGATGTAGCTCGTAATTAAAATTTTGCTTAGAGAAGATGGATGGATAAGGGTGCTGATGGCTTTGAGGGGTCCCCAGCCCCCAAATGCTAAAGTATGCTGAAAAAGAAAAAAACAAAATAGGGCCCATACACCTTCAGTATTAAATGAATGTACAGATGCACAAATACATTATGTGCCCAATATACACACATATACTGTACATACAGATTGCGCCAGCACACTGCGAATAATGAATACAAGAACTCCAATAATTGCATTAGACACTAAAAACGTAAATGGCAATCCAACATCATCAAGATGTACCTTTAATATAGATGATCCCTGCTACCTGTGTCTTCCACTCTCCACCACAGATGTGTGTCTTACTATGTGTGTGAGATAATGTTACTGAAACGCACACGCCAGGCAACTTGTAAAAGCAACGAGTAGAACAGCAAAAGTAGTGTGGCCTTAGAGGAAGGGAGCAGAGCCTGACTCAGCCGGAACGGGAGCATAACAACCATTACATGAATATGGCACGAGAACCACCATAAGTACATGAATACATCACAAGAGCTCAGTAGCAAAGCTACCAGTGGAGGCAGAGGGGGCAGTTGCTCTGGGGGGGGCACCACACTCACAGGGGCCCACCCGGAGCTACCACTACCCTTAACTGTATCGGCATGCACTTTTTAGGCGAACTCCTCAGAATCCTGGATTATGTGAGTATATGATGTTTTTTGTTTGAATTCAAATGTGTGGTGTGGCTGTGGAGGCATCATAAAGAATGGAGGGCCCGCATACATTGTAGGGTTTACTGTAGGGACCCCTCATACAGTGTGGGGGCCACTGTGAGGGGCCGACATGTAATGTGGCGGCTACTGTGGGGGGGGGGACCTCACAGAGTGTGAGGGCTACTGTGAGCTGACCTCATACACTGTACTGTAGGGGCTCTGGTTGAGGGTCCTCATATAGTGTGGGGCCTTCATAAAGTGGAGGGTGGGCATTATACAGCATGGGAGATAATGTGTGGCCTATTAGAAAGTTTGGGGCCTACCATAGGAACCATGATACAGTGTGGGGACTACTGTATTGGCCATTATACAGCGTAAGAGCTAATGCGGGGCCATTACACAGTATGGGAGCTACTATGGGGCAATTATACAGTTTGTGAGCTAATGTGGGGGGCCATTATACAGTTTGATGGCTACTGTCGGGGGCTCTCATACAGTGTGGAACTACTGTGGGGCCATTTTACAGTGTGGAGGCTACTGTGCGAGCTATTGTAAAAGTGTGGGGCTTCTGTGGGACCATTTAACACTGTGGAGGCTACTGTGGGGGCCATCATACAGTGCAGTGTGAGGACTACTGTGGGGTTCATTATACTGTGTTTTGAGGGGGCTGTGAGGACGTCCTACTGTGTATAGGGGAGCTGTGGACCCATCATACTGTGTACAGGGGAGATGTGGGTCCATCATGCTGTGTATAGGGGAACTGTGGGCCCATAATATTGTGTAAAGGAGAGCTGTGTGGACATCATACTGTGTATAGGGGAGCTGTAGGGCCCATCATACTGTCTATAGGGGAGCTATGTCCCATCATACTGAGTATAAGGGAGCTGTGGACCCATCATACTATGTTTAGGGGAATTGTGGGCCAATCATACTGTGTATAGGGGATATGCTGGCCCATCTTACTATGTATAAGGGACCCGTAAAGGCATTATACTGTCTACATGTGAGCTGTTGGCCCATTATACTGCATATAGGAGTGTTGTGCACCCATCATACTGTGTATAGTAGAGGTGTGTGTCCATCATACTATGTATAAGGGAACTGTGGGGACATCATACTGTGTATAGAGGAGCTGTGGGAACATTGAACTCTCTATAGGGGAGCTGATAGCCCATCATACTGTGTATAGAGGAGCTGTGGCCCACCATACTGTGCATAGGGGAGCTGTGGGATCATTGTACTCTCTATAGGGGCGCTGATAGCCCATCATACTGTGTATAGGAGACAATTTTAACATCTAGAGGGCACAAATGAGGAGGCATTATTACTATGTAAGGGGCACAGTGGTGGTATTATTATGTGGCGCAGTAAGAGGAGTGCCAAACAGCAGGTGCAGTAATAGGGACACATACGGCAGCAGCGGCTCAGCATTGGGGCATCAGCAGGATGAGGAGTTTGCAGCTATTGCAGTGAGCCAGTGATTCTCTGCATTGCTTTTTTCCAAGGATGCACATTCAGCTGAAATCGGTGCTGGAGTTGGCGGGTCTTCTAACTCCACAGGCTCGGTGGCGGTCACACACTTTGTAACAGATATCGTTATGCCTCTGGTGATGGGTCTCAGAAAATGGTGACACAAAACAACTATTTATTGACCTGTGGCCTACAGAATAGAGATCAGTGGAGCAGGGACACCAGGGCTCTCTGCAGTGGTGTAACTTAAGCTTATAGGCTCCAATGCAAAAGTTCCAATGGGGCCTCAAATTTAAGTAAGTCCTAAATAGTGATGGTCTTTTCTTATAGGCCAAAGGGACTTTTTGGGCCCCTTAGGCTCCAGTGCCCTGGTGCGATTGCAACTCTCATAGCTATTGCAGTTACACCCTGGCTCGGCTCTACCGCAGAGTTCAACTGTATCGGCATGCACACGAATGCAGTTAAGAGAAGCAATCTCCTGGGTGGACCCCACTGGTGGGTCTTCTTCACTATGGCCCCATGCATTCTGCCCCTCAACCCTTACCCAAGGTGCCAAATTCAATGGGGGCACAAAGTTTACCCTGCTACTACTGTCAAATAATCCATGGGGGATGTTAGATTTAGGGATAGGTTTAGGTATGAGGATAAGTTTAATGTTACGCATAGGTTTAAGACTAAGGTTAGGGATAGATTTAGGTATGAGGATTGGGTTAAAGTTACGCATAGGTTTAGGACTAAGGTTAGGGATAGATTTAGGTATGAAGATTGGATTAAAGTTTTGCATAGGTTCAGGACTAAGGTTAGGGATAGGGTTAGCTCTGAGGATAGGGTTAAGGCTATGCTTAGGGTTAAGTCTGAAGAGAAGGTTAAGGTTAGGGCTAGATTTAGGGTCGGGGCTTAGATTAGGGTCAGGGTTAGGTGTAAGAATAGGGTTATTGCTCGGTTCAGGGCTAGGGTGAAGGATAGGATTAGGTCTAACTATAGGTTTAAGGCTATGCTTAGAGTTAGGTCTGAGGAGAAGGCTGACACGTGACACGGCTCGCAGGCCGGTAACTAAAACAACAGGACGCGGCACGTGATACTGTCCTGTGTGACACGGCTCGCAGGCCAGTAACGAAAACAACAAGACAAGGGGTAGGGAAAACAGTTACAACGGTGGGCCCTGCGATAGAGAAAGGGGACGTGGAGACCTCCTGCACTCCCCTGAGTCAGTGTCCCTCCTAACGTTCCCTATGCCGGTTCCACACCAGGCGCTGATCACGAACCTGTCGCCCTAGCACACCCTACACCTATCCCTTGCTAGGGAGCTGGGTGGCGCAGGCACTGGCCCCACCGCTGTACTAATACACACTAAGGAGAAAACACAAACGGGGAAACACAACTTAGCTTTACTCTGTTGCACTAGCTCCTGGCAACAGAGTCCACCACCAGCATGCAGCTCTCCTCCTGAATTGCTGCCACCAAGCTCTGTCAGAGCTAAGGAAATCCCCTATGACTTCTTTCACACCAGGCTCTGTCAGAGCTGCTCTCCAGCTCCTTCCTCCACCAAGGATGGTTGAAATGAACACTATCACCAACACTGATTGCAACACATGTGACTCTTTTATAGCAGAGCCAGCAATCACACCTGCAATATAATCATGTGCACTTAACTAAAGAAACTGGAGTGCAATGACGCTCACCACCACCGTGGGTAAACTTAGAACAAACGACACCACAGTGCAATAATCCTAATGGCCACCGGGGGCAAAAACCATCTCTGAGCACACAGCTCAAGGAAAAAAAAAAGGTTACTTTGTGCATTTATCTGTCATGATCCAGCATGAATCATGACAGGTTAGGGCTAGATTTAGGGTTGGGGCTAAGATTAGGGCCAGGGTTAGGTTAGGTGTAAAGATAGGGTTATTGCTCGGTTCAGGACTAGGGTTAGGAATAGAGGTATAATAAAACAGTTAAATAAATAAAATAAAAAGTATAGTTTTATTTTTAAAACTTCATGTTGAATTTCAGCAAAAAAGCAAAAAAAACTAGAGGATCAAATGGCAAACTGATTATTATTCATGTGATTGGGGAATGAAAGGTTCAGTCTTCACCTGGTGGAATGGAGTCGGGGTGCTGCCGGACACATCCACAGACATAAAACATAGTACAGTGGATAAATGGAAGTGTCCCCCCCACACCGTCCCCGGCCTCCTGTTAGGGGTGACATTTGACGGCGCTGCCTAGTTGTCATGGCAACATCATGAATGCGGAATCTCTCCATATGTTCTGTCCTGTATTCTGTTCATGTGGCTGAATTGTTGCAGAAAGCTCTGCCGCCCTCCATCACGCTTTGCGTTTCTATCCTTGATCGGGGTGAGGCTATGATGTGTTTTCAGTCTCTGGTAAGGAAAGTGTATTGTAATATACCCAAACTTTGCTCCATTGATTTCTGTCTGTCAATAATGCCCGAACACTGTGTAATTAATGGAGCACACACATCTAGATTTTTTCTTAAATGTGTGTATATGTACAAGTAATGTAGCATGAGCGTATTTATATACTCACCTACAGCGGCTCGCTCCGGGGTCCAACGCCGGTCTTCTCCTCTTCTCAGTGACATTACTGCACTTCAGACGCTCCGGGTCACTCTAGAAGAACGGTGCTGAGCGACGGTAGGGGAGTATATTAATACACACACTACAGTACATGTACAGGTGCTTCTCACAAAATTAGAATATCAACAAAAAGATAACTTATTTCAGTTCTTCAATACAAAAAGTGAAACTCCTATATGCTATAGAGTCATTACACACAGAGTGATCTATGTCACGTGTTTATTTCGGTTACTGTTGATGATGATGGCTTACAGCCAATGAAAACCCAAAAGTCATTATCTCAGGAAATTAGAATAATTAACAAAAACACCTGTAAAGTCTTCCTATGCGTTTATAAAGGTCCCTTAGTCTGTTTCAGTAGCTCCACAATCATTGGGAAGACTGCTGACCTGACAGATATCAGAAGTCAGTCACTGACACACTGGACAAGGAGGGGAAGCCACAAAAAGTCATTGCTAAAGAAGCCGGCTGTTCACACAGTGCTGTATCCAAGCAGATTAATGGAAAGTTGAGTGGAAGGAAAAAGTGTGGTAGAAAAAGGGGCACAAGCCACTGGGATAACCGCAGCCTTGAAAGGATTGTTAAGAAAAGACCATTCAAAAATGTGGGGGAGATTCACAAGGAGTGGACTGCTGCTGGAATCATTGCTTCACCACACACAGACGTATCCAGGACATGGGCTACAAGTGTCGCATTCCTAGTGTCAGCCACTCATGACCAATAGACAACGCCAGAAGGGTCTTACCTGGGCCAAGGAGAAAAAGAACTGGACTGTTGTCAGTGGCCCAAGGTGTTGTTTTCAGATTAAAGTAAATTTTCCTTTTTTATTTGGAAATCAAGGTCCCAGAGTCTGGAGGAAGAGAGGAGAGGCCACAGTCCGAGCTGCTGGAGGTCTAGTGTGAAGTCTCCACAATCAGTGATGGTTTGGGGAGCCATGTCATCTGCTGGTGTAGGTCCACTGGGTTTTATCAAGACCAAAGTCAGTGCAGCCGTCTACTCGGAAATTTCAGAGCTCTTCATGCTTCCCTCTGCCGACAAGCTTTATGGAGATGGAAATGTCATTCTCCAGCAGGATTTAGCACCTGTCCACACTGCCAAATGTACCAATACCTGGTGCAAAAACAACAGTATCACTGTGCTTGATTGGCAGCAAACTCGCCTGACCTTAACTCTGTAGAGAATCTATGGAGTATTGTCAAGAGGAAGATGAGAGACACCAGACCCAACAATGCAGACGAGCTGAAGGCTGCTATCAAAGCAACCTGGGCTTCCATAACCCCTCAGCAGTGCCACAGGCTGATCGCCTCCATGCCACGCCACATTGATGCAGTAATTGATGCAAAAGGAGCCCCGACCAAGTATTGAGTACATCCGACCCCTACATTCGACTGAAACCACTCAAAGTGACCAATGACCTTCTGACAGCAAAATGTAACGGTGAACACTCTCTGCTCATTCTTCTCGACCTTTCTGCAACTTTCGAAACTGTTGACCACCATCTCCTACTCTCTAGGCTCAGTCACTAGGCATTAAGGACACTGCACTCTCCTGGTTCTCTTCCTATCTTTCTGACCGCTCCTTCAGTGTTTTGTTCTCTGGCTCCACGTCATCTCCTCTTCCTCTTGCTGTCGGGGTACCTCAGGGCTCAGTCCTTGGCCCCCTTCTCTTCTCTCTCTACACGGCCCCAATTGGACAGACCATCAGCAGATTTGGCTTTCAGTACCATCTTTATGCTGATGATACACAACTATATACGTCATCCCCTGACCTTACCCCCGCTGTACTACAGAACGCCAGTGACTGTCTGTCCGCAGTCTCCAATGTCATGTCCGCTCTCTATGTGAAACTTAACCTCTCAAAAACTGAACTTCTTCTGCTCCCGCCATCTACTAACCTCCCTAATTCTGACATTTCCCTCTCCGTGGGTAGCACCATAATAACACCCCGGCAGCAGGTGCGCTGTCTGGGTGTTATGTTCGACTCCGATCTCTCCTTCACCTCCCATATACAATCCCTTGCCCGCTCATGCCGCTTACACCTAAAGAACATCTCTAGAATCCGCCCTTTTCTCACCATGGAAACAACAAAAACCCTCACTGTCGCATTGATCCACTCCCACCTGGACTACTGCAATGCTCTATTAATTGGCCTCCCCGCTACTCGACTTTCCCCTCTCCAGTCCATACTTAATGCAGCAGCCAGGGTCATCTATCTGGCTAATCGGTACTCGGACGCGTCCGCTCTTCGCCAGTCCTTACATTGGCTGCCCATTCATTATAGGGTCCAATTCAAAGTACTTGTTCTCACCCACAAAGCTCTCCACGGTGCGGCACCCCCCTACATCTCCTCCCTCATTTCTGTCTATCAGCCTAGCCGACCGCTGCGCTCTGCAAAAGACTTTCGACTAACCTCTGCACTAATCCGTACCTCCCACTCCCGACTCCAAGACTTCTCCCGCGCTGCGCCAATCCTCTGGAATGTTCTACCCCAAGAAATTAGGACTATCCACACTTTGCACAGCTTTAGGCGCTCTCTCAAAACACATCTATTCAGAGCAGCCTATCACGTTCACTAATCAAAGTCATTTTATGTGCAAGTGTGAGTATGTAGCCCATTCACTATCTCTGTCCCCCACCTTCTCAAGATGGCTGGACCTTCATTGTAAATACACCATTGTAAATACACACCTGTACCCTGTATCTCCCCCACCTCATTGTAGATTGTAAGCTCTCACAAGCAGGGTCGTCTTATTTTACTTTAATTACTGTATTGTTAACGTTGTTACTTATGACTTGTGTTTTGAAACTGTTAAACTGTAAAGCGCTGCGGAATATGTTGGCGCTATATAAATAAAGATTATTATTATTATTTACTGAACATACATTTCAGTTGGCCAACATTTCGGATTTTAAAATAATTTTTAAGCTGGTGTTATAAAGTATTCTAATTTCCTGAGATAATGACTTTTGGGTTTTCATTGGCTGTAAGCCATAATCATCAACACTAACAGAAATAAACACGTGACATAGATCACTCTGTGTGTAATGACTCTATAGAATATACGAGATTCACTTTTTCTGTTGAAGAACTGAAATAAATTCACTTTTTGATGATATTGAAATATAGTGAGAAGCCCCTGTATATATACAGTATCTCTGTCTCTCTCATCCGCTCAGTCGACTACGACTCTCCATCATTCTGTCAATCATCGTCCACCAGATGGTTCTGTCTCATTTTGCCAATGATCATTCCTGTGTTGCTCTTGATGATGTCAAAGTAATGAAAAAAGGGCACACTACTATCAATAAATGATTAAACAGCATATGCGGGTGCAAAACCTAGTCGGTATACAGACACTAGAACATGGGGGAGAAAAAGACTGGACTAATGATGGTATGCACAACCACAAAAGTAAAAATTGAAAAAACCTTTATTACACCTCAAACAAGACAAGCATTAAAATCAATTAAACTGGATACATGACAGTAAACCAACACCCCCTGATAGAAAGTCAACTATGTGGAAATCCACCCTTAATAACAATTGAGCTGGCTAATAGAGAGGACATATATGAACATCAAGATAATAAATCTTAGATTAGATATAAGGTTGTGCATGTATAGTAACAAATCTAGGTTATATCTTGGCATTAGCTGTTAAAATTGAACAATAATTGTATTAGGCTAGGTTCACATTTGCGGTTGAGTCCGCTGCGTATCGTGCGCAACCGCAAACGGATGCATGCGTTTGCGGACGATAGGCAAGTGCTGTTTTCCCGGTGAATTTTTGAATTTACACAAGCCTGCGCTCAGCAGCCTCGTCAGGGGAAGTGAGGTTGAGGTGAATACATGGGGTGTAAATATGTGGACATATCAAGATAAGGAGGTATCGGTGTGATGTCAGGGTCCGGATGGGGGAAGTCTGGAGGCTGGCCATGAGGACGCGATCAATGCATGAGCACAGTAGCGGACAATAGCCGGAAACTGACAGAAGCGCGTCTCGCGCCTGCACAGTAAGGCCGTCGCAAAAAATTGCATTTGTGCGCATGCGCTGGTACCAGCAAAAGCGGATCAAAAAAGGGAGATATAAGTGCACAAGCGTAATGAATTGGGGTCCCAAAGAAAAATCAAAATAAGCGCTAATGTAGTGCAAATGAACTTGCTAAGCAGCACTCAATATATACTACAAAATCAAGTGTTTTACTTCATTACCTAAACATTTAGATACTACAGCAAATACAACCCATATTCAGATGGGATAATGTGAGTATTTTTAAAGAGCCAGACAGCAATGGTAGATTAAAGCTATAAAAAAAAAAAAAAAATAGGCAATAAATGTTAGGAAGTAAATTTGTTAGGCAGCACTAATATATGGTACAAATTTAAAAAGCGTTATTTCATTTTATAGAACCAATGCAACCCATACAAGAATGGGATAAATGCATGATGTCAGGAATAAGATGATGGTATTGTTCTGTCCTCACTAATGAACCGGGATTCATGTAGCTTATACAGGCAGCTAAACCACTATAATGGGGGTCCAATAAGGGAGACTGTAGGTTGAATCTGTGCTTTATTGAACGTAGTGGTATATTGATGTGTGAAATTACAAGTAAAACATATAAATACAATCAGTACTGGGTTCATAGGAATACATAATATACATAACATAGATTACCTGCACTAATAGCTAACCAGGGGAGAGCTAACTAAGCAGGGTAGTATGAGATAGGAATTAGATATAGGAAGAGTGATAACCTGCCAGTGATGCTGACACAAGGGGAGAAGAGAAATGAGATGTTCCTAGGAAGCAGGCTTGAGAGAAAATGGAGGACTGGAGGGAAAAATGGGGGCTGGACTAAACCATAATGTTTTGTAAACTTACCAGGGTGTTTTGCAAGCTTTCCCAGAATACATTGTGAATGGAGGGAAAGATTCAGGAAGCAAACACACAATAACACTGCAGTTATGACTCTGGTCACTAGATGGAGCTAAAAACACTGCAAACATTAGAATCTATGGAAAACTGAGCATTCTGTATATTCTCAGCAAATCACTATATATACAGTCATATGTTAAAGTTTGGGCACCCCTATTAATGTTAACCTTTTTTCTTTATAACAATTTTGGTTTTTGCAACAGCTATTTCAGTTTCATATATCTAATAACTGATGGACTCAGTTATATTTCTGGATTCAAATGAGGTTTATTGTACTAACAGAAAATGTGCAATCTGCATTTAAACAAAATTTGACCGGTGCAAAAGTATGGGCACCCTTATCATTTTCTTGATTTGAACACTCCTAACTACTTTTTACTGACTTCCTGAAGCACTAAATTGCTTTTGTAACCTCATTGAGCTTTGAACTTCATAGCCAGGTGTATCAAATCATGAGAAAAGGTATTTAAGGTGGCCACTTGCAAATAGTTCTCCTATTTGATTCTCCTATGAAGAGTGGCATCATGGGCTCCTCAAAACAACTCTCAAATGATCTGAAAACAAAGATTATTCAACATAGCTTTTCAGGGGAAGGATACAAAAAGTTGTCTCAGAGATTTAACCTGTCAGTTTCCACTGTGAGTAACATAGTAAGGAAATGGAAGAACACAGGTACAGTTCTTGTTAAGCCCAGAAGTGGCAGGCCAAGAAAAATATCAGAAAGGCAGAGAAGAAGAATGGTGAGAACAGTCAAGGACAATCCACAGACCACCTCCAAAGACCTGCAGCATCATCTTGCTGCAGATGGTGTCACTGTGCATCGGTCAACACAGCGCACTTTGCACAAGGAGAAGCTGTATGGGAGAGTGATGCGAAAGAAGCCGTTTCTGCAAGCACGCCACAGAGTTGCCTGAGGTATGCAAAAGCACATTTGGACAAGCCAGTCACATTTTGGAAGAAGGTCCTGTGGACTGATGAAACAAAGATTGAGTTGTTTGGTCATACAAAAAGGCGTTATGCATGGAGGCTAAAAAACACAGCATTCCAAGAAAAACACTTGCTACCCACAGTAAAATTTGGTGGAGGTTCCATCATGCTTTGGAGCTGTGTGGCCAATGCCGACACCGGGAATCTTGTTAAAGTTGAGGGTCGCATGGATTCAACTCAGTATCAGCAGATTCTTGACAATAATGTGCAAGAATCAGTGACGAAGTTGAAGTTACGCAGGGGATGGATATTTCAGCAAGACAATGATCCAAAACACCGCTCCAAATCTACTCAGGCATTCATGCAGAGGAACAATTACAATGTTCTGGAATGGCCATCCCAGTCCCCAGACCTGAATATCATTGAACATCTGTGGGATGATTTGAAGCGGGCTGTCCATGCTCGGCGACCATCAAACTTAACTGAACTGGAATTGTTTTGTAAACAGGAATGGTCACAAATACCTTCATCCAGGAACTCATTAATAGCTACAGGAAGCGACTAGAGGCTGTTATTTTTGCAAAAGGAGGATCTACGAAATATTAATGTCACTTTTTTGTTGAGGTGCCCATACTTTTGCACTGGTCAAATTTTGTTTAAATGCAGATTGCACATTTTCTGTTAGTACAATAAACCTCATTTGAATCCAGAAATATAACTGAGTCCATCAGTTATTAGATATATGAAACTGAAATAGCTGCTGCAAAAACCAAAATTTTTATAAAGAAAAAAGGTTAACATTAATAGGGGTGCCCAAACTTTAACATATGACTGTATATACAAGCAGATAATAGATCAGATGTTGAATTAAATGTCGGAGACAGAACAGGTATATAAGGAAAAATGGATTTCCGTGCATACCATAAAGGAAATAGGGCAATTCCATTCACTCTGAGAAGAATGCTATCCGACGTACCCTATGGAATGGATAAATAGATGAGCTGACAATAAGACATGAATCATGAGAATATGAAAAACATCCAACAATGATCCTATTGGAAGGAGACATTTCCAAGAAAAAGGGGGTTGGATATAGAAGAACAGTCAAATGGACCATAGGTACTTGCTTAATTTTCAATTGACAGGCCAGAATAACATGAAAAAGAGGCCTGAGCATATAAAACACCCCATCAATTTGAAAAATAATCGCAGCTGGTAGAAAGAAAATCACATAACTGAAATATGATTCAGTGTTAGTCCTATAGGAAAATATCTTCAATGAGAAAGGTGCAAGCAAGTCACCAAACTCCAATTCATCCATACAAATTGGTCCAATCATGGTTAAGGAATTGTAGAAATTGTAGAAAATGCCAGAGAATGCCAAGAATGGTATAGGAAATTTTTGATGGTAAATCCATGAGAGTCCCATCCCTCGATGTCACCTAATGTAAGGCAAAGAGCGAAAAGGGAGATTGTATTAAGAGGGATAGAGATGGAGGTGTAAACCAAACCATCATAGATGTCCCGTACCAAAATTAACCCAAAAAGCCAGTGAACAAAAGTTCTTCATTGAGCCCAAAAGGTGCCACCGAATGAAGCTCAAAAATCCATTTAGATTCTGTTTGTAATAAATGATGATGTTGACCCAATGGGTTCTCGGCTGTGCTTCTCTTCTTCCGACTGATCTAAGCATGACGTCTTTCTCCAACGACTGACTCTGCATAATGTGGCCAAAATAAGTTAATATTTGTTTATCTATCTTAGCTTCCATCAACAGTTTTGTCTTGACTTGGTTCAAGACGTCTCCGTTGGTGATCCTCACTTACCATGGAATCCATAGAAGCGTCCTCCTGTCACGTTGTGACGGTCTTCAGCAAGGAAGAGAGGCTTCAAACTGTTTCTGGAGCTGGGACCCTAACTATCCCTGTCCCGGGGGTACTCAAAGGTAGAGAGGCCCAGGTCTCCGACCTTACTATGCTACTATAAAACCTTTAATCTGTCCCCTCTCCCACCCCATGACTTATGGGGCAGAAATAAAAGGTAAACCAGACAGAAACACAAGACAGGGATAACAGAAAACCTGTATCATACAAAAGCACTAACCAACAATAGGGAGGAGGATAGGGACAGGGAGGAATAAACTGAATGAGAAAAGGGACCAGGCGATAAACACACACGTACAACAGTAAACTACAGAACACCACAACTCCAATGCCAAACTTCAACTACTTAGCTTTAACAGTCAGCACAGGAGGATGAATCTTTCACCGGCAGGGCCTAAACGCCCAGAGCCTGTATATAAAGAGCTAGTAAAGGGTAAGCAGTTGCAGCTGAGAACAACCAGGCTGTATGGTCTTAGCCAGCATGGAAAGAGTCCTTAACCCTCTCTTGGCACTGAAGAAAAGGGAAACCCATTTAAATTTGGACATGAATCATACTATTTATAAAGAGGACTGTGATTCATTACCCTATGTGACCTTCTAGCTCCAAGTATTGCAGGGGGAAGTGACATACTCGTGACACCTCCAGCACCAAAGTACAAATGCATCAATTTTCGTCCTGTAAACCATCTAGTCTAGAGTGTCCAGGTATCAATTCCGTATGTTGCTTTTGGAAAGACAATTGTGTTGACCAATCTGTATTTGGTAGTGAGGATGATGTCTCTGCTCTTCCAGACCGTGTACAAACTGACCATTGCATCCCGTCCAAGTGCTCTGCGTCGTTTTACTTCTGGTGTGCAGTTGCCGACATAGTTAATCATGGAGCCAAAGTACATGTAATCGTCAACCTTTTTGATCTCCTCGCTGTCCACTGTGGTGTAGTAACCACTGAGTCCGCTAGGGGGCGCTGTGCGGACTAGGGGGCGCTGTGCGGATGTCCCAGGAGAAAGGATGAATGGCAGAATACGGAATGGCCGTTATGTATCCCAAAGTGGGTGGCTTTGGGATGGAGACTTTTGTGTTGTTCAGCAATGATATTGCTGAGGTGTTGCTTCAATGTATAAGGGAGAAGTCTCCAGGTAACTAGAGAGATGGGCGGACCTGGTTACCTACAAACCCACCCAGGGGTGTGTTTAAGAGTGTCATAATAAAGTATAAGTGTGGCTGTGTGTAATAGGACCTTTAGTGAGGTCATAGCCATGTGATCACCTGTGGGTGTGGTTATGGACCATATAAGGTACCTGAGGTCCGGTCACATGAGAGAGTGCATGGATCTGATTGGGCCATGTGGAAGGTCCCGGCAGGCCTATGTGGAGGAAGGTGTGCTACCTTCCTGAAGACCACGTGCTGAGGCTGCTGACCCGGGGAGGCCTATGTATATTGGCTGTATGTGAGGAGGGATAAGCCTCCTGTGTTTTGCTGAGGCTTCAGGACTGAGCCTGAAATAATGGATGTTTATGCTTGCTTTTGCCTGAGCTAAAGGCTATTCCTTATGTTATGTGCTGGTTTATGGGTTATGGAGCAATAAACCCTATGAACTTTTAAAGGAATGTGCCTACTGATTGTCTCCCGTTGCTCCTGAGTGAGTTGAATCCCTACAATTGGTGACAGACTGCGGGCAGCGGTTCCAAGAAGCACATGTTGCCGTACTGGTGACTCTGAGCCAGGAGAGCAGACGGTCTGGAAAATCGAAAGTAATACTGACCAGGGTCAGAGAAAGTAACCGTATTGATATTTGTGGGATACCTCTGAGGAGAAGAGGTGTCCGGGAACCTGTGTGGCCGTCACCAACAGGTAACAGACAGGAGTCTGTGGTATGCTGACCTGGGTCAGTGGGAAAGACTGTGTATCTAGAGGGTTCAGTAAGCAAGGTCCTGGAGGGTCAGTGTTGGGAGGTTCTAGGAGAAGAGTCGGATCCCTGGAGCACATGGTATGACTTTGGACCTGGTGAGGCGTGAGTGTTGGCCAGTCTCAGGCGGAGACGGATGTCCTGAAGAACACCCGCTGAGCCCCTGGACCTGGTGAGGCCTGTGTGTTGGGAGACCGTGGGAGGAGGGTCGGCTCCCTGAATAGCACCCGGTGCGCCCTGTGTGTTGGACGATCTCAGGCGGAGACGGTACGTCCTGAATAGCACAAAGACAGGACACGTGAGTTTTGTGTGGTGTTTTTTTTTTCTTCTTTTCTCAACTCAGCCTGCGGTGGCTCAGTGGGAGTCAAGAAGGTGACAAGCGGCTTGCTGTAATTCGGCGAGGGTTACGAAGGTGACAAGCGGCTTCCGGTAACTTGGCGGGGTTACGAAGGGGAAAAGCGGCTTCCGGTGGATCAGAGAGTCCACGAAGATGGCGCAACAGAAGCTGCAGTGACGCCAGCAGCTGCTTGTCAGCAACAGCCGGAGGTGCCGGTGATTTGTGACAGCAGGAGCTGTGGCAGCGCCAGAAGGAACTGGTGTGGTGTCGTGCTTAAAGGGCCAGTACCAGCCCAAAAAGACATAAACTGTACTGTGTGAACTGTGGCATAAGAAGTTCTGCAGAACGGACATGGGGAAATCCCAAAAGGGGCGGTAGCCCAAATTGGGGTGGTGGCCCAGAAAGGGGTGGAGTCCCACAAGGGGGAGGTGACCCAAATCGGGGTGGTAGCCCAAAAGGGGGTGGAGTCCCAGAGGGGGGCGGTGACCCAAATTGGGGTGGTAACCCAAAAAGGGGTGGAGTCCCAGGACGGGGCGGTGACTCAAATTGAGGTGGTTCAGGAAATGGCAACACTGGTAGCCTCAGTGGGTATGTCTGGGGAACCGCAGTGTGTGTGTATGAGTTTTGAGGAGTGCGGCATGTATTTTCCTGATAACGACAGGCCACAGGTGTGTACCGTGATGCTGCACCGGGAAGGAGTCCCTGGTAGGCTGGACTCAGAGTCAGATGACTCTGACAGGAACTCCTCTTGTTTCATCTCTGACCGAAAAAAACATCAGGGTTCGCTGCGACCATGGGGTCTGTTGTGAGCTCATCTGTTCATTCACCTTTTGTGTCCGAGGATCTCCCTCTTCTGGTGAAGGAAGGTAGTGAGGCTGATTTGGATGAAAGAAACCAAACACCTGATCAGGTGGATTGTGATTGGGTAACAGGAACTTCAGACTGGATATAAGGCAGCCGACGGCCTTCTGAGTTGCTGGTGATTTCTCTGCTGGATTCTTGGAGACCAGTCTGATTCCTGCTTCCCAAAGATAAGTTTTTGCTCTGCTATTGAACTTATTAGTTTTGGTTTTGTTTACCTTGTTTTTTTTTAGTTCAGCCATCCCCGGCCGGGGGTGTGCTGGATTCTTATTCCTTGATCATTGTTCTCTTTTTCTCTGCTTTCAGAATATTCTGAGTGCTGATATAGGGTTTGAAGTCTAGTGACTTCAGGGTCCTTTTTGCTTATCAGTTGTGTTGGTAATATTTTTAGCAGGGTTTTCTCGGATTGCAGACAGCAGCTTTTCTGTCCTGTCCTTTTTAGTTAGCTTGGGCGCCATCGTTTGCTTAACCTATCTTTCTATCGGTGTTAGTGTTTTCATCTTGCTTCACCGTCATTATATGTTGGGGGCTGCCTATTGCTTTGGGGTCTGCTCTGGGGCAGTCAGTTTTTCTCTTTTCTCTCTTTAGGCTTATTAAGATCTCCGGCTGTGACGAGGTGTCTAGGATCACCGTAGGAACACTCCACGGCTACTGCTAGTTGTGTGATAGGATTAGGGGTCTGCAATCCGCTAGTTTCCAACCTCTCTGATTTTCTGGGCTGAGCTTGTGTTTTGTTTTTTCCTCCTCGGTGACTAAATCATAACAGGGGTCATTGTGAATTATACGGTGGACAGAGTTATGATTGAGATGACAAAGGGGAAGTGTCAAGGTGGTAGTATGCCACCAAACTTAGTGTATACCTTTCAGAGGGGCCGAGACTTTGTCGTGTTTGATGACGTATGGTCGGACGATGAAGACGTTTCAATGTGGGGCCAGCAGACACTGAGACGGGGACGCCTCCTAAAGTGGACAGGTCAGAGGTAGAACCGACCGGAAGAAAAGGTACATCTGCCCAACTTACGGACCTAACGTCTCGTGACAGGACGGATGGTGAGCTGGGCGATGAGACTGACGGGACTGACCCAGTGGTACCCTTTGACAGTATAATTAAAGAGGTAGTGGTGCGACACGTGTTGGCCAAAAGAGAGCAGGACTACACAATAGAGATGCTTAAAGAGACTGTAAAAGAACATGTCGAACAAGAAAGGGTCCTAAAGCAAGCAGCTGAGCACAGAGTGGATGAGCTGGAGAAGGAAGTCTCTGAGCTCAGAGGTCACCTGTCAGCGTGTTAAACTATGAACAAAGCTATAGTGAAGGATATGGAGGTGCTCAGAGAGGCCCAAGAGAAGCATCAACAGGAGATTCTCCGGAGAGAGGATTAGCGTCGCTACCTGGCAGAGGTGCGGGATAAAGTTCTCCAAGAACTCAGAGGAGTAGTAAAAGGTCTTCTGTGGGAGAAGAGCTGGGACGAAGATGTACAGCGGCCAGGCCTGAGTGAGGAACAGTGTGAAGACAAAAAGAAACTGAAAAGTATGGAAGCAGAGGTGATTCGTTTGCAGATGGAGCTTGCTGCTGCAGAGTGTGCTAAAAGACAAGCACAGCCGGAAAAAGATGAACTGGCTGATGTGATTGCCAACGTCAGAGGTGAAAGCGCTCTGGCTTTGGAAGAAAAGAGGCGGTTAGAGTCTCACATTGTTCAGCTTGAAGAAGTGGAGGAAGAACACGGCAACGTTGAATTAGCCAATGACAAGCTGAGAAAGGCCAGACTTCAGGTTGACCAGATGGATGCTGATCTGAAGACAGAACGTAGTAAGGCTCAGAAGAATGAGAATGCCAATCAGCAATTAGTTCGCCAGAATAAGGACTTAGAAGCAAAGGTTGCACTACTGGAGGAACAGCTTGATGCAGAAATTAAAGTGCAACAATCTGCTAGCAAACAAGTACGTCATACGGAGAAAAAACTGAAGGTGGTACTAAGGCAAATGGATGATGAAAGGCGCAATTCTGAGCAGTACCAAGACCTGGCAGAGGGAAATGATGTGCGTCTGAAACAGTTGAAACGCCAGGTGGAAGAAGCAGAGAAAAAGGCTCAACGTGCCAATACATTGCACCGTAGATTACAGTGTGAACTGGAAGTTCCTACAGAAACAGCAGATGCAAAGAACTGTGAGGTTAATACACTGAAAAGTAAACTTAGATGTTGCGGGGTTCCATTTGTTACAAGACGCGTAGATAGAGAAAGGATGGCGACTAACCAGTGTCTGACAATGCAGACAGACCGTGACTGGAGGGTCAAAGCCAATGACCGATTTTCTGACCGCTGGAGGAGGTCTAACGTAGCAACGAGGCGGCATGACAGATGGAGATGGTTCTCTCGACCTGTGGGGCAAGCTGTAGTGAGTGCCCGGTCGCGAGACCCTGGTGTGATGTTATGTGTTCAACCCCACAAGTTTGAACAGAGGGGGGAGGTATGTGGTGTAGTAACCACTGAGTCTGCTAGGGGGCGCTGTGCGGATGTCCCAGGAGAAAGGATGAATGGCAGAATACGGAATGGCCGTTATGTATCCCAAAGTGGGTGGCTTTGGGATGGAGACTTTTGTGTTGTTCAGCAATGATATTGCTGAGGTGTTGCTTTAATGTATAAGGGAGAAGTCTCCAGGTAACTAGAGAGATGGGCGGACCTGGTTACCTACAAACCCACCCAGGGGTGTGTTTAAGAGTGTCATAATAAAGTATAAGTGTGGCTGTGTGTAATAGGACCTTTAGTGAGGTCATAGCCATGTGATCACCTGTGGGTGTGGTTATGGACCATATAAGGTACCTGAGGTCCGGTCACATGAGAGAGTGCATGGATCTGATCGGGCCATGTGGAAGGTCCCGGCAGGCCTATGTGGAGGAAGGTGTGCTACCTTCCTGAAGACCACGTGCTGAGGCTGCTGACCCGGGGAGGCCTATGTATATTGGCTGTATGTGAGGAGGGATAAGCCTCCTGTGTTTTGCTGAGGCTCCAGGACTGAGCCTGGAATAATGGATGTTTATGCTTGCTTTCGCCTGAGCTAAAGGCTATTCCTTATGTTATATGCTGGTTTATGGAGCAATAAACCCTATGAACTTTTAAAGGAACGTGCCTACTGATTGTCTCCCGATGCTCCTGAGCGAGTTGAATCCCTACACCACCTTGATATTGATGTTAGCATTTTAAGCTGTTGTCATGATTTTGGTTTTGTTCACGTTCAGATACAACCCAAATTTCTCACTGTCTTCCTTAACTCGCAAAATAAACTTCTCCAAATCATTACTGTTCTCTGCCAGCAGGGTTGTGTCGTCTGCATATCGTAGATTGCTGTTGTTTCTACCATCGATCTTCACTTCGATGTTGTTCTCATCCAAGCCTGCTTTCCTCATCACCATTTTTGCGTATAAATTGAAGACTGCTAGTGACCAAATGCAGCCTCGTCAAGTGCCTTTACCAGTCTCCCACCAGTCCGTCTCTCCATATGTCGTCGTTAGGCCACGTTCACATGTTCAGTATTTTACATCGAGATCTGTAAGCCAAAACCAGTAGTGAGTGATAAATACAAGAATGGTGACGTGTTTCTATTAGACTTTTCCTCCGACTGTTCCATTCCTAATTTTGGCTTCAAATACTGATGTCAAATACTCAATGTGTGATCGTGGATTAAGATGGACAAGGTGCAGCGGTGTCCAATTGTGTCCAGACATTTCCACAATTTGTCATGTTCAATACTGTCAAAAGATGACTTCTTGGTGTTGTAATTTCAATACTGAGATTACTGAGATTTTGAGTTTTCACATTTTTTATCATCTCTGCTGATTGTCAGTAAAGTAGACTCTCATCATTTGGTCCTAGTCACAGCGTTACATCGCTCAGTAGAAGGGACATAAGCATACCTCCCAACTGTCCCGATTCTAGTGAGACAGTCCCGATTTTGACCACTCCCACCCGTTATTTTTCCCACACTGCCCTAAGATAAGCCGCACGCCCCCCATGCACCAACCCCATCCTCGCCCTCCCGGAGAGACCCACTGCAGCCCCTCACAGCCAGCAATGCTCTGTGCGCACCAGACCTATGATGAGGTCACAGGAGGGGAGGAGTCAGGGGTCACAGTGTGTGCAGGACTCTGCTGTGCTGGTTGTCATGGTGCTGGATGGGGGAAGTTTATGTGTGGGGTCAGGAGGGGTTTACAGGGTGGATGTAGCAGAGATGTGTGCACAAGGTGTACGGAGCGGAACCGTGTGTACAAGGTGTACGGAGTGGAGTCATGTGTGTACAAGGTGTACGGAGCGGAGCCGTATGAAGTGTACGGAGTGGAGCCATGTGTGTACGAGGTGTATGGAGTGGAGCCATGTGTGTACGAGGTGTACGGAGCAGAGCCGCATGTGTACGAGGTTTACAGAGTGGAGCCATGTGTGTACTGAGTGGAGCCATGTGTGCGCGAGGTGTACGGAGCAGAGCCGTGTGTTTACGAGGCATACACAGTGGAACCGTGTGTGTATGCGGTGTACGTAGCGGAAATGTGTACAAGTTGTACGGAGCGGAGCCGTGTGTGTACAAGGTGTACGGAGCGGAGCCGTATGAGGTGTACGGAGCGGAGCTGTGTGTGTACAAGGTGTACGGAGCGGAGCCATGTGTGTACAAGGTGTATGGAGCAGAGCCGTTTGTGTACAAGGTGTACGGAGCGGAGCCACATGTGTACGAGGTTTACGGAGTGGAGCCATGTGTGTACTGAGTGGAGCCATGTGTGCGCAAGGTGTACGGAGTGGAGCCGTGTATACGAGGCATACAAAGCGGAACTGTTTGTGTATGAGGTGTGTGGAGCCATGAGTGTATAAGGTGTATGGTGGGGGGCATTCATACCTCCCAACTGTCCTGGATCCAGCGGGACAGTCCCAATTTTGAGAGTCTGCCCCACTGCCACGCCTGGGAGCTTACTTTTCCCGCGGACACAGGAGTACACGGCAGAGCCCCGAGGAGCACTTTAAAATTTGCATGTGACTTTCCACAGGAAGTGACGTGCTAGAAGCGGACTGGAAAGGAGGTAATTTCGGGAGGAGTTGTGACGGAACCATGGAGGCACTTCAGGGAATGCTTCAGATCCATCACCGTGTCCTCCTCCGACAACGCGAACATCGGGATTGCCTTGGAATCGGGGATGCCGGCCATGTGAGCGGATCATGATATGCCCTGCACCGGGAAGCTCAGATGACTATTACAATGGGAGCCGGGCTGCTTTAGTATCTTTATTTCTTTATCTCTGTTCTTTCTTTCCTCTCTCTCTTTCTCTCTCTGTTCTTTATTTCTTTCCCCTCTTTCTTTCTTTATCTCTGTTATTTCTTTCCCCTCTTTCTTTCTCTCTCCCTCTCTGTTCTCTCTTTCCCCTCTTTCATTTTTTCTCGCTCTCTGTGGGTCGCCCTCCCAGGGCTGTGGGATACTTGGTACCGGGCCGGTATCAGTGGGATGTGTCACAGCAGCAGTGACCCGGACCATGGCCCTGGGTGCCCAAGTAATAGGGAGATGTGAATGGTGGAATGTAGTTAGATGAATAGTTCGTGATGCCACCTGTGGTGCTCGGTAAGGGAGGTGTTAAGCCGACGCTGCATGCAGATCCGCTGGGACTGATGGTATGGTGCAGCAAAGACGTATAAGCTCCCCACAGGTGAAGCTGTAGTCCCAGGGCAGTGTAGATGTGGTTGGGTTGGCACGGGGATGTAGCGGTGCCGGAAAGGTAGGAAGCAGACAAGACACAGCGGGGTGCAATTTCTGCACCTTTACTTGATAAATGCAGTCCAGGGTCCTGATTACAGATGATACCGGAGCAGGCTAGTCCGGAAGCAACTCAGGGATTCTCTCTCAGCAGATGGGCTGTGCAGTCTCCTTCTTAGCGCTTATTTGAGGGATCTCCAGTACCGAGTTACATTGAAGTTCCTCCTGTCAGATGTTCCCAAGAACTCTACTTGTACGGCAGACAGCTGTAGCCTGTTCCCGGGACTCCTCACTTCTAAGTCCCGGCTCACTATCAGTGTTGCGGTTGTGCCCTCGAGTCTTAGATGGGAGTATTGCATTTACAGCCTTCTACTCCTTTGGTGTCTGCTGTATGACCATCAGTGTCCATACAGCTGTGGAGACCAGGCTCCAGTTCATGAGCTCTTACGGGAGATGAGCCTTTCCTCTCTGCTCTCTCAGCGCTCCTTCCACATGTCTGCACACTTCACCCTCTGCAGACTAACTAACTACTCCCTCCCCTTGGCCCTCAGAGAGCACTCCTCCCCTGAATTCCAGTTCAGAGCTCCCCCTGCTGGCCTGGAGTGGAACTGTGTTGCATGCATAGATTGACTGCGAGAGAGACCCTTCATTGCCTCCAAGCCTGGCATTAATCTCGCTGGAGAAAGGCAAAGCCACTGTGGCGACCATACTCCTGGGGGCGCCACATTTGTTCTTATTTTCTGTCCACTCTTTCTCTCTGTTTTTTTCTTTCTTTCCCCTCTTTCTTTTTTTCCTCTCTTTCCCCTCTAATCTTTCTATCTATGTTCTTTCTTTGTCTCTGTTCTCTTTCTTTCCCCTCTTTCTCTCTGTTCTTTTTCCTTTTGTTCTTTTTTTCCCCCAGCTTTCTCTCTCCTTCTTTCCCCTTTCTTTTTTTCCTCTCTCTCTGTTCTTTTTTTCTGTCCCCTCTTTCTCTCTATCCCTATGTTCTTTCCCCTCTTTCTTTCTCTGTTCGTTCTCTTTGCTCTTTCTCTCTCTGTTCTTTCTTTCTTGCTCTCTCCCTCTTGGTTCTCTCTTTTTTCTCTCTCTCGCTCTCTGTTCTTTTTTTCTGTCCCCTCTCTCTCTCTCTCTCTCTGTTCTTTCTTTCCCCTCTTTCTTTCTCTCTCTCTCTCTGTTCTATTTTCTGTCCCCTCTTTTTTTCTCTGTTTCTTTCTTCTCTCTCTCTGTTCTTTCTTTCTTTTCCTCAGTACCAGCCACTGTGCCCATAATGCCAGCCACTGTGCCCTCAGTACCAATCAGTGTGATCAGCAGTGCTAAATGGGTGTGGTTGGGGTGTAGACATGTGTAACTAGTTGTGAAATGGGTGTGGTCGGGGCATGGCCTAAAATTTGCCATGGCGCGCTACGCAGCCTTTGTCCCTCTTTCCCTGCTTCAAAAGTTGGGAGGTATGCATGAGACAGGTTTCTCAATGTAATACATGGGTGCATATATATATATATATATACACACACACCGTATATATCTAATATATAAAGCTCAATGTGGGTGTGTATGTTAGGCGTCGGATTCCTGGCACTGACGTTAACCCGAGCGCAGTACCTCATTGCTTAAGTGCATCTGCCATTGTTCAGCAGCGGTCTTGTCACCTACTGCACGGTGGACTCCGGGCGGCGAACGCACCTCCTGTTATTTTATATTTGGTGCGTTCCGCAGTCCTAACATTACACTAGCGCCAGGGTCTGGCTGACAATGGCAGACGTGCAGCAGCTGCAGCGCTACATTCGGCAGCTGGAGAGCAGGTTGGCGGCTATCGAGAGCACCAACTCAGCTGCGAATGCTGCGCTAGCTGTCGCCCAGACGGTCGCTGAGGCCGTCTCACGTGTGCCCACACTTTTGCCCTCGCCAACAATCTCTTCCCTCCCACTCCCTGATAAGTTTTCGGGTGAAAGCGCCACCTGTAGGGGATTCGTCAGTCAGTGCTCCATTCACCTGGAGTTGCTGGCTGCACGGTTCCCTACAGAGCGGGCCAAGGTGGGCTTTATTGTCTCCTTGTTAGCTGGCCGGGCAATGCAGTGGGCCACACCGTTGTGGGAACGTGATGATCCCGTGGTTCAGGGGCCTGCTCAGTTCCTCGCGGCTCTGAAGCAGGTCTTCTTGGGACCACGGGTCACGCACGATACAGCTCTCCAACTGTTATCCTTAACACAAGGCTCACTCTCGGTTAGTCATTATGCTGTCCGGTTTCGGACATTGGCTTCCGAACTGGAGTGGCCGGACAAAGTGTTAGTCCCAGTGTTCTGGAGAAGCCTAGCCGAGCACGTCAAGGATGCTCTAGCCACCCGAGATATTCCCACAACTCGAGGAATTGATCTCCGTCTCCACCCGTATTGATCTCCGGTTCACGGAGCGCGGGCTGGTGAGGACTCAATCCAGACGTAAGATTAACCTGGCCCCCACCTTTACCGAACCGCTGAGCCATTCCGCTCAGGAGCCTCCCTCCATCGAGCCCATGGAGGTATCTCGCACCGGTACTAAGCCACGTCAGGTGCGGGGCTCTGTGCGCTGTTATCACTGCCGAAACTTTGGCCACTCGGCTGGCACATGTCCTCAGCGGGCAAAGGGACGACCCCGTTCCATGGTTGTAGGTGGTGGCCAGTCCCAGATGGAGTCCTTTTCGCCTAAGCCGGTATTCCGGGGTACTCTGGATAATGGTTCCTCTACCTGGGAGGCAGAAGTTACTCTGGACTCCGTGGCCGAAGGGAACTTTATGTCCTTGAGTTTCGCCCAGAGTCACTCTATTCCCCTGGTATTACTCCCACAACCTCTGACCATCAGGGTGGTGAATGGGGCACCATTGCCGTCTCAAGTGACCCATCAGACGGTCCTACTCGATCTCGCCATGTCCCCCTCACATCGGGAGACCCTGTCCTTGCTTATTATGCCTCAAGGCATCGATCAGGTACTTCTCGGGGTTCCCTGGCTTCGTTGTCACTCCCCTCACATTGATTGGGCGTCGGGGAGAATACTGGGCTGGAGCAAGGACTGCGAGGGTAGGTGTCTAAGGGACAGTCTTCAGGTAGCCTCTACAGAGCTGCCTGCAGATCTCTCCACGCTTCCTGAACGTTACCATCAGTATGCGGACGTCTTCTCTAAGAAGTCTGCGGAGACACTCCCGCCTCACCGTCCCTATGATTGCCCGATTGACCTCCTGCCGGGCATAGAACCTCCTCGAGGATGTGTCTACCCTTTGTCTCTTCCGGAGACAGAGGCAATGTCCCAATATATCCGGGAGAACCTGGCGCGGGGCTTTATCAGGAAGTCGGTGTCACCGGCTGGGGCAGGCTTCTTCTTCGTTCAGAAGAAGAGCGGAGAGTTACGCCCCTGTATCGACTACCGGGGTCTCAATGCCATCACAGTAAAGAATAAGTACCCTCTCCTGTTGATCTCCGAGTTGTTCGACAGGTTGCGTGGGGCACGGTTATTCACAAAGCTAGACCTACGAGGGGCATACAACCTGATCCGTATTCGCGAGGGAGACGAATGGAAGACAGCTTTTAATACTCGGGATGGCCATTATGAATATCTGGTCATGCCCTTCGGCCTTTGTAATGCGCCCGCTGTCTTCCAGGACTTCGTCAACGACGTCTTCCGTGACATGCTTTCTACCTCGGTGGTGGTCTATCTGGACGACATCCTCATCTTTTCACCAGATTTGCCCACCCACCGGAAAGATGTCTGCAGGGTATTCGACCGCCTGCGGGCGAATTCCTTGATCGCCAAGCTGGAGAAGTGCCAGTTTGAGCAGGAGTCCTTGCCATTTCTGGGCTACGTCATCTCGGCCCAGGGGTTGGCTATGGATCCGGCCAAACTGCAAGCGGTTATGGACTGGCAGGAACGCCATTCTCTTAAAGCGGTGCAGCGCTTTTTAGGGTTCGTTAATTACCGTCAGTTTATACCCCAATTCTCCACTCTGGTAGCTCCTTTGGTTGCTCTCACAAAAAAAGGAGCTAATCCTAAGGCGTGGACCGAACAGGTTGCTAAGGCTTTTTCCTCCATAAAGTCGCACTTTGCAGGCGCTCCCATTTTACACCGTCCCGATGTGGATAAGCCGTTTATCCTTGAGGTAGACGCTTCTTCCGTCGGTGCAGGAGCAGTCCTTTACCAAAAGGATGCTCAAGGTCGGAAGCATCCCTGCTTCTTCTATTCTAAGACCTTTTGACCGGCGGAGAAAAATTACTCCATCGGCGACAGGGAGCTGCTGGCCATGAAATTGGCTTTCTCCGAGTGGAGACATCTCCTGGAGGGAGCCCGGTTCCCCTTTCAGGTGTTCACGGACCACAAAAACCTGGTCTATCTTCAGACGGCCCAACGCCTGAATTCCCGTCAGGCCAGGTGGTCGCTCTTCTTCTCTCGCTTCCGCTTCACTCTGCACTACCTCTCCGGGGAGAAGAACATCCGAGCAGATGCCCTCTCGCGCTCGGTGGTCTCAGCGGAAGGAGAAGCTGAGCCCCGGTTAATTCTCCCTCCGGAGAGTTTTACGACCGTGGCTCCTATCGCTCTCGAGTCGGTACCGCCAGGCAAGACCTTGGTGCCCCCTCGGCTACGGCCGGAGGTTCTTGCCTGGGCACATGCCTCCAGGCTAGGTGGCCATTTTGGTAATAAACGGACCACCGAGCTCCTGGCAAGGTCATACTGGTGGCCACATATGGCTCGAGACGTCAAGGCATACGTAAAAGCATGCGTCTCGTGTGCCCGGAACAGGCCCTCTAGACAGAGGCCGGCGGGGCTCTTGTTTCCCCTGCCAGTAGCGGATAGACCATGGGAAATGGTGGGCATGGACTTTATAGTTGGCCTGCCCAAGTCCAGTGGCAGTACGGTCATCTGGGTGGTTACCGACCATTTTTCCAAAATGGTACATCTGGTGCCACTCGCACGCCTACCTTCCGCCCGAGGTCTGGCCGTCCTGTTCATTAAGCATGTATTCCGTTTACATGGTATGCCGGACAAAATCGTAAGTGACCGAGGTCCCCAGTTTACTTCTCGTTTTTGGAGGGAGCTCTGCAGCTTACTCAGCATCGAGCTAAATCTGTCCTCCGCCTACCATCCCGAGACGAATGGCTTGGTCGAAAGGGCCAATCAGACATTGGTCACCTATCTATGACATTTTGTCTCTGCCAGGCAGGATGACTGGGCATCCTTGCTGCTTTGGGCTGAATTTGCCCTAAACAATGCGGTGGCCGACTCCACTGGTCAGACGCCCTTTCTCCTAAATTATGGTCAACACCCACGCGTCCCTGTCCCAATGCCGGTGTCCTCCACTGACTCCAGGGTGGCAGACTGGGCAGTGGAGGCCCGGGACATTTGGGATCGCACTCAGGATGCTATCCGGGCATCTAAAGAAAGGATGAGGGCGTCCGCCGACATGCACCGGCGACCCGCGCCAAGCTTCTTGTCATGATCCAGGACGGGATTTCGCTTTGACCCGTCCTGGTTAGACTATGGGTTAATTGTGCTGCCTCTCTCTGGCAGCAGGAGGCTATTTAGTGCTCACTGGACCTGGGTCCGGTGTCAGTTATACTCCTGCCCTCGGCTGAGTTAAGTGACCTTGTGCGTATGTGTGCCTTGTGCCTGATATCTTGCTTGCTTGTTCGGTTTTGATTCGGTTCTGTCCCTGTTACGAGTTCTGCCTGACCCTCTTGTACTGCGCTACCTCTCGTGTATGACATTCTGCTTGTCCCCTTGGTACCACATCGCCCTCTTGTGTATGACTTTTGGCTCTGTCTGACTACCCGTCTGTTTGTCCCTCCTGTACCTCGTTTGCCCGTACTGCTGTGACCTCTGTTTTGCCTGACTCTGAGTTGTGGTATGGTGTCCTGTCCTATCTGAATACAGGACGCTAAGCCCCGCCCCCTTGCAGTCACATGACCATAGGTCCCGTGCAGATTATTCATTTTCAGTGTCCGCAGGTCCTATGCCTCTTTGCTTTCCAGCGGCTGACTGGACCCTGACACTATTAGCCTGAAGCACGCATGGTCACCTCTGCTGCCCGTCTCTACAGGCATCTTTTTGCACTGCTTCTGTACTCAGGACACACGCACTGGCTCTATGAGCAAGTGCAGTGCGGTGTCTCTGACTTTATAACTGACCCATACCATTTTTTTTTCTCTGCTCCCATTCACCTGTGTGTGTGATGGATCCTGTGCGCACTCTTTCTGAGCAGGTTAAGCATCTGACGCAGATGTCTCAGAAACTCTTTGGAGAACAAAGAGTCCTGGCTCAGTCTCAGCAGCTAATTGCCGACACTGTGCAGGGGGTTCTTTCATTGGGGGCTCGGGATGTTACATTAATTTCCCCTGAGTCTCCAGTGAAGTTACCAGATACCTTTTCTGGAGATAAAAATGACTTCAGAGTTTTCAAGGAGGGCTGTAAGCTTTTTTTTTCCTTAAGACCACACTCTTCTGGGGATGAAAGTCAGAGAGTGGGGGTCATTATGTCTCTGTTAAGGGGAGCCCCCCAAGCTTGGGCCTTCTCCCTTCCTACCACGGCCCCTGAGCGTATGACTGTGGATGCATTTTTTGAGGCCCTGGGGCATATTTATGATGAGCCTGATCGGGTGCGTATGGCTGAGGACAGGCTGATGAATGTTTGCCAGGGGAAACACTCAGCCGAGTGGTTTTGCTCAGAGTTCAGACGCTGGGCTGCTGAGGTCTGCTGGAACGACGCCGCTCTCCGGAGGTTGTTCCGTAGAGGCTTGTCTGAGCATCTGAAAGACGCCTTGGCTCTCCACCCCCCACCTGATGCCCTGGAGGAAGCTATGACACAGGCCGTCCGAATGGATCGCAGGTTACGGGCGAGGGGAGTGATGCAAATTAAGACACCGTTATTCTCCCAAGGAAGGGGAGCCAGTTCTTCATTGAAAATCACGGAGATGGGAACCATCAACCTTAAGGAGGAAGAAAGGAGATAACGGCACGTGAGAAAATGCTGTGTTCACAGTGGCGAGTCTGGACATTGGAAAAAGGATTGCCCCTCCCGGCCACTAACCAGCAAGCGACTGAGCCCGGGTGATTATCGTGGAGGTCACCCAGGCTCTCAGGTACCCTTTTCTGCATTTTCTAAAATGTCATTTCAAGTGGAACTTTGTTGTGGGGGTGTCTCCACATCCACTTCTGCCTTCGTGGATTGCGGTTCATCATTGAACTTTATTGACTCTGACTTGGTGGCCAGGTGTAAGTTAGGGACAGTTAGGTTGGAGACTCCGATTCACCTTGTTGCTATTGACAAAACACCACTGGTTAAGAATGACATTGTGTTTTGTACTGAAGAGTTTCTCCTTAAAGTGAGTTCCTTACACCAGGAACGTATTTCATGTTTTGTAATGAACAACCTGCCTGCGGGACTGGTGTTGGGGTTCCCCTGGTTACAGCTGCATAATCCTGTGATTAATTGGGAATCTCGGGATATTGTTAAATGGGGTCCCTATTGCTCTGAGAAATGTCTTATTTCTGTGTCTGTGTCGTCCGTGGGTCTAGAAGGCATTCCGGAGTGCCTGATAGATTATACTGACGTTTTCTCCGAAAAAGAGGCTGAGGTTTTACCACCACACCGCCCATTTGATTGTGCCATTGACCTGGTTCCAGGTGCTAAATTGCCCAAAGCCCGCCTGTATAACCTCTCGGGTCCGGAACGGGCTGCGATGAAGGAACATATTTCTGAGAGCCTCCGTAAGGGACATATTCGTCCTTCTGTTTCTCCTGTGGCGGCAGGGTTCTTTTTTGTAAAAAAAAAAAAAGACGGTGGTTTGCGCCCATGCCTCGATTTTCGTGAGTTAAATAAAATAACTGTGAGGAATACTTATCCCCTTCCACTTATTCCTGATTTATACAATCAGTTGTCCGGAGCTAAGTGGTTTTCGAAATTAGATCTACGGGGAGCGTATAACCTTATCCGAGTCCGGGACGGAGATGAATGGAAGACCGCTTTTCTCACTACTGAAGGGTTGTTTGAAAATTTGGTCATGCCCTTCGGCCTGACCAACGCTCCAGCGGTCTTCCAAAATTTCATAAATCATGTGTTCTCCGATTTGATTGGACGTTTTATGGTGGTGTATTTGGATGACATTTTAATCTACTCGCCTGATAAACAGACTCACATTGGTCATGTTCGGGCAGTTCTCCAAAGGCTCAGGGAGAACTGCCTGTTTGCTAAACTTGAAAAATGTTTATTTTTTGTTCAGGAACTGTCCTTTCTGGGGTTCATCGTGTCTGCTGAAGGGTATCGCATGGATCCTAATAAGGTGCAGGCCATTCTCGAGTGGGTTCAACCGTGTGATTTGAAGGGTCTGCAACGTTTCCTAGGGTTCGCTAATTATTATCGGAAATTTATAAGGGGGTTCTCACAGGTGGTTAAACCCCTCACAGACATGACTCAAAAGGGGGCCGATATCAAGAATTTGTCAACCGCAGCGGTAGCGGCATTTCAGTTTTTGAAAAAATGTTTCATGTCGGCCCCGGTTCTTATCCAACCGGACCCCTCTGAACCATTTATTGTTGAGGTAGACGCCTCAGAGGTGGGGGTGGGGGCGGTATTGTCCCAGGGACCCGCCACTTTGACCAATTTAAGACCTTGCGCCTTTTTCTTAAAGAAGTTCTCCCCTGCGGAGAGAAACTATGATGTGGGGAATCGGGAACTTCTGGCCGTAAAATTGGCTTTTGCAGAATGGAGGCATTTTTTGGAGGGGGCTGTTCATCCTATAACGGTAATCACGGACCACAAAAACCTAGCTTACATTGAGTCAGCTAAAAGGTTGACTCCCAGACAGGCTAGATGGTCACTTTTTTTTCCCGATTCAACTTCTCGATCACTTTTCGACCAGGGTCCAAGAATATCAGAGCGGATGCGTTGTCACGCAGTCTTGATCCGGTGTCCCCCCCGGAACCTCCATCCTCCATTCTTCAGCCTGGGGTGGTGGTGGCAGAGGTTTCTAATGTGTTGGAACAGGAGATTCGAGAAGCCCAGGCTCTTGCACCTCCAGCTAAGCCGGTGGATAAACTTTTTGTGCCAGCTCAGTTTCGTCTCAAGGTCCTCCAGGAGTTCCATGACTCAGTTCTGGGTGGACATCCAGGGATCTCAGCGACCCGGAAGGCCATTGCTAGAATATTCTGGTGGTCTTCTTTAGCCTCTGATGTTGGGGAGTATGTGTCTGCGTGTGAGGTTTGTGCCTGTGCGAAAACTCCCCATAACCGGCCGGCCGGGGAATTGGTACCACTGCCAATTCCTGAGAGACCATGGACTCATCTGTCCATGGATTTCATCACCAACCTTCCCCCTTCCAAGGGTAATACCGTGGTCTGGGTCATAGTGGACAGGTTTAGTAAGCAGGCACATTTTGTACCTTTGGCAGCTCTACCTAATGCGGAAACATTGTCCAGATTGTTTGTGGAGCATGTGGTGCGGTTGCATGGGGTACCCCTGAATGTGGTGTCTGATAGGGGAGTGCAATTTGTGTCCAGATTGTCCTGGTCCAGTGTTGGATCTGGCGGTATTAAAAGCACAAAGTGAACTTTTTTTACTTTGGTTAAGTTCAAAGGTGTTTTGACTGTCCCCGGTGGTGGTTGTGGTATTGCACGTTAGGTTAGGTTGCACTTAATTATGGTGCAGGTGTGACTCTATAAATGGGTCTCAGGGTGTTCACTCACTGCTGGTGATATTTCTTGCTTAGTTGTTGGAGAGCCTGGTGGAAGGATGGAGCTGGATAGGAGTCCTGCGCAGTCAGCCAGAGAGAACGAGTGCCAGCTAATGGTGTCTGCAGGAAGGACTGGCATGGCCTGGTGGAGTCGCAGTTTATGGTGTCGGCGGGAAGTGCGGGCATGGCTTAGAGGAGTGGCGACTAGGAAGAGAGTTGCACTCAGCATGTTCGACTTGGTTGCTGAGAACTGGACTCGAGCATGCTTGGATTCTTGGCAGAGGCTGGACTCATCTTGGGACTCTGTGTACTGGACTGCTGCAAGTGGTGATGGACTCTGCTCCCAGGCTGCACGATGGTGACGGATCCAGTTATGGTGATGGATCCAGGTGGAGGGGAAGATGCACGCAGGTGGTGGGCTCTGTTGCTGGGAGCGCACGCAGCAGAGCAAAGCTAAGTGGTGTTCCCCCTGTATTGTCTCTTCCCTCATGTGTGTTATTAGTGCAGTGGTGGGATTAGTCTCCGCACCGACCTATTCCCTAGTGAGGGTTTAGGCTCAGGGCGAGCAAGGGTGTTAAGGTACGCGTGTGGCGACAGGTGCGGAGCCTGTTTAGGGAATGTAAGGAGTGTAGGGACACTGGCTCAGGGGAGTGCAGGAGGTCTCCATTTCCCCATTCCCTATCGCAGGGCCCACCATTGTTAAAGTTACCCAGGTTCCCCCCTTATTATTTAAATGCGCCTTACTGGAGGCGGTGTTTCCAGATATATGTACGCATGGCGTGTAATACCTACATCCGCCAGGTGGAGGCGGCGTATCCACCTGCATGCTTTATTATTTAAATTCGCCCCACTGGAGGCGGTGTATCCAGGGTCACGTGTGTTATGGGTTCGCCTTGCGACATCATCTGCGTCCTGACACACGTGATCATGACACAGATTTTGGAGAGCTTTTTGTAGGAGGTTGGGTATTGGTCTGTCCTTTTCATCCGCCTACCATCCAGAGACTAATGGGCAGACTGAGCGGACCAATCAGTCTCTGGAGCAAATTCTGCGTTGTTTGACCTCAGCCCGACAGGATGATTGGTGTTCTGTGTTACCATTGGCTGAGTTTGCATTTAACAACCGCACTAACCAGTCTACGGGTACTTCTCCTTTTTTTTGCAATTATGGGTTTCATCCTCATTTTGGAGAATTTTCCCGCTTGAATTCTGGGTGTCCTGGGGCGGACGAGACGATCCAGCGGTTGGGGGAGGTATGGCGGGAGGTCCAGAATAACATTACGAAGGCCCAGGACAAATTTAAATTTTTTGCGGACAAAAAACGATCCATGGGTCCAGTGTTTCAGGTCGGAGATAAGGTATGGTTATCCACCAAAAATATAAGGCTCAAGGTCCCCTCTGCGAAGCTTGGACCCAAGTTTATAGGTCCCTATGTAATTACCGAAGCAGTTAACCCGGTGGCTTTTCGGTTGAGTCTTCCGCCATCTCTAAGGATCCCTAATGTTTTCCATAAGGCCCTTTTGAAACCTGTGAGGTCCAGTGGGGAGGGATCATCATCTTCCCCGACACCGGTTCTGGTAGATGGGCAGGCTGAGTACGAGGTGGAACGAATTGTCGACTCCAGGTTGGTCCGTCGCGCCCTTCAGTATCTGATATATTGGAAGGGCTACGGTCCTGAGGAACGCTCGTGGGTTCCTGCTCGATCAGTTCATGCGGATCGGTTGATCCGAGCCTTTCACGCCAAGTACCCTGAGAGACCTGGGGGTCCGGTGGCCCCCTATTGAGAGGAGGGTACTGTCATGATCCAGGACGGGATTTCGCTTTGACCCGTCCTGGTTAGACTATGGGTTAATTGTGCTGCCTCTCTCTGGCAGCAGGAGGCTATTTAGTGCTCACTGGACCTGGGTCCGGTGTCAGTTATACTCCTGCCCTCGGCTGAGTTAAGTGACCTTGTGTACGTGTGCCTTGTGCCTGATATCTTGCTTGCTTGTTCGGTAGTGATCTGGTTCTGTCCCTGTTACGAGTTCTGCCTGACCCTCTTGTACTGCGCTACCTCTCATGTATGACTCTCTGCTTCTGACCCGACTTCTCTCTGCTTGTCCCCTTGGTACCACGTTGCCCTCTTGTGTATGACCTTTGGCTCTGTCTGACTACCCGTCTGTTTGTCCCTCCTGTACCTCGTTTGCCCGTACTGCTGTGACCTCTGTTTTGCCTGACTCTGGGTTGTTTGTATGGTGTCCTGTCCTATCTGAATACAGGACGCTAAGCCCCGCCCCCTTGCAGTCACATGACCATAGGTCCCGTGCAGATTATTCATTTTCAGTGTCCGCAGGTCCTGTGCCTCTTTACTTTCCAGCGCTGACTGGACCCTGACACTATTAGCCTGAAGCACGCATGGTCACCTCTGCTGCCCGTCTCTACAGGTATCTTTTAGCACAGCTTCTGTACTCAGGACACGCGCACTGGCTCTATGAGCAAGTGCAGTGTGGTGTCTCTGACACTTCTCCCCTGGCGACATGGTGTGGCGCTCCACCCGGAACATTAAATTGCGGGTCGAGTCTCCCAAGTTCGCACCACGATACATTGGACCGTTCAAGGTCCTCGAGCGACTTAGCTCAGTGGTCTACCGCCTGGCTCTTCCTCCACATTTGGCCATAGCGGACGTGTTTCATGTGTCCCTCCTCAAACCAGTTCACATGGTCCGGTTTTCTGAGCCATCCACCGGGTCATCAGACTTATCGTCTGACGAGTATGAGGTTAACGCCATCGTGGGGGGCAGGTTTGTTCGTGGCAAAAAATTCTATTTGGTGGACTGGAAGGGTCATGGTCCCAAGGCTCGGACCTGGGAGCCGGTGGAGAATATTCATGCACCGCTCCTGGTCGCGGCTTTGGAGCGCAGTGAGGCTCAGAGGGGAGGGGACCCTAGGGGGGGGGTAATGTTAGGCGTTGGATTCCTGGCACTGCACAGCAGGAGTCCAGAGCGAGACATCCTGCGGTCTCCTATTCTTCCTCGACCGCTCCGGGTGTTGCTCAGCAAACACGGCGAGCCAGGCTTGCTGCTCAGACTCGCTCTGACAGCCTGGATGTTGCTGCCACCTCTGGTGCAATAGCAGCGCAACCTGCTCTGCAGGGAACTGCTCCTGAGGCTAAGTCCTCATGCCGTGCCACTGGGCATGCTCGCAACTTGACCTCACTGGAGAGCAGGGGTCACATGCTCAGGTCCTACATCGGATCTGATTGGTCCTTCCCAAGCTAATGGAAGGTCCCGGAAGCGCATCGCTATAAAAAAAGCCCGCATGGCGGCTCGTCGATGCGCTAGTGTAGCATATTATGCTGTGTGTGTATGGTGACTGAAGCATTATGAAACCCCTTCCCTCGGATATTACGAATGGTGACAGAGAGTTGGATGGTCAGTCTCAGCTTGTGGCAAGTTACACGCCACGTGATCTTCGCCTACACTAGTGTCCATCGGCGCCTGTGTCTCAGCGCCGACGTCTGCGGCTTTACCTGCCACTGCGCTGCACTAACCGCAGCTACTCTTGGTCGCTGGCGACGCCACACGCAGGCCTCTGTGACATTAACAGAGCCGCGTCTCGGCATCGCATTGCCTCTTGCAACTCTGTGCCAGAACAGAGCCGTCCTTAGCGTTCGGGTGACGTTAACCCGAGCGCAGTACCTCATTTATTAGGTGCATCTGCCATTGTTCAGCAGCGGTCTTGTCACCTACCGCACGGTGGACTCCGGGCGGCGAACGCACCTCCTGTTATTTTATATTTGGTGCGTTCCGCCGTCCTAACAGTGTGTGTATGTATGTATGCATGTCCCGGATTGGCATCTGCACCGTTGCAGCTACAGCCACAAAATTTGGAAGAGTCACACGTCTGGACCCCGAGAGCGTCATAGGCTATGTTGTGAGGCAAAAAACCCCGCGTGTTCCAATTCACCAAACAATTTTGCCCCTATCTACATAATGGGGAAAAAGTGTATGTATTGGCATCCGCACCGTCGTAGCTACAGCCACAAAATTTTGCACAGTCACATGTCTGGACCCCGAGAGCGTCATGAGCTATGTTGTGAGGTGAAATTTTAACCCCGCGCGTTCCAATTCACCAAACAATTTTGCCCCTATCTACATAATGGGGAAAAAGTGAAAGGAAAAGTGTTGGAGGCAAGTTGACAGCTGCCAGATGTGAACAAGGGGGACTGAAAGAATGAGAGCGATGGCGCCAAAGAGAATATACCGTACAGTTGCTGAGGTGGGGCCCTGACATGGGATACTCACCACACACGGGGATATGAACACACGCACAAAATGCGCCACACACTACCACGTGCTTCACCACATAGACCACCCTCAGCACACATTTTACCACACATACACCAACCTCGCCACATAAAAGTCCAAACACAAAAGTCGCCACTCAAAACTCGCCACCCTGTCCCACAGCTGTTTAAAAGATGAACGCTGAGCTGTGATTGGCTGCTATCAGCAACAGTTTTCTTTGTAGACAGTTGTGGTAACTGAGGCCTATTATTCTTATCATTTCTATGGTGTTATCGTAATTCTGTAAAGCTGGAAATAGCACAATTTATTACCGTGCCAACACAGACCACCCTCTGACACAGACTGCAGGGGGAGCCCAGTATCACACAGGATAGGATTAGATACACAGCTCAGCAGTCAGTATCACACAGGATAGGGTTAGATACACGGCTCAGCACACAGTATCCCACAGGAGAGGATTAGATACGCAGCTCAGCACACAGAATAGGATTAGATACACAGCTCAGCAGTCAGTATCACACAGGATAGGATTAGATACATGGCTCAGCAGTCAGTATCACACAATAGTATTAGATACATGGCTTAGCACACAGTATCACACAGAATAGGATTAGATACACGGCTCAGCAGTCAGTATCACACAGGATAGGATTAGATACACGGCTCAGCACACAGTATCACAGAGAGGATTAGATACACAGCTCAGCACACAGTATCACACAGAATAGTATTAGATACACTGCTCAGCAGACAGTATCACACAGGATAGGATTAGATACACCGCTCAGCAGACAGTATCACACAGTATACGATTAGATGCACGGTTTTTATGTGCAGTATAATCATTATAATTTGTCATAACTAACCACAGTTGGTTACTATACCCAGGCAACGCCGGGCTCTTCAGCTAGTGTATGTATATATATATATATATATATATATATATATTTTCTCAACATAACTCAGTCCATTCAGTTTATTATGCAGCATAAACCATCAATAGCAACAGAAAGTTCATATTACAACAGCATAACGTCCATGCCAGAGCTCCGCTCTGTTAATCCTGTGGTCACACAGGCTTTGCTATATCTGGTACACCGGCTCTCTAGCCTCACAGTTATTTCCCTTGTCCGGGTTACCTCATAGCTGCTTCTCAGTCCTGACGTTCATTCCTTCTCCTGGGAACTCTCAGACACATGCAGCCATGATGCACAGCGTCCCCATCTTCCTGTCAGCCAGACGAGACCTTCCATACGGACCAACCAGGTCCAAGCATTCACTCATGTGACCTACCCTGGCCACCTTATATGGTCTGTAGCCACGCCCACCGGATCACATGGCTATGACCTCATCACAGGTCCTTCAACCATTCATACACATACTTTACTATGGGCGTTCTAGACACCCGCCCCTAGGTGGGTTTGTAGGTGATTGATCCCACCCCTCTCACCAATCACCTGAAGGCTTCTCCCTAACACATTGGAACAAAAGATCAGCTCTGCTGTTCAGCACATAATCAAGCCTTCATCCCAAGGCCACCCACCTTGGGATACAAAACAGTCATTTAGGACCCTGCTCCTATTACCACTCTGGACATGGCTATCCGTCCGTCCTGGGATACTCACACAGCGCCCCCTAGCGGACACAGTGGTCACTACACCACTATATACTGTATATATATTTTGTGGTGCAGTAACCTCTGTTAAAGCTAGGGGACGCGGCATATGCGACTCAGAATATGCATGTGGGCATTTCCTTGATGGTGAAACAATGACCGGTATGGTTGTAAATGTCCAGTATGTGTCGCAGAGGTTCTCTGCGCTATAAGCCAAAATAGCGTTGTTATGCTGGGACTTGTAGTCCACAAGTTGTTTATCTATAAGGGCGGCTTATAGGGCTAGTCAGAGACCTGGGCGGGATCGGATAGCCACACATACACTGCGCACATATGGGGGTGGTTTGGGATATATAATGGATATATAATGTGACTGAGGTCTGATCACATGGGTTGTGTGTTTGATCCTGACCAGGAGACACCATCCGAGGCTGATGGGCGGCGATTTGGCAGATGATCGGTGGTGCGGGGACTCCGCCCGCATTGGTGGAAATCCCGGAGCCCCCGCACATCCATCCCAGGCTGGTGCGGCACTTTTGCAGGTGATCGGCAGTGCAGGGGCTCCCCCGGCATTTTGTGAAAGGAGCCCCCGCACTTCCATAGTTGTAATGCTGATTTGAAAATGGCCGCGCATAGTGAGATCTCGGGAGACGAGATCTCGTCTCCTGAGATCTCACTCTGCGCTTGCGCCGCCTCCCGTGGCCATTTTCCTGAAGCTCAATTCAGCATTACAATTGAGCTTCAGGAAAATGGCCACAATATAATGCTAAATTGAGCTTCAGGAAAATGGCCGCCGGAGGCGGCGCATGCGCAGAGTGAGATCTCAGGAGACGAGATCTCGTCTCCCGGGACGACATCTTGTCTCCCGAGATCTCACTATGCGCGGCCATTTTCAAATCAGCATTACAACATTGGAAGTGCTGGGGCTCCTTTCCCAAAATGCCGGCGGAGCCCCTGCACCTGTCATGTCGGACGCTGTTCACACCACAGCATCCGGCAGGCAGAGGTAGTTCCACCTCCAGCCACTATAGCCTCAGTGGCGCCGGCCTGATCTTCAGGCTCTCGGGGGTTAATCCTGCTGGAGACCAGGTTGGATGGTTAGTCACGCCCACGGTCTTTAAATAGTCATGCTGGCCTATGGGCGTCGCCGATTATAGCTTGTGTTTCATACCAAGTGGTTCCGGTCTGGAGTGGAGGTGTTCAAGAGAGAGAGATTCATATCTGGTGTCGTATGATCCGTCGTTATCCTTTCTCCTTCCCATATTTGTGTTTAGTTGTGCCCTGTTCACATTACTGTTTATTCCTGTGTGTGTGCGGCGCAGTGCAGTTTAAGTTCTCCCTGTCTGTCATTATTTGTGTGGGAGCTTTGGTGGTGACTTCTCACTGGGTGGAGGGTGGAGGGTTAAGTGCAGGGCTGAGCAGGAGATAAGGAAAGGTCGGAGGCTCAGGCATTTGCACCTTCAGCAAAAACCCTGGGTTGAGGGTCAGACAGGGTTTCCCCTAGTAAAGGGACACCACAGGGGCCCCGGGTATTTCAGCCTTAGTTGAACTAAGCCCCCGTGACATTATAATCGGCCCACATTTTTTCAGGAGTCCATGGATCCATTAGATTCCATAACCCGCCAGTTGGCGGCGCTGTCCATACAGGTCTCCGAGTTGAATGGGGCAGTTCAGCAGCAGGGCCTGGTAGTAGCAAAGGTGCAAACGGCATCTGCAGGTATCGGTGCAGAGCCGAAGTTTCCGCTGCCAGAACGATTTTCAGGCGATCGCAGCAAATTTGTCGTATTTCGGGAGGCCTGCAAATTATACTTCCGCATGCGGCCAATATCCTCAGGTAATGAGGCCCAGCGAGTAGGGCTGGTGTTGTCATTACTGAGTGGTGACCCCCAAGCATGGGCATTTTCCTTACCACCTGACTCTGCTACATTTCATTCGGTCGATAATGTTTTTTCTGCCCTCGGGCTCATTTACGATGACCCTGACCGACTGGCTCTAGCGGAATCTAAAATCCGCGCCCTCCACCAGGGGGAGCGCTTGGCAGAAGACTATTGTTCGGAATTTCGCCGCTGGGCTGTAGACACACAGTGGAATGACCCAGCACTGCGGAGTCAGTTTATTCATGGGGTATCAGGGAGGGTGAAACAAGCCCTCCTGATGTATGAGACTCCGGCATCATTGGAGTCTGCCATGAGTTTGGTGATACGTATTGATCGCCGTTTTCGTCAGGGGGCACAGGAGACGCTACCTCTGGGGGAAAACAGAGGTGCAGGTGTGGTTGAAGTAGATGAGTCCCCTGAACCTATGCAGATTGCTGGCGTGGCACAGGTTCAGCCTCGCGCTCCGGGAGTCCGGAAGTCCGGAGCATGTTTCTACTGTGGTAAAGGAGGTCATTATGTTAACGTTTGCCCGGTACTACCTAAGAGGGTCACACCGGCGGAAAACTGTTAAGCTCAGAGGGTATGGAGGAGACCCAACTGAGCGTATGCATATCCTCCATGATGGTATCTCAATGTATGCTCCCTGCCAAGGTTATTGTCGCCGGCAGAGAGCTACCTATATCAGTGTTTGTGGATAGCGGTTCCGCCACCAATCTCATAGATGAGGAGTTTGCACACACCGCCGGGTTTAAGATTGAAAAACTTCCTCACCCCATACAGGTGGTGACCATTAATGCTGTTCCCCTCCCTCAAGGGGAGATTACTGAGTTTGTGGCAGAGGTGAAACTCCACATTGGGGTCCTACATTCTGAGTCGGTTACATGTAGGGTCCTCCGTAATCTCCCAGCTCAAATGGTCCTGGGTTTTCCATGGCTGTCCAGGCACAACCCGGTAATTGATTGGAAAACTCAGGACATAGTACAATGGAGTGGTTTCTGCCAAGACAATTGCTTGGCCACATGTGTGTCCGCCGTGACGCCCAGCCTGCCGGAGGCTTTGCAGGATTTCGCGGATGTTTTCTCTGAGAAGGGTTGCTCAGAACTGCCTCCACATCGAGCCTATGACTGTGCTATTAGGTTAAAACCCGGGGCCAAATTACCTAAGGCCAGGATGTTTAATATTTCTGGTCCTGAGAGACAAGCTCTGAAAGACTACATCGCGGAGAGTCTGAGCAAAGGTCACATCCGGCCTTCGTCCTCGCCTGTAGCCGCGGGGTTTTTCTTCATTAAGAAGAAAGATGGGGGGTTACGCCCGTGTCTGGATTTCCGAGAGTTAAACCAGATTACTATCCGTGATCCCTACCCAATGCCGTTGATCCCGGATTTGTTCAACCAGGTAGGGGGGGCAAAATGGTTTTCCAAGCTGGACCTCAGGGGGGCGTATAACCTCATAAGGGTCCATCAGGGGGATGAGTGGAAGACGGCGTTTAACACTCCTGAGGGTCATTTTGAGAGTCTGGTTATGCCGTTTGGGTTGACCACCGCGCCTGCTGTTTTCCAACATTTTATTAATGATGTCTTTGCTCATGTCCTGGGGAGATTTGTGATTGTATACCTGGATGATATCCTCATTTATTCTAGCGATCGGGACACTCATTTGCAGCATGTTAGGCAGGTGTTACAGTTGCTCCGGGAGAACCAGCTCTATGCTAAGCTGGAAAAATGTTTATTTTTTGTCCAGGAGTTGCCCTTTTTGGGATATATTGTGTCCGCAGCTGGTTTTAAAATGGACACCGCTAAGGTGCAAGCGGTGTTGCAATGGGAGAGGCCGGAGAGTCTGAAAGCACTCCAGCGGTTCCTTGGGTTTGCGAATTATTATAGGAAATTTATAAAACACTTTTCGACTGTCGCCAAACCGCTCACGGACATGACAAAAAAGGGTGCCGATCTGGCGAACTGGCCTGAGGTGGCTATACGTGCATTTGAGCGTCTGAAGAATAGTTTTGCTTCAGCCCCCATTCTGGTGCAACCAGACGTGTCTAAACCTTTTGTGGTAGAGGTTGATGCGTCGGAGGTGGGAGTGGGGGCAGTACTGTCTCAAGGCTCGTCCTTGAGCGAGATGCATCCATGCGCCTACTTCTCCAAGAAGTTGTCGCCGGCCGAACGGAATTATGATATCGGCAACAGGGAGTTGTTGGCCATCAAACTGGCTTTTGAGGAATGGCGACACTTCTTGGAGGGGGCGGCTCACCAGGTCACAGTTATCACCGACCATAAGAATCTGCTCTACCTGGAGTCGGCCAAGCGTCTGTCTCCTAGGCAGGCTCGCTGGGCATTGTTTTTTACTCGTTTCAATTTTCTTGTGACGTACCGTCCCGGGGCTAAAAACACCAAGGCGGATGCTTTGTCTAGGTGTTTTCCGGGGGGAGAACCTCGGGAAGAGCCGGTACCCATCCTCCAGAAAGGGGTAGTGGTCTCGGCTCTCACGACTGAGGTAGAGGCGGAGATTGCCGAGGCCCAAGAGGAGGTACCACCAGGACTTCCCGCCAACAAATCATTTGTACCCCTGCATCTTCGGCCTAAGGTGTTGAAGGAACACCACGATTCGGTACTGGCTGGTCACCCAGGGGTGAAGGGCACCTTAGAGCTGGTATCGCGTCGTTTCTGGTGGCCCAAAATCCGGCAGGACGTGGTCTCGTACGTGGCAGCTTGCATCACGTGCGCTAGGGCTAAGTCACCCCGAACCCGTCCTGCTGGCACGCTACAGCCTCTGGGGGTACCCAATAGGCCATGGACAGAAATCTCCATGGATTTTATCACTGACTTGCCAGCCTCGGCAGGGAACACGGTCATCCTGGTGGTGGTTGACCGTTTTTCAAAGATGGCGCATTTTGTGGCGTTGTCCTCTTTGCCCAATGCTAAGATGTTGGCTCAGGTATTTGTGAAGGAGGTGGTCAGACTCCACGGAGTACCGTCTGACATAGTATCTGATAGGGGTACGCAATTTGTGGCGAGGTTTTGGAAAGCTTTTTGCTCAAGGTTGGGGATCAAGTTGTCACATTCATCGGCGTTTCATCCACAGTCTAATGGACAAACTGAGCGCATGAACCAAAATCTAGAACAGTATTTACGATGCTTTGTGTCCGACAACCAGGAGGAGTGGTCTACTTTCCTTCCTCTGGCCGAATTCGCATTAAATAATCACCGCCAAGAGTCATCAGGAGAGTCTCCATTCTTTTGTGTGTACGGTCAACATCCTCAGTTTTGTACCTTACGTCAGGGTGACTCCGGGGGTGTCCCGGAGGAGGATCAGCTAGGAGCCCAATTGTCATCAGTCTGGAGGCGGGTGAAACAGCGTTTGTTGAGCATGAGTGCCAGGTACAAACGGGTGGCTGACAGTAGACGCGTGCCAGGTCCGGACCTGTGTGTGGGTGAATGGGTGTGGTTAGCTACGAAGAACATAAAACTCAAAATCCCTTCTTTAAAACTGGGTCCAAGGTTTATTGGGCCTTTTAGGATTTCTGCCATCATTAACCCAGTAGCTTATCGGTTGGAACTTCCCGCGGTGTACAAGATACACAACGTGTTTCACAGGGCTTTATTGAAAAAGGTGGTAGGCTCTGTGGACACAACGCCGATGCCACCTCCAGTCATGGTGGATGGCGAGTTAGAGTTCGAGGTCGCCAAGGTAGTAGACTCTCGAGTAGTACGCCGTACTCTTCAGTATTTGGTGCACTGGCGGGGGTATGGTCCAGAGGAGAGGTCTTGGGTTCCAGCCTCAGACATACATGCGGATCGGCTGGTCAGTTCTTTTCACCGTCGTCATCCGGACAAGCCGGGTCCTATGAGTCTTGAGGGCCCTGGGGTCCCTCGTAGAAGACGGGGTACTGTCATGTCGGACGCTGTTCACACCACAGCATCCGGCAGGCAGAGGTAGTTCCACCTCCAGCCACTATAGCCTCAGTGGCGCCGGCCTGATCTTCAGGCTCTCGGGGGTTAATCCTGCTGGAGACCAGGTTGGATGGTTAGTCACGCCCACGGTCTTTAAATAGTCATGCTGGCCTATGGGCGTCGCCGATTATAGCTTGTGTTTCATACCAAGTGGTTCCGGTCTGGAGTGGAGGTGTTCAAGAGAGAGAGATTCATATCTGGTGTCGTATGATCCGTCGTTATCCTTTCTCCTTCCCATATTTGTGTTTAGTTGTGCCCTGTTCACATTACTGTTTATTCCTGTGTGTGTGCGGCGCAGTGCAGTTTAAGTTCTCCCTGTCTGTCATTATTTGTGTGGGAGCTTTGGTGGTGACTTCTCACTGGGTGGAGGGTGGAGGGTTAAGTGCAGGGCTGAGCAGGAGATAAGGAAAGGTCGGAGGCTCAGGCATTTGCACCTTCAGCAAAAACCCTGGGTTGAGGGTCAGACAGGGTTTCCCCTAGTAAAGGGACACCACAGGGGCCCCGGGTATTTCAGCCTTAGTTGAACTAAGCCCCCGTGACAGCACCGCCGATCACCTGCAAAAGTGCCGCACCAACCTGGGATGGATGTGCGGGGGCTCCCGGATATCCACCAATGCCGGCAGAGCCCCCACACCACCGATCATCTGCCAAATCGCCGCCCATCAGCCTAGGATGGATGTGTGGGGGCTTTCACAAAATGGCAGAGCCCCCACATCACCGAACCTGCTGCACCAGCCAGGGATGAGCCAGACCACCTCCTGTGACCCCACTCCATCAGCGTTCCATATCACACCCTACTCCCCAGGTAAGCTGAATAATTCGGACTGTAAGACGGACCCTCATTTGACGCATTAATTTTTTTCCCTATTTTTCTTCTGAAAATTTGGGGTGCGTTCTATGGTCCAGTGCGTCTTATAGTCCAAAAAATACGGTATAAGGAATTAACAAAAGAAAGGTACTAAACCTGATGTCATAAGAATGGTGCAGATCTTGTGAAGGGGAGCACTGTGTATAGAAAATGGTGCAGTCCTTACAGAACATTGTATCTCTCAGCAATAAAAATAGATTGTAGGTCAGAACCAGGTACCAGACACTTCCACCTACCTCCGCTGGGGAACTCAGAAGTGGGCTGGTAAATAAGATGCGGTCTCAGATACCAAAAATTATGAGATCCCTGGTGTTAAGGATATCTGCCCCCTGGAGGTCCCAGGTGGGAGATACTATAAAAATGAAAAAGTTCAGCTCACCCGGTTATGTCCAGGTTCCTTGGCTGGTCATCGGCGCATGGAGCCGTCCTGGTCCCGGCGGTATGGAAATCCAATGTACAAGAAAAGTTGTCTCCAGCGACCACAGGAAATATGATTCTTAAAACTTGACATTTATTTGATCATCATATTAAAAAGCTCAGATATGCCGATATGGGCAATCCCAGTGCAAGAAAAATCCTACATGCTTCAACCTACAAGGTCTTAATCATGGACGGTGGGAGATACTAACACCAAATAGACTATCATGATTTTAGTTTTCTATAGATTTAAGACATGACATATACATCTTTATCCACCTGGCCGATATTAATTCTGGGCTAATGTGCAGTCGGCACAGGAATACAAGTGAATGCTCTTTGCCACGATGCTGAATATATGTCTCCCATATCTATAGTACCTACACCTCTCACTAAAACCCCAATATTCATATCTGGTAGCGTGGTCCCGCAAACTGTCAGACATTGGCCATACCGTTGCTTTGAAAACTACAAATGGTCAGAAAAGTGTTACCAGCCTGTTGTTTCATATTCATAGTGACCACATCAAATGATTGGGCTGCATCACAGACCCTCTGCTCAGCGAGGCGCCATTGATCAAATAGGAGGGAGAGATTGTCAGCTCTTCTTTCCAAGGCCCTGATTCACAATTCATAGTGAAGCCATATTCTTTCTTCGCTAGGCCTTGTGCCATTGGCACCCTGCAATGCTGTTACGCGCGGTCAGTGAGTGTCAGAAGGAAGACCTATTTCCAAGCTCTTAAAGGGGGTGTCCATTTCTTTTATAATGATGGCCTCTATTTAGGATAGGTCATCAATGTTAGATGGGCATGGGTGCAACTCCTGGCATGCTTGCCTATCCCATGCTGCCGGTGCTGGCAGTGCCGGGATGTGCTCAGCTGTATAATGGCCGCAGCGGGGAACTGCACATCGACCCCCTATTCAAATTAATAAAAAATATGGCGGAATTCCCCGTTTTTCACCATTTCCCCGCACTTACTTTTCCTTTTGCCGTTTTCCTGTACATGATATTGTGAAATGAATGGTGTCGTGCCAAGCTACAACTCGTCGTATACGAGGAAGGAAAAAGGATCTGGTCATGGAAGGCGAGGCACAAAACGGAACGTAGAGGGGGTCACCGCTGGCGCTTAGCAGCCAAGGTTGTAAGTTGTGGGTGACAAATCTCGAGCTTGTGCTCAGGTGGAGACCTTAGTGTTTTTCTTAGTAATAATTAAAATAGAATATGCTGGGACTTGTAGTGCTACAATCAGACAAATCCATAGCACCCAAACGAAAGCCATTTTGGGGCGCAACACTTTATTTTGCGTTTTCTGATTTCTCACAACTATCCCCCACGACACAGCTCTTCCCCACTGATAACTGAGATCAACGATTCTCTATGGGAACCTTCATTGTTCTCTTCGCCGCACATCGTGATCACTCGCCGCCATCTTGGCAGCAGCGTCACTCATCCTCTCCTCCAATCAGCATCCTCCATGCGTTGCACGCCTCGTTTGTGATTTCTTACCCACCAATAGATAGTAACTACGTCATCGTTAAGGGGGGCGGTGGCCTAAACCGCTACTATATAGGCGCTCGCAGGCTGCCGCTTTCCTTCTATCCCACATTGCCGGGCGCTTCCATTCTTTCGCGCCAGTCGCTGGTGTCACGTGAGGGGGATTAGCCAATCACGCTTCAGCTCCTCCTCCTTCCACCGACCGTTTAGCTGCGCAGTCAGGCCTCACATCGCCGGGTAAGTCTGAGCCGGTTTCCGGTGTTTTCTGACGGTAATTCACGAATTTCTGAGGTAAATATTGGCTTATTCTAGACGAGGGATCAGCGAGTGTAGTCAGAGGGTCTTTAAAAACGAAAATAAAAAATTGCTTTATAGAATGGCTGCCGCCATTTTCTCTTGTGAGGGGTCCGGCGCCATTTTGTCTTGTTCCGCCGGCATTGTTATCTCCGGTGCCGGGTTAATCACGGATTTATCTCCGTACTCTAGCACATTTAACCACCTTTTTAACCCGTTATTTTCTCTACAATGGCTGCGGGGGGAGAGATGGGAGTGACGCGGGGTTTCCGGCCCGGTCTGGCAGGGGCTTTGTCTCGGCAGCTTCCTGTTAACACGTGCGGCGCTATTGTGCGAGCTCTTAAAGGGACACGCACGCATTATATATTTTTTTCCCATCTGCCACTACAGTTATGATCCCTGCTTGTGGCCACAACCTTAGGGGTGCTTAAATTAACACAATAGGCAGTAGGTGGCGCCAGACTAAGACCTTTATCACCCTCACATAAACAGCAGAGGATTGGGGGGGGGGGTGTAAGTGATGTTAGTACAGTGCTGCCTTTCCCCTGGTGGAGGGGGATGCGGTTTACCGGTCTGCAGGTTGGAAATGCTGGATCGTCTGTGGTTATCTTCAAGGTTGATGGCGGTAGCTAGTGGCCACTGGCTGGTAAGTAGACCGGAGCGCTGTCCTGGCCAGTGACGGGCGCTCCGTGCGGCTCCTCCGTGGGCGTCACAATAAAATCCTACTTGGTTGTGGCGTCTGAGTTTATCCGAGGATCCAGAGTTTCCAACCTGCAGACTATCGAACCGCATCCCCATCCGCCAGGGGAAAGGTAACAGCATCCTAACATCACTTATCACCCCAATCCTCTGCTGTTTGACCCTTATCGCCCTCATAGTCGGGCAAGCATATACACCTTGAGGGGTTAATTCTATAGGTGAACTACAGGATTACAGAATGCTGTAGATATAAGCCCCTGATGGCGGTGGCTGCAGCTTATAGAGCTAAAATGGGGTGACAGATTCCCTTTATTTGATGGATGGGTCACCAATGTCTGACCGCTTAGGACCTGTCACCCCACCGATCAGCTGTTGTCGGTGTTGCAGACTGGAATTCTCAGTTGCGGATATGCTCTGTCTTCCGATAGTGGCTGCAGCAGGCTAATTACTACACATCCACCTCTTATTCAAATCAATGAGGTGGATGTCGTACCCTGCTGTGGCCACGATCAGAAGATGGAGCAGCTCCACTATCGACAAATTCTGGGCGACGACACCGATGGCAGCTGATCGGCGGGGGGTGTTGGACCCAAAAACATCAGACTCTGATTCGCTATTCGTCAATGAAAAGTAGTGGACTGGCTTTTTTAAGCACACCAATCCAGTGTATGTGGGTGTTTTTTTTTGTTTTTTTTTTCTGCCCCTGGTTCAGTCTGAAGTGTGTTTCTTGGTCTGGCTCCTCTCTTCTTGCGATGCTGTCTTCCTTGCTTTGTGGGAACTCGTCTCTACATACGTCACCCACACAGACCACAGTCTCCCTGATATTGTGCTCCTGTGCAGGTGTATGTCTCTGCCCTGACAAGGGCAGAGTAAAGTACTGCAGTGCATCGGGACTCTGACCTTTTTCGGCACATGCGCACTGCAGTACTTTCCTCAAGGCAAGAGAACTGCGCAGGAGCCCAATGCTGAGGTGACTGGATGATGCTGGGAATCTTTAAGGGACCTATTCACCCAATGTGTACATCAGTCCTGATCTGGAGTAATGGGCACCAAATAAAGATGCTGTTGCTGGGTAAAAAAGCTTTGTGGTGGGTGCCCAATTGTGGATGGGAAGGCACATGTTGGGCCACCAGCAGCAGCTTCCTGACAAGTGAATCCGCCCCTAAGCGTCTGATCGCTATGTAATGCCTGGGGCTTACTCTACAGCAAGTCACTTGTAACACGTGCAGTTCCTGTGAGTCATAACGTTTCCATGCTTATAGTAAGTTGACCGGCTTGTATGAAAACTGCCCCCTCAACAACTAAAGGGTGAGAACTATCGCTCCAAACACTTGCATTTAGGCTGGGTTGACACGTAGCGGAACTCTCGCGGAAATTACCGCGAGAGTTCCGGAATTCCATTCTGCGGGAAAATCACCTTTTAAGTTCCTCTGATTTTCCCGCGGAAAAACTAGCATTTTGCAAGCGTAGTTAGCTTGCAAAATGCTAGCGTTTTCCAAGCGATCTGTAGCATCGCTTGGAGAACTGATTGACAGGTTGGTCACACTCGTCAAACTTAAGGCCCCGTCTCACTAAGCGATCTCGGTAGCGAGATCGCTGCTGAGTCACAACTTTTGTGACGTAACCGCGATCTCACCAGCGAGATCGCTGTGTGTGACAGCGATCAGCGAGCGGCCCCCCAGCCGGTATCGCTGATCGCTGGAAGAAACCTCTGGACATTTCTTTGGTCGCTGGTCTCCCGCTGGCCAGCACACATCGCTGCTGGAGACCAGCGATCAGGTGTAAAAAATAATAAAAAAAATAGTTATTCTTACCTTCCGATGTCCCGTTCAGCCATCCTGCCTCTCTCCACGCTCCGGTCCCAGTGATCCTTTGCACGAATGACCGTGAGACTTTGTTATCCCTCGAGACCGTGACATCTCGCGGTCATTCGTGCAAAGGATCACTGGGACCGGAGCGTGGAGAGAGGCAGGATGGCTGGACGGGATGTCGGAAGGTGAGAATAACTATATTTTTTATTTTGATTCTATTTTTTACAGCGATGGCGGGCGCTCGGCATCGCTGTGCTCATCTCTGGTGAAGCTGTCTGTGTGACAGCTCACCAGCGATCACATAGTGACTTACTAGCGATCCTGACACCTTGATATCGGTGTCGGGATCACTGGTAAGTCGCTTAGTGTGACGGGGCCTTTAGTGCTTGACAAGTGTGACCAACTTTTTACTACTGAGGCCGCCTATGCAGCATCAGTAGTAAAAGATAAAATGTAAAAAAAAAAAAATTGTTGTTCTTACCTTCCGACGTCCTGCCTCTCTCCACGCTCCCGTTACCAGTAATCCTTTGCGAAAATGCCCGCGATGACGTATGTTTTCGCGGGATCGTGACACCGCAGTAATTCGCGATGACCGCGAGACTTCGCGATCCCGTGAGTACAGATGTCATCGCGGGCATTTTCGCAAAGGAGTACTGGGAGCGTGGAGAGAGGCGGGAAGACTGCGCGGGACGTCGGAATGTGAGAATAACAATATTTTTTATTTTAAATTTATTTTTTTACAGGGATATGGTACCCAGAGCCCGGAGGACAGTCTCCTCTCCTCCGGACCGTGTTTACCATCCGCAATTGTTCTGCTTTTCGCATGGTGTGCACAGCCACATGTGGAAAGTAAGCAGAACAATGCATTTCCTATGGGTGCGGAATCACCGCAGTTCCGCTAAATTAATGAGCATGCTGCGTTTTTTACCACAAAGCGATTACGCTGCGGTAAAAACCGCAGCATTAGCACAGCATTGTGGAATCCCATAGGAATGCATGGGATGCTTGTGTTTCGCGGCAAAATCGTGCAGTTAAAACCGCTGCGGAAACGCAAAAAAAGCCACGTGTGAACTCAGCCTTAGGCCTCTTTCACACTTCAGTTTTTTGCATCAGTTATAATCCACCAAAAAGGCGGACAAGCGGATCCATTCTCAACTGATGTGAACGGATGGCACAGGATCCGTTTTCGGAGAGAGAGAGAGAGAATATTTGGAAACTGATGCAACGGACGCCAATCAGTCAGGATCCGCCAATAATGAAAGTCAATGGGGAAAAAAACGGATCCGCAAAGAAAAATGGCGGATCCGTTTTTTTTCAAAATTGGCGGATCTTGACTGATTGTCAAAAACGGAAGTGTGAAAGAGGCCTTAGGTTGGCTCCCTCGACAAAAAGCCAATTGTCCATGGAGATAGGGCTGGACCAGGCAGGAAGAGGTGGCTCATGTTGTCAGTCCTTGGGCATTTGTAGCTGTTGGGGCTCACTTGAATGTAAATTGTCTTTTCATTTTCACACCTTTTTTAAAAGGGTTGTCCACTACTAGGAAACCCTTCTTGGATCTAAATGTTTGACCCTGATGAAATAAAAGCTTATACTCCCCTCACACGCTGTTGCCATTCCAGCAGGGTCTGCACTGGTGGTACACAGCTCTTAGAAACCCACTATTTACCTTGGTTACCAGCTCCTTGCACCAGTGCGCTGGTATCTAAGGTACACAGCGAAGCGTGCTCTGATCGCTGGTGAAGCTGCCTGTTTGACATCTCACCAGCGATCATGTAGCGACACACCAGCGATCCTGACAAGTTCATATCGTTGTCGGGATCGCTGTTGAGTCGCTATGTGTGACGGGGCCCTAAGTCCGGCCTGTAGCTCTCGCTTCCTCTTCATGTTCAATTTGTACGAAGGCTGGGGCATTTATGCCAGCACTGATTGGTTGTCGGACACCATGTGTTATACCGCATAAGAGGCCACGAGTACACACACTGCTAGAACTTTATTTTTTGGGGGCCAAACATTGGATTGGGGTGTGGATTTGGTCGCTCGGATTTTGTAAAATCCGCAGGTCAAAAGACCTGCAGTTTTACCTGCGGTTTTGCCCTGTGGTTTTTCATCTCCACAATGGAGGAGATGGAATCCGCAGAAAGAATTGACATGTCATTTCTTTCTGCGGTTTAGAAACTGTGTGGAAAAATCCGCCCAGTCTGCACTGCGGTTTTTAATATCCATAGGATATTATGGTACTGTACACCGCAGCAAAACTGTTGCGGATCCGCATCTGCCAAATCCGCTGCGGAACCGCAGCAGAATCCGCAGCGTGTGCACACACCCTCAGACCAAGAATGGGGTGGCTTAGTAGCGGTCAACCCCTTTAATCTCTGCTCTGGAGTCAGGTGCACTGGCTGGTGTAGTCACAAGCCTCCTAACTTGGTGTCTATTGGGACTATCGTCAGTGAAAGTGAGCGGGCGTACATGTCTTTTTATAATTATACTTTTTTTTTTTTCCAAATGTGAATTTTTACAAATTCCCTCGTCCTCCATCTTACTCTTTTGTTTTTAGGGTCCATTGTACTCTGATTCTCTATTGATCCTGTCGTCGGGCAGCCCTATAGAAGAGATGTGACCCATCATTGTTGGGACTAGGGGTTGGGTGTACTGGATTATGTCTTGCCCGATTTGTTTGTGAGATGGGTAGTCGCTCTTTGTCCAGCAGCAGCTTTACTCTGTGTATAGACCATTCAGCTGTGCATACATGTTTAGTGGTGGGGGGAATGGGGATATTGTGATGCAGATATGAAGTGTCCCATCTTGCCTTAAGTCCCTGCAGGTTTTTTCCTTCTACTTGATGATCATCTGAATGTCACAGCCTTTGTTCTTTTGAGATTAGTGCGGGTAAACAGACCTTGACAATGCCCTGACCTGGTAGCTCTCCCCTGCAGTGTGCTGCAGTACTGAGACTGGTTATCCTGCATGAGCACAGGGCTCGGAGATCCCTCACATCAGCCTGGCCCCGGGGCTTTGCTTGTTTCTGGCAGCTTGTCTGGTTTGGCTCCCCAGTTAGTGATTAATTTCTTCACCTTCAATATTATCCTACAGATAAAGGAGTTTGATTCTGGTAATCACCTTATATTCTAGCAGGGTATTTTCACTGGCACGCACAGAGCTCTGGAGGTCACAGCAGCTTTACACTGTGTAGTTCAGTGAAGCGTGTACATTCACACCAATGGATTACCACATGGTGACATTTTTCAGAGCAAAGACCGCCTCTTGGGCACACTGTGCCAGTGGTGTATTGCTAGGATGCCCACCAGTTGTGAGGCACAGGGCTTCTGCTGTCACTGACCCCTTCTGAAAGCTGCATTTCAAGTCAATGACCAATCTTATTATGTGCTGACTTGTATGCAGGTTCGTTCCCAATAATTTAACCAGGTTATTTTCCCACATGAATTGAAACTATCCAGTCCCTCTCTATTGTCTGACATTGGGCATGAGACCATGGCACCCTGTGTGGTGGTGACTTGTAGTGCATACCTCACTGGGCAGCCAAGACCATGCCTGTGGAAGTGTAAGTATATCTTTCCCTGCTCCTATTTAGAGCTCTTATTTGATCATTTCAGATCTGTGAATCTCCTTGTAAAGGATCCTGTTGACTCATCTTTCCAATCTACCAAGGCTGCCACAATGGTAAGTGGTCGTACATGGCAGTGACTTGTCATGAGGATCTGGAACACCCAGGATGTGCTCCTAATGTCTCACCTTCACACTTCCAGCGTCCCATGCGCATCTTTATGAATGATGACCGCCATGTCATGGCCAAACACTCTGTGGTGTATCCAACCCAAGAGGAACTGGAGGCGGTCCAGAACATGGTTTCTCACACAGAGAGGGCACTAAAGGCCGTGTCAGACTGGATCGACCAACAAGAAAAGGTGAACACTGGCGAATGTGTTCAGCCAGAACCTGTCCCTGCTGAGGAACCTACAGAAGAGGGCAAGGAAGGGTGAATATCCTCTCCCACTGTATCTTGACAGAAGCAGGATCAATTGTTGCTATATATATTTGATATTTAAACTTATTGCCCCTCCAGCAATGAATCTAAAGCTGCTGAGAACTCCACAAGGACTCTTCGTGGTGTGATGAGGGTAGGACTTGTTGCCAAAGGCCTACTCTTGAAGGGGGACCTCGATCTGGAACTGGTTCTTCTATGCAAGGACAAACCCACCATCTCTCTCCTGAAGAAAGTCTCAGACAACCTTGTTGTGCAGTTCGCTGTAAGTCTATTGTTTCCTTGGTAACGTATGTCCTTCATCTTTGCCGCAGACAAGGGGGCTGACCTGTGATTTTGTTCATTTATAGACTGTTTCCGAGGAGAAATATGACGTTCTGCCAAACATCAGAGAGGCCACTATTGTCATTAAGAATACCAAGGAGCCGCAGCTGACTCTGAACATCCGCCTGACATCCACTCTGGTCCGTGAGGAGGTGGAGAAGATGAGCGCAGGAGGTACGAATGGCAGAGAAATGGCTGGAACCCAACACTTAATCCCCCCCCCCCCCTCCAAACCCCACATCCTTCCTTTCCTGTCATGTCCATCCTCCTACCTCTCCAGAAACATGTAATGTGTTGTACCCTTCCACATAATCTGTTTTGATTGCATTTGATTTAATTTTATAATGGCATTATCTGATCAGCATCTATACTGTAATACCCCCCCCTTCCTCTTCTGGGCCTTTCTGTCAAGTGTGTTGTAACTTAGTGGTGCCCTCTGTGGATATTACAGTCTGTTGCATACAGTGGTGACAGGGCCTGCCTTAATTTATCATCTGTAGGCCTGGCTGATGCTGTATCCAGTTATAGTTGAGGCTGTATTTCTAGTTATTGCATGTTTTCTTTTATATACGGGCTGTGTGTGTTGCAGCAGGAATACCCAAAGGAGTCTCTTCATCTGGAGAGACTACTTTGCGTGTTTAAATCCAGCAGGTATTTGAGTTTTTGGGTAAAGCTTAATAAATAAAATAATTATGGGTCATATATGAAGACATTTCCAGAAAATGGGCTAACCTTATCTAAACCTTGGTGTTACATGGTCTTGCTGCAGCACAGACGGCTTATGACATGTTGTTCTTATATATTGCTATGTGGTTCTGACATTTGATCACGTATCAAGACTTCTAGTTTGTCGATTTTTAGGGACGCTGGACCTTTGACCAACAGGACTCTCTCTGTCATGGGCTGTGGCCAGGGCAGTCGAGCTGGGTAGAAGGTTTAGTTTAGTTCCTGCAGTCAGCAGCCGAATTCTTGCTTTCTTTATTCTCTCCTTTTTTTTTTTTCTTGATCTATCCCTCTCGTTGCTTTAAAGCAGCATTCTGACATTGTTGCACCTTTTTGGCACCAAAGTAAACTGCAATTGTGTCACGTGAAAAACTCAGATTTGACATTCTAATGATCCTCTGTGATTTTCAGTTGTGTTTTTAGCTTTTGCTGCAATCATATGCAGACTGCTGCTTTATTGCATTAGGCATGTTATTACTAGTTAGTTGGAAAGCAGGAGACGAGGGATGCCCGAACTCCTCTTCTGTTAGTGCAGGTCGTTAGGGTATTATGTCAGCAGTAGTACAGAGAAGCCCCACTGCCCTCTGGAAGCTGCCTCATCCCCTGTCCACCTGACAGACAACCCCTTGGTCAAACCGTGCCTTGTCTTCTTATCCATGAATAGAAACGCTATCAATCAGCGATCCTCCGGACGTTCTGGACAGGCAGAAATGCCTTGCTGCATTGGCGTCACTCCGACACGCCAAGTGGTTCCAGGTTTGCATTTTATTATTTCTGTCTTAAAAGTAGTAACTTGCCTTTTTTTTTTTTTTGTATACTATTTTTTATTTTAACTTTACGTAAAGCAGCTCACATGTTTTTTTTAGACTATAATATAAGTAAACACCAGAGCAGTATCTGTGCTAAAATGGCTCCTGTCACCTCACAGGACAGCCATCCAGGAGCGCAGTGACCACTATTACACTTTCACAAGGATACATAATGCTTAGATATTAGTTGCTGCTTTGTTCTAAGAGTAATCTTGCCATAGCTACACTGTAATTGTTAATGTAACATACATAAGGCTTATCCTTTTAAACATAGCTTACATTTACCCTTGACAAAGTAGCACTATGTCTTTTAATATATTTTTATTTTATTTTTTTTTCTGGCTTGTACTGGTGTAACTTTGAATACTAACTGGCATCTTCCTTGTCCCAGGCTAGGGCAAATGGGCTTAAATCCTGCGTTGTTGTTATCCGTGTGCTGAGAGACTTGTGCACTCGTGTACCAACCTGGGAACCTTTAAGAGGATGGGTATGTATCCGATTTTTAACTATATATGTGCGGGGCCAGACAGTAGTGGATGTATGTAGCGGTCTCACAAGGTGATGCCTCATATATCCAGTAGGTGATGGCTGTGTGTTTACAGCCAGGGCCTGCCTCAACAATTTCAGGGGGCTTGGGAGTGCCGCTTGCAATTAACCTGGGGGAATAGCAGTCTGTGCCCATAGGCTTGATTGTAGGCCACATATAGGTTTCTATAGAACAGGTGGGGTTCTGTTGAAGACCTCTATGATTGTCATTGTGGAGCTCTCTTGTAACTGGCTTCAAAGGAGACTGATTTTTACTATATACAGCAGTACTGTGCTACTGCTGTATATAGCACAAGCTGTCAATCACAGGTTCTAGTTCCCTAAGGGGACTAACAAGTACAGTGAATTTTCTTAAAATATGTAAAGTTATAATCCCCTTTTCTCATTTAAAAAAAAAATGCTATTGTGCCTTTTTTCTCCTTCCTCTTTTTACCCCGGCTGTTTGATAAATATGATTTCTGAGATGCCAATCTTCTGGGGTAATTTCTTCCGCACATCTTTGCAATGGGGCAACATAGCACAAGACTGAAAAACCCCAGAGCTGCTTTTTCTGCCAAAGTATTATAGATCCTCCTATAAAACCTAGCCTTCCCTTAAAATATTTGGCTAAAACCTATATAGGTACACTAAGGGCCCTGTCACACGTCGGGATCGCTGGTGAGTTGTCAACGTGTCAAGATCGCTGGTGAGCTGTCAAACAGGCATCTGCACCAGCGACGCTGAGCGTGGCATCGCTGTGTACCTCTGTTACCAGCGAGCTGATGCAGGGAGCTGGTAACTAAGGTACACATCGGGTTTCTAAGGGGCGTGCAACACTTAGAAACCCGATGTGTACCTTGGTTACCAGCTCCCTGCATCAGTGTGCTGGTAACTAAGGTACACAGAGGGTTTCTAAGCACACCCGGTGCTTAGAAACTCTGCATTTACCTTAGTTACAAGCGTGCTGATCGCTGGTCTCCTGCCTGTCACACGCAGTGATATGTGCTGGCCAGCGGGAGACCAGCGATAAAAAAAAAAAAAAAATGTCCTGGCTATTCCAGGACGATCATCGATACTGGTAGGGGGGCTTGTCGCTGCTCAGTGTCTCACACAGCGATCTTGCTGGTGAGATCGCTGTTGCGTCACAAAACTTGTGACTCAGCAGCGATCTCTCTAATGAGATCGCTATGTGTGACAGGGGCTTTAGTGACCGAGCTGTGGTCTTCAGCTTCCAGCTCCGGTCCCTTCTTGGTCATGTGGTTTTTTTTTCCAAATTGCACAATCACACTGGAGTTTGTGTGAACCAAAAATTACTCTTACAATGTAAACTATAAGGCGTGAAAACAACAAGACTGCAAAGGTTTCCATTGTTAGACTTGGACCTCAGTGTGATCTGGTCATGTCAGAATCAAGGGACATGGACCAAAGCACAGAGCGCTGGAAACAAGATGTCCTTGGCTTTTGTGATGTCTGCATATAACCTTTTTTCACTGATTTTGATGAATTGAGGTTTTATGTAATCTGACTTTTATTTACATTTCTTTTTAGCCTCTTGAGTTGCTTTGTGAAAAAGCTATTGGAACAGCCAACCGGCCAATGGGTGCGGGTGAAGCCTTCAGGAGAGTCCTTGAATGCCTTAGCTCTGGAATATTGATGCCAGGTTGGTGTATTTAATTTTTTTTCCATATATAAGTGATGTCGACTAAATGGCATTAATGGCCCTGTGTCTGCAGATGGTCCTGGATTACATGACCCCTGTGAAAAAGAATCTACAGATGCTCTTGGACACCTAGAAAGACAACAGCGAGAGGACATAACCCATAGTGCACAGGTATGGGGGCTGCTTTCTTTTTGGGGCATCGGTGCTTGACTTCAGTAGTGGAGATGAGGGTTTTGTGGTTTGTTTCTAACACTTGTATCTGTTTTCCTTTTCCACTACAGCATGCGCTCAGGCTCTCAGCATTTGGCCAATTGCACAAAGTTCTGGGGATGGACTCTCTCCCCTCAAAGGTTCCTAAAAAGTTAAAACCAGAGCCTGTCATTGACTACACAGGTATGTAACTAGTATCCATAGCCTGGACTTGCTTGCAGTTTGTCCCATACCACTTGGCCATGGCGTGAACCGCAGATGACGCCGATCATTTCATTGCTTTTCAGTAGTCTCTGCCATCTGCTTTTATTGACTTTGTTTCAACCTTTGCGTTACAGTCCAGATTCCTCCCAGCACCACTTACGTTATACCAGCCCTAAAACGACCCATTGAGGAGGATGGAGAGGACAAATCGCCAAGTAAGAAGAAAAAGAAGATTCTGAAGAAAGGTATTTGAGGGGTGTTAGGCAAGGTGCTATGTAATCTGTACCTCTCGGGTCAGGAGATCTCAACTCCACACCTCACTAGCTCCAGCAGGAAACTTGGTATTAAGATCTAGGAAGCTCTCTAGCTTTTCTTGGCATATTTACAGTGTAACTTTTATTTTTGGCAGACTTTTTTATTAGTATGTACATGCATTCTCCCCCAAATTACTGTCACGAAGCTTAGAACTTCTACAGTATCTTAATTTTTATATTAAACCTGTGTCCAACCTCTGAGATGCACCCACTAATCACAGGTGATCTTGTTTCCTAGTTATACAGCAGCATTTAAGACAAGGATGTGCCTTAAATCAATTGGCCTTCCTTTTTATTATAGGCTAATGAATTTGTTTTTTTCCAGTGTAATTTGTAGGAGTTTGGGGGGGGAGATGTCTGATCCATTTACGGAACTTTTTGAGGATTAGGCTGTTTCATGATTAGAGCAGATAGATATGGTGGTCTCAGAAGTTGTGAGCAATGCTGGGATGTGGGCACTGCAGTGAAGCTGAGGTAAACATGTCCTTCTGTACAGATGAAAAGAACGAGCCACCACAAGTTATGAATGCCCTGATGAGGCTGAACCAGCTGAAGCCAGGCCTACAGTATAAACTGATCTCCCAAACCGGCCCTGTCCATGCTCCTGTCTTCACAATGTCTGTGGAAGTGGATGACAAGAACTTCGAGGCCTCAGGGCCATCTAAGAAGACTGCAAAGCTTCATGTAGCCGTGAAGGTATGTGTGGGGGGCTTCAGGGCTGTCTTTCTATTTGAGTGGGTGGTGTAAATGATCCTGAGTAACGGATTTTGTTTTAGGTTTTGCAAGACATGGGACTTCCTACAGGGATTGAAGAAAAAGATGAAGGGTCTGAGGAGACAGAGCAGAAACCGGTGGTCCAGACTCAGGCTCAGAATGACTCTGCTCAGGGGGATGGTGCTTCCCCTACAGACCAAAACGAGGTAGGGGGGGGTCTTGCCTGTAAGACTTGTTTACTTGAGGCATTGCTGCTAGTTTGGATGCTAAATTTGTATTTGATGCCTTTTTAGAGTGCAAAACAACAAGGACCTATACTCACAAAGCATGGAAAGAATCCAGTCATGGAGCTTAATGAAAAGAGACGTGGCCTAAAGTACGAGCTTATATCTGAGACTGGAGGTAGCCACGACAAACGATTTGTCATGGAGGTAAAGTTTACACTTGTGATTTTATTTAAAAAAAAAAATAAAAATAAATAAATGCTGACATAATTAATAGTTGCACCATCTATTTACATGTCATACATATATGGCTGCTTGTTTGAAGATATAAAAAAAACTTGCATATCTTTAACAGACCATAGCAGTGTGCCCCATTTGTGACTGTATATAAACTTGGCTCACCATGGAGTCTGTCTGTACAAGGCTTATTAAAGTTGGTGGCTTTTTTTTAATCCATTTTATCTATTTCTAAAGGTGGAAGTAGATAATGTGAAATTCCAAGGCTCCGGCTCCAACAAGAAGGTGGCCAAAGCCTACGCTGCCTTGGCCGCTCTAGACAAACTATTCCCGGACTACAATACATATGCCGAAGCTCCCAAGAAGAAGAGGCCCCCAATGATGCCCAGGGGAGGCCCCAGAGGAGGGAAGGTAAGATGCACAGGATTAATTTAATCTCTGTAAATGGTGTATCTTGATATTTCTCTTCACTGAACTTTTTTGCCTACCTCCTTAACCAGGGCTTTGGCATGATGTACAGTGAAGTGCCCCCACCTCAGGGCATGCGAGGACGAGGCAGAGGGATGAATCGTGGCAGAGGAAGGGGACGTGGCTTTGGAGGCAATCATGGCTACATGAATTCTGGTAATTGAAGAGGCTACTTTCAGATAACCTTATAGTTAGATGTCTCTGTGGGTGACAACAGCTTATTGTAAAATCTTGTTTCTTTTCAGGTGGTTATGGTAGCTACGGAGGAAACTACAACTATCAGACTTCTGCAACAGCCGGATACAGTAAGTATCTTGTGAATGCCAAACTGGCAAAATGTTTACATACTTGTGACTTTCATTGCCCCTATATGCCACGATGAGTACTGGACACCGGTCACCTGCTTCATGTCAACAATAGTATGGTGTGGTTTCACATCCCTCCCTATTGGTCTTCTCTTATTGGGAAAGCTTTCATGGCTTGTCTTACACCTACTATACGACTCGTGAACTTGGTGGAAAGTAGCTGTGTCTCCACTTCACTCCCAGAGGATATCTTTTGTAATAAAATTTTTTTTTTTTTTTTTTCCCCTCACTGTATTCCTTCAATTAGAGAGGACCGGAATCCTTCTGGAAAGGCCACTTCTGTCATGGCATTTAGAGCCTGTTTTGTCCTTACACTAGACGCGTTACTGCACTTTATTACAACCAGATGTTTTATGGCTACAATATTAACCTCCTGTTTTCCCTTTGCATATTTGGCTGTACTAAAACTCTGCCCTTTATGTAAAGTGTAAAACTGGCTAAAATAAGCTGCTTTTACTGTGAACGGTTTGACATATATTTTTTTGGCAGAACCTTCTGATATGTCGTCATTATGTGGTTGCTCTGTTTGCATTTGGCGTTCTCGTTGTCCTCTGTAGTGCGCAACATGGCTTCACTGTGCAAACGCAACCTCCATACTGTGACATATGAAACTTCTGTCACCATATCCATGTCTTACAAATGCTACAGAAATCATATAAGGAGCAGCTTATGTGTTGGTTGGCTTTCAGTCTGCCCTCTGCCTTCACATCTCTGAAGCAGTCCTAATGTTTAGCTTGACTTTTCCACCTGTAACCAGTGATTGCTGCTGGTACAACTGGTCTGCATCATATTCACACTGCTGCAGCCCTAATCACAACTGCTTCTTCGGTGTGCATGCATGGGGTGTATTCAGTAATAATGTGCGTTAATTCTGTCAAACCACATTTTCCTTTTTTTACATTTCTCTGCTTTGGTTTAATGGTGAGAGAAATCTCTGCTCTCACTCCCAAATATAGAAAGACAAAGCGCTTTCCTCCATCCCCTTGTCACCACCTGGAGGAGCCCCCCCACATAAGATTTTTTTTCTTCTCTTGTGGTGGGGGGAGACAGGAGCAGAGAAATCTAAAAGAAATAAAAACATAAATTATCTGGCACTATGGCCGATCTACAGAGGATTCTAATTTTATTTCTCTCTGCTGTCTCCCCCTTTTTGTAGGTGACTTTTTCACAGACTGCTACGGTTATCATGATTTTGCATCAGCTTAGACCATCTATAGCGTATTGCACCCACCCTCTCAAAAAACCCACAACCCAGCTCATTATTCCCGACCGTCTTGAGCTCCGAGATGAAAAGCTCTGCTGTGGCTTTTTTTTTTTTTTTTTTCACATGAAATTTGGGGACTGTTGACTTCAAGCTCAAAGACCGTAACCTGCGACTTCCTAAAATTGTGCGTTTTGAGCCTTTTTTTTTTTTCTTTTTTTTTTTTTTTTCTTTTCTCGAACTTTATTCACAAGTGGAACTTGCTTTGTTCAAGTCGGCGGTTGAAGTGTCACTTGGCCTGTCAATTCTCTGTACCTTCATGATCGGATGTTGACCCCCACATAATTAATGAAGATCCCCCCCACCCCTCCCTCCCATCCCCTGCCCCAGTGCAAATATGATTTTTACTTAGTTTTTATTGTCAGAAACTTGCGGTTTTTATTTTGCGTGTTCATATTATTTTAATAAATCTTGTATAAACTATTGTGGAAATTGCCATGTCATTAAGATGAAGTGATGTGAGGTTAATTGACACTAACCTGTGATGCTTTATTGGGGGGGGAAACCCTTTAAGAGGATACAGGCTGTGTCCTGCTACCAGACTGCTGGCATCAATGTGTGGCAGGCAGGTGTCATACAGCTGCTGCTTTCTCCCTACATCCAAAACAAGATTTCAATATCATACAGAATGAGAAACTGGCGACCACTGATGCAGTCATCGCCTGATGGGATGTGTCCCCCACCCACTGCCAGCTGTCCAGTAGGAAACAGCTGAGGGCAGCAGTTTTTATTTTCCTATTCTAGAAGCCAATAGTACAAGTAAAAATAAACTTTTATAACACAGAAGTGGAGCACTCAAACTCACCTGGTGCTTAGTGATGTGTTTCTTTAATCCACAGTTGGCTAACATAATGAAGTGCAGGTTGCAGGAGAGAGCCTGATGGGCTGGCTGTTTTGCACTGATCATGTGTTTCTACGCCTCTAGTGGATCTGTCGAAGCGCATGATCAGCATGAAACTGCTGTAGTCTGTCACTCTCACCTGCTGGCTCCCCTGCACACAGCACTTCCTTATGATATCCTAACTGTGGATTAAATAAATGCATCACTAAGGACCAGGTGAGTGCTCCGCGTTCTGTTTCTGTGCTTTATCAAATCTCCGCATGCACCACCCTGAAGTGGTCCTGGGAAGTTATTTGTAAGGTTGAGTTTGTCCAACATAATACTTAACAGCTGATTGAATTGGTGCCTAATCTATAGAAGTGAAAAATCAACTTTACCTTTCCTTCCAGGACTAATCATTTATTCTCAATTCACAGGTAAAATCTAGTTAATGAAGACAGATTTTTTTTTTTTGCATAACAGATGGCAGATGCTGATAAGATTCTATGTGGAGGGGAGGAGAGCTCTGCATGTAGCTCCTCCTCCCTATTCCTTTCTCCCCTCTACATAGAATCTTATGTAGAGGAGGGAGGAGCTAGACAGCTTTTTTTTTTTTTTTTCTCCCCCCTTCTTGGAAGAATTTTATCTGCAGCAACTGTCATCCCTTATCTCAATTCCCCCCCCCCCCCCCCCTTAGAAATTCAAATTTCACCCATGAATTAAGCATTTTGAGAATGATCAGTCCTGGTAGAAAAAAACAGGTTTCCCCAATAGAGTAAATACTAGAATTACATTTGTATTTAATATAAAGTAATAGGTTTGTTTTTTTCATTTAGTACTAACACTTAACTGACTTTACTTGTCACCCCATAATCTATTTTTGACATTGACTTTCCCTTCATATTAAACTTTCATGGTCAGGTCATATCAACTGAGGAGCTCAGATAAGGTAAACTTTCCTGTTAGACATATGAGGTCACTGAGTATTCTGGGGTATAGATCAGCCACCTATGTTAGTGCAGCTTTCATCATACACAACTAATGTATGGGCAGCAGTGCTAGTCAGTCTGAGGAGAGCTGCACAAATTAGACAGTATCTGACCTCTGAGAATCAGTGAGATTATTCAGGAACACTCATAACTTCTCCCCTTTTTGAGCTTCTCATAGCTGATATATCACCACATACTAATCCAGGAAAGATATACATCCTTCCACATACTAATCAGTAATGTTCTAACATGTCCCTGCATAGTAGAGCAGCTGTGGGAGAGTTGAAAGCCAGTGTCACACAGCAAGATTCCACTGCATTTCTGCTGTAACTGGGGCCAATGTAACAGTTACAGGGGAAAGCTGTGCTTTAAATATTGATTCGTAAAATGGTTACTGTCAAATGACTTACTAGCTCCACCCCTGTCAAACTTGCTGTATAAATTTAAGGGGGAGGGGGGCTTTTTTCATATAAATCACAAAAGGGTCATTAATTTTAAAAAATGAAAGCCAGACACTAAATTCTCTTTGTACCACATATATCAGCAAAAAAGTAACAAACACCATGTTTCAGAAAAAAATGCAGAAAAATTGCCAGTAAGAGAATGTACAGCTTAGGCTGGAGTCACACTACTGCTGAGTGCTATTCAAGAAAATATCGCATAGCTCTCTGCCCAGTGTTGGGCTATGGGTCAGCTCACATCTGTTTTGTCATGCTGAATCTCTGCTCACTCGCACCCCACTCTGATTTCATCTGAGTGCAATGTGATATGCACAGATGCCGGCAGCGAGGAAATGGAGAAATTACTTTCTCTGCTTCCTCCGCAGCTGTTCTCCAGTCCTCTGTGCTATGGGACTCTCAGCAGGAGCTGAGGGTCAATAGCATATTGCATCTGATGCCATGTGCTAGTGTGACTCCTTCCTTAAAGTACATGTGCAGATTTAACAGCCCCTCAAAAGAAAAATTTACAATCGACAGTAAATGGCCCAGCCCTAGTACAAGGAGATAAATGTGCTGGGAAGAAAAACTTGTAATGTGCAAAACATATTAAGTCCCAAGAATATTTCCGAATGACTCCAATTAGGTAAGTACCTTTCCAGTGTGCCATAGCTTAGTTATTTTTGTTAATTGATAGAATAAGCTTTTGATGATGCAGGGTTTGGGGATCATAGATTTGGAGTGTAGGCCACTAGCTTGGTCTCCAGAAGCTTAAGGAATGGTAACATAGTAGCATAGTTTTGAAGGCTGAAGGAAGACCTTATGTCCATCTAGTTCAGCCTATTTTTAGTGCAACCGTTATGCATTGATCCTGGGGAAGGCAAAAAACCCACAGAGTAGAAGCCAATTTTCTCCATAGGGAAAAAAATTCCTTCCCCTAAGCTGGGTCAACCATCTACCTATAATGTTGTTCGTAACCTTCTATACTGTTACAAGAAAAGCATCCATTCCTTAAAGTCATTCAGTGAGTTGGCCATCACCACTTCCTCAGGAAGAGAATTCCAGAGCCTCACTGCTCTTACTGTGAAGAACCCTCTTCTATGCTGGTGCAGAAATTGTCTTTCCTCCAAACGAAGGTTAACACTGGTGTTAACTATATAACCTTGCCTGTAATAGCAGAACACAAAGTGCTTGCATATGCTACTCTTCTTCTGCTTGGTCTGCTAATATCAAGCTAAGGCCGGTTTCACACTTGCGTTACAGGCCGCAGCGCCGGCCTGCGCACGGCCGCTGCTAAGCCCCACCCCCTGCCGCACCTCTGGCGGTAGCTCCGCCTCCGGGCGCATGATGCATGCGTCCCCCATCTTTATCACTGAGGACGCAGGCCGTGCGCAGTATGCGTATGGCGGCGCCTGCGTCCTTTTGACAGTGCGCCAAACGCAACCTGTTGCAATTTGGTTGCGCTCGGCGCACCGTCAAAAGGACTTAGGCGCCGCCAAACGCATACTGTGCACGGCCTGCGTCCTCAGTGATAAAGATGGGGGACGCATGCAGCGTCATGCGCCCGGAGGTGGAGCTACCACCGGGGGCGGGGCTTAGCTGCGGCCGTGCGCAGGCCGGCGCTGCGGCCTGTAACGCAACTGTGAAACCGGCCTAAAGGGCACTACTTCCGGTCTAGCATGAATGGTTATTGTATGTTCTTCAGGGACAGAGTCCTATCCTTAGCTTTGGCTGCAGAGATTCCTTGATTGTACTTGGTGTGCTGCCTTAAGGAATGTCTTCACTGTGTCCTGGAGCAGGATCTGTGCTATCAAAACTAGTTCTGAAAAATTTTATATTTTCCCATTGCAGAGTTAATAGAATATAAGGTCTAAGTTGGTGTTGGGTGTTTAACTGGGGGTGTGTACTTCTGTCTCCCTTCAACACTGACCAACCATAAGCTGGCATCAACATAGAAGTGCAGAAGGACCTGTGATATCACCAAGGTCACATGACAGGAATTAACAGGTCCTGGCACACAGAATGTAAATCAGATATGTTACACAGCCCAGAGATGACTGTGACTTCACAGGCCCTTCCACAGTTGTGTTGCTTATGATTGGTCATTATCCTAAAGAAGCCAAAAGCACATACCCCCAGAAAATATCACATCCAAGTGGGTTTTAACGCTGTTGATGCCAAATTTGATTACTTATATCTCCAACGTAGAGGCATTAATAAAAAAAATCCACTATTACAAGGTGTTTTGTTCCAACTTTAAGGATATGAGTTCTCAAATTTTTCATCTCCAATTTGAGTGGTACCAATTTAATGGTATAGCATTTCCATAGCAGATTATGAAAATTGTATTTTTGTTTGCTCTGGAGACATATAGCTTGTAAAGTTATTAGTGATGCACACAACTTGTTGTATTACCAGAGATTTTGCTTTGGGACTGTCGCCATACAGTACAAGGGGGAAAAACACGGATTAGATGCACACATCTTGTGGCAGGGGGTGTTGGGATGATACAGAATTCATGAATGCCATTACAAACTTGTCTGCCACTTCAGTGCTGTCCTCCACATGGACTGCCATGATGGATCTGGAAAGTGCTTGTAATTTGCCTATGTGCCACTTTATACATCACAGAAGTTGCAGAGATCAAAAAGTGAAGGGTAGGAATTGGGGTGTGAGAAATTGAAACATAGCCCTGTTTTCAGTTGGTTAAGAGTTGTGCTTGATGTAAGCTATAAAAGTCTAAGTATTAGAGGATTGTTCACACGTGACTTTTTCCCAGAGATCCTTGAACAGTTATGTGAACCAAAAGTACTGTGCGTTATGAGCGCTAAATCTCCCTTCTGGACTGAAGGCATTAAATGCTGTTAGTTTTAAAGGCAATTTGTCCCCAGGTTTTTGCTACCTCACCTGAGAACAGCATGGTATAGGAACAAACCCATCACTTTTTAGATGGGACTTGACATGTGTAATGGTATGTCAGGGGAAGAGGTTCACTGTCCTGTACAGCCTGGCCCTAGTTAAGACTGTGTAGCTATCTGCAGTGTCTGGTTTCCTACCTGGAGCTCTGTGCTTACAAGCTCTGATCTGTAGCTGGTGAGATCAGGTCAGACTCCCATTTCCCCTACTCTTCAGCTGCAAAGCCTCCTCTGCTGGTAGCTTGGGAGAGGACAGTTTGGACTAGTAGCTCACCAGTGCTGCTAGACCTAGCTGTCAACTTTAGGAGTGCTCTTAACCCCTTTAACCAGGGAGCCCAGTTTCCATTTTTTCCTCTTCTTCCCAGAGCCATAACTTTTTTTTTTTTTTTGAGCTACACCAGACATAAGAGCTTGTGTTTTGTGGGACAAACTGTCCTTTTGAATGACACCAATCATTTTACCACATGGTGTACTTAAAGGGGAAAAACTCCCAAGTGCTGTGAAATTGTGAAACAAGCAATCTTGGCTTTCTGGAATATTTATGGAATTTACCAGTTTAATTGGTTCTATATTTTGATAGATTAGAAGAGTCCAAACGTAGTGACGCCAGGTTTTTTTTTTTTTTACCCCTTACTGCCATTGGACGGAATAGTACATCCAATGGCAGTATCCCTGCTTTGATGTGGGCTCCAAAAGTGAGCCCACCTCAAAGCTGGGACATGTCAGCTGTTTTGAACAGCTGACAAGTGCCCGCAATAGCCGCAGGCGGAATTGCAATCTGCCTGAGGCTATTAACTAGTCAAATGCCACTGTCAAACTCTGACAGCAGCATTTAACAAGCGCTCCTGGCCATGTTGCCAGAAATGCAGTCACCGGTGACCCCCGTTACGTGATTAGGGGTCATCTGTTTGTCGGCATGACAACCAGGTCTCCTTGATACCTATGGTTGTTGATGCCTGATTGCTATGAGCGCCACCTGTGGTTGTTGATGCCGGATTGCTATGAGCGCCACCCTGTGGTCGGAGCTCATAGCAATGCAGTAAATATGCTACATAGAGGCGATCTGAGCATCGCCTCTATGTAGCAGAGGCGTTCGAGTTGTGGCAGCTTCTAGCCTCCCATGGAGACTGTAGCATCCCAAAAGTAAAATTTAAAAAAAAAAAAAATATATGAAAAATAAAACATTTCCAATCACCCCTTTTGCCCCATTCAAAATCAAACAATAAAAAAACAAACCTAACTGAGATCTGGTGATTTTGAATGCAGCGATATATCGATTAAAAAAGGATTAACCTGATTGCTAAACGGCGTAGCGAGAGAAATCAAAACGCCAGAATTACGTTTTTTGGTCACCCTGACATTACAATAAAATGCAATAACGGGCGATCAAAAGATCGTAACTGCACCAAAATGGTATCATTAAAAATGTCCGCTTGGCACGCAAAAAATAAGCCCTCATCTGTCCAGAGACCATGGAAAATGGAGGCGCTACGAGCCATGGAAAATGGTGCAACTTTTTTGCAGACTTAGGCATTTTTTTCACCACGTTAATAAAAAAAAAAATACTAGATACTTTTGGTGTCATGAACTTGTTATGACCTGGAGAATCATAATGGCAGGTCAGTTTTAGCATTTAGCTAACATAGTAAAAAAGCCAAACAAAAACAGCAATTTCCACCGCACTTAGAATTTTTTTTTCTTGATTTCTGTTACAAGACATGGTAAAACCAATGGTATTGTTCAAAAGTACAACTCGTCCTGCAAAAGATGAGCCCTCACATGGCCAGATTGATGGAAAAATAAAGTTAAAAACCTAAAGCTCCAGTCATAAGGTATTAAGCTGATTTTTAGCCCCTTATAAGGCTTGAAGAGGCGATCTGAACACTTGTTCTATATACAACCATGCTTGATCAATAGCTGCATATAGCAGAAATCAAAGTCTCCTTTTGAAACACTGCCTGTGGCCAGGGTTCAAAGTTACTCAGTAATGAGTAATTTGCTCACCCTGGCTGTCATCACAAACTGTTGGTGGGCCACAATTGCGTCAAGGGCTCAACGATGGGCGTAAGAGTGTGAGTTAAAAATGCTGCTGTCAGATTGCAATCTGTTAAATGATGCTGTCAATCACAAGCTCTGCTCCATTTCTAGTAGCAGGTCCTGGCTGTAATTCAGCCATTGCCTGCCGGATGTGGGGCAGGCTTCAAATGGTTACCTGATCTGCCTGCGTGGGGCAGGCTTCAAATGGTTACCTGATCTGCCTGCAGCATGATGTAGGGCTAAAAGGCCTTCATTTCAGCAATGTCACTGGGTTCAACAGTTGATGCATGTGTTTTTTTTTTTTTTTTTTTTTTTTTTTTTTTTTTTTTGAGCTGTGTATAACCCTGTCCACGTCACTGATTAGCAGCTGTCATATAATGTATACAGCTGCCAATCTGGACACTGCTGGACCTGGAGGCACATGGCATCAAGTCTTGTCGATAAAACACTGATGTGTATTTTAATGGGTAAACATGGGCCAGTAAGTGACACATCCCTGAATTTGTGGTCTCTGCTCATACTCTTAAATACATACAAATACCCCTTTTTAAAAGTAAGTCTGTCTGCAGGTTCAGTTCTCTTGAGTAGGTAAGAACAGTACCATTTCCTTTGTTTCCTGCCGGGTGGGCATTGCTCCTTGAATAACCGATACGATGAATAGTGAAACTATATAGTATTAGGCTATGTGCCCACGCTAGCGTTTTTAAACGCTCAGGAAACTGATCCCCTTCCCAGAAAACTCGTGTCTTTTTTCTGCGCGGTTTTGCAAAAAAGCTGCGCGTTTTCTGGGAACATTGGGGAAGGCTAAACGCTCAGCAATGCAGAAAATGAGCATGCTGCGTTTTTAGCCGCTAAGCGATTCCTGAGCGGTTAAAAACGCATGCATTGGCACAAAAAGCCAAAAACACATGCAAATTAATTTGAAGCATCTTTTAAGCGTTTCTGCAGCATCTGAGCAGGCACAAGCGCTGCGGAAACGCTTAAAAAAAAAAAAAAAAAAAAAAAAAAAAAAAACGCAACGTGGGCACACAACCTTAGCAGAAGTTTTATTCGGCACAAGCTCTGCTATAACACTGCAATCAGTGGCTTGTGTAGCCATAGTGATATCAGTGTACACTGAGCAGTGTTTGTTCAAATGCCTTGTCATCCCCATGCTCTGACAGAGCAGTCATTAGACCTAGAAGCTGTGGTCTGATATGGGAGAGAGGTGATCAGATAGCTCTGCCAACTGATGCTGTAGTTGACTAAGGTGTTGAGTGTTAGGGTGTGTGCACACGTTACGGATTCTGCTGCTGATTTTTCCGCGCAGATTTGTGTAAATCCGCAGGTCAAATGACCTGCGGTTTATCTGCAGATTTAGTGTGGATTATACTGCAGTTTGACACATGTCATTGAGCAGGTGCCAAACTGCTGCAGAATCCACACGAAGTGACGTGCTGCAGATTTAAAACCGCGGAAAAATCCGCAACGTGTGCACTGCGTTTTCAAATTTCATAGACTTAAATGGTACTGTACAATGCAGCAGAAACTGCTGCAGATCCGCAGGGCCAAATCCGCTGCGGATCCACAGCAGAATCTGCAATATGTGCACATACCCTTAATCTTTCCTGGAAGGAACATGCTGCAAGTAGCACTCTGGCTGAGTGTAGAGGCTGGTCTCCATTGAAACTAGTTCTGCACTGTAAGACAAAGGCTTATTCATCAAGCAGTTTCACCAGAATCACAATTTTAATGCAGCTCTTGCACAGATTGCCACTTGATGTCACTCCAGTTTTTGCCAAAATGGCCTGAGCTGGGGAGCGAGAGGGGCATGTCTAGATGTTCCATTCTCTACTACAGAAATCTTACTCCAATCATTGACAAGAGGAAGATTTCTGGTGTGATGCACACCACTCATCCAATGCTCCTGATTCTTCAAGAATTGGGAGCATCTGACTCCATGATGGTCCATCAACATCTGAGAAAATCGCCCATCTTGATGAACTTGTGCCAAAAGCAGAATGGCAAAGGTAGAATATAAACAAGTCGTTTATTTTCACTGCTGCCTAACTAAAAAAACTAAGTTGGCAATTTAAGAACCTGAGAACCCCCTCTTAAGCTCCTATTGTATTTAGCTGGGAAGAACTCAAGTGGTAAGCGTTTGCTTTGTATTACTAGGTTAGTTTGCTGTAACACATTAGCTTAGTGTGCACCTTTAACATATCCCAAAGATGGACAGGGTGCATGGCCAATGGCCCCACTGATTGAAATGCAGTTATTCCTGGGTCATGTAACTCCAGGGAAGGCCATCTGTACAAGGCAGGTTTTGCCTCTGGTCATCCTGCCCCTGAGATCTAGCTTCTGATTCTAGTACCTGCAGCAATTTGGAGGTGCCACCTTTTGGCTGGATCGGTGCCTATTAAAGTTTAGGCACTGTTTTGTAAGTATATATTTTTTCTTTACTATGCACGCTTGTGTGGAGGATAGAGGATATTGTGTTGTGCAGTCAGGCATTTTAACTCTGAAGCATTTAATGACTTTTTTTTTTTTTTTCCTCTGCAGGCCAGTTCTACAGCAATGGAAGTGGGTCTAGTAATGCCAGTGGTGGTGCTGGCTCTGGTGGCTACAGCTCCTATTACCAAGGAGAGAGTTACTCTGCACCTGCTCCCGCCAAACCCTTTGTGCCCAAGAAACCTCCAGCCCAGCAGCAACAGCAGCATCAGCCACCCCAACAGCAGCAGCATCCACCACCGCAGCAGAGTCAACCACCACAGCAGCCCAAGCAGTCGTATAACCAGGGCTATCAGTCACACCAGACGCAGTCTCAGCAGGGCTACAACCAGGGCCAGTATGGAGGCTATGGAACGCCACCCAAGCAAAAAGGTTACAACCAAGCATCCCAAGGAGGTGGCGGCAGCTCTTATTCTGGTTACTCAAACTCTTATAGTGGTGGATCGGCCTCAGGTATGTAAAGCAGGTTCCTTATTTCTCCTGCACTTGGTCACCAAAGTACATGGAGTCCTCCTAGGCTGTGCAACCTTTTGTAACATTACTTGTCACATTGATGGTTACATCTTTTCCTCAAGGGTATTCTGGTGGAGATGGCAGTGGGGGAAGAGGTGGCAGTTCCTACACACCTCAGAGTACTGGTGGCTACAACACAGGAGCCAGCTATGGTGGTGGTGCCAATAATGCCTCATACCAAGGTATGTATTCTTGATCTTTTTATTTCACTGATGTAAATGTGAAAAAGGGGCCAGTGAATTAATAGCAAGGGGAAAGAGGACTGTATATAAACCATAACTGTTTCTTTTTAGGATACACACAGACCAGTTACAATCAAGGTCCTGGACAGAACTACAGTGCTCCTGGCTCCTACCAGCAGCAACCCCAAGGAGGCACCAGCGGCTATGGCAGGGGTGCGGATCACAGCATGAATTACCAGTACAGATAGACTCTTCCCCTCTAAACAGCCCCCTAGCCCCAATTCTGTGAAGTGACTTAACAAGCTTTATGTATTTTAATGAGTTAGTGTTTTCAACTTCATGTTGCATTTTTTTTTTTTCCATTTTATTTTCTTATTTTGGTTCCTGTTTTATAAGTGAAGATTTTATTTTAAGACTGTGGGATGTTTCCAAGGAGGGTTTTTGGTATGTCTCGTTTCATTCAGATGTTATCTGGTGTGAGCCGACACATAATTAAAATAAAAACAAAAACATTAAATTAGTCTCAAGTTACTAGTGGTATCTGTTTTTGCTATCCTATTGACTTCTGGCTGTCCCACAGCTCCCAGCATGTCCTGGCTGGTTTCATGGTGCACTGGGAGTTTTTAGCTTGCCTCTCAAGCCTGTGTCCCTGAGTGCTGTTCAATCAGTACACCATGGCCCTCACCTGAAAATTGAACCACAATCAACAAAGATGTCATGCCTCTGAGATACAATGGTTACACTGTATGTAGTTAATACTTCTGTTGGGGAAGTAGCCAAATATTTTGAGAAATGGAGTACCTCCACAGTCCAATGGAAGTTTGTTCACACTGCTGTATAGCTTAGAGAACAATCACAACTCTGACTTGCTGCTGGCTCTCTCAACCCAATTGTGATAGCATGTATTTCTATGCAGCGGTCTTGGTCGGTAGAGCAGACAAGTCTTAAGTATCTTGTTGCCCTCCTCGTTTGCATTATACAGCCGTATGACTCTTCTCTTAAGGAGTTCTTACTCAAATGTCTACCTCGTCTTACCATGATTACAAAGATCGGTCATGTTTTCCTACTAGTATACATACAAGCTAGCCAAAGCAGTGAGATCCACAATAAAAATAAAGGATATAAATGAATCCTAAAAGCATGCAAGATGTGTTTAATTGAGTGTAATTAAATATTTTACTCTTTGCCACGACAGCACCCACTTGGAGAGAGGGATCCGCCCATAGGAACAGGAAACCTACAGAGATAGAAGAGGGTGGTCCGCCTCTCATTTGGTTTCCTGTTCCTATGGGAAACCGCAGGATTCTCCTACAACTCATACCTGGGCCAAGGAACCGCCTGTGCAGTGTCTGTGGGAACGGCAGGGGTTCCGGTCCGGAAGCAGCGACGGGGGAGTGCTGTGATCCGGCTCCCTCCTCAACTGATGCCGCAGCAGCGTGGGCAGAAACGCCGCGTCTGGGTGAGGCCGACCAGGGTTCCCCTGCAGAGCTACAGGCCACTGGGATTTGGGAAAGAACCATCCCGGTCCATGTGGGAGCGTGGAACCGGGGGAGATGGTGGTAGCCTCCGGTGTTCCTAAAGGCTTCAGCATCCAGGAGGGGATGCACATGCAGCGCAGACAGGAAAGGGTAAGGAGGAACTCCTGGGTTACTGGAGGTTCCTCAGCACAGGGCGCACGCGTGGGCATGCAGGGGCGCTGCCCGCCCCCTCCTAAAGCAAAAAAACACTATAACTTACACAGCGGGTCGGCGGCTGTATTCCAGGCCGGACGCATACTAATTAGCTGCACCTAAGACAAGCGAGCGCACCTGGAGGGGGAGGTACTGGCATAATGAAGGGGCTTACAAAAGACCTCGGGGATATGGTTATTGCGTGCAAGCATGTCTTCCCCAGGACAAGGCACGCATCCCCAGGCAGGTGATACAGCGGCAGCCAAGGATCACTCGCACTGAGAGTTCCTTGGATAGGAGCCACAGAAGCCACGCCAACAGGCCTCCTGATCCGGTACCTACAGCTTCTCTGGATGAGTGGACGACTCTCTGCCTATCAAGCTGATAAATACCTTTCTTTCTCCCTCTCTCCTTTGCTATGTCTCCACCTCAGGCTAAGAAAAAGGATAAATCAAAAAATAGAGAATGTGCCCTTTGTATATGTCCCCTACTGGACTTACACAAAAAGGCTATGCAAAAAATGCATTAATGAAACAGCAAAACAGGCATTAACATCAGCCACAGACTTAAGGGCCATAATAAGGGAAGAATTACAGGCCCAAACCCAGCCTAGCAGCATACCCACAAGTACTAAGACTAACAAACCAACTGCGGTTAGCTTAGATTCTGAGGACGAAGCAATAGTCTCTGATAGTTCCAATGCATCCACGTCATCTTCCTCAGATATGGAGGGGCGTTCATGCTTTCCCTTTAGAGAACATGGACAACTTGGTTAAATCCGTGAGGAACACCATGGGGTGCACAAGAGACAAGGGAGCTGCAAACAACACAAGAAATTGTTTGCAGGATTAACAGATGGGAAGAGGAGAGCTTTTCCTGTTATACCAGCTATAAAAGCTCTGGTTAAGGAATGGGAGAAGCAGGACCAGAGAGGTTATCTCCCCTCAACCTCAAAAAGAAGGTACCCCTTCAGCGACGAGGAGTTGTCAACATGATCTAAAGTTCCGAAAGTGGATGCGGCGGTTGTCTTCACCTCAAAACAATCGGTCTTACCAGTGGAGGACGCAGGGGTTCTAAAAGACCCACTTGGCCATGGAAAAACCATAGATGAAATCTTTACCAAGGCAAAAGAAAAAAGGGTTCCCTAACCCCTCCCATTTTATAGGAGGGCGTTTAGGAGACGACCATTTGGCAGAGGAAGACCAGCGGAAAATCAAAATCGCTGGGCCAGAAAGGAAGAAAAGGACAAAGGTGCCATGTTTAGAGGATCCTCCTTCCACAGGGACCAGGAGCTAAGGAGCCAGTCCCTCCAGTAGGAGGAAGACTTAAATTTTTTTCTTCAGGAATGGGAAAAGGTTACAGCCAGCCCTTGGGTTCTGGGCATTGTTAGAGAAGGGTTAAAAATAGAGTTCCACCATGTTCCCTGTAACTCAGTGATCATAACATTATTAGCTCGCCAATCCAACATCGGGCCCTAGAAACTGAGATTCTGAGTCTGCTGGACAAAAAAGTATTGGTGCATGTGCCTAAAGGGCAGGAAGGCAGAGGATTTTACTCCCCTCTTTTCCTGGTGCCTTAACCAGATGGCTCATTCAGGACTATAATCTACCTGAGGAAGCTAAATTCATTTATAATCATAAATTTAAAATGGAATCTATTAGATCTACAATTAAGCTCCTCTTCCCCAATTGTATGATGGCAGGCTTGGATCTGAAAGATGCTTATTATCATCTTCCCATCCAGTACAGATATCAGAAATACCTCAGAGTGGCGGTCTCCCTTGATGGCACCATACAGCATCTCCAGTTCACAGCCATGCCATTCGGCCTTTCCGTTGCACCACGAGTCTTTACAAAGGTGATGCTGGAAGTGATGGCCTTCTTACGCCAGAAGGACACACTGATAATACCCTATCTGGATGACTTTTTAATAATAGGGAACGTAACTCGACAATGTAATGGACGAGTTGCTGACGCAATCTTGTTTCTACAGGCTCTACGTTGGATAATAAACTTCAAGAAGTCCAGAATCGAGCCACAATCCGTCCAGTCCTTCCTGGGTCTCCAACTACACTCCTTAAACCAAAAATGCCTACTGCCTCAGGTAAAGATTGCAGCGATCAAAATGAAGGTCGGGTTAGCAATAGACAGACCGTACATGTCCTTGAGAGATGCAGTGTCTCCTGGGGTCCTTACTTCCTGCATCCTGGCAGTTCAGTGTGCCCAGTTCCACATGAGGGCGCTACAACATCAAATTCTTAGAGGAAACCCATGACCGAGGGAATTTGACAAAGAAAATTACTTTATCCCAGACAGTCCTAACCTCCCTAGCGTGGTGGCTAGAGGATGATAATCTATCGGGAGGAGTACCATGGGTGATAACGCCTTCCTGTATAATTGCTACCGACGCCAGCCCCACAGGATGGGGGGCTCATATGGGAGGTGCCTTCTCCCAGGGCCTGTGGGATATAGGCGAGTATCAGGATTCTTCAAACTTAAAAGAGCTAAATGCGGTTAGTCATGCATTATATCATTTTCTTCCGCAGTTACAAGGAGAAAACGTGAGAATCCTTTCAGACAACACCACAGTGGTCGCATATCTGAACAGGCAAGGTGGGACGCGATCAGTCGCCTTAATGCCTTCCGCAAGAAAGATCTTGTCCTTAGCCGAAAAACAATTTTTGTCTCTCGGCCCTCCACATAAGAGGAAGAAGAGACAATTTGGAAGCAGATTTTCTAAGCCGCCGTACACTACGGCAAGGAGAGTGGTGCCTGAGCCGGCAAATATTCACCTGCATTGTGTCACTATGGGGTCTTCCCCAAATAAATCTCTTCGCCACCAGGGAAAAGAGGCAGGTGCAAAGGTTTGCCTCTTTGAATGTGACAGACCGTCTGGAAATCCTGGATGCCCTCCAAGCCGCATGGCAGTTCAAACTAGCATATGCATTTCCCCCAATCAAACTACTACCGGAGGTCATCAGGAAGATCAGGGCTGAGAAGGCACGAATAATCTTAATAGCGCCATTCTGGCCCAGGAGGCCATGGTTTTCATGCCTGCAAGCAATGTCAATGACAGACCCTTGGGTGCTTCCTTCAACCCCCAAGCTCCTCTCGGGGGCCATTCTTCCATCAAGTGGACAATCTCCACTTGACGGCTTGGAACTTGAAAGGGAAATGTTGAGAGCAAGAGGATTCATGGAAGGGTTAGTCAATACTCTCCTGCAGAATCAAAAATTGGCTACTACAAAAATTTACACCAGGGTATGGAGAAAGTTCCTAGAGTTTCACACAGGTCCCGACTCTAGAGAAATCCCAATAACATCGATCCTAGAGTTTCTACAGAAAGGGAAAGATTTAGGACTATCTGTTAACACACTAAAGGTCCAGGTGTCTGCTCTAGGGGCCCTCTATAGTTATAACGTGGCAGGCAATAGATGGATAGCCAGATTCATCTCGGCCTGTGAGCGGAGCGAACCGGTACACATACCCAGAGTTCCTCCTTGGGATTTGAATTTGGTACTAGAGGCCCTAACACGTTCCACCTTTGAACCGTTAGGTGCTTAAATGATAGTCTATCTCTCGACGGTACTACTAGTTGCACTTCAGCCAGAAGAGTTAGCGACATACAAGCACTCTCAATAGAACCCCCTTTCCTGTTAACATTCCAGGATCAGCTAATATTAAAACCAGACCCCTCATACCCAGGGCTGTGGAGTTGGAGTCGGTGCTCATTTTTGTGGAGTCTGAGTCGGTATAAAATGGACCGACTCCTAAAATATATAATAAATTGGGTACAGTAGTTCAATGCAGAATGTGCTGAATATTTTTTCATAGGAATTTGGGAAAGTTATGAAAAGTCCTATAAATGACTGTTCTATTCCTGATCTAAGGCTACATTCACACAGTGTTTTTCAGTTGCAAAAGCAGATCAGCTTTTTCAAAAACCGCATCACCTGAAAGGTTTTTGAGCTCATAGATAATGTTTTCAATAGCAAAAGCAGATTAGAAATCTGCTCTATATATCCATTTATCCATATCTGTCTATCCATATCATATCTGTACCAAAAAGAATGAAAGCCGGATAGCACACAGATTAACACTTTTTTTTAGCACCAGTCAGGTACACCTCATAGCTGCCCAAAAGGACGCCCAGGACAGGCATTGCCATTCTTCAGTAACACATCAACATCAATTGATAGTTGGAATAAATAGACTGCATTTACCACCACATCTTAAGGTGCAGGCTTTATTTTCAAGTGTAGGGGTGTGTAGTATGAGGCTCTGCAGCAGCTGAGGTGTGCAGTATGAAATTTTGCAGAGCAGTATGAGGTTCTGCACCCCCCCCCCCCCCCCCCCGGTTTGATCCTGGCTACGCCCATAATGTGAATGTAGCCTGAGTATCTAGGCTTTATCTTAGCCGAGATAAGTCAGTGTGTGTGTGTGTGTGTGTATGTATATATATATATATATATATATATATATATACACAGTACAGACCAAAAGTTTGGACACACCTCAAAGAGTTTTCTTTATTTTCATGACTATGAATATTGTAGATTCACTCTGAAGGCATCAAAGCTATGGATTGTCACATGTGGAATTGTATAATTAACAAAAAAGTGTGAAACAACTGAAAATACTGTATGTCTTATATTCTAGGTTCTTCAAAGTAGCCACCTTTTGCTTTGATTTCTGCTTTGCACGCTCTTGGCATTCTCTTGATGAGCTTCAAGAGGTAGTCACCGGAAATGGTTTTCACTTCACAGGTGTGCCCTGTCAGGTTTAATAAGTGGGATTTCTTGCCTTATAAATGAGGTTGGGACCATCGGTTGTGTTGTGCAGAAGTCTGGTGGATACACAGGTGATAGTCCTACTGAATAGACTGTTAGAATTTGTATTATGGCAAGAAAAAAGCAGCTGAGTAAAGAAAAACGAATGGCCATCATTACTTTAAGAAATGAAGGTCAGTCAGTCCGAAAAATTGGGAAAACTTTGAAAGTGTCCCCAAGTGCAGTGGCAAAAAACATCAAGTGCTACAAGGAAACTGGCTCACATGAGGACCGCCCCAGGAAAGGAAGACCAAGAGTCACCTCTGCTGCGGAGGATAAGTTCATCCGAGTCACCAGCCTCAGAAATCGCAGGTTAACAGCAGCTCAGATTAGAGACCAGGTCAATGCCACAGAGTTCTAGCAGCAGACATCTCTACAACAACTGTTAAGAGGAGACTTTGTGCAGCAGGCCTTCATGGTAAAATAGCTGCTGGAAACCACTGCTAAGGACAGGCAACAAGCAGAAGAGACTTGTTTGGGCTAAAGAACACAAGGAATGGACATTAGACCAGTGGAAATCTGCTTTGGTCTGATGAGTCCACATTTGAGATCTTTGGTTCCAACCACCATGTCTTTGTGCGACGCAGAAAAGGTGGACTCTACATGCCTGGTTCCCGCCGTGAAGCATGGAGGAGGAGGTGTGATGGTGTGGGGGTGCTTTGCTGGTGACACTGTTGGGGATTTTTTCAAAATTGAAGGCATACTGAACCAGCATGGCTACCACAGCATTTTGCAGCGGCATGCTATTCCATCCGGTTTGCGTTTAGTTGGACCATCATTTATTTTTCAACAGGACAGTGACCCCCCAAACACACCTCCAGGCTGTGTAAGGGCTATTTGACCAAGAAGGAGAGTGATGGGGTGCTACGCCAGATGACCTGTCCTCCACAGACACCAGACCTGAACCCAATCGAGATGGTTTGGGGTGAGCTGGACTGCAGAGTGAAGGCAAAAGGGCCAACAAGTGCTAAGCATCTCTGGGAACTCCTTCAAGACTGTTGGAAGACCATTTCCGGTGACTACCTCTTGAAGCTCATCAAGAGAATGCCAAGAGTGTGCAAAGCAGTAATCAAAGCAAAAGGTGGCTACTTTGAAGAACCTAGAATATAAGACATATTTTCAGTTGTTTCACACTTTTTTGTTAATTATATAATTCCACATGTGTTAATTCATTGCTTTGATGCCTTCAGAGTATGTATGTAATCGATATTATACAGTGTATTACATATTTACAATTTATTAGTTTTTTGTGTTCTAAAGTTGTATTCCAATAAACAGATATTATGTTCTATCTAATTATCTTGATTATTGCATCATAGAAATGATTAAATGTCTGATGTTCACATTGTACTACAATAAATTTTTCACTTAAATATAAGCAATATATGTGGGAGTCGGAGTTGGAGTTGGAGTCGGTGTAAGGGAAATTGAGGAGTCGGAGTCACAGGTTTGGCTTACCGACTCCACAGCCCTGCTCATACCTACCAAAAGTAGCAGGGAAGTTTCATAGGTCGCAAGAGATCCACCTTCCTTCTTTTTTAGCAACCCTTCTACTCCAGAGGAAGAAAAATTCCATACACTAGACTTCAGAAGATCAGTATTACAATACATCAAGAGGTCTAGCAGCTGGAGGAAGAGTAGGGCTCTATTTCCTTCCAGGGCCAAAAGAAAGGATATGAGGTCACAAGGGGTAACCTGTCTCGGTGGATCAGAGACGCGATCGGTCTGGCATACTCCGTGAGCAATGAAGATCCTCCGGAGGGTATCGGCACATTTCCGCCAGAGCTATGGCTTCCTCATGGGCAGAGAGGGGAAACGTCGCAATCAAGTCTATATGTAAGGCTGCAACTTGGTCAACGCCCTCTACCTTTTATAACCACTATAGGCTTGCTTTATCATGCTCATCTGACCTAGCCTTTGGTAGAGCGGTCTTTGGCACGGTGGTCCCTCCCAGGTGAAGGTCTCTGAAAGTCTCCAAGTGGGTGCTGTCGTGGCGAAGAGTAAAAAGCCGGATTACTTACCGGTAATGCTCTTTTAATGAGTCCACGACAGCACCCACTTGGTGAGAGGGATCCGCCCATAGGAACAGGAAACCTACAGAGATAAAAGAGGGCGGTCCGCCTCTCAGTTGGTTTCCTGTTCCGGTGGGAAACAGCAGGATTCCTCTACAGACATACCTGGGCCAAGGAACCGCCTGTGCAGTCTCTGTGGGAACGGCAGGGGTTCCAGTCCAGAAGCAGCGACGTGGGCGTGCTGTAATCCGGCTCCCTCCTCGTCTGAACAGCCGGAGCAGCGATGGCAGAAACGACGGGTCTGGGTGAGGCCACCTGGGGTTCTCCTGCATATACACGCCACCGGGGTCCGGAGATGGCTGTCCCGGTCCGTGTGGGAGCACGGAACTGGAGGAAACAGATGCAGCCTCTCTTTTCCCGTGGCTTCAGTCCCCAGAGGGAGGACGCACATGCAGTGCCGATACCGGAAGTGGTAAGGGGGAACTTCCGGGTCACCGAAGAATCCCCAGCGGCAAGGTGCACGTGCGGTCTCGGGAGCATCGCAAGACCGCGCATAAGCATGTGAAGTGCTCCCGCCCCCTCCCCGCTGAAGCTGCAAGAAAAAGAGAAAAAAAAAGACAATATTCAGCGGCGCGGCTCGGCAGCTGTATAGCAGGCCGAGCACGCGCAAATTAGCTGCGCCTACCCCGAGGAGGTGCTCCCGGGGGGGGGGGGGAAGTACCGGCAAAATAATGGTGGAGCAAAAAAAAAAAACCTGCAGAGGGTTTAGCAGGCAAGCATGTCTTGCAGGTGACACGGTGGCATCCAAGGACCACTCTGGCAGAGGTTCCTCAGACAGAAGCCACGCCAACAAGGCCCCATTTCAGCCTGATCCGGTACCTACAGCTTCTCTGGGTGAGTGGACGACTCTCTGCCTATCAAGCTGATAAATAGCTCTCTCTCTTCCTCTCTCCCTCAGAAAAAAAAAGAGGCTATGTAAAAAATGCATTAATGAGACTGCGAAACGGGCATCAGCGTCAGCCACAGAAGTTACGGGTCTTAACCCAGTCTAGTAGTACACCTACACATACTAAGACTAAGAAACTGACTGTGGCCAGCTCAGACTTTGACGAGGCTGTGATCTCTGATAGCTCTAACGCATTCACATCATCATCCTCCTTAGGTATGGAGGGGTGTTCGTGTTTCCCCTTAGAGAACATGGACAACTTAGGTCCGTGAGAAACACCATGGGATGCACAGACACAAGGGAGCTGCAAACAATGTTTGCAGGACTAACTAATAGGAAGAGGAGAGCCTTCCCTGTTATACCAGTCATAAAAGCCTGGTTAAGAAAGAATGGGAAAAACAGGACCAGGAGAGGTTACCTCCCCTCGGCTTCAAGGAGAAGGTACCCCTTCAGTGACAAGGAGTTGGTAACGGGGTCTAAGGTCCCGAAAGTGGACCTTGTTGTCGCCTCTACCTCAAAACAATCAGGGCGTGCTAAAAGATCCACTCGACCGTAAGGCTGATGCCGCACTGAAAAGGGCATGGGAGGCAGCTTCTGGCACGTTTAAGCCGTCAATAGCCAGCACTTGCACGGCCCGTTCTATGCTGATCTGGATTGATCAACTAGACCAGCAAATAGACCAAAAGGCCTCCAGAAACAGATTACGAGCCGCTGTTCCCATGATCCGTGGCGCGGCTGCGTTTATAGCGGACGCTTCTGCTGACTCGTTACGTTTGGCAGCCAGGACAGCAGGCTTACTTAATAACGCCAGATGTAGTCTATGGCTTAAAAGCCGGAGAGGCGATACCCAATCCAAGGCAAAGCTCTGTGCCATTCCTTGTGAGGGTGAGTTTCTGTTCGGGAAAAACTTAGATCAGATCCTCACCAAGGCGAAAGAGAGGAAAAAGGTCTTCCCTAACCCCTCCCATTTTTTATGAGGGCGTTTAGGAGATGGCCATTTGGCAGAGGAAGGCCAACGGAAAACCAGAATCGTTGGGCCATAAAGGAGGACAAGAGCCTCCCGTAGAGACAGAAACTAAAGGGCTAGTCCCACCAGTAGGAGGAAGACAAAAAAATTTTCCTCTGAGAATGGGGAAAAATCACAGCCAGTTCTTAGGTCCTGGATATTGTTAGAAATGGGCTAAAGATAGAGTTCCATCATATCCCACATAACTCGGTTATTATAGCATCTCTCAACTCACCAATCCAACTGCAGGCCCTGGAAGTTGAGATTCTAAGCTTGTTGGACAAAGAAGTATTGGACTATGTGCCCAAAGGGCAGGAAGAGAGAGGATTTTACTGCCCTCTTTTTCTGGTACCTAAGCCAGATGGCTCTTTCAGGACAATCATCAACCTGAAAAAGCTAAATACATTTGTCCAAAATCAACGATTTAAGATGGAGTATATTAGGTCTATAATTAAACTTCTCTTCCCCAATTGTATGATGGCGGGCCTAGATCTAAAGGATGCTTATAATCCTCTTCCCATCCATTACAGGTATCAGAAATACCTCAGAGTGGCGGTGTCCCTCGATGGCACCATACACCATCTCCAGTTCACAGCCATGCCATTTGGCCTTTCCATTGCACCACGGGTCTTTACAAAGGTGATGCTGGAAGTAAAGGACTTCCTACGCCAGAAACACAGCTTGATAATACCCTATCTGGACAACTTCTTAATAATAGGGAACTCAACTCGACAATGTAATAGACGAGTTGCTGACGCAATCTTATCCCTACAGGCTCTAGGTTGGATAATAAACTTCAAGAAGTCCAGAGTCGAGCCACAATCCGTCCAGTCCTTCCTAGGTCTCCAACTAGGCCACCGGCCATTTTAGACCGAGCGTGATTGCATTCGTCAGGTGGCGGCCGCTAAGCAGCCTGAGCCTGGGCCGGGACCCGAAAGGGAGACCACTCGCGCTCACAGGTCCGAGGTCATGCGTTACAAAAATGTCTTGCTACCACAGGTAAAGATTGCAATGATGAAAACAAAGATCACATTAGCAATGGACAAACCAGGCCTGTCCTTGAGGGAAGCAATGTCCCTCTTGGGGTCCCTTACCTCCTGCTTCCCAGCGGCTCAGTGGGCCCAGTTCCACACCAGGGAACTGCAACACCAGATTCTCCTAGAGGAGGCTTGTGTCCGAGGGAATTTGGCAAAGGAAATCACCTTATCCCAAACAGTCCTAACTTCCCTAGTATGGTGGTTAGATGACAATAATCTCTCGAGAGGAGTGTCATGGGTGATAACACCTTCCAGTATAGTTACTACTGATGCCAGCCCTACAGGATGGGGGGCTCATATTGGGGGACCTTCTCCCAAGGCCAGTGGGATATAAGCGAGAGACAAGATTCCTCAAACTTAAAAGAGCTGAATGTGGTTAGTCATGCGTTATATCACTTCTTTCCACAGCTACAAGGAGAACACGTGAGAATCCTTTCAGACAACACCACAGTGGTAGCATATCTGAACAGGCAAGGCGGAACTCGATCGAACAGCTTAATGTCTTCCGCAAGAAAAATTTTATTCTTAGCCGAAAAACAATTTTTGTCTCTCTCAGCTCTCCACATAAGAGGAAGAGACAATTCAGAAGCAGACTTCCTAAGTCGCCACACGTTATGGCAAGGAGAATGGTGCCTGAGCCAGCAAATATTCAAACACGTCGTGTCAATGTGGGGTCTTTCCCAGATAGATCTCTTCGCCACCAAACAAAACAGGGGCAAAGGTTCGCCTCCCTGAACGTGGCAGACTGTCTGGAAATTCTGGATGCCCTACAAGCCCCGTGGCAGTTCAGATTGGCATATGCTTTTCACCCAATCATACTACTGCCGCAGGTTATCAGGAAGATCAAGGCAGAAAAGGCGAGAATAATCTTAATAGCGCCATTTTGGCCCAGGAGGCCATGGGTTTTCGTGCCTACAAGCAATGTCAGTGACAAACCCTTGGGTGCTCCCTCAACCCACAAGCTCCTCTCTCGGGCCATTCTTCCATCCTCAAGTGGACAATCTCCGCTTGACGGCTGAAACTTGAAAGGGAGATGTTGAGAGCAAGAAGGTTCACAGGGGGCTAGTCAATACCCTCCTACAGAGTCGAAAATTGGCTACTACAAAGATTTATAACAGGGTATGGAGGAAGTTCCTAGAGTTCCACACAGCTCCCGACTCTAGAGAAATCCCGATAACACCCATTCTAGAATTTCTACAAAAAGGGGAAAGATCTAGGGCTATCCGTGAACACTAAAAGTTCAAGTGTCTGCTCTAGGGGCCCTCTATAATTATAGCATGGCAGGCAATAGATGGATAGCCAGACTCATCTCTGGCTGTGAACAGAGCGAACCAGTACACATACCCAGAGTGCCTCCCTGGGACTTGAATCTGGTACTAGATGCCCTGACACGCTCCCCCTTTGATCCATTAGACTCAATATCCCTTAAGCACTTATCTCTTAAGATGGTACTGCTAGTGGCACTAACTTCAGCCAGAAGGGTCAACGACATACAGGCACTTTCAATAGAACCTCCGTTCCTGTTAAACATTCCAGGAAACCAGACACCTCGTTTCTGCCAAAAGTAGCGGGGAAATTTTATAGGTCGCAAGAGATCCACCTCCCTTCATTTTACAGTAACCATACTAATCCAGAAGAAGAAAAATTCCATACACTAGACATTAAAAGAGCAGTGTTACAATACATCGAGAAATCTAACAGCTGGAGGAAGAGTAGGGCTCTGTTTATTTCTTTCCAGGGCCAAAGAAGGGATATGAAGTCACAAGGGGTAACCTGTCTCTGTGGATCAGGGACGCGATCTGTCTGGCAAACTCCGCGAGAAATAAAGATCTTCCGGAGGGTATCGGCACATTCTGCCAGAGCTATGGCATCCTCGTGGGCGCAGAGGGGAGACGTCGCAATCGAGTCTATATGTAAGGCCGCAACTTGGTCGACGCCCTCTACTTTTTATAACCACTATAGGCTTGATTTATCATGCTCATCTGACCTAGTCTTTGGTAGAGCAGTCCTCGGCACGGTGGTCCCTCCCAGGTAAAGGTTTCTGAAAGTCTCTCCAAGTGGGTGCTGTCGTGGCGAAGAGTAAAAAGCCGGATTACTTACCGGTAATGCTCTTTTAATGAGTCCACGACAGCACCCGTTCACTACCCTCCCTAGAAGTTAACATAATGTATATACACCTTCTTAGATGTAAAATTGATAAATTTAAAATATTGATTAATATAATGGCCTAGTAATTGGCGGTCCTCTGAAATTCAACTGAGGAGGAGAGGCGGACCGCCCTCTTTTATCTCTGTAGGTTTCCTGTTCCTATGGGCGGATCCCTCTCTCCAAGTGGGTGCTGTCATGGACTCATTAAAAGCATTACCGGTAAGTAATCCAGCTTTTTTTTTTTTTCTGTCTTTATTTTCATCTTTTATCTTTCTTCTTCTCTGTTTCTTTTTGTATCTTTTTAATTCTCCAAAATTCCAAACATTCTAATATTTTTTTTTCTAGGTTCCACAACGGGATGACGAAAAAGTAGTGTACATAGACAACGAGCACCGGATCCGCCTTGTTGAGGAGTGTATCCCGTGACCAGCAGTACAAAGACACCGTGGTGACCCGGCAGCTCTGGAATGAGGTGGCCGCAGCGATGATGGATGGCTGGGACAGCGCCTCTCCGAGTTCAAAAAGGGCGTTCAGTAAGTATAAAGATGCTCTGTGATACTGCATTGATTTTTGGTCCAGATGGTGCTGATGTGTTTGTGGCAAGATATATTCTTGCATCAAACACACCAATGCCTTGTGGAAAACAGTGATTGATTTTTGTATTCAACTGCTGTCTTTAAGCTGCATTGATTTCTGGTCCTGATGGTGCTGTTGTGTTTTTTGCAAGATATATTCTTGCATTAAAGACAACAATGCCTTGTGGAAAACAGTGATTGCTTTTTCAACTGCTGTCTTGATCCTGTTTTCACTCTTGCTCCGGATGATACTGTTGTTTTGGCTGCTACATATATTCTAGCAGGAAACATAACAGTGTCCTCAGGTTCAACAGTGACTGCATTGTGTCTATAATTAATATGTGCTGCAGCATTGACTGTTTGCAAAGTTCTATCAGGTGTGTGTGCTGATAATTAAGTTGCCTTAAGTGCATTGTCTAATGTTTTTTTTTCCCAACAGTGAACAAAATCTACACACGTTGGCGCTCGATGAAGGACCGCTTCAACACTGATGTTCGTGCTGAGGGACAGGTTTGGAGTGGTTCAGCGGCAAGCCGCAGAAGAAAGTACCGCTATTATCGAGAGCTTGCTTTCCTGAGACCGGTCCTTGCCAGCAGAGCTTAAGTTTTTTTTTTTTTTTTTTGTTTTTTTTTGGTTTGTTATTACTATGTGCTTTTCAATTCCACAGGTGATGCTTCTTGTAAATGCATGATACTAATGTTTTCCCTTTCTTTCCACAGCACTTGGAGCAGCACCCTGCAACCTGTCCCGGGAGCGGTTCTTCATCGATCGACCTCGGACCCGTCCCAGCCATCCGACAGCCAGGAAGCATCTTGCAGGTCAGCAACACAGACAGCTGGTGACCAGGAAGCTGGTCCATCAGGTGTTCCCCTGTCCCAGGTCTGTCACTGGTTATGCGGGCACTACCCGCCAGCGGCAGAGGGCCCCGAGTTCATGCTCTTGAGCGAGGCCTTTAAGGGCAGCCTCAAGGCGCTGTCCGCCAGAATGGAAAGCGGTTTTTCCTTGATGGAACGTGGTTTTAACCACATGGAACACCGCTTCCACTCTGTTGACCAGCACCTTGACCGTCTGGAGGCCGACCTCAACAGACCAGCGCACCATTTTTTCAGTAACATTGAACAGGGCATGGCGGAACTCCTTAGTCCTGAGCAACAGCTGAGTGTGTTACAGGCCTGCAACACTGCTTACTTGCAGGCTATGCAGGAGAATCGGTATGTTCAGCAGTCAGTGGTGTCATTTCCAACAGTTCCACCGCTGACTCGCTACTCATCCCTACCGACTTTTGCTGCATACCACTGCACGGCCACCTGCATTCCCAGCGAAGCCGGACACCACTACACCACCCCAAGTCTGAGTGCTGCTGGACACTCCTCCGCCACCACCACTATGGCCAGCGCTGCTCCTGTATGGAGCACCACCACTGCCACAGCACCACCAGCTTGGAGCCAAACCACCACAGAACCTGCTTGGGCCACCGACATCACCAGTCAACATGAAACGAGCACCGCCAGCACTCCTCATCAAAGGAGCACCGCCAGCACTCCTCATCAAAGGAGCACCGCCAGCACTCCTCATCAAAGGAGCAACGCCAGCACTCCTCATCAAAGGAGCACCGCCAGCACTCCTCATCAAAGGAGCACCGCCAGCACTCCTCATCAAAGGAGCACCGCCAGCACTCCTCATCTTAAGAGCACCACCACAAATTCTCCTCGGAGTCCCACAAGAACTTCGTCTGAGATCCCAGATAGGCAGCCTCCTTCTAGGAGCACCGACACGACAACTTCTTTGAGTACCGACCCAACTTTGTCCCCTTCTAGGAGCACTGCCACTTCTAGCAGCACCGCCACCACAGAGCAGCAAAGGGGTGATCCCCATTCGCTATTTTACAGGGCAACGCCACAGTCCACCATCACCAAGCGGTCGAGCAATGTAAGGCGGTCACAGGGGTGCACGTCGGTCCGGGCAGGATACTCCAGCGGCAAAGAAAAGGAAAAAAAACTTTATTCGTCCATCCACCCTCTCCTAATGTGTCTCAGCCTGCCTCCATGTCCATTCCAGAGCTCCCTTCCCCAAGTACTTTCGTCGTCCCTTCTCCTAGAACCCCTTCCTCTACCTCCAGTCGTTCCTCGTCTCTCCACAACCCGAAAGTATCCCAATCTTCCCCCAAACGTCATTCCTAATAAAAAAATGTTTTTTATTTTATTTTTTGTTAAAAAATAAATGTACTATTGTGCTTTCAAAAAATTTGGATTGGTTACTGTGTCAATCACCGACTACACACACTGCGCCGTACACTTAGCGTTTTTGCCACCAGATATCTCCATTACTGAGACATGTTTCTTGTGTCAGTCTTGGAGATGTGTTGTCAATGAAACCAATCTACATGACTTGCCTTTTCCACAGCAGTCTCTACATTCTTGTAATATTGCACAGACTGGATCCAGCAGGGTTCCACAACTACAGTCCTCAAGGGCCACCAACAGATCATGTTGTATTGAATCCTCTTTTTTTTGACTCTTGTGAAGCAGTTAGCAACAGACCTATGGATTTCATGACAACATGATCTGGTGGTGGACCTTGAGGACTGGAGTAGTGGAACCCTGCTGGATCCAGTCTGTGCAATATTACAAGAATGTAGAGACTGCTGTGGAAAAGAAAAGTCATGTAGATTGGTTTCGTTGACAACACATATCTCCAAGACTGACACAAGAAACATCAGTAATGGAGATATCTGGTGTATTGCACACACTGACTTGAGCAGGGTTCCCCAACTACAGTCTTCAAAGCCAACAAACAAATCATGTTTAAAGTAATTCCATTTGAGGGGAAAAAAAACCCCTTTAAACATGATGTGTTGGTTGACATTTAGGACTACATTTTGGAAACCCTGGCATAGAGGATGGTGTTGAGTGCAAGGCATATCTAAGGTTAACTTGCCTTTTTTGTACCGTCCTCATTTAAATATTAGAGAAAAGGCAAGGAACTATAGATATACCTTGTAATTTACCACATACTCTATTACGTGTTTGTTAACCCCTTCACACCCGAGCCTGTTTTTGCCTTCGTGACCGGGCCAATTTTTTCAATTCTGACCAGTGTCACTTTATGAGGTCATAACTCTAGAACGCTTCAACGGATCCTACTGATTCTGACATTGTTTTCTCATGAAATATTGTACTTCATGATGGTGGTAAAAATTTTTAGATATAAGCTGCGCTTATTTGTTAAAAAAATCAAAATTTGGCGAAAATTTAGAAAATTTTGCAATTTTCAAACTTTTAATTTTTATGCCCTTAAATCAGAGAGTGATATCGCACAAAATAGTTAATAAATAACATTTCCCACATGTCTACTTTACATCTGCACAATTTTGGAAACATAATTTTTTTTTTTTTAGGAAGTTATAAGGGTTAAAAGTTGACCAGCGATTTCTCATTTTTACAACAAAATTTGCAACACCATTTTTTTTAGGGACCACCTCACATTTGAAGTGAGTTTGGGGGGGTCAATATAACAAAAAATACCCAAAAGTGACACCATTCTAAAAACTGCACCTCTCAATGTACTCAAAACCACATTCAAGAAGTTTATTAACCCTTCAGGTGCTTCACATGAATGAATGGAATATGGAAGGAAAAAATAAACATTTAACTTTTTTTCACAAACATTTTACTTCAAAACCATTTTTTTTTATTTTCACAAGTGTAAAAAGAGAAAATGAACCACAAAATTTTTTGTGCAATTTCTCCCGAATACACAGATACCCCGTATGTGGGGCTAAACCACTGTTTGAGCACACGGCAGAGCTCAGAACGGAAGGAGCGCCGTTTGACTTTTTCAATGCAGAATTGGCAGGAATTGAGATCGGATGCCATGTCGCATTTGGAGAGCCCCTGATGTACCTAAACAGTGGAAACCTCCCACAAGTGACCCCATTTTAGAAACTAGACCCCTTAAAGAACTTATCTAGATGTGTTGTGAACACTTTGAACCCCCAAGTGCTTCACAGAAGTTTATAACGTAGAGCCATGAAAATAAAAAATCATTTTTTTTTTCCACAAAATGACCTTTTAGCCCCCAATTTTTATTTTCACAAGGGTAACAGGAGAAATTGGACCCCAAAAGTTGTTGTCCAATTTGTCCTGAGTATGCTGATACCCAATATGTGGAAGAAATCTACTGTTTGGGCACACGGTGGGGCTCGGAAGGGAAGTAGTGACGTTCTGAAATGCAGACTTTGATGGAATGGTCTGCGGGTGTCATGTGCGTTTGCAGACCCCCTGATGTACCTAAACAGTGGAAACCCCCCACAAGTGACCCCATTTTGGAAACTAGACCCCCCAAGGAACTTATCTAGATGTGTGGTGAGCACTTTGAACCCCCAAGTGTTTCAGTAAAGTTTATAATGTAGAGGCGTGAAAATAAAAAAATCATTTTTTTTCCACAAAAATGATCTTTTAGCCCCCAATTTTTATTTCCACAAGGGTAACAGGAGAAACTGGACCCTAAGAGTTGTTGTCCAATTTGTCCTGAGTACGCTGGTACCCCATATGTGGGAGAAAACTACTGTTTGGGCTCACGGTGGGGCTCGGAAGGGAAGTAGTGACGTTCTGAAATGCAGACTTTGATGGAATGGTCTGCGGGCGTCATATTGCATTTACAGAGCCCCTGATGTACCTAAACAGTGGAAACCCCCAATTCTAATTCCAACCCTAACCCCAACACACCCCTAACCCTAATCTCAGCCCTAACCATAACCCTAACCACAAACCTAACACCAACACACCCATAACCTTAATCCCAGCCCTAGCCCTAACCCTAGCCCTAACCCTAACCCTAGCCCTAACCCTAGCCCTTGCCCTAGCCCTAACCTGTGTACCTGCTTTTTTCTTTTTTTTTCTTTACTTTTTTTATTTTTGTGACAAGATCGCTGCGCTGCGATCTGACTCATAGTAACGCCACTTCTCCTCTGATCTCACACTGACAGATGATCAGAGGAGAAGCAGCGTTACTATGTGACAAGATCGCTGCCTGGCACACTGTAACGTGACTTCTCCTCTGATCTCACAATGACAGATGATCAGAGGAGAAGCAGCGTTACTGTGTGACAAGATCGCTGCCTGGCACAGCTGTGCCAGGCAGCGATCAGCTTTGCCAGGCAGCGATCTAGTCACACAGTAACGCTGCTTCACCTCTGATCATCTGTCAGTGAGATCAGAGGGAGAAGCCGCGTTACAATGAGGGAGATCGCCGGGAAGCAAGCTGCTTTCCCAGCGATCGCTCCCATTGGCTGCTGTGACGCTGACGTCATCAGGACCTGAACCAATCAGGTCTCGATGACGTCGGGGGTCCCAGCATGCATTGTGCACCGGGATCCCCGCGTTGTAAGGTATGTGGGGGTCCCGGGGGGCACAAAACCGCTGACAGTAGATAAACGTCGGCGCTGCACAAAGCCCAGCAAGCGCCAACGTTTATCTACTGTGGGCAGTCGGGAAGCGGTTAAAGAAACAGATTAATGATGGTGAAAATAAATGTTCTATCTAGTTGACAAATACCCTGACCTTGCATCACTATGACACCTGGGCAGGTGAATAGAGTTAGAACCTGCAGCGTTGCTTAACTCACCATATATTTTGCAGAAGAGTGTAGTGATGCTGCAGTTTAATCTGTATTGTAATGCCCATTTGATAAGTATTCAGCATGACACAAGGCCTGGGTATTTTACCAGTGTGCTTTCTAAATGAAAGCCATAGTGGTGTTATATTTTTGTAAAATCACCCCATGTGACACAGTTGCATTTTCTCCACCGTCGCTGTTAATTGAACACACACTGTAGAGATTATAAACGTAATACAACTTGTGTGTGTATGTATAGTTACCTACTCAGGAGTATTAGTGAATTCATGATGCACGAAACACAGCATCATAAATTCACTGATACACCTGGATACTTGCCAATGGTTTTGGGAGTGTAAAAACAGAGAATGCACTCAGTTCAGATAGATATCAAAACATTTTTTTTTATTAACATACCAACAACATGTATCAAAAACGTTTTTTTATTAACATACCAACAAGACAATTTTTTTACACCATTTGCTCTCGCCATTCCACCCGTCCTACATCTGAGTTGAAGTAGGCCGCAAATTGGTCTCTCATTTGGCCAACTTCAACGTATGACCAGAGAGGCTGCTGTGTAAATTCAGGCAATGGATTAGGAGCAACATCATGAAGATCTAAGTTCGGGTGCTCTCGAGAAATTACAAAATTATGTAGAACAACACAGGCCTTGACCACCTCATCCACTGTTTCCAGTTTCAGATTAATAGCTGTGCCAAGAATGCGCCATTTAGATACAAGTATACCAAAGGCACACTCTACTGTTCTCCTGGCGAGCCTGTAATTATAAATTCTTTTGTGGGTCCAAGTCCCAGCTGGAGTAGGGTTTGAGGAGGTTTTGGCACATCTGGAACGCTTCATCACCAACCATTACAAAGGGCTGAGGTGGACCTTCGGTGTTGGGAAAAGGCCGTGGCATGGGGAAATTGAAGTTGTTGCCATACAACATCCTGCCCATGTCCGAGTTCTTAAAAGCCTGGGAGTCATTCCCACGACCAAATGCCCCAATGTCCACTGCAATAAACATACAGTCTGCATCTGCAATGGCCATCAGTACAGTAGAAAAGTACATTTTGTAGTTGTAATACTCAGAGCCTGTTCTTTTGGGCTTGATAATCCGGATGTGTTTCCCATCCACTGCTCCCAAACAGGGAAATTGCAGACAGTCCAGAATCTTTCGGCAATTTCCAACCACTTTTCTGCGGTGGGCAGGGATATGAATTCGGGACAAAGAACGTTCCACAAAGCCCGGCAGGTGTCCGCTACAATTCCAGACAACGTGGAGATTCCAATCCGGTACTGGAAGTGCAGTGACGAGAGGGTCTCTCCAGTAGCCAGGAATCTGTGACACAAAACAACAAAAATTAATATTTGTGTATACGGATTTTTTTACACACATTAAATTAAAAAAAAACAATTATATATCTACCGCAGCCTTTAGTTAACTACATGGCAGAACTGTAATTCTGCCAGATTTGGAAGAGTACATGTCACAACCAAGAAAAATCTGCAGGCATTGGTTTAGCAAAACTACGTACCTTAATGTGACCAGGAGCCGTTCCTCAGGAGTAATCGCACGCCGGAGCTGCGTGTCCTGTCTCCGGATGACTTCTTTTACCTGAACAAGCAAATAGTTAAAGGTTTCTTAGGTCATCCGGGTATAATCCGTAAATTTCTCCGGGTTTGCCTGGAGCTCACTGTAGAGGGTCTGGTACGCTCCACGGCTCTCCCGGAGTTCAATAATGGGATGTATCCACAAACGCCGCCGCTGCCGTCTTCGCTGCCTCTCTCCCTCTGTTCATGGCAAGCAACTGCATAAGCCTGAGCCGTCCTCATGTCCAGATCCAAGTCAAAGTCAAAACTCTTCCAGCGCAAATCCATGTTTCTCAAGTCAAATGCAAGCAAATGTGAAGAGTTCAGCTGTAAACAGGGGCTATATAAAGAAGTTTCATAAGACACGCCCACTGGTGTCCCATTGGTGGAGTGTGTTGCAATAATTTTTCAAGGATTTTTTCTCCGGTTTATTGCTCATAAAAAATGCAAACGCATGAAAAACGCTTACAAACGCAAAAAACGCTGCGATTTTCTGTCGTTATGCGTGCAATAATGCTACAAAAAGCGCAGCGTTTACAAGCGTTTACATGCGCTTTTGACATGCGTTTCATGTGCGCTCGATACGCTGTGCAAAAAGGCGCAAGTGTGAAACTAGCCTAAGTGAGTCCTCCCAGGCTTCCCTGTGAAGACTTCTGTGAACTTACTGAGCACCCCCATCAGCTCAGACCTCTGACTGTGGGATAGTTCATAGTTAAACTGTGCTTACTCCAGGGACTCCATATACTGAGTCCCAGCCCCCACGTCTAGCCACAGATCAGTCTCCCCCTCTTCAGGCAGGCTACAGACAGGTAACACACAGGCCTCCCTGTCATGATGAGCCTTCAACATATTTACATGGAATACTTTCTGACGCTTTGCATGCTCATCTAGGGTCACCACATAATTAACATCATTGAGCCGCTTGTGTACAGTGTTTGGTCCATCCCATGCGGCCTGTAGTTTATTCTGTAACCTAGGGACCAACACCCAAACTTTCTGCCCCTCCTCATAGGCCCTCAGTCTCGCATTATGGTCGTACCAGACCTGGTTGATTTGGGCCTGGGTAACGTTCTCATGGGCCAGGTTGCTCAGTTTTTGCATTCTTTCTCTGAGCCGCAGTACATATTCGACCACCGGGATGCCCGTAGTTTTGGGATCGCCCTTCCAAAAGTCCTTAAATCAAATTGCCCCCTGACCCTCCTCCCATAAACCAGTTCAAAGGGGGAGAATCCTGTAGATGCTTCGGGTACCTCTCTGTACGCAAATAGCAGATGAGGGAGGCACCACTCCCAGTCTCTTCCATCAGTCTCTGCCAGCATTTTGAGAATTTGTTTTAACCCCTTACCTACAATTGACGTAATATTCCGTCCATGTGACCATGGACCTAATTACCATGGACGGAATATTACGTCATCGCGATCAGCGGCGCCCACGTGGTGAGCGCCGCTGATCGCGGCCGAGTGTCAGCTAATTATCATAGCTGACACCCGGCACAATGTGTCAGGGGCGGTCACGGACCGCCCCCGACACGTTAACCCCTTGCACACCGCGATCAAACGCGATCGCGGTGTACCGGGGGTTAAAGGGAAGCATCGGCAGGGAGGGGGCTCCCTCCGTGCTTCCCTGAGCCCCCCACGGCAGCGCAATGTGCAGCGCTGCTGCGGGGGACTCCCTTCCTCCAGGCCCCCGAATCCAAGATGGCGACGGGGGCCTTCGGGGGCCTGAGGAAGCTGGCTTCCTCATGCCTGCAAAGCGCAGGCATGAGGAAGTCTGCAGCAGTGCCTGTGACAGATCGCTGATCTGTCACAGTGATCTGTGATGTGACAGATCAGCGATCTGTCACAGGACAGTGATGTCCCACCTGGGACAAGGTAATAAAGTAAAAAAAAAAAAAAAAAAAGTGTTAAAAATAATTTAAAAAAAATCGCTAAATAAATTAGTTAAAAAAAAAAAAATATTCCCCAATAAATCCATTTTTTGAAAATAAAAAAAAAACAAAACAATAAAAGTACACATATTTGGTATCGCCGCGTCCGTAATGACCTGCCCTATAAAACTGGCCCATTAGTTAACCCCTTTAGCGAACCCCTTAAAAAATAAAAATAAAAAACGAAGCAAAAAATAATGATTTATTATCATACCACCGAACAAAAAGTGCAATAACGCGCGATCAAAAAGACGCATATAAATATCCATGGTACCGCTGAAAACGTCATCTTGTCCCGCAAAAAACGAGCCACCATACAGCATCATCCGCAAAAAAATAAAAAAGTTATAGCTCGCAGAATAAAGCGATACAAAAATAATTATTTTTTATATAAAATTGTTTTCATTGCAAAAAACCGACAAAACATAAAAAAACGACCTAAATGAGGTATCGCTGTAACCGTACTGACCCGAAGAATAAAAACGCGTTATCAATTTTACCGCACGCGGAACGGTGTAAACGCACCCCCCAAAAGAAATTCATGAAAAGCTGGTTTTTGTTCATTCTGCATCCCAAAAATCGGAATAAAAAGCGATCAAAAAATGTCACGTGCCCGAAAATGGTACCAATAAAAACGTCAACTCGTCCCGCAAAAAATAAGACCTCACATGACTCAGTGGGTCAAAAGACGGAAAAATTATAGCTCACAATATGTGGTGATGCAAAAACTATTTTTACAATAAAAAGCGTCTTTTAGCGTGCGACAGCCGCCAAACATAAAAACCGCCATAAATCGTAAATCAAACCCCCCGTTATCACCCCCTTAGTTAGAGAAAAATAATAAAACTAAAAGAAAATGTATTTATTTCCATTTTCCCGCTAGGGTTAGGGTTAGGGTAGGGTTAGGGCTAGGGTTAGGACTAGGGTTAGGGCTAGGGCTAGGGTTAAGGCTAGGGTTAGGGCTAGGGCTAGGGTTAGGGCTAGGGTTAGGGCTAGGGTTAGGGTTAGGGTTAGGGCTAGGGCTCAGATTAGGGTTAGGGGTGTGTTGAGGTTAGGGTTGGAGTTATAATTGGGGGTTTCCACTGTTTGGGCACATCAGGTGCTCTCCAAAGGCAACATGGCGTCTGATCTCAATTCCAGCCAATTCTGCGTTGAAAAAGTCAAATGGTGCTCCTTCCCTTCCAAGCTCTGCCATGTGCCCAAACAGTGTTTTACCCCCACATGTAGGGTATCAGCCTACTCAGGACAAATTACAAAACAACTTTTGGGGTCCAATTTCTCCTGTTACCCTTAGGAAAATAAAAAACTGGGGGCAAAAATATAATTTTGCGGAAAAAAATGTTTTTTTTATTTTCACGCCCAGGCGTTATAAACTTCTGTGAAGCACTTGGGGGTTCAAAGTGCTCTCCACACATCTAGATAAGCTCCGTGGGGGGTCTAGTTTCCAAAATGGGGTCACTTGTGGGGAGTTTCAATAGTTTAGGTACATCAGGGGCTCTCCAAACGCACATGACACCCGCATACCAATCCATCAAAGTCTGCATTCCAAAACGTCACTACTTCCCTTCCGAGCCCCGACGTGTGCCCATACAGTAGTTTTCTCCCACATATGAGATATCAGCGTACTCAGGACAAATTGGACAACAACTTTTGGGGTCCAATTTCTCCTGTTACCCTTGGGAAAATAAAAAAAATGGGGACTAAAAGATGATGTTTGTTGAAAAAATACGATATTTTTATTTTCACGCCCGGTCGTTATAAACTTCTGTGAAGCACTGGGGGGTTCAAAGTGCTCACCACACATCTAGATAAGTTCATTAGGGGGTCTAGTTTCCAAAATGGGGTCACTTGTGGGGGGTTTCCACTGTTTAGGTACATCAGGGGCTCTCCAAACGCAACATGACACCCGCAGACCATTCCATCAAAGTCTGCATTCCAAAACGTCACTACTTCCCTTCCGAGCCCCGACGTGTGCCCATACAGTAGTTTTCTCCCACATATGAGGTATCAGCGTACTCAGGACAAATTGGACAACAACTTTTGGGGTCCAATTTCTCCTGTTACCCTTGGGAAAATAAAAAAATGGGGACTAAAAGATCATGTTTGTGGAAAAAATACGATTTTTTTATTTTCACGCCCGGTCGTTATAAACTTCTGTGAAGCACTGGGGGGGTTCAAAGTGCTCACCACACATCTAGATAAGTTCATTAGGGGGTCTAGTTTCCAAAATGGGGTCACTTGTGGGGGGTTTCCACTGTTTAGGTACATCAGGGGCTCTCCAAACGCAACATGACACCCGCAGACCATTCCATCAAAGTCTGCATTCCAAAACGTCACTACTTCCCTTCCGAGCCCCGACGTGTGCCCATACAGTAGTTTTCTCCCACATATGAGGTATCAGCGTACTCAGGACAAATTGGACAACAACTTTTGGGGTCCAATTTCTCCTGTTACCCTTGGGAAAATAAAAAAATGGGGACTAAAAGATCATGTTTGTGGAAAAAATACGATTTTTTTATTTTCACGCCCGGACGTTATAAACTTCAGTGAAGCACTGGGGGGTTCAAAGTGCTCACCACACATCTAGATAAGTTCCTTGGGGGGTCTAGTTTCCAAAATGGTGTCATTTGTGGGGGGTTTCTACTGTTTTGGTACATCAGGGGCTTTCCTAATGCGACATGGTGTCCGATCTCAATTCCAGCCAAAAACGTCAAATGGCGCTGCTTCCCTTCCGAGCTCTGCCATACGCCCAAATAGTGGTTTACACCCACATGTGGGGTATCTGCGTACTCAGGATAAATTGCACAATATCTTTTAGGGTCCTGTTACTTTTGGAAAAATAAGAATTGAGGGTGAAAAGATCATTTTTGTGGAAAAATATGATTTTTTAATTGTACTGCTGTACGTTATAAACTTCTGTGAAGCCCTTGGGGGTTCAAAGTTCTCACCACACATCTAGATAAGTTCCTTGGGGGGTCTAGATTCCAAAATGGTGTCATTTGTGGGGGGTTTCCACTGTTTTGGTACATCAGGGGTTTTCCAATCGCGACATGGTGTCCGATCTCAATTCTAGCCAAAAACGTCAAATGGCGCTGCTTCCCTTCCGAGCTCTGCTATGCGCCCAAATAGTCATTTACACCCACATATGGGGTATCAGCGTACTCAGGACAAATTGCACAAAAACTTTTAGGGTCCTGTTACCCTTGGAAAAATAAAAATTGTGGGTGAAAAGATCATTTTTGTGGAAAAAATATGATTTTTTAATTGTACCGCTGTACGTTATAAACTTCTGTGAAGCCCTTGTGGGTTCAAAGTTCTCACCACATATCTAGATAAGTTCCTTGGGGGGTCTAGTTTCCAAAATGGGGTCACTTGGGGGGGTTTCCACTGTTTAGGTACATCAGGGGCTCGCCAAACGTGACATGGCGTCCGATCTGAATTCCAGCCAATTTTGCATTGAAAAAGTCAAACGGCGCTCCTTCCATTCTGAGCTCTGCCATGCGCCGAAACAGTGGTTCCCCCCCACATATCAGGTATCAGCGTAGTCAGGACAAATTGCACAATAACTTTTGCAGTCCAATTTCTCCTGTTACCCTTGGTAAAATAAAGAAAATTGAACCTGAAGTATTTTTTTTGTGAAAAAAAGTTAAATGTTCATTTTTTTTTAATATTCAAAAAATTCCTGTGACGCACCTAAAGGGTTAATAAACTTCTTGAATGTGGTTTTAAGCACCTTGAGGGGTGCAGTTTTTAGAATGGTGTCACTTTTGGGTATTTTCTATCATATAGACCCCTCAAAGTGGCTTCAAATGTGAAGTGGTCCCTAAAAATAAAATGGTGTTGCAAAAATGAGAAATCGCTGGTCAAATTTTAACCCTTATAACTTCCTAGCAAAAAAAAATTTTGGTTGCAAAATTGTGCTGATGTAAAGTAAACATGTGGGAAATGTTATGTATTAAGTTTTTTGTGTGCCGTATCGCTGTGATTTAAGGGCATAAAAATTCAAAGTTGGAAAATTGCGAAATTTTCAAAATTTTCGCCAAATTTCCGTTTTTTTCACAAATAAACGCAAGTTATTTGAATGCAATTTTACCACGAACATGAAGTACAATATGTCACGAGAAAACAATGTCAGAATCACCAGGATCCATGAAAGCGTTCCAGAGTTATGACCTCATAAAGGTACAGTGGTCAGAATTGTAAAAATTGGCCCGGTAGTTAACGTGCAAACCACCCTTGGTAGTGAAGGGGTTAATGGCCCATTAAAACGCTTGCAGAGTCCGTTGGTTTGGGGATGATAGGCTCTGGAAATAAAATGCTGCACTTGTATTTTTTCGCAGAGGCTTTCCATCAGATTGGACATGAATTGGGTTCACTGATCTGTTAACATTTCCCTGGGGAAACCCACACGAGCGGAAAGTCAGTAAAGCATCTGCCACTTTGCTCGGATGGAGGACAGAGCTACAGCTTCCGGATATCATGTAGCATAGTCCACCACTGTGAGGATGAACTTTTTGTGAGAGCTGATAGGTATTGCAAGTGGCCCTATGATATCCACAGCCACTGGCTGGACTGGCTCATCGATCACTGGCAGTGGTATAAATGGGGCTCCCTGTATATTCCCAGACTTTCCAACTCTCTGACAAACTGCACATGATCGACAGTAATTGGCAATATCTGTCCCCATCTTGGGCCAATAAAAGTTATCTGTCAGGTGAGCTTTAGTCTTTTGTATGCCAAGGTGTCCAGCCAGAGGAATTTCGTGAGCAATTCTCAATAATTGTTCCCTAAATAGATAAGGAGCGACCAGCCGCTTTTCACAGTCCCAAGGTTCTGTAGTATCCGTGGGTAGAGTATACAGTCTGCCCTGGTTCCAGTATATTCTCTCCTTGTCAGAAGCAGCAGGGGATTGGTCTGCAAGACATCTGAGCTTTTCCAGACTGTCATCTGTCCCTAGGGCCTACTGGAAGCTCTGACTGTCAGTCTGGCCTAGTGTGACTGCCAGACTCTGGTATAAAGCTGAGTCTTCAGTGTTGGTTATCAGGGACCTTGGTGGGTCTGCCATGTGAGGAGACTCCTGGGCCACAGTATGGTCCTCCAGTTCCGTCAGTTCTATTTCAGACTCATCCTCTAATCTCTGGTATTTTGTCTGAGCCGCAGCCTGACTTCGGGTCACAGCTGCACATTCCTGTGCATTGGTACATTTTCCCTCCTCGCACGGGATCTCAGGTGGGCCACTTGCTTCCACCTTCTCTGTAGCATTTACTTGCAAGGGAGGGACATAGTGGAACACCATCCTCCCAAAATCTGTGCCTAGCAACACATTGGTGGGAATAGCCTCTGATACTCCCACTTCTCTCAGCCCTTTCCCTGCTCCCCAGTCCAGGTATACACAGGCCATAGGCACAGCAGGGCTGACCCCTCCTATCTCGGTTATAGACATATCCTTTCCTGGTTTGATATCAGCAGGGTTTACCATTGCTGAACGCACCAGTCACCTCTGCCTCAGTGTCTCTGAGACCAACGGTGACTTTATTGCCAACAATGACAGATTGACACTTCTCATTGGTCCTCACATCAGAGCCGACCACAAAGAGGACAACAGGGGGGACCCAGATGACTTTGGGGTTGTAGTGGGGAGTTTCTCCCTATCAGGGCAGACTGCACTAACATGTCCTACTTTGTTGCAGGAGAAGCATCAGCGTGTATCGCCTAGCTAATGTTTATTCCCCGGGACTCCATAAGAGGTGGGCTTGGACAGCACTGGTGATCGGCCGGCAGAGGGAGAAGGGTCCCTGTTTTTCTTACCTCCCTTCCAGCTGAATCCCGATGGCTTCTGCAGCTCAGACCTCCTGTTAGCCACATAGCAATTGGCAATCTTTTCAACCTGATCCGCAGTTTGTGGCTCCCGATCACACACAAATTGTCGTACATCCATGGGGCACATATGAAGAAATTAATCCTTGACCATAAGATCTGTTAAGTCCTCAAAACTGACTCATGATCCATTTTGGTCCTCAAGGTGCTCATGAAATCCGCATAGCTGTCAGTTGATCCACGTTGTAGATTCCAGAACTTTCGCCGATATACTTCTGGGGTTAGGTTGTACTTCCTGATCATGGCCTCTTTTATGACCTCAAAGTTCCCATCTAGCTCTGGTGGGAGGCCAGCAAAAACTTCCAGGGCTTTGCCTCTCAAACCCGGGGTTAAATACTGCGCCCACTGCTCACTGGATAGATGGTATTGCCTGCAGGTTTTTTTCAAACCCCCGAAGGAAAGTATCTAAGTCCGTATCATCCATCACAGGGAAATTTTCCAGACGTGCTTTCCTTGGATTTATGTCCTGCAAGGGGGTCAGCTGCGGACTGTTACCCCTTTCTATTTGAGCCATTTGAAGCTTGAAAGCTCTCTCCTCCCGGCATTCTGCAGCCTCTCTCTCGGCCCAGTCCCTGCGTTCTGCAGCAGCCTCTCTCTCAACTTGGCGTTCTGCAGCAGCAGCCTGTCGGTACTGTAGAATAAGCTGCAGACGCAGATTGGAAACACTTGTTCCCAGCTGTTGTAAGTCCATTTGTAAAGTAAAGTCCATAGGTTCCTCAGCACTGGCATTACTGGCACCTCCATTAGGTATCTCCGATTCAAGAGCTGGCATTGCTGGGTCTCTCTGAGGTGGACTCTCTTTGCCCAGATGCTTGACCAAGGTGCGTATCAGCAGTCCCTTGGATTTGTTAGCTGACTCTATTCCTCTCTGCTCACAGAGGTTGATCAGAGCCTCCTTGCTCTGCTTCTTGTACTGGACTGCCATATCAATGAACAGCCTTTGCCAAATAAAAGAAAAACGGGGAAGGGAAACTATTTGCAAGTATGTCCAAATAAGCACTGAGTTGAACCTTGTAGAACTGGTGCACTCCTCGCAAGGATGCCAATTCTTTAGTGCAGGGAATAATTGCTTATACCATGCACTAATGCTCTAATAGAAATAAATTCTATCCCACCGCTCTGCCACCAATTTGGTCACGTACCCGCTTCTCAGCACATGACCTGGGGTTGTATATGCAAGGGTTAATTGCCTCCTCTCACTCAGCCCAGCATTCAACCTTTGCCCTATGCTGCATTGGGAGCATAAATCACACCCCGACACAGATCACACACCCCGCTTCATACACGCTGCCACCACTCGCGGAATACACAGGTGATGAGTCCCAGAAATATTACAACTACTGTCTGCCAATCACCAGGATCAAACACTTTAAGGCTATGGATTCTTTAGAGCATACATGGTTCAAACTTACTAAAGTTTTAAGATTTAATGGAAAAGGTACAGTGCTTACAATAAAAAGATATAAAAATGGAAATAAAAAGTGACATACAAATCTGCAAAATCAGTGATAAAATAAAAGGAAACTTACAGAAATATCTAAACTTTGTAGTCTGCGTTCTTTTCCCTGAGGGGGGATGAATATGGAATGGTTCATACCAGCTTGGCTGTCTGTCAGTCTGTGACCAGGTGTCTACTGTATGTGTAAAGGCCTAATTTATAGATTTACTCTGGAGATCAGATTTCAAGCCCAGCCTCTCATGTTAATCTAATTCTTGATTTGTGACTGGATCATGGCTGTTTACCCATGAATACATTATTTTCCTCTGAACACTATAAAGGGGGTTTTACACATAGCGATATCGCTAGCAATATCGCTAAAGCATCACCGATTTGGTGACGCAGCAGCGATATCGCTAGCGATATCGCTATGTGTGATACCTCCAACCAGCTCCCCCGCTGTCTGTCGTTGATCGCGCAGCTCCATTTCTCGTCGGACGCTTCCTGCTGGGCTTCCTGTGGCGCCAACGAGCGACGCGTGGACGCGGATGGGAGAACGTCAGGATCGCCGCGTCTGAAAGGTAAGTAATGACCGCTGTATCGGTGCTGCATCGCTGTGAGATCTGCCTGTGTGGCAGCTCACTGGCAACCATTTAGCGATGCACCAGTGATCCTGACCGGGTCGTATCGTCGGGATCGCTGGTGCATCGCTAAATGTAAAGGGGCCTTTAGATAGTGTCAGGCTGTAATTGGCACCTCTCTTCAAAAGAGTCAGAAGGTGTGAAATGTTTCCACTTTGTGTGTTCTCAGCAAGGCCCCCTGGAAAGACTGGAGACAGGAGACTGCCTTTCTCAGGATAACATATGTTGTGACCTCTGTGAAGAGCTGCAGTCTAAAGACAGATGTTAATTACTGCTGGTCATACATCCATATATATACAGTTGTGGCCAAAAGTATTGACACCCCTGCAATTCTGTCAGATAATACTCAGTTTCTTCCTGAAAATGATTGCAAACACAAATTCTTTGCTAGTATTATCTTCATTTAATTTGTCTTAAATGGAAAAACGCAAAAAGAATTGTCCTAAAGCCAAATTGGATATAATTCCACACCAAACATAAAAAAGAGGGTGGACAAAAGTATTGGCACTGTTCGAAAAATCATGTGATGCTTCTCTAATTTGTGTAATTAACAGCACCTGTAACTTACCTGTGGCACCTAACAGGTGCTGGCAATAACTAAATCACACTTGCAGCCAGTTGACATGGATTAAAGTTGACTCAACCTCTGTCCTGTGTCCTTGTGTGTACCACATTGAGCATGGAGAAAAGAAAGAAGAAAAAAGAACTGTCTGAGGACTTGAGAAACCAAATTGTGAGGAAGCACAAGCAATCTCAAGGCTACAAGTCCATCTCCAAAGACCTGAATGTTCCTGTGTCTACCGTGTGCAGTGTCATCAAGAAGTTTAAAGCCCATGGCACTGTGGCTAACCTCCCTAGATGTGGACGGAAAAGAAAAATTGACAAGAGATTTCAACGCAAGATTGTGCGGATGTAAAGAACCTCGACTAACATCCAAACAAGTTCAAGCTGCCCTGCAGTCCGAGGGTACAACAGTGTCAACCCGTACTATCCATCGATGTCTGAATGAAAAGGGACTGTATGGTAGGAGACCCAGGAAGACCCCACTTCTTACCCCGAGACATAAAAAAGCCAGTCTGGAGTTTGCCAAAACTTACCTGAAAAAGCCTAAAACGTTTTGGAAGAATGTTCTCTGGTCAGACGAGACAAAAGTAGAGCTTTTTGGGCAAAGGCATCAACATAGAGTTTACAGGAGAAAAAAAGAGGCATTCAAAGAAAAGAACATGGTCCCTACAGTCAAACATGGCGGAGGTTCCCTGATGTTTTGGGGTTGCTTTGCTGCCTCTGGCACTGGACTGCTTGACCGTGTGCATGGCATTATGAAGTCTGAAGACTACGAACAAATTTTGCAGCATAATGTAGGGCCCAGTGTGAGAAAGCTGGGTCTCCCTCAGGGGTCATGGGTCTTCCAGCAGGACAATGAACCAAAACACACTTCAAAAAGCACTAGAAAATGGTTTGAGAGAAAGCACTGGAGACTTCTAAGGTGGCCAGCAATGAGTCCAGACCTGAATCCCATAGAACACCTGTGGAGAGATCTAAAAATGGCAGTTTGGAGAAGACACCCTTCAAATATCTGGGACCTGGAGCAGTTTGCCAAAGAATAATTGTCTAAAATTCCAGCAGAGCATTGTAAGAAACTCATTGATGGTTACCGTAAGCAGTTGGTCGCAGTTATTTTGGCTAAAGGTTGTGCAACCAAGTATTAGGCTGAGGGTGCCAATACTTTTGTCTGGCCCATTTTTGGAGTTTTGTGTGAAATGATCAATGTTTTGCTTTTTGCTTCATTCTCTTTTGTGTCTTTTCATTTAAGACAAATTAAATGACGATATTAATACCAAAGAATTTGTGTTTGCAATCATTTTCAGGAAGAAATTGAGTATTATCTGACAGAATTGCAGGGGTGTCAATACTTTTGGCCACAACTGTACATATTTCACTACAAAGAGCTAGGTCTGTGTTAGGAGTCCTAAATAGTGTTGAGCAAATGTGCTAGTGTCTTGAGTTTGAGTACCCGCGGCTGCATGTTTCGTGCCTTTTTGACACCAGTAACTCTTGCGGGGTTTCCTGTTTCTTATACAATCCCTGCATGTGTTGTGGCTGTCAAACAGCAGTGAGATATGCAGTCGAGGGGGACTCAAAACCTATTATTCAAGGACGCTGAAGTCAGTGCTACCCCAGTTATTAAATTAACTCTGGACAGAACTTAAGATTTCTTACAAGATACTGAGGCAGCCAAGCAGGGCTGCCACTAAGAATTTTGGGGCCCCATACTGACAAAATATTTGGGGCTCCCTTGAGACTCCGCCCAAGGCTCCACCCCACCCCTGCCTCCACCCCTCGAACTGTCCACAGTCCCACCGCTCTCTTGGAAAAAGTCCACTTCTCACAAATCACACATTAACAGTTCCTATCACCAGATCACACATATAGCCAGCAATACTATTTGCAATATATTTGTTAAAATATGCAATACTATTTATGTATAGTTTTATTTATTTTTCAAATTTTCAAATGACCAATACTATCACATCCAAAGGGACAAATACCACCGCACCATGACCAGACACAATATTACCACCACAGTGACCGAATAATAGCACATATAATGTACAAATACCACCACACCATTGTCACCACATGATGACTGAATACTCCAATACCGATCATTAATAAAAAAACCCCCACAATACTATCACCATTAGTGCCGTTATACACAGGAGATCTATACTTAGTATGCAGTGTATGTGTACATGTAATACAGTGATCACCGGTGACATTATACACAGGAGCTCTGTATATAGTGCCAGTGTACATGTAATACAGTGATCACTGGTGACATTGTATGCAGGAACTCTGTATATAGTGTATAGTGTCAGTATACAGGTAACACACTGACTCACCAGTGACGTCTCTAGGTGAAGTCCTTCATCTTCGCTTTTCATCTTCATCCAGCACAGACCACCATCACGTCTTCCAGCCAGGGCTCATCTCTGCAGGAAATAACAAAATTATCTAAAGCTCCACTTGCAGAACACATTACTTAATTTTTTCCCTACTTCTACACTACACCTGATGAAGAAAAAAAGTCAACATAGTGTCATTCTGCACAGTAACAGGACCCACCCCCATTTAAAACAGTATCCTCTAAAAAAAATAAAATAAATACATCACTGCAGTAATAATATCCCTTAATTAGCCACTATGGTGATAACAACCCCCATCTTGGCCCAGTGTATCTCATTCCTGGCTCCAGCCATATGTTCTCCCATACTGCCTTTATGAGTATCCATTCTGCCCCCATATGATCTCCCCATCCTGCCCCATCTGTCTCCATTGTATCCATTCTGCCCCATGACCCTGCCTCTTCTGTCTCCATCCTGCCCCATATTCCTGCCCCGTGTCTCCATCCTGCCCCCTGTGTTTACATCCTGCCCCGTGTCTCCCATTGCCCCGTGTCTCCATTCTCCCCGTATCTCTATCCTGCCCCCATGTCTCCATCCTGCCAATGTGTCTCCCATTCTGCCCCCGTGTCTCCCATCTTGCCCCCATGACTCCATTCTGCCTTATGTCTCCATTCTGCCCCATTTGGAGAGAGGAGGGGGGTGGAGGGCACCATCACATATCCATAAGCTATGGTGTATCGACCTGAAGTATTTCAAAAAGAGTAAAATATATGCAAGAAAAGGAGACATACTATACACCAGGGATCACAAAACAATAAAATTAGTATCAAAAAATTCTTTATTCAAGAAGTCTTAGAAAAACCACACACACCATCAAATAATTAAAAGCAATTAAAACAGGACAAAAAAAAAGCCCCCATGAGATGTTATACACCCCCTGAACACAATCCGGTCAATCCCATATGGAACCTATACATAGTAGGTTAAACACTGAATGGTGAGGAAACACAATGAGAGGGATACTTATACATGCATAGGAAAAAACTAAATCATTTAAATAACAAAGTATCACAATATGAGAGTAGATCCCCCAAAGGCCTAGGGAGGAGAAATTCCTCCAATAGCAGACTTTACATAGAGAACTGAAAAAATGGCTAACAAGACAGCAGTGCTGATTCTAACACCCTGATATGGTAACCAGCCACTAGGTGGCTACTAAAATCCTGCATACAAATCAATACATGAAGTATTTTGTGATGGATTGGGACACATTGGAGAGGATGATTATAAGTGTGTGAATCAATACTAAGAGGTTAATGGCAGCAGTATCACAATAGATAAGGAAATAAAACAAAAAAAAACAAGAACAGAGGGAGGAATGATTCCAATGACCCACTTAACAGGAAAATAAATTGCAGTAGCAGGATACAAGTTCACATACTGATACATTCTGCCCCATTTGTTTACATCCTGACCAAGTGTCTGCCATTCTGCCCCATGTCTCCATTCTGCCCCACGTCTCCATTCTGCCCAGTGTCTCCCATCCTGCCCCCGTGTCTCCCATCCTGCCCCCGTGTCTCCTATTCTGCCCCAGGTCATCATCCTGCCCCCCGTGTCTCCCATCCTGCCCCTCATGTCTCCCATCCTGCCCCTCGTGTCTCCCATCCTGCCCCCCATGTCTCCATTCTTCCCCGTGTCTCTATTCTGCCCCGTGTCTCTATTCTGCCCCGTGTCTCTATTCTGCCCCGTATCTCCATTCTGCCCTGTGTCTCCATTCAGAACTATGTGTTTACATCCTGCCCAGTGTCTCCATTCTGCTCCAGGTCATCATTCTGCCCCATGTGTTTACATCCTGCCCCCATGTCTCCCATCCTGCCCGTTGTGTCTCCAGTCCTGCCCCCCGTGTCTCCCATCCTGGCTCCCCGTGTTTCCACTCTGCCCCATGTGTTTGCATCCTGCCCCATTTGTTTGCATCCTGCCCCATGTGTTTACATCCTGCCCCATGTGTTTACATCCTGCCCAGTGTCTCCCATCCTGCCAAGTGTCTCCCATCCTGCCCAGTGTCTCCCATCCTGCCCAGTGTCTCTCATCCTGACCCTGTGTCTCACATCCTACCCCGTGTCTCCCATTCTGCCCCATGTCTCCTTTCTGCCCCATGTGTTTACATCCTGTCCCCGTGTCTCCCATCCTGCCTCGTGTCTCCATTCAGCCCTGTGTCTCTATTCAGCCCCATGTGTTTACATCCTGCCAAGTGTCTCCATTCTGCCCCAGGTCATCAATCTGCCCCATGTGTTTACATCCTGCCCCCCGTGTCTCCCATCCTGCCCCCCATGTTTCCATTCTGCCCCGGGCTTGCTGCTTTCAATAAAAATAAAAAAACACTTTCTCCTTACCTGGCTGCGGTCCAGCACCAACGTCCACCCCAGGCATTTCAGCGTGGTCTCACTGGCGAATGACAATGACGTCATACGCCAGCGACGTGCACGCTGACTTCATCTGCCAGCCTCTGATTGGCTGGCGGCTTATAACTATTGCCATGCGGGCCAGCACGGCAATAGAGATTAACTGAACCTGCAGGCCCCCTCTGATCATCAGGCCCCATACGCCAGTCAGGACAGTAATGACCTGATGGCGGCCCTGCAGCCAAGTATATTATGTATGCAAAAAATGTTGAAAAACACATCTGTGCCTCTGTATGCAGATTGCAAGTATTTATTTGCTTTCACCCATGGATATGAACAGTTTACATAGATGATGTTATAACACGGCGCTCAAAATTCACTTGAGTGGTATACCGTTGCAATGTCTTCAATTTTGCAAAAATGGACTCTTCTGTATTTGGAAGTTTTATTGCTTTTGTTTTTAGTATGTAGATTTATTGCTTTGCAGTTCTGATCAAACATCATGTCTGCAGTCAGGAGTCCAATATCTTCCTTTTTTGTTTCAAGCAGAACAGGGATGTAAGACTTTTTCCTAGGACACTGCCTGTTGTGAGGCACCAAATGTCTCACAGAGTTAAGGATGGTCACAATACAGCAGCTTAAGCTACCACAAAATCATGGTCTACAACAGAGACCTGTGGCTTATTATTCAGCCGGACTGGACCCCATTGCCAGGGATTCAACTTCTTGTGTCAGAGACATTGGTGTACGGCTCCCTCCATCATTCTCCCTCTGAGATCTGAAATCTCAGCACAGCAGGTGCGATGACAACACTAAAAGGCACCCGCTGATCCGAGATGTGCTTTGTTTCAGTCCACGCTCTGGAGACCGGAGCAACAGTGGAACGAAGAGAAGTGTATTTTTTTTTTTTTGCTAATGAGAACGTTATGGGGGGCATTATACTACAATAAGCACTATGTGGGGTCCATTATACTACATGAAGGGCTATGTGAGGTGTACTGTGCTACATGGAGGACAATGTGGGGCTCATTATGCTACGAGATGCACTATACACAATATGGGGCTCATTATACTACATGGGGGTCATTATACTGTTTGGTGGGCTATGTGAGGGCCTTTATACCTTAGGGATGGCTCTGTGGGGTCTGTTATACGGTTTGCAGGGCTATGTGGGGGTCCATTATACTGTTTTAAGGGCTTTGAGGGGGGCGGGTCCATTATACTGTATGCGAGCATTTATACAGTGTGAAGGTTTGCTTTTGGGTCTATCATACTGTGTGGTGGTCATTATGCTGTTTCTAGGGCTATATGTGGGCCATTATGCTGTTTAAAGGGCTAGTTAGGAACATCATACTGTGTGGACAGTTTTGTCGGGGCTGTTATACTGTATGGAGGGCTGAAACTCTGTTGGGGTATCATACTTTATGGGGTCACCATACTTTGAGGGGGTAACAGTAGGGTTATCATACTGTGTGTGAGGGGGTACTGTGAAGGAATTCACTGTGGGGGTATCATAGTGTGTGAGGGGCACTTTTTTGGCATCATACTTTATGGGTTGCAATGAAAGGGATATCTTGGGGCTTCAATGGTAGAAAAATTACTTTGAAAGGGCAGCAACGTTGTGAGATATGCTCTTCTGTTACCCCGCCTAATCATTTTTTAAATTTTTTAACTACTGCTATCGGGCCCCATGATTACTATGTATTGTTGGAGCCATTTCTGCAGTTCAAACCCTTTTTTTTTTTGAAGATGGATCCAAATGCCAAGATGCTGGACGATTCTCCATTGGATATACTGATATCAATGAAGCCAGATGAAATGCTCAAATTCAGCCGCCAAGGAAGCAGCAAGGAGGTCTAGAGTCAAAAGTTTAGTAGCAATGCAGATCAAAACCTAAGTGGCACCTGTCACTCCTGATATTCTTAATTCCGTACAGAAGCAGTAGGAGTGGGAGATGCAGGGAACCCAGCTGTATGAGGAAGGTTTGTAGAAAAAGTTTGATAAGCTTTGTCTATCACAAGCTCTCGATGATGGCCCTAGTATCTCATAAGTAACACTACATGTGGTCTCGATATCGACCTTATGAGAAATCTCCAGGTTGGGGCTGATGTATAGAAAATAGCTGAAATACGGGAGAAACTGGAACACAATACAAACAAAGAAACATGGTGGGAGAAAAATTCTCTTTCCTGAACCAGCCAATTGGTTCTAGAGTTTACGCATGTGCCTCTAAGGGAGCACACGAACCTGAATGTAACTATAACTAGTAATGTGCTATGCTACATTCAAGGCTAAACTAATTTACCTGTAATCATTTTTTTTCTTGCTTTGTCTTGATGCTTTATTATTTGTTTTGCTCCTAAAAAAAAAAAAAGTTGCATGATATGTTAAAATATCAGAGACAACTTCATAATGTTTTGAGCAAAAATTTCAGATGGGAGGGAAAAAAAAAATCCCCATCAAGCATGGTGTAACCATCTGGATTTGAAAAAACATGCCTACGATGGAAAACAGAGATGTGGGGGTGGTAGGGAAGTAAAGAAAAGCAAAATAGAATTCCAATTGCCAACACTTAGAAAAATTTGGTGCAATGTAAAGCAAAAATCAATCTTCATACTAAAAGATAAGGCCAAAAATTATCGCAAATCAAAATGAGGCTGTTTTTTTCAGTATGTATGTAAAAGTACCTGAGTACTTAAAGGTAACGTCCAGTATTAGAAGGGTCTGGTTTTATTCCAGAGGCAGTGCTGTATAGTCTCAGGTATTGCCACTTATCTGTGTTCAAGTGGGGGGCTGCTTCGCTAAATATGGTCAGACTTACTACATTCCTGCAAAGTTTTTGGACACTGGGTTTGTTCTAGACTTCTATATTATATTCTGTCTTTTGTCATCCTCATCCAACTATTGACTGTGACAATATGAAGTGTGATTTTTCAATGTTCTTTTCATGGCCACAAGGTTCTGCTAGACGCATGAAAATGATGTTCCGCTACTGCTGCTTGCCTCTTGTGTTATAGGGAGGCATCAGTCATGGAAATCTTTTTTTTAATGCTGTATTACCGAGATATTGTACCCCATAAGAGCCATTCGATGGCACACACACAATCCACATGGGTATGGGTCTGTCATATGAGACTTCTGCAGAGGGTATATCTATGTATTTGACATAGTGATTTCCATGAAGGCCAAGTCAATTCTTGCTACAAGTCTCCACTGCTACTGAAAAATCAGGCCAAATGTTCAACAGTTCCTTTGGAGTAAAGTGGTGGACGGTGACGAGCCTCGTGAACTTACACCTGTCATAAGGAACGCTTTCTCCTATAAACCATTTTTCTGAAAGTTCAAAGATTTTGACTCCTAACTTTTGTAAGCACATTCCTACAAAAACATCTTCAAATGGGAATATCTGCATACTTGCTGCAGCTAGGTATATCTTTTTTGCCATGTCCCCAGAAAAAACATACCCTGTTCCCGAACAGAAGGGTGGGTAGAACTTTTTGGAGTAGGTTTTGGTGGACATGTACCATTTACTGTCCTTTTCTCTGTGTGGTAAACCATTGTGCGCAATCATCCCAGTAAAAAAGTTTTTCTTGGGTGAACTTTTAGGCTGTAAGATTTTGTCCACTAGAAACCAAGGGTTGAAGAACATATCTGAATCGATTTTCATGATATAATTTACATTTGGACACAAATGACTGGACCACTCTATGCCCATCAAAGTCTTGATTGTCAAGTTGTAGTAAGAGTCCAAGAAGTCTTGCATTATGATGTCATGAAACTGGTGACTTTCTCTGATAACTTTCTTATCGTGATTCTTCGACCTTCCCAAGAGGAAAAGCCTGATGATATGGACACCTTTAACCAAAGATTCATTGGCCCAGGTGTTCCTCAAGATGTTTCTGGTGTGGAACTCTTGAGGAGCTGAAGGAATGAGCAATATTAAGAATGGTGCCCTTTCTTTACATTTCTCCTTTTCTTTTAAGACATACAGATAAAAGGGAGTGATGGCCCTCTGAGGAACCCGGGAGAAAATCTTTTCATCTTGAGTTCTCCAGTCACTTGTATATGCAAGAATTAATACAACCAATGTAACAGATAAGAAGACTATCTTCAAGCAGACACGAGGAATGGACAACTTGGTGGCTTCCTGTGAAGAACAATGGATAGATCAATGAGAACTTCTCATTCTTGGAGATATTTCTATCATGAAATAGTTCACACCCTCAACCAAACTAAGACATTCAACTCTAGTACATAACATAACTCTAGAAATATTTATCTCGATTGGTGATGCTTTTCAATAATGGTATCTTTTCTCTAATTAGATGATCTTCATCTAAAACTGACAACTCGATTCCAACCTAAAATACGTAGCAATCAAACATGAATATAAGAAAACTTTTTGAAATAAAGGTCTATCACTTTACCGTCACTAGGAAACAAAGACCCATTTTTTTCCCCATACTTTTGAGATGTAGGGTTTTCCCCTGAACCCGGATGGGAAAACTGGAAAGACTTAGTATCCCACTTTCCTCCACTCCCCCAAAGAAAAAGCGCCTACAAATGATACTGCCTATGACCCCTGATCTTTTCATTTTAGCACAATTATAACCTGTTCTATGCTGTCACAGAGTGCCCGGTCAATAAACCCAAGGGCTGTACAACAGGCATTTCAAAATTTCTTATAAAAGTATTGAACTCCAACCTCAATGCCCTTCAAATATGTTTTCTGTTGACCTGGAATGCTGGCTGTGGATCAGACCTGTTCACTGGAGATGAGTGAACCAGCTCAAGGCAATCACATTTGTCCCTCATTTTTTTAGGATTCACTTTGAAGGCGCTGGAAGGGGATTATGTGACTTTATGATGTTGAGAGGCCCAATGAAGGGCAGTGCTGCAAGGAAAAGGTGAGGATGAGGGGAGTATAATTTTTTAAAATGTATTTTGTCATTACCTGTTTATGACACTGCGAGTCTTTCTAGCCATATTCTAAGGCTGCACTCACAAGTCTGTTTACAGATCACAATGTACTGACTACCTGCAGAACTCTGACCCAAACTAACAGTCTCATAGGCATACAGAGGCTTGCAAAAGTATTCAGCTCCTTGGCTTTTTGTTTGTTACATTGTAATCTGTGTTTAAATACAGTACTTTTGTAAATTGATTTCTGTGTGATGCATCAGCACTAAAGCGTCTAAGTTGGTGAAGTGAAGTGAGAAAAATATAGGCATAAATTAAATTTATGAGATCAAATAGCTACAAATTGGCATGTGCATATGTATTCACCCCTGTTGAGATGAAGCCTTTAAAAATTTCTGGTGCAAGCAATTACCTTCATAAGTCCCATGCTTACTGACAGGATGTCTCCCCCTGTGTGCAATCTATGTGTCACATGTCAGTCAGTGTATACACTTTACCTTTTCTGAAAGGCAAGAAAGACTACAATACCATTAACAAGCGGCACCACTAACAAGAGGCACCACGAACCAAGCACCACCATTAACAAGAGGCACCGCTAGCCAAATACCTCCATTAACAAGAGGCACCACTAACCAAACACCTCCATTAACTAGAGGCACCACTAACCAAACAGCACCTTGAAGACCAAGGAGATATTCAACAGAGGGACAAAGTTATTGAGAAGTCCAAGTCAGGGTTGCATTATAAATAATATCCCAATCTATGATGATTCCCTGGAGCCCCATTGCATCCATTATCATCAAAGGGAAAGAACATGGTACCACAACAAACCTGGTAAGAGAGGGTCGCCCACCAAACTTCTTCGCTCGGGCAAGGAGGACATTAATCAGAGTGGCGGCACAGAGACCACAGGTTACTATGAAGGAGCTGCAGAGCTTCCAAGCAGAGACTGGAGCATCTGTCCATTCCTAGTTATGTAGATTGAAAAAAGGCCTAGGTCCATCAAGTTCAACATTTCTCCACCAAATGTACATTTTGCCACTAATTTAACAATAACCCGCAATGTTATTTGTATCAAGGAAACCGTCCAGCCCTTCACGATAAGCCGTATACTTCATAGAGGTGGTCTTTTATCGACGAGTGGGCAGAAAAAGCCTTTAATTGCACAAACAAATTGTAAAGCTCATTTTGCGTTTTCCAAAAGACATGAAATACACCCCAATTGTATGGAGGAAGGTGCTGAGGTCAGACGAAACCAAAATTGAACATTTTGGCCACCAAGATAAACGCTATGTCTTGTGCCAAACCAACATAACACATCACTCCAAGAACACCATCCCCACAGTGAAACAAGGTGGTGACAGCAACATTCTGTGGAGATGTTTTTTGGGAGCAGCGACAGGGAAAATAGTCAAGAGTCATGGGGAAAATGGATGGTGCGAAATACAGAGATATTCTTTAGCAAAACCCGTTCGTCTGTCAGTGATTTCAGACTGGGACAGAGGTTCACCTTCCAACAGGACAATGACCCAAAGCATACTGCTAAAGCAACACTCAAGTGGTTAAAGAGGAAATGTGTAAATGTTCTAGAGTGGCCTAGTCACCGCCCAGACCTTAATCCAATTAAGTATATGTGGTCAGACTTGAAGATACCTGTTCACCAAAGGAAACCTCTAACCTGAAGGAGCCGGAGCCGTTTTGCTTTGAGGAATGGGCAAATATCCCTGTGGCCAAAGTGTAAAAAGCTAAGAGACTTATCCAAAGCGACTTGCAGCTTTTATTTGCATCAGAAGGAAAATCTACACAGTACTGACTTTAGGGGGGTGAATAGTTATGCACACTGAAGTTTTCAGTTATTTTGTCCTATTTGTTGTTTGCTTCACAATACAAAGAAAACAAAATGTGCACAGTTGTAGGCATGTTCTTTATATGAACCCAAAAAGAAAATAAGGACCAGGAGCAGTACATAAAATATACCCGTATATACTCGCGTATATGTCGATCCGAGTATAAGTCGACCCCCCTAAATTTGCCTCAAAAACCTGGGAAAACTTATTGACTCGAGTATAAGTCTAGGGTGGGAATTTACTGGTAAATTTAATGCTGCATAACATACAGTATGCCCCAAAAATGCTGCACAGTGAATGATGGCCCAAATACCGTAATGCTGCCCCCAAAGTGATAGGATTACTGATAATCCTATCATGTTGCTGCCGCTGCTGCTGCCCCTGCTGGAATTTAAAAAAAAAAAAAACAAACACTATATACTCACCTACGTTGATGACAGCTGCTCCTGAGCGTCGCCGGCTCTTCAGTGACTCAGGCAGAGGGCGCGTGCTTTCCATGTCATCGCGCCCCCTGCACGTCACTGCCGGAGGACGGGAGAGAGCGGCGCGCAGAGATTTTGAACGCCGCCGCGGCCCTATCATCACCCGCCGCCACCGCCAGGAAGCTGCAGGGGACCGCAGACGAACACCGGGGACCGCGGAGACGACCGGGACCGTGGAGATGACGGGGACCAGGTAAGTTGGCACCGTGACCCGAATATAAGTCGAGGGGGGTCTTTTTCAACCCCAAAAGGGGGCTGAAAAACTCGACTTATACGTATATACGGTATATAAATTTTATTATTATGCAAAAATGAAAAATAAAATCAAGATCATAAATAGGTAATTTCTAATTACATACATAAGGGAATCAGCAACACCTAGGCACCACACACAAGTAAGGTTAGGTAAAAAAATGGCAATTTGATGTAAACCACATATACTAAAAAAGATGGCCGTAAGAGGTACCCAAATGGTATTAAATTATATGCAAAAAATAATAACCATCAAAAAAAGGGAATATACAAATAGTGCAAAAGAAAACAAAAAGCAAAAAACACATATCCTGAAATAAAAAGTAAAAAATAAACTGCAAATAATGCATAAAGGTAATAATAATAATAAGGGTATTTAATAAACATAATTTTGATCAAAATAATGTACAAGCCATCCCGCCACGTTTACTTTTTATTTCAGGATATTGTGTTTTTCGCTTTTTGTTTTCTCTGGTTAATGGTCATGTGTTAATATGCACTTACATTGTGCATACACATTAACTTACTTTCTCAGTTCAGACTCCAGTTTTTTAAATAGTGCAAAAGACATATCTCTCAGTTGTCATATAAAGTGCAACAGTGCAGTATTTAGTGATCCGAAACATGGACCTACAAAAATAGACCACAAAAAAGAAAATTATAGTCTGATACCTAATGTGACTACCACCGATAATAGCCAGAGTACCGAGGAGGGTATACGGGACTTAGATAAATATAACAAATCAGTAGATTTGGTTTCCAGTACCATCTCTATGCTGATGACACCCAATTATACACTTCTTCTCCTGACATCACGCCAGCCTTTCTAGTAAACACACTGGCGATTGTCTAAACGCTGTGTCTAACATCATGTCCTCACTATATCTGAAACTGAACCTGTCAAAGACTGAACTCCTGGTGTTTCCTCCCTCTACTAATGTACCTATACCCGACATTGCCATTTCCGCGTGTGGTTCCACTATTACTCCCCAGCAACAGGCCCGCTGTCTTGGAGTCATACTTGATTCCGAGCTTTCCTTTGCTCCCCACATTCGATCACTGGCTCGCTCTTGTCATCTGCACCTCAAAAACATTTCTAGAATTCGACCTTTTCTTACTTTTGACTCTGCAAAAACTCTTACTGTTTCTCTTATTCATTCTCGTCTCGACTATTGTAACTCTCTTCTAATCGGTCTCCCTCTTACCAAACTCTCCCCTCTCCAATCTGTCTTGAATGCTGCAGCCAGGATCATATTCCTCACCAATCATTACACCGATGCCTCTACCTTGTGCCAGTCATTACACTGGCTACCCATCCACTCCAGAATTCAGTATAAACTTATTACCCTCACCCACAAAGCCCTCCATGGCTCAGCACCACCCTACATCTCCTCCCTTGTTCAGTATACCACCCTACCCGCGCCCTCCGTTCTGCTGATGACCTGAGGTTAGCATCCTCAATAATCAGAACCTCCCACTCCCGTCTCCAAGACTTTACACGTGCTGCGCCAATTCTTTGGAATGCACTTCCCAGGTCAATACGATTAGTCCCCAATCCCCACAGTTTTAAGCATGCCCTGAAAACGCATTTATTCAGACTGGCCTATCGTCTCAACACATTAACCTAATCTATCCCTGTGTGGCACAGCCAAAAGTTTTACCATAACCAGGTTCCCCGCATCATGTTCCCACATGCTTTATGCATCCATTAGCCCTCTGCGTCTGTACTCTTACACACTTAACATTATGGCTGGTGCATACAATCAGGGCAACTGTTACCACCCACCTTTCGTGTCTCCCTCTTTCCTCATAGATTGTAAGCTTGCGAGCAGGGCCCTCATTCCTCTTGGTATTTGTTATAATCTATGTGATTATTGTTATGCTGTAATGTCTATTGTCTGTACAAGTCCCCTCTGAAATGTAAAGTGCTGCGGAATATGTCGGCGCTATAGAAATAAAATTTATTATTATAATAAATAATGCCAAAGACCAACCTTACTTTGATGTGGGCTGAAAGACCCCAACGCGCGTTTCGCTGCTTAGCTTCTTCGTCTTTCAGCCCACATCACAGTAAGTTTGGTAATGTTTATTTTTATAAGTGTATAGATAAAAACAATTATGACTCACAAGGACACTTAAGAAGATATTTTGCAAACAAATTGGAAAGGAGGGGGAGAAAAATCATCCCATTAATTATCTGCTTTCTCCCTACCTACCTGTGGAGGTTGGCACCCTAGACCTACGCAGTGGCGCCCCCGCTCATCAGTGGCTATCCCTCCCTTTCCATAAGCTAACAATAAAAAATAATTACAGAGTGCAAAGGAGTCAGGGGTAATGTACCATATATTTATAATAAGGTCAACATAGTACCCTTTTTCTGATGTATGATATGGTACGTGCACGATATCAGAACAGGGAGCCCCTTATATTGAGGCAAATGATATGGGCGATATATTGATATATACACAGATAGTCAATCTCATAAGGGTTATGTCATAAGTTAGAGATTATATAACTGCACATACAGTTAGGTCCATATATATTTGGACAGAGACAACATTTTTCTAATTTTGGTTCTAGACATTACCACAATGAATTTTAAACAAAACAATTCAGATGCAGTTGAAGTTCAGACTTTTCAGCTTTCATTTGAGGGTATCCACATTAAAATTGGATGAAGGGTTTAGGAGTTTCAGCTCCTTAACATGTGCCACCCTGTTTTTAAAGGGACCAAAAGTAATTGGACAATTGACTCCAAGGCTATTTCATGGACAGGTGTGGGCAATCCCTTCGTTATGTCATTCTCAATTAAGCAGATAAAAGGCCTGGAGTTGATTTGAGGTGTGGTGCTTGCATTTGGAAGGTTTTGCTGTGAAGGAAATATGCGGTCAAAGGCGCTCTCCATGCAGGTGAAACAAGCCATCCTTAAGCTGCAAAAACAGAAAAAACCCATCCGAGAAATTGCTACAACATTAGGAGTGGCAAAATCTACAGTTTGGTACATCCTGAGAAAGAAAGCACTGGTGAACTCATCAATGCAAAAAGACCTGGGTGCCCACGGAAGACAACAGTGGTGGATGATCGCAGAATAATCTCCATGGTGAAGAGAAACCCCTTCACAACAGCCAACCAAGTGACCAACACTCTCCAGGAGGTAGGCGTATCAATATCCAAATCTACCATAAAGAGAAGACTGCATGAAAGTAAATACAGAGGGTTGACTGCACGGTGCAAGCCACTCATAAGCATCAAGAATCAAAAGGCTAGACTGGACTTTGCTAAAAAACATCTAAAAAAGCCAGCACAGTTCTGGAAGAACATTCTTTGGACAGATGAAACCAAGATCATCCACTACCAGAATGATGGAAAGAGAAAAGTATGGCGAAGGCGTGGTACAGCTCATGATCCAAAGTATGCCACATCATCTGTAAAACACGGCGGAGGCAGTGAGATGGCTTGGGCATGCATGGCTGCCAGTGGCACTGGGTCACTAGTGTTTATGGATGATGTGACACAGGACAGAAGCAGCCGAATGAATTCTGAGGTATTCAGAGCCATACTGTGTGCTCAGATCCAGCCAAGTGCAGCCAAACTGATTGGTCGTCGTTTCATACTACAGATGGACAATGACCCAAAACATAAAGCCAAAGCAACCCAGGAGTTTATTAAAGCAAAGAAGTGGAATATTCTTGAATGGCCAAGTCAGTCACCTGATCTCAACCCAATTGAGCATGCATTTCACTTTTTAAAGACTAAACTTCAGACAGAAAGGCCCACAAACAAACAGCAACTGAAAACCACCGCAGTGAAGGCCTGGCAGAGCATCAAAAAGGAGGAAACACAGCGTCTGGTGATGTCCATGAGTTCAAGACTTCAGGCAGTCATTGCCAACAAAGGGTTTTCAACCAAGTACTAGAAATGAACATTTCATTTACAATTATTTAATCTGTCCAATTACTTTTGGTCACTTTAAAAACAGGGTGGCACATGTTAAGGAGCTGAAACTCCTAAACCCTTCATCCAATTTTAATGTGGATACCCTCAAATGAAAGCTGAAAGTCTGAACTTCAACTGCATCTGAATTGTTTTGTTTAAAATTCATTGTGGTAATGTCTGGAACCAAAATTAGAAAAATGTTGTCTCTGTCCAAATATATATGGACCTAACTGTATCTCTCTGTAATCAGATCGACGCAATACCCTACTATTGGCACAATACATGGCACACAGATTGTATTAAAAAAGAGATAACCCTAACAGTAAGGGTGCAGACAAAATGAACTCAAAAACCAGATATAATGGAGGATATAAAGTGTAAGGGAAATATAAAGGATTTAATATATATTCCCAGGCTTAGATATAACAAAATAACATCAATATGTCCTAACAGAGAGATTATGGAGGTATATGCAAATATAACCCAACATTGCACATAATCCAAAATGGTAGATATTACAGATAGAGCATTGGGATTCAGATATTCAACACTGGGAGAGAGATGCCCTCCTATTCCACATCTCAAAAGTGCTTTTGTGCGCATAAATAAACAGATATCCATTACTATTGCACACATTCCTCAAACTGATCAATTGATATGGTTCATCAGGGTTTCCCAGTTCCTATCCTAAAGGCAATAAGTCCAGTTTGCATGTACTTGACGCGTTTCCCCGTCATACGGTTCTTCAGGAGAACATACTGGCCATGTCCATATAGACAAGAAAAAACAAAGGACTTATCTTATAGTAGCTGTAACGCCGCTGTGTTTGGACCTTGATTCACGGCGTTACTCTGCATCTCTGCTTTAACCCTTCGCTCTTTTCCCTCTAATGTACTGGAATGCTGTTGTCAGTTATCTGTGTGGATGCTGCTCAATGCCCGGCGTCGCTGCATAGCCGTACATGCATGTGTGGGGAAGGTGACTTGACGGACAGACGTGACTGGCAGTAGGAGGGGACAGTTTGTACAGGACAGAAGGAGATTGACAGGATAGAAGGGCGACAGCTAGGAAAGGCAGGAGAGAAGGGTGTAGTATTGGAAAGTGACCACAAGATGGCAGGGGAGAGTAGTGTAGGACTGAACAACAGCTTATGGCTCAGATACACTTAGTCATGGGGGGCGGGGAGATAGGAGCCCGGGTGGGAAATTCCCCTGTGAGAGAGGGGATAAATAGAGGAAGGTGGGGCTCCAGATGAGATCAGTCCCGGGAGGAGCTCAGAAGAAAACGGGGAAGTGAGAAGAGCTCGGCCAGGAGACGGACAGAGAAGAGATAGTCAGGGGGGTGGACCTGACCCGACGGACCGCAGGACAGGCGAGGTAACGAACCGCAGGACAAGTGAGGCTCTTGGGGTACCGATTGGAAGACAACCTCGGGCAGGTGAAGCGCTGGGGGTAGATTGGTCTAGGACAGCCCCCAGTGAAAGATCCGCGAGGTGCGTTACGGCGACTGGAGCTAAGGATTAGGTACCCGGGCCTGGAAACCGAGTGGTGTGAAGAAGCTGCGGTGCGTGTTTGGTAGTCGTCAGGAGGATGGCGAATAAATCCGGAACTGTTACACGTGAAATCTGTCTCCGCCTCGTCCTTGAGTCGCCTGGTGTCTGCGGCGTCCGAACAGGGTAAGCAGTGGTCCACCCCCCCCAAGCCAGGTCGCTACCACACATGCGTGATTCCGCTGTGCTGCATGACCACCTGTGTATGCGGTCCCTGGCAGTCACCCATGGGTTAATAGGTCTGCTGCACTCTGCGTGACTTACCATATGTGTTCAGGCTTTAGCTCCTGCCAGGTGTCCTTTGTATTGCTGATTATGTTTGGCTTTGCTTAGGGTGCGCGCGGCCACACCTCCCTTCCTTTTATCAGGAATGGGTGTGTGCTACAATTGCTGCTCCAGCCTATGGCTGTGTGGCAGCTCCTATATAAAGGTCCCTCCCCCTTTGGGGCATTGCCAGAGCTTCGCATTGAGTTCCTGAACCTTGCCATGTGAGTTTGTGTTCTGCACCTGCTCTGATTCTGTTCAGTTCTGGGGGAGCTGTTGCTCTTTGTCCCTCTGTGAGCTGTGTCTTGTATCTCGGCCTGCTCTGGGGGCATAATACCCAGATCGCCTTTACAGGAGGCTGCATATCCAAGGCTGTCTGGATTGTGTCTTGTTTCTCCGCCTGCTCTGGGGGCAGAAGTGCCCAGATCACCCTTCCTGGAGGCTGCATATCCAGGCCCGTGTATGTTGTGTGTTGTTTCCTGAATCCTGGATCTGCTCCTTTACCTGACCCTGTCTGAACTGTGTTCACTGTGTGATGTTCCTGAGGTCCTTCCGTGTCTTGAACCCTGTGCCCAGTGACTGTGACTCATTGCTACCTGACTTTCCGTGATCTAACCTGGGTTCATCTAGGAAGTAGGGGTCCAGTGTGTTCACTGAGTTTCTGCTACTCTGTGCTCAGCTGGGGATTCGGTGCAATTCCCTGCCGGCTCCAGTCCAACTCGGCAGGGTTTGCACCAGACCGCTTGGGTTCCTTTCTAGGTTGCTGCCAGATGTCCGGAGCCTGATAACCGTGGCCTTTCGTTCGGAGCCTGATGTCCACCAGATGTCCTGATGTCCACCAGATGTCCACCAGATGTCCTGATGTCCTGATGTCCACTTGATGTCCTGATGTCCAGTCCGTGTTCCTGATGTCCTCTCCGTGTTCATGATGTCCATACTTGTTCTGATGTCCTGCCGTTTCCCTGGGGTCTTACCCATGATGGCTCCTGCCATGGTCTGGAGGCTGCCTGAGGTTGATGCTCTTCCACTGTGCCGCTGCTACGCCTGAGGTCTGAGAGAGAGGCCATCCTAGTATGCCCGAGCCAGTTAACCCTGGATTGCATTTACCCATGATGACCTCTGCCATCATCTGAAGTCCGCCTGAGGTCGGCGTCTGACGTTCTCCTGCTGCGCCTGTGCTACTCCTGTAGCCGTACATGCGTGCGTGGTTCCGCTGTGCTGCATGACCACCCGCATGTGCGGTCCCCCTTAGTAAGCTCGTGCCAGACAATCCTGGACTGTGTCAACCCATGATGACCTCCTGCTTCGCCTGTCAACCTGAGATGGGTTTCCTTCATGATGTGCATATTCCGGAACCTGGTGTTTCTATGTTTTTGCCTTATTTCAGTAAACTTTATTTTTCTACATACCTTAAGTTGTGCGGTGTCTTTTAGTCCTGCATATGGCCATCTTGTCCACAAGCTCAGCTGCCACAGACCCCGGTTGCTACCCTTCCCTAGTCGGGTAGGTCCGGGTCCCCCTGTGGTCCAGTGGGTCCACATTCCACGATCACCTGGGACGCATACCCCGTTGTTGTTATAGCTCGACGACACGGGAGCGTTGGCTGTAAGCCACACTGCGTCCGCGATCGTAACAGTAGCCAAACTATGAGTTATAGATAGCGTGGGAATGGTACCCAATCACGTGCACCACGGACCCGCAGTATCCATCAGCGTACTTCCGGCTAATGCCGGAATCTACTTCCTGCATACGTGAGATGCAGATGTGATTCATCTCGCGCATGCGTGGATAATACCGGGATCCATTTCCTGCTTCGATGGAACACAAATGCGGTTCATCTTGCTAGTTCGAAGACCAATCCCGCGCATGCGCTGATTACGCCATGTTACCTCTTATCATTCCTTCCCTTCCACTTTGCTGAAACGCAAATGCGATTCACCGCGCGCATGCGCCGTAAGTGTTGTATTATTCCCATCCTCCCATCATCATTTATTGATGATTTTGCTTTTGGGAAATCCTTTTAGGCGCTTCTATCCATAAATAGGATGCAGGGGGGAAGGGTGTCTAGGGCAGCTTACCGATTGGTCCATACTCATGTAGAAGAGTGAGGTCATTAACCTACAGATCTCAAAATTATATCCAAAGGTCAAATCCATAAATATTTTTATGATACAATAAACATAAATAGATTTAGGCCAACAACTATCTAGGTCAATGGGCCTCTATAGTAGATTTTTCTCATGGATTGAAAAAAAAAAGAAATAAACCGAGTTACCAATCCAAACGACACTAGAGGGAGGAGAGGTGGGGGTTCACAATAAGCAGCCAAATTGCAGCTGTTCCTTGAGACCATCCGGGGATATGCTATTCATACGATAGATTCATTTAGCTTTCATTTTTAGGATCAGAAGGTCCCAATTCCTCCTCTTTTTAGTGGTGTAACAATTTCCATAGCCATAATGTGGAAGCAATCCAAATCCCCACCATATACATCTCTAACGTGTCTCGAGATTGGGTTTATCCCAGGCATTAACAATATCTCGTAGGTGCTCCTCCACTCTCCTCCGGAATTCCTGTTTAGTCTTTCCAACATAGTCGGTGGGACAGATGCATTGGAACAAATATACTACTCCTGTCGCCTTACAGTTGAAAAAATGTCTACATGGATAGAACTTTCCCGTGCTAGTGCTAGAGAAGGTATTTGACCTCAGAATATATTTACAGAATTTACACTTCCCACATTTAAAGTTTCCTTTTTCCCTGTTCCTCAACCATGTTGGTTGTTTTACCATAGGATAATATTCACTATGCGCTTGTAGAAATCACAGGAACGCGGGATGTCGCCATGGACAGGAGACAGATCAAGAGTTAACAGGATTTTATTAACAACAAATATACTCCACACAGGCAGTAACAGGGCATGGAGGAGGGGTAGTATTAGGACAAAGGACGGGAAAGGGAGTTAGGATGAGGTAGAACTGGGAGTATGACAGGGTTGATAAGGGACGAGCGAGAGTTTGGTAAGAAAGAGCTTAAACTTATCGGAATGTAGTCTTCAGACGTAGGGAGGTTCAGGGTTCCAGCAGTGGTACTGACAACTGCGGTGCGGATTGTCTCGTCGCAGTCTCTGAGTAACGGGCAGTTTTCCTGCGCTTTACGATATCTGGCACAGTGCTAAGTCCAACGTGAAATGCCGCTAGAGCGAGCCTTTGCACTGCGGTGTATGATGGTTCAGGCCTATTAATACCTGGCACCGTCTGGCGCCTCTCCTGATGTTCTGTCAACATTTCGGTCAGTGACTTCAGTTCGGAAACTGTCAGGGAGGAGGGCAGAAGTCTGTCTACGGTTCGCCTATCAGCCATGAGTACCGTTGCAGCGGGTCAGGAAGGGTGCACAACACCCACGAGATACTCTGGCTTCAGCAGTGGCAGCACCGGATCCGCCACTCAGTTCCCCCGCGAGGGCTCTGGCTCTTTTCAAGCGCTGTGGAATATGTTGGCGCTATATAAATAAAGATTATTAGTATTAGGTCCAAAAAACTTATTGATCTATAATTGAACTCATATGTCAGTTTGAGACCCAAATGGTTGACATTAAGTTCCCCAACAAATTTCGAAAAGGAGTCCGGGCTACCCGACCACAGTATCAGCACATCATCCAGGTACCGACCCCAGAGCAATATATTGGGGTTCCACCAGGAAGTGCCATCTTAGGGAAAGGGAGGGATAGCCTCCAACGAGCGGGGGCCCACTGCTCAGGTCTAGGGTGCCAACCTCCGCAGGTAGGTAGGGAGAAAGCAGATAATAGTGTGATTTTTCTCCCCCTCCTTTCCAATTGGTTTGCAGACAAAATATCTTCTTAAGTGTCCTTGTGAGTCATAATTGGTTTTATCTATATGCTTATAAAAATATTACTAATAAAAGTTATGTTTTATATGATCTATCTGAACATTGGGTAGGCAATTCGGTGTCTAGTCATCAATATGTGTCTCGGACAGCTTCTCTAAGGGTCTGGTAGGGAGTCTAAATTAATTTTTAGTATTAATTTTTGGCGCAACTGCTGTAACTATACCCTAAACATTAAACACTTGCATAAAAAAAGTACTTGATTTGTCCTGCACCCAGTTGCAATTCTGAATGTGATCAGTAGGTGGTAGCATCACACAGTTACTCATCTTGGCCATAAAACTTCTCAGCGACTTCATTAAAGCCGCCGAGCTCTCTGTTCCCAATATTTTAGCAATAGGAAACGTCTAACTTTGAAAGGAATCATATTGTGAGCTTCCTACTGTCACATACAAACTCTCAGCTATTCCATGTCGCATTGCATAAAAGAGTAAAAAAAAAAAAAAAAAACTTAAAAGAGGTTGACCTCAACTTCTTCCATTAACCAGGGTGCCGAGTTGCTGCAAAAACATTTGGCTTGGATTGTAATACTGCATTTGCCCAGCAGGGGAACATGCAATCACTTGATTATTACCAGTATGGTCGCATCGACGTCAGGCCCTTATTTAGGGGTAAGTTTCTTAGAAGCGTTTCTTGTTCAATATTATTAGCGAATTGCCTTATAAGCAATTTCCTGACGTGGCGCTATTACAAAAGGTACAAAGGGCAACAACCAGAAAAAAAATTCTTACTGCCACCATAAAAAGAATAAACACATAAAATTGTAGCTTTTTCAGTGTACAGTCCATCAAAAAATGGCATAAAAAGTGATCAAAAAGTCTTATAGGAAAAAAAAAATGGTAGCACTGAAAACGTCATCTCTAGTTTGAGACCCCTGCTTTAGGAGGGGGGTGTACTTTGTGCAACTCTCCCCCCTTTCTCTAATAACAAAGGACCTGGTTACAGCTAATAAAAATTCTCTTTTAAAAATAAAGAAAATAAACATAATTTTATCACCTCATCTGTAAAAATCCGGTCTATCAAAATATTAATTAACCCCCATTGGGAAATGCCATAATCAAAAATATTGTAAAGCTAAAATTGTAAGATGGCAGTACACTTGGTTTCTTTTGATCCAATCATATTTATTGGTATTTACACATGACAAACAAAGACTGAACATAAAAAACATCAGTACTACAACATTAGCACATAACATGACAGGAGAAGACATAAGCATTAACATACAGTAAATGTCTTGCATTAACCCAGGAGAAAAGGAAAAGAGAGAAAAAAACCCCCAAAAAACTCAGGCTTATCTCCCAGTATGATAGTGTAATAAGTCTCTTGCCATCGGATGTATTTCTAAGGTAGGACCCAAACCTCACACATTAAAACAGTAGAACCAGTTTTCAAGTGTATGTTATACATCACATGACCTCGACACATTTGAATACCGGCTTTGCAGCCAGGGATCCCATATACGCTGAGTCTTCTTTATTGCAGAGGCGGTTTGTGTAAGGGCTAATTCATTCTCACAGTGAAAGTTAATTTTTTCAATTACTTCTGTAATGGTCGGAACTGCAGCACATTTCCATTTTGCCGCCACTAGCAATCTAACTGCTACCAGTATGTGAGATAAGGCCCCCCTAATCATATGCGGAAACTCCTCTGTTCCAATATGTAAAATTACCAGGCTAGGAGACAGCATCAGGCCTTCCCCAAGGACTTCTAGTATTAATCTGGCAATATCCTTCCATAGATTATTCAGAGCTGGACAGTCCCACCACTTGTGTTCTAGTGTCCCCCGAAGCCCACATCTCCTCCAACATAATGGGGATTGGTCCGGGCCAAAGTGAGCCACTTGTACCGGAAATCTATACCAAAGAAGGTGAATTTTTTTCAGTTGTTCAAGATGGTTAAGACATGATGAGACCCGTAACACCTCTCATAGAATCATAGAATCGTAGAGTTGGAAGGGACCTCCTGGGCCATCTGGTCCAACCCCCTGCTCAAAGCAGGATTCGCTAAATCATCCCAGTCAGGTGTCTGTCCAGCCTCTGTTTGAAGACTTCCATTGAAGGAGAACTCACCACTTCTCGTGGCAGCTTGTTCCACTCATTGATCACTCTAACTGTCAAAAAGTTTTTTCTAATATCTAATCTGTGTCTCCTCCCATTCAGTTTCATCCCATTGCTTCTAGTCTTTCCTTGTGCAAATGACAATAAAGTTGATCCTTCTACAATGTGACAGCCCTTTAGATATTTTTAGACCGTTATTAAGTCTCCTCTCAGTCTTCTCTTTTGCAAACTAAACATTCCCAAATCCTTCAACCTTTCCTCATATGACAGGGTTTGCAGACCGGTCACCATTCTGGTCGCTCTTTTCTGAACTTGCTCCAGTTTGTTGATGTCTTTTTTAAAATGTGGTGCCCAAAACTGGACACAATATTCTAGATCAGGTCTGACCAAAGAGGAGTAGAGGGCAATAATGACTTCACGTGATCTAGACTGTATGCTTCTGTTAATACATCCTAGAATTGCATTTGCCTTTTTTGCTGCTGCATCACACTGTTGACTCATATTCAGTCTGTGATCTATTAGTATACCCAAGTCTTTTTCACATGTGCTGTTGCTTAGCCCTATTCCTCCCATTCTGTATATGCTTTTTTCATTTTTATTGCCCAGATGTAGTACTTTGCATTTCTCCCTGTTAAAAACCATTTTGTTAGTTGCTGCCCACTTCTCCAGTTTATTTATATCTTTTTGAATCCTCTCTCTCTCTTCTCTAGTATTAGCTATCCCTCCTAGCTTTGTGTCATCAGCAAATTTAATCAGTTTACCCTCAATTCCTTCATCTAAATCGTTGATAAAGATGTTGAACAATACAGGGCCCAGGACAGAGCCCTGTGGTACCCCACTTGAGACATTCTTCCAACTGGACGTGCAGCCATTTACGACCACTCTTTGGGTCCGATCACTAAGCCAGTTATGAATCCACCTAACAGTTGCCTTGTCAATTCCATACTTAGTCATTTTTTCAATAAGGATTGTATGAGAGACTTTGTCAAATGCTTTGCTGAAGTCAAGATATACTATATCTACAGCATTTCCTTGATCCACCCAATCAGTGATTCCGTCATAGAAGGAAATTAAGTTAGTCTGACATGACTTATTAGTTACAAACCCATGCTGAATCTGTTTAATCACTTCATTCTTATCCAGGTACTGACATACATGTTGTTTAATAATTTGTTCAAAGATCTTTCCTGGTATAGAAGTCAGACTCACCGGCCTATAGTTGCCTGGGTCCACCTTCTTCCCCTTTTTGAAGATAGGAACAACATTTGCTCTTCTCCAGTCTTCTGGCACTTCTCCTGTTCTCCAAGAATTTTCAAAGATTATGGAGAGGGGTTCAAAAATTTCTTCTGCTATCTCCTTCAGTACTCTGGGGTGTAATTCATCTGGACCTGGAGACTTGAATTCATTTAGGTTAGCTAAGTGTTTCCTCACTATCTTTCTGTTTATAGATATCCTGGATTCTTCTATTCCCTTAATAGGACAGTGAAGAACAGTTGATGTTACACTTCCTTTCTGAGAGAAAACAGATGCAAAATAGGAATTTAAAAGTTCAGCCTTCTCAACATCCTGTCTTACCATTTCATCATTTTCATCCTGTAAAAATCCTATATCATCTTTGACTTTTCTTTTACTTTTGACATATCCCCAAAATCCTTTATTATTGCTTTTGATATCTCTTGCAAGCCTCAATTCATTTTCAGCTTTAGATAATCTGATTTGTGCCCTGCAGGTTCTGCAGACAGCATTATATTCTTCTTTAGATATGCCTCCCTCTTTCCATTTTATAAACATTTTTTTCTTTTTTAGCATGTGCTTAAGTTCTGTGTTCATCCATCCTGGTTTCCTTAAATGCTTCCTATTCTTCCCTCTTTTCAGAATTGTTAACAACTGTGCTTTGAGAATTTCATTTTTCAAGATTTCCCATCCTTCCTGAACATTTTTGTCTTTAAGGATATCCAGCCATTGGATCCCTCCAATTCTCTTTCTGAATCCCTTAAAATCTGCCTTTCTGAAATCTAACCTTGACGTCTGAGTCTTCACAGGTCTTCCTACTCTAGTTATCCAAAATTCTAAAATAGCATGGTCGCTACCTCCTAGGGTCCCAGCCACTCTCCCAGAGCATCCCTCCGGCTCCAGGGATATACCCAGTGAACGATCCCAGAGAGACATATAAGGAAGTTTTAATCCACATCCACATCAGGATCATTCAGAGCCTTGTATAGGATGGACACTCCTTTTGGGCTGGATTCTGGTATTAAGAAATATCCATTAGCTCTGCGATCTATTTTGGAGATAAAAAAAGGGTGATTTTGGTGAAGTTGACAAAAGATGGCGTATCTGTACGTATTGATAGAAATATCTGCGTATACCTGGGTGTTTGGATGCTAAGTACTCAAAGGGCAGAATCCCCGAGCTCCCCATCAAGTCGTGAAGGTTCCTAACCCCGCCGTAATCCAGACTTGTAAGTCTATATATGGAATATGTGCCTCAAGAGCTCTCAGAGACACAGTACTTAGGGGGATTTTAAGGCTAATTTCCTCCAGTACTGTAATGCGGCTACTATTGTTGGCAAACCTGGTGTATACTGACTAATCTTAATAGCCTCAGCTTCCAAAACTAGGCGTGGAGCGTTCCTTTTAGCATAGAATATTTCAATTTGAAGCCATCTGTGGTCCCTGTCCATATGCCACCAGTCCCTGAGTCCAGTTAGAACAGATGCTCTGTGATATGCTAAGAGGTTCGGCATGCCCATCCCTCCAAGATCATATGGATAATATAATAGGTTACTTGCTATCCTTGGCTGTTTATGTGCCCAGATATAACGATTGGCCATTTGTTGAAGTAACAGGATATTCCTATTAGGGATTTTAAAAGGGATGCACCTAAAGAAATAGATCATTTTGGGAAGTATTATCATTTTAAAGATATTGATTCTCGCTATCCATGAGGTCATAATATTATGACGTTTATCTAACTCTGATTTAATAGTTTTAGCTAGATTAGAGAAGTTATTATCCATTACATTTTGGGAGCTTGTTAGTGTAATTCCTAAGTACGGGATACCGTCCAGCATCCACTTAAAGGGGAATCGATTCTCCAAAGATCTGCGTTGTGCATCTGGGACTGCAACTGGATATATCAAGGATTTCGTAGGGTTTAGTTTGTAATATGATATTTTACCAAATTCCTCCAGCACGGACATGACAGCTGAGAACGATGGCCCAATATTCACACACGAGATTATGACGTCGCCCGCATAAAGTCCCACTTTATGTGTTACCGGCCCCACTGTGATCCCCGAGATATTGGAATCTGATCTTATGCGCTCAGCCAACGGTTCCATACATAGTGCAAATATAATGGGGGATTTGGGGGCAGCCCTGTCGTGTTCCGTTTGTTATTCGGAAGATTCCAGACAAGAAACCCGACGACAGTACCCTAGCACTGGGAGTCGAATACAAAGAACTAATTGCTGACAAAACGGGACCCACAAAGCCAAATTTAGTCCAGACAGCCTGTAAATATCCCCAATGCACCCTCTCAAACACTTTTTCAGCATCCAGTGACGAATACACTGGGGACACCAGAAAGCTCCGCCACCCTTATCAAATCCAGCATTCTCCTTGTACCATCTTTTGCTTCGCGTCCAGCCACGAACCCTACCTGGTCCGGAGAGATCAGTGATGGAATAATTCATTTCAAATGTGACACAAGAATCTTTGTGAATAGCTTGACATCACACTTCAAAAGTGCTATAGGTCTAAAATTGCCTGGGACCGTGGGGGACTTCCCCGGTTTAGGGAGGGTAGTGATCGTAGCCTCCAAACCGGGAGTAGACACTTTGCCCGTTCCTCTCCACGCTGTAAATAGACGTAATAGAAAGGGAATCAAATCTTGTTGAAAACATCGGTAATAGACTTTTGAGAATCCATCCGGACCAGGGGCCCCATATCATTTAGTATGGTTTATAAAGAACTGAACTTCTTCCTCAGTGAAAGGGATATTATAAAGCATTAATTGATCTGGAGAAATATGGGGCAAATTAATTGATTGAAGATATTTGTCTATCTCTTGTTGATCAGGGTGCGGAGTAGAGGTATCGTCTTTTAAATTATAAAGGTGGGTATAGTATTTGGAAAATACATCTACAATTTCAGTTGGATTTCTAACAAGCCGTCATTCAGAATCCACTAAATATTCCACTCTAGATTTCACTTCCCTATGACGAACTCTACGAGCTAGCAGGGCACCCGCCCTATCACCTGTGGCATATAATTTAATTTTGAATTTCTTTAGATTATGGGCATATATAGACAGGAAAGTTTCATGTAGTTTAAATCTAATCTGGAAAATTTCTTTTGAAACAGCAAGAGAAGGATTAGACTTATTTGTGGACTCTAAATGGTATAAGAGGGATATAAGGTCATTTCTGCTTTTTTTCCCTTTTAAGTTTTAAAAAAGACGCCTGTTGTAGTAAAATTCCCTTAATCACCGTTTTATGAGCGACCCATAGAGTCTAATCAGTGATCTCTTTGGAGTCATTTGTCTGGAAATAGTGCTTCAGCTCAGATATAGCCTTAGCAACTACCCCATCACTGAGTAATAACGACTCATTCAATCGCCCTGTAGGGAAGGTGACCTGACGGATGGACGGACTAGTCATAGTGAAGAAGGAAAGGTTTGCACAGTGTACGTAGGTGTCAGTTATTACAGTGGGAAAACAGCTAGGAAAGTGTAGTGGACGTGCAGTACCTCGGGTTGACCATTAGATGGCAGGGAGGAGTGTGAGCAAAGGACTTGACAACAGCTTAGGGCTTTAGAAACCGTTGGTCATGGGGGGCGGGGTTACAGTGACAGGGGACCGGGAGAGCTATAAATACTGAGGGAGGGTTCCAGAAGGTTCCAGTCCCCAGGGGGAGCTCCAGTGACAGGAGGACTGCGACAGTCTGTGCGCTGTGAGGAGAATCTAAACCAGGGGGACTGAGGAGAGAGAACGTTAGGGGGGTGGTCCTGACAGGAAGAACCGCAGAAGGGACGAGGCACTGGGTGTGAGACACCGTATTTGACACGACGACTGATCAGTGGAAGCGCTGTTGGTTTACGGGCCTAAGGCGGCCACAGTGACGGACCTGTCAGGAGCGTCGACGAGTGAAGAGGGGACAGTGTACGCATACGCGTCCCCAGTTCAGAGTACGGTGTGTGAGAAGCGGCCCTGGAAACAGAGGGCCGTGAGGTAAAGAAAGTGCGGCGTGCTCTGAGGCCGTCAGACGGACGGCAAGTGAAATAAACTTGGACCTGTTGCACCCAGAATCTGCCTCCATCTTGTCTCTGTTTCGTCTCTGCGCGGTAAGAAGAGAGGGACCACCCCCCCAGCTCGGCCCTCCGACCCTACAGCCCCTTGAAGGCTGAGCTAACCTGATGAGAGAGCGTTAGTTGTAGAGAAATAGGCGTGTGGTCAGACCATGTGATTAGGCCTATGTCCGCAGATATACACCTCCGGAGGACAGCACTGTCTATCATGAAATGATCTATCCTGCTGTATTTACGATGCCGGAAGAAATAGAATGTATAGTCCCTTTCACTCGCATGGGAGTATCTCCAGAAATCGTGATAGTGATATTCATGTGCTAGCAATCTTAGCTCCCTCCGACTTCACCGTTTTCCTTGTGAACAATCCAAATTTCTATCCATAGGGAGATTAAAATCCCCACATACTATTTTCCCCCCTTGTTCCAATTTGAAAATTTTTTTGAAAACTTTCCTCAGAAAAGAATGTTGTCCCTCATTAGGAGCATAAACAGCCGTTATAGTGTGAGGTTCACCATTAAGGGTGCATACAAGAATCAGAAATCTACCCGCCGGGTCTGCATATTTCTGCATGCATTTGAAGGCCACTGTATGCTTCACCATAATACACCCCCCGGCCTTCTTATTAGAGTTATTGGCGAAAAATATAGGTGGGAAATGAGGAAGGTGAACCCTACAGTTATCCTTCTCTAGCAAATGTGTCTCCTGCAGACAAGCGATGTCCGCCCGAGATTTCCTTACTTCCCTCCTCAACATGGATCGTTTACCAGGGGCGTTTAGCCATTTAACGATAAGAGCTGCACACTCATGATTGTAAACGTGGGTGAAATACTTTTGCATAAATGTATATATTAATTTTGCTTCAGAGGGGTATATACCGGCTGTCACATATTTATATCCTATAATCATATATTCCATCACACTTAAGCTACCAAAGTAGACGCGCCTGAAAAAATAAAAAAAACATAGACAAATAAAAAGAGAAAAAAGGAAAAAATTGTAACACATGACCATGAACCAGGGTCCTGGCGGACACCGGGTAATGACCGACATATGTTGGATGTGGCGCAGAATCAAAATCTGCAAAGGGCAAGGAGAAACAGTCACAGTCCAGGAGTCCAAACAGAGAAAGGACCCGTCAGCGAGCTCCGGTCATCCCGACCACGATCCTTCCCTCATTTCAAGCCGGAATCCAGTCTGGAACAATTCTTTTCTCCCCTGCAGACGGCTGTCTAAGTGGCACTGGAATCTTCCAACTTGTCAGCTTATCTTCTGCTTGTTTAGGAGATGAACATGTCACCGTATGACCTCCATACACGATGATCAATTTTACAGGGTTAATTCCTCATTTATACTTAATGTTGCCATCTCTGAGGGTCTTGCCTATATGAGCGTATTCCCGTCTTTTAGCCAAGGTTGCTGCTGATAGATCTGGGAATACCTGCAGATTGTTTAGTTCTGTTGGTAATTCAGGAGGTTTCCTCATCTGCTGTATAAATGCATCCTTAGTAGAGAAGAAATGGATACGGGCTAAGGTGTCTCTAGGCAGAGCGTGATCTATGTGCCTGGGTTTTGGAATTCTATGAATCCTGTCAATCAGGAGATCCCTTGGAGACAGTGTGGGAAGTACAGCTTGTATAAACTTATGCATGAAGGGGGCGGGCTAGGTCTTTATCAGCTACCTCTTCTGGTATACCCCATATACGAATGTTATTTCTCCTGGATCTGTCTTCCAGGTCATGCAATTTGTCAAGCGCATGAACTAGCTCCCCCTTAAGGCTGGTTTCACATTAGCGCTTTTTGATTTTGGCGCGCACGGCGCACCGTCAAAAGTGCGCAGCGCAGGTCAAAGCGCAACTAGCGCACGGCCTGCGCACGATCTGCGCACCCTATGCTAAAGATAGGGTGCGCCGATCGCAGGCGCCGCTGTGCGCTAGGAGGCGGCGCTACAAGCAAGGGGCGGGCACGCCGGGCAGAGAGCCGGCTCGGGGGCGGAGCTACCCCCAGCCGTGCGTGCGCTTAAAAAGCGCTAATGTGAAACCAGCCTAAGTGCCTCATTTTCATCCACCAGGGCATTAATGGAAGTAGCATATTCCACCATTTTGTTTTCAACATGTGAAGTACATTCTCCCAGGGAGTGTATGTCCCCTCTTATTTCTTTTGACATGGAGTGCATGTCCTCTTTTAGGGAGGAATGGATGGAGGCTAAGAATTCCCTCATATCCCCTTTAGTCATTGGGGTAGAGCTGCTGTGCCTGTCCCCCTCTGCGTTCATACCTCTTCCAGAGCCTTGTGAGGACATGGAGGACCCGGAGGGGGATGCAGCCGCCGCCATCTTCCCTGAAGCATGTGCGATCTGTCACTTAGGAAAGAAATCTGGCAGCTGCAGCGGGGAGCTTCTTTTCTGCGGCGTCCTACCATGTGTCATCATGAACCCAGATATGCGGGGCAGCCGGCAGTTACTTTATTTGAAAGTCGGGTGTGCCGTGGAGAGCAGGTATGTGCTGCTTTCCGTCAGTAGATGCTGGAGCTCTGGCTTTAACCCCTTCCTGACATGAGACGTACTATCCCGTCCATGGGACCCGGGCCCCTATGCCCATGGACGGGATAGTACGTCTACCGCGATCAGCGGCGCCCACGTGGTGAGCGCCGCTGATCGCGGCCGGGTGTCAGCTGATTATCACAGCTGACACCCGGCACAATGTGTCAGGGGCGGTCACGGACCGCCCCCCGACACGTTAACCCCTTGTACACCGTGATCAAACACGATCGCGGTGTACCGGGGGTTAAAGGGAAGCATCGGCAGGGAGGGGGCTCCCTCCGTGCTTCCCTGAGCCCCCCACGGCAGCGCAATGTGCAGCGCTGCTGCGGGGGGCTCCTTTCCTCCAGGCCCCCGAATCCAAGATGGCGACGGGGGCCTTCGGGGGCCTGCAGGAAGCTGGCTTCCTCAGTGCCTGCAAAGCGCAGGCAAGAGGAAGTCTTCTTCAATGCCTGTGACAGATTGCTGATCTGTCACAGTGATCTGTGATGTGTGACAGATCAGCGATCTGTCACAGGACAGTGATGTCCCACCTGGGACTATGTAATAAAGTAAAAAAAAAATAAAAAAAAGTGTAAAAATAATTTAAAAAAAATCGCCAAATAAATTAGTAAAAAAACCAAAAAATATTCCCCAATAAATTCATTTTTTGAAAATAAAAAAACCCCAAAACAATAAAAGTACACATATTAGGTATCGCCGCATCTGTAACGACCCGCCCTATAAAACTGTCCCATTAGTTAACCCCTTTAACGAACCCCTTAAAAAATAAAAATAAAAAACGAAGCAAAAAATAATGATTTATTATCATACCGCCAAACAAAAAGTGTAATAACGCGCGATCAAAAAGACAAATATAAATATCCATGGTACCGCTGAAAACGTCATCTTGTCCCACAAAAAACGAGCCACCACACAGCATCATCAGCAAAAAAATAAAAAAGTTATAGCTCGCAGAATAAAGCGATGCAAAAATAATTATTTTTTATATAAAATAGTTTTCATTGCATAAAACCGACAAAACATAAAAAAACGACCTAAATGAGGTATCGCTGTAACCGTACTAACCCGAAGAATAAAACCGCTTTATCAATTTTACCGCACGCGGAACGGTGTAAATGCACTCCCTCAAAAGAAATTCATGAAACGCTGGTTTTTGTTCATTCTGCGTCCCAAAAATCGGAATAAAAAGCGATCAAAAAATGTCACGTGCCCGAAAATGGTACCAATAAAAATGTCAACTCGTCCCGCAAAAAATAAGACCTCACATGACTCGGTGGGTCAAAATACGGAAAAATTATAGCTCTCAATATGTGGTGATGCAAAAACTATTTTTACGATAAAAAGCGTCTTTCAGCGTGCGACAGCTGGCAAAAATAAAACCGCCATAAATAGTAAATCAAACCCCCCGTTATGACCCCCTTAGTTAGGGAAAAATAATAAAATTAAAAAAATGTATTTATTTCCATTTTCCATTAGGGTTAGGGCTAGGGTTAGGGTTAGGGCTAGGGTTAGGGTTAGGGCTAGGGTTAGGGTTAGGGCTAGGGTTAGGGTTAGGGCTTGGGTTAGGGCTTGGGTTAGGGCTAGGGTTAGGGCTGAGATTAGGGTTAGGGGTGTGTTGGGGTTCGGGTTGGAGTTAGAATTGGGGGTTTCCACTGTTTGGGCACATCAGGGGCTCTCCAAATGCAACATTGCGTCTGATCTCAATTCCAGCCAATTCTGAGTTGAAAAAGTCATATGGTGCTCCTTCTCTTCCAAGCTCTGCCATGCACCCAAACAGTGTTTTACCCCCACATGTAGGGTATCAGCCTACTCAGGACAAATTGCAAAACAATTTTTGGGGTCCAATTTCTCCTGTTACCCTTAGGAAAATAAAAAATTGGGGGCAAAATATCATTTTTGTGGAAAAAAAATATTTTTTTATTTTCACGTCCGAGCGTTATAAACTTCTGTGAAGCACTTGGGGGTTCAAAGTGCTCACCACACATCTAAATAAGTTCCGTGGGGGGGTCTAGTGTCCAAAATGGGGTCACTTGTGGGGAGTTTCAATAGTTTAGGTACATCAGGGGCTCTCCAAACGCACATGACACCCGCAGACCATTCCATCAAAGTCTGCATTCCAAAATGGCACTGCTTCCCTTCCGAGCCCCGACGTGTGTCCATACAGTAGTTTTCTCCCACATATGGGGTGTCAGCGTACTCATGACAAATTGGACAACAACTTTTGGGGTCCAATTTCTCCTGTTACCCTTGGGAAAATAAATAAATTGGGGACTAATTGATCATGTTTGTGGAAAAAATACGATTTTTTTATTTTCATGCCCTGGCATTATAAACTTCTGTGAAGACCTTGGGGGTTCAAAGTGCTCACCTCACATCTAGATAAGTTCCTTAGGGGGTCTAGTTTTCAAAATGGGGTCATTTGTGGGGGGTTTCCACTGTTTAGGTACATTAGGGGCTCTCCAAAGGCAACATGACACCCGCAGACCATTCCATCAATGTCTGCATTCCAAAACATCACTACTTCCCTGCCGATCCCCGACGTGTGCCCATACAGTAGTTTTCTCCCACATATGGGGTATCAGCATACTCAGGACAAATTGGACAACAACTTTTGGGGTCTAATTTCTCCTGTTACCCTTGGGAAAATAAAAAAATGGTGACTAAAAGATCATGTTTGTGGAAAAAATACGAATTTTTTATTTTTTATAAACTTCTGTGAAGCACTGGGGGGTTCAAAGTGCTCACCACACATCTAGATAAGTTCCTTGGAGGGTCTAGTTTACAAAATGGTGTCATTTGTGGGGGGTTTCCACTGTTTTGGTACATCAGGGGTTTTCCAATCGCGACATGGTGTCCGATCTCAATTCCAGCCAAAAACGTCAAATGGCGCTGCTTCCCTTCTGAGCTCTGCCATGCACCCAAATAGTGGTTTACCCCCACATGTGGGGTATCAGCGTACTCAGGACAAATTGCACAACAACTTTTAGGGTGCTGTTACCCTTGGAAAAATAAGAATTGAGGGTGAAAAGATCATTTTTGTGGAAAAAATATGATTTTTTAATTGTACGGCTTTATGTTATAAACTTCTGTGAAGCCCTTGGGGGTTCAAAGTTCTAACCACACATCTAGATAAGTTCCTTAGGGGGTCTAGTTTCCAAAATGGTGTCATTTGTGGGGGGGTTTCCACTGTTTAGGTACATCAGGGGTTTTCCAATCGCGACATGGTGTCCCATCTCAATTCCAGCCAAAAACGTCAAATGGCGCTGCTTCCCTTCCGAGCTCTGCCATGCGCCCAAATAGTAGTTTACCCCCACATGTGGGGTATCAGCGTACTCAGGACAAATTGCACAATAACTTTTAGGGTGCTGTTACCCTTGGAAAAATAAGAATTGAGGGTGAAAAGATCATTTTTGTGGAAAAAATATGATTTTTTAATTGTACGGCTTTATGTTATAAACTTCTGTGAAGCCCTTGGGGGTTTAAAGTTCTCACCACACATCTAGATAAGTTCCTTAGGGGGTCTAGTTTCCAAAATGGTGTCATTTGTGGGGGTTTCCACTGTTTTGGTACTTCAGGGGTTTTCCAATCGCGACATGATGTCCGATCTCAATTCCAGCCAAAAACGTCAAATGGCGCTGCTTCCCTTCCGAGCTCTGCCATGCGCCCAAATAGTGGTTTACCCCCACATGTGGGGTATCAGCATACTCAGGACAAATTGCACAATAACTTTTAGGGTCCTGTTACCCTTGGGAAAATAAAAATTGGGGTGAAAAGATCATTTTTGTGGAAAAAATATGATTTTTTAATTGTACCGCTGTTCGTTATAAACTTCTGTAAAGCCCTTGTGGGTTCAAAGTTCTCACCACATATCTAGATAAGTTCCTTGGGGGGTCTAGTTTCCAAAATGGGGTCACTTGTAGGGGGTTTCCACTGTTTAGGTACATCAGGGACTCTCCAAACGTGACATGGCGTCCAATCTGAATTCCAGCCAATTTTGCAGTGAAAAAGTCAAACGGCGCTCCTTCCATTTTGAGCTCTGCCATGCGCCGAAACAGTCGTTCCCCCCCACAAATCAGGTATCAGCGTACTCAGGTCAAATTGCACAATAACTTTTGCAGTCCAATTTCTCCTGTTACCCTTGGTAAAATAAAAAAAATTGAACCTGAAGTATTTTTTTTGTGAAAAAAAGTTAGATGTTCATTTTTTTTTAAATATTCAAAAAAATTCCTGTGACGCACCTAAAGGGTTAATAAACTAATAAACTTAAACTGTGGTTTTGAGCACCTTAAGGGGTGCAGTTTTTAGAATGGTGTCACTTTTGGGTATTTTCTATCCTATAGACCCCTCAAAGTGGCTTCAAATGTGATGTGGTCCTAAAAATAAAATGGTGTTGTAAAAATGAGAAATCGCTGGTCAACTTTTAACCCTTATAACTTCCTAACAAAAATAAATTTTGGTTCCAAAATTGTGCTGATGTAAAGTAAACATGTGGGAAATGTTAGTTATCAAGTTTTTTGTGTGCTGTATCTCTGTGATTTAAGGGCATAAAAATTCAAAGTTGGAAAATTGCGAAATTTTCAAAATTTTTGCCACATTTCCATTTTTTTCACAAATAAACGCAAGTTATTTGAATGAAATTTTACCACTAACATGAAGTACAATATGTCACGAGAAAACATTGTCAGAATCACCGGGATCCATGGAAGCGTTCCAGAGTTATGACCTCATAAAGGTACAGTGGTCAGAATTGTAAAAATTGGCCCGGTCATGAACGTGCAAACCACCCTTGAGGGTGAAGGGGTTAAGCAGCCATCACAGTCTGCATGCAGGCCACACCCCCTGTACACTTGGTTTCCATGGCAAATGAGACGTGTCTCCTGTCATGATCTTAGTCCGGGTTTGACTCGCACATGTGGGGTTAATGTCTGGAACCAGTGCTGATGACTGGCACTTCTGAGGTTAAAGGTTATGATCCCAGCGCAGGCTTACCTGCACACCTGGGGTTCATTATTGTGGTCTCTCCTTGGTTCTGGGAAGGCTTCTTATGGCCTCAGGAAGCTCCTATCCCCGTCAGTTATACTTTCGCCCTTGGCAGAGTGTGTTGACCCCTGAGTGTGTTTGTGATGTGTTCTTGTTTGCCTGATACTTTGGTTATGACTCGGTCTGATACTGCTTGTTGGATTCTGCTTGGTACCTTCTATGTCTGTTTGACTTTGACCACTGCCTGTCCCCGACTATCCATTCTGTCTCATCCCTGGTACTTACTTTATCTCTGTGTATGACCCGGTTTGTCTGACTTTGAGTATTCCTGTATAGTATTTTGCCTATCTCTGGCAGCAGGATGCTAAGCCCCGCCCCCTTGCAGTCACATGATCGTAGGTCCGTCACTGCTCACTGACGTCAGCTTCTCCAGGTCCTGTTTGCCTAAACTATCCGGCCGTGTCTGACCCCAGGCCCCTCTGCAGTGCGGGTGAGTCCTTGCTCAGTGGTGACTGCACACCCACCCTAACAGGACCGTGACATCTCCCTGTAGTGTTTAAAAGCTGAAAATGTAAAAACTCTAATCATGCTTCATATTTTATGGCACTAAAATGTTTAAATATTTGCAATAAAAATGTAACTATTAATACTTTGTTTTTAATTGTTTTACTTTTTTTATGATGCATTTCTTTTCAGAATGGGTGAATGACAGCCAAAGTTTGCTACAAAGGTCAGGTTGTGGAAGATCATTTCATGTCACACGTGATGCACCATGGCAAGACTGAGCACAGCAACAGGACTCAAGGTAGTTATACTGCATCAGCAAGATGTCTAGCAGGCAAAAATTTCAAAGTAGACTGGGGTTTCAAGATGTGCTGTTGAAGCTGTTTTGAAGAAGCACCAAGAAATGGATGATATTGAGGATTGTAGACACAGTAAGCTTGGTGCAGCAGATGAAAATAACATCATGCTTACTTCCTTCATAATCAGAAGATGTACAGCAGTGCCATCAGGTCAGAATGGGCATCAACCAGTGGGACCCAGTGAGTCAACATGTTAAATCTTTGGCTACAACAGAAAGCAGATTGTTCTTCGAAGGAACAAAGTGCAGCACAATGAGTATCTGCAGGCAACATTGAAGCATGGTGGAGGATCTTTGCAAGTTTGGGGCTTCACTTAGGCAAATGAAGTTTGAGAGTTGGTCAGTTTTAATGGTATGTTCAATGCTGAGAAATACTGGCAGATACTTACCCATCATGTAATACCATCAGGAAATGTATGGCTCCAAATTTTTTCTGCAGCAGGACAACTCCTAACATACATCCAAAGTCATTATGTACTATCCAGTGTATAGAAAATTGAGGAGTCCTGGTAGTGATGATATGTCCCCCACAAAGCTCTGATGTTAACATTATGGAGTCTTGTATTCCGTAACAAAACAAGAATTTGCACAAGCCCAGTTCTCCAAAATGTTTCTGACAACCTCTCTGCTGAGTGCCTTCAAAAACTAATGCACAAACAACTTCTGCAGAACTTTGCAGGTCAAAAGGACCATGCATTAACAAAAAAAGACTTTACAGAATAACACGTAATTCTACACATGCCAAGAACACTTCGGAAAGAATTTAGGGGCAGATAAGAAGAGGTTAGAAATGCACAACTGATCTACTATGAAAAAAGGAGCAATCAGTTACAAGTGAATGATAAAAGTCCATCAGCTTTCTCACCATTTGCTGTGCTGAGGCTGTATCTGTATAAGAACCAGCAGAAGAATCAGTCTTGTAAGGTAATCCTCCCGGCTTATACCTGTAACTATAGGTGGATCAGACTTGATAACAGGCAGTGGACAGAAAATTGCTCAGAAAGGAGAAACCTAGTGGCTATAACTTTAGATAAATTTTTCACTGAAAATACAATCTATGGTAAAGGAATTTTATTTTTTTATAACGGCTATATTGGTAATCTATTAAGTTTTGCATAAGTTTGTTGAAATGACAGTGACCATTTCAGAAGCATGGGTAGTGACAATACTTAGACTGCTTCTCGGTAACCTATCTTTTCTTATAGCAGTCTATGTACTACTTTCATATACCTAATGTTCAGCACATTAAAATATTAACTGGTCCCTGTTCTCCTGACACAATATTTCTGTATAAAATGTTTGACATTTGGGTTAATTTCCCCTATCCTACACTAATACAGGCAGTAGGATAATAATATACACTGCAAGTACTAAGTGGAGAAAATGAATAATAATAATAATAATAATAATAATAATAATAATATAACATCTAACAACAGCAACTTGTTGATAGTTTTCACGTAACAATTAGTGATGAGCGAGGGTGTTCGGGTAAGGTGTTATCTCAGGATGCTTGGGTGCTAACTGAGTGTCTTCGTTGTGCTTTTAAAATATGTTCGAGTCCCCGTGGCTGCATGTTTCGCATCTGTTCAACGGCCACAACTCAAACATGGATTGTCGAACAATCAGGCAATCCCTTCATGTGTTGCAGCTGTCGAACAGCGATGAGTAGAGTTGAGCGAAACGGGTCGAAAAATTTCAAAAGTCGCCGACTTTTGGCAAAGTCGGGTTTCATGAAACGAAACCCGACCCTAGGATGAGGTCGGCCACGAGGTCGGTGACTTACGCGCCAAAGTCGAATTTCAAAAGTTTGTTTAGCGCTCTTTTTCAGCCAATCAGGATCCACAGACACTGTGGGCAACGTGATGACATAGGCAGGGGTCACCACCATCTTTCAGAAGGGCATGCAAGTGATTGGCTTGCTTTGGTGGGCGTCACAGGGGTTATAAAAGGGCGTACACGCCGACCGCCATCTTACTTCTGCCGATCTTAGCATAGGGAGAGGTTGCTGCTGCTGATTCTTTAGGGAGAGCGTTAGGCAGGGAAGAAGAAAAAAAAACTGCATCTGCTGCTAGCGATTTTGCCTGTACAACACACCAGTCACTGTGTGTGCAGTGCAAGGGGAGGCTATATTGTGGTGGATCAGCGGTGTTGGTTGTTAGGCTGCCTTCTAAGGCTTCCTGACAGCTGCATTGCTGTTTACCCACTGCTCTGCAAACTGCTTTTTTAAAAGCAATCCCAATTTTTTTTTTTGTCCTGCTGAGGTACTGAGCGTGCATTTTTTCACACCATACAGCGGTGTACGCTCCTCACACAGTACCGTGTAACGGCTGTTATCACAGCCACAGTGAAGCTATCTGTGTGTCACTCTGTGAGAATAAGTCGAGGACATGTTCCGTTCTTACAGACCTGCACCTACTAGTTTTGTCTAGCTTTCAAACAGTTAAATACAGTATATTTGCTGTTTGATCACATTCAAGACTATAGAGAGACAGCGTGTGTCAGTCCGTATACTTAAAAAACACGGAGCTTGACAATTTTACGTACACCGGACAGCCGTGTACGTGCACGCTCCTCTCAGTACCGTGTAACGGCTGTTATCACGGCCACAGTGAAGCTATCTGTGTGTCACTCTGTGAGAATAAGTCGAGGACATGTTCCGTTCTTACAGACCTGCACCTACTAGTTTTGTCTAGCTTTCAAACAGTTAAATATATTTGCTGTTTGATCACATTCAAAACTATAGAGAGACAGCGTGTGTCAGTCCGTATACTTAAAAAACACGGAGCTTGACAATTTTACGTACACCGGACAGCCGTGTACGTGCACGCTCCTCTCAGTACCGTGTAACGGCTGTTATCACGGCCACAGTGAAGCTATCTGTGTGTCACTGTGGAAGGATAAGTGGAGGACTTGTTCCGTTCTTACAGACCTACACTCTAGGGAGATTCCTATTCTGCCCAATTCTACATACACCTTGCAGTTTGTGATACACTAGCCAATTTCTGCCTGTGACATAGCTCTCTGATATTCAGTGGGCCTCACACAATCCAAAAGTGTCCAGTGTCCACAAGTGTGTGCAGAAATTCAAAATCTCCCTTATCCTGTAGTCACTTTTTTCACACCTGTGCCATCGAGCCTGTGACATAGCGCTTTGATATTCAGTGGGCCTCACACAATCCAAAAGTGTCCAGTGTCCACTAGTGTGTGCAGAAATTCAAAATCTCCCTTATCCTGTAGTCACTTTTTTCACACCTGTGCCATCGAGCCTGTGACATAGCGCTCTGATATTCAGTGGGCCTCACACAATCCAAAAATGTCCAGTGTCCACTAGTGTGTGCAGAAATTCAAAATCTCCCTTATCCTGTAGTCACTTTTTTCACACCTGTGCCATCGAGCCTGTGACATAGCGCTCTGATATTCAGTGGGCCTCACACAATCCAAAAGTGTCCAGTGTCCACAAGTGTGTGCAGAAATTCAAAATCTCCGTTATCCTCTAGTGACATTTTTCACACCTGCGACATCGAGCCAGTGACATAGCGCTGTGATATTCAGTGGGCCTCACACAATCCAAAAGTGTCCAGTGTCCACAAGTGTCTGCAGAAATTCAAAATCTCCCCTGTCCTATAGACACCTTGTACCTTGTTTTACATTACTATATAGTTTGTTGGATTTTGTCTACATTTCTACCAAAAATGAGGAAGGCTGGTGGAAGAGGCCGTGGAATTGGGCGGGGGTTGGCAGCTGGTAATGATGGTGTTGGTGGTGGATCTGATGGTAGTGGCAAAAGCAAAATAGGACCGAATGCAGGAGGTGTTGAGCCTGCGTCATCGTCTGGCTCCACAAGGCCTCGAAGGCTTAGTTTTCTAGGAGTTGGCAAACTGCTTTTAAAGCCAGAGCTTCAGGAAAAAGTTTTGTCTTACATTGCTGACTCAGCCTCCAGCTCTATCGCCTCCTCTTCTGAAGTTGTAAAAAATAAAAGCACTGAGTCATCATTGGAGGCTCATGTTCATGAACCACACCTTTCCTTGTGTCCTTCACCCCAACCAAGATTGAAGGATGACGCAGGCCATACTACTGATTACTCCATGGAGCTGTTTTCACATACCATGCCTGGATTATCAAGTGAAATGGTGAATTACCCAGGCCAAGATGAATCTGACATGGAGTGCACTGATGCACAGCCGCTGATAGATGATTCTGCTGGTACATTCACTCAGAGCACTACATTGTCCTCGCAGTGTACAGAGCCAGATTCTGACCCTGATGAGACTCAGGTGCCCCTTCCCGCACACTATACCACCATACACGGTGACACAGAGGAAGGTGCACATGACATAGAAGAGGAGGTGATGGATGACCCAGTTGTTGACCCAGATTGGCATCCATTGGGGGAAGAGGGTGCTGCTTCCAATAGCTCAGATGAAGAGCATCCACAGCAGACATCGACATCGCAACAGCTGTTATCTGGCAGGCCCGGAGCACTCCAAAGACAGGTTCCAAAAATCAAAAGAGTTGCTGGACAGCTTGTCCAGAGGGTCAAAAGATCACAGCGTGCTAGGCCGCAAAATGTCTGCCAAAGTAGGAAGAGTGCAGTGTGGCACTTTTTTGAACAAAATCCTCATGATCAGGCCAAGGTTATCTGTAAGAAGTGCGCAAAGACCTTTAGCCGAGGGAAAAATCTGAAAAATTTGAATACCAGTTGCATGCTTAGACATTTAACCAGCATGCACTTGCAAGCGTGGACACAACACCAAACCTCAAGTGCCACATGTGCAACTGATCACAAAGAAGGTAGTCAGCAACGCTACATTGTTTCCCCCACTGTAAGCCCACCGGTTAGCACAGCAGCAAATGTTGAGGTGTCGTTGCAAGGCCACAGCAGTCAGGGAATCCCACTGTTATATCAACGAAATACTGAATCTAGGCCATCAGAAAGAACACCAACTCCATCACCATCACCATCCCTCTCTCAGTCCGCCCTGTCCACCGCTACTTCCACCATATGCAGCTCTCAAGTCCAGCTCACCCTCCCAGACACTATGAGTAGGTCAAGAAAGTACTCAGTCTCTCATCCGCGTACACTGGGTTTGAACGCCCACATTGCCAAACTAGTCTCGTTTGAGATGATGCCCTATCGGTTGGTGGAAAGCGCAGCTTTCCGCGAACTCATGGCCTATGCAGTACCACGCTATGACCTACCCAGTCGCCACTTCTTCTCTCGCAAAGCCATCCCAGCCCTCCACCATCATGTAAAAGACCGCATTGTCCATGCACTCAAGCAGTCAGTGAGTGGAAAGGTGCACCTCACAACTGATGCATGGTCCAGTCGGCATGGCCAGGGCCGTTACGTGTCCATCACTGCGCACTGGGTTAATGTGGTGGATGCAGGGTCCACAGGGGACAGTGGTGGTGGGACAGTGCTGCCTAGCCCACGGTATAGGAAACAGTTAGCTGTAGGCGTTCGACCCTCCTCCTCCTCCTCCTCCAGAAGCGAAAGCTCGTCCACAGAGCGCAGTCGTACGAGCACTCCATCTGCAGCTGCCACTGTTGCACACGATGTGTCCCCCTATCGAGCAGCTAGTGGAAAGCGTCAGCAGGCTGTGTTGCAGATTAAGTGTTTGGGCGACAGACACACCGCCGAGGTGCTGGCCGAGTACTTGAAGCGACAAACTGAGTCATGGCTGGGCAGTGTACATCTTGAGGCAGGCAAGGTAGTTAGTGATAACGGCCGTAATTTTGTGGCAGCCATAGCCCTTTCAAAACTCAGCCACATACCTTGCTTGGCTCACACCTTGAACCTGGTGGTGCAGTGCTTCCTCAAAAATTATCCGGAGTTAACAGCCCTGCTCCAGAAGGTGCGAAGACTGTGCGCGCACATCCGCCGGTCGCCTGTACACTCCGTTCGTATGCAGAAGCTGCAGCGATTGCTCCACCTTCCCAACCACCGCCTCATTATCAACATTGCAACAAGGTGGAACTCCACCCTGCACATGGTGGAGCGGCTGTGCGAGCAGAGGCAGGTCATAATGCATTTGTGGGAGGATACACGGCCAGGCACTTTGAGAGCAGACATGGAGTTGACAGGTGTGCAGTGGTCGAAGCTGAAAGACCTCTGTAAAGTCCTTCAGTGTTTTGAGGAATGCACACGGCTGGTAAGCGCAGACAACGCCATCCTAAGCATGAGCATCCCACTTATGCAAACTCTGCTCATGCAAACTTTGACGCACCTTAAGGAGCAGGCGTCTGCAGCCAATGTTGATGAGGAGGAAGAGGAGGAGGGAATCCTTGATGACATTCAGCCATTGTCTGCTCAGGGACCTCTCCTGGACGAGGTGGAGGAAGAAGAGGAGGAGGAGGATGATGATGGGGATGATTACTTAGGGGAGGAGGATGCATCTCGTGGGGCAAGTGAAAATGTTGGCGTGGCAAGGTCTGGTACAGGGTTTGTGCGTGACTGGAGGGATGTGGATTTGCCAGAAAGTGCTCCTCCAACCAGCACTCGCAGTGCATCATTGACACCGGAAACATTGGCCCACATGTCAGATTATGCCTTGCAGATCCTAAAAAGGGACCCCCGCATTGCCAAAATGATGAACGATGACGACTACTGGTTGGCCAGCATCCTGGATCCACGTTATAAAGGCAAATTACAAAACATCATGCCACAGGAGAACCTTGACCTAATATTGGCTAATAAACAAGCAACTCTGGTAAATCGGTTGCTTGAGGCATTCCCAGCACACAGCAGCGGTGATGGTTCTCACACGAGCCGTACGGGCCGGGGGCAGCTTGGCAGAGGTGTTCATGGTGCACACAGCAGAAGTGGCGTTGGAGACAGGGGTTTCATGACAATGTTGTGGACTGATTTTTCAAGTACCGCTCACACAACTGGTAATACTGCATCGATGGAAAGTGACAGGAGACAGCAGTTGTCAACTATGGTTACAAACTACTTTTCCTCCCATATCGATGTTCTCCCACACAGGTCATTCCCCTTTGACTATTGGGCCGCTAAACTGGACACCTGGCCTGAATTGACCCAATATGCCTTACAGGAGCTCGCTTGCCCAGCTGCAAGTGTGCTATCGGAAAGAGTCTTCAGTGCAGCTGGATCAATCCTGACAGAAAAAAGGACTCGTCTGTCAACCCAAAATGTGGATGATCTAACCTTCATTAAAATGAACCATGCATGGGTTTCCAAGGATTTTGTCCCACCTTCCCCTGATGACACATAGGGTGACAGAAAAATGGCTTGCGTTTTTCCACCTCTTCCTGGGACTTGACCTATTTCACCTTTTGCATCAGCTGAATGTCCAACATCAACATATGCCACTTTCTAAAACTCCCTAACTGTGCTGCCTCCCCCCCCCATGGCCGGGGTCACCACCTAGCGCACGACACCGTGCGAGTGCCGTTGCCCTGGACAGGTGGGTAGGCCGACTCTTGGGCGCGGGCACTGGCACAGGGTCCCTCATAGTGCAATCAAGTGTCTCTGACGGTGGTGGTGCACACCCGCCGTCAGACACACCGACGTACTATGAGGGGCCCAGTGCCAGTACCGACGCCCACGAGTGGGCCCCCCTTGCTTGGGCAGGGCCCCAGCATTTGCAATCTTTACCTCTCCCTGCTCCTCCGCTGTGTAGTCTGGGCCGTCAAATCCATACTGTGCCTGACACCGTCTGAGCCTGCCTCCTGATGTATAGACATATATTTTGAATGTGTACGCTATCCATACATGTTATCCAGGGATACGGTACCCTTTCTCACCTTTGTGCAATCACGTGCAAGCCATACTGGGCCTAACACCGTCTGAGCCTGCCTCCTGATGTATAGACATATATTTTGAATGTGTACGCGCTATCCATACATGTTATTCGGGGATATGGTACCCTTTCTCACCTTTGTACAATCACGTGTAATCCATACTGGGCGTGAGAACGGCTGGCGAGCTGTTAAGCAAGCTACAGCACCTGTGGTTTGCACACGTAAGTTTTTCATTTTTTCAGGAATGACGGTTAGGCCTAATTCCGGAACTGCGGTTGACCTGCACTTACTGGGAAATCATCGTTCGCGGGTAATAATTGTAATCAGTGATCCCCATCACTAACGTTGTTCAGCGGGTTATCTGCACCTGTAAGCGACAAACGCTGGCCTTTTCAGTGTAGCGCACATGCAGCCACGGACATGTAAGGGCATGACACACCAGTTATTGGCCAATCTCATGTGCCAGAGCCTCACGTGTCCCTCTAGTAAGCCGGACTCGGACCGCGGGGCATGGCGGAGTCTCGTTCGTTAACGGAATTAAGCTTGCAATGTGTGCATCTTTTCTGTAGCTGGCATGGTTGAGGTTTCCCAGGTGGAGTCGAATTTAACCGTAGGCTCCACTCTTGGTGGTGCCCTTCTGGACATTCCTTTAAGGTTCAGCTTTGCAACCATACTGCCCACGTAAAACAAACACTTTGCCTTCATGAACGCTGTTTGGAGGGTCATGACTCGTGGGAATAACGCCGCCCAATCAGTTAACCTGCTAGAGAGATCCTTTGTTGCTCCCAAGCATGACATCACACTCCCTAGGAGGAAGGTAATGCCACTGTGGTGACCGTACTCCTGGGGGCGACACAAGTGCACTGATGCCCAGCCACTGCTCGATGAATCTGCTGGTACATTGACCCAGACCACTACATTCCCCTCGCACGCTACGCGGCCTGAATCTGACCCTGATGAAACTCAGGTTCACCCTTCCCATATACAGTTCCATCTTACACGGTGACAAAGAGGAAGCTGCAGATGAAAGTGCAGGTTCGGCCCACCCGCCATCAGACACACCACCGTACTATCAGGGGCCCTGTGCCAGTGCCGTCGCCAACGAGTGGGCCCCCCCTGCTTGCTCAGGATCACAGCACTTGCAAGGTTGAAATACTGTGCAGTGAGATGGAAGATGGGGACGACGAGGAGTCCAGACTAGTACAGGGATTCCCTAGCGAGGAGACTTATTTGATTGTTTTCAATGTTGGGACAGCAATTTTTGGGTAGCACTATACTCTGGAGAATGATAGATGGGGCCCACCATACACTGGAACATTCCAAAGGTGGACAGCAGACACTGGAGCAGCATTTACAGGGCCCACTATACACTAGAGCATTACAAATGGGGCCCATTATGTTTGGAGCATTATTTGGGCCCATAAGACAGTGGAGCTTCATCCATGGGGACCAACATATACTGTAGCATTATGTGGAGCTCATCATATACTGTTTCAAACATTATATGGGACCAATGATTCTGTATGGAGAAATAGATGGGCCTCGTCATGAGATGTAAAAAGTGAGGTATTTTTCATTGTACTATACCGCTATTTCTCTGCCGTATCGGAGCATGATGAGTTGTGGTATGTGTTAAAGGGGCGCTCTTTCGCCCAGGGCACATGAAAACCTGGAGCCAACCCTACCCCCCCACAACTTTAGCCAAATAACCCCCATTTTTCAGTGCGTAACTTGTATTATGAAGTTAATTAAGGTTGACAAGCTTAAGTAAGAAGAATTGATGCTTTTGGCATTCAAATGGGCACTGTAGGTGTGTTTCCTGTCCTCCTCTCACTGCCGACTTTTATTCCCCATTGACTTACATTGGGTTTCGGGTTTCGGGACGACCCCGACTTTTCCCTATAATCGGCCGATCTTGCTCAACCCGACTTTTGGAAAAGTCGGGTTTCACGAAACGAAACTCGACCCTAAAAAAACAAAAGTCGCTCAACTCTAGCGATGAGACATGCAGCCGCGGGGACTCGAACATATTTTTCGAGTACGCCGAAGACACGTGGTTAGCACCCGAGCATGCTGAGATAACACCTTATCCCAGCACGTTCGCTCATCACTTGTAATAGAGTAAAAACAGAAAGAAAAAGCAAATTAGGGGATGGCCGTTCCCTTTTATGTCTTTATAAATTCCAGGAGTTCTTACTTACATCTGACGACTTGTCTTGGCGCTTAGTTTTCTATATTTCTTGCTGATGCATACTAATCCGAACTAAACATACTGTGCAAACATATGCTATCAGTCTATAATGAGCATTTCCCTCATCTGTCACCTTGCAGTGGTGGGGCCATCAGTGCTAAAATGTGATGTGAAGAGGCAAATTGAAACTTGTGTCTGATACAACATATAGGCAAAATATTCTGTCTGTGTTAAAAGGAAACATAAACCACACCTGTGTCTCACATTCAGATGGCTGTGCATGAGTTACGCACAGCTGCTTCATTCTAAAGTTTTCATAAAAAAAAGAAACTTTTGGCCGCAATCTCAAAAGCAAATCACTTTGAGTATGTCATAATTAACCTTTCAAAATGAGGCAATGTCAAAGCACTAAAAACATCTAGATGTGCTTTAATCAATCCAGACTCCAGCCGAGCGGCATCTTCTATGGTTGTCAGAAGCGGGCTTAAAGAGGCTGTTGTCATTAGATAATTACCTATTGTTTAAATCAGGCTTTTAAGTTGCATGATTTTTCTTAAAAAAAAGAAAACAATTGCAATTTTTTTTTTTACTGGAGGGGAGTGAAGAATAATAGAGATACCGAAAAATACATAAAGTGGTTCTTCTCACTAAATTAGAATATCATCAAAAATTGAATTTATTTCAGTTCTTCAATACAAAAAGTGAAACTCATATATTCTATAGAGTCATTACACAGAGTGATCTATTTCACGTGTTTATTCCGTTGATGATTGTGATTATGGCTTACAGCCAATGAAAACCCAAAAGTCATTATCTCAGGAAATTAGAATAATTAACAAAAATCACCTGCAAAGGCTTCCTAAGTGTTTATAAAGGTCACTTAGTCAGTAACTCCACAATCATGGGGAAGACTGCTGACCTGACAGATGTCCAGAAGGCAGTCACTGACACACTCCACAAGGAGGGGAAGCCACAAAAAGTCATTGCTAAAGAAGCCGGCTGTTCACAGAGTGCTGTATCCAAGCAGATTAATGGAAAGGAAGGAAAAAGTGTGGTAGAAAAAGATGCACAACCAAACTCTCCCAGAGGCTGAGATGCGGTGTTTTGACACGTGACGCCAGCGCAAAATCATCCCTGGCATCACTTTCTCCACCTTCAGACAAACTGAACATGAAGAGGAAGTTTGGGCTGCAGCTGATCCCTGACTTCCTCATCATGTTCAGTTTGTCCAAAGGCGGAGACAGTAATATCTGCACTGATTGGGCGCCGGGAATCATGTGTGTTTCCACTGCATCACAACCCCGGTACCGCAAATGCCGACACTGCTGGAACAGAGCCTGCAGAGGAGGTGAGTATAGGCTTTATTATTTTTTCGTGGCCGAACATTTAGTTTAAGAAGGGTTTGTCCTAGTAGTGGACAAACCCTTTAACACAAAAACCTAATTTAAATATTAGGTCATTTTTCTGATGATACTTTCCCTTTAAATCTACCTTCTGTCTTATCAGTGGTTGAAGCTGCTTCTATCTCCCTTATCCATGTTTATATGCGGCAGCTCTACTTATTTAGACTGGTTTCTGTGTATAAGCACAAGCTCATCAGCCACTCACCATGGAGCCATTGTATGGGTACCTTTATGGAAACAATACAATGAATAAGACCTAAAAGAAACTGCACTGAGCTAAAAGAGCCTCAATCATGACTGGTTTAGGAGTAATAAAGCCATTGATTTAAAAAAAGTTACCCTACTATAAGTAAAGGACACAAAACTGAAGTCTTTCTGCATCCTGACAGTAATATGATTTGTAGCATCTAGTGCCAGGCAGCTGCTGCAAAAGCCAAACGTAACCGTTGCATAAGTTGAGAGTGTAAGGCCTCTTTCACACATCAGGTTTTCGGCGTCAGGCGCGATCCGGCGCTTTTGACTAAAACCGGATCCGGCGAAATGCAATGCAGGATCCGGTTTCCCCCCCATTGACTTGCATTAGAGCCGGATCGAGCCGGATGGCCATGCGTTTCATCCGATTTTCGCCGGATCCGGCAATGTGACGTGTCCGGCTTTTTCATACAATGAAAGCCTATGAGCGCCGGATCCGGTTTCTTTGGTCTGAGCATGCTCTGTAGCTCTGCCCACAGGACATATATAAAAGCAAGACAATGGGACCCTCAGCCACACCCAACATGCCACCCAAGCCAAGAACCAGGAGCAGGAGAAGGCAGCAGACATCTGCAGCAGCAGCAGCACCATCAGCACCACCCCAAATGGAGCAGCATGCTGAACAACGGGAGGGGAGTCCAGCAGCAGATGAGAGACGGTAATTATCAAATCCCCCATTCCTCCAAACTAGGGCTATGGAATATCAAGATATTCATTGGCCCTTTGTTTCTCTTTATTCAACAGCCGCCCAATAGATGCAGCAGCAGCAGCAATGGCAGCAGCAGAAACACCACCCACAGCCATGGAGTCTGGCCATGAGGAAGACAGCACATCATCTTCTGGGAGCCCTCCCTCGCATCGTCAGCGTTTGACGGTAAGTTTTTATTTCCAAAATCCATCATCTCTGTAATATATGTGTATTCATTGCCTTTTATTTCAAAACAGGAATCACAAGATGAAGAGGAGCTCCCAGAAGAAGAAGGCAGGGGTGGACAGACACTTGGAGTGGGCTCACAATTGGTAAGTTTTTTGCATCAAACGCAGAAACACAACATCACACTACACACAACACATAGAAAACAATGTTCTGCAGACCACACACAGCAAACAAATGCCTACATCCAAAGACATAACATTTTTTGTTTTCTTCTCTAGTCTTCCCAATCTGGTGCTCGGCCAAGAGGTCCTCGCAGTGCCTCCCAGGGTCGTCGGCGACAGCAACGCGGCGGTCACCAGCGTGTAAGTATAGATATTTTTGCTTTGTTTTTTTTGCACTTTTTATTTCATTTCTTTTGTGGAGGCTAATTATGTTATTTTTGTCTTTTTCTTTAACAGCCTTCACAGCGTGCTCCCGACTCTGACGGTGAGGATGGAGGGATTGATGTGGACCGCCTCATCGATCTTGTCAGAGAAAGGGAGCCGCTCTGGAATATGGCTGACCGCCGCCACGCTGACCTGATCGTTACCCGACGACTCTGGGAGGAAATCTGTTCGCTCCTTGTGGACCGCTGGGAGGACCTCGAAGCTCGGGCCCAGATTAAAGAGCGTAAGTATATACAGTACCGGTTGCTTGATTTAAACCAGTGTTTCCCGAACTCCAGTCCTCGTGGTCCCCACGGATCATGTGTTCAGGATTTCTATTTACTTTGGAAATCCTGAAAACATGACCCCTGGGGACCATGAGGACTGGAGTTTGGGAAACACTGATGTTGTATACTAACCACTTTGTCCTTTCTCGTTTCAGGGGAGAGAATTGTGAATCGGTGGCGGTCTGTGAGGGATCGTTTCAAGAAGGAGTTCAATAAAGAGATGCGGGCCCCGAGTGGATCTGGAGGACGCAGGAGCAAGTACAAGTACGCACGAGCCCTGTCGTTCCTCCGGGAGACAATGCTCACCAGAAGGTAAATATTACACACCACATGTGACAAAAAAATGTTTAGATGTAACTTTTTTTTTCAGCCAGGGCCATACCATGTCACTATTTTAATTGTTTTTTTTTCTCTTTATTCCACAGCACGGTGAGCAGCACTCGGGAGCCTGCACGATTGGACCCTTCTGAGGCGATCCCTGAGGAGACCGGCACCGAGGGACACTTCGACCGCCCCGGTACATCTGCACCTTCCCAGCCTTCCCACACATTCGACCCATCTGTCCCATCCACCAGCACAGGAGCATCGTGGCCGCCTACATTACATGAAGCTGCTGGTGAGGAGATCGCTTTCCCTTTACCCCACCCTTCTGCCCCTGCCACCTCTAGTACACCTGCGGGTACTGGGCGGCAGCGGCAGAGGGGTCAGGAAAAGACTTATGCGCCAGAGTTCTTGCATCTGAATGCATCTTTCCAGAACTGTCTAAAAGTCTTGTCAGAGCAAATCTCTGCAGGCTATCAGCAGATCAACTCCAGCATTCTGGAGGTGAAGACACTTCTGCAAACCATGCATTCAGAAGCAAGATCTTCGCCAAACCACACCTTTTTCAGGTCTGTTGTGGAGCGCATGGAAACGCTCTCTCCTGCCCAGCAGATGCATGTAATGCATTCATGCCACGCTGCTCTCCAGCAAGTTACCTCCCAACCTCCTCCTCCCACCACAGTAGTTCCTCCACCTGCACCCCCTCCAGCCACTTTCCATCCTCCCCCTCCTATTACATCTACACCCCCTCCAGCCACTTTCCATCCTCCCCCTCCTATTACATCTACACCCCCTCCAGCCACTTTCCATCCTCCCCCTCCTATTACATACCATCCACCTCCCCAGCACCAGCAACCTCCCCAGCACCAGCAACCTCCCCAGTACCAGCAAACTCCCCAGCACCAGCAACCTCCCCAGTACCAGCAACCTCCCCAGTACCAGCAACCTCCCCAGTACCAGCAACCTCCCCAGTACCTGCAAACTCCCCAGTACCAGCAACCTCCCCAGTACCAGACATCTCCCCACTTCCAGCAACCTGCCCCGTACCAGACATCTCCCCACTTCCAGCAACCTGCCCCGTACCAGACATCTCCCCACTTCCAGCAACCTGCCCCGTACCAAACTCCTTCCCCATACAACTTGCCATCAACATCATCTGCTCCTACAGTCCCTGCCCAACCCTCCACTCCACAACCCACCACCTCTTCTGCTTCCCACATGTCCACCCATTCTGTAGTTTTTTCCACACCTTCACCTCTAACTGTTCCTTCCCCACCACGATCCCAGTCCTCTCTCCACACTCCCAGTGTCGAAGTGTCCCGCAGCCCCTCCAGCAGTATTTCCACCACACACTACACAGATTTATAATGTGTGTATTTAAATAAAAATGACCAGTTTTATGGTTTCAAAGCTTTATTAAACAAGTTTATTAAAATTTTAAAAAAGTTTACTAAAAAAAACATTTTTCAATAAAAGTTAAATTATTTTACACTGGTTGTCTGTCATTTCTTTCTGCGGCGAAAAAGGTTAAATACAGGGTATTTAAAAGGTGAAATGGTATTCAAAACTAGGTATATAACTGTGGGTAAATTTTAGCTTTTTGCCACAGTTGTGTTCCTGGTTGTGTTTGAAGCAAAGTATTTCACCTAAAAAGTTGTGTTTATTGTTGGTGATTTCCTAACAATGTACACAACTTTTGTTAAAAGGTGAAATACTTTGCATAAAACACAACCAGGTACACACCTGTGGCCTAAAGCTAAAAATAGAGACCATGACAAGATAGCCAACTTTGGTTGGCAAAGGTATATACTGTTGGTACAGAAGGTACACAAGTTTGGTTAGGGCACAAATCTTTCACACTCTGTCATCCTGCCAGTGTACTCTGCCTTGAGGTGACATAAAGTATAGTGCAAAATTGTCCCTCATTACTGAAACCGTCACAGAACTTCTAGTGGTAATGTCATGGTAATCTTGCAAGGTGGTTTCTTCAGAGGTGTCCTCAATGGAAATGGGTTCCTTGCAGATAACAAAATTGTGGAGTACCACGCACGCTTTGATCACCTCGTCCACAGTTTCTGTCTTGAGGTTGATCGCAGTCAATAGGACCCGCCATTTGGCTGTCAGAATACCAAAGGTACATTCAACCATTCTTCTTGCTCTTGTGAGGCGGTAATTAAAAATGCGTTTTGGTCTTGTCAATCCTCTGCTAGAGTACGGTTTCAAAAGGTGTTCTGACAGCTGGAAGGCTTCATCCCCTACACAGACAAATGGCATAGGTGGACCAGATGTTTGCGGCAGCGGTCTAGGTGGTGGGAACTGGAAGGTGTTTCCATACAGTTTACGCCCCATGGCAGACAGTTTGAAAACTTGAGAGTCATTGGAGCGGCCATAGGCCCCAATATCAACCGCAATAAATTTGTATTCCGCGTCAGCGATGGCCATGAGGACAATTGAAAAATATTTCTTGTAATTGAAATATTCCGATCCCGATCCAGCTGGCTTTACAATGCGGATATGTTTCCCGTCCACAGCGCCCAAGCAGTTGGGAAACTGACATATCTGTTGAAACTTGTCAGCAATTTCAATCCACCTCTCTGTTGTGGGCTCTGGTAAAAACTCTTCAGCTAAGGAGTCCCACAGTGCACGGCATGTGTGCTTCACTATTCCTGATATGGTGGAAATCCCGAGTCTGTACTGGAAATGCAGTGACGAAAGGGATTCTCCAGTTGCAAGAAATCTGTGGGGAATTAAAAAACAATAAATTAGTTTTAAATCACAGCATTACATACCAAAACTGAGCTATAATACTTGGAGATACAAACTACCACCAACAAGATTGCAGTGAAAGTGTGCTCTGATGCGAGCATATCCAATAAATGTGGCTTACCTTAAAGTCACCATCAGACGCTCTGCGGGTGAAACAGAGAAGCGGCAATAGGTGTCCGCTTTTCTTATGAGGTGTGCAATGCGCTCCACCAAGTAATCAAAATTCTCCATTTTCATCCTAACATATCCAAAAAATGTATCCGGGTTTCGTCGAAGGTCCATGCAGAGTGTAGAATAGACCCCACGCGTCATTCTCTTGGCTGTGATGGGGTGGATCCACAAACGTCGTCTACGATGCCTGATGCGCTGCTGTCTCGCTCTCTCCTTCTCCAGAACAATCACCCTCAAACGATTCGCCTCCGCTATAAAATCCGCCAAATTCTTCAAAATATTTCCAATGACAACATCCATCTTCGCCAGTAACTTGCTCTTCTCTCCAACCTGCACTTTCTCCTCGACAACCTGTCAAAGAAGGGCTGTAGGAACACTCTATATATAGTTTTCCAGTAGCCAATCCCGTTCGGAAGGCCACAAGGGTCAATTTTAAAAACCGGATCTGGCGTAATCCGTCGAAAAACGGATAGAAAAACGGATGAACCGGATGAGACGGATCCGGTTTTGTCTGTCAAGAAAAAGACGGATCCGGCAGAAAACCGGATCCGTCACATCCGGTTTTACTAAACATTTGCCGGATCCGGCGTTCCGGCACGACGCCGGATCGCGCCTGACGCCGAAAACCTGATGTGTGAAAGTAGCCTAACTGAGACACAGTAAAGTTTCACTCCTGTAGTGATTGCATTCATACCAAGATATTACAATGGTGCTTACCTCTTTTGCAGCTGCTCCCATGGACGAGGGGATAGAAGTTTGTCAGATCAGCGGAGAATGGTATTACCCAGGCTATGCTAGATCCATCAGCCACTATAACTGTATCAGCTGAAAGGGGTGGGGGATTGGGTAGATTTTGGAAGCAACATGCAGAATCAGTATTCCTCAAAGAGACGGTATTCACAGGATCATTTGGGGTTGATATAGCGAATGACAGAGCTCACTGAAAAATGGCATAACGGTCATGCGGCCAGTCCTATAAACTAACATGTTAACTATATATTTTGGCACTATGTTCTTCATATGTGAGCAGCAAGGCTGTTGTACCCAAATAAGTCCTTGCCTGGCCTTGGTTGGTCTGTTTGCACAACCTCACAACATCATACAAAGGAGGAGCACACTATGGCAGTAATATGCCCTTTTTCTTTATTCTTGATACAACAGCTTTGTGTAGCTTGGGCACTCGGATACATATAAGTAGTAGTTGTAGTGATGTCAGATGATGAGGAGGTGTCATTGTTCTGTCTCCAACATCTAATTCATGACCTTTGACTGTCTGCTTGTTTATATTTACAGTGATTTACTGGAGAATATATAGAATGTTGTTTTCCATAGATTCTATTGTTTTCATTGTTTTTGGCTCCCTCTGGTAACCAGAGTCATAACTGCAGTGTTATTGTGTTTTACTTTCACTTTGCTTGTACTTTTCCCTCCGTTGCAGTGCATTCTGGTAAGCTTTTGCAGTGCATTCTGGTAAGGTTGCAATGCATCCTGGTAGCCTTTGCAAAGGATTAGGGTTAGTTCAGCCTCCATTTTCCTCCATTTCTCCATTTCCTTCTGCCTGCATTCAGGAATCATCTCATTTCTCTTCTCCCCTTGTGATAGCATCACTGGTATGTATTTATGCTTCCTGTATCTAATTCCTGTCTCATATTAGCCTGGTTAATCAGTCCTTTCCCTGGTTAGCTATTAGTGCAGATAATGATTTATGATGTATTATGTATAATATGTATCCCTGATGTACCCTGTACTGACTGAGTGTATATATATACGTATTGCTTGTAGTTTCACCGCGCATGAATATACCATCATGTTCAATAAAGCACAGATTCAACTACAGTCTCCTTATTGGACCCCGATATAGCGGTTTAGCTACCTGTATAGCTACATGAATTCTGCTTCATTTAGTGAGGACAGAACAGTCATCCTCCTCAATAACCCCTTTTGACACTGGGTAAGATTATCACCAGGTACTGTCCAACATGTCATCATTAACCATAATATCACCAGTGACCTAAATATCAAAAACAATAAAGACAACCAACCTTTGAGTGTATGGTAAATTATTAATACCGCCACTCAGTGATTACATGAATATACAGAAAATAAATAATACTGCCATACAGTGACTATATAATATCGCCATGCAATGACTAGACAATACCATCATACAGTGACTGAAAAATAGCACCGTAACAAAATAATTCCATTTCAATATCACTAATACCACCAAAGAGTGAATGAAAACTTACTGCTGCATAGTGATAAAATAGTAACACAGTACTATATAAAAATACAGAAACCAAATAATACCATCATACGGTAACTAAATACTATCACACTGTGACCAAATTATACCACTATTAGGGATGAGCGAACCTGAACTGTAAAGTTCGGGGTCCATACTTGACACATAGTGTCCTGTACCAATCCCCTAGTGTCCAGTACTGAACCCTGAGCATGGACTTTTAACAGGATATCTGGTTTTCTGCTCAGGCTCAGATGCCCAATAAAGTTTGTTAAAAGGCTGCAGCTACTGTATATAAATGCCAGATCATGAGTGCCACTGCCATTAAGCTTGTATTAGTGTAGGGACAGAACATAGCTGGACTCTGCACCCATATCTGTGAGAGTACTGTGCCAAAAATCTGCTGCGTGTTCTCTGCACCCATATCTGTGAGAGTACTGTGCCAAAAAGCCACTGTTTGTACCCTGCATCCATATCTATGGGAGTACTGTGCCAAAAATGTGCTGTGTGTACTCTGCACCCATATCTATGGGATTACTGTGCCAAAATGCTGCTCTGCATACTCTGCAGCCATATCTGTGGGAGTACTGTGGCAAAAAGCCCTCTGTGTATACTCTCCCCGGCTTGTCAGAGTACTGTGCCTTTAAGCTTCTGTGTGTACTCTACAATCCTGCCTGTGTGAGTACTGTGCCTTTAAGCCTCTGTGTGTACTTTGCAGCCCGGCCTGTGGGAGTACTTTCCCATTAAGGCCTCTTTCACAGATCAGTTTTTTGCCATCAGTCACAATCCGTCAAAGTGTGAATAAAACAGATCCAGTGAAGCTTGCAAAAACTGATGCACAAGATCCGTCGAAGCCAGAGCTGTAGGAATTTAAAGGAACAGGATTCTGTTGGATGGTGCTGGATCCGTCGCTGTCCGACTTTTCGACGTACACAAAAAACGTTACTTTGTCCGTTGTCTCCGGCCGACGGACAAAGATTGTCCGATGGATCCGTCGGACGACGGATGAAACGTGTGGCCATCCGTCACAATCCATCGCTAATACAAGTCTATGAGAAAAAAGTGATCCAGCACAATCATTTGCTGGATCCGTTTTTTTTGACAAAATGATGGATTGTGACTGATGGCAAAAAACTGATGTGTGAAAGAGGCCTAAGCCTGTGTGTACTCTGCATCCCCTCTTGTCTTTAAGCCTCTGTGTGTGCTCTGCAACCCTGCATGTGTGAGTACTGTTCCAAAAAACCTCTGTTTATTCTGCAGCCATGTCTGTACAAGTAGTGTGCCCCCCAAAATTTTCTACTCTGTAGCAGTCTCTTTCCCATTTATGGGCCCCAAAAAGTTGTGTATATACGAGTAGTGTGTCTAAAAATGTTTCTACTCTGCAGCCATCTTTTTGTCTAAAAAAATTTCTGGTATGTAGCAGTCTGTTTCCCATTTGTGGGCCAAAAAGCTTCTGTTTATACTATACCAAAAAACCTCTGGGAGTACTGTGCCAAAAGCTTCTGTTTGCAGTGTACTGCAAAGCCTTTGGGAGTACTGTGCCAAAAGCCTCTGAACTGTAAGAAAAGCCTGTAGGAGTAGTGTGCCAAAAAGCCTCTGTTTGTACTGTACTAAAAAGCCTTTGGGAGTACTTTGTCAAAATCCTCTGTTTACACTATGGAGACAACACTGTACCAAAAAGCCTCTGTTTGTACAGTACAAAAAGCCTCTGGGAGTACTGTGCCAAAAAGTATCTATTTTTACTGTACCAAAAAGCCTCTGGGAGTATTGTGTCAAAAAGCATCTGTTTGCACAGTACCATAAAGCCTCTGGGAGTACTGTGCCAAAAAGCCTCTTGATTGTACTGTGCCAAAAACCTCTGTGTGTACTGTACCAAAAGCTTCTGTGTACACTGCAGCTGTGTTTGTACGAGTTGCGTGCCAAAAATTAATTATACTCTGCCGCTGTAACTTTTGACTTGAGGTCCTAAAAAATAGTTATACTTTGGGAGTTCTGTGTGTAAAAACAAATATTTTTAATCTGCAACCGGGTCTGTGGGAATACTGTGCCAAAAAACCTGTGTGTGTACTCTGCATGCTTCTCTGTGTGAGTACTCTGAAAAAGCCTTGGTGGGGATACTTTGCAAAGCAGCCCGTCTGGGTGTACTCTGTAAAACATCTTTTTTTTTTTCATTTTATTTTATTTGGCTAGGCTCCAAAACATTGTGACTGGAAAATTGAACAAACAAACTGCTGTGCAGTCTAACAATGGCTGGGTGCTGCTGGGATACTTAAATTCAGACAAAAGTATGGACAAGTTCTGTGGGATCCATGACTGGTTCACTTTAAAGAATGTGAGCTTGCCCGTATTGGCTGTGGACAGGTGCATGTGCCTGTCTGTGATTACACCTTCTGCCGTGCTAAACACACAATCTAACAGTACACTTTCCGCAGGGCAGGCCAGCACCTCCATGTAGACCAAGCTCAGGTGGTGTGTCCAATTTGGAGACCCAAAAGTTAAATGGACCAGACCCATCAATCAGTATGAGGAAACATGTGGACTCATACTCTTTCACCTTGTTGTTGAAATTGTCTTATTCATGGATTTGATCCCTTGAGCTTGTGTTTTGTGGTTGACCTCTCTTTCTGCCAATCTACAGGAGGCACACTTTTTCTCTGAGTGTTTGAATTCTGTTTCCTGACTACAGTATGTCTAGTTTAACACAGGAGTTTTCATTTGTCCACCTGTCACGGGGTCCTTCTCCGATACCACACAATCAACAGAGTGAGGGAAGGGTGAACAAACCCAAGACCTTTATTACAGTCAAAATTAGAAGATCCATAAACAATCCACCACACTGAGGATGCAATAGTCCAGAACCAGAATGCAGTCCAGTAACAGGATAAAATGTCCAGGGAGATGAGATTCCAAAACTCTAGCACCAGAGGATAACATGGGTCCTTCTCTCTGGGGTGCAAGCTTCACGAAGCTCTCCACACAGGAACTGACTTGTCCACCTCCTCTCCTCCCCACCCCCTTCCTTGTGTACAGCTTCTGTCCTCCCCAGCCCCCTCCTTATGTCCAGGGGTAGTCAGACAGGTTGAGGAGACAAAGGAGCCTTGGGGATTAAGGAACCACAGGGGGTCATCAAGAGACAGACACAGTCAGGCTACAGCCGCACAAGGCAACAAGAAAAACACTATGAAAATCAGTGAAACAGAAATATACACAAAATGATATCCACACAGCATATCACAACATCACACCACCTATACCTTTTTTGTGCCTAAACTATTAATCTCCAATGAATAGCAACACAGACATACAGTTGTGGCCAAAAGTATTGACACCCCTGCAATTCTGTCAGATAATACTCAGTTTCTTCCTGAAAATGATTGCAAACACAAATTCTTTGGTATTATTATCTTCATTTAATTTGTCTTAAATGAAAAAACACAAAAGAGAATGAAGCAAAAAGCAAAACATTGATCATTTCACACAAAACTCCAAAAATGGGCCAGACAAAAGTATTTGCACTCTCAGCCTAATACTTGGTTGCACAACCTTTAGCCAAGATAACTGCGACCAACCGCTTCTGGTAACCATCAATGAGTTTCTTACAATGCTCTGCTGGAATTTTAGACCATTCTTCTTTGACAAACTGCTCCAGGTCCCTGATATTTGAAGGGTGCCTTCTCCAAACTGCCATTTTTAGATCTCTCCACAGGTGTTCTATGGGATTCAGGTCTGGACTCATTGCTGGCCACCTTAGAAGTCTCCAGTGCTTTCTCGCAAACCATTTTCTAGTGCTTTTTGAAGTGTGTTTTGGGTCATTGTCCTGCTGGAAGACCCATGACCTCTGAGGGAGACCCAGCTTTCTCACACTGGGCCCTACATTATGCTGCAAAATTTGTTGGTAGTCTTCAGACTTCATAATGCCATGCACACGGTCAAGCAGTCCAGTGCCCGAGGCAGCAAAGCAACCCCAAAACATCACGGAACCTCTGCCATGTTTGACTGTAGGGACCGTGTTTTTTTCTTTGAATGCCTCTTTTTTTCTCCTGTAAACTCTATGTTGATGCCTTTGCCCAAAAAGCTCTACTTGTGTCTCATCTGACCAGATAACATTCTTCCAAAACGTTTTAGGCTTTTTCAGGTAAGTTTTGGCAAACTCCAGCCTGGCTTTTTTATGTCTCGGGGTAAGAAGTGGGGTCTTCCTGGGTCTCCTACCATACAGTCCCTTTTCATTCAGACGCCGACGGATAGTATGGGTTGACACTGTTGTACCCTCGGACTGCAGGGCAGCTTGAACTTGTTTGGATGTTAGTCGAGGTTCTTTATCCAACATCCGCACAATCTTGCGTTGAAATCTCTTGTCAATTTTTCTTTTCCGTCCACATCTAGGGAGGTTAGCCACAGTGCCATGGGCTTTAAACTTCTTGATGACACTGTGCACGGTAGACACAGGAACATTCAGGTCTTTGGAGATGGGAAGCATTCACAGAACCAAACTGTGTAATATCAAAACCAGCTAATGCCTGCGATTCTGTCTGGTGTCCCTTCGGAATCTGGGAGACCATTGACGATATCTCCTGGTTCTTTTTGCGGGCTCTTCTGCCCCACCCACCCCTCCTGTGGCGTCTTCTAGGTCACTCTGGTCTGATGATAAAAAATCACTTGACTGTGACTCATTCACAGAGGGGTTCTCCTTATGTGTTTTATCATCAGGGGTACGCCATTTCTTATTGCCCCTGTGTACCCATCTGTAGGCCTTGCCATTTTTTGAAGTCCATCTGGTCACGTTTAAACTTATGTTTCTTGCCCCCGATAATATCCTTTTCATACAGGTCGATGGTATTCTTAAGGCGACTGAGAAAGGGTTCAACCAATGATTTTGAATCAAAGGAATGTAATCTATTTTCACAAATTTTAATTTTATCTTTGGTCTCTGCTAATAAAGTGCGATCATGCTCAATTAACTAACAAGTCCATAATAATGGTAGAGCATTTAAGTAGACCATCCTCCCAATTTTTTTTGAAAGCACTATCTACTTCCCAGGCCGGAAAAATTTGTACCCTAAGTCCCCTAGGGACAAAGCCACAAGACTCTTGATGTTCCACCAAGTCTTGGTAAGGGTTTTATGCAAATTAATAAGATCCCTGGAAAGGGCATCAAAATCAGTATGCAGACCGCCACTCCCCATAGAGGGGGGTACTATTGGAACGTCCTCAAAAATCCCCTGTGCCTGACTGTTCCAAGCAGCCTCTCGTGCTGCAAGATCCATAATAGGACCACTATAAATTGTGTGCCAATACTCCTAAAGGAAAATGGTGATAAACCACCAACAAGACAATGTAATAAATTGGAAGCAGGAGGGCACCACTGAATAAAGGTGAGGGATACACCCATAATCAGTAAAGACAACACTATAGAATAAGTAGAAAAAAGCTACTGATCACAAACACAGGGATCACCACAGAAAATTACAATTTTTATTGCAGAAAAAACACACCATGGATAAAACCATTAAAAAGTCATACAATGACATAAAGTACACAAGGCCCATAATGGGGTCAACAAAGCTCACCCTAAAACATGAGAGCATATACATAGGTATAGGACAAAATACATGTTACATTCCTTTTTCTTAATCACAGGTTGTCGATCCTTCTCGCCTGACTTGCTGTCTTTGGACTTCCCTCAAAGCTCTTTCTTCATACTTCAATATATTTGGATATCAAAGCTTCCCATATGCCTGGATTAAGTCTTCTTCTCGCCCTTCTTTATTTGAACATCTCACCTTCTCAAATAGGCCGTGATGATATTTATCTGCTAATTATGCAAGTTGTCTCTTCAGAGAGGAATAGGACTAGAACTCTAGTGCCACCTATTGGAGGTAGCAATCCTAAAAGTCAATGTTGACCCTTTAACGAGCCTTGTTACATGACTTAGGATAAAAGCCAAGCCAGAATCTCCATTTGCAGACACTGTGTTTCTTTTTTTTTTTTTTTAAATCCATTCAGGTTAGTTATAAACAACTCAATATAAGCTCATCAACTTAAATGTCGTTGTTTCAACTCTCATCATCATGGTTCATATTTATTTTAGTATAACAAACCAAGGGTATACACAAAAGACATCCTGAACATCAATAAACATCACTAAAATTCACTGATATTTAATCAGTTGCTGCCATTTTTTAAATTTCCAGACACCCTCTGCATCAGAACAACCACCGCCTTCGCTGTCTAATTTATAAATCAAGTATAATCTAGAAAGGATCAGCCCGACACACTTATTCACAGATACATGCTTTTCTTTGAAAATTCCTAAATTCCTCACATCCCACAAACTCTGCATCACACAAGTCATAATTAACCATAGGATTCTATTTTTCACACGACCACATGCACCAATTCCAAACATTGCAACACGCCAGTCAATAAAACTCACACCTGCTAACTCCTTACACAACCCACCTACACACTTCCACACACTGCACGCGTAATCACAGTCCCACATAGTATGCCACACAGTCTCACATCCACCACATCCTTCCCTCGGGCACACATCAGTTCTGGTCAGACCTCGTCTCTTCTGAACCTGTCGCACAGGCAAAATATTGTGCAAGGACATCCATACAATATCCCTTTGTCTATTAGACATCCCGTGCGTTTCCAAACTCTTCCATGCAACCGAAACTTCATTCCCTCTCAACCCCACAATATTACATTCCACATCATTCTTACGTATTATTTTCATCACATTCTTAGCCATTCTAAAATCATTCATCGGTACACTCAGTAAATCATGCTTCCTCACAAACTTCTCAATCACCTCATACCAGACCGGACACTGGAAAGCAACAGGCACTCTAGCATCCCTCTTTCTCCAACATAAGCCATATAACATCCAACCAGCAGAATAACTTGCCATATACGCTCCCTTATTTCCTTTATTCAGCAAAATAACAACAGTTTTGATATACTGAAGCCCCAGAAAAATCTCAATGTTTGGAAAGGCCATGCCACCATGGTGACACGCCTTGAAAAGACTCTCTCTCTTAAGTTTCTCTATGTTACTGCTCCAGAAAAAAGTAAAAACTAACTTTTCCACTCTTTTTATTTTCCTACATGATGGTGGAAAAACTGTGGCAATAAAAAGCAAAATCGGAAGAATCACCGCTTTTATGACCAAAATCTTACCACTCAAGGTCAAGTCTCTCAGTCGCCAAAAATGTAACTTACGCTCTATGCGCAATCCACACTCCTCCCAGCTCTCCTTACCTTCCAAGTCCTTATTAAATAATACTCCCAGCACTTTGATAGCACCCTCCTCACACTTTACCCCCTCCATTTTAACCCTGTCATCCCCAAAACATTTAAAACTACAATTATTCCAATTCACTCTAAAGCCAGATGCACCACAGAAAAACTCCAGAAGCAACTTAACCCTACTCATAGTCGCAACACTCTCACTCACAGCCACAACATCATCCATATATCCAAGAACTTTCACATACTTCACACCACTCCCAGGTACCAACAAACCTTGCATCATTTTATCACGTCTCACCAAGCACAACAAAGGTTCAATCACACATACAAACAAGACAGGGGACATGGGACACCCCTGCCTCACACCAGACTAAGGCTAAGTGCACACGTTGCAGAAAATTTCTGCACAAAAACCTGAATCCCTTCCCAGAAACTGCACCTATTTTTCCACGGCGGTTTTTGCGCATTTTTTGCGCGGTTTTGATGTGTTTTTGATGCGTTTTTTACCGCAGCGGTTTCTAAAAGCATGGGAGAAGCCTAAACCGCGGAAAAAAACGCAAAATTAATGTGCATGCTGCGGTTTTTACCACGATGCGTTTTTTTCGCGGTAAAAAAACGCATCAATGTGCACAAAAAGTGCAAAATGCATAGAAATGACTGTGCACCTTATTTTTAGCGGTTTTATAGCGGTTTTATAGTGAAAACTGCAGTAAAAACCGCTAAAAAAACGCTGTGTGTGAACACAGCCTTAATATTCACTTTCTCACTCAACCACCCATTAACAAGAAACTCACTTGACACACAATCATACAAAGACATTATCCCATTCAAAAATTTTTGAGGAAATCCCATTCTCTCCAGAACTTTAAACAAAACACATGCGAGACCCTATCAAACGCTTTCTCAAAATCAATTGACAGCACCATACACTTCCGTGTCCTTCCCATGCAGTCTCCAATCAAATCCCTTAATAACAATAAGTTATCACTCATACTTCTTCCAGGCACAGCACACACTTGATCCTCATCCACAACACTACCAATCACCGCACGCATACGATTCGCCAACAATTTGCTATAGATTTTGTAATCTGCGTTCAGCAATGTTATAGGTCTCCAATTCTCTAAACACTTTCTCTCACCTTTCTTATGCACAAGCACAACCACCCCCTCTTTCATTGATTCACACAACTTACCACTCTCCCACATATACTTACATATCTCAGTCAAATCAGCACCCAGAAAATCCCACGCCTTCACATAGAATTCTACCGGCAATCCGTCTTTACCTGGAGTCTTATTCTTTTTAGCACTCTTCATCACATTTTCTACTTCTTCCATAATTACGTCCTCTTTCAAAATATCACATTCTCCACTATCCAACTTGTCCTCTAACCCAGTGGTCCCCAACCTTTTTTGCACCGGGGACCGGTTTCAAGCAAGACCATTCTTCCATGGCCGGGCGGGTCGGGGATGGAGGTGTGGCAGGGGCGGGGCTTTGGTCATAAGGGGGCGGGGCTATGGACACGGTTGTAGTGTAGCAGTGCATACTTATAATTAAATAACATTTATAATGTGACTCAACTCACCATAGGTTTTGAATAAGTGCTCCATCACCCCCTTCTCCCCATCATTGCCTTCACCCCATCACTCCCTTCTCCCCATCATTGCCTTCACCCCATCACTGCCATCTCTCCATCATTGCCTTCACCCCATCACTGCCATCTCTCCATCATTGCCTTCACCCCATCACTGCCATCTCTCCATCATTGCCTTCACCCCATCACTCCCTTCTCCCCATCATTGCCTTCACCCCATCACTGCTGTCTCCCCATCATTGCCTTCACCCCATCACTGCTGTCTCCCCATCATTGCCTTCACCCCATCACTGCTGTCTCTCCATCATTGCCTTCACCCCATCACTGCCGTCTCCCCATCATTGCCTTCACCCCATCACTGCTGTCTCCCCATCATTGCCTTCACCCCATCACTGCTGTCTCCCCATCATTGCCTTCACCCCATCACTGCTGTCTCTCCATCATTGCCTTCACCCCATCACTGCCGTCTCTCCATCATTGCCTTCACCCCATCACTGCCATCTCCCCATCATTGCCTTCACCCCATCACTGCCATCTCCCCATCATTGCCTTCACCCCATCACTGCTGTCTCCCCATCATTGCCTTCACCCCATCACTGCTGTCTCCCCATCATTGCCTTCACCCCATCACTCCCTTCTCCCCATCATTGCCTTCACCCCATCACTGCTGTCTCTCCATCATTGCCTTCACCCCATCACTGCCATCTCCCCATCATTGCCTTCACCCCATCACTCCCTTCTCCCCATCATTGCCTTCACCCCATCACTGCTGTCTCTCCATCATTGCCTTCACCCCATCACTGCCGTCTCTCCATCATTGCCTTCACCCCATCACTCCCCTCATGGCCTTCTCCTCATGTCCCCATCTCCTCCAGGGCCAGGCTACACAAACACAGACCAACACACACACAGACATACATGTACACACATTATACACACACACACAGACAGACATACATACACACAGACACCACCTCTCTCCTCTCACCTGTCCACCGCCCGCGCTTCCTCGCTCTGACACAGCAGCGGCCGCGCTCTCCTCTCTGTGTCAGAGACAGGAAGCGCGGGCGGCGGGCAGGAAGCTGGACGGGTCCTTGCAGCTCCGCTCCAGCTATTCCATCTTGCAGGCAGCGGAGCTGCTTGATCGCTCCCTGCCCGCCGCTAAGAGCTGCTGCGCTCCGCCCCAGCCCCCGCTACGCCACTGACCGCCCCTGGCTCCCCTTGTGTCCGCGGACCGGCAAGGGCACTGCAGCGGCCCGGTGCTGGGCCGCGGACCGGCGGTTGGGGACCCCTGCTCTAACCCATTCAGCACTTCTGAAACAAGACCAGAATCAATCCATTTTTTATCATATAATTTGCTATAGAACCTATTCACCTCCTTTATCACATTGTCACCTGACACCCACACAAACCATTCCTATCCAGGATTTTATCCATATCAGCCTTTCTCCCATTCATTTTCTTAAAAAAGAACCTCGTGCACTTTTCATCTTTCTCAAGATGTTCTATTTTGGTGCGATAGATGATTTCTTTCCCTTTTTCATCCATAACACTCTTTAATTCACTCTTTGTCTCAGCCAGCAGATCAGACACATCCATGCCACTTTCTCCACACTTCCTTAACCAGTCTAAGCGCATATTAAAATAATTAAATCTACTCTGATAAATAGCAGCTTTTTTATAGCCCCATTTTTTGAAGAATTTTTTGCAACACACCTTAACCCAGTCCCACCATTCCAGTACACACGCAAAATCCCTCTTACATATTCTCCACTCTTTATACTTTATTTTTAATTCATTCATCACATCCTCATCTTCTAACAATCTTACATTCAGCTTCCAAACACCACCCCCATACACACGGTCATCAATCGCACTAAACACACCTCTCAAACACTCATGATCAGAAAAAGGTACAGCATTTTGTTCAAAATTCATACACAACATATTTTTGGAAAACAACATTTTATCTATCCTGGATGCAATACCACCCCTATCAGCATGGTACGTTGGCGGTGGTGGGATGCCAAATTTCAGAGCAGCAGCATCTAGAAGGGGAAAAATCAGAAGTAAGATTGGATAACTTTTTACCAGTTATGTCACAATTCCCTTCTGTGGTGCAATTAAAGTCTCCAACTAAAACTGTAGGCATTTTGCCCGGAAGAAACAAACTTAATTTTTCCAAAAGAGCCAGACGCTCCTTTTTCCTGTCGTGTCCTGATGGACAGTACACATTAATAATTCTAGCCCGCCACCCCCTATAGCTAACATGTGCAATTATACATCTACCCACCTCTACCACCGTGTAGCTATCTAAACTAATCTCCCTGTTACCCATTAATATCCCTACACCATCATTCCTATTAACACATGAGCCAGACCATACATGCTGTCCGTAAGGCCAGTCCTTATCGCTTGGAGCGTCCACAATCCCACATTCCTGAAGACAAAAGATGTGAGCATTCATCTGTTTAATATAATCTAGAACGATTGCCCTCCTGAATTTGGATCTAATTTGCTTGACATTCAGGGACGCAATGCCCCAACCAGCTTGGGGAGCCATAACATGACTGTGTTATTTACATGACGACAAACACGCCACTTCCTCTTCAGCCGTTTTCGTCTTCCATCTGGAACTGCAACTCCTTGAATCTGTTTACGTCTGCGGGAATGCCTAAAAAAGCATTGGTGTCAGGAGAGAAGACATTCTGAGGGTAACTACGTTCACTCACCGGACTTAAACCAACTTCACCGGGGTCTGCCCAATCCGTTCTGGGCTTCTTACAGGAAGTTCCAGGCTCCTCATCCTCAGAGGACCTCGCAAGAGTGAAGTCACCTTGATCTCCACAACTGGCCAACTCCTCCTCAGTAGCAAACCAAGATACACTGGGGGTATTGCCAAGAGTACTCTCCAACTCCCCCTCCCCACAGACATCAGACTGAAGAGGGAGCTCACATTCAACATCAGCAGCTTCCAAAGCTGCCACCTCTGGGCTGGGAGACTCTGTTTGGGGCAGGGCCTCCTCATGTGCATCCATGATTTCAGGTTCCTCAATAAGTTCCGGGTCTAAAACCTGTGGAATGTCAACAACAGCAGCAGGGGGTGCAGCTGCCCCACCTGAGACCTCAGCGTAAGATCTAGGACTGATTCTGGCCTTACAGTCCCGATACTTATGGCCCTCCTCACCACAAGCATTACACATAACAGGATTTGTGCAGTCTTTTGCCATATGGCCAGAAGCATTGCAATTCCTATAAGTTGGCATCTCCTTGCAACTATCCTGGGTATGCCCGAAATTTTTACACCTCCTGCAATACATCGGGGCATCTGGAAAGAACAAAAAAACAGTATTTTTCCCAATTGAAAAATTAAGAGGGGGGTAATAGATGCCTCCCGGGCCTTGGGGATCCATCCCAAATCTCACAAAAAAATTGTACTTCCCAGTCCAGAGCCCTTCTCCATTCAGGACCCTGTGGGAGTACTGAACATAAATGCAATGTCTTTTCAAAAATAAAGCAATGTCCTCCAGGGAAACAAAAGGGTTGTGCATGAAAACTACAAGTGGGATATCTCCCTTAGAGTACAGCACAGTAAAGGTAAGACCTTCCAGCAAAGGATTTGCCACTCCATTTTTCAGGGCAGTAAACAAATTCTGGCAAGCCGCCATAGAAGATAGCACCAGTACATACCTGCCTTCTCTCCTAAACTCCTGCTTGCATATTATATCGGACTTCCGAATCTTCAGGATGTCATAAAACACCATGTTGACCAAATATCCCAGGGAAAAATGCAACTTCTTATCTTCAGCGATGTCAATCCTGAATCCATGTTTGAACCGGGTATCACCGGTCCCAGAGAATTGAAGTCGGACTCCCATCGTCCACAACTCCAAGGATTTCCTCCCCGAAACCTCCTGGCTATCTTCCAAAAGCAGCGACCGGCTTAAGCCACCGAAGTAGCGATGCCGGAAGGCCAAGAGACAACACTCAAGGTATTCAGGACACTCTGCACCTCATCAGTGCAAAGTGGGAGATCTGGTTTGGCTGTGAGAGAGGCGTCTGACCGATATCCAAGAAGTATCATTTCTCCTTGCGGAGAATGACATGCTAAGCATGTCAAGGTGAGGAGACTTAAAGCCTCAATGCTCCTCTGGGAAATATGCTAATTATGCAAATTGTCTCTTCAGAGAGGACGAGGACTAGAACTCTAGTGCCACCTATTGGAGGTAGCAAACCTAAAAGTCAATGTTGACCCTTTAATGAGCCTAGTTACATGACTTAGGATAAAAGCCAAGCCAGAATCTCCATTTGCAGACACTGTGTTTCTGGGTACTGCCCCTCATCAGTGCAAAGTGGGAGATCTGGTTTGGCTGTGAGAGAGGCGTCTGACCGATATCCAAGAAGTATCATTTCTCCTTGCGGAGAATGACACACATATTTATCTGGACACACAATTATTGAAGAAACTCTTGTAGAATGGTTATTCTTGTGGTTTTACCTGACCTAGCGATTTGGCCTTTATCGATACCTTTATTTGGAAGTCTTGTAGTTCCAGTGTCTCCTATGATTATTCCAATCCCTTTTAATCATTCTAGGTGATTTGAACATCTATGAATTTTCGTGGGTATTCTTCCCGTTATATGCATTTTTCATACTCAGTCAATGTTCAATATCTATTAGAGTGTGTGGGGACATGGGGAGGAGCTTGTGGAGTTTTTCATACCCTCCATGGTACGGTTTCACCGTGTTTAGAGGTTGATCATCTGACATTTTTTACTCACAAGATTATGGGTGTGAATCTGTGGATTCACTCCTCCCTTTCTGTGTGACCCCCTTCCTTTGGTAGGATTTTTAGTTGGATAGTGTCAAAGATCCTTATACACATTTTGATTACTTTGGCTCTTTAACCACTTTGTTTGTGTGTGTTTTTGTTTTTTTTATGGACCTCAATTCCATCTATATATCTTCCCAGGCGATTTGAGTATGTATGCCCATGGGTACCTCTCTCTCTCATTTTTTTTCATTTCAATTCGGTTGAGTGGTACCTGTACATGGGGGGGAGCTTGTGGAGTTTCTTTAGTGGTTGACCATGTCAACTTTTTTACACCAATTACCAGGGGGTGATACCTATGGAGGCACTTTTGCCTCTGTGGGAATTCTTCCTTTTGACATGGTACTTTGTCGAATAGGGACCATATATTTTTGTACAGACCCTGATCATTTGGGGTCTGCTCGTCTCCTATTTTTTGACCCTTTTTCATATATCCATCTTTAGTACCCATCCAAAGATTGCTTGGGTCTAATATGAGTATAGGGTGAGGCTTTTTGTTCTTCTATAGGGTGACCATCGCCTGTGTATTGGGGATATATCTCATAAATGATACCTCATCCATGTTGGGTTTGCCTCAATATGTGTACACATGAATAACATAATATGTGCTGGCCTTTGCCAGACTCATGTGCCATTTAGGCTTCTGTATTGCTAATTTCATGTGTGTATATACTTCGGGGTTTAGATCCCCGGTAGACGGCATCTTGTATCTACACACATTTGGTAATCGCGTCATCTTGTGTATAACATCTTAGTATAATGACAGTTGAATTCTCCATCAGTGGATTCTATGCGACTATATATTGCGTTATGTACTATGGACTAATATCCAGGGTATATTTTTCTCATAATGATGTTCTATCTTTTGTCACTTTATTACTGTTCTATATGTGTCGGCGCGATGACAAAATGACATAATGATGCTCCTGTTCTGTGATATTCCATTGTTAGATCATGTTTTGTTGCGCCTGTGCAGTATGGATAATGGGTCATATAATGATTGATTATACTTTTATATTGCGCCTTATTGTCTATGTAACCGCGCCTTTCCTTCTTTCTTTGGGTATATTACAAAACAGTTTCAATTCTGTTTGGCTGCTTATTGTGCGTCGGCGCATTGATAAAGTGCTATAATCATGATATTCTGCTGTCAGATTTATACTTCTTTGTGCGTGCTCAATATGGATGACGGGTGACATAGGGATTTATTTTGAATTGTACACCACGCCTCCATCTTTTGTGTAACCACGCCTTCCCTTTCCCCTCTCTGGGGACGCCATGATCTGGACCGTCTCCCCTGTAAGGTGATGCATCCTCCTGCGCTTTCGCAGTATGAATCTAATACGTCACACTATTCTAACCCGGAAATGACTCACTGCCTGGGACTAATCCTCCTCTCCTGGCGTGGCTGCGCCTCACGGCCTCCATGTTTAATGCGGCTTTAACAGGTATATCGCTGCGGCTGTATTTTATTATCTTTAATTACTGAACATATTTACAGTCATATGTAAAAGTTTGGGCACCCCTATTAATGTTAACCTTTTTTCTTTATAACAATTTTGGTTTTTGCAACAGCTATTTCAGTTTCATATATCTAATAACTGATGGGCTCAGTTATATTTCTGGATTCAAATGAGGTTTATTGTACTAACAGAAAATGTGCAATCTGCATTTAAACAAAATTTGACCGGTGCAAAAGTATGGGCACCCTTATCATTTTCTTGATTTGAACACTCCTAACTACTTTTTACTGACTTCCTGAAGCACTAAATTGGTTTTGTAACCTCATTGAGCTTTGAACTTCATAGCCAGGTGTATCAAATCATGAGAAAAGGTATTTAAGGTGGCCACTTGCAAGTAGTTCTCCTATTTGATTCTCCTATGAAGAGTGGCATCATGGGCTCCTCAAAACAACTCTCAAATGATCTGAAAACAAAGATTATTCAACATAGCTTTTCAGGGGAAGGATACAAAAAGTTGTCTCAGAGATTTAACCTGTAAGTTTCCACTGTGAGGAACATAGTAAGGAAATTGAAGAACACAGGTACAGTTCTTGTTAAGCCCAGAAGTGGCAGGCCAGGAAAAATATCAGAAAGGCAGAGAAGAAGAATGGTGAGAACAGCCAAGGACAATCCACAGACCACCTCCAAAGACCTGCAGCATCATCTTGCTGCAGATGGTGTCACTGTGCATCGGTCAACAATACAGCGCACTTTGCACAAGGAGAAGCTGTATGGGAGAGTGATGCGAAAGAAGCCGTTTCTGCAAGCACGCCACAAACAGAGTCGCCTGAGGTATGCAAAAGCACATTTGGACAAGCCAGTTACATTTTGGAAGAAGGCCATGTGGACTGATGAAACAAAGATTGAGTTGTTTGGTCATACAAAAAGGCGTTATGCATGCGCTGTATTGTTGACCGATGCACAGTGACACCATCTGCAGCAAGATGATGCTGCAGGTCTTTGGAGGTGGTCTGTGGATTGTCCTTGACTGTTCTCACCATTCTTCTTCTCTGCCTTTCAGATATTTTTCTTGGTCTGCCACTTCTGGGCTTAACAAGAACTGTACCTGTGTTCTTCCATTTCCTTACTATGTTCCTCACAGTGGAAACTGACAGGTTAAATCTCTGAGACAACTTTTTGTATCCTTCCCCTGAAAAGTTATGTTGAATAATCTTTGTTTTCAGATCATTTGAGAGTTGTTTTGAGGAGCCCATGATGCCACTCTTCATAGGAGAATCAAATAGGAGAACTACTTGCAAGTGGCCACCTTAAATACCTTTTCTCATGATTTGATACACCTGGCTATGAAGTTCAAAGCTCAATGAGGTTACAAAACCAATTTAGTGCTTCAGGAAGTCAGTAAAAAGTAGTTAGGAGGGTTCAAATCAAGAAAATGATAAGGGTGCCCATACTTTTGCACCGGTCAAATTTTGTTTAAATGCAGATTGCACATTTTCTGTTAGTACAATAAACCTCATTTGAATCCAGAAATATAACTGAGTCCATTAGTTAATAGATATATGAAACTGAAATACCTGTTGCAAAAACCAAAATTGTTATAAAGAAAAAAGGTTAACATTAATAGGGGTGCCCAAACTTTTACATATGACTGTATATAGCATTTTTGCAGATTGACTCTCTGCCCCTGATGAAGCCACCTTGCGGTGGCGACACGCGTCGGGCACTTCACAAGCTCCCCCACATGTGAGCGTTACCACTTTCTGATGATTCAGGCAGGATTCATTTGCTGTATCTGCATGCTTTAGCCCTTTTTTGGCGTATGTATGGTCATGACCTCATTTATAGGTAGTGGCATTTTCCAGCCTTATTGAGTGTGTTTCTTTATTGCTCTTAGGCTGTGTGCACACGCTGCGGATTATGTGCGGATTCATCCGCGCGGATTTTGTAAAATCCGCAGGTGAAACCGCAGGTCAAAAGACCTGCGGTTTTACCTGCGGATTGCTCTGCGGTTTTGCCTTGCGGTTTTTCATCTCCTCAATGGAGGAGATGGCAAACCGCAGGAGAATCCGCAGAAAGAATTGACATGTCAATTCTTTCTGCGGATTGTAAACCGCAGATAATCCGCGCGGAAAATTCCGCACCGTCTGCACTGCGGTTTTTGATTCCCATAGGGAATCATGGTACTGTACACCGCAGCAAAAACTGCTGCGGGTCCGCAGCGGCCAAAACCGCTGCGGAACCGCAGCAAAATCCGCAGCGTGTGCACACAGCCTTAGGCATGGTTCCCATGTGGTAATCTTGTGCAGGGTGCTAATGTGCATTGTCTTTTTAAATATTTCCATCATTTTCAGGCTTTTTCCATTGGTATCTTTATGGCCTAGCTTGCTATGGTATACATTCATTTTTTCTTCAGGAATAGCCTTGGACTATTTGATTCTGCTATAAGCACCACTGCATATGTAACATGTATTTTGTCCTATACCTATGTATAAGCTCTCATGTTTTAGGGTGAGCTTTGTTGACCCCATTATGGGCCTTGTGTACTTTATGTCATTGTATGACTTTTTAATGTTTTTATCCATGGTGTATTTTTTCTGCAATAAAAATTGTAATTTTCTGTGGTGATCCCTGTGTTTGTGATCAGTAGCTTTTTTCTACTTATTCTGTAGTGTTGTCTTTACTGATTACGGGTGTATCCCTCACCTTTATTTCAGTGGTGCCCTCCTGCTTCCAATTTATTACATGGCCTACTGAAATGTATTTTCAGTAAATGCCCTCAATACTTGGTCGGGGCTCCTTTTGCATCAATTACTGCATCAATGCGGCGTGGCATGGAGGCGATCAGCCTGTGGCACTGCTGAGGGGTTATGGAAGCCCAGGTTGCTCTGATAGCAGCCTTCAGCTTGTCTGCATTGTTGGGTCTGGTGTCTCTCATCTTCCTCTTGACAATACTCCATAGATTCTTTATGAGGTTAAGGTCAGGCGACTTTTCTGGCCAATCAAGCACAGTGATACTGTTATTTTTAACCCCTTAGTGACAGAGCCATTTTGCAGCTTAATGACCAGACCAATTTTTACAATTCTGACCACTGTCACTTTATAAGGTTATAACTCTGGAACACTTTAACAGATCCTGCTGATTCTGATTTTGTTTTTTCGTGACATATTTTACTTCATGTTAGTGGTAAAATCTCTTCTACATGACTTGTGTTTAGTTATGAAAAAAATGGAAATATGGTGAAAATTTTGACAATTTTGCAATTTTCAAATTTTAAATTTTTATACCCTTAAATCAGAAAGATATGTCACACAAATTTCTTATTAAATAACATTTCACACATGTCTACTTTACATCAGCACAATTTTGGAAACAATTTTTTTGTTAGGAAGTTATAAGGGTTAAAAGTTGACCAATGATTTCTCATTTTTACAACAAAATTTACAAAACCATTTTTTAGGGACCACATCATATTTAAAGTCATTTTGAGGGGTGTACATGAAAGAAAATACCAAAAAGTGACACCATTCTAAAAACTGGACCCCTCAATGTGCTCAAAACCACATTCAAGAAGTTTATTAACCCTTTACGTGCTTTACAGGAACTGAAGCAATGTGGAAGAAAAAAATAACATTTAACTTTTTTTTGCAAAAAAATTACTTCAGAACCAATTTTTTTTATTTTTGCAAGTGTTAAAAGAGAAAATGAACCACAAAATTTGTTGTGCAATTTCTCCTTAATACGCCGATACACCATATGTGGGGGTAAACCACTTTTTGGGCAAACGGCATAGCTCACAAGGGAAGGAGCGCCTTTTGACTTTTTCAACGTAGAATTGGCTGGAATTGAGATCGGACATCATGTTGCATTTGGAGAGCCCCTGATGTGCCTAAACAGTGGAAACCCTGAACAAGTAACCCCATTTTGGAAACTAGACCCCTTAAGGAACTTATCTAGATGTGTGTTGAGCACTTTGAACCCCCAAGTAATTCACAGAAGTTTATAATGTAGAGCCGTGAAAATAAAAAATCATTTTTTTTCCACAAAAATGATCTTTTCGCACCCAAATTTTTATTTTCCCAAGGGTAACAGGAGAAATTAGACCCCAAAAGTTGTTATGCAATTTGTCTTGAGTACGCCCATAGCCGATATGTGTAGGTAAACCACTGTTAGTGTGCACGGCAGAGCTCAGAAGGGAAGGAGCACCGTTTGACTTTTTCAATGCAGAATTGGCTGGAATTGAGATTGTACGCCATGTTGCGTTTGGAGAACCCCTGATGTGCCTAACAGTGAAAAAAACCCACAAGTGCTATATGGGCACACGTCGGGGCTCAGAAAGGAAGTAGTGACGTTTTGAAATGCAGACTTTGATGGAATGGTCTGCGGGTGTCATGTCGCGTTTGAAAAGCCTCTGATGTGCCTAAACTGTTGAAACCCAACAAGTGACCCCATTTTGGAAAATAGACCCCTTAAGGAACTTATCTAGATGTGTGGTGAGCACTTTGAACTCCCAAGTGCTTCACAGAAGTTTATAACGCAGAGCAGTGAAAATAAAAAAATCATTTTTTTTTCCACAAAAATGATATTTTAGTCAGCTATTTTTTATTTTCACAAGGCTAACAGGAGAAATTGGACCACAAAAGTTGTGCAATTTGTCCTGAGTATGTTGATACCCCATATGTGGGGGGGAACCACTGTTTGGGCAAATGGGAGAGCTCGAAAAGGAAGAAGCGCCATTTTGGAATGCAGACTTTGATGGAATGTTCTGCGGGCGTCATGTTGCATTTGCACAGCCCCTGATGTGCTTAAACAGTAGAAACCCCCCACAAGTGACCCCATTTTGGAACCTAGACCCCCCAGGAAGCTTAGCTAGATGTGCAGTGAGCACTTTGAACCCGCAAGTGCGTCACAGAAGTTTATAATGCAGAGCCGTGAAAATAAAAAATCTTTTTTTTCCACAAAAGTGATTTTTTTTAGCCCCCAATTTTTTTATTTTCCCAATGGTAACAGTAGAAATTAGACCCCCAAAGTTGGTAAATAGTGGAAGCCCATCAATTCTAGCTCCAACCCTAACCCCAAGACACCTTTAAAACTAATCCCAACACTAACCCTAATTCCAACCAAGCCCTAATTCTAACCCTAACCCTAATGGAAAAATGAAAATAAATATATTTTCTTTATTTCATTATATTTACCTAGCTAAGGGGGTGATAAATGGGGAGGTTATTTACTATTTTTGTTATTTTGATCACTGTGATAGAGTTTATCACAGTGATCAAAATGTACCTGTAATGAATGAATGGAATCTGCCGGCTGGCAGATTTGGCGGGCGCAAATCGGGCGGGCCAAGATGGCGGCGCCCACCGGAGGAGGCAGGAGGGCTCGGGGACCACGAGGTCCACCGGGATATACCGAGGGGGTTCGGGGACCCTATTTCTCTCTCCTCTGATGTGCGATCACATCAAAGGAGAGAGAAATTACATGCAAAATCGTGGCTTTTTATTGTGGTCGCCGTTATACGGTTAATAACGGCGATTGCAAAATCGGGGTTGGTAAAAACCGACCCGATTCATGTTATCTGGGGTCTCGGCTACCCCGGCAGCCAAGACACTGGAGAAAATCTGACTCTTGGGGGTGCTATACACTTTAATTAACGACACTGTGGTTTAAGTACCCTTAACTACTGACATTAAAAGGCGTATTGGCGGTCGTTAAGGGGTTAAACCAGGTTTTGGTACTTTTGTCAGTTGATGCTGTAAGAAAAAATAATCAACATTAACAGACATAAGCACTTGAAATAGATCACTCTGTAATGAGTTAACAGGATTTTATTAACAGCAAATATACTCCACGCAGGGAGTAGCAGGGCACGGAGGAGTGGTAATAGGACAAAGGATGGGAGAGGGAGTTTGGATGGGGTAGAACTGGGAGTATGACAGGGTTGGTGAGGGACGAACAAGAGTTCAGTAAGAAAGAGTTTAAACTTATCGGAATGTAGTCTTCAGACGTGAGGAGGTTCAGGGTTCCAACGGTGGCATCGACAACAGCAGCACGTGACATCTCGATGAGGTCTGTAAGAGGCGGGGATCCAACGGTGGCACCGGCAACAGTCACACGGGACGTCTCAGAGAAGTCTCTGAGGGGCAGGAAGATTCCCCATGCTTAAAAATATCTAGTACGGTACTGAGTCCTGTGTGGGGGACCTGCCAGAACGGGACTTCGTTCCACGGTGTACACAAGTCCATAGTAGTCAGGCTCTGGCCTAGCCGTCTGTCTCTCTCTGCGTAGCACACTCAGTGCAGTCTCTGCCTTCAACTGGGGTCACCTCCTAGCGTGGAGGGTAGCGGAGAGCTTACAGTCGGTCGTCTACAAACGGTAGACCTGAATACAGGGGTCTGTCAAGTATGCGGTCACTCTTGGGCAGAGCAGGTGCGGTACTCACTGTCTCATAGTGTACGGCACCTGGCTTAGCTCTGCACGGCTCCGCACAGCTCCGCTCTGCTGGCACAGCTCTGCCCCGCTCTTCACTGCTGGCACAGCTCTGCTGGCACATCTAATCTCCCCAGCACTTCAGCACCTATCCTGGACAGCAGCAGCACAGCCTGTCACAGGGCCAGCACCCTCTGGTGGGGGGAAGCAAAGCGCGCTCTTCTCTGCGCGCTGCACTTACTTGATGCCAACTCCTCCTGCAGCACACACTTTTCCTTCTAATACCCCTGTGTCTGCACACTCTTTTTAGGCTCTCCCTGCCCCCTCCTGTCAGCAGGAAGTCCCGTCTATCTCCTCCTTCCCTCCTGCAGCAGGGGAAGATCCGCCTCTCTCAGGCTTCCCCCCAGAAACAGAGGATGCAGCCTTTTTCATTCTGGACCAGGCATGCAGGTACCCACGGTCCGGTCAACCTCCTTACATTTGGGCAGAAAAGTATTCACAAAAATATTTTTACAATTTTTTAAAACTTTTTTTACTTTTTAATTTAATCCCTCTGTGGGACTTTAACTTTTATTACTTTGCTTGCTGGTATGACACATTGCAATGCATTATACCTGCCAGTATTACACTGACAGAACGGCTTTTAGGCTGTGCTCCTGGCATGGTCTAACAGGCCACTGTAGCTGGCAGACCTGCTGTATTGGCAATCATCGGACTCCCATGATCATGTCACAGAGGTGCCAACTGTGTGGGAGAGGAAGCCCCCTTCCTCTCCCAGCCTTCTAAATGCTGCAATCATTATCACCGCAATTAAAAGGTTAATCATCTGGGGAATGTGCTGGCACCATCCCTGGCTGTAACAGCCAGAGCTGGCTATCCCTTAAGTTGAACACCTGGCGGCAATCGTGCAGGCATGATGCACTTGTAGGGAAGTGGACTGACCTATGGACCTGTCTGCAGCAGGAAGGGGGATGTACAATGTGCCATAAAAGTGCTTGACATGGATTGCTGTATATGTATGTGGGAGACAGCTAGAGACAGTAGAAGATGGTAAAGTACTGGGTTTGGCCACTAGGGGGAGACCAAGAATAGCAGGAAAAGAATACAGTGCAGTACTGAAGTTTGGCCACAAGATGGAAGCAGGGAGCAGTGAGGAAAGGGCTTAACAACAGCTTAAGGCTATGAAATCGCAGAGTCATGGGGGCGGAGTTACAGGAGCCCTAGAGGGGAATTCCCGGGGAGGGAAATAAATAGTTGCAGAGAGTTCCAGAAGCAAGCCAGTCCAGGAGGAGGAGCTCAGGAGAAGAGGAGACAGAAGGGAGATTAAATTGCAGGGACTCCTGCTGACGTCATTGAGGCTGCAGGGAGTCCCCGTAATTTAATACAACGAATTAACCCCTTAAATTAACCCCTACAACTCTATAATTTTACCCACAAACCCTCATTTAATTAATAGTGATAGACATAACAAAAAAAACATAAAATGAAATTGTTAACTATATGTAAACCATGTGTCATTTCATGTCGGGCAGTAGAATAATTATACAAAAGCCGGCAAATGTTTCTGCGGCTATTCTGCTATGATGAACTGTATGAATTCGAAATATATGTATAAATGTGTCTCTATGACATGTATAAAATATATATATATAATCATTCTTTCTTTATTTAACCGGTCTCTGTGATTTTACTGTATTGAAAGAATTGCCGGCTTTTGCTAAAGGACACTGGGTGCGATTTTATCGCAAGTCACATATCTGGTCCGTTTGTAGTCCCATTTTTTCTCGCCCCCATAGACATGCATTGTCGAATCCGATCCGAAAATCGCATGATGGGAGCTGCCCCATAGAATAACATTGGGACGAATGCAATGCGATTTCTTATCACATTGCATTCGTCCGATTTAATCGCTAGTGTGACCCCGGCCTTACCTTAAAAACCTTAAAGGGTATTAAATGGGTGATCAGATTTTTTTGCTATGTCATCTTCTTAAGAGCAACAATTTGATTATAAAAATATTTTTTAAAAATGCTTGTTTAAATAGCCTTAAAGGGGCTGGCCATCAATAAACGATCAATGGGGGTGCAACACCCCCACCTATTAGCTTTTACCGGTGCCTTTGGTGGACGGAAGTTCTTGGATACTGCCAGAACCTAGCAGCTCCATCATTTCTATAGTGGCCATGTCCGAGTACTACAGATCCACCCCTACTCAAAGGTGGATCTGTAGTACCTGACCGTGGCTACTGTAGCTATGACGGAGCTGCTGTGTTTCAGCAGCATCCAAGAATTTCCAGCCAGTGATGGTAACTGTGGGGGTGCCGGGTGTCACCATGCTATCACATATTGATCACCTATCCCAAATATAGGCCATCATAAAAAAAAGTGTTGGCCTACCTCTTTAGTTCATGTGGGTGGTTCCCTTGTAAGCCACCGATCATGGGGAGATCAAGGGACAGAATGTCTACTATTTTCATGGGAATGACATAGTCTCAAAAGGCCAAAGACTTATTAATCTAACTAATCAAGTAGGGGTGGACTGAGGAGCCCTATTCCATTAGATGAGCAGCTAATTGATTGTTAGTCTATCTTTAATGTAGCATCAACCTCACTACTTCTGCTAGACTCACAGATCACGGCCTTGATTACACAGGGAAGTGCTTTGTCGATAAGCATGGACGATCAGGGGAAGTGACTTAAAACTGACATCTAACATTCTGCAGTACAGAAGTATTGTAGGATATTAGATCAGCAATTAGGCAGGGGCAAGTAAAAGTCCCATATAGGAACTAAGTACAGAAAAAAAGGCAAAATAAAGCATGAAACCCTACACTCTGAAAAATATTTTGCCTCTGAAAGCAATTTATGTAAAGACAAAAGTAAAAAAAAAATTAAGTTTGTTATGTCATCTGGAATGACCCAAGGTTTAAAACTCTACCATAACCCATACAATCAACACCGTAAAAAAAAATAAAATAATCACACCAAAAATGTAACATTTCTGGTATATTAATGCAGAAAATGGAATAAAAAGTTAATTTACCTGGCCAAGTTTGTGATACCTGGTTTAGATAAAGAAGCTAATGGACAAAAAAGTCTACATTGAGATGTGTCAGTGTCTATCTCCATGATATATCTGTCAGAAGGACAACATTTGGTCATAATCTATGTCCATTAATGCTTTCATGGTCAAGTTGTAATAGGTTTCCATGAAGTCACCTTGTAGGATGTCTCCAAAGATCCAACAGCCACTGAGATATGTCAGAGCATCCTGAGGTAGACCCACCAAAACATTCCTGAGCTCATCATCATATATATGTCCCTTACCCAACTAGTCAAAGACTTTTTGTTTAAACTAGTGTTTCTTAACCTGCAGTTAATGTATCGCATAGAGAGGAAGTTTTGTCAGGAGAAAAGAGGAAAACAAAATCTAAATGACTGCCTTAGAGTCCAGAAACGTGTGAGCCGATAGTCTGCCAGATCTCACTGTTCGGAAAGGATGGGGGGGCTGTGGTCATTATGGTAGTTTGTTGAGGAGGATATTGAGATTGGCAGGTTCCTGTTGCCATTGGTGGAATTGGACAACAGTATAGGGTCTCCTGACTTTACTTCAACTGATAATTTTGAGGGGAGAGAAGGATCTGGCCTGTTGGATTTCCGTGGCTGATGCTTTTGTTTAAGAAGCACCCATCAAAGTTTTTATCCTCTTAAAATATGGCAGTAATTATATAGCACTGAGCACTTACAATTGCTCGTTCTGCCTTTCTACTCAGCTAATTCTCCTCTTTTCTCTGCTCTACGTTGAAATAGGAAGTCTCTTTTCTCTGCATTTATCAATTTCCTCTTCATCTCCTGACCCATTTGGTTCCTGGTGCCAGGGACTTTTGCAGTGACTCATGAGTCATACAGGTAAAATTGAGAAAATGGAAAACGGTCTTAGTAAAAAGCACTGATGATAAAAAAGGCAAATAAAGTGATAACATTATTTGCCTTTTTTATCATCAGTGCGTTTTACTTAGATGCTATTGTTTACATGCTTTTATTATTAATATGGGTTCTCGCTTTTTTATTGGTCTTTTTACTGGTCTACTAACCTATTAACAATTTTATTCATTTTTATCTATATTTATTTTATTGCTCCTTTTTGCACATTAGGCTAGTTTCACACTTGCTTTTTTTTGCAGCGCGTTTTTCCCGCAAAAAAACGCATTGAAAAAACGCATACAAAAGCATACAACTGCTGCGTTTTTTTCAAGCATTTTTATGAGCATGCATGAAAAAAACGCAGCGTTTTTATGCGTTTGTATGCGTTTTTAGTGCGTTTTTACCGCGTTTGCGTTTTTTTCCAACATTAGGTGGCCCCTCACACTAACCCAAACCATGACTTTACTAACCCTAACCCTAACCCTAACCCTAACCCTGACCCTAACCCTAACCCTGACCCTAACCCTAACCCTAACCCTGACCCTAACCCTTAACCAAACCATACTTAACCCTAACCCTGACCCTAACCCTTAACCAAACCATACTTAACCCTAACCCTGACCCTAACCCTTAACCAAACCATACTTAACCCTAACCCTGACCCTAACCCTAACCCTAACCCTAACCCTGACCCTAACCCTTAACCAAACCATACTTAACCCTAACCCTGACCCAAACCCTTAACCAAACCATACTTAACCCTAACCCTGACCCTAACCCCAACCCTAACCCTGACCCTGACCCTAACCCTAACCCTAAACCCCCTTAACTAACCCTAACTCTAACCCAAACCCCTAAATTCCATGGTTAACAAAAAAAAACGCATGTGCAAAAAAACGCATACATGAGCATGCCAGTGTGCATGTATGCGCATCCATAGGCTATAATGGCCATTTTTAGCGCAAAACGTGCGCATACGTGCGCATGCGCTTTTTTGCAGGGCCAAAAAATGCAACATGCTGCGTCTGGAAAATACAAACGCACACCCCAAAAAAACGCAGCGCATGAAAATCGCATACGTGCGCTTACCAGCGCGCAGGTATGCGCACCCATGTTAAATATAGGGGAAAAAACGCATGCGCACGTATGCGTTTTTTTCCAGCGCAAAAAAACGCAAATGTGAAACCAGCCTTATACATTTAAAACTTGTTTAACTCATGCTGTTTTATCTCACGTTTTATATAGGTTGCTTTTATCCCTTTTGTTTAATCTCCTTTCTTTATAATATATGATGTCATCTTGTCGTAACATGTGACTATCATAACATGTGACTGGTTTGACTGTTGTGATTAGCTGCTTCCCATTTAAATACCCCATCCCCTATGTCATTAATAAACATCCACCTGATGAAGACGGATCCTCCGTCGAAACGCATTGTGGTTTAAACCCATCGCTTGTCTGAGTCTCTTTCCTGCAATCCTAAGACCATTTTCCATTTTCTCATTGCTCCTATCCTCCATTGGAGGTTTTCGTCTGGAGCTGCCCTAGAGACCTGACATCATTGTCTGCCTTCCTAAGCGCTCCTTTATGACCGCTGTGAGGTAGCGCTGTCATCTAAGTAGGGGATTCTCGCTAGGCAGCGAACAAAACCAGATCCGACATGGATTTTCCAACAAATCATAACAGTCCTTGTGGTTTATTCACCATCATAAACCATAGAAGCAATATAACTTCATAACATCTGCATAGAGTCCATTATAGTGCTTCACTCTGGTTATCAGTGTCGAGTACGCAGGCTCTCTTAGCCTCACAATTATCTCACCCACGTCAGAGCTCCTCATGCGGCTTCAGCATCCCGCACATGTTCATTCCCTCCAGGGAACTCTCAGGCACACATCGCCATTGCTCACAGCGTCCATACGTGCTGTCAGGCAGGAAGCTCCATCTCTGCAGGACCTTCCACACTGGACCAACCAGGTCCCAGCATTCACCACATGTGACCTACCCTGGCCACAATATATGGTCCATAGCCACGCGCACCTGGTCACGTGACTATGACCTCATCACAGGTCCTTCACACACTCACATAGCCTTTTACTACAGGTGTTTTCAGACACACCCCTGGGTGGGTTTGTAGGTAACCAGGCCCACCAATTTCTCTAGTTACCTGAAGACTTCTCCCTTACACTTTGAAACAACACCTCAGCAATGATATTGCTGATTACACATACACAAGTCTCCATCTTAAAGCCACCCACTTTGAGATACATAACCATCCTTCAGAATTCTGCCACTTATCCGTTCTCTTGGGACATCCACGCAGCGCCCCCTAGCGGACACAGTGGTTACTACACTACACCGCTTATCACTGACTCTTATACAGGTAAAATTGACCTCCTGTTTCTACATAGAGCTTAGAAGGATGCAGCTTGTCAGTTTTTAATCATGTGATGTCATAGATCTTATGGAAAAGAGAAGAATTATATGGGTAGAAAGGCAAAATAAGCAATTGTAAGCAGGAAGATTGCAATATAGTAAGAGCATAAAAATTTTGATAGGGAGAGTGTTTCTTTAAGGCACTGGCATAGAAGCCCCCTCATAGAGAATGTAGGAGAGCTCATTCCTGTGTATAAGGGAGTCAGGAGACATAGCTGCTGGCCAAATGATAGCTGTCAGTCAACAGTTAATATTTATAACCAAATTTAAGGTGCGCATATATGTCAGACAGCTGTCAGCTAAACGATCATTCGTCCGTCATACATCTAACATGCATGGAGACCTTAAGTTTATGGCAACTTTTAAGGTTTGCTGCTTGGGGAGGTGGACTTGTTTGACTTTTCTCGGCACTTATATGGTGGGTAATAATGAAGCTTAAGATTGCCCATTCAATATCACTGTCCTGTCTGATTGGAAATAGGCCATGAAGAAACTAGAATGCACGATGGGCAACCTAACAACCCCTAGAGAGTATCCTGCATGGGTCCTATTAATTATCTATTTTCTAGTCTTCATATGGCTGCTGTAAAGACAGTTCCTACTTGTTAACCATGTAAGGATCCAGGATGCAGTCAGTTTTAGCCTTCAGAACTCAAAGTTATTATTTGATTTTGTCTCCCTACATTCTGTCTGTCCTTGATGTAGATGAAGCCATTTACACATATGCCCAAACAACTGGCAACATCACAAGGCAGCAATCATAAGTAGAGTTGAGCGAAAATGGTTCGGAATCAGTCGCCGAATCTGAATTTGCCATATTCGTGCCGTAATGGTACCCTATTTGTGCCGAATTTATGTTTGATGTTCGGTTCCAAACATATTCCTTCGTTTCTACTCCCATTCACTCCAGTGACGTTTGGCCATGTTCTGCGAATATTGCAAAAACAATATTTGCCGTCGATCATAATCATATTCGCTCAACTCTAATCATAAGTAGTGCATAAAAAAGAAAAAAGCGGATGGCACCGCTGTTACCGTGAGAAGATTAAATGTTGCGCGGTAGTCGGATTCCTGGCTTGCCTGCAGCCACGGGTGCACATCCTGGGAAATCACAGTAGTATACAAATCCATGAGGAAACAGATGGACCGCACTCATCGGGCTGGTGGGAAAACATTGCTACTTTATTGGCACATGCAATTCATGTTGGCCGGGGGAGTGGTAGCAGGAGTAAGCAGAAAGCTGACAACGGCCGTTTCGCCCTGTACCAGAGCTTCAACAGTTCTAATCATAAGTAGACTTTTGACTGATAAAACAGATCTCCCTTGGTCAGAGCCAATTGCTTTAACCCCTTAGCGACAGAGTCAGTTTGCAGCTTAATGACCATGCCAATTTTTACAATTCTGACCACTGTCCCTATGAGGTTATAACTCTGGAACGCTTTAATGGATCCCACTGATTCTGAGATTATTTTTTCGTGACCTATTGTACTTCATGTTAGTGGTAAAATTTCTTCGATAAGTCTTGTGTTTATTTATGAAAAAAATGGAAATATGGCAAAAATTTTGAAAATTTTGCAATTTTAAAACTTTAAATTTTTATGCCCTTAAATCAGAGAGATGTGTCACAAAAATTTCGTAATAAATAACATTTCCCACATGTCTACTTTACATCACCACAATTTTGGAGCAAAATTTTTTTTTGTTAGGAAGTTATAAGGGTTAAAAGTTGACAAGTGATTTCTCATTTTTACAACAAAATTAACAAAACCATTATTTTTAGGGACCACATCATATTTAAAGTCATTTTGAGGGGTGTACATGACAGAAAATACATAAAAGTGGCACCATTCTAAAAACTAGACCCCTCAAGGTGCTCAAAACCACATTCAAGAAGTTTATTAACCCTTTAAGTGCTTCACAGGAACTAAAGCAATGTGGAAAGAAAAAATTAACATTTAACTTTTTTTTGCAAAAAATTTACTTCAGATCCAATTTTTTTATATTCACAAGTGTTTAAAGAGAAAATCAACCACAAAGTTTGTTGTACAATTTCTCCTGAATACGCCGATACCCAATATGTGGGGGTAAACCACTTTTTCAGCACACGGCAGAGCTCGCAAGGGATGGAGCGCCGTTTGACTTTTTCAACGCAGAATTGGCTGGAATTGAGATCGGATGCCATGTTGCAGACGGAGACGTTTTATCCCGTCCATGGGACCCGGGCCCCTATGCCCATGGACGGGATAGTACGTCTGCCGCGATCAGCGGCGCCCACCTGGTGAGCGCCGCTGATGGCAGCCGGGTGTCAGCTGATTATCACAGCTGACACCCGGAACAATGTGTCAGGGGCGGTCACGGACCGCCCCCGACACGTTAACCCCTTGCACACCGCGATCAAACATGATCGCGGTGTACTGGGGGTTAAAGGGAAGCATCGGCAGGGAGGGGGCTCCCTCCGTGCTTCCCTGAGCCCCCCACGGCAGCGCAATGTGCAGCGCTGCTGCGGGGGGCTCCTTTCCTGCAGTCCCCCGAATCCAAGATGGCGACGGGGGCCTTCGGGGGCCTGCAGGAAGCTGGCTTCCTCAGTGCTTGCAAAGCGCAGGCAAGAGGAAGTCTTCAATGCCTGTGACAGATTGCTGATCTGTCACAGTGATCTGTGATGTGACAGATCAGCGATCTGTCACAGGACAGTGATGTCCCACCTGGGACTATTTAACAAAAGTTAAAAAAAATAAAAAAAAAGTGTTAAAATAATTAAAAAAAATCGCCAAATAAATTAGAAAAAAAAAAAAATATTCCCCCAAATAAATCCATTTTTTGGAAATAAAAAAAACCAAAAACAATAAAAGTACACATATTAGGTATCGCCGTGTCTGTAACGACCCGCCCTATAAAACTGTCCCATTAGTTAACCCCTTTAGCGAACCCCTTAAAAAATAAAAATAAAAAACGAAGCAAAAAATAATGATTTATTATCATACCGCCAAACAAAAAGTGTAATAACGCGCGATCAAAAAGACGCATATAAATATCCATGGTACCGCTGAAAACGTCATCTTGTCCCACAAAAAACAAGCTGCCACACAGCATCATCAGCGAAAAAATTAAAAATGTATAGCTCGCAGAATAAAGCGATGCAAAAATAATTATTTTTTATATAAAATAGTTTTCATTGCATAAAACCGACAAAACATAAAAAAACGACCTAAATGAGGTATCACTGTAACCGTACTGACCCGAAGAATAAAACCGCTTTATCAATTTTACGGCACGCGGAACGGTGTAAACGCACCCCCTCAAAAGAAATTCATGAAACGCTGGTTTTTGTTCATTCTGCGTCCCCAAAATCGGAATAAAAAGCGATCAAAAAATGTCACGTGCCCGAAAATGGTACCAATAAAAACGTCAACTCGTCCTGCAAAAAATAAGACCTCACATGACTCGGTGGGTCAAAATACGGAAAAATTATAGCTCTCAATATGTGGTGATGCAAAAACTATTTTTACAAAAAAAAGCGTCTTTTAGCGTGCGACAGCTGCCAAACATAAAAACCGCCATAAATCGTAAATCAAACCCCCCAATATCACCCCCTTAGTTAGGGAAAAATAATAAATAAAAAAAATGTATTTATTTCCATTTTTCCATTAGGGTTAGGGTTAGGGCTAGGGTTAGGGTTAGGGTTAGGGTAGGGTTAGGGTTAGGGCTTGGGTTAGAGTTAGGATTAGGGCTGAGATTAGGGTTAGGGGTGTGTTGGGGTTCGGGTTGGAGTTAGAATTGGGGGTTTCCACTGTTTGGGCACATCAGGGGCTCTCCAAATGCAACATTGCGTCTGATCTCAATTCCAGCCAATTCTGAGTTGAAAAAGTCAAATGGTGCTCCTTCCCTTCCAAGCTCTGCCATGCTCCCAAACAGTGTTTTACCCTCACATGTAGGGTATCAGCCTACTCAGGACAAATTGCAAAACAATTTTTGGGGTCCAATTTCTCCTGTTACCCTTAGGAAAATAAAAAATTGGGGGCAAAAATATCATTTTAGTGGAAAAAAATGATTTTTTTATTTTCACGTCCGAGCGTTATAAACTTCTGTGAAGCACTTGGGGGTTCAAAGTGCTCACCACACATCTAGATAAGTTCCGTAGGGGGTCTAGTGTCCAAAATGGGGTCACTTGGGGGGAGTTTCAATAGTTTAGGTACATCAGGGGCTCTCCAAACGCACATAACACCCGCAGACCATTCCATCAAAGTCTGCATTCCAAAACGTCACTGCTTCCCTTCCGAGCCCCGACGTGTGTCCATACAGTAGTTTTCTCCCACATATGGGGTGTCAGCGTACTCATGACAAATTGGACAACAACTTTTGGGGTCCAATTTCTCCTGTTACCTTTGGGAAAATGAAAAAATTGGGGACTAATTGATCATGTTTGTGGAAAAAATACGATTTTTTTATTTTCAAGCCCGGGCATTATAAACTTCTGTGAAGCCCTTGGGGGTTCAAAGTGCTCACCACACATCTAGATAAGTTCCTTAGGGGGTCTCATTTCCAAAATGGTGTCATTTGTGGGGGGTTTCCACTGTTTAGGTACATTAGGGGCTCTCCAAAGGCAACATGACACCCGCAGACCATTCCATCAAAGTCTGCATTCCAAAACGTCACTACTATCCCTTTAGAGCCCTGACGTGTGTCCATACAGTAGTTTTCTCCCACATATGGGGTGTCAGCGTACTCAGGACAAATTGGACAACAACTTTTGGGGTCCAATTTCTCCTGTTACCCTTGGGAAAATAAAAAAATTGGGGACTAATTGATCATGTTTGTGGAAAAAATACGATTTTTTTATTTTCATGCCCTGGCATTATAAACTTCTGTGAAGCCCTTGGGGGTTCAAAGTGCTCACCTCACATCTAGATAAGTTCCTTAGGGGGTCTAGTTTTCAAAATGGGGTCATCTGTGGGGGGTTTCCACTGTTTAGGTACATTAGGGGCTCTCCAAAGGCAACATGACACCCGCAGACCATTCCATCAATGTCTGCATTCCAAAACGTCACTACTTCCCTTCCGAGCCCCGACGTGCCCATACAGTAGTTTTCTCCCACATATGGGGTATCAGCATACTCAGGACAAATTGGACAACAACTTTTGGGGTCCAATTTCTCCTGTTACCCTTGGGAAAATAAAAAAATGGTGACTAAAAAATCATGTTTGTGGAAAAAATACGAATTTTTTATTTTCATGCCCGGGCGTTATAAACTTCTGTGAAGCACTGGGGGGTTCAAAGTGCTCACCACACATCTAGATAAGTTCCTTGGGGGGTCTAGTTCCCCCCAAAAAATCAGGTATCAGCGTACTCAGGACAAATTGCACAAAAGCTTTTGCAGTCCAATTTCTCCTGTTACCCTTGGTAAAATGAAAAAAATTGAACCTGAAGTATTTTTTTGGTGAAAAAAGTTAGTGGTAAAATTTCATTCAAATAACTTGCGTTTATTTGTGAGAAAAATGGAAATTTGGCGAAAATTTTGAAAATTTCGCAATTTTCCAACTTTGAATTTTTATGCCCTTAAATCACAGAGATACGGCACACAAAAAACTTGATAACTAACATTTCCCACATGTTTACTTTACATCAGCACAATTTTGGAACCAAAATTTTTTTTTGTTAGGAAGTTATAAGAGTTAAAAGTTGACCAGCGATTTCTCATTTTTACAACACCATTTTATTTTTAGGACCACATCACATTTGAAGCCACTTTGAGGGGTCTATATGATAGAAAATACCCAAAAGTGACACCATTCTAAAAACTGCACCCCTTAAGGTGCTCAAAACCACATTCAAGAAGTTTATTAACCCTTTAGGTGCGTCACAGGAATTTTTTTGAATATTTAAAAAAAATGAACATCTAACTTGTTTTCATAAAAAAAATAATTCAGGTTCAATTTTTTTTATTTTACCAAGGGTAACAGGAGAAATTGGACTGCAAAAGTTATTGTGCAATTTGTCCTGAGTACGCAGATACCTGATATGTGGGGGGAACGACTGTTTCGGTGCATGGCAGAGCTCAGAATGGAAGGAGCGCCGTTTGACTTTTTCAATGCAAAATTGGTTGGAATTCAGATTGGACGCCATGTCACGTTTGGAGAGTCCCTGATGTACCTAAACAGTGGAAACCCCCTACAAGTGACCCCATTTTGGAAACTAGACCCCCCAAGGAACTTATCTAGATATGTGGTGAGAACTTTGAACCCACAAGGGCTTTACAAAAGTTTATAACGTACAGCGGTACAATTAAAAAATCATATTTTTTCCACAAAAATGATCTTTTCACCCCAATTTTTATTTTCCCAAGGGTAACAGGACCCTAAAAGTTATTGTGCAATTTGTCCTGAATACGCTGATACCCCACATGTGGGGGTAAACCACTATTTGGGCGCATGGCAGAGCTCGGAAGGGAAGCAGCGCCATTTGACGTTTTTGGCTGGAATTGAGATCGGACACCATGTCGCGTTTGGAAAACCCCTGATGTACCAAAACAGTGGAAACCCCCCACAAATTACACCATTTTGGAAACTAGACCCCCTAAGGAACTTATCTAGATGTGTGGTGAGAACTTTGAACCCCCATGGGCTTCACAGAAGTTTATAACATAAAGCCATACAATTAAAAAAATCATATTTTTTCCACAAAAATGATCTTTTCACCCTCAATTCTTATTTTTCCAAGGGTAACAGGACCCTAAAAGTTATTGTGCAATTTGTCCTGAGTACGCTGATACCCCACATGTGGGGGTAAATCACTATTTGGGCGCATGGCAGAGCTCGGAAGGGAAGCAGCGCCATTTGACGTTTTTGGCTGGAATTGAGATCGGACACCATGTCGCGTTTCGAAAACCCCTGATGTACCAAAACAGTGGAAACCCCCCACAAATGACACCATTTTGGAAACTAGACCCCCTAAGGAACTTATCTAGATGTGTGGTGAGAACTTTGAACCCCCATGGGCTTCACAGAAGTTTATAACATAAAGCCATACAATTAAAAAATCATATTTTTTCCACAAAAATGATCTTTTCACCCTCAATTCTTATTTTTCCAAGGGTAACAGGACCCTAAAAGTTATTGTGCAATTTGTCCTGAGTACGCTGATACCCCACATGTGGGGGTAAACGACTATTTGGGCGCATGGCAGAGCTCGGAAGGGAAGCAGCGCCATTTGACGTTTTTGGCTGGAATTGAGATCGGACACCATGTCGCGTTTGGAAAACTCCTGATGTACCAAAACAATGGAAACCCCCACAAATGACACCATTTTGGAAACTAGACCCCCTAAGGAACTTATCTAGATGTGTGGTGAACACTTTGACCCCCCCAGTGCTTCACAGAAGTTTATAACGCCCGGGCGTGAAAATAAAAAATTCGTATTTTTTCCACAAACATGATCTTTTAGTCACCATTTTTTTATTTTCCCAAGGGTACCAGGAGAAATTGGACCCCAAAAGTTGTTGTCCAATTTGTCCTGAGTATGCTGATACCCCATATGTGGGAGAAAACTACTGTATGGGCACACGTCGGGGCTCGGAAGGGAGGTAGTGACGTTTTGGAATGCAGACTTTGATGGAATGGTCTGCGGGTGTCATGTTGCCTTTGGAGAGCCCCTAATGTACCTAAACAGTGGAAACCCCCCACAAATGACACCATTTTGTAAACTAGACCCCCCAAGGAACTTATCTAGATGTGTGGTGAGCACTTTGAACCCCCCAGTGCTTCACAGAAGTTTATAACGCCCGGGCGTGAAAATAAAAAATTCTTATTTTTTTCACAAACATGATCTTTTAGTCACCATTTTTTTATTTTCCCAAGGGTACCAGGAGAAATTGGACCTTAAAAGTTGTTGTCCAATTTGTCCTGAGTATGCTGATACCCCATATGTGGGAGAAAACTACTGTATGGGCACACGTCGGGGCTCGGAAGGGAAGTAGTGACGTTTTGGAATGCAGACTTTGATGGAATGGTCTGTGGGTGTCATGTTGCCTTTGGAGAGCCCCTAATGTACCTAAACAGTGGAGACCCCCCACAAATGACACCATTTTGTAAACTAGACCCCCCAAGGAACTTATCTAGATGTGTGGTGAGCACTTTGAACCCCCCAGTGCTTCACAGAAGTTTATAACGCCCGGGCGTGAAAATAAAAAATTTGTATTTTTTCCACAAACATGATCTTTTAGTCACCATTTTTTTTATTTTCCCAAGGGTACCAGGAGAAATTGGACCCCAAAAGTTGTTGTCCAATTTGTCCTGAGTATGCTGATACCCCATATGTGGGAGAAAACTACTGTATGGGCACACGTCGGGGCTCGGAAGGGAAGTAGTGACGTTTTGGAATGCAGACTTTGATGGAATGGTCTGCGGGTGTCATGTGCGTTTGGAGAGCCCCTGATGTACCTAAACTATTGAAACTCCCCATACGTGACCCCATTTTGGACACTAGACCCCCCACGGAACTTATCTAGATGTGTGGTGAGCACTTTGAACCCCCAAGTGCTTCACAGAAGTTTATAACACTCGGACGTGAAAATAAAAAAATCATTTTTTTCCACAAAAATGATATTTTTGCCCCCAATTTTTTATTTTCCTAAGGGTAACAGGAGAAATTGGACCCCAAAAATTGTTTTGCAATTTGTCCTGAGTAGGCTGATACCCTACATGTGGGGGTAAACCACTGTTTGGGCGCATGGCAGAGCTTGGAAGGGAAGGAGCACCATTTGACTTTTTCAACTCAGAATTGGCTGGAATTGAGATCAGACGCCATGTTGCATTTGGAGAGCCCCTGATGTGCCCAAACAGTGGAAACCCCCAATTCTAACTCCAACCCGAACCCCAACATGCCCCTAGCCCTAACCCTAGCCCTAACCCTAACCCTACCCTAACCCTTGCCCTAACCCTACCCCAACACACCCCTAGCCCTAACCCTAGCCCTAACCCTAATGGAAAAATGGAAATAAATACATTTTTTTTATTTTATTATTTTTCCCTAACTAAGGGGGTGATAATGGGGGGTTTGATTTACTATTTATGGCGGTTTTTATTTTTGGCAGCTGTCGCACGCTAAAAGATGCTTTTTATTGTAAAAATAGTTTTTGCATCACCACATATTGAGAGCTATAATTTTTCCGTATTTTGACTCACTGAGTCATGTGAGGTCTTATTTTTTGCGGGACCAGTTGACGTTTTTATTGGTACCATTTTCGGGCACGTGAAATTTTTTGATCGCTTTTTATTCCGATTTTTGGGACGCAGAATGAAGAAAAACCAGCGTTTCATGAATTTCTTTTGGGGGGGTGCGTTTACACCGTTCTGCGTGCGATAAAATTGATAAAGCGGTTTTATTCTTCGGGTCAGTACGGTTACAGCGATACCTCATTTAGGTTTTTTTTATGTTTTGTCGGTTTTTTGCAATGAAAACTATTTTATATAAAAAATAATTATTTTTGCATCGCTTTATTCTGCGAGCTATAACTTTTTTATTTTTTCGCTGATGATGCTGTGTGGCGGCTCGTTTTTTGCGGGACAAGATGACGTTTTCAGCGGTACCATGGATATTTATATGCGTTTTTTTGATCGCGCGTTGTTACACTTTTTGTTTGGCAGTATGATAATAAATCATTATTTTTTGCTTCGTTTTTTATTTTTATTTTTTAAGGGGTTCGCTAAAGGGGTTAACTGATGGGACAGTTTTATAGGGCGGGTCGTTACGGACGCGGCAATACCTAATATGTGTACTTTTATTGTTTTTTTTTTATTATTTCCAAAAAATGGATTTATTGGGGGAATATTTTTTTTTTTTCTAATTTATTTGGCGATTTTTTTAAAATTATTTTTACATTTTTTTTTTTTTTACTTTATTAAATAGTCCCAGGTGGGACATCACTGTCCTGTGACAGTTCGCTGATCTGTCACATCACAGATCACTGTGACAGATCAGCAATCTGTCACAGGCAGTGCACAAGGCTTCCTCATGCCTGCGCTTTGCAGGCACTGAGGAAGCCAGCTTCCTCAGGCCCCCGAAGGCCCCCGTCGCCATCTTGGATTCGGGGGCCTGGAGGAAAGGAGTCCCCCGCAGCAGCGCTGCACATTGCGCTGCCGTGGGGGGCTCAGGGAAGCACGGAGGGAGCCCCCTCCCTGCCGATGCTTCCCTTTAACTCCCGGTACACCGCGATCATGTTTGATCGCGGTGTGCAAGGGGTTAACGTGTCGGGGCGGTCAATGACCGCCCCTGACACATTGTGCCGGGTGTCAGCTGTGATAATCAGCTGACACCCGGCCGCGATCAGCGGCGCTCACCACGTGGGCGCCGCTGATCGCGCCCGACGTACTATCCCGTCCATGGGCATAGGGGCCCAGGTCCCATGGACGGGATATACCGTCGGATGTCAGGAAGGGGTTAAAGTTCATCACCTTTCATATCTATAACTGCAGAACATTAAAAAACTTGTGAATCGAGCTGGAGGTGTTTTGGCTTTCCAGCTTCGTCAGGAAACAGAAAACTGAATCACAACTGATCAATAAAACATGCCCCTATTACAAATACTTGTGAGGTCATTAACCCCTTTCCTACATTAGACGTACTATTCCGTCCATGTGACCTGGGACCTAAGTCCTAAGGATGGAATAGTACTTCTAGCACGATCAGCGTCACTCACTGATTATCACAGCTGACACCTGGCACTATGTGTCAGGGGTGGTCACGAACCACCCCCAACACATTAACCCCCGGCACACTGCGATCAAACACGATCGTCGTGTACCGGGCTTTAGGGAAGCATCGGCAGGGAGGGGGCTCCCTCCGTGCTTCCCTGAGACTGCTCTGGGGGCCTCCTTCCCTGCAGGTCCCCGGATCCAATATGGCGGAGGGGCCCTTCGGGGGCCTGCAGGGAGCCGGCTTCCTCATGCCTTCAAAGCGCCGGCATGAGGAAGCCTGCAGCACTGCCTGTGACAGATCGCTTATCTGTCACAGCAATCTGTCACATGACAGTAATAAAGTAAAAAAAAGGGTAAAAATCATTTATAAAAAAAAATCGCTAAATAAAAAAAAAAGTTCCCTAATAAATTCATTTTTTGAAAATAAAAAGAAACTAACTAAAAAAGTACACATATTCGCCGCGTCCGTAACGACCCGCCCTATAAAACTGTTCCACTAGTTAACCCCTTTATTGAACGCCTTAAAAAAATAAAAATAAAAAACGAAGCAAAAAATAATGCTTTATCATCATACCGCCGAACAAAAAGTGCAATAACGCGTGATCAAACAGACGCATATAAATATCCATGGTACCGCTGAAAACGTCATCTTGTCCCACAAAAAACAAGCCGCCATACAGCATCATCAGCAAAAAAATAAAAAAGTTATAGCTCACAGAATAAAGTGATGCAAAAATAATTATTTTTTATATAAAATTGTTTTCATTGCATAAAAGCGCCAAAACAAAAAAAATCATAAATGAGGTATCGCTGTAATCGTACTGACCCGAAGAATAAAACCGCTTTATAATTTTTACCGGACGCGGAACGGTGTAAACGCACCCTCCAACAGAAATTCATGAAACGCTGTTTTTTGTTCATTCTGCGTCCCAAAAATTGGAATAAAAAGCGATCAAAAAATGTCACATGCCCGAAAATGGTACCAATAAAAACGTCAACTCGTCCCGCAAAAAATAAGACCTCACATGACTCGGTGGGTTCAAAATACGGAAAAATTATAGCTCTCAATATGTGGTGATGCAAAAACTATTTTTACAATAAAAAGCGTCTTTTAGCGTGCGACAGCTGCCAAACATAAAAACCGCCATAAATAGTAAATCAAACCCCCCGTTATCACCCCCTTAGTTAGGGAAAAATAATAAAATAAAAAAATGTATTTATTTCAATTTTCCCATTAGGGTTTGGGTTAGGGCTGAGATTAGGGTTAGGGGTGTGTTGGGGTTAGGGTTGGAATTAGAATTGGGGGGTTTCCACTGTTTTGGCACATCAGGGGCTTTCCAAACACGACATGGCGTCTGATCTCAGTTCCAGCCGAAAAAGTCAAATGGCGCTGCTTCCCTTCCGAGCTCTGCCATGCGCCCAAATAGTCATTTACACCCACATGTGGGGTATCAGCGTACTCAGGACAAATTGCACAATAACTTTTAGGGTCCTGTTACTCTTGGGAAAATAAAAATTGGGGGTGAAAAGATCATTTTTGTGGAAAAAATATGATTTTTTAATTGTACGGCTGTACGTTATAAACTTCTGTGAAGCCCTTGGGGGTTCAAAGTGCTCACTACATAACTAGATAAGTTCCTTGGGGGGTCTAGTTTCCAAATTGGGGTCTCTTGTTGGGGGTTTCCACTGTTTAGGCACATCAGGGGCTCTCCAAACTTGACATGGCATCCCATCTGAATTCCAGCCAATTTTGCAGTTAAAAAGTCAAATGGCGCTCCTTCCCTTCCGAGCTCTGCCATGCGCCCAAACAGTGGTTTCCCCCACATATCAGGTATCAGCATACTCAGGAGCAATTGCACAATAACTTTTCCTGTCCAATTTCTCCTGTTTCCCTTGGTAAAATAAAAAAATTGAACCTGAAGTATTTTTTTTGTGAAAAAAAGTAAAATGTTCATTTTTTTTAAACATTCAAAAAATTCCTGTGAAGCACCTGAAAGGTTAATAAACTTCTTGAATCTGGTTTTGAGCACCTTAAGTGGTGCAGTTTTTAGAATGGTGTCACTTTTGGGTATTTTCAAATGTGATGTGGTCCCTAAAAATAAAATGGTGTTGTAAAAATGAGAAATCGCTGTTCAACTTTTAACCCTTATAACTTCCTAACAAAAAAAAATTTTGGTTCCCAAATTGTGCTGATGTAAAGTAAACATGTGGGAAATGTTATTTATTAAGTTTTTTGAGTGCCATATCTCTGTGATTTAAGAGCATAAAAATTCAAAGTTGGAAAATTGCAAAATTTTCAAAATTTTCACCAAATTTCCATTTTTTTCATAAATAAACGCAAGTTATATGAATGAAATTTTACCACTAACATGAAGTACAATATGTCACAAGAAAACAATGTCAGAATCACCGGGATCCATGGAAGCGTTCCAGAGTTATTACCTCTTAAAGGGACAGTGGTCAGAATTGTAAAAACTGGCCCGGGCATTAACATGCAAACCACCCTTGGGAGTAAAGGGGTTAATAAAAAAATATATAACATTTTTCTTAATAACTTCCTTCAACTTCCATTTTTTTTATTTTTGCACTTTCATCCCTTTTTCCAAGCCTCCTAACTTTTTTTTATTCTTCCACTGACATAGTCGTACGAGGGCTTGTTTGTTTTTCTTGTAGTTATGAATAATGCTATTCATTTTGCCATACTGTATAAAATATTAGTGCATTGTCCATGGTTGATTGATATCTACTTATACAGTGATATGTAAAGGTTTGGGCACCCCTGGTCAAAATTACTGTTATTGTGAAAAGTTAAGCAAGTTGAAGATGAAATGATCTCTAAAAGGCCTAAAGTTAAAGATAATATGAAAGTTGTAGGGGAACAAAATTCGTATAAGGCCGGGTGATCCCTTTTATGTGCAAAGGAAAGTAAAAGGAAGGTGCTTACCTGATTAGGTTGTGTGCAGGCACAACTCCCATGAGCACCTGATGATATCAGCTGCTGCTACAGACTCTAGGGTTGTGGTACATTGTTCTACTGTTTAGAGACACCTGCACAAATATGGCCTGCATGGAACAGTCATCAGAAGAAAACCTCTTCTGCATTCTAACCATAAAATTCAGTGTCAGAAGTATGCAAAAGTACATCTAAAGAAGCCTGATGCATTTTGGGAACAAGTCATGTGAATCCGATGAGGTTAAAATAGAATTCCTTATGTGGAGATAAAAGACAAAAAATTTCAGGAAAAGAACATCTCGCCAACCGTTAAGCATGGGGGTGGATCAATCATGCTTTGGGGTTGTGTTGCAGCCAATGGTACGGGGAACATTTCATGGGTAGAGGGAAGAATGGATTCAATGAAATTCCAACAGATTGTTAATGCAAACATAACATCTGTAAAAAAAAGCTGAAGATGAAAAGAGGATGACTTCTACAAATGGATAATGATCCTAAACAAATGTTAAAATCCACAATAGACGACCTCGAAAGGTGCCTGCTGAAGGTTTTACAATGACCCTCACAGTCCCCTGACCTCAGCATCATTGAAAATCTGCAGAAAATCTCAAAATAGCAGAGGATGGAAGATGCCCCAGAAATCTCACAGAACTAGGAGAATTTTCCAAGGAAGAATGGATGAAAATCCCTCAAACAATAATTGAAAGACTCTTGTCTGGCTACAGAAAGCGTTTACAAGCTATGATATTTTCAAAAGGGGGTGCTACTAGGTACTAAACATGCAGGGTGCCCAAACTTTTGCATCGGTCCATTTTCCTTTTCATAATTTTTAAAATGTAAAAGATGAAAAAAAATAAATATTTTTGCCTAAAATACAAAGGAAATGAAACATCTTTAACTTTATGCCTTTTAGAGATCATTTCATCTTCAACTTGCTTAACTGTTCACAATAACAGTAATTTTGACCAGGGGTGCCCAAACTTGTACATGCCCACTGTACCTATTGTTTTATTGATGAAGTACAGTCATTATGTGCTCTATTCTATATATAGTTTTTTACTGCGATTTGTAAATATTGACTTTCAACATGATTGTTTTCTTTGATGTCATGTTTTATGTGTTAATGACTGTACCTTTTGATTTTTATACCAATATTAGACTTTCACAATATTAATTATTTGTTGATGTCCAGGTGGACGGTTCTCCGTTTTTAAGTGTTGGTGCTTTTTCCTCAATATTTATATCTCCTTTCTGTGTTATACTGATTGCCCTATGTAGTTTGTTTTTTTAAAAGACCTTGATGAGGGCACGAAATGTGGAAAACTAAAAACTACGAAATTGTTATTCCACTTTGGAACTGCTTCCTTTATACAGCAGCGCAGTCTACTCTGAAAGATTAATCTCCTTTACTAAACAGTCATTTATGGAAATACATGTATGTACATCAGCTTATTGGCTGCGTAGATATTGCATTTCCCTAAGGCCTGTTTCACACTTCAGTTTTTTCTGTCAGTCTAAATCCGCCAAAATAGCGGAAAACGGATCCGCAGGCGGACTGACAGAAACGGGGGACAGCGGATCGGCGGATGCACGGATCCGCCGATGGTAGAAATTTAAAGGAACCGAGGCAGGAAAAAATAAAAAAAAAGATAAAAAAAAAATACCGGTCATCTCGCAGGATGGGGCTTGAGATCGCGCAATGAGAGATGCGGGGCTTGAGATCGCGCGATGTGGCTGGAGATCGCGCGATGAGATGTGGGGCTGGAGATCGCTCGATGATGAGGCTGGAGATCGCGTGATGAGATGTGGGGCTGGAGATCGCGCGATGAGAGATGTGGGGCTGGAGATCGCGCGATGATGATGCTGGAGATCGCGCAATGAGATGTGGGGCTGGAGATCGCGCGATGTGGCTGGAGATCGCGTGATGAGATGTGGGGCTGGAGATCGCGCGATGATGAGGCTGGAGATCGTGTGATGAGATGTGGGGCTGGAGATCGCGCGATGAGAGATGTGGGGCTGGAGATCGCGCAATGATGATGCTGGAGATCGCGCAATGAGATGTGGGGCTGGAGATCGCGCGATGTGGCTGGAGATCGCGTGATGAGATGTGGGGCTGGAGATCGCGCGATGATGAGGCTGGAGATCGTGTGATGAGATGTGGGGCTGGAGATCGCGTGATGAGATGTGGGGCTGGAGATCGCGCGATGATGAGGCTGGAGATCGTGTGATGAGATGTGGGGCTGGAGATCGCGTGATGAGATGTGGGGCTGGAGATCGCGCGCGAGGAATGGAGGTTGCGGGTAAGGAGAGAGAGAGAGAATTTTCAACCAGCAGCGACACTTGATTCAGGGTTAAAAGGCAAAAATGCGGATCCGGACTGCAAAAAAACAGTGCATGGTCCGTTCGGTGATCTCTGCGGATGCCAAAATTTTGGCGGATCCGCAGAAATACGGATGCAACGGACAGTCATCAGTCAAAATCTGCCGATAATGAAAGTCAATGGGGAAAAAAACGGATCTGCAAGGAAAATTGGCGGATCCGTTTTTTTCACAAAACGGCGGATCTTGACTGATTGTGAAAAGCTGATGTGTGAAACAGGCCTTAAGCATACATAGTAGTCGTGCATGGAGAAATCTCAGCTGGTTTCTCAGTGGATAAATATGATGTTGAAGTGAAAGGTACATTCAGCATCACATGAAAGTAAAATGCTCATTTTTGTTTCTCCATAAGGTTTATTCAGTCATCCATTCTTTTTACACTTGTTCTATCCGTGGTTTTCTTTGATAGATCATGTAGCTGTAAATTACTGTGTAGAACTGAAAGATAAAATGTCACTTTTATTTCTCCATTAAAAACGGTAATTCCTTGCATCCATAGAGTTTTAAAAAGGTAAGTTAATCTTATGATAGAATCACAGAATCCTAGAATCGTAGAGTTGGAAGGGACCTCCGAGGTCATCACGTCCAACCCCCTGCTCAATACAGGATTCACTAAACCATCTCAGACAGATGTCTGTCCAGCCTCTGTTTGAAGACTTCCATTGAAGGAGAACTCACCACCTCTTGTGGCAGCCTGTTCCACTCATTGATCACTCTGTCAAAAAGTTTTTACTAATATCTAATCTATATCTTCTCCCTTTCACTTTCATTCTATTGTTTCTCGTGTTTCCTTGTGCTAATGAGAATAATGATGATCCCTCTAGGCTGTGACACATCCCTTCAGATATTTGTAGACAGGTATTAAGTCTCCTCTTTATTGCAAGCTAGATACAGCATCCCCTTTGACAGGTTTCTTGATGTTAAGAGCACATAATCTTAGCTATTACGCGCTCTTAGCAGAACAAAAGCCGTCAGAGGCGATGCCATCATAGGATTAACCTACTTTTGTAAATTGTCTCTTCAGAGAGGAAGAGGATTAGAACTCTAGTGCCTCTTAGAGGAAGTAGCAATCCTTAACAGTAAATATTGACTCTCTAACAAGCCTTGCGACTTAGGATAAAAGCCAAAACCTAAGTCATGTAACAAGGCTTTTTTAGGGAGTTGATATTGACTGTAAACTTGTGCCAAAAAAATCGCAGCCATGGGTTCCTACTAAACAGCTGCCTAGCAATTTGAAAATGAAATGATGGAGGCCCTCATCACAGGAGAATGGCAGTTAACAGGAATAGTGAAGGTCAAGATAACGTCTGGAAGGCCAAGCAAAATTTTGGTGAGAGCTGCTCGCTATATGTAGCACAAGTGGTCAGACGATCACAGTTTCAAGTCTTCTAAGGAGACTTTTGAAACTGTAAAAATGAGAAAAAAATGTTTTTGAAAATATTAAAATATTAAAACAATTAAAGAAATACAAAAGTTTAACCCATTTGCGACCTCAGCCGTACTAGTACTGCGCAGGTCGCGTCCCTCCCTTTGAGATGGGCTCCGGCGGGGAGCCCACATTTTTCCCGGGATTTGTCAGCTGTTTTGAACTTCTGATATGTGCTCGGAACAGACACGGGTGGAATAGCGATCCACCCACGGCTATTAACTTGTTAAATGCCACTGTCAAACTCTGACAATGGCATTTAAAATGTGAGCGCGGGTCACCGGTGGGTTGGCATGACTACCAGAGGTCTTCTGGAGACCTCTATGGCTGTCAATGCAGGATTACATTACATTAAAATGCAATAACGGGCGATCAAAAGATCGTATCTGCACCATAATGGTATCAATAAAAACATAAGCTCAGCGCACAAAAACTAAGCCCTCAGCCAACCCGAGATCATGAAAAGTGGAGACACTACGAGTATCAGAAAATGGCGCAATTTTTTTTTTTAACAAACGTATTTTTTTCATCACTTAAATATAAAAGAACCTAGACATCTTTAGTGTATGTGAATTTGTAATGACCTGGAGAATCATTATGACAGGTCAGTTTTAGCATTTAGTGAAGATGGAGGTGGAATAAGATTCTGCAGGTGAACAACTGGCTACGTCGATGGTGCCGTCAGCAAGGATTGGGATTTCTTGATCACGGAGTGAATTACCTATACGATGGACTACTTGCTAGAGATGGGGTGCACCTTACGAAGACTGGAAAGCATGTATTTGGAAGTCGCCTTGCTACACTTGTAAGGAGAGCTTTAAACTAGAACAACATGGGAAGGGAAGCAAAAGACCAGAAAAAGCCATACACCTGACAAATGCTATTGAGAACTCTGCTATTAGAAGTGGAAAGGAAGAACAAAGACAAAATAATCTAATTAATAAAAATATTGGCGATACAGAAACCAATCACAAACTAAAATGTTTCTATACTAATGCACAAAGCATGGGCAACAAACAAGGAGAATTGGAACTACTAACACAGGAACAGAAATATGAATCACTGAAACTTGATGGGACGATAGACATGGTTGGAATACAAGGCTAGAAGGATACAACTTATATTCTAGAAACAGACTTGATAAACGAGGAGGGGGTGTCACATTGTATGTTAGAAACGCGTATGTCTGCACAGAGATTGAAGCTTCAGAGACTTGGAGTTCTGTGGAAACTGTCTGGGTAAGAATACAAGGACAGAAAAATGGAAAGGACACCATTGTAGGCATTTACTACAGGCCGCCTGTGCAAGCTGAAGATATGGATGAACTCTTTATGCATCAAATGGCCAAGTTCTCCAAAAAATATGACATAGTTGTCATGGGAGATTTCAACCATCCAGACATTTGTTGGGAATCTCTCTCAGGCAAAACTAACAGGTCAAGGAAATTCTTATCCTCTCTTGCTGACAACTTTATTGTTACGTGGGGCTTAGGTCAAAGAAGGCTGAAATACCCGGGGCCCCTGCGGAGTCCCTCCAACTAGGAAAAACCCTGTCTGACCCTCAATCCAGGGTTTTTGCTAATGGTGCAAATGCCTGAGCCTCCAACCTTTCCTTATCTCCTGCTCAGCCCTAAGCTGAACCCTCCACCCTCCACCCAGTGAGTCGTCAAACCACCAAAGCCCACACAGTAATGACAGACAGGGAGAACTTAAACAGCACCGCGCCGCATACACACAGGACAATACCGTAATGTGAACAGGGCAAAACAAAACACAAATATAGGAAGGCGAAAAGGTAACAACGGATCATATGCCACCAGCTACGAATTTCTCTCTCCAACACCTCCTCTCCAGACCAGAACCACTTGGCATAAAACACAAGCTATAATCGGCGACGCCCATAGGCCAGCACGACTATTTAAAGACCGTGGGCGTGACCAAACATCCCACCTGATTCCAGCTAGATTAACCCCAGATAACCTGAGTAAAATCAAGCCGGCGCCACTGAGGCTATAGTGGACGGAGATGGAACTACCGCTGCCTGCCGGACGCTGTGGTGTGAATAGCGTCCGACATGACAGTACCCCGTCTTCTACGAGGGACCCCAGGGCCCTCAAGACTCATAGGACCCGGCTTGTCCGGATGACGGCGGTGAAACGAACTGACCAGCCGATACGCATGTATGTCCGTGGCTGGTACCCAAGACCTCTCCTCAGGACCATACCCCCGCCAGTGTACCAAATACTGAAGAGTACGGCGCAGTACTCGAGAGTCCACCACCTTGGAGACTTCAAACTCTAAATCGCCATCCACCATGACTGGAGGTGGCATCAGAGTCGTGTCCACAGAGCCTACCACCTTTTTCAATAAAGCTCTGTGAAACACGTTGTGTATCTTGTATACCGCAGGAAGTTCCAACCGATAAGCAACCGGGTTAATGATGGCAGCAATCTTAAAAGGGCCAATAAACCTTGGACCCAATTTCAATGATGGAATTTTGAGTTTTATGTTTTTAGTAGCTAACCACACCCAATCACCCACACACAGGTCCGGACCTGGCACGCGTCTAGCGTCAGCCACTCGTTTGTACCTTGCACTCATGCTCAGCAATTGCTGTTTCACACTCCTCCAGACCAATGATAGTTAAACTCCTAGCTGGTCCTCCTCTGGGACGCCCCCAGAGCCACCCTGACGCAAGGTACAAAATTGAGGATGGTGCCCGTAAACACAAAAGAACGGAGACTCTCCCGATGATTCTTGGCGGTGATTATTTAACGCGAACTCGGCCAAGGGAAGGAATGTCGACCACTCCTCTTGGTTGTCAGACACAAAACATCGCAAATACTGCTCCAGATTTTGGTTCATGCGCTCAGTTTGACCATTTGACTGCGGATGAAACACCGACGAATGAGACAACTTGATCCCCAATTGTGAGCAAAAAGCTTTCCAAAACTTCGCCACAAACTGGGTACCCCTATCAGACACTATGTCCGACGGAACACCGTGTAGTCTGACCACCTCCTGCACAAAAACCTGAGCCAACGTCTTCGCATTGGGCAAGGAAGGCAACGACACAAAATGCGCCATCTTCGAAAATCGATCAACCACCACCAGGATGACCGTGTTCCCCGCCGAGGCAGGCAAGTCCGTGATAAAGTCCATGGAGATTTCTTTCCATGGCCTACTAGGTACCCCCAGAGGCTGTAGAGTGCCAGCAGGATGGGATCTGGGCGACTTGGCCCTGGCGCACGTGATGCAAGCTGCCACGTACGAGACCACGTCCTGCCGGATTTTTGGCCACCAGAAGCGGCGCGATACCAGTTCCAAGGTTCCCCTAACCCCTGGATGACCGGCCAGGACAGAGTCGTGGTGTTCCCCCAACACCTTAAGATGAAGATGAAGGGGTACGAATGACTTGTTAGCGGGAAGTCCTGGCGGTACCTCCTCCTGGGCCTCGGCAATCTCCGCCTCTACCTCAGTCGTGAGAGCCGAAACCACTAAACCTTCCTGGAGGATGGGTACCGGATCTTCCCGAGGTTCTCCCCCCAGAAAACACCTGGACAAGGCATTCGCCTGGGTGTTTTTAGCCCCAGGACGGTAAGTCACCAGAAAGTTAAATCGTGTAAAAAACAATGCCCAGCGAGCCTGCCTGGGAGACAGACGCTTGGCCGACTCCAGATAGAGCAGGTTTTTATGGTCGGTGATGACTGTGACCTGGTGGGCCGCCCCCTCCAAGAAGTGTCGCCATTCCTCAAAAGCCAATTTGATGGCCAACAACTCCCTGTTGCCGATATCGTAATTCCGTTCGGCAGGCGACAGCTTCTTGGAGAAGTAGGCGCATGGACGCATATTGCTCAAGGACGAGCCCTGTGACAGTACTGCCCCCACTCCCACCTCAGACGCATCGACCTCCACAGTAAAAGGTTTAGATACGTCCGGTTGCACCAGAATGGGGGCTGAAGCAAAACGGTTTTTCAGAAGCTCAAATGCACGCACCGCAACCTCAGACCAGATAGCGAGATTGGTACCTTTTCTCGTCATGTCCGTGAGCGGTTTGGCTATAGTAGAAAAATTCTTAATAAACTTCCTATAATAGTTGGCAAACCCAAGGAACCGCTGGAGCGCTTTTAGATTATCAGGCCGTTCCCATCGCAGCACCGCTTGCACCTTCGCGGCGTCCATTTTAAACCCTGCGGCGGACACAATATATCCCAAAAAAGGCAACTCCTGAACAAAAAATACGCATTTTTCAAGCTTAGCATAGAGCTTATTCTCACGGAGCAACTGTAACACCTGCCTGACATGCTCTAAATGAGTGTCCTGGTCGCTCGAATAAATGAGGATATCATCCAGGTACACAATCACAAATTTCCCCAGCACATGAGCGAATACATCATTTATGAAATGTTGGAAAACAGCAGGCGTGTTTGTCAACCCAAATGGCATAACTAGGCTTTCAAAATGACCCTCAGGGGTATTAAACGCCGTCTTCCACTCATCCCCCTGACGGACCCTTATGAGGTTGTACGCCCCCCTGAGGTCAAGTTTGGAAAACCACTTCGCACCAGCCACCTGGTTGAACAAATCAGGGATCAGAGGCATCGGGTAGGGATCACGGACCGTAATCTGGTTTAACTCCCGGAAATCCAGACACGGGCGTAACCCCCCATCTTTCTTCTTAATGAATAAAAACCCCACTGCTACAGGCGAGGATGAAGGCCGGATGTGCCCTTTACTTAGACTCTCCGCGATGTAGTCTTTAAGAGCTTGCCTCTCCGGACCAGAAATACTAAACATCCTAGCCTTTGGCAATTTGGCCCCGGGTTTTAACCTAATCACACAGTCATAGGTTCGATGTGGAGGTAGTTCTGAGCAACCCCTCTCAGAGAAGACGTCCGCAAAATCCAGCAATGCCTCCTGAAGGCTGGACTTCACGGCGGACACACATGTGGCCAAGCAATTTTCCTGGCAGAAACTACTCCACTGGACTATGTCCTGGGTTCTCCAGTCAATCACCGGGTTGTGCTTGGACAACCATGGGAAACCCAGGACCATTTGTGCTGGGAGATTATTGAGTACCCTACATGTAACCCACTCAGAATGTAGGACCCCAATGTGGAGTTTAACCTCAGCTACAAACTCAGTAATCTCCCCCTGTGGGAGGGGAGCGGCATTAATGGTAACCACGCGAATAGGATGAGGGAGTTTTTCAATCTTAAAACCGGCCGTGCGTGCAAACTCCTCATCCATGAGATTGGTGGTGGAACCGCTATCCACAAACACTGATATTTGTAGCTCTCTGCCCACAATAATAACCCTGGCAGGGAGCATATATTGAGATACCATCATGGAGTATATGCATACGCTCAGTTGGGCCTCCTCCATACCCTCTGAGCTTACCAGTTTTCCGCCGGTGCGACTTTCTTAGGTAGCACAGGACAAGCATTTACATAATGATCTCTTTTACCACAGTAAAAACATGCTCCATGCTTTCTGAACCCAGGAACGCGACGCTTAACAAGTGATACCCCAGTGATTTGCATAGGTTCCGTGGGCTCACCTGCAGCAACCACAATTGCACCCCTGCTTTCCCCCAGGGGCAGCGTCTTCTGCGCCCCCTGACGCAAACGGCGATCAATACGAATAACCAAACTTATGGCAGACTCTAACGATGCAGGAGTCTCATACATCAGGAGGGCCTGTTTAACTCTTCCTGAAACCCCATGAATAAACTGACTCCGCAGCGCTGGGTTGTTCCACTGTGTGTCTACTGCCCAACGGTGAAATTCTGAACAATAGTCTTCCGCCATACGTTCCCCCTGACGGAGGGCGCGGATTTTAGATTCCGCTAGAGCCAATCTGTCGGGATCATCATAAATGAGCCCGAGCGCTGAAAAAACATTCTCAACCGAATGAAACGTAGCAGAGTCAGCTGGTAAGGAAAACGCCCATGCTTGGGGGTCCCCACTCAGTAATGATAACACCAGACCCACCCGCTGAGCCTCATTACCTGAGGAGACAGGGCGCATGCGAAAGTATAACTTGCAGGCCTCCCGAAAGATGACAAATTTGCTGCGTTCCCCAGCAAGGCAGCGGAATCTTCGGCTCTGCACCTGCACCTGCAGAAGCCACTTGCACATTAGCTACAACCAGGCCCTGCTGCTGAACTGCCCCCTTCAACTCGGTGACCTGTAAGGACAGCGCCGCCAACTGGCGGTTTATGGAAGTCATGGAATCCATGGACTACCAAAATATTGTGGGCCGATTATAATGTTACGCGGGGCTTAGGTCAAAGAAGGCTGAAATACCCGGGGCCCCTGCGGAGTCCCTCCAACTAGGAAAAACCCTGTCTGACCCTCAACCCAGGGTTTTTGCTAATGGTGCAAATGCCTGAGCCTCCAACCTTTCCTTATCTCCTGCTCAGCCCTTAGCTGAACCCTCCACCCTCCACCCAGTGAGTCGTCAAACCACCAAAGCCCACACAGTAATGACAGACAGGGAGAACTTAAACCGCACCGCGCCGCATACACACAGGACAATACCGTAATGTGAACAGGGCAAAACAAAACACAAATATAGGAAGGCGAAAAGGTAACAACGGATCATACGCCACCAGCTACGAATTTCTCTCTCCAACACCTCCTCTCCAGACCGGAACCACTTGGCATAAAACGCAAGCTATAATCGGCGACGCCCATAGGCCAGCACGACTATTTAAAGACCGTGGGCGTGACCAAACATCCCACCTGATTCCAGCTAGATTAACCCCAGATAACCTGAGTAAAATCAAGCCGGCGCCACTGAGGCTATAGTGGACGGAGATGGAACTACCGCTGCCTGCCGGACGCTGTGGTGTGAATAGCGTCCGACATGGCATTTATCTTCCAAAAGGTAGGGGATAAAACAAGGGGGAACTGCTACCTTGGATCTAATCCTTATAAACAGGGAGGAAATGGTTGAGGAGGTAAAAGTGGCTGGGACCCTAGGAGGTAGCGACCATGCTATTTTAGAACTAGAGGAGGAAGACCTGTGAAGACTCAGACGTCAAGGTTAGATTTCAGAAAGGCAGATTTTAAGGGATTCAGAAAGAGAATTGGAGGGATCCAATGGCTGGATATCCTTAAGGACAAAAATGTCCAGGAAGGAAGGGAAATCTTGAAAAATGAAATTCTCTAAGCACAATCGTTAACAATTCCGAAAAGAGGGAAGAAAAGGAAGCGTTTAAGGAAACCAGGATGGATAAACACAGAACTGAAGCACATGCTAAAAAGGAAGAAAAAAATGTTTATAAAATGGAAAGAGGGAGGCATATCTAAAGGAGAATATAATGCTGTCTGCAGAAATTGCAGGGCACAAATCAGATTATTAAAGCTGACGATGAATTGAGGCTTGCAAGAGATGTCAAAAGCAATTGTGGTGCCCCTGAGGGTTCAGTCGCCACAGAGGTACTATACCTTGTCCTGAGGTGTGGTACCCCACTATCCAGGTAAGGTGAAGACACCTGACCACACTCCAACACCTGCATCCAACACAACATAGTAGTGTAGCAAAGCACCTTTGGTGGCTCCCTGCTTGGAGCACGAAGAGTGCTGGAAGGTGGGGGAGCTTAGACTGCACAAGAGAGCGGGAGAATATTAGGAAAAGGTCAGTCTGTGAGAGAAGATCCACTGAGAGGGATGGAGTGAAGGAAGTGCTGCAGCAGACTCCTGTGACCTGGAGCTGCTGGCACAGGAAAGAGACATAGAAAGCCTGATTCTTCAGAAGGAAGATAGTTTAGTACGGAATGAAAGGAGAAGAAGAGAACTAAGGACTAGGGTCAGAGCAGAGCCCTTCCTCAAGTTTGAAGCACATGGCCGGGGTCCGGTCCCCGAGGTTGTATGGATACTGATGTTCCTGCAGCAGAAACCGGAGGAATAGAAGTTGTGACCACTTTATTCCCATCTAAGACTTGGGGGCACAACAGCAACGTGGGTGAGCCGGGACATGATAGCAAGGAGTCCCCGAAGCAGGCTACAGCTGTCTGCCATACAAGTAGAATTCTAAGTAACATCAAGAAGGAGGTGTTAAGGGTTAATACTAAAATCAGAGTTGAAGTTTCGTTTTATCCATTCAATGTAAGGTTTCGTTTCTCCGTTTTTGTTGTTGTAAGATAAATTTTTATAATTGGCATGGCCTGTCATGAAACCAGACTGTTTCCATCAGGTGCAAAATAAAGGGGCTCGGGGGGGGGGGTAGTGTATTGCTCTGAATATGCCATTATACTACTTTCTATTTGGATACGGACATATATGTAGTTTCCGGTTTTCTTGCAATATTATTGGCTTATAAAGTGAAAAGATGCTATTGGTACTTGAGAACCTTGCATAATTAAGCAAAAGATTATAAAAGATGTGACTAAAATAAAGGGGCTTAGTGATCTGCCTCGATCCTCCCGTACAGAGACCCCGTCTCCGTGTGGTCATTTGAGTTGCTCGCAACACTGGAATAATTTGGAAATCACTGGCTCAACCGCGAAGGGTTAATTTAACTCTCTCCTTATCAGCTTGGCGCGCAACGTGGGGCCCCTGAATAGGGACGCCTCTGCCCCCCCCGGAGGACAACAAGACAAAGGACCCTCGGAGCGGACACAGGTGCTGGAAAATTGGGACTGATCACCCCCCCCACAATCACGGTAAGTTGGCAGTTATACTGTTCAGACTGACCGTTGGTGTGGTTTTCCTGTGCTTGCTGCTGCAAAGAGGATCTGAGGTTTGTCCCCTGGTGGGGTGATTCATGGGTGGAATCATATAGAGGTGTAGTCCCGTTGGGGGCCCAGTGCTCGAACCGTACCTCATAAGGGACGGACACCCCGGATTGACCAGTGATTGTGGCTCTCTTTATAGTCAAAATATCCTGAATTCCTGAATTCACTGTTAGTAATCAGGGTGGTCATGTGATCGAAGATGGGTAGGATACGTAACTCAGGTATATATAGATATATATATATAACCAGAGGTGTCCGGAGGGAGAGTCTGAGACGCCCTCCTCCTTTCACTGAGTACCACGAATTTTGGGCAATCCCAGAGGGGGATTATTGACCCGGTGGAACAAACTGAGACGGCCGCTCCAGTATTGTGCACAATTGAAGTAAGGGTATTTAGCTGTAAATGAGAGAATCTGTGGAAGGAAAAGAAGAATTTTGTGGCTTGGCACATGTATAATACAAAATAAAATTGTGGTACCGTGTTAGCCAGAAAAATAGATGTAATTATTCAAGGTGTGATACCTTTATTGGCTAACCAGAGAAATTATATTTGCAAGCAAGCTTTCAGGGCTCAGGCGGCCCCTTCATCAGGCTAGATTACAAGTGAATCACTGAGAAAAGATGGCAACATTTAAATAGGAATTACAACAGGACATGAGATGATGCTAGTTATAGACATGCCAAGGAAATCAAATTAAGGTTTTTGTTACACATGCAGATGAGGACCAAGTGTTCTATTAGAGATCTGAAGACCTTCTTGTGGAGGTGTGAACTGTGTCCATGTAATGAGTCATGAACCCAGGTGTCAAATTCAGTCCTATTGTTAGCGATTGGAACATATTTATAAATTTAAACTCCCAAATCTTCCTTTCTCTGTCACTATTAAAAAAAATGAAAAATGACCTTTCAATATTAGGACTTTTAGATCTGCCAAGCTGTGTCCAGGTCTAGAGAAGTGTATCCCTACAGGTGTGTCCAGCTCAGTCTTTATCGTATGTCTGTGCAGATTCATCCTTGTTTGTAGCTTTTGCTTAGTTTCCTCGATGTATGTCCCTGCATTGCACCTTGTACACTGTGTCATGTACACGACATTGAAGGATGGACATGAGAAAGAGTCCATGATCTTATAGTCCTGATTTGTGTTGGGTATGGGGACTTTATCTGTTGGTGATATGTGGGGGCAGGTCTTGCATTTCTTACTGTTACAGGGACTGTGCCTGTCTCTGAAGGTGATGTGAGGGTACTTCTGACAAGGATATTCCTTAGGTTGGGAGGCTGTTTGTAGGAGAGAAGTGGCAGTTCCGGGAATATTGCTTTCAGTCTGTGGTCTCTGTGGAATATGGGTTGGAGGTCTGCGATGTTTTTCTGAGTGATTATTATTATTATTATTATTATTATTTATTGTTATAGCGCCATTTATTCCATGGCGCTTTACATGTGAGGAGGGGTATACATAATAAAAACAAGTACAATAATGTTAACAATACTAGTCATAACTGGTACAGGAGGAGAGAGGACCCTGCCCGCGAAGGCTCACAATCTACAAGGGATGGGTGAGAATACAGTAGGCGAGCGTAGAGCTGGTCGTGCAGCGGTTTGGTCGGTCGGTGGTTACTGCAGGTTGTAGGCTTGTCAGAAGAGGTGGGTCTTCAGGCTCTTTTTGAAGGTTTCGATGGTAGGTGAGAGTCTGATTTGTTGTGGTAGAGAGTTCCAGAGTAGGGTGATGCGCGAGAGAAATCTTGTATGCGATTGTGGGAAGAGGAGATAAGAGGGGAGTAGAGAAGGAGATCTTGTGAGGATCGGAGGTTGCGTGCAGGAAAGTACCGGGAGACGAGGTGACAGATGTATGGAGGAGACAGGTTGTGGATGGCTTTGTATGTCATGGTTAGGGTTTTGAACTGGAGTCTTTGGGTAATGGGGAGCCAGTGAAGGGATTGACAGAGGGGAGAAGCTGGGGAATAGCAGGGGGACAGGTGGATTAGTCGGGCAGCAGAGTTTAGAATAGATTGGAGGGGTGCAAGAGTGTTTGAGGGGAGGACACAGAGCAGGAGTTTGCAGTAGTCAAGGCGAGAGATGATGAGGGCATGGACTAGGGTTTTTGCAGATTCTTGGTTGAGGAATGAACAGATTCGTGAAATATTTTTGAGTTGAAGTCGGCAGGAAGTGGAAAGGGCTTGGATATGTGGTTTGAAGGAGAGATCAGCGTCAAGGATTACTCCGAGGCAGCGAGCTTGTGGGACTGGGGAGAGTGGGCAGCCATTTACTGTAATGGATAGGTTCGTTGGGGGGGTCACGTGAGATGGGGAAAGATGATGAATTCTGTTTTGTCCATGTTAAGTTTCAGAAATCTAGCGGAGAAGAAGGATGTAATAGCAGTCAGACATTGAGGGATTCTGGTTAGTAGGGAGGTGATATCTGGTCCAAAGATGTAGATCTGTGTGTCATCAGCATAGAGGTGATACTGAAAGCCATGAGATTCTATGAGCTGTCCCAAGCCGAAGGTATAGATGGAGAAGAGCAGGGGTCCAAGGACTGAACCTTGCGGGACTCTGACGGATAGGGGGCGAGGTGAGGAGAGAGAACAGAGGTCTCTGAGGTGAGGAGGTGGTGTGTGAGTGGGAGACGCTGAATGTCCGGTCTGTTAGGTATGATGAGATCCAAGATAGGGCCAAGTCTGTGATGCCAAGAGATGAGAGGGTCTGTAGTAATAGGGAATGGTCCACTGTGTCAAAGGCAGCCGACAGGTCCAGGAGGAGGAGGACAGAGTAGTGTCGCTTGCTCTTGGCGGTTAAGAGGTCATTGGTGACTTTAGTTAGGGCAGTTTCAGTGGAGTGGTGTGACCGGAAGCCAGATTGTAAGCGGTCGAAGAGGGAGCAAGAAGAGAGATGGGAGGACAGTTCAAGGTAGACGTGTTGTTCCAGTAGCTTGGAGGCATAGGGGAGAAGTGATATAGGGCGATAGCTGGATACAGAGGATGGGTCAAGAGAGGGCTTTTTGAGGATAGGCGTGATAGTAGTTGTAGTTTTCTATCCTCATTGTCTGAACAGATCTGAATGTACCTTAGAGCTTGACTGTAGGTTCTAGAAAATGGATTTGGGATTTTGAAGAGTTGAGGGTGAGTTTGATGTTTGGGTGGAACTTGTTGCACATGAATTGTGTGACGAAGGTGTTAGGAAGAACAGAGGAAGTGAATTCTGATTGTTTTTATTGCTATGTGGAAAAAGGAAAATTGTCTAACACTGTGAAAAAGACAGAAAGTGTTGTGGTACAGGAGAGAATTAAGAATGTGATTAACGGAGACGACACCGAGATCGAGGTTAATGTGTCAGGGAAATAGTTAAAAGTGATGATTTGAAAAAAAAAAAGAGCAAGCTAACAGCTGCAGCTGCTTCAGTACCCCCTCCCATCTTAGCCCACACCATATCCCCCTTCGCCCCCACTGCAGCTGCGAGTGCACAGCCAATCTCTTATCACTGGAGCACACAGCAAACTCTGGCCCCCCCTCCCTCAGACTTCAGCTACTGGGAATCCTGCTCCTCAGCCCCTCCCTGCTAATTCTGGCGATGCGCCAGACTCGAGCACTATCAGAGATTGTCATTCCCCTGCTGTTTTGATCGGAGTAGATGGTAGACCCAATTAATATACTTTTATAAACCCTATTTCTGTGGGACCCTTCCCCGAAGTTACTGCCCAGTTTGTAATCTCTCCCACATGCCCTGTATATTTACTAGGGAGAGATTTATTATCGCAGTTCCGCTCCTGAATACAATTCCAAGATGATGGTCAGATGTTTTTTTTTTTTGTTATATAATCCCTATGTAGATGAAGACAGTGAGAAAATCTGTATTTTGCATGCCCTTCCTACAGTTATGATGGCCCTGATAGGCCCAGATCCACCCCCAATATTGCCTGAGGATCAATGACTCACCCCATACCTCTCAGAGATACTATCTAAACTCCTGTCAAAAGGGCCAAATGATATAGGGAAAATGCCTGTAGAACCAGTAAAAGTGTTTCTCAAACCTGGTGCCTAATCCTCATACTTTTTTTGTCCCAAATACCCCAGGATGCTGCTTGGTTTACAGTTATTGATCTTACCAATGCCTTCTTTAGCATTCCGTTACACCCAGACTGCCAGTTTCTATTTGTATTCACTTAACTGTCCATATTAACTGTCGTCCCTGCTATGTCACAAGGGGCCCAAAACAGTCCCAACCAGTTTGCAAAAAAAATATGAGCAGGTGTCTTTTGCCATTTCTGCCACTGTTAGCCTCCTTAAGTATCTGGCAGCACTGAACTGTCGGGTTTCGGCCTCGAGACTTCAGTTCTGCCTTGGAAGTGATATTCTTGGGTCACTGTCTCCTTCAGGGTGCCCGACACCTCGCAGAAGAAAGAAAAATAGCTGTCAGCTCCCTTCCTTTCCCAAAAGATGAAACTGAACTCCAGCGTTTTCTTGGACTATGCACTTATTGTTGTCAGTGGATACCGGATGCATCCCGCATAATGCAACCCCTTTACAACGCCTTGAAAGACGGTATAATGAACTATAAGGAAAGATGGCAGTGATGAGGATTACCTCCAATATGATTGTTCCCAACTTTTGACTGAAGAAACAGCTACTCCACCAAATGTCAGTGAGAACCCACTCCCAAATCCTGATCTGGTGTTATACACGGACGGTTCAAGATATGCTGACGAGTTTGGTAGATTCCACACGGGATATGCTGTTACCACAGAGGACACTGTAGTGCGCGCAGCTGCACTCCCGCCCTCACAGTCAGCACAAGAAGCAGAACTTCAGGCTCTGTCTAATGCATGTACTTTGGCCAAGAACAGACGGGCTAATATATACACGGACTCACGGTATGCATTTGGTATTGCTCACGATTTTGGGGCTCTATGGGCCAATCGAGCGTTTATTACTACTGCCGGAACCCCAGTGAAAAATGCTGAAGCTGTTAAAGCCCTCATGGACTCGATCAAATTACCTACTCAGGTGGCTATTATCAAAGTTAAGGCGCACGGTCCTAGGAACAGTCCACAGACTGTTGGCAACACATTTGCGGATATGCAAGCAAAAGCCGCCGCTCTCTTATCCGTTGAACCAACCATACAAACTATGGTGACCACGCGCTCTCAGCGTAAACAGTTACAAGAAGCATTGACCCTACAAGAACCTGATGATCTACAACAGACTGAAGTTTTCTGTCGGACCCCGCGAGACCGCTTAATGACGATGCAGAGAATGTCTCCAAAGGAAGAGGTGAAGCAATGGAAGACTGATGGGGCACAAATGGATAATGGTCTCTGGAAAAAGGACTAACTTGTGTGTCTCCCTAAGCGGCTGTACCCTGCTATTGCCATATGGGCACATGGACCTACATATCGAGGAAAGAATCAGGCCCTCGCACTGGTGCAAAAATTCTACTGGGCCCCGGTTCTCCAGTTGGCCGGAAGCATTCCCTGTTACCAACATGACAGTAAAGACCACAGTGAAGAAACTGGTGATGGAAGTCATATGCAGATATGGGGTTCCAGAAGTTGTTGAAAGTGACCAAGGCCCGGCCTTTTCTTCTCATGTGTACCAAGGAGTTCTGACAATGCTTGCATCCACTGTAGCCCTCCATACTCCGTACCACCCACAATCCAGTGGGAAAGTTGAGAGGTTGAATGGCACACTGAAGGGACAATTGACCAAAATGATGCAGGAGACTACGGCTCCATGGCCAGAGCGCCTACCCATTGTGCTATACCACATCCGTACTACCCCTATTACAAAATATGGCCTGTTCCCATATGAGATATTGTTTGGTACTAGGCCCCCAGTTGCAAATTTCCAGCCTCAGCAGTTATCAGAAGAGACTGACCGTGTTGTTCAATATGTTATTCTGCTTAGTAAAAATCTTGCTAACACCTATGTTCTAGTTTTCTTTTCCTTTCCAGATTCAGCAGAAACCGATACCTGTTATAACCTGAAGCCTGGCTATTTGGTAGTCGTGAAAAGGCATGTCAGGAAGCACGGACTAGAACCCTTGTATGACGGTCCCTATCAAGTTCTCCTCATCACCCAACAAGCCAATAGCAAATGAAGGGGCATAATGTTTTGGTTTTCCGCATTTTTCATATTATTATTGGTAGAAGTTAAAAGTTAAAGTTAGAAGATATTCAATGACTCAGAGATTAATACGATAAAGACAATGATCGTAATAAGGACAGTTGGTTGTTCAGACACCTTCTCCTTTTTCAATTCAGCCAATTGATTTAGGGGAATTGGGGGCTGAATAGCTGGGATCTTACAAAGCTTGTTACACATTGCTGCCTGTATCCTTGTTGTATATGTGATACTAAAACTTGTTTTTTGGTGTATTTCTGTATGTATTAGGAAATTCTACACTAAGCCAGCTAATGATGATACCAAAGGTGTCGTTGCCTCTGCTTTTCTCTACACCGATCTCAAAAGGCTACTTGATGAAGATGTTGAAGCCAAGCGCATGGCTACCTACAAAAGATCTCCACCACCATCATCAAAAATTGTTATTCGTGAACTGCAGTATACAGGGGGGACGGGTGCGCCGCGACAGCCATGACTGGTAACACGGCATCAGTCATGTGAAGACCAGTACCCCTCAAGCTGTTAGCTTGGGATAGCACCTCTGATGCTGCATATGTGTTACAAAAATTTATCTAGGGGGGAATGTTAAGGGTTAATACTAAAATCAGAGTTGAAGTTTCGTTTTATCCATTCAATGTAAGGTTTCGTTTCTCCGTTTTTGTTGTTGTAAGATAAATTTTTATAATTGGCATGGCCTGTCATGAAACCAGACTGTTTCCATCAGGTGCAAAATAAAGGGGCTCGGGGGGGGGGAGTGTATTGCTCTGAATATGCCATTATACTACTTTCTATTTGGATACGGACATATATGTAGTTTCCGGTTTTCTTGCAATATTATTGGCTTATAAAGTGAAAAGATGCTATTGGTACTTGAGAACCTTGCATAATTAAGCAAAAGATTATAAAAGATGTGACTAAAATAAAGGGGCTTAGTGATCTGCCTCGATCCTCCCGTACAGAGACCCCGTCTCCGTGTGGTCATTTGAGTTGCTAGCAACACTGGAATAATTTGGAAATCACTGGCTCAACCGTGAAGGGTTAATTTAACTCTCTCCTTATCAGAGGAACTTGAGTTTAATACGCAACTACAAGTACTTCAGATTAGGCACTAGTGTGGAGACATTCAGAGAAGGCACATGTTGGAGGAGTGCTGGAAAGGTGTACTTTACCTTGCCTGGGAGTTGGCTGAGCCCCTGACCTGGAGGACACGGCACCGAAGCGGGCATCTGTGTGCACCAGACTGTGAGTAAAGCCTTGGAACTACATGCCCTTGTGTCCTCCACTTATTCTTGTGCCTTACACCTGGCTCTGCTACATCTACTTCTATACACCATCTACCCACTTGCCAACCTCATCTACTCTGCCCTGGGACTACAGCTCCTCCTGTGGGGAGCTTCAACATCATTGCTGCACCACACCATCTGTCCCAGAGAAGCAACCCTGCAGCGCTGGTCAAACTGACCAGAAACCACAGGTGGCGTCACGAGTTATCTCAACAACTTTATCCCCATCACTCTACCCCTTTTACATTGACCGCCTGAGGCCACGGACCGGGTCACTGCCACTGTGACATCTCCAATTGTAATCAACGGGCCCAGCACCGAGTATCCCACGGCCTCTGGAGGCGAGTCACAATAATAAAGGATTTTGGGGATATGTCAAAAGTAAAAGAAAAGTCAAATATGCTATAGGATTTTTACAGGATGAAAATGATGAAATGGTAAGACAGGATGTTGAGAAGGCCGAACTTTTAAATTCCTATTTTGCATCTGTTTTCTCCCAGAAAGGAAATGTAACATCAACGGCTCTTCACTGTCCTATTAAGGGAATAGAAGAATCCAGGATATCTATAAACAGAAAGTTAGTGAGGAAACACTTAGCTAACCTAAATTAATTCAAGTCTCCAGGTCCAGATGAATTACACCCCAGAGTTCTGAAGGAGATAGCAGAAGAAATTTTTGAACCCCTCTCCATAACCTTTGAAAATTCATGGAGAACAGGAGAAGTCCCAGAAGAATGGAGAAGAGAAAATGTTGTTCCTGTCTTCAAAAAGGGGAAGAAGGTGGACCCAGGGAACTATAGGCCGGTGAGTTTGACTTCTATACCAGGAAAGATCTTTGAACAAATTATTAAACAACATGTATGTAAGTACCTAGATAAGAATGAAGTGATTAAACAGAGTCAGCATGGGTTTGTAACTAATAAGTCATGTCAGACTAACTTAATTTCCTTCTATGACAGAATCAATGATTGGGTGGATGAGGGAAATGCTGTAGATATAGTATATCTTGGCTTCAGCAAAGCATTTGACAAAGTATCTCACACAATCCTAATTGAAAAAATGGCTAAGTATGGAATGGACAAGGCAACTGTTAGGTGGATTCATAACTGGCTTAGTGATGGGACCCAAAGAGTGGTCGTAAATGAATGGACATCCCGTTGGAAGAATGTCTCAAGTGGGGTACCACAGGGCTCTGTCCTGGGCCCTGTATTTTTCAACATCTTTATCAATGATTTAGATGAAGGAATTGAGGGTAAACTGATTAAATGTGCTGATGACACAAAGCTAGGAGGGATAGCTAATACTAGAGAAGAGAGAGAGAGAGGATTCAAAAAGATATAAATAAACTGGAGAAGTGGGCAGCAACTAACAGAATGGTTTTTAACAGGGAAAAATGCAAAGTACTACATCTTGGCAATAAAAATGAAAAAAGCATATACAAAATGGGAGAAATAGGGTTAAGCAACAGCACATGTGAAAAAGACTTGGGTATACTAATTGATCACAGACTGAATATGAGTCAACAGTGGGATGCAGCAGCAAAAAAGGCAAATGCAATTCTAGGATGTATTAACAGAAGCATACAGTCTAGATCACGTGAAGTCATTATTGTCCTCTACTCCTCTTTGGTCAGACCTCATCTGGAATACTGTGTCCAGTTTTGGGCGACACATTTTAAAAAAGACATCAACAAACTGGAGCAAGTTCAGAAAAGAGCGACCAGAATGGTGACCGGTCTGCAAACCATGTCTTATGACGAAAGGTTTCAGGATTTGGGAATGTTTAGCTTGCAGAAGAGAAGACTGAGATGAGACTTATTAGCTGTCTACAAATATCTCAAGGGCTGTCACATTGTAGAAGGATCATCTTTATTCTCATTTGCACAAGGAAAGACTAGAAGCAATGGGATGAAACTGAATGGGAGGAGACACAGATTAGATATTAGAAAAAACTTTTTGACAGAGTGATCAATGAGTGGAACAGTCTGCCACGAGAATTGGTGAGTTCTCCTTCATTAGAAGTCTTCAAGCAAAGGCTGGACAGACATCTGTCTGGGATGATTTAGCGAATCCTGCATTGAGCAGGGGGTTGGACCAGATGGCCCAGGAGGTCCATTCCAGCTCTACGATTCTATGATTCTATGGTAAAAAAAACACAAAAAAATGTTATGGAATTGCACTTTTGTTTGCAATTTCACCGTACTTGGATTTTTTTTTCCATTTTTGGGTACACAGTATAGAAAAAAACAATGGTGTTCAACAGTACAACTCATCCCACAAAAAACAAGCCCTAACATGGCCATATTGATGGAAAATTAAAAAACTTATGGCTCTGGGTAGAAGGGGAGCGAAAACCAAAAACACAAAATCACCCCCTTTTGCCACATTCAAAAGAAAACAATAAAAAATGCAAATATTTGGTATTGCTCTTTCAGAAACACCCAATCTATCAATAAATAAAAAAGAATTAATTTGATTGGTAAATGGCATAACGAGAAAAAAAATCAAAATGCCAGAATTACGTTTTATTTGGTAGCTTCAACACTGCAATAATATGCAATAGCAAGCGATCAAAACATTGTATCTACCCCAAGATGGCATCAATGAAAGCGTCAGGTTGGTGACTTAAAAAAATAAGCTCTCACCCAGCCCCAGATCACGAAAAATGGAGACGGTACGGGTCTCGGAAAATGGCATTTTTTTTAAACTGGATTTTTGGATTTTTTTTTCACCACTTAAATAAAAAACCCTATACACGTTTGGTGTCTACAAACTCGTAATGACCTGGAGAATCATAATGGCAGGTCAGTTTTAGCATTTAGTGAACATAGTAAAAAAAAAAAAAAATTGTGGAATTGCACTTTTTTTTGCAATTTCACCGCACTTTGAATTTTTCACGCTTTCCATTACAAGATATGGCAAAACCAATGGTGTCGTTCAAAAGTACAACTCGTCCTGCAAAAAACAAGCCCTCACACGGCCATATTGACGGAAAAGTAAAAAAGTTATGACTCTGGGAAGATCGGGAGCAAAAAATGGAAACGTAAAAACAGAAAAATGGAAAATCCCAATGTCGTGAAGGGGTTAAGTGGTAAAAAAATAGGATATTTGTAAAAAAAAAAAATTTTTTTTTACTTGTGTCACCATGTTCTGAGACACAGAATGTCTTCAATTTTCTGGATATGGGGCTGTATTAGGGCTTGTTTTTTGGGTCCTGTGCAGACATTTTTAATTATACAATTTTAGGATATTTATTTATAATGCTTAGCTTATATGTAAAATGCTGGCCGAGTTGTAGTCACGTCAGCACAATCCATACTCACTGTGCTGTGAGCTGCTTCTTCCCTGCTGTGTTCCCCATTCTTCCTGGTGTTCAAAGGACAGGAGGCAGAGTCCAAAGCAACTTTAAACAAAACGGATTTATTTTCTTCAGGACACAGCACATCCATAACACTTCCAGCACACTTGTCACAGTACCAATAATGCATTATTCTTCGTCTTTCCCTAACTTCTTACACTTCACTGGAATAGGCCACAAAGATTTAGCGGGACGAGGAGCCCGGTGAAAACGCCACTTCAATATATCTTCCTGGAACCGACTTCAGATCAGACTCGGAAATATCATCTACTGGGTCGTCCACCCCCTTACGGTTATCCTGCCCGTGCACTCACTGGTGGCCCACTCTACTACTTCTGCACCCAAACTTCTCCTGTAACTTCTTCACTACGTTGCTGCGGAAACCATGCACTTAACGCTTTTCTTCTTCCTTAATACTTCCACTCCTTTCTATGGATGTCTGGGCTTCTACTTGTAAACATTGTGTGATAGCTAAGCAGCTCAGGCCCCAAGGCCATCTGAGCACACCAGGGGTCTGCCCCCATCTGACTATGTCCTGGAAATCTGTCTACCTTATTCCCCAGCTACAACTCCTACAATTAACCTCTAAGTGTCCTACAACTAAACCTTCCTATGCAGTGAACTCAGTGCCCCCATCTAGTGGCCTTTTCCCTAACTGCACTGTCCCTAGCTTACGTATAGCAATATCATGTATCTACAGCTTACATATAATACAAAGATACGTAAATACGTCACATACAAATATGGCAATTATGTACATATCAACAGTAGCATCAACATTTAAAGGAGCTAAGCCCTGACCCCTTTACATATATAGCACTATCTTATTCCGCAGCGCTTTACATACGTTATCATCTTTGTTCCCATTGGGGTTCACAATCTAAATTTCCTATCAGTATGTCTTTGGAGTGTGGGAGGAAACCGGAGTACCCAGAGGAAACCCACACAAACATGGAGGGAACAAACAAACTCCATGATCGCCTCTTATTGAATGTTATACTATGGGGTAGTGTAGATCTGCAACTTTTTTCTGATGCTGATTTGGCATGAGAAACCAATAGCAGAGAAATCCTGTGCAGTCCGATTACCTTGGCATGGAGAATGGAGAAGATGGAGAAATTAAGTTCTGCACCTCCGTCTTCTCACATGGTAGAGAAGCAGTTCACACTAAGGTGACACTCGAATCAAACTATGACAGAGTGACATTACCATAATCGGCCTAATTCTCTTGGCCATGTTAATGTAGCCTTAAATAGAGGTAGCTGCATATGAAAGCGCTTACATCAATTACCGTATATACTGGTGTATAAGCCGACCCGAGTATAAGCCGACCCCCCTAATTTTGCCACAAAAAACTGGGAAAACGTATTGACTCGCGTATAAGCCTAGGGTGGAAAATGCAGCAGTTACTGGTAAATTTCAAAAATAAAAATAGATACCAATAAAAGTAAAATTAATTGAGACATCAGTAGGTTAAATGTTTTTGAATATCCATATTGAATCAGGAGCCCCATATAATGCTCCATACAGTTCATGATGGCCCCATAAGATGCTTCATACAAAATACACACCATATAATGCTGCACAAAGGTTAATAATGGCCCCATAAGATGCTCCATAGAATAATATGCCCCATATGCTGCTCCATAAAGGTTATGGCCCTATAAGATGTTCCATAGATTATGCCCCCATAAGATGCTCCATAAGATGCTCCATAGATCATGCCCCCATAAGATGCTCCATAGATTATGCCTCCATAAGATGCTCCATAGATTATGCCCCCATAAGATGCTCCATAAAATGCTCCATAGATTATGCCCCATATGCTGCCCCATAAGATGCTCCATAGAATACCCCCATATGCTGCTCCCGCTGCTGCAAATAATAAAAAAAAGACATACTCACCTCTATGTCGCTGGGGGCCAGGTGCAGGTGTGCTGAGCAGGCGGGGACACCGATGCGCTATGGGGGACAGGTGCCAGTGTTGCCGCTGGCTCAGGGCCCGGGCACCTGCGATATTCACCCAGTCCATCACTGCGCCCGCTCTGTCTTCCGGGTCCTCTGTCATTGACGTTCAGGCAGCAGAGGGTGCGGTGGGCACTAACTACATCATCGCATCCTCTGCTGCCTGAATGTCACTAACAGAGGACATGGATTACAGAGTGGCGTGCAGCGATGGACCGGGGACAGGTGAATATCGCTTATTCTTACCCCCCTCCTGGCGCGGTCTCTGCAGCTCCTGCGTCTCCGGCAGCTCTTCCTTCCTTCAGTGGTCACGTGGTACCGCTCATTAAAGTCATGAATATGCGCATATTCATGACTTTAATGAGCGGTACCACATGACCGCTGAAGGAAGGCGTGGGAGAAGCAGGGGGCTGCAGAGATGTGCCAGGGGGGTAAGTATGATCTGACACCCCTGCTCTCCCCCGCCGACCCCCTGGCGTATATGACTTGCGTATAGCTGAGAGGCAGACTTTCAGCCCCCAAAAATGGGCTGAAAATCTCAGCTTATACGTGAGTATATACGGTAGGATGTGAATATCCCCAAATTAACCCTGACAGTCTGCACTTTAGGTCCATATTGATTCTATAACTGCATCGTAATTATGTTTGGGTAAACAGCTAAAATGCCAAAGCTTGAAAATAGAAAATCAATTAACCCACATGGTAAAAAGCGCAAAGGGAAAAAAAATTTGTCACGCCCCCCAAAAAATAGAATTAAAATTGATCCCGATATAAAATTTATCTTAAAATGGCACTAATAAAAATGAGAGCTTAATATAGAAAAAACAAGCCTCACATAGGTCCAGACACAGAAAAACAAAAAACATACCAGTCGGATAAAATGGCAACACATAACAAATTATTTATAAAACTATGATTTTTTTTGCACAACTAATTATACAGTCATGGTCAAAAAGTGTTGGCGCCCTTGAAATTGTTCCAGAAAATGAAGTATTTCTCCCAGAAAAATATTGCAATTGCACATGTTTTGTTATACACATGTTTATTTCCTTCGTGTGTACTAGAATAACGGAAAAAAAAACAGCGAAAAAAGGCAAATAGGACACAATTTCACATAAAACCCCCCAAATGGGCCAGACAAAATTGTGGGTAAACAACTTGTTGACATATGCAACAGATCAGGACTTGTTGGAAGTGAAGGGAGGACTTTACACCAGCCTGACAGCAGATGGCGATAGTGTGAAAGTATATGTTTGCTGTATTGTGGGGAGGGAAGTTCTCTATTGTTGTTGCTTTCTTTTACTTTTGCTTTGAGTGTGTTATGGCAGCAGCAAGGAATGTGTGCTACTGAATTCTTATCTCATGTTTACCCATATGAAGTAAATACTGTTTACTCAAGATAACTTGCTCAGTGAAGTTCTTTTATGTACTGATGGTGATTCACAGAAGATGCACTCTGCTACACAACTTTGTTTCTCACACCTCTTACTTGCCAGAGGTGTGGGCAATATGAAAATCACACCTGAAAGCAGATATAAAGGGGAGAGGTTGACTTAATATTTGCACTGTGTGTCTATGTGTGCTACACTAAGGCCGGGGTCACACACGACATGCGAGTCTCTCGAAATAACACCCGGCATTGCCACCGGCACTCGGACCTGAGCATGCGGCTGCATAGAAATACATACAGCCGCACGCTCCGGTCCGAGTGCCGGTGGCAGTGCTGGGTATAGATGCGAGAGGCTCGCAGGAGAATCGAGCGAGTTTCTCACATGTGTGACCCCGGCCTAAGCATGAAAAACAGAAACACTGCTGAGACAGAGACATAAAAAAACTAGATTGCAGATTGCCAAAATGTATGTTGGTAAGTCAAAATCATTCTGGGAAAGTTTCTTATGAACAGATGAGACCAAGATTTATTTATTTTTTTTACTCACTTAGGCTGGTTTCACATTCGCGCTTTTTAAGCGCACGCACGGCCGGGGGTAGCTCCGCCCCCGAGCCGGCTCTCTGCCCGGCGTGCCCGCCCCTTCCTTGTAGCGCCGCCTCCTAGCGCACAGCGGCGCCTGCGACCGGCGCACCCTATCTTTAGCATAGGGTGCGCAGATCGTGCGCAGGCCGTGCGCTAGTTGCGCTTTGACCTGCGCTGCGCACTTTTGACGGTGCGCCGTGCGCGCCAAAATCCGAAAAGTTTGATTTTGGCGCGCACGGCGCACTGTCAAAAGTGCGCAGCGCAGGTCAAAGCGCAACTAGCGCACGGCCTGCGCACGATCTGCGCACCCTATGCTAAAGATAGGGTGCGCCGATCGCAGGCGCCGCTGTGCGCTAGGAGGTGGCGCTACAAGGAAGGGGCGGGCACGCCGGGCAGAGAGCCGGCTCGGGGATGGAGCTACCCCCGGCCGTGCGTGCGCTTAAAAAGCGCGAATGTGAAACCAGCCTTATATAGCATTATTATTTCCACGGCGCTTTACAGACATTATTGGCACTGTCCCCAATGGGCCTCACAATCTAAGCTCCCTATCAGTATGTCTTTGGAATGTGGGAGGAAACCGGAGTACCCCCACGCAGACACAGGGAGAACATACAATCTCCTTGCAGATGGTGGGATTTGAACCCAGAACCCCAGCACTATAAGGCTGCAGTGCAAACCGCTGAGCCACTGTGCCATGCAAACAAGCTTTTTGGTAAAGCACATTATTCTGTTTACAGAAAATGGAATGTGACCTATAAAAGATCACAGTACCTACAGTCAAATATAGTGGAGGATCGTAGATGTTTTCGGGTTGTTTTGCTGTCTCTGGCACTGGGTGCCTTGACTGTGTGTAATATAATGTAGATAACATGACACTTAGATAGTAAAGACAGTAAACAGTTTTTATTTAGTGCAGAAAATGCAAATCAATAAATGTTTCTGTCGTATTGAACTTTATCAGTAACAATGCACAAATTGAAAAAACAAAGAACAAAAAATACACCACATTTTTGCTTTCCAATGGCTCTGGGTTTGTCACTTTTTTTATATTTCTGAATGCTATTGGGTCGCCCTCCCAGGGCCGTGGGGTACTCAGTACCGGGCTGGTGTCAGTGGGATGTGTCACAGCAACGGTGACCCGGTCCGTGGCCCTGGGCGCCCAAGTAGTGGTGGTTGGTGATATAGTTTATTTGATAGTTCGTGACGCCACCTGTGGTGTTTGGCAAGATGTTAAGCCAACGCTGCGTGCAGATCCTCTGGGGCTGATGGTGTGTTGCAGCATAGATGGTATAGCTCCCCACAGGTGAAGCTGTAACCCCAGGGCAGTGTATAGGCGCAGGCGGTATGAGGAGTGCTGGTACCCAGATGTAGCGGTGCTGACGGTGTTAGTGCACAAATGAATGGAGGACACCAGGGCTTGTAGTTCCAAAGCTTTACTCACAGTCCGTGGTACACACTGGTGCCTGCCTCCGTGCCGTGTCCTCCGGGGCAGAGACTCAATCAACCTCCCGGGCAAGTCAGAATTCTCCTCTCCAACACTCCGCCAACATGTACCTGTTCTGAACGACTCCTCTATTGCGCCTTAAGGTGTGAAGAGCTCCAGTACCGTGGTACTCTGAAGTTCCTCCTGTCAGATGTTCCTAACAACTCTACTCGTATGGCAGACAGCTGTAGCCTCTCTTGGGGACTCCCTTCTCCGGAGTCCTGGCTCTCTATTCAGTTGCTGTTGTGCCCCGAGTCTTGGATGGAAGTAATGCATTTACAGCCAACTACTCCACCGGTGTCTGCTGCAGAACCATAAGTGTCCATACAACCTCGGGGACCGGGCCCCGGCCTTGCGCTGAGAACCTATAGGCAGGGTTCCTCTTCCAACCCACAACTCCTCTCTGTTCTCCTACTCCTTCGTTCCACACTATTCCTTCTCTCTCTCTTATGGAAGCTTAGGTTGCAGTTCTATGTCTTTCTCCTTCTGTTCCTTTCCCGTGCCAGCTGGCTCAGATCACTGAGGCAGCTGCAGCACTCCTTCTCCTCGGACCTGTCCTCAGACTCTCCTGACTGATTGGTTGAGGTCGAGGCAAGGATGAAGCCCCCTGATGGTGACAGCAGCACCCTCCCTAATCCCCCTCTGGGGGCATTAGGTTGAGACCCCTCAGGTAGGGCCTGTACAAGGCAGCATTCTGCGGCTCCAAAGCCAGGGACCTCCAGCCCATCTGCGGGCTCCTGTAGGGGCCGGGGGGAGAGTGCACGCAGGCATAGCACACACAGACAGACACAGGGCTCCTGTGCCCCTGTCTCTGCGGCAGCACCAGCTCCATAGCACTTCAGGGGGACCCTCACAGGGCCCCGCTCCTGTTACTAGCCCCACCGCTATCCTGCCTTTAGATCCGGGGGGTCTTGTTCAGATCCGACCTCCTCCCGGACATCCGCGCCGGCCTGGAGCCCTTCTGGACATCAGACTTCAAATGTAGACCGTGGCATTGGCCTAGCTGAAGCCACCTCCTCCTCCGCGCCCCCCGCCCCGCCCCCTGGATGACAAATATGACACCTTACAGTGTCATAGAAGGGGCAGATCGAGACAGGAAGGGCGCGTTTTTACACAGCTCTGCGTGCCCTTTTCAGCTCTCCGCCCCCCTTCCTCTTCCTCCTTGTCCTCTCAGCGGCCATTTCTGGGTCAGAATTGCTGCTGCCGGAGAAGGCATTGTGACATCTGCACGGGGTGGCACGGTGGCTCAGTGGTTCGAATCCCACCAAGGACAACATCTGCAGGTAGTTTGTATGTTCTCCCCGTGTTTGTGTGGGTTTCCTCTGGGTACTCCGGTTTCCTCCCACCTTCTAAAGACATACTAATATGGAATTTAGATTGTGAACCCCATTGGGGACAGCGATGATAATGTGTGCAAACTGTAAAGCGCTGCGGAATATGTTAGCGCTATATAAAAATAAAGATTATTATTAATAAAGATTATTATTATGCTGCATTCATCTTTGCAAACGCCTGAAATTTCTAGAAATTCTCAGACCTGCTGCTTAACCCATCATTTATTGTAAGCATCACAAACTTATTAGAGTCTGTTCACGTTACATTGCAATGTTCTGGGGATTCTATAACTTGCATCTGCTGCTTCTGTGACCTGTTGGTTAACTCAGAGTCATCATTTGCTGTAAGCATCACAAACTGTTATAGGAATTGGTTCACCTTATGCTACTACATACTGTGGATTTGGATAGCTACATCTGTGTGTGCTGCTTTAGACTTTCCATTTTCATGTTAATCTGCCCTGTTGCTTCTGTGGCTTTCAGTATATCCTGTCTTCCTTGTTTGTCTGCAGTCCTGCATACCCTGCTGTCAAAGTTCTTATTGTTCCATATGCCTTCCAAATTGTGTTGCCAGCGTGCTGGGTCCATGTATACACCCTGACCTGCGGTTTTCTGAATCAACCTCAGCAACTCAGCTGTTACATACATTCTGTGTGATCTGTCCTCCTTCACAGGGTGAATGCTATTTTCACTCTTTACTCTCAATTTTTATATCTTCAGCCTTCTCCTTCTGCTATCTCAAACACTGAGCAAAGAACGAGTGAGAACAGAGAGAGCTCACATGACCTTTTGCTGCCAAATCTATATATTGAGCATCAGAATAGCCTGATATGTGAAGCAGTTACACAGTGTCTGCAGCACTAAAAAGGTAAATAATTATTTAATACATTTTTTTTGGATGTTGCTTAGCTTTACATTTAGATAATTAAAATATCAATAAATAAATCATTGCAAAAGTGTCCACAGCTTTTAGATAAATAAAAATATACAGTGTATAAAGTTTTATATAAATCTTGTAGAACAAATACACACATATTTGATGTTTTTTTCATGTTTACTCAAAAGAGTCTCTTCACCATGCACAGTTCTCCACAAATATGACTTTTCTTCCAGTTTATTTTTATCTTCTATTTTATTAGCACTTCTGAGATCTCTTAGCCCAAAAGTCTGTCCATATGTTCCGGAGCTCTTCTCCACCATAATGGTGCACTGTGACAACTTTCCTAAATTTGCAGTGGTCATAATGTAACTTGTTGATGTTAAATGTACCTCTAGGGGATTTTCTAGGTGGAATGCGGAGCGCAAACAAACAAATTCCCATAAAAGCATCTTCCATGGAGATGACCCTAAGTACTTGGGCCACATCGTAGATTTTTCTTGCCATGTCAGCTGAAAATACATATCCAGTACCAGAGCAATAGGGTGGGTAGGTATTAATTGGATAGATTTCCTTAGGTACATACCACTTAGAAGATGTTATCCTATAAGGTCCAGAGTTCTTAAATACTGCTCCAGTGAAGTAATTTGTTTGAATGGGTAAATCTGGATAAAGAATGTTATGAATCAGGTAGTCTACATTAAGAAACATGTCACTGTCTATCTTCATGACATAACTGGCAGAAGGACAGAATTTGGTCACCCACTCCATACCCATTAAGGATTTTAATGTCAAATTGTAATAGGTGTCTATGAAGTCTTGTTGTATGATGTCCCCAAAGGTCACACTTTCTTCTTTTAACAAATACTGGTTTTTATCAACAGCAACCTGAGGTAGACCCACCAGAAAAATCCTGACCACCTCAACATCATAAATACTTACATTACCCCATGTTTCTCGGATTATATGTCTAGACTCAAAGTCCAGGCACCGTACAAGCACCATTATAACAAGGAAAGGCTTCCGGTTCCTGCACTTGTCCGGCTGGTTAATGAGGAACTTGTACGGAAACGGGTACAGAGGAGCCAAGGGGTGCTGGAACGCTGGGTAAGTGAAATTATTCACAGAGTTTTTGCTCTCCTGTAATTTTATTGAATCTTCAATCCATTCTTTAATCATTTTTTTGCTTTTGTAGTCGAATAAGTACCCGAACATGAACATAAGAATCATTAATAATAAGGTAAGACATTTCAGGGAGCGGATTTGGCCATTCATTTTGTCCTCCGAAGATCAAAATGTCATGAAGATTTCTGTAAAAATGGGAGAAAATGTTAAAAAAAAAAAAAAAAAGAAATGATCAAAATAACGTTGACAGTAAATTTCTCCAGTCTACATTATTTACCACTCTAACATGTACAAAATGATGATGCAGTGTTCAGGGGCATAATATGAGGTTCCTGTACCTGAACGCAAAATTTGTAAAGTTTCTCCCAACCATTATTATGTATGCCAGGCCCAAAGACAGAAGAGTGACTTGAAGCTGCAGAAGCCCAATGATTATATATATACTTTATATACTGTATGTAGTTGAAATCTCTTAATAATAGTTATAAGACATAGTCATACATTTAAGCAAATACAAATATTTTCAGCAATATTCTGTTAATGATCGGTTCACAATATTGCATGGTGTCTAAATATAATCATCATCCTCCAACTAAATAAAACTCACTTTATCATGACTAATATACCGATAATATCACAAACATGGCACAAATACTACCCAAAAAAACCATGACCACATATTACCACCATATACAAAGATAATCAAATAATACCACCATACTGATCACTAAGAAAAACTAACATTAACACATGAGACAGACACAAGAGACACGGTTTGGGGATTGGGTCCAGTGACCTGTTGCTTTGTGGTTAGTTCTTTTGAGCTATTACTTTTGTCCTCCCCTGTCAAATTGCTGATTGTTCATTTTGTCTGTATTCTCCCTTCCTGGCTTGCTCCTTTCCAGGTGTTTTCCATTTTTCCATTTTGGTTTGCCCTATCATTTTTTGGGTGGGGTTTTATACATTATATAGCCCCCGGAAGAAGCCAGCGGTGAAACGCGCGTTGGGGTGGGGAGCCGCCACTCATCTGATCTCCAGGTAGTTATCCATTTATGAGATTTATTTCTTGGCTGCATTAAATATTTTCCCTCTTACTGATAAGCGCATTATGCACTGTAGCAATAGGAGATTTCTTTATGCCAGGTATTTTTACTCTCTTGATATACTTTATATTTTTTGCCTATAGGCAGATATAACTGGTTTAAGATTATGTAACATGTTTCTTTGATTTGTAGTTGCGTCTCCTTTTGTGAGACATTTTCTGCTTTTTTTATTGTTCCTTTTGATGGTTTTTTAATGGAATATTAATAAATATATGGTTTTTAATATTACTGGATCTCTTCTGATTTCTATTGACTACAGTCATTAGAAGGTGGTTTCTATTGTTGTTTTGAAGTGCCAGCCTCATATGTGCTCTGGACATTGTTGTGCTAATCTATTATATAGCATAAGCAAAGAAGTAATAGTGATCACCGATGACATAATACGCATGAGCTGTGTAGATAGTATATAGTATATTATGTCAGTTTAAAGGCAATACTTTGCTCAGAGGGGACATTATGCATGAGAGCTCTGTAGAATAAGTGTTCTGGTTATACAGTGATCACCAGGGAAAATTATACACAATAGCTCTGTAGATAGTACATTGTATATAGCATAAGTGAAGAGGTAATAAGTCAATCACTGGTGACATTATACACAGGATCTCTGCAGAATAAATTATACACAGTAGCTCTGTAGATAGTATAGTGCATAATGTACGTTTACAGGCAATGCATTGCTCACTGATGACATTATACACAACCGCTCTGCTGACATCAGAAAGGTGAAAGGTGAAATTTTCCCATTTCATACGAGCTGATGTAAGAAAGGAGAATTGAGTTCATTGGTCATAAACTTCTATTCCCTGTCTGACGGCACCATGAGCAGGAGAACTTTCTCATGCTCACGGTGCCCTCAGACAGGGAATAGAAGTTCACAGAGAGACGCTGGGCACACGGTGATCAGTTTCTTTGCTGAATAACAGGCTGCATGGTTGCATCAAGCAGCCTGCCATCTAAATGTAGCAGAGCTAGACCCGTCGTGGGACAAATGGATTATAAGCATCTCTGTGGAAAGATGATGAATACTGTTTTTTTTACCTCTTTTGCAGATGACGAGGGCATTGGGGAAATAGGCGAGGTCGTAAGTATGGTTTATTAAGAATATTAAAGGAGTCTGTGTCTTTGTTTCAATTAAAGTACTTATTTATGGGTGTCTGTGTTTTGTTACAATGTGACTATGGGGTTAGTAATGGGGGCGTCTTATTGACGCCTCTCCATTATGAAACTTGGGGCTTGATGTCACTTGATGGTGACATAAACTCCCTCCAAACTATCACCCCACTTGCCACCGCTACAGGGCAAGTGGGAAGAGTGAGGATAAGTGCCAGAATTGGCGCATCTTAAAGATGCGCCTTTTCTCGGGCGGCTGAGAGCTGATGATTTTAGCCTGGGGGGGGTCCAGCATCCATGGCCCCTTCTAGGCTATTAACATCAGCCCGCAGCTGTCTGCTTAGCCTTTTGTGGTTATTAATTATAAGGGGATCCACGTCATTTTTTTTGGGGGGTCCCCCATTTTAATAGCCAGTATAGGCTAATTATACAGCTGTGAGCTGATATAAATAGCCTGGGAAGCTCTATGGGTATTACCCCCTTGCCAGGCTATAAACATCAGCCCCCAGCCATCGGCATTCCCTCTGCTGGTTACGAAAATTGCGCGGGAGCCCACGCCATTTTTCTCTGAAAAATAATCTTTTATTAATTAAATACATGTACAGAAAGCTGCACACACTGTACTAACTGTATTTGTCACAGACATCTATATATCTATCTATTCTATATGTATTTTCTGTATGTAATCCATCTCTTCTACCCTGTCGGCTCCTGCAGTGATTTTACAGTACACGGCACTTGAATTGCCGGCTTTTTTTCTATCTATCAATGTAATGACATTTTTAGACCTATATATTCTATGTAAGACACAGAAAAAACACACAGTATGACAAACGTGCATGAATACACTGTTGTAAAATATATGTAACAGTAAGCAGCAAGTGCTAGTAAAAGATGTCAACAAAACCAGGGTATTTAGTTGATACTTTTTTTGCAAAAATTGTACGCTAAGCCACTCCACCACATCACGGTATACCCTTCTCAGAGCAGTCTTATCTAATATATTTAAAATCTGATCATGTGAACAATACCTTCATGAGCAGGGTTCAGGAAGGTGCTGCCCGGTATGGGCTCGCTGGGCAAAATGGCTTTTTATGTGCATATCCCAAAAGAGAGAGGCGGGGATCTCCCAAAGCTTGCATAAGCAAGAAATCAATAGATTCAGAACACATGACACATGCACAAAAAATGACCAGGTCAGTAAGACCCTGTTCACACCACCCAAGAACTAAGACACAGAAAAAACACACAGTATGACAAACGTGCATAAATACTCTGTTGTAAAATATATGTAACAGTAAGCAGCAAGTGCTAGTAAAAGATGTCAACAAAACCAGGGTATTTAGTTTTGTTGACATCTCGGCCGAGTCTCGGTGACAATCGCAGCATGCTGTGATTTTATACGCACGCTGAATACGCCCGAGAAAATAAATGGTGATGTGAGCTGCCCCATAGTTAAACACTGGTCCAAGTGCTATGCAATGTTTTCTCACATAGCAGTCGTCTGTATTCTATGGTATTGTGACCCCGGCCTTACATAGCATATATAGCAAAGTAACACTCCCCCACATATAGCATACAGTATATAGCCAAGTCCCCCTCTCCCATACATAGCACATATAGCTAAGTAACAATAATAATAATAAAATAATAATAATAAATTTTATTTACCGTATGGGTTTTTTTTTTCTTCCTCTGGATCAACATGTTAGGGCAAGTTAGGATAGGATATGGGTTGAACTAGATGGACTTAAAGTCTTCCTTCAACCTTAATACATAGAATGAACAAAACCAGCATTTCATGAATTTCTTTTGGGGGGGCGTTTACACCGTTCCACGAGTGGTAAAATTGATAAAGCGGTTTTATTCTTCGGGTCAGTACGATTGCATCGATATCTCATTTATGTCATTTTTTTATGTTTTGGCGCTTTTATGCAATGAAAACTATTTTATGTAGAAAATAATTATTTTTGCATCGCTTTATTCTGTGAGCTATAACTTTTTTATTTTTCCGCTGATGATGCTGTGTGGTGGCTCGTTTGCTTGCAGGACAAAATGATGTTTTCAGTGGTACCATGGTTATTTATATCTGTCTTTTTGATCGCGCGTTATTGCACTTTTTGTTCGCCGGTATGATAATAAAGCATTATTTTTTGCTTTGTTTTTTATTTTTATTTTTTAAGAGGTTCGCTAAAGGGGTTAACTAATGGGACAGCTTTATAGGGCGGGTCGTTACGGACATGGCGACACTAAATATGTGTACTTTTATTGTTTTTTTTTATTTTCAAAAAATGAATTTATTAGGGAATTTTTTTTTAAATTTATATAGCAATTTTTTATAAATTATTTTTACACTTTTTTTTAAACTTTATTACATTGTCCCAGGGGGGACATAACTGTCATGTGACAGATCGATGATCTGTCACATCACAGATCGCTGTGACAGATAAGCGATCTGACACAGGCAGTGCAGCAGGCTTCCTCATGCCTGCGCTCTGCAGGCATGAGGAAGCCGCCTTCCTGCAGGCCCCAAAGGCCCCCGTGGCCATATTGGATCCGGGGACCTGCAGGGAAGGAGGCCCCCAGAGCAGGGCAGCACATAGCGCTGCTGTGGGGGTCTCAGGGAAGCACGGAGGGAGCCCCCTCCCTGCCAATGCTTCCCTAATCCTCCGGTACACTGCAATCGTGTTTGATCGCAGTGTACTTGGGTTAACGTGCCGGAGGCGGTCCATGACGCCCCTGACACATAGTGCCGGGTGTCAGCTGTGATAATCAGCTGACACCCGGCCGCGATTAGCGGCGCTCCTCCATGAGCGCAGCTGATCGCGATGATGTACTATCCCGTCCCCGGTCATAGGGGCCCGGGTCCCGTAGACGGGATAGTACATCAGATGTCAGGAAGGGGTTAATGATGTAAAGTGCTTTGGTAAACGGCGTGACAAGAAAAAAATTCAACATTGCAATAAAATGCAATAAACATTGTATCTATCCAAAAATGGTATAGATAATAATGTCAGCTCGGCGCGCCCAAAAAAAGCCCTTACTCAGCCCCAGATCTCTAAAAATGAAGATACTACGGGTCTCGGAAAATGGGGCCATGTTCTTTAACAAAATTTTGATTTTTTTTTTCACCACTAATGTAAAACAGAACCTAGGCATGTTTGGCATCTGCGAACGCGTAATGACCTGGAGAATCATAAAGGCAGGTCAGTTTTAGCATTTGGTGAACATGGTAAAAAAAAAATAAAATTGCGAAATTGCACTTTTTTTTGCAATTTGGATTTTTTTTTTCCTGTTTTCGATATGTTATATGGTAAAATAAGCAGTGTTCTTTAAAAGTACAACTCGTCTCGCAAAAAACAAGCCCTCACATGGCCATATTGATGGAATGATAAAAAATTTATGGCTCTGGGAAGAAGGTGAGCAAAAAAATTGAAACGCTAAAAAACGGAAAATGGACTGGGGGTGAAGAGGTTAATACAACGGATCCTCCCAGGTTAGAAGCACTTAACCCCTTCTTGCAAAAGCCTGTTTTTATCTTCCTCACAGAGCCCCATTTTTCAATTAGGACATGTGACACTTTATGTGGTAATGACCATTGAGCTTCTACATCTCCCGGTGATTCTGAAATTGTTTTCTCGTGACATATTGTACTTTATGTTAGTGGTAATATTTGGATCAATATGTTTTCAATTCATTTATAAAATTACTAAAGTATAAGACATTTCACAAAAATATTGAAAATTTGTTTATTTTTTTTTTATCTTTGAACTTCTATGCCCTTTTAAAACATCATCCTACTGCCCAAAATAGTTTATAAGTAACATTTACTGTATGTCTGTATTATGTCATCATCATTTTCCATTGATTTATTTGTTGTTTTTTTTTGCTAGGATGTTAGAAGGTCAAAGTTTAGCAGCATATTTTTCTACAAAATTTACAAGCCATATTTTTATGGGTTATGAACTTAGGATGACTTTTCCGGGCTTTTGTGTTAGAAAATCCCCACCTAAGACCTTGTTTTGTTTTCAAACATTTTTATTGGATTTTAGTACATAACAAGGGTTGGGAAAAGGGGAGGGAAAGAAAGGGAATTAACAAAGGGAAAAGGGTGGGAAAGAGCATTAAGGGAATAAAAAGTAGAGGACTCAAGTCTTTTTAACAATGCCTTACAAGTACATGAATATACATAAGTATTGTATCAAAACCCATACAATGTACATATATATGAAGCCAAGTTAGCGAATTCAAACCACACCAGTATAATTCCATTTGTTGGAATATCTGATTAATCCATCATTAACGGTTGCAAATCTCTTTTCTATGGAACTATGCTGATGAAGGCTGTCCAAAATTTCACAAAATAATGGTGGGTCAAATTTTTTCCACCAGTAAGCAATTGTATTCTTTACTACTAGAAAGATATGTATGATAACAAATTTAACTGACGGGTCAACAAGTTCCAAGTCTAGAGACAGCAAAGCTCTTTGGGGAGTGATTTTGAAATTTTGGAAAAAGGAATTGATATGCAGTGACACTCTGTTCCAAAGATCTTTAATCTTCGGGCAGCCCCAGAACAGGTGAAAAAGGTTTCCTTGTTGACCACAGTTCCTCCAACAAAGGGGAGAATGCTCCTGGTTTATATGCGACAACCTAATAGGAGGTGAAATACCACCTGGTTAGAATCTTGAAATATGATTTGTGAAGAAGAGTCATTGAAATATTAGACTGGTAGGTGTATTTGATGGCGCTATCCCATTGCTTGTCTTCTATGGCCACATTCAATTCAGACTCCCACCTCCTCATGTATGCATTTTTGGAGCTAACCACATCACCATTGAAGTACTGTAGTTATATGAATTTTTTAAACTCCAAATATTTTTGTTATTATCGTTGCACAGGAATGATACCAATATCTCCAGGTTAATGTTTTTGATTTTTTAAGTTTCTGAATGTACTCCTTTAGGATTAAAAAGGGCACTAATTCAGAAGATGGCAAGTTATATTTAGATTTAACATTACTAAAGGTGAGAAATTCGTCTCCCTCGTAGAAGCTTCCAACTCTTTTAATATCTGAACTAAGCCAAGAATCCGACAGAGGAATGTTGTATACAGAGACAAGTAGTTGTAAAGGGAATTTCCCGAATTGGACCCGAAGACAGAAACCTATGGTCGAAACCGAATTTTTCAAGGGTGGCTTTGAGATATGACCAATTCAGCCTGTCAAATGCTTTTTCGGCGTCCAGTGTCAAAAAAACCGCTTGAGAGCCAGATAACTCAATTTTAATTATCAGATTTATCTCTCTCCTTGTCCCGTCCAAAGCCTGACGCCCCTTTATGAAGCCGATCTGATCATCTGAAAGTAGAGATGGTAAGATATTCTTTAAACAGTCTGCTAAAAGTAAATTTTGACATCGCTATTGATCAATGATATTGACCTATAACTCCGAATCCTCTCAGGATCCCCCCCCCTTGGGAATCAGGGTAATTGTCGCTTCCAACATTTCTTTGGGGAACGAGCCCCGAGAGGATGCAGCTTCAAAGACCGACACCAAATGGGGAGCGAGAAGACCTGAAAATGACCTAAAATATTCATTAGAAAAACCATCTGGTCCTGGAGCTTTCTGGGTCCTGAGTCTGTTAATTGTGTCAATCTCTTCTTTTTCAATAAAAGAGCCATTAACAAAGTCAAGATCTGCCGAAGATATCTTGGGCAAATTAATGCTAGAAAGAAAAAGCATTAATAGATCCTGTGTCCACACTGGGAGTACTAGGGCTAAGACCTTGTTTTAAAACTGCACCCTTCAAGGTATTCATAACGTTTGTTAACCCTTCAGATGCTTCACAGAAATGAACACCATTTTTTGGAATGAAAAAATGAAAAATTAAGGTTTTTTTTTTCTTTGACAATGTCACATTAGCTCCAAATTTTCCTTTAACAGAGGAGTAAAAGGAGAAAATGGACACCACAACTTGTTGACCAGTTCTCCTTAGAATGCTGAAATGTGGTCAGAATCTCCTCTTTATGAGGCAGGGTTCAGAAGGGAAGGGATACTTTTTGACTTTTGGAGTGCAATTTTTGCTGGAATACATTGCAGATACAGTATAATGCTCAGTCCATGAGGTGCTAAAACAGGAGCAAACCCCTACAAGTCACCCCAATAAATAAGCTACACATCTCAAGGAGTACATTTAGGGGTGTAGTGACCATTTTGGTACTAAAAGTATATCACAAAAGTTTAGAACATTGGAATGTGAAAAATGAATATTTTAATTTTTCCATTTTCTTTCCTTGAAAAAATATATCCCGGAATTATAAATAAGCAAAAGGGATAACTTTTAATCTTGAAAATTATACATATAAAGGTGTAAAATAACATTGATTCGAGTCCCATCCAGCGACTGTTTATTTCTTCTATCATTCCTATTCTGATGTCAGAGTAATCTAACTCCCATTGGCACCAAATGTTGGGCAGATAGGCTTCATGAGCGCCTAAGAAAGTTTACCTGGACTCAACGAAGGCAAAAGACCCAATAGAGAACGTACAAAAGTAAGTAGTAAATGAACTACCTCCAAAAAATGAATGAAGCTACAGAATACGACAAAGAATTTGACAATTTTACAATTCCTAGCTACATATTCAATGGCATTTCCACTTGTTTGGCTCTTGGGAGGCTGCACATGTTCTTATCGGAGTATGTTTCGGGAAACATGCGTTGCCATATGGTGCATCTATTTTCCCCTAAAAGTAATGCTTCTTCACAGGTAGAGCTTTAAAAAACAATAAATAAAATTCCATACACAAATAAAAAACTTCAGCGCTTCCTCACTTTAACTCCTCTTTTTCTTTGATCCATTTTTTTCTCACATTACAACTAAGACAGGCTGCCACGAGAGGTGGTGAAAGTCTTCAAACAGAGGCTGGATAGACATCTGTCTGAGATGGTTTAGTGAATCCTGCATTGAGCAGGGGGTTGGACACGATGACCCTGAAGGTCCCTTCCAACTCATTCTATCATTCTATGATTCTAAGACCAAGAAATATATGAAATCAATTTTTTTTTTAGCTCAAACATGCACCTCTCCTATTCACTGTCCCTTGGCTTTAAGACAACTAGCTGCAGCAGGTGCCTCCCTCACTGCACTGCGTGCAATGGGAAAAAGATTGTTGAGTAGAGATAAGTGAATATTTCAATGTTCGGTTCGGATTATCATTGCCGAATTTGCAGTATTCGCCGATTAATTCTTCAAATATTCACCAAACATAACCGAACGCCATTCAGGTCAATGAGAAGCAAAAACAAACGCATGCACAACACCTAATAACATCTCCAAATGCTGCCAAAACACATCAAATGAGGGTCAGACACCAGGAAAGTGGCCTCATTTCACCCACATTACTAACTGTAGCATGGCACTGCAGCAATCAGCCAGTCATGAGGTATCGGGGTGTGGGCAGCATTTACAGCTATCAATTGAACATCACAGTAAGACGAGCTGGGTGAGGGATCGGTGTAGGCCCCTTTGCTGGGAGCCCTGATACCACATGCAACAGCTCAACCTGCTTTCATGCTGAGACACAATCAGGTAGCATAAATAGCAGTTTTGTAGACTACCATTGTCAGAAAAATTTAAGAATAGTAACACGGGTAGTTAAGTCCAAGGAAGTGGAGGCCTGACGGTCTTGGAGTGCAGATAGTATAATAGGGACCCACCGTTCTTCCACAACACCCAAACCAGCAGATAGACACCCAACCAGTAGTGTTCACATTTAACCCCTTTACTCCCAAGGGTGGTTTGCATGTTAATTCCTGGGCCAATTTTTACAATTCTGACCACTGTCCCTTTATGAGGTAATAACTCTGGAACGAGTAAATGGATCCCGGTGATTCTGACATTGTTTTCTCGTGACATATTGTACTTCATGTTAGTGGTAAAATTTAATTCATATAACTTGCGTTTATTTGTGAAAAAAATGGAAATTTGGCAAAAATTTTGAAAATGTTGCAATTTTCCAACTTTTAATTTTTATGCTCTTAAATCACAGAGATACGGCACACAAAAAACTTAATAAGTAACATTTCACATGGGGGTCTAGTTTCCAAAATAGTGTCATTTGTGGGTGGTTTCTACTGTTTTGGCACATCAGGGGCTTTCCAAACGCGACATGGTGTCCGATCTCAATTCCAGCCAATTTTGCATTGAAAAAGTCAAACGGTGCTCCTTCCCTTCTGAGCTCTGCCATGCGCCCAAACAGTGGTTCCCCCCCACATGTCAGGTATCAGCGTACTCAGGAGAAATTGCACAATAACTTTTCCAGTCCAATTTCTCCTGTTACCCTTGGTAAAATAAAAAAAATTGGACCTGAAATAATTTTTTTTGTGAAAAAAGTTAAATGTTCATTTTTTTTTTTAGACATTCAAAAAATTCCTGTGAAGCACCTGAAGGGTTAATAAACTTCTTGAATGTGGTTTTGAGGAACTTGAGGGGTGCAGTTTTTAGAATGGTGTCACTTTTGGGTATTTTCTATCATATAGACCCCTCAAAGTGACTTCAAATGTGATGTGGTCTGCAAAAATAAAATGGAGTTGTAAAAATGAGAAATAGCTGGTCAACTTTTAACCCTTATAACTTCCTAACAAAAAAAATTTTGATTCCAAAATTGTGCTGATGTAAAGTAAACATATGTAAAATGTTACTTATTAAGTCTTTTGTGTGCTGTATCTCTGTGATTTAAGGGCATAAAAATTCAAAGTTGGAAAATTGTGAAATTTTCAAAATTTTCACCAAATTTCCATTTTTTTCACAAATAAACGCAAGTTATTTGAATGATATTTTACCACTAACATGAAGTACAATATGTCACGAGAAAACAATGTCAGAATTACCAGGATCCATAGAAGTGTTCCAGAGTTATTACCTCATAAAGGGACAGTGGTCAGAATTGTAAAAATTGGCCCGGTCATGAACGTGCAAACCACCCTTGGGGGTAAAGGGGTTAAAAACATCTCCAGAATCCGACCTTTTCTCACCTTTGAAACTGCTAAGATTCTTACTGTCGCTCTTATTCATTCTCGTCTACTGCAACTCTCTTCTGATCGGTCTCCCTCTTACCAAACTTTCTCCTCTCCAGTCCATCTTGAATGCGGCAGCCAGGGTCGTATTTCTGTCCAGCCGCTTCACCGATGCCTCCATCTTGTGCCAGTCATTACACTGGCTACCTATTCGCTACAGGGTCCAGTATAAACTCATCTCTCTCATCCACAAAGCTCTCCACAGTTCTGCACCGCCTTATATCTCCTCTCTCATCTCTGTCTGTCACCCTACACATGCCCTCCATTCTACAAATGACCTAAGACTAACATCCCCCGTAGTCCGAACCTCGCACCTTCGTCTCCAAGACTTCTCTCGTGCTGCGCCAGCTCTCTGGAATGCACTTCCCAAGACGATCAGACTGATACCTAGCCCCGACCTATTCAAGCGCGCTTTGAAATCGCATCTCTTCAAACAAGCCTACCACATCAACTACTCAGCAAGCTAACTTTGCACTGTTCCCTCCTTCCAAATATTATTCTGAATCTGCACCCTACTATTCATCTGTCTCCACACCCTCCATGCACACGATAACTTCACTTGATACTTGACTATTGCACTTAAACACACGGGCTGATGACCGGATCATGCAGCTTTATATGAAAATCCCTATTTATTATAATTGCCAGACCTGAAATAACAAGCATTTCTCACCTACTGTGTCCCCCCATTTCCTTGTAGATTGTAAGCTTGCGAGCAGGGACCTCACTCCTAATGTCACTGTTTAAATTGTCTATAACTTGTATTGAATTTATTGTCTGTACATGTCCCCGCTTAATTGTAAAGTGCTGCGGAATATGTTGGCGCTATATAAATAAAAATTATTATTATTATTAAAAAAAGAGGGCCTGACACTACCGAAGTGGAATAACTGTTACGAGAATAGAAATAGTATAATTGGGATTGACACGTCTTCCACTACAGCTAACCCAGCAGGTGCAGACAACCATGACTGTTCACATTTCCACAAATTTGTGTCAACATCAGTGGCAGCAGCCACAGCAGGCACAGAAGCCATACTAAATATATCACAGAGTGCCGTTACGTGACATTAATGCATCACACTAAAAAATGCAATATCACCCAGTCTGTACAGTCTGCAATTGGGGTGCAAAAGTCCTTGGAGATAACTTCAGGGGACAGCTGGCTGCACTTATCTGTCAGGACACCACCAGCAGAGCTGAAGACACATTCTGATTGAACGTTGGCTGCCGGGCATGATAAAAACTCCAAGGCGTGAGGCGAGCTCAGGTCACTGATCCATTTTGGAAGACCAAAATACAAAAGAGTCCAAACCCTCCCTGATGGTATGATATTCAGTTCTAGATACTCCTGCACCATACTCTCCATTTGTTCACCACGTGTAAGACTTGGACTCTTTTGTGCTGCTGCACTATCTGGTCTAAAAAAAAGTGTCAAAGGACTCACAGAAATTGCTTCTTCCACTTACACTGCTGCTGCTAATGTTTTGGTGTTGATGAATTGACGTGCTGGAGATTGGAAGTCTAGAGCTGCGATGCGAACTCTGTGCTGCTGTCTTGGGGAAAAGCTCTCTTAAGGTTGTGTAAAAACGTGTTTCAATACTCCAGCATTCACGTGTCACTTTCCAGGGTAAGAATCATCTGGCAAAATTTGGTTTTATAACATGGATCTAACAGAGTGGCAACCCAGTAGTCAGCAATATTCCTAATCATAACTATACGGGGATCATGTTGCAGATAGTGCAGCAAGAAGGCACTCATATGTCGGGCTTTACCATGAAGATCAAGCCCATGCTGTGTTGGTGGCTGGGTAACAATGAGGCTTGTTTCCTCTGTCTCCTCCCGCAAACAACGAACAACAGAGAGAGGAGGATTATCCTCTTCATCACCTCTTCCTCCTCCATTTGTTCCTCAGATCTTCTTGCACCTTCGATAACAGTTTGTCTGTTATCACCAGCCCCCCTTGTTCGCAGTAATCCACCATCCCCTGGCACCTGCCTGTGTGACCACAGTCTGGAACTTAGAGACAATGTTATCCATTCCGCATCCTCCTCTTCTTCCTCCTCTTCTTCTAGGACCATCATATCTTCCCGCAAGCTATTCAAAGTCTGCTCCAGCATATAGATGGCCAGAATAGTGATGCTGGTGATGGCGTCGTCAGCGCTAGCCATCTTAGTAGCCATTTTGAAACTGTGCAGAAGGGTGCAGAGGTCCTTAATCTGTGCCCACTCTGTAAACGTGATATGTGCCACATCAGTGCTTCGTTGGCCCAGGCTATCTGACATGACATACTGCGTCAGGGCTCGTTGCTGCTGCCACAGTCACTGTAACGTGGAATTCCACCATGTTGGCACATTGCATATCAACCTGTCAACTGGAATGGGCAAAGACCTCTGTATTGATGCAAGTCAATGACCTGAGGGGTGCGAACGGCAGAAATGAGCGCACAACTTGCATGCTTTCTGGAGCAGCTCACCCAGGCCTGATTGCAGTGAGCTCTGGTTGCACAGTACGGAGATGATGGGAATTCGCTCTGCACTGTTGGAACGTGTGTCTCATTAAGGCAGAGGTTGAGGGTGCAGGTGGAGGCCCTAGAGGAGGTAGAGGAGGAGACAGAAACAGTGGAGGAAGTGTTAAATGTAGAGGTTTGTCCTTCAAGCCTTGAGGATTCCAAGACTTGTTAAGCAGCGCCTGCCCTCACAGCCACCAGAGTCACCCAGTGCCCAGTCAGCGAGATGTAACACCCTTGGCCTTGCTTAATCGTCCAAGTGCCTGTGGTGAAATGCACCCTGGCAGACAGAGATTTAGTCAAGGAACGGGTGATGTTGTCTGGGAGATGCTGGTGTAGGGCAGGCACAGCTTTCTTAGAAAAGTAATGGCGACTGGGCAATTGGTATTGGGGGACTGCGACGACCAGCAGCTTTTGGAAACCATATATATCTACCAGGCAGAAAGGCAGCATTTCTGTGACCAACAGATTGGAGATGGTGGAGTTCAACCTCATAGCTTTGTCATGCATAGGAGGAAACAATCTTTTACGTGACCACAACTATGGAACCGTGGGCTGGCTGCAGTGCTGAGAGGGCGGAGTATGGTGAACCGGACAAACTGCTGGACCGTGAAAGAGGTGCAGGCGGAGATGTTACGGTGGATTGAAAAAGTTGTGGTGTGCTCGTTCTCTGAGATTGGTCAAAAACAGCAGGCATGTCCGCTTCCGTTACAGCTGATGGTGAGCTCTCAGTCAGCGCGACTGGAGCAGGTAAAGAACCTGAGCTTCTGTGGTCAAAGACCTGCATCTTAATAGTTGGCACGGTAACAGAGGAGGAGGAAGAAGCAGCAGATGCGATTGATGGGGCGGATGATGGTTGTTGAGGTCCGCTGGTCCGCATTTTAGTGAAGTGGGATTCCCAGAGTAATGCATGTTGATTGCGCATGTGAAGGTTCATACATGTTGTAGTCAATTTATTGCACTTTTTACCTCTACTCTGTTTTTTTTTCCAAAGTTGGCAGATTACGTGAGTTGACTCATCCTTTGCAGTGTCAAAAAAGGCCCAGGCTAGGCAACCCTTGCCAACCCTGCGAGCTGCAAACCCGTGGACGCTGATGGTCACAGCCACAATTGTGGCGGATGCATTGCTTGTCGTGGCTGCATCAATACATGTCTGTGATGTACAGCACAACGTAACCTCTTGGTCTTCCTCATCAGATGACCTACTCAGCTGTGTGCCTCTATGTTCATGCCAGCTGGGATCTAACAACTCATCATCATCCTCTGTATTATCACATTCCTTGCCCTTGGAGACACCCTCCTCCTCTTCCTGACATGACAGCACAGTACAGTCTGTGTGAGCCTCAGATATCTGAGTCTCATCAGGATCACCTCCCCCCAGGGGTTAACTTAACATCTGATGACGAGGGTTAGGATGATGTTTGGACCCTACTTCGTCCTGCCCTGGATACAAGCTAAAAAAAATTGTGGGCATCGGTGCAGATTTCCTCATCTTGACTCTGTGAAGCTTTTGAGTACACTTCTGATGAGAATTTAATAGCATGTGTGAACAGCTCTTCAAAATCACCCATCTGTGAGTCCGTTGCTGGCATATGCAACAGATGTGGACTTCTTCGTTTATGTAAAGGAGGACTTTATGCTGATCTGACAATAGATGGTGATGTTGTGTAAAGTTTCCTTGCTTAATGTTTAGTAAGAGAAAAGGTCTCTTTTGTTAGTTTCAGTTTTGATGATGGCTGAAGTTTGAATGTGTCGACTTTTGAGTACTCTAAGAGATAAAGCAATGGCTCAATGATATAGCAATATTTCATGAAATGTAGAAAAATAAAAAATGGTACTCCAGAGAGGATAGATGACGTGCCTGAGTAGGGTTCTAATCCATAACAGTAGTAATAATAAGAAAATAATCCCAAAAGCACATATTCATCACAGGGTAAGGGAGTAGAGTCTAGTGTTCCCCCATAAGATAATTATACAGCAACATCAAGTGGTGTAGTACTCCGAATAAAAAACACATAGCAAAGAAAAAACTGGACAAACTACAGTATAAACATATAGTGAAATTAAAACAAGAATATTTATTAGAAAAAAATCATTCAAAATAATTATCAAACAGTGTAACAAAATGTCAAAATAAGGAGGATTAACAGACCAGAACAGATTCACAAGACCAATCCAAAATATCAAGCAGTATAACATATAGTGTATATTAAGCCTATACACCCAGTCACCATATATAGTAAAGACCCAATTTACATAGGATGAAACAAGAGCCTGGTTTTTAGGTTGTGTAATGTTTACCCAAAGTGAAGGGGAGAGAGAGGAGACTTGGTGGGTCTCTACCAGCAGTATCCCGACACGCGTTTCGCCTGAAGCTGGCTTTTACTTAGTAGTAGTAGTAATTAAACTTGGCACTCAAAAGGATATGTTGCAAAATAATAATAATAATAATAGTAAATTTTATTTCTATAGCGCCGACATATTCCGCAGCACTTTACATTTCAGAGGGGACTTGTACAGACAATATACATTACAGCATAACAATAATCACATAGAGTATAACAGATACCAAGAGGAATGAGGGCCCTGCACGCAAGCTTACAGTCTATGAGGAAAAAAGGGGAGACACGAAAGGTGGGTGGTAACAGTTGCACTGATTGTATGGACCAGCCATAATGTTAAGTGTGTAACAGTACAGACACAGAGGGCTAATGGAGGCATAAAGCATGTGGGAACATGATGTGGGGAACCTGGTTATGGTAAAACTTTTGGCTGTGCCACATAGGGATAGATTAGGTTAATGTGTTGAGGCGGTAGGCCAGTCTGAATAAATGAGTTTTCAGGGCACGCTTAAAATTGCGGGGATTGGGGACTAATCGTATTGACCTGGGAAGTGCATTCCAAAGAATTGGCGCAGCACGTGTATAGTCTTGAAGACGGGAGTGGGAGGTTCTGATTATTGAGGATGCTAACCTCAGGTCATCAGCAGAACGGAGGGCGCGGGTAGGATGGTATACTGAAACAAGGGAGGAGATGTAGGGTGGTGCTGAGCCATGAAGAGCTTTGTGGGTGAGGGTAATAAGTTTGTACTGGATTCTGGAGTGGATGGGTATCCAGTGTAATGACTGGCACAAGGTAGAGGCATTGGTGTAACGATTGGTGAGGAATATGATCCTGGCAGCAGCATTCAAGACAGATTGGAGTGGGGAGAGTTTGCTAAGAGGGAGACCGATTAGAAGGGAGTTACAATAGTCCAGGCGAGAATGAATAAGAGAAACAGTCAGAGTTTTTGCAGAGTCAAAAGTAAGAAAAGGTCAAATTCTAGAAATGTTTTTGAGGTGCAGATAACAAGAGCGAGCCAGTGATCGGATGTGGGGGACAAAGGAAAGCTCAGAGTCAAGTATGGCCCCAAGACAGCGGGCATGTTGCTGGGGAGTAATAGTAGAACCACACACGGAAATAGCAATGTCGGGTATAGGTACATTAGTAGACGGAGGAAACACAAGGAGTTCAGTCTTTGACAGGTTCAGTTTCAGATATAGTGAAGACATGATGTTAGACACAGCGTTTAGACAATCGCCGGTGTTTTCTAGAAAGGCTGGCGTGATGTCAGGAGAAGAAGCGTATAATTGGGTGTCGTCAGCATAGAGATGGTACTGGAAACCAAATCTACTTATTGTTTGACCAATAGGGGCAGTGTACAAAGAGAAGAGGAGGGGGCCTAGGACTGATCCTTAAGGAACCCCAACAGTAAGGGGAAGATGAGAGGAGGAGGAGCCAAAACAAGGTGAATTTATTTACAGTCCATGGATCAACAGGGAGTGGATATCGTTTCAGTCCGCATGGACCTTCATCAGATAAATGCTGTGTTGTTGATTTGGAAGATGAGTAGACAATCATGGAAGGGCTTTCTGCCACCCTATCGAAGCACAGACATACTTCCGACCACCTTCAGTCCATTTAAACTGTCATCCCCTATGAGTATTGACTACTCACCATCCACTCCAACAACACAGCATTAATCTGATGAAGGTCCATACAGACCGAAACGTTGTCCACTAGCTGATGATCCACGGGCTGTAAATAAATTCATCTTGTTTTGCAACATATCCCTTTTGAGTGCCACGTTTCATTACTACTAATATTATGAAATGTATCAGTACAAAATCTTGGACCTAAACACAACATCTTATTAAAAGGTGGAAATTCACTTTAACCCATTAAGGCACCATGACATACAAAATGTCTTAAATTAAAATGGGTTTCCAGTTTCAGAAAACCCTGTCTCTTGGCACGGTTTGTTTCTAAATAAAAAAAAAAAGAGCTTTACTTACCCTCCCCAGTTCGGAGTCTCCGCTTTTGCTCCCATTTTCTGTTAATGTCTGCAGCACTGCAGCCGATGATTGAGCTCAGCTGGTCTGCCCAAGTTGATTTCATGAGCAGATCAGAGCTGCTGAGCTCACTTTTTGTAACAATGTTCGCACTGGAGACAATAACAGGCACTAGAAGAAATGGCGGAGACTTAGCGCCGGGATCAGGAAGGTTGCGCAAAGGTGAGTTTTTTTCTTTTAAAACTGTACCCTGCGAGAGCGGTTTTAAAGATTTGGAAAATACCTCTAAGATACTGGAAATTTACTATGAAAACACTCTTGCACCTGTTTTGCCAGTGCCTTGTTGGATGCCTTGAAAAATGTACTGGTGCAATCTTACCAACAGTTCCAATTTTGCTAGGACAATCCAATAATCCTTTCTTGGTGTTCCTTGGGGTGTGACTTAAATATTGTCCTGCCTGTGCAGTGCTGTCAGTATACTGTACATTTATATTTGATTACTGGTTTACTTTTTTTTTATTAATTAATTTACTTTTTTTTAATAAAGAATTTTTTCAAAAATCTTTTTAGCAATAATCTCTAAATATGAACATGTTGGGTATGAGAATTCGGGGGTTTACAATCCACTAGAAGCTGTGTGCTGTCAGTCATTAACCAATCTAGTCCAGCTCAACAATTACTCTACTCCCAAGCTGCTTTTACCTAGAACAATAAAATCTTCTTATATTATGAGCAAACAATGTTAGATTTATATTGCAGTGCTCTGGGACTTCTAGTGCTTTTAAGAAGGAGATCAAGTATATTACAAAACGTGGCAAAAAAAGAGAAGCTGGCTTTCTCCACACATGTATAAATCAACCTACAGCATTAAAATCGCAAATAATGTGTACGAATATATATTGCACCCCAAAAATGAATGCAGAGCCCAGATTATAAACCATTAAACTAATATAAAACTTAGTCCCTCCCCAAATAAAGACATAAAATTACAGACACAAACCCCCTAAATAAATGCAGACCCCTGACCAGACAATGCTTTAATACAGACTTTGGACAAGACTCCCTCAGTCCACTGTTAAAGTTAAATAATAACATTCTAGTTGCCTGTTCCCACCACTAGGGGGAGATCACTGTATACAAATGTTTACAGTCCCCATTGAACTCAATGATACTTTCTTCTTTTGAAACGTATGAAATTTTGTTGCTTGTCTGCTTATTATTTTACTAAACTTAACCAAAAAGTTACCATATCCTGTTCTTTGCTGCTCAAAATTCAAAGACCTTCTCATTTTATAGAGTGCATATTCTTATATTTACAGAGTTCATTCATTTTTGTTGTCTGGACTAGTTTCATGATGCCCTGTATGACACTGTGATTGTTGCACTATATAGCACTATAGTATATGCGCACTGTGATGCAGCAGTTTCCGCACTGTGCAGTGATGAGCAAAAAGTTCAAAGCAAAATGTCTCTTTAATGTTCAACTAAAAAAAAACAGCACATATATCCTCCAAATTGCAGCTGGGCACATATCCTCTGGATTACAGTCACTAAACACGCCAGCACACTCTGACCGGTTGCTGTGGGCAAATGCACCGCTGTATTAAGGTTCAACTCCTCTAGATTACAGTCACTAAACATGCCATTCCACCTTCAGGACCTGTTGCCGTAGGTGACTGCATCACTATGTTAATGGTTTACTCGCAGCACTACACAGCACACGATATCCTCCCGTTCACAGCCAGGAACCATATCCTCCTGTTCACAGTCACTAACCACACCAGTCCTCCTTCCGGCACAGGACAGTCCACCTCCGGTTCACAGCTGGGCACAAGACAGTCCACCTCCGAGACCAGTTATCGTGGGTGACGGCACTGCTGTGCACGCCCTGGGTGGCAGGCGTCTCAACTCCCCTGGTTGCTTGGCTGCACTTGTCTGTGTTGACAAACACAGGAATTCTACAGAGCCAACTGCTCTGCCCTCTAGCAACTGACACTGACTCTGACGCTGACACGCCCAAACCCTATACTGCAGGGTTTTTAACTTGAATCTGTGGCCTTCAGCCACATGGAAAACCCGGCCCGGAATGAAACAGACTGCATGACTACCATCCTGCAGTCTGTTTCAAAACACAAAAGCCCAGAGGCAGGTTTTCCCTAAACCTGCCTTGGACAACCAGCATGTCCAAGACCTATACTCACTTTTGTCTGCATTGCAACCACAGCTATGCCTGTGACCGCAATGCACTCTCATGGCCTCAATACGCCTCTGTCACATACAGTGACCCTCACATGTAACACCAGTCACTGCCTCACAGCACTCTATGGCAAGTAACAGCAATGTGTTAAAATGTATTTGTTAGTAGGATGAGCCCTCCTAAGCCTCCTAAGCCATATACAGTTCTGGCAAAAATTAAGAGACGACTTTCAAATGTTCAGTTTGTCTGACTCTTCTTTTACAGCCATATTTTTGCGTAAAATGAAAATTGTTCTTTTAGTCTTTAAAATTCTGACATGTCTCCGAATTTCCAAGCAATAAATTTTGTATTTTTTTCTGACAAAGAAAAATGGTCAAAATTAAAAAAAATCCCAGTGCTTTCAGACCTCAAATAATGCTAAGAAAACAAGTTCATAATCATTTAGAAACAACAATACTTGTTCTGCCTTCTTCCACGTATGACGCTGTGTGGATTCCAGCATACGGCTTAACCTTTCATCCACTCCCAGAAACAAGACTGTGTGGGTGCTTAAGTCTATTATTTATTGGAATGATATGGACAATGATGGGAGATGAGAACAGATGGTATAGTAGAACATAGTTATGGATAATTCAGTAGATTGTTGTACAAAATGTGGATGATTCAGGTAAAAACTACAAGAGACGGATATAATGCAGCATGTCAGTACTGAAAGATAGTATACAATACAAATACTGGCAGGTAATAGCAATGCAGGGTATTATCACAACAGTAGCAATGATACAGGATGCTGTTATCATGCATTATATAAGGGCCCCATCACACAGAGCCACTCACCAGTGATCCCGACAACGATATGACCTTGTCAGGATCGCTGGTGTGTCGCAACATGATCGCTGGTGAGCTGACAAACAGGCAGCTTCACCAGTGATCAGGACAGCGACACGCGGGTAAAAAGCGACACATGTCGCTTAGTAACCCGCAGTGTACATTAGATACCAGCACGCTGGTGCAGGGAGCTGGTAATCAAGGTACACATCGGGTTTCTAAGCGCCGCGCGGCACTTAGAAACCTGATGTGTACCTTGGTTACCAGCTCCAGCTCGCTGATCGCTGGTCTCCCGCCTGCCACACGCAGTGATGCGTGCTGGCCAGCGTGAGACCAGCGATCAAAAAAATGTCCAGGCCATTCGAGGACGATCAGCGATACCCAGCAGGGGGGCCTGGTCGCTGATAAGTGTCACAAAACTTGTGACTCAGCAGTGATCTTGCTAGCAAGATCGCTGTGTGTGACGAGGGCTTAATGGGAATCTGTCACCCCTTTTTTGAGATATCATATAATGATATCATTCAATTGTGTGTCACATAAGGATTCTCTTAGTACTTTTGCTTCCCCCTGACCCTGCACCTTTCATGCATAAATAGCTTTTTTATATCGGTTCACATGTATGTAAACTGCCACGGTCCGGTCCGATGGGCGGGGCTTATTCAACTGCTCCCCCCTTGCGTAGAGCAAGACAGGGAGGGGGGAGCTGGTAAATAAGCCCTGCCCAGCAGACCGGACAGTGGCAGTTTACATACATCTGAACCGATATAAAAAAGGTATTTATGCATGAAAGGTGCGGGGTCAGGGGGAAGCAAAAGTACTAAGAGAATCCTTATGTGACACACAATTGAATGATATCATTATATGATATCTCAAAAAAGGGGTGACAGATTCACTTTACGAGCTGGGCAATATAACATACACAGCAGCAAAGGAGAAAGATAACTAACACACTAATGACTGCCAGCTTTACACTCACTGAACAGAGGATGCATAACTAGAGGATGCTTAAGTGTAAGTAACACAGAAAATTCCAAACACATGAATAAAGGAGAAGGGCAACTTATGACATCTAATGGCCATTGCTGCAACAGCACTTAAAAATATCTAGCTGCACAGAATGGGCAGAACAATACTAATGTTTTAACTCAGGAAGAGTTCTGAAATCAATATTTTGTGGAATAACCATTATTTTTAAAAACAGCTTTCATGCGTCTTGGCATGCTTTCCACCAGTCTTTCACACTGCTTCTGGTGAAAAAAATTAAGCAGTTCTTTGTTTGATGGCTTGTGACTATCCATCATCCTCTTGATTACATTCCAAAGGTTTTCAATGGGGTTCAGGTCTGGAGAATGGGTTATCCATGGCAGGGTTTTGATGTGGTGGTCTCTTAATTTTTTGCCAGAGCTGTATATGGGCATGTGGGTCATAGAAAATTGAATAAAATCATTCCTTGATGTCTGCGATCCGATGTCTTATTCCTGAGAAATCCACATTTTCTAAATAGGTAAATGAGCTTTTAAGATCTATAGGCCGGACATAGATCTCCATTAGAATCTGCCTCTAGAACTTATTTTAAATGAATGCGAGTGTTACCAGTATGAGACATGTAGATCAGGAGAGCTGACTGTCAGTCATTACATGACTCATGCAACTTTCATTTAAAATAAGCTTTGGAGACAGATGCTCAGGGAGATCTATGTCCCACCCATAGATCTTAGCAGCTCATTTACTTATTGAGGAAAAAAAGTGGATTTCTCTGGAATAAGACATCGGATGGTAAATATCAAGGAATCATTTTATAACCTGCGTGTCCATATAGACAGTTTAGGAGGGCTGAGCCTATTGACAGATTCCATTTAAAATAGCTTTGCTCAGAAGAATCAAAATCACACATGACAGGCTTAGGTACAACAGCACACGGGGGCATGAATGAAGGTGTTAAAATATTAACAGCTCCCCTTGCACCCTTTACAACTGTATCCACAAAACAAAACTTGAGACAGTCATCACTATAGTGGAGCCGTCAGCCCTCTGTCAATCCATTCATTCTCGTAGCTCATAGGTACTTCAAGCATGTGGCTCATAAGGAGCAAACAATTCTGTGAAGACCACCAGGATACAGTGACTTAATCTAATGCACTTACATAGTGCCTCTGGCAGGAGGTCTGGAGTGTGAGGAGAGAATGGGGCTATATGAGCATTTTTTTTCTTTCAGGGCACTGTTACAGTATGGAAATATTAAAATTAATTGTGCCAAAGGCATTATCACTATGTAGGGGCAGTGGGGGAGCCCTGTGATTGTGATGTAGGAATTAAAGGGGTACATACATATGCGGGAGCATTAGGGTGCACTATTACAGTATTGATGGGTGTTATTATTGTTTTTATTTTTATTATATATTTTTTTATGTATTTTATTATTGAATTTGTATTATTTATTTTATATTATTGTTTTATTTTGCATTTATTATTGCACTTTGGGGGTAATAATCATAATGGCACTTGGGACAGTAGCAATATTGAGAGAAATGGCAAAACAGTACTGTTAAAAAAGGTAGCAAGATGAAAATTGTGTACTTACCTTGGTGAATAAATGGGGGAGAGAGTGCTGAAAAAGTTGGTAAGCGAAGATATCTAGAGAGTAAATTCTACAGAGACAAACTGCGGCTGGTTCAAGCTGTCATGATGGTCTGTGTTTACGGAAGAAGAAGAGAGAATACAAAGGTCTCCAATTATAAAGGGTGTCGGCTATGAGACACTGGTTAGACCTGTACTCTATTCAAGTCATTGATTTGCGCAGCGCCTTTGTATTACTTGCACAGTGCCTACCTCTATATGGTGGTAATGTTAATCTTTGTGTATTGTTTTTTACATTTTAAAAAAGTATGGAGGAATTATTCAGTCGCTATATGGTGGTAATATGTGATCCTGTTATTAGGGTATTATTCAAGAACACGGTAGTATTATTTAGTCATTATAGAGTGAAACCATGTAAAGCTGGTGTGGAGGTATAATTTACAGAGTCTAGCGAAAGTATTTCCCCCTCCTCCCCCCCTGGCATTTTTCATGTTTTGATAGCTCACACAACCTCAAATTTCACTGTTTTGTCAGGGTTTCATGTAAAGAACATGCCTTCAAATGTGAACATTTGGTTTTCTTTTTATTGTGAAGCAAACAACAAATAGGACAAAATAACTGAAAACTTCAGTGTGCATAACTGTTCACCCCCCTAAAGTTAGTACTGTGTAGAGCCTCCTTTTGTTGCAGTTACAGATGCAAGTCCCTTTGGATAAAGCTGGAGTCACACATAGCGACTTACCAGCGATCCCGACAACGATATCAACGTTTCAGGATCGCTGGTAAGTCGCTATGTGATCGCTGGTGAGCTGTCAAACAGACAGCTTCACCAGCGATCAGCACAGCGATGCCGAGCGCGCGGCATTGCTGTGTTTGTTAGCGCTGATGCCATATCCTTGTAAAAAAATAGAATTAAAATAAAAAATATTGTTATTCTCACCTTCCGACGTCCCGCGCAGCCATCCTGCCTCTCTCCACGCTCCCGGTCCCAGTGATCCTTTGCACGAATGACCGCGAGACTTCACGCTCCCGCGAGACCGTGACATTCTCGCGGTCATTCTCGCAAAGGATCACTGGGACCGGAGCATGGAGAGAGGTTGGATGGCTGCGTGGGACGTCGGAAGGTGAGAATAGCAATATTTTTTATTTTTTTTATTATTTTTTACAGCTGATCGCTGGTCTCCCGCCTGTGACACGCAGCAATGCGTGCTGGCCAGCGGGAGACCAGCGACGAAAAAAAAGTCCAGAGGTTTCTTGCAGCGATCAGCGATACCGGCAGGGGGGCCAGTCACTGATCGCTGTCACACACAGCGATCTCGCTGGTGAGATCGCTGTTACGTCACAAAAGTTGTGACTCAGCAGCGATCTCGCTAGCGAGATTGCTATGTGTGACTCCAGCTTAAGTCTCTACGAGCTTTACACATCTTATCACTGGGATTAGGAGGTAGCGACCATGCTATTTTAGAATTTTGGAATATCTAGAGGAGGAAGACCTGTGAAGACTCAGACGTCAAGGTTAGATTTCAGAAAGGCAGATTTTAAGGGACTCAGAAAGAGAATTGGAGGGATCCAATGGCTGGATATCCTTAAAGACAAAAATGTCCAAGAAGGATGGGAAATCTTGAAAAATTAAATTCTCAAAGCAAAATTATTAACAATTCCAAAAAGAGGGAAGAATAGGAAGCATTTAAGGAAACCAGGATGGATGAACACAGAACTTAAGCACATGCTAAAAAGGAAGAAATAAATGTTTATAAAATGGAAAGAGGGAGGCATATCTAAAGAAGAATATAATGCTGTCTGCAGAACCTGCAGGGCACAAATCAGATTACTAAAGCTGACAATGAATTGAGGCTTGCAAGAGATGTCAAAAGCAATAATAAAGGATTTTGGGGATATGTCAAAAGTAAAAGAAAAGTCAAATATGCTATAGGATTTTTACAGAATGAAAATGATGAAATGGTAAGACAGGATGTTGAGAAGGCCGAACTTTTAAATTCCTATTTTGCATCTGTTTTCTCTCAGAAAGGAAATGTAACATCAACTGTTCTTCACTGTCCTATTAAGGGAATAGAAGAATCCAGGTTATCTATAAACAGAAAGATAGTGAGGAAACACTTAGCTAACCTAAATTCAAGTCTCCAGGTCCAGATGAATTACACCCCAGAGTACTGAAGGAGATAGCAGAAGAAATTTTTGATCTCCTGTCCATAATCTTTGAAAACTCTTGGAGAACAGGAGAAATCCCAGAAGACTGGAGAAGAGCAAATGTTGTTCCTATCTTCAAAAAGGGGAAGAAGGTGGACCCAGGCAACTATAGGCCGGTGAGTCTGACCTCTATACCAGGAAAGATCTTTGAACAAATTATTAAACAACATGTATGTAAGTACCTAGATAAGAATGAAGTGATTAAACAGAGTCAGCAAGGGTAACTAATAAGTCATGTCAGACTAACTTAATTTCCTTCTATGACAGAATCACTGATTGGGTGGATCAGGGAAATGCTGTAGATATAGTATATCTTGACTTCAGCAAAGCATTTGACAAAGTATCTCACACAATCCTTATTGAAAAAATGACTAAGTATGGAATGGACAAGGCAACTGTTAGGTGGATTCATAACTGGCTTAGTGTTCAGACCCAAAGAGTGGTCGTAAATGGCTGCACATCCAGTTGGAAGAATGTCTCAAGTGGGGTACCACAGGGCTCTGTCCTGGGCCCTGTATTGTTCAAAATCTTTATCAATGATTTAGATGAAGGAATTGAGGGTAAACTGATTAAATTTGCTGATGACACAAAGCTAGGAGGGATAGCTAATACTAGAGAAGAGACAGAGAGGATTCAAAAAGATATAAATAAACTGGAGCAGTGGGTAGCAACCAACAGAATGGTTTTTAAGAGGGAAAAATGCAAAGTACTACATCTGGGCAATAAAAATGAAAAAAGCATATACAGAATGGGAGAAATAGGGTTAAGCAACAGCACATGTGAAAAAGACTTGGGTATACTAATAGATCACAGACTGAATATGAGTCAACAGTGGATGCAGCAGCAAAAAAGGCAAATGCAATTCTAGGATGTATTAACAGAAGCATACAGTCTAGATCACGTGAAGTCATTATTTCCCTCTACTCCTCTTTGGTCAGACCTCATCTGGAATATTGTGTCCAGTTTTGGGCGCCACATTTTAAAAAAGACATCAACAAACTGGAGCAAGTTCAGAAAAGCGCGACCAGAATGGTGACCGGTCTGCAAACCCTGTCTTATGAGGAAAGGTTGCAGGATTTGGGAATGTTTAGCTTGCAAAAGAGAAGACTGAGAGGAGACTTAATAGCTGTCTACAAATATCTGAAGGGCTGTCACATTGTAGAAGGATCATCTTTATTCTCATTTGCACAAGGAAAGACTAGAAGCAATGGGATGAAACTGAATGGGAGGATACACAGATTAGATATTAGGAAAAACTTTTTGACAGTTAGAGTGATCAATGAGTGGAACAGACTGCCACGAGAGGTGGTGAGTTCTCCTTCAATAGAAGTCTTCAAACAGAGGCTGGACAGACATCTGTCTGGATGATTTAGCGAATCCTGCTTTGAGGAGGAGGTTGGACCAGATGGCCCAGGAGGTCCCTTCCATCTCTACGATTCTATGATTCATTCCTCAAGGCAAAACTGCTCCAGATCCTTCAAGTTAGATGTTTCCTCTGGTGAACAGGAATCTTCAAGTCTGAATACAGATTCTCAGTTGGATTAAGGTCTGGGCTGTGACTATGCCACTCAAGAACATTTACACGGTTTCTCTTAAACCACTTGAATGTTGCTTTAGCAGTATGCTTTGGGTCATTGTTGCAAGGGGAAGCTCTGTCCCAGTCTCAAATCACTGACAGACTGAAACAGGTTTTGCTTAAGAATGGTGCTTAGAGTTTTTCGCACCATCCATCTTCCCATCAACTCGGACCATTTTCACAGAGTACATGCTGACAAAAAACATCCCCAACAGCATGATGTTTCACTGTGGGGATGGTGTTCTTGGGGTGATGAGCTGTGTTGGCTTGGTGTTTACCTTGGTGACCAAAAAGTTCAATTTTGGTTTCATCTGACCAAAGCACTTTCCTCCATACATTTCGGGAAACTCCCACATGTCTTTTGGCAAACTCAAAACGAACTTTACAATTTTTGTGTGTAAATAAAGGCCTTTTTTTCCTGCCCAGTCTTCAATAAAGCCATCTCTGTGGAGATTACGGCTTATTGTGGTCGTATGGACAGATACTCCAGTCTCTGGTTGGGAACTCTGTAGCTCCTTCAGGGTTACCTTTGGTCTCAGTGCTACCTCTCTGATCATTGCCCTTCTTGCCCAGGCTGAGAGTTTTGGTTGGTGGCCCACTCCGGGTAGGTTTGTTGTGGCTCCATGTTCTTTCCATTTGATGATGATGGATTTGATGGTGGTCTGGGGGATCATCATAGAGTGGGATATTTTTTATAACTCAACTCTGGCTTGGAATTTTCAACAACTTTGTCCCTGATTTGTTTAGAGACCTGCTTGGTCTTTATGGTCGTGTTTGGTTAGTGGTGCTTCTTGTTAATGGTGCTGTTTGGTTAGTGGTACCTCTTGGAAGTGGTGGTATTTGGTTAGTGGTGCCTCTTGTTAATGGTGGTGTTTTGTTAGTGGTGCCTCTTGTTAGTGGTGGTGTTGGGTTAGTGGTGCCTCTTGTTAATGGTGCTGTTTGATTAGTGGTGCCTCTTGTTAATGATGGTGTTTGGATAGTGATGCTTCTTGCTAGTGGTGCTGCTTGGTTAGTGGTGCCTCTAGTTAATGGTGTTGTTTGGTTAGTAGTACCTCTTGTTGTCATGATCCCAGTGCAGGTTTTGACCTGCATGTCAGCGGTTAATGTCTTGAGCCCAGTGCAGGCTTTAACCTGCACGCCTGGGGTTAATTATTGTGCCTCTCTTTGATTCAGGGAGAGCTTCTTATAGCCCTGGGAAACTCCAATCCCCGTCAGTTATACTTTTGCCTTTGGCCGAGTGTGTTGACCCCTGTGTGCCTATGCCAGTTTGTTGTCTTCTAGCTTGCTTATATGGTTCTGACCCGGTTCTGTCTCCCGTTGTGAGTTTGCCTGTTGATTCTGTACTGTATATCTGTTTCTCTGGTTTCTGACTTCTTGGCTATGTTCTGACTATCCGTTCTGTCTAATCCTTTGGTATTGTCGTGCTATCTCGTGCTTTGACCCCAGCCTGATCTGTTTACATCCCTGTCTATGCCCCTTGGTAACTTTGTCCCATAGTTAGCATTCTAGGAGTCTTCTTGCAGCTCCTAGCTCTCTGGAGTTTAGGCCATGGCCCCAGCAGTCACGTGGTTCAGGTCCTGCTGGTCTGAAGCACACATCTTCTCTGCTGCTGCCCATTCCACAGGTATCTTAGAGCACAGTTTGTCTAACTCAGGACACGAGCACTGGCTCAGTGAGCAAGTGCAGTGCGGTGTTCTTTACACTTTTTATTGGTGGTGTTTTGCTAGTGGTGCCTATTTTAGTGGTGTTGTTTGGTTAGTGGGGCCTCTTGTTAATGGTGGTGTTTGGTTAGTGATGCCTCTTGTTAACTGTGGTGTTTGGCTAGTGGTGCCTCTTGTTAGTGATGTTGTTTGGTTAGTGGGGCCTCTAGTTTATGGTGGTGTTTGGTTAGTGGTGCCTCTAGTTGGTGGTGCCTATTGTTAGTAGTGGTGTTTGGTTAGTGGTGCCTCTAGTTAATGGTGGTGTTTGGTTAGTGGTGCCTCTAGTTCAGTGGTCCCCAACCTTTTTTGCACCAGGGACCGGCTTGAACCAAGACCATTCTTCCATGGCCCGGCAGGGCGGGGATGGAGGTGTGACAGGGGCGGGGCTTTGGTCATAAGTGGGCGGGGCTATGGACGCAGTTGTAGTTTAGCAGTGCATACTTATCATTTAATTATAACATTTTTAATGTGACTCAACTCACCATAGGTTTTGAATGAGTGGGAGCACCTGGCTTGTTTCTCTGTTTCAGTGGGAGCACTGGGCTACTTCTACTGATGACCGTCACTGCTAATGATGATTGGAACCTACAAGGAAATGGAGCATTGAGCACTTAAGAACAATTGTACTGGAGTACTGTACATGCTGATTATTTTCTAATCATCAGGAAATGTATGTGTGGTCCCCCCCGTCCTGTTCAGCTCTGTGTGGCTCCCCCTGTTGTATGCATGGCTCCCCTGTCCCATCCTGTATACATGGCTCTGCTCCCACTCTCCCATCCTGTATACATGGCTCCCCTGTCCCATCCTGTATACATGGCTCCGCTCCCATCCTCCCATCCTGTATGCATGGCTCTGCTCCCACTCTTCTATCCTGTATACATGGCTCCCCTGTCCCATCCTGTATACATGGCTCCGCTACCACTCTCCCTCCCTTGTATACATGGCTCCGCTCCCACTCTCCCTCCCCTGTATATATGGCTCCGCTCTCTCCCCTGTATATATGGCTCCGCTCCCACTCTCCCTCCCTTGTATATATGGCTCCGCTCCCACTCTCCCTCCCTTGTATATATGGCTCTGCTTCCACTCTCCCGGCCTCCCTTGTATATATGGTTCCGCTCCCAGTCTCCCGGCCTCCCCTGTATACATGGCTCCGCTCCCAGTCTCCCGGCCTCCCCTGTATATATGGCTCCGCTCCCAGTCTCCCGGCCTCACCTGTATATATGGCTCCGCTCCCAGTCTCCCGGCCTCCCCTGTATACATGGCTCCGCTCCCAGTCTCCCGGCCTCCCCTTTATATATGGCTCTGCTCCCAGTCTCCCGGCCTCCCCTGTATATATGGCTCCGCTCCCAGTCTCCCGGCCTCCCCTGTATATATGGCTCCGCTCCCAGTCTCCCGGCCTCCCCTGTATATATGGCTCCGCTCCCAGTCTCCCGGCCTCCCCTGTATATATGGCTCTGCTTCCACTCTCCCTCCCTTGTATATATGGCTCCGCTCCCAGTCTCCCGGCCTCCCTTGTATATATGGCTCCGCTCCCAGTCTCCCGGCCTCCCTTGTATATATGGCTCCACTCGGCTCCCCCATCCTCCCCATCATACTTACCCTCACATCGCTGACCTTCCTTCCCGTCGCTGAACTTCCCTCCCTGCATCTCGCGGCGCTTCAGCTCCTGTGCGAAGCGGTCACGTGCTACCGCTCATTAAGGTCCATGAATATGGATGCCATGCCTATGGGAGAGGAGTGGCGTCCATATTCATGACCTTAAATGAGCGGTACACTTGACCGCTCAGCACTGGATGAAGCCGCCGCGGGATGCAGGGTGAGTATCAGCTGCTGCACCGCCGCCGGCTCCTCTTCTGTCCGCGGACCGGCAAGGGCACTGCAATGGCCCGGTGCTGGGCCGCGGACCGGTGGTTGGGGACCCCTGCTCTAGTTGGTGGTGCCTATTGTTAGTAGTGGTGTTTGGTTAGTGGTGCCTCTAGTTAATGGTGGTGTTTGGTTAGTGGTGCCTCTAGTTGGTGGTGCCTATTGTTAGTGGTGGTGTTTGGTTAGTGGGGCCTCTTGTTAATGGTGGTGTTTGGTTAGTGGTGGTGTTTGGTTAATGGTGTCTCTTGTTAATGGTGGTGTTTGGTTAGTGGTGCCTATTGTTAGTGGTGGTGTTTGTTTAGTGGTGCCTTTTGTTAATGGTGGTGTTTGGTTAGTGGTGCCTCTTGTTAATGGTGGTGTTTGGTTAGTGGTGCCTCTTGTTAATGGTGGTGTTTGGTTAGTGGTGCCTCTTGTTAATGGTGGTGCAGCCTCTGTGGCCTTTCAGAAAAGGTAAAGTGTATATACTGACTGACATGTGACACTTGGATTGCGCACAGGGGGACGTCCTGTCACTAAGCATGGGACTAATGAAGGTAATTGCTTGCACCAGAACATTTTAGGGGCTTCATAGCAAAAGGGGTGAACACATATGCACATGCCAAGTTTTAGTTATTTGATCCCATAAATTTAATTTATATAATTTACAGCACAGAAGTAACAGCCAGAAAGAGAAAGATGAGGAAACAAGCAAATTTCACAATGTACCAACTGTGGATGTAACGTGTGAAATACTCAGTAAAGAAAGTGTTAAAGTTGACTCGGACTGTGTCTCCATTGCTGAGGCTTGCCTGGAAGAGGGATAGTTATTACCTGGGAAGTGCCCAGAAGAAGCTGATCTTGGAGATACAGGTATGCAGAAGAGCACAGTATATTTTTCTGTAGGTGACGGACTGGACATCAATATAATAGTAATTCAGGTCACGATTACAGTCCTGTCCCTCCCTTACACCTTCATACCACATCCCTCCACAGTATGATTCTTTAACAGACCCACCAACACAATGTGATGCCTCCGCAACCCCTCGCACAATATAATGCCCCCACATACACCTATACATCGTGTCTGCTACATCAACTATATAGATCTACATCTGTAGATATACATCTGAGACTGTCACGTCACCTAGAGGTCCTGGCAGAGCCTTCAGTAGCTACATACACTGAACGGTGGAGGAAGGATCTGACAGCCCCCTTCTCCGCCGTTATATTCAACTGTATCTGTGAAAGACTCCCGACCTCCCAGGATTACAGGACAGATCCTCAAATTTAGGACAGTCTCACACTGTTCAGAGGTAATTTATAGTCTATATAAAAGGAGAAGTAGGAAATGCAGCAGACATTTTATGGTGAATCTGGATAGTGAGAGGATATCACAGATCAGTTATAGAGATAATGAGAGAAAGCCATGAAACACTGAACATCTGCACAGATAGTATGCTACAGGACATTAGTGAAGAACGCTGAACATCCGTTTATCCATGGCCATATATGTTGAGGTCACTTTGACATTACTAGGCTGTGTTTCTGTTAAAGAGAGCTTGAAAGGGGCCATCTATAGTACTAGGTGACCTCAGAATATTAAACACATCTTTTCAGGAAGATTAAGGGCTTTGGAGTATTATAAATTCATAGAGAATTGATTCACAGCAAATCAAATTTCGTGGAAAAATTCTGTAAAAACTGGTGACTTTGAATGACAAAAGATTTGCTCGTCTCTGCTACATTAAAGGAGTCTTCATTTCTCGGGTTTGAGATTTTTTACGCACCCTCCTCAGGTCCAGTACGGAATCTCCACTAAGGCTTCTGGTGACTGGTATTCATAGGCATAATCAGTAAATGCTGCCTAAAGTAAGCGTAGAGGTCTGTCCACAATCCATGGAAATCCACTGCTGTTGTGGGTTTACTTGCGGATCTAAAAAACCCCTACGTGTATTACATGTGGATTTTGAGGCCATTGTAATTTGGATTTCATCCTATGCATTGCAAAAGGGAAAAATCCGCTGTGAAATAACTTTTTGACTCTCCATGGATCACTTTAATAGAAGCGATGCTGGAAAGGTCACACAGGGCTCAGCTCCAGAGTCAGAATCACACATGATAGGCTTATATGGAGACCAGAATACAATATTGTGATGTGATGTAGTTTTCTGTGTATTTTTCTCTTACCTTAGATGAACCTCTGTTTGGTTTTATCTCCGCAGCTCATATGATCCGGCTCAATGTTGTAGGTTTTAAGTTGACTTCTGCAAATGGGTCGCCCGCCAGTCCCGTGGGGTACTTGGTACCGGACCGGTATCTCAGAGGGAAGTGTCACGGTAGCGGTGACCCGGTCCGTGGCCCTGGGCGTCCATGTGAAAAGGGAAGATGTTAAGCGTGGCTGATTAAAGTTTATAAGTGAATGATTCGTGACGCCACCTGTGGTTTCTGGTCAATTTGACCAGCGCTGCAGGGTTGCTTCTCTGGGACAGATGGTGTGGTGCAGCAATGATGTTGTAGCCCTTCACAGGTAGGGCTGTAGTCACAGGGCAGTGTAAATGGGGAGATAGTGAGGAGAGCGTAACAGTGCAATGTTAAGCACAGAGATGTAGCAGTGCTGAGTGGGTTGATGCAGGAATAAGCGGAGGACACCAGGGCATGTAGTTCCAAAGCTTTACTCACAGTTTGTTGTGCATACAGGTGCCCGCCTCGGTGCTGTGTCCTCCAGGTCAGGGGCCCAGCCAACCTCCAGGCAAGATGAAGTACTCCGTTCCAACACTCCGCCAACATATGCCTTCTCTGAACGTCTCCTTTCTAGCGCTTGTAATGAAGTACTTGTGGATGTGTGTTAAACCCAAGTTCCTCCTTTAAGATGTTCCTTTGAACTCTACTTGTACGCAGACAGCTGTAGCCTGCTTCGGGGACTCCTTACTACCAAGTCCCGGCTCACTCACGTTGCTGTTGTGCCCCAAGTCTTGTGTGGGAATAAAGTGGTGACAACTTCTATTCCTCCGGTGTCTGCTGCAGGACCATTAGTATCCATACAACCTCGGGGACCGGACCCCGGCCATGCGCTTAGAACTTGAGGAAGGGTTCCACTCCAACCCTAGTCCTTAGTTCTCTTCTTCTCCTTATGTTCCGTACAAATCTTTCTTCCTTATGGAGAATCAGGCTTTCTATATCTCTTTCCAGTGCCAGCAGCTCCAGGTCACAGGAGACTGCTGCAGCACCTCCCTCCATCCACCCCACTCAGGGGATCTTCTCTCACAGACTGACCTAGTCCTAATCATCTCCTGCTCACTTATGCAAATAAGCTCCACCCACCTCCCAGCACTCTTCGTGTTCCAAGCAGGGAGCCACCAAAGGTGCTTTGCTACACTACTATGTTGTGTGGGATGCATGTGTTGGAGTGTGGTCAGGTGTCTCCACCTTACCTGGATGGTGGGGCACCAAACCTCAGGAGGAGGTGCAGCACCTCTGTGGCGACTGAACCCTCAGGGGCGCCACATACCCCCAATTAAGCACGGCACATCCGTGGGCTGCAAGTGAAACAAAGATGTTACAAATAAGGAACATACAAAATTTTTGAAATGCTTGATAAACAGTTCTTAAACTAAACTTCCCAAGGTGGGAGGCATTGACTGTTGAACATTGCGGAACAAGTTAACAGACTACCTATAATTTAACATTTTACCTAATTTAAAGTGCTATTGGATAATAATAATAATTACTAAGAAGTTTACTGCTAATTCAAGTACCATCATCAACGCATTTTTCTTCTTTTTCTCTTTCATATTTTCCACATTTTACTCCTCCCTCTAGACCATGAGTGACAACCGCTGATCCCTGGTTCGTCACCTGCATTCAAATATTTATTCAAATTTCACATCTTTATTCAAGCATTACTACAAGACTAAATTCTATAACTCTGTTGCTATCAATATCTTTATCAAAGACTATCATGACAACCTATTCTATCCTTCACTATAAAATACTAAGCATTAATTATTAAGACATTAGGGATAAAGTAGACACTGGTCCAGCCCAAAATGTCTTGAAATGTCCTTATGATAGGAGCAGAGCTCCCAGTCCGAGGTAGTTCTTATTTAAAGAAAGCCTATGTAAAACCAAGAGAGGGCACCTTAAGAGGTGCATCTATTTACAAGACAGTTTGTGATTCATTTCCAGTTCATGATCACGGCAGTTCTATATAAAAAGGGGAAAAACTGATGCCAAAAACTAGGCAAAACTTTCAACATGATAAAGAATGAGGCACAACGGTGCCAATGCCCTCCTGGGTAACAATATAGTTAGTTAGTTGTAGGCATGTTCTTTAGTGGTGGTCTCCTCCTAGGGTAGTAGAAGCTGATTTCTTTTGCTGCTCCCAAGGAAGACTGTCTACTTTTCCACCTCCTGGTGGGTTAACAAATTGTTGGTATTCCTTCTGTTGGGTGGCACGGTGGCTCAGTGGTTAGCGCTGTAGCCTTGCAGCGCTGGAGTCCTGGGTTCGAATCCCACCAAGGACAACATCTGCAAGGAGTTTGTATGTTCTCCCCGTGTTTGCGTGGGTTTCCTCCGGGCACTCCGGTTTCCTCCCACATTCCAAAGACATTCTGATAGGAAATTTAGATTGTGAGCCTTCAGGGACAGCGATGCTAATGTGTGCAAAACTGTAAAGCGCTGCGGAATTTGTTAGCGCTATATAAAGATTATTATTATTATTTGGGGAAGGCTGCCTGTGCAGATGAGGTGACAGCTGGTGGAACTGCTGCCTGTGGTACAGCAGGGGAAGCAACTTGTACCTGGGGGTGTTGTGCTTCAGGTGGTATCTCTGCTGCCTTGGCTTTTGGTCGGACCGCAGGTGAAACTTTCGCCTGTGGCCGCTTGTAGGGTGAAACGCGGGGATCATGAATCTCTGGAAGGGGGATCCCATGATGCATAGTAACACTCATCAGCTGCTCAGACTCCTCTGCTGAGATCAGAAGATGTCGAATGGGACGTGTGGCGCCCCCAGGGGTATGGTCGCCACAGTGGCTTTGCCTTCCTCCAGGGGAGGGTAATGCCAGGCTTGGAGGCAATGATGGGCTCTCTCGCAGTCAATCTATGCATGCAACACAGTTCCACTCCAGGCCAGCAGGGGGAACTCTGAACCGGGATTAAGGGGAGGAGTGCTCTCTGAGGGCCAAGAGGAAGGGGTGGTTAGTTGGTTAGTCTACGGAGGGTGAAGTGTGCAGACGTGTGGAAGGAGCGCTGAAATAGAGCGGAGAGGACGAGCTCATCTCTGGAGAGAGCACATGAACTGGAGCCTGGTCTCCACGGTTGTACGGATACTAACGGTCCTGCAACAGACACCAGAGCAGTAGGAGGCTGTAAATGCCCTGCTCCAATCTAAGACTTGAGGGCACAACAGCAGCTTGGATAGTGAGCCGGGACTCAGGAGAGAGGAGTCCCCGAGATAGGCTACAGCTGTCTGCCGCGCAAATGAGGTTCTTGAGAACATCTGTCCGGAGGAACTCCAGTGTAACTCAGTACTGGGAGTACTTTATTTGAATAAGCGCTAGTAATGAGACTGCACAACCCATCTGCTGAGAGAGAATCCCTGAATTGCTTCCAGGCTAGCCTGCTACAATACCATCTGTAATCAGGACCCTGGACTGCAGTTACCAAGTAAAGGTACAGAAATTGCACCCCGCTGTGTCTTGTCTGCTTCCTACCTTTCCGGCACCGCTACATCCCCGTGCCGACCACATCTACACTGCCCTGGGACTACAGCTTCATCTGTGGGGAGCTTTTACATCTTTGCTGCACCATACCATCAGTCCCAGTGGATCTGCATGCAGCATTGGCTTAACACCTCCCTTGCCGAGCACCACAGGTGGCGTCACAAACTATTCATCTAACTACATTCCACCATTCACATCTTCCTATTACTTGGGCGCCCAGGGCCACGGTCCGGGTCACCGCTGCTGTGACACATCCCACTGATACCGGCCCGGTACCAAGTACTCCACAGCCCTGGGAGGGTGACCCAATTTGGTGTCACGAACAGGATTACGGAGCCCGGTACCCCCCCAGGTCCTGTGTGCCATAGACTGTGTTTGTGTAAAAGACTGTGTGAAATTGGCGCCAATTGCCGCCATTGCCACGCTGCTTGGCGCGCGCGTGAAGAAGAAGGGGCAGGCCTTCGTGGGCAGAGCCTGCCACAGAGCACGAAGAAGTGAAGTGCTGCGCGGGAAGAGAGGACAGCGCGCGAGAAGAGAAGGAGCTGAGGCCTACAGCCTGGAGCATCAAGCCTGCGAAGCGGTCGCCGGTCAGCTCACACAACCCCCGGCCCTGGCTAACATTAACTAGGGGGAGGAAGAGAATGTCCACGCCTCATGGGAATGCAGCGGCGGATGCCATTGCCAACCCCGCAGTGACCGCAAGGAGGAGCGCCCTCCGCAGCGGTCTCCATAATGCCGCTGTCTATGCCCTACATACCGGGAGCGGCCTGGCTACCGCAGTACTCGGGTGAGTCACATACCCTGATTGAATTTAAAGAGAGACTGTGCAGTTTGTTTAAAGTCTACCCTCTGAGAGCCAGAAAGTGAATATCCTGATTGGACAGCTAACGGGTGCAGCACAGAGAGAAGTGAAAGCCTGGCAGGACACTGATAAAGAGACTGTTGCAAAGATCCTGGCCAAGCTGAGAAGCACCTTTGACGCCCATACTGCAGCTGAAATCATGATGAGGTTCTTTGGCTGTAAACAGAAGGCGCAGGACAGTATAAGGGACTATGCTCTCAACCTGCAGGGGGCGCTGCGAGCAGTTAAGCAAGTTTATCCTGACAGTGTGAAGGAGGAGGATAAGCTGTTAAAGGAGCAGTTCATTGAGGAACTCCTATCCAGTACCCATAGAGGACAGATGCGTATCATAACCCTGCAAAACCCCGATGTGGACTTTGCTGATTTTAAGGACAGGGCTATTTGGGTACTGCAGGTATCAACTGACAGCTGCCCAGCGCCCCCTAGGCACCCAGCGATCACTTACCACCAGGAAGCAACATCTTTCCCTTCCATCCCTGTAGAGGCTGATGCACAGACTCTGGATAAAGATCCAACTGAGGAGCTGCGTCTTCAGGTCCAGGAAATGACCAAAGGGATGGCTGCACTTACCAAAACCGTGCAGTCCCTGCAGGTGTCCTCCAAGGAAAAGATCCAGCTTGCTTCCAGTCCAGAAGAGGTCCCATGGCTCCGGAGGAGGAGAGCCCCGCCACTTCGAGGGAGGAACAACGATCGCTATGACCAGGACGGACGTCCCATCTGTCGTCGCTGCTACAAGGCCGGTCATCTTGCAAGATTTTGTCCTTTAAATGAGCAACCCCTGGGGCAGAGGGCCAACCCCCAGGAGTAGGACCACAGGGCCCAAGGAACTGGCGAGCCAAGTATGTGGGAGGGAGACTGATCCTTCCTGTGGTGATTGACGGCATCCCCATGAACGCTTTGCTGGACACTGGCTCCCAGGTGACCACTATGCCGTACACTCTTTACAAGAGGTATTGGGCAGATTCAGAACTTACCCGTGGCCCAACTGATGAACTGACAGTAGTTGCCAGTAATGGTCAGTCTTTGCCGCAGATAGGATGTAAAGAAATTACTGTTAAAGTGGGTCAGGTAGAGCTAGAGTCTCAAGGTCTGATAGTTGTTGATATTGATCGACGTTAATGTAACCCCATGATGACTCTTGGTACAAATGTAATTGAAAACTGTCAGTCCGAGGTTATTGTCTTGTTGCAACAGGTGGCTGAGACTGCTGGTTCCAGTGAACAACGAGTCCTGCAGAAGGAGATCAGAGCCCTGATGCAAAGACAACAGGTAGAACTCTCTGGCGGAGAAATTGGCAGTGTCAGAGTGAGTGATCCCTTCCCCATTGCAATATCCCCCAGATGTGAAATGTTGGTTTGGTGTCGGGCAGCTATAGGTCTTAGAGGGAGAGATTACCAGGCATTGGTAGAACCAGGATACTCCGATAGCAGGCCCACTGTCCTGACAGCCAGAGGGGAGGGGTGGTTGATGTACGAAAGGGGAGAGTACCTGTGCGCCTTTTGAATTGTGGGGAGGAGGAGGCCACGATACCTCGGTACGCCACAGTTGCTAAGCTGCTCACTGTCAATAACAACTCTTTGCAGGCAGCAGAGCCCTTGGTCTCATCCGATCAGGTGGAGGACAATGGCTCTGTGAAGCAGATGGAGGAGTGGTGCTAGCAACTGCAGGTGGGAACTGACTCTATGCCCTCCTACCAGAAAAATGGGGTATACAGAGTGACCCAGGAGTATGAGCGGGTATTCAGCAAACACCCACTAGATTTTGGGTAGGCAAAAGGGGTTCAACATCATATCCCCACTGGAGACCATCCACCCATAAAGGAGAGGTACCGACCTATACCCCCAACACAATACCAATGTGCTAAAAGTATGTGGAGGGAGATGAAGGAAGAGACAGTTGTAGCCCATGGGCAGCTCCCATAGTTTTTGTAAAGAAAAAGGATGGTACCATGAGAATGTGTGTTGATTACATGAAAATTAACAGCATTACACATAAAGACACCTACCCACTACCTAGAATTGAGGAATCATTAGCTGCACTTGAAACTGCTAACTACTTTTCCACCTTAGATCTCAGACAAGGAGAAAACAGCATTTACCACTCCAATGGGTCTCTGTGAGTTCAATTATATGCCATTCGGGCCCTGCACAGCCCCAGGAACATTTCAACAGCTGATGGAGTGCTGCCTGGGACACATGAACTTTGAGACAGTCCTGTTGTACCTGGATGATGTCATTGTTTTCTCCAAAACCTATGAAGATCATCTGGAACACCTGGCTGAAGTGTTTGAAGCTTTGTCCAATTTTGGCCTGAAGGTGAAGCCCTCCAAGTGCCACCTCCTGAAGCCCAAGGTACAGTACCTCGGTCATGTGGTCAGTGCAGAAGGTGTGGCACCAGATGCTGATAAGTTCACAGTCATCCGGGACTGGCCGAAGCCCAGCAACCTTCATGAAGTATGCCAATTCCTTGGACTGGTAGGCTACTACCGAAGATTCATCGAAGGCTTTACTGAAATAGCCACCCCTATGCAAAATCTTCTGGTGGGGCAGTCCAAGAAGACCAAACAGAAAAATTCCACCTTTGAATGGACTGAAGAGTTGGAAAGGTCCTTCACCAGATTGAAGTTGGCTCTCACAGGAGATGAAGTTCTGGCCTACCCAGATTATGACAAACCCTTTGTGCTGTACACTGATGCCAGCAACGTGGGACTGGGAGCAGTACTGTCGCAGGTACAGAATGGGAAAGAAAGAGTGATCTCCTACACCAGCAGAAAGCTGCGCCCCACTGAAAGGTACCCTGACAACTACAGTTCTTTCAAGCTGGAGTTCCTTGCCATAGTCTGGGCTGTCACTGAAAGGTTCAAACATTGAAAGAAAAAGATAAGGAGAGACAGCGAAATTTTCCTATATTTTTGCAATAGTGTTAAGAAGCAATAATAAATAATAATATATCGCTGACCAATATTGGACTGTTTATAGGACGGTCGTATTAGAAACAAACAACCTTACGAAAGCACAAACGACCATAAGTCCCAAGGAAATATTATTTATTAAGTCATTATTAAAATAATTATTAAAAACATTCCATTAAAATAGATGTATGATACATATACTGAACCATTATTCCAAAAAAGGGGGTCATGCCACCCAGATATAAGGCATACAATATGTGTAAATTAATACAAAATCATAAAGATATAAAATATAAGTGATAATAACAAAACTCAAATGTTATTGTTTATAATAATAATAATAATAATAATAATAATAAAAAACAATAATACAGTGCATATAATACACATGCAAAGAGAAAAAACAACAACAGTGTGTGACCATAAACATAAGTGTGAACCACTACCACAATGAGCCAGTATATATCACAGTATGCCCAGGTATAAACAGATCCTCGGAGAGATATTTGTATTGTCCCCTTATATACTTATACATGGTTATGAGATCGCCCCTCAGTTGCCTCTTTTGATCCATATAGTATCAAAAAAAGGAAGACACAATATGTGTCACCATAAAATGACGATGCCTTTCGACCAGGAAAAAGAGAGCCAATGTGAAAAAGTGTGAAAAATTGTGAGTGGATATAAAATACAACCTCTCCTGGTCTCCTGGGATAGCTACCCGGTCCCGACGTGTGTTTCGGCGCTGAGCCTTCATCAGTGGCTGGCCTGATGAAGGCTTAGTGCCGAAACGCATCGGGACCGGGTAGCTATCCCAGGAGACCAGGAGAGGTTGTATTTTATATCCACTCACAATTTTTCACACTTTTTCACATTGGCTCTCTTTTTCCTGGTCGAAAGGCATCGTCATTTTATGGTGACACATATTGTGTCTTCCTTTTCTTGATACTATATGGATGCACTATATGGGCATACTGTGATATATACTGGCTCATTGTGGTAGTGGTTCACACTTATGTTTATGGTCACACACTGTTCTTGTTTTATCTCTTTGCATGTGTATTATATGCACTGTATTATTGTTTTTTTATTACTATTATAAACAATAACATTTGAGTTTTGTTATTATCACTTATATTTTATATCTTTATGATTTTGTATTAATTTACACATATTGTATGCCTTATATCTGGGTTGCATTACCCCCTTTTTTGGAATAATGGTTCAGTATATGTATCATACATCTATTTTAATGGAATATTTTTAATAATTATTTTAATAATGACTTAATAAATAATATTTCCTTGGGACTTATGGTCGTTTGTGCTTTCGTAAGGTTGTAAGGTTCAAACATTACCTAGCCTCCGCCAAGTTCACTATCTTCACGGACAACAACCCGTTGACGAATTTGGACACTGCAAAACTAGGTGCACTGGAACAGCGATGGATGGCTCGGCTATCTAACTATGAGTTTACCATCAAGTACTGGGCAGGGCACAAGAATGCCAATGCTGATGCGCTGTCCAGAATGCCTAAACTACCAGATGCAGGAGAAGACCCTGAGGCTCTTGAAGAAATAGAGTTACCTCCCTTCCACCAGCCACTTGCGGCCCAGCCTGCTCAAGGAGTGAGAAACAGAACGTCTGGCTTAAAGGAGGTCACCCTGAATCCACTGCCCCATCATGACTGGGCAGAAACGCAAGATAGTGACCCTGCAGTCCGCCTGGTGAAGGAGCTACTGTCACAAGCTGACTCACGCCCAGAGTCGGATGCTCCTGAAGAAACCCAGCAGTTGCGGAAGGAGAGAGGCCAGCTGTTCATCTATGAAGGAAAACTGTGTCGGAGGAGTATCAATGCCTGTACTCATGAGCTGGTTTGGCAGGTGATAGTCCCAAAGAGAGAGGCATCAATGGTCCTGTAAGCATACCACAATGGAGCTGGAAACTTCAGATGGAAGAAGTTGGAAGCATTGCTCCGGGAGATGTTCTACTGGGCAGGTATGAGGAAAGTCATTGAGAGGTGGTGCCAGGAGTGTGGACAATGTAACCTGCGCAGAAAGGATCGAAACAGCCAGAGAGCTCCTCTACAGCCAATCATCACCAAACAGCCCCTTGAGTTGGTAGCCCTGGACCATGTGAAGCTGGTTCCAAGCCGGTCAGGCTACATCTATGCTCTTACCATTGTGGATCACTACTCAAGATTCTTGGTAGTTGTGCCTGTCAAAGATCAGACAGCCAGGACAGCAGCCAGAGCATTCCAACAGCACTTCTGTAGACCACATGGATATCCTGAAAGAGTGCTTACAGATCAAGGTCCAGCTTTCGAGGCAGAAGTGTTCCAGGAATTCTGTAACTTGTATGGTTGTAAGAAGATTCGGACAACACCGTACCACCCACAGACCAATGGCATGTGTGAGAAGATGAACCAGGTAGTGATTGACCTACTGAAGACTTTGCCCTTGGAGGAGAGGAATCTGTGGCCAGAGAAGTTGCCAGATCTGGTGGACCTCTACAACCATATTCCAGTGAATTCCACCAACTGTACCCCAGCCTACTTAATGAGAGCAACCTGGTAAACTACCTATTGATTTGGACATGGGAGTCCTTACGCCCGAAGTGACGTCACCAGATGCTGACTGGAATACAAAAAGACAACAACAGTACAGAAGAGTTCAAGAATGCGTGGAAAAGAGTCTAGCCCAGGCAAGACAAAAGCAGGAAAAGCTTTACAATCAAAATGCACCTGCCTTTACTTTGTCGGCGGGAGAACAGGTCTTAAAAAGGAAGAGAAGATTGCACAAATTGGATGATCAATGGGAAGCTGAACCTTATACCATTCTGCCCTCAAACTTTGATAATACCAAGGTATGCCTTATTAGCAAAGATGGAGGAGAAACCTCAGCAGCAATATGAAGAGATCACCTGAAACTATGTCCTGACCTGCTGAAGGAAAGAGTGGAAGAACCAGATAACATCCAACCCATAGAGGAAGAAGAGAAGGGCAGCACAATACTTGGGGAATTCCCTGCGAATTGGATTAAAGTAAATGATGCTATAGTGGTGCCGGTGTTGACATTTCCCCAATTGGTAGCACAGGAAGACGTGACTCAAGGAAATCCGGAGGATCAGGAAAATCAGGCAGCAGATGCCACACCAGCAGTGGAGCCAGAGAACCCTCGCCCTGCCAGTGGTGAACCTGTTATGCCCCTGGTGAGTCTAAGAGTTCGCAGACAATCTAGGATCCCTGTGCCATGCAGAACCCCCAGTAGTGTATCCAGTACATTACCCACTACACCAGTATTATGCAGGTCTACCAGCATTACACAAGGGATACCACCCATCAGATATAGTATATAGATAAATGTAAATGTTGAAATTGTATGTGTATATATGTAACTGTTTTTCAAGTTTTGTGCCTACAGGTAACCTGTAAGAGTTTCCTTTAGATTTGCCAGTTTTGTTTTACGGACATTGTACCACAGGACTTGTGTGGTCAAAAAACTTTCCTGTATATAGTTCACCATTTGCCCAGGAATGGACCATGGACATTGATGCTTGGACTTATCATCATATGACCATTTTTAAAGCTCTTGGTTTTTGTAACTTTTTTATTTTTTAACTCTTGTACAATTATTATTGTCTAACTCTTTATATGTGTCATGTTTTTGTTCAGCCCAGGAGTGCTGACTTGCACTAGGGGGGAGTGTGGTGCCCCCAGGGGTATGGTCGCCACAGTGGTTTTGCCTTCCTCCAGGGGAGGGTAATGCCAGACTTGGAGGCAAAGATGGGTCTCTCTCGCAGTCAATCTATGCATGCAACACAGTTCCACTCCAGGCCAGCAGGGGGAACTCTGAACTGCGATTAAGGGGTGGAGTACTCTCTGAGGGCCAAGAGGAAGGGGTGGTTAGTTGGTTAGTCTGCGGAGTGTGAAGTGTGCAGACATGTGGAAGGAGCGCTGAAAAAGAGCGGAGAGGACGAGCTCATCTCTGGAGAGAGCGCATGAACTGGAGCCTGGTCTCCACGGTTGTGCGGATACTAACGGTCCTGCAACAGACACCAGAGGAGTAGGAGGCTGTAAATGCCCTGCTCCCATCTAAGACTTGAGGGCACAACAGCAGCTTGGATAGTGAGCCGGGACTCAGGAGAGAGGAGTCCCCGAGATAGGCTACAGCTGTCTGCCATGCAAGTGAGGTTCTTGAGAACATCTGTCCGGAGGAACTCCAGTGTAACTCAGTACTGGGAGTACTTCATTTGAATAAGCGCTAGTAAGGAGACTGCACAACCCATCTGCTGAGAGAGAATCCCTGAATTGCTTCCAGGCTAGCCTGCTCCAATACCATCTGTAATCAGGACCCTGGACTGCAGTTACCAAGTAAAGGTACAGAAATTGCTCCCCGCTGTGTCTTGTCTGCTTCCTACCTTTCCGACACCGCTACATCCCCGTGCCGACCACATCTACACTGCCCTGGGACTACAGCTTCACCTGTGGGAAGCTTTTAAATCTTTGCTGCACCATTCCATCAGTCCCAGCGGATCTGCATGCAGCATCGGCTTAACACCTCCCTTGCCGAGCACCACAGGTGGCGTCACAAACTATTCATCTAACTACATTCCACCATTCACATCTTCCTATTACTTGGGCGCCCAGGACCACGGTCCGGGTCACCGCTGCTGTGACACATCCCACTGATACCGGCCCGGTACCGAGTACCCCACAGCTCTGGGAGGGCGACCCAGACGCACCTGCTCCAGCCTTGCTCTTTTTAGCAGAGCCTTTTTTCACTTCCCCATCACAGTCAGCTTAGTGCCTTGGAATTGAGAACACAGCTCTTCCATTTGTCCCATGCAGGGTACCGGCCCATTGCACATGGTGTACGGGAACTCAGGGGGCAACCCGGTTGCAGGGGCGGCGGTCATACCTGATGCTTCCTGGTGGTGTCTTGGCTCCGTTGCCGGTACTGGACGGCAGCCGGTGGCAGCGGTGGTTGCTGGAGCTGCCTAGTCAGAGGCCAGAGACGGTGGTGGAGCGGATGGCGTCTCCAGGTCCGCAGGAGCCTCCAGCGGGACATGCGCGTCCGCGCTAGGTTCAGGCAGGAGCACAGCTTCTTCCTCCTCAGCTTCCAGGCCCTCGGGTAACTCCTCCTGGCAGGCAGCACTCAGCGACAGTTGCAGCGTGGAGGTAGTACTAGGCGCTGCCGAAGGCATCGCAGCAGCCGTGGGTTCCGCAGGTGCTGCCTGAGGGAGAACCGCTGCAGCGGTGGTGGGTACCGGTGGTGAAGGTACCGTTGGTGTAGGCCCCTCCTGGGCATGCTGCAAGCTCAGAGTCCACAAAGCCTCCTGCTTCAGCCGCAGACGGTGGGTCAGCTGGGCAATTTCATCCTCCAGCTGCTGGTGGTCCATGGTGGAAGCGGGGTTGGAGCCTTCAATCAGTGCGTCGAGGAAGATCAGCTCAGCCTCCTCGTGCTCTTCAGGCCTCCGTGCTTCTTCCAATATGGTGTCCTGGCGTTCTCTCTCCTTCCTGGGCTCCTTTCCCACCACAGGGCCTCGCTCCTCCTTCTGGGGGTGGCATCTCCTTCCTCTGCCTCCATACCAAGCCAGTATACCAACCCCTCTGGGGGAGGGCCATGTTGCTGTCGCGTAGAAGTTCAGGCAGGGGAGGCCCAGGACAGTTCGCGCTCTTTTCTTAGGGCCACCAATGTTGTCACGCCCTTCTTCACCATGCAAGTGGCCATTTTGAGAGTCCATTTCACAGTCTATCAACTTGGTTATTTTGCACATTCTCAGCAATTTTAAGTCCAATGTAATAAATCTTCAGCACACAGGACCCGGTGGTACTGGGCTTTGTCATCCTGTTCGTGATGCCAAAATGGGTCGCCCGCCTGGGCCGTGGGGTACTCGGTACCGGGCCGGTATCTCAGAGGGAGGTGTCACGGTAGCGGTGACCCAGTCTGTGACCCTGGGCGTCCATGTGAAAGGGGAAGGTGTTAAGCGTGGCTGATTAAAGTTTATAAGTGAAAGATTCGTGACGCCACCTGTGGTTTCTGGTCAATTTGACCAGCGCTGCAGGGTTGCTTCTCTGGGACAGATGGTGTGGTGCAGCAATGATGTTGTAGCCCTCCACAGGTAGGGCTGTAGTTCCAGGGCAGTGTAAATGGGGAGATAGTGAGGAGAGCGTAACAGTGCAATGTTAAGCACAGAGATGTAGCAGTGCTGAGTGGGTTGATGCAGGAATAAGCGGAGGACACCAGGGCATGTAGTTCCAAAGCTTTACTCACAGTCTGTTGTGCATACAGGTGCCCGCCTCGGTGCTGTGTCCTCCAAGTCAGGGGCCCAGCCAACCTCCAGGCAAGATGAAGTACTCCGTTCCAACACTCCGCCAACATATGACTTCTCTGAACGTCTCCTTTCTAGCGCTTGTAATGAAGTACTTGTGGTTGTGTGTTAAACCCAAGTTCCTCCTTTAAGATGTTCCTTTGAACTCTACTTGTACAGCAAACAGCTGTAGCCTGCTTCGGGGACTCCTTACTACCTAGTCCTGGCTCACTCACGTTGCTGTTGTGCCCCTAAGTCTTGTGTGGGAATAAAGTGGTGACAACTTCTATTCCTCCGGTGTCTGCTGCAGGACCATTAGTATCCATACAACCTCGGGGACCGGACCCCGGCCATGCGCTTAGAACTTGAGGAAGGGTTCCTCTCCGACCCTAGTCCCTAGTTTTCTTCTTACGTTCCGTACAAATCTTTCTTCCTTATGGAGAATCAGGCTTTCTATATCTCTTTCCAGTGCCAGCAGCTCCAGGTCACAGGAGACTGCTGCAGCACATCCCTCCATCCATCCCACTCAGGGGATCTTCTCTCACAGACTAACCTAGTCCTAATCATCTCCTGCTCACTTGTGCAACTAAGCTCCACCCACCACCCAGCACTCTTCGTGTTCCAAGCAGGGAGCCACCAAAGGTGCTTTGCTACGCTACTATGTTGTGTGGGATGCAGGTGTTGGAGTGTGGTCAGGTGTCTCCACCTTACCTGGATGGTGGGCACCACACCTCAGGAGGAGGTGCAGCACCTCTGTGGTGACTGAACCCTCAGGGGCGCCACACTAATAGTCCAGTAATTGAACATCACATTGACACAAGCACCTCATGTAAGTAGCAACATATCTTACACCTTTATTTTTTCTTCTTCTCCAATCAGATTGCTGCTATTTATAGGGAGAACTTTGCCCTCTTTGCTATATACTCTAGGAGGAAGGGAGGTGAGAGGAAATGAACATATAAACGGAGACCATTGTGTATAATATTTGGTGTTTTCATACTGTTGTAATGACCAGGCCAAACGTTCCCTGCTATCCACCCCCACACGGTGTCCACAGCCGAAGGAATTATGACACACACTGGTCTCGGGGATAACAGTTGATTTTACTTCAGCAGGAACAGGAATTATAACTTGGAACAAATAAGGAACAGTCTCTCATGGGTAGTCCACGGCAATTACAGTTCACACTTAGATGCTGAGATGTGATTAGGGTCTGGAGACTTAAGAGCACTGGACAGTGTCTTTTGGTATTTTACAGAGGGAGGTAGATGCAGCAATTAGAGGTTACAGACCTGTACTTGGGGTTATCTCAACAGTGTGTCATGGCACGTGCACAAGTACTTATAGGTGAATGTAGAAACTGTGGTGAATCCTGTCATAAAGACTTTACATGTGGTGAATCCTGTCAGCAATACTTTACATGTGGTGAATCCTGTCAGCAATACTTTAGATGTGGTGAATCCTGTCAGCAATACTTTACATGTGGTGAATCCTATAAGAAATAGAATGATTTATGTACAGGTTAGAGGGAACTCAGTCTTTTATGCCTGCAGGAGATCTTGAGGTAAAAACCTCCTCCACGTGTGATCTGCTCTCCCTGAAGGCATCCCTCAGACTCCAGAACATTCTAGACTTGCCTGGAAAAACAGCTCCTCCTATTGACCATGTGACTATGAGCTGGCCAACAGGAGACCAAATTCACATTTCAGATCCTTACAAAACAATAATTCAGTCATTGTACACTTTCACTATTAGATGGCGACAGAACACAGCAAACGAGAAATGCATTGCATCTAAAATGAAAGTGACTAGAAATAGAGAATAATAGCTCACAAATAATGTAGAGAGCCAGTTAGAGAGTGAGCTGTAGTGTACAGAAGCTACTCACAATTCAGTATTACTTAAAGGGACAGACACACTCTGGACTGGGTCACTACATACTTCCCCTCTGAAGATAAGCCGTCCTTGGCGACTGTGCGAGTGGTGGACTACTAAAGAAGGAAATATACAGGTAATGTTAAGCAACACCAAGGCAAGCATGCTCAGATATATGGGAGAACAATATGCAGTAAACATCTGCAAAACATGAAGGTAGAGATTCAGTGGATATTCCAGCAGCTAGGTCTAGAGAACAAGGAGCAAGAGCATAGCTGGGACAAGGTGAGTCATTACCCACTACCCGCAAAGCTACAGCTTTAAAGTCTAAGAAAGTCATGCTGGTGTTTTGTGCTGCTAGCATGCGGAGATGACTTTGTACGAGTCCGGATTCCACACCTTCTATGAATCTGTCAGTGATTATGTTTTCTGTAAAAGCAGGATCTAGTTTATCTATTTGCTGTAAAGCCCTGTATGCAGACTGAAGGGCTAATGCATAGTCCCGGAGGGTCTCACCTTGTTCCTGACTTCGGTTGTAAAATTTTAGACGAACCTTGGTAGGCGACTGGCGCTCAAATTCTTTTCTCAGGCGGGTGAGGATCTGTTCTACGCTGGTCTTTTCAGTAGATGGCCAGGAACGGACTTCTTCAGCCGCTGGACCTTCAAGCAGACCCTGGAGAAGTTGTACCCGCTGATGGGGAGAAAGTGAGAAGAGTTCAAAAGTGTACATTAGTTTTTCTTTGAACTCAGCAATTGTATGGCGATCTCCTCTGTAGATTGGGAGACTAGAGGTTCCTATGAAGAATGGCATGCCAGTGGCCATGACAGGGGCTGGAACCGGGTTGTCGGCATTAGCCTGTGAAACTGGAACACTAGCTGATGACGATGATGGTGTAGAGTTAGTGGACCCTGCCTGGTAATTATGAAGAGGATCAGACATTTTGATGTTAATACCGGTTTTGTCTCTTTAAGAATAAGGACGACACTGTAACTTGAAGAAATGCACAATTATACAGCAACACAGTTGGTGAAATGAAAGGCTCCCCCTCTTGAATATAGCACTGCTGGAAATGAGAATTTGCACTTCTATAATAATAAATGCGCTAAGCAGCTTCCGGGTTGTAACAACTTCCGTCCAGTTGTAACTGGTGACATCACAGCACACCTCTTGCCATGCTAACCTTCAACACACCACTCCTCCTGAACACACACTCCTCTCACCTTTCACCATCTCCACTCACTCTTTCACTCCACATGCAACCCTTTCTCTCACTCCGTCTCTCATAATCACGCCGTCATCGCCCCTGCTCCACGATCCCCGGCATCTTCTTCCGCTGGCGCCATCCTGGATCCAGACGTTGTGCACGCCGGCGACATGTTCTTGCAGTGACGCCATCTTGGATCGGCGAAATCCCGCGATACTCAAGATGGCGTCGCCGCAAGAATATGTCACCGGCGTGGACGACGTCGGGATCCAAAATGGCGTCGGCGAAATCTTGCGAGATTTCGCCGACACCATTTTGGATCCTGACGCCGTCCACGCCGGCGACATGTTCTTGCGGCGACGCCATCTTGAGTATCGCGGGATTTCACGATATTCAAGATGACGTCGCCGCAAGAACATGTCACCGGCGTGGACGACGTCTGGATCCGGGATGGCGCCGGCGGAAGAAGATGTCGGGGATCGTGAAGCAGCGGCGATGATGGCGTGAGTATGAGAGACGGAGTGAGAGAAAGGGTCATATGTGGAGTGAAAGAGTGAGTGGAGATGGTGAAAGGTGAGAGGACTGTGTGTTGAGGAGGTGTGTGTGTTGAGGGTTAACATGGCAAGAGGTGTGTCACTATCCTCCCGATGCCATAGCATTGGGCCTTAATCTAGTGTCTGTATAACTTGAGAGGCAGGAGAGGAGAGAAGCTGTTGCAGAAGTCGGTCACAGTGTGTGTAAAACAGGCAGGCACCGTCCAGCCGTGAGAAACACAAGGATCACATTTCTTGGTTTCACGCACAAATACAAGCAGCAGCAGCAGCAGCAGCAAGACAGTCTTTAGCAGTATTCACTAGCAAGATAGAGGTTAATGAGCAGTGCTGGGACTTGTAGTGCAGTAACAGTAAACAGGCACAGAGGAATAGATCCTGTTCGTGACGCCATTTTTTCAGCCTTGTAAAGACCAGGCAGAAAGTTCCCTGCTATCCACCCCCACACGGTGTCCGCAGCCGAAGGATTTATGACACACACCGGTCTCGAGGATAACAGTTGCTTTTACTTCAACAGGAATGGGAATTAAAATTTGGAACAAATAGGGAACAGTCTCTCATGGGTAGTCTACTATTACAATTCACACTTAGATGCTGAGATGTGAATGGGGTCTGGAGATTTATGAGCACTGGACAATGTCTTTTGGTATTTTACAGAGGGAGGTAGATGCAGCAATTAGAGGTTTTTGACCTGTACTTGGGGTTATCTCGACAGTGTGTCATGGCACGTGCACAAGTACTTTTAGGTGAATGTAGAAACTGTGGTGAATCCTGTCATAAAGACTTTACATGTGATGAATCCTGTCAGCAATTCTTTACATGTGGTGAATCCTGTCAGAAATTCTTTAGATGTGGTGAATCCTGTCAGCAATACTTTACATGTGGTGAATCCTGTCAGCAATTCTTTAGATGTGGTGAATCCTGTCAGCAATACTTTACATGTGGTGAATCCTGTCAGGAATAGAATGATGTCTGTTCAGGTTAGAGGGAACTCAGTCGTTTATTCCTGCAGGAGATCTTGAGGTAAAAACCTCCTCCACGTGTGATCTGCTCTCCCTGAAGGCATCCCTCAGACTACAGAACATTCTAGACTTGCCTGGAAAAACAGCTTCTCCTATTGACCATGTGACTAGGAGCTGCCCAATAGGAGACTGAATTCACATCTCAGATCCTTACAAAACAATAATTCAGTCATTGTACACTTTCACCATTAGCTGGTGACAGAACACAGCAAATGAGAAATGCATTGCATCTAAAATGAAGGTGACTAGAAATGGAGACTTACAGCTCACAAATAATGTAGAGAGCCAGTTAGAGAGTGAGCTGTAGTGTACAGAAGCTACTCACAATTCAGTATTACTTAAAGGGACAGACACACTCTGGACTGGGTCACTACACTGTGACTTCATTTACTGTCTAATTTTAGAGATTTACTGTATCAGGCTTTTTATTATTCCAATACTATGACATCACTGTGCTTGCTATCCCTCTACTGTGACATTACTGTGCATTTTATCCCTCTACTGTGACATTACTGTGCTTTTTATCCCTCTGCTGTGACATCACGGTTTTATTATGCCTGCACTGTGACATCACCGAGTTTATTATCCCTGTACTGTGACATTACTGAGCTTATTATCCCTGTACTGTGACATCCCTGTGTTTATTTTCCCTGTACTGTGACATCACTGTGTTTTTTATCCCTGTATTGTGATATCACAGTGTTTATGCCTATACTGTGACATCACCGTGTTTATTATCTCTGTACTGTGACATTACTGTGCTTACTATCTCTCTACTGTGACTTTAATGTGCTTATTATCCCTCTACTGTGACATCACTGTTTATTATCACTGTACTGTGACATTGTTGTGTTTATTATTCCTGTACTGTGACATCACTGTTTATTATCCCTTACTGTGACATTGCTGTGTTTATTGTCATTATTAGAGATGAGCGACTTTGCCTTTTCTAGGGTCGAGTCGGGTTTCATGAAACCCGACTTTCTCAAAAGTCTAGACGAACGAAATCGGCCGACTATAGGGAAAAGTCGGGGGTCCGAAACACAAAACCCAATGCAAGTCAATGGGGAAGCAAAGTCGTCAGGGAGTGGAGGACGCTTAACACACCTACAGTGCCCATTTCAATGCCAACGACATCAATTCTTATTACTTAAGCTTGGCAACCTTCATTGACTTTATAATAATAGTTATGCATTGAATACTGGGGGTTATTTAGCTAAAGTTGTGGGGGGAGGGGTAGGGCTGGCTCCAGGTTTTCGTGTGCCCCGGGCCAAAGAGTGTCAGTGCGCCCCTTTAACACATACCACAATTCATGATGCTCTGATACGACATAGAAATATAGGTATAGTACAATGAAAAATACTTCACTTCTTACATGACATGACTGATATCTATTTTAAATTCTACAATAGCTCAAAAACAGTACTCCATACAGTATTATGGCCACCACATAGTGCACCATACAGAGTAATGAGCCCCATATATTTCTCCATACAGAATAATTGGTCCCATATAATGTTCCATATAGTATATGATGATGCTCCAGTGTCTTATGGGCCCAAATAATGCTCCACATATAATGGGCCCCATTTCTAATGCTCCAGTGTATAATGGGCCCCATAGATGCAGCTCCAGTGTCTGATCTACCCCATTTAGAATGCTCCAGTATATGATGGGCCCCATGGATGATGCTCCAGTGTCTTATGTGCCCAAATAATGCTCCATATATAATGGGCCCTATTTATAATGCTCCAGTGTATAATGGGCCCCGTAAATGCTGCTTCAGTGTCTAATGTCACCCATTTGGAATGCTCTAGTATATGATGGGCCTCATGGATGATGCTCCAGTGTATGATGGGCTCAAATAATGCTCCATATATAATCAGCCCCATTTAGAATCCTCCAGTATATGATGGGCCCCATGGATGATTCTCCAGTGTCTTATGTGCCCAAATAATGCTCCATATATAATGGGCCCCATTTCTAATGCTCCAGTGTATAATGGGCCCCATAGATGCTGTTCCAGTGTCTGATCTTCCCAATTTAGAATGCTCCAGTATATGATGGGCCCCATGGGTGATGCTCCAGTGTCTTATGTGCCCAAATAAAGCTCCATATATAATGGGCCCCATTTATTATGCTCCAGTGTATAATGGGCCCCGTAAATGCTGCTTCAGTGTCTGATGTCCCCCATTTGGAATGCTCCAGTATATGATGTGCCTCATGGATGATGCTCCAGTGTATGATGGGCCCAAATAATGCTCCATATATAATCAACCCCATTTAGAATTCTCCAGTATATGATGGGCCCCATGGATGATGCTCCAGTGTCTTCTGTGCCCAAATAATGCTCCATATATAATGGGCCCCATTTATAATGCTCAAGTGTATAATGGGCCCCATAGATGCTGCTCCAGTGTCTGATCTGCCCCATTTAGAATTATCCAGTATATGATGGGCCTCATGGCTGATGCTCCAGTGTATGATGGGCCCAATATCATTCTCCAGTGTATAGTGCTCCCCAAAAATTGCTCCCAACCTTTAAAAAACTTAAATACCTCTTCTCGCTGGGCACTGCTCTACTCTGGACTCTTCAGCATCGCCATCTTCCAGCTCTCTGCACTTGGACTGTTTAGGCAGAGGGTGTACAGATGTGATGTCATCGCGCTCTCTGACCTGAATGTCACTGTCAGGAAACGCGGAAGATGTTACGGCGGTGGAGCAGGGAGAGGTAAGTATTGCAAGTGCTGTGGCCCTGAGCAAGCGGGGGGTCCACTCGTGGGCGACCGCACTGGCACAGGGTCCCTCATAGTACGCTGGTGTGTCTGACGGAGAGTGGGCCCTCCCACCGGCAGAGACACTGTTGCGTACTATGAGGGGCCCTGTGCCAGTGCTGTCGCCCACGAGTCTGCCCCCCCATCTGCTCAGGGAACCGGCACTTTCATCTGCACCTTCCTCTTTGTCACCGTGTGGTATAGTATGCGGGAAGGGGCACCTGAGGACAACTCTATACGGTGTATCGAAAAAGGGAAATGTCCGTATATGTATTTACGGACTCACACACACACACTTTGTCTCTGTATGTATTTGACCGTAATCCAAACAGCAGCTATACGATACTGTTTGAGAAGCGGACAGCTCTATACGGTGTATGGAAAAATGGAAATGTCCGTATATGTATTTACGGACTCACACACACACTTTGTCTCTGTATGGATTTGACCGTAATCCAAACAGCAGCTATACAATACTGTTTGAGAAGCGGACAGCTCTATACGGTGTATGAAAAAATGGAAATGTCCGTATATGTATTTACAGACTCACACACACTTTGTCTCTGTATGGATTTAACCGTAATCCAAACAGCAGCTATACAATACTGTTTGAGAAGTGGACAGCTCTATACAGTGTATGGAAAAATGGAAATGTCCGTATATGTATTTATGGACTCACACACACGCTGTCTCTGTATAGATTTGACCGTAATCCAAACAGCAGATATACGATACTGTTTGAGAAGTTGACAGCTCTATACGGTGTATTTATGGAAAAATTTAAATCTCCGTCTATTTTTTTACGGAGTCTCACACACATGCTGTCTCTGTATAGATTTCACCAAAATACAAACAGCAGATATACCATACTTATGAAAAATACTCCAAAAGAACATCCTTATTCCACTATTAGTAAAGTACATAAATAGTGCCTCATGAAATCTTACAATATGGAGACGATTCTCAATAAAATGAGAGAAAAGAGAACATAGAATCCAAATCCATTTCAAACATATATATATTTATTTATCAAAAAGTAGACACATATCAGAGATACAGGATAATAAAAAGAATCAATAAAATGGGTAATCACATAAGGCCCGATACTAGAAAAAAACAAACAAAAAAAAACAAACAAGTGGACGACCTGTATTGGGTATGGTTGCCCAAACAAATCCCGCAGGGAATATATGATTCTATGTGTGAAATATTGAGTTAACCCCGGTTGGTGACTAAATACACATGCCAATGGCTGGTAAATAAATGCCCAAGATGTGAATCACCAGTGTTGCAAGAAAGGGAATTTTACAATTGTATGACTCCCATTAGTCATTGTACCAACCAGGTAGTATATGGTGAGATATATGGTTCAGAGGTCGCTTATAAAGAGCTTCCCCTATGCAGTATATTATATTGCATTAAACCCAGAAAAAGACCAACAATACCAATTATTGATGAGCTAGATGTAAATCAGCCAGTGCTGAGAACGGTTTTGTCACCCCCATATGTTGAAAAATAAAGTAACAGTTAACACAATTACCACAATTACTCAATATTTCACACATAGAATCATACACTCACTGGCCACTTTATTAGGTACACCATGCTAGTAACGGGTTGGACCCCCTTTTGCCTTCAGAACTGCCTCAATTCTTCGTGGCAGAGATTCAACAAGGTGCTGGAAGCATTCCTCAGAGATTTTGGACCATATTGACATGATGGCATCACACAGTTGGCGCAGATTTGTCGGCTGCACATCCCTGATGCGAATCTCCCGTTCCACCACATCCCAAAGATGCTCTATTGGATTGAGATCTGGTGACTGAGGAGGCCATTTGAGTACAGTGAACTCATTGTCATGTTCAAGAAACCAATCTGAGATGATTCGAGCTTTATGACATGGCGCATTATCCTGCTGAAAGTAGCCATCAGATGTTGGGTACATTGTGGTCATAAAGGGATGGACATGGTCAGCAACAATACTCAGGTAGGCTGTGGCGTTGCAACGATGCTCAATTGGTACCAAGGGGCCCAAAGAGTGCCAAGAAAAAATTCCCCACACCATGACACCACCACCACCAGCCTGAACCGTTGATACAAGGCTGGATGGATCCATGCTTTCATGTTGTTTACGCCAAATTCTGACCCTACCATCCGAATGTCGCAGCAGAAATCGAGACTCATCAGACCAGGCAACGTTTTTCCAATCTTCTACTGTCCAATTTCGATGAGCTTGTGCAAATTGTAGCCTCAGTTTCCTGTTCTTAGCTGAGAGGAGTGGTACCCAGTGTGGTCTTCTGCTGCTGTAGCCCATCTGCCTCAAAGTTCGACGCACTGTGCGTTCAGAGATGCTCTTCTGCCTACCTTGGTTGTAACGGGTGGCAATTTGAGTCACTGTTGCCTTTCTATCAGCTCGAACCAGTATGCCCATTCTCCTCTGACCTCTGGCATCAACAAGGCATTTCCGGCCACAGAACTGCCGCTCACTGGATTTTTTTTCTTTTTCGGACCATTCTCTGTAAACCCTAGAGATGGTTGTGCGTGAAAATCCCAGTAGATCAGCAGTTTCTGAAATACTCAGACCAGCCCTTCTGGCACCAACAATCATGCCACGTTCAAAGGCACTCAAATCACCTTTCTTCCCATACTGATGCTCGGTTTGAACTGCAGGAGATTGTCTTGACCATGTCTACATGCCTAAATGCACTGAGTTGCCGCCATGTGATTGGCTGATTAGAAATTAAGTCTTAACACACAGTTGGACAGGTGTACCTAATAAAGTGGCCAGTGAGTGTATATTCCCTGCGGGATTTGTTTGGGCAACCATACCCAATACAGGTCGTCCACTTGTTTTTTCTAGTATCGGGCCTTATGAGATATACCATACTGTTTGAGAAGCGGACGGCTCTATACGGTGTATGTATGGAAAAATTTAAATCTCTGTCTATTTTTTTACAGAGTCACACACAGATAGCTTGTATTTGTCCGTGATACCAGCCTGTACATGGTAGTGTGTAAGGAGCGTACACCTCTATGCGGTGTGTGAAAAAATGAACGCTCGGTAACTGTGCAGAAAAAAAGAATAAAAGTAGGAGTGCTTTGAAAAAAGCAGCCTGCACAGCAGTGTACACACAGCAATGCAGCTATCAGGTAGCCTAATAAGGCAGCCTAATAACCACCAGCGCTGCTGCATACAAAAAAATCCTCCCCTGTCACTGCACACTAACTGTACAGTGAAAATCGCTATCAGCAGAAGCACAGATTTTTTTTCTTCTTTCCTACCTAACACTCTCCCTAATGAGAAACAGCAACCTCTCGCTATGCTAAGATCGTCAGAAGTAAAATGGTGGTCGGCGCTCAGGGCTTTTATAGCCACTGTGATGCCACACAAAGCAAGCCAATGACTTGAATGCCCTTCTCTAAGATGGAGGTGGCCGCTGCCGATGTCATTGCGTTGCCCACAGTGTGTGTCCTTGATCATTGGCTGAGAAAAGGCGCTGGAAGCATTATGGGAAATGTGACTTTGGTGCTTGGGTCGGCGACCTCATGGCCGACCTCACGCTATGGTCGGGTTTTGCTCGGTGAAACCCGACTTTGGCGAAAGTCTGCGAGATCGCTGTATGTGACACCTATCAGCGACTGGCCCCCTGCCGGTATCGCTGATCGCTGTTGGAAAGCCCTGGAGGTAGTGAAATCGATTTGGATGTGAAAAACCTGTCATCTGAACAGGTGGAGTGTGATTGGACATCCGGAGTCTCTGAGTGGATATAAGGCCGCCGACACCCTGCTGGGTTGCTGGTGATCCTCTCTGCTCTGAGCTCTGGCCTCCAGTTTAGTCCTGTCTACTAAAGCTAAGTTTTTGCTCTGCTATTGTTCATGAGATTTTGTCTGGTTTACTTAGTGTTTGTGTTCAGCCAGCCCTGGTTGGGACTGGCTGAACTCCATTTTTTGTCTCTAATCAGTTGATCTCTTTGCTCTGTTTTCAGAATATACCTGAGTGCTGATATAGTGATTTTGAAGTCTAGTGACTTCAGGGCCTTTTCTATCAGACATGTTGGACATTATTTTTGGCAGGGTTTTTGCGTGATTGCAAACAGTTGCTTTTCTATCCTGTCCTATCTAGTTAGTGAGGGCCCCATCGTTTGCTCAGCCTGTCTTTCTGTCTGTGTTTGTGTTTTCATCTGTTTTCACCGTCAATACATGTTGGGGGCTGTCTATTGCTTTGGGGTCTGCTCTGGGGCAGTTTAGATTTCCCCTTTCTTTCTTTAGGTTTATTTATTTCTCCGACTGTGAACGAGGTGTCTAGGAAAACCGTAGGAACACCCCACGGCTACTGTTAGTTGTTGTGAATAGGATCAGGGGTCTGCAATCCGCTAGCTACCAACCTCTCCAGTTTTCTGGACTTAGCTTGTATTTTTGTTTTCCTCCTCCGGTGACTCATTCATAACAGAATCACCAGCCATACTGCAGATTCTAGGGTACTCAATAGCAGGAAAGAATTGTAAAAAAAAAAAAAGTGTGGAGCAGCTCACTGCTGAAGTGCGGGGAATTTCCACCTATCTCGCTCATTCACATGCTGCTGAACAAAAGATTCCTACTCCTGATGTGTTTTTTGGGGATCGGTCTAAATTTTTGAATTTTAAGAATAATTGTAAATTATTTCTTGCCTTGAAGCCTAACTCATCGGGGAGCTCTGCGCAGCAGGTTAAAATTGTCATCTCTTTGCTGCCTGGCGATCCCCAGGATTGGGCGTTTTCTTTGACACCTGATGATCCTATTCTAACTAATGTGGACGCATTTTGGGGTTGTATGATGAACCTAATGCTATTGATCAAGCTGAGAAAGCCCTGTTGGCATTGAGCCAGGGTAAGGATTCTGCAGAGTTATACTGTCAAAAATTCCAAAAGTGGGCGGTCCTTACGACCTGGAATGATGGTGCCTTGGCATCTCTCTTTCGGAAGGGTTTGTCATAAACCGTAAAAGATACTATGGTGGGATTTCCTGTTCCCTCTGGTCTTGACAATTCTATGTCATTAGCCATTCAGGTTGATCGGCGTTTACGTGAACGTAAAAGTACACGAGAAATGTTGCCACCTGTTGAACAAATGTCTGAACCTATGCAATGTGTTAGAGTTTTGTCTAGGGCGCAACGTCAGGAGTTCAGAAGGTGTAATAAGCTGTGTTTTTTCTGTGGAGATGCCTCTCATATGATTTCTGTCTGCCCTAAACGAGAGAAACGTTTTGCACACACATTTGCTGTGGGTGGTGTTCAACCTAAGTTTCTTCTGGCAATTACTCTGATCTGCTCCCTGTCCACATTTTCCGCTAAGGCTTTTGTGGATTCGGGAGCGGCTCTGAACCTGATGGACTTGGATTTTGCTAAGCGTTGTGAGTTTCCTATGACACCTCTGCGGACGCCTATCTGTTGTGAGTTCATTTTCCCCTTCACTACTGAGGCCCGAGGAACTCCCTCTTCTGGTGAAGAAAGGTAGTGAGCCTGATTGTCAAACACCTGGGGCTGATGATGATAACTGGCTGAGTGGAGTTAATGACTGGATATAAGGCTGCCGACGCCCTTCTGGCCTGCGGGTGATTTCTCTGTGGACTTCTAGGAAACCAGTCTGATTCCTGCTCATCTAAAGCTAAGATTTCTGCTTTGCCTTTTTGCATTAGTGTTTTGTTTTCCTTGCTTTTCTGGATTCTGCCATTCCCTGCTGGGGTGAGCTGAATCTCCTTTTGCCTGTTGCTCTGTCTTCAGAATATTCCTGAGTACTGACATAGCCTTTTTTGAAGCCTAGTGTCTTCAGGGTCTTTTTTACTGTCAGTTTGTTGGCTCTTATTTTCATAGGGTTTTTCACAGATTGCAGACAGCAGCCTTCCTGTCCTTTCCTATCTAAGCTAGCTTGGGCCCCATCTTTGCTCAGTCTATCTTTCTGTCTGTGTTTTGTTCTTTCTTCTTGCTTCACTGTCATTATATGTGGGGGGCTGCCTTTTGCTTTGGGGTCTGCTCTGGGGCAGTTTAGATTTCCCTTTCTGTCTTTAGGCTATGTAGTCCTCCGGCTGTGATCGAGGGGCCTAGGGCATCGTAGGAGCCCCCCACGGCTACTGCTAGTTGTGTTGATAGGTTCAGGGGTCTGCAATCCGATAGCTGCCAACTTCTCTGGTTTTCTGGACTTAGCTAGCACTTCTATTTTTGCCTCCTACGGTGACTCAATCATAACACCTATCCCTGAGGGGTATTGATGCTACTCCTTTGGCGAAGAATAAACCTCAGTTTTGGACCCAGGTGGTAATGCGGGTCGCCCCAGACCATCAAGAAAATTGCAGATTTTTGGTGTTGCATAATTTGCATGATACCATTGTTCTGGGATTTCCCTGGTTGCAAATCCATAATCCAGTTTTGGATTGGTAATCTGTGTCTGTGGTGAGTTGGGGTTGTCGGTGTGCTTTTGGTGACGCTCCTGTTTTCTCCACCTCTCCCCAGTCGCATGATGTTCCTGACTATTTGGCCGATTTATATGATGTATTTAGTGAGAATAAGTCTGCATCTTTGCCTCCTCATAGGAGTTATGACTGTGCAATTGAGTTGAGCCCAGAGTGTAAATTTCCCAAGGGTCGACTTTTCAATTTATCTGTACCCAAGCACGAGGCTATGCGATCTTATATTAAGGAGTCATTGGAGAAGGGTCATATTAGACCATCCTCTTCACCCTTGGGTGCTGTTTTTTTTTCGTGGCCAAGAAAGATGGTTCATTAAGGCCTTGTATTGACTATCGTTCCCTCAACAAAATTACTGTTAAATATCAGTATCCGTTACCCCTGATTTCTGATCTATTCTCCAGAGTTAAAAGTGCTTGCTGGTTTACCAAGCTTGACCTCAGGGGGGGCGTATAATCTTATTCGCATTAAGAATGGGGATGAATGGAAGACGGTGTTTAATACTCCGGAGGGACATTTTGAGTACCTGGTGATGCCTTTTGGGCTCACTAATGCCCCTTCTGTCTTCCAGTGCTTCATGAATGATATTTTCCGGGACTTTGTGGATAAATTTTTGATCATCTATCTGGATGATATTTTGATCTTTTCCAGGGATTGGGACTCTCATGTGGAACATGTTCGGACTGTGTTCCGGATTTTGAGGGAGAATTCCCTGTATGTTAAGGGATTGAAATGTCTTTTTGGTGTACAGAGGATTTCATTGTTGGGATTTATTTTGTCTCCGTCAACTATTGAAATGGACCCAGTCAAGGTACAGGCTATTCATGATTGGGTTCAGCCCACTTCTTTGAAGGCCCTCCAGAAGTTTTTGGGTTTTGCTAATTTTTATCGTAATTTTATAGCTAATTTTTCTGGTATTGCCAAACCATTGACTGATTTGACTAAGAAGGGTGCTGATGTGCTGAATTGGTCTCCAGAGGCTGTTTCTTCCTTTCCGGAGCTGAATTGGAGGTTCACTTCTGCTCCGGTTTTGTGGCAACCTGATGTCTCACTCCTGTTTCAGGTAGAGGTGGACGCTTCTGAGATTGGTGCAGGAGCTGTTTTGTCCCAAAAAGATGCGGTAACATCTAAAATGAATCCCTGTGCTTTCTTTTCCCGAAAGTTCTCCCCATTCGAATGCAACTATGATGTGGGGAATCGGGAACTGTTAGCCGTGAAATGGGCGTTTAAGGAGTGGAGACATTGGTTAGAGGGAGCTAAACATCAAGTCGTGGTCCTTACTGACCACAAGAATTTGATTTACCTTGAGTCGGCCAAACGCTTGAATCCTAGACAGGCTAGGTGGGCCTTGTTTTTCACACGTTTTGATTTTGTGGTTTCTTTTCTTCCGGGCACTAAGAATGTCAAGGCAGACGCCCTCTCTAGGAGTTTCTTTGCTGATTCTCCTATTGTGACCAAGCCTGCTACCATCTTAGGTGAGGGGGTAGTTCTTTCTGCCATCTCGCCCGATTTGAGAAGTGCTCTGGAAGAGTTTCAGGAGGACAAACCTGAGTGTTGTCGCATTGGAAAATTGTATGTTCCTCACCAGTGGAGGAAGAGAGTAATGTCTGAAGTTCATTGCTCCGCATTGGCTGGTCACCCTGGTATTTTTGGTACTAGAGATTTGGTGAGTCGGTCTTTTTGGTGGCCTGCCTTGTCTCGTGATGTCAGGAATTTTGTGCAGTCCTGTGGGACTTGCTCCCGGTCAAAACCTTGTTCCCGCTCTAGTGGGTTGTTGATGCCTTTGCCGGTCCCCAGGAGGCCATGGACCCATATTTCAATGGATTTTATTTCTGATATGCCTGTCTCTCAGAGAATGACTGTTATTTGGGTGATTTGTGATAGATTCATAGAATCATAGAATCATAGAATCATAGAATCGTAGAGTTGGAAGGGACCTCCTGGGCCATCTGGTCCAACCCCCTGCTCAAAGCAGGATTTGCTAAATCATCCCAGTCAGATGTCTGTCCAGCCTCTGTTTGAAGACTTCCATTGAAGGAGAACTCACCACTTCTCATGGCAGCCTGTTCCACTCATTGATCACTCTAACTGTCAAAAAGTTTTTTCTAATATCTAATCTGTGTCTCCTCCCATTCAGTTTCATCCCATTGCTTCTAGTCTTTCCTTGTGCAAATGAGAATAAAGTTGATCCTTCTACAATGTGACAGCCCTTTAGATATTTGTAGACAGCTATTAAGTCTCCTCTCAGTCTTCTCTTTTGCAAACTAAACATTCCCAAATCATGCAACCTTTCCTCATAAGACAGGGTTTGCAGACCGGTCACCATTTTGGTCGCTCTTTTCTGAACTTGCTCCAGTTTGTTGATGTCTTTTTTAAAATGTGGTGCCCAAAACTGGACACAATATTCCAGATGAGGTCTGACCAAAGAGGAGTAGAGGGAAATAATGACTTCACGTGATCTAGACTGTATGCTTCTGTTAATACATCCTAGAATTGCATTTGCCTTTTTTGCTGCTGCATCACACTGTTGACTCATATTCAGTCTGTGATCTATTAGTATACCCAAGTCTTTTTCACATGTGCTGTCACTTAGCCCTATTCCTCCCATTCTATATATGCTTTTTTCATTTTTATTGCCCAGATGTAGTACTTTGCATTTCTCCCTGTTAAAAACCATTCTGTTAGTTGCTGCCCACTTCTCCAGTTTATTTAAATCTTTTTGAATCCTCTCTCTCTCTTCTCTAGTATTAGTTATCCCTCCTAGCTTTGTGTCATCAGCAAATTTAATCAGTTTACCCTCAATTCCTTCATCTAAATCGTTGATAAAGATGTTGAACAATACAGGGCCCAGGACAGAGCCCTGTGGTACCCCACTTGAGACATTCTTCCAACTGGATGTGCAGCCATTTACGACCACTCTTTGGGTCCGATCACTAAGCCAGTTATGAATCCACCTAACAGTTGCCTTGTCCATTCCATACTTAGTCATTTTTTCAATAAGGATTGTATGAGAGACTTTGTCAAATGCTTTGCTGAAGTCTAGATATACTATATCTACAGCATTTCCTTGATCCACCCAATCAGTGATACCGTCATAGAAGGAAATTAAGTTAGAATGACATGACTTATTAGTTACAAACCCATGCTGACTCTGTTTAATCACTTCATTCTTATCCAGGTATTGACATACATGTTGTTTAATAATTTGTTCAAAGATCTTTCCTGGTATAGAAGTCAGACTCACCGGCCTATAGTTGCCTGGGTCCACCTTCTTCCCCTTTTTGAAGATAGGAACAACATTTGCTCTTCTCCAGTCTTCTGGCACTTCTCCTGTTCTCCAAGAATTTTCAAAGATTATGGAGAGGGGTTCAAAAATTTCTTCTGCTATCTCCTTCAGTACTCTGGGGTGTAATTCATCTGGACCTGGAGATTTGAATTCATTTAGGTTAGCAAAGTGTTTCCTCACTATCTTTCTGTTTATAGATATCCTGGATTCTTCTATTCCCTTAATAGGACAGTGAATAACAGTTGATGTTACATTTCCTTTCTGAGAGAAAACAGATTCTCTAAGATGGTCCAGCTTGTACCACTCCCTAAGTTGCCATCTTCCTCAGAGTTGGTGCCCTTGTTTTTGCAACAGGTGGTTCGCTTGCATGGGATTCCTGAGAACATTGTGTCTGACAGAGGAGTTCAGTTTGTTTCTAGATTTTGGAGGACTTTTTGTTCCAAGCTGGGAATTCAGTTGTCCTTCTCCTCTGCGTTTCACCCTCAGACCAATGGGCAGACGGAGGGAACAAACCAGACTTTGGAGTCTTATTTGAGATGTTTTATTTCTGCTGATCAGGATGATTGGGTTTCATTTTTGCCCTTGGCCGAATTTGCTTTAAATAATAGAGCTAGTTCTGCCACTTTGATGTCACTTTTTTTTGTAACTTTGGGTTTCATCCTCGATTCTCTTCAGGGCAGGTGGAGTCTTTTGCCTGCCCAGGTGTTGACACTGTGGTGGAGAGAATGCACCAGATCTGGGACCAAGTGGTGGATAAGTTGTCTCTCTCCCAGGAAAAGGCCCAGCGGTTTTCCAACCGGCATAGGACCATTGGTCCCCGGTTTAAGGTGGGTGATATGGTTTGGTTGTCATCAAAGAATATCTCTATGAAGGTGGCTTCTCCAAAGTTTAAATCTAGATTTCTTGGACCTTACAAGATTTTGGAGATTTTTAATCCGGTCTCTTTTCGATTGGCTCTTCCTGTTACATTCATGATCCATAACGTGTTTCATAAGTCTCTGTTAAAGAGGTTTGTTGAGCCAGTAGTTCCTGTGGTGGCACCTCCTGACCCTGTATTGGTTGAAGGTAATGTGGAATATGAGGATGAGAAGATACTGGATTCTCGTCTGGCTAGACGGAGACTGCAGTATTTGGTTAAGTGGAAGGGTTATGGCCAGGAGGATAATTCTTGGGTCTCTGCATCCGATATTCATGCCGAAAGATTGGTTCGTGCTTTTCATCGGGCCCATCCTGATCGCCCTGGTGGCGTGGATGAGGGTTCGGTGACCCCTCATCAAGGGGGAGGTACTGTTATGAGCTCATTTTCTCCTTCACCTTTGATGTCCGATGAACGCCCTCTGCTGGTGAAAGGAGGTAGTGAAATCGATTTGGATGTGAAAAACCTGTCATCTGAACAGGTGGAGTGTGATTGGACATCCGGAGTCTCTTAGTGGATATAAGGCCGCCGACGCCCTGCTGGGTTGCTGGTGATCCTCTCTGCTCTGAGCTCTGGCCTCCAGTTTAGTCCTGTCTACTAAAGCTAAGTTTTTGCTCTGCTATTGTTCATGAGATTTTGTCTGGTTTACTTAGTGTTTGTGTTCAGCCAGCCCTGGTTGGGACTGGCTGAACTCCATTTTTTGTCTCTGATTAGTTGATCTCTTTGCTCTGTTTTCAGAATATACCTGAGTGCTGATATAGTGATTTTGAAGTCTAGTGACTTCAGGGCCTTTTCTATCAGACGTGTTGGACATTATTTTTGGCAGGGTTTTTGTGTGATTGCAGACAGTTGCTTTTCTTTCCTGTCCTATCTAGTTAGTGAGGGCCCCATCGTTTGCTCAGCCTGTCTTTCTGTCTGTGTTTGTGTTTTCATCTGTTTTCACCATCAATACATGTTGGGGGCTGTCTATTGCTTTGGGGTCTGCTCTGGGGCAGTTTAGATTTCCCCTTTCTTTCTTTAGGTTTATTTAGTTCTCCGGCTGTGAATGAGGTGTCTAGGACCACCGTAGGAACACCCCACGGCTACTGTTAGTTGTTGTGAATAGGATCAGGGGTCTGCAATGCACTAGCTACCAACCTCTCCGGTTTTCTGGACTTAGCTTGTATTTTTGTTTTCCTCCTCCGGTGATTCATTCATAACAGACTTCTCAGCCACCTGGTACCTTTCCACTAGGCCAACCAGTTCATCTGCATTCCAAGGGTCTCGCTAGGCAACCCAGGTCTGCTCCGGCCTAGGAAGGGAATGAACAAATCTGTTTATGACAACCCACTTGACCATCTGGGCTGGAGTGGAGGACTCTGGCTGCAGCCACTTTTGTACAAGATGCAGTAAGTCAAACATTTGGGAATGAGGGGGTTTGTTACCGTAATATGCCAAGTGGTGATCCCTTTTTACTCTGACAGACATACTCCTGGGCATCCTGTAATGTCAGGTTATAATAAGCCTTTTGGGGCTCGCCAGTCAGACAGTGGGCCAGCATCTCCGCTCACCACTCTGGCAGTAGATTCTTACACTCTGACACTTGTTCAAAAACAGTCAAAGTGCCTCCACATCATCCCCTGTGGTCATCATTTGCATGGCTTGTCTTACCGCTTTCCGAACTTACGAGTCATCACCTGGACTTGGGGAAGGGGCTCCTGGCCTCTCACAGATTCTGCGAGGAGTTAAATCTAGCGTTCAAGCACTTCCTGTTGCTGTCGCTTCTGTTGGAGCTGCTGCCCCAACAGTTTGTATTCTGTTGCGACAGCTGCTGCTGTTGATTTACTTGCTGCTGCTGTTGGACCTGGACCACATACTTGATAAGTTACTCCAGGCTGTCTGACGTCATCTCCAGCTTTATGGCCGCCTTTACCCAGGAAAAGCGGGTTGCCCACAGCCGTTACCAGTGTTATTGGAATGTTGCCCACATTCAAAACACCACCTGTGGTAGATGCGCTCTCTCAGCTGTACACAGAGATAGACACAGAAACACTGTCTCTTCACTGGTTTATTATATACATTCGGCATAAACCATGGTGAAGTAAAAATAAACACAGTTCTTTAGCCAAAAAAAGGAAAATAAATCAAAGTCGTAACACACTGAACAATTGCTATGTTGCTATGAGGAGCTTCTGGAATCACCTCCATTTTAGTCCTGTCAGTGATGAGCCGTCTAGATTGGAGTTAGTCCTGTGAGGACCTCGCTCCAGCAACTCCACTCTAGCCAACTCAGCTCTGAACCATCTAGATTGGAGGCTCCAGCAAGATCCACACTACAACTACTCCATTCTAGAGCAAAGCAAAGTACTGCAGTGAACAGGTGCCAGGAAAGGTCAAAGAGACCCAGCGCACTGCAGTACTTTGACTTAGACAGGGAAGAGAAGTACACCTGTGTAGAAGCACGATGTCGGGGAGACTGTGTGGATGACACAGCGATGCATCATCAACAGGAAGCAAGAAGGAGGGTGACAACGCAAGAAAAAGGGAAGCGCCGGACCAAGACCAGTGACAGCCCTCAGACCAGACCGCATCGCAGATGAGTATAATAAAAGGTGTTTTTCTTGTCTTGCAGCTCAGGTTGGTGACATATATACAGCATTATAAAATGCTGTATCTTAGGTGGTCGTATCTCATACTGGTCAAACTTGATGACAGGTTCGCTTTATATTTGTAGTCAACAACCTCCTTCTGCTACTGACTAACACTGAGTGAAGGAAGGGGGAGAACAAAGAGCTGACACATTGAGGAGCCTGCCTAATCTATATCAGAAAAGCCAGATTTGTGAAGCAGGTACATTACAAGAGCAAAATGATTTTTTTTTTAATAAATTAAAAGTTGCTAAACTTTGCATTTAGACAAATAAGTTATTATTTAATAAAATATTATTATTTATTAATAATAATAATCAATGCAATATCTCCCTAGTTTTTATAAACCATCTGAAGAGTCTCTTCATGAGTAGTTCTTGAAAACTTTTTTTTTCCTATAGCCCATTCTTAGTTTCTACTTTCTGTGCAATTCTGAGATTTTTTAGCCCAAAAGTCTGCCCATGTCTTCCGTAGCAATTCTCCACCATAATGATGTACCGTGACAAGTTTCTTAAATTTGCAGTGGTCATAATTTAACCAGTAGGTGTTAAATACACCTCTAGGGGGTTCACTAAGTGGAATGTGGAGCTCATACAAACAAATTCCAATAAAAGAATCTTCCATGGGGATGACCCTAATTTCTTGGGCAATGTCATAGATAATTTTTGCCATATCAGCTGAAAATACATATCCAGGACCTTTGCAATAGGGTGGGTAGGTATCATTTGGATAGACTTCTGGAGGTACATACCACTTATAAGCCTTGTTCCTGAAAGGTCCAGTATTCTTAGCAATATCTCCAGTGAAGTAATTGGTACGAACTGGTAAGTCTGGATAAAGAAGATTATGAATCAGGTAGTCTACATTAAGAAATATGTCGTTGTCGATCTTCATGACATAACTGGCAGAAGGACAGAATTTGGTCACCCACTCCATACCCATTAAAGTTTTCAAGGTCAAATTGTAATAGGTGTCCATGAAGTCTTGTTGGACAATGTCCCTAAAGATCCTACTTTCCTCCTCTAACATATCCTGGACTCGTTCTGGAACAATCTGGGGTAGACCTACTAGAAAAATCCTGACCACCTCAACATCATAAAGGCTTTCATTACCCCATGTTTCTCGAATTGTGTGTCTCGACTCCATGTCCTGTGACTGTACAAGCACCATCATAACAAGGAAAGGTTTCTGGTTCTTGCACTTTTCTGGCTGGTTAATGAGGAACTTGTATGGAAATGGGTATGGAGGGGCCAGGGGGTGCTTGAACGCTGGGTAAGTCAAATTATTCACAGGCTTTTTTCTCTCTTGTAATTTTTCAGAATTTTGAGTCCATTTGTTGACTATTTTTATTTTGCCTTCATAGGAAAAGAAGTACCCAAAGATAAACATAAAGATCCCAAAAGATAAGGTCCGGAAGCGCATTCTGATATTCATGTTGTCCTCAAAAGACCAAAATCTCACCAAGATTTCTGCAACAATAAGAAAATGAAAAAAAGTTATATAAAAAGTTTGATAATAAATTTCACAAGCCAATATTATATACAGTCCAAGCTTGTACATGTAATTGTGAGCAGTGGTCAGTGGCATAATGAGGCTCGTGGTAGAGAATGCAATATCTACAAATTTTCCCCTTTATTAAATATGTCAGGTCCAAAGGGAAAAGCCTGACTTCAAGCTGCAGGGCAGGAACGCGAAATCTGTAAAGTTTTCAAAATAGCTTCTTCATCTTAAGAAGTTCTTTATACTATTTATGTGAATCTTCAAAAATATGTTCTCTCCAGTCCATTTCTAGTTTCTATAATAATGTTCTTATTTTCGTAGCCCTTCAAAGATTTCTTAGCCCACAAGTCTGACCACATTTTGCCTATATTTTATCCATCATAATGGATAACTTTCTTGAAGTACAGCCTACTTTCATTCCCCAAGCTTGACCCCAATAAAATAATAACGCTTATACTCACTTGCCGTGCCAGTGCTGTTCCTACGGTGTTGGCACTCGTAGTCCCAGGGTTCTTGTGAGGTTGTATGACACATGGTGCCCGGCTTCACTGTCTCTGCCTTCAGACAATTAGAATATGTAGACGTAGTCCGGGCAGCAGATGATCTCTGACTTCCTTTTCATGTTCAATTCGACAGAAGGAGGGGACAATGACGCCAGCGCTGAGGTGAGTATGAGCTTTTTTATTTTATTGGGCCAAGCATGGGGTATGAGAAGGGGTTGTCCTAGTAGGGCACAAACCCCTTACATTTTTTTAAAAAATGTGCTCAATCGTCATAATCAACCCTGTTATTACTAAACAGACCTCCTAGGTCAGTGGTCCCCAACCTTCTCACCATGAGAGCCACATTCAGCTCTGAGAGATGGTCGCAAGTCACATTCAGCACACTCTCCCTCCACACTAGAGACACGGAGAACCTGGTGTAAAGACAGCTAAAGTGCCATTTCCCTTGTAGGCAGGATACTTACATCCGGGTGCTCACTTTACCCGTATTCAGTAGTCTTACATCAAGCATACTCATCTCTCTAACTGGTAGCATCACTCTGTCTCAGGTTTACCATGTGTTTATCCCCCCTCCTAGTAAATGGGAATCCAGATATGCTCTTCCATGCAGGGCTACTCAGAAAAGTAATCATGGCTGTCTGCTATACCTTGTACTAGACAGCCATTAGCCATATATTGTGAGCCCACGAGTCACATGTGGCTCCCGAACCTCAGGCTGGGGACCTCTGCTCTGGGGTGTAAACTAGGTGGAAAATGGAACTGTTTTTTAAGTATTATGCTAAAGTTGTCAGTATTTTCCTGGAGGATCTACCCCAGATTTCTCCAGTCCAAACCCAGGATGTGTCAGTGGAGGAAAGTGTGACCCATGATGATGTGATATAATAAGACTTCATGGACACCCTTTACAATTTGATCTAAAAATATTAATGGGTAGATAATCCTCACCCAATTCTTTGTTCTGCCAGCTACGCCATCTTCTTCAAAACAAGTTTTTGATCAAAAAACCTTATAAAAATATCTGTTTTAAACAACCTTAATTCAATGAATGTTCCCTTGTAACCACTAATGATGGGAAGGTCAAGTTACCAAATGTCTACTGTTTTCAGTACTGTGCAATACACATGTAGTGCAGTGTATTATCGATGCGATCAAGAGATCATGTGTTCATGTTGAGTTGTAGGACCAATAAATATTGTAATTGAAATATCAATTTCGATGTTTATAGAATTAAAAAAAATAAAAAAGTAAATATTCAGAATAAAAAGTTGCTTAATCTAATAAAAAGCAAAGTTCCCCGTAAAAAGAAAAACAGTGTATATGTAATTGAGCGGATCCATTCGCGCGTCTCCGGTCCTTAGCCTAGGTCAGTTCTACCTGGTTACTAGATGGGATACTCGCAAATCTTTTACTTTCCGGCGTCCACGGCTTGGCTTATGATTAGTTAGGTGTCAGGATCCTGTCAGCGTCGGCAACTGCCACGGCTGAGCAGGGTAACTTAACCACACTGCGGGAGAGCACGGGGCCCAATACGGTAGTGAAGGTTTAAGCAGACAGGACCTGAGGCACGGAAAATAGTAAGGAGTACCAGGACCTACGATCATGTGACTGCAGGGTCGGGGCTTAGCGTCCTACTACTGCAGATGATGTAATGTACCTACTGCAGAAATACTGTAGTAGAGGAGAGGAAAACGCAGGTCAGACAAGCAGAGGTCATACACGAGAGGGCGGTGCGGTACAAAAGGGATGAGCAGAGAATAGTCAAGTCACAAGCAGAGAGTCATACACAAGAGGGCGGTGCGGTACAAGAGGGACAGGCAGAACTCGTAACAGGGACAGAACTGGATCAAAACCGAACAAGCAACAAGATATCAGGCACAAGGCACACGTACACAAGAGGTCAACTAACTCAGCCGAGGGCAGGAGTATAACTGACACCGGACCTAGGTCCAGTGAGCATTAAATAGCCGCCCTCTGCCAGAGAGAGCCAGAAACAATTTACCCCCGTCTGACCAGGACGGGCCAAAGCGAAACCCCGTCCTGGATCATGACATTAGGGCTGGTGCAAAATCATCTGCTTGTCAAGTCGCACATGTGACATTGTGCCAGTCCTGATAAATCAATTGCCACTCTGGAGACGCAGGAAGGTAAGAGATTTGCAGGCCTTCCATTTAGATGCCAGGTACAATTGACCTGGTCGCTGGACTGGAGTCTCGCAAATCAATCCCCTCATCTGTATTAATGACCAATACAAAAAAATATATAATTATTTATCCCACATCAGGAATGCTGAAAAAATAAAAATGAAAAACTATGGTAATTTGAAAAACTCTTCCTTATATAAAATGACATAGAACATTGTCAAAAAGTCTTATACGTCCCAAATTTCTATCAATAAAGTTTATAACTTATTACAGTAAGAAAAATGTAATAAAACATTAAAAAAAATTACCTACTCAATATAACTATACAATTGTTTTGACCCATGCTATAAAACTATCTGCCAAAAATATAGAAAAAACATTGCCAGAACTACCACACATATTTTTAGTTTATTATCACAAAAAAATGGAAAAAAGTGATCAAAAGATGGTATGTCACCAAACATGGTACAAGTAAAAGCGACATCTTGTCTTGCAAAAAAAATAAGCCCTCACATGCCTCTATTGACATAAAAGTATTAAACTTATAATCCCTCAGAATATGGTAACAGAAAAAGAAAAGATTTTTTTTTCCAGGATATTTATTGTATAAAAGTAATAAAATATAAATAAAACTGCATTCATTTAGTATTGCCATAATCCTACTCACCCACAGAATATTAACTCTTTATTTGTGGAGAAAAAATGAAAAACATAAAATTTAAAATTTAAAAAACCCCAACAGAATTGGTGTTTAAGACAAAAACCATCTATTCCAAGAGTTAATAAAAGTCAAGCATTAGTTTGTATGTACCTAAAAATGGAGCCACTCCCCAGTTTTCCCAACTAATATCAATATCTGGACAGTAATAAAGGGTCTATTCACCCAGGGATAAAGACAAGGTGGTCAGTGCTCATATTTCTCACCACTCCATGATATCCATTAGTAGAGCCAGTCCTACTTACCTTTAGTGGTCGTCGTTCTGTGTCGTTCTGAGTTTCTTAGAGACTCTCCTCCACTGCTGTAATCTGCAGATATTCATTGAAAACCGGTCTGCTCTAATGCCGACCTGCTCAACACTCGTTTCCAATAGGAAGCTGATGACCGTGATGACGGAAGATGAAATACAGACAATAAATCAAAGACAATGGGTGGAATCTGGGGAGAAGATTCTCTTCCTTCATTTGTAAAACGGTTAGCAATAACTTTTATCACTTTGCATATCTATAATTCCAGATTAAAAGACTTATGAATGAAAACCAACTAGTTTTGTCTTTCCGGCTTCATCTATTACACAATACTGAGTCACAACTGAGCAATAAAACATGCCCCTATCACCAACTATTTTGAGGTCTGCAAATGTTTACTGTTGCACTTTTATTTTTATTATGTGTGGCACAAGTTCAACCTTTGAACGATCCTATTCATTTTACCATTTTTTGTAATGCACCTGGAAATTTTGTCCTATTTTTGCGTTCAGTAAAATTGTTTGTTGGCTTCTGTTTTTAAGGTGTTCAGTGCGCGGTAATAATCACTTGGAAATATGATTTTTCAGATATTGATAACTGTAGCTAAATGGTTAAACAGCAACAAAAAGCTCAAAAGTACATCAACGTAAAATGTTGAGAAAAGGTCAAATAGTTTGATAATTTATTTAACATATAAAACTAGGATGAGACATAACCCTCTTGTCTAGTACCATTACGTGAGACTCAATTCTGAATAAATATCCTCTGGAATTATACATATGCAAAAGTAACGAGTTTTAATTCAGAATTCAGTAAATTAGGCAGCCGAAGATACAGAATAATTTTTATGCTGATTCTACCCCGCTTTTTTTTCTTCTGTATTTGTTATTCTGACATCAGTCATCGAACTCTCAGTGGAACAAAGTACTTAGCAGATTTGCGTTATGAAAGTTTGGATTTAATCCAACAAAGGCAAAAAATGCAATGGAGGAGGTATAGTAAATAATGTATAGGAAAATAACTACCCCCAAAATTAATTTTATTAAATTAATTAATTATATGACAAAGATGATTACCGTAATTTACGCAATATAAGATGCACTTTTTCAACCAAAATTTTGGGGGGGGGCAATGGGGTGCGTCTTATAATGTGTATATACTTTACCGGTACTGTTGCTGCATGCTGGGATGAGGGGGTGCCCGGCGGTGCTGCCCAGGGTGTCCGGTGCTGCTGCCTGGGGTGTCCGGTACTGCAGGGGACTCTGTCGACATTTCGTGAGAAGCCAGAGCCCCCCACAGTTCCGTGGTTTCCTGTGGACTCTGGGAAAATGGCGGCCGCGGGCGGCGCTTGCACAGATGGAGATATCGGCATCAAGATCTCGGGAGATAAGATTTCAGCTCATTTTTGCTAATAGTGTAACGCAGGCAGGAATCTACAGTTCAGAATCTAAATGGTTTGTGTTAATACTGTGGTACAACAAGGAGAGTCCACATTTCAACATCTAAATCATTTGGGCTAATATTGTGGTGCAAGCCATGTAAATAAAGTTGCATGTAAATATTAAATCTGAATAGCATTACTGCTCTAGATTATATGAAAAATGGAGATACTTAGCACATAATTTGACCAATTCATGATGATATTTTTTTCTCATTATCTAGAGCAGTAATGATTTTTATATTTCAAATTTACATGCTTTAGCACTACAGAGTGCAACTTTATATATTTGTTATGTATTATTATTATTATTTATTTATATAGCACCATTGATTCCATGGTGCTGTACATGAGAAGGGGTTACATACAAATTACAGATATCACTTACAGTAAACAAACTAACAATGACAGACTGATACAGAGGGGAGAGCACCCTGTCCTTTCGGGCTTACATGCTACAGGATGGTGGGGAAGGAGACAGTAGGTTGATGGGTTGCAGCAGCTCCAGTAGTGGTTGAGGTGATATCACCGGTAGTGGTGAGAGAGAAGGAGGTAGCGGGGTCATTGCAGGCTGTAGGCTTTCTTGAAGAGGTGGGTTTTCAGGTTCCGTCTGAAGGATCCAAATGTGGTTGATAGTCGGACTTGTTGGGGCAAAGAATTCCAGAGGATAGGGGCAACTCGGGAGAAGTCTTGGAGTTGGTTGGGTGAGGAGCGAATAAGTGTGGAGGAGAGAAGGAGGTCTTGGGAGGACCGGAGATTACGTGAGGGAAGGTATCGGGAGATTGGTTCAGAGACATATGGGGGAGACAGGTTATAGATGGCCTTGTAGGTCAGTATTAGGAATGGGAGCCAGTGAAGAGATTTGCAGAGGGGAGAAGCGGAGGAGTAGCGAGGAGAGGGATGAATTAGTCGGGCAGCAGAGTTAAGGATGGACTGGAGAGGTGCGAGGGTGTTAGCAGGGAGACCACGGAAAAGGATGTTGCAGTAGTCGAGGCGGGAGATGATGAGGGCATGCACAAGCATTTTAGTAGATTGAGGGTTGAGGAAAGGACGGATTCTGGAGATATTTTTGAGCTGGAGGCGACAGGAGGTAGAAAGAGCTTGGATGTGTGATTTGAAGGACAGGGCAGAGTCAAAGTTTACTCCGAGGCAGCGGACTTCTGGTACTGGGGAAAGTGTGATGTCATTAATTGTTATAGCTAGGTCGGCTAAGGAAGATCTGTGAGATAGAGGAAAGATGATGAGTTCAGATTTCTCCACATTGAGCTTGAGGAAGCGAGAGGAGAAGAAGGAGGATATGGCTGATAGACACTCTGGGATTCTGGACAGCAGAGAGGTGACGTCTGGGCCAGAGAGGTAGATCTGAGTGTCATCAGCATAAAGGTGGTACTGGAATCCGTGGGACTTTATGAGTTGCCCCAGACCAAGTGTATAGATTGAGAAGAGTAGGGGTCCTAAAACAGAGCATTGGGGGACTCCAACAGAGGGTGGGATGAGGAGGTGGTGTGGGAGTGGGAGATGCTGAATGTGTGGTTGGAAAGGTATGAGGAGATCCAGGATAGGGTGAGGTCTTTGATGCCGAAAGAGAAGAGGATCTGTAGTAGGAGGCAGTGGTCAACTGTGTTGAATGCAGAGGACAGGTCTAGAAGCAGGAGTATAGAGTATTGTCCATTTGATTTGGCTGTAAGTAGGTCGTTAGTATATTTTATGTATAGAGATGGCTACTCTTAATCGCACCTCTGCGCACCAGTTTCTTGATTTGGAAGTGCCAGTCAGTCTTTTGATATTTGTATATTAGCTCTCTGACCGAACACTCTGCCCTATGACAGTTTTAATTGCAGCAGGATCCTACAGTGGGTATGGAAAGTATTCAGACCCCTTTAAATTTTTCACTCTTTGTTTCATTGCAGCCATTCAAAAAATTTCATTTTTTTCTCATTAATATACACTCTGCACCCCATCTTGACTGAAAAACAGAAATGTAGAAATTTTTGCAAATTTATTAAAAAAGAAAAACTGAAATGTTACATGGTCATAAGTATTCAGACCATTTGCTCAGTATTGAGTAGAAGCACCATTTTGAGCAAGTACAGCAATGAGTCTTCTTGGGAATAATGCAACCAGTTTTTCACACCGGGATATGGGGATCCTCTGCCATTCTTCCTTGCAGATCCTCTCCAGTTCCGTCAGGTTGGATGGTGAACTTTGGTGGACAGCCATTTTCAGGTCTCTCCAGAGATGCTCAATTGGGTTTAGGTCAGGGCTCTGGCTGGGCCAGTCAAGAATGGTCACAGAGTTGTTCTGAAGCCACTCCTTTGATACTTTAGCTGTGTGCTTAGGGTCATTCTCTGGTTGGACCTATGACTAAGGGTGCCTTTGTGCACCAGAAATGTGTCAGGTGTTTTTCTGCATTTTAAATATGGCATAATAGCCTAATAAAGTTTTTTCATTTATGCTGGTGTGCCGAAAGAACTTTCTTCTCTTTTTGGATATCTGCTGTGCTCACCAGCAAATTCGTGCACCCATCTGTGGATTAATGAACTCATCCCAGGGTGGTTTTCCATTTGGATGCGATGCAAGCTCCCAGTCCTCCCTATCTTGTTGGAATGTGAACCTTCAGCCAAGTCTGAGGCCCAGAGCTTTCTGGAAGAGGCTTTTATCCAGGATATCTCTGTATTTGGCAGCATTCATATTTCCAATTGTAACCAGTCGTCCTGTCCCTGCAGCTGAAAAACACCCCATAGCATGATGCTGCCACCACCATGTTTCACTGTTGGGATTGTATTGGGCAGGTGATGAGCAGTGCCTCGTTTTCTCCACACATAGAATTATCACCAAAAATTTCTATCTTTGTCTCATCAGACCAGAGAATTATTTCTCATAGTCTGGGAGTCCTTCATGTGCTTTTTAGCAAACTCTATGCAGGCTTTCATATGTCTGCCACTGAGGAGAGGCTTCTCTGCCATAAAGGCCCGACTGGTGGAGGGCTGCAGTGATAGTTGACTTTGTGGAACTTTCTCCCATTTCCATACTGCATCTGTGGAGCTCAGCCACAGTGATCTTGGGGTTCTTCTTTACCTCTCTCACCAAGGCTCTTCTCCCACGATTGCTCAGTTTGTCTGGACGGCAGGTCTAGGAAGACTTCTGGTGGTACCAAACTTCTTCCATTTAAAGACTATGGAGGCCGTTGTGCTCTTAGGAACCTTGAATACTGCAGAAATTCTTTTATAACCTTGGCCAGATCTGTGCCTTGCCACAATTCTGTCTCTGAGCTCCTTGGCCAGTTCCTTTGACCTCTTGATTCTCATTTGGTCTGACGTGCACTGTGAGCTGTGAGGTCTTATATAGACAGGTGTGTGCCTTTACAAATCAAGTCCTATCAGCTTAATTAAACACAGCTGGACTCCAGTGAAGGAGTAGAACCATCTCAAGGAGGATCACAAGGAAATGGACAGCATGTGACTTAAATATGAGTGTCTGAGCAAAAGGTCTGAATACAAAAATTTGCAAAAATTTCTACATTTGTCTTTTTTCAGTCAAGATGAGGTGCAGAGTGTACATTAAGGAGAAAAAAATTAACTTTTTTGAATTTACCAAATGGCTGCAATAATGCAAATGTAGGCTTTAGCATTAGAGAGGTGTTCACCCTAGATAGGTTCCCAGTGAAACCAGATATCACCTTGTCCTGGCTGCTGGGCATTCATTAATTGGCCAAATTATGTGCTAAGTATCTCTTAGCACTCTTAGGCTACTTTTATACTTGCCGTCTTTTTGCGGGCTGTTTTTGCAGACTCAATAGATTTCTATGGGGCCGCAAAAACGGCCCGCAAAAATACATCGGAGCGCCATGTCCCGTATGGCTGTGAGGGCCGTGAAAAAATATCGAGCTTGCTTGATATTTTTCATGGCTCACTGACACGGCCTCCATTTAAATCAATGGTACTGCAAAAACAGCATTAGCTTGTTTTTGCAGTACACGGTATTTGCGGATCGTCATTTTTTTCCCTGCTATTTGTTATAAAAGTGAAAAATGGCGATCCAAGAGGGTTTTTTGCGGCCCGTTTTTGCAGGACACAGCAAAAATCACGGCAATATAGGCCGCAAAAACGGCGGGCCGCAAAAAACCCGGGAAGTGTAAAATTAGCCTTAGCAGCAGCAGTATTGCTACTGCTGCTGATGTTACAAACAATATTTTGAGCTGTTGCATGAGGTATCAGGGCTCCCAGCACAGCAGGCCTAAACCAGTCCATCACCCTCCTCATTTTACTTTAAACTTAAATTAAAAACTGTAAATGTTGGCCGAGATCCTGATACCTCATGCATGACCCATGACTGACTGCTGCTGTGCCATTATTAAATTTCTACTGTGGGTCAATTGATCAATTAACTACCTTTGTTACTGTCCTTATATTTTTCTACCAATAGTAGTCTACGAAAGTGATGTTTGTGGCACCTGAGTGTACCTGAGCAGAAAAGCAGTTTGAGCTGTTGTATGAGGTATCAGGGCTTGCAGCACAGCAGGCCTACACCAGTCCCACACCCACTTATAAATTTAAAATGGTAAATGCTGGCCCAGACCCTGACACCTCATGCATGGCCCATGGCGGACTGCTGATGTGCCATTCTAAAATTTCTACTGTGGGTCAATTGATGCCTCTTTTCCTGGTGTCTGCCCCTAATTTTGGAAATGTTTGTACTCCAAGTTGGGTCTCCTTAATGTGTGTTGCCTGAATTTGACAGGGCTTCAGAGCAGCAGACCTAGACCTGTCACTCATCCACCTGTTACTGTTCAATGTTTGAGCTAGAAATGCTGGTCTTATGCATCCATGCTGTAGAACTATACTATTTGTACTCAAAGTCAATTGATGCCACTTTTTCTGGTGTCTGCCCCTAGCCTGAACTGGTTTGGCAACTTTTTGGCCCCCGTGAAGCTGCTGACTATGGGTTTGGTTTTTACTCCCATTGAATTCAATGTGGTTCGGATATGTTCAACGAAATGTTTGTATCAGGATCCTGACAGCGCCGGCGTACAGCCTCCGCTGAGCAGGGACTCACCCGCACTGTAGGGACCCCTGGGGACCAGAATAGCCAGAAAGTATAGGTGCACAGGACCTTAGTGATGAAGTTTAGCAAGCCGGCACAGGACCTACGGTCATGTGACTGCAAGGGGGCGGGGCTTAGCGTCCTGCTTTCACAGAAGACAGCAAACTCAGAGTCAGGTAAAACGGAGGTCGTTCACAGTATGGACAGCGAGGTACAGAAGGGGTAAACAGATGGGAGGTCAGACAAAGCCAAAGGTCATACACAAGAGGGCCACGCGGTACCAAGGGGACAAGCAGAGAGAAGTCGGGTCACAAGCAGAGAGTCATACACGAGAGGTAGCGCAGTACAAGAGGGACAGGCAGAACTCGTAACAGGGACAGAACCGAATCAAAAACCAAACAAGCAAGCAAGATATCAGACACAAGGCACACGTACGCACAAGGTCCACTAACTCAGCCGAGGGCAGGAGTATAACTGACACCGGACCTAGGTCCAGTGAGCATTAAACAGCCGCCCTCTGCCAGGGAGAGGCGGAATAATTAACCCCCAATCAGACCAGGACGGGCCAAAGCGAAACTCCTTTCCTGGATCATGACAGTACCCTCCTCTCAATGAGGGGCCACTGGACCCCCAGGTCTCTCAGGGTACTTGGCGTGAATGGCCCGGACCAATTGATCTGCATGGACCGATCGAGCAGGAACCCACGAGCGTTCTTCAGGACCGTAGCCTTTCCAATGTATCAGATATTGAAGGGCACGTCGCACCAACCTGGAGTCAACAATTCGTTCCACCTCGTACTTCGACTGCCCGTCTACCAAAACCGGTGTTGGGGAAGCTGATGATCCCTTCCCAGCGGACCTCACAGGTTTCAAAAGGGCCTTATGAAAAACATTTGGGATCCGCAGAGATGGCGGGAGACGCAACCGAAAAGCCACCGGGTTAACTGCCTCGGTAATTTCATAAGGACCGATAAACTTGGGTCCAAGCTTCGCAGAGGGGATCTTGAGTCTTATATTCTTGGTGGACAACCATACCTTATCCCCAATCTGCAATACCGGTTCCGCAGATCGTTTTTTGTCCGCAAAAAATTTAAACTTGTCCTGGGCCTTCGTAATATTACTCTGGACCTCTCGCCATACCTCCCCCAACCTCTGGATCGTCTCATCTGCCCCAGGACACCCAGAATTCAAATGGGAAAATTCTCCAAAATGAGGATGAAACCCATAATTGCAAAAAAAAGGAGATGTACCCGTAGACTGGTTAACACGGTTGTTTAATGCAAACTCAGCCACCGGTAACACAGAACACCAATCATCTTGTTGGTCTGGAGTCAAGCAACGCAGAATTTGCTCCAGAGACTGATTGGTCCGCTTGGTCTGCCCATTAGTCTCTGGATGATAAGCGGATGAAAAGGACAGACCAATACCCAACCCTTTACAAAAAGCCCTCCAAAATCTGGAAACAAATTGCACTCCTCTATCAGACACCACATTCAAGGGTACCCCATGCAACCTCACCACATGCTCAACAAACAATCTGGACAATGTTTCCGCATTAGGTAGAGCTGCCAAAGGTACAAAATGTGCCTGCTTACTAAACCTGTCCACCACAACCCAGACAATGGTATTACCCTTGGAGGGGGGAAGGTTGGTGATGAAATCCATGGACAAATGCGTCCATGGTCTCTCAGGAATTGGCAGTGGTACCAATTCCCCGGCCGGCCGGTTATGGGGGGTTTTTGCACGGGCACAAACATCACAAGCAGACACATATTCCCCAACATCAGAGGCTAAAGCAGACCACCAGAATACTCTAGCAATGGCCTTCCGGGTAGCCAAGATCCCTGGATGTCCACCAAGAACTGAGTCATGGAACTCCCGGAGGACCTTAAGGCGAAGCTGAGCTGGCACAAAAAGTTTGTCCACCGGCTTAGCCGGCGGTGCAAGAGACTGGGCTTCCCGAATCTCTCGTTCCAACATATTCTAAATACCTGCCACCACCACCTCAGGCTGAAGAATGGAGGATGGAGGTTCCGGGGGGGACACCGGATCTAGACTGCGTGACAAGGCATCTGCTCTGACATTTTTAGATCCTGGCCGAAAAGTGATCGAGAAGTTGAATCGGGAAAAAAAAAGTGACCATCTAGCCTGTCTAGGAGTCAACCTCTTAGCTGACTCAATATAAGCTAGGTTTTTGTGGTCCGTAATTACAGTTATAGGATGGACAGCCCCCTCCAAAAAATGCCTCCATTCTTCAAAGGCCAACTTAATGGCCAGAAGTTCTCGATTTCCCACATCATAGTTTCTTGAGAAAAAGGCGCATGGTCTTAAATTGGTCAAAGTGGCGGGTCCTTGGGACAATACTGCCCCCACCCCCACCTCTGAGGCATCTATCTCAACAATAAATGGTTCAGACGGGTCCGGTTGAACAAGAACCGGGGCCGACATGAAACATGTTTTCAAAAACTGAAATGCCGCTACCGCTGCGGTTGACCAATTCTTGATATCGGCCCCCTTTTGAGTCATGTCTGTGAGGGGTTTAACCACCTGTGAGAACCCCTTTATGAATTTGCGATAGTAATTGGCAAATCCTAGGAAACGCTGCAGAGCCTTCAAATCACAAGGTTGAACCCACTAGACAATGGCCTTCACCTTATTAGGATCCATGCGATACCCTTCAGCAGACACGATGAACCCCAGAAACGACATTTCCTGAACAGAAAACAAACATTTTTCCAGTTTAGTAAAGAGACAGTTCTCCCGGAGCCTTTGGAGAACTGCCCGTACATGACCAATGTGAGTCTGTTTATCAGGAGAATAGATCAATATGTCATCCAAATATACCACCAAAAAACGTCCAATAAAATCAGAGAACACATGATTTATGAAGTTTTGGAAGACAGCTGGAGCATTCGTCAAGCCGAAAGGCATGACCAGATTTTCAAACAACCCTTCAGTAGTGAGAAAAGCGGTATTCCATTCATCTCTGTCTCGGACTCGGATAAGGTTATACGCTCCCCGTAGATCTAATTTCGAAAACCACTTAGCTCCGGACAATTGGTTGTATAAATCAGGAATAAGTGGAAGGGGATACGTATTCCTTACAGCTATCTTATTTAACTCACGAAAATCGAGGCATGGGCGTAAACCACCGTATTTTTTCTTTACAAAAAAGAACCCCGCCGCCACAGGAGAAACAGAAGGACGAATGTGTCCCTCACGGAGGCTCTCGGAAGTATACTCCTTCATCGCAGCCCGTTCTGGACCCAAAAGGTTATACAAGCGGGCCTTGGGCAATTTAGCACCTGGAACCAGGTCAATGGCACAATCAAATGGGCGGTGTGGTGGTAAAACCTCAGCCTCTTTTTTGGACAAAACGTCCGTATAGCCTATCAGGCACTCCGGAATACCTTCCAGAGCCACGGACGACACAGACACAGTATCAAGACATTTCTCAGAACAATAAGGACCCCATTTAACATTGTCCCGACATTCCCAATTAATTACAGGATTATGCAATTGTAACCAGCGGAACCCCAACATCAGTCCCACTGGCAGGTTGTCCATCACAAAACATGAAATACGTTCCTGGGGCAAGGAACTCACTTTAAGGAGAAACTCTTCAGTACGAAACATAATGCTATTTTTTACCAGTGGTGTTTTGTCAATGGCCACAAGGTGAATAGGAGTCTCCAACCTAACTGTCCCTAACTTACACCTGGATACCAAATCAGAGTCAATAAAGTTAAATGTTGATCCGCAATCCACGAAGGCAGAAGTTGATGTGGAGACACTCCCACAACAAAGTTCCACCTGCAACAACATTTTAGAGAAGGCAGAAAAAGGTACCTGAGAGCCTGGGTGACCTCCACGACAATCACCCGGGCTCAGTCGCATGGTTAGTGGACGGGAGGGGCACACCTTTCTCCAATGTCCAGAATCGCCACAGTGAAAACAGTCTTTTCCCACGCGCCGTGGTCTCCTTTCATTTTCCTTGAGGTCGATGGTTGCCATCTCCAAACTAGGACTGGGTCCCCTTCCTTGGGAGAATAACGGTCTTTCACTTTGCATCACTCCCCTCGCCTGTAGCCGGCGATTCATTCGGACGGCCTGTGTCATAGCCTCCTCCAGGGAATCAGGCGGAGGGTGGAGAGCCAAGGCATCTTTCAGATATTCAGACAGGCCTCTACGGAACAAACCCCGAAGGGCGGCATCATTCCAACAGATCTCCACTGCCCAGCGTCTGAATTCTGTACAAAACCACTCGGCTGAGTGCTTTCCCTGGCACACACTCATCACCATGTCCTCAGCCATACGCATGCGATCAGGCTCATCATAAATATGCCGCAGGGCCTTAAAAAATGCATCCACAGTCATACGCTCAGGGGCCGTGGTCGGAAGGGAGAAAGCCCAAGCTTGGGGGGCTCCCCTTAATAGAGACATAATGAGCCCCACTCTCTGATTTTCATCCCCAGAAGAGTCTGGTCTTAAGGAAAAAAAAAGCTTACAGGCCTCCTTGAAAACTCTGAACTCTTTTTTATTTCCAGAAAAGGTATCTGGTAACTTCACTGGAGACTCAGGGGAAACTAATGTAATATCCCGAGCCCCCCGACAAAAAAGCCCCCTGCACAGTGTCAGTGATCAGCTGCTGAGACTGAGCCAGGACTTGTTGTTCTCCAAGGAGTTTCTGAGACATCTGGGTCAGGTGTTTAACCTGCTCAGAAAGAGCGTGCATAGGATCCATCATGCACACAGGTGAATGGAAGCAGAGAAAAAAAAATGTTATCGGTCAGTTATAATATCAGGATCCTGACAGTCATGTGACTTCAAGGGGGCGGGGCTTAGCATCCTGCTTTCAGAGAAGACAGAAAACTCAGAGTCAGGCAAAACGGAGGTTGTTCACAGTACGGACAGCGAGGTACAGAAGGGGTAAACAGACGGGAGGTCAGACAAAGCCAAAGGTCATACACAAGAGGGCGACGCGGTACCAAGGGGACGAGCAGAGAGAAGTCGGGTCACAAGCAGAGAGTCATACACGAGAGGTAGCGCAGTACAAGAGGGACAGGCAGAACTCGTAACAGGGACAGAACCGAATCAAAAACCAAACAAGCAAGCAAGATATCAGGCACAAGGCACACGTACGCACGAGGTCAACTAACATAGCCGAGGGCAGAAGTATAACTGACACCGGACCTAGGTCCAGTGAGCATTAAATAGCTGCCCTCTGCCAGGGAGAGGCGGAACAATTAACCCCCAATCAGACCAGGACGGGCCAAAGCGAAACCCCCTTCCTGGATCATGACAGTTTGTCATATTTATGCGGAGAACGTCGGGACGTTCGCCGATCCAAACCGAATCTTGAAAGGTTCACTCATCTCTACTCACAAATCTGTACTAATCCTTAGATGAAGTAGGCAGGCTCAGGCTGTGTGAATTTTTGCATGTATACTTATGAGTACCTCTGAATGATATAAGCAATGAGTGAGTATAAGGGACAAATAAATAAGTCCCGGATTAATGAGGGGTTTCATTAGGTGTGGTCTAGGGATGAGCGAGTATACTCGTTACTCGGGTTTTCCCGAGCATGCTCGGGTGTCCTTCGAGTATTTTGGCGTGCTCGGAGATTTAGTTTTCGTCATCTCATCTTGCATGATTTGCGACTTGTAGACAGGCTGAATACATGTGGGAATTCCCTAACAAACAGGCAATCCACACATGTATTCAAGATGTCTAGCAGTCGCAAATCATGCAGATGAGATGACAAAAACTAAATCTCAGAGCACGCCAAAATACTCGAAGGACACCCGAGCATGCTTGGAAGAACCCAAGCAACAAGTATACTCGCTCATCACTAGTGTGGTCCACTGTATGTGACAGAAGACATTATCTCACTTTGAGCTGAATTGCGTAGAGATAAGGGACACTATGTAACCTGGTCAGATGATTTCAGATCGCTGGGAAATAGATCCCTGAATGAACACGTATGAATGAATCATTACAGATCATTCTGTGGAAGATGCACAGGGTTTCTGGGTGTATTATGCCAGGGGGCTGAGCCCTACAATTTTTTTTTATGTGGATTCCTGATAGCTGGACTTTGTCAATTATCTTAGTTGGCCCAGGATGGATACGTTATAGATATTTTAATCTACATCTGAGAATGGATGATGAAGAAGCCCCTCTCGTTAGTGGTATGACATTGGACAGGTTTCTGTATTTGTATTTCCACAGGCAATACTGTATTTCCACAGGTTGCCGTGACGTGGCGGGATGGCTTGTACATTATTTTGATCAAAATTATGTTTACTAAATACCCTTATTATTATTACCTTTATGCATTATTTGCAGTATACATTTTTTACTTTTTAGTTCAGGATATTTGTGTTTTTGCTTTTTATTTCCACAGGCAGTCAGATTATTCAGATTTTTCTATGATCTGCCCTTATAGTGAACTACCTTAGTTCATTACCCTGAGAATGAGGATGAAGGTTTTGCATAAATAGTTTAAGTCTGGGGAACTTCTGCATTCTTTGTTCTTCTGAACTCTGCTGGCACCTGTTGGGACAGGGTGAAGCTGCCTGAGAGTTCTCCATGCTGAGAGTTGTGTGCTTTGAAAGAAACAGTACTGTATAGAAGTTGAAAGTAAAATATGGTCTAGTGGAAGAGAGGCCTTTCACACCTGGGCCTTCTTACTTTAGTCAGCAGTTATTTTTAGTGGGTTAGGCTAGTTTCACACTAGCGTTTATTCCCTGCAGCACACGGCGCCGCTAAGCCACGCCCCCTGCCAGCTCCCTGCCCGCCCCATCCGGTCATCGCCACCTACTATCGCACACAGCTGCATGCGATCTGCGCACCCTATCTTTAGCATAGGGTGCGCAGATCGTGCGCTGGCCTGCGCTAGTAGGATTTTAGCGTGCGCTGCGCACTTTTGAAGGTGCGCTGTGTGCGCCAAAATGCAACATGCTGCGTTCGGCGCACATGGGCGCACCTTCAAAAGTGCGCAGCGCACGGCAAAATCCTGCTAGCGCACGGCCAGCGCACAATCTGCGCACCTTATGCTAAAGATAGGGTGCGCAGATCGCAAGCGCCCATGTGCGCTAGTAGGCGGCAATGACCGGATGGGGCAGGCAGGGAGCCGGGAGGGGGCGGGGCTTAGCGGCGGAAGTGCGCAGGCCGTCGCTGCGCTATAAAGGGCAAATGTGAAACTGGCCTTAGAGAGCCACATGAGTCTTCCCACTGTCCATGTAGCTGGCCTAGTAGGTGAGAGGCCGATCACGCCTGAACCTTCCTACTATACTCAGATGGTCTAACGGTTGAGAGAGCTATGTGCAGAATAAGTTAAAGCCATTGGCAATTTATTCAGTGTGCAGTCAGGGCCCCGAATGGGATCCAAAACAGCTATACAGATTGTAACAGACAGAGAAGGAAAAGAAGCAGTGAAGAATGGGGGACCAATACTGAAAAAGGCAAACATACCAGAATGTGAGTGTTTGGATGTACAAAAATGGCACAGTTTGGAATAAGGGTTGGATAAAAGACAAGGGAAGAGAACAACAAGTGAATAAATGGTCTCACATAGCTGAGGAAGTGTAGCAGTACAGAGGTAAGGACACCACAGTGGGATGTACAGTAAGGTATATTATGAATGTTTTGATGCACAAAAATCTAAGACCGTGACTGCTACCACCCCACCTCTGTAAACCAGAGACCCATACAAGACAGATGGACTTGTAAACACTGTGGTCAGATAAATTCAGACTGGATAGGTTCTTGATCGACCTGTGGTACCACCCAACCTAAGAAAGTTACACTGAATCCTGTCCGGACAAGATCACATGTGACTGAAGGAGCTGACACAGAAGTGAGGACTTTGATTTTTGAGGAGGATGCTGACAATAGCCCTGAGAGTGAGGAAGGTGTAGAACATCATGTCACCTCCACTGAACATCCGGTCACTTTCACTATCTGACAATCATCCACATCAGGATCAAAGAGGGTGACTAGAGTAAGACAGCCACAGGAGTATTATTCCTGGAGCCTTTTCTGACCAGCTAGCTACCATATTTTTCAGATTATGTGACGCACTTTTTTCCCTGAATTTTGGGGGAAAATGGGGGTGTGTCTTATAATGCAGATATACCTTACCGGTATCATTGCTGCAGTCCACAGGCTGGGATGAGGGGGTGTCCGGCGGTGCAGTGGGTTCCATGCGGTGCTGTGAGGGTGTTCGGCGGTGCTGCGGGGGTGTTCATTGCTGCTGCGGATGTCTCCGATGCTGCGGGGGCTCTGCCGACATTTTGTGAAAAGCCAGAGTCCACGCAGTTCCATGATTTCCTTTCCGGTGGTCTCCGGGAAAATAGCCGCCGGGGAAAGCGCATGCGCAGATGGAGATCTCAGCACCAAGATCTCGGGAGATGAGATTTCAGCGCTGAGATCTCATCTCCCAAGATCTTGGCGCCGAGTTCTCCATCTGCGCATGTGCCGCCCCTGGCAACCAATTTCCCGAAGTCCACTGCATAGGAAATCATGGAACTGCGGGGGCTCTGGCCTTTCTCAAAATATCAGCAGAGCCCCCGCAGCATCGGAGACACCTGCAACAACGCCGGACTCCCCCGCAGCACCGGACACTCACAGCGGCTCACTGCACATCGGAACACCCCCTCATCCCAGCCTGCGGCCTGCAGCATCACCCCACTCCTGCCTCCTCCAACAACGACCCTGGGACCCCGCTTCACTGCAGCCATCACCCTCAGTAAGCAATAAGATGCATGGATTATAAGAACTACCACCATTTTATTAAAAAAATTTCCTATTTTTCTCATCAAAATTTGGGGTGCGTCTTATAATCCGAAGCATCTTATAATCCGAAAAATACAGTGTGTTGTAACAGTAGCCTGACCCTGAAAATTAATCTTTCCTATTTTACAGACAAATAAAGGAAATACAGCGGGCATATAAGTGCACCTGGGCAGAGTTTGGTGACTGCGAAGACAGGTGACGTACGAGGATGCATAATTAAGACACATACAGATGTGACAAAGAATCAAGCATGGGGCATGAATGATCAATCTACACGGTCCGAGAAGATGTACTGTGAACCACTGAAAGAATGGGCTACACTAAAATAATCAGTGCAGTCTGTACTCCTGACTGACACAGCAAAAAGGAGAAAGTATAGAGACGTACTATGGACGGTTACAGCCGAAATGGGCAGACATGGGGTATAGTGCTATTAACCTTCTTGATGTTAAAATACTGATAAATGCATTAATTGAAGGTATGAACAGGATGCAGTACAGACAGCAAGACCTGAATGGAGAAATATGCATCCAAAAGACCTTTTACAAGTTGCTAAAAGAGTTGAACAAACAAGGACAAAACAACCAGTCATGCATGCTAGGGTGTAAGGAGGTGGCGGAGGACCCCATTGCTCTCCGTCTCTCCTACGTGGTGGTGCCCTGCAACTTGGTGTGGTACCTGGACGGTGTACTCCGGTGGACAGTGTAGACTGAATATGAGTCAGCAGTGTGATGCAGCAGCAGAAAAGGCAAATGCAATTCTAGGATGTATTAACAGAAGCATACAGTCTAGATCACGTGAAGTCATTATTTCCCTCTACCCTTTGGTCAGACCTCATCTAGAATACTGTGTCCAGTTATGGGCACCACATTTTTAAAAAGACATCAACAAACTGGAGCAAGTTCAGAAAAGAGCGACCAGAATGGTGACCGGTCTGCAAACCCTGTCTTATGAGGAAAGGTTGCAGGATTTGGGAATGTTTAGCTTGCAGAAGAGAAGACTGAGAGGAGACTTAATAGCTGTCTACAAATATCTCAAGGGCTGTCACATTGTAGAAGAATCATCTTTATTCTCATTTGCACAAGGACAGACTAGAAGCAATGGGATGAAACTGAATGGGAGGAGACACAGATTAGATATTAGAAAGAACTTTTTGACAGTTAGAGTGATCAATGAGTGGAACAGACTGCCACGAGACAAAAGAATTGCCCCAAAATATCAACACGGAGGACCGTGGACAACAAACAACCTACATAAAAAGACAAGCCCTCCGAGAGGTTATATTTTATTTAAAATTGATCTTTATTGAACAATGTCATAAAGCACAAATAAAAAAGGGGATGATGACATACAGAGAAAATGAAATGCAAAACTTTGTGCGGGAAGGATAAGTTTCTTGCCCGCTATCTGCTAGTACATACCAAATTCCCCAATTTTTTTTTCCCAATAAATACAATTATATAAGTGTGGACATATGAAATCCAGAAATAACAGATCATTCAGAGGATCTCAAATTCAAATGCCAAAGGGACAAAAAGCCAGGGTTCAATATCTATGCATATTTTGCAAATAGAAAGTGCACCAGTTAATATTTATAAATAGCCTCATAGTTCTTTTTGCACACCATGGTCATTCATATCTAGGAAATCCATATAAATAGAACAAGTTTATTGCTAAATAATAAACACGGTGCAAATATTTACCCACTGTCCAGGAACCGCCACAAAGTACCCCTGACGCGCGTTTCGAATTCTTCCTCAGAAGGGGTGCCACGAAAGGTGCTGAGTTCTCCTTCAATGGAAGTCTTCAAACAGAGGCTGGACACACATCTGTCTGGAATGATTTAGCGAATCCTGCTTTGAGCAGGGGGTTGGACCAGATGGCCCAGGAGGTCCCTTCCAACTCTACGATTCTATGATTCTACTCGTTTAGTAGCAAAGTCTGTATTTTTATTGCCTTGTGTATCTGTGTTAACTTGTAATGTATTGTAATGCATGTGCTGTGTTTGCCATGCCCTAATCTTGTGCCATTATAATGTTCCTACATGTGTTAGGGTACAGTTACACTAAAAGATGCACCAGCGATCCCGACAACGATACGACCTTGTCAGGATCGCTGGTGTGTCGCTACATGATCGCTGGTGAGCTGCCAAACAGGCAGCTTCACCAGCGATCAGCACCAGCGAGGCTGCTGGTATCTAAGGTAAATATTGGGTTACTAAGCGGCGCGCGTCACTTCGTTACCCGATGTGTATCTTAGATACCAGTTTGCTTGCGCCGGGAGCTGCGAGCACGCAGGTTTCTAAGGTACACATCGTGTAACTAAGTGACGTGCGCTGCTTAGTAATCCAATATTTACCTTAGATACCAGCTCCCAGCGTCTGCTTACAGTGCTGGGAGCGTCGCTGATCGTTGGCTCCCGTTTCCACATGCAGCAATGCGCGCTGGCCAGCGGGAGAGCAACGATCAAAAAATGGCCCAGGACGATCCTGCACGATCAGCGATACCCGGCAAGGGGCCCGGTCGCTGATGTGTGTCACACACAGCCAGATCGCTGTGGCGTCACAAAATCAGCAATCTCGCTAGCGATCTCGCCATGTGTGACGGGGCCTTTAGAGTTAGGGATATCAAAGAGTTAATTTTTGTGGGCTGGGTAAGCAGCCTCAAGGGAGCAGGAAACTCATGCTTCCTGTCAGTAGCCCGGGCATATTTGTCCTGGGTAGGTGTGCAGCTTCAGCCGGGGCATTGCCAGACCTCAGGAGGGGGAAAGAATCTGTTGCCCCAGATTTAAGGACAGCAGCATGGGCATTGCCAGACCCCAGGAGGGGAATAGAATCTGTTGCCCTGGACTTAAGAATTGCAACACAGGCCCCTGATTCTGAAAAGGCCCCACAGAAGGGACTTTAAGCATCCAGATTCCGGCATAAGGACGACCGACTCTTCTGGCCGCCATGGCTGTTGTGGATACGGCCGTGGTCATCTGAGGGAGGGAGCAGGAGCGTCCTCTGAATTTTCTGCAACTACATTTTTCCCATTCCTATTCTTTGTTCTTCAATAAACCATTTTTCTCCTGTTGGAATCTTAACTGCATCTCTGGACCCTGTTTACTGGCACTGCAGCAACTGAGGAGAGAAGGTAAATCACTTGGGATCACACCTTTCCTGTCTATTTATGTGCGAGGTGCCCGGGGTGTACACTGACTGTGGCTTAGTTGACTGGGCTTCGACTACCACCCCGGACCACCTCGTTACACTTGGCGTAGTCGGCAGGATGGACCTCTGCAGCCTTGCAACCCTGGGACTGATGGATGGAATGTTTAAGATGTGTGGAATGTTGATTGCAATAGAAGAAATAAAGATGGCGGCTGACAGTGACTTTGAACTTGAGATTTGTGAATTGTTGCCCGCTGTAGAAGAAATGGAAATGGCAGCTGACAGTGACTTTTAGCCTTACATTTGTGATTTGTTGCCCACCGTAGAAGAAATGGAGATGGTGGCCGACAGTGATTACAAGATGGCGCTGGCCACTACCAAGGAGATGGTGCCGTCTTTCGTGGGCGTCATGCAGGTAAGTTGGCGCCAGAGGAGAGAGGGTCGCACCCCATTGTGATAGATGCCAGCCTGAAATGGGTGTGGGCAAAGACAGAGCTCCCGCCCCCGCAGCAGAACCTAAAGAAACAGGTGGAGCTGCAGGAAGTGATCCCGCCCGTGAATGGGTGGAACCCAGCAAAGATAGAATACCTGCTGATGGATGAGACACCATTGCTGGACACAATGGAAAGGTGTAGCACATCGTTCCGCGGTGGCATAGGCCGCCAGGATTGGAGAAGATCCATGGTCCGGGCGAAGACGGGTCTACAGTTCGGAGTCTGGTAGTCGGAGGGCCTCGTGGAGTGGCATCCTTTTCGGCGGTCGGACAAATAGCTGGTGGAGAGCGAGGAGCCCGCGGAGCTGCAGGAGCTGGAGCCGGAAAGAGTTTGGAGGACATTTAAAGTGGCCATGAGCGCGATAATTGCGGCAGCCGTCACTGACTTTCATGGCCGCGCCAGAGGACTGACATCGGATGCGGTGGATGCGAGTCAGAAGTTACTGTTCGAACGACCTATTGCCCCGACTGCTGCACCTCATGTGGTCCCGCCGTCCTCCCAGGAGGTTTCTCGTCTCCCAACTCACTCCGCCATCATCCCCAGTACTGATGGCCTCTGTGTCTCCTCGGCCCGCAACTGTCCTGTCCAGCGCTGGCAGCATGTATTTGGAGGAGCCCCGGGTACCCTCAGCTGAAGAGGCCCAGTGGATATGGTGGGTGATTATCGAGAAGAAGCGGCGGGAGCGCCGAGTTGTCAAGGCATTGCAACGCCCCAGCGGGGTAGCTGCAGCCAGTCGGATGATCACCGGTGTGGTCCGGCACCTCGACCGAACCCGTAGAGGTCCCTGACTTTCAACGATCCTCTGCGGATTGGGGACCGTGTTGCATTTGTTAAGGAGCAGGGACCCTGGGGTCCCTACGCAGTGGCCATCAGAATGGTCTCCGACTGGGAGGCAAGCTTACCGCCAGAGGCTTCACATGATGTGCGACCGATTGCCAAGGCCACAGTTCCTGCAGCTTTGCAGGCAGAAGCTGCATCTGGGCCTGGTGTGACGGCCGCAAGTGAGTTGCCAGAGCTGGCAACTCTGGGGCCTGTGGGACCACTGCTGGAGGGGACACGGAGCCGGAGGAACAGTGAGGACTCCTCCTCCAGTGGGTCCTCATCCCACACCTATATAGTAGTGCAGGGCCCGCATGCGGCCCATTATACCAATCAGCGGTCGTGTGTGGTCTGAAGTGGCCCCTTTAAATTGTGTTGTTGCAGGTTACACCCAGAAAAAAGAAATGCCGGGAACTGTTCTGCGTTCCATCACTATCTGGCCTGGTCCTGGGGGCGGTCCTAATGACATCATCAGACCGTGAAACTGTGAGGGATGATCTGATCCCTCAAATACCTTGGGGCTGGTCTTGCAGGCTGCCAGATATAGTCTTGGTTTCCCCAGTGTGCTAGTTTGTTATTGCTATCTTTGATTCTGACCTTTGCCTGGATTTCTGACTCTGCTCCTACCTGACGATTTTGTACCTCTGCCGCCCTCCTGGTTCACGACTCCGACCATGGCCTGGTTTTTGACGCTGCGACTGCCTAACGATTTTGTACCTCTGCCTCCCTCCCAGTTTATGACTCTGACATTGGCCTGGATTTGACTCTGCTACTGTCTGCCGTTTTTGTACCTCTGCTGCCCGCCTGGTTTAGACTTGGATTCCGGACTACCCTTTTGGTCTCATTTTTAACCCCTTTCTGGCAACCTTCCTGCTCTGGTCTGCTGCTCTTATTCAGACAGCTACCTCCTGGGCTCTGCTGTAAATCCAGATCCCTGTATAGGGGTAAAGGGTATCAGGGTTGCTCGGGGTGCTGTCTTACTGCAGCCCAGACTCGCAGACGGACGTCACAGTTTGTCTCTCATGGTTACCATTGAAGGACTAAGTACTGTTTGTTCTCCCCTCTTCCAAGTAAGTTGCGCACATTTGCGCATTCCATGCCAGATCATGGGCCTGACAGCCCTATGGGAGTTAACTGACTGTGTGTGACTGTGGCAAAGACTCTCTGCCCCCAGAACTTTGTCCCCTGTCATTACCTTGGACTAGCCCCCTGTTGAGCCCAGCACACTCCTTTACTGCTAGCCTGTGGTTTGATCAAAAGAGGGAGGGGGAGAATGCCATCAGGAGAACCCAAGGGTCGAGCCTTTCTTTCTATTTATGTGTGAAGCGCCCGGGGTGTACACTGACTGTGGCTTAGTTGACTCAGCTGGGACTACCACTCCGGGGCACCTTGTTACAAGAGCACAAGGAAAACAGTGGAGACAGTAAGGGACCTGATGACCTAGTTAGAGTGAGGCATTAATGTTACCAGTCCAGGTTGGCATAATCAGGGTGAAAGCACACACAAAAGGTGGCTCTCTGGAGGTAGAGGGCCACAGAATGGCATATAAGGCTGCTAAAGAAGCAGGAAGGTGGGCTAGGGAGCAGAGGACGGTGGCAAGATGTCATCAAGTTCCAGCTATGGTGAGCCTAGATGTCCTAAAATTTCTCCAGCAACAGGCTGCCTAAAGAGAGAAGGAACACTGGGGGAAAATGCAAGCTGAACTGAACTCAAATGGAGTATGGGAAAATAGGGAAAAATTGTGTTTATCAAGGTCCTTGTTCCCAGTAACGGCTCATGTAACACATGGCCCCACTCACGCCTCAAAAAGTCACATGTGTACTATGGTAAATGTCTTCTGGATCACTCCTGGTTTCCGTTACGTATCCACGAGACATGTGCAGTGGTGCCTCATTTGTGCACAACACAATCCAGTTAAAACAGTAAAAGTCCTTAAGAAAGCGACATCAAGGCCTCTCTACCCATTGCAGAGACTGAAGATTGACTACATACAGCTACCCAAGGTAGGAGTGTATGAATATGTTCTAGTATATGTAGATCTCTTCTCTGGTTGGCCGGAATCGAATCTGGTAAAATGTGCTAATACTAAAATAACTGCAGACGAACTGATGAAAGAACTGATCTGCAGATATGGGGTCCCAGAAACCATAGAAGGTGATAGAGGTACACACTTCACTGGAGAAATAATAAAGGAAATTACGCAGGCCCTGGGAATACAGCAAGCATTTCATAGACAATATCATCCAAGTAGTGGGAAAGTGGTGGAGAGGTTAAATGGGACGCTTAAACTAAAAGTTCAAAAGGCCATGGAGGTCACAGGAAAGAACTGGATAGAGTGCTTGTTTCCTGCACTCTTTTCAGTCAGATGACATACTCCAAATAAAGACAGGCTTGTCATCTTTTGAAGTCCTGTTTGGTAGTGCCCTCAAAACGGATTTGTACGTCCCACTACACTACAAATGCAACATGGTTCTATGGCAACCTATGTCCAGACCTTGCAGAAAAGACTTAAGGTGGTTCATAAAAATGAGTTTTCATCCACTCCATATCCTAATGTAAGGGCAGATGTGCATCAGCCAAATCCAGGTGATTGTGTGGTCATACGTAGACATGTGAGAAGGAGCCTAGATCCACGGTTTGATGGCCCGTTCCAAGTTCAGCTGAGTTGACCACATTCACCTCAGTGAAACTTGAGGGAAGGCCCACCTGGATCCATGCCAGTCCCTGCAAAAAGGTCACTTCGCTGACAGAATGACTGTTCTTCTAATCACCTTGCTGGGAGTAGCAGGATTATTTCACCCTACAGAGACACTGGATAAACTTTAAAATATGGACTGGGACAACAAACTTATTCAACAGCATGGTTTTCTTATAAAGGACATGGAAGGAGAAAATCTAAAGGACTGTTGGATCTGTACACACAACTCAGTATCTGCAATACTATGCCATACTTAGTCTTACCTCCGGAGCCACGGAAGGTATTAACACCACACTGCGTACACAAAGAAACCTGGACTCAAGCTAAGTTTTGGGGAAATGATGTGCCTCGTGACATATCTGACTCATTGACTGCAGTCAGACGGGTCACTAATCCCTGTTTCCAGTTAAATATAACGCGACCTAAGGTACAAATGTAGTGGCGGGGGTATGGTTCAGAAGTTGGAGGTGTAGTCACCAAGAGGAGAACTGAGATCCCTCATACAGACCACATTCCCAATGATGGATTATAGTTCAGTCTTCAACACACTGAAGCAAATACCTGTGGTGAGAACAATAATTGCACTCATCATAATTGAACATGGGTTAATCCCTTTCCGATATTGGGCGTAATAGTACGGCGATGTCAGACTCCCTCCCTTTGATATGGGCTCTGGTGGTGAGCCCACATCTTTCCTAGAGCGTCAGCTGTTTTGAACAGCTGACAAGTGCATGTAAGCCGCGGGTGGAATCGTGATCCACCCGTAGCTATTAACCCATTAAATCCTGCTGTCTAACTGACAGCGGCATTTAACAAGCGCTTACAGCAATTGCGCCGGAAATACGCCCAGTGGTGACCCGCACATAATTGCGGGTCACCGTTGTGTTGGCATGACAATCAGAGGTCTACTATGGTCGTCAGTGACGGTTTGCTGTGATTGCCACCCAGTGGTCGGCGCTGATAGCGAGTAATTCTGCTATATAGAGGCAATCTTATCGTCTCTATGAAGCAGAGATGATCGGGTTATGGCAGCTTCTAGTCTCCCATGGAGACTGTTGAAGCATGCCAAAATAAAAAAAAAATGTGTTTAAAAATATAAAAAAATTAAAAAATATATGAAAGTTCAAATCACCCCCCTTTTGACCCATTCAAAATAAAACAATACAAATAAAATCAAACATACACATATTCGGTATCTTGTTCAGAATCGATCAATAAAAAAAGGATTAACCTAATGCTAAACAGCTTAGCGAGAAAAAAAGTAAAAACGCCAGAATTACTTTTTCTGGTCACCGCGACATTGCATTAAAATGCAATAACGGGCGATCAAAAAAATTGTATCTGCACCAAAATGGTATCATTAAAAACATCAGCTCGACATGCAAAAAATAAGCCGTCACCCAGTCCGAGATCGCTAAAATGGAGACGCTACGGGTCTCTGAAAATGGCACAAATTTTTTTTTTAACAAAGTTTGGTATATTTTTTCGCCACTTAGATAGAAAAGAACCTAGACATGTTTGGTGTCTTTGAACTCATGATGACCTGGAGATTCATGGCAGGGCAGTTTTAGCATTTAGTGAACTTAGCAAAAAAAGGTAAACAAAAAAAGTGTGGGATTGCCCTTTTTTTTTGCAATTTCACCGCACTTGGAATTTTTTTTCCCGTTTTCTAGTACATGGTAAAACCAATGGTCTTGTTCAAAAGTAAAACTCTTCCCACAAAAAACAAGCCCTCATACGGCCATATTGATGGGAAAATAAAAAAGTTATGGCTCTGAGAAGAAGGGGAGCGAAAAACGAAAACGCAAAACCACAAAAGCTCCGGGGGTTAAGGGGTTAATGAGAGTGTACCAAAATGGTGTTGAAGGCTGTAAAACATCATGTATCAGTAAAATAATAAGGAAAGAAAAGATTAAGTGTACATTTGGTATAAATGGCAAAAAAATGAAACCATAGCTTGGTGCGCCCGGAAAGCCATGCTGGGACTTTTGAATTTATAGTAATGTATACAGACCCCTGGTCACATTTGTCTTCTCCTAGGAGTATTCTTAGTTTGCAGACATCGTGCCTACAGGTGGGTGAGCCCAGACATAAGAGGGGTTTGCACTCTTGTCAAACTAAGGTTACCGTTACATTTAGCGATGCACCAGCGATTCCGACCATGATACGACCCGGTCAGGATCGCCGGTGCATCTCTAAGTGGTCGCTAGTGAGCTGCCACACAGGCAGATCTCACCAGCGACATAGCAGCGGTCGATACTTACCTGTCAGACGCGGCGATGATGACGACCTCCCGCCCGCGTCCACGCGTCGCTCGCCGGCGCCAGCAGGAAGCCAAGCAGGAAGTGGCCGACGAGAAACGGTCCAGGACGTTCTCGTGCGATCAGCGATGGACAGCGGGGGAGCCGGTAGGAGGTAAGTATCACACATAGCGATATCGCTAGCGATCTCGCTGTGTGTAACGGGGGCTTAACACCAGCCACTTTCATAGACCCTCATAGTAAATTAGACTCAGCAGCGGTCCCAATTCACACCTTGTATAGAAGGGCAGCAGACAATAAGCCCTGGCCAAATGATAGGCATGGTTAGTAGAAATGGGGATAACAAATAAAATATTCACATGTATGTTAATATACCCCTGTATGTTTTTCCTCTCTGTTCTAGATTTTGTTTTTATATTACCCAGCTCATAATTAAGGATTTTACACTTCCTAGCTCATGTGCAATGTTTTTAAGATTCTGTAAAAGCAAGTTATGGGGTACATAATATATAAAGTCATTATGACCTAGGTAACAGGGGGGCTACATGAGTTACCGTGCTTGTAAATGGTATGAGAGATAGTATTCTCTGTGTGAATAAACAGAAATTGATTTGCTCACAAGTGTACATTCTTTTCTCCGAGCGCTCCTTGGGGGCCTCATTTCTTAATTTGGCCTTAAGCCCCCGTTACACATAGCGATATCGCTAGCAATATCGCAGTAAAGTCACCGATTTTGTGACGTAGCAGCTGTATTGCTAGCGATATCGCTGCATGTGATACTTACCTCCGACCGCTCCCCAGCTGGTTATCGCTGATCGCGCGAGAACGTCCTGGATCATTTCTCGTCGTCAGCTTCCTGCTGTGACGACGAGCGACGCGTGGATGCGGGCGGGAGGACGTCAGGATCGCCACGTCTGACAGGTAAGTAGCGACCCCCGACCCCTGCGATGTCGCTGGTGAGATCTGCCTGTGTGGCAGCTCACTAGTGACCACTTAGCGATGCACCAGCGATCCATATCGTTGTCGGGATCGCTGGTGCATCGCTATGTGTAACGGTACCCTTACTCGTGATCCGGCATATCTGACTTTGGGTCAGAACAAAAACAGCTGCAACATCAGCTATACCTGCAAAACCTCCTACCTATTCTTAATTGAACAAGGAGCAAGAGTCAACTCACCCACATGGAGGTCCGAAGCTCGGAGGATGGAAAAACAGGAGGGTTCCAGCGTCAAGATCTTCAGTTAAAGCCACAAATTTATTAGGTAAGCATAAAAAAGTGTAGAAAAGTCACTCGAAACCCCTGTGTGGGGATTATTAGCAAATGTGTTTCAGACGAGACTCTTTAATAATATGCCGTTGTCATCAGCCCAATCATATCCTCATCAACTGCTTTCCATACACTTCCTCCTATGCTGCCATTGCATCATCACTTCTTTTGTGTGCTCAAAAAACATTGGTTTAATCATCAAGTTCCGTGAATATTACAGTTGCTTTCCAAAAGAATAGTTTGCATTCATGCTCAATATAAATTGCCTAGACTCTGTTATTTATTGTACTGAAAAGCAGTCCCTCACAGGTTTGGGCACAAATGTAATATTTTTTTCATCAACAAAATTAATTGTGCTACCTGCCTCCATTTACAATGTGTAATTATCTCAGGAAAGATGTATATCTTTGTACCGTGTTAGCCAGTAGATAGAAGAATATTTAGAATTGAGAGTCCTCAGTGGTTGATAACTTTTAATGGCTAACTGAAAAAATGGTAACACATTGCAAGCTTTCGAGACTCCTCAGGTCTCTTCATCAGGCATAGACTAATACAACATCTGAAGAATCACATATTTATACACAGGACAGCACAGAAAAAATGCAATAGATAAGACAATGACAAGTGACGTGAAGCAGAACTATCATTATGGGAGAGGGCGAAACACAAATATTGGACCAGTTCATAGATAAGGAGTCCGGATGTTTTATTGTCCTCTGATTGGGGTCTCCTAATGTGTTGTGATGCCCCCACAAGGTCTTAGGAGCAAATTCCTTAATTGATGTAAAAAGACATAAATCCATGTGACACATTCATTCCAGCATTGAGAGTGTCAAAGGTCATCATGAGCTTACAAGTACAAGCTCATGAAAAGCCTAATATTTGTCAAAATGAATCAGAAATGGTTAAGTGTATATGTCTATTGCCAATGACTGAGTTGGCCATATAGGTAATATGCCTGTTTCTTGCCTTCTACACCATTCTGCTTTCACCATTACTGAAGGGTCAGGCTAAAGCGAGCATCTACTCCCTGTCCATCTATTTATACTGTAGCATTGCTGCTGCCGGGGCTGCTGATTCTGATGTAGGAGGGTGGACTAATACATGGACCAAACAACAAAATAGGCTTTAGATTGATGGCACTTCCCACCTAGTATCCAACTCATAAAGAACATCATGGAAGCTTATAGCCATATAAAAGATTAGGTCTTTATTGACCAAAGGGGAGGAAATTGGAAAAGGAAACTGGCCCAACTCGAAGTGGAGTGGATATATAAGTTAAAAACTATACAACCATGGGGTCTGAATGAGGTCCTAAGCTTTGCCTCCTTTTTGTAAGTGTTTTTGTAGGTTATGTTTTTAGGTTTTTAATTATTTGTTTTTTAGTTTTTAGTTCACACAACCATTCGGGTGTACCACAATTTCTATATATGGTGGTGACCTTTGGGATTCTGGAATTCTAGGATACGGAGATGAGGATGAAAAAGTCGGGCAATTGCTGCAAACAAATATGGACCCCTTTGTGGACATTGGTCCTGTTCTGAGAAGAAGGTGTACAAGGACCTGCAAAGACTTGGAGTCTTGGGATTGTCTTATATTTCATAGAGGAAGAAATCTATTTAGCTTGTCTGTTTCTCCTAGTGGAGGGACTTATGCGATTTATGATTGGTCCTGTTTTACCCCTTCCCTTTTTTTTGATCATAAGCATATATATAAATTCTTTAACAAATTGATAAAATTATACTATAGGATGTGTTGTTTATATAACTAGTGGGTTTAGGTGATATATGCACATCCAATATTCTGTATGCTGGCTATTATTCCTCTGTATGTATTTTATATAGTATTTTAACTAACAATGCCTCTCATTCTACTATTCTGTGGATGATATGTGCTCCCCTTTTTAGCATGGTCACTATGCATCATGTTCATCTTATATGGTGCATTGTGTGCAATTTTTGTTAACGTTGCATTTTTTCTATCAGTGGACATCTACTTATGGGTATGGGTGGCACTGCCCTTTAGTTTCCCTTCTATCCCTAAATTTGTGGAGGGTACATAATTATTGTCAGGCACATTTGTCATCATGTGTACTGGGTATCATCTCCTTATAGGTTTTTTATATGGGACCCCATTTAGGAGTGCCATTTATTTCACTATTTTGATGTTTGATATGTGGCCTCCCTTTTTTGTGCTGTGTTAACGCATTATGTCTACCCAGTATATTACATCTAGTGCATTTATTATGTAATCTATACCTATTATAATCGATAGGTATTCATCTATTTACTTGGGTAACTCTTTCTATGCCACCCTTTACCTCTAGCTCCCAATGTGCTGTACATGTTCGCCGGTTTTGCCCACGTGTTTGCTCTGCCCTTTTACACGTTGGGCTGAGTTCTGACCGGGCAGCCTGAGACGTTGTCGCACATTGTAGTGTGTTGCCTTGGGGACGCATCTTCTCTGGCACGCCCTAGCCACTCCCCCGCCATGACGTGTTGGTGTGGCAGTGGCTGGGCGGCCGGAGGGCGTGCCCTGAGGCGACATCACGTGCTGGGAGGCATGGGTAGGTGTTCCTGATGCCGGTAGGCACGCCTCCTCTGAGCGTTTCTCATGGAGGAAAGAAGGCCTGTATTTGGGGATTAGACACTAAGGGCGGACTGTATGTTTAGTGCAGCTAGCATCACCATGGTGCCGTGTCATCTAGGACCTCCTCTGGCCTCTCCTCCACTATGAGGCATTGGATGGGGAAGTGACAGGGCGGGCAACGGGCGTGTCTCAGTATGACGTCACACGCTACACACCGCGGTCTTGCCAGCACACAGATGGTAGAGATACATACACTAATGGCTTCCTATATAAGGTCACAGAGGTCTTGTAACCACAGTCACTTACTCCCCCAGGACGAAGCTCACGCGAAACGCGCGTCGGGGATTCACAACGCCACTCAGATCAGATGTCTTATTTATCTTGCATGGTTTTGGTTGGGTGTATAGGGAGTGGGAGCAGCGTTATGCAAGCACTTCATGGTTTTACATCAAATCATTGTGTGCTTAAATAACTTTTGCATGATGCGCCCTCTACATTTATTTGTATATCATCTTTTGTGATTGTATCTGCAGTTCTGTTTGCCTTTCTTACAATTTTGATGAAATTAATAGCGGGTTGGATATTAGACAGGCTTTGCAAACTAGTGCATAATTAACTATTTTTCTTGATGAGGGTTTATACTCTGTAGATCAATCTCTCCCTTCTCTCCCTCCTGCCTGGATTATAATATGCATTAATTTATGTACATGATGCAAGAGTATGTATACATTTTGTGACGCTATTTCAGCATCAAATATACTAATCTCTGTCTAGCAACATTTTGCATTTGTTGCCTGTGGTGTTATATTGGGTATACCTCTTTTTTAAATTTGTCTATGTGTATTTTTGTAATGGATTTAATAAAGCTATGATACTTTTACAGTGGGGCAAAAAAGTATTTAGTCAGTCAGCAATAGTGCAAGTTCCACCACTTAAAAAGATGAGAGGCGTCTGTAATTTACATCATAGGTAGACCTCAACTATGGGAGACAAACTGAGAAAAAAAAATCCAGAAAATCACATTGTCTGTTTTTTTTTCATTTTATTTGCATATTATGGTGGAAAATAAGTATTTGGTCAGAAACAAAATTTCATCTCAATACTTTGTGATATATCCTTTGTTGGCAATGACAGAGGTCAAACGTTTTCTGTAAGTCTTCACAAGGTTGCTACACACTGTTGTTGGTATGTTGGCCCATTCCTCCATGCAGATCTCCTCTAGAGCAGTGATGTTTTTGGCTTTTCGCTTGGCAACACGGACTTTCAACTCCCTCCAAAGGTTTTCTATAGGGTTGAGATCTGGAGACTGGCTAGGCCACTCCAGGACCTTGAAATGCTTCTTACGAAGCCACTCCTTCGTTGCCCTGGCGGTGTGCTTTGGATCATTGTCATGTTGAAAGACCCAGCCACGTTTCATATTCAATGCCCTTGCTGATGGAAGGAGGTTTGCACTCAAAATCTCACGATACATGGCCCCATTCATTCTTTCATGTACCTGGAACAGTCGTCCTGGCCCCTTTGCAGAGAAACAGCCCCAAAGCATGATGTTTCCACCACCATGCTTTACAGTAGGTATGGTGTTTGATGGATGCAACTCAGTATTCTTTTTCCTCCAAACACGACAAGTTGTGTTTCTACCAAACAGTTCCAGTTTGGTTTCATCAGACCATAGGACATTCTCCCAAAACTCCTCTGGATCATCCAAATGCTCTCTAGCAAACTTCAGACGGGCCCGGACATGTACAGGCTTAAGCAGTGGGACACGTCTGGCACTGCAGGATCTGAGTCCATGGTGGCGTAGTGTGTTACTTATGGTAGGCCTTCTTACATTGGTCCCAGCTCTCTGCAGTTCATTCACTAGGTCCCCCCGCGTGGTTCTGGGATTTTTGCTCACCGTTCTTGTGATCATTCTGACCCCACAGGGTGGGATTTTGCGTGGAGCACCAGATCGAGGGAGATTATCAGTGGTCTTGTATGTCTTCCATTTTCTAATTATTGCTCCCACAGTTGATTTCTTCACTCCAAGCTGGTTGACTATTGCAGATTCAGTCTTCCCAGCCTGGTGCAGGGCTACAATTTTGTTTCTGGTGTCCTTTGACAGCTCTTTGGTCTTCACCATAGTGGAGTTTGGAGTCAGACTGTTTGAGGGTATGCACAGGTGTCTTTTTATACTGATAACAAGTTTAAACAGGTGCCATTACTACAGGTAATGAGTGGAGGAAAGAGGAGACTCTTAAAGAAGAAGTTACAGGTCTGTGAGAGCCAGAAATCTTGATTGCTTGTTTCTGACCAAATACTTATTTTCCACCATAATATGCAAATAAAATGAAAAAAAAACAGACAATGTGATTTTCTGGATTTTTTTTTCTCAGTTTGTCTCCCATAGTTGAGGTCTACCTATGATGTAAATTACAGATGCCTCTCATCTTTTTAAGTGGTGGAACTTGCACTATTGCTGACTGACTAAATACTTTTTTGCCCCACTGTATATAGCTATAAGCTTCCATAATACATGGACCAGTCTGGGTGTAAAGGGACAGATGTATATGTGCTATGTAATATGTTTTGCTGTAACATATACAGTATATGTGTACGTGTAGGGCAAAGAAGGAATTAGCTGGAGACAGTGGAGTATAGAGCTTGGCCACTAGGGGGAGTCATAGTACAGAGAAAGGAAAGATCTTAACAACAGCTAATGTAAGAAAAGCCAAGTGTAATGGTAATGTAAAATATGACATAAGATTCCCCGGATTTATCAAATTGCAGAATCTTCTAGTTACACAGTGAACTATGATATGTCAGTGTGGGGGGTTTGACCCCCCTTCCCTTCCTTAGCCTGTCACAGCTGCAGTGTTGTATTCTGTCACTGCAGCCATTCACCCCCCTGTTCCTCCCCCTCAGCTCACACACACAACCAGCTGTAGCTGGATTTACTAGTCACTGGCTTCCTGCCTCACGGCAGAGGGTCCCTTTTTCCCCTCCAACATGAGCAGACTGTCCCATAGCATATAATGGGAATTTATTCATTCGGTCGTAATACAATGTGAGATTGGGGTAGAAAAACGAAACCTACACAGTTGGAACATGCTTCGATAGAGCATCGCTTCAGCGTCTCTTGGTAGTCGCTAGCACCGACAGAATCCGAGAGACGGATTTCTCCTGAACCCTGAACAGAGTCGAGTATCGGTTTCATGTTTAGATTCAATAGGATGCTGATTCTGACCCAGATAGAATGATTGGTCCGCTGTTACTCTGCTAGGTTCTCAAGCCCAGTTATATAGCCAAGAAGGTTTCAGAACAAAAATTGTAACTTAGAGAAAAGGGGAGGATCCCGGTAACTCAGCCCCTTTTATGATGTCATGACCCAGAACTATAGAGTACACTCACTCAGTCAGGAGGTCAGTCTATAGAGGGAATCCGAGACACACAGCCACACTGTCATGCATGGCGACGTGTGGCCCATTTCATTCACCCAGCCTGATTTGCCGGAATAAAGTAAATACCATGTGAGTGTTTTCTTCTTTAACCCTGTTTTATTTGTAATTGTATTGTACATAGCCTTTTTTCCGTCTGTAAACACTGCCCATCTTTTGGGAATAAACTATAAAATTTATTAGTTCTGCCTCCTTGCTCTGTGGCGAATGTACACGTGCTTGAAGTAATTACACTATTAATTTGGGGTTTGCTACGGATCCTCTTAATTAAATTATTGATTAAGAGAATCGTTAGCTGGTGGCAGCGAAGTGTGGTCCCGGTTGGGTGGGTGAAGCTGGCAGCGACGGAAGGGGTTTTATAAGCTTTTGTGTGGCTGCGGCCAGAGCATTTATAATTCCCTCACTGCAGCACGCCCAACAGCCAGTCCACAGGGAGCGGCCCATCTGGTGACCAATTATCCCAGGTGTAGTTTCCTGACTGACCTGAGGGTAAGGGGGGCACCAGAGAGCTGCAAGTTCCAAAGTGGAACTGAAAAGTGGGATATCTATAAATCCCGACAGCTTGTAACATATTGTGGCAGTGGTGGGATAACTAAAATAAACCCCCTGCGATAAATTGTTAGGGCAAGACTAGCTTGCTCTTTTTTATCACAAGGTGCCAGTGGTGGGATACCTAAGATAAGCCCCTTGTGCCTGTAATAGCCATGTGCAGCCAAAGGTCACATTCCCCGGTCCGTGACATATTGGTGGTACCAGGCGGGATCGTGACATATTGGTGGCAGCGGCAGGATTGTGACACCAAGTCATGGTGGGCAGAGCTAGTGAAACATGAGAAGGGGATTTCCAGGCTGAAGGGATAAAAGGGGAGGTTCCTTGACCTAGGAAGAAGAGCTAAGGAGGAGACAGAGGGAAGAAGAGCTCAGGAAGAGACAGAGGAGAGAGACAGAGAAGAAGGAAAGAGAGAGAGAGAGCAAAGAAAGGGGGTTGGCCCCGGAAGACAGTGGAAGGGACAGAGAGCCTGGGGTACCGAACTGCTGGAGAGCTGGGCACTGAAGCGAAGTAGGTGTGGCAGCAGGTGGACGAGCCAAGTAGGTGATCGCTGTTGCCATGGGCCTAAGGCAGCCACAGTGAGAGAGTCTGAAACAGCATCACACCGGGGAAGCAGAGGAAGGAAAGAGGAGACATGTATACAGGTACCCAGGCAGGTGTGCAGTAGCTGTCTGAAACTGCTGATGCTGGAAAAGGAACCTAATAAAGGAACTGTTTGAACATTCACTGGCTCCGGTCTTCAGTCTTTGGGAACACACTTCGGCCATCGCAAAGGTGCAGAGTGTACAGAAGGGACCACCCTCCCCAGTTGGCACACGTTCCTACACTGACATTAAACTGCCACAAATCTCTTGCCTGCTTTGAACTAACTCTTTACTATGCTACTCATGCCACAGCCACTTCATAGCCATGGAAGCCACACATCTACTTACTGTCAACTATATTTCATATTGCTAGATTCTAAAGATGCTGCCTGGGCTGCTGATGGCCCTAAACTGCCACACATCTCCTTTCCTGCTTCATCCTAACCATCTGTTGTGCTGCTCCTGCCACAGACACGCACAGCCACTCTAGACACAGCTTCTTGCTGCCTAATGCATTTCATAGTGCTAGACAGTAATACTAATGCTGGGAAATGTATTCTTTTTAGGGTACATCAACATGAAGCAGCTTCCAAAATAAGGCTATTTTTTTTTTAGCTTGGTCACAAAAAGCCATAGCGTCTTCATTTTGAAAAATGTACTTCTGTTTCGTCTCCCTGAAAAAAGGGATAATTTTTGGATGGCTTGATAAAAAGTCTTTACATTTGCCTAATCACTTTGTGATTAGCAAACTAGTTGCAGACAACAAAATAGGGATCATTTTTCCATCTTAACTGAGAAACAATAACTTCACTTTCAAAACAGTACACCTGTTTTGTCTCTTTAAATCAAAGCATAATTTTGGGCAGCTTGTGAAACAGTTATTGCTTTTTTGCATAGCGAAGTGAAAAGCTCTTTATATTACCTAAACAGTAATAATTTTGTTACCAGTGGCTTCTTCCATTTCTATTCCCTTTGTATTAACAACAGCAAGGCATGCATCTGCATGCCCCAAAGGGATAATTTTTGGATCTTTTATACAATATTAGTAACATACAATGACTTAATCTGCTCATTGCAATTTTTTTTACTGATGCAGGTTTTTTAACTTTGAATCACATAGATTAGTAAAACTGCGTTTTGTTCAGCACCATCATATCCAATGGATATCTTCTTCACTAGTAGTGCAGTAGAATTATCTGCATATCCCTTTCTAATAATGAAACTACTGAGTGTGATTAAATATGTTGCTGGTTACCAGTGCTTACCATACATTTTCTGTAGCGAGATAGGTTGAGGTCACTTAGAAATTAAAAAGTCTGTATTTGCGCTACAAAGCTTAAGACGGGTTAATAATAATAATACATTTTATTTCTATAGCGACGGACATATTCCGCAGCACTTTACATTTCAGAGGGGACTTGTACAGATGATAGACATTACAGCATAACAATAATCACATAGATCATAACAAATACCAAGAGGAATGAGGGCCCTGCTCGCAAGCTTACAGTCTATGAGGAAAGAGGTAGACACGAAAGGTGGGTGGTAACAATTGCCCTGATTGTATGGACCAGCCATAATGTTAAGTGTGTAACAGTACAGACACAGAGGGCTAATGGATGCATAAAGCATGTGGGAACATGATGCGGGGAACCTGGTTATGGTAAAACATTTGACTGTGCCACATAGGGATAGTTAGGGTAATGTGTTGAGGCAGTAGGCCAGTCTGAATAAATGAGTTTTCAGGGCACGCTTAAAATTGTAGGGATTGGGGACTACTCGTATTGACCTGGGAAGTGCATTCCAAAGAATTGGCGCAGCACGTGTATAGTCTTGGAGACGGGAGTGGGAGGTTCTGATTATCGAGGATGCTAACCTCAAGTCATCAGCAGAACGGAGGGCACGGGTAGGGTGGTAGACTGAAACAAGGGAGATGTAAGGTGGTGCTGAGCCATGGAGTGCTTTGTGGGTGAGGGCAATAAGTTTCTACTGGATTCTAGAGTGGATGGGTAGCCAGTGTAAGGACTGGCACAAGGTAGAGGCATCGGTGTAACGATTGGCGAGGAATGATCCTGGCTGCAGCATTCAGGATGGATTGGAGGGGGGAAAGTTTGGTAAGAGGTAGACCGATTGCAAGAGAGTTACAATAGTCCAGACGAGAATGAATAAGAGAAACAGTAAGAATTTTTGCAGAGTCAACGGGTTCAATAGTGTTATGCTCACGCCCTGACAGGTGGGTGTGAGCCAGGGGGTTGTGGCCACACTGTGCCACAAACCAGACTGCCCTGGAAGGGGCATGACTAGGACAGCTGCCTTGGTTGTCACTGGAGCCTCTGATGGTGAGGTCAAACTTGTGCGGCAGGCAGCTGCTAGGTGCCACTCCAGGGAGGTGTCTGGCTGTGGCTGCTGATCCCACTTGGGGAGACGGCGGCACGGCTGAGACACTGGTAGGCAGGCACGACAGAGACACGAGCAGGCGGGCACGGCTTGAGACTCAGAGCAAGCAGGCACGGCTTGAGACACCGGCAGGCTAGCACGGCAGAGACACCGGGCAGGCTGGCACGGCAGACACCGGGCAGGCTGGCACGGCAGAGACACCAGGCAGGCTGGCACGGCAGAGACACTAGGAAAGCTGGCACGGCAGAGACACCAGGCAGGCTGGCGTGGCAGAGACACAGGGCAGGCTGGCGTGGTGTATGTATCATAGAATCATAGAATTGTAGAGTTGGAAGGGACCTCCTGGGCCATCTGGTCCAACCCCCTGCTCAAAGCAGGATTCGCTAAATCATTCCAGTCAGATGTCTGTTCAGCCTCTGTTTGAAGACTTCCATTGAAGGAGTACTCACCACTTCTCGTGGCAGCTTGTTCCACTCATTGATCACTCTAACTGTCAAAATGTTTTTTCTAATATCTAATCTGTGTCTCCTCCCATTCAGTTTCATCCCATTGCTTCTAGTCTTTCCTTGTGCAAATGAGAATAAAGTTGATCCTTCTACAATGTGACAGCCCTTTAGATATTTGTAGACAGCTATTAAGTCTCCTCTCAGTCTTCTCTTTTGCAAACTAAACAATCCCAAATCCTGCAACCTTTCCTCATAAGACAGGGTTTGCAGACCGGTCACCATTCTGGTCGCCCCTTTCTGAACTTGCTCCAGTTTGTTGATGTCTTTTTTAAAATGTGGTGCCCAATACTGGACACAATATTACAGATGAGGTCTGACCAAAGAGGAGTAGAGGGAAATAATGACTTCACGTGATCTAGACTGTATGCTTCTGTTAATACATCCTAGAATTGCATTTGCCTTTTTTGCTGCTGCATCACACTGTTGACTCATATTCAGTCTGTGATCTATTAGTATACCCAAGTCTTTTTCACATGTGCTGTTGCTTAGGCCTATTCCTCCCATTCTGTATATGCTCTTTTCATTTTTATTGCCCAGATGTAGTACTTTGCATTTTTCCCTGTTAAAAACCATTCTGTTAGTTGCTGCCCACTTCTCCAGTTTATTTATATCTTTTTGAATCCTCTCTCTCTCTTCTCTAGTATTAGCTATCCCTCCTAGCTTTGTGTCATCAGCAAATTTTATCAGTTTACCCTCAATTCCTTCATCTAAATCGTTGATAAAGATGTTGAACAATACAGGGCCCAGGACAGAGCCCTGTGGTACCCCACTTGAGACATTCTTCCAACTGGATGTGCAGCTATTTACGACCACTCTTTGGGTCCGATCACTAAGCCAGTTATGAATCCACCTAACGGTTGCCTTGTCCATTCCATACTTAGTCATTTTTCCAATAAGGATTGTATGAGATACTTTGTCAAATGCTTTGCTGAAGTCAAGATATACTATATCTACAGCATTTCCTTGATCCACCCAATCAGTGATTCCATCATAGAAGGAAATTAAGTTAGTCTGACATGACTTATTAGTTACAAACCCATGCTGACTCTGTTTAATCACTTCATTCTTATCCAGGTACTGACATACATGTTGTTTAATAATTTGTTCAAAGATCTTTCCTGGTATAGAAGTCAGACTCACCGGCCTATAGTTGCCTGGGTCCACCTTCTTCCCCTTTTTGAAGATAGGAACAACATTTGCTCTTCTCCAGTCTTCAGGGACTTCTCCTGTTCTCCAAGAATTTTCAAAGATTATGGTGAGGGGTTGCAAAATTTCTTCTGCTATCTCCTTCAGTACTCTGGGGTGTAATTCATCTGGACCTGGAGACTTGAATTCATTTAGGTTAGCTAAGTGTTTCCTCACTATCTTTCTGTTTATAGATATCCCGGTTTCTTCTATTCCCTTAATAGGACAGTGAAGAACACTTGATGTTACATTTCCTTTCTGAGAGGAGTGTAGTGGGTGGAGGTACTGGTACAGGCAGGAAGGAACAGGCAGAGACCTGTTCACACAGAAGGAGCAAGTACAGATACAGGCAGGAAGGAGAGGAGCATGACGGAAAAGGTTTAGACCTGTTCACACAGGAGGAGAAAGTGCAGATACAGGCAGGAAGGAGTGGAGTATGACGGAACAGGTTTGTACCTGTTCACACAGGAGGAGCAAGTACAGATACAGGCAGGAAGGAGTGAAGTATGACTGAACAGGTTTGGACCTGTTCACACAGGAGGAGCAAGTCTGGAAACAGGAAGGAAGGAGGGGAGTATGACGGAACAGGTTTGGACCTGTTCACACAGGAGGAGCAAGTACGGATACAAGCAGGAAGGAGTGGAGTGTGACGGAACACGTTTGGACCTGTTCACACAGGAGGGGAATCACAAGGCTGCGGAGAAGAGCAGGAGACCAGCAAGAGGTTGTGCAGCAGCAGAACCAAGCAGAACTGCAAGAGTACAGAGATCAGGCAGAGCCTACAGAGCAGGCAGAGTCACAAGAGAGCGGAACACCAGCTGACAGGGAGGACACAAGGAGAGACACAGCAGGGTAAGAAGCCAAAGATAAGGAGACAGATTGATGTAGGACAGAGTTTAGACTGAGTAACAGAACGAGACAAGGCACAAGACCAAGGACACAGGGAACAGAGTATACACAGATACAAAGCAAGGCTAGGAGCTACAGCACAGAGACCAGGAAATACTGCCTCCTGGAGGGCAGCAAGGCAGGTACAAGGCAAGGCTAGGACAAAGACACAGAAAACAGAATATTCTGCCTCCGGGAGGGCAGACAGAGAGTACCAAGCAAAGCTAGGAGAAACACAGAGCAATACCTGGCAGCTCAGTAGCAAGACACTAACTGAACTAACAAATTGCACAGGCAAGGTTCCAGTGGGTGGAGCTGCTCTAAATACTAGAGGGCTCTTGGTAATTGGTCAGGGACAGATTAGACAGGTGCACCCTGACTCCATAAGAACCAGAGGGTTCTGGCACTGCCCCCCTATGCACACAGCTAGGAAACATGCACAGAGCAGACAGGAGACAAGAAGCACTGAGCATGGAGCTGGCAGCAGACAGAAATCACAACATGACCTGGAGCTGTGTGAGTAAGTTGATGTGTGGGGGATGGGAGACCATGCAGTGATGCCAGCAGGGTTGTTACAAATAGACTCCCAGGTGGCCTCTGATTGCTATACATATATTTTCAAGGCAATTAGAGGCTTTTTAGTAATGTGACTTGCCACAAATATATTAACCACAAATCTCATTTTGGGGGAAAATTTTGCGAAGCAAGTGAGTTTGAATGTCAAAAGTTCTGCTCATCTCTTATTAGCATTATAACTGAAGAGCTGTAAACATTATCTATTAAAAAGGACCTTTCACCAAATGTTTCATGTTAAACAGGACACATCATGTAATAGTGGTTGCAGAGAGAAAAAAATGTTTATTTTTTTTTTCTTTTAATTTTGCATCTCCATTGCGGGACTATTAACAATCAAATATTTGGCACCTAATTAATTACCTTTAGTTAAGTCTAAGTGGATGTTATTACATAGTTTTCACTGGGGGAGTGTATTTTTGCCTCCTGTATCACGCTGACGAATCATAAGCAGGCAGCAATATTGAAGTGCAGAAGGACCTGTAATATTGTCATTGGGTCACATGACCTGAATCCACAGATCCTGCCAGCTGAAGCTTGCAGCATAAATAAGCACTGAAGATATACTACACAGTCAGAAGAATTTTTATATGTGAGATAGGAATTCCTCTTTAGAACCTTAATTTGCCCCGCAGTCCTTTTTATTTATCATGTAAGGATCCTCAACGTTGGCCTCCAGGAGCCAAAGTTATTTTTCATTTTTGTCTCCCTACAGCTTGTCTATCGTGTGTGTATTCCTTACATGATTTATTTATTATTGTGTCCCCTTATATATGTATATTTCCATTCCAATTATTTATTTTATGTCAATGACCTCTTATTATTGATTTACCATATATACTCATGTACAAGCTGAGATTTTCAGCACACTTTTTGTGCTGAAAACGCCCCCTTGGCTTATACACGAATCATTGTCCAGAAAGCTGATGGGGGAGGGGGCTTCCAGAAGACATCTATACTCACCCTCTGTTGCTGGATCTCCGTCCCGGTGCCGGCAGCTCTTCCTGTTCCTGTTCTGAGCAGTCACATTGTACTGCTCATTAAGGTCTCCACTCCATGGAGCACATATTCATTACCTTAATGAGCGGTACCACGTGACCGCTGAGCACAGGAACAAGGAACGGCTTCCGGCACGGGACAGATGCATTGCAGGGACAAGCGAGGAAGGTGAGCAGGATGGGAGGTATGAACCATGCTGGGGGGTTGAGAGCAATGGGGGGTTGTGATCCATGCTGGGGCTTGTGAGCCATGCTGGGGGGTTATGAGCTATGGGGGGGTTGTGAGCCATACTGGGGGGTTGTGAGCCATGTTTGGGGGTAGTGTGCTATGAGGGGCTTATGAGCTATGCTGGGGGTTGTGAGCCATGCTGGGGGGTTGTGAGCTATGGGGAGGTGTGAGCCATGCTGGGGGGTGTGAGCCATGCAGGGTGGGTGTGAGCCGTGCAGGAAGTGTGTGAGCCATGCAGGACCGTATGAGCCACGCATACAACAGGGGGATCCACACATAGCAGGACAGGACGGGGTAGCCACACATAGCAGGACAGGACAGGGGGATCCACACATAGCAGGACAGGACAGGGGGAGCCACACATAGCAGGACAGGACAGGAGGAGCAACACATAGCAGGACAGGGGGATCCACACATAGCAGGACAGGACAGGGGGAGCCACACATAGCAAGACAGGACAGGGGGAGCCACACATAGCAAGACAGGACAGAGGGAGCCACACATAGCAGGACAGGACAGGGGGAGCCACACATAGCAAGACAGGACAGGGGGAGCCACACATAGCAGGACAGGACAGGAGGAGCAACACATAGCAGGACAGGACAGGAGGATCCACACATAGCAGGACAGGACAGGGGCAGCCACACATAGCAAGACAGGACAGGGGGAGCCACACATAGCAGGACAGGACAGGAGGAGCAACGCATAGCAGGACAGGACAGGGGGATCCACACATAGCAGGACAGGACAGGGGGAGCCACACATAGCAAGACAGGACTGCTGCACATCCAGTTGGAAGAATGTCTCAAGTGGGGTACCACAGGGCTCTGTCCTGGGCCCTGTATTGTTCAACATCTTTATCAACGATTTAGATGAAGGAATTGAGGGTAAACTGATTAAATTTGCTGATGACACAAAGCTAGGAGGGATAGCTAATACTAGAGAAGAGAGAGAGAGGATTCAAAAAGATTTAAATAAACTGGAGAAGTGGGCAGCAACTAACAGAATGGTTTTTAACAGGGAGAAATGCAAAGTACTACATCTGGGCAATAAAAATGGAAAAAGCATATATAGAATGGGAGGAATAGGGCTAAGTGACAGCACATGTGAAAAAGACTTGGGTATACTAATAGATCACAGACTGAATATGAGTCAACAGTGTGATGCAGCAGCAAAAAAGGCAAATGCAATTCTAGGATGTATTAACAGAAGCATACAGTCTAGATCACGTGAAGTCATTATTTCCCTCTACTCCTCTTTGGTCAGACCTCATCTGGAATATTGTGTCCAGTTTTGGGCACCACATTTTAAAAAAGACATCAACAAACTGGAGCAAGTTCAGAAAAGAGCGACCAGAATGGTGACCGGTCTGCAAACCCTGTCTTATGAGGAAAGGTTGCAGGATTTGGGAATGTTTAGTTTGCAAAAGAGAAGACTGAGAGGAGACTTAATAGCTGTCTACAAATATCTAAAGGGCTGTCACATTGTAGAAGGATCAACTTTATTCTCATTTGCACAAGGAAAGACTAGAAGCAATGGGATGAAACTGAATGGGAGGAGACACAGATTAGATATTAGAAAAAACTTTTTGACAGTTAGAGTGATCAATGAGTGGAACAGGCTGCCACGAGAAGTGGTGAGTTCTCCTTCAATGGAAGTCTTCAAACAGAGGCTGGACAGACATCTGACTGGGATGATTTAGCGAATCCTGCTTTGAGCAGGGGGTTGGACCAGATGGCCCAGGAGGTCCCTTCCAACTCTACGATTCTATGATTCTATGATTCTAGGACAGGGGGAGCCACACATAGCAGGACAGGACAGGGGGAGCCACACAAAGCAGGACAGGACAGGGGGAGCCACACATAGCAGGACAGGACAGGGGGAGTCACACATAGCAGGACAGGACAGGGGGAGCCACACATAGCAGGACAGGACAGGGGGAGCCACACATAGCAGGGCAGGACAGGGGGAGCCACACATAGCAGGACAGGACAGGGGGAGCCACACATAGCAGGACAGGGATGAGGGGACAATACATACCCAGCTTATACTCGAGTCAATAAGCTTACTCCGTTTTCCATGGCAAAATTAGGTGCCTCGGCTTATACTCGGGTCGGCTTATACTCGAGTATATACAGAACCTCTTTTTCCCCTTCTTACATTCCGTCTTCTTTTTCTTTCTCTCTCAATCTTTTCATTACTTCACACTTTTTTTTTCTCTTATGTCTTTTCCTGTCCTCTCTTGCCTCACTCTGTTCCATTGTCTGCCCTCGAAGTTAAAACTCCCTTACCCCACCTCTAATCCAGTATATACAAGACCTTTTGGTTTGATGGCCACCTGACCGCAGCATTTGACGATTCCTCTTGCCCTGAGGGATGGAGCGCTATTTCCCTCCTGAAGTGCTGATTTTCCAAGAATAGTTTGCGGACTCCATATACAGAGCCCCTAAGTGCTAGAAGATTATCAGCTTTTAAGGGGCCTATTCCGTCTTTTTTTTTCTTTTTCACATTGATGTATTTATAAAATTTTGGGGATTCATTTTAATGCCGCTGGCGATTTATTTCTCTGTGAATAACTTTGCTAGCTTGATCTCTTTTTTACATTTCTTATTGAGATCTTTATACTACTGAAATGCAACTTCTGTATTCTCAGCCTTCAAGAGTTTAAATGCCCTTTGTTTAAGTCTTATTAAACTTTGTACTGTCTTATTTATCCATAATGTTTTTTTTTTTATTCCTGGATATTTTATTACCAGAGGGTATAAGTTTTCTACAAGATTCTAGTAGCACATCTTTAAACAGGCCCCATTTATGGTTGGTATTCCCAGTAATCATGAGATGGTCCCAGTCTCCCCGATTAACCTCTTCCCTCAATTTGTAATATTCTTATTTTTTTCATAAATAAACCAGTGTGATTGCTTGTTTTTGCATGACCAGCTGGTGTTTTTATTGATACTATTTCTGGATACATAGTTGTTATGTGTTTTAGGGGCCAACAACTAACCCAAAAAGGCTACCTTGGATAGTGCCAAGCTTTGGGTTCAAGTCTGCAATCACTATATATATGATCATCTGAGAGCACAGTTCATGCTGGCAGGATTCTCTGGAGCCAGGAGCGGTTGAGCACAAGACTGCAAGCATGCGATGTTGGCAGCCTCAAATAATACAAAGAGACATAGTGAGGCTAGACACGTCTAGTCGTAATGTGGCAGGAAGGATGCAAATTGCTCCTGTCAGGAGAATACTGACAACGCGGACAGTGGGTGGGAAGATTCACAAGAATCACAAGTCTGTAGTCACATAGCGTGATTGTTGCAAACTTCAGCCCCAAGTCTGGAAAACCCATTTAATGTGTAGTAGCTAAATGATGCTGTCATTCAATGAGGAGTACCCACCCCACAGGAAGTAAGAAGAAACTGCATAATTCAGCTGTTCTAGAAACAATTTGAGAATCCCTATTTAATTTCTAAAATTGGTTCCATATTATAAGCTAAATAGGCCAGGGCCACTGTCCATAATGAAGTCTCGTTGAAGAGAAAGTTTGATGAATTCTGTCAATAAGCTGATTCATAGGGAACAGGCTTGATGAGATGATCTCCAAGGAAAATTTAATCTCCAGAATGGTATTTGATCTGGAAACCCAACTGGATCATGCTCTACTAAAAATAGAAGATTGTGAAAACAGGTCCAAGAGAGTAAATTTTAGGATCTGTGTGTTGCCTGAAACAGTTACAGTCATTGAGGAATTTGTTTCTGAGGTATAGAAATAACTGATTTTTAATATATATAATACATCCGGAGATTAAAAGAGCTCATTCATGTGTTAAGGCCCCGTTACACGCTGGATACCCGATCAGGACCAGCGAGCACGCTGGTATCCATAGTAAACAGCGGGTAACTAAGCGCAGAGCCGCGCTTACCCACTGTTTACCCTGGATACCAGCTCCCAGCACCTGCTGTATGGCGCTGAGAGCTCGCTGATCGTTGGTCTCTCGCTGTCACACGCAGCGATGGGTGCTGCTCAGCGGGAGACCAATGACAGATTTATGGCCCAGACCATTAGGCAACGATCAGCGATCAGCCAACTGATCGTTGATCGTTGCTACATGAAAAAAGTGGTTTGGTACCGTGTTAGCCAGTAGAAAAAAATATATAAAGTGCTCTCAGTGAGAGAAACAAAATAGGAATCTTGTGGGTATGATACCTTTTAATGGCTAACAAATAATAGTGAATGTTGTTACAAAGCAAGCTTTCGGGACTGCTTATGTCCCTTCATCAGGCTGATATGACAAAATATTTGAAGAAACCTTATTTATATACAGTTTAAAGCACAACATTTCAATAAACAAACAATGAGCTTGAAGAGAGAATCCTTAATTAGGTAAGATCAGATAGGTAGTATGAAAAGTTCTGAAGATCAAAGGGCTACTTGGAGTAGATAGCTCAGATATGGTAATGGGTCATAAAACCTTCTGACAAATTGAGTCCTGTGTGAATAGAATCAAAGATAGTAATGAATTTGTGCTCCCACACTCTCCGATGCATCTGTGATTTAAAATTGCCTTTTAAAATGACAACTTTCATATTGCCTATGTTGTGTCCTGGACCACAGAAATGTTTAGCCACAGGTAAATGGGTTTTTTTGTCTGTAAAGGCCCTTTTACATTTAGCGATGCACCAGCGATCCAACCAGCGATCCGACCCGGTCAGGATCGCTGGTGCATCGCTAAATGATCGCTAGTGAGCTTTCATACAGAAAGATCTCACAGCGATGCAGCAGCGACGCAGCGCACGATACTTACCATTCACACACAGCGATCCTGCGTCCTCCCGCCCGCGTCCACGCGTCACTGGACGTCACAGCAGGAAGTCTCAGCAGGAAGCGCCCGACGAGAAATGGAGCCGGACATTCTCGCGCGATCAGCGATGGACAGCGGGGGAGCCGGTCGGAGGTAAGTATCACACATAGCGATATCGCTAGCAATATCGCTATAACGTCACAAAACCGGTGACGTTTTAGCGATATTGCTAGCGATATCGCTATGTGTAAAACCCCCTTTATTGTATGACGATGAGACCTCATCCTTGCTCTCAGTCTCTGTCCTGTTTCTCCAACATACAGGCCACCCACAGGACATATATTGCATAGAATTAAATACACCACATTGGAAGAGGAACATGTGAATGTCCCTGGGATATTATAGTCCTGCTGTGTGTTGGGAATTTGGATTTTGTCTTTGGTCTCTATATGAATGCAGGTTTTGCATCTTCTCCCATTGCAAGGATATGTTCCTCTTGGTGAATCAGAGGGCATTGAACTTCGGATAATGATGTTTCTTATATTGGGAGGTTGTCTGTAACATAGCAAGGGGGGGTCTTTGAATAGTGTTTTTAACCGGTCATCCTTGTGTAGGATATGGTGAAGTTTCTTAGCCATTTTTCTGAGTATTTCAAGCTGTGGGTTGTAGGTCACTACCAGAGGTACACGATGATTTTCCTCTTTTTTTCTGTATTGAAGTACTTGACTTCTAGGGATCCTTGTGGCCCTAACGATCTGATCATCAAAGGAGGTGGAATGGTAACCTTGATTTAAAAATGACATTTTAAGCTGGGTTAGGTGTTCATCCCTGTCCTTGGGACTGGAACAGATACGGTTATATCTGAGGGCCTGGCTGTAGACAATGGATTTCTTAATGTGTTTAGGATGGAAGCTGTCCCATTTGAGGTATGTGGGACGGTCAATTGGTTTCCGATATACTGATGTTTGGAATGAACCATTTTGGATTTTTATGGTGGTGTCTAGGAAGTTGATTTTTGTTTTTGAATGCTCTAATGTCAAGTTTATGGTTGGATGAAATTTGTTGAATTTGTCATGGAAATTTAGAAGTTCTTGTTCAGGCTCAGTCCAGATTATTAATATGTCATCAATGTAACGGAAATAGGCAAAGGGTTTGATGGAGCAGGATGCTAAAAAGTCATTTTCCAGTTTAGCCATGAAGAGATTAGCGTACTGGGGTGCCATTTTACTTCCCATAGCGGTGCCGGTGCGTTGTAGGTAGAGCTCCTCACCGAAAGAGAAAAAGTTGTGTGTGAGGATGAATCTGGTAAGTGCTATTACAGACTTGGAGGGGATCCCATTGGCCTCAAGAAACATTTGGCAGGCCGCTAGTCCATCTTCGTGTGGGATGTTGGAATATAAGGATTCGACGTCCATGGTGGCTAAGATGGTGCTGTCGGGGAGGGGACCTATCGTGGATAGCTTATTAAGCAGGTCTGTAGTGTCCTGTATATAGCTGGCTGTCTTCCTTACCAGCGGCTTGAGGATGTTTTCAATCCACCCTGAGAATTTTTCAGTTAGTGTTCCCACCCCTGAGATGATTGGCCTCCCTGGGTTGCCTGGCTTATGAATCTTGGGAAGCATATAGAACTTTCTATATGCTTCCCAAGATTCATAAGCCAGGCAACCCAGGGAGGCCAATCATCTCAGGGGTGGGAACACTAACTGAAAAATTCTCAGGGTGGATTGAAAACATCCTCAAGCCGCTGGTAAGGAAGACAGCCAGCTATATACAGGACACTACAGACCTGCTTAATAAGCTATCCACGATAGGTCCCCTCCCCGACAGCACCATCTTAGCCACCATGGACGTCGAATCCTTATATTCCAACATCCCACACGAAGATGGACTAGCGGCCTGCCAAATGTTTCTTGAGGCCAATGGGATCCCCTCCAAGTCTGTAATAGCACTTACCAGATTCATCCTCACACACAACTTTTTCTCTTTCGGTGAGGAGCTCTACCTACAACGCACCGGCACCGCTATGGGAAGTAAAATGGCACCCCAGTACGCTAATCTCTTCATGGCTAAACTGGAAAATGACTTTTTAGCATCCTGCTCCATCAAACCCTTTGCCTATTTCCGTTACATTGATGACATATTAATAATCTGGACTGAGCCTGAACAAGAACTTCTAAATTTCCATGACAAATTCAACAAATTTCATCCAACCATAAACTTGACATTAGAGCATTCAAAAACAAAAATCAACTTCCTAGACACCACCATAAAAATCCAAAATGGTTCATTCCAAACATCAGTATATCGGAAACCAATTGACCGTCCCACATACCTCAAATGGGACAGCTTCCATCCTAAACACATTAAGAAATCCATTGTCTACAGCCAGGCCCTCAGATATAACCGTATCTGTTCCAGTCCCAAGGACAGTGATGAACACCTAACCCAGCTTAAAATGTCATTTTTAAATCAAGGTTACCATCCCACCTCCATTGATGATCAGATCGTTAGGGCCACAAGGATCCCTAGAAGTCAAGTACTTCAATACAGAAAAAAAGAGGAAAATCATCGTGTACCTCTGGTAGTGACCTACAACCCACAGCTTGAAATACTCAGAAAAATGGCTAAGAAACTTCACCATATCCTACACAAGGATGACCGGTTAAAAACACTATTCAAAGACCCCCCCTTGCTATGTTACAGACAACCTCCCAATCTAAGAAACATCATTATCCGAAGTTCAATGCCCTCTGATTCACCAAGAGGAACATATCCTTGCAATGGGAGAAGATGCAAAACCTGCATTCATATAGAGACCAAAGACAAAATCCAAATTCCCAACACACAGCAGGACTATAATATCCCAGGGACATTCACATGTTCCTCTTCCAATGTGGTGTATTTAATTCTATGCAATATATGTCCTGTGGGTGGCCTGTATGTTGGAGAAACAGGACAGAGACTGAGAGCAAGGATGAGGTCTCATCGTCCTACAATTACAGACAAACAAACCCATTTACCTGTGGCTAAACATTTCTGTGGTCCAGGACACAACATAGGCAATATAAAAGTTGTCATTTTAAAAGGCAATTTTAAATCACAGACGCATCGGAGAGTGTGGGAGCACAAATTCATTACTATCTTTGATTCTATTCACACAGGACTCAATTTGTCAGAAGGTTTTATGACCTATTACCATATCTGAGCTATCTACTCCAAGTAGCCCTTTGATCTTCAGAACTTTTCATACTACCTATCTGATCTTACCTAATTAAGGATTCTCTCTTCAAGCTCATTGTTTGTTTATTGAAATGTTGTGCTTTAAACTGTATATAAATAAGGTTTCTTCAAATATTTTGTCATATCAGCCTGATGAAGGGACATAAGCAGTCCCAAAAGCTTGCTTTGTAACAACATTCACTATTATTTGTTAGCCATTAAAAGGTATCATACCCACAAAATTCCTATTTTGTTTCTCTCACTGAGAGCACTTTATATATTTCGTTGCTACATGGCACACTCAACGATGTCAGCTGCAACGTCACCAAAGTGGTGACGTTGCAACTATATCGTTCACAATATCGTTGCGTGTAACGGGGCCTTTAGGGAGCAGACCAGTACAAGATATCTAGCCAGGGAGACACATCAAAGCAGGTTATCCAAATGAGAGTCACAGTTGTAAGGCAGTTGGGTAATCGGAGGACAAAGAAAGATCAGAAAACAGAGATAGAGTATAATAAAAGAAGTACTGTGGAATGTAGCTAAACCAGTATTAGCAATAGCTAATACTGGCAGCCCGGGATTGACAGCTAGAGGTTTAAATAGTGGCAGCCCGAGAGACTTCTAACATGAATGTTACAGAAGCACCCTCTTGTAAGTTGACCTCCTGATCTTTACAACCAGGCTTTTCAGGAAATGACACATGGAATGTCCGGATTGGGTTGCCAGCAAGGATGATACTAGCCAAAACCCAAGATTGATCCTCTGGTTCATAATCTCTCCAGTGTACGAAATTAATTAAGGACCCTATCACCACACAAGAATACAGAATTTTTGTACCTCTTGTTCTAAGTTGCTCCCAATCATGATGGGAGGAGCTGGGTCTCTGACAAGGTGAACAGGTGAACAATATACCTTGAGCAGGGAGTTGTGATTCACCGTATTTTTTGGATTATAAGATGTACTATTTTCCCTTAAATTTGGAGGGGAAAAAGAGAGAGTGTATTGTAATCTGAATGTAGCTTATCAGGGGTAGGGGTGGATGCGATGGAGCGGGGTCTCAGGGTTGTTGCTGCAGGAAGCTGGTGGCAGGAGCAGGGCAGGCGATGCTGAGGGTTTCAGGCTGGAAGAAGGGGGATGTTCGGCGGTGCAACGCTGCGGCGAGCTCCAGGCTTTCGCAAAATGTCTACGGAGCCCTTGCACTTTTCATGGTTTTCAATGAGGTGGACTTCGGGAGAATAGCTACTGAAGACAGCGCATGCTCAGATTTGCAACTGGGCACCAAGATCTCGGCTTCCGAGATACCAATCTGTGCATTTACCCAAAGTCTACTGCATTGAAATTCATGAAAAGCAGGTTTTCTGTTAACAACATTAGCCCCCTCTTCTTAGTTGAATTGGTCGATGATTTAGCTATTTTAGAAAAGTTTTTTAAAAAATTTAAGGCAATAATTAGCAAGAAGTGATCAAAAGTGATCAAAACACCAAACATGGTACAAGTAAAGACGACATCTTGTCTTGCTAAAAAAATAAGCCCTCACATGCCTCTATTGACATGAAAATATTAAACTTATAACCTTCAGAACATAGTAACAGAAAAAGAAAATATTTTTATTCTGGATATTTATTGTATACATATTTTTTTTCCCATTTTCCAATACACAATATGTTAAAACTAATGGTGTCATTCAAAAGTACAACTCTCATGGCCATATTAACAAAAAATAACAAAAGTTATGGCTTTGGGAAGAAGGGGAGAAAAAAAAAAAATGCAAAAATGAAAATACCTCCAGTCATGAAGGGTTTAATGTGTTTTGCTTCTCTCTTCCCTCTGTGTAATCTTTTCTTTCCCATCATTTATTCTGATCTTTATATTTGATATTTTCTCATTGTCGTCAATTTCCCTTAACTGACTTGACACTGGTGTTTGTGTCAGGTGCGCATTCATTTGTTTAATCTCATTATTACTAATGTCCTGTAATTGAATTTAAGCCAGTATTTGTACAACTTGTTATTCCACAACAATTTCATTAGCATATTATATGCGTGAACAAATTATAGTGACTATGCCTTTGCCTGTTAGACACGTATTTTAATTCTCATGATCTCAATTATAAGATTATTAAAATATATAAATGGAGCACTCCCATTCAAAACTTTGAGTTTGTATTTATTGTACATTCATTATGTTTGAAAATGGCTCGGTTAGAGCAAATACGCATCAGTGATGCTATATTTGATGGAATAGATTTTTTAAACTTCTTGAATCACATGAATCTTTCTACTTTTCACATCTTATAGGACGCCTTCCCTAGACGTGAGCGCCACCAACTTCACAAGGCCAACTTGATCTATTGCTGTTCCTAACAGCTGGTTGTTGAGATCAGGGAGGGGTGGCCGAAGACACTGATTCTTTACAGTGATTTTGTTAAGTTCTCAACAGTTCACACATGATCTTAGGGTACCGTTACACATAGCGATGCACCAGCGATCCCGACAACGATATGGATCGCTGGTGCATCGCTAAGTGGTCGCTAGTGAGTCGCCACACAGGCAGATCTCACCAGCGACTTCGCTGGGGTTGGGGGTCGCTACTTACCTGTCAGACGCGGCGATCCTGACGTCCTCCCGCCCGCATCCACGCGCGTCGCTCGTCGGCGCCACAGGAAGCGCCTGACGAGAAATGATCCAGGAGCTTCTCGCGCGACCATAGATGAGCAGCGGGGGAGCCGGTTGGAGGTAAGTATCACATGCAGTGATATCGCTAGCAATATCGCTGCAACATCAAAAAAAAGGTGACTTTATAGCGAAATTGCTAGCGATATCGCAGTGTATAACGGGGGCTTTAGCCCACCATTGTTTTTACCAATAAAAAAGAAACCTGAGCCTAACGGTGACATGGGACGGACTTATCAACCCATTTTGCAATCTATAATCCTACAAAAGCAATGGAATAATCTGCCCTAAGCAATAAAGTGAGATGAGAAACAGTACCATCAATGATGTATAAATAATTATTTATTGAAAAACTCAGATAATATTACAGAGTATATACCCTAAAGACAAAACAAGCTACAGGGGGGGAAATAAGTATTTGATCCCTTGCTGATTTTGTAAGTTTTCCCACTGACAAAGACATGAACAGTCTACAATTTTAAGGGTAGGCTAATTTTAACATTGAGAGATAGAATATCAAAAATAAAATCTATAAAATCCCATTGTATAAATTATATAAATTTATTTGCATTTTGCAGTGAGAAATAAGTATTTGATCCCCTACCAACCATTAAGAGTTCTGACTCCTACAGACCAGTTAGATGCTCTTAATCAACTCGTTACCTGCATTAAAGACAGCTGTCTTATACAGTCACCTTTATAAAAGACTCCTGTCCACAGACTCAATTAATCTGTGAGACTCTAACCTCTCCAACATGGGCAAGACCAAAGAGCTTTATAAGGATTTCAGGGACAAGATCATAGACCTGCAAAAAGCTGGAATGGTCTACAAAACCATAAGCAAGACGCTGGGTGAGAAGGATACAACTATTGGTGCAATAGTAAGAAAATGGAAGAAATACAAAATGACTGTCAATCGACATCGATCTAGGGCACTATTGCTTTTCGACTTTTCACTGTATAATTGTTCAATAAACAACTTGAGACATGATTACATTTACAAAAGCTAATTTTTTAGGGACCGTTTTACTTTTTAAGTTACTTTGAGGAGCCTATAAATCAGAAATCTCCATCCAAAACAGTACCCCATTTTAAAAACTTCACCACTTAATATATTCAAAGCCCATCAGTTGCTTTTAAAGAAATAATGCGGAGTGAAATGAAAAAATTAAAAATTATATTTCTCCCACGAAAGTATTAGTTTAACCTCAAATTTTTCATTTTCACAGCATTAACAGGAAAAAATTGATTTTTGATTTTCAATTTCTACTAAGTACACCTATACTCCATATGTGGCCAGAAACTACCATTTTGGTGCAAGGCATGGCAGTGCTCCAAAAGGAAAGAGCACTATTATACTTTTGGAACCCAATTTTGCCTGAAGTATTATTATGGAAGCCATGACATGTCAGGAAAGCAGAAACCACCCATAGGTGACTCAATTTTGGAAACTACACCAATAAATGAATACATCTAAGGGTGGATAGATCATTTTGAAAATTTGTAACATTGGAATGTGAAAGTGAAAATGTTCCTTTTTTTTTTTACACAAAATATGTTCATTTTCACAAGGGTGCCAGGACAAAATGGACCGGATAATTAGTTAAAATTATCACAATAATAAGCTATGAAGCAAAAAGAAGAAGATTCCCATTAAAGTACCTCCTATGGGCCACATCACAATTTTTTTTGCTATATCTTTTGAAAAGGCAATTTCAAGATGAGAGTAAGAGAGTGAATTCATTTAATTTAAATTTGCTTAGGCATGGACCACTTGTAAGCCCTGAACCTCCAGGGTTCAGACTTGGAAACTTAGTGTAATGCTGCTGCAGTATAGTGCAACCTCCACCAGGGGGTGCTGGTGAGGGAAGAGAGGTTGCACACACAGCGTAGGAACACTGAGCAGCAGCAGAGGTGCCACAGGTGGCGAAAAAGTGGTCAGACAAGCTGAGTCAGAAACAGTCAGGAGAAGTACCAGAGGTCATAACAATACACGTGATCAAATACAAGCCAGAAGTCAGAGCCAGACGGAAGCAGAGAAGTGAAACAGTCAATTAGGTCAGAAGCCAAGTCGGGTCACATACTAAGGGGTCCAAGCACAGGGAATGAACAATAAGACAAGCGGGGTGGCAGGAAAGGGAAGTCACGGGAACATAGTAAACTGGCAGAGGACAAAACACGGTATCTAGGGGTCAGCTGCTCTAGACTGGAAGCATGAACTATCACTGACATTGGTCTGCAGGCCACAGCAGATTGAAGTAACCACACTGAAACCAAAATGAGGCAGAGAAGGTTAACCCCCGCAGGAGAGAATAACAAGAAACAAACCCCGGCCTGGATCATGAGACAGGTTCCTGTGAATTAATTTGGATGAACAGGTGAGTCTATATAAATATGATAATGGACCAAGATGTCTATGTTGAGAAATTTAACTATCCATCTGCACTATATAGCTGACAAAAGGGTAGAATTTGGTCCCCAATATAAGCTCAAGGCTTTCAGGGTCAAGTTATAGTAGGTTTCAGTTAAGTATTGGTGTAAGATGTCTCACAGTTAACTAATACAGAAATCATTGGGATATGTAAAACAACCAGTATAATACAATGTGTATGAGTCTACCCCGACAAAGGATCTTAGGGGAGAGGATGATCTGGCCTGAGGGATTTCTAAAGGCTCTTTAGTTTGGTCTGTGAGAAGTAAAGTTGCTGCCAGAGTTGCCCTTTCATAGAGAACACAGGAGTTTGGAGAGATAGCTGTGTGTATGGCCAACTTTGATGTCCTCATACACATAACATGGCTGTCAACCAATCAGAAGCTTTAAGTCCTTAAATTTAGGGCAATTTTTTGCTTGTTTGTTCTTTGTACTTTCTTGACATTTATAGGGTGGCTAATAATGAAGTTTTAAAGTGTTAATTTGAATATTTCTACTCTGTCTAGCATGACATTTTACGTGGAAAGACAAATATATGTGATGGGTGGTACACTCACAGAAGCAACCTTACCACACTCATGAAGTATCGTCTATTTTGAATGAGCCCATGTTCGCTAGTCTTTATATGGTTACTGCACTGCCCAGATAGATCCTACGTATTAACCATGTAAGGATCCAGGATTCAGTCAGCTTTGGCTTCCAGGACCCAAAGTCATTTTTCGTTTTTGTCTCCTTACATCCTGTGTGTGATATCTATGTAGGTGACTGAACTCATGATTAAGTAACAAGTGGAAAAATTACAAGACGGCAATCTCTTTCATAGACTTTTGGAACAGATCTGCATTATTCGGAGCCGATTTTTCTTAGCACAATGGACATAATATAACAATATACAATCGAGCTCTACCAATACAACAGCTCAAAAGAGGAACTGACCAAATTCTGGAATATGAATAGTTAGGATCTGATCTGGAAAATCTTGGAACTAATATCAATCTATGAACAGTAAAAAAGGGTCTATTCACCCAGTGATAAAGACAAGGTGGTGGTCAGTGCTCATATTTCTCACCACTCTATGATATCCATTAGTAGAGCCAGTCCTACTTACTTCAGAGGTTGTCCTTCTGTGTTGGTGGGCTTCTTAAAGACGTTCTCTCTCCTCCACTGCTGTAATCTGCTGATACTCTTTCAAAACCAGTCTGTTCTAATGCCGATCTTCTTAACACTTATTTCTAATAAGAAGTGGATGATGGTGGTGACAGAAGGTGAAATACAGAAAATAAAAGACAATGGGTGGAATCAGGCGAGAAGATTCACTTCCTTCATTTGTAAAACTTTCTATAAGATTCATCATCACTTTGCATATCTCTAATTCCAGAAGATTAAAAGACTTATGAAAACAAACTAGTTTTGTCTTTCCAGCTTCATCTCTTACACAATACTGAGTCACAACCGTGCAATAAAACATGCCCCTATCACCAACTATTCTGAAGTGATTAATTTAAAAAAGAAAAAAAAAGAAAACTCAATCTCTTATCGCCACTACAAATGTTTACTTTTACACATTTGTTTTACCTCTCATTCTTCTGGGAGCCATAACTCACTCTTCTAAGAGCTATAACTTTTTTTTTCCTTCTAAGTTCTAACATGACCAATATTGGATTTATTATTTTTTTTGTGGTACAGTTTGAAGCTTCGAATTTACCATTTTTGTAAGGCACTTGAATTTTGTTCTTATTTTTAAGTTCCATGAAAGGGTGAAAAAAAATCATTTCAAGCCTCTGTTTTTCAGGCTCTGTTTTTAAGATGCGCTGTATGTGTTAATAATCACCTGCAAATATGATTGTTCTGGTCAGTATGATTGTGGTGATACCAACTTTGTGTAATATTTTTAGTGGTTTAGAAGATTCAAAAATTTGTAATAAAAATTTTGTGTTGCCATTTTCAAAGACTCAGAACGTTAATTTTTTTTTGTTTTATGGACTTGAAAGATGGCATTTTTTTTTTTGTTAGCAACTTGACTCCATTTTTGGCTTCATTTGATGTTTTCATATTTTTATTGGCTATTTTTAGGCGGCAGGTGCCATAACCGAAAACAACCTGCCTATCTGTTGCATGCCTTCTCCATCATTCTGCTGTTGCCAGTGCTGAAGAGCCAGGCTCAACCAAGCATCAGCTCCCTGTCCATCATGCCATCTATACAGTAGTATTGCCACTGCTGGGCTGCTGATTCTGACATTAAACTGCCACACACTTGATTGCCTGCTTCGTCCTAACTCGTACCATCTTGCCGCAGTCACTTCATAACCATGAAAGCCACACATCTCTTTACTCTCAACTGTGTTTCATAATGCTAGATTCTGCTGATGGCCCTAAACTGCCACACATCTCTTTTCCTGCTTCATTCTAACTATCTGCCGTGCTGCTACTGTGGCGCCCTCAGGGGTATGGTCGCCACAGTGGCTTTGCCTTCCTCCAGGGGAGGGTAAAGTCAGGCGTGGAGGCAATGACGGGTCTCTCTCGCAGTCAATCTATGCATGCGACACAGTTCCACTCCAGGCCAGCAGAGGAAACTCTGAACCGGGATTAAGGGGAGGAGTGCTCTCTGAGGGCCAAGAGGAGGGAGTAGTTAGTTAGTCTGCGGAGGGTGAAGTGTTGTGAGTTCATTTTCCCCTTCATCACTGAGGTCTGGTGAACTCCCTATTCTGGTAAAGGAAGGTAATGAGCCTGATTATCAGGCACCTGAGCCTAATGATGATGACTGGCTGAGTGGAGTCACGGACTGGATATAAGGCTGCCGACGCCCTTCTGCCCTGCGGGTGATTTCTCTGTGGACTTCTAGGAGACCAGTCTGATTCCTGCTCCTCTAAAGCTAAGTTTTCTGCTTTGCCTGTTAGCATTTGTGTTTTGTTTTTGTTTGCCTTGCTTTTCTGGATTCTGCCATTCCCTGCTGGGGTGAGCTGAATCTCCTTTTGCCGGTTGCTCTGTCTTCAGAATATTCCTGAGTACTGACATAGCCTTTTTGAAGCCTAGCGTCTTCAGGGCCTTTTTCACTGTCAGTTTGTTGGCTCTTATTTTCATAGGGTTTTTCACGGATTGCAGGCAGCAGCCTTCCTGTCCTTTCCTATCTAGTTAGCTTGGGCCCCGTCTTTGCTCAGTCTATCTTTCTGTCTGTGTTAGTGTTCTTTCTTCTTGCTTCACCGTCATTATATGTTGGGGGCTGCCTTTTGCTTTGGGGTCTGCTCTGGGGCAGTTTAGATTTCCCTTTCTGTCTTTAGGCTATATAGTTCTCTGGCTGTGATCGAGGGGTCTAGGGCATCGTACGAACCCCCCACGGCTACTGCTAGTTGTGTTGATAGGTTCAGGGGTCTGCAATCCGATAGCTGCCAACTTCTCTGGTTTTCTGAACTTAGCTAGCATTTCTGTTTTTGCCTCCTTCGGTGACTCATACATAACAGTGAAGTGTGCAGACATGTGGAAGGAGTGCTGAGATAGAGCGGAGAGGACGAACTCATCTCTGGAGAGAGCGCATGAACTGGAGCCTGGTCTCCACGGTTGTACAGATACTAACGGTCCTGCAACAGACACCAGAGGAGTAGGAGGCTGTAAATGCCTTACTCCCATCTAAGACTTGAGGGCACAACAGCAGCTTGGATAGTGAGTCGGGACTCAGGAGAGAGGAGTCCCCGAGATAGGCTACAGCTGTCTGCCGTGCAAGTAAGGTTCTTGAGAACATCTGACAGGAGGAACTTCAGTGTAACTCGGTACTGGAGATCCTGCAAACAAGCGCTAGTAAGGAGACTGCACAACCCATCTGCTGAGAGAGAATCCCTGGATTGCTTCCAGGCTAGCCTGCTCCAATACCATCTGTAATCAGGTCCCTGGACTGCAGTTACCAAGTAAAGGTACAGAAATTGCACCCCGCTGTGTCTTGTCTGCTTCCTACCCTTCCGGCACCGCTACATCCCCGGGCCAACCACATCTACACTGCCCTGGGACTACAGCTTCACCTGTGGGGAGCTTTTAAATCTTTGCTGCACCATACCATCAGTCCCAGTGGATCTGCATGCAGCGTCGGCTTAACATCTCCCTTGCCGAGCACCACAGGTGGCGTCACAAACTATTCCATTAACTACATTCCCCCATTACTTGGGCGCCCAGGGCCACGGTCCGGATCACTGCTGCTGTGACACATCCCACTGATACTGGCCCGGTACCGAGCACCCCACAGCCCTGGGAGGGCGACCCACTACTGCCACAGACACGGCACAGCCACTCTAGCCACTCAGCTCCTTGCTGCCTACTGCATTTCACAGTGATAGACTGTAATACTAATGCTGGGACATGTATTTGTATTTTTAGTGTACACCAACATGAAACAGCTTTCTAAATAAGGCCTTTTGTAAAGCTTAGTCGCAACAAGCCATAGCTTCTTCATTTTGAAAAATGTACTTCTGATTTGTCTCCCTGAAAAAAAGGGATAATTTTTGGATGGCTTCATAGAAAGCCTTTATAGCTGCCTAATCATTTTGTGATTAGCAAACCAGTTGCAGACAGCAAAATTGAGATTATTAATTCTCAGTTAAGATGGAAATATTACTTCACTTTCAAAACAGAACACCTGTGCAGGTATACTTTTGGGCAGCCTGTTAAAAAGCTATTGCTTTTTTGCATAGCAAAGTGAAAAGCTCTTTATAATACCTAAACAGCAATAATTTTTCACTAGTGGGAAAATACCATGGCTTATTCCATTTGTTTTCCCTTTGTATTAACCACAGCAAGGCATCCGCATGCCCCAAGAGGATAATTTTTGGACCGTTTATACAAGTAACATACAATGACTGAAGCTGCTCATTACATTTTTTTTACTGATGAAGGAGTTTTTTTTTTTAACTCTGATTCACGAAGATTAATAAAACTGCTTTTTGTTCAGAGCCATCATCTCCAGTGGACATCTTCTTGACCAGTAGTGCAATAAAATTATCTGTATATCTTTTTCTACTAATGAAACTACTCCGTGTGATTAAATATGCTGCTGGCAGGGGCAGCACTACCGCGGTCACAGTGGTCGCAGCTGTGACGGCCGGGCCCTGAGTCGATCGTGGAGCTGCAGCCGCTCATTGACTGTGCAGCTCTGTTCTATCATTGGCTGCAACTGGCTGCTCTGTGCGCACAGGACCTATGTGATGAGGTCACAGGAGGGGAGGAGTCAGGGGTCACATGATTAGGGCCCCTGATCATGTGACAACCTGACTCCTCCCCTCCTGTGACCTCATCACAGGTCCTGTGCGCACAGCCCTCAGTGTATGCAGGACTCTGCTGTGCTAGTTGTAATGGTGCACTGCTGGATGAGGTAAGTTTATGTGTGGGGTGAGGGGTTTACAGGGTGGATGTAGCAGAGCCGTGTGTGTATGAGGTGTGGGGAGCCATATCTGTACAAAGTATACAGAGAGGAGCGGCGTGTGTACGAGGTGTACGTAGCAGAGCCGTGTGTGTAAGAGGTGTACGGAGCGGAGCCGTGTGTGAGGAGGTGTACGGAGCAGAGCCGCGTGTGTACGAGGTGTACGGAGCAGAGCCGCGTGTGTACGAGGTGTACGGAGAGGAGCCATGTGTGTACGAGGTGTGCGGAGCGGAGCCGTGTGTGTACGAGGTGTGTGGAGCGGAGCCGTGTGTGTACGAGGTGTGCGGAGCGGAGCCGTGTGTGTACGAGGTGTGCGGAGCGGAGCCGTGTGTGTACGAGGTGTACGGAGCAGAGCCGCATGTGTATGAGGTGTACGGAGCGGAGCTGCGTGTACGAGGTGTACGGAGCCCTGTGAGTACAAGGTGTGCGGAGCAGAGCCGCGTGTGTACGAGGTGTGCGGAGCTGAGCCGTGTGTGTACGAGGTGTACGGAGCTGAGCCGTGTGTGTACGAGGTGTACGGAGCTGAGCCGTGTGTATACGAGGTGTACGGAGCTGAGCCGTGTGTGTACAAGGTGTGCGGAGCGGAGCCGTGTGTGAGGAGGTGTACGGAGCGGAGCCGCATGTACGAGGTGTACAGAGCGGAGCCGCGTGTACGAAGTGTACGGAGCGGAGCCGTGTGTGAGGAGGTGTACGGAGCGGAGCCGCATGTACGAGCTGTACGGAGCGGAGCCGCGTGTACGAAGTGTACGGAGCAGAGCCGCGTGTACGAAGTGTACGGAGCGGAGCCGCGTGTACGAAGTGTACGGAGCGGAGCCGCGTGTACGAGGTGTGCGGAGCGGAGCCGCGTGTACGAGGTGTACGGAGCGGAGCCGAGTGTACGAGGTGTACGGAGCGGAGCCGCGTGTACGAGGTGTACGGAGCGGAGCCGCGTGTACGAAGTGTACGGAGCGGAGCCGCGTGTACGAAGTGTACGGAGCGGAGCCGCGTGTACGAAGTGTACGGAGCGGAGCCGCGTGTACGAAGTGTACGGAGCGGAGCCGCGTGTACGAAGTGTACGGAGCGGAGCCGCGTGTACGAAGTGTACGGAGCGGAGCCGCGTGTACGAGGTGTGCGGAGCGGAGCCGCGTGTACGAGGTGTGCGGAGCGGAGCCGCGTGTACGAGGTGTGTGGAGCGGAGCCGCTTGTGCGAGGTGTGCGGAGCGGAGCCGCGTGTACGAGGTGTGCGGAGCGGAACCGTGTGTGTACGAGGTGTGCGGAGCGGAGCCGTGTGTGTATGAGGTGTGCGGAGCGGAGCCGTGTGTGAACGGAATGCAGTCGCGTGTGTACGAAGTGTACAGAGTGGAGCCGTGTGTGTACGAGGTGTACGGAGCTGAGCCGTGTGTGTACGAGGTGTGCGGAGCCGTGTGTGTACGAGGTGTGCGGAGCGGAGCCGTGTGTGAGGAGGTGTACGGAGCGGAGCCGCGTGTGAGGAGGTGTACGGAGCGGAGCCGCATGTACGAGGTGTACGGAGCGGAGCTGCGTGTACGAAGTGTACGGAGCGGAGCCGCGTGTACGAGGTGTACGGAGCGGAGCCGAGTGTACGAGGTGTACGGAGCGGAGCCGCGTGTACGAGGTGTACGGAGCGGAGCCGCGTGTACGAAGTGTACGGAGCGGAGCCGCGTGTACGAAGTGTACGGAGCGGAGCCGCGTGTACGAAGTGTACGGAGCGGAGCCGCGTGTACGAAGTGTACGGAGCGGAGCCGCGTGTACGAAGTGTACGGAGCGGAGCCGCGTGTACGAAGTGTACGGAGCGGAGCCGCGTGTACGAGGTGTGCGGAGCGGAGCAGCGTGTACGAGGTGTGCGGAGCGGAGCCGCGTGTACGAGGTGTGTGGAGCGGAGCCGCTTGTGCGAGGTGTGCGGAGCGGAGCCGCGTGTACGAGGTGTGCGGAGCGGAGCCGTGTGTGTACGAGGTGTGCGGAGCGGAGCCGTGTGTGTACGAGGTGTGCGGAGCGGAGCCGTGTGTGAACGGAATGCAGTCGCGTGTGTACGAAGTGTACAGAGTGGAGTCGTGTGTGTACGAGGTATACGGAGCGGAGCCGTGTGTGTACGGAGTGCAGCAGTGTGTGTACGAGGTGTACCGAGCGCAGCCATGTGTGTACGAGGTGTACGGAGCGGAGCTGTGTGTGAACGGAATGCAGTCGTGTGTACGAAGTGTACAGAGTGGAGCCGTGTGTGTACGAGGTGTGCGGAGCGCAGCCGTGTGTGTACGAGGTGTGCGGAGCACAGCCATGTGTGTACGAAGCGGAGCCGTGTGTGTACGAGGTGAGCGGAGCGGAGCCGTGTGTGTACAAGGTGTACGGAGCGGAGCCATGTGTGTATGAGGTGTACGGAGCGGAGCCGTGTGTGAACGGTATGCAGTCGTGTGTGTACGAAGTGTACAGAGTGGAGCCGTGTGTGTACGAGGTATATGGAGCGGAGCCGTGTGTGTAAGAGGTGTACGAAGCGGAGCCGTGTGTGTACGAGGTGTACGGAGCGGAGCCGTGTGTGTACGAGGTGAACGGAGTGGAGCCGTGTGTGTACGAGGTGAGCTGAGCCGTGTGTGTACGAGGTGTACGGAGCGGAGCCGTGTGTGTACGAGGTGTACGGAGCTGAGCCGTGTGTGTACGAGGTGTACGGAGCGGAGCCGTGTGTGTACGAGGTGTACGGAGCTGAGCCGTGGGTGTACGAGGTGTACGGAGCTGAGCCGTGGGTGTACGAGATGTACGGAGCGGAGCCGTGTGTGTACGAGGTGTACGGAGCGTGTGTGTACGAGGTGTACGGAGCGCAGCCGTGTGTGTACGAGGTGTACGGAGCGGAGCCGTGTGTGTACGAGGTGTACGGAGCGGAGCCGTGTGTGTACGAGGTGTACGGAGCGGAGCCATGTGTGTACGAGGTGTACGGAGCGGAGCCATGTGTACGAGGTGTACGGAGCGGAGCCGTGTGTACGAGGTGTACTGAGCGGAGCCGTGTGTACGAGGTGAGCGGAGCCGTGTGTGTACGTGGTGTACGGAGCGGAGCCGTGTGTGTACGAGGTGTATGGAGCGCAGCAGTGTGTGTATGAGGTGTACGGAGCGCAGCCATGTGTGTACGAGGTGTACGGAGTGGAGCTGTGTGTGTACGAGGTGTACGGAGCGGAGCCGTGTGTGTACGAGGTGTACGGAGCAGAGCCGTGTGTGTACGAGGTGTACGGAGCGGAGCCGTGTGTGTACGAGGTGTACGGAGCGGAGCCGTGTGTGTACGAGGTGTACGGAGCGGAGCCGTGTGTGCGAGGTGAGCGGAGCCGTGTGTGCGAGGTGAGCAGAGCCGTGTGTGTACGAAGCTGAGCCGCGTGTGTACGAGGTGTACGGAGCTGAGCCGCGTGTGTACGAGGTGTACGACGCTGAGCCGCGTGTGTACGAGGTGTACGGCGCTGAGCCGTGTGTGTACGAGGTGTACGGAGCGGAGCCATGTGTGTACGAGGTGTACAGAGCAGAGCCGTGTGTGTACGAGGTGTACGGAGCGGAGCCGAGCCGTGTGTACGATGTGAGCTGAGCCGTGTGTGTACGGAGCTGAGCCGTGTGTGTACGACGTGTACGGAGCTGAGCCGTATGTGTACGAGGTGTACGGAGCTGAGCCGTGTGTGTACGAGGTGTACGGAGTGTGTGTGTACGAGGTGTACGGAGCGTGTGTGTACGAGGTGTACGGAGTGGAGCCGTGTGTGTACGAGGTGTACGGAGCGCAGCCGTGTGTGTACGAGGTGAGCTGAGCCATGTGTGTACGAGGTGTACGGAGCAGAGCCGTGTGTGTACGGAGTGCAGCAGTGTGTGTACGAGGTGTACGGAGCGCAGCCATGTGTGTACGAGGTGTACGGAGCGGAGCCGTGTGTGAACGGAATGCAGTCATGTGTGTACGAAGTGTACAGAGTGCAGTCATGTGTGTACGAAGTGTACAGAGTGGAGCCGTGTGTGTACGAGGTATACAGAGCGGAGCCGTGTGTGTACGAGGTGTACAGAGCGGAGCCGTGTGTACGAGGTGTACGGAGCGGAGCCGTGTGTACGAGGTGTACGGAGCGGAGCCGTGTGTACGAGGTGTACGGAGCGGAGCCGTGTGTACGAGGTGTACGGAGCGGAGCCGTGTGTACGAGGTGTACGGAGCGGAGCCGTGTGTACGAGGTGTACGGAGCGGAGCCGTGTGTGTACGAGGTGAGCAGAGCCGTGTGTGTACGAGGTGTATGGAGCAGAACCGTGTGTGTACGTAGCGCAGCAGTGGGTACGAGGTGTACGAAGCGCAGCCATGTGTGTACGAGGTGTATGGAGCGGAGCCGTGTGTGAACGGAATGCAGTCGTGTGTGTACGAAGTGTATGGAGCGGAGCCGTGTGTGTACGAAGTGTACAGAGTGGAGCCGCGTGTGTACGAGCGGAGATGTGCGTGTATTTTGGCATGGGGGGACCATTTGAAAGTTCACACCGGGGCCCATAACTTTGTAGTTACGCCACTGGCTGCTGGTTACCAATGCTTACCATCCATTTTCTGTAGCCAGATAGGTTGAGGTCAGTTAGAAATTAAAAAGTCTGTATTTGCACTACAACGCTAAAGACGGGTTCAGTAGGATCCAAGGGGTCCTCTGAATGCTACATATATATTTTCAAGGCAAATAGAGGCTTTTTAGTTATGCAATTCGCCACAAATATGTTCACCGAAAATTTGATTTTGAGGGAAAATTCTGAGAAGCCAGTAAATATGAATGTTAAAAGATCCACTCATCTCTTGTCAGCATTATAATTGAAGAGCTGTCAACATTATGTATTAAAAAGAACCTTTCACCAAATGTTTCATGTTAAACAGGACACATCATGTAATAGTGGTTCTATAGGGGAAAAAATGTTTAACAATCAGATATCTGGCACCTAATTAATTACCTTTAGTTAAGTCCAAGTGGAGGTTATTACATAGTTTTCACTGGGGGAGTGAATTTTTGCCTCCTGTATCATGCTGACCAATCATGCGCACGCAGCAATATTGAAGTGTAGAAAGACCTGTAATATTGTCATTGGGTCACATGACCTGAATCCACAGGTCCTGCCAGCTGAAATTTGCAGCATTAATAAGCACTGAAGATATATTACACAGAATATATATATATATATATATATATCAGGAATTCCTCTTTAGAACCTTAATTTGCCCCGCAGTCCTTCTTATTTATCATGTAAGGATCCAGTCAATGGTGGCCTTCAGGACCCAAAGTCATTTTTCATTTTTGTCTCCCTACAGTTTGGCTATCTTGTGTGTTTTCCTTACATGATTTATTTATTATTAAGTCCCTTAATATACAGTATGTATATTTCCATTCTATTTTTTTTATTTTACATTGATCACCTCCTATTATTGATTTACCTCTATTTCCCCTTCTTAAATTCCATTGTCGTCTTTTTCTTTCCCTCTCACTCTTTTCATTACTTCACACTCTTTTTTTTTTTTTTTTTCTCTTATCTGTCTTTTCCTGTCCTCTTTTGTCTCACCCTGATCCATTGTCTGCCCTGGAAGTTAAAACTCCCTAACCCCACCTCTAATCCAGTATGTACAAGACCTTTTGGTGCGATGACCACCTGACCCCAGCATTTGACTATTCCACTTGCCCTGAGGGATGGAGCGCTATTTCCCTCCTGGTGCAGATTTTCCAAGATTAGTTTGCAGACTCCATATATAGAGCTAGAAGAGCAGAATCCCACCTCAAGTGACTCCATTTTGGAAATTATAACCCTGCCAAACATGTGGACACTAAATCTGGTTTAGGCTCAGGTGGTTCTGGCGCACTGTGGGGCTCAGAAGGGAGGGGGCATTTGGATTTGGGTGCACAGAGTTGATTGGATTTCTTTTGGGGGCAAGGAGCCTACAACCTGCAGTAATCCTCCGTCTACTGAACTGCCGTTCGACCTGCTCTACCCTCTCCTAGTGTATCCTCACCCATCCCTGTAGACTGTGAGCCCTCACAGGCAGGGTCCTCTTTCCTTTTACACTAGTGTGTGCCTTGTATTGCTTATGTTTATTGTGCTTGTCTTTGTAAGCCCCTTTCACATGTAAAGAGCCATGGAATAAATGACGCTATAAAAATGAATAATAATAATAATAGCGCTTTTCCAGAGCCTTTGAACAACCAGTAACATGGAAGCCCCCTATATTTCCATTGACAGAAGACGGACCTAAGTGAGAACTTGCTTTTTTTGTGGAGTGAGTTGAAGATTTTATTGGGAACATTTTACATAATGTTTGGGATTATATTTATCCTGCGCTCTACGCTGAGCCCTTACATTGGGGTTTACATCTAAATCTCCAAATGACATGATTGAGATGAAACCACCGAGGGATCCATTCACTATAATGAAGCAGCAGAGTTACTCTGGACTGGCCTTTGTTCAGCGGTGTCCTGACAACGACGGATCACAGGCCAGACGGTATCCACAGTGCCTCATTACAGGAAATCTTCTGTTGGGCGTTCCATCTGAATCACGCATTTCACAGATTTACACAGAAACACGGTGATACCAAATATTTGTAATGGTTTTCATTTATTTTTTTATAAAAATGTGTAGTTATTAGTGTAATTTTTGATTATTTTGTAATTTTGTAATATTTTTACAATTTTTTTTAATGTTTTTACATTTTTTTATTTAATCCCTCTGTGGGACTTTCACGTTTTTTTACCTTGATGGTAGATATAATGCATTAAAACACAAAATCAGCTAATGGTGTAAGGTCCTTACCACCATTTACAAGACCCTCAGGGGTTAGCTGCCGAATATAGCCTGGAGAGGTCCCGAATTATTAAAACATAACCTTTACTCAACCATTAAAAAGACAGAAAACACAAAAAAAAACCATAATGTATAGCGCTCATGCAAACCAGTGCTCATTAAAAAACGTCTTGGTCTCACCACTATTGACGGACATGCAATCATGGCCTCATTTCAGATATACCACGCCGGGAATCCAACCAAGGGGCATGAAGGACATAAAGGGAGAAGGGTATATGTGTGTAATAATTCCCTAAACTCCCTGTCGTGCCCCAGTGTTGCTCCTGTCCTGACAAGGACAGGCCCCAAGTGGACCCTATGGTGAACACCCCCAATGGTAAGGGGTTAAATACTCCCTACGCGTTTCTTCCCTGATAGTGGAAGAAACGCATAGGGAGTATTTAACCCCTTACTGGGGGGGGGACTTTGATACTGCAGAGGGAAGCAAGGTGGATCTTTTCCCTCAATACTTGTCATCCCCTGGGACTAAATGAACAGCTTAATTATGGCTGTTTCCTATAGCCCCCCCCCAATCTTCTTTGGGGAATATGATCTACCTTAATATACCCTAATTTGAAATAATAAGTTATGGTTCACCTAAGACCTACCATTGTAGCAATCTCCTATACAGACTATTCTTTCCTAGTTCCTGTGTTTCCTTTGATCTGTTCTTATACTTATGAGTACAAATTTGTCTGAAAATGCATGAATAAAAACTTGATTGAATTAATTTTTCTGGTGCCTGCTGTATAAGGGACTAGTAATTGAAGCAGAAGTGGTTTTTTGTTATGATTTAAAATGGAACGGGATGAACCTTCCCATCTTTTATGTCTTCCCCTTCTCAAAAAATATTCCGGGCTCCTATTTAATGTGGGGCATTCACCTGGAAATAAAGGGAGTACATATGTGCCTTTAATTCTAATTGTTCTTCTTATAGGGGTCCTGTAATGTGAATTGTCTGTTTTGCATGGTTTCAACATCAGCCTTTTGGATTAATGTATAGCAGCCATACATTAGTACAATTCTCTTTTTATTATTTTTTGTTTTTGCCTTACGGAGGTGGTGCTCTTATTTTTGGGGGCTAACCATCTAATAGTAGCAGGCACCGCTGTGTGTTCATGCTTTCTGGCGATTCTGTGCCGATTTAACCATGGGTGACGCTCATGAGATGACGCGGCCCTGTACTGGCACCTGTGCATTCCATTGTACCACACACAGGGAGCGCTATGGCCTATCGGTGCAGTCACCTCCTATATTTGTGCATTCCACCCTTGGAACGCAGGAAGCTTCCTGGATCTTTTTGACCGGAAGTGAGGCACTCAACAGTGCAATCGCTTCCGGTCTATGTGCGTTCCACTACTTGGAACGCAGGAGGCTTCCTGGATCTTTGTAACCGGAAGTGACGCACTGTCAACAATGCGGCCGCTTCCCCTAAGCAGGTAACTTATACCTGCTGTTGGTAACGCTCATTCTAGGCATGATTACATGTGGTGGTATTTACAGTCATACAACAGTGTACATATACATTTGGGATGATGACTCTGTGTGACGTTATGGGACTGTTTCTCTGATTAGTCTATTGCACCAATGGGTATCTTGCTATGTTTTGAATAAGTTTTACCGTCTGGAACATGGGGACCTATATTGATCCCTGATGGGCCACTAACCCTGTTACTCCCCGTGATGAAAGACGCCAGGAGCGGGGCTTGTTTATAGTGAAGCCTTTATAAGGAAATCATGCTATTCCTCTATGGGACTCATTTTGGCAGTGACATGGACTGTCACTCTTCTTGATGAGGCACCTCGCCACTTCAGGGCCTTTTTTGATTTATGGACAAGACTAACTTTCCTTACCCCCTGAATATTTATATAGCTCCCCTGATGAATCCCCACTAATGGGGAAGAAACGCGTAGGGAGTATTTAACCCCTTACCTTTGGGGGTGTTTACTATAGGGTCCACTTGGTGCCTGTCCTTGTCAGGACAGGAGCAACACTGGGGCACGACAGGGAGTTTAGGGAATTATTACACACATATACCCTTCTCCAGGGGCAAACACAGACTGTAGTGGGCCCCTGTGCAAGAAATTTTTCGGGCCCCCCCGTCCTTCATAGGGCAACAAAGTTATGTAAACATATAGATAGGTAATATATATAGGCACCCCCGTTTCCTTTGTTTCATAATGCTGTCCCCCATATGCGGTCTACTTTTGGCATAGTGCTTCTCGCCCTATGTGACCCCTCAGTTTATGCTGCTTCTCCCCATGTGGCCCCCCCCAGTTTATGCTGCTTCTCCCCCTATGTGGGCCGCCCGATTCATGTTTCTTCTCCCCCCCATGAGCCATCCCATTCATGAGCAGCCGAGCATCTCCCCCAGGGGCCCCCCCCATTCATGAGCAGTCATGCTTCTCCCCAGGGCCCCCCCATTCATGAGCAGCCATGCTTCTCCCCTGGGGCCCCCCATTCATGAGCAGCCAAGGCCATGCTTCACTTCTCCCCAGGCCAGGGGCCCCCCATTCATGAGCAGCCAGGCCATCATGCTTCAGTTCTCCCCCAGGACGGAGCCCCCCCAAAATCATGCCTGCCATGTTCAGTTCTCCCCCACCCCAGGAGCCCCCCAAAATCATGCCTGCGCCTCGGTCTTAGTCCCTCAGTCCTGCTCAGCTCTGGTAGTACTCTTACCCGAAACAGGCAGGGCAGGCCAGACCAAGAGGATCCATCCATTCCACACTGTCCAGTGTCCGCACTCCGCACATTCCTGAACTGCTGCAGCATATGGGCAGGGGCAGGGCTGCCACAAGGAATTTCGGGGCCCCATACTGGGAAAATTTTCGGGGCCCCCATAAGACTCCGCCCAGGCTCCACCCCAGCTCCGCCTCCACCCTTCAAACTGTCCACAGTCCCACCGCCCTCTCTTGGAAAACTCCACTTCTTACCAATCACACATTAACAGTTCCCATCACAAGATCACACATATAGCCGGCAGATTTTTTTTTTTTTGCCAAAATATTTTTTAAGCCACCATCACAAAACTGTAGACACTTTTGGACGAGCTCTACTGCACTGTAACCTATTAAATATTTGTTAAAATATGCAATACAATTTAGGTACATTTGTATATATTTTTCAATTTTTAAAATGACCATTAATATCACATACAATGGACAAATACCACCGCACCATGACCAGACACAATATTACCACCACATAGTGACCTATAATTAATAGCACATGCAAGGAACAAATACCGCCACACCAGGACCAGACTATATATTACTACCACAGTGACCGAATAATATCACATACAAGGAACAAATACCACCGCACCATGACCAGACCACATATTACAGTCATGGCCAAAAGTATTGACACCCCTGCAATTCTGTCAGATAATACTCAGTTTCTTCCTGAAAATGATTGCAAACACAAATTCTTTGGTATTATTATCTTCATTTAATTTGTCTTAAATGAAAAAACACAAAAGAGAATAAAGCAAAAAGCAAAACATTGATCATTTCACACAAAACTCCCAAAATGGGCCAGACAAAAGTATTGGCACCCTCAGCCTAATACTTGGTTGCACAACCTTTAGCCAAAATAACTGCGACCAACCGCTTCCGGTAACCATCAATGAGTTTCTTACAATGCTCTGCTGGAATTTTAGACCATTCTTCTTTGGCAAACTGCTCCAGGTCCCTGATATTTGAAGGGTGCCTTCTCCAAACTGCCATTTTTAGATCTCTCCACAGGTGTTCTATGGGATTCAGGTCTGGACTCATTGCTGGCCACCTTAGAAGTCTCCAGTGCTTTCTCTCAAACCATTTTCTAGTGCTTTTTGAAGTGTGTTTTGGGTCATTGTCCTGCTGGAAGACCCATGACCTCTGAGGGAGACCCAGCTTTCTCACACTGGGCCCTACATTAAGCTGCAAAATTTGTTGGTAGTCTTCAGACTTCATAATGCCATGCACACGGTCAAGCAGTCCAGTGTCAGAGGCAGCAAAGCAACCCCAAAACATCAGGGAACCTCCGCCATGTTTGACTGTAGGGACCGTGTTCTTTTCTTTGAATGCCTCTTTTTTCTCCTGTAAACTCTATGTTGATGCCTTTGCCCAAAAAGCTCTACTTTTGTCTCATCTGACCAGAGAACATTCTTCCAAAATGTTTTAGGCTTTTCCAGGTAAGTTTTGGCAAACTCCAGCCTGGCTTTTTTATGTCTCGGGATAAGAAGTGGGATCTTCCTGGGTCTCCTACCATACAGTCCCTTTTCATTCAGACACCGACGGATAGTACGGGTTGACACTGTTGTACCCTCGGACTGCAGGGCAGCTTGAACTTGTTCGGATGTTAGTCGAGGTTCTTTATCCAACATCCACACAATCTTGCATTGAAATCTCTTGTCAATTTTTCTTTTCCATCCACATCTAGGGAGGTTAGCCACAGTGCCATGGGCTTTAAATTCTTGATGACACTGCACACGGTAGACACAGGAACATTCTGGTCTTTGGAGATGGACTTGTAGCCTTGAGATTGCTCATGCTTCCTCACAATTTGGTTTCTCAAGTCCTCAGAAAGTTCTTTGGTCTTCTTCTTTTCTCCATGCTCAATGTGGTACACAGAAGGACACAGGACAGAAGTTGAGTCAACTTTAATCCATGTCAACTGGCTGCAAGTGTGATTTAATTATTGCCAACACCTGTTAGGTGCCACAGGTAAGTTACAGGTGCTGTTAATTACACAAATTAGAGAAGCATCACATGATTTTTCGAACAGTGCCAATACTTTTGTCCACCCTCTTTTTTATGTTTGGTGTGGAATTATATCCAATTTGGCTTTAGGACAATTCTTTTTGTGTTTTTTCATTTAAGACAAATTAAATGAAGATAATAATACCAAAGAATTTGTGTTTGCAATCATTTTCAGGAAGAAACTGAGTATTATCTGACAGAATTGCAGGGGTGTCAATACTTTTGGCCATGACTGTACCACCACAAAGTGAACAAATGATAGCACATACAAGGGACAAATACCGCAACACCATGTTCAGACCACATATTACCACCACATAGTGACTGAATACTACAATACTGATCAGTAATAAAAAAAACAATACTATCGCCATAAGTGCCATTATACACAGGGGATCTGTACTTATATCCAGTGTCTGTGTACTGGTAATACAGTGATTAATGACATTATACACAGGAGCTCTGTATATAATGTACAGGTAACACAGTGATCACTGGTGACATTATACACAGGACCTCTGTATATAGTATACAGTATATAGTGTCAGTGTATAGGTAACACACTAACTCACCAGGGACGTCTCTAGGTAAAGTCCTTCATCCTTGCTTTTCATCTTTCATCCAGCACAGATCGCCATCACTTCTTCCAGCTAGGGCTTGTCTCTGCAGGAAATAACACAGTTATCTACAGCTCCACTTGCAGAACACATTACTTATTTTTTTTCCCAACTTCTACATTACATCACATGAAGAAAAAACGCAACATAGTATCACTCTACACAGTAACAGGACTGCCCCCCATTTAAACAGTATACTCAAAAAATAAAATAAATACATTACTGCAGTAATAATATCCTTTAATTAGCCACTATGGTAATAATATCCCCCATCTTGGCCCCCCGTGTGTCTTATTCCTGGCTTCAGCCATATGTTCTCCCATCCCACCCTCATGAGTATCCATTGTGCCCTATATGATCTCCCCATCTGTCTCCATCGTATCCATCCTGCCCCATGATCCTGCCCCATCTGTCTCCAATCCTGCCCCCTGTGTCTCTAATCCTGCACCATGTCTCCATTTTGCCCTGGTGCCAATCATGCCCCTTGTGTCTTTCATCCTGCCTCCTTTGTCTCCAAGCATGCCCCCTGTGTCTGCAATCATGGCCCCTGTACCTGCAATCCTGCCCCCATGTCTTTCATCCTGCCCTCTTTGTCTCCAAGCATGCCCCCTGTTCCTGCAATCCTGCCCCCGTGTCTCCAGTCCTGCCCCTTGTCTGCCATCCTGCCCCCAGTGTCTGCCATCCTGCCCCCTGTATCTCCAATCCTGCCACCTGTATCCAATCCTGCCCGTCTCCACCCTGCCCCCAATCCTGCCCCAATGTTTCCATCCTGCCCCCTATGTCTCCATCTGGCCCCCAATGTCTCCAATCCTGCCCCCAATGTCTCCAATCCTGCTCCCGTCTCCAATCCTGCCCCCAATGTCTCCAATCCTGCCCCCAATGTCTCCAATCCTGCCCCCATCTCCAATCCTGCCCCCCGTGTCTCCAGTCCTGCCCCCCGTGTCTCCAGTCCTGCCCCCAGTGTCTGCCATCCTGGCTCCAGTGTTTGCCATCCTGCCCCTTGTATCTTCAATCCTGCCCCCTGTATCCAATCCTGCCCCATCTCCACCCTGCCCCCAATCCTGCCCCAATGTTTCCATCCTGCCCCCTATGTCTCCATCCTGCACCCAATGTTTCCATCCTGCCCTGTTATGATTGAGTCACCGAGGAGGAAAAAAACAAAACACAACCTCAGCCCAGAAAATCAGAGAGGTTGGAAACTAGTGGATTGCAGACCCCTGATCCTATCATACAACTAGCAGTAGCCGTGGAGTGTTCCTACAGTGATCCTAGACACCTTGTCACAGCCGGAGATCTACACAAGCCTAAAGAGAAAAAAGAGAAAAACTGACTGCCCCAGAGCAGAACCCAAAGCAATAGGCAGCCCCTAACATATAATGACGGTGAAGCAAGATGAAAACACTAACACAGATAGAAAGATAGGTTGAGCAAACGATGGGGCCCAAGCTAGCTAAAAAGGACAGGACAGAAAAGCTGCTGTCTGCAATCCGAGAAAACCCTGCCAAAAAATACTACCAACACAACTGATAAGCAAAAAGGACCCTGAAGTCACTAGACTTCAAACCCTATATCAGCACTCAGAATATTCTGGAAGCAGAGCAAAAGAGAACACTGATCAAGGAAAGAGAATCCAGCACACCCCCGGCCGGGGATGGCTGAACTCAAAAAACAAGGTAAACAAAACCAAAACTAATAAGTTCAATAGCAGAGCAAAAACTTATCTTTGGGAAGCAGGAATCAGACTGGTCTCCAAGAATCCAGCAGAGAAATCACCAGCGACTCAGAAGGGCGTCGGCTGCCTTATATCCAGTCTGTAGTTCCCGTTACCCAGTCACGATCCACCTGATCCTGGTGTTTGGTTTCTTTCATCCAAATCATCCTCACTACCTTCCTTCACCAGAAGAGGGAGATCCTCTGACACAAAAGATGAATGAACAGATGAGCTCACAACAGTACCTCCCCCTTGAGGAGGGGTCACCGAACCCTCATCCAAGCCACCAGGCCGATCTGGATGAGCCCGATGAAAAGCACGCACCAATCTTTCGGCATGAATATCAGAGGCAGAGACCCAGGAATTATCTTCCTGACCATAACCCTTCCACTTAACCAAATACTGGAGTATCCGTCTAGCCAGGCGGGAATCCAGTATCTTCTCTACCTCATGTTCCATGTTGCCTTCAACCAACACAGGGTCAGGAGGTGCCGCCATAGGAACCACTGGTTCAACAAACCTCTTCAACAAGGACTTATGAAACACATTATGAATCTTAAATGTGACAGGAAGAGCCAACCAATAAGAGACCGAATTAATAATCTCCAAAATCTTGTAAGGTCCAATAAATCTAGGTTTAAACTTTGGAGAAGCCACTTTCATAGAGATATTCTTTGATGACAACCAGACCATATCACCCACCTTAAACCGGGGACCAATGGTTCTATGCCGGTTAGAAAACCGCTGGGCCTTTTCCTTGGAAAGAGACAACTTATCCACCACTTGGTCCCAAATCTGCTGCATTCTTTCCACCACAGTGTCAACCCCTGGACAGGCAGAAGACTCCACCTGCCCTGAAGAAAATCGAGGATGAAACCCAAAGTTACAGAAAAAGGGTGACATCAAAGTGGCAGAACTAGCTCTATTATTTAAAGCAAATTCGGCCAATGGTAAAAATGAGACCCAATCATCCTGATCAGCAGATATAAAACATCTCAAATAAGCCTCTAAAGTCTGGTTTGTTCTCTCCGTCTGCCCATTGGTCTGAGGGTAAAATGCAGAGAAGAAGGACAACTGAATTCCCAGCTTGGAACAAAAGGTCCTCCAGAATCTAGAGACAAACTGAACTCCTCTGTCCGATACAATGTTCTCAGGAATCGCGTGCAAGCGAACCACCTGTTGCAAAAACAAGGGCACCAACTCTGAGGAAGATGGCAACTTAGGGAGTGGAACAAGATTGACCATCTTAGAGAATCTATCACAAATCACCCAGATAACAGTCATCCTCTGAGAGACAGGCAGTTCAGAAATAAAATCCATTGAAATATGGGTCAATGGCCTCCTGGGCACCGACAAAGGCATCAACAACCCACTAGAATGAGAGCAAGGCTTAGATCGGGAGCAAGTCCCACAGGACTGCACAAAATTTCTGACTGCACGAGACAAGGCAGGCCACCAAAAAGACCGACTCACCAAATCTCTAGTACCAAAAATACCTGGATGACCAGCCAACGCGGAGCAATGAACCTCAGACATCACTTTCCTCCTCCACTGGTCAGGAACATATAACCTACCCCTACCACTGGGACAATGCTCAGGCTTATCCTCCCGAAACTTCTCCAGAGCACGTCTCAAATCAGGCGAGATGGCAGTAAGAACCACCCCCTCACCTAAGATGGTAGCAGGCTTGGTCACAATAGGAGAATCGGCCAAAAAACTCTTAGAGAGGGCATCAGCCTTAACGTTCTTAGTGCCCGGAAGAAGGGAGACCACAAAATCAAAACGTGTGAAAAACAAGGCCCACCTGGCCTGTCTCGGATTCAAGCGTTTAGCCGACTCAAGGTAGATCAAATTCTTGTGGTCAGTGAGGACCACAACTTGATGTCTAGCTCCCTCCAACCAATGTCTCCACTCCTCAAATGCCTACTTCATGGCCAACAGTTCTCGATTCCCCACATCATAGTTGCGTTCCGAAGGAGAGAACTTTCGGGAAAAGAAGGCACAGGGGTTCATTTTAGATGTTACAGGATCTTTTTGGGACAAAACAGCTCCTGCACCAGTCTCTGAAGCATCCACCTCCACCTGAAATGGAAGTGAGACATCGGGTTGTCGCAAAACCGGAGAAGAAGTGAACCTCCGCTTCAGCTCCTGAAAAGAAGAAACAGCTAATCAGCGCCCTTCTTAGTTAAATCAGTCAATGGTTTGGCAATAACAGAAAAATTGGCTATAAACTTACGATAAAAATTAGCAAAACCCAAAATCTTCTGGAGAGCCTTCAAAGAAGTGGGTTGAACCCAATCATAAATGGCCTGTACCTTGGCTGGGTCCATTTCAATAGTTGACGGAGACAAAATAAATCCCAAAAATGAAATCCTCTGTAAACCAAAAAGACATTTCGATCCCTTAACATACAGGGAGTTTTCCCTCAAAATCCGGAACACAGTCCGAACATGTTCCACATGAGAGTCCCAATCCCTGGAAAAGATCAAAATATCATCCAAACAGATGATCAGAAACTTATCCACCAAGTCCCGGAAAATATCATTCATGAAGCACTGGAAGACAGAAGGGGCGTTAGTGAGCCCAAAAGGCATCACCAGGTACTCAAAATGTCCCTCCGGAGTATTAAACGCTGTCTTCCATTCATCCCCATGCTTAATGCGAATAAGATTATATGCCCCCTGAGGTCAAGCTTGGTAAACCAGCAAGCACCTTCAACTCTAGAAAATAAGTCAGAAATCAGGGGTAATGGATACTGATATTTAACAGTAATTTTGTTAAGGGAGCGATAGTCAATACAGGGCCTTAATGAACCATCCTTCTTGGCCACAAAAAAAAACCCAGCACCCAAGGGTGAAGAGGATGGTCTAATATGACCCTTCTCCAACGACTCCTTAATATAAGAACGCATAGCCTCATTTTCGGGTACAGATAAATTAAAAAGTCGACCCTTGGGAAATTTACACCCCGGACTCGGCTCAATTGCACAGTCATAACTCCTATGAGGAGGTAAAGACGCAGACTTACTCTCAATAAACACATCATAAAAATCAGCCAAATAGTCAGGAACCTCATGCGACTGGGGAGAGGTGGAGAAAACAGGAGTGTCACTAAGAGCACACCGACAACCCCAACTCACCACAGACACAGATTTCCAATCCAAAACTGGTTATGGATTTGCAACCAGGGGAACCCCAGCACAATGGTATCATGCAAATTATGCAACACCAAAAATCTGCAATTTTCTTGATGGTCTGGGGCGACCCGCATTACCACCTGGGTCCAAAACTGAGGTTTATTCTTCGCCAAAGGAGTAGCATCAATACCCCTCAAAGGAATAGGCGTCCGCAGAGGTGTCATAGGGAAACCACAACGTTTAGCAAAATCTAAATCCATTAGGTTCAAGGCCGCTCCTAAATCCACAAAGGCTTTAGCAGAAAATGTGGACAGGGAGCAGATCAGAGTAATTGCCAGAAGAAACTTAGGTTGTACACCACCTACAGCAAATGTGTGTGCAAAACGTTTCTCTCGTTTAGGGCAGACAGAAATAATGTGAGAGGCATCTCCACAGAAAAAATATAGCTTATTACGTCTTCTAAACTCCTGACGTTGCGCCCTAGACAAAACTCTATCACATTGCATAGGTTCAGACATTTGTTCAACAGGTGGCAGCGTTTCCCGTATAATTTTACGTTCACGTAAACGCCGATCAACCTGAATGGCTAATGACATAGAATAGTCAAGACCAGAGGGAACAGGAAATCCCACCATAGTATCTTTTACAGTTTCCGACAAACCCTTCCGAAAGAGAGCTGCCAAGGCACCATCATTTCAAGTGGTGAGGACCGCCCACTTTCGGAATTTTTGACAGTACAGTTCTGCAGAATCTTGACCCTGGCTCAATGCCAACAGGGTCTTTTCAGCTTGATCAATAGCATTAGGTTCATCATACAACAACCCCAAGGCCTGAAAAAATGCGTGCACATTTGCTAGAATAGGATCATCTGGTACTAAAGAAAACGCCCAATCCTGGGGATCGCCGCGCAGCAAGGAGATGACAATTTTAACCTGCTACGCAGAGCTCCCCGATGAGTTAGGCTTCAAGGCAAGAAATAATTTACAATTATTCTTAAAATTCAAAAATTTAGACCGATCCCCAAAAAACACATCAGGAGTGGGGATTTTTGGTTCAGCAGCATGTGAATGAGCAAGATAGGCGGAAATTCCTCGCACTTCAGCAGCAAGCTGCTCCACACGATCAGATAATTGCTTAAACTCCATCAGAAAAAAAAATATTCCTCCTACGGCCTCAGAGAAGAAGAGGAAAAAATATACAAAAAAATGAAAAATTCTGACACCTTTTTTTTTTAAACAATTCCCTCCTGCTTTTGAGTACCCTAGAATCTGCGGTATGGCTGGTGATTCTGTTATGATTGAGTCACAGAGGAGGAAAAAACAAAACACAAGCTCAGCCCAGAAAATCAGAGAGGTTGGAAACTAGTGGATTGCAGACCCCTGATCCTTTCACACAACTAGCAGTAGCCGTGGAGTGTTCCTACGGTGATCCTAGACACCTCGTCACAGCCGGAGATCTACACATGCCTAAAGAGAGAAAAGAGAAAAACTGACTGCCCCAGAGCAGACCCCAAAGCAATAGGCAGCCCCTAACATATAATGACGGTGAAGCAAGATGAAAACACTAACACAGATAGAAAGATAGGTTAAGCAAACGATGGGGCCCAAGCTAACTAAAAAGGACAGGACAGAAAAGCTGCTGTCTGCAATCCGAGAAAACCCTGCCAAAAAATACTACCAACACAACTGATAAATAAAAAGGACCCTGAAGTCACTAGACTTCAAACCCTATATCAGCACTCAGAATATTCTGGAAGCAGAGCAAAAGAGAACACTGATCAAGAAAAAAGAATCCAGCACACCCCCGGCCGGGGATGGCTGAACTCAAAAAACAAGGTAAACAAAACCAAAACTAATAAGTTCAATAGCAGAGCAAAAACTTATCTTTGGGAAGCAGGAATCAGACTGGTCTCCAAGAATCCAGCAGAGAAATCACCAGCGACTCAGAAGGGCGTCAGCTGCCTTATATCCAGTCTGTAGTTCCCGTTACCCAGTCACGATCCACCTGATCAGGTGTTTGGTTTCTTTCATCCAAATCATCCTCACTACCTTCCTTCACCAGAAGAGGGAGATCCTCGGACACAAAAGATGAATGAACAGATGAGCTCACAACATCACACACAACCAGTGTAACCTGAATTACTAGTCACTGGCTTCCTGCCTCACAGCAGGGAGACCCTTTGTCCCTTCAACATGTGTTTAGCTACTCATGGACAAATAATGAGAATCTAATCATTTGGTCATAAAAAGCTGGCAGATTACGACAGAAATATGAAAATTACACATTAGGACGTACTCCGATCAGACTTCACTACAGTGGTTCTTGCTAATTTGTAGCACCCACGTCATCAGAGAAATGGATTTCTCCTGAACCCTGTGAAATAACTAGTCCGTGTTTGATTTTTGATGATCGCTAGCGACGAGCTGGAAAAGATAACAGTATGTGCATTTCTATATGAGGTACCCTCTGCGAGATATGGTTATTCTAAGTTTCAGAACCAAAATTGCAACCTAGAGACTAGGGGGAGGACCATCACCAGACAGCCCCTTTGGTGATGTCACAATCCCAGACTTATAAGTCTGCAACTGATCCCCTCCCACACTCTAGCCTGGGATGCCATGCCAGTAAGATCTCAAATGAGTGGTGATATTTGGCTCCTCCTCCCTGTATGGTTTTGCCTGAGATGATCTGACCAACATGTGTATACTTTCTATTTTAATCCCTTTTTATTTGTATTCGCATTGTACATATATTATTGTCTCATTCCATAATGCCTTTTTATCATCTGTAAACACTGCCCATCTTTTGGGAATAAACTATAAAATGTATTAGTTCTGCTTCCTTGCTCTGTGACGAATTCATACGCGCCTATAAGCTAATTATGCTACTGACTTGGGTTTGCTTCGAACCCCTCTATTAATTTTAAATATTAATCAGAGAAATCTGAAGCTGGTGGCAGGGAAGTGTGTTCTGGCTAGGTGGGTAGCGCTGGCAGTGACTGAGCGGGTTTTATAAGCTGATTGGGTGGCTGTGGCCAAAGCATTTATAACTCCCTCACTGCAAGCGGGCCTAACTTCCATTGCGCAACAAGCGGCCCATCCGGCGACTAATTGTCCAAGGTGTAGTTCCCTGACTGACCTGAGGATAAGAGGGGCACCGGAGAGCTGCAAGTTCCAAGGTGGAACTGGAATGTGGGATATCCATAAATCCCAACAGCTTGTAGCATATTGTGGCAGAGGTGGAATAACTAAAATAAACCCCCCTGCGGTAAATTGTTAGGGCAAGACTAGCTTGCTGTTTTTATCACATGGTGTCAGCGGTGGGATAACTAAGATAAGCCCCCCTGTGCCTGTGATAGCCCTGTGCGTCCAAAGGTCACATACCCCCATCCGTGACAGGAAATAATACGTTGGGATGACAGGATTTTCTCTCTCTTTTTATACACCCTAAAATCTTGTTTGCTTTTGTGGCTGCTGCCTGATATTGAGTGCTGCTCAGCTTACTTGTAAAAAAGAATACCCAAGTCCTTCCTCTGTTCTGTAGTCCTGAGTATACTCCCATCTAATATATATGCAGCAATAGAATTACTCAATCCAAGGTGCATTACCCTACATTTATCTACATTAAGCCTCATGTGTCAAGTGTTTGCACATTCAGACATCTTATCAAGATCCTTTTGCAATATTGTACAGTCAAGGTCAGATTTTATTATCTTACATAGTTTGGTGTCATCGACAAAAACTGACACTTTACTATCAATCTCATCCACAAGGTCATTAATAAAAAGATTATAAAGATTCAGTAATAGCACAGATCCCTGCGGTCCCCACTGCTCCCAGTAAAGATCCCTGCGGGCCCCATTGCTGACTATATCCCATTTAGAGAACGTATCATTTATGACGACTCTTTGTTTCCACACAAAAAAGGAGGGCATCGTCTAAGTGTAAAGGGAATTGACTTGAAGCATGTCAGTTTGAAAAGCAAAAAAAACAAAAAAAAAGAGACATTCCAAAAGCAGGGATCACCGTGTAAATAACAATATTTACTGAATATTCAAAAAATGCCAAAAAAGGCATTTAAAAACAATGAAAAACATGATTGAGATATACACCCATGCCAGGGAATTTAGACAGTATTGCATCAAAAAGATATATACGGTAAATCTATAAAGTACACATGTGAAATACCAAAGGCAATGCAAATATAACTCAGAACTCTGGCACTTCAATAGAGGTAAATGTTTTGACACCCAGTATATAAACCATTGTGCAGATCTGAATTATACACAAGTTATCACAAGGGCATCAAGGTATGGAAAATATCTCCTATAATTATTAACAAAAAAGGACATGTGCCATAGAGGTGTTACTCAACCATAATGCACAAATCATACAAGGTATAATAGAACAAAAGGTAAGATGATGTCCAAAAGATATATGATAACAGTGAACAAACAAAGTTGCTATAATAGAAACAATTCAAGAGTATGGAATAAGTCCAGCACACAAATAAGTGCGAGACCTGGGGTTCTCAAGAGTAGAAAAGGAGATTTCCTGTAGGCAAACAACAGTAACAAGAAAAATTCTCACGGTGATCTGCTCTGAAGACACTGACCTTGAACTGCGGTGACCTCATCACTGACTTGTGTGTATCAGTGTATATTTGTATGTATATCAGTGTATATTTGTGTGTATATCAGCCTCGGAGTAACCTTTGACTCTGCCCTGTCCTTCAAACCGCACATCCAAGCTCTTTCTACCTCCTGTCACCTCCAGCTCAAAAATATTTCCAGAATCCATCCTTTCCTCAACCCTCAATCTACTAAAATGCTTGTGTGCATGCCCTCATCATCTCCCGCCTCGACTACTGCAACATCCTTTTCTGTGGTTTCCCTGCTAACACCCTCGCACCTCTCCAGTCCATCCTTAACTCTGCCGCCCGACTAATTTATCTCTCTCCTCGCTACTCCTCCGCTTCTCCCCTCTGCAAATCTCTTTACTGGCTCCCATTCCCTCAGCATATCCAGTTCAAATTACTAATACTGACCTACAAGACCAGTATTAGTATTGTCTCCCCCATATGTCTCTGAACTAATCTCCCGATACCTTCCCTCACGTAATCTCCGGTCCTCCTAAGACCTCCTTCTCTCCTCCACACTTATTCGCTCCTCAGCCAGCTGCCTCCAAGACTTCTCCCGAATAGCCCCTATTCTCTGGAATTCTTTGCCCCAACAAGTCCGAGTATCAACCACATTTGGATCCTTCAGACGGAACCTGAAAACCCACCTCTTCAAGAAAGCCTACAGCCTGCAATGACCCCGCTACCTCCTTGTCTCTCACCACTACCGGTGATATCACCTCAACCAACACCGGAACTGCTGCAACCCACCAACCTACTGTCTCCTTCCCCACCATCCTGTAGCATGTAAGCCCGAAAGGGCAGGGTCCTCTTCCCTCTATATCAGTCTGTGATTGTTAGCTGGTTTACTGTATTGATATCTGTAATCTGTATGTACGTAACCCCTTCTCTTGTACAGCACCATGGAATCAATGGGGCTATATAAATAATTAATAATAATAATAATAATATCAGTGAATATTTGTGTGTGTATCAGTATATATTTTTTTGCATATCAGTGTATATTTGTGTATGTATTAGTGTATGTTTGTGTGTGTATATCAGTGAATATTTGTGTATCAGTGTACATTTGTGTGTATATTTGTGTGTCTTGTGTATCTACAGCGCGGGCCTGGGCTATCACATTGCTCTAAGGAGGAAGCACAGACCTTCACCTTCTATGCATTCTGTTTTCCTGCCAAGACTGTCACTATCCCACGCACAGTCCCTTTTATCATTGACACGCCCCCTGCTGTCGAGTTCAGAGGTCCATTCGGGTCAGAAAGCTTTCCTCCCAAGCAACAATGGTGACAGCCATGACAGTTCCGGGACCGGTGCAAGAGAGGTACCCCCGGTCCGGTCCTTCTTCCTACACATGCATGTAAAATATGGTCCCCATAAATTTACACAGGCATTGTGCATGCTAGTCTTAAATGGATTATTCAAGATTTCTATGTAGATAGCATCATCCTTAGAATAGATCTTCAATAATTGATGAGTTGGGGTGCAAAACCCATCACCCCCCACTAATTGGCTGTTCCCAAAGCCATTGGCTCAGCTGACAGCGTCGCTCAATGAGCTGCACAGTGCCCATTGCCGTGTATTGCACTTCTGCCATTCACATCAGGAAGAGCTGATTGGTTGGGCAGCTCAATGTTGCACTCCCACTAATCAGATATTGAGGACCTATTCTAAAAACAGGCCTTCAATATACATTAAAGAAGGCACCACTGGAGTAAGATGCCCCCTGCATATTACAAGTGTTATGCACCTGCGCCACTGTTACTCCAGTCAGTGACTCACGTACATTTCCTGGGTACTGTATTACATACAGGGCCGCCATCAGGGCATTACTGCCCTGACTGGCGTATGGGGTCCGGTGGGCAGAGGGGGCCCGCATCGGGCCCGGTCTCCTCTGGTCACCGGGCCCCTATTGGTAGTTAAACCGGGCCCTCGGAGCTGCCGCAGCTAAACGCTATTGACAATGCGGGCCAGCCAGCCGCACGTCAATAGTTAACAGCCGCCAGCCAATAGGAGGCTGGCAGCAGACGTCAGCCGCAGCGTGCACCTCGCCGGCGTCTGATGTCACTGTCAGTTGCCGGCTAGTGCGCTCTGCAGTGTGGAGGGAGTGCGAGCGTCGCCCGCCGCTGGACCACGGCCAGGTAAGAACTTTTTTTTTTAGAGCGGCGATCCGGGGGGCCCGGGGGAGACAGAGACATGGGGGCAGAATGCTGAACGCAGGGGCAGAGTGCTGGGCATGGGGCAGATTGCTAAACGCTGGGGCAGATTGCTGGACATGGGGCAGAATAATGAACGCTGGGGCAGAGTGCTGGACATTGGGCAGATTGCTGAATGCTGGGGCAGAGTGCTGGACATGGGGCAGAATGATGAACACTGGAGCAGAATGCTGGACATGGGGCAGAATGATGAACACTGGGGCAGATTGCTGGACATGGGGCAGAATGATGAACACTGGAGCAGAATGCTGGACATGGGGCAGATTGCTGAACGCTGGGGCAGAGTGCTGGACATGGGGCAGAATGATGAACACTGGGGCAGATTGCTGGACATGGGGCAGAATGATGAACACTGGAGCTGAATGCTGGACATGGGGCAGATTGCTGAATGCTGGGGCAGAATGCTGGATATGGGGCAGATTGCTGAACGCTGGGGCAGAATGATGAACGCTGGGGCAGATTGCTGGACATGGGGCAGAATGATGAACACTGGGGCAGATTGCTGGACATGGGGAAGATTGCTGAACGCTGGGGCAGATTGCTGGAGACTGGGGCAGAATGCTGGACATGGGCAGAATGATGAACACTGGGGCAGATTGCTGGACATGGGGCAGAATGATGAACACTGGGGCAGAATGCTGGACATGGGGCACATTGCTGAACGCTGGGGCAGAATGCTGGACATGGGGCACATTGCTGAACGCTGGGGCAGAATGCTGGACATGGGGCAGATTGCTGAATGCTGGGGCAGAATGCTGGACATGGGGCAGAATGCTGAACGCTGGGGCAGAATGCTGGACATGGGGCAGAATGATGAACACTGGAGCAGAATGCTGGACATGGGGCAGAATGATGAACACTGGAGCAGAATGCTGGACATGGGGCAGATTGCTGAACACTGGGGCAGATTGCTGGACATGGGGCAGAATGATGAACACTTGGGCAGATTGCTGGACATGGGGCAGAATGATGAACACTGGAGCAGAATGCTGGACATGGGGCAGATTGCTGAACGCTGGGGCAGATTGCTGACATGGGGCAGAATGATGAACACTGGAGCAGAATGCTGGACATGGGGCAGATTGCTGAACGCTGGGGCAGAGTGCTGGACATGGGGCAGAATGATGAACACTGGAGCAGAATGCTGGACATGGGGCAGAATGCTGAACATGGGACAGATTGCTGAACGCTGGGGCAGAATGATGAACACTGGAGGAGAATGCTGGACATGGGGCAGAATGATGAACGCTGGGGCAGATTGCTGGAGACTGGGGCAGAATGCTGGACATGGGACAGATTGCTGAATGCTAGGGCTGAATGCTGGACATGGGGCAGAATGATGAACACTGGGGCAGATTGCTGGACATGGGGCAGAATGATGAATACTGGGGCAGATTGCTGGACATGGGGCAGAATGATGAACACTGGGGCAGAATGCTGGACATGGGGCAGAATGATGAACACTGGGCAGAGTGCTGGACATGGGGCAGAATGATGAACACTGGGGCAGATTGCTGGACATGTGGCAGAATGCTGGACATGGGGCAGAATGCTCGACATGGGGCAGATTGCTGAATGCTGGGGCAGAATGCTGGACATGGGGCAGAATGCTGAATGCTGGGGCAGAATGCTGGACATGGGGCAGAATGCTGAACGCTGGGGCAGAATGCTGGAGACTGGGGCAGAATGCTGGACATGGGGGCAGAATGATGGACATGGGGGCAGAATGCTGGACATGGGGGCAGAATGCTGGAGACTGGGGCAGAATGCTGGAGACTGGGGCAGAATGCTGGAGACTGGGGCAGAATGCTGGACGCTGGGGCAGAATGCTGGACGCTGGGGCAGAATGCTGGATGCTGGGGCAGAATGCTGGACATGGGGCAGATTGCTGATCACTGGGGTAGATTGCTGGACATGGGGCAGATTGCTGAATGCTGGGGCAGAATGCTGGACATGGGGCAGAATGCTGAACGCTGGGGCAGAATGCTGGACATGGGACAGATTGCTGAACGCTGGGGCAGATTGCTGAATGCTGGGGCAGATTGCTGGAGACTGGAGCAGAATGCTGGGCGCTGGTGCAGAATGCTGGATGCTGGGGCAGAATGCTGGATGCTGGGGTAGTCTGGGAGACGGGGCAGAATGCTGGATGCGGGGGCTGAATGCAGGACATGGGGGCAGAATGTGACAGTGAGACACAGGAGGAGGCAGAATGCGAGACACGGGGCAGAATGGAGATACGGGGCATGATTGGAGACAGATTGCACAGGATCATGGGGCAGGATAGGGAGATCATATGGGGCAGAATGGGGAGATCATATGGGGCAGAATGAATACTCATGAGGGTGGGATGGGAGAACATATGGCTGAAGCCAGGAATGAGACACATGGGGGTCAGGATGGGGGATATTATTACCATAGGGGCTAATTAAGGGATATTATTACTGCAGTGATGTATTTATTTTTTGAGTATACTGTTTTAAATGGGGGGGGGGTGGTCCTGTTACTGTGCAGAGCGACACTATGTCACTTTTTTTCTTCATGTGATGTAATGTAAAAAGTTGGGAAAAAATAAGTAATGTGTTCTGCAAGCGGAGCTCTAGATAACTGTGTTATTTCCTGCAGAGACAAGCCCTGGCTGGAAGACGTGATGGCGATCTGTGCTGGATGAAAGATGAAAAGCAAGGATGAAGGACTTCACCTAGAGACGTCACTGGTGAGTTAAATATGTTACCTATACACTGACACTATGCTCTGTATACTATATATACAGAGCTCCTGTGTATAATGTCACCAGTGATCACTGTGTTAGGCTACTTTCACACTTGAGATTTTTTGCGCTGTGCACCGTGCGCAGTGCAAAGCACATAAAAAACATATCATGCATTTGTGTGCATTTTTTGCGGGTTTGGGTGCGTTTTTTTTAAAAAAACGCATGCTTTTTTTGCGCATACGTGCGCATTACCATGCGCATGTATGCGCACCCATAGACTATAATGGGTGTTTGGGTGAAAAAATGCATTGCGTGCGCATGCTTTTTTTGGGGCAAGTCGGACGCACAAAAAATGCAACAGGATGCATTTTGTGCGCCCGAGCGCACACTACAAAAAAACGCATGTGCATATAAATGCGTACAAACGCATGTGTTTGCGCACCCATGTAAAGTATAGGAAAAAAAAGGCATGCGTTTTTTTGCGCAGAAAAACAGCACAAAAAACGCAAGTGTGAATCCAGCCTTACCTGTACACAGACACTGGATACTAAGTACAGATCTCCTGTGTATAATGGCACTTATGGTGATAGTATTATGTTTTTTTTTATTAATGATCAGTATTGTAGTATTCAGTCACCATGTGGTGGTAATATGTGGTCTGGGCATGGTGCGGTGGTATTTGTCCCTTGTATGTGCTATCATTTGGTCACTTTGTGGTGGTAATATGTGGTCTGGTCATGGAGTGGCGCTATTTGTTCCTTGTATGTGATATTATTCGGTCACTATGGTAATAATATGTGGTCTGGTCATGGTGCAGTGGTATTTTTTCCTTGTATGTGATATTATTCAGTCACTATGTGGTGGTAATATGTGGTCTGGGCATGGTGTGGCGGTATTTGTTCCTTGTATGTGGTATTATAGGTCACTATGTGGTGGTAATATGTGGTCTGGACATGGTGTAGCGGTATTTGTTCCTTGTATGTGATATTATTGGTCATTTTAAAAATTGAAAAATAAATAAAAATATACGTAAATTGTATTGCATATTTTAACAAATATTTAATAGGTTACAGTAGAGTAGAGACTGGCCAGAAGTGTCTACCCTGTTATGGTGGGGGCTTAAAAAAATCTTTTGGCCAAAGCAAAAGCTGCCGGCTATATGTGTGATCTGGTGATGGGAACTGTTAATGTGTGATTGGTGAGAAGTGGAGTTTTTCCAAAAGAGAGCGGTGGGACTGTGGACAGTTCGAGGGGTGGAGCCTGGGCGGAGTCTCAAGGGGGCCTCGAAAATTTTGCCAGTATGGGGCCCTGAAATTCCTAGTGGCAGCCCTGATTACATACAATTAGCATAAATTTTGATGAATTTATTGGGTGGGCATGGTTACCCCCACCCATTTCACTGCTGATCCATCTACTTTGGCAAAGCTGGCCAGCTCTTCACTGCCAAAAGTCGCAGAATGTTTTTTGCAACTTCAAGTCACAAAAGATTTTGGCGACATTCAAGGTGTTTTACACCAGTATCCTGGAGAAAGGACCTTAATTTGGGTCCTACTGTATGTGGGTATATGCATAATATGTATAGTGGCTTAAAGTGTTCCTATATAATGTGTGTTTATATTGTGTATGTGCATATTTTATTTTGTATGTTTGTGTGCATCTGTATAATGTGTCAGTGTGCATAATAAATCTATAACAAAATCTTGATTCCAGCTCACCCACTTGCTCTATGCTCATCCACTTGGGGCTCAAACACCAGCCTTGCCCTGGCCTCACATCAAGGATAACAGAAAAAATTGGAGTCCGGCTCAACAGGAGTGGATTTTTCTTTTTACTTTTCAAAAGAAAATATAGTGAATACAAAAGAAATTTTTCATGGTCGACATGACCCTGTCGAAGCATTTCAACTGCACTAAGCAGTCTTAGTCAGTAGTATTGATAGTAGAAAGTTCTTCTGAAGAATTATATATTTTTGCATAGACAGTCTACTTACTACTACCAGTACAACACCACTTTGAGAAGTGTAGGCACAAGATTTCACAGTTGAGATTTCAGATTATGAAGGTGGTAAACCAACTAAGGAGAGGGGAAAATTGAATACAGCTACTGACAAAATGTGAAGCATTTGGGATCCGTAGGCCGGAAACATTACAGCCAATGGGTCTAAATTACGAATATAAAGTGACCAGTTTTAGTTAATGTGTTTTGTTTCTCTCCTTCCTCCTTGTAACCTTTCCTTTACCATCATTTTTTCTGATCTTCATATTTGAGATTTTCTCATTGTCGTCAATGTCCCTTATCTGACTTGACACTGGTGTTTATATCAGTTGTGTATTCATTTGTTTAATTTCATTATTAGTAATATTATTAACCCCAGTAGTTGTACAACATGTTCTTGTGTTACTTCATGAGAATTTTACATGCGTGAACAAATTATATTGACTACGCCTTTGCCTGTTAGATATGTAATTTAATGCTCATAATCTCAATTATGAGATTATTATAATATAATTTTTAAATGGAGCACTCCCATTAAAAACTTTGTGTTTGTATTTATTGTGCAATCATTAGGTTTGAAAATTGCTCAGTTAGAGCCAAAATGCATCAGTGATGCTATATTTGATGGAATAGACTTTTTAGACTTCTTCAATCACGTGAATCTTTCTACTTTTGACTTCTTATAGGACGCCTTCCCTAGACGTGAACACCACCAACTTCACAAGCGCCAGCTTGATCTACAGTCATGGCAAAAAGTTTTGAGAATGACACAAATATTAATTTTTACAAAGTCCACTGCTTCATTTTTTCTAATGGCAATTTGCATATACTCCAGAATGTTATAAAGAGTGATCAGCTTAACAGCAATTACTTGCAAAGTCAATATTTGCCTAGAAAATGAACTTTATCCTGAAAACACATTTCAACATCATTGCAGCCCTGCCTTAAAAGGACCAGGTAACATCGTTTCAGTGATTGCTCCATTAACACAGGTGTGGGTGTTGATGAGGACAGGGCTGGAGATCAATCTGTCATGATTAAGTAAGAATGACACCACTGGACACTTTAAAAGGAGGCTGGTGCTTGGCATCATTGTTTCTCTTCTGTTAACCATGGTTATCTCTAAAGAAACACGTGCAGTCATCATTGCACTGCACAAAAATGGCCTAACAGGGAAGAGTATCGCAGCTAGAAAGATTGCACCTCAGTCAACAATCTATCGCATCATCAAGAACTTCAAGGAGAGAGGTTCCCTTGTTGCCAAAAAGGCTCCAGGGCGCCCAAGAAAGACCAGCAAGCGCCAGGACCATCTCTTAAAAGTGTTTCAGCTGAGGGATCGGGCTACCAGCAGTGCAGAGCTTGCTCAGGAATGGCAGCAGGCAGGTGTGAGTGCATCTGCACGCACTGTGAGGCGGAGACTCTTGGAGCAAGGCCTGGTCTCAAGGAGGGCAGCAAAGAAGCCACTTCTCTCCAGAAAAAACATCATGGACAGACTGATATTCTGCAAGAGGTACAGGGAGTGGACTGCTGAGGACTGGGGTAAAGTCATTTTCTCTGATGAATCCCCTTTTCGATTGTTTGGGACATCTGGAAAACGGCTTATTCAGAGAAGACGAGGTGAGCGCTACCACCAGTCTTGTCTCATGCCAACTGTCAAGCATCCTGAAACCATTCATGTGTGGGGTTGCTTCTCAGCCAAGGAAATGGGCTCTCTCTCAGTCTTGCCTAAAAACACAGCCATGAATAAAGAATGGTACCAGAATGTCCTCCGAGAGCAACTTCTCCCAACCGTGCAAGAGCAGTTTGGCGATCAACAATGCCTTTTTCAACATGATGGACCACCTTGCCATAAAGCAAAGGTGATAACTAAATGGCTCAGGGAACAAAACATAGAGATTTTGGGACCATGGCCTGGAAACTCCCCAGATCTTAATCCCATTGAGAACTTGTGGTCAATTATCAAGAGACGGGTGGACAAACAAAAACCTTCAAATTCAGACAAAATAAAAGCATTGATTTTGCAAGAATGGACTGCTATCAGTCAGGATTTGATCCAGAAGTTGATTGAGAGCATGCCAGGGAGAATTGCTGAGGTCCTGAAGAAGAAGGGTCAACACTGCAAATATTGACTTGCTGCATTAACTCATTCTAACTGTCAATATAACCTTTTTTTACTTAGAATATTGTTGCAATTATATTTCTGTATGTGATAAAAACATCTGACAAACACACATAAAAACCAGAGGGCAGCAGATCATGTGAAAATATAATATTTGTGTCATTCTCAAAACTTTTGGCCACGACTGTATTGCTGTATCTAACATCTGGTTGTTGAGATCAGGGATGAGTGGCAGAAGATAATGATTCTTTACAGTGATTTTGTTAAGTTCTCAAAAGTTAACACATGGTCTAACACCGCGTCAGACTGGAGTACCTTGGGCCCACCAGAGAAAAATCATTCTTGAGGCCCACCATCATACCTCCCAACTTTTGAAGAAGGGAAAGAGGGCTGCAGCAAATTTTAGGCCATGCCCCAAACACACCCATTTCACAACTAGTTACTCCCATGTCCATGCCCCAACCGCACCCATTTAGCACTGCTGATCACACTGACTGGTACTGAGGGCACAGTGCCTGGCATTATGGGCATAGTGGCTGGCATTATGGGCACAGTGGCTGGTATTGTGAGCACACTAACTGGTACTGAGGAAAAGAAAGAAAAAACAGAGAGAGAAAGAACAGAGAGAGAGAGAAAGAACAGAGAGAGAGAAAGAAAGAACAGAGAGAGCAAAAGAAAGAGGGGAAAGAATGAACAGAGAGAGAGAAAGAAAGAGGGGAAAGAAATAACAGAGAGAGAAAGAGGGGAAAGAAAGAACAGAGAGAGAGAAAGAAAGAGGGGAAAGAAAGAACAGAGAGAAAGAAAGAACAGAGAGAGAAAAAAGAACAGAGAGAGAGAGAAAGAAAGAAAGAGAACAGATAGAAAGAAAGAACAGAGAGACAGAGAAAAATAAAAAAATAAATATTAGAGAGAAAGAAAGAACAGAGAGAGAGAAAGAAACAGAGAAAGAAAGAAACAGAGAGAAAGAAAGAACAGAGAAAGAAATATTAGAGTGGGAAAGAGTGGAGAGAAAGAAAGAAACAGAGAGAAAGAAACAGAGAGAGAAAGATTAGAGAGGGAAAGAAAGAACAGAGAAAGAAACAGAGAGAAAAAAGAAAGAACAGAGAAAGAAAGAAACAGAGAGATAAAGAAAGATTAGAGAGGGAAAGAACAGAGAGAAAGAAACAGAGAGAGAAAGATTCTATAAAGATACTGTAGCAGCCCGGCTCCCATTGTAGTGCCCACCTGAGCCTCCCGATGCAGGACATATCATGATCCACTCACATGGCCAGCATCCCTGATTCCAAGGCAATCCTGCTGTCCATGCTGTCAGAGGAAGACATGGTGATGGATCTAAAGCATTCCCTGAAGTGCCTCCATGGTTGCTTCACAATCTCCTCCCGAAATTACCTAATTTCTGGTCAGTTTCCAGCTCGTCACTTCCAATGGAACGTCACGTGTGAGTTTTAAAGTGCTCCTCATGGCTCCGCCGTGTACTCCTGTGTCCACGGGAAAAGTAAGCTCCCAGCTGGGACAGCAGGGCAGACTCAAAATCAGGACTGTCCTGCTGAATCCGGGATAGTTGGAAGGTATGAATGCTCCCCACCATACACCTTGTACATGCACAGCTCCGCAACCTCATAAACACACGGTTCCACTTTGTATGCCTCGTGTACTCATGACTCCACTCCGTACACCTCACACACATGGCTCCACTCAGTACACATATGGCTCCACTCGTAAACCTCGTACACACATGGCTCTGCTCCATTCCTTACACCTCACACACGGCTCCACTCCGTACACCAAGTACACACACTGCCCCGCACCGTATACACGCGGCTCCGCTCTATACACCTCGTACACACACAGCTGTGCCCACCAAGTGCACACATGGCTCCGCACCGTACACTTTGTACTGTAATGCTGTAGATAAGCCCCTGATGTAACCGGGGGGGGGGCAGTCCGGTGCAGTCCGTGTCCGATGGGTGTCATGGTCCGGTCTGGCGCCTCCAATTTTCTAGCGATGACGTCCTCTTCTTTGCTTCCCGTTGCGGTTCTGATGCAGGCGTACTGCTCTGCCCTGTTGAGGGCAGAGCAGAGTACTGCAGTGCGCAGGCACCGGACCTCTCTGACCTTTCCCGGCGCCTGCGCACTGCAGTACTCTGGTGTGCATCAGTTCCGTGATGGGAAGCAAAGAAGAGGACATCATCGCTAGAAGATGGGAGGCACTGGACCGCGACACCACCCATCAGACATGGGCCGCATCGGGCCGACCCCCTAGTAAGTATAATATAACTTGATTTTCTTAATTTCTTAACTTTCAGGTTACATTGGGGGCTTATCTACAGCATTACAGAATGCTGTAGAAAAGCCCCTGATGGCGGTGGCCGCACCTTATATGCCAAAAAATAGGTGACAGATTCCCTTTTATAATATAGGATCCCTCCCTAATTGAACAGACATATGTAGGACTTCCCAGGGAAGTGTGAATGTTTAGACTAGTACATATATATTGCCCAATTGAAAAATGTGCATATTGGTAAGTGTATGGGTATGTCTCATGGGCACACTAAACTAATATTTTACTCCTGGAATTTAGCAAGTGCACCTTCTTACAGTGTCCACACACTTTATATTAACTGGACTCTTGGTGACAATATTGGAAAACCGCTACCTGAAGGTTTATTACCTCCCGAACCCGGCACCCATTGTAACAGGTCCTCAGCTGCTCAATTACCTTGATCACCTCATCAGCATAGTCAGATCACTATCAGTGGATCCAGCTTTCCTTAGCAGTCATCATGGTGCAGCTCTCCCAACAGCCTGGGGCACCCAGCTTTTCTAATACTGATCGCTTTACAACCAACGCACCACACCAGGAACCACTGATAACGGCTAAGGTAATATTTTTATTAGAACTGTCTGGCAGAATTCATACACTTTTGTTTTCAGCAATGACACGGATGTTACTGGATCATTGATCATATCTCAAGATCTCCTTCTCTACTCCCCCCTTATCTCTTCTTCCCACAACCGCATACAAGACTTCTCCCGTGCTTCCCCCATACTCTGGAACTCTCTGCCGCAACACATCAGACTCTCACCATCAACGGAAACCTTCAAGAAGAACCTGAAGACCCACCTGTTCCAACAAGCCTACAGCCTGCAATGATCCTTGGTCTACTGAACCACAGCACAACCTGCTCCACCCTCTCCTACTGTATCCTCACCCATCCCTGTAGACTGTGAGCCCTCGCGGGCAGGGCCCCCTCTCCTTATGTACTTGTGTGTCCCTTGTCTTACACATGTTTATTATACTTGTCTATATTTCCCGTTTTCACATGTAAAGCGCCATGGAATAAATGGCACTATATAAATGCATAATAATAATAATAATAATAATCATTGATAAAGTTCATTGGGGATCTTATAGGGGTTTTCACGCAGCTAACTATATAAAACTAATATTTTACTCCTGGAATTTAGCAAGTACACCTTCTTCCAGTGACCACACACTTTATATTATACTGTACTCTTGGTGACATTATTGGAACACCGCCACCTGAAGGTTTATTACCTCCATAATAGCAGATTTTGTGGAGTCACTCATCTACATTTCTGGTGATATTAATTTTACCTTATCACAATGTGGTTCAAGGAGCAGCTACTTCTTGGATGCTGGCCCCTCGGAAAACTTTTATGTGAGGACAAAAAATTCTTTTTTTTTCTCTTGCAATATAGTGATCGGCTTCTGTGCGCCGTTTTGGATTTCTACCAAATCTACATTTACAAAAGCATTTTTTTATGGACCATTTTACTTTTGAATCTACTTTGAGGAGCCTATAAATCAGAAAACTCCAAAACAGGATCTCATTTTAAAAACTACACCACTTAATATATTCAAAATCCCATCAGGTGCTTTTAAACAATTAATGCGTAGTGAAAGGAAAAAATAAAAATTATGGTATATTTCTCCCACCAAAGTATTAGTTTAACCTCAAATTTTTCATTTTCACAGCATTAACAGGGAAAAATGGATCCCCATTTTTGATTTTCAATTTCTCCTGACTACACCTATACTCCATATGTGGCCAGAAACTACTGTTTTGGCAAAAAGGCAGGGCTCCAAAATGAAAGAGCACTATTTTACTTTTGGAAACTACACCTATCAATTAATTCATCTAGGTGTGGATGGATCATTTCGAAAATTTGTAACACTGGAATGTGAAAGTGAAAATTTTCCTTTTTTACACAGAACTGTCACTTTAGCGCCAAACTGTTCATTTTCACAAGGGTGCCAGGACAAAATGGACCCCTTAACCCCTTTACCCCCAAGGGTGGTTTGCACGTTAATGACCGGGCCAATTTTTACCATTCTGACCACTGTCCCTTTATGAGGTAATAACTCTGGAACGCTTCCATGGATCCAAGTGATTCTGAGATTGTTTTCTCATGACATATTGTACTTCATGTTAGTTGTAAAATTTCTTTGATATAACTTGCGTTTTTTTGTGAATGTGCATTACTATTTATTTATTTATTATTTATTTGGTGAAAATTTTGAAAATTTTGCAATTTTCCAACTTTGAATTTTCATGCCCTTAAATCACAGAGATATGTCACGCAAAATACTTAACAAGTAACATTTCCCACATGTTTACTTTACATCAGCACAATTTTGTAACCAAATTTTTTTTTTGCTAGGAAGTTATAAGGGTTAAAAGTTGACTAGCGATTTCTCATTTTTCCAACACCATTTTTTTTAGGGACCACATCACATTTTAAGTCATTTTGAGGGGTCTATATGGTAGAAAATACCAAAAAGTGACACCATTCCAAAAACTGCAACCCTCAAGGTGCTTAAAACCACATTCAAGAAGTTTATTAACCCTTCAGGTGCTTCACAGGAATTTTTGGAATGTTTTTAAAAAATGAACATTTCACAAAAAAATTACTTCAGGTCCAATTTTTTTTTATTTTCCCAAGGGTAACAGGAGAAGTTTAGCTGCAAAAGTTATTGTGCAATTTGTCCTGAATACGCTGATACACCATATGTGGGGGTAAACCACTGTTTGGGCGCATAGCAGAGCTCGAAAGGGAAGGAGCGCCGTTTGACTTTTCAACGCAAAATTGGCTAGAATTGAGATCGGACGCCATGTCACCTTTGGAGAGCGCCTGATATCCCCAAACAGTGGAAACCCCTCACAAGTGACCCCATTTTGGAAATTATACCCCCAAGGAACTTATCTAGATGTGTGGTGAGAACTTTGAACCCCCAAGTGCTTCACAGAGGTTTATAATGTAGAGCCATAAAAATAAAAAATCATATTTTCTTCCACAAAAATGATCTTTTCACCCCTAATTTTTTATTTTCCCCAGGGTAACAGATAAAACTGGACCCCAAGAGATATTGAGCAATTTCTCCTGAACACGCCGATACTCCATATGTGGGGGTAAACCACTGTTTTGTTGCATGGCAGAGCTCGGAAGGAAAGGAGCACCGTTTGACTTTTTCAACGCAGAATTGGCTGGAATTGAGATCAGACGCCATGTCGCGTTTGTAGAGCCCCTGATGTGCCTAAACAGTGGAAACCCCCCAATTCTAACTCCAACCTAACCCCAACACACCCCTAACCCTAATCATTACCCTAACCATAGACCTAGCCCTAATCGGAAAATGGAAATAAATACATTTCTTTTATTTTATTATTTTTCCTTAAGTAAGGGTGTGATAAAGGGAGGTATGATTTACTATTTATAGTGTGTTTTCATAGCGTGTTTTTATGTTTGGCAGCTGTCACATGCTAAAAAACGCTTTTTATTGCAAAAAATAGATTTTGAATCACCATATTTTGAGAGCTGTAATTTTTCCATATTTTGGCCCACAGAGTCATATGAGGTCTTAGTTTTTGCGGAAAGAGTTGAAGCTTTTATTGGTACCATTTTCGGGCACATGACTTTTTTTATTGCTTTTTATTTTGATTTTTGGGAGGCAGAATGAACAAAAAACAGCAATTCATTAATTTCTTTTTTTTTTGGGGGGGGCGTTTATACCGTTCCACGTGTGGTACTTTTATTCTTCGGGTCAGTACGATTACAGCAATACCTCATGTATATAATTTTTTATGTTTTGGCGCTTTTATTCAATAAAAACAATTTTATATAAAAAATTATTTTTGTATCGCTTTATTCTGCGAGCTATAACTTTTTAATTTTTTCGCTGATGATGCTGTGTGGCAGCTCGTTTCTTGTGGAGCAAGATGACATCTTTAGCGGTACCATGTTTATTTATAGATGTCTTTTTCATCGCGTGTTATTCCACTTTTTGTTCGGTGGTATGATGATAAAGCATTTTTTTTTGCCTTTTTTTAAGGGGTTCTCTAAAGGGGTTAACTAGTGGGACAGTTTTATAGGGCGGGTCATTACGGATAGAACGATACTAAATAAATTTTAAAAAAGTATTTTTACAGGTTTTTTTTTCATTTTTTTACATCATCCCAGGGTGGGACATCACTGTATTATATCAGATCGCTGATCTGACACTTTGCAGAGCTCTGTGTCAGATCAGCGATTTGACAGGCAGTGGAGGAGGCTTCTCAGCACTTGCTCTCAGCAGACACTGACAAGCCACATCCCTGCAGGACCCGTAAGGACCCTGCGGCCATCTTGAATCCGGGGTCCTGCAGGAAGGAGGCCCTAGGAACAACGCGATCATATCGTGTTGTTTTGAGGATCTCAGGGAAGCAAGCAGGGAGCCCCCTCTCTGCGCGATGCTTCCCTATGCCACTGGAATGCTGCAATCATGTTTGATCTCAAGATCTCGAGAGATGAGATTTCAGCGCTGAGATCTCATTTCTCAAGATCTTGGTCCCAAGATCACCATCTGCGCATACGCCACCACCGGCGGCTGCCATATTCACGGAAACCACTGCACATGGAACTGTGGAAGTGACGGGGCTCTGGCCTTTCGCAAAATGTTGGCGTAGCCCCGGGCAGCACCGGACACCCACGCAGCATTGCTGGGCACCAGAGACACCCGCAGCACGGGACGGCAACTGCCAGGCACCCGGAGACACCCGGCAGCAGCATAAGACCCCCGCAGCAGCGCGCCGCACATCTGAGCCCCCCTCATCCCTGCCTGCGGCCTGCAGCATGACCCAACTCCTGCCTCCTCCTGCAGCGATCCTAGGACCCCGCTTCACCTCAGCCAACACCCCCTGTAAGCAATAAGATGCATGGATTATAAAAAGGATCACCATTTTATTAAAAATTATTTTTTTCTTATTTTTCTCCTCAAAATTTGGGGTGCATCTTATAATCCAGAGCGTCTTATAATCCGAAAAATATGGTAGTTAGAATTATCTCAATAATTTGCTGTGAAGCACAAAGAAACAGATTCCCATTACAGTACCTTATATGGGCCACATCACAATTTTTTTTTGCTACATCTATTGAAAAGGCAATTTCAGGACGAGAGTAGTAGAGTCGGTTCATTTAATTTAGATTTGCTTAGATATGGACCACTTATAAGCCCTGACTTGGTAACCTTTGAATTAATTTGGGTGAAGAGGTGAGCCTATATAAATACGATAATGGTCCAAGAAGTCTACATTGAGAAATGTAATTATCCAGCTCCATGATATAGCTGGCAAAAGGCTAGAATTTTGTCAACCCAATCTAAGCCCAAGGCTTTCAACGTCATGTTGTAGGTTTCAATTAGGTATTGCTGTAAGATGTCTCCAAAGATCACAGTGAACTACTACAGAAATCAATGGGATATGCAAAACATTCAGTATAGTACAAATGTGTATGAGTCTACCCCGACAAAGGATTTTAGGGGAGAGGATGATCTGGCCTCAGGGATTTCTAAAGGCTCATTTGTTTGATTTGTGAGAAGTAAAGTTGCTGCCAGAGTTGCCCTCTCATAGAGAACACAAGAGTTTGGAGAGATAGCTGTGTGTATGGCCAACTTTGATGTCCTCATACACATAAGATAGCTGTCAACAAATCTATAGCTTTCAATCCTTAAATTTAGGGCAATTTTTTTGCTTTCTTGAAATTTATAGGGTGGCTAATTATGAAGCTTTAAAGTGTCAATTCAATATCTATCCACTGTCTAGCATGACATTTTACGTGGAAAGACAAATATATGCGATGGGTGGTACACTCACAGAAGCAACCTTACCACACTTGTGAAGTATCGTCTATTGATATTTTGAATTAGCCCATACTCTCTAGTCTTCATCATATGGTTACTGCACTGCCCAGATAGATCCTATGTATTAACCATGTAATTTCCAGGATCCTGTCAGTGTTGGCTTCCAGGACCCAAAGTCATTTTTCGTTTTTGTCTCTTTAGATCCTGTGTGTGATATCTATGTAGATGACTTAACTCATGATTAAGTAACAAGTGGAAAAATTACAAGACGGCCCTCTTTCATAGACTTTTGGAACAGATCTGCATTATTCGGAGCCGATTTTTCTTAGTACAATAGACATAATATAACAATAAACAATCGAGCTCTACCAATACAACAGCTCAAAAGAGGAACTGGCCAAATTCTGGAATATGAATGGTTAAGATCTGATCTGGAAAATCTTGGAGCTAATATCAATCTATGGACAGTAATAAAGGGTCTATTCACTCAGTGATAAAGACAACGTGGTGGTCAGTGCTCATATTTCTCACCACTCTATGATATCCATTAGTAGAGCCAGTCCTACTTACTTCAGAGGTTGTCCTTCTGTGTTGGTGTGCTTCTTAAAGACGTTCTCTCTCCTCCACTGCTGTAATCTGCGGATACTCTTTCAAAACCAGTCTGTTCTAATGCCGATCTTCTTAACACTTATTTCTAATAAGAAGTGGATGACGGTGGTGACAGCAGGTGAAATACAGAAAATAAAAGACAATGGGTGGAATCAGGCGAGAAGATTCACTTCCTTCATTTGTAAAACTTTCTACAAGATTCATCATCACTTTGCATATCTCTAAGGCCTCTTTCACACATCAGGTTTTCGCCGTCAGGCGCGATCCGGCGCTTTTGACAGAAACCGGATCCGGCGAAATGCAATGCCGGATCCGGTTTCCCCCCCATTGACTTGCATTTGCGCCGGATCGCGCCGGATGGCCATGCGTTTCATCCGGTTTTCGCCGGATCCGGCAATGTGTCGCAATGTGTCGCGATCCGGCGTCTGGAAAAAACGTCTACTGTAACGTTTTTTGTCTCCGGCGAAAAAGCCGTACCCGCCGGATCCGGCGGGTCCGGCTTTTTCACACAATGAAAGCCTATGAGCGCCGCAATGCGCCGGATCCGGCGAAAGCCGGATCCGGTGGCCGGATCCGGTTTTTTTGGTCTGAGCATGCTCAGTAGCTCTGCCCACAGGAGATATATAAAAGCAAGACAATGGGACCCTCAGCCACACCCAACATGCCACCCAAGCCAAGAACCAGGAGCAGGAGAAGGCAGCAGACATCTGCAGCAGCAGCACCATCAGCACCACCCCAAATGGAGCAGCATGCTGAACGGGAGGGGAGTCCAGAAGCAGATGAGAGACGGTAATTATCAAATCCCCCATTCCTCCAAACTAGGGCCATGGAATATCAAGATATTCATTGGCCCTTTGTTTCTCTTTATTCAACAGCCGCCAAAGAGATGCAGCAGCAGCAGCAGAAATGGCATCACTGGCAGCAGCAATACCCACAGCCATGGAGTCTGGCCATCAACAGGACAGCACATCTTCTTCTGGGAGCCCTCCCTCGCATCGTCAGCGTTTGACGGTAAGTTTTTATTTCCAAAATCCATCATCTCTGTAATATATGTCTATTCATTGCCTTTTATTTCAAAACAGGAATCACAAGATGAAGAGGAGCTCCCAGAAGAAGAAGGAAGGGGTGGACAGACACCTGGAGTGGGCTCACAATTGGTAAGTTTTTTGCATCAAACGCAGAAACACAACATCACACTACACACAACACATAGAAAACAATGTTCTGCAGACCACACACAGCAAACAAATGCCTACATCCAAAGACATAACATTTTTTGTTTTCTTCTGTAGTCTTCCCAATCTGGTGCTCGGCCAAGAGGTCCTCGCAGTGCCTCCCAGGGTCGTCGGCGACAGCAACGCGGCGGTCACCAGCGTGTAAGTATAAATATTTTTGCTTTGTTTTTTTGCACTTTTTATTTCATTTCTTTTGTGGAGGCTAATTATGTTATTTTTGTCTTTTTCTTTAACAGCCTTCACAGCGTGCTCCCGACTCTGACGGTGAGGATGGAGGGATTGATGTGGACCGCCTCATCGATCTCGTCAGAGAAAGGGAGCCGCTCTGGAATATGGCTGACCGCCGCCACGCTGACCTGATCATTACCCGACGACTCTGGGAGGAAATCTGTTCTCTCCTTGTGGGCCGCTGGGAGGACCTCGAAGCTCGGGCCCAGATTAAAGAGCGTAAGTATATACAGTACCGGTTGCTTGATGTAAACCAGTGTTTCCCGAACTCCAGTCCTCGTGGTCCCCACGGATCATGTGTTCAGGATTTCTATTTACTATGGAAATCCTGAAAACATGACCCCTGGGGACCATGAGGACTGGAGTTTGTGAAACACTGATGTTGTATACTAACCACTCCTTTCTCGTTTCAGGGAACAGAATTGTGAATCGGTGGCGGTCTGTGAGGGATCGTTTCAAGAAGGAGTTCAATAAAGAGATGCGGGCCCCGAGTGGATCTGGAGGACGCAGGAGCAAGTACAAGTACGCACAAGCCCTGTCGTTCCTCCGGGAAACAATGCTCACCAGAAGGTAAATATTACACACCACATGTGAAAAAAATGTTAGATGTAACTTTTTTTTTCAGCCAGGGCCATACCATGTCAGTATTTTAATTGTTTTTTTTCTCTTTATTACACAGCACGGTGAGCAGCACTCGGGAGCCTGCACGATTGGACCCTTCTGAGGCGATCCCTGAGGAGACCGGCACCGAGGGACACTTTGACCGCCCCGGTACATCTGCACCTTCCCAGCCTTCCCACACATTCGACCCATCTGTCCCATCCACCAGCACAGGAGCATCGTGGCCGCCTACATTACATGAAGCTGCTGGTGAGGAGATCGCTTTCCCTTTACCCCACCCTTCTGCCCCTGCCGCCTCTAGTACACCTGCGGGTACTGGGCGGCAGCGGCAGAGGGGTCAGGAAAAGAGTTATGCGCAAGAGTTATTGCATCTGAATGCATCTTTCCAGAACTGTCTCAAAGTCTTGTCAGAGCAAATCTCCGCAGGCTTTCAGCAGATCAACTCCAGCATTCTGGAGGTGAAGACACTTCTGCAAACCATGCATTCAGAAGCAAGATCTTCGCCAAACCACACCTTTTTCAGGTCTGTTGTGGAGCGCATGGCAACACTATCTCCTACCCAGCAGATGCATGTAATGCATTCGTGCCACGGTGCTCTACAGCAGGTTACCTCCCAACCTCCACCTCCCACCACTGTAGTTCCTCCACCTGCACCCCCTCCAGCCACATTCCATCCTCCCCCTCCTATTACATCTGCACCCCCTCCAGCCACTTTCCATCCTCCCCCTCCTATTACATCTGCACCCCCTCCAGCCACTTTCCATCCTCCCCCTCCTATTACATACCAGCAACCTCACAAGTACCAGACATCTCCCCACTTCCAGCAACCTGCCCCGTACCAAACTCCTTCCCCGTACCAAACTCCTTCCCCGTACCAAACTCCTTCCCCATACAACTTTCCATCAACATCATCTGCTCCTACAGTCCCTGCCCAACCCTCCACTCCACCGCCCACCACCTCTTCTGCCTCCCACATGTCCACCCATTCTGTAGCTTTTTCCACACCTTCACCTCTAACTGTTCCTTCCCCACCACGATCCCAGTCCTCTCTCCACACACCCAGTGTCGAAGTGTCCCGCAGCCCCTCCAGCAGTATTTCCACCCCACAGTACACAGATTTGTAATGTTTTTTTGTTGTAATAAAAATGCCCATTGGGTTTAAAACCTTTATTAAAAAAGTTTTTTGCACTTTAAAAACATAAAAAAAAAAAAAATTTAAATAAAAGTTAAATTATCGTTTCACAATGGTTGTCTGTCATTTCTTTCTGCGGCGAACTATGTTTTAAAAAAAGGTTAAATACAGGGTATTTCAAAGGTAAAAAGGTATTCAAAACCAGGTATATAACTGTGGGTAAATTTTAGCTTTTTGCCACAGTTGTGTTCCTGGTTGTGTTTGAAGCAAAGTATTTCACCTGAAAAGTTGTGTTTATTGTTGGTGATTTCCTACCAATGTACACAACTTTTGTTAAAAGGTGAAATACTTTGCATAAAACACAACCAGGTACACACCTGTGGCCTAAAGCTAAAAATAGTAAGACCATGACAAGATAGCCAACTTTGGTTGGCAAAGGTATATACTGTTGGTCCAGAAGGTACACAAGTTTAGGGCACAAATCTTTCACACTCTGTCATCCCAGTGTACTATGCCTTGAGGTGACATAAAGTATAGTGGAAAATTGTCCCTGAAACCGTCACAGAACTTCTAGTGGTAATATTTCCAATGACAACATCCATCTTCGCCAGTAACTTGCTCTTCTCTCCAACCTGCACTTTCTTCTCTACAACCTGTCAAAGAAGGGCTGTAGGAACATGCTATATCTAGTTTTCCAGTAGCCAATCCCGTTCGGAAGGCCACAAGGGTCAATTTTAAAAACCGGATCCGGCGTAATCCGTCGAAAAACGGATAGAAAAACGGATGAACCGGATGAGACGGATCCGGTTTTGTCTGGCAAGAACAAGACGGATCCGGCAGAAAACCGGATCCGGCACTTCAGGTTTTACAAAACATTTGCCGGATCCGGCATTCCGGCACGACGCCGGATCGCGCCTGACGCCGAAAACCTGATGTGTGAAAGTAGCCTAATTCCAGAAGATTAAAAGACTTATGAAAACAAACTAGTTTCGTCTTTCCAGCTTCATCTCTTACACAATATTGAGTCACAAACGCGCAATAAAACATGTCCCTATCACCAACTATTTTAAAGTGATTTAAAAAAGAAAAAAGAAAACTCAATCTCTTATCGCCACTACAAATGTTTACTTTTACACATTTGTTTTACCTCTCATTCTTCTGGGAGCCATAACTCATTCTTCTAAGAGCTAAGAGCTGTAACTTTTTTTTGTTTCCTTAAGTTCTAACATTACCAATATAGGATTTTTTTTTTTGTGGAACAAGCTGAAGCTTTCAATTTTCCGTTTTTGGAATGCACTTGGAATTTTTTTTCCCCTATTTTGAAGTTCAATGAAATGGTGAAACACAAATGATTTTAAGCCTCTGTTTGTTGGGTTCTGTTTTAAAGGTGCTCAGTGTGTGTTAATAATCACTTGGAAATATGATTCTTTAGGTGAGTATGATTGTGATAATACCAACTTTGTGTAATATATTTTTTTTTTTCGTGGTTTCAAAAATTCAGAAAATTGTAATAAAAAAATTGTGTTGTCATTTTCAAAGATTCAGAACTAGGGATGAGCGAGCATAATCGTGGGTATTCGGTACTCGGCGAGTAATGCGGTACTTGCAACATAGTGAATATTTCACTACTCGCCTTTCACTACTCGGATCTCCCGCCCAGCAGTTGCCAATCACAGTTATGCTGCAGCCCTCTTGGCTGTGGGCGGCATTACTATGATTGGCTGGCCGCCCAGTATCATCATAGGCCATGAGTCAACATAGCCTGGCTCTAAACCCTGCCGCCGCCATTTTTTGCACATTGCATGCAGAACACAGCAAGTGTAGGGAGAGTGTGAGCTTCTGCTAGGGAGAGTTGTGTTTTTTTGTGCAAATCATCCAGAAATCCTCTGCAAAACCCAAAAGCTCTTTTCAGAGCTGAAAGTATAAGGTCAGGGACTGAGTAGTGACAGCTTTCCCAGCTATTTTTGGGGTCTCATTTACCAGCAGTTTTTTTGTGCTGTTGCGGTGCTGCTGTGTTCACAGCGAATAGGACACACACACGGTACTGCACAACTAACACACAGCCAGCACCGCTGTCTTGTGTGGTTACTGGGGTGTGTAATCTTACCTTAAACCTCAGGGCAATTTTTTTGTGGTGCTGCAGAAGCAGTACTAGGCTGTAGTGCTACCTTCCACAAAGCACTAACTTCTCCATATTCCCCAATATCAGCATCTGAACATCTGCAACTATGGCAGAAAAATCCAAAATTCCTAAAAAGGCTGTTGTGAAGGGACAGGGACATGGACGTGGACGTGGGGTCGTTGGTGCCCAACAAGGCACAGAGTCTGGGAGACCGAAGAAGGTTTATGTATCTAGGTTCCCAGTCTGGAACATAAACGGGTCTGGAAGCCAGAAGAACAAGAGCAGATACTGTCTTTAACGGCTGGTCTTTTGCTTCCCTTCCCATGTTGTTCTAGTTTAAAGCTCTCCTTACAAATGTAGCAAGGCGACTTCCAAATACATGCTTTCCAGTCTTCGAAAGGTGCACCCCATCTCTAGCAAGTAGTCCATCGTATAAGTAGTTCACTCCGTGATCCAGAAATCCAAATCGTTGCTGACGGCACCATCGACGTAGCCAGTTGTTCATCATACCTCTTGCTCACAAGCTGCGGTTGCACAGACAAAAGCCACAACAAGCTCATCCACTTGTTTGTCCCAGGAAAGCATCCAATTTTCCGTGCCCCAGATGTATGAAAGGAGGCATAAATACCAAGCCACGCACCCACAAGCACAAATACTGAACGCGCACATTGCCAAGTTGCTAGCCGTGGAGATGTTGCCATTTAGGCTTGTGGGGACACAGTCTTTCCGTGATCTTTTGGCTGTGGCTGCCCCACGATACTCGGTTCCCAGCCGGCACTATTTTTCCCGGTGTACCGCCCCCGCATTACACCAGCACGTCTTAAACAATCTAAAGCGTGCTCTCACCAACGCCGTAACCAGGAAGGTCCATCTTATAACAGACACGTGGACAAGTACTTTTGGCCAGGGACAATACATCTCTGTCACAGCACACTGGCTCAACCTGGTGGAGGGTGGGACAAAGTTTCAAACTGGACCATCAACACATATCCTACCCACGCCACGAATAGCAGGCCCAACCTCAATCAGGGTTTCTGCCTCATCATATACGTCCAGTCTCCCCTCTTCCTCCTCTGCCTCGTCATCTTATGCTCCACATCACTCCCAAGTTGGGAGCTGTGCAGCAGCGCATCGGCAAAGCGGCAAAACGCTCTGCTGAAGCTGGTCTGCTTTGGTGAAACACCACACACTGCAGAAGAGCTGTGGCAAGGAATAAAACAACAGACCGATCAGTGGCTCTCCCCACCGCAACTCCAACCTGGTCTGGTTGTCTGAGACAATGGGCGTAACCTGGTGGCGGCTTTAAATCTCGGGATGCTGGTACACGTGCCATGCATGGCTCACATGCTGAACCTAGTGGTGCAGAAATATCTAAAAACATACCCTGACTTGCCGTACCTACTTGAGAAGGTGTGCCGTATTTGCACCAATTTCTGGCACTCCTCAATCGCTGTTGCCGGTCTTGCAGCGCTTCAAAAGCAATTTAATTTGCCAAACCACAGACTCATTTGCGACCTGCCAACACGATGGAACGCAACATATGATATGTTGGCAAGGGTAAGTGAGCAGCAGAGGGCACTTTCTAAATACCAGCTTAAACATGCCTGTCACACTGAGACTCAGCCAAGACACATAACAACTGTCGAGTGGGTGTGGATCGCTGATATTTGTGAGGTGCTTGATAACTTTGAGTACTGCACCAAGCTTGTGAGCGGTGATCAGGCTATTATCAGCATAACCATCCCTATGCTATGTCTGCTGAAAAAAAAATCGCTGAAGAATCAAAAAATGGAATCTTTGCATGCCCAGCAGCTGGGTATGGAGCAAGATTTCAAAATGGGTGATCCTACCCAGCCCAGCCAATATCATCAGGTAACATTGGGGGATGAAGATGATGTTGAAAATGAGGAGGGAGAGGCCTTCTTTTTCAGTGGTACCGAGGGGACACCTCATGCTACAGAGGGGAATCCCAACCCCAGCTTCATGTCTGTCCAGCATGGGTGGGCTGGAGAGGATGAGGGTGAGGAGGAGAGTCAGTGTGAGGAGAGGATGCATATTGCTCCTCCTTCAGGGGTCACAGAACATTTGCCTCATTGCAGCTTGGCACACATGGCACACTTCATATCTGACTGTCTGTGCAAAGACCCTCGCGTAATCCAAATTTTCAAGAGCAATCTATACTGGTTGGCCACCTTTCTAGACCCACGGTACAAGGACAAATTTCCTTCGCTACTGTTGCAGTCACCAAGGGGTTTCACAATGGAATCCTTCAAGAAGGCCGTTGTCGATAATTTGATGGCAACAGCACCTTCAGACACCACTGCTAGCAGAGATACCAGCTCTGTGCAACAGCATGCATTAATGGGGAGAGATACGCCAAGCAGGTCCAAAAGAGGTGGGGGTAAAATGTCCACAAACTGGGCCATCTTCAATAAACCGGCTCATCACCAAGGACTAGCTGGAACAGTAGCAATGTCAAGGAGGGAGAAGTTGAACAAGATGGTCAACGACTATCTAAGTGACCATCCTGCATCTTTCCTGATGCTTCTGTACTGTTTAATTACTGAGTATCCAAGCTGCATAGTTGGCCCGAGATCTCCGTCTATGCCTTGGAGGTGCTGGCCTGTCCTGCTGCTAGTGTGATGTCAGAGAGTGTTTTCAGTGCCGCTGGGGCAATCATCACAGATACACGCACACGGTTGAGTACAGAGAATGCAGACAGGCTGACTCTGATAAAATTTAACAAGGACTGGATTTCGCAACAGTATTTAAGCTCTCCAGATAACAGTATCCCAACCTAAAGTCACCCAAAACGTTAATTTTTAAAAAATTGGTGATCACGTCCATCCCTTCCCACACAAGCCCCTTTTCATCTTCTTACACGTTTTCAAAACCTGCTTCTGACACATGTACCTCATGGTCAATAAGCTAAAATCAATGTTACGTTAATTAATATTTCCCATCGGAGGCACTTGTGATGAGAGTGAGACCCTTCTTCCTTCATCAACCATGGAATCATGCCCCTTGGGCTAATTTTTGGAGACACTATGGCTATGCCTGGACACTGGGCACTTCCACCTCTATGCTAGTAGTCCTAGCTTCATCATAATTGTTTGGCCCATCAGACCTGTCTTGCTTCCTTCATCAACTATGATACAGCCCCTTGGGCTAATTTTTGGAGACACTATGGCTATACCTGGACACTGGGCACTGCCACCTCTATGCTAGTAGTCCTAGCTTCATCAAAATTGTTTGGCCCTTCAGTCCTGTCTTGCTTCCTTCATCAACTATGATACAGCCCCTAGGATTAAATTTTGGAGACACTATGGCTATGCCTGGACACCGGGCACTGCAACCTCTATTCTAGTAGTACTAGCTACGTCATAATTGTTTGGCTCTTCAGACCTGTCTTGCTTCCTTCATCAACTATGATACAGCCCCTTGGGCTAATTTTTGGACACATTATGGCTATAATAATACAGCACAGTACAAAAAGAGGACTTGAAAATCCTCCAATAATGAGAACAGCAAAAGAACAACAAGGTTTACCCGTACAGGCCTCCAAACAAATGCACTATCAGGATGCAGTTGTCCACCCATTATAATGATGGCAACACAGGTGCAAAAATACCAATCAAGCAACTGCTCCAGATCTTTGACGTAGGTTACGGGCTCACGTATTTTGGCCAAAATATCAGCTAATACTCCACATTTTTTTAAAATGTGTTTTTTGCACTTTTTATTCAGGGTGCAGTTGGGCCCATTTGGTCTTGTAAACTGCGGTGTCTGTTCACACGGCATGCATTTTGTTAGCGCTGGGCAGCCCACCTGAACTAATAGAAGGGTGTTGGTACTAGGCTGGCCTGGATGCTGTGCATGGCCTTAGTGTGAACAGCGCCACATACAAGTGTTTTGTGCATCAACATACCAGGCAATCGCCCCCTCCATGTATTGGTAGGCTGGAGCAGTTGCTTGATTGGTATTTTTGCACCTGTGTTGCAATCTTTATTATATGGCTCCACTGCATCCTGATAGTGCATTTGTTTGGAGGCCTGTACGGGTAAACCTTGTTGTTCTTTTGCTGTTCACATTATGGCTATGCCTGGACACTGGGCACTGCTACCTCTATGCTTGTAGTCCTAGCTTCATCATAATTGTTTGGCCCATCAGGTGTGCCTTGCTTCCTTCATCAACCAAGATACAGCCCCTATGACTAATGTTTTGAAGACACTATGTCTATGCCTACACATTGGGCAGTGGCACAACAAGGACAGTAGTCCAAGCTTTATAATTGTGAATCCCTTGTGATGATGATGATGGGTGGCTTCTTCCTGCGTTAAACATAACAAAGCCCCTAGGGCAGATTGATCTCCTTACACCACTTACACACTTAGCTGTCAGAGATCGCCTCCATCATCACTCGCTCTTGTGGCACTTCTGATATATCAATGGCACTGCATAAGTGGCATAGGCCTCTTTCACACATCAGTTTTTTGCTGTCAGGCGCGATCCGGCTTTTTTTGTAAAACCGGATCCGGCAAAATGCAATGCCGGATCCAGTTTTTCCCCATTGACTTGCATTGGCGCCAGATCGCGCCGGATGGCATTGCGTTTCATCCGTTTTTTGCCGGATCCGGCAACTTGTCTCATTCCGGCGTCTGGAAAAAACGGCTACTGTAACGTTTTTTGTCTCCGGCGAAAAAGCCGGAAGCGCCGGATTCGGCGCTTGCAGCTTTTTGCTACAATGAAAGTCTATGGGCGCCGGAATGCGCCGGATCCAGAAAAAGACGGATCCAGCCACCGGATCCGTTTTTTTAAGTCTGCGCATGCTCAGATCCAATTGGCCAGCCCCCGGAAACAGATATAACCTGCTAGACGGATCCAGCAAAAAAACGGATCCGTTTCTACAGTTCTCCAAAATATATGCCGGATCCGTTTTTTCTAAAAATAGCCGGATCCTGCCTGATGGCAAAAAACTGATGTGTGAAAGTAGCCATACGAGTCCCGCTCTGCCGGCAAAAAACCACAGGACTTCAAATAGTGTTTGTACATTCTAGTGAAGCAGTGGTGTAAAACCACTCGTGCAGCACCTGACCAGGTGCCCCCATGTTATATACATTTGTTTACAGCATACATTTTTTTTTAACATTTACACATTTTTTAGCCTTTTCCTCAGCCCCCAGACCGCTTTGTAGCAGACAATTACTCGCATTTTCCATTGACTATCATTGGACTCGCTAATCATACCGAATACCCGAGTATTATGGTATACTCAGTACGAGTATGGCGAGTCCAAATACTTCACTACTCGCTCATCCCTATTCAGAACATTTACATTTTTTTGTTTTATGGACTTGTCAGATGGCTTGTTTTTTTGTTGTTAACTTGACATTTTTTATTGACACCATTTTTGGCTTCTTTTGATGTTTTGATATTTTTATTGGATAATTTTAGGCAGCAGGTGCGATAGCCGAAATCAGCAATTTTGGCTTTTTGATTTTTTTTTTTTGCTTAACAGCGTTCGTCATACTGATTAATTCATTTTGTATTTTGAAAGTTTTATTTATGGACATGGCAGCATCAAATATGCTTTCAATTTTTTTTATTAATTCTAGTCAAACTTTTTTACATATTTCAAAACTTTTCTTATTTTTTCTTTTAGTCTCTTAGAGAAAGGAAAATTGTGATCACTTAATCTCTCATTTTATATACTGCAATATTTCATAGTAGCACAGAGATGGCCGCCATGGAGTATTTCAGTAGGTACCTGGCTACCACGGCAGCCTATCTGCGCTCTGTGACTGCATTGCGATGGGAGCTGATAGGTGCTCGAATCAGTGCTCTACGCTTATCACGCCATTCAAATGTTGATATCAGTATTTGACAGCAGCATTTACAGGGTAAACCAGCAAATCCTGACCCACTCCATTCACTCGTATCTGACATACACCATCCCTGTATGGCCGATTTTGGGAAAGGACTCTCCTGTGTTAGTGCCACTTAGATGCAGCTGTCAGATATCGACAACTGCAACTAAATGGTCAAACAGCAACAACAAGTTCAAAGTTCTGGACATAAGAGTACATAAAAAAGTCAAATCATTTAAAATACAACTCAAATGTACCAGATGAAACTGAGATGATGTGTAACCTTAATGTCTATCACCAGTCATCTAGAATTGATTTCAGTTATTTTGAATGGTTTTCATGTGACAGCATTGTGTGACCTAATGAAACGAATTGGACTCGATTCTGAAGAATTATTCCCTGTGATTAAAATTAAGTAAAAGTGATAAAATCTAATTCTGTAAATTAGGCAGCTAAAGGTGATCAATAGTGATGAGCGAGCACTAAAATGCTCAGGTGCTCGTTGCTCGGGTCGAACAAACTGGAATACTCGGGTACTCGGACAGAACAACGAGCCCAATGTAAGTCTATGGGAGAACTGAGCATTTTTACCACGACCCCCCGGGGGTCCTTTAAAGGTATAAAAATGTCTGAAAATGATGGAAACACTGCTCAAATAACATGGGGACATCATGGGGATCGCCCCTGGAAGCATTCTTGACTCCTAGTTCACAGCTATAACCAATTGTTTCATAGTTTCATGCCAGTTTTACCGGTGCACCAAAAAACATACCAAAACGAAACCGAAATGGATTTTGCTGGGTAATATGTCAAGGTATATCATTTCCAGGTTAATGACTTGTATATAAGGCAAAATAATTAACCCTAAACCAAAATATTCCTCCCGCACTTGGGCTATGTTCAGACGCAGCGTTTTTGAAGCGTTTTACAACTTTAACATTGCTTTTAACCAATACAAATGCATTCACTGGGAAATGTCAGTGTAACATTTACCAACCCTAGCTGGCCGTGTAGTGTGTGACACATGAGCAGACACATCTTGCTTCATTTATGAAGGATGGACTCTTAAAGTCACAGAGCCTATTTTTTACAGGGGCATCAGGCGGCATTAATCTTCTTAAAGGGCCAATAATAATCAGTGGGTCTCCTAAACTGTTATTGCCTATGCAGTGAGAGGATGGGCTGCCAAGAATTATGACGCACCACAATACCCCTTTCACGAGAGGTACAGGAGGGCTTCCTGAAAAAAATGTTGCATTGAATGCAAGGCTTGGCCTGCCTCAAAGTTATATGCACCCTAATAAGCTTTTCAAGACATATACTGGAGTCCATCTGAAAATCCACTTCACATTATTCATTTCATAATCCCAAACTATTTTCTTATGCATTATCTGCAAGGCCTGCCCTGCTGCCAAGTTATCTGCATCCCAATATGCCTTTGAAACCACATACTGGATGGGCACAGGAAAATCCACTTCACATGAGTCATTTTGCCCTGCTACTGGGTCGCCCTCACACCCAGGGCAGTGGGGTATTCGGTACCGGGCCCGATGGTCCTCAATGGGAGATGTCACGGTAGCTGGAGCCTGGCCCGTGGCCCTGGGCGCCCATTGTAAATGTTCAGTGTGAATGAATAAGTCGTGACGCCACCTGTGGTGTTCGGCAATGAAGATGTAAGCCGACGCTGCAGACAGATCCTTTGGGACAGATGGTGTGTTGCAGCAGTGATGTTATAGCCCTCCACAGGCAGGGCTGTAGTCCCAGGGCAGAGTAGGTGAAGTGGCACGTAGATGGTGTAGTGTCAGGCGCAAGGGATGTAGCAGTGCTGGGCATGTTGTCGCAGGAATAAGTGGAGGACACCAGGGCATGTAGTTCCAATGCTTTACTCACAGTCTGTTGCAGGTACAGGTGCCTGCCTCCGTGCCGAGTCCTCTGGGTCAGGGACTCAGTCAACCTCCAGGCGAGATGGAATACTCCTTTCCAACACTCCGCCAACATGTGCCTTTCTGAAGGCCTCCTCTTATAGCGCCTTTTAATGAAGTACTCTCAGTACTGAGTTACACTGGAGTTTCTCCTGTCCGATGTTCTTATGAACTCTACTTGTACGGCAGACAGCTGTAGCCTGCTTTGGACACTTCTTGCTACTAAGTCCCGGCTCACTATCCAGTTGCTGTTGTGCCCCCAAGTCTTGTGTGGGAATAAAGTGGTGACAACTTCTATTCCTCCGGTGTCTGCTGCAGGACCATTAGTATCCATACAACCTCGGGGACCGGGCCCCGGCCTTGCGCTTGGGGTCACTGCTCTCTCAGGCTCCACTCCACCTTATTGATGGCCACTGGCATAGACTAACTAGAGTTACATGCCTTACCTTTTATAGTTGGCTACTTCAGTAATTAATATTGGATTCTGTATGCCTAAAAGACTAAGGTATTGAAAGGGTAATCAGTATATGGTGGGTTGTTAGGTGAATATTGTTACCCCTGGATCTCACCTTTTCTCATATATAGGCCTTTTTTCACAGATAGGGACATGTTGCAATAGTTATTTCAGACTTACTGTTTATTCCTGTAGGTTCACCGAGGTGGTCAGGGTGTGATATATAGGAGCAATTGAATATATGTTCCTATATCTCCTATCTGAATTTGTATAATTATGTTAAGGACCAGTGAATTCATATGAGAACAAAGCATTCTGGTTACATGTATGCCCTTCCTCTATTCATTTATGAGGCATGTTGTATTTATGTCTAGCAAGAAATTTAATCTAGGAGGTATTGTACTGATTTTTGTATATTTAATGTGCACTAGGTTATATTAGTAACTGAACCTGCAGGGGGTCCCTATTATGATATGCTATTTATATTGTCAAAAGGTTATCTCTTTAGGTCTTTACTAATTGTGGTGGAGTGTTACAGCTGTGAGTGATTGGTTCTATTTCGAACCTATGATTTTTGTATGTCACATGTGTGAGAAATTTTAATGGTTTTAACTGTTTATGTGCTTTTCTTGTGTGTCCTAATAAAGATTGTTAATTTTTAATACTCAAATCCTGCCTCAGGTGATCCCCTTTTTTTGGCCCATTTCCTTTCTTCTTTAAAGGCCTTGGGCTTGGAACTTCTAGGAAGGGTTCTCTTCTAACCCACATCCTCTGTTCCCTTTTACTCCTCACGTTCCGTACTAGTCTTTCTTTCTTATGGAGAATCAGGCTTTCAGTCTATGTTGCTCTCTCTCTTCCTTTCCCGTGCCAGCAGACCCAGGTCACTGGGATCTGCTGCAGCACTTCTGTGGCGCCCCCAGGAGTATGGCCGCCACAGTGGCTTTGCCTTCCTCCAGGGAGGGTAATGCCAGGCTTGGAAGCAGTGAAGGGTCTCTCTCGCAGTTAACCTATACATGCAATACAGTTCCACTCCAGGTCAGCAGGGGGGACTCTGAACCGGAATTGAAGGGAGGAGTGCTCTCTGAGGGCCAAGAGGAAGGAGTGGTCAGTTAGTGTGAGGAGGTCCACGTGTGCAGACGTGTGGAGAGAAGCTGGAGGTTGAGCTGAGGAAGGAGAGCTCCCTCACAGTGAGAGCGCATGAACTGGAGCCTGGTCTCCACGGTTGTACGTACAATAATGGTCCTGCAACAGACACCAGAGGAGTAGGAGGCTGTAAATGCCCTACCCCCATCTAAGCTGCTTCCAGGCTAGCCTGCTCCAGTACCATCTGTAATCAAGACCCTGGACTGCAATTATCAAGTAAAGGTACATGTCACATATGTTTTTAATCGGTTCTTTCCTTGCTCAGCATGGTTTGGGAGACCCCACCCCTCTCTTGTGTGACATGCACATAAATGAGCTGCCATAAAACACAAGCCCATATACTAGGAGGCACCTGTCTGTATCCTGTTCATTTAGACACTGTTTACATGTTCAGGTTTTAAATACATTAGATAGGGACTGCTCCATGAAGGGTTACCGTGATGTGGTGGAGCAGCTTGGCATATATTTTTTGCAAAAAATGTATCAACTAAATACCCTGTGTTTGTTATCCAGCACTTGCTGATTACTGCCATATTTTTTACTGCAGAGTATTTTTGTAAATTTGTCATTTTGTGTTTTCTTGTATTTCAGGATAAGGGTTGGAAGTTCTGAGGACATGAAGTGCGGCAGCCAGGCTGAAACGTGGTCAAGGAAGTGGGTGGGTGAGCCTGGGGGCCGGTATATGACCGCTACTCTGAGGGAGAGGGGACGGAAGAGCCTGATGGTGTGGACCTCAAAAGAAGGGAATAAGAGTGATGGAACTGGGGGGATGACCTGGAAAGTGCATTGTGGGGACAGGAGTATGCCGACTCCACCACCATGTCTATTTGTGGGTCGCGGGGAGTGAGAGAATTGTAAGCCACCATAGGAGATGGCAGCAGGAGAGACAGTGTCAGAATCCTGAATCCAGGTTTCAGTGAGGGCCAACAGATTAAGAGAGTTGTTCAGAAAGTAGTTGTGTAGGAAAGGAAGCTTGTTACAAGCAGACCGTGAATTCCAGAGGGCACAATTAAAAGATAGCGATGAGGGAGTGCAAGTAATATTAATAAGATTATTATGGTTTCGATATGAGGTAGGGTAGGGGTTGAGGTTGGGGGATGGTGGACCAGGGTTGGGGGAGATGTCCCCTGAAATCAGTAGGAGCAGGAAGATAAAGAGCAAATAGTTTTTGGAATTGTAAGTAGTTTTTTTCTGCAATGTGTTTGGGCAAGATGGGCTGAGGTTTCTCAGGAAGGTGAGGAGTGCATGGGAGCTGTACATGGTAAAGGGAAGTATAGAGGGGCTGATGTGTATGAGTCGTGATGGAGGGGGGATAGGGTGGTAAATGTGGATGGCAAAGGAACACAGGAGGATAAAAATAAAGCACATGGTTAAAGGGGAGAGCAAAGTGTGGGTTACCTGACTCCTGCCCTTACTAACTGCCTAAAAGTCACTGAAAAACTGACTAAAAATCACTAAAACTGACAAATCCCCGGGCCCGGAAGGGATACACCCCCGAGTACTGCAGGAATTAAGCACAGTCATAGATAGACCATTACTTTTAATCTTTAAAGATTCCATAATAACAGGGTCTGTACCACAGGACTGGCGTAAAGCAAATATGGTGCCAATATTCAAAAAGGGGACAAAAACTGAACTTGGAAATTATAGGCCAGTAAGTTTAACCTCAACTGTGGGTAATATCCTGGAGAGTTTTCTCAGAGATACTATATTGGAGTATCTGGAGAAGAATAACTTCATGACCCAATATCAACATGGGTTTACAAGGGACCGTTCCTGTCAGACTAATCTGATAAGCTTTTATGAAGAGGTAAGTTCAGGACTGGACCAAGGGAATGCAGTGGACGTGGTGTACATGGACTTTTCAAAAGCTTTTGATACGGTGCCACACAAAAGGTTGATACATAAAATGAGAACAATGGGGATAGGGGAAAATATGTGTAGGTGGGTTAAGAGCTGGCTCAGGGATAGGAAACAAAGGGTGGTTATTAAAGGAGCACACTCGGACTGGGTCACGGTTAGCAGTGGGGTACCACAGGGGTCAGTTTTGGGCCCGCTTCTTTTTAAGATATTTATTAATGACCTTGTAGGGGGCATAGAGAGTAGAATTTCAATATTTGCAGATGACACTAAACTCTGCAGGTTAATCAGAGGAGGACAATTTTATATTACAGGAGGATTTATGTAAACTAGAAGCTTGGGCTGATAAATGGCAAATGAGCTTTAATAAGGATAAATGTAAGGTCATGCACTTGGGAAGAACGAAAAAGATGTATAATTATGTGCTTAATTGTAAAACACTGGGCAAAACAGTCACTGAAAAAGACCTGGGTGTATGGGTGGACGACAAACTCACATTTAGCGGCCAGTGTCAGGCAGCTGCTGCAAAGGCAAATAAAATAATGGGATGCATTAAAAGAGGCATAGATGCTCATGAGGAGAACATAATTCTACCTCTATATAAGTCACTAGTGCGACCAAACTTAGAATACTGTGTACCGTTCTGGTCTCCGGTGTACAAGAAAGACATAGCTGAACTGGAGCGGGTGCAGAGAAGAGCGACCAAGGTTATTAGGGAACTAGGGGGTCTGCAATACCAAGACAGGTTATTACACTTGGGGTTATTTAGTTTGGAAAATCGAAGGCTTAGGGGTGATCTTATTACAATGTATAAATATATGTGGGGACAATACAAAGACCTTTCTAATGATCTTTTTACTCTTAGACCTGTGACGGGGACAAGGGGGCATCCTCTACGTCTGGAGGAAAGAAGGTTTAAGCATACTCACAGATGCGGATTCTTTACTTTAATAGCAGTGAGACTATGGAACTCTCTGCCATATGATGTTGTAATAAGTGATTCCCTAATAAAATTTAAGAAGGGTCTGGATGCCTTTCTTGAAAAGTATAATATTACAGGGTATACAGTTGTGGCCAAAAGTATTGACACCCCTGCAATTCTGTCAGATAATACTCAGCTTCTTCCTGAAAATGATTGCAAACACAAATTCTTTGGTAATATTATCTTCATTTAATTTGTCTTAAATGAAAAAACACAAAAGAGAATGAAGCAAAAAGCAAAACATTGATCATTTCACACAAAACTCCAAAAATGGTCCAGACAAAAGTATTGGCACCCTCAGCCTAATACTTGGTTGCACAACCTTTAGCCAAAATAACTACGACCAACCACTTCCGGTAACCATCAATGAATTTCTTACAATGCTCTGCTGGAATTTTAGACCATTCTTCTTTGACAAACTGCTCCAGGTCCCTGATATTTGAAGGGTGCCTTCTCCAAACTGCCATTTTTAGATCTCTCCACAGGTGTTCTATAGGATTCAGGTCTGGACTCATTGCTGGCCACCTTAGAAGTCTCCAGTGGTTACTCTCAAACCATTTTCTAGTGCTTTTTGAAGTATGTTTTGGGTCATTGTCCTGCTGGAAGACCCATGACCTCTGAGGGAGACCCAGCTTTCTCACACTGGGCCCTACATTATGCTGCAAAATTTGTTGGTAGTCTTCAGACTTCATAATGCCATGCACACGGTCAAGCAGTCCAGTGCCAGAGGCAGCAAAGCCACCCCAAAACATCAGGGAACCTCCGCCATGTTTGACTGTAGGGACCGTGTTCTTTGTTTTGAATGCCTCTTTTTTTTCGCCTGTAAACTCTATGTTGATGCCTTTGCCCAAAAAACTCTACTTTTGTCTCATCTGACCAAAGAACATTCTTCCAAAACGTTTTAGGCTTTTTCAGATAAGTTTTGGCAAACTCCAGCCTGGCTTTTTTATGTCTTGGGGTAAGAAGTGGGGTCTTACTGGGTCTCCTACCATACAGTGCCTTTTCATTCAGATGCCGTCGGATAGTACGGGTTGACACTGTTGTACCCTCGGACTGCAGGGCAGCTTGAACTTGTTTGGATGTTAGTCGAGGTTCTTTATCCAACATCTGCACAATCTTGCGTTGAAATCTCTTGTCAATTTTTCTTTTCCGTCCACATCTAGGGAGGTTAGCCACAGTGCCATGGGCTTTAAACTTCTTGATGACACTACGCACAGTAGACAAAGGAACATTCAGGTCTTTGGAGATGGACTTGTAGCCTTGAGATTGCTCATGCTTCCTCACAATTTGGTTTCTCAAGTCCTCAGACAGTTCTTTGGTCTTCTTTCTTTTCTCCATGCTCAATGTGGTACACACAAGGACACAGGACAGAGGTTGAGTCAACTTTAATCCATGTCAACTGACTGCAAGTGTGATCTAGTTATTGCCAACACCTGTTAGGTGCCACAGGTAAGTTACAGGTGCTGTTAATTACACAAATTAGAGAAGCATCACATGATTTTTCGAACAGTGCCAATACTTTTGTCCACCCTCTTTTTTATGTTTGGTGTGGAATTATATCCAATTTGGCTTTAGGACAATTCTTTTTGTGTTTTTTCATTTAAGACAAATTAAATGAAGATAATAATACCAAAGAATTTGTGTTTGCAATCATTTTCAGGAAGAAACTGAGTATTAACTGAGAGAATTGCAGGGGTGTCAATACTTTTGGCCACAACTGTATACAATAGTTTACTTAATATTGCGTTGATCCAGGGAGCTAGTCTGATTGCCGTTTATGGAGTCGGGAAGGAATTTTTTTTCCCCAATGTGAAGCTAACTGTTTGCCACATGGGTTTTTTTTTGCCTTCCTCTGGATCAACATGTTAGGGCAAGTTAGGATAGGATATGGGTTGAACTAGATGGACTTAAAGTCTTCCTTCAACCTTAATAACTATGTTACTATGCTACTGCAGGCTTCTGGTCAGGAACAACACCTTTCCTTCTGTCCTTCACCCCCACCACAAGTGAAGGATGCGGCAGGCCACACTTCAGATTACTCCATGGAGCTCTTTTCACATACCATGCCTGAGTTATCAAGTCAAATTCTGAATTCCCCAGTCCAAGATGAATCTGACATGGAGTGCACTGATGCACAGCCACTGTGATTCTGCTGGTACATTGACCCAGAGCACTACATTGCCCTCTCAGTCTACTGAGCCAGAGTATGACCCTGATGAAACTTAGGTGCCCCTTCCCGCACACTATACCACCATACACTGTGACACAGAGGAAAGTGCAGATGAAATTGAAGAGGAGGTGATGGATGACCCAGTTGTTGACTCGGATTGGTATCCTTTGGGGGAAGAGGGTGCCACTGGCAATAGCTCAGAAGAGGAGAAGGATCCGCAGCAGGCATCGACAATCGCAGCAGCAGTTATCTGGCAGGCCCGTAGCTGTCCTAAAGCGCGGTAAAAAAACAAAAAGAGTTGCAGGACAGCTTGGCCAGACGGTCAAATTAGCACAGCGTGCAAGCCCTGAAAATTTATACCATAGTAGGAAGAGTGCAGTATGGCACTTTTTTGACCAAAATACTATTGATGAGGCAAAGGTTATCTGTAAGAAGTGCGGAAGGACCTTTAGCTGAGGGAAAAATCTCCGAAATTTGAATACCAGTTGCATGCTTAGACATTTAACCACCATGCACTTGCAAGCGTGGATGGACTACAAAACCTCAGGTAGCACATGTGCACCTTCTCCGACTGAAGGTAGCCAGCAACGCTCCATCGCTTCCCCCACTGTAAGCCCACTGGTAAGCACACCACCAGCAAGAAATTTTGAGGTGTTGTCGCAAGGCCAAAGCAGGTCCAGGCTGCTCCCATGCCATCAGCCCCTGTTTGGGACTTCTGAAAATGCTCTAATTAATCTTTTCCTTGACACTACTTGAGTATGGTTTGAGAAAGGCCTCTTAGTAGGTCGAAACGTAACCATAGTATACTCATATCCTGGATTACGATATTATACCCATATTTTGGATACTTCTTTTGTCTGCGGTGTTACACTATTTGATGCATTTGAAATAAAATAAAAATCCAAAAATTTCACAAAATCTTCAAGATTTTTTGCAAGATTAATCCACACTTGAGTGCGACTGTTTTTCTACTGACGCAAGGCCAAAGCAGTCAGGGAATCACAATGTTTTTGCAATGAAAGACTGAATCTGGGCCATCACCACCACTACCATCACCATCACCAACCCCCTCAGTCCATCAGGTCCACCGCTAGTTCCCCCATATGCACTTCTCAAGTCCAGCTCACCCTACCAGACACTCTGAGTAGGACAAGAAAGTACTCATCCTCTCATCCGTGTACACTGGCTTTGAATGCCTACATTGCCAAACTGATCTCATTAGAGATGATGCCCTTCCGTTTGGTTGAAAGCAAAGCGTTCCGAGAACTCATAGCCTACGCTGTCCGATGCTATGACCTACCCAGTCGACACTTCTTTTCTAGAAAAGCCATCCCTGCCCTCCACCTGCATGTGAAAGCCTGCATTGTCCATGCACTCAAACAATCAGTGAGTGGAAAGGTGCACCTCACAACAGATGCATGGGCAAGTTGGCATGGCCAGGGCCATTACATATCCATCACTGCGCACTGGGTTAATGTGGTGGATGCAGACTCCACAGGGGACAGCGGCGGTGGAACAGTGCTGCATAGCCCACGGTATAGGAAACAGTTGGCTGTAAGCGTTTGACCCTCCTCCTCCTCCTCCAAAAGCGAAAGCTCGTCGACAGACTACAGTCGCATGAGCACTCCATCCGCAGGTGCTAGTGTTGCACACGAAGTGTCCCACTATCGAACAGCTAGTGGTAAGCGTCAGCAGGCTGTTTTAAAGATGCCTTTGGGCAACAACAGACACACCGCGGAGGTACTGACTGACTACTTGCAGCGAGAAACTGAGTCATGGCTGGGCAGTCTACATCTTGAGCCAGGCAAGGTAGTCAGTGATAATGGCCGTAATTTTGTGGCGGCCATAGCCCTTGCAAAACTCAGACACATACCTTGCCTGGCTCACACCTTGAAACTGGTGGTGCAGTGCTTCCTAAATAATTATCCGGAGTTAACAGCCCTGCTCCATAGGGTGCGAAGACTGTGCTCACACATCCGTCACTCGCTCGTAGACTCCAGTCGTATGCAGAGGCTGCAGCGATCGTTCCACCTCCCCAAGCACCATCTAATCATAGACATTGCAACAAAAAGAGAAGACTGAGAGGAGACTTAACAGCTGTCTAAAAAAATCTAAAGGGCTGTCACATTGTAGAAGGATCAACTTTATTCTCATTTGCACAAGGAAAGACTAGAAGCAATGGGATGAAACTGAATGGGAGGAGACACAGATTAGATATTAGAAAAAACTTTTTGACAGTTAGAGTGATCAATGAGTGGAACAAGCTGCCACGAGAAGTGGTGAGTTCTCCTTCAATGGAAGTCTTCAAACCGAGGCTGGACAGACATCTGACTGGGATGATTTAACGAATCCTGCTTTGAGCAGGGGGTTGGACCAGATGGCCCAGGAGGTCCCTTCCAACTCTACGATTCTATGATTCTATGAAGGTGGAACTCCACCATGCACATGGTTGAGAGGCTGTGCGAACAGAGGCAGGATGTAATGCATTTGTGGGAGGATACACGGGCAGGCAGTTTGAGGGCAGACATGTAGTTGTCGGGTGTGCAGTGGTCAAAGCTGAAAGACCTCTGTAAAGTCCTTCAGTGCTGATAGGAATGCACATGGCTGGTAAGCGCAGACCACGCCATCATAAGCATGAGCATCCCACTTATGCGTCTGCTCATGCAAACTTTGATGCACATTAAGGATCAGGCGTCTGCAGCGGAGGAGGAAGAGGAGGAGGAGGGAATCCTTGATGACAGTCAGCCATTGTCTGCTCAGGGAACTGTCCTGGATGAGGTGGAGGAAGAAGAGGAAGAGAGGATGAGGATGAGGGGGATGATTATTTTGGGGAGGAGGATGCTTCTCGGGGGGCAAGAGAAAATGTTGGCTTGCCAAGGTCAGGTACAGGGTTTGTGCATGACTGAAGGGATATGGATTTTGCAGAAAGTGCTCCTCTACCCACCACTGTCAGTGCATCATTGACACCTGGAACATTGGCCCACATTTGTGATTATGTCTTGCAGATCCTAAAAAGGGACCCCCGCATTGTCAAAATTATGAAGGATGACGACTACTGGTTGGCCAGCATCCTGGATCCACGCTATAAAGGCAAATTACAGAACATCATGCCACAGGAGAACCTAGAGCTAATATTGGCGAACAAAACAAGCAACTCTGGTAAACCGTTTGTTAGAGGCATTCCCAGCACACAGCAGCGGTGCAGGTTCTACCATGAGCCATACTGGGCCAAATGGAAGAGGTGTTCATGGTGCACACAACCGAACTGGCATTGGAGACAGGGGTTTCATGACTATGTTGTGGACTGACTTCTCGAGGACCGCTCACACGACTGTTAATACTGAATCGATTGCAACAGACAGGAGACAGCAGTTGTCAACTGTGGTTCAAAATTACCTCTCCTCCCTTATCGATGTTTTCCCTCACAATTCATTCCCCTTTGACTACTGGACCTCTAAACTGCACACCTGGCCTGAATTGGCCCAATATGCCTTACAGCTCGCTTGCCCTGCTGGTAGTGTGCCATCAGAAAGACTCTTCAGTGCTGCTGGCTCAAACCTGACAGAAATAAGGACACGGCTGTCAACCCAAAATGTCGGTGATCTCACCTTCATTAAAATGAACCATGCATGGGTTTCAAAGGATTTTGTACCACCTTCCCCTGATGACACATAGGTTGCCAGCAAAATGGCTCGCTTTGTCCTCCTCTTCCTCCGACTTCTCAAAGAAACTTCATGGAAAAATTACCCAATGTACTTTATTAAATATCACAGGATACAGGGGTCATCGGTGAAAGGCATAAATCTGAGCCAAGTAGCACATGTAGGGCATAAACAATGACCACACATGGGTGAGAGTAAGGGAAAGAAATTGAATGTAAATCACATTTTAATAAAGGCGGCTACAATGTATGCCTATATGCATATTGCATCAATCCCGACTGGCCTAAAAATCAACAAACTGAATGCATCATATACAGTTGTGGCCAAAAGTATTGACACTCCTGCAATTTTGTCAGATAATACTCAGTTTCTTCCTGAAAATGATTGCAATCACAAATTCTTTGGTATTATTATCTTCATTTAATTTGTCTTAAATGAAAAAATACAAAAGAGAATGAAGCAAAACGCAAAACATTGATCATTTCACACAAAACTCCAAAAATGGGTCAGACAAAAGTATTGGCACCCTCAGCCTAATACTTGGTTGCACAACCTTTAGCCAAAATAACTGTTACCAACCACTTCTGGTAACCATCAATGAGTTTCTTACAATGCTCTGCTGGAATTTTAGACCATTCTTCTTTGGCAAACTGCTCCAGGTCCCTGATATTAGAAGGGTGCCTTCTCCAAACTGCCATTTTTAGATCTCTCCACAGGTGTTCTATGGGATTCAGGTCTGGACTCCTTGCTGGCCACCTTAGAAGTCTCCAGTGCTTTCTCTCAAACAATTTTCTAGTGCTTTTTGAAGTGTGCTTTGGGTCATTGTCCTGCTGGAAGACCCATGACCTCTGAGGGAGACCCAGCTTTCTCACACTGGGCCCTACATTATGCTGCAAAATTTGTTGGTAGTCTTCAGACTTCATAATGCCATGCACACGGTCAAGCAGTCCAGTGCCAGAGGCAGCAAAGCAACCCCAAAACATCAGGGAACCTCCACCATGTTTGACTGTAGGGACCGTGTTTTTTTCTTTGAATGCCTCTTTTTTTCTCCTGTAAACTCTATGTTGATGCCTTTGCCCAAAAAACTCTACTTTTGTCTCATCTGACCAGAGAACATTCTTCCAAAATGTTTTAGGCTTTTTCAGGTAAGTTTTGGCAAACTTCAGCCTGGCTTTTTTATGTCTCGGGGTAAGAAGTGGGGTCTTCCTATGTCTTCTACCATACAGTCCCTTTTCATTCAGATGCCGACGGATAGTACGGGTTGACACTGTTGTACCCTCGGCCTGCAGGGCAGCTTGAACTTGTTTGGATGTTAGTCGTGGTTCTTTATCGAACATCCGCACAATTTTGCATTGAAATCTCTTGTCAATTTTTCTTTTCCGTCCAAATCTAGGGAGGTTAGCCACAGTGCCATGGGCATTAAACTTCTTGATGACACTGCGCACGGTAGACACGGGAACATTCAGGTCTTTGGAGATGGACTTGTAGCCTTGAGATTGCTCATGCTTCCTCATGCTTCCTCACAATTTGGTTTGTCAAGTCCTCAGACAGTTCTTTGGTCTTCTTTCTTTTCTCCAGGCTCAATGTGAGAATAGATCTGCCAACGAAAAGAGAAAAAAATACCGCCTTAAAAGAAAACAATCAATTCCATCCTGGCCTCTAAGTCTCTAATGATGTAAACCTGATCTATCTGTCAATGTGATCATCTGACTTTTAGCCTGGAGACACAAATTTTCTACGTAGACGTTCACATTATTGCAGTACGAGGATTCATGCACATGGACATACATTACTTATAGGGCACTAACAGTATACTATTGAGTTGTATATTTAAATATAGTTTTTTATATGCAGAATGTGATGTCATTCAGAAATGAATACGGCATGCACCATAGTATACCCATAGTATGACGCTTGGCAAAGCTTGTCAATTTTTCCCAACAGCAGTCGATCAAAGTTGAAAAAATTTCATCAGTATATGGTTCCGAAACAAAAATCCATGTGGGTACTATGCTAGGATAGTTTTTAATCATAAAACAGCTAGAATCAAATAAGTCTGTTCTGTCTTTTTACCCATATGGAGCGAAAAACAAATGGCACTTTAACTTTTTGACAGTTAGAGTGATCAATGAGTGGAACAGGCTGCCATGAGATGTGGTGAGTTCTCCTTCAATAGAAGTCTTCAAACAGAGGCTGGACAGACATCTGACTGGGATGACTTAGCGAATCCTGCTTTGAGCAGGGGGTTGGACCAGATGGCCCAGGAGGTCCCTTCCAACTTTACGATTCTATGATTCTATGATTCTATGTGGTACACACAAGGACACAGAACAGAGGTTGAGTCAACTTTAATCCATGTCAACTGGCTGCAAGTGTGATTTAGTTATTGCCAACACCTGTTAGGTGCCACAGGTAAGTTACAGGTGCTGTTAATTACACAAATTAGAGAAGCATCACATGATTTTTCGAACAGTGCCAGTACTTTTGTCCACCCTCTTTTTTATGTTTAGTGTGGAATTATATCCAATTTGGCTTTAGGACAATTCTTTTTGTGTTTTTTCATTTAAGACAAATTAAATGAAGATAATAATAACAAAGAATTTGTGTTTGCAATAATTTTCAGGAAGAAACTGAGTATTATCTGACAAAATTGCAGGGGTGTCAATACTTTTGTCCACAACTGTAAACAAGTATGGGAATGAAAATGTTATTCCATTACCTATGTCGGCCAGAAGCTGCCCACCCAGTGCGTCCACCCCGAAGTGCGTTTCGGCATGATGACCTTTCTCAAGGGGTGATGGGAAAGTGGAAGTGCAAGGATTAAAAAGCCCCGTCCACCAATGATGAGGCAAGTCCCGCTCATATGATCCAAATTGTCCAATAAGATCTCTAGTAGGTCGCCGCTTATAAGTTGAAAACACCCCCCCCCCGTTGTCATGGAGTAAATGATGCTACTGCCTTGTGAGACCATGCCAAGACCGCCTCCCGTGACGTGCGTATCACCGCAGCAACCAAGGACGCAAACCGGCTGCAGCGTCAGGTGCCCGTCGGCAGCGTCAGGTGTCCGGTGACGTCACAATCACGTGACCGCTCACCCAGGCAACTGAAGATGCTTCAAGCTGGCAGGCATACGAGGGGCCGCGGCGCACGCGCGTATCGGCAGTGGGAATGATTACAGGAAAGCAGCACTGTAAACTTGGAAAGGAGGTGGGGGGGAAATAAGAAAGAAACATGTATATTTAAAGTACTCAGTATACAAAGACACAATTGTGTCCACAAATATGTATATATATTTCAATAGCGGCATATTAACATCCTGAATGGTACAAATGACATGTGAGAGCATATTAGGACCATCTGAAAAAACATTAATACGTGGTACAAAGAATTACATAGTTGGAACACAACAATTATAGCACTGAATATGCCATTCCAAATAAATGAATATTGGAAGATACAAATACAGTACCATAAATACCAGCAACAAAAAACATTAAATATTTCATAAAGCACAATGTACATAAATATATACATTAAAGGTCAGAAAATGTGCAAATCTATATATGATATAATAGAACAAATCATGACAATAAATAGTTAAAGACAATCAAGGCTATTATGTATATGCAGTATATTTCCACATTATAACAGGTGCACAACTACACAAGTTTAGAACATATGAAAAAGTTAGCAAATCCATATACAAGTATCATATGCCATGATGGCAGTCGATTGATGATGAAGACCAAAAGCTGGGGTATAGATATAATTCACAGTGTGTCCACGTCACGATGGATACAAGGGCTTTGCACACACATAAGGTGGATAATGGCTACAAATTAAAAACATACATAGATATTAAAACTATATAAAATGCACAATCATATGCAAATGAAGGCAAGCTGTAAATAGCCACCAAGATATTTTAAGAATGGAACAAAGCTAATTGATTCATTCAGCCCTTTGGGATGGACGGTATCCAAGGCCCAAATCCATCTTGTCTCAAGTTGGGATAGTTTTTGGCTCATGTTGCCACCCCGAATACCCAGTTCAATTATGTCGATGCCTCGGTTGGCGGTCTTGGCATGGTCTGACGAGACAGTAGCATCATTTACTCCATGACAATGGGGGGGTGTTTTCAACTTATAAGCGACGACCTACTAGACGACCTACTAGAGATCTTATTGGACCATTTGGATCATGTGAGTGGGACTTGCCTCATCATTGGTGGATGGGGCTTTTTAATCCTTGCACTTCCACTTTCCCATCACCCCTTGAGAAAGGTCATCATGCCGAAACGCGCATCGGGGTGGACGCACTGGGTGGGCAGCTTCTTGCCGATATAGGTAATGGATTAACATTTTCATTCCCATACTTGTTTATATGATGCATTCAGTTTGTTGATTTTTAGGCCAGTCGGGATTGATGCAATATGCATATAAGCATACATTGTAGCCACCTTTATTGAAATGTGATTTACATTCAATTTCTTTCCCTTACTCTCACCCATGTGTGGTCATTGTTTCATTGTTTATGCCCTACATGTGCTACTTGGCTCGGATTTATGCCTTTCACTGATGACCCCTGTATCCTGTGATATTTAATAAAGCACATTTTGTATTTTTTCATTAATCTTGGGACTTTGGATCGTTTTTTCTTTCTGTTGTTCCTCTGACTTCTGCAATTCCTCCATTTGCAGCTGCTGAACGTCCAGCCTACACCTCAACATATGCCAGATTTTCCACCTCCCTAACTGGGCTGTCTCCCCCAAGGGCTGGCATCAGCACCTGGCGTGCTGGGGCCCTGAGCAGGGGGGGGCCCACTCGTGGGTGACGGTACTGGCACAGGGCCCCTCACAGTACACAAAAGTCTCTGATGGTGTGGGGGCCCACTCACCATCACAGACACCTTCGTACTATGAGGGGCCCTGTGCCAGTGCCGTCACCCACAAGTGGGCCCCCCCTGCTTGCTCAGGGCACCAGCACTTGCAATACTTACCTCTCCCTGCTCCACCACTGTGACCTCTTCCACGTTTCCTGACAGTGACATTCAGACCAGAAGGCGCGATGATGTCACGTCTGTACACCCTCTGCCTGAACAGTCCAAGTGCAGAGAGCTGGAAGATGGCAACGCTGAGGAGTCTAGAGTAGAGCAGTGCCCAGTGATTAGAGGTATTTCATTTTTTTAATGTTTGGAGCAATATATGGAGCATTATACTCTGGAGAATTATATATGGAGTCCATCATATACTTGAGCATCATAGATAGGGCCCATTATACACTGGAGCATCATATGCGGCCCATTATATATGAAGCATTATATGGGCCCATCATACACCTGCGCATTATAAATGGGGCCCATCATACACTGGAGCATCATCCATGGGTCCCATCATACACCTGTGCATTATAAATGGGGCCCATCATTCACTGGAGCATTATAAATGGGGCCCATCATACACTGGAGCATCATATACGGGCCCATTATACACTGGAGCATTATAAATGGGGCCCATTATATATAGAGCATTATACACTCTTTGCATAATTATTATTAGGCAAGTTGTATTTGAGAGGATTCTTTTTATTATTGAACAACAACTATGTTCTCAATCAACCGAAAAGACTCATAAATATCAAAGCTTAATGTTTTTGGAAGTTGGAGTGGGTTTTTTTGATAGATTTGGCTATCTTAGGAGGATATTTGTTTGTGCAGGCAACTATTACTGTGCAGAATTATTAGGCAACTTAATAAAAACCAAATATATACCCATCTCACTTGTTTATTTTCACCAGGTAAACCAATATAACAACACAAAATGTAGAAATAAACATTTCTGATATTCAAAACCAAAACAAAAAAAGGGACCAACATAGCCACCTATCTTTACGATGACACTCAAAAGCCTTCCATCCATAGATTCTGTCAGTTGCTTGATCTGTTTACGATCAACATTGCGTGCTGCAGCCACCACAGCCTCCCTGACACTGTTCCCAGAGGTGTAATGTTATCACTCCCTGTAGATCTCACATTTTATGAGGGACCACAGGTTCTCCATGGGGTTCAGATCAGGTGAACAAGGGGGCCATGTCATTATTTTTTCTTCTTTTAGACCTTTACTGGGCAGCCACGCTGTGGAGTATTTGGATGCATGTGATGGAGAATTGTCCTGCATGAAAATCATGTTTTTCTTGAACGATACCGACTTCTTCCTGTACCACTGGTTGAAGAAGGTGTCTTCCAGAAACTGGCAGTAGATCTGGGAGTTAAGCTTCACTCCATCCTCAACCTGAAAAGGTCCCACAAGTTCATCTTTGATGATACCAGCCCATACCAGTACCCCACCTCCACCTTGCTGGTGTCTGAGTCAGAGTGGAGCTCTCTGGCCTTTACTGATCCAGCCTCGGGCCCATCCATCTGGCCCATCAAGAGTCACTCTCATTTCATCAGTCCATAAAACCTTACAAAAATCTGTCTTAACATATTTCTTGGCCTAGTCTTGGCATTTTATCTTATGTTTCTTGTTCAAAGGTGGTCGTTTTCCAGCCTTCCTTACCTTGGCCATGTCCCTGAGAATGGCACACCTTGTGCTTTTTGATACTCCAGTAACGTTGCAGCTCTGAAATATGGCAAAACTGGTGTCAAATGGCATCTTGGCAGCTTCACGCTTGATTTTCTTCAATTCATGGGCAGTTATTTTGAGCCTTTTTTTATCAACAAGCTTCTTGCGACCCTGTTGGCTATTTGCCATGAAACGCTTGATTGTTCAGTGATCATGCTTCAAAAGTTTGGCAATTTCAAGACTGTTGCCTACCTCTGCAAGACATCTCACAATTTTTGACTTTTCAGAGTCCGTCAAATCTCTCTTCTGACATATTTTGCCAAAGGAAAGGAAGTTACCTAATAATTAAGCACACCTTATATAGGGTGTTGATGTCATTAGACCACACCCCTCCTCATTACAGAGATGCAAATCACCTGATTTACATAATTGGCAGTTGGCTTTCAAGCCTATACAGCTTGGAGTAGGACATGTATAAAAAGGATGATGTGATCAAAATACTCATTTGCTTTATAATTCTGCACAGAGTGTTTAGGTCCATCATACACTGGAGCATCATCCATGGGGCCCATCATATACTGGAGCATCATCCATGGGGCCCATCATATACTAGAGTATCATATGGGGCCCATTATATATGGAGCATAATATAGGCCCATCATACAATGGAGCATCATCCATGGGGCCCATCATATACTGGAGCATCATCCATGGGGCCCATCATATACTGGAGCATCATATGGGGCCGATCATATACTAGAGTATCATATGGGGCCCATTATATATGGAGCATAATATAGGCCCATCATACAATGGAGCATCATCCATGGGGCCCATCATATACTGGAGCATCATATGGGGCCCATCATATACTAGAGCATCATAAGGGGCCCATTATATATGGAGCATTATATGGGCCCATCATACAATGGAGCATCATCCATGGGGCCCATCATATACTGGAGCATCATATGGGGCCCATCAAATGCTAGAGCATCATATGGGGCCCATTATATATGGAGCATAATATAGGCCTATCATACAATGGAGCATCATTCATGGGGCCCATCATATACTGGAGCATCATATGGGGCCCATCATATACTAAAGCATCATATGGGGCCCATTATACATGGAGCATTATATAGGCCCATCATACAATAGAGCATCATCCATGGGGCCCATCATATACTGCAGCATCATATGGGGCCCATCATATACTAGAGCATCATATGGGGCCCATTATTTATGGAGCATTATATAGGCCCATCATACAATGGAGCATCATCCATGGGGCCCATCATATACTGGAGCATCATATGAGGTTCATTATTTATGAGGCATCATATAGGGTATGGAGCATTATATGGAGCACATATGGGGCCTATTCTGTATGGAGCATTATATGGAGCCCATTCTGTATGGAGCAATATATGGGGCCCATCATATACTGTATGGAGCTTTATATGTGACTCATTATACTGTATGGAGCAATATGTGGGGCTCATTCTACTCTATAGGGACCGTCCTATACTGTATGGCACGTTATATGGGGACCATCATATACTGTAGTGTTATGAATGAGTCACAGTAGGAGGCAAAAACAGAAATACTAGCTAAGTCCAGAAAACCAGAGAAGTTGGCAGCTATCGGATTGCAGACCCCTGAACCTAGCAACAACTAGCAGTAGCCGTAAGGGGTTCCTACGGTGCCCTAGACCCCTCGATCACAGCCAGAGAACTACATAGCCTAAAGACAGAACGGGAAATCTAAACTGCTCCAGAGCAGACCCCAAAGCAATAGGCAGCCCCCAACATATAATGACGGTGAAGCAAGATGAAAAAACACTCACACAGATAGAAAGATAGGCTGAGCAAATGATGGGTCCCAAGCTAACTATATAGGACAGGATAGAAAAGCTGCTGTCTGCAATCCGCCAAAACCCTCTCAAAAACAAGAGCCAACAGACTGATAGGGAAAAAAGCCCTGAAGACGCTAGGCTTCAAAAAGACTATATCAGTACTCAGGTATTTTCTGAAGACAGAGCAAAAAGGAATTCAGCTCACCCAGCAGGGAAAGGCAGAAATCAGAAAAACAAAAGGCAAAACAAAACCAAAACACAAATGCAAAAAGCAGAGCAGAAAAACTTAGCTTTTGAGGAGCAGGAATCAGACTGGTCTCCAAGAATCCCTCAGAGAAATCACCCGCAAGGCAGAAGGGCATCAGTTGCCTTATATCCAGTCAGCAATTCCAGTCACCCAGTCATCATCATTCTGCTCAGGTGCTTTGTAATCAGTCTCACTACCTTCCTTCACCAGAAGAGGGAGTTCATCAGACCTCAATGGTGAAGGGGAAAATGAACTCACAACACTGTAGCATTATGTGGAGCTCATCATATACTGTATGGAACATTATATGGGACCAATTAGTATGGAACAATATATGGGGCTCATTATTCTGTATGGTGCACTATGTGGTGGCCATAATACTGTATGGAGGAATATACTGTCCGGTTTTTGAGCTATTGTAGAATTTAAAATAGATATCAGTCATGTAATGTAAGAAGTGAAGTATTTGTCATTGCACTATACCAATATTTCTCTGCCGTATCGGAGCATCATGAATTGTGGTATGTGTTAAAGGGGCCCACTGACACTCTTTCACCCGGGGCACATGAAAACCTGGATCCAGCCCTAGCCCCCCACAACTTTAGCTAAATAACCCCCAGTTTTCAATGCGTAACTATTATTATAAAGTAAATTAAGGCTGAAAAGCTTAAGCAATAAGAATTGATGTTGATGGCATTGAAATGGGCACTGTAGGTGTGTTTACTGTCCTCCACTCCCTGACGACTTTGCTTCCCCATTGACTTGCATTGGGTTTCGTGTTTCAGTCGGACCTCTGACTTTTCCCTATAGTCGGCCGATTTCGTTTGACTCGACTTTTGAGAAAGTTGGGTTTCATGAAACCCGACTCGACCCTAAAAAAGGCAAAGTCACTCATCCCTTACCACAACTAGTAATGAGCGAATGTGCTTGCCACTTCTCGTTACTTGCCCGAGTACCACGGTACTCGGTGTACTCTGCGAGCACTGAGCATTTCCGGGATTACTCGTGGGAACTCGGGTCTCCACCCAACATTTTTGGAAGACTTTAGAGACCCAATCACACTGCACTGATTGTCTGCCAGGCTAGGAAACACCGCAGCCATCTTTGTTGTGGTCATGCAGTGATTTGCTGGCCGCACCAGCATCATCAGGTGTATATGAGACCGGATGCCGCCCTGCTCGGCGCAATCAGCTCCAGATTGAGATAGTGTAGGGAGAGCTGAAGCCAATATAGGGTCAGAATTGGGGATTTATTAGTTAGTGTGGGGTCTACCATCCTAAACTACTCACATCCAGCTGAAGCAACAGTCCTTCTAAGGATTAATTCCGGAGTATATAGGTTCCAGTGTTAAATAGGCAGGGTAGTGTTGTCGAGGTAGCTATTTAGGGAGGGTTAAATTAACCCTTCACGGTTTATCCAGTGATTTCCAAATTAATCCACAGGGCGTTGCTAGCAACTGGGAATGACCACACGGAGACGGGGGTCTCTGTACGGGAGGATCGAGACAGATCACTAGCCCCCTTTATTTTAGTCATTTCTTTTATAATATTTTGCTTAATTACGCAAAGTTCTCAACTACCAATAGCATCATTTCACTTTATAAGCCAATAATATTGCAAGAAAACCGGAAACTGCATATATGTCCGTATCCAAATAGCACAGAAAGTAGTATAATGGCATATTCTTCAGAGTTCTACACCCCCGGTTCCCTTATCTTGCACCTGATGGGAACAGTCTGGTTTCAAGACAGCCTGATCTTTTTCATCCTAATTACAAAAATTTATCTTACAGCAACAAAAATGGAGAAACGAAACCTTCAGAGAATGGATAAAATGAAACTTCAGCTCTGATTTTAGTTTTAACCCTTCACAATGTATGTCGTTCTATACACATCAGTGCAAGGCCTGCATGCACTGTATGTGTGTATATAGGTCATTGAATACATCAAGAGGGTCCATTCCCTTACTGTGTTCTGGTGCTGCTGCTGCTGCTACCTGTAGGATATATTAGCCATAAATAGCTATCCCCAGGTGTAATTGGAACACAGGTCACACATTTGCGTGCTCAAAGTTTGGCCAGTTTACGGCGGTTTTCTTTTTTTGGCCTGGCTGTCACTGTAGTTAAATACAGCAGTATTTAGCCCAAATATAATACAGGCCACACATTTATCCTAGTAGTATCTCCGTGGCAGCTCATATCTGTGTGTGCTCAAAGTTTTGCCAGTTTACGACGTTTTTTTTTTTGTCCTGGGTGAAACTGCACTTATGTACAACAGTATGTTGCATTATTTTAAAAAACAGACCCCATGGCAAAATGTGGCTTATCTGTTACACGCTTCATGCATCCGTGTGATAAAAATTTGTGGATTGTAGGCCGGTACTACAGTGTTTTCCTGTCTGGTACTCAAGTTATATACAGCACTATGTTGCATTATTTTAAAAAACAGGGTACACATTTTACAGTGGGGTCTATCTGTGACACACCTCACACATCCGTGTGCCAAACATTGAAGCATTTTAGCCTTAACTTCCCTTTTTTGGGCAGTCTGTCACTTTCACTTTATCCAGCAGTCTTTCTTATCCAAAAAAAAAAAGAAAATTATACAGTCAGTTATCTCAGGCTGAGGCCTGGTGTATCTGTGGTGTAAAAATCATTGCTTCGCAGGCATACAATGCATAGTTATGTCTGCTAGCCTTTTTCTACTCATTATTTTGGGTGTTCAAAAATTAGCACAAAACCTAAAAAAAAAATTAATGCTGTCTGTTATCTCAGGCTCAATCAGGGTTGCCACCACAGTCTATAGCTCCTGCACCTCATCCTCCTCCTGCTCTTCTGCCTCCATCTCTGAAATGAAAACATCAGTCAGAAGCTGGAAGCACTGCAGCAATGGCTAAGACAAGCGGCAACAGGCTGTGCTGAAGCTAATCTGCACTGGTGGCAAACCGCACAATGAAGAGTTGTGGACAGCGCTGAAAGAGCAGTCAGATATTTGGATGACACCGCTGAACCTACAAGCCAATCTTGGTCGTGTGTGACAATGGCCGGAACCTGGTTGCCGCTCTGAGGCAAGATGAGCTCACACACGTACCTTGCCTGGCCCATGTGCTTAACCTCGTTGTTCAACGCTTTTTCAAAAGCTACCCAAAGCTTCCAGATCTGCTAGTGAAAGTACGCCATCTGTCTGCCCATTTTAGAAAGTCAGCTACACCTTCAGCTGCCCTTGCCGGGCTTCAGCAGCATTTGCAGCTTCCGGCTCACCGACTGGTGTGTGATGTGCCCATGCATTGGAACTCTACACTGCATAAGTTAGAAAGGATTTATGAGCAGAAGAGGGCAGTTGTTGACTACTAGCATCAACAAGGCCATCGATATTCAGTTCATACTCCACACAAAAGACCTCAGGAGTGGACGTGGATGTCAGACATATGTACCATCCTCCAGAACTTTGAGGACAGCACCAAGGTGGTGAGCGGTGATCACACCATCATTAGTGTCACCATCCCACTTCTCAGCATTCTGGAAACCTCTCTGCCAGGAACCATACAGGGTGATTACATTCAGCCCAGCCTCATGTCGTCACAACATGGATTGGTAGACAATGAGGAGGAAGAACAAGAGCTAGTTTCATGCACATAGACGGTACTACAAGCACAGCTGTAATACCATCTGTTTAGCGTGGATGGCCTGAGGACAGGGAGGAGAAGGACAACACGGTCAGTCATCCGATTGGTGAGGACACGGAAGTCTTGCCTGTTAGTAGTCTTGCACGCATGGCTGACTTTATGTTGTGCTGCGTTTCCCGTGGGCCGTGACCCACGCATTATAAAAATTTTCGGGGACATTTATTACTGGTTGGTGACACTTCTAGACCCACGCTAAAAGAAAAATGTTCATTCTCTTCCAGAGGCAGAGAGGTGTACAAAAATGATGATGTAACAGAGGGTCCTTGAAGCGGAATTACTGAAAAAAATCCCATGTGAGAATGCTGGCAGCAGACGTCAGAGTTTGTTGTACAGCCAAGGCGAGAGAGACAGAAGTACAATCCAGCTCAGGCAGAGGATCAATGGCAAAGTTCTGGGACAGTTTCCTCAGACTGTCACATCGTGCCACCACAGAGGCAAGGGGTGGTGTCAAAAGAAGTGCAATGTTTGGTAAGATGGTGAGGGAGTACCTTGCAGATCGTAAAAACCTCCGGGATTCCTTTGTGCCTTTTAATTATTGGGTATCCAAGCTGGACACGTGTCATGAACTGGCTCTCTACACCATGGAGGTCCTGGCCTGCCCTGCTGCTAGCGTTCTGTCAGAGCGTGTTTTTAGTGCTGCTGGTAAAATTATAACAGATAAGCGCATCCGCCTGTCAACTGACAATGCTGACAGACTGACACTTATAAAAATGAACAAGGGCTGGATTGGTCAAGACTTATGTACTGATTGAAAACATCTGAATATAACTTCAAATAATTTTTTTGGGTGGTTGGGGAGGTGTATTCTCATGCACCTCTTCACAATCAAACATGGTTATCCCCTTCCTGATTGGGTCTGTTTGGTGTTATCCTCCTCCTTATCCTCATCCTCATCATCCACAACCTGTAGAACACCAGGGTCAATGTATTCCATGATGCAAAAGTCACTATATTTTTATTTTTATCCCTGTCTCTGAGCTGTTGTTAGGGACAAACATATCTTGTTGAACACATTCTGGCTTCATATCTATGAACCTGTGTTCGCCCCACCCTTTTGTTAGTTTCGTTCATAGGTGGATTCACGTTTTTTATTTATTTGTTTCATTTCAGTATGATTTCTCATTATGACTCCTCATTATCCACCACTAGATCACCAGGGTAAACGTATTATGGCCTGCTACAGGCAGTTTAATTTTTGGCAAGGGTGTCTAAGATGCCCATAGTATACTTTTAAGAAATGTAATCTCCATGGGGAAATGTTTGTCAGGCCATGCACTCTGTGTATGGGTGTTACAAATCTAGGAGACCCCTTCCTTTACATTGGGCCTAGTTTTTAATGAGGCCTTCATCAATGTCTCCTCCTTCTCTGCCACTAGATGGCCAGGGTCCAGGGTTAACGTGTTCTGTGCTGCTACAGGCAGTCCAATTTTTGGCAAGGGTGTCTATGATGCCCATATTAGGCTACTTTCACACTTGCGTTTTTTTGCGCTGCGCACCGTGTGCAGTGCAAACGCACATAAAAACCGCATCATGCGTTTGTGTGCGTTTTTTTTGCGGGTTTTGGTGCGTTTTTCTAAAAAAACGCATTTTTTTTGCGCATTCGTGCGCATTACCACGCATGCGTTTTTTTGGGGCAAGTTGGACGCACAAAAAATGCAACAGGATGTATTTTGTGCGCCCGAGCGCACACTACAAACAACGCATGCGCATACAAATGCTTACAAACGCATGTGTATGCGCACCCATGTAAAGTATAGGAAAAAAAAGCATGCGTTTGTTTGCGCAAAAAAACAGCGCAAAAAAACGCAAGTGTGAAACCAGCCTTAGACTATTAAAAAAATGTACCCCCCATGGGGAAATTTTTTCTGCCCATGCATTTCGTGTATGGGCATTACAAGTCTAGGAGACCTGCTTCTTTGTAATGGGCCTTTTTTTTGGAGGTCCTCATCCATGTTTCGTCCAAGGGAGGATTGTGGTGCGTGAAAATTTGGGTCAAGGCTGCCCTTGCATTCAAGGCATAAGGAAAGTGTATGGCAGGACCAACTGAAGACTGTGAAGTGGGTTTTCATGTGGCCTTCCAGTATGTGGGTTCAAAGGCTTATTGGGGTGCATATGACTTTGTAGCAGGGCAGGCCTTGCTGTCAATGCATTAGGAAAGAGTACGGGAGTACAAAATGCATAATGTGAAGTGGATTTTCATTGGCCCATCCAGTATGTGGGTTCAAAGGCTTATTGGGGCACATATGACTTGGTAGCAGGGCAGGCCTTGCATTCAATGCAACATTTTTTATGGAGGCCCTCCTGGAAATCTTATGAAAAGGGTATTGGGGTGCGTTGTAATTCTTGGCAGCCCATCCACTCACTGCATAGGCTACAACAGTTTAGGAGACCCACTGTTTAATAATGGCCCTTTAAGCAGATTAATGCTGCCTGATGCCCCTGTATAAATAGGCTCCGTGACTTTAAGAGTCCCTCCTACATAAATGAATCAAGATTTGTCTGCTTATGTGTCACACACCACATGGCCAGCTAGGGTTGGTAAATGTTGAAATGACATTTCCCAGTGAATGCATTTGCATTGGTTGAAAGCAATGTTAATGCTTCAAAAACTCTGAGTCTGAACTAGGCCCAAGTGGGGGAGGAAAATTTTGGTCTGGGGTTAATTATTTTGCCTTATATACAAGTCATTAACCTGGAAAGGATGTACCTAAACATATTTCCCAGCAAAATACGTTTTGGTTTTGTTATGGTATGTTTTTTGGTGCACCGGTAAAAATGGCATGAAACTCTGAAAAAATTGTTTAAAGCTCTGAACTAGGAGTCAGGAATGCTTCCAGGGGCGATCCCCATGATGTCCTCGTGTCATTTGAGCAGTGTTTCCATCATTTTCAGACGTTTAAAAGGACCCCGGGGGGATCGTGGTAAAAATGCTCGGGTCTCCCATAGACTTACATTGGGCTCGTTGTTCTGTCCGAGTACCCGAGTACTTTAGTGCTCGCCCATCACTAGATTTAATCTCTTACGCTGTATATATATTGATTACCCATGTATACTGTATGGCCCTTTGAAGCAATAGTCACTAAGGGTATTCATGAATATTCATTATAATTTGCTGTAACAGGTACATATGCGTTTCTGATCATTAATGTGGCTTTATGTATAATGGTATCTATATTTGTATATTCCCCTATATGTATCCATTATATTTACTATATTCCACATTGTACTGTCTGTGCCTCCTCTGTGTTGGCGGTGCATCCTGCCCGTGGTGTGGATGCGGGCTGCCATGTCTTTCACGGAGTTGCATATACTACATTCTCTCAGTAGCGCATCATCTGCCTCCACCCCCTTTCCTCTGCGCATGCGCCACCATTTGCGCTCGGCTCGTTGGTCTCTGGCAGGTAACGCCTCTGACGTCTGATCACATGGTTCATGTGTTTCCGGCGCTGGCGGCGGGTTCCTGTGTCGGGCGCCGGCGTCCTGGACTCCATGGAGACGCATTGCCCTCTTTATTATGTCCTGATGAAGGAGTAATCCGAAAAGTGCGTAGGGGAGAGCGGGCTGGTCACTTGGAGATGCTGCCGACACTAATCACCAACAGGTAACTATTTGTGCACTTTATATTATATATGTTGGATACTTTCATATGTACAGTGGGGCAAAAAAGTATTTAGTCAGTCAGCAATAGTGCAAGTTCCACCACTTAAAAAGATGAGAGGCGTCTGTAATTTACATCATAGGTAGACTTCAACTATGGGAGACAAACTGAGAAAAAAAAATCCAGAAAATCACATTGTCTGTTTTTTTTTTCATTTTATTTGCATATTATGGTGGAAAATAAGTATTTGGTCAGAAACAAAATTTCATCTCAATACTTTGTGATATATCCTTTGTTGGCAATGACAGAGGTCAAACGTTTTCTGTAAGTCTTCACAAGGTTGCCACACACTGTTGTTGGTATGTTGGCCCATTCCTCCATGCAGATCTCCTCTAGAGCAGTGATGTTTTTGGCTTTTTGCTTGGCAACACGGACTTTCAACTCCCTCCAAAGGTTTTCTATAGGGTTGAGATCTGGAGACTGGCTAGGCCACTCCAGGACCTTGAAATGCTTCTTACAAAGCCACTCCTTCGTTGCCCTGGCGGTGTGCTTTGGATCATTGTCATGTTGAAAGACCCAGCCACGTTTTATCATCAATGCCCTTGCTGATGGAAGGAGGTTTGCACTCAAAATCTCACGATACATGGCCCCATTCATTCTTTCATGTACCCGGATCAGTCGTCCTGGCCCCTTTGCAGAGAAACAGCCCCAAAGCATGATGTTTCCACCACCATGCTTTACAGTAGGTATGGTGTTTGATGGATGCAACTCAGTATTCTTTTTCCTCCAAACACGACAAGTTGTGTTTCTACCAAACAGTTCCAGTTTGGTTTCATCAGACCATAGGACATTCTCCCAAAACTCCTCTGGATCATCCAAATGCTCTCTAGCAAACTTCAGACGGGCCCGGACATGTACAGGCTTAAGCAGTGGGACACGTCTGGCACTGCAGGATCTGAGTCCATGGTGGCGTAGTGTGTTACTTATGTTAGGCCTTGTTACATTGGTCCCAGCTCTCTGCAGTTCATTGACTAGGTCCCCCCGCGTGGTTCTGGGATTTTTGCTCACCGTTCTTGTGATCATTCTGACCCCACGGGGTGGGATTTTGCGTGGAGCACCAGATCGAGGGAGATTATCAGTGGTCTTGTATGTCTTCCATTTTCTAATTATTGCTCCCACAGTTGATTTCTTCACTCCAAGCTGGTTGGCTATTGCAGATTCATTCTACCCAGCCTGGTGCAGGGCTACAATTTTGTTTCTGGTGTCCTTTGACAGCTCTTTGGTCTTCACCATAGTGGAGTTTGGAGTCAGACTGTTTGAGGGTGTGCACAGGTGTCTTTTTATACTGATAACAAGTTTAAACAGGTGCCATTACTACAGGTAATGAGTGGAGGAAAGAGGAGACTCTTAAAGAAGAAGTTACAGGTCTGTGAGAGCCAGAAATCTTGATTGCTTGTTTCTGACCAAATACTTATTTTCCACCATAATATGCAAATAAAATGAAAAAAAAACAGACAATGTGATTTTCTGGATTTTTTTTTCTCAGTTTGTCTCCCATAGTTGAGGTCTACCTATGATGTAAATTACAGACGCCTCTCATCTTTTTAAGTGGTGGAACTTGCACTATTGCTGCCTGACTAAATACTTTTTTGCCCCACTGTATGTATCTGATTTAGGAGCCTATACATCTTTGCCCTGAGGAGCGAGTGTGATAGATATATATGTATTCAGTGGCTGCTTTATTTATGTGGTTGATACAGCCAGGCACTGTGCAATACGATTCAGTGCTCATGTGTGGCCTGTACCGCCCTATGCAGTGTAGGGTGTTATATCAACTGATGTTTTAACTCTTCCTATCCTTGTCTGCCCATTTGACCAATAAAGTATATATTTTATGCATTATATGGACTTTTTTTAATTGTATTTTTGCTGACCCCCCTTTTATGATTATTGGCAATCTGTCCTTTACTAGTCCTATATGCAGTCTGGGGGATCCATGGCCATTTATATCTATATAATTTTGTGATGTATATCTATTCTTGGATATCATTTATTTATATGATTTTGTTTTTGGGCCAATTACACTCCAGACACTTTAATATCTTTCATTTATTACCTAACACAGAGTGTATCTGAGTCTTTCTTACATCACATTTTTTACAGTTCTTGTTTCCTTCCTATATTACACTAACAATTCAAATTTTAAAAAATATTAAGTTTAGGTTTCATTAAATTAATATCTTTTAAAAATCCTTTTTAAATTTTACCTTCTACACAGAAATTAATGTTTCTTAACTTTTTTTTCCCTGTAAACTCCAATTTCTTGTCTTTTTTAATGTTTTATTGTCAGTCTTTAAAGTGGAGTAGAAAAGAGACACCATTGTTTTCAGCAGCGATCTGAGAGTCAGCTATGCTTCCAGGGGTCTTCCTCAAGCTGTTCTTCCATTCAGCACTTTTTCATCCATTTCAATATTTTCACTGCCCCCCAGGGCTCCCAGGGTCTGATGTAAAAGTGCTCACATTTCCCATTGACTCCCATTATACTTGAAACGACATTAGGAATCGCTTGGTTCGAGTAACAAGCATTTTAGCGCTCGCTCATCTCTAATAGCAATGCAACAACAACAATACAATGCAAAATGGAATGCTTTTCAAGTCATGGGACATGACAGTGTCCAAGGGCATAAGATTCACATGAGACTCAAAACACCAACACAGCTTCTCCAGGACATTAAGTCAAAGTCCAAAAAGGAAAATTGAACATATTATTGGTTGATTCAGCCAGAGATGAAGCATTGGGAAGATGTGACAACACTACACAATGTACAGTAATCCCCGGAGCCTCAGTCGAAAGCTCACTGTTGCAGGTAGAAGATTGCTTTGACTGCCACATTGAGGAACTGAAGGGGAAGTGAGTAAAGATCTAAAGAATTGGCACCATTGTAGAGTAAGTATTGAGCTACCTACTCAAAACCTGGCCTGATGTAGAATGTCATATATAAAGTGATGAAGCCCTTTTGTCGCAGCTAAGCTTAGGTTTGCAAGGCTCCACATTGGAATTTATGGTTGGTCCTTCTTGGATGGTAGGTTACAGAGGGAGTTTTTTGAAGCTTTGGCATCCACGAATTAGATTTGGTTTACTACAAGAAGCTTTCAAAGCAGCCACTTGGCGTGAAGGTTGCCAGGTAAAAATAAGTAATGGATGCCACCCATATGGAAATCAGAATCCACCTCCCAAATTCCTCTAGAGAATATTCACTAAGGTCACATTTCTTGTTATAAATTATTTTTGAAAAGCAATACGAAGAAGTCAAAATTATTTTAAAATGTTTTATTCAACAAAGGTACGTCATATACCGACCATATAATGTGTGAAAACATTATTCAGCACATTAGTACGCAATTCTAGCAAGCAATCGGCACCAAATAAGGTTATAGCCTTCTCCTGGACGGTTTGTGGCGTTGTTCTCATAGTCATTTATTATTTTGTGAGAACCATGGCCCACAAGAGGATCATCCGGTACTCTGGTGGACTGATTTAACTGTTGCTAGAATTTGCCATGGTGTTCCCCTATTTCATTTTTAAAGTAAATAGAAAATATATCTAAAATTTTACTTACATATAATTTAGGCATAATGGGAAAGTTCAGATTCTAATAACAGGACCCTTTAAGAGTCAAATGATCTGTGATTTTACCATTCAGAACCATTATGGTCAATAACGGCTGACTGCAATGTAACAAAAATAAAATGGGAAAATTAAAATAAATTAAAATATAATATTAAATATTAAAATAAAATTGGGAAAATCTCTTCATCCGTATAACACACCAAAATAGGGATCAGGAGAAAATATTTTCCAAATTTAGACTGTGCCTCATAATGGTCATATGTTGTACCATGTCCATTTCACATGTTGCGTTTTTGCTGCTTATTATCAGTGCAGATTTTGTCACAGAACTTAAAGGGTTTCCAGCAAAGTGAAAGAGAATCCTGAAGTCTCATGCACACGTGGCTTATTTGCGACTTGTAGAGTTGGTGACAATTCTTTCAGCGTTTTTTCTGCAGATTTCAGCCATACTAATGAGTGAGGAAAAATCTGCACTAAAAACGCAAGTAAAAAAACAAACATTTTTGCTGCTGCCTTATTCCTGCCAAGAGATGCAGAAATGGTGCAGAAATTTCTGCACCAAATATTTAACGTGTGCACATACCCGTCATCAACTTTTCCCTAAAAAAAAATGTTTTATGGGTTTTGCATGAAAAATTTGGTCCAAATTTCATCAATCTTTTTTAATCAGTGTCATCAGGGTTTGGTCAGTGTGTCAGTATTTACCATCAGAGTTTGGTCCCAATTTCATCAATTTTTCTTGGATGAGAAACAAACAAAAATAGTTCCTCTATCTGTTCCTATCTAGCGGTCCTTGAAAAATGTATCCGAGTGCTGTCCAATTTTTTCACGGACCCATAGACTTACATTGCCAATTTTGATGAACACTCAGACCAATATCGGACAAGACCTTGTGATTTTGAGTGGGACCTTTGTATCATGAACACAATAGTGCTTGTACCCAAAAAATGGTGTGAATGAGCCCTAACAATTGGGAGATTTATTACCTTGAAAGTCTGCCCATATAGAACGTAGCTCACTTCCCACATAATGGTGCACTGTGATAACGTTCTTGAATCGACAACGATCATAATTAATCCTGTGACCATGAAATTTATCTCTAGGGGGTTCAGTGGGTGGGATATGAAGCTCATATAAGCAAATTCCCATAAAAGCATCCTCTATGGGGATGACCCTTATTTCTTGGGCCACATCGTAGATTTTTTTTGCCATATCAATTGAAAAGACATATCCAGGACCATTGCAATAGGGTGGGTAAGTGTCGTTTGGATAGACTTCTTCAGGTACATACCACTTATGAGCATTGTCCCTTAAGGGTCCATTGTTGGATACAATAGTTCCTGTAAAATAATTTTGACGAACGGGTAAATCTGGATTAAGAAGCTGATGGACCAAGCTGTCTACATTAAGAAACATGTCATTGTCTATCTTCATGACATAGCTGGCAGAAGGACAGAATTTGATCACCCACTCCATACCCATTAAGGTTTTTAAAGTCAAATTGTAATATGTGTCAATGAAGTCTTGTTGTATGATGTCCCCAAAGATCTTGCTTTCCTCCTCTAACAAATCCTGGACTCGATTTTGAAAAAAATGAGATTGACCCACCAGAAAAATCTTGACCACGTCAACATCATAAAGACTTTCATTACCCCATGTTTCTCGGATTGTGTGTCTAGATCTTGAGTCATAGCATATTCCCAAGATCATTATAACAAGGAAAGGCTTCCGGTTCTTGCACTTGTCCGGCTGGTTAATGATGAATTTGTATGGAAATGGGTATGGAGGAGCCAGCGGGTGCTTGAATGCTGGGTAAGTCAAATTATTCACAGGTTTATTTCTCTCCTGTAATTTTATGGAATCTTCAAACCACTTGATTAAATGCTCTATTTTTCTTTCATAATACAATACATATCCTCTCAAAGATATGAGAACCAGACAAAGTGCAATGCAGATTTTCGATAAGCGGATTCGGAAATTCATGTTGTCAGTAGAACATGGATAAATTTCTGGAAAGGGTATAAAAGAGAAAATGTTTAGTAAAGAAATCATGGAAAAATGTTACAAAATAAACCAAATTACACATTGTGGGCAGGAAATTCTACAAATTTACACAATATAGTGAAGTAATGGTGGATGTACATTTAATTTATATTATTGAAATCACCCAGTTACCAACATTGATGTTGACAATGTAGAGACATGTAAGTATTGCCGCAATCCTGCCAACATCTATTGGAGCCCATACACATTAGATTAAAGTCACCTGAAGTTTGTGATTCTGAACCATAACAAACATTCTTTGCTTAGTTTGGTGAAACAAATTATCATTCGTTTCATCTGATGACCAACCGATTAAGATTAGTTTTAATTCAAAATGCCAGTCGAATAAGTTGGATTTTTTTTCAATTGATGATGATGACATCATTGTCTGAAAAACACAATTTTTGCCAATGCAGTATGAGATGTATTTTGAGCTGTCAAAGAGCAATGGTTCCTCTGACTGAAGAGAGATTGTTCTGGCCCATTTTTATCTAACGCGTATCACTCTCTTGATATTACTTCCATGATTTTCCCTCTTTTGCTTTCCTACAGCACCATAAATAATCAAATAACATGCACATAATTCCATATGAATACACATCATTTTGTGCTATTCCCGTGGTCTATGAACGAGCTGAGATCTTCAGAGAGAAAGACAATTTACTTAACTGCCACTTACTAAATTTAACAAAAAAAGTCAACTCAATGATTTCCTTTTCTGGTCCCACAAATTGCATCAAACCTAAGATTTTCTACACAAAGGAGAACCCACATATCACAATAGATAGCAGAAGGCCACCACTAAAAAGATGTATATCATTTTGTAAAGTTTCTCACCCTGCAATCAAAATAACTGAGAAGCTAAGGAGACTCCAGGGGTGAACCCGCAGGACCGTGACGACGAACCTCCCTCAGGCGAGCTGGCCAGGTGGACCACCCCCTATACAGGGAGCGTTAGGGGAGGCTATCGCCGCGGAAGCTTATACCCTGGGGACAGCTGGAGGGAGACACAGATGGGTGGCGGACTGGAAGACAGGAAGGAGAATTCGGAGGCCACAGGGGAGACTGCTGCAGGTCCGGAATGAGGCAGCTGATGACACAGGAGGAGGCAGACACAGGTGGGGAAGGACGGGCACTAGAAAGGAGCACAAGGAGGTCACAACGGGAGGTCAATAAGAGGTACGGCAGTGCAAAGGTGCAGAACAGAACACAAGGCAGGAGAGATGCAAAGGAGCGTGGGCCCGAATCAAACATGAAACACAAATGATAGTAAGGTACAGAGCAGGGGGCGAGGCTACCTGATATAGGGCGCGTGCTGCAGGACTTCCGGGTCAGGATCCTCCGGAACATAGAGGAGAGTGACAGAGCGGTTGCAGTTCAGCCAGGAGGGAGTGTGCTGCAGAGTCTGTGGTGTGAGGTGCGCATGCAAGGAACCTTGCTAAAATTTGAGGAGCCTGGATGTTCTCCTGCGGATCCCAAGATCTTTCCTTGGGACCCAAACCTTTCCAATCAATTAGAAAGAGGGTCTTACCTCTAGACCTTTTCATAGCAAGAATGTCTTTAACTTCAAAGACATCCTGTGCGGAAACAGGCTGAGGCGAGCGGCCAGTAGAAGCGTGGAACTAGTTAAGTATGACAGTTTTCAGGAGGGAAATGTGGAAGGAATTGGGAATTCGTAGCGAGGCAGGGAGCTTTAACTTGTAGGCAACATCGTTGATATGAGCTAGGACCTCAAAAGGTTCGATGTACCGGAGACCTAGTTTATACGAGGGGATCTTAAGACGGACAAATTTGGAGGACAGCCATACTTTATCCCCAGGATGATATAACAGGGGATCCAGGCGTTTCTTATTGGCATGTCTCTTTATCCTGTCCAGTACTCATTCAAGTGTGATAATGGTCTCCTGCCAGACCCTGGAGAACTCCTCGGTCAGAAGATCGCCCGCCGGCACACCAGAGACAGGGGGTACCGGCAGAGGTACACCAGGATGTTGCCCTTAGATGATAAAGAAAGGTGACTTGGAAGAGGATTTGCTGGTGTGGTTGCTGTAGGAAAATTCGGAACAAGGGAGCATGACGGAGATAAGTCACAAGGATTTGATTAGCACGTTCTGCTTGACCGTTAGTTTGGGGGTGGTAGGCAGAGGAAAAGTCTAAAGTCACTTCCATCAGTTTGCATAGGGCTCTCCAAAACCTCAAGGTGAACTGGACTCCTCTGTCCGAAACAATATGTTGAGGAAAGCCGTGAATCCAAAAAACATGGGTGATGAAAATTCTTACCAACTCGGGAGCAGAAGGTAATCCTGGCAGAGAGATGAAATGGGCCATCTTGTAAAATCGATCCACGACTACCAGGATGACTGTATGACCTGAGGTCCTAGGCAGATCAGTAATAAAGTCCATTGCAATATATTGCCAGGGAGCCGAAGCACCCGGAAGAGGGTGCACGAGACCTGAGGGTAGGTGCCGAGGCACTTTGTTTTTGGCACAAGATGGACAGGAGGCGATAAAACTTCAAACATCTTGAGGAAGAGAGGGCCACTAATAGAAATGAGAGATGAGAGAGAGAGTTTTCTTGAGGCCGACATGGCCTGCCAGCTTGGAGGCATGACCCCAGTGTAAGACTCGCTTCCTATTGCTTTCTCGAACAAACGTCTTACCCGGAGGCAATCAAGTCAGATTAATAGGAGCAACCACGATGACTTTGCTAGGATCCACGATGTGTGATGGTTCCTCCTCACTATCAGTGACCAGATAGGACCTGGATAAGCGACCACCTGGCCTGCCGGGGATTAAGCCTTTGTGCTGACCGGATGTATGCCAGGTTCTTGTGGTCTGTGTAGATCTGGAATGGATGTACAGCTCCCTCCAGGAGATACCGCCACTCCTCCAAGGCTAATTTGATAGCGAGCAGCTCCCTGTCACCAATGGCATAGTTCCTCTCTGAGGTGGAAAATGTCTTAGAGAAGAAGCCGCAGGTGACCAGTCGTCCGGAGGGAGACCTCTGAGAAAGAACTGCACCGATCCTGGTGGCAGAGGCATCCACCTCAAGAGTAAAGGGCTTGTTAGCTTCTGGACGATGGAGTACGGAAGCTGTAGCAAAGGCTTGTCTCAAGGACCGGAAGGCATTCTCAGCTCAGGAGACCAGAGGTGAGGGTTGGCTCCCTTATGGATCAGAGCAGAAATAGGACCGGTCAAGGTGGAAAAGTGTGGGATAAACTGCCGGTAGTAATTAGCAAAACCAAGGAATTGCTGGATCGCCTTAACTCCCTGGGGACGCGGAGAGTTGTGTACGGTGGGCACTTTTCCCGGGTCCATATGAAGGGCATATATATATAAAAATAAAGATTATAAGGGCATGACCAAATACTCATAGTGGCCGTCAAGGGTGTTGAAAGCGTTCTTACACTCATCTCCGGGGCGAATATGGATCGGATTATAGGCCCCACGAAGATCCAATTTTGTGAAGATTCGTGCCCCCCACAGGCGGGCGAACAGCTCCAGAATGAGAGGAAATGGATATTTGGTTTTAATGATAATATCGTTGAGACCCTGGTAGTCAATGCAGGGACGGAGGGATCCATCCTTTTTCTTGATGAAAAAGAAACCTGCTACTGCGGGTGAAGAAGACTTGCGAATAAAGCATCTGGCCAGATTCTCTTGGACATATTCAGTCATGGCTTCGGATTAAGAGTGAGACAGCGGATAGATCCAACCTCGGGGTGGAGTAGAGCCTGGAACGAGGTCAATTGGACAATCATATGGGCGATGCAGAGGTAGGCTCTCTGCCTCCCTCTTATTGAAGACATCCGCAATAGGCAGAAGGTAAATCTGGAGACGCCGAAGTTGGTCGTGAGGAGTTCCTCGGCTGGACGGAAAGCAAACACTTATTCTGGCAAGACTGTCCTCAACGCAGAATGTCACCAGAGTGCCAGTCTAGAATAGGCTCGTGTGTTCTCAACCAAGGAAGTCCCAAAAGGATGGTATGAGACAACAAGGACAGCACGTAGTAGGCTATCCTCTCCCGGTGTAAGGCTCCAATCTGAAGTTCCAGTTCTTCGTGACCTGAGTAATGGACAGCTGCAGGGGTTGGCCGTCGACCGAAGCAATCTGCTGAGGAGTCTCCAGGGACCTGACAGGGATCCGAAGCTTCCTAACTGCCTCGAGCTGAATGAAGTTTCCAGCCGCACCAGAATCTACGTAAGCCCACTCAGAAAAACGATTGGAGCCCAGGTGCAAAAGAACAGAAAGGGTCAAAGCTAGAGTGGAATGACAGGTACCTAGGGAGGCCTCTCTTACCTGTCCTAGGCGGAGGTGTTTCCCGGCCGCTCAGGACAGGAACGCAGGAAGTGGGATGCACTCCCACAATAGAAGCAGAGACCCTGTGCGACCCTCTCTTTCCGGCGCTGCTCCACCGGCTTGAGTCGATCCACTGGCTTGAGTCGATCCACTTGCATGGGTTCCGGTTCAGGGGACACAGAAGCTGTCACAGGGCGCGAGCGGGGGGAACTGCGGGTAGCCGGGGTGAGGCGTGGAAATCTTCTCTCTCAAGCGGCCTCTCGGGAGCGCTCCTAAAAGCGCAAGTCGATGCGGGTAGCTAGGGAGATCAGATCCTCCAAGGAGGTTGGAGTGTCCCGACCTTGATTCGACCCGAGAGTCCTCGCCAAAAGGCTCCTACCGAGGCCTCATTGTTCCAACCCAGCTCGGAGGACAGGGCACGGAACTGAATGGCGCATTGACCTACGGAGAGCGTGCCCTGGTGAAGATTAAAAAGTGACTCGGTAGTAGAAGCTAGGCGGCCCGGCTCTTTAAACACCTTATGAAAGGTGTCTAGAAAGATAGAAAGTTGGGAGACTAAAGGGTCATCTCGTTCCCAGAGAGGATTTACCCAGGCTAAAGCCTTCCCCTCTAAATGGGACACGACAAAGGCAACCTTGGCTCGGTCAGTGGGGTATTGCTGTGGCAGCAGCTTGAAGTGTAGCTGGCATTGATTTAAAAAACCCCTACACAATTTGGGATCTCCACTATACCACGGGGGGTTCGCCAAACAGGGCAGCGGGTGCGGAGCCGCAGCCTGAGCCAGGGCAGAAGCGACGGTCTGCAGGGCTAGGAGGCGATTATCCACCAAAGTCATATGATTTAGAATGTGGGCCTGAGTGTCACGCTGCTGGGCAAGCTCCTGTTGGAGGCCGGCCAGCTGGGAAGCACTCCCAAGATCAGAGGCCTGCAAGGCCGACAGACGGGACTCGTTTGATTCTCCCGTAAGAACATGAGTTCCTTTTCGGTTGGGGTCGAGGTACCAGCAGTACCAGTGATGCTAAGGAAATTCCAGGGGTGAACCTGCAGGACTGCGACGACGAACCTCCCTCGGGCGAGCTGGCCAGGTGGACCACCCCCTATATAGGGAGCGTTAGGGATAATATAAGACAAGCACTGAGTTGGACACTTGTTATAAGAAAAACCGCGATGGCTCGATATAAAAAAGCTTTTATTTCAATCAATTGGCAACAACAGACAATGTGCAACACAATGAGAAAAGTGCCTATGTGGCACACCAATTCATTAAAATCAATTGCAAATATGCATGGGGACTGCCAAATCATTTGCATAAATATTTAAATAATTTCTAATGTAATATAATATATATATGCAATGTATATCATAAGTACTATACCCAAAAAAAAATAAAAAATATAGTGAAATTTATAAAAAAATATGATTGTGAGCAGTGCAATGTGTTATGAATGGGTCACCGAGGAGGAGAGCGCAATAGGCTATGCCACCAGAACACCAGAGAGGTTGGTCGCTCAGCGGATTGCAGACCCTTGATCTTAACAACACAACTAGCAGTAGTCGTGGAGCGTTCCTATGTTGCCCTAGACGTCTCGTCACAGCCGGAGGACTAACTAAGCCTAAAGACTGAAAGGTGAAATCTAAACTGCCCTGGAGCAGATCCCCAAAGGAATAGACAGCCCCCAAACATATATTGTCGGTGAGACAAGATGAAGCACAAACACAGACAGAAAATAGACTGAACAAATAATGGGGCCCACACTGACTAGATAGGACAGGACAGAAAAGGCTCTGTCTGCAATCACGCAAAAACCCAAATAATTCCTATACGACTGATGTACAAAAATACTGAGGTTTGAACAACCTCGCCCCCACTATATCAGCTCTCAGGTGTGAACTGGCAGCTAGCAACAGGCTAATACAGCAGGGGACTGAGCAAACAAACACAAGACACAAAAATACAGGGCAGGAGCCAGCAGCTCCAGGGGAGCAAGCTGACCCCTGACAGCAAGGCAAAAACAGATGCAAAGGGTTTAGCAAATGACATTTAGCTGAAAAAATGCAGAATCAGGCAGCAGACAGAAATCCTCAGTAAGCAAAGAAAGGAGTATCACCGGCAGTCACTGAGAGAAGTCTGCTCGCTTATGTAGTCCCAGTCACTACCATCACTCCTCCAATTATCTTCTGCAGCTGTTGGGTTAACATCATGTTGACCAGCATCACTACCAGCAGTATTCACCAGAGGGAGCCTTGCCTCAAAAGTCGGATCAAGGGAGCTCACAACAGTACCCCCCCCGAGGAGGGGTCACCGAACCCTCATCCACACCACCAGGCTGATCAGGATGGGCCCGGTTAAAAGCACGAACCAATCTCTCGGCGTGAATATCGGAAGCAGAGACCCAAGAATTATCCTCCTGGCCATAACCTTTCCACTTGACCAAGTACTGGAGTCTCCATCTAGCCAGACGAGAGTCCAATATTTTCTCTACCTCATACTCCAAATTACCCTCAACCAATACAGGGTCAGGGGGTGCCGCCACAGGAACTACTGGCACCACAAACCTTTTCAGCAATGATTTGTGAAAAACATTATGAATCTTGAACGTACTGTACCTGGAAGAGCCAAACGGAAAGAAACGGGGTTAAGGATTTCCAAAATCTTATAAGGTCCAATGAACCTTGGTTTGAATTTTGGAGAGGCAACCTTCATCGGAATATTTTTTTTGAGGGCAACCAAACCATATCACCCACTTTGAATCGGGGACCAAAGGTCCTATGCTGGTTGGAAAACCGTTGGGCCTTTTCCTGAGAGTGGGACAACTTGTCCACAACTTGGTCCCAAATCTGCTGCATTCTGTCCACCACAGAATCCACACTTGGGCAAGCAGAAGCATCCACCTGCCCCGAAGAAAATCGAGGATGAAGACCAAAATTACAGAAAAACGGAGACATCAAAGTGGCAAAACTAGCTCTATTGTTTAGAGCGAATTTGGCCAATGGCAGAAATGAGACCCAGTCATCCTGATCAGCAGATATAAAACATCTCAAATAGGATTCCAAAGTCTGGTTTGTTCTCTCAGTTTGTCCATTGGTCTGAGGATGAAATGCAGAGGAGAAAGATAACTGAATTCCCTGTTTAGAACAAAAGGCCCTCCAAAATCTGGAAACAAACTGGACTTCTCTGTCTGACACAATGTTCTCAGGAATCCCGTGCAAACGAACCACCTGTTGTAAAAACAGGGGCACCAACTCAGAAGAAGATGGCAACTTCGGGAGTGGTCCAAGAAGGACCATCTTGGAAAATCTATCACAAATCACCCAGATAACAGTCATTCTCTGAGAAACAGGGAGATCAGAAATAAAATCCATTGAAATATGGGTCCGTGACCTGCTGGGCACCGGTAGGGGCATCAACAAACCACTAGAAGGAGAACAGGACTTGGACCTGGAACAAGTCCCACAGGACTGCACAAAATTCCTGACATCACGAGATAAGGCAGGCCACCAAAAAGACCGACTCACCAAATCTCTGGTTCCAAAAATACCCTGATGACCAGCCAGTGCAGAGCAATGAATTTCAGCCATCACTCTTTTCCTCCACTGGTCAGGGACATACAATTTCCCCACAGGGCATCGTTCAGGCTTGTCCTCCTGAAATTCCTCCAGGGCAAGTCTCAAATCGGGTGAAATGGAGGAAAGAACCACACCCTCACCCAAAATGGTAGTAGGCTCGGTCACATCAAGAGAGTCCGCAAAGAAACTCCTAGAAAGGGCATCCGCCTTAACATTCTTAGTGCCAGGAAGAATGGTGACCACAAAATTAAAACATGTGAAAAACAAGGGCCACCTAGCTTGTCTAGTATTCAAGCGCTTGGCTGATTCAAGATAAATCAAATTCTTGTGGTCGGTAAGGACCACAACTTGATGTCTAGCTCCCTCCAACCAATGTCTCCACTCTTCAAATGCCCACTCGATGGCCAACAACTCTTGATTCCCCACGTCATAGTTACGTTCAGATGGGGAAAATTTTCGAGAAAAGAAGGCACAGGGATTAATCTTAGAGGTTACCAGATCCCTCTGAGACAAAACGGCTACTGCACCAATCTCAGAAACATCTACTTCCACCTGAAATGGGAGTGAAACATCAGGTTGCCGCAGAACCGGAGCAGAAGTGAATCTCCGCTTAAGCTTCTGAAAGGCCGAGACTGCCTCTGGAGGTCAATTCACCACATCAGCGCCTTTTTTTAGTCAAATCTGTAAGTGGTTTAACAATACCAGAAAAATTACCTATAAATTTACGATAGAAATTAGAAAAACCCAAAAACTTCTGAAGAGCCTTCAGAGAAGTGGGCTGAACCCAATCATAGATGGTCTGTACCTTGGCCGGGTCCATTTCAATAGCAGATGGGGACAAAATTAATCCCAAAAACGAAATCCTCTCTACACCAAAGAGACATTTCGATCCCTTAACATACAGAGTATTTTCTCTCAAGATCTGGAACACAGTCTGAACATGTTCCACATGAGAATCCCAATCACTGGAAAAAATCAAAATGTCATCCAGATAAATGATCAAAAACTTATCCACAATGTCCCGGAAAATATCGTTCATAATAGACTGGAAGATGGAAGGGGCATTAGTGAGCCCAAAAGGCATCACCAGGTATTCAAAATATCCCTCCGGAGTAGTAAAAGCCGCCTTCCATTCATCCCCGTGCTTGATGCGAATAAGATTATACGCCCCCTAAGGTCAAGTTTGGTAAACCAACAAGCACTTTTGACCCTGGAAAATAAATTAGAAATCAGGGGCAACGGGTACTGATATTTAACAGTGATCTTATTAAGGGAGCGATAGCCAATACATGGCCTTAATGAGCCATCTTTCTTGGCCACAAAAAAAACAGCACCTAAAGGTGAAGAGAATGGTCTTATATGACCCTTCTCTAATGACTTCTTGATATAAGATTGCATAGCATCATGTTCAGGTACCGATAAGATGAAAAGCTGACCTTTGGGAAATTTACACCCGTGCATCAACTCAATTGCGCAATCATAACTCCTATGAGGAGGCAAAGACACGGACTTACTCTCACTAAATACATCAGAAAAATCAGCCAAATAGTCAGGAACATCTTGAGACTGGGGAGAGGTGGAGAAAACAGGAGTGTCACCAAGAGCACATTGACAACCCCAGCTCACCACAGACACAGGTTTCCAATCCAACACAGGATTATGGGTCTGCAACCACAGAAAACATAGTACAATAATATCATGTAAATTGTGCAACACCAAAAATTTACAATTCTCTTGGTGGTCCGGGGCGACCCGCATAATCACCTTGGTCCAAAACTGGGGTTTGTTCTCCGCCAAAGGGGTAGCATCAATACCCCTCAAAGGAATAGGGGTCCGAAGGGTCACCATAGGAAAACCACAACACTTAGGGAAGTCAAAATCTATCAGATTCAAAGCTGCTCTTGATTCCACAAATGACTTAGCGGAAAAAGTAGACAAGGAGCAGATCAAGGTAACAGCCAAAAGGAACTTAGGCTGCACACTGCCCATCGCAAATGAGTGAGCAAAACGTTTTTCTAGTTTAGGGCAGGCTGAAATAGAATGAGAGGCGTCCCCACAAAAGAAGCATAACTTATTACGCCTTCTAAACTCTTGACGTTGCGCTCTAGACAAAACCCTATCACATTGCATGGGTTCAGAGGTTTGTTCGAAAGGCGGCACCGCCTCTCGCGTAGTTTTACGTTCTCGTAAAAGTCGATCAACTTGAATGGCCAATGACATAGAGTCGTCAAGACCAGAAAGGACAGGGAATCCCACCATAACATCCTTTACGGATTCTGCCAGACCTTTCCGAAAGAGAGCTGCTAGGGCATCATCATTCCATTTAGTAAGGACCGCACACTTTCGGAATTTTTGACAATTTAACTCAGCATCATCTTGACCCTGTTTTAATGCCAATAAGGTTTTCTCAGCTTGATCAATAGCATTAGGCTCATCATACAATAACCCCAGAGCTTGAAAAAACGCATCTACATTAGCCAGAATAGGATCTCCAGGTGTCAGAGAAAAGGCCCAGTCCAGGGGATTGCCGCGCAGCAGGGGAAATGACAATTTGAACCTGCTGCACCAAGCTCCCCGAGGAGTTAGGCTTCAAAGCAAGGAAAAGTTTACAATTATTCTTAAAGTTCAGAAATTTAGACCGATCCCCAGAAAACACATCAGGAGTAGGGATCTTTGGTTCTATAACAGATGATTGGGCGAGATAAGCAGAAATTCTCCGCACTTCAGCAGCGAGCTGCTCAACACGATCGGACAATTGCCTAGTCTCCATTAAGGAAAAAATCCTCCTACGGCCCCCAGAGAAAAAAGAGGAAAAAATATATAAAAAATTCGGACACTTTTTTCTGCAATTCTTTCTTTCTTTTGATTACCCTAGAATCTACAGTTTGGCCGGTGATTCTGTTATGAATGGGTCACCAAGGAGGAGAGCGCAATAGGCTATGCCACCAGAACACCAGAGGGGTTGGTCGCTCAGTGATTGCAGACCCCTGATCTTAACAACACAGCTAGCAGTAGCTGTGGAGCGTTCCTACATTGCCCTAGACACCTCATCACAGCCGGATGACTAACTAAGCCTAAAGACAGAAAGGTCAAATCTAAACTCGGAGCAGATCCCCATAGGAATAGACAGCCCCCAAACATATATTGTCAGTGAGACAAGATGATGCACAAATACAGACAGAAAATAGACTGAGCAAATGATGGGGCCCACACTGACTAGATAGTACAGGCCAGAAAAGGCACTATCTGCAATCACGCAAAAACCCTAATAATTCCAACAAGACTGATGTACAAAAATACTGAGGTTTGAACAACCTCGCCCCCACTATATCAGCACTCAGGTGTGAACTGGTGGCTAGCAACAGGCTAATACAGCAGGGGACTGAGCAAACAAACACAAGATACAAAAATACAGGGCAGGAGCCAGCAGCCCCAGGGGGAGCAAGCTGACCCCTGACAGCAAGGCAAAAACAGATGCAAAGGGTTTAGCAAATGATACTTAGCTGAAAAAATGCAGAATCAGGCAGCAGACAGAAATCCTCAGTAAGCAAAGAAAGGAGTATCACCGGCAGTCACTGAGAGAAGTATGCTTGCTTATGTAGTCCCAGTCACTACCATCACTCTTCCAATTATCTTCTGCAGCTGTTGGATTAACATCATGTTGACCAGCACCACTACCAGCAGTATCCACCAGAGGGAGCCTTGCCTCAAAAGTCTGATCAAGAGAGCTCACAACAGCAATGATTCAAATACTCCAATCTATCACAAAAAAATACTTAAATGACCAATATAATGCACAATCTTAATGTTGATAAAATTTATATAAAAGACTATACGAAGACTGACGAAGGACGCTGGTTCCGAAACGAGTGTTAGGGAGTGCCTGGCATCACCACACGGGGCTGTAACTATACCATTGGTAGGTAATATACCTTTATATTGTCTTCTGCGCAGTTGGTTCACTATCACATTCCACAGTGGAGCTACACATTCATGCTCAGTGGAGCTATATATTTATGCACTTTTGATTTTCTAATATAGAAGATATTGGCTCTTTTAATAGTACATTGTATATATTTGGATTTGCTTATTCATATATATTAAATAGTCTTTTATATAAATTTTATCAACATTAAGACTGTGCATAGTATTGGTCATTTAAGTAATTTTTAGTGATAGATTGGAGTATTTAAATTATTGCACTGCTCACAATCATATTTTTATATAAATTTCAATATATTTTTTATTTTTTTTTGGTATAGCACTTATGATATACATTGCATATATATATTATATTACATTAGAAATTATTTAAATATTTATGCAAATGATTTGGCAGCCCCCATGCATATTTGCAATTGATTTTAATGAATTGGTGTGCCACATAGGCACTTTTCTCTTTGTGTTGCACATTGTCTGTTGCTGCCAATTGATTGAAATAAAGGCTTTTTTATATCAAGCCATTCTGGTTTTTCTTATAACAAGTGTCCAACACAGTGGTTGTCTTATATTGTCAACCAAATGGTCTGCCAATCAATCAGGGAGACACATCTGTATCACATTTTAAGATTGTAATTGGTGCACAATCAGTCTTTTACTTGTATTTTTATTTAATTATATAAACAGTTGTGCACTTTTTAAATTTTCTTCAGTTGTGTCCGATCGTTACTAGGGAGCATTAGGGGCAGGCTCAGGGGAGACTATCGCCGTGGAAGCTGATACCCGGGGACAGCTGGAGGGAGACACAGATGGGTGGCGGACTGGAAGACTGGAAGGAGAATCCAGCGACCACAGGGGAGACTGCTGCAGGTCCGGAATGAGGCGGCTGACGACACAGGAGGAGGCAGACACAGGCGGGGAAGGACGGGCACTAGAAGGGAACACAAGGAGGTCACAAGGGGAGGTCAATAAGAGATACGGCAGTGCAAAAGTGCAGAACAGAACGCAAGGCAGGAGAGATGCAGGGGAGCGTGGGCCCGAATCAAACGTAAAGCACAAATGATAGTCAGGCACAGAGCAGGGGGCGAGGCTACCTGATATAGGGTGCACGATGCAGGACTTCCGGGTCAGGATCCTCCAGGATCATAGAGGAGAAGGACAAAGCGGTTGCAGTTCAGCCAGGAGGGAGTGTGCCGCAGAGTCTGTGGTGTGAGGTGCGCATGCGCACCTGACGAGAGACAGAGGCCGGCCGCAAGACCGGAAGTGAGGGAGCCAGGTGATGCCAGCTCACACCGGGAGTGTGTCGGGAGAGGTGAGTGCATCGGGGCATGGAGGGTGGCGCGGTGGAGGCGGCCACAGGCACGAAAGCGGGGGCATAGGCAGCGGCGGTAGAGACAGCGGCTGCAGCGGCAGGTTTGACAGTACCCCCTCCTTACGCCCCCTCTTCTTAAGACCGGAAAGGAACCTTGCTAAAATTCAAGGAGCCTGGATGTTCTCCCGGGGTTCCCAAGATCTTTTCTTGTGACCAAAACCTTTCCAATCAATTAGAAAGAGGGTCTTACCTCTAGACCTTTTCATAGGAAGAATGTCTTTAACTTCAAAGACATCCTGTACGGAAACAGGCTGAGGCGAGCAGCCAGTAGAAGTGTGGAACTGGTTAAGTATGACAGTTTTCAGGAGTGAAACGTGGAAGGAATTTGGAATTCGTAGCGAGGCGGGGAGCTTTAACTTGTAGGCAACATCGCTGATACAAGCTAGGACCTCAAAAGGTCCAATGTACCTGGGACCTAGTTTATACAAGGGGATCTCATGCCCCGGCGTGCCGGGGCACGGAGGATGGTGTGGTGGAGGAGGCCGTGGGCATGATAGCGGGGGCAGAGGCAGCGGCGGCAGAGGCAGCGGCGGCAGAGACAGCGGCTGCAGCGCAGGCATGACAATAACAACTGAAAATGGATCCGCCATCGTTTTATAAATGTTATGTTCTATTGCCATCCCACTGTTACATATTTAGCTGTTCATACCTGTCTATGAATGTTAATGTTGGGTCACCAATGACCTAGTTGTGGTGGAGATACTACCTGGTTACCTATGTTCAGACCTGTCTACAACTGTGTTAATGTTGGGTCACCATTGGTAGAAAAAAGACAGTATCCAGCTCAGGAAATAAAATCCAAAATCTTTATTGAAACAAATTAAAAAATAAGCTGCTTGATAACCAGTATATACTGAAGGAAGGAATGTCCTGAACGACTGGACGCGTTTCAAACACGTGTAGTGCTCTTAGTCCTCAGTTTCACAATGAGCAGTCTTGCAAAAGTTAAAATACGCCCCAAGCAGGTGGTAAACAAATGAACATGATTGCTCCACAAAAAAAAAAGGGTTTGACACTTAAATGACATGGCAAGAAACACACATAACATGTTTAATGTTATGTGTGTTTCTTGCCATGTCATTTAAGTGTCAAACCCCTTTTTTTTTTACCTAGTTGTGGCGGAGATACTACCTGGTCACCTAAATTGTCATATAATTTGGCAAATGTCATGTTGCTGCTAATATTTGCTGTTGTATATCATATCATTGTGAGGGTTGATGGAATGTGTTGTCTGTATATGCCGCGACAAATGTGTGACATATCTAGTGAAGTGTGAGATGTGCTATGGAAGTGATCAATGATGTTTGAGCCAATTCGTTGTGTAAGAGAAGCAACCCTGGTCTAAAATGCTCAATCATGATACTACTGACTGACATTACTAAGATCTGAAGTGCCAAGTACACACCATTGAAAATTAATACACTGAGCTTAGCATAAACATGTATGTCCATTGTCCATGCTTTCCGGGTGTATACAGAGAGCTTACAAGTTCCAGCTGGTAGAAGTCAGACACATGCAAACTAGCAGCCTGACAACCTGAAGAAGTAGAAAGAGGACCTGAGAAATATGAATATCCTCACCATAGTCATACTTGCCAGTTTTTAGCAGGAGAACGTTTAGTCCTTCACATGCAATTTTCATTGATGACCACACTCCTAATGAGGTTATTTCCCCCTACACCAAGTTCCATGCCCCCTCAAGTGTGTCTGACATTTGGCACAGGGAGCCTTCAAGAAATGTTTGTTTCTAGGGGGTTTATGTGGGACCTGGACAATTTCCAACTCTGTGAGGTCTCCCATTGTTCAGGGAATTTTGTAAAGTAAAGGTAGCAAATAGAGGTGAATAACTCTTGCCACTTAATGAGCGCCCAACCCCCCCAGGGAACTTGTAGGGTCAAATGGTGCATGTACGGTGCTCCATCATATTCTTCAGTTGTTGTATTTTGTATCAGACTATCTTCACGAATACCACAACTATGAAGAAAGGGTGAGGAATGGCACCACAGAGAGAAGATAAATGTATTCTTGAGATTAACCCCTTAGTGACAGAGCCAATTATTTAAATTCTGACCAATGTCACTTTATGTCGTGATAACTCTGGAACACTTCAACATATCCCATTGATTTTGAGATTGTTTTTTCTTGGCACATTATAGTTTATGATAATGGTAAATTTAGGTCGATATGCTTTGTGTTTATTTAGAAAAAATATCAGAAACTTGACAAAAATGTAAAAAAATTGCAATTTTCAAACTTTGAATGATTATCCCTTTAATCCAGATAGTCATACCACACAAAAACATTAATAAATAACATTTCCCACATGCCAGCTTTACATCAGCACCCTTTATAAAACACTCTTTTATTTTGTTAGCTTTTTAGGAGGTTTAAAAATGTAGCAGTAATTTTTCATGTTTTCAAGGAAATTTACAAAATTTATTTTTTTGAGGGCCCTATCCAGGTTTGAAGTGACTTTGGGGTTCTATATATTGGAAAACCCAAAATTTGATACCATTTTAAAAACAGCACCCCCTGACATATTGAAAACTGCTGTCAGGTAGTTTATTAACCCTTCAGGTGATTTTCAGGAATTAATGCAAAGTGTTATAGCAGGAATAAAAAAGTGTTTGTTTACCACCCAAATGTCACTAACTTCTGATCCGTCCGCTATAGCCGGGAGACTCTGAGGCTGATATTTGGCCATATACTGCTATGGCAAACATCAGGACCACACAATCATGATCTCGGTGTGTCAATTAGATTAAAGCGGAAGCCACGACAATCTAGTAATCATTTATTTGATGTAGTCACTTTTTACAGCAGCTAAGGGGTAAAACAGATATGAACAGTGCCAACACTGATCGTTAGTGATACAGCAAGTTGTCAGCTATAGTGTACAGCCGACAGCTGCTGGATTGTCACCTGTATGGGGATGCTACTGTCTTATATCTCAGGTCAGTTAAAAGATGTATTGGCTGTCATTAAGGGATTAAAGAGTGAATCCGACAATAGGGCAAAGATCATCGACCTCAAGAGTGAGAATAGAAAATCTCCTACAGGCTTATTCCAGTCTATGATGATTTCCACACTGCTGATAATTGAGTGCGATTAATATTGCTACATCAAAAATGGCTTGATAATTTCCGGTGGGTGAGAAACTGTGACTTGGTAAGTGAGTAAGACGGTTGCAAGGTTGACTGACAAGGACTACTGTTATGAATGAGTCACCGTAGGAGGCAAAAACAGAAATACGAGCTAAGTCCAGAAAACCAGAGAAGTTGGCAGCTATCAGATTGCAGACCCCTGAACCTATCAACAACTAGCAGTAGCTGTGGGGGGTTCCTACGGTGCCCTAGTCCCCTCGATCACAGCCGGAGAACTAAATAGCCTAAAGACAGAAAGGGAAATCTAAACTGCCCCAGAGCAGACCCCAAAGCAATAGGCAGCCCCCAACATATAATGACGGTGAAGCAAGATGAAAAAACACTCACACAGATAGAAAGATAGGCTGAGCAAATGATGGGGCCCAAGCTAACTAAATAGGAAAGGATAGAAAGGCTGCTGTCTGCAATCCGCCAAAAACCCTATCAAAACAAGAGCCAACAGACTGATAGGGAAAAAAGCCCTGAAGACGCTAGGCTTCAAAAAGACTATATCAGTACTCAGGTATTTTCTGAAGACAGAGCAAAAAGGAATTCAGCTCACCCCAGCAGGGAATGGCAGAAATCCAGAAAAACAAGGCAAAATAAAACCAAAACACAAATGCAAAAAGTAGAGCAGAAAACTTAGCTTTAGAGGAGCAGGAATCAGACTGGTCTCCTAGATTCCCTCAGAGAGATCACCAGCAAGGCAGAAGGGCGTCGGCTGCCTTATATCCAGTCAGCAATTCTAGTCACCCAGTCATCATCATCCTGCACAGGTGCTTGGTAATCAGCCTCACTACCTTCCTTCACCAGAAGAGGGAGATCATCAGACCTCAATGGTGAAGGGGAAACTGAACTCACAACAGTACCTCCCCCTTGAGGAGGGGTCACCGAACCCTCATCCACACCACCAGGGCGATCAGGGTGAGCCCGATGAAATGCACGCACCAATCTTTTGGCATGAATATCAGAGGCAGAGACCCAGGAATTATCCTCCTGACCATAACCCTTCCACTTAACCAAATACTGGAGTCTCCGTCTAGCCAGACGGGAATCCAGTATCTTCTCTACCTCATATTCCATGTTACCTTCAACCAATACAGGGTCCGGAGGTACCACCCCAGGAACAACTGGTTCAACAAACCTTTTCAACAAGGACTTATGAAACACATTATGGATTTTAAATGTGACAGGAAGAGCCAAACGGAAAGAGACCGGATTAATAATCTCCAAAATCTTGTAAGGTCCAATAAATATAGGCTTAAACTTAGGAGAAGCCACCTTCATAGCGATATTTTTTGATGATAACCAAACCATATCACCAACCTTAAACTGGGGACCAATGGTCCTATGTCAGTTGGAAAACCACTGGGCCTTTTCCTGGGAGAGAGATAACTTATCCACCACTTGGTCCCAGATCTGGTGCATTCTCTCCACCACAGTGTCAACACCTGGGCAGGCCGAAGGCTCCACCTGCCCTGAAGAAAATCGAGGATGAAACTCAAAGTTACAAAAAAAAGGTGACATCAAAGTGGCAGAACTAGCTCTATTATTTAAAGCAAATTCGGCCAAGGGCAAAAATGAAACCCAATCATCCTGATCAGCGGAAATAAAACATCTCAAATACGACTCCAAGGTCTGGTTTGTTCTCTCTGTCTGCCCATTGGTCTGAGGGTGAAAAGCAGAGGAGAAGGACAACTGAATTCCCAGCTTGGAACAGAAAGTCCTCCAAAATCTAGACACAAACTGAGCTCCTCTGTCAGATACAATGTTCTCAGGAATCCCGTGCAAGCGAACCACCTGTTGCAAAAACAGGGGCACCAACTCAGAGGAAGATGGCAACTTAGGGAGTGGTACAAGATGAACCATCTTAGAGAACCTATCACAAATCACCCAAATAACAGTCGTTCTCTGAGAGACAGGCATATCAGAGATGAAATCCTTTGAAATATGGGTCCATGGCCTCCTGGGGACTGGCAAAGGCATCAACAACCCACTAGAGCGAGAACAAGGTTTAGACCGGGAGCAAGTCCCACAGGACTGCACAAAATTCCTGACATCATGAGACAAGTCGGGCCACCAAAAAGACCGACTCACCAGATCTCTAGTACCAAAAATACCTGGATGACCAGCCAATGCAGAGCAATGAACTTCAGACATCACTCTCTTCTTCCACTGGTCAGGAACATACAACTTTCCACTGGGACAATGCTCAGGTTTGTCTTCCTGGAACTCTTCCAGTGCACATCTCAAATCGGGCGAGATGGCAGAAAGAACTACCCCTTCGCCTAAGATGGTAGCAGGCTTGGTCACCACAGGAGAATCAGCAAAGAAGCTCCTAGAGAGAGCGTCAGCCTTGACAGTCTTAGTGCCAGGAAGAAAAGAGACAACAAAATCAAAACGTGTAAAAAACAACGCCCACCTAGCCTGTCTAGGGTTCAAGCATTTGACCGACTCCAGGTAAATCAAATTCTTGTGGTCAGTGAGGACCACGACTTGATGTTTAGCTCCCTCCAACAAATGTCTCCACTCCTCAAATGCCCATTTCATGGCTATCAGTTCCCGATTCCCCACATCATAGTTACGTTCAGATGGAGAGAACTTTCGGGAAAAGAAAGCACAGGGATTCATTTTAGATGTTACAGGATCCTTTTGGGTCAAAATAGCTCCTGCACCAATCTCAGAAGCGTCCACCTCTACCTGGAACGGGAGTGAGACATCAGGTTGCTGCAAAACCGGGGCAGAAGTGAATTTTCGCTTCAGCTCCTGAAAGGAAGAAACAGCCTCCGGAGACCAATTCAGCACATCAGCACCCTTCTTAGTCAGATCAGTCAATGGCTTGGCAATACTAGAAAATTTTGCTATAAATTTCTGATAAAAATTAGCAAAACCCAAAAACTTCTGGAGGGCCTTCAAAGAAGTGGGCTGAACCCAATCATAAATGGCCTGTACCTTGGCCGGGTCCATTTCAATAGTTGACGGAGACAAAACCAATCCCAAAAATTAAATCCTCTGTACCCCAAAAAGGCATTTCGACCCGTTGACATGCAGGGAATTCTCCCTCAAGATCCGGAACACAGTCCGAACATGTTCCACATGAGAATCCCAATCCTTGGAAAAGATCAAAATATCATCCAGATAGATAATCAAAAATTTATCCACAAAGTCTCTGAAAATGTCATTCATGAAGCACTGGAAGACAGAAGGGGCATTAGTGAGCCCAAAAGGCATCACCAGGTACTCAAAATGTCCCTCCGGAGTATTAAACGCCGTCTTCCATTCATCCCCATGCTTAATGCGGATAAGATTATACGCCCCCCTGAGGTCAAGCTTGGTAAACCAGCAAGCACCTTTAACTCTGGAGAATAGATCTGAAATCAGGGGTAACGGATACTGATATTTAATAGTAATTTTGTTGAGGGCACGATAATCAATACAAGGCCTTAATGAACCATCCTTTTTGGCCACAAACCCGGCACCTAAGGGTGAAGAGGATGGTCTAATATGACCCTTCTCCAACGCCTCCTTAATATAGGATCGTATAGCCTCGTGCTCGGGTACAGATAAATTGAAGAGCCGACCCTTGAGAAATTTACACCCCGGGCTCACTTCAATTGCACGGTCATAACTCCTACCTATGAGGAGGCAAGGACGCAGACTCATTCTCACTAAATACATCATAAAAGTCCGCCAAATAGTCAGGAACATCATGCGACTGAGGAGAGGTGGAAAAAAACGGAGCCTCACTAAGGGCACACCGACAACCCCAACTCACCACAGACACAGATTTCCAATCCAAAACTGGATTATGAATTTGCAACCAGGGAAACCCCAGAACAATGGTATCATGCAAATTATGCAACACCAAAAATCTACAATTTTCTTGATGGTCTGGGGCAACCCGCATTACCACCTGGGTCCAAAACTGAGGTTTATTTTTCGCCAAAGGAGTAGCATCAATCCCCCTCAACAGGATAGGCGTCCGCAGAGGTGTCATCGGAAATCCACAACGTTTAGCAAAATACAAGTCCATTAGGTTCAGGGCTGCTCCCGAATCCACAAAAGCCTTGGTGGAAAATGTGGACAGGGAGCAGATCAGAGTAATTGCCAGAAAAAACTAAAGTTGAACACCACCCACAGAAAACGTGTGTGCAAAACGTTTCTCTCGTTTAGGACAGACAGAAATAATATGCAAAGCATCTCCACAAAAAAAACACAGCTTATTACGCCTTCTGAACTCCTGACGTTGCTCCCTGGACAAAACTCTATCACATTGCATAGGTTCAGACACTTGTTCAACAGGTGGCAACACCTCTCGTGCAGTCCTGCGTTCACGTAAACGCCGATCAACCTGAATGGCTAACGATATAGAATCGTCAAGACCAGAGGGAACAGGAAATCCCACCATAGTATCTTTTACGGCTTCTGACAAACCCTTCCGAAAGAGAGCTGCCAAGGCATTATCATTCCAGGTAGAAAGGACCGCCCACTTTCGGAATTTTTGACAGTACAATTCTGCAGAATCTCGACCCTGGCTCAATGCCAACAGGGTCTTTTCAGCCTGATCAATAGCATTAGGTTCGTCATACAACAACCCCAAGGCTTGAAAAAATGCGTTCACATTAGTCAGAATAGGATCATCTGGTTTCAAAGAAAACGCCCAATCCTGGGGATCGCCATGCAGCAAAGAGATGACAATTTTAACCTGCTGCGCAGAGCTCCCTGACGAGTTAGGCTTCAAGGCAAAAAATAATTTACAATTATTTTTGAAATTCAAAAATTTAGACCGATGCCCAAAAAACACATCAGGAGTAGGGATCTTTGGTTCAGCAGCATGTGAATGAGCAAGGTAGGCGGAAATTCCCCGCACTTCCGCAGCGAGCTGCTCCACACGATCAGACAATTGCTTTATCTCCATTGAGAGAAAAAAAATTCCCCCTACGGCCTCAGAGATATAGAGGAAAGAATATACACACTTTTTTTTACAATTCTTTCCTGCTATTGAGTACCCTAGGATCTGCGGTATGGCTGGTGATTCTGTTATGAATGAGTCACCGTAGGAGGCAAAAACAGAAATACTAGCTAAGTCCAGAAAACAAGAGAAGTTGGCAGCTATCGGATTGCAGACCCCTGAACCTATCAACAACAACTAGCAGTAGCCGTGGGGGGTTCCTACGATGCCCTAGACCCCTCGATCACAGCCGGAGAACTAAATAGCCTAAAGACAGAAAGGGAAATCTAAACTGCCCCAGAGCAGACCCCAAAGCAATAGGCAGCCCCCAACATATAATGATGTTGAAGCAAGATGAAAAAACACTCACACAGATAGAAAGATAGGCTGAGCAAATGATGGGGCCCAAGCTAACTAAATAGGAAAGGATAGAAAGGCTGCTGTCTGCAATCCGCCAAAAACTCTATCAAAGCAAGAGCCAACAGACTGATAGGGAAAAAAGCCCTGAAGACGCTAGGCTTCAAAAAGACTATATCAGTACTCAGGTATTTCTGAAGACAGAGCAAAAAGGAATTCAGCTCACCCCAGCAGGGAATGGCAGAAATCCAGAAAAACAAGGCAAAACAAAACCAAAACACAAATGCAAAAAGTAGAGCAGAAAACTTAGCTTTAGAGGAGCAGGAATCAGACTGGTCTCCTAGAATCCCTCAGAGAGATCACCAGCAAGGCAGAAGGGCGTTGGCTGCCTTATATCCAGTCAGCAATTCCAGTCACCCAGTCATCATCATCCTGCACAGGTGCTTGGTAATCAGGCTCACTACCTTCCTTCACCAGAAGAGGGAGTTCATCAGACCTCAATGGTGAAGGGGAAAATGAACTCACAACAGACTACTTTAGGGTATTGCTATCAGGGATGACCATGAGAAGGGGCAGTAATCAGTCTAATAAATGTGTGTGGCGCTGTTTTCTATGAGATATACACTGATGAGCAAAAGGGTAACAATGTTCTGAACTCTGACTTTCAGGCTCCTTATTTCACCGTCCACTACTGCCTTGATCGTTAGACTACCATCAATTTATAGACAATCATATTGGCTTTCTCATACATAAATTTGACTTGCAACTATTTAGCATATGAAAAAATGTAACTTTAAACTCCAGCAGACAAAATCCAGGATACAAAATTTTAAAAAGTTTTTTCTTGCATTAGCAAAGATTTTTATTATTAAAGTCCATCATAATTTATTTTATGATGGACTTTAATAATAAAAATCTTTGCTAATGCAAGAAAAAACTTTTTAACATTTTGTATCCTGGATTTTGTCCGCTGGAGTTTAAAGTTACATTTTTTCATTTGAATCTTTCGTGGCTGGCTCCTGCTCTGGTCTCTTTCTCCTGGATTGATATTGGATCTCACACACCGGGGTGTACGGGTAAGCTGGCTTTGAAAATCTGGAGGAGTTTTTTTGTAATTAGCATATGATTATGTCACTGCATTGTTACTGTTTTGCACCTAAAAATCTAAATTTTAATTTATATTATTTTGTAAATCCACCTTTGGCTTTCACCACTGCCTGAATCCTTCTGGGCTGCTCTCTATCTGATTCAAGCATGTCTCAACCGAAATCTGATCCTGGTCTCTACTTACACATTATCAAAGTTGGTGCATACTTGTCGATGCACTTGGGTATGTATACAGACTTCACTACTAACAAGTGTTCAATTGGGTTGAGGTCTGGGGACTGTGGGGGCCAATCTAGCACCTCTACTTCATTGTCTTTGAACCATTTATTTGCCAATCTCGACATATGCTTCAGGTGGTTGTCCTGATTATTATTATAATTATTTATTATTATAGCTCCATTTATTCCACCATGGCGCTTTACATGTGAGAAGGGGTATACATAATAAAAACAAGTACAGTAATCTTAACCCCTTAACGACCGCCGATACGCCTTTTAACAGCGGTAATTAAGGGTACTTAAACCACAGCGCCGCTAATTCACGGCGCTGTGGAGTAAGTAAACAGCGTCCCCCAGTGTCGGATTTTCTCCGGGGTCTCGGCTGCAGGGGGTAGCCAAGACCCCAGAGAACATGAATCAGGTCGGTTTTTACCGACCCCACTTTTGCGATCGCCGTTATTAACCCTATAACAGCGACTGAAAAAAAGCCGTGATTTTGCATTTAATTTCTCTTTCCACTGATGTGATTGCACATCAGAGGAGAGAGAAATAAGGTCCCCGATCCCCCTTTACCTCCCGGTGGTCCTCTGTCCCTCCCGGTGGTCCTGGGTCCCAGCGGCTTCCTCCGGTGGGCGCCGCCATCTTGGATCCGGAGAAAATGGCGGGCGCATGCGCAGAGCGCCCGCCGGGAATCTGTAGGCTCCGGCTGGCAGATTCCATTCATTCATTTTGATCACTATGATAAACTATCATAGTGATCAAAATAGTAAATAGCCCCCCCGTTTATCACCCCCTTAGATAGGCAAGCATAATGAAATAAAGAAAATATTTTTTTTTCATTTTTCCATTAGGGTTAGGGCTAGGGTTAAGGCTGGGGTTAGGGTCAGGGTTAGGGTCAGGGTTAGGGTTAGGGCTAGGTCAGGGCTAGGGTTAGGGTTAGAATTAGGGTTAGGGTTAGAATTAGGGTTACGGTTGGAATTAGGGTTAGGGATAGAATTAGAGCTAGGGTTGGAATTAGGGTTAGAGCTAGGATTAGGGATTAGGGTTGGGATTAGGGTTAGCATTGGGATTAAGGTTAGGGGTGTGTTGGGGTTAGGGTTGGAGCAAGAATTGAGGGGGTTCCACTATTTACCAACTTTGGGGGTCTAATTTCTCCTGTTACCCTTGGGAAAATAAAAAAATTGGGGGCTAAAAAAAATCACTTTTGTGAAAAAAAAGACTTTTTATTTTCACGGCTCTGCGTGAGAAATTTCTGTGAAGCACTTGGGGGTTCAAAGTGCTCACCATACATCTAGATCAGCTCCTTGGAGGGGTTTAGTTTCCAAAATGTCACTTGTAGGGGGTTTATACTGTTTAGGCACGTCAGGGGCTCTGCAAACGCAACATGATGCCCACAGAACATTCCATCAAAGTCTGCATTCCAAAATGGCGCTCCATCCCTTCCAAGCTCTCCCATGCGCCCAAACAGTGGTCCCCCCACATATGGGGTATCAGTATACTTAGGATAAATTACACAACAACTTTTGTGGTCTAATTTCTCATGTTACCCTTAGGAAAATAAAAAATAGTGGGCTAAAAAATAATTTTTGAGGAAAAAAAATGATTTTTTATTTTCACAGCTCTGTGTTTATAAACTTCTGTGAAGCACTTGGAGGTTCAAAGTGCTCACCACATATCTAGATAAGCTCCTTCAGGGGTCTAGTTTCCAAAATGGGGTCACTTGTGAAGGGTTTATACTGTTAGGCACATCAGTGGCTCTGCAAACGCAGCATGATGCCCGCAGACCATTCCATCAAAGTCTGCATTCCAAAATGGCGTTCCTTCCCTTTCGAGCTCTCCCAAGCGCCCAAACAGTGGTTCACCCCCACATATGGGGTATCATCGTACTCAGGACAAATTGCCCATCAACTTTTGTGGTCCAATTTCTCCTGTTACCCTTGATAAAATAAAACATAGCGGGCTAAAAAATCATTTTTGAGGAAAAAAAGTGATTTTTTATTTTCACTGCTCTGCGTTATAAACATCTGTGAAGCACTTGGGGGTTCAAAGTGCTCACACACATCTAGACAAGTTCCTTCAGGGGTCTAGTTTCCAAAATGGTGTCACTTGTGGTTTTTTTTCACTGTTTAGGCACATCAGTGGCTCTCCAAAAGCGACATGGCGTCCAATCTCAATTCCAGCCAATTCTGCATTAAAAAAGTCAAACGGTACTCTTTCCCTTCTGAGCTCTGCCGTGCACCCAAACAGTGGTTTACCCCCACATATGGGGTATCAGCGTACTCAGACAAATCACACAACAACTGTGGGGGTATGATTTCCCCTGTTACTCTTGTAAAAATAAAAATTTGGGGGCGAAAAGATCATTTTTGTGGAAAAAAGATGATTTTTTATTTTCACGGCTCTACATTATAAACTTCTGTGAAGCACTTGAAGATTCAAAGTGCTCACCACCCATCTAGATAAGTTCTTAAGTGGTCTAGTTTCCAAAATTGAGTCACTTGTTGGGGGTTTCCACTGTTTAGGAACGTTAGGGGCTCTCCGAACGCAACATGGCATCCGATCTCAATTGCCAATTCTGCGTTGAAAATTGCCAATTCTGCGTTGAAAAAGTCAAACGGCACTCCTTCCCTGTGAGCTCTGCCGTGCGCTGAAAAAGTGGTTTACCTCAACATAAGGGGTATTGGCGTATTCAGGAGAAATTGCACAACAAATTTTGTGGTTTATTTTCTCTTTACCACTTGTGAAAATAAAAAAAATTGGTTCTGAATTAAATTATTTGCAAAAAAAAGTTAAATATTAATTTTTTCCTTCCACATTGCTTTAGTTCCTGTGAAGCACGTAAAGGGTTAATAAACTTCTTGAATGTGGTTTTGAGCACCTTGAGGGGTCTAGTTTTTAGAATGGTGTCACTTTGGGGTATTTTCTGTCATGTACACCCCTCAAAATGACTTTAAATATGATGTGGTCCCTAAAAAAATGGTTTTGTAAATTTTGTTGTAAAAATGAGAAATCGCTGGTTAACTTTTACCCCTTATAACTTCCTAACAAAAAAAATTTTGTTTCCAAAATTGTGCTGATGTAAAGTATACATGTGGGAAATGTAATTTATTAAGAAATTTATGTGACACATCTCTCTGATTTAAGGGCATAAAAATTTAAAGTTTTAAAATTGCAAAATTTTCAAAATTTTTGCCATATTTCCATTTTTTTCATAAATAAACACAAGACATATCAAATAAATTTTACCACTACCATGAAGTACAATATGTCACGAAAAAATATTCTCAGAATCAGCGGATCCATTAAATCGTTCCAGAGTTATAACTTCATAAAGTGACAGTGGTCAGAATTGTAAAAACTGGCTCGGTCATTTAGCTGTAAAATGGCTCTGTCACTAAGGGGTTAAACAAAACAAGCCACGACTCGTACAGGAGAAGAGAGGACTCAGCCTGCAAAGGCTCACAATCTACAAGGGATGGGTGAGGATACAGTAGGTGAGGGTAGAGATGGTCATGCAGTAGTTCAGTTGATTGGTGGTTACTGCAGGTTGTAGGCGTGTCGGAAGAGGTAGGTCTTCAGGTTCCTTTTGAAGGTTTCGATGGTAGGTGAGAGTCTGATATGTTGTGGTAGAGAGTTCCAGAGTAGGGGCGATGTGCAGGAGAAATCTTATATGCGATTGTGGGAAGAGGAGATAAGAGGAAAGTAGAGAAGGAGATTATTATTATTATTATGCATTTATATAGTGCCATTTATTCCATGGCGCTTTACATGTGAAAAGGGGAAATATAGACAAGTATAATAAACATGTGTAAGACAAGGGACACACAAGTACATATGGACAGGGGACCCTGCCCGCGAGGGCTCACAGTCTACAAGGATGGGGAGGATACAGTAGGAGAGGGTAGAGCAGGTCACATAGTGGTTCAGTAGACCGAGGATCATTGCAGGCTGTAGGCTTGTCGGAACAGGTGGGTCTTCAGGTTCTTCTTGAAGGTTTCCGTTGATGGTGAGAGTCTGATGTGTTGTGGCAGAGAGTTCCAGAGTATGGGGGAAGCACGGGAGAAGTCTTGTATGCAGTTGTGGGAAGAAGAGATAAGGGGAGAGTAGAGAAGGAGATCTTGAGATGATCGAAGGTTGCGTAGGTACCTGGAGACCATGTCACAGATGTATGGAGGAGACAGGTTGTGCATGGCTTTGTATGTCATGGTTAGGGTTTTTAATTGGAGCCTCTGGGCAATAGGAAGCCAGTGAAGGGCCTAGCATAGGGGGAAGGCTGGGCAATAGCGGGGAGACAGGTGGATTAGTCAGGCAGCAGAGTGTAGGATGGACAGGACTGGTGCCAGAGTGCTAGAGGGGAGGCCAGAGAGTAGGAGGTTGCAGTAGTCGAGGCGGGAGATGATAAGAGCATGCACTAGTGTTTTTGTGGTTTCGTGGTTGAGGAATGAGCAGATCCGGGAAATATTTTTGAGTTTGAGGTGGCAGGAGGAGACGAGGGCTTGGATATGTGGTTTGAAAGAAAGCGCAGAGTCGAGGATCACCCCAAGGCACCGAGCGTGCGGGACTGGGGATAGAGAGCAGCCATTGGCATTGATGGATAGGTCTGGTGGAGGGGTAGAGTGAGATGGGGGAAAGATGATGAATTCTGTTTTGTCCATGTTCAGTTTGAGAAAGCGAGCAGAGAAGAAGGCTGAGATAGCAGACAGACATTGTGGGATTTCAGTCAGTAAGGAGGCGAGGTTGGGTCCAGATAGGTAGATCTGCGTGTCATCAGCGTAGAGGTGATACTGTAAACCTTGGGATTCTATGAGCTGTCCCAAGCCGAAGGTGTTGATGGAGAATAGTAGGGGTCCTAGGACAGAGCCTTGAGAAACACCGACACACATGGGGCGAGGTGAGGAGGTGTGAGAGGGAGACACTAAATGTTTGGTCTGTTAGGTATGATGAGATCCAGGATAGGGCCAAGTCTGTGATACCAAGAGATGAGAGAGTCTGTAGCAGGAGGGAATGATCTACGGTGTCGAAGGCAGAGGACAGGTCCAAGAGAAGGACAGAGTAGTGTTGCTTGCTCTTGGCGGTTAGTAAGTCGTTAGTGACTTTAGTTAGGGCAGTTTCAGTTGAGTGATGCGGTCGGAAGCCAGATTGTAACCGGTCAAAGAGGGAACAGTAGGAGAAGTGGGAGGACAGTTCAAGATATACATGCTGTTCCAGTAGTTTTGAGGCGTAAGGGAGAAAAGATATCGGGCAATAGTTAGACACAGAGGATGGGTCAAGGGAGGGCTTGTGAGGATCAGAGGTTGTGATCTTGTGAGGATCAGAGGTTGCAAGCAGTTAAGTAGCGGGAGATTAGTTCACATATGTATGGAGGACACAGGTTGTGGATGGCTTTGTGTGCCATGGTTAGGATTTTGAACTGGAGCCTTTGGGTAATGTGGAGCCAGTGCAGGAATTGACAGAGGGAAAAGGCCAGGAAATAGCGGGGGAACAAGTCGGGGCGAGGAGAGGAGGTGGTGTGCAAGTGGGAGATGCTGAATGTCTGATCTGTTAGGTTTGACGAGATCCAAGATAAGGCCAAGTCGAGAGATGAGAGGGTCTGTAGTAATAGGGGTTGGTCCACTGTGTCAAAGGCAGAGGACAGGTCCAGGAGGAGGAAGACAGAGTAGTGTTGCTTGGCTTTGATGGTTAATATGTCATTGGTGACTTTAGTTAGGGCAGTTTCAGTGGAGTGATGCAGCCAGAAGCCAGATTGTAAACGGTTGAAAAGTGAGCAAGATGAGAGGAGGGAGGATAGTTCAAGATGGATGTGTTGTTCCAGTAGTTTTGAGGCATAGGGGAGAAGTGATATGGGGTGATAGCTAGATACAGAGGATGGGTCAAGAGAGGGCTTTTTGAGAATATGTAAGATTGAGGCATGTTTAAAGATTGAGGGGAAAACAGCAGTTGATAGTGATAGCTTGAAGAGATGGGTTAGGGTTAGAATGAAGATTGTGGTGAGGTCTGTGATGAAGTGGAATGGGATCAGGTCAAGTGCACAGGTAGTGAGATGTGATCTTGAGAGTAGAGTGGAGAGTCGATTTTCTGTAATGGTGGAGACGCTGGTTTTGGAGGAGGAGGGCTGAGCAGTTAGGAGGAAGAGCTCTGGGGGTTGAGCATGATAGATCGGCAAACACTGCTTCTGATCGGCGGTGAAATCATCCCCGCCGGTCAGAAAGCTGTGGTTCCCACACTGTCAAAAGACAGCGTGAGTGCTCAGCTGTAATCACAGGTATAAAGTTTACCTCCTGTCACTGGTGTCAGCTGATGAGACTACTGATCCCATCATGTGACACATGCTGCTGTTAATTACAGTGAAAGCAGGACTGGCTGATGGGAGTTTTCATTAGCTGCTCCAGTGCTGTAAATAAATAATTAAAAGAAACCCGGCGTGGGTTCTCCTGTATTTTTGCTAACCAGCCAGACAAAACTCACAGCTGGGGGCCGCAACCCTCAGCTGTCAGATTCAGCAAGGCTAGTTATCACAAATAGAGGGGTCCCCACACTGTTTTTTAATTATAGAAATAATTTTAAAAAATGATGTGGGGTCACCCCCATTTTTGACAAACAACCTTGCTAAAGCTCACAGCTGGGGGCTGGTATTCTCAGGCTGGTAAGGGGCCATGGATATTGGCCCCCCAGCCAAAAAATTGCAGCCCACAGCTGCCCAGAAAAAGGCACATCTATTAGATGCGCTAATTCTGGCGTTTTGCCCGGCTCCTCCCACTTGCCCTGTAGCGATGGCAAGTGGGGTGATAGTTGGGGGGGTTTATGTCACCTTTTTATTGTCAAGAGACATCAAGCCCATGGCTAAGTAATGGAGAGGCTTCTATAATACACCTATCCATTACTATTCCTATAGTCACATTGTAAGAAAACACAGACACCTAGAAAAAAGTAGTTTATTTGAAAGAATGACACTCCTCTAATAGTCTTAATTAAACCATACTTATGACCTCACCAAATTCCACCAAAGCCCTCGATCTCCTGTAAAAGAAAAAAGCAACAACATACCATACCTGTCCATCGTTCAGTCCCATGTCGTAATCCATGTCTGGAGGATAAACAGTTTTCAACCTGGACGGTGCCAAGATGACACCAACCAGGCTGAGAACCATTGGTGAATGAGTTGCTGCGAGCGCAGCCTCAGAGACCGGTGATGATGTCATTAAGGTTACGTTCAGTCACTGATGCTCCGTTTTTCTCATGGTGCTAGCGGGTATCTCACAGAGGTCACTGCAGTTCAGCCCAGCTGGGAATGGAACCTCAGTGACCAGACCTAACCTTAATGACATCACCAGTGGTCACTGAGGCTATGCTTGCAGCAGTTCAGTCACCAGTGGATCTCAGCCTGGACAGTCGCATCTTGGCTCCGTCCAGGTCGCTAACTGTTTAACCCCCAGACATGGATTGTGGCGTGGGGCAGAACAACGGACAGGTATGTTGGTATGGTATGTTGTTGTTTTTTTATTTCAGCTTTATTACAGAAGATCAAGGGCTTTGGTGGAATTATGCAAGGTCGTAAGTATGGTTAATTTAAGATTATTAAAGGAGTCTGTGTCATTCTTTCAATTAAAGGACTTTTTCTGGGTGTCTGTGTTTTCTTACAATGTGACTATAGAATTAGTAATGGATAGCTGTCTTATAGACGCCTTTCCATTACTAAGCCTTGGGCTTGATGTCACCTGACAATACAAAGGAGGCATAAACCCCCTCAACTATCACCCCACTTGCCACCGCTACAGGGCAAGTGGGACGAGCCGGGCATAGCGCCAGAATTGGCGCATCTAATAGATGTGCCTTTTCTGGGCAGCTGGGGGCTGCTATTTTTAGGCTGGATTAGCCAATATCCATGGCCCCTTACCAGCCTGAGAATACCATCCCCCAGTTGTCTGCTTTAGCAAGGCTGGTTGACAAAAATGGGGGGACTCCATGCCGTTTTTTAAAATTATTTATTTAAATAATTAAAAAACAGCATGGGGACCCCTCTATTCTTGATAACTAGCCTTGCTGAAGCTGACAGCTGAGGATTGCAGCCCCCAGCTGTGAGTTTTATCTGGCTGGTTATCAAACACACAGGAGAACCCACGCCTTTTTTTAAAATGATTTCAGGAGTGGCTGATGAATACTCCCATCCGCTACTCTTGCTCTCACCTGTAATTAGCGGTGGAGATGATTTCACCGCCAATCAGAAGCAGTGTTTGCCACGCTGTCATGCACATGACACCGAGGCAAACACTGGATGTTCAGGCCCCTCATTTAAATGAATGGGGTCCGGGTTTGGGTCCAGGTTCTGTTCTGGTACCCAAACCCAAACTTTTTGTAACTGTTCGTCCGAACCCGACGGACCCAAACATCCAGGTATCTGCCCATCTCTAAACTTGATGACTGCTCTGTATTCCACTGGGTCCATTATCAAACTTTACACCACTTCAGCACCTGTAAAATCAAGACTGTTATCAGTTCTGAGCTGCAAATTGACACGTAAGCTATAGAGACTTATATCATTACACATGTCCAGTTTCAGCGTCCTGTGATAATTAGAAGTGGGTCAGGGTAAATCTTTAATTAACGCTCCTCGTAGCTCAGCACTGGTCAAGTATCCAACATTTTTGGCTGTGAAACAACCCCATATCATCAGGCTTCCTCCAGCGGACGTGTTTGTTATTGACCCATTTGTACTCATCAGATTCTAGTCTATTGACTTTCATCTCATCACTCCAAATCTCCCATTTCTAATCTTCTACTGTCTACTTTTCCTGAAAATTTGATTTTCTTATGACGATATTGAAATCGAGGCTCCTTTGCCTTTTTTGGGCCATCATTCCAGACTTGTGCGTGCATCACACGGTGTTTGCATGGACGTCTGTGATCTCACTATTTTGAGAAGAAATAGCGGCACTCATAGGTGAATGCAAAATGTGCAAAATTTTACTTACAGTGGTCACCATACTAGAAATGTAACAAAAATAGATGATTCTGAAGATAAACAGAAAGCAAGCCTATTGTGAAATGCAACCAGGGGTAAGTGCTGGGGAATTCCTTCTATGCTTATGGATTGTGCGGCCCATTGCCAGGGGGCTGAGTAGAGGTCCTCTGTTGTGGAACCTACATGTGCATGACAGCGCGGCAAACACCGCTTCTGATTGGCAGTAAAATCATCACTGCCGGTCAGACAGCCGCGATTCCCATGCTGTCAAAAGACAGCATAATCACTCAGCTGTGATCGGAGGTATAACGTTCACCTCCGGACACTGGTGTCAGCTGATTGGACTACTGCTACCATCATCCAACACCTGCTGCCACTAATAACTGTCACGAAAGTGACTAGTCCAGTGTGACACGACACGACAATTGATAGATCACTAAACAGCAAGACAAACAAGGGGACACTGGGGACACAATTACAACGGTGGGCCCTGCAATAGGGAACGAGGAAAGGGACAACTCCTGCACTCTCCTGAGGCTGTGTCCTGGACTATCCTGACTTCCCTATATGGCTTCTTTCAAACCGTCTCTGAGCAGGATACCTCAGCCCTCACTTGCCCTGCACCTATCCCTCAGTAGGGAATTGGCAAGTGCGGACACTGGTCCACCGCTGCACTAATACAACACCAAGGGAAGAAATAACAGACAAGGTAAAGCAAAACAACACTTAGCTTCCTCTGCTGCAATGCACCGCACAGCAGAGTAAGGCACCCAAAACAGCTTTCAGCAGAATCACCACTGCACCAGAAAGCTCCACTCTTCAGCATGGTTGGTTTCCAAAAGGACATGTATCACCAACAGTTAGCTGAAGCATCTGGTGACCTTTTAAAGGAAGGTGGGAGTAGTCACCACCTGCATCAGCAAACTGACCAGCCATGTAATTACACCAGCAGCCACCGGGGGGAAAAATTGATATTAACCCCCGATGGCCTGAAAGGAAAAAAGGTTTATTATGCAAAGGAAATATCTGCCACAGATCAAAAAATGGATCGTGGCAATAACAGTGAGAGCAGGAGCGGAAGTATTTATCAGCCTGCACTGTAAATAAATAATTTTCAAAAAAATGTTGTGGGTTCCCCCGTATTTTTGATAACCAGCCAGGCAAAATTCATAGCTGGGGGCTGCAACCCTCAGCTGTCAGCTTCAGCAAGTCTGATTATCAAGAAAAAAGGGGTCCCCATGCCGTATTTTTAATTATTTAAAAAATTTTAAAAACGTCATGGGGTCCCCCCATTTTTAACAACCAGCCATGCTAAAGCTCACAGCTGGGGCTGGAATTCTCCGGCTGTTAAGGGGCCATAGATATTGTCCCCCAGTCTAAAAATAGGAGCCTGTAGCCACTCAGAAAAGTCACATTAATTAGATGCACCAATTCTGGTGCTTTGCCCGGCTTTTCCCACTTGCACTGTAGCGGTGGCAAGTGGGTTCATATTTGTGTGGTTAATGTTACATTTGTATTGTCAGGTGACATCAAGCCCACAGATTAGTAATGGAGAGGTATCTATAAGATACCTCTCCATTACTAATTCTATAGTTATAAGGTAAATAAACACATAGCCAGAATAAAGTCTTCTATTTGAAATAAAACAAAACACTTTTACTTTCTTATTTCAAAATAAGAAACACAGTTACACTCATCTAATTCCCATTCCATTGAAGCCATACTCTCCTGTAATAAAACAAGAATAAATAATAACCATGTCCCTTACCTCTCTGTCGTGCTGCCCCACGCCGTAATCCATGTCTGGGGGACAAACAGTTTTCAACCTGGACTATGCCAAGATGCGACCATCCAGGCTGAGAACCACTGGTGAATAAGCTGCTGCGAGTGCAGCATCAGTGACCGTCAGTGACGTCATTGAGGTTACTGCCGGGTACTGAGGCTGCGTACCCAGCCGGGCTGAACTGTGATGGCTTCGGTGAGATCCCCGCTGGCACCGTGAGAAAGTCTCAAGGTGCAGAAGAGAGTTCACCGAAGTTCACCAGGAGAATTTTACTGCGGTGAATTTAAACTGCAGTGAACTCACCTCTGGACCATGAGACTTTCTCACGGTGCTAACAGGGATCTCACTGATGTCACTACAGTTCAGCTCCAGCGTGCCAAACATTTTATGATCGGGCCCCCCATTCAAGTGAAAGGTGTCCGAGTTTGTGTCCGTGTACTGCCCTTGTACTCGAACCCAGACTTTTTGTAACTGTTCGGCTGAACCCGCCGGACCTAAAACATCCAGGTGTCCATCTCTATTCATGTGCTAATGCAATTTGGCCCATGAGGAATCGGATCTCAATATTTTGTTAATAGTGATGAGCGAACGTGCTCGCCACTACTCGGTACTCACCCAAGTATCACGGTACTCGGTGCACTCGGCAAGCACCGAGCATTTCTGGGATTACTTGGCGGGAACTCGGGTCTCCACCCAGCATTTTTGGCATACTTTAGAGACCAAATCACGCTGCAGGGATTGTCTGTCAATCTTTGTTGTGGTCGTGCAGTGATTGACTGGCCATACAGCATCATCAGGGGTATAAGAGACCAGACGCCGCCTTGCTCAGCGAATTCAGCTCCGGATTGAGATAGTGTAGGGAGAGTTGCTGCCAATATAGGGTCAGAATTGGGGATTTATTAGTTAGTGTGTGGTCTACCATCTTAAATACTCACATCCAGATAAAGCAACAGTCCTTCTAAAGACTAATTTCGGAGTATATAAGTTCCAGTTCTAGGTAGACAGGGTAGTGTACATCGCACTATACACATCAGTTCAAAGCCTGCAGGCACTGTATGTGTGTAAATAGACCATTGCATATCAAGAGGGTTCATTCCCTTCCTGTGTTCTGGTGCTGCTGCTTCTGCTACCTGTAGGATATATTAGCCTAATATAGCTATCCCCAGGTGTAATTGGAATACAGGCCACATATTTTTTGGTGTGGTATCTCCATGTCAGCTCATATCTGTGTGTGCTCAAAGTTTGGCCAGTTTATGGCAGTTTTCTTTTTTTGTCCTGGCTGTCACTGTCTTTAAATACAACAGTATTTAGCCCAAAAAGAAATACAGGCCACACATTTGTCATAGTGGTATCTCCGTGCCAGCTCATATCTGTTTGTGCTCAAAGTTTTGTCAGTTTACGGCGATTTTCTTTTTTTGTCCTGGGTGAAACTGTACTTTTATACAACACTAGTTAGCTCAAAAAAAAAAAAAACAGGCCACACATTTGTCATAGTGGTATCTCCGTGGCTGTTGAAATCTGTGTGTGCTCAAAGTTTGGCCAGTTTACGGCGGTTTTGTTTTTTCGGCCTGGGTGAAACTTTACTTATATACAGCACTAGTTAGCCCAATAATAAAAAAAACAGGGCACACATTTGTCATAGTGGTATCTCTGTGCCAGCTCATATCTGTGTGTCTTCAAAGTTTTGCCAGTTTACGGTGGTTTCCTTTTTTTGTCATGGGTGAAACTGTACTTATATACAGCACTATGCTGCATTTTTTTAAAAAACAGGCTACATTTTACATTGGGGTCTATCTCTGACTCATACATCTGTGTGCCAAAAATTGAGGCATTTTAGGCCTAAATTCCCTTTTTTTTGGCAGTCTGTCACTTTTGTCAGCACTCTTTTGCATCCACCAAAAAACAAAGAAACATATTTTACAGTGTGGTATATCTGTGACACGCCTCATACGTCCGTTTGATAAAAATTTGTCGATTTTAGGCCGGTAATCCTGTGTTTTCCTGTCTGGTACTAAAGTTATCTACAGCACTATGTTGCATTTTTTTAAAAAACAGGCCACATTTTACAGTGGGGTCTATCTCTGACACGCCTCATACATCCGTGTGCCAAAAATTGAGGCATTTTAAGCTTAAATTCCCTTTTTTGGGCAGTCTGTCACTCTCGCTATATCCAGCACTCTTTTTTTATCCCAGGAAATAAAAATAATTTTTTTACAGTGGGGTGTGTTGGTAAAAAGATTTCTATTTCAAGTTGTTATGGCAGCTTCATGACTGTGCTAAATGCTCCAACTACTACCACCATCATCATCTTCAGCCTAGAAGCAGTCACTGCACAGATAGAAGTAGCAGAGTGTGAACGCTTAGGCGGTGTTGTACTCTGTATTGTACTCTGTCTCTGTATTACAAAGGCTAAATATTCTTGATGAAGTCATGCCTGGAAGAGCCATAGCAAGATAACGTTGAAGATCATGGGGACAGGACTCGCACCTACTGAAGCCTGTTGTTCCTGGGCAGGATTCTGACAAGCCCTCACCTACTAATATTGAACTGGTTGGACGATGACTTTTAAAAGGAGCCCATGTATTTTCTATAACTGAAGCTAGAGATTTTGACATTTTGGATGCATTACCAGAGATGTTAATTGGAGAGTGTGGTGGTCGTAGATGTGAATTCTACACTACCACACGAGCTGCCGCCTCTCCACCACCCGAGGTGCCGCACCCACCACCTTCTGTCTCTTTCCCATTCTCCCGCAGAATGAAAGTCGGCAAGGACAAGGTGCTCTCCCCTCTGTAACAGTCTGTCATTGAAATTTTTTTGGGGGTAAACGATATCTATTACTGTGTATGTAACCACTTGTCATGTACATCACCATGGAATTAATGGCGCTATATAAAAAACAAAATAATAATAATACTATATGGGTATGTCACGCCGCCTCCGCATACTCACCCGGCCTCCGCTCCCATGCCACAGCCCTCCCCCGCCGCCCGACAGCCACGGCGATCCCTTCGGACAGGCTCGTGGCCGACGGGGTCTCTGCATGCAATGCGCATGCGCCATAGGCCACGGCCGCGCCTCCCTCCTGTTACTTGTGCTCCAGCAATACCCTGACCCGGAAACACCTACGGACCAATGACAGACCTGACAGGGCCATATCAGGCCGCTCCCCCCTGAGGGAGGCGCCTGATCGTTGTGTTTGCTAGCACACTGTTTCCTCGTGTGCTCTCTGCAGTCTCACAGTCCTGCCTTCTGTGGTCCCTGCAGTAGCCCCGCAGTCCAGTGCTCTGTGGGTCCAGCTATCCACACTCCAGTCCTGCCTCCGGTGTTCCTGCTCCACCCTGCTATCCTCACTCCAGTCCTTCAGTCCTTCTCCAGTCCTGCCTCCGGTGTTCCTGCTCCATCCTGCTATCCACACTCCAGTCCTTCAGTCCTACTCCAGTCCTGCCTCCAGTGTTCCTGCTCCACCCTGCTATCCTCACGCCAGTCCTTCAGTCCTACTCCAGTCCTGCCTCCTGTGTTCCTGCTCCATCCTGCTATCCACACTCCAGTCCTTCAGTCCTACTCCAGTCCTGCCTCCGGTGTTCCTGCTCCATTCAGCTATCCACAAGCCAGTCCTTCAGACCTACTCCAGTCCTGCCTCCGGTGTTCCTGCTCCATCCTGCTATCCACACTCCAGTCCTACAGTCCTACTCCAGTCCTGCCTCCCGTGTTCCTGCTCCATCCTGTACCTAAACAGTGGAAACCCCCCACAAGTGACCCCATTTTGGAAACTAGACCCCCCAATGAACTTATCTAGATGTGTGGTGAGAACTTTGAACCCACAAAGGCTTCACAGAAGTTTATAACGTAAAGCCGTACAATTAAAAAATCATATTTTTTCCACAAAAATGATTTTTTCACCCTCAACTCTTATTTTTCCAAGGGTAACAGGACCCTATAAGTTATTGTGCAATTTGTACTGAGTACGCTGATACCCCACATGTGGGGGTAAACCACTATATGGGCGCATGGCAAAGCTCGGAAGGGAAGCAGCGCCATTTGACGATTTTGGCTGGAATTGAGATCGGACACCATGTCGCGTTTGGAAAGCCCCTGATGTACCAAAACAGTGATAACCCCCCACAAATGACACCATTTTGGAAACTAGACCCCCCAAGGAACTTATCTAATGTGTGGTGAGCACTTTGAACCCCCCAGTGCTTCACAGAAGTTTATAACGCCCGGGCGTGAAAATAAAAAAATCGTATTTTTTCCACAAACATGATCTTTTAATCCCCATTTTTTTATTTTCCCAAGGGTAACAGGAGAAATTGGACCCCAAAAGTTGTCCAATTTGTCCTGAGTACGCTGATACCCCATATGTGGGAGAAAACTACTGTATGGGCACACGTCGGGGCTCGGAAGGGAAGTAGTGACGTTTTGGAATGCAGACTTTGATGGAATGGTCTGCGGGTGTCATGTGCGTTTGGAGAGCCCCTGATGTACCTAAACTATTGAAACTCCCCACAAGTGACCCCATTTTGGAAACTAGACCCCCCACGGAACTTATCTAGATGTGTGGTGAGCACTTTGAACCCCCAAGTGCTTCACAGAAGTTTATAATGCCCGGGCGTGAAAATAAAGAAATCATTTTTTTCCACAAAAATGATAATTTTGCCCCCCAATTTTTTATTTTCCTATGGGTAACAGGAGAAATTGGACACCAAAAGTTGTTTTGCAATTTGTCCTGAGTAGGCTGATACCCCATATGTGGGGGTAAACCACTGTTTGGGCGCATGGCAGAGCTTGGAAAGGAAGGAGCACCATTTGACTTTTTCACTGCAGAATTGGCTGGAATTGAGATCAGACGCCATGTTGCATTTGGAGAGCACCTGATGTCCCCAAACAGTGGAAACCCCCCAATTATAACTCCAACCCTAACCCCAACACACCCCTAACCCTAATCTCAGCCCTAACCCTAACCCTAGCCCTAACCCTAGCCCTAGCCCTAACCCTAGCCCTAACCCTAGCCCTAGCCCTAACCCTAGCCCTAACCCTAACCCTAATGGGAAAATGGAAATAAATACATTTTCTTTTAATTTTATTGTTTTTCCCTAACTAAGGGGGTGATAATGGGGGGTTTGATTTACTATTTATGGCGGGTTTTATTTTTGGCAGCTGTCACACGCAAAAGACGCTTTTTATTGTAAAAATAGTTTTTGCATCACCACATATTGAGAGCTATAATTTTTCCATATTTTGACCCACCGAGTCATGTGAGGTCTTATTTTTTGTGGGACAAGTTCACGTTTTTATTGGTACCATTTTCGGGCACATGACATCTATTGATTGCTTTTTATTCTGATTTTTGGGACGCAGAATGAACAAAAACCAGTGTTTCATGAATTTCTTTTGTGGGGTGAGTTTACACTGCTCCGCCTGTGGTTAAATTGATAAGGCGGTTTTATTCTTTGGGTCAGTACGGTTACAGTGATACCTTATTTAGGTCGTTTTTTTTATGTTTTGGCGCTTTTATGCAATGAAAACAATTTGATATAAAAAATAATTATTTTTGCATCGCTTTATTCTGCGAGCTGTAACTTTTTTTTTTTTCGCTGATGATGCTGTATGGTGGCTCGTTTTTTGCGGGAAAAGATGACGTTTTCAGCGGTACCATGGATATTTATATGCGTCTTTTTGATCGCGCGTTATTGCACTTTTTGTTCGGCGGTATGATAATAAATCATTATTTTTTTGCTTCGTTTTTTATTTTTATTTTTTAAGGGGTTCACTAAAGGGGTTAACTAATGGGACAGTTTTATAGGACGGGTCGTTATGGACGTGGCAATACCAAATATGTGTACTTTTATTTTTTTTATTTTTTTTTATTTCCAAAAAATGAATTTATTTGGGAATATTTTTTTTTTTTTAATTTATTTAGCGATTTTTTTAAAAATTATTTATACACTTTTTTTTTTCAACTTTATTACATTGTCCCAGGGGGGACATAACTGTCATGTGACAGATCGCTGATCTGTCACATCACAGATCACTATGACAAATCAGCGATCTGTCACAGGCACTACACAGGCTTCTCGTGCCTGCGCTTTGCAGGCACTGAGGAAGCCAGCTCCCTGCAGGCCCCCGAAGGTCCCCGTCGCCATCTTGGATCCGGGGGCCTGCAGGGAAAAAGCCCCCCGCAGCAGCGCTGCACATTGCGCTGCTGTGGGGGGCCCAGGGAAGCATGGAGGGAGCCCCCTCCCTGCCGATGCTTCCCTTTAACCCCCAGTACACCGCGATTGTGTTTGATCGCGGTGTGCAAGGAGTTAACGTGTCGGGGCGGGTGTCAGCTGTGATAATCAGCTGACACCTGGCCGCGATCAGCGGCGCTCACCACGTGAGCGCCGCTGATCGCTATGATGTAATATTCTGTCCATGGGAATTAGGGCCCAGGTAAGGGGTTAAAAAATGTTTGTGCACACCCTCATGATCTCCCTCCTTGACTATTGAAACCTTATACTCTCTAGCCTGCCCTCTAGCACTCTTGCCCCACTCAAATCTATCCAAAACTCTGCTGCCAGAGTAATACAACTGTCCCTCTGTTATTCACGAGCCTCTCCTCTCTGCCATGCCCTTCACTGCCTTCCTATTGCCCATATGCTACAGTTCAAAACCCTAAATATGACATACAAAGCCTTCCACAACCTGTCTCCTCCATACATCTGTGACAATGTCCGACTGGCTCATGACTTCTTCTATGCAAACCCAGTGTGTCGTCAGTGAGATGTACCATCCCTGCCCACAAGCACTTGTCCACGGGTCCGTGGTTAGGTGCACTTTCCCTGTACCAGCATTGTTGATGGCCCGGGTAATGTTATGGGATAGGAGCTTGCTTGTCTAATGTCATGACCGCAGACTGGGAGAAATAGTGTCGGGTGGGGACCGAGTACCTTGTTTCGGTCTCCGCCATCAGGTTGCGGAAAGCGCCCGTTTCCCAAGAGCCTAAAATACAACATTTTGAGCGCACGCAGACAAGAAATTTGTTAATTTAGTACTGTGGTCTGTGGGGCGTTGGCTGCGCCTTTCCACTTAAGGTCCAATGACTGGGTATATGGACAACTGAAGGCTGCGCTGGGACAAGGACGTGGATGTGCTTGATGATGGTGCGATTCGACTGTGGTCAATGGCAGGTGCAGAGAAGGAGGCATCTTTGCATGCACTGTGGACAGGGGATTGGCTTGCACACACAACAGTGGAAGAAGCAGTGGTATCACCAGCAGACACTGTTCATGGAGCCTGGTGTTCAACCAACAAAGTTTGTTGCTTTGCTGCCATGTGCCTGATCATGCTGGTGGTGGAAAGGCTGGTAATTTTACTACCCCTGCTGATGAGGGCATGGCCGGTGGTGCAAATGTCCTTTTTGGGGTTATCGGCAGAGTCTTTAAAAAACAAAAAGACTGGTAGGGGGACATTCATTGTATCCCTCTACCACACCACCTCCTCACCTCGACACCGTTCATTATTCCCCAAGGCTCCGTTCTAGGACCCCTACTCTTCTCCATCTACATCTTCGGCCTGGGGCAGATGATGTAATGGCACAGTTTGCAATATCATCACTACGCCGATGACATGCAGATCTACCTATCTGTACTTGACATCACCTCCTTACTGACTAAAATCACATGTCTTCCCGCCTAATCATCCTTCCTTTCTGCTCGCTTTCAAAAAGTGGACATGGACAAATCAGAATACATCATCTTTCAAGCATCTCACGCTGAGTACACCTGAGAGCTGGGCATGCCTCATTCGGTACCACTTTAGTAAGAGGTAAACTTTGCCCTAGAGAAAATGATTTTCTAGGCATTCACTGCCTTTTCTGAACATTTTTTGTAGCTGTGATCATCTTCTTGGTGTGGATGTGGAAATTTTCTAAGTCATCATCAATACCATCATCATCCATATGTTGTAAATAGGAAATCAGGCTTTTCAAAGGGTCAGGGTTATGTAGGTTTTGTGGCATTTCTTTAACAATGTTGGTTATACTCGGACAATTAATTTTAGACTGTGTATTTGTATATTATTGGTAATATGTATGGGTGAAGATGAAGCTTGTGCCACAGATGTGTTTATAGTTACAGACAGTGCACTCCTCTTTAAACTTAGTTTTTAATGAGCATCCATCAGTTTGTTTGGTTTTCCTCCGACACTGATCTGCTGTATGTAATTCAGCATCTCACGAACATGTTGCGCTTTGCCCTTTATACAGACATGTGCATGTTTGGCAACATATTTGGGATGGGCTTTTCTTAGGGTGAGTCTCACATGTGCATCTGGTACACCGATCATCTGACGGGCATGAAACCGATTCTGGTAATTGATGGTGGCTAAACGACGAATCATTGTTGGCTGTATCCTGGATGTCATACCTCCCATAGCCACTGCTGTTATTAATCATGTATGTTCCCATTCCTGTCATCACCATGTCCCTTTTCCAGATCACTTCATCCAACAATTCATCCGCCATATTTTTACTAAAAACCTGCACCTTCCCAGCAGCAACTGTGTATGAAACTACGTTACAGTTTTGCAAGGTGTTTATGATGCCCCCCCCCCAAAAAGGCCATACTATGTTGATATCTACCCCCAGGGTGAAATGCTTTCCATCCCATACACTTAGTGTATGGGCTTTCCAAGTCTAGGAGACCGGCTCCATTAAATTGGGCATAGTTTTCAATCAGGCCTTCCTCCACATCTCATCATCCACCCCCACTAGATCAACAGGGTTAACGTGTTCTGTGCTGCTACAGCCAGTGTTGAATTCCAAACTGTTACGCTGCTCTCACCGCGTACCTCTGCTGCTAGTGCCCACCACCCGACTTCTACACTTCTGGTCTCGCGTCCGGTGCTGAGGTCCTGTAGGGTGCGTGCACGTGCAGCACGCTATTGACTCTGCGGCTGCGCACCCAGTACCAGGTCCCTTTGCGCGCGCTTGCGCACATCCCGCTACTCTGACTGCGCCCGCACTGACTCTGATGTCTCTATGGTCCTGGAGGACCTGACCCGGAAGTCCCGGTGCGCATTCCCTACATCAGGCCACCTCTTCCTGTAGACGGCACCAGATTATCACTTTTGCTTCCTTGCTAGACCTTCTTGGTGCCTGCACGGTGGCTCTCTGTACTCAAGTCCACTACCTTGCACTCTGGCATGCTTCCCAGCACTCGCTCTGCTCTGTCTTGTATTCTGGTATGCTTCCCAGCATGCGCTCTGCTGTCTTGTACCCAGGCGTGCTTCCCAGCACGCGCTCTGCTCTGTCTTGTACCCAGGCGTGTTTCTTAGTACGTGTCCTGCACCATCCTGTACCCTGCGTGCCCCCGTGTACACACTCTACGCACTTCCATACCCAGCATTCCCCCGAGTATATGCTTTACATATTCCTGTACCCTGTGTGCCCCGTCTTCACCATGCTAAACACGGTCTCTCGCTCTTCTTTCGAGCCGGCCACCTGGTTACAGCAGTCGTGGTACTTTATTCCCCTGGGCCTGCCCCTAACTTTCCATGTATAGGGGGTGATCCTAACTAGGTCAGCTCGCCCGGGGTGGGTTGGTATCATGGCCCAGAGGGTCCACTCCAGAAGTCATCACATGAACAAGGGTGGGTGGTTTTGCTGGGTGTAAAATACTTGTTATGGAAAAGGTTGAGGTGTACCCCACAGGAAAACATGTTTGCCAGCCAACAAACTTAGTGTAAGGGGATTACAAGTTTAGGAGACCCACTCCTTTTTAATGGGACATTTTTTGTTAAGAGGCCCTCCTCCATGTTTCTTACAAGGGGGGATTGGGGTTATTGGGGTGCATATGACTTGGTAGCAGGGCAGGCCTTGCTGTCAATACATAAGAAAAGAGTATGGGAGTAAAAAATGCATAATGTGAAGTGGATTTTCCTGTGCCCATCCAGTATATGGGTTCAAAGGCTCATAACCACTCATTTGGAAGGGTATTGCTACATCTACTGGTGTATTACCTTAGAAGTTAAATCAATAATGTGTATATATGTTATGCTATGTCTTTATGTATACTGTCTTATATCTTGTTGCTTCTATGTACATAGGTTGTGCACTGTGGTTTATAGGGAGAGTGTAGTACCTTCATTTGGCCACAAAGATGGGGACATTTCAGTACACACAATTCTTAGATTAATAGATAAGTCAGAACATGTTTCGGTTAGGAGGGGTTTGCTGTAAGTTAAGCTGCAGGATTTCCTGTATTGAGTCAGTCAGGCTAGGGAGCTGGAGTAGCTCAATTGGGGCCAGAGAGCCCCTCACCATCCAGGGGGCTAATGCCCTGGGGACTACGCAGTGGTCCCATAACGTTTGAAGCTTAAGCTCAGCCATCCAGGGCCAGCGGGAAGAAGACTGCTGCAGTGGCAGCAGTGAGATCAGTGTCACTGCAAGGAGAGGCCGGTGCTCTAACTGTGGACACAGCAGAAAGAATGGGCAGGTCACTCACCATGTGGCAGATCTCATCCTGGGCGCATTCTCTCACAGCCAGGGCGAGACAGCTAAGGGAACTACCAGTGAAAGTGAGTTTGGAAGAGGAGGATGCTGAGGGGCGATGTGTCATGGTCTGTCCCGGGTACGTGATGTCTGACAGTGAGAGGAGTACAGGGAAAGTGGAAGATATGTACTGCTTGAAACGTGATGTTAATGCTGTAATAGAACTGGATATGTTGCGTCCTGAAGTCAGTAAAGTTGTTCAGTTGAAAGTTGATATGGACTGTGTCTCAATTCTTGCAAATCTGCCTGGAGAGGGTCTCCTGCAGCAGAGGGAAGATCTTGAAGGAGCTGGACCTGGAGACACAGGTATGCTGATTAATGGACATTATTTTCATGTGAGAGGTCAGGGCACAGAGATGAATAAGTGTGCGGCCTTGACTACAGCCCAGCCCTGGCCCTCCCTTACATAAGGCGTAGAACCGGGCCATGGATACCTGTCCTGTGCCGGGTCTGAAACTGTCACAGCTGTCTCCTCTGTTGTCTGTGGGAAAGAGTAAGAGACCGGACAGACCTTTGCACCTGACAACAGTGGGTGTGGCTAAGCGGCAGCAGCCACAGTGCGCACAGAATCAGTCAGTCTTGACGAGAACAGGCAGCGCGCACCTCATTGAGACGAGTACTCCATCCCTTGAGCACCAGGACTTCGCCGGCCCATGTCTGTGTACTCCCACTGTTACCAGTGGGGATTCCAGAGAGAGAGGTGAAGTGTGGCTGGTAGCTGATAGAGAGCGAGGTGTTGTGCGCTTCGTGACCATGAGTAAAGCACAAGTGCGCCATAGAGAAAACCGGGTGCTGGACAGACATTTGTGGCCCACCTTACCAGTATCTACCTGCCCACTCGTGTTGGACCATGATAGTGCTGTGGCCTTGTTTGTTCTGGCCGCATATGCTTATGGACTACGGGCTCAGCGGAAGGTGCTGGAGACCGAACACGGCCACCAGAAGACGGACAGCCATTACCAACAGAACCTTATTGGACAAGCACCGCTCCAGCTGTTGTTGGCACTACGAACCCCCAAGTTGCATCAGCAGTCTGAGGAACTTCTGACGAGATAAGTGTACAAAAGAACTCCCAATACCTGGTTCATTTACTCTGAGTATCCTTTTGAAACTGGACTGTTTATTCCCCTGTTTAACCCATCATCTCCCTGCAAGGAGTTAATCCCCTGTTCAATTAAAGCAATAAGAATTGTTATCCCTTGCTCTGCCTCCTGCCTGTCACTACATCCCAACCCTGATCACACTTGGCATAGTTGGCAGGATGCAGTCCACAGGCTTGGAAGAGACAGATCAAGTAGCCATGGGTGTTTCAAGGGCCAATATACTACTGGGAGCCATGCTGAGCAACCTCCCGAAGTTCACAGGGAGCAACACTTTACTATGGGACTTTACTGATCTGGTCAAGGGCATGTTGAAGATGCACCCCATGACCCACACGATGCAGGCAGAGATTGCCATGATGGCAGTGGATGCAGAAGCGAGGTGCTCTTTCATGTTCCGGCCCCAGCATGAGCAAAACACCTCTACCAAGGTGTTACAAATCCTAGAGTAAAAGCACAGGGACTCTACGGACATCAGGGAATTGCATATGTGCTTGTTTAGTCATGTTCAAAGGGAGGTGGAGTCAGTGACACAGTACAGGAATGCTAAGAGAGATGCCAAGAGGGATGAGGTAGGCATAGACCTCCTGATATAATTTTGAGAGACCAGCTAAGGCAGGCTTTAGAGATGCGCTTGGGGGTTAATCCGTGTATGTCTTTTCTGGAGGTTGGGGCAGAGGTGCGCATGCAGGGGGTGAGAGCCCTGGCAGAGAAGGTCCGGAGCGGGGAGGTATCCATTCCGCTTGCAACTGAGCCAAGCCAGGTGAGCGAAATCCAGAAGGAAATACAGTTCATGCGAGAAGAATCGTCTGACTTAAGGAAGAAACCTCTCATTAACCCTGGGCCCCCCCCGGAGGCAGAATTGATCTCGAGCCTCGCCAGGAAAAAGATACAACCTAGCAAAGAAAGACAGACAGTCTGTTTCACATGTGAGGACATTGGACATTATGTCTGAGGTTGCGCGCACCGGGGAAGATCCCCTAACCGTTGTCCATTAAACTAGCGGGCTCCGTGGCTGAGGGACGCCGCCTGGAGCCTGAGCAGTCAAGAAGTAGAAAAGGAAGTGCCACAAATTTAGTTTCTCTGCATCCTCTCGTATGGGCCGAAATGGATGATCGGGCACTCCACTGTTTGGTTGATACCGGCTCTCAGTTAGCCACTATGCCTGAGACTTATTTCAGGCGCAATTTTCCAGAGGCAATGCGGCCTGAATTGGGCACAGTAATAAAATTTACGGCGACCAATCAATTGTCCATCCTGGTCGCAGGAGTGGTCTGGAAGCAAATCACTGTGTGCGGCAAAGATGTGGTCCAGAAAGGTGTCATGTTAACTGCCGGGGACACTGGAAATGGTCCCTCTGTAACTATAGGAATGAAGATGTTGAAAGAACTTGGGAGCATCCTGGTCAATGAGTCGGCAGATGTGTTCCTGAATCGTTGGATCCCTCACACCCCCAAGAGATGTCGAGTGAAGGAAAAACATTGGGGAAGTGGTCATTCTGGCCACTGCCAGCTTTGTTTTACCACCAGTTCAGACTGTGCTGACTCTGCCCATCCGAGCCTGTACCCCTCTTGAAGAAGTAGAAGGCCAGGTAGAGCCAGCTCTAATAGAACAACTACCTCCAGGGCTCCTCATTGCACAGACGCTAGCCACTTTTCACAACGGAAATATGTCAGTACAATGTATCAACCTAGGAGAGAACAATCTTACGCTTCCTCCCGAGAGTGAAGTAGCACAGATAATGGGTAAGCCGGAAGAGTTGATACCACCAGAGGCTGTTCAACTGATGGTAAAACAAGGGGATCCCTGGACAGTGGCTGTAGCGGTGTCCTCTGAGCCACCACCTAATCACCTTAAGGAAGGACGCCGAATCCTGGAGCAGATGCGGGCTGAACTAACGGAACTCTCACCACAACAGGTACTGCAAGTGGAAGCGGTGCTAGAGCAATACCGGGACGTTTTTGCCCACCATGACAATGACTTCGGCTGCACCACCGCCATCACCCATGAGATTCCAACGGGAAACACTGCACCCATTTGGGAACAATATCGACGAATCCCACCACAGATGTACAAGGAGGTGAAAGATGTTGGCACATATGCTACAGAGTGGGGTCATCCAAGAGAGTCAAAGCCTGTGGGCTGCTCCCATTGTTCTAGTACGAAAGAAGGACAGGACCTTGCGTTTCTGTGAAGATTACCGGAAGCTGAATGCCTGCACTGTGTGAGACTTGTACCCGCTACCAAGAATTGAGGAGTCACTATCTGCTCTGGGAAAAGTAAAATACTTCTCGTCGTTGCATCTGGCCAGCAAGTATTGGCAAGTGCCCATAACTAGCAAGACCGGGAGAAGACAGCATTCATACTGCCCATGGGATTGGTCGAATTCAACCAGATCCCTTTCGGCCTTACCAACGCACCTGGGATCTTTCAACGATTGATGGAGAGATGTTTAGGAGACCTTAATTTTGAAGCTACCCTCATCTACTTAGATGACATCATCGTCTATGCCGCCACCTTCGAGGAGCACCTGCAATGGCTGGAACAAGTGTTGAGACGGCTGCAGAAGCACGGCCTGAAAGTGAAACCTCGGAAATGTCATCTCTTCCGCTAGCAGATTGAGTATCTAGGACAAGTTGTGTCCTCCAGCATGTGAGAAGATAGCAGCAGTGCAGGACTGATCCACTCCGAAGACTGTGAAGGATGTCCGGGCCTTACTAGAACTTACTGGATACTATCGATGGTTCTTGAAAAACTTCACTCGCATTGCTAATCCATTGCTGGAATTGTTGAAGTGAGTACCATTCTATGCAAAGAATCGGACCATCCAGTGCGGATATAGCCAGGAAGAAGCTTTCTGAGCCCTTGAAAATGGCCCTGACTGAAGCACCCGTACTGGCTTATGCAGACTTCTCTCAACCTTTCATCCTCCACACCGATGGAAGTCTGCATTGACTAGGAGCTGTATGGTCGCAGATGCAGGACAGAAAAGATTGCTTATGTGGGCCGGTCTCTCCCCGACTTCAAACAAATTCCAGATAATTACAGCACTTTTATGCTGGAACTGCTGGCATTAGTGTAGGCAATGACCAAGAAATTCACTGAGTACCTGTCCCGGTCTGAAGACTTGGTGCGTAGCGATAACAACCCCCTGGCCCACCTAGAAAATGCGAAACTGGGGGCTCTAGAGCAGAGATGGGTGGCCCCTATGGCAAAGTATCTATACAAGATTGTATATCGGAGAGGAGATGAGAATACACATTCCGATGCTCTATCCAGAGTGACTCACGGATGACCTGGGCCTAACCGAGATGAAGAGCTGGAAGCCGAAGAGATCCCTGGGTTTCGGAACCCTGCCAGGACATTGGTGGCAAAGCAGGGAAAGATCGGGGAGGCATCCAGAGAACACACCCTGGGACAATCCTGTGATGACTGGGAACGGCTTCAGCAGGAGGATAGAGAACTCGCTCAGTTGAGGCAATGGGTGGCTTTGAAGCAACTTCCCAGCTGGAGAGAGAGAGGCCCTGTCCCTGGGAACAATGCAGATCCTCCGGCAGAGGGAGAGGCTCCAGTTGGAAGATGGCTTGTTGTATCGGAAAGTGCAGCTAGCATGAGAGTTGGGAGTCACCTGGCAGGTGGTGCTACCTAAAAAAAGGATGATCAGTGAGGTGGCCACCTAAGCTCATGAGAGAGGGACCTACTTTGGCCTGGAGAAGACATTCCAGTGGCTGCAGAAGTTGGTTTACCATCCTCGGCTAAAGACGGCAGTAGATGAAGCTTACCACAGATGCAGAAACTGTGAACTAGCCAAGCCTCTGGAGCAGAGCGCCCCTACGCAGACCATTGTGACTTCTGCTCCCCTAAAGGTATTGATGATCAACTACTTTACCATGAGTCCAGCTCACCTTGGGTATGAACACTGTCTGGTAATGTCCGATCATTTTACCAAATTTGCTGTGGTAACTCCGACCCGGGATCAGACTGCTGAGTCGGCGGTACAGGCCATTTGCAGACACTTCAACCGAGTTAACGGTTGTCCGAAGAGAATCCACTCTGACCTAGGTGCCTTTTTCCAAGGATGAGTGACGGAAGAAGTGCATCATCTGTATCAGATTGAGAAATCCAAAACAACGTCCTACCATCCACAAGGAAATGGAGCCTATGAGCGTTTCAATCTGATGCTGAGAACGCTGGAGGAGGACAGGAAAATCCGTTGGCCTGAGTATGTGGCTGAATTAATTCGGGTGTACAACAACCGGGTGCACAGCACAACTAGATACAGGCCATACACACTGCTGGTCGGCCGAAAAGGGTGGGAGACCACTGAGCTGGAATTGGACCCAGAGGAGGACTACCCGTGGACAGGGATGTCCACCTGGGTCCATGAACATCGACATCGTTTACAAACTCTGCATCGATTAGTGCAGACCAAGTTTCAGGAGCTTGAACTTCGTGAGACAATGCCCCTGCAAGGGATAGCTCTCAAGACTGGAGACTGAGTACTGGTTCAAGACAAAGGACCTCTGGGCAAGTTGAAGTATCAGTGGGAAAAAACCCGGTACCGGGTGAAATGCCAGATTGGATCTGAAGTCCCTGTCTATGAGATTCAAACTGAAGGGGAAGAAGACACCCCCACTCGAGTAGTCCATCGAAACATGCTATGTACTGGTTTGTCACGAGACTCAGACCAATTGGAGAAAGCTCTAAATGTTCCTGAAACACTCCCTTCTACAGTTTTTGACTGTGAGGAAGAAGAATTTTCCGGCCCATCACCTATCGGCCCAGAAGAGGCACAGGAGCTTGAAACTCCCAAGATGGCTGCTCCACTGAACCTGGGTGCATCTCCGCCCTCGCCCACTCAACCTGACTCCACTACTCAACCTGACTCGGCTACTCAACCTGAATTACGCCTCATAGAACGAACAACAGATGGAATACCACCCAATCATTATGAACAAGACCAGCAGTGGATCATCCAAGAAATAGCGGAGTGTCAACGTTTACTGCAGGAACTCTCACCCGTGGAATGGCAAGCTAAAGGAGAGGAGGAGTGTAAGGAGGAGAACCGGGCCATGGTTACCTGTCCTGTGCTGGGTCTAGAACTGTCAGGGCTGTCTCCTCTGTTGTCCGGGGGAAAGAGTAAGAGACAGGACAGAGCTTTGCACCCAGGAACAGGGTGAGTGGCTAAGCTGCAGCAGCCACAATGCGTGGAAGCAGTCAGTCTTGGCTGGAACAGGCAGCACGCAGCACAATGAGAGGAGTGCTACATCTCTTGAGCACTGGGACTGTGCCGGCCCGCATCCGAGTACTCCTGTCGTCACAAGCGGGGATTCCAGAGAGAGAAGTACAGTGTGTCCAGTAGCTGACAGAGCGAGATGCCATGCACTTCATGACCGTGAGTACAGCACACTAGCCCCATAGAGAAAACCAGGTGGTGAACAGATGTTTGCGGTCCACCTTACCAGTAGCTACCTGCCTGCTCGTGTTAGACCCTGATAGTGTTGCGGCCTTGTTTTTTCCAGCTGCATAAGCTTATGGACTAGGGGCTCAATTGAAGGTGCCGGAGACCGACTGCTGCCACCAGAAGATTGACAGCCATTAACAACAGAACCTTATTGGACAAGCACCGAACCAGCCGTTGTTGGCGCTACGAACCCCCAAGTAGTATCGGCAGTTTGAGGAACTTCAGATGTGATAAGTGTACAAAAGAACTGCCATTACCTGGTTCATTTACTCTGCATATCCTTTTGCAATTGGACTATTTATTCCCCTGTTTGTGGTGGTAGTTTTATTGTGAGTTTTTTTTATATTCTACCTATTAAGGTTCTTTTATAGTAGGTACAATTGTCACTCTATATCTGTTTTCTAAGAAATCAATCTTTTTGTTTGCAAAATGTTTTGTTAATTTGAAAATGTATTGCTTTTCTGCTATGGAACATAAATGTCTCTACTGCTCTCAAAGGAACAAATTTATATATTGCTTTGTATTCTTCTTGTTTTCAAATTTTTATTTTTTATTAGAGGCAATTGTAAAGTTATTGCAGATGTAGCCTAGTAGAGTAAGGATGGCTTCAGAACAGATTTTCACAGTGAGTGATGAAGACATAATTGTGTACCATAAGAGCTTACACGCCACAGCAGAGAAAGAGAAAACCCACTGACCATAAGAGCTTACTCTCTACAGGAGATAGAGAGAAAACCCACTGACTATAAGAGCTTCCACTCTACAGGAGATAGAGTGAAAACCCACTGAATATAAGAGCTTCCACTCTACAGGAGATAGAGCACCCTGCATACCATGATAGCTTACACTTTACATAAGAGAGAGGACACTGTTGACCTCAAGACCTTACACTCTACCAAAGTGAGGACCCAACTGATCATAAGAGCTTACACTCTATAGGAGAGAGAGGATCCTGCTGACCTTAAGAGCTTACACTCTACAAGAGACAGAAAGAGAGGGGGAGAGAGAGGGTCCCATTGATCATAAGAGCTGACACTCTATAGGAGAGAGAGGACCCTGCTGATAATAAGAGCTTACACTCTGTAGGAAAGAGGACCCTACTAATCATAATAGCTTACACTCCACAGGAGAGAGAGGCTTCTGTTGATTATAAGAGCTTACACCCTACGGGACAGCGACACTTATCCAATGACTCTGAAGATGGAAAATGGGTCTACTATACAAACTGTGCTCCACTGGGAACCGCTGATCTGTGATAGAGACCCTATTCTGACCATCACTGTGCAAGAAATGATAATCCATAAGATGTCAGAGCTGTAGGCATTATCGGGAGACCTGTGCAGCAAAGCAAAATGACATTAGCCCACTCTCTGATGTTCCAACAATGTGGGAAAAGGTGCTGGGCAATCTTTTTTTGTGAACCTCAAATCAATTCTCAGCATACTAAAACAAGCATGAAACCACAAAATTCAAGAAATTCAACTTGAACTCTGTCCTTCTCGGATAGATCCACTCATCTCTAGATGCAATTGTACAGTAATGCCTCGGATGCACTATCAAGTGACAATCATGAGATGCTTCCGAGATGATGCCGATTTTGAAAGAGCTTCTGATCATTCATTTCAATTGTTGCTTCCAAAATGCAAGTAACCCATGCAAACAACACTTAGTTGATGTACACATAATAAGATTCAATGACCATAACGTAGTAAAGCAAGACATTAAAAACAAACCAATAAAGTGGTGCAGGTGTGATTTGATAACCGGCTACCTGAATTAGTTGAACTTGTACACAAGGAAGAAATCTTGACCCAGAAAATTGGCTTGAGAAGGAATGGTTTTTATTCTTAGTAAACCACTTGAGTATCTGTGTTGTGAGATTCATAGCAGCAACGTCTTCACCATTTCTTAAAATAAAAACTCAGGAAAAGGAAATTTGTCGGCGTAGAACTAAGTGCTAAAAAGAAAACACAACCCGCAAAAAATTCAAAATACGACCATGGTATTACACATGGAGAAAACTCAGCAAATGACATAACCTGTGCCAAGTGGATGGACAGCAGGTCTGTGTGATTGTCTCTAATCTCCAAACTTTTGAAACTCCAAATGTAAGAAATAGTCGTTGTCTACAACACAGTTATGGGTAGTGTTCTTCACATGGCCCAGCAGAAGATTACCTATGAAGTTGATCAAAAGTCAAAGGTGAGGTACTAAGGTAACGGGAATTCAAGCTCACCAGTCTTGCCATATGTTCATCATACACGGGCACATGACCTTGTCAGATAATGACAATGAAAGGATATCCAGCAGTCCAGCAAATATATTTCAGAAACATAAGTATAGACAGATCGACTTAGTCTAAAAAAACAGCTTATCTCGACCAGAGGGTCTTAAGCATGGTACCATGATGAAGACTCTCTGGTCGAAAGGCGCTGTTTTTTCTTATGCTCCTGAAATAAAATTTGAAGAGTTTAGCTCACTCAGTATGCTGGAAATCCATTGTCAAAGGTGATTATTTTTCAGTTTACTGGACATAGCAGTGAACAAGGTTCACTGCATTTCTATGCAGATGAATTTAGAACTAAATCCAGAATACAATGAAATATCACCGCTTCAGTACAGACAAATGATAGCAAGATCGCCAATTGGAAATTATACAAGAGAAATCTTCCATCAGGAACTGTTCGAAACAGCAATAAGATCTTATCAGCCCCACAACCTGAGCACAGGTTGGGGAAAGAGGCAAAGTGGAAGAGATGTGCTCAGTGTGCAAAGGACAACACTGAAAATAGGACTGACAATACGCCTGATGTATGTGGACTTCATTGCTTCTACAGAACATCACTCACCTGCTTTGTGAAGAACCACTCTTAATTAAATTTATAGGCATAAACAATTAGATGAACGAAGGTCGCACATAAAAAGAAGCCATGTTTTAGATGCCACAAACAAAGACAATTTCCAAAAGGAATGAACCAAAAAGGTTTAATGTACAATATCTGATCCATGATTAAATGTTTGATATAACATCTAAAAAGTGACAAATATCAGACAATACAAGGTTGGTGCATCCATTGTGAGGCCACAAGCCACATGATAAGCAAAATATTTGTTTTTTGGTTGTTTTTTTTTCAGAATTTAACTTGAATCTCAAAGAAGCAATCTATCTCATGGAAGAACAATAAATACAGAAGGTACTAGACATGGAGCACTCATGCGTAGGGATGGGCAGACCGGTGGAAGTTCAAGTTCTGGTAACAGACCTACCAGAACCCGAACCCCATTGAAAATAATGGATATTCGATCTCTCTGACTCTCTCCATCATAAAGTCCGTGAACTGTGACTGTCCGGTATGAACGTCGATCACTTCTGTTCTGGTTCGCTCATTTTTACTCATGTGCTCCAGTAAAAATTTATATTATCAGTCTAAAAGGATAACAATTGTCTATAAAAACATATGACAGCTCAAGGACTCAGTGGAAAATGTTTTAGGTGACAGGTGTGCTATCCTTTATGAGAAGCAAGTGATAGCCATTCCCAAAATGGATAAAGATTTATATCATCTCAATACAGTCAAGCCAAGAAGAAATGAGACTTTGCACACATTGATGCAATGACTGTATCCACAAAGAGCATAGGGTTCCAGATCTTAGATATCCAGAACATATTAAAGGACTGCAAAATGGAATCTGACGAAGGACCTTATTGTTCCCCCTTGTCCAATGCTGTGGGATGTGAATACTGCATAAAATCCCAGGCTAGAAGAGCACCACTACCTAAAGAGACTATTACAGTGATCAGACTACTTCGGAACAAAAGGCTGAATTCAGTGCAAGCTCAATCACTCATTCTGGCACCTATCCTGTAGCAATACTTGTCCCCGTCCTGTAATAATAACCTCCTTATTACAGAATGGGGAGCATTATTACATGGTAGGTGCCAGGATGGGACATTATTACAGGATAGGTGCCAGGACAGCAGATCCAGGAGGATACAAAATATTAGGCTATAAAGTGATATAAAAAAAGCTCAGTCCCAGACAATCCCTCTAATCTTCAAATAATTCAGGAACTACTGAGACGCACTTTAAAAGAACCGCAGATAAGTTCCAAAAAAAAAGTGAGACTATTATTGTAATGTAGGTAAATGGAAATGCAATAAAGAGAATGTGATGGATCAGAGAGTAATCTGTGATCCTCCCAAGACCTCCTCCTCTCCTCCATACTCATACATTTCTCATCCAATTGCCTCAAAAGACTTCTTCCAAATTTCCCCCGTCCTCTGTGATTCTGTGCCCCAACACGTCCGATTATTCACCACATTTGGAATCTTCGGTCGGAATGTGAGAACCCATCTCTTCTGGAAGCTCTACAGCCTGCAATGACTCCTCTGCTACCTCACAACCACCGGAGCTGCTGCAACCCCCAACCTACTGTCTAATTCCCCATCACCCTGTAGACTCTAAGCCCACGAGGGCCGGGTCCTCTCCCCTCTCCCCTCTCTACCAGTCTGTCATTGTAATTTATATCTGTATTTTGTATGTAACCCCTTCTCATGTACAGCATAATAATAGAGCAGACAACATAGTATATAATGAAGGACGAGTCTATAAAGAATGGATAGCATATAATGACCAGTGAGTTATAATACCTGTGGTATCAGCAGCAGCCGCAGGTGTCCTGCCTATGGAGGAGAGGTCAGACGCACATGACAGGGCACAGCCGGCCGAGCAGTGAGTTTTATAAAGAGGAGGGCACCTTTTTGAATCAGGGCTACCATCCAAGAACAATTCAAAACCTAATTACAAGAGCCACCAGATTGTCAAGGAATCACCTGCTACATTACAAAGCTAAAGAAGAAAATAACCGGGTGCTAGAGTTGAGCGAAACGGGTCGGTCATATTCAAAAGTCGGCTACTTTCGCTGAAGTCGGGTTTCATGAAATGAAACCCGACCATAGTGTGAGGTCGGCCACGAGGTCGGCGACCAGAGCGCCAAAGTCGTGTTTCAAAAGATGCTTCCAGCACCCTTTTTCAGCCAGTGATGGAGGACGCACACTGTGGGCAACGTGATGACATAGGCATCAGTCACCACCATCTTAGAGAAGGGCATGCAAGTGATTGGCTGGCTTTGTGTGGTGTCACAGGGGCTATAAAAGGGCGTGAACGCCGACCGCCATCTTACTTCTGCCGATCTTAGCATAGGGAGAGCTGCTGCTCCTGATTCAGAATAAGGGAGAGCGTTAGGCAGGGAAGAAGAACCAAAAAACTGCTTCTGCTGGTAGCGATTTCCACTTACAACACAACAGTTTGTGTGCAGTGACAGGCGAGGCTATATTTTTGTGCATCAGCTCTGTTGGTTATTAGGCTGCCTTATAAGGCTCCCTGATAGCTGCATTGCTGTTTGCACATTGCTGTGCAAACTGCTTCTTTTAAAAGCAAAAATACTTTTCTTCCTCTTTTCTGCACAGTTACCAAGGGTTCATTTCTCCACCCTTTTGTGTGCAGCAGTCCTGCTTATTAGGCTGCCTGCGTCCATACTTGGACTGAGAGCATCATTGTCAGCCTCCGAAAATCTCTAGTGAGATCCAAATTCTCACCAATCCTATAGACACCCTCCACCTTGTCATACACCATCCAATTACAGCCTGTTACATTGAGGTGTAATCTCTCCTGGGCCTGAGACAATAGTTCAGCGTCCTCAAATCTGTAGTGAGATTCAAATTCTCACCAATAGTAACATAGTAACATAGTTATTAAGGTTGAAGGAAGACTTTAAGTCCATCTAGTTCAACCCATACCCTATCCTAACTTGCCATAACATGTTGATCCAGAGGAAGGCAAAAAAAACCCATGTGGCAAACAGTAAGCTTCACATTGGGGAAAAAAATTCCTTCCTGACTCCACATACGGCAATCAGACTAGCTCCCTGGATCAACGCAATATTAAGGAAACTAGTGTATATACCCTGTAATATTATACTTTTCAAGAAAGGCATCCAGACCATTATTAAATTTTAGTAGGGAATCACTCATTACAACATCATATGGCAGAGAGTTCCATAGTCTCACTGCTCTTACAGTAAAGAATCCGCGTCTGTGAGTATGCTTAAAGCTTCTTTCCTCCAGACGTAGAGGATGCCCCCTTGTCCCCGTCACAGGTCTAAGAGTAAAAAGATCATTAGAAAGGTCTTTGTACTGTCCCCGCATATATTTATACATTGTAATAAGATCACCCCTAAGCCTTTGATTTTCCAAACTAAATATCCGCAAGTGTAATAACCTGTCTTGGTATTGCAGACCCCCTAGTTCCCTAATAACCTTGGTCGCTCTTCTCTGCACCCGCTCCAGTTCAGCTATGTCTTTCTTATACACCGGAGACCAGAACTGCACACAGTATTCTAAGTGTGCTCGCACTAGTGACTTATGTAGAGGTAAAATTATGTTCTCCTCATGAGCATCTATGCCTCTTTTAATGCATCCCATTATTTTATTTGCCTTTGCAGCAGCTGCCTGACACTGGCCACTAAATGTGAGTTTGTCGTCCACCCATACACCCAGGTCTTTTTCAGTGACAGTTTTCCCCAGTGTTTTACAATTAAGCACATAATTATACATCTTGTTCGTTCTACCCAAGTGCATGACCTTACATTTATCCCCATTAAAGCTCATTTGCCATTTATCAGCCCAAGCTTCTAGTTTACATAAATCCTCCTGTAATATAAAATTGTCCTCCTCTGTATTGATTACCCTGCAGAGTTTAGTGTCATCTGCAAATATTGAAATTCTACTCTCTATGCCCCCTACAAGGTCATTAATAAATATGTTAAAATGAAGCGGGCCCAAAACTGACCCCTGTGGTACCCCACTGCTAACCATGACCCAGTCCGAGTGTGCTCCATTAATAACCACCCTTTGTTTCCTATCCCTGAGCCAGCTCTTAACAAACCTACACATATTTTCCCCTATCCCCATTGTTCTCATTTTATGTATCAACCTTTTGTGTGGCACCGTATCAAAAGCTTTTGAAAAGTCCATGTACACCACGTCCACTGCATTCCCTTGGTCCAGTCCTGAACTTACATCTTCATAAAAGCTTATCAGATTAGTCTGACAGGAACGGTCCCTTGTAAACCCATGTTGATATTGGGTCATGAGGTTATTCTTCTCCAGATACTCCAGTATAGTATCTCTTAGAAAACCCTCCAGGATTTTACCCACAGTTGAGGTTAAACTTACTGGCCTATAATTTCCAAGTTCAGTTTTTGTCCCCTTTTTGAATATTGGCACCACATTTGCTATACGCCAGTCCTGTGGTACAGACCCTGTTATTATGGAATCTTTAAAGATTAAAAATAATGGTCTATCTATGACTGTGCTTAATTCCTGCAGTACTTGGGGGTGTATCCCATCCGGGCCCGGGGATTTGTCAATTTTAGTGATTTTTAGATGCCGCCGTACTTCCTGCTGGGTTAAGCAGGTGACATTTAATGGAGAATTTTTATCTCTGATCATGTTATCTGTCATGGGATTTTCATGTGTAAATACTGTTGAAAAAAGGCTTTTTCCTCATCCTCATCCACCATTTCACCCAGACTATTTTTAAGGGGGCCAACACTATCATTTTTTAGCTTCTTACTATTTATGTAGTTAAAGAATATTTTGGGATTATTTTTACTTTCTCTGGCAATGAGTCTCTCTGTCTCAATCTTTGCTGTCTTGATTTGCTTTTCACAGAATTTATTTAATCTTCTGTATTTATTTAATGCCTCATCACTAGAGTTGAGCGAAAGGGGTCGAAAAAATTCAAAAGTCGCCGACTTTTAGCAAAGTCAGGTTTCATGAAACGAAACCCGACCCTAGGATGAGGTCGGCCACGAGGTCGGAGACTTACGCGCCAAAGTCGCGTTTCAAAAGTTTGTTTTGCGCTCTTTTTCAGCCAATCAGGATCCACGGACACTGTGGGCAACGTGATGACATAGGTACGGGTCACCACCATCTTTCAGAAGGGCATGCAAGTGATTGGCTTGCTTTGGTGGGCGTCACAGGGGGTATAAAAGGGCGTGCACGCCGACCGCCATCTTACTTCTGCCGATCTTAGTATAGGGAGAGGTTGCTGCTGATTCTGTAGGGAGAGCGTTAGGCAGGGAAGAAGACAAAAAAACTGCTTCTGCTGCTAGCGATTTGGCCTGCACAACACACCAGTCACTGTGTGTGCAGTGCAAGGGGAGGCTATATAGTGGTGTATCAGTGGTGTTGGTTGTTGGGCTGCCTTCTAAGGCTTCCTGACATTCCTGCATTGCTGTTTACCCACTGCTCCGCAAACTGCTTTTTTTAAAAGCAATCCAATCTCCCTTATCCTCTAGTCACTTTTGTCACAGCTGTGCCATCGAGCCTGTCACATAGCGCTCAGATATTCATTGGGCCTCACACAATCCAAAAGTGTCCATCCAGTGTCCAAAAGTGTGTGCAGAGATTCAAAATCTCCCTTATCCTCTAGTCACTTTGGTCACAGCTGTGCCATCGAGCCTGTCACATAGCGCTCAGATATCAGTGGGCCTCACACAATCCAAAAGTGTCCATCCAGTGTCCAAAAGTGTGTGCAGAGATTCAAAATCTCCCTTATCCTCTAGTCACTTTGGTCACAGCTGTGCCATCGAGCCTGTCACATAGCGCTGAGATATCAGTGGGCCTCACACAATCCAAAAGTGTCCAGTGTCCAAAAGTGTGTGCAGAGATTCAAAATCTCCCTTATCCTCTAGTCACTTTGGTCACAGCTGTGCCATCGAGCCTGTCACATAGCGCTCAGATATCAGTGGGCTTCACACAATCCAAAAGTGTCCAGTGTCCAAAAGTGTGTGCAGAGATTCAAAATCTCCCTTATCCTCTAGTCACTTTGGTCACAGCTGTGCTATCGAGCCTGTCACATAGCGCTCAGATATCAGTGGGCCTCACACAATCCAAAAGTGTCCAGTGTCCAAAAGTGTGTGCAGAGATTCAAAATCTCCCTTATCCTCTAGTCACTTTGGTCACAGCTGTGCCATCGAGCCTGTCACATAGCGCTCAGATATCAGTGGGCCTCACACAATCCAAAAGTGTCCATCCAGTGTCCAAAAGTGTTTGCAGAGATTCAAAATCTCCCTTATCCTCTAGTCACTTTGGTCACAGCTGTGCCATCGAGCCTGTCACATAGCGCTCAGATATCAGTGGGCTTCACACAATCCAAAAGTGTCCAGTGTCCAAAAGTGTGTGCAGAGATTCAAAATCTCCCTTATCCTCTAGTCACTTTGGTCACAGCTGTGCTATCGAGCCTGTCACATAGCGCTCAGATATCAGTGGGCCTCACACAATCCAAAAGTGTCCAGTGTCCAAAAGTGTGTGCAGAGATTCAAAATCTCCCTTATCCTCTAGTCACTTTGGTCACAGCTGTGCCATCGAGCCTGTCACATAGCGCTCAGATATCAGTGGGCCTCACACAATCCAAAAGTGTCCAGTGTCCACAAGTGTCTGCAGAAATTCAAAATCTTCCCTGTCCTATAGACACCTTGTACCTTGTTTTACATTACTATATAGTTTGTTGGATTTTGTCTACATTTCTACCAAAAATGAGGAAGGCTGGTGGAAGAGGCCGTGGAATTGGGCGGGGGTTGGCAGCTGGTAATGATGGTGTTGGTGGTGGATCTGATGGTAGTGGCAAGAGCAAAATAGGACCGAATGCAGGAGGTGTTGAGCCTGCGTCATCGTCTGGCTACATAAGGCCTCGAACGCTTAGTTTTCTAGGAGTTGGCAAACCGCTTTTAAAGCCAGAGCATCAGGAAAAAGTTTTGTCTTACATTGCTGACTCAGCCTCCAGCTCTATCGCCTCCTCTTCTTCAGTTGTAAAAAGTAAAAGCACTGAGTCGTCATTGGAGGCTCATGTTCATGAACCACACCTTTCCTTGTGTCCTTCACCCCAACCAAGATTGAAGGATGACGCAGGCCATACTACTGATTACTCCATGGAGCTGTTTTCACATACCATGCCTGGATTATCAAGTGAAATGGTGAATTACCCAGGCCAAGATGAATCTGACAAGGAGTGCACTGATGCACAGCCGCTGATGGATGATTCTGCTGGTACATTCACTCAGAGCACTACATTGTCCTCGCAGTGTACAGAGCCAGATTCTGACCCTGATGAGACTCAGGTGCCCCTTCCCACACACTATACCACCATACACGGTGACACAGAGGAAGGTGCACATGACATAGAAGAGGAGGTGATGGATGACCCAGTTGTTGACCCAGATTGGCATCCATTGGGGGAAGAGGGTGCTGCTTCCAATAGCTCAGATGAGGAGCATCCACAGCAGACATCGACATCGCAACAGCTGTTATCTGGCAGGCCCGGAGCACTCCAAAGACAGGTTCCAAACATCAAAAGAGTTGCTGGACAGCTTGTCCAGAGGGTCAAAAGATCACAGCGTGCTAGGCCGCAAAATGTCTGCCAAAGTAGGAAGAGTGCAGTGTGGCACTTTTTTGACCAAAATCCTCATGATCAGGCCAAGGTTATCTGTAAGAAGTGCGCAAAGACCTTTAGCCGAGGGAAAAATCTGAAAAATTTGAATACCAGTTGCATGCTTAGACATTTAACCAGCATGCACTTGCAAGCGTGGACACAACACCAAACCTCAAGTGCCACATGTGCAACTGATCACAACGAAGGTAGTCAGCAACGCTACATTGTTTCCCCCACTGTAAGCCCACCGGTTAGCACAGCAGCAAATGTTGAGGTGTCGTTGCAAGACCACAGCAGTCAGGGAATCCCCCTGTTATATCAACGAAAGACTGATTCTAGGCCATCAGAAAGAACACCAACTCCATCACCATCATCAACCCTCTCTCAGTCCGCCCTGTCCACCGCTACTTCCACCATATGCAGCTCTCAAGTCCAGCTCACCCTCCCAGACACTATGAGTAGGTCAAGAAAGTACTCAGTCTCTCATCCGCGTACACTGGGTTTGAACGCCCACATTGCCAAACTAATCTCGTTTGAGATGATGCCCTTTCGGTTGGTGGAAAGCACAGCTTTCCGCGAACTCATGGCCTATGCAGTACCACGCTATGACCTACCCAGTCGCCACTTCTTCTCTCGCAAAGCCATCCCAGCCCTCCACCATCATGTGAAAGACCGCATTGTCCATGCACTCAAGCAGTCAGTGAGCGGAAAGGTGCACCTCACAACTGATGCATGGTCCAGTCGGCATGGCCAGGGCCGTTACGTGTCCATCACTGCGCACTGGGTTAATGTGGTGGATGCAGGGTCCACAGGGGACAGCGGTGGTGGGACAGTGCTGCCTAGCCCACGGTATAGGAAACAGTTGGCTGTAGGCGTTCGACCCTCCTCCTCCTCCAGAAGCGAAAGCTCGTCCACAGAGCGCAGTCGTACGAGCACTCCATCTGCAGCTGCCACTGTTGCACACGATGTGTCCCCCTATCGAGCAGCTAGTGGAAAGCGTCAGCAGGCTGTGTTGCAGATGATGTGTTTGGGCGACAGACACACCGCCGAGGTGCTGGCCGAGTACTTGAAGCGACAAACTGAGTCATGGCTGGGCAGTGTACATCTTGAGGCAGGCAAGGTAGTTAGTGATAACGGCCGTAATTTTGTGGCAGCCATAGCCCTTTCAAAACTCAGCCACATACCTTGCTTGGCTCACACCTTGAACCTGGTGGTGCAGTGCTTCCTCAAAAATTATCCGGAGTTAACAGCCCTGCTCCAGAAGGTGAGAAGACTGTGCGCGCACATCCGCCGGTCGCCTGTACACTCCGTTCATATGCAGAAGCTGCAGCGATTGCTCCACCTTCCCAACCACCGCCTCATTATCGACATTGCAACAAGGTGGAACTCCACCCTGCACATGGTGGAGCGGCTGTGCGAGCAGAGGCAGGCCATAATGCATTTGTGGGAGGATACACGGCCAGGCACTTTGAGAGCAGACATGGAGTTGACAGGTGTGCAGTGGTCGAAGCTGAAAGACCTTTGTAAAGTCCTTCAGTGTTTTGAGGAATGCACACGGCTGGTAAGCGCAGACGACGCCATCCTAAGCATGAGCATCCCACTTATGCGTCTGCTCATGCAAACTTTGACGCACCTTAAGGAGCAGGCGTCTGCAGCCAATGTTGATGAGGAGGAAGAGGAGGAGGGAATCCTTGATGACATTCAGCCATTGTCTGCTCAGGGACCTCTCCTGGACGAGGTGGAGGAAGAAGAGGAGGAGGAGGATGATGATGGGGATGATTACTTAGGGGAGGAGGATGCATCTCGTGGGGCAAGTGAAAATGTTGGCGTGGCAAGGTCTGGTACAGGGTTTGTGCGTGACTGGAGGGATGTGGATTTGCCAGAAAGTGCTCCTCCACCCAGCACTCGCAGTGCATCATTGACACCGGGAACATTGGCCCACATGTCAGATTATGCCTTGCGGATCCTAAAAAGGGACCCCCGCATTGCCAAAATGATGAACGATGACGACTACTGGTTGGCCACCATCCTGTATCCACGCTATAAAGGCAAATTATAAAACATCATGCCACAGGAGAACCTTGACCTAATATTGGCTAATAAACAAGCAACTCTGGTAAATCGGTTGCTTGAGGCATTCCCAGCACACAGCAGCGGTGATGGTTCTCACACGAGCCGTACGGGCCGGGGGCAGCTTGGCAGAGGTGTTCGTGGTGCACACAGCAGAAGTGGCGTTGGAGACAGGGGTTTCATGACAATGTTGTGGACTGATTTTTCAAATACCGCTCACACAACTGGTAATACTGCATCAATGGAAAGTGACAGGAGACAGCAGTTGTCAACTATGGTTACAAACTACTTTTCCTCCCATATCGATGTTCTCCCACACAGGTCATTCCCCTTTGACTATTGGGCCGCTAAACTGGACACCTGGCCTGAATTGGCCCAATATGCCTTACAGGAGCTCGCTTGCCCAGCTGCAAGTGTGCTATCGGAAAGAGTCTTCAGTGCAGCTGGATCAATCCTGACAGAAAAAAGGACCCGTCTGTCAACCCAAAATGTGGATGATCTAACCTTCATTAAAATGAACCACGCATGGGTTTCCAAGGATTTTGTCCCACCTTCCCCTGATGACACATAGGGTGACAGAAAAATGGCTTGTTTTGGTCCACCTCTTCCTGGTACTTCACCTATTTCGCCTTTTGCATCAGCTGAATGTCCAACATCAACATATGCCACTTTCTAAAACTCCCTAACTGTGCTGCCTCCCCCCCCATGGCTGGGGTCACCACCTAGCGCACGACACCGTGCGAGTGCCGTTGCCCTGGACAGGTGGGTAGGCCGACTCTTGGGCGCGGGCACTGGCACAGGGTCCCTCATAGTGCAATCAAGTGTCTCTGACGGAGGTGGTGCACACCCGCCGTCAGACACACCGCTGTACTATGAGGGGCCCAGTGCCAGTACCGACGCCCACGAGTGGGCCCCCCTTGCTTGGGCAGGGCCCCAGCATTTGCAATCTTTACCTCTCCCTGCTCCTCCGCTGTGTAATCTGGGCCGTCAAATCCATACTGTGCCTGACACCGTCTGAGCCTGCCTCCTGATGTATAGACATATATTTTGAATGTGTACGCTATCCATACATGTTATCCGGGGAAAAGGGACCCTTTCTAACCTTTGTGCAATCACGTGCAATCCATACTGGGCCTAACACCGTCTGAGCCTGCCTCCTGAGACATATATTTTGAATGTGTACACTATCCATACATGTTATCCGGGGATACGGTACCCTTTCTAACCTTTGTGCAATCACGTGCAATCCATACTGGGATACTGGGCCTAACACCGTCTGAGCCTGCCTCCTGAGACATATATTTTGAATGTGTACGCTATCCATACATGTTATCTGGGGATACGGTACCCTTTCTAACCTTTGTGCAATCACGTGCAATCCATACTGGGCCTAACACCGTCTGAGCCTGCCTCCTGAGACATATATTTTGAATGTGTACGCTATCCATACATGTTATCTGGGGATACGGTACCCTTTCTAACCTTTGTGCAATCACGTGCAATCCATACTGGGCCTAACACCGTCTGAGCCTGCCTCCTGAGACATATATTTTGAATGTGTACGCTATCCATACATGTTATCCGGGGATACGGTACCCTTTCTCACCTTTGTGCAATCACGTGCAAGCCATACTGGGCCTAACACCGTCTGAGCCTGCCTCCTGATGTATAGACATATATTTTGAATGTGTACGCTATCCATACATGTTATCCGGGGATACGGTACCCTTTCTCACCTTTGTGCAATCACGTGCAATCCATACTGGGCCTAACACCGTCTGAGAATGATAGATGGGGCCCACCATACACTGGAACATTCCAAAGGTGGACATCAGACACTGGAGCAGCATTTACAGGGCCCATTATACACTAGAGCATTAGAAATGGGGCCCATTATGTTTGGAGCATTATTTGGGCCCATAAGACAGTGGAGCTTCATCCATGGGGACCAACATATACTGTAGCATTATGTGGAGCTCATCATATACTGTTTCAAACATTATATGGGACCAATGATTCTGTATGGAGAAATAGATGGGCCTCGTCATGAGATGTAAAAAGTGAGGTATTTTTCATTGTACTATACCGCTATTTCTCTGCCGTATCAGAGCATGATGAGTTGTGGTATGTATTAAAGGGGCGCTCTTTCGCCCAGGGCACATGAAAACCTGGAGCCAGCCCTCCCCCCCCACAGTCTGTAGCCAAATAACCCCCATTTTTCAGTGCGTAACTTGTATTATGAAGTTAATTAAGGTTGACAAGCTTAAGTAAGAAGAATTGATGCTTTTGGCATTCAAATGGGCACTGTTGGTGTGTTTCCTGTCCTCCTCTCACTGCCGACTTTTATTCCCCATTGACTTACATTGGGTTTCGTGTTTCGGGACGACCCCGAATTTTCCCTATAATCGGACGATCTTGCTCGACCCGACTTTTGGAAAAGTCGGGTTTCACGAAACGAAACGCGACCCTAAAAAACCAAAAGTCGCTCAACTCTACTCATCACTACCTACTTGCTTTAATTCTCTAAATGCTTTATTTTTATCTCTTATTGCGCCCCTTACAGCTCTATTTAGCCATAGTGGTTTCCTCCTATTTCTCGCATGTTTATTCCCATACGGTATATATTGTGCACAGCTCCTATTCAGGATGCTAATAAACATCTCCCATTTTCTTTGTGTATTTTTATGTCTCAGGATATCGTCCCAGTTAATTGCACCAAGATCATCTCTCATCCGCTGGAAATTTGCCTTCCTGAAGTTTAGTGTCCTTGTAACCCCTCTACTACACATCTTATTAAAGGATACATGAAAACTTATTAATTTGTGATCACTATTACCCAAGTGACCCCCAACCCTTACATTTGATCTGCGGTCTGGCCTGTTGGTTAATATTAGGTCTAGCAGTGCCCCCCCTCTTGTTGGGTCCTGAACCAGTTGTGAAAGGTAATTGTCTCTCACTGTTGTCAGACACCTATTACCTTTGCTGGAACTGCAGGTTTCGGTTCCCCAATGTATTTCAGGGTAGTTGAAGTCCCCCATAATAATGACTTCTCCCTGAGTCGCAGCTTCATCTATTTGCTTTATGAGGATATTCTCTGTTGCTTCCATTATTTTTGGAGACTTATAACAAACCCCTATCAGTAATTTATTATTTTTCCCCCCTCCCCTTATCTCCACCCAGAGGGACTCTACATTTTCATTAGATTCATATATATTATCACGAAGGATGGATTTTAGGCTATGTGCACACGTAGTTTTTTGGGTGTTCGGATTTTGTAGAGAAAACCGCAGGTAAATCCGCAGGACAAAAGTCCTGCGGTTTATCTGCGGTTTTGCCTGCGGTTTTACACCTCATAATGGATGAGGTGTAAAACTGCAGCGTTTCTGCACCAAACAATTGACATGCTGCAGATTGTAAACCGCAGCAAAACCGCGCGGAAAAATCCGCAGCATGTGCACAGCTTTTTTTTATTTCCATAGGAAATAAAGGTACTGTACAACGCAGCAGAATCTGCTGCGGACCCACAGGTGCAGAAACGCTGCGGAACCGCAGCAGAATCCGCACCGTGTGCACAGGATGATTTTACATATAAACACACGCCTCCCCCTCGCTTATTTGTTCAGTCATTTCTGAACAGACTGTAGCCCTGTAAATGAACCGCCCAGTCATGGCTTTCGTCCAGCCATGTCTCAGATATCCCCACCATGTCATAATTATGTTCCAACAACATTAACTCCAATTCCTCCATCTTGTTGGCGAGGCTTCTGGCATTAGTATACATGCACTTTATGTATCTCTCTGTACCTCTATTCTTTCTTAAGTTATTAACTGTTCTACCCCCACCCCCCATGCCACCCCCACCCCCAATGTCATTATTTGCGCCCAGGTCTCTATCGGCACTGTCTTCCCCTCCTATAAAAGGAATACCCTCCCCCTGTCCCTAGTTTAAACACTCCTCCAGCCTTCTAGCCATTTTCTCCCCCTGTACAGCTGCACCCTCCCCATTGAGGTGCAGCCCATCCCTAGCGTAGAACCTGTAGCCAACTGAAAAGTCGGCCCAGTTCTGCAGGAACCCAAACCCCTCCTTCCTACACCAATTCCTGAGCCACTTATTAACCTCCCTAATCTCCCGTTGCCTCTCTGGCGTGGCATGTGGTACAGGAAGTATTTCCGAAAATACCACCTTGGAGGTCCTTACTTTAAGCTTACAGCCTTCTACCTTCTACCTTGTTTTACAGTACCATATAGTATGGTGGAAGACGCCATGGAAGTGGGCGGGGGTTGCCAGCTGGTCCTGATGGTGGTGGTGGTGCATCTGTTGGTAGTGGCAAAAGCACAATAGCACCTAAGGCAGGAGGTGTTGAGCCTGCGTCATCGTCCGGCTCCACAAGACCTTGAAGGCTCTCTTTTCTGGGAGTAGGTAAACCACTTTTAAAGCCGGAGCTTCAGGAACAAGTTTTGGCTTACATTGCTGACACAGCTTCCAAATCTCTCGCCTCCTCTTCTGAAGTTTCAAAAAATAAAAGCACTGAGTCGTCAGTGGAGGCTCCTGGTCAGGAACAACACCTTTCCTTGTGTCCTTCACCCCTACCAAAAGTGAAGGATGTGGCAGGCCACACTACCGATTACTCAATGGAGCTCTTTTCACATACCATGCCTGGGTTAGCAAGTCAAATCGTGAATTCTCCAGTCCAAGATGAATCTGACATGGAGTGCACTGATGCACAGCCACTGCTAGATTTTTCTGCTGGTATATTTACTCAGAGCACTACATTGTCCTCGCAGTGTACTGAGGCAGAATCAGACCCTGATGAAACTCAGGTGCCCCTTCCCGCATACTATACCACCTTAAACGGTGACACAGAGGAAGGTGCACATGAAATTGAAGAGGAGGTGATGGATGACCCAGTTGTTGACCCAGATTGGCATCCATTGGGGGAAGAGGGTGCCGCTGCCAATAGCTCAGAAGAGGAGGAGGATCCATAGTAGGAAGAGTGCAATGTGGCACTTTTTTGAACAAAATCCTAATGATCAGGCAAAAGTTATCTGTAAGAAGTGCGCAAAGACCTTTAGCCGAGGGAAAAACCTGAGAAATTTGAATACCAGTTGCATGCTTAGACATTTAACCACCATGCACTTGCAAGCGTGGACGAACTACCAAACCTCACGTACCACATGTGCACCTGCTCCGAATGATGGTAGTCAGCAATGCTACATCGCTTCCCCCACTGTAAGCCCACCGGTTAGCATACCACCAGCAGCAAATGTCGAGGTGGCGTCGCAAGGGCAAAGCAGTCATGGAATCACAATGTTATTGCTACGAAAGACTGAATCTAGGCCATCAGCAACACCACCAACACCATCACCATCACCAACCCTCTCTCAGTCCACCATGTCCACCGCTAGTGCCACCATATGCAGCTCTCAAGTCCAGCTCACCCTACCAGAGACTCTGAGTAGGACAAGAAAGTACTCATCCTCTCATCCGCGTACACTGGCTTTGAACGCCCACATTGCCAAACTAATCTCATTAGAGATGATTCCCTACCGGTTGTTTGAAAGCGAAGCTTTCCGCGAGCTCATGGTCTACGCAGTACCACGCTATGACCTACCCAGTCGGCACTTCTTTTCACGGAAAGCCATCCCAGCCCTCCACGTGCATGTGAAAGACCGCATTGTCCATGCACTCAAGCAATCAGTGAGTGGAAAGGTGAACCTCACAACAGATGCATGGTCCAGTAGGCATGGCCAGGGCCGTTACGTACCCATCACTGCGCACTCGGTTAATGTGGTGGATGCAAGGTCCACAGGGGACAGCGGTGGTGGGACAGTGCTGCCTAGCCCACGGTATAGCAATCAGTTGGCTGTAGGCATTCAACCCTCCTCCTCATCCTCCAGAAGCGAAAGCTCGTCCACAGAGCGCAGTCGCACGAGCACTCCATCCGCAGCTGCCAGTGTTGCACACGAGGTGTCCCACTATCGAACAGCTAGTGGTAAGCGTCAGCAGGCTGTGTTGAAGATGATGTGTTTGGGCGACAGCAGACACACCGCGGAGGTACTGGCAGACTACTTGCAGCGACAAACTGAGTCATGGCTGGGAAGTCTACATCTTGAGGCAGGCAAGGTAGTTAGTGATAACGGCCGGAATTTTGTGGCAGTCATAGCCAATTCAAAACTCAGACACATACCTTGCTTGCTCACACCTTGAACCTGGTGGTGCAGTGCTTCCTCAATAATTGTCCGGAGTTAACACCCCTGCTCCATAAGGTGCGAAGACTGTGCTCGCACATCCGCCGGTTGCCTGTACACTCCAGTCGTATGCAGAAGCTGCAGCGATTGCTCCACCTTCCCAAGCACCGCCTGGGAACTCCACCCTGCACATGTTTCAGAGGCTGTGCGAACAGAGGCAGACTGTAATTCATTTGTGGGAGGATACACGGGCAGGCAGTTTGCAGGCAGACATGGAGCTGTCTGGTGTGCAGTGGTCGAAGCTGAAATACCTCTGTAAAGTCCTTCAGTGTTCTGAGGAATGCACACGGCTGGCAAGCGCAGATGACGTCATCATAAGCATGAGCATCCCACTTATGTGTCTGCTCATGCAAACTTTGACGCACATTAAGGAGCAGGCGTCTGCAGCCGAGGAGGAAGAGGAGGAGGGAAGCCTTGATGACAGTCAGCCATTGTCTGCTCAGGGAAGTCTCATGGATGAGGTGGAGGAAGAAGAGGAAGAGGAGGAGGAGGAGGATGATGGGGATGATTATTTTGGGGAGGAGGATGCTTCTCAGGGGGCAAGAAAAAATGTTGGCGTGGCAAGGTACAGGATTTGTGCGTGACTGGAGGGATGTGGATTTGCCAGAAAGTGCTCCTCCACCCAGCACTCGCAGTGCATCACTTACACCTGTATCATTGGCCCACATGTCTGATTATGCCTTGCAGATCCTAAAAAGTGACCCCCGCATTGCCAAAATGATGAACGATGACGACTACTGGTCGTCCAGCATCCTGGATCCATGCTATGAAGGGAAATTCCAAAACATCATGCCACAGGACAACCTAGAGCTAATATTGGCTAACAAACAAGCAACTTTTGTAAACCGTTTGTTTGAGGCATTCCCAGCACTCAGCGGCGGTGATGTTTTTCCAACGAGCCGTAGGGGGCAACATGGAAGATGTGTTCGTGGTGCACACAGCTGAAGTGGCATTGGACACAGGGGTTTCATGACCATGTTGTGGACTGATTTTTCAAGTACCGCTCACATGACTGGTAATACTGCATCGATCGAAAGTGACAGGAGACAGCAGTTGTCAACTATGGTAACAAACTACTTCTCCTCCCATATCGATGATCTCCCTCACCGGTCATTCCCCTTTGACTATTGGGCCTCTAAACTGGACACCTGGCCTGAATTGGCACAATATGCCTTACAGGAGCTCGCTTGCCCTGCTGCTAGTGTGTTATCTGAACGAGTCTTCAGTGCTGCTGGATCAATCCTGACAGAAAAAAGGACCTGTCTGTCGACCCAAAATGTTGATGATTTAACCTTCATTAAAATGAACCATGCATGGGTTTCAAAGGATTTTGTCCCACCCTCCCCTGCTGACACGTAGGTTGCCAGAAAAATGGCTTGCTTTTGTCCTCCTCTTCCGCGGACTTCTCCAATTACTCCATTTGCAGCTGCTGAAAGTTTAACATCAACATATGCCATTTTTTCCACCTCCCTAACTGGGCTGCCTCCCCCCACAGGGCCGGGGTCACCATCTGGCGCACGCACCAGTGCGAGTGCCATTGCCCTGGACAGGTGGGTGGGCACACTCTTTGGCAATGGCACTGGCACAAGGTCCCTCATAGTAGAATCAAGTGTCTCTGACGGTGGGGGTGCTCACCCGCCGTCAGACACACTGGCGTACTATGAGGGGCCCTGTGCCAGTACCGTCGCCCATGAGTGGGCCCCCCCTGCTTGCTCAGGGCACCAGGACTTGCAATACTTACCTCTCCCTGCTCCACCACTGTGTAGTCTGGCCTGTTAAATACTTCACTGGGACTGCCAATACAATTTTGGTGAAATGATAGATGATGGTTAAGACGTAGCTATGCCCTGTCCTGCTGGGCTCTATCTTCAGATGATCAATGGCTTCCATTTGTTATGGACGTCGACTCACAATGAGATGCAGTGGTGGTTTATCATCAGCTTTCATGGTTTTCCAACTCACAGACGTGTGACATTCCTGCCCACATTTTTGTATGTGTGCTCTCATGCCAATCCAATAAAATCGCCTACGGCCTGTGGCTTGTGTCTTTTGCACTCCAAAGTTATCTGACAGATCATGATAGGCAGTGAGGACAATGTCTACATCTGTCCCTGTGATCACAATTTGATGGAGATGAGTAACGGTGATGGGTTCCACGGTACTGCGAAACAGCAAACCTTTCTTCACAAGAACTGTTTTCGCTGTCTCCACAGACAAAGTAATTGAGGGTCAGCATCGCCTCTGAGAATTCTCCCGGGAGTTTTTACCGTGATTAATAATTCCAAAATTTCTGCAATCAGTCGACTTTCCGTCTGTACTTGTATCCATCTCGTTTCCTCTTGCGGAGACCCTGGACTGTCTTACTGAGACTGAAATATATGTGAAGATTGAAAAATACCCCAACAGTGTATACTGGTGTACGCTTCGAATACATAACCCTTTTTCTACTTTTTAGATTCTTGTCTAATCCATACAGAGGCTGTGAGTGTCTTTGTCGGACTCCGGAAATATACACACAGATTTTTAATGTTTAAACTATGCTATATATACCTGCTATCCAGTGATACTGTACCCTTTCTCAACTTTCTACAATCACATCGAATCCATACTGGGCCTGAGACCGTCTGAGTCTGTCTCCTGATATATAGACATAGGTTTTTAATGTTTAAACTATGCTATATATACCTGTTATCTGGTGATCCTGTACCCTTTCTCAACTTTGCACAATCACGTCAAATCCACACTGGGCATGAGACCCTCTGAGTATGCCTCTTGATATATAAACATAGGTTTTTAATGTTTAAACTATGCTATATATACCTGTTATCCGGTTATACTGTACCCTTTCTCAACTTTGTACAATCACGTCAAATCCATACTGGGCCTGAGATCCTCTGAGTCTGCCTCCTCATATATAGACATAGGTTTTTCATGTGTAAACTATGTTACATATATACCTGTTATCGGTTGATACTGTACCCTTTCTCAACTTTTTACAATCTGATTAGAGATGATCGGTGTTTGAGTCGACCTGTTCGCCAAGTTAAAATTCCAGCTGTTTTGGGCGGTGTTCGAGCCGTTCGTCGAACTCGAACACTTTGCTTAAAATTCGGCTATTCGAGGTTCCATTCAAGAACGGTTCATAACTTCATTTTCACATTAATAATGGTTTTCTCTGTTAATAGACTGTTTCATGGCATAGTAGCGGTGTGTGGTAGCAAGCGGTGTAGTACACCTGTCAAGGAGCTACACCGTGTGTGTTTCTAGTTATTTTTTACCGCATCTTGTCCAGAAAATCCTTTTGGGCCTTGTAGCACTGTCTGCTACTCAGCAGAGGAGCCCACCAGTGAACCAAGCTATGCCGCCTGTTTATGTAAGAACTGCGTGCTACTCAGCATAGGAGCCCAGCTGTTAAGCAAGCTACAGCACCTGTGGTTTGGACACTTAATTTTTTCATTTTTTCTGGAATGCCGGTTAGGCCTAATTCCGGAATTCCGGTTGACCTGCACTTACTGGGAAATCCTCGTTCGCGGGGAAGAATTGGAATCCCAGATCCCCATCACTAACGGGGTTCAGCGGGTTATCTGCACCTGTAAGTGACACACGCTGGACCTTTCAGTGTAGCGCACATGCAGCCCCGGACATGTAAGGGCATGACAGACCTGTTATTGATCGACCTCCTGTGCCAGAACCTCGCGTGTCCCTCTAGTAAGCTTGACGCGTACCGCGGGGGCATGCCGGAGTCTCGTTCGTTAACGGAATTAAGCTGGCAAATCGCTAGCACAACTACAAAAGGACATCCACCCCCACCCACAGAATCAACAAAGCTTGAAATCTGTCAATCTTTTCTGTAGCTGGCATGGTTGAGGTTTCCCGGGTGGAGTCGAATTAAGCCGCAGGCTCCACTCCTGGTGGTGCCCTTCTGGACATTCCTTTAACCCCTTCACTACCAAGGGTGGTTTGCACGTTAACTACCGGGCCAATTTTTACAATTCTGACCACTGTACCTTTATGAGGTCATAACTCTGGAACGCTTCTATGGATCCCGGTGATTCTGACATTGTTTTCTCGTGACATATTGTACTTCATGTTAGTGGTAAAATTGCATTCAAATAACTTGCGTTTATTTGTGAAAAAAACGGAAATTTGGCGAAAATTTTGAAAATTTCGCAATTTTCCAACTTTGAATTTTTATGCCCTTAAATCACAGCGATACGGCACACAAAAAACTTAATACATAACATTTCCCACATGTTTACTTTACATCAGCACAGTTTTGGAACCAAAATTTTTTTTTGTTAGGAAGTTATAAGGGTTAAAAATTGACCAGCGATTTCTCATTTTTGCAACACCATTTTATTTTTAGGGACCACTTCACATTTGAAGCCACTTTGAGGGGTCTATATGATAGAAAATACCCAAAAGTGACACCATTCTAAAAACTGCACCCCTTAAGGTGCTTAAAACCACATTCAAGAAGTTTATTAACCCTTTAGGTGCGTCACAGGAATTTTTTGAATATTAAAAAAAAAATGAACATTTAACTTTTTTTCACAAAAAAAATACTTCAGGTTCAATTTTCTTTATTTTACCAAGGGTAACAGGAGAAATTGGACTGCAAGACTTATTGTGCAATTTGTCCTGAGTACGCTGATACCTGATATGTGGGGGGGAACCACTGTTTCGGCGCATGGCAGAGCTCAGAATGGAAGGAGCGCCGTTTGACTTTTTCAATGCAAAATTGGCTGGAATTCAGATCGGACGCCATGTCACGTTTGGCGAGCCCCTGATGTACCTAAACAGTGGAAACCCCCCCAAGTGACCCCATTTTGGAAACTAGACCCCCCAAGGAACTTATCTAGATATGTGGTGAGAACTTTGAACCCACAAGGGCTTCACAGAAGTTTATAACGTACAGCGGTACAATTAAAAAATCATATTTTTTCCACAAAAATGATCTTTTCACCCCCAATTTTTATTTTTCCAAGGGTAACAGGACCCTAAAAGTTATTGTGCAATTTGTCCTGAGTACGCTGATACCCCATATGTGGGTGTAAATGACTATTTGGGCGCATAGCAGAGCTCGGAAGGGAAGCAGCGCCATTTGACGTTTTTGGCTAGAATTGAGATCGGACACCATGTCGCGATTGGAAAACCCCTGATGTACCAAAACAGTGGAAACCCCCCACAAATGACACCATTTTGGAATCTAGACCCCCCAAGGAACTTATCTAGATGTGTGGTGAGAACTTTGAACCCCCAAGGGCTTCACAGAAGTTTATAACGTACAGCAGTACAATTAAAAAAATCATATTTTTTCCACAAAAATGATCTTTTCACCCTCAATTCTTATTTTTCCAAAAGTAACAGGACCCTAAAAGATATTGTGCAATTTATCCTGAGTACGCTGATACCCCACATGTGGGGGTAAACCACTATTTGGGCGTATGGCAGAGCTCGGAAGGGAAGCAGCGCCATTTGACGTTTTTGGCTGGAATTGAGATCGGACACCATGTCGCGTTAGGAAAGCCCCTGATGTACCAAAACAGTAGAAACCCCCCACAAATGACACCATTTTGGAAACTAGACCCCCCAAGGAACTTATCTAGATGTGTGGTGAGCACTTTGAACCCCCCAGTGCTTCACTGAAGTTTATAACATCCGGGCGTGAAAATAAAAAAATCGTATTTTTTCCACAAACATGATCTTTTAGTCCCCATTTTTTTATTTTCCCAAGGGTAACAGGAGAAATTGGACCCCAAAAGTTGTTGTCCAATTTGTCCTGAGTACGCTGATACCTCATATGTGGGAGAAAACTACTGTATGGGCACACGTCGGGGCTCGGAAGGGAAGTAGTGACGTTTTGGAATGCAGACTTTGATGGAATGGTCTGCGGGTGTCATGTTGCATTTGGAGAGCCCCTGATGTACCTAAACAGTGGAAACCCCCCACAAGTGACCCCATTTTGGAAACTAGACCCCCTAATGAACTTATCTAGATGTGTGGTGAGCACTTTGAACCCCCCAGTGCTTCACAGAAGTTTATAACGCCTGGGCGTGAAAATAAAAAAAACATTTTTTTCCGCAAAATTATATTTTTGCCCCCAATTTTTTATTTTCCTAAGGGTAACAGGAGAAATTGGACCCCAAAAGTTGTTTTGTAATTTGTCCTGAGTAGGCTGATACCCTACATGTGGGGGTAAAACACTGTTTGGGCACATGGCAGAGCTTGGAAGGGAAGGAGCACCATTTGACTTTTTCAACGCAGAATTGGCTGGAATTGAGATCAGACGCCATGTTGCCTTTGGAGAGCACCTGATGTGCCCAAACAGTGGAAACCCCCAATTATAACTCCAACCCGAACCTCAACACACCCCTAACCCTAATCTGAGCCCTAGCCCTAACCCTAGCCCTAACCCTAGCCCTAACCCTAACCCTAACCCTAACCCTAGCCCTAACCCTAACCCTAGCCCTAACCCTACCGGGAAAATGGAAATAAATACATTTTCTTTTAGTTTTATTATTTTTCCCTAACTAAGGGGGTGATAACGGGGGGGTTTGATTTACGATTTATGGCGGTTTTTATGTTTGGCGGCTGTCGCACGCTAAAAGACGCTTTTTATTGTAAAAATAGTTTTTGCATCACCACATATTGTGAGCTATAATTTTTCCGTATTTTGACCCACTGAGTCATGTGAGGTCTTATTTTTTGCGGGACGAGTTGACGTTTTTATTGGTACCATTTTCGGGCACGTGACATTTTTTGATCGCTTTTTATTCCGATTTTTGGGACGCAGAATGAACAAAAACCAGCGTTTCATGAATTTCTTTTGGGGGGGTGCGTTTACACCGTTCCGCGTGCGGTAAAATTGATAAAGCGGTTTTATTCTTCGGGTCAGTACGGTTACAGCGATACCTCATTTAGGTCTTTTTTTATGTTTTGTCGGTTTTTTGCAATGAAAACTATTTTATATAAAAAATAATTATTTTTGTATCGCTTTATTCTGCGAGCTATAACTTTTTTATTTTTTTGCGGATGATGCTGTATGGTGGATCGTTTTTTGCGGGACAAGATGACGTTTTCAGCGGTACCATGCATATTTATATGCGTCTTTTTGATCGCGCGTTATTGCACTTTTTGTTCGGTGGTATGATAATAAATCATTATTTTTTGCTTCGTTTTTTATTTTTATTTTTTAAGGGGTTCGCTAAAGGGGTTAACTAATGGGACAGTTTTATAGGGCAGGTCATTACGGACGCGGCGATACCAAATATGTGTACTTTTATTGTTTTTGTTTTTTTTTATTTTGAAAAAATGGATTTATTGGGGAATTTTTTTTTTTTTTTACTGATTTATTTAGCGATTTTTTTTTAATTATTTTTAACACTTTTTTTTTTTTTACTTTATCACCTTGTCCCAGGTGGGACATCACTGTCCTGTGACAGATCGCTGATCTGTCACATCACAGATCACTGTGACAGATCAGCGATCTGTCACAGGCACTGCTGCAGACTTCCTCATGCCTGCGCTTTGCAGGCAGTGAGGAAGTCAGCTCCCTGCAGGCCCCCGTCGCCATCTTGGATATCCGGGGGCCTGTAGGGAAAGAGCCCCCCGCAGCAGCGCTGCACATTGCGCTGCCGTGGGGGGCTCAGGGAAGCACGGAGGGAGCCCCCTCCCTGCCGATGCTTCCCTTTAACCCCCGGTACACCGCAATCGCGTTTGATCGCGGTGTGCAAGGGGTTAACGTGTCGGGGGCGGTCCGTGACCGCCCCTGACACATTGTGCCGGGTGTCAGCTATGATAATTAGCTGACACTCGGCCGCGATCAGCGGCGCTCACCACGTGGGCGCCGCTGATCGCGATGACGTAATATTCCGTCCATGGTAATTAGGTCCATGGACACATGGACGGAATATTACGTCAATTGTAGGTAAGGGGTTAAGGTTCAGCTTTGCAACCATACTGCCCCCAGAAACCAAACACTTTGCCATCATGGACGCTGTTCGGAGGTTCGCGGGAATAACGCCGCCCGATCGGCAGTTGGCCTAATTTATGGTGGGAAGTCCGACGGTATATGATCGTCTTCGATTTCAGATTTTTACTGTTTTTAATATTTTACATTTTTATTCCAGCCTTTATTGACTTCATAAGGGCATCTGTATCTCCTCCTCCTTTTACTCCTCCACCTCTTTTCTATATGTAGTTGCCATTTTCCATATGTTATTTTTGTATTCTGAGCATTTTGTCTGCTTTGGGACACCTTTTAAGGTGTTTTGTAATTGTTTTCTATGCATTTGTATGTGTTTGTGTTTGCCTGCCATTGTTTTCAATGGTGTTCGACGTTGTTCATCGAACGTTCGACAAACATTCGACGAACTTGCCTCGTGTTCGAAGAACCAAAACGAACTGGAACATTAGCGGGGTGGCTCAACACTACTCCTGAATATATAGACATACATTTTTAATGTTTAAACTATGCTATATATACCTGGTATCTGGTGATACTGTACCCTTTCTGCCAGGAAGTCCTCCTCCACCCACCACTCTAAGTGTATCATTGACACCTGGAACATTGTCCCACATGTGTGATTATTTCTTGCGGATCTTCTTGTTATATTGTGGTGTGATCCATCCTGAGCGTGTGACAGTCTGTGGGTTACTCCTGCAATTTAGATGTACATTTAAAAATTACCCCAACACTAGTGTATACAGCTCTACGCTTGTGATACATTACCCATTTACTGCTTTTTATATTCTGGTCTAATCCAAACTGACCAAGTGAGAGTTATTTTCTGACTGTGGAAATAAATACTGAGATTGACAACAATCACCCCTACACTGTGTACAGCTGTACTCTTCAGATCCATTACCATTTTACGGCTTTTTATATTGTGTTGTAATCCATACTGAGCCTGAGAGCGTCTGTGTCTGCCTCCTGAAATATCTACAGAGATTTAGAATGTTTAAACTATACTATATATACCTGCTATCTGATGATACTGTACACTTTTTCTACTTTTTATATTCTTGTCTAATCCATACTGAACCTGTGAGCGTCTCTGTGTGACTAATGGTATATATAGGGAGATTGACAATCATCCTTTGACTGTATAGAGCTATACACTTCTGATACAGTACCATATATCTGATGTTATTTTGGGCACATTTTCTCCAAAATTTTGAAATTTGGTGGAAGAGGCCGCGGACGTGGGCGTGGGGGGGGCAGCTGGTGCTGATGGTGCATCTGCTGGCAGTGGCAAAAGCACAATAGCAGCTAAGGCAGGAGGTGTTGAGCCTGCGTCATGGTCTGGCTCTGGAACGACTGGAAGGCTACCTTTTCTGGGAGTAGGTTAACCGCTTTTAAAGCCGAAGCATCAGGAACTGGTTTTGGCTTACATTGCTGAAACAGACTCCAGCAAATATGCCCTCCTCTTCTGAAGTTTCAAAAAATGCAAGCACTGAGTCATCAAGTGCTGGCTTCTGGTCAGGAAGAACCCCTTTCCTTGTGTCCTTGACCCCCACCAAAAGTGAATGATGCAGCAGGCCACACACATTAGTCCATGTAGCTCTTTCTATCATACCATGCCTGGGTTATCAAGTCAAATCTTGAATTCCCCAGTCCAAGATGAATCTGACATGGAGTGTGGGTGGCCAGCCAGGGCAGTGGGGTTAATCGGTACCGGGCCGGTGTCTCAGAGGGATGTGTCACGTTGGTGGTGATGACCCATTCCGTAGCCCTGGGCGTCCATGCAAAGGGGTGAATAACGTTTATAGGTGAATGATACGTGATGCCACCTGTGATTTCTGATCAGATTTACCCACGCTGCAGTGTCACTTCTCTGGGACAAATGTTGTGGTGCAGCTAAGATGTAGAAGCCCTGCACAGGTAGGGCCGATGAAAGAGTTGGTAGATGGTGTGCAGTGCAGGATGTAGCAGAGCCATGCGCAGGAGAAAGATGACAGACACAGTCGTGCAGTTCCTTTACCTGTACTTGGTAAGTGCCGTCCAGGACCCAGAGTACAGATGGAGAAGGAGTTGGTCAGCCTGGAAGCAAATTTGGAATTCTCTCTCCGCAGATAGGTAGTGTGGCCTCCGTTCTAGCGCATATCTGAGGTACTCGCAGTACTGAGTTCACTGAAGTTCCCCCTGTTGACTCTCTTTTGGAACTTTCTCGTATGGCAGGCAGCCATAGCCTTTTCCTTCTGGCTCTCACACGTCGCTGCTGGGACCTCCGAGCCTTAATTGGGAACAGAGCATTTACAGCTGCTACTTCCACCGGTTTCTGCTGCAGGACCGTCAGTGTCCCTACAAACTCAGAGACCGGAATCCCAACCATGTGCTCCAGCTAGGAGTGATCCTTAACTCTGCTCATCCTCCAGCTCCATCCTCCAGCTCTCATGTCCACACACTTCCCCTTCCCTTCACAGACTGCCCTAACTTACCTCCTCCCGACCACAGAAAGCAGCTCCTCAGCAGTCAGGTTCAGAGGTCTCCCTGCTGGCCTGGAGTGGGAACTGTGTTGTGTGTTGGTTTAACTGCTAGAGAGATCCTTCATTGCTCCCAAGCATGACATCACACTCCCTAGGAGGAAGGTAATGCCACTGTGACGACCGTACTCCTGGGGGCGCCACAAGTGCACTGATGCCCAGCCACTGCTAGATGATTCTGCTGGTACATTGACCCAGACCACTACATTCCCCTCGCACTCTACACAGCCAGAATCTGACCCTGATGAAACTCAGGTTCCCCTTCCCGCATACTATACCACCTTACATGGTGACAAAGAGGAAGGTGCAGATGAATGTGCAGGTTCCTTGAGCAGGTGGGGGGGGCATACTCATTGGCGACGGCACTGGCACAGGGCCCCTCATAGTACGCAAAAGTGTCTCTGCCGGTGGGAGGGCCCTCCACCCGCCGTCAGACACACCGCGGTACTATGAGGGGCCCTGTGCCTGTGCCGTCACCAACGAGTGGGTCCCCCCTGCTTGCTCAGAATCACAGCACTTGCAAAGTTGAAATACTTACCTCTCCCTGCTCCACCGCCGTGACGTCTTCCGTGTTTCCTGACAGTGACATTCTGGTCAGAGAGCGCGATGACATCACGTCTATACGCCCTCACGCTTTCTGCCTAAACAGTCCAAGTACAGTGAGATGGAAGATGGGGACGACGAGGAGTCCAGACTAGTACAGGGATTCCCTAGCGAGGAGACTTACTTAATTGTTTTCAATGTTGGGACAGCTATTTTTGGGGAGCACTATACTCTGATAGATGGGGCCCACCATACACTGGAGCATTCCAAAGGTGGACATCAGACACTGGAGCAGCACTTACAGGTCCCATTATACACTGGAGCATTACAAATGGGGCCCATTATATATGGAGCATTATTTGGGCCCATAACACAGTGGAGCTTCATCCATGGGGACCAACATATACTGTAGCATTATGTGGAGCTCATCATACACTGTTTCAAACATTATATGGGACCAATGATTCTGTATGGAGAAATATATGGGCCTCATTACTCTGTATAGTGCACTATGCGGTGGCCATAATACTGTATGGAGGAATATACTGTCCGTTTTTGGAGCTATTGGAGAATTTAAAATGGCTATCAGTCATGAGATGTAAGAAGTGAATTATTTTTCATTGTGCTATACCACTATTTCTCTGCCGTGTCAGAGGATCATGAATTGTGGCATGTGTTAAAGGAGCCCAGTGACACTCTTTGGCCCAGGGCCCACGAAAATCTGGAGCCAGCCCTACCCCCCCCACAACTTTAGCCAAATAACCCCCAGTTTTCAATGCCTAACTATTATTATAAAGTAAATTAAGGGTGACAAGCTTAAGTAACAAGAATTGATGTTTTTGGCATTAAAATGGGCACTGTAGGTGTGTTTCCTGACCTCCACTCACTGCCGACCTTGGTTCCCCATTGACTTGCATTGGGTTTTGTGTTTCAGTCGGCCTTCGACTTTTCACGATAATCGGCCGATTTCGTTTGACCCGACTTTTGAGAAAGTCGGGTTTCATGAAACCCGACTCGACCCGAAAAAAGGCAAAGTCACTCATCTCTACCGGGTGCCTCTAGTAGTCACCTACAACCCAAATCTGGAAGTGCTAAGGGGAGCTGCACAGAAATTACAACCTTTACTACAAAAAGATGCCCGATTACAATCCATTTTTCCAGACCCCCCACTGCTGTGCTTTAGGCAGCCCCCAAATCTAAGAAGCATCATTGTCAGAAGCTCCCTCTCCTCTCCAACAGCTGCAGGAACCTTTCCTTGCAACCAGAAAAAATGTAAAACCTGTCCATTTATAATGACCACGGACAAGATAAAGATCCCCAACTCACATCAGGACTACAAGATCCCAAGTACTTTCAGCTGCATCACATCTAATGGGGTTTACTTAATTATTTGTACTAAATATCCAACTGGGGGTTATATGCACCCCAATAAGCCTTTGAACCCACATACTGGATGGGCACAGGAAAATCCAGTTCACATTATTCATTTTGTACTCCCATTCTGTTTTGTTATGCATTAAATGCAAGGCCTGCCCTGCTACCAAGTCATATGCATCCTAATACCCCCAATCACCCCTTGAAAGAAACATGGAGGAGGGCCTCTTAGCAAAAAATGTCCCATTAAAAAGGAACGTGTCTCCTAGACTTGTAATGTCCATACACTAAGTGTGTTGGCTGGTAAACGTTTTCCCCTGTGAAGTACACCTCAACCTTTTCCATAACAAGTATTTAACGCCCAGCAAAAACACCCACCCTTGTTTGGATTTTGACAATGGCTGTAACAGCATGGAACACGTTAACGCTGGTGATCTAGTGGCGGCAGATGATGAGACGTGGAGAACGCCTGATTTTAAACACTATGCCCAATTTAAAAAAGCGGGTCCCTAGACTCATAATGCCCTTACACTAAGTGCATGGGCAGACAAACATTTCCCCCTGGGGGAGTAAAATTGTAAATAATATTATATGGGCATCACAGACAACCTTGCCAAAAATTGGAATGGCTGTAGCAGCACAGAACACGTTAACCCTGGTAATCTAGTGGTGGAGAATGAGGAGACATAATGATAAATCATACTGAAATAAAGCAAATAAATAAAAAATGTGAATCCACTAATGAAAGAAAATAACAAAAGAGAGGGGCGAACACAGGTTCATAGATATGAAGCCAGAATGTGTTCAAAGAGATTTGTTTGTCCCTAGCAACAGGTCAGAGACAGGGATATAAATAAAAATATAATATAATAGGATTTCACTATTTTTATATTGGAGAGGTACACACTAGGTCATAAGAGGATGTTCCACAGATAGGAAAAATGTTAAATATAAGAATAAATGGGAAGAATATATGTACATCTCAGTTTTATGACAGTTCCCCCTGGGGAAGTAACATTTGTTTTGGTTTCAAATTAGTAACGGGCATCATAAAAACACCCTTGCACAAAAATTGAATGACTTTAGCCTCACAGAATACGTTCACCCTGGTGATCTAGTGGCGGAGAATGAGGAGACATTGATGAAGACCTCATTAAAAACTAGGCCCAATGTAAAGGAGCGGGTCTCCTAGACTTGTAATGCCCATACACGCATTGCATGGGCTGACAAATATTTCCCCTAGGGGGGTGCATTTTTAAAAAATATACTATGGGCATCATAGACACCCTTGCCAAAAATTGGACTGCCTGTAGCAGCACAGAACACATTAACCCTGGTAATCTAGTGGTGGAGAATGAGGAGACATTGATGAAGGCCTCATTAAAAACTAGGTCCAATGTAAAGGAGCCGGTCTCCTAGACTTGTAATGCCCATACACGCAGTAATACTATAAAAGAGGTGACATAATAAACGGGGTTAGAGATCTGCTTTGATCCTCCCATACAGAGACACATCTCCGTTTGGTCATTCTCCATTGCTAGCAACATCCTGTGAATTAATTTGGAAATCACTTGGTCAACCGTGAAGGGTTAATTTAGCCCTCCCTCGACAAACCCTGGTGATCTAGTGGTGGAGAATGAGGAGATATATGATAAATCATACTGAAATCAAACAAATAGAAAATGTGAATCCACCTATGAAAAAAAATAACAAAAGGGAGGGGCGATCACAAATTCATAGATATGAAGCCAGAATGTGTTCATCAAGATACAGTATGTTTGTCCCTAGCAACAGCTCAGAGACAGGGATATAAATAAAAATATAATATAATAGGGTTTCACTATTTTCATATTGGAGAGGTACACACTAGGTCATAAGAGGATGTTCCACAGATAGGAAAAATGGTAAATATGAGATAAATGGGAAGAATATATGTACATCTCAGTTTTATGACAGTTCTCACTGGGGGTATAACATTTGCTTTGGTTTCAAATTAGTAACAGGCATAATAAAAACACCCTTGCACAAAAATTGAGTGACTTTTGCATCAAGGAATATGTTCACCCTGGTGATCTAGTGGCAGAGAATGAGGAGACATTGATGAAGGCCTCATTAAAAACTAGGCCCAATGTAAAGGAGCGGGTCTCCTAGACTTGTAATGCCCATACACGCATTGCATTGGCTGACAAACATTTCCCTATGGGGGGTACATTTTTTAAAAGTATACTATGAGCATCATATGCAAATTGCCTCTTCAGAGAGGAAGAGAACTTGAACTCTATAGCGCCACCTGTTGTAGTAGCGATCCTACAAGTCACAATCAACCCTTTAGCGAGTCTTGTAATATGAATTAGGATAAAAGCCAAATCAGAATCTCAATTTGCACACACGGTGTTTGGGGCTATTGGCCCTCGTCAGTGCAAAGTGTGAGAACTGATTTGGCTAGGTGAGAGGCTCTGGACTGAGGTCTAAGGTTTCTCCTTGTGGAGAGTGACATACCAGCTCTGGCTTGTCAAGGTAAGGAGTCTTATTTGCAGTGCACTGCTCCACTGGGAAAATAATATGCAAATTGCCTCTTCAGAGAGGAAGAGGACTTGAACTCTATAGCGCCACCTGTTGGTAGTAGCGATCCTACAAGTCACAATCAACCCTTTAATGTGTCTTGTAATATGACTTAGAATAAAAGCCAAATCAGAATCTCAATTTGCAGACACGGTGTTTCGGGCTATTGGCCCTCGTCAGTGCAAAGTATAGACACTCTTGCCAAAATTGGATTGCCTGTAGCAGCATAGAACACGTTAACCCTGGTCATCTAGTGGCGGAGAACGAGGAGAAATTGATGAAGGCCTCATAAAAACTAGGCCCAATGTAAATGAGTGGGTCTCCTAGACTTGTAATGCCCATACACGCATTGCATGGGCTGACAAACATTTCCCCATGGGGGGTACATTTTTCAAATTATACTATGGGCATCATATACACCCTTGCCAAAATCTGGACTGCCTGTAGCAGCACAGAACACGTTAACCCTGATGATCTAGTGGTGGAGAATGAGGAGACATAATGATAAATCATACAGAAATCAAACAAATAAATAAAAAATGTGAATCCACCTATGAAAGAAAATAACAAAAGAGAGGGGCAAACACAGGTTTATAGAGATGAAGCCAGAATGTGTCCAACGAGATACGTTTGTCCCTAGCAACAGCTCAGAGACAGGGATATAAATAAAAATATAATATAATAGGATTTCACTATTTTTATATTGGAGAGGTACACACTAGGTCATAAGAGGATGTTCTACAGATAGGAAAACTGGAAAATATAAAAATAAATGGGAAGAATATACGTACATCTCAGATTTATGACAGCTCCCCCTGGGGGAACTGTCATTTGTTTTGGTTTCAAATTAGTAACAGGCATAATAAAAACATCCTTGCACAAAAATTGAATGACTTTTGCATCACGGAATACGTTCACCCTGGTGTTCTACTGGTTGTGGATGATGCAGATGAGGATAAAGGAGGAGGATAACACCAACCCAGGAAGAGGATACCCATGTGTGGTTGTGAAGAGGTTCATTTTTATAAGAGTCAGCTTGTCAGTATTGTCACTTGACAGGCAGATGCGCTTATCTGTTGTAATTCCACCAGCAGCACTACAAACCCGCTCTGACAGAACGCTAGCAGCAGGGTAGGCCAGGACCTCCAAGGCATAGAGAGCCAGTTCAAGCCACGTGTCCAGCTTGGATACCCAATAATTAAAAGGCACAGAGGAATCCCGGAAGACGTTTGTACGATCTGCAAGGTACTCCCTCACCATCTTCCCAAACATTGCACTTCTTATGACAGCACCCTTTGCCTCTGTGGCCCATGATGGGAGGGTCTGAGAAAACTGTCCCAGAACTTTGCCATTGTTCCCCTGCCTGAGCTGGGTTGTACTTCTGTCTCTCTCGCTTGGACTCCTTGGCTGTACAACAAACTCTGACGTCTGCTGCCAGCGTTCTCACATGGGAATTTTTTCAGTAAATCCGCTACAAGGGCCCTATGGTACAGCAACATTTTTGTACACCTGTCTGCCTCTGGAAGAAGAGATTGAAAGTTTTTTTTGTAGCATGGGTCTAGGAGTGTCACCAACCAGAAATGAGTGTCACCGAAAATTTTTGTAATGCGAGGGTCACGGGAAGCACAGCGCAACATAAAGTCAGCCATGCGTGCCAGACTACTAACAGGTAAGACTTTCGTATCCTACCAACAGGACGAATGACCATGCTGTCCTCCTCCTCATCCTCCTACTCTCTGTCCTCAGGTCATCACCGGCGAACAGACTGTATGACAGCTGTTCTTGTAGTACCATCTATAGCGCATGAAAGTAGCTCCTGATCTTCCTCCTTCTCCTCCTCATTGTCTACCAATCCACGTTGCGACGACATGAGTCTGGACTGAGTGTAATCACCCTGTATGTTTCCTTGCTCCATGTCCTCGTGCTCTGCCTGCAATGCATCATCTTTAATTGTGAGCAGAGAGGCTTTCAGAATGCTGAGAAGCGGGATGGTGATGCTAATTATGGCGTCATCGCCGCACACCATCTTAGTGCAGTCCTCAAAGTTCTGGAGGATGGTACATATGTCTGACATCCATGTCCACTCTTGAGGTCTTATGTGTGGAGTCTAAACTGAATATCGACGGCCTTGTTGATGCTGGTATTCAACAACTGCCCTCTTCTGCTCACAAATGCTTTCCAACATATGCAGTGTAGAGTTCCAACGCGTGGGGACATCAAACACCAGTCAGTGAGCCGGAAGCTACAAACGCTGCTGAAGCCCGGCAACGGTGGCTGAACCTGTAGCTGACTTTCTAAAATGAGCATTTAAAGATAAACAGGGTGCTCACTGTAATATTAGGTGCCCAGAGGTAAAATCCAATGCTGAGTATAATATCAAAAAACCTCGGCATTCACACTTCAAGAAACTCAAATAAGTATGAATAAAGAGTTTATTATTATTGTTTACAAAGTATCATCAAAATCAATATAAATATTCCACAGAAAAAAATTCGACGTTTCGGCTAAAGTGCCTTTTTCAAGAATTTATCTGTGGAAATAATAATCATCCATGGACATCAGAGTCAAATTCATCATACATGTCACATAGGTGTAGAATGCCTAATAAAGTCCGTGGATTGCATGCATGTGCTCCCGGGTGACCTGTGCGAATCCGTGCCATACTGACCCATGGATGATTATTATTTCCACAGATAAATTCTTGAAAAAGGCACTTTAGCCGAAACGTCGATTTTTTTTCTGTGGAATATTTATATTGATTTTGATGATACTTTGGAAACAATAATAATAAACTCTTTATTCATACTTATTTGAGTTTCTTGAAGTGTGAGTGCCGAGGTTTTCTAAAATGAGCAGACAGACGGCGTACTTTCACTAGTAGATCTGGCAGCTTCGGGTAGCTTTTGAGAAAACATTGAACCACGAGGTTAAGTACATGGGCCAGGCAAGGTACATGTGTGAGCTCACCTTGCCTAAGAACCGCCACCAGGTTCCGGCCATTGTCACACATGACCATGCCTGGCTGTAGGTTCAGTGGTGTGGAGCGCCCGCCAGGGCAAGTGGGGTACTCGGTACCAGGCCGGTGTCTTAAAGGGACAGTGTCACAGTGGCGGTGACACGGTCCGTGGCCCTGGGTGTCCAATGGAAGAGGATTATTTGCAGTGGATAATGAGGATAAAAGTTTTTGTAAAGAGTATTCGTGATGCCACCTGTGATATCTGGTCAGAAGGAGACCAGCACTGCAGTGCAGATCCTCTGGGACAGATGGTATGATGCAGCAGATGTGTAATAGCTCTCCACAGGCAGAGCTGTAGTCCCAGGGCAGTTGTAGAAGATGTTGAGGTAGATGGTGTAGTGTTTAGGCACAGAGAAGTAGCAGTGCTGAGTAGGTTACACAGGGAGAATTTAAAGGACACAAGAGAGTGCAGTTTCTTTTACCTTTACTGTGCTTTGTAGGTACAGTCCAGGATTCAGATTACAGATGGTACAGGAGTTAGTCAGCCTGGAAGCAACTTGGAAATCTCTCTATGCAGATGGGTTGTGAGGTCTCCATTCTAGCGCTAGTCTGAAGTACTAGCGGTTCTGAACTCCACACAAGTTCCTCTTTCTGTCCGTTACCTAGAACTCCACTCGCATGACAGGCAGCTGTAGCCCTCTCTCTCTGGCTCACACACGTTGCTGCTGTGTCGTCGAGTCTCAGTTGGGAACAGAGCATTTACAGCCTCTTATTCCTCCGGTTTCTGCTGTGGGACCCTTAGTATCCACACAGCCTTGGACTCCGGCGTCCAGTCAATGCGCTTCAGCTTAGGGGTGAGCTCTTGTCCATCTCCAGTCTCCAGCTCGTCTCCACATGTCCACACTCTTCCCTCTCTCTGCACCAACTAACTTCCTTCCTCCCGACCACAGAGAGCAGCTCCTCAGCAGTTAGGTTCAGATCTCCCTCTGCTGGCCTGGAGTAGGAACTGTGCTGTGTGCTGGAATTACCTGATAGAGAGAGCCTTTCATTGCTTCCAAGCATGACATCACACTCCCTAGGAGGAAGGTAATGTCGCTGTGGTGACTGTACTCCTGGGGGTGCCACAGGTGTCATCCAAATATCTGACTGCTCTTTCAGCGCTGTCCACAACTCTTCTGCATTGTGCGGTTTGTCACCTATGCAGATTAGCTTCAGCACAGCCTGTTGAGGCTTGGCTGAGGCAGTGCCTCAGTGCTTCCAGCTTCTGACTGATGTGTTAATTTCAGAGATGGAGGCTGAAGAAGAGGAAGAGGTGCAGGAGTTGTAGATTGTGGGGGCAATCCTCGGCATGGGGAGGATGTGTTCCATCCCAAGGTCCGACTGGCTCCCAGCTTCCACTATGTTAACTCAGTGTGCCGTCAGTGAGATATACCATCCCTGCCCACAGGCACTTGTCCACGTGTCCGTGGTTAGGTGGACTTTCCCAGTAACAGCATTGCTGATGGCACGGGTAATGCTGTGGGACACATATGCTGGTGTAATGCTGGTACGGCACAACGTGAGAAATAGTGGTGACTGGGGATCGAGTACCTTGGGATGGCCGCCGCCATCAGGTTGTGGAAAGCTTCCATCTCAATGAGCCTAAAAGGCAACATTTCAAGCATAAGCAGATGAGAAATGTGTGAATTAAGTACTGTGGCCTGTGGGGCATTGGCTGCATATTTCTGCTTGCATTCCAATGACTGGGGTATAGACAACTGAAGGCTGGGCTGGGACAAGTACGTGGATGGGCTTGATGATGGTGCTGGTTGACTGTGGGCAACAACAAGTGCAGGGCCCGAGGGACTTCACAGGCACGGTGAACTGGGGATTGGCTTGTATGCAAAACAGTGGAAGAAGCAGTGTTCCTGGAGCCTGGGGTTTGGCCCTCAAAGTCGGGTGCTTTGCTGTCATGTGCCTAATCATGCTGGTGGTGGTCAGGCTGGTAATTTTGGTCCCCCTGCTGATGTGGGCATAGCAAGTGCTGCAGATGGCCTGTTTGGAGTTATCGACAGAGTCTTTAAAAAATAACCAGACTCAGGAAGATCTAATAGTTGGAATGGCAACTTCCATCCCGTTGGTGTTACGGGGAACGGATGCACACTTTCTGTCTGCGGCCACCTCACTGCTTCTTCCTGCCTGTTTGGGTGATATGCCTTCTTCCCCATGTGTGCTACTGTCCTTGCTCTGCATGTCCTCCTGCCAGGTTGGGTCAGTCACTATGTCATCCACCACCTCATCTTCCACATCTGCACCCTGCTCCTCCTCCTGAATTTCCGGCAATTGTGTCTCATCATTGTCCACCTCTTGTGACTGTGGCTGCTCAAAGATTTGTGCATCGCTACATGGAATATCATCTTGCCCCGCTTCAAGTGGAGCGGGCGAGAGGCATGAATCAAATGGAAATCTGAACAGCTCTTTGGAGTGTCCGAATGTGGGATCAGTTGTCTCAGGGCACTCGGCATGGTGGGAGGAATGGAGGATCAGGGTGAGTAATATCTGGTCCACACTCACGGCTACTCAGACTTGACCATGTGGAAGACATGGTGGTGGTGGCTAAGTGACTGTAAGCATTATCCGCTATCCAACCAACAACCGTTTCACACTGCTCTGGCTTCAATAGCGGTGTGGTGGGGTCCCCTAGAAACTGGGACAGGAAGGTCAAGCACGAAGATGTGGGTCTTTGATGTGGCCCACTTTCAGCTTGGCCACAGCCTCATCCTCTGCATGCACCATCAGCATCATGTCCACTTCCCCATCCCTTGTCCCTTGCCTTGCCCATTGTAAATGGACTACTGAAATATTTGAAAAGCTCAATACAAATGGATTTATTTGGAGAAAAATTGTATGTGATCAGTATGCCTGCAAAGCGAAGATTTTTCCACCAGGCCTCAGCCTGAGATAACAGACTGTATTAATTTTTTTTTAGGCTTTGTACTAATTTTTGAACACCCAAAATAATGCGTAGAACAAGGCTAGCAGACAGAACTATGCAACGTATGCCTGCAAAGCAAAGATTTTTACACCACAGATACACCAGGTAACAGACTGTATACATTTTTTTTTAGTTTTTGGATAAAAAAAGACTGCTGGATATAATGAGAGTGACAGACTGCTCAAAAAAGGGAAGTTAGGTCTAAAATGCCTCAATTTTTGTAACACGAATGTATGAGGCGTGTCAAAGATAGACCCCACTGTAATATGTGTGCCCTGTTTTTTATTATTTTTGGGCTAACTAGTGCTGTATATAAGTAAAGTTTCACCCAGGCCAAAAAACAAAAACTGCCGTAAACTGGCATAACTTTGAGCACGCACAAATATGAGCTGACACGGAGATACCACACCAAAAAATGTTTGGCCTGTATTTTTTTGGGGGGGCTGAATACTGGTGTATTAACTACATGTACAGCCAGGCCAAAAAACAAAAACTGCCTTAACCCCTTACCTACAATTGACGTAATATTCCGTCCATGTGTCCATGGACCTAATTACCATGGACGGAATATTACGTCATCGCGATCAGCGGCGCCCACGTGGTGAGCGCCGCTGATCGCGGCCGAGTGTCAGCTAATTATCATAGCTGACACCCGGCACAATGTGTCAGGGGCGGTCCCGGACCGCCCCCGACACGTTAACCCCTTGCACACCGCGATCAAACGCGATCGCGGTGTACCGGGGGTTAAAGGGAAGCATCGGCAGGGAGGGGGCTCCCTCCGTGCTTCCCTGAGCCCCCCACGGCAGCGCAATGTGCAGCGCTGCTGCGGGGGGCTCTTTCCCTACAGGCCCCCGGATATCCAAGATGGCGACGGGGGCCTGCAGGGAGCTGACTTCCTCACTGCCTGCAAAGCGCAGGCATGAGGAAGTCTGCAGCAGTGCCTGTGACAGATCGCTGATCTGTCACAGTGATCTGTGATGTGACAGATCAGCGATCTGTCACAGGACAGTGATGTCCCACCTGGGACAAGGTAATAAAGTAAAAAAAAAAAAAAAAAAAAGTGTTAAAAATAATTAAAAAAAAATCGCTAAATAAATCAGTAAAAAAAAAAAAATATTCCCCAATAAATCCATTTTTTCAAAATAAAAAAACCCAAAAACAATAAAAGTACACATATTTGGTATCGCCGCGTCCGTAATGACCTGCCCTATAAAACTGTCCCATTAGTTAACCCCTTTAGCAAACCCCTTAAAAAATAAAAATAAAAAACGAAGCAAAAAATAATGATTTATTATCATACCACCGAACAAAAAGTGCAATAACGCGCGATCAAAAAGACGCATATAAATATCCATGGTACCGCTGAAAACGTCATCTTGTCCCGCAAAAAACGATCCACCATACAGCATCATCCGCAAAAAAATAAAAAAGTTATAGCTCGCAGAATAAAGCGATACAAAAATAATTATTTTTTATATAAAATAGTTTTCATTGCAAAAAACCGACAAAACATAAAAAAACGACCTAAATGAGGTATCGCTGTAACCGTACTGACCAGAAGAATAAAACCGCTTTATCAATTTTACCGCACGCGGAACGGTGTAAACGCACCCCCCCAAAAGAAATTCATGAAACGCTGGTTTTTGTTCATTCTGCGTCCCAAAAATCGGAATAAAAAGCGATCAAAAAATGTCACGTGCCCGCAAATGGTACCAATAAAAACGTCAACTCGTCCCGCAAAAAATAACACCTCACATGACTCGGTGGGTCAAAATACGGAAAAATAATAGCTCACAATATGTGGTGATGCAAAAACTATTTTTACAATAAAAAGCGTCTTTTAGCGTGCGACAGCCGCCAAACATAAAAACCGCCATAAATCGTAAATCAAACCCCCCGTTATCACCCCCTTAGTTAGGGAAAAATAATAAAACTAAAAGAAAATGTATTTATTTCCATTTTCCCGCTAGGGTTAGGGTAGGGTTAGGGCTAGGGTTAGGGTTAGGGCTAGGGTTAGGGCTAGGGTTAGGGTTAGGGTTAGGGTTAGGGTTAGGGCTAGGGTTAGGGCTAGGGTTAGGGCTAGGGCTCAGATTAGGGTTAGGGGTGTGTTGAGGTTCGGGTTGGAGTTATAATTGGGGGTTTCCACTGTTTGGGCACATCAGGTGCTCTCAAAAGGCAACATGGCGTCTGATCTCAATTCCAGCCAATTCTGCGTTGAAAAAGTCAAATGGTGCTCCTTCCCTTCCAAGCTCTGCCATGTGCCCAAACAGTGTTTTACCCCCACATGTAGGGTATCAGCCTACTCAGGACAAATTACAAAACAACTTTTGGGGTCCAATTTCTCCTGTTACCCTTAGGAAAATAAAAAATTGGGGGCAAAAATATAATTTTGCGGAAAAAAATGTTTTTTTTATTTTCACGCCCAGGCGTTATAAACTTCTGTGAAGCACTTGGGGGTTCAAAGTGCTCTCCACACATCTAGATAAGCTCGGTGGGGGGTCTAGTTTCCAAAATGGGGTCACTTGTGGGGAGTTTCAATAGTTTAGGTACATTAGGGGCTCTCCAAACGCATATGACACCCGCATACCAATCCATCAAAGTCTGCATTCCAAAACGTCACTACTTCCCTTCCGAGCCCCGACGTGTGCCCATACAGTAGTTTTCTCCCACATATGAGGTATCAGCGTACTCAGGACAAATTGGACAACAACTTTTGGGGTCCAATTTCTCCTGTTACCCTTGGGAAAATAAAAAAAATGGGGACTAAAAGATGATGTTTGTTGAAAAAAAATACGATATTTTTATTTTCACGCCCGGTCGTTATAAACTTCTGTGAAGCACTGGGGGGTTCAAAGTGCTCACCACACATCTAGATAAGTTCATTAGGGGGTCTAGTTTCCAAAATGGGGTCACTTGTGGGGGGTTTCCACTGTTTAGGTACATCAGGGGCTCTCCAAACGCAACATGACACCCGCAGACCATTCCATCAAAGTCTGCATTCCAAAACGTCACTACTTCCCTTCCGAGCCCCGACGTGTGCCCATACAGTAGTTTTCTCCCACATATGAGGTATCAGCGTACTCAGGACAAATTGGACAACAACTTTTGGGGTCCAATTTCTCCTGTTACCCTTGGGAAAATAAAAAAATGGGGACTAAAAGATCATGTTTGTGGAAAAAATACGATTTTTTTATTTTCACGCCCGGACGTTATAAACTTCAGTGAAGCACTGGGGGGTTCAAAGTGCTCACCACACATCTAGATAAGTTCCTTGGGGGGTCTAGTTTCCAAAATGGTGTCATTTGTGGGGGGTTTCTACTGTTTTGGTACATCAGGGGCTTTCCTAACGCGACATGGTGTCCGATCTCAATTCCAGCCAAAAACGTCAAATGGCGCTGCTTCCCTTCCGAGCTCTGCCATACGCCCAAATAGTGGTTTACCCCCACATGTGGGGTATCAGCGTACTCAGGATAAATTGCACAATATCTTTTAGGGTCCTGTTACTTTTGGAAAAATAAGAATTGAGGGTGAAAAGATCATTTTTGTGGAAAAAATATGATTTTTTAATTGTACTGCTGTACGTTATAAACTTCTGTGAAGCCCTTGGGGGTTCAAAGTTCTCACCACACATCTAGATAAGTTCCTTGGGGGGTCTAGATTCCAAAATGGTGTCATTTGTGGGGGGTTTCCACTGTTTTGGTACATCAGGGGTTTTCCAATCACGACATGGTGTCCGATCTCAATTCTAGCCAAAAACGTCAAATGGCGCTGCTTCCCTTCCGAGCTCTGCTATGCGCCCAAATAGTCATTTACACCCACATATGGGGTATCAGCGTACTCAGGACAAATTGCACAATAACTTTTAGGGTCCTGTTACCCTTGGAAAAATAAAAATTGGGGGTGAAAAGATCATTTTTGTGGAAAAAATATGATTTTTTAATTGTACCGCTGTACGTTATAAACTTCTGTGAAGCCCTTGTGGGTTCAAAGTTCTCACCACATATCTAGATAAGTTCCTTGGGGGGGTCTAGTTTCCAAAATGGGGTCACTTGGGGGGGTTTCCACTGTTTAGGTACATCAGGGGCTCGCCAAACGTGACATGGCGTCCGATCTGAATTCCAGCCAATTTTGCATTGAAAAAGTCAAACGGCGCTCCTTCCATTCTGAGCTCTGCCATGCGCCGAAACAGTGGTTCCCCCCCACATATCAGATATCAGCGTACTCAGGACAAATTGCACAATAAGTCTTGCAGTCCAATTTCTCCTGTTACCCTTGGTAAAATAAAGAAAATTGAACCTGAAGTATTTTTTTTGTGAAAAAAAGTTAAATGTTCATTTTTTTTTTAATATTCAAAAAATTCCTGTGACGCACCTAAAGGGTTAATAAACTTCTTGAATGTGGTTTTAAGCACCTTAAGGGGTGCAGTTTTTAGAATGGTGTCACTTTTGGGTATTTTCTATCATATAGACCCCTCAAAGTGGCTTCAAATGTGAAGTGGTCCCTAAAAATAAAATGGTGTTGCAAAAATGAGAAATCGCTGGTCAATTTTTAACCCTTATAACTTCCTAACAAAAAAAAATTTTGGTTCCAAAACTGTGCTGATGTAAAGTAAACATGTGGGAAATGTTATGTATTAAGTTTTTTGTGTGCCGTATCGCTGTGATTTAAGGGCATAAAAATTCAAAGTTGGAAAATTGCGAAATTTTCAAAATTTTCGCCAAATTTCCGTTTTTTTCACAAATAAACGCAAGTTATTTGAATGCAATTTTACCACTAACATGAAGTACAATATGTCACGAGAAAACAATGTCAGAATCACCGGGATCCATAGAAGCGTTCCAGAGTTATGACCTCATAAATGTACAGTGGTCAGAATTGTAAAAATTGGCCCGGTAGTTAACGTGCAAACCACCCTTGGTAGTGAAGGGGTTAAACTGGCAAAACTTTGAGCACCCACAGATATAAACTGGCATGGAGATACCATACCAAAAAATGTGTGGCCTGTATTCCAATTACACCTGGGGCTAGCTATATACGGCTAAGGTATTCTACAGGTAGCAGCAGCAGCACCAAAACACAGGAAGGGCATGGACCCTCTTGATGTATGCAATGATCTATATACACACATACAGTGCCTGCAGGCCTTGCACTGATGCGAATACAGGAACGTACACTACCCTGCCTACCTAACACTGGAACCTATATATAAGTCCTTAGAAGGACTGTTGCTTTAGCTGGATGTGCGTATTTAGGATGGTAGACCCCACACTAGCTAATAAATCCCCAATTCTGACCCTATCAAGGCTGCAGCTCTCCCTACATTCTCTCAATCCGGAGCTGAATGCGGCGAGCAGGGCGGCGTCTGGTCTCTTATACCCCTGATGACGCTGTGCGGCCAGCCAATCACTGCACAACCACAACAAAGATGGCTGCCGCGTTTCATTGCCTGGCAGACAATCCCTGCAGCATGATTGGGTCTCTACAGTTCACCAAAAATGCTAGGTGGAGACCCGAGTTCCCGCCGAGTGATCCCGAAAATGCTTGGTGCTCACCGAGTACTGAGTAGTGTCGAGCACGTTCGCTCACCTAAATAAAATGTGAATGATTGGTGATATCAACTTCCTGTTTGTGGCACATTAGTATATGGGAGGGGGAAAACTTTTCAAGATGGGTGGTGACCATAGCGGCCATTTTAAAGTCGGCCATTTTGGACCCAACTGTTTTGTTTCAATGGGAAGAGGGTCATGTGACACATCAAACTTATTGAGAATTTCACAAGAAAAACAATGATGTGCTTGGTTTTCACGTAACTTTATTCTTTCATGAGTTATTTGCAAGGTTCTCTTTGCTTACAGCTATTGACATGTCACATAGGTTAACACATGAGGAGCGGATAGAAATTGTGTTGATGTCTGGTGAACACAATACCCGGGTCATTGCTGCAGATTTCAATGCAAGACACCCTACGCAAGAAAACTGGCACCATTCCCATTTTATTTAGGTGTATCGATATAAATGGCTCATCCAAAAAAGTTTGCCTCATCACTGAACATAATGTTCTGTGTAAATTGAGGGTTCTGTTCCAATTTTTGTTTTGCCCATTCTGCAAATTCAGGGCGCCAATCTGGGTCAACCTCACTGAGATGCTACAGCAGCTGGATTTTGAAAGGGTGGCATTTCTGAGTAGCTAATATCTGCCGAAGGGATGTTCGACTGATGCCAGTTCTCCGGTGGGCCAGTCCAACCCTGGTGCAAACCCATTACTTCAAATAAATCCCAAATGGTCTCTTCTGTGTTTATGTAGTTATTTTAGGTTTCTTGTTTTTATATACCCCCCAGTATCAATTGATCTTGTTTTGTTTTATAACCCTTTCCTCAATTTGACCCTTGTTTATTTTCAAGTTGCTTGTATTATTTTTTAGTAAATGTGTAATTATAAAAAAAACTAGCCCGGTTACAATAATGTATCCACTTATGCTCCATACATATAGATAGAGGATAGGCTCAGTCAGGCTTACTGAGAAGATGACAGTGGACAGGGGTCTTCTCAGGGGTTCTCCTCCTCCACTGTCATCTTCTCGGTAAGCCTGACTGATCCTATTCTCTATCTATATGTATGGAGCATAAGTGGATATATTATTGTAACCGGGCCACACCTGTTGACTTTTCTACTTGCATTTGGGATCGCTCTAACGCTGTTACTATGGAGGATTTACCCCTGTTCTCATAGAGCTACCTTCTGGCACCTCTCTTTTTATACATATTTTTCATGTGATGTATGTATTTGATAAAGTATTAATAAAATTGTGATATATTTATAAAAAAAAAGCACTCGTTACTTCTTTTTTCCTCCTGTTTTCTCATTTTTTACGAGGTGTACAAGGAATTTTTCTTCCATAATCACACATATTGGATGTGTTATATTATTATAATAATTATATTCACTCATTTCACCCATTCTAATATATTTTATGATCGTATCCATTATAAAAATCATTACACTTTCATTTTTATCTTTTATTCTTAATTTTTGTAGCCTTTTGCACAGTTTGGACACAAATAATCTGGCGTCACCTTGAGATTAAATATTTTTATAATATAGCTATTCTGAGGTTTGTATGTCTGTTTCCTGATGCGGCCACTCCATTCTGACGCGCCGGACGGGGGTGTAGCTAGGTGGCCTGTGACGCTGTCTCGTGATGAAGTGTGTTGCCCTGGAGACGCGTCCTGCCCAGCATGCTGTTTGCTTCCTCCCCGTCCTGATGTGCCGGATGGGGGAGTGGCAGAGCGGTGGGCGGACAAGTCCCAGGGTGACGTTACACGCCGGGAGACATGGTACATTTCTCACCTGTGGGGCATTTTTAAAGGTAATCACATGGTAGAATTGATCTATATAAGGCCACACATGACATTTAGCCACATCAACTACCCCCCGAGACGAAGCTAATGCGAAACGCGCGTCGGGGACCCGCGCTATTTACAAGGTCGTATGCTTATGTATCTTGCACTTTGCTATTTGAAACATGTGGTCATTTTTTCCATATAGGACCAGTACATACAGGCACATTAGCACTTTATAACTCATTTTGGCCACTTCATGTCATGGTCAACCAGTTGTATGTGCAGGTACTTGCTGATTGTGAAGCTGGGAATTTTCCCCTAGGTTTCTTTACCATTCTGAAATGCACATGTATATAGTCTAGCCATTGTGGGCTTTATGTTTAACCTTTTTTGATTTAGTCACTGATTGTCTGTGGCAGAGTATACCTATGGCATTATTCATTAATTGCATAATAAGTCTTTATAGGCTATTACACTAATATATATGTATGCAACTTGTGCAGTATGTGTGTATGCTTTGTGCCATTATCTATCTAACTTTGTTCATAGGTATCTCTTTCTTAACCATTTGGGTGTATTTAGCCTTAGATATTATACATGCAGGAACTTTCTGAGACTTATAACACTGTTACTCATATTATAGCATTTTGCATGTATTTTGAATCCTTTTTAGAGAATGACATATGGACCTTGTTATAACACATTGGACATGTATCTCCTTTTAACATTTTTTATGTTTTTGTGAGTGTATAAATAAAGGCTATTTATTTTATGGCTATATGCCTCCTGAACCTTATTAGATATTAAGTGTAAAGGGAATTGACCTGAAGCATGTCAGGTTGAAGAGCATAAAAAAGAAAGAAAAAGAGACATTCCAAAAGCAGGCATCACCGTGTAAATAACAATATTTACTGAGTATTCAAAAAAGCCAAAAAAAGGCATTCAAAATCAATTAAAAACAAGATTTAGATATACACCCATGCCAAGGAGTTTAGACAGTATTGCTTCAAAAAGATATATAAATCTATAAAGTACACATATGAATGAAATACCAAAGGCAATGCAAATATAACTCAGAACTCTGGCACTTCAATAGAGGTAAATGTTTTGACACCCAGTATATAAACCATTGTGCAGATCTGAATTATACACAAGTTATCACAAGGGCATCAAGGTATGGAAAATATCTCCTATAATTATTAACAAAAAAGGACATGTGCCATAGAGGTGTTACTCAACCATAATGCACAAATCATACAAGGTATAATAGAACAAAAGGTAAGATGATGTCCAAAAGATATATGATAACAGTGAACAAACAAAGTTGTTATAATAGAAACAATTCAAGAGTATGGAATAAGTCCAGCACACAAATAAGTGCGAGACCTGGGGTTCTCAAGAGTAGAAAAAGAGATTTGCTGTAGGAAAACAACAGTAACAAGAAAAATTCTCACGGTGATCTGCTGTGAAGACACTGACCTTGAACTGCGGTGACCTCATCACTGACTTTTGTGTGTATCAGTGTATAGTTGTATGTGTATCAGTGTATATTTGTGTGTGTATCAGTTGTGGTGCAGCAAAGGTTGTAGTGCAGGTTAGGAGATACATTTCTCCCAGCAGGATAAAGCTTGGCCGGGATTTTCCCTAAAGTTAAGGACCTGCAATGATGTCACGGTCACATGATCCACCCATGTGATGTGTACCTCACCTGTGGGTGGGGTTATGGGCTATGTAATGGAGATGTTGTTTGGCACATGGTGAGTGTGTGTGGAAGATATTAGGAACTTGCAGAGGTGCATCTGGGCTTTCTGGCAACCAGGGGCAAGAATTCGGTTTGGCGACCCCCCCCCCCCAAGCACACATGCAATTTGCACACTTAGTCATGTACCGACGAGCTGCTCTTCCTACTGCTCTCAATGATCAGTGAAAAACTGAGAGAAACAGGAAGAGAAGCTCATTTTCACAGGACCATAAGTATGAAAATTGCATATGAGTGAAATGTCCATGTGATGACTACTGGAACCTGCAGAGCTGAATCCTGAGATTGTAGGCTTCTGAATTCTCACAACGAATGCACTGCACACTTTTATGATTCTCCCTTGCCGATGGTCAGTCATGTCAGCACAAGTATGTGATTTGTATACTTCTGGCCACATTCCGACTAGACGTGCCCGGCCTCGCTCCGTTCATTTTCATTGAGTGAGGCCACACATGTCTAGTCAGCATGTGACCGCATGTATGTAAATCACTGGCATGAGAGAATCCTAACAGCGTTCAGTGAGCACTGTGAGAATTCAGAAGTCTGCAGTCACATAGAATGACTGCAGACTAGAGATGAGAGACTTTGCCTTTTTTAGGGTCGAGTCGGGTTTCATGAAGCCCGACTTTCACAAAAGTCGGGTCGAACGAAATCGGCCGACTATATGGAAAAGTCAGAGGCTGATAGAAACACGAAACCAAAAGCAAGTCAATGGGGAAGCAAAGTCAGCAGGGAGTGAAGGACAGTAAACACACCTACAGTGCCCATTTCAATGCCAAAAACATCAATTCTTATTACTGAAGCTTGTCAACCTTAATTTACTTCATAATAATAGTTACGCATTGAAAACTGGGGGTTATTTGGCTAAAGTTGTAGGGGGCTAGGGCTGGCTCCAGGTTTTCGTGTGCCCTGAGCCACAGAGTGTCAGTGCGCCCCTTTAACACATACCACAACTCATGATGTTCCGATACGGCACAGAAATATAGGTATAGTACAATGACAAATACTTCACTGCTTACATGACATGACTGATCTATTGTAAATTGTACAAGAGCTCAAAAAAAGGACAGTATATTACTCCATACAGTATTATTGCCACCACATTGTGCGCCATACAGAATAATGAGCCCCATATATTTCTCCATACAGAATAATTGTCATGGTCACATATAATGTTCCATATAGTATATGATGAGCTCCACATAATGCTACAGTATATGATGGTCCCCATGGATGATGCTCCGGTGTATGATGGGCCCTAATAATGCTCCATATATAATGGGCTCCATTTCTAATGCTCCAGTGTATAATGGGCCCCGTAAATGCTGCTCCAGTGTCTGATGTCCCCCATTTGGAATGCTCCAGTATATGATGGGCCTCATGGATGATGCTCCAGTGTATGATGGGCCCTAATAATGCTCCATATATAATGGGCTCCATTTCTAATGCTCCAGTGTATAATGGGCCCCGTAAATGCTGCTCCAGTGTCTGTTGTCCCCCATTTGGAATGCTCCAGTATATGATGGACCTCATGGATGATGCTCCAGTGTCTTATCGGCCCTAATAATGCTCCATATATAATGGGCCCCATTTCTAATGATCCTGTGTATAATGGGCCCCGTAGATGCTGCTCCAGTGTCTGATGTCCCCCATTTGGAATGCTCCAGTATATGATGGTCCCCATGGACGATGCTCCAGTGTATGATGGGCCCTAATAATGCTCCATATATAATGGGCTCCATTTCTAATGCTCCAGTGTATAATGGGCCCCGTAAATGCTGCTCCAGTGTCTGATGTCCCCCATTTGGAATACTCCTGTATATGATGGGTCTCATGGATGATGCTCCAGTGTATGATGGGTCCTAATAATGCTCCATACATAATGGGCTCCATTTCTAATGCTCCAGTGTATAATGGGCCCCGTAAATGCTGCTCCAGTGTCTGTTGTCCCCCATTTGGAATGCTCCAGTATATGATGGGCCTCATGAATGATGTCCCCCATTTGGAATGCTCCAGTATATGAGGGGTCCCTGTTGTGAGTTCATTCTCTGGTCCACCAGTGGTGAGTTCGCCTTCCAGACTCCCTCTGGTGATGACAGGAGGTGGTGAGGCTGATTTGGTCAGTGGGGATCTACCACCTGATGGTGATGATGACGATTGGACCTCAGGGATCTTAGATTGGATTTAAGACTGCCAACGCCCTAAGTCAGTGCTGGTGATTGCTTCAGGCTGCTCAGGTCTTGGTTTTCAGCTCTGTTCCAGCTTTCTCAAAGCTAAGTGTTTTTGCTAATGTTCACACTTTATTTTGTTGGTCTATTCAGTTTTTGTGTGTTCAGCCAGCCACGGCTGGGCTGTGCTGAATTTCCACTCTTATTTATCTGTATTTGCCAATTTGCTTTTTAGTCCCTTATTAGATTGGCCTCTTTTTGCTCTGTCTCAGAATATTTCAAAGTGCTGATATAGTGGGAGAAGTCTAGTGACTTCAGGGTTAATTTTGTTATCAGAAGTGTTGGACATTATTTTGTAGGGTTTTTTGGCAGATTGCAGACAGTGTCTTTCCTTTCCTGTTCTTTATAGTTAGTTGGGCCCCATCGTTTGCTCAGCCTATTTTCCTGCCTGTGTTTGTGTTTTCTTCTTGCTTCACCGTCAATACATGTGTGGGGGTTGTCTATCCCTATGGGGTCTGCTCTGGTGCAGTTAGTTTTCCCTTTTCTTGCTTTAGGTTTATGTAGTCCTCCGGCGGTGACGAGGCGTCTAGGAACATCGAAGGAACGCTCCACTGCTACTGTTAGTTGTGTGGTTAAGATCAGGGATCTGCAATTTGCATAGTTACCAACCTCTCTGGTTTTCTGGGACTTAGCTTTTGTTGTTCCTCCTCGGTGACCCATTTATAACAGGTCCCATTTTTAATGAACCCAGGCATGGTATGTGAAAAGAGCTCCATGGAGTAATCTGAAGTGTGTGCTTCCGCATCCTTCACCTTTGGTGTGGGTGAAGGACACAAGGAAAGGGGTTGCTCCTGACCAGAAGCCTGCACTGACGACTCAGTGCTTGCATTTTTTGAAGCTTCAGAAGAGGAGGCGATAGAGCTGGAAGCTGTTTCAGGAATGTAAGCCAAAAACAGTTCCTGATGCTCCGGCTTTAAAAGCAGTCTACCTACTCCCAGAAAAGGGAGCCAAGTTACAGGCCTTCTGGAGCTACACCATGACGCAGGCTCAACAACTCATGCCTTAGCTGCTATTGTGTTTTTGGCACTACCAGCAGATGCACCCCCACCATCATCAGTACCAGGTGGCCCCCCACGCCCACATCCGGGTCCTCTTCCACCATACTTCCTCATGTTTTGGAAAATGGACCCAAAATACCAGCAGATATATGGTACTGTATCAGAAGCATACAGCTCTATACAGTCTAGGGATAACAGTAAATCTCTGTATATATTTCATGAGTCATACACAGATGCTCACAGGCTCAGTATGGATTACACAATAAAATAAAAAGTTGAAAAAGGGTACAGTATCACTAGATACAAGGTATATATAGTATAGTGTAAACATTCTGAATCTCTGTATATATTTCAGGAGGCAGACATAAACGCTCTCAGGCCCAGTATGGATTACACAAGAATATGAAAAGCTGTAAATGGGTAATGTAACACAAGCATACAGCTGTATACAGTGTTGAGGTAATCTTAAATCTCCAAATATATTTCCGGAGTAGCAGACAGACATTTACAGGCTCATTATGGATTACACCAAAATCTAAATAGCAAAAAAGGTTACTGTATCAGAAGCATACAGCTGTATACAGTGTTGGCCAAATTTGAAATCTCGGTATACATTTTCGGAGTCACCCTCAGATGCTCACTCAGTCTGGGTTTGACCATAATAAAAAATGTTGTAAAAAAGGTACTGGATAACAAAATAGCAAGTTTATATATTATAGGGTACAACTGAAATCTCCGTATACATAGTCCCGTAGTCACTCTAAGACGATCACTCAGTATGGATTTGACCGTAATACTAAATGTCGAACAAAGGTACTGTATAACAAAATACAAGCTGTATCGAGTATAGGGTAAAAATTGGTATCTCTGATTTGCCGTATATATAGAAGGCATAAACCACACACGCTCACTCACTATGGATGATACGGTAATAAAAAATTTTGAACAAAGGTACTGTATAAGCACATATTAGGTGTATCCAGTCTAGGGGTAATTGTAAATTTCCTAATCATCCATAAAGTGAGTGTGCGATTCGAAAAACTCAAATATGGGCGGTATCCAAAAGCGGATAAACAGGAATATACCTGTTTAAAAAAGCTGTTTTTATCGCTGATAATAGCAGTTTTCAGAGTAATGGTGGTTTTAATTAAAATCCTTAAAAAACTACACTCAACGACAATCAATATAAGGCAGTCCCCTATCGAAGGCTCTTCATAAATGCCTTATATTGATTGTTTCTGAGGTGCTATTAGGAGGAAGGTTTATTTAACACAGTCTGCACAGTGGTTTGTTTTAGTTTTTTATGGAGTAATGCTATTACTACCAGTGTAGTTTTTTAAGGATTTTAATTAAAACCGCCATTACTCTGAAAACTGCTATTATCAGCGATAAAAACAGCGTTTTTAAACAGGTATATTCCTGTTTATCCGCTTTTGGATACCGCCCATATTTGAGTCTTTCCAAGCGCACACTCACTTTATGGTTGATTACCAAATTTTTTTGACACTTTTGTGACGGGTGTGTTTACTGCTGGAACTAATCTCTTACACAAGCGCCACTGAATCATTATTTATAATTGTAAATTTCCATCTATACTTCCGGAGTCAGACACAGACACTCACAGGCTCAGTATGTATTACATCAGAATTTAAAAAGTAGAAAAAGGGAAAGGTATTCGAAGCGTACACCAGTATAAAGTGTTGTGGTACTTTTAAATCTTCGTATATATTTCAATCTCAGTAAGCCAGTCCAGACTCTCCGCTACTGGAAACTACATGGATACAAGAACAGACGGAAAGTCGAGTGTTAGCAGAAATTTGGGAATTACTCATCGCAGGAAAACCTCCTGGTAGATGTTGCAGAGGCGATGCAGACCCTCAATTACTGTGTCTGTGGAGACAGCGAAAATGGTTCTTTGTGAAGAAAGGATTGCTTTGTCGCAGTAGCGTGGATCACATCACCGTTACTCGTCTTCATCAAATTGTGATCACAGGGAGAGATGTAGACATGGTCCTCACTGCCTATCATGATGTGTCTGGTCATTTTGGAGTGCAAAAGACAGAAGCCACAGGCCGCAGGCGATTCTATTGGATTGCCATGAGCGGAAACATTGAAAAATGGTGGCAGGAATGTCACACGTCTGTGACTATCACAACTGTGAAAGGTGATCATAAAGCACCACTGCATCCGCTTGTAAGTTGATGTCCATTACAAATGGTAGCCATTGATCATCTGAAGGTAGAGGCCAGCAGGACAGGCCATAGCTACATCATAACCATCATCAATCAATACACCAAATTTCTTGTGGCCGTCCCTGTGAAGGATTTAACTGCCCAGACTACACAGCGGTGGAGCAGGGTGAGGTAGGTATTGCAACTTGCAAGTGCTGTGGCCATGACCAAGCAGGGGGGGCACACTTGTGGGCTACGGTACTGGCACAGGGCTCTCATAGTACGCTGGTGTGTCTGACGGCGAGTGGGCCCCCCCACCATCAGAGACACTGTATTGTACTATGAGGGGCCCTGTGCTAGTGCCGTCGGCCATCAGTGGGCCCATCCACCTGTTCAGAGCAACGGCACTTGCCCGGGTGCGCCAAGTCTTGACCCCAGCACTTGGGGGGGTGGGCAGCCCAGTTAGGGAGGTTTAAAAAATGACATATGTTGATGTGTAGGCTGGACATTCAGCAGCTGCAAATGGCGGAATTGGGCAAGTCCGAGGAAGAGGACAAAAGCGAGGCAGTTTTCTGGCAACCTATGTGTCATCAGGGGAAGGTGGGACAAAATCCTTTGAAACCCATGCATGGTTCATTTTAATTAAGGTTAGATCATCAACATTTTGGGTCGACAGACAGGTCCTTTTTTCTGTCAGATTTGATCCAGCAGCACTGAAGACTTTCAGATAACACACTAGCAGCAAGGGCAAGCGAGCTCCTGTAAGGCATATTGTGCCAATTCAGGCCAGGTGTCCAGTTTAGAGGCCCAATAGTCAAAGGGGAATGACCTGTGAGGGAGAACATCGATATGGGAGGAGAAGTAGTTTGTAACCATAGGTGACAACTGCTGTCTCCTGTCACTTTTAATCGATGCAGTATTAGCAGTCGTGTGAGCGGTACTTGAGAAATCAGTCCACAACATGGTCATGAAACCCCTGTCTCCATCGCCACTTCGGCTGTGTGCTCCACGAACACCTCTTCCATTGTGCCCACTCCGGCTCGTGGCAGAACCAGCACCGCTGCTGTGTGCTGGAAAAGCCTCAAACGGTTTACCAGAGTTGCTGGTTTGTTAGCCAATATTATCTCTAGGTTCTCCTGTGGCATGATGTTGTGTAATTTGCCTTTGTAGCGTGGATCCAGGATGCTGGCCAGCCAGTAGTCGTTATCCTTCATCATCTTGGCAATGCGGGGGTCCCTTTTTAGGATCCGCAAGGCATAATCGCACATGTGGGCTAATGTTCCAGGTGTCAATAATGCACTGCCACTGCTGGGTGGAGGAGCACTTTCTGGCAAATCCACATCCCTACAGTCATGCACAAACCCTGTACCTGACCTTGGAACGCCAACATATTCTCTTGCCCCCTGAGAAGCATCCTCCTGCCCAAAATAATCATCCCCCTCATCCTCCTCCCTGTATCAGAAGTGTACAGCTGTACATTTTTTGGAAATGTCCGTATATGTATTTACGGAGTGTCAAACACGCTGACTCTGTATGACTGTAATGCGAACAGCAGATATACAATACTGTTTGAGAATCGGACAGCTCAGTACTGTGTATGGAGAAATGGAAATGTCCGTATATGTATTTACGGAGTGTCATACACACACGCTGACTCTGTATAGATGTGACCGTAATGCGAACGGCAGATATACAATACTGTTTGAGAATCGGACAGCTCTATACGGTGTCTGTATGGAAAATTGTAAATCTCTGTCTATTTTTATACGGCGTGACTCACGCTGTCTCTGTATAGTTTTGACCGTAATCAAACAGCAGATATACGAAACTGTTTGAAAAGCGGACAGTTCTATATTGTGTAGGTCTGGAAAAATGGAAAATCTCCTCTGTTTGTTTTTCCAGAGTCACACACAGCTTGTATTTGTCCGTGATACCAGCCGGTACACGGTAGTGTGTGAGGAGCGTACACCGCTATACGGTGTGTGAAAAAATGAACGCTCGGTAACTGACCAGAACAAAATAATAAAAGTTGGAGTGCTTTGAAAAAAGCAGTTTGAACAGCAGTGTGCACACAGCAATGCAGCTATCAGGTAGCCTTAAAAGGCAGCCTAATCACCACCAGCGCTGCTGCACACAACAAAAATCCTCCCCTTTCACTGCACACTAACTGTACAGTGAAAAGCGCTATCAGAGAAGCTATTTTTTTTTCTTCTTCCCTGCCTAACGCTCTCCCTATTGAGAATCAGCAGCAGCACCTCTCCCTATTCTAAGATCGGTAGAAGTAAGATGGCGGTCGGAAGTCACGGCCTTTTATAGCCACTGTGACGCCACACAAAGCCAGCCAATCACTTCAATGCCCTTCTCTAAGATGGTGGTGGCCGCTGCCCATGTCATCGCGTTGCCCACAGTGTGCGTCCTCCATCATTGGCTGAGAAAAGGCGCTAAGAAGCATTATTTGAAACGCGACTTTGACCTCATGGCCGACCTCACGCTATGGTCGGGTTTCGATCGGCGAAACTCGACTTTAGCTAAAGTCGGCGACTTTTGAATTTGACTGATCCGTTTCGGTCAACTCTACTGCAGAATCATCACAAACCTGGACAACTCCTTTAATGCTCCTAACATAAATAAAATCAAGAGAAATAGTATCACAAATAATATTTACATCCAGGTACCTTATAGATAACGTCGTCTCTGGAGTCGTTCTCCTTCTTTTCTTCATCTTTTTGAGACCCCATGATGAGTTTTCTCATCCTCAGCCATCTCTGCAGACTTCCATCTTCTCCGTTCTTTTGCAGAAAATCTCCACATGGTGCCCTTAAAGATAGAAGTGTCATTATAATGCTGCTGAATAAAAAATTGCCCCTCACTATATTGTCTGCACAATATATATCCCCCACACTGTCCTTCTTATGGTACATGCGCTTTACACTGACCTCTCCTTTCCATACTGGCCCCCTCTACACACTGTCCTTTCACATTGTGTCCCCCCTATAGTGCCCACACTCTATACTGTACTCTGTCATCACACTTCCCCTCCTTGGTATACTGTCCCCTCCTGGCTGTGCCCTCACACTGTCCCCACATGCTACACTGCCACTTCTCTGCATTCTGTGCCCACTCACTTTTCTCCCCCATTCTGTCTCCTCACACTATTCCCCTCCCTTCTTATACTGTCTCCTCTCACACCCCCACTGTTCACCATACTTTCTTCTATATTTATCCCCTACTTTCTATAGTGCCTGCTCACACATACCTCTCACACATACCCCTACTGTGTCTGCACATATCCTATAACCCTCACTCCCCGTACTGTCCACATACATTTTTCACAAAACTACTCATACTGTGTGCCCATATATTCCCCCGTTCACTCCCCGTACTGTCTGCAGCCATCCCCCATACTGTTTCCTAATACATGCCCCCCGTTCTCCTGTACTGTTTCCTCATACATGCCCTATATCTCCCCCTTTGCTCCTCATTTTGTGTCCTCAAATCTCCCCACACACATTAAACACCCCATCCCCACTCCAAATCTCCCCACACACATTAAATCCCCCATTCCCCACACAGCCTGTCATCATACCCCCATTCCCCACACAGCCCATCATCACCCCCACATCACTACTTCTCTTTACAGCCTCTCATCATCCCCCATCACCCATTCTCTACACAGCCCCTGATTACCCAATTCCCCACACAGCCCCTCATCACCCCCCAATTCCCCACACAGCCACTCATCATCCCCCTAATCCCCACACAGCAGATCATCATCCCCCACTCCCCACACAGCCCTCATCATCCTCCTCATCACCCCTTCTCCACATAGCTCCTCATCACCCAATTCCCCACACAGCCCCTCAACATCCTCCCATTCCCCACAGCCCCCTCATCATCCCCCCATTCCCTACACAGCCCCTCATCACCCCCAATTCCCCACACAGCCACTCATCATCCCCCTAATCCCCACACAGCAGATCATCATCCCCCACTCCCCACACAGCCCTCATCATCCTCCTCATCACCCCTTCTCCACATAGCTCCTCATCACCCAATTCCCCACACAGCCCCTCATCATCCTCCCATTCCCCACAGCCCCCTCATCATCCCCCCATTCCCTACACAGCACCTCATCATCCCCCCATCCCCCACACAGCACCTCATCATAATCATCTCTATGCAGATCAACTCAAGTAACATCAATCCCTTTCCAAAATCCATCAGAGCACTCACACGGAGTCTTGGGTCCTCATTCCCATTTGTGCCAGGGACCATGGTGCAGCCCCTCGGTCTTCTCCTCACACAGCTCCATGATGAAGTCCCTCATTTCCTGCTTCTCCAGCAGCCTCAGCAGCAAAACCCCCTGCTTCCTTCTATCAGAGCTTCACTGGACTGAAGGAGGCCCCGCCCCTTCCGGTGACATCATCACCTCCAATAATCAACTCCGTTCTGGAAGCTGATGCACTACAGCTTCTCTGTGTTGGCTGTCAGCCGACACAGAGAATGACTGACTCACAGTCCGGGGGGCAGCAGAATGCAGTCGCCAGGGGAGGCACTGTGGACCGCCGCATTAGGTGGCCCGACTGCGCCCCCCCTGTCGGCTGCGTCCCCGGGCACATGCCCCGGCTGCCCCCCCAGATATGCCACTGGTAACTTGGCTGGATTTAGCCTGAACTTGCTTTGTTGGACTAACCATGCAGCAAAGCTTTATCAGCAAGACTCAAAACAACCCTGGGAATGACACCTAGCGGATGTTGCTGACTGGTCAGCCACTTAGTTAAGCCCGTCCTGTGCAAGGGTAAGTCTGAGACCAGTGGTTCTCCAAGCTGGAGATTATTTGTATTTTCTTTATTTTCTGTTAACCTGCTGTTTAAAGTGACTTTAAACCACTGAAGTTGGACTCTAAGCCTGTGTGTTGCCTCTTGACTGCGGCCCTGCCACTGCCTACCAGAGCAAACCCCTACAAATTGGTGGCTTGAATGCATGCATACACAGTGAGGCTGGGCTGTTTTTGCTTATTTTTGCTCTGTACTCCAGCTTATGTCCTGAGTGAAAAGAGTGGCGCAGACCCAGGTGCGGAACTTTCCAAAAATGGAGACCACGGTAAGAATGCTTATGGAGGCCATGCATCAGCAGCAGCAGGGGGTCATGCGACAGCAGGAAGAGGTTACGCAGCAGCTGATATTTAATCCACAGCAGCAGGAAACCAACCGGCTGTTGATACAGCACATCACGACAGCACAGACAACAGGAAATACCCAGAGAATCCATGATGACTGGAAAGCTGTTCATACAGCGGTTCCCAAAATGGAGAAATCTGACGATGTTGAGACGTACCTGGAGATGTTCGAAGGAGTGGCTGAGAGGGAGAACTACCCTGATACCAGTGGGCAGAAGTCATTGCTACGTTTCTGGCCCTAGGACTGTTGAAAGCCTATCAGGACCTACCCACTGAGCAAAGGGCAGACTACACGATCGTTAAGGGTGAGATACTGGCACATCTTGGGGTAAATGTGTTAGTCCGGACCCAACGGGTACACCAGTGGGAGTTTACCCCCTCCAAGCTGGCTCAGGCCCAGTATTACGACCTGGTGCACCTGTTACAAAAGTGGTTGCAGCCTGAGGTATTGTCTCCCATGGCCATGCTGGACCGCTTAGTGACTGATAAATTTTGGAGAGCTTTGCCCCACTCCCTCCAAACATGGGTTGGACAGGCATCCCCTACTAATGCCCTCCAGATGATAGACCTCATAGAAAGATATGGAGCTACCAAAGAGCTACATGGAGGGACTCCCCGGAAGGTAACAGGAGAGTCCCCTAAGTCTCCACCCCTGGTTCGGTGAGCAGAACCCAGGAAGGCCCCTCAAGACTCTGGGGGAAGAAAGGAGCCCCATTATCTGCTGGCGGTGCCAGGAACCAGGCCATATGAGAGCTTATTTCCCTCACCTGGCTGACCCCATGGACACAAACTTTGGGTACCGCCAGCCCCACTATGCCAAACCGATGTGTGTAATGGACACCCCGGAGGGTCCCAATATGGAACATTTGTGTAAGGATGAAGTTTAGGGCACCACGGCTGTGGCCTACTGGACTCAGGTACGAGCTAGCCAGGTACAAACCAGCGAGAATACTGGTCGGAAAAATGGAGTGTTGTGTATACATGGGGACCTAAAAGACTATCCTACCACACTAGTGGTGATAAACACGACAGCAGGTAGGCAGTGCCACGAGGTGGGGGTTGTCATTAATTTGCATTATGAAGTGATACTTGGAAGAGACTTTCCTTTATTTTCTGTGCTTTGGCCAACTGTTGTCCCACCCACTGAACAACTGCCGGCACCGGTGGCAACCAGGTTACATTCTCCAGAAGTAGGGCATGAACCTGGTGGCCCAGAGGATGAAGTGCTGGTGGTAGGTGTAACCTTCCCTTCGGTGGAGGAGGGGAAAAATTCTCCCATAGAAGTATTGGCTGGAGAGGTGGAAGACTAGCCGCAGGGACCTGAATTGTCAGACTTAAATGTATCAGGTGACAATTTTGGTACGGTGCAACTCCGAGACCCTACTTTGGCTCAAATCAGGGAAAATGTACTGTTTGTCAATGGGGAACCCCAACAACCTGGGGCAGCTACAGTGTTGCCACGTTTTGAGCTGAACCGAGATTTGTTGTATCGAGTCGAGAAAATACATTGGGAATGGGTAGAACAATTACTAGTACCTCAGGCATATCGTAGGCTGGTAATGGACTTAGCGCACATGCACAGGCCCGGATTGGCAATATAACCAACCGGGCATTTTCCCGCTGGGCCGCTGTCACGTGGGCCGCGGGCGGCAGCGCCCGATCATCTGGCTGCTTGCCAGCGGCTGCGGCCACTGTTGCTCCTGCCGCCGGCCCTCTGTGGGCACGGCGTTTCAAGTTCCTACCGCACTGCAGGGAGATAAGCCGCCACGCCCCCCCCTCGCACCCCATCCTCGCCTTAGCATGAGACCCCCTGCCCCCGGCAGCCACTCACAGCGTCGCACTCGCTTGCCTGCTCGCTCTGTTCGCAGGACCTGTGATGAGGTCACAGGAGGGGAGGAGTCAGGGGGGTCACATGATCAGGAGCCTTTGTCCAGACCCCCGACATGTCACCCCTGACTCCGCCCCTCCTGTGACCTCATCACAGGTCCTGTGCGCTCAGCCGTGCCTCTACCGTCTGCAAGACTCTGCTTTGCTGTTGTCATGGTGCTGGTTGAGGTAAGTATGTGTGGGGTCAGGATTTACAGTGTGGATGTAGCAGAGCTGTGTGTGTATGAGGTGTACGGAGCGGAGCCGTGTGTGTACGAGGTGTACGGAGCAGAGCCGTGTGTACGAGGTGTACGGAGCGGAGCCGTGTGTGTACGAGGTGTACGGATCGGAGCAGTGTGTACGAGGTGTACGGAGCAGAGCAGTGTGTACGAGGTGTACGGAGCGGAGCAGTGTGTACGAGGTGTACGGAGCGGAGCAGTGTGTACGAGGTGTACGGAGAGGAGCCGCGTGTGTACGAGGTGTACGGAGCGGAGCCGTGTGTATGAGGTGTACGGAGCGGAGCCGTGTGTATGAGGTGTACGGAGCGGAGCCGTGTGTACGAGGTGTACGGAGCGGAGCCGTGTGTGTATGAGGTGTACGGAGAGGAGCCGTGTGTGTACGAGGTGTACGGAGCGGAGCCATGTGTACGAGGTGTACAGAGCGGAGCCGTGTGTGTATGAGGTGTACGGGGAGGAGCCACGCGTGTACGAGGTGGACGGAGTGGAGCCGTGTGTGTACGAGGTGTACGGAGCGGAGCCGTGTGTACGAGGTGTACGGAGCAGAGCCGTGTGTGTATGAGGTGTACAGGGAGGAGCCACGCGTGTACGAGGTGGACGGAGTGGAGCCGTGTGTGTACGAGGTGGACGGAGCGGAGCCGCGTGTGTACGGAGTGGTGTCATATGTGTACGGGATGTACGGAGCAGAGCCAAGTGTGTACAAAGCATACAAAGCGGGCTTTTCCCACAGACACAGGAGTACACGGCGGAGCCCCGAGGAGCATTTTAAAACACACACATGACGTTCCACCTGAAGTGATGTGCTGGAAGCTGACCGGAAATGAGATAATTTCTTGAGGAGATTGTGACGGAACCAGGAATGCTTCAGATCCATCACCGTGTCCTCCTCCGACAGCGCAGACAGCAGGATCGCCTTGGAATCGGGGATGCCAGCCATGTGAGCGGATCATGATAGGTCCTGCACCGGGAGGCTCAGGTGGGCACTACAATGGGAGCCGGGCTGCTATAGTGTCTTTGTAGAATCTTTCTTTATTTCTTTCTCTCTTTTTCTTTCTTTCTCTGTTCTTTCATTCTCTGTTCTGTCTTTCCCTCATTTTCTTTCTCTCTCTGTTCTTTCTTCCCCTCTTTCTTTCTTTTTCTTTCCTCTCTTTCTCTCTGTTCTTTCTTTCTTTTCTTTACTTCTTTCTTTCTCTCTGTTCTTTCTTTCCCCTCTTTCTTTCTCTCTCTGTTCTTTCTCTGTCTCTCACTGTTCTTTCTTTGTCTCTCACTGTTCTTTCTTTCTTTCCCCTTTCTTTCTCGCTCTCTCTGTTTTCTTTTTTCTCTCTCTCTGTTTTCTCTCTTCCTTAGTGCCAGTCAGTGTGCCCATAATGCCAGCCACTGTGCCCTCAGTACCAGTCAGTGTGATCAGCAGTGCTAAATGGGTGCGATTAGGTGTGGACATGGGTGTGACTAGTTGTGAAATGGGTGTGGCTGGGCGTGGCCAAAATTTGCAGCGGCACGCTGCGCGCGCCGCAGTCTTTGTCCATTTTTCCCTTCTTCAAAAGTTGGGAGGTATGATAGGGGCGGCTATGACCAGGGGGTCTGGTTGCCCAATAGAGAGCAGTTCTGCCAGGAATTCTGTAATCATGCATACAAAAGGGGACAGAGCTTTGGGAGGAGTACTGTACCTAAAAGCAATAAATAGGACTGAGCTGAAATACTGGGCACAGCTGTGACTACATGTTATACAGTATAGTCGTGTTAATCTCCTCTCACTTCTTGTAAACTACAAGTGTACAAAGATATTATATAGTCACCATGTGACTAGTGGGCCTGTGTAACTTCAAATGCCAGGGCTGAATTTTAGTCCCAGTCCGGCCCTGCACGCATGTACTCGGTGGGCATTTGGGCCAAAAGAAAACCCTAGACCGAATTCTGCAGCGGTTTTACTGGCTAGGTGTCCATGAAGAAGTTAAACTGTACTGTAATTCCTATCCAGTGTGCCAGGTAACCAGTCCCCAGCCTCACTTTCGGAGTCCTTTGGTGCCTTTACTAATTATAGAGGTACCTTCCGAAAGAGTGGCAATGGATCTGGTTGGGCCTGTCAATAAGTCAGCAAGGGGACACCAACACATCCTTGTAGTTCTAGATTATGCTACCCGGTATCCTTAGGCCCCTCCGCTGCGCCACACATCAGCTAAGCTCATGGCAAAAGAACTCATGGGTATATTTTTGTGGGTGGGGATTTCTCAAGGGATTTTAACAGACCAGGGAACCCCCTTTATGTCAAATTATGAAGGAACTCTGCCACTTGTTAAATGTTAAACAATTGCGCACATGGGTCTGTCATCCCCAAGCAGATGGTCTGGTAGAATGATTCAATAAGACGCTAAAAAGCATGTTAAAAAAGCAGTTTCCAAAGATGGGAAGGACTGGGATTTCTTACTGCCATATTTATTGCTTGCAATGCGGGAGATGCCCCAGGCATCTACGGGGTTCTCGCCCTTTGAACTATTGTATGGCAGACATCCACGGGGCTTACTCGATATAGCCAAAGAGGTCTTGGCGAACCAACCAACCCCACACAAAAGTGTTGCAAAAATGCAAGAAAGAATGGAGACAGTCCGGGAACATATAGAGGCAGCACAACGGTCGCATAGTCGGGTTTATAACCGGGAGGCTCATGTAAGAACCTTTAGTCCTGGGGATCGGGTGTTGGTATTTGTGCCTACAGTAGATAGCAAATTTCTTGCAAGGTGGCAGAGACCCTATGAGATTATGGAGAAGGTGGGCCAGTAGACTACAAGGTACACCAATCAGGACGGAGGAAGCCTGAACAGGTTCACCATATTAATTCGCTTAAGCCAAGATAGAGACCACCTTGGTGGGGATAGTCCTCTGCCTGCATTTCAGGTGGAAAAGGCTCCATTACCTCTGGGAGAGTAAGGAGAAACCCTCTCCTTAATCAAAATAGTAGATACTTTGTCTCCTAAACAGGTTCAGGAGGTCGAGGAGTTTGTTAGCTGAAATACAGATGTTTTTCAGAGCTCCCTGGATGCACCTCCATAATCCAACATGACATTGTCACAGGCCAAAAGTCCGACTAAAGCCGTATCGGGTGTCTGCACTGGGCTCAATACATTAACCCCTGACGTGCAGGTCGAAACCTGCACTGGTATCATGACAATTAATTTGCTTAAGCCATGGAAAGATAGAGACCACCTTGGTGGGGATAGTCCGCTGCCTGCATTTCAGGTGGCAAAGGCTCCATTACCTCTGGGGGAGTCAGGCGAAACCCTCTCCGTAGTCAAAATAGCAGATACTTTGTCTCCTAAACAGGTTCAGGAGGTCCGAGAGTTTGTTAGCCAAAATACAGATGTTTTTTCGGAGCTCCCTGGATGCACCTACCTAATCCAACATGACATTGTCAAGGAGCCACAACCCAAAGTCCGACTAAAGCCGTATCGGGTGCCTGAGGCCTGGCGACAAGCCATCTCTGAGGAGGTAAAAGCTATGCTGCAGTTAGGGGTCATTGAAAAGTCCCAAAGTGAGTGGGCCAGCCCAATAGTCCTAATACCCAAGCCTGATGGGACGGTAAGGTTCTGTAATGACTAGAAAACTTAATGAAATTTCAAAATTCGATGCCTACCCCATGCCCCGGGTCGATGAGTTGATAGAGCGGTTTGGGCAGGCATGGTATTTTTCAACTCTTGATCTCATAAAAGGATATTGGCAGGTGCCCATAACAGAGGCGGCTAGGGAAAAATGGCCTTTGTAACAACCGAAGGGCTGTTCCAGTATAAAGTATTAGCCTTTGGGTTGCATGGCGCGCCAGCGTTGTTCCAGCGGTTAATGGATATTGTTCTCCGTTCCCATCGCCGTTATGCCTCAGCCTATCTAGATGATATTTTGGTGTACAGTACAGACTGGGAAAGTCACATACCAAAAGTACAGGCAGTGATAGATTCTCTGCGACAAGCAGAGCTAACTGCCAACCCAAAGAAGTGTTCCATAGGGTTGGAGGAAGGTCAGTACTTGGGTTATGTCATTGGGAGAGGAGTCCTCAAACCCCAGTAAACAAAGTGGAGGCAATCTAGAACTGACCCCGTCCCCTCATAACAAAACAGGTAAAAGCCTTTTTAGGTTTAGTGGGATATTACAGGCAGTTTATTCCCAACTTCGCAACCCTGTCCACACTTTTAAAAGACTGCTTGAAAGGGAGAAAGTCTGTGAAGGTCCACTGGAATAATCAAATAGAGGAGACCTTATAAAATTAAAATTGGTACTGTGTGGTACACCAGTTCTGGTTACACCTGATTTCAAAAGAGAGTTCATTGTGTAGACTCATGCCTCTGAGATAGGGCTCAGTGCCGTGCTGTCTCAAGAGGTTAACGGGGAAGAGCATAACGTTAGTTTCCTAAACCGGAAGCTTACCCCAGCCAAAACCAGGTACAGTATTGTGGAGAGAGTGACTGGCCATTAAGTGGGCACTTGAGTCATTGCGCTGTTATTTGCTGGGGAGAAAATTTCGTCTGGTGACAGATCATTCCCCTCTTACGTGGATGAGTCAAGCTAAAGAGAGGAATGTGTAAGTCACCAGGTGGTTTCTATCCCTGCAAAATTTCAAATTTTCAGTAGAACACCAGGCAGGCAGACTACAGGGAAACACAGATGCCCGGTCCAGAGTTCACTGTAAGTCATGCGTTTACCCCTGATATAGAAGGGTTAATGGTTTGCCTTTATATGCCTTTAACTGCCTTTAATTCTTCAATTGCCTTTTGCCTTTCATTGCTAAGTTTTTATTCTGATGACACAGCAGACTATTAGCCTCTGCTTCAAGGAGACTATACTTGTTATCATACAGTATATGTTCTCAATAGTCAGCAACAACGTGTTCTGGGTACTTTGTAAACAAGGTATGACCCTGGGTAAGCGATGGGGGCCACATGAGCTCCATAGAATTACATATTGTTGTAAATGGTATAAAAGATTGCCTTGTGTTTCATTACATCAGATAAAGTGATTTGCCCACGACCTGTGTGTGTGCAGTCTCCTTTGTCTCCAAGCGCTTGTAAATTAAGGGTGTAAACTTCTAATTTGGCCTCACTGGTGATCTGGCAGACCTGACTTTGGTCAGAACGAAAACAGCTACAACAGTTTTGGCGCCCGAACGCGGGACCGTGGAAACCAGCCTATTCGGAATCCGTATGTGGGAGCTTCCTGGGAGGTTAAACATGCAAAATCCAGCTGCAGCAGGTGAGGAAAATTATTCTTACACATTGATATTTTGCATCTGCAATCTCTATCTGGATCTCTACATATCTCTGGGTAAGGCTGTATAACACCAGAAAAGGGGAAGGCTCGGTTACTCACATTATGCAGTTACCTGCTCTTACAGTGAAATCCCGTGATTTTGAGGGTTTTGTAGAAATTGATTTTGATTAGGTCTAAGAATTGCTGCATTCTGTTACTGTGTGAAGGACACTAAATTTTTGATGGGCGGGGGGAATGAAATCGCTGCGCGATTGTTTGTGTTTCTCCTCTCCTCTCCATTCTTATCTCCACTGAGTGTCTAATGGGAGGATTCACGGAGCTGCGCTCAAAATTCTCTGTATTTCTGTCCTTGGTGTAATGCTCGCTAGGAGATTTGTGCATTTTAAAGCAACAGTACTTAATTGAAGTGGAATGAAATTTTGTAAGTTGAAGTTGGAAGTTGAAAGTAAAATATGGTGCCTAATTTAGAAGGAAATTGTAAGTGATTGTTTGGTCATTAATGTGTTTGAACCTGCTTCTAGTTGTGTGATGGTTTATAGCAAATTGAGGATCAGCAGAAGGAGGTAGCCAACTGCATGGCTGATAAAGTAGGTTAGAGGCCTATCACATCTGGGCCTTCTTACTTTAGTCAGTGTTTTTTTTGTTGTGGGTGACAGGCGAAGGCAAGGAGCCTTCTGGCTAAACCTTGGCAGGCTCGTTCTGACTTTGCTATGTGTGGCCTGTAAGACAAGGTGCAGGCACACTAAGAGGGCATTTCAGAATAAAGGTGAGCTGTCTAAGTTGAAGCAGCCTTCCCACGTTCCATGGAGCTGGGCTGGAAGGCAAAAGGCCTATTCCTATCTAGTCAGCTGATCTAACGGGTGAGAGGCAAGGAACCTTCACGTTACATCCTGTAGGTCTACCGGGTGAGAGGCAAGGAGCCTTCTCGCTATACCTTGGCAGGCTCGCTCTGACTTGCTACATGTGGCCTGTAAGACAAGGTCCAGGCACACTAGAGGGGCATTTCAGAAGAAAGGTGAGCTGTCGGGAGAAAAAGTTGAAGCCATGGGCAACTTTTTCTGTGTGCAGTCAGGGCCTCCCAATGGGGATTCCACCGCTATGCAGATTATAAAAGACAGAGAAGAAAGGAAGCAGTAAAACAGGTGGGACCAATATTGAGAAGGCAAAAATACCAGAGTGTGAATGTTTGGATGTACAAAAAGGCACAGACAAGGGAAGAATATAGCAAGTGAATAAATGATGTTTGAGAATGGGCAGCAGTATGGAAGTAAGGTGTATTATGAATATTTTGACTGACAAAGTTTAACTAGAGACCCAGACAAAACAGATGGACTTGTAAACACTGTGGTCAGACTTAGACAAACCCAGACTGAATAGCTACTTGTGTGACCTGTGCTACCGACCTAAGCGAGTTGCACTAAAACCTGTCCAGACAAGATCATATGTAGTGACATAAGAAGCTGACATAATAGTGTGGTTAGTGGGTAGTGGGGACATTGACCTTTGAAGAGTAAGCTGACAGTAGACATCAGATGACCAACCACATCAGCACCTAGAAGTGTGACTGGAGTAAGAAAAATGCAGGAGTGTTATCCCGGGAGCCCCTCTGTAAAGCTAGCTATGCTGAAGCAGCTGCCTGACCCCGAAAACCAACCATTCCTGTTTTACAGACACATAAAGGAAATACAGCGGACATATAAGTGTTGAGAAAGATAAATTTCAGCTCACCTTTTGTAAGTTCATGAGAGCTATTGGGGAGACTCTGAGCAGGGACACGTCTCTGCCAGACGTATAATGAAATCCAAGAAAAGAAAGGAAGGTCCAGCTCCAGAAATTAAAATCCAGGATTTTTATTGAATCATGTTTAAAATAAATTCATGGCTGCTTGTGATCAAATATCGGCAACAAAATTAACGCATGGGGATATTCTCCAGATCTCTGTACGCGTTTCGAGCACAAGCGCTCTTAGACTCAGAGTGGCTGTGGAATATCAGCTGAACCACATATAAAACTCCATCACAGGTGATAAATCCTTTTTCAAATTTAATCCCAAAGGAACCTGTGTATCAAGCACATATATCCAATATGCCTCTCGGTTCCTTAGGAGTTTTTCTCTGTCTCCACCTCGTACGTTCCTTCTAATCCTTTCCACTGCATAAATCTTCAAGCCAGATAAATCCCTGTCATGAACAGAAGTAAAATGCTTTGATAAATTAGATACAGGAAAGATGTATATCTCTGTACCGTGTTAGCCAGTAGATAGAAAAATATTCAGGATTGAGAATCCTCAGTAGTTGATACCTTTTAATGGCTGACTGAAAAGATGGTAACACATTGCAAGCTTTCGAGACTACTCAGGTCTCTTCATCAGGCTAGACTAATACAAAATCTGAAGTCACATATTTATGCACAATACAGCCTAGAAAAAATGCAATAGATAAGACAAGTGACGTGAAGCAGAACTATCAATATGGGAGAGGGCAAAACATAAATATTGGACTAGTACATAGATAAGGAGCCGGATGTTTTATAGTCCTCTGATTGGGGTCTCCTAATATGTTGTGATGCCCCCAAAAGGTCTTGAAAGCAAATTCCTTAATTGATGTAAAAAGACATAAATCCATGCGACACATTCATTCCAGCACCGAGAGTGTCAAAGGTCGCCATAAATTTATACTCCCAAACACATCTCTCTCTCTGAGATGTGAAGTTACTTTTCAATGCCAGTAATTTCATATCCATGTTGCTGTGATCAGGGATACAAAAATGTTTTGCCACAGGTAGATCCATTCTTTTTTCTCTTATTGTGTGACGATGAGCATTGATAAATTAGAAACATTTCTGGTAGACGTTTGCCCGACATCATATAGATCTTCACGTATTCTCTCTTTTAGTTTACGGATAGTAGATCCTACATATTTTAAACCGCATTTAGTGCACTCAGCTATATAAACAACGTAATTTGAGTTGCAATTTAAAAACTCTTTAATTTTATATGCCTTATTATTTGCAGAATTAGAAAAAGATAAAGTTTTAGATGAAAAACAGCAAGTTTTACATGGTGATTGGCCACACTTGTGATATCCTACTATGGAGAGCCAGTTACCTTTATCACTATTCTAAGATGGCTCTGGACGATATAAACTAGGTGACAGGCTTTTTCCTAATGTTAATGCCTTTCTGGAAACTCTTTTAATTCCATCTTTCAATATTTCATTCATAATATCATCTTTATTATTAATAATCCTGCGAATCTGATTAAAATAGGGACTATATGTAAGGATTAAAGTCGGACAATCACTATTTTTATTAATGTAAGAGCTAGACTTGATGAGTGTGTCCCTTGATTTTTTACTTACAATATTTGCAGCTCTCTGAATCGTAACCTCTTTTATTTAAGCGATTTTTAATAGAAAAGAACTCTTTTTTTATAGCTCTCCTCTGTGCTACAATTTCTTTTAGCACGTGTGAGTTCTCCCACAGGGATAGCTTTGATGGTATGGGCTGGATGGCAACTACCAGCATGAAGAATGGTGTTACCTGCGGTTTCCTTTCTACAGGTGGCAGTAGAGATACATTGATGTAATTTTCCCGTTAGGCAAAGATCCAAGAAATATATACTATGTGGATCAGAAAAATACGTCAAATTTAAATTAAATTCATTCAAATTAATATAATCTATAAACATAGGAATAGTGTTAACCCCTTAGTGACGGAGCCAAATTTTTAAAATCTGACAAGTGTCACTTTATGTGGTAATAACTCTGGAACGCTTCAACAAATCCCAGTGATTTTGAAATTGTTTCTTTCGTGACACATTGTACTTTATGATAACGGTAAATTTAGGTCAATATGTTTTGTTTTTATTTATAAAAAAATATCAGAAATTTGAGAAAAATGTTAAAAATTTAGCAATTTTCAAACATTGAATGATTATCCCTTTAATCCAGATGGTCATACCATAGCAAAACATTATTAAATAACATTTCCCTCATGTCTGCTTTACATCAGCATCATTTGTAAAATGTTCTTTTATTTTGTTAGCATTTTAGGAGGTTTAAAAATGTAGCAGTCATTTTTCATTTTATCAAGGAAATTTACAAAATTATTTTTTTTAAGGACCTATCCAGGTTTGAAGTGACTTTGGGGGTCCTAGATAATGGAAAACCCCAAAAAGTTATACCATTTTAAAAACAGCACCCTCTGACATATTGAAAACTGCAGTCAGGTAGTTTATTAACCCTTCAGGTCATTTTCAGGAATTAATGCAACGTGGCATGACAGAACTGAAAAAGTGTATTTTTACCACCCTAATGCCACTAACTTCTGAACAGGTTACAACAGCCGTCAGGCTCTAAGGCCGCTATTTGGTCATAAATTGCCATGGCAAACATCAGAACCACACAATCATGATCTCAGGGTGCCGATGGGGATAAAGAGAAAGCCCCCCCGCTCTGTTAACCATTTATATGATGTTGACACTATTAACCGCAGCATCTAAGGGGGTAAAATGATTTGGACGGTGAAAAAACACATATCGTGGCTGATGCAGCAATTTGTCAGCTATAGTGTACAGCTGACAGCTGCTGGATTGTCACCTGTATGGGGATGCTATTCTCTTATATCTCACGTCAGTTAAAAGATGTATTGGCGGTCATTAAGGGGTTAATGTCCCCCTTCCAAATCAATAACAAATTATCTATATACCTAGCATACCATTCAATATGGTCAAAAAAAGGATTATCAACATTAAAGATAAAAAGCTCTTCCCACCAAGCCATGACCAAATTGGCCACAGATGATGAGAATTTGGCTCCCATGGAAACTCCGTTATTTTGTAGGAAGAACTTTTTATCAAAAAGAAAATAATTATGTGATAACAAAAACTGTAAAACCTCCACAATATAGTTTTGTAAATCAACACAATAAAAACTATATTTCTGAAGATGAAAACGTACTGCAGAAATAGCAACATTATGAGGGATACTTGTATATAGAGAAATGACATCACAGGTAACCCATGTAAAATTTGTATCCCAACGAACGCCATGGAACATATTAAGTGCATCTTTGGTATCCTTGAGATGACCAGGTATACGATATACCAAAGGTTGGAGGACGGAATCAAGCCATTCACCTAATCACTCATTAAGTGACCCTATACCCGCTATTATGGGGCGCATTGGTGGAGGAAAAACATTTTTATGAGTTTTCGGCAGGGCATGCATAATAGGGATAACAGGATCATCAATTAATAAAAATTTTTCTCCCTCAATAATTATATCCTTGATCTTTTTTAAGAAAAAATAAGTGGGATCACCTTGTAAGGGAGTATATATTGAATTTTCTGAGATCATTTTATTAATAGCTAAAGAATAATCTTTCTCATTCATGACAACAACGGAGCCGCCTTTATCGGACATTTTAATAATAATTTGATGATTAGATTTGAGATCGATTAAAGCTTTTCTTTCAACAACTGTCAGGTTAGATTTAAAGGAATTACTATTGGTATTAGTAGTCTCGTACTTTTGTGAACACTGCCCATAAGAATCAAGTTACCTTTTCCTCGTCGGATTTGGAGTCATTGGATATCTCTGTATTTCTGTCCTTGGTGTAATGCTCGCTAGGAGATTTGTGCATTTTAAAGCAACAGTACTTCATTGAAGTGGAATGAAATTTTGTAAGTTGAAGTTGGAAGTTGAAAGTAAAATATGGTGCCTAATTTAGAAGGAAATTGTAAGTGATTGTTTGGTCATTAATGTGTTTGAACCTGCTCCTAGTTGTGTGATGGTGTCATGATATGTATTTTTCCCCAATACTTTGCAATGTCTTGTGTATACCTGTAACAATATGTTTCCTTTCCCCATTGCCTGTGTCTCTGGGACTATAATGTAATTATGTAAGTAACCTGTCTCCTTTCCACAAGACTTGTGTATCTAGACCATAATTGAATTCAGGCTTGGGTCAACACAGCTAGGGGAATCACCATTGTTCTCCTCAGCAGGGGGAGGACTCACAATACACATCCTTGTAGACACCTCGGAGCCCTGCGATGGACCAAACCATTGACTAGGAGGTGGGAACTTCTACTCCCCTACACTTGGGCTGATCCCAGGAGCCCAAGAAAATGGACTTATGTGTGACCCAGCAGATGTGAGTTGGATGCTAAAAGAGAAGGACGAGGCTGTCTGAGGAAGCTTCGGCCTCTGTGGTGGATTTCTGGGACTCTTAAAGGACTATGGTTTTGTGATCTGGCACAAGGATTGTCAGGAGGTGCCCCCGAATCAGTTTCCTGTGGACTTATTTTGGGACTCTGCAAATTACCTTCGTGTTGTTCCTGTTTTCTGGTCAATAAATCTGTTGGATCGTTCCCAGGCCTGTTGTCCCTCCTTGCTCTGGAGAATACTCCCGTCACAATGGTTTATAGCAAATTGAGGATCAGCAGAAGGAGGTAGCCAACTGCATGGCTGATAAAGTAGCTTAGAGGCCTATCACATCTGGGCCTTCTTACTTTAGTCAGCGGGTTTTTTGTTGTGGGTGAGAGGCGAAGTCAAGGTGCCTTCTGGCTACACCTTGGCAGGCTCGTTCTGACTTTGCTATGTGTGGCCTGTAAGACAAGGTGCAGGCACACTAAGAGGGCATTTCAGAATAAAGGTGAGCTGTCTAAGTTGAAGCAGCCTTCCCACGCTCCATGGAGCTGGGCTGGAAGGAAAAAGGCCTATTCCTATCTAGTCAGCTGATCTAACGGGTGAGAGGCAAAGAACCTTCTCGTTACATCCTGTAGGTCTACCGGGTGAGAGGCAAGGAGACTTCTCGCTATACCTTGGCAGGCTCGCTCTGACTTGCTACATGTGGCCTGTAAGACAAGATCCAGGCACACTAGAGGGGCATTTCAGAAGAAAGGTGAGCTGTCGGGAGAAAAAGTTGAAGCCATGGGCAACTTTTTCTATGTGCAATCAGGGCCTCCCAATGGGGATTCCACCGCTATGCAGATTATAAAAGACAGAGAAGAAAGGAATCAGTAAAACAGGTGGGCCCAACATTGAAAAAGGCAAAAATGTTTGGATGTACAAAAAGACACAGACAAGGGAAGAAAATAGCAAGTGAATAAATGATGTTTGAGAATGTGCAGCAGTATGGAAGTAAGGTGTATTATGAATATTTTGATTGACAAAGTTTAACTAGAGACCCAGACAAAACAGATGGACTTGTAAACACTGTGGTCAGACTCAGACAAACCCAGACTGATTAGCTACTTGTGTGACCTGTGCTACCGACCTAAGCGAGTTGCACTAAAACCTGTCCAGAAAAGATCATATGTAGTGACATAAGAAGCTGACATAATAGTGTGGTTAGTGGGTAGTGGGGACATTGACCTTTGAGGCGTAAGCTGACAGTAGACACCAGATGACCAACCACATCAGCACCTAGAAGGGTGACTAGAATAAGAATGATGCAGGAGTGTTATCCCGGGAGCCCCTCTGACCAGCTAGCTATGCTGAAGCAGCTGCCTGACCCCGAAAACCAACCATTCCCGTTTTACAGACACATAAAGGAAATACAGCGGACATATAAGTGTTGAGAAAGATAAATTTCAGCTCAGCTTTTGTAAGTTCATGAGAACTATTGGGGAGACTCTGAGCAGGGACACGTCTCTGCCAGGACGTATAATGAAATCCAAGAAAAGAAAGGAAGGTCCAGCTCCAGAAATTAAAATCCAGGATTTTTATTGAACCATGTTTAAAATAAATTCATGGCTGCTTGTGATCAAATATCGGCAACAAAATTACCGCATGGGGATATTCTCCAGATCTCTGTACGCGTTTCGAGCACAAGTGCTCTTAGACTCAGAGTGGCTGTGGAATATCAGCTGAACCACATATAAAACTCAATCACAGGTAATCAAAATCATATAATCAGAAGTGCACAATTTATATAGAAATAATATAAAAAATAAGAAAAAAAGAAACAATAACAAAAAACAAAAACCTATTTATAACATAACATATTAAAAATATATAAAAATTCAATAGTACAGCATAAATTCCTTTTTCAAATTTAATCCCAAAGGAACACGTGTATCAAGCACATATATTCAATATGCCTCTTGGTTCCTTAGGAGTTTTTCTCTGTCTCCACCTCGTACGTTCCTTCTAATCCTTTCCACTGCATAAATCTTCAAGCCAGATAAATCCCTGTCATGAACAGAAGTAAAATGCTTTGATAAATTAGAAATATTTCTGGTAGACGTTTGCCCGACATCATATAGATCTTCACGTATTCTCTCTTTTAGTTTACGGAGAGTAGATCCTACATATTTTAAACCGCATTTAGTGCATTCAGCTATATAAACCACGTAATTTGAGTTGCAATTTAAAAACTCTTTAATTTTATATACCTTATTATTTGCAGAATTGGAAAAAAGATAAAGTTTTAGATGGAAAAACAACAAGTTTTACATGGTAATTGGCCACACTTGTGATATCCTACTATGGAGAGCCAGTTACCTTTATCACTATTCTAAGATTGCTCTGAACGATATAAACTAGGTGACAGGCTGTTTCCTAATGTTAATGCCTTTCTGGAGACTATTTTAATTCCATCTTTCAATATTTAATTCATAATATCATCTTTCCGTAAAATATGGAGATTATTATTAATAATCCTGCGAATCTGATTACAATAGGGACTATATGTAAGGATTAAACTCGGACAATCACTATTTTTATTAATGTAAGAATTAGACTTGATGAGTGTGTCCCTTGATTTTTTATTAACAATATTTGCAGCTCTCTGAATCGTAACCTCTTTTATTTAAGCGATTTTTAATAGAAAAGAACTCTTTTTTATAGCTCTCCTCTGTGCTACAATTTCTTTTAGCACGTGTGAGTTCTCCCACAGGGATAGCTTTGATGGTATGGGCTGGATGGTAACTACCAGCATGAAGAATGGTGTTACCTGCGGTTTCCTTTCTACAGGTGGCACTAAAGATACATTGATGTAATTTTCCCGTTAGACACAGATCCAAGAAATATATACTACGTGGATCAGAAAAATACGTAAAATTTAAATTAAATTCATCCAAATTAATATAATCTGTAAACATAGGAATAGTGTTAATGTCCCCCTTCCAAATCAATAACAAATCATCTATATACCTAGCATACCATTCGATATGGTCAAAAAAAGGATTATCCACATTAAAGATATAAAGCTCTTCCCACCAAGCCATGACCAAATTGGCCACAGATGGTGAGAATTTGGCTCCCATGGAAACTCTGTTATTTTGTAGGAAGAACTTTTTATCAAAAAGAAAATAATTATGTGATAACAAAAACTGTAAAACCTCCACAATATAGTTTTGTAAATCAACACAATATAAACTATATTTCTGGAGATGAAAACTTACTGCAGAAATAGCAACATTATGAGGGATACTTGTATATAGAGAAATGACATCACAGGTAACCCATGTAAAATTTGCATCCCAACGAATGCCATGGAACATATTAAGTACATCTTTGGTATCCTTGAGATGACCAGGTATACGATATACCAAAGGTTGGAGGACGGAATCAAGCCATTCACCTAATCACTCATTAAGTGACCCTATACCCGCTATTATGGGGCGCATTGGTGGAGAAAAAACATTTTTATGAGTTTTCGGCAGGGCATGCATAATAGGGATAACAGGATCATCAATTAATAAAAATTCAGATTGTTTTTTGTAAAAAAAACCAACAAATTTTTCTCCCTCAATAATTATATCCTTGATCTTTTTTAAGAAAAAATTAGTGGGATCACCTTGTAAGGGAGTATATATTAAATTTTCTGAGACCATTTTATTAATAGCCAAAGAATAATCTTTCTCATTCATGACAACAACGGAGCCACCTTTATCCGACATTTTAATAATAATTTGATGATTAGATTTGAGATCAATTAAAGCTTTTCTTTCAACAACCGTCAGGTTAGATTTAAAGGAATTGCTATTGGTCTTAGTAGTCTCGTACTTTTGTGAACACTGCCCATAAGAATCAAGTTACCTTTTCCTCATCGGATTTGGAGTCATCGGATATCTCCACTGATCCATCATGTGAATTCTCTGATAATAGTCGTACTAGGAAAAATAAATCTCAACCTAATTACTACAAAATGTCACGGAGATCTTTGTCAAAAAACGCACAAGGAGGGCAGGACGGAAACACACAAGACATGCCGATGTTTCTGAAATCTCGTCTGAGGAGCTCCAGCAAAACACATCATTAGATGTTATATGCAAATTGCCTCTTCAGAGAGAAAGAGGACTTTTACTCTACAGCGCCACCTGTTATGAATGAGTCACCGAGGAGGAAAAAACATAAAGCAACCTAAGCCCAGAAAACCGGAGAGGTTGGAAACTAGCGGATTGCAGACCCCTGATCCTATACACACAACTAGCAGTAGCCGTGGAGCATGCCTACGGTGGTCCTAGATGCCTCGTCATGGCCGGAGAACTAAATAAGCCTAAAGAAAGAAAGGGAAAATCTAAACTGCCCTAGAGCAGACCCCAAAGCAATAGACAGCCCCCAACATGTATTGTTGGTGAAACAAGATGAAAACACAAACACAGATAGAAAGATAGGCTGAGAAAATGATGGGGCCCTCACTAACTAGAAAGGACAGGAAAAAAAAGCTGCTGTCTGCAATCACGCAAAAACCCCTGCCAAAAAATGTCCAACACGTCTGATAGAAAAAGGCCCTGAAGTCGCTAGACTCAGGTATATTCTGAAGACAGAGCAAAAGAGATCAACTGATCAGAGACAAAATGGGGATTCAGCCCAGTCCCAGCCAGGGCTGGCTGAACACAAAAACTAAGTAAGCCAGACGAAAACTCATATGAACAATAGCAGAGAAAACCTAGCTTTAAGAAGGCAGGAACCAAACTGGAAACCAGAAGCCACAGTCAGGAGAAATCACCAGCAAGAAACTAGGGAGTCGGCTGTCTTAAATCCAATCAGAAATTCCTGATGTCCAATCACAGTCCTCTTCCTCAGGTGGCCGGTCTCTGCCATTTAGATCAGCTTCATTACTTCCCTTCACCAGCAGAGGGAGTCCAGAGAGAGAACTCACTACTCCTCTGTCAGCACAGCCAGCTCCATAGCCCTCACCAGAAGCCAGAGGCAAACCCAAAAATGAGCTCACAACAGTACGCCCCCTTGAGGAGGGGTCACCGAACCCTCATCCATGCCACCGGGCCGATCAGGATGGGCCCGATGAAAAGCACGAACCAATCTATCGGCATGAATATCAGAGGCAGAGACCCAATAATTGTCCTCCTGGCCATAACCCTTCCATAACCCTTCCACTTAACCAAATACTGGAGTCTCCATCTAGCCAGACGAGAATCCAGTATTTTCTCTACCTCATATTCCACATTACCTTTAACCAATACAGGGTCAGGAGGTGCCACCATAGGAACTACTGGCTCAACATATCTCTTCAACAGCGACTTATGAAACACGTTATGGATCTTAAACGTAACAGGAAGAGCCAATCGAAAAGAAACCGGATTAAGAATCTCCAAAATCTTGTAAGGTCCAATAAATCTTGGATTGAACTTTGGAGAAGCCACCTTCATAGAAATATTCTTTGATGACAACCAAACCATATCACCCACTTTAAACCGGGGACCAATGGTCCTATGCCAGTTAGAAAACCGCTGGGCCTTTTCCTGGGAGAGAGACAACTTATCCACTACTTGGTCCCAAATCTGCTGCAGTCTCTCTACCACAGTGTCAACACCTGGGCAGGCTGAAGATTCCACTTGCCCTGAAGAAAATCGAGGATGAAACCCAAAGTTACAGAAAAAGGGGGACATCAAGGTGGCAGAACTAGCTCTATTATTTAAAGCGAATTCGGCCAAGGGCAAAAATGAAACCCAATCATCCTGATCAGCAGATATAAAACATCTCAAATAGGACTCCAAAGTCTGGTTTGTTCTCTCTGATGCAGCAGCAAAAAAGGCAAATGCAATTCTAGGATGTATTAACAGAAGCATACAGTCTAGATCACGTGAAGTAATTATTTCCCTCTACTCCTCTTTGGTCAGACCTCATCTGGAATATTTTGTCCAATTTTGGGCACCACATTTTAAAAAAGACATCAACAAACTGGAGCAAGTTCAGAAAAGAGCGACCAGAATGGTGACCGGTCTGCAAACCCTGTCTTATGAGGAAAGGTTGCAGGATTTGGGAATGTTTAGTTTGCAAAAGAGAAGACTGAGAGGACACTTAATAGCTGTCTACAAATATCTAAAGGGCTGTCACATTGTAGAAGGATCAACTTTATTCTCATTTGCACAAGGAAAGACTAGAAGCAATGGGATGAAGCTGAATGGGAGGAGACACAGATTAGATATTAGAAAAAACTTTTTGACAGTTAGAGTGATCAATGAGTGGAACAGGCTGCCACGAGAAGTGGTGAGTTCTCCTTCAATGGAAGTCTTCAAACAGAGGCTGGACAGACATCTAACTGGGATGATTTAGCGAATCCTGCTTTGAGCAGGGGGTTGGACCAGATGGCCCAGGAGGTCCCTTCCAACTCTACGATTCTATGATTCTATGATTCTATGATTCTATGATTCTCCATCTGCCCATTGGTCTGAGGGTGAAACGCAGAGGAGAAGGACAACTCAATTCCCAGCTTGGAACAAAAGGCTTTCCAGAATCTGGAAACAAACTGAACTCCTCTGTCCAACACAATGTTCTCTGGAATCCCATGCAACCGAACCACTTGTTGTAAAAACAAGGGTACCAACTCTGAGGAAGATGGCAACTTTGGGAGTGGTACAAGATGGACCATCTTAGAGAATCTATCACTAATCACCCAGATAACAGTCATTCTCTGAGAGACAGGAAGATCAGAAATAAAATCCATTGAAATATGGGTCCATGGCCTCTTAGGCACAGGCAAGGGCATCAACAACCCACTAGAGAGAGAACAGGGTTTAGACCGGGAACAAGTCCCACAGGACTGCACAAAATTCCTGACATCACGAGATAAGGCAGGCCACCAAAAAGACCGACTCACCAAATCTCTGGTACCAAAAATACCTGGATGACCAGCCAATGCGGAGCACTGAACTTCAGACATCACTCTCTTCCTCCACCGGTCAGGAGCATACAATTTTCCCATAGGACAACGCTCAGGTTTGTCCGCCTGGAATTCTTCTAGAGCACGTCTCAAATCGGGCGAGATGGCAGAAAGAACTACCCCCTCACCTAGGATGGTAGTAGGCTTGGTCACAATAGGAGAATCAGCAAAGAAACTCCTAGAAAGGGCGTCTGCCTTAACATTCTTAGTGCCTGGAAGAAAGGAGACCACAAAATCAAAACGTGTAAAAAACAAGGCCCATCTAGCATGTCTAGGATTCAAGCGTTTGGCCGACTCAAGGTAAATCAAATTCTTGTGGTCAGTGAGGACCACAACTTGATGTCTAGCTCCCTCCAACCAATGTCTCCACTCCTCAAATGCCCATTTCATGGCTAACAATTCCCGATTCCCCACATCATAGTTGCGCTCAGATGGGGAGAACTTTCGGGAAAAGAAGGCACAGGGATTCATTTTAGACGTCACCGGATCTTTTTGGGACAAAACAGCTCCTGCACCAATCTCTGAAGCGTCTACCTCCACCTGAAAAGGAAGTGAGACATCAGGTTGCCGCAAAACCAGAGCAGAAGTGAACCTCCGCTTCAGCTCCTGAAAGGCCGAAACAGCCTCTGAAGACCAATTCAGCACATCAGCACCATTTTTAGTTAAATCAGTCAGTGGTTTGGCAATACCAGGAAAATTAGCTATAAATTTACGATAAAAATTAGCAAAACCCAAAAACTTCTGGACAGCCTTCAAAGAAGTGGGTTGAACCCAATCATAAATGGCCTGTACCTTGGCTGGGTCCATTTCAATAGTTGACGGAGACAAAATAAATCCCAAAAATGAAATCCTCTGTACACCAAAAAGGCACTTCGATCCCTTAACATACAAGGAATTCACTCTCAAAATCCAGAACAAAGTCCGAACATGTTCCACATGAGAATCCCAATCCCTGGAAAAGATAAAAATATCATCCAAATAGATCATCAAAAACTTATCCACAAAGTCCTGGAAAATATAATTCGTGAAGGATTAGAAGACAGAAGGGGCATTAGTGAGCCCAAAAGGCATCACCAGGTACTCAAAATGTCCCTCCGGAGTATTAAACTTCATCTTCCATTCATCCCCATGCTTAATGCGAATAAGATTATACGCCCCCCTGAGGTCAAGCTTGGTAAACCAGCAAGCACCTTTAACTCTGGAGAATAAATCAGAAATCAGGGGTAACGGATACTGATATTTAACCGTAATTTTGTTGAGGGAACGATAGTCAATACAAGGCCTTAATGAACCATCTTTCTTGGCCACGAAAAAAAACCCAGCACCTAAGGGCGAAGAGGATGGTCTAATATGACCCTTCTCCAACGATTCCTTAATATAGGATCGCATAGCCTCGTGCTCGGGTACAGATAAACCCTTGGGAAATTTACACCCAGGTCTCAACTCAATTGCACAGTCATAACTCCTATGAGGAGGCAAAGACGCAGACTTGTTCTCACTAAATACATCATAAAAATCAGCCAAATAGATCCAAGATGGCCACCGAAGGAGTAGGGCATGTTATATAGTGCTCCTGCTTCATCTGAAGCGATCCACCACTGTGAGCCTCGGAGCTAAAGAAAAAAAAAAGCCCACTTAGAGATTAACTATACGTGATACACGTGGAAGACGGAGGAGCATGGGTCAGAGATAGGACCCAGAAGGCTGGATCTCCCTGTGGTTTGTGCCGACCACTCACAGCAAGAAAGGAGCGGAGAAACTACCGACCACTGCTGATATGAGCAGGTACTGGAACGGGGAGCCCTGAGAGACGGGAGATAGGAAGATCGAGGGAGCAGAGGCCGGTGAGAGACAGGAGACGAGCGGCGGTGATTCCCCTTCCGGAGGCCAAGCGATCAGCTTCTACTGCAGCCGCACGAGCCTCTCCCGGGCACAGGCACAGATCCACTGACCACTCCATCGACCCCAGGGAGAGGAAGACGGAGAAGAAGCCTTCAGGAGGTGGGTGAGGGGGGAGGTAGGAGATTGTCACTCTCCTCTGACTCAGCGGTGGGAAGCAAATACGCTGCCAGCTTCTGATAAGAGCAAAACCTGGCCCTGAATCTGCAGGGTCTGTTATTGTTATAAAGCCTACTGGTCCTGTGCTGGCTGTTTCCCCCCCCTTCCCTCTTACAGATAATTCTGATGGCGGAGATCCTGACAGGACAGGAAACCCTGAGCACAATTACACATCTCCTATCTGCTCTGAAGATGGGCTGTAAAGACAGCCTCTCTCTGCTAGGATAAGTGGGTCTGCTTGTCTAAGGGAATTGCTCAATCCCTTTCTAATGCCATGATTTAAAAAGCTAGATACTTTGCCCACCGGGGGGGGGAAATATGTACAACAGCTCCATGTTGATCGTGAGAGAGGAGGCTCCCGGGAGATAATGAGAAGATGGTTCCTATATCGTAATATAATGCTCACTGCTGATAAAGTCCGCTAAACAGCTATTAAGAAAATTCTTTGTTCTTCCTCCATTCTAACCTTGTGTCACAAAATACAACAATGGAGGAGCTATTGAGTATTATATGAACAAAATAGCACGTGACCCCCATCTAGTGGACATTTGAAAAATATCAACTGCGAGACTCCCTTTTATTCCAGTCAATACCCTGCTATTTGATTTCACAGCTGTCCACACTGATTCTCGTCTGCAGTTCTCCGTGGGGTATCGCATTGAAGTTCTGGTGCCGATTATAGGAAAAGGACCATGGTCAAGATTGGAAAACCAACTGACGCCAATGCTAACAGCGGCCCACAAGCGTCCAAAAAGATGGAAAAATTTTTCACGAAACAAAGTGGCCCTAAGTAAGGGTCATCGCAATTTAAGGATGCAGATGATGTCCTAGGGCCAGAGGATATGCAAGAGGATCCTTCTGATTTTTCGGACTCAGATAAACCGATTTCAAGAGGCTTCATCAAAAGTATTTTATCGTCAGCCTTGGCTCCTTTGGCGAAAGACTTATCTACAATTAAAAAAGAGATTCAGCAGATAGGGGGCAGAGTGGAGGAGCCGGAAGAAGCACATTCAAAATTATCTGCCTTCTCTGGGGATCTGAAATCTGGTCTCCTGCAACAAGAGGATCATATCAACTCCCTTTATACTGCGATGGAAGACATCGAAAATAGAAACAGAAGGAACAATCTCAGAATTCGGGGAGTCCCAGAAGCCCTGGACCAAGAAGACGTGCCAGCAATTCTCCATGATCTTTTTCTACCGATGCTGGACCCGGAGGAGAGAAAAGGGCTAGTCCTTGAGAGAGCACATAGGGCATTAAAACCCAAGCCCAACAATTGGAATTCCCAAGAGATGTAATTTGTAGAATTTTTGGACTTCCGCATGAAAGAAAAGATTTTCAAAAAGGCAAGGTCGCTTGACACCCTGGAGTATAAGGGCTCTAAAATCCGGGTTTTTCAGGACTTGGCACCATCAACCTTGTCCAAAACATATCTGCTGAAACCTTTTACAGATGCTCGCAAACAGAGACAATTTCTTTTTCGTTGGCTTTTCCCATTCGGCCTCTTCATCACGGCAGACGGCAAAAGATTTACTGTTAAGTCATCCCCTGACATTGTCAAGGTGTGCACAGAGCTGGACATACAACTGGACCAGATACCGGATCTTCGCCTTGCCCGCACCGAGTTTAGCCTCCCAGACCCGGCACTACAAGAACCTTGGAAAAAAGTAGGAAACTCCAAAGAACAAAGAAACAGAAGAAGACAAGC